>NC_086119.1:7457535-10071285 GCF_963921235.1 Mobula hypostoma
CCCAACCATATTAAGAACAATGGGACAGGTGCCCTAAGCCTTCAAACTCTGCAAGCCAGTGTTTGGCTCCACTTTGCTGATCAAAGCTTCCATTGCTCGCTGCTTAAACAACGAGGGAGATCGAAGCCAGTACTGGCTACTTGCCTTTTGATCGGTTGCTCTGTACTGAGGCGCAAACAGAGGAGTGTTGGCCAGGACCATAGGCTCCTCCCCCCCAACCATCTTATAGTTTTTATATCCTCTTTTTTTTTGCCCAATCTTCTCGGTTTTTTTTGTGCAGGAAGGGGGATGTGGGGGTTGACGTGCCTAATATTTTTTGTGTGTGAAGGAGGGATTTGAGGGGTCAATGTGCTTGATCCAATTTTGTTCATTTTTTTTTAGTGGGAGGAGGAATTTGGGGGTCGATGATCATGTTGCCTTTCTTTCTTGGTTTCATGGCCAACTGAAGAAACCATAGAAACTACAGCACAGAAACAGGCCTTTTGGCCCTTCTTGGCTGTGCCGAACCATTTTCTGCCTAGTCCCACTGACCTGCACACAGACCATATCCCTCCATACACCTCCCATCCATGTATCTGTCCAATTTATTCTTAAATGTTACAAAAGAACCCGCATTTACCACCTCGCCTGGCAGCTCATTCCATACTCCCACCACTCTCTGTGTGAAGAAGCCCCCCCTAATATTCCCTTTAAACTTTTCCCCCCTCACCCTTAACCCATGTCCTCTGGTTTTTTTCTCCCCATGCCTCAGTGGAAAAAGCCTGCTTGCATTCACTCTATCTATACCCATCATAATTTTATATACCTCTATCAAATCTCCCCTCATTCTTCTACGCTCCAGGGAATAAAGTCCTAACCTATTCAACCTTTCTCTGTAACTGAGTTTCTCAAGTCCCGGCAACATCCTTGTAAACCTTCTCTGCACTCTTTCAACCTTATTTATATCCTTCCTGTAATTTGGTGACCAAAACTGAACACAATACTCCAGATTTGGCCTCCCCAATGTCTTATACAACCTCATCATAACATTCCAGCTCTTATACTCAATACTTCAATTAATAAAGGCCAATGTACCAAAAGCTCTCTTTACGACCCTATCTACCTGTGACGACACTTTTATAGGGAATTTTGTATCTGTATTCCCAGATCCCTCTGTTCCACTGCACTCCTCAGTGCCCTACCATTAACCCTGTATGTTCTACCTTGGTTTGTCCTTCCAACGTGCAATACCTCACACTTGTCAGTATTAAACTCCATCTGCCATTTTTCAGCCCATTTTTCCAGCTGGTCCCAGTCCCTCTGCAGGCTCTGAAAACCTTCCTCACTGTCTACTACACCTCCAATCTTTGTATCATCAGCAAACTTGCTGATCCAATTTACCACATTATCATCCAGATCATTGATATAGATGACAAATAACAATGGACCCAGCACTGATCCCTGTGGCACACCACTAGTCACAGGCCTCCACTCAGAGAAGCAATTCTCTACCACCATTCTCTGGCTTCTTCCATCAAGCCAATGTCTAATCCAATTTACCACCTCTCCATGTATACCTAGTGTTACGTACCCCGTAACTGGGTTGCCAAACCAGCAGAAATGGATCACTCAGTTGGAGTCTGGAGTACTAGAACTAAGAAAGTTTTATTAAAGAAACAAGCAACACGGTAATCGAAAGGATAATAAATGCAACAATTCAACAATGATAACCACACATGTGCACAGAATTAAGATAACAGCATCAATCAAGCTTTATCGTTGTCTAGGGGTAAATGACCAATTTCAAAATGACTCAAAGTTCAGTCCAGTTTAGTAGTTCAGTTCGCAGTAATCGTTGCCATGGCGGTGGACAACGTGGGGGAAGAGAGAGATAGAATAGGAACAACTCATCATTCTGAACGGCTTCACTCACAGACCAGCAAGATGGCTCACAGACCAGCGAGATGGCTCACAAACAGCATTTGGGCGGGTCCTTGGTGATGTCACCTGAGGTCACCGACTGTGACCCCTCCTCCAGATGCGGTCGATCCTCTGCAGTGAACCCGGCACCCAGGCAAGGGCGGACACACACCGGGTTCCCGCTGATCGTACCTTTCCACCCTTGTCGTTGTCTGGGACTTCTCACCCACTCGTGAGAAGCGCACCGCTTCCAGGGTCTCGTTACCTCGGGTGGCGTGTGTGTCTGTCTTAGCGAACCTGTCCCTTTTTATCCCCCTGCTGGGGTATCGCCTGTCCATCACTTCAAACAGTTCAGGGCTCAAAGGGGGGAGCCGCTCCAGACAGCTCTTCCTCCCACATCCCTTCATTACACATCTCCAGACGCTGCTCCATTGTTCCTTATCTCTCCTTCCCCTGAGGGCAGGTGGCAGACCAACTGCTGATGCCACTGATGCTAGCCCAGGCCAGCAAACATCTTAATTTTAGGTGTATTCTCGTAACACTTCCCCCCTTTAAGGATTTTTACCGGGAGGTAAAAATTACAAACATGACTACATTATCTGATACATACACAATATACATCTTTAACAGTTATTTAGCTAATACAGAGAATTTGAAGCTGTCAACACCTTGACAGACAGTCATCACATTTTCTGTTCCTTTTACACGTGTTATTAATAATCCCTTAGACCAGGCTCCAACTCAGCAAACTTCATAGTGGCCAAAAACACTGATGAATTGCGACCAATGTAACCTCTCATTTGGTTTTGTCCCGGACCACAACAACAAGGGTCGTCCCATTCCGACTCAATTTTCCCTCGCAAGGGCTTAGTAGGAGGGGGACGGGTATTGACCGCAGAGTTATTGCAAAACTTCCTGCAGTACCCCACCATCTCCAAAAGCCTTCTGAGGGCCCTCTTGTCTGTCGGGGTTGGGAGGTCAGCGATAGCCTGCACTGTAGCTTGCATCACTGCCAGCTGCCCCTGTGTCACCACAATTCCCAGGTAAGTGACATTCGCGTGGCCGAATTCATTTTTTCCAAGGTTCACTATCAAGCTGGCTTCAGACAGCCGTGTTAAATTGCCAATACACACCTCTGTGTTCATCAGCCCTTTAGTCACTGAATTACTCAAAAAATATGGGTGTTGTTTGCTTGGCCGCCCTATTGTAACCGACATAACCCAACGTCCCAGTTCTTTGCATTTCCTCGGGACAATCAAACACATGGGTGCGAGTCGTTTAATTACTCCTTCGGGGATTAAGGGAGAGACCTTATCAGTAGACCTGGCCAAAACAATAGCCTTCTCCCATCTGACCGATCCCATCCTAATCTTTTCAAAATGGTTTTTTCCTCTTATCAAGGGGCCCCTAGCTTCATTGATTTCCACGCTAACACCGACTAGGTTTGTTAGCATATCAAAAGCCGGTGACCGTCTCAGTTCGCGTCGGTCATGATCAATAACATTTTTCCCCCTGGGCAGCCGGTAACTCTCTTTCATGATTCCACCAACTGTTTCCTCCAGCACCGCAAAATGTCCACCGGGGGGTACCTCGTGGGCCATGTTAAAAACCTCATCCCCATAACTCTTTTGCACCACCCCCCACTCCTCATCTGCGGGTACTGTACTTGATTTCCCTTTCTTCCTTAGCACCTCCTTATCCGCACAATAGCTTGTCAAGGCTGTGTCAGAGAGAGCGGTCTCGGCAAAAACCATCAGCCCCTCGTCTCGCTCCTGCGTCTGCACAAATTCTTTCCTGGCTACTGCTACGTCCGTCCCAGCTCCCTCACTACCTCTTATCTCACTACACCCTGTCTCATACAAGGTTGGCAGAAATGTTTCAGCCAAATTCACCATCGCGGGCGGGGCCTCCATGCTGGCAGGCTGACCCGTCAATCTCACGACTGGGAACACGATTCCTCCGGCGATGTCATTACCGAGCAAGACTTCCACGTCTTTCATCGGTAATTCGGACCTCACCCCGATCGTGACTAGTCCAGAGACCAGGTTGCTCTGTAAATGTATCTGGTGCAAAGGGACTGACTCTGTCCCTTCCCCAACACCTTTGACCTCTACCTCCCCAGTCTGGGTCTCTGAGCTAAACTCTAATACACTCTTCAGTATTAGTGACTGACACGCTCCTGTGTCTCTCCAGATCCGTACTGGAACTGGTTTTAACCTCTCCTTCACTGACACCAGTCCGGCCGAGATAAACCTCTCGCGCCCTTCCTGGACTTTTTCAGACCTGTCCTTCCCTAGCGGTTCGCTTAACAGCTCAATACAGCCATTCAAAATTTCCGCTTTTCCTTTCCCCGTCTCCTTCCTTGGGGCAAAGCACCTGGACGCAAAGTGTCCGACTTTCCCACAATTATAACAGACGACCCCAGGAGACTTCCTACCAGACTGCTCCCGGTCTACCTTATCCTTTTCACTAGTCCCCGGCTTACTTTCTGACTTTTCCGGCGGACTCTCCCCGCCGTCCTGACTACCCTTCTGGTAGCCTTTACTCGGGGCAACCTTCATTTTATGCGTCAACGCATACTCATCCGCTAACTTAGCAGTTGCGGCTAACGTGGCTGCCTCTTTCTCATCGAGGTAGGGTCTCATACCCTCAGGGACACAACCTTTAAACTGCTCAATCAGAACCAGTTGCAGCAGTCTGTCATAATCCCCCTCTACCCCTTTCGAGGCGCACCAACGCTCACAATATGTTTGCATCTCACGAGCAAACTCCAAATACGTGCGGTCCCACCGCTTCCTCGCATTCCGGAACCTCTGCCGGTATGCCTCCGGGACCAACTCATAAATCCTGAGGATGGCCTCCTTCACCACCTCATACTTCTGGGCATCTTCCGCGGATAAGGCGGAGTAAGCTTGTTGGGCCTTCCCTTTCAGTACACTCTGAAGTAAGACAACCCACTTATCCCTCGGCCATTCCTGACTTATAGCTACTTTTTCGAAGTGGAGAAAGTACCGATCCACATCGGTATCGTCAAATGGGGGAACCAGCCTAACCTCCTGGGTCGCCCGGAACCCTCCACCTTGGTTCGGCACGAGCCCCTGCTCGGCCCTTATCTTTAACTTCTCCAGCTCAAATTCCCTTTCCCTCTGTTTCTCCTCTCTCTCCAACTGTCTGTCCCTCTCTCTCTCTTCTCTCTCCAACTGTCTGTCCCTCTCTCTCTCTCTTCTCTCTCCAACTGTCTTTCTCTCTCTTGCCTTTCTACCTCTTTCTCTCTCTCCCGCCTTTCTAACTCTCTCTCTTTCTCCTGCCTTTCTAACTGCCGTACCCGGAACTCGTGCTCGAGTCTCAGTTTTTCAAGCTTTACCTGTACCGCGTCTCCAGCAGGTTTTTCAATAGACACCTCCCCCAGCTCACCTTGGGGAAACACACCTTTAGATACATAGTGCTCTACAATAGCTCTGTGTATCTCCTCTCTCCTCATTGTCGACTTCACCTTAGCAAGATTCACCCGTTTTGCCACAGCTATCAATTCCGATTTCCTGGCATCCTCTAATGCCTCCAAGGTCGGCGCCTTTATAAATTCCTCAACCTCCATTTCTGCTGTTTGTCTTTTCTTTCTTTCGGGAATTTTAACCCAATCAATTTACTCCGTCCCAAATTTAGCGTTCAAAATCGCGGACGAGAACCCCACTTATGTTACGTACCCCGTAACTGGGTTGCCAAACCAGCAGAAATGGATCACTCAGTTGGAGTCTGGAGTACTAGAACTAAGAAAGTTTTATTAAAGAAACAAGCAACACGGTAATCGAAAGGATAATAAATGCAACAATTCAACAATGATAACCACACATGTGCACAGAATTAAGATAACAGCATCAATCAAGCTTTATCGTTGTCTAGGGGTAAATGACCAATTTCAAAATGACTCAAAGTTCAGTCCAGTTTAGTAGTTCAGTTCGCAGTAATCGTTGCCATGGCGGTGGACAACGTGGGGGAAGAGAGAGATAGAATAGGAACAACTCATCATTCTGAACGGCTTCACTCACAGACCAGCAAGATGGCTCACAGACCAGCGAGATGGCTCACAAACAGCATTTGGGCGGGTCCTTGGTGATGTCACCTGAGGTCACCGACTGTGACCCCTCCTCCAGATGCGGTCGATCCTCTGCAGTGAACCCGGCACCCAGGCAAGGGCGGACACACACCGGGTTCCCGCTGATCGTACCTTTCCACCCTTGTCGTTGTCTGGGACTTCTCACCCACTCGTGAGAAGCGCACCGCTTCCAGGGTCTCGTTACCTCGGGTGGCGTGTGTGTCTGTCTTAGCGAACCTGTCCCTTTTTATCCCCCTGCTGGGGTATCGCCTGTCCATCACTTCAAACAGTTCAGGGCTCAAAGGGGGGAGCCGCTCCAGACAGCTCTTCCTCCCACATCCCTTCATTACACATCTCCAGACGCTGCTCCATTGTTCCTTATCTCTCCTTCCCCTGAGGGCAGGTGGCAGACCAACTGCTGATGCCACTGATGCTAGCCCAGGCCAGCAAACATCTTAATTTTAGGTGTATTCTCGTAACACTAGCGACTGAATTTTCCTAACTAACCTCCCATGCGGGACCTTGTCAAAGGCCTTACTGAAGTCCATGTAGACAATATCCACTGCCTTCCCTTCATCCACTTTCCTGGTAACCTCCTCGAAAAACTCCAACAGATTGGTCAAACATGACCTACCGCGCACAAAGCCATGTTGACTCTCCCTAATAAGCCCCTGTCTATCCAAATGCTTGTAGATTCTGTTTCTTAGTATTCCCTCCAATAACTTACCTACTACTGATGTTAAACTCACCGGCCTATAATTTCCCCGATTACTTTTCGATCCTTTTTTTTTAAACAACAGAACAACATAAGCCACTCTCCAATCCTCCGGCACTTCACCCGTAGACAGCGACATTTTAAATATTTCTGCCAGGGCCCCCGCAATTTTAACACTAGTCTCCTTCAAGGTCCAAGGGAACACTCTGTCAGGTCCCGGGGATTTATCCATTTTAATTTTCCTCAAGACAGCAAGCACCTCCCCCTTTTTAATCTGTACAGTTTCCATGGTCTCACTACTTGATTCCCTCAATTCCATAGATTTCATGCCAGCTTCCTTAGTAAATACAGACGCAAAAAACCTATTTAAGATCTCCTCCATTTCCTTTGGTTCCGCACAAAGCCGACCACTCTGATCTTCAAGAGGACCAATTTTATCCCTTACAATCCTTTTGCTCTTAATATACTTGTAAAAGCTCTTTGGATTATCCTTCACTTTGACTGCCAAGGCAACCTCATGTCTTCTTTTAGCCCTCCTGATTTCTTTCTTAAGTATTTTCTTGCACTTCTTATACTCCTCAAGCACCTGATTTACCCCCTGTTTCCTATACATTTCATACAACTCCCTCTTCTTCTTTATCAGAGTTGCAATGTCCCTTGAGAACCAAGGTTCCTTATTCCTATTCAATTTGCCTTTAATCCTGACAGGAACATACAAACTCTGCACTCTCAAAATTTCCCCTTTGAAGGCTTCCCACCTACCAATCACATCTTTGCCAGAGAACAACCTGTCCCAATCCACGCTTTTTAGATCCTTTCTTATTTCTTCAAATTTGGCCTTCTTCCAGTTCAGAACCTCAACCCTAGGACCAGATCTATCCTTGTCCATGATCAAGTTGAAACTAATGGTGTTATGATCACTGGAACCAAAGTGCTCCCCTACACAGACTTCTGTCACTTGTCCTAACTCGTTTCCTAACAGGAGATCCAATATTGCATCCCCTCTAGTTGGTTCCTCTATATATTGATTTAGAAAACTTTCCTGAACACATTTTACAAACTCTAAACCATCTAGACCCCTAACAGTATGGGAGACCCAATCAATATATGAAAAATTAAAATCCCCTACCACCACAACTTTATGTTTCCTGCAGTTGCCTGCTATCTCTCTGCAGATTTGCTCTTCCAATTCTCGTTGACTATTGGGTGGTCTGTAATACAATCCCACTAATGTGGCCATACCTTTCCTGTTTCTCAGCTCCACCCATAAGGACTCAGTAGACAAGCCCTCTAATCTGTCCTGCCTGAGCACTGCTGTAATATTTTCCCTAACAAGCAATGCTACTCCCCCACCTTTCATTCCTCTGCCTCGATCACATCTGAAACATCGGAACCCTGGAATATTAAGCTGCCAGTCCTGCCCCTCCTGTAGCCAAGTTTCACTAATTGCTACAACATCATAATTCCACGTGTCAATCCACGCCCTCAACTCACCCACCTTTCCCGCAATACTCCGAGCATTGAAATATATACACCTCAGAAGATTTTTACCATCACTCACAACCTTTCTATCAGCGGATTTGCTTAAACCTTCAACATCATTTATCTTCACCCCAGCCACACTGTCAGCTCTGGCACTCTGGTTCCCATCCCCCTGCAAATCTCGTTTAAAGCCTCCCCAATAGCACTAACAAACCTCCCTGAAAGGATATTGGTCCCCCTGTGGTTCAAGTGTAACCCGTCTCTCTTGTACAGGTCCCACCTGCCCCAGAAGAGGTCCCAATGATCCTGAAATCTGAAACCCTGCCCCCTACACCAGTTCCTCAGCCACTTGTTCATCCTCCAGAGCATCCTATTCCTACCCTCACTGGCACCTAGCACAGGTAGCAATCCTGAGATTACCACCCTTGAGGTCCTGCTTTTCAACTTCCTACCAAGCTCTCTATACTCACTGTCCAGGACCTCTTCACTCTTCCTTGCTATGTCATTGGTACCGATGTGCACCACGACATCTGGCTGGTCACCCTCCCACTTCAGAATGTCATGCAATCGATCAGAGACATCCTTGACCCTGGCACCTGGGAGGCAACAAACCATCCTGGATTCTCTGTCACGACCACAGAACCTTCTCTCTGCACCTCTAACTATCGAGTCCCCCATCACTACCGCTCTCCTCTTTCTCCCCCCTCCCTTCTGCACTGCAGAGCCAGACTCAGTGCCAGAGATCCGGCTATTGCAGCTAGTCCCAGGTAAGTCATCCCCCGCAACAGTATCCAATGCAGTATACTTGTTGTTGAGGTGAATGGCCACAGGGGAACCCTGCTGTGCCTGCCCTTTCCTCTTCCCTCGCCTGACAGTGACCCAATTTCCTGTCCTCTGCTCCTTTGGCGTAACTACCTCCCTGTGGCTACTATCTATAGTCTCCTCATTCTCCCGAATTGAAGAATTTCAGAGTTGTATACTTTAACAATAAATGAGCCTTTGAACTTTTTTGAAGTTACCTTCACTTCAGTGTTGGGGATAACATAATTAGACGATAACTATCCAAGTCCTCAGAGTCAAGCTCAATCTATTCCAAAGCAAAACTAAACGCTGGAAACAGGTCTGGCAGCATCAATGGAAGAAGAAACAGTTCAGGATGAAGACTAGTGGGAGAGTCACACACAATGAGACAAAGTTGCAAAATTAAGCGTGGGTATTTAGAATGGAGATGCAGGGAGATTTGTCGGGAGTAGTGAATCTCCGGAATTCTCTGCCCCCACAGAATAGTGAAGGATGCTCATAGGTGGAGATAGATAAATATGTGAAAGATCACAGAAACGTAAGTTATGCGAAACTGGCACAGAAAAGTTGAGGCTAATATAGATTGGACATGATCATACTGAATGGCAGGGCAGGGCTGAGTGACCTATTCTTGTTTTAACTTTGTGGTCTTATGTTTGAATCTTTCTGACAAAGGGCTGTTCTATCACCACAGATGCAGCCTGACCAATGTTCCAGCATTTTCTGTTTTTGCTTTGGTGCTGTTCCCACCTGATGATCAGGTAGCCAAGCGTTCTATGAAAATAACAATATGCATTTGGTGAAACTATCAGTTCTGGAACAGAAGAGAAAGAATTAGTTAACATCTCTGCTTTCAGCTGTTTCTTTGCATTGGGAAAGCCCCAGTTGTGCCAGGTTTAATCTGCAGGGGACAGATTACCCAAAAAGGCAGAAAATGTGAGGCAATCTGAGCATTCACTGGGATCCCTAAGAGGTGTGATGCCTTGGATTGATAAGACTATACCACTCTGTGGCCAGGAGTTTCAAGATGCCCACTTCGAGCAGATCTGACAGCTTTTATTTAGAAACTCACAAATTCCGGGCTTACATCTGACATAACTTGCATCTAATGCTCTTACAGAAGAAAAGCTGTCACCCCACAAGCCATGGGAACAGGGTAGGGCTATTCAGCCCATCACGTCTGCCTTGCTATTCCATCGTGGCAACTTATTATCCCTCTCAACCCCATTCTCCTACCTTCTGCTGGTAACCTTTGATGCCCTGACTAATCAAGAACACATCAACCTCCGTTTTAAATATACCCAATGTTTTGGCTTCCACAGTCATCTGTGGTAATGAATTCCACAAATTCATCGACCTCTAGCTAAAGAAATTATTCCTCATCTTGGCTCTGGAGGGACATCCTCGTATTCTGAGGCTGTGCCCTGTTGTCCCAGACTACCCCACTATAGGAAACATCCTCTCTATGCCTACTTTAAGCCTTTCAATATGATATGCTTCAATGAGATCCCCAATCATTCTTCTGAACTCCAGCGAGTACAGGGCCTCCTCTGGACCCATTCCAATGCCAACGCATTCTTTCTTAGATAAGTACAGGTTAGTAAAAGTTGTGGGCGTGCAGTTTTGGCGGATGCTCGAGGGTTGCTCCCAGCATGTCCTCAGACTGTTGGTCATTGACACAAACAACGGGTTTCGATGTACATGAGACAAAAAGCTAATCTTCATCTTTTAATCTTTAAAGTCAACATATTATTTGCCTATTTAACTGTTGCTGTGTCGGCAAGTTAGCTTTCTCGCACACAGCCATTTGAACATTAGTTCACAATTTGAGAGCACTTAAATATCAAGCAGTTTTGATCAGGGCACGAATGTGGATCACCTCACATTTGTTCACATTCTGCTCCCCACACAGTGTTCTCCTTCATTTAGTTTGTCAATATTGTCCTCCATGAAAGTTACTCAACTATTCTTCTCTAGACTGCAATATCTTGTGTGTAGAGTGCCACAGTAGCACAGCAGTAGAGCGACGCTATAACAGCTCATGGCAGAGTTTGGAGCTGAATTCTGAAGTTACCTGTAAGTTTCTACCTTCCTTCCTTCCTGTGTGCTTCCTTTGGGTGCTCCGATTTCCTCCCACAGTCCAAAGATGTAGGTTAATTGGTCATTGTAAATTGTCCCATGATTAGGCAAGGGTTAAATTCGTGGGTAGCTGGACAGCTCGAAGGGCCAAAAGGACCTGTTCTGCACTGTATTTCTAAATAAAATCTTTCCTTCCATGGATGTCACATAGCCCACAAGCCCCTCATACCTGTGTAGTTTTGTTAGATTTAAAACTTGAGACTTGGATTAACTACACTACCTTCAAATCAATCTAAAATCCTAGTATTTAAGGGCCAGTTATCCCTAGAGGTCCCTTTACAACAGGATCATTCTCAATGCACAATGCTAAATCTAAAGCAGTCTTCTCCAACTCTACCTTCAACATGCATTTCTCGATCTACTCCTTGCACAAGTTCACTTAATTTGTCAAATTACTTCTATTAAAATGGAGGACTTGTCCCGTCTACATCTTCACCCACAATTACTATCGCCTGTGAATCATTTCATAGTTCTTTGCATTTTATTTCCAGTGCAATATATCTGCTCAGTTCAGCAGCCTATTTCCCAAGATACTGATAAACCAAAGGGCCTTTTTTTTTGGCTGTAATTAATTTAAGTAATTCAGCCAACATCTCCATATTTCATCCTGTTTAACCACTCTGCATTTCTAATATTTTGTGCACACTTTTCTATCTTCTTGGACATTCTGCAAACACATCTTGTTCACCAAGGCTGGAACTCATAATGGGATTGCATTACAAGTGCAGAGTTCCCGGGCTGGATGGGCTACAGCTCAACAGCACTGGGACCAACATCGTTAGAGGTAGGCATGCAAGCACACGTGCAGACTACTATTGCTTTTGGGACCCAGGAGATGGGAACATTACAGAAGAGCCAGGAGTGAGGAAAATCCTAGCTGGAATCCAAGCCAGAAATCTAATAAGCAAAATTGCAGAGGCAAAGGAGAGTTGCAAATAGACCCTGTGCATGGAAAACATTGAAACACAAAATTTACCATAGACGGTCAAAAAGCAATAATACATATTTTAAAGAAATAATATATTTGTTGCAAATCTTGTATTAAGTCTCAAATTAGTAAATGGAGAGTGATCTAGGATTTCAAAGACAAATTAAATGCAGTGTAAACTTGGTAAAAAGGTTTTCTGAATGCTTCTGATAATGTCTCATAGGTCGCTGAAGCAGATTAGAGCAAATGAAATTGGGAGTTAAGGTAGTATTGTAAAAATTTAGAAACAAGAAATTCTGCAGATGCTGGAAACCTAAAGCAACACACACACAAAATGCTGGAGGAACTCAGAAGGCCAGGCAGCATCTATGGAAGGGAGTAAACAGTTAATATATCTTGCCAAGATCCTTCCGTCAGGACTGGAAAGGAATGGGGTAGAAACCAGAATAAGTTGGGGAGTGAGGGGAGTAAGCTGACAGTTGATAATTTGATGGGGAAGGTGAGTGAGGAAGGGGGATAAAGTAAGAAGCTGGGAGAGTTGGTTAACAGATATAAAACTGGAGGAGGCATGATCAGGTCATTAACAGGAGAAAATCTGCAGATGCTGGAAATTAAAGGAAGGGTCTCGGCCTGAAACGTCGACTATTTACTCTTTTCCGTAGACGCTGCCTGGCCTGATGCTCAGGTCCTTGCTTGGGCTGCATGATGAATAGTGCTCATGCTGTTCAGAATTGATTTCAAAGATTTGGCTGAGGGGACCAAAAGCGACATTTTCAATGTCATTATGTGGTAATCGGTGATGAGTAGACAACAGCATGGAATACAACATGGAAAAACATGATGGGAATCACTTCATCAGAGAAAGCAGGAAGGATGAATATTTCCCTTAAGTAGGAAGAGATTGGGAAACTTGATGCTCAAAATGAACGTACAGGTAAAACAGGTAACTAGGAAGGCAAATGGTATGCTGGAGATGATTTCAAGAAGATTGGAGGACAAGACTGAAAATGAATGACTTCAAAGGCCACACCTGGACTGTTTAATTGTGCCCTTCCTACCTCATGGGATAGGCCTTGCTACAGGGAACACAGCAAAGGTTCACCAGGTTAGTTCCCGGAATGGCAGGCTTGCCACAAAAAGAGTAGCAAATCATAAACACATTCGGTTCTGCAGATTCTGGAAACTCATACTAACAAACAAAATGCTGGAGGAACTCAGCCGGTCAGGCGGCATCTATGGAAAGGAATAAATAGTTGACATTTCAGGCTGAGACCTTTCATCGGAATGGAAAGGAAGGGGGAAGAAGCACAAAAGAAGAGCGTAGACAACAGGAATTCTGCAGATGCTGGAAATTCAAGCAATACACATCAAAGTTGCTGGTGAACGCAGCAGGCCAGGCAGCATCTCTAGGAAGAGGTACAGTCGACGTTTCAGGCTGAGACCCTTCGTCAGGACTACTTTGTCCTGATGAAAGGTCTCGGCCTGAAACGTCGACTGTACCTCTTCCTAGAGATGCTGCCTGGCCTGCTGCATTCACCAGCAACTTAGAAGAGCGTAGGGTAGGTTTCTATGTGGTAAAGTTCAGAAAAATGAAATACAACCTCACAAACATTCAAATCTCAGTGAGCTTGACAGGACAGTGATGGGTGATGATTAACCTTGCTGAGTCCAGAACAAGGTCACAGTCTCCATGCACAGGGTTCATTTGGGACTGAAATGAGAAATATATTCACTCAAAAAGCATGGTAAACCTCTGAATGCTCTACCTAGAGGGCTATGGAACAAGAGTTACTATGTTTAAGTAGATTTCTGGATATTATCGAAATCGGAATACCGGATAAGACAGGCAAAAGCCACTGATGTTAAAGATTAGCCACATTTTCGTTAAATGGCAAGCACTTGAGGGTCCAAATGGTCTAATCCAGCCAGCTTTTATCTTCCTTAGATGCAACTGAACATAAAAGAGCTTCAATTACCTCACCGGAGTCCGAGGGCTGCCTATAAACCTGCGAGGTGAACGGATTTTTGGTTCAAATGAGAACTTTTCCTTCACGCTCTCCAGTACTGATGGAGCCACGTATGTGAACCCCTGAAAGGAGAAAAGAAATGGTTATACCCTCTGAGCTGCCCTTACTGGGTCGTAGCTTCATGAGCAACTATGATCCTCAGCCCCTCAATCGGTTTAGTCAGTGTGAGGCAAGAGAAGACCGTCATCAAAAAGCATGTACTCGTATTCTTACACGACACACTGCACTTTTCAAAAGCAGCCAGAGGTCAGGTCTGGTAGAAGGGTTTGGAGGTGATCTTCCACCATTTTAGTCTCGTACTTACATTATAGAATTCCTCATGTGCCAAAGAAAAATCTGCTAAATTAATTGCCTGCAATGGCATCCCAATAAATTGGATTGTGTCCCAGAGTCTCTTGAAAATGGTGTGTTCTGTCTTCAAAGCCATGGGATGTCACTTGTTAAAAACTAGGAAACTAAACAATGTTATCTTTGGAACAGCACACCCTGTGACCTAAACCTCACCACCGAATTCACTAACCCTCTGACTTCAGATTTAAACAACCCCATCATTCCCCTCCTCTCCTCACCTTCCACCCCACCATCAGGAAGGAAGGGTGAGCTGCTATTCATGAATTTAAGGGCTCTAGAGCTCTCACCTTAAATTCTTCTCCATTTTTACCAACATGCTCACCACCACTTTAAACATGTTGTTACTTTGCGTATAATTTAATACCAAATCATGCTGAAACATCCAAAGGCACTTGAGATCACATTAAAAATGTATCATAACGTACGCTGTCACACTGCATTTCAGTCACACAATTCCATCCAGAAATGACATAGTGGAGGTGATCGACTAAATTCCTGGAGAAGCTTGAGTAAAATCTCTAGCTGAGTGTGACCAGTTGCAAGTTTTATAATTGTTAGTTTAACAATTGTTTGAACCAGCGAGCAATCCCACACTAACTTACTGGGACTCATCACTGTCAGCAATTTTCTGTATTTCTGTGTGTGAAAGAGAGGAAGCACTCCACTGAAAATTGTTTTTAAACTGTACTAAATATTGTAATACAAATATTCAGTACATACAGTCACATGGTCTGCAAGGAAATAAATGGATAAATATTCTAACCTTGAAGGATAAATTTTGGTCAGGATAGAATTCCCGCAGTGAGGTAAGCCAAGCCTTTCAACCCGCTACGCTACAAGTTAGCCTTAATTATGCACTGAAATCTCTTCAAAGTCATGATGACATTCCACGATGTGTATTTTTTTTAAAAACAGAATAAAACCATAAGATGTTTTCAGTGATATATCCCCAAAAACAATGTCAACTCCTTCCATGCCCCTTTCCAGTATTCCCAGCCAATGAAAAATGGTCAAGATTTCTCTTAGACGCTGGTATATGACATTAGAAAAGTGACGTGAAAAGTATCAAAAAACACAGCAGGATTTTCTACATCTATGTTCTGTCCGCCAGAGAAAGCAGGATCTCCCAGTGGCCACACATTTTAATTCCACATCCCATTCCCATTCTGACATGTCTATCCACAGCCTTCTCTACTGTCAAGATGAAGCCACACTCAGGTTGGAGGAACAACACCTTATATTCCGTCTGGGTAGCCTCCAACCTGATGGCATGAACATTGACTTCTCAAACTTCCGCTAATGCCCCACCTCCCCCTCGTACCCCATCCATTATTTATATACACACATTCTTTCTTTATCTCTCCTTTTTCTCCCTCTGTCCCTCTCA
The DNA here is from genome assembly GCF_963921235.1 of Mobula hypostoma. Classification (NCBI taxonomy): domain Eukaryota; kingdom Metazoa; phylum Chordata; class Chondrichthyes; order Myliobatiformes; family Myliobatidae; genus Mobula; species Mobula hypostoma. The sequence goes on from NC_086119.1 coordinate 7,473,358, forward strand.
CCATACTCCTTGCCCATCCTCTGGGTTCCCCCCCCCTTTTCTTTCTCCCTAGGCCTCCTGTCCCATTATCCTCTCATATCCCTTTTGCCAATTAACTGTCCAGCTCTTGGCTCCATCCCTCCCCCTCCTGTCTTCTCCTATCATTTTGGATCTCCCCCTCCCCCTCTCAAATCTCTTACTAGCTCTTCTTTCAGTTAGTCCTGATGAAGGGTATCGGCCCGAAACGTCGACTGTACCTCTTCCTAGAGATGCTGCCTGGCCTGCTGCATTCACCAGCAACTTTAATGTGTGTTGCATCAAGTAGGCTTATCCTGGTTACAATGAAGCTACAAAACAACTATCCCACATATCAGATTATTCAGCAAGAACAGAAAATCATTGTTAGACCAAAGCGTAGGGTGTTTCACCTTTCTTGCAGTACTCAATATTATGCACCCATGGAGGTGCGTGTTAATAAGGACTTTAGCAAGAACTTTGACAAAAGTCGCACATGGGAGACTGGTCCAGAAGCTTAGGTTGTTTGATGAAGTAGTCAATTGGATTCAACACTTATTAAGCAGGAGCCAGAGAGTGGTAGTAGATGGTTGCATTGTCTCTCTGATTTGAGGCCTGTGACAAGAGGTGTGCCATGGGGATCAGTGCTGAATCTCATTTTGTTTATTATTTATGCCAATGAGAATGTGGTAAACTGGATCAGCAAATTCTGCATTTATCAGCTAGATTAGGGGTATAATGTAAGAGACTTTGTATAAGACTTTGGTGAGGCCAAATTTGGAATATTGTGCAGAGTTCTGGGTCACCTACCTACAGAAAAGGCATCTCAATAAGATTGAAAGATTTCAGAGAAAATTTACAAGGATATGCCAGTATTTGAGGACCAGGGTTATAGGGAAAGGTTGAATAGTTTTGAACTTTATTCATTGCAGTGTAGAGAAATGAGGAGCAATCTTAGAGATATACAAAATAATGATTTTCCCCCTCAGGTTGGGTGAGACTGGAACTAGATGTTAGAAACTAAGGGTAAAAGGTGAAATATATAAGGGGAACTTGAGGGGGTACTGCTTCACTGAGTGTGGAATGAGCTGCCATCAGAAGTGGTGAATGCAGGTTCGATTTCAGCATTTAAGAGAAGTTCAGATGAAAGTAGTTACGGTCTAGGTGCAGGCAAATAGGACGAGGTAGAATACCAGGCTGGCACAGATTAGACGGGCTGAAAGGCCTGGTTCCGTGTGTAGTATGCTATGACTCAAACATTATACCAGGTTTACCACATAGATAGGCTAAAAATAGCATGATATTACTTTTATGCTCAACATAAAGCCACCATTTCCGGTTCCAAGTTCACAAAACCCCATTAGCAAACCATTATTCAAGTTGTTGCATACAAAGTAAACAACATTTATGGTTCCATTGACTCAACAGTACAACAATCACTCAACTTAATCAGCAGGAAATAAAACACAGTAATTACCTCAGAAACAAAGAAAGACATTTGGTATAAAAACAAACTTCTCACTCAGCAAATCAAGCAGTCTCTGCAGATGAGAGATAAAGTTAACCACTTCTCTTTACTCAGATGCTGCCTGGCTACTGAATGTTTTTTTGCATGTTTTTTCACCCAACAGCATCAGCAGCTTTTTCTTCCCCTCCCCTCCCCAAGGCACATGGAATATTGGGTAAACTTACCAGGAAGACTTGATTGGCACTTTCGCTGAGTGTCGAGTCATCAGGGCTGTCAACAGGTGTCTGCCGTGTGAACTTCGAATCAAATTGACTGACATCATCATCTGATTGCTAAAGATAAAAAGGTCATGATTCATCTAGAAACTGGATGACTAATCTTTCAGATCTCATCTTTTGTCTCACATTTATTTTTTCCAGAATGCTCAGCACAATTCTGAACAAAAAATGCCTTTTGTCTCTATACAGCCTAGGTTAAAACCAAGGCTGAACAATTACATTGCTGCAGAAACACCCCAGCAATGTAAACATTAATCTGTGACCACAATTTAACAGCATATCTATCTCACTAGAATTTTCAAATCAGATGCTCCATTTAGAAACAAAGATAGAGGAAATCCAAAGGCACACGACAAGAGTAGAAAGCCAAGTTCTCAGAAATACAAATTCTACATCACTATTCCTCCTCATCAGCAGGCAACACACTAAATCATGCCATGTTTTAGATTGTGTTAACTTATCATTAGAGATCCCATGAGAAGGGCCGGAGGTTAATGCCAATAAATGATAGAAATAGAATTCACGGTGAATCTCATGGACAGCTAGCCAAAGCAAGATCCCAAAATATTCAAGGAAGAGTTTTGCTGCTATCAGAGATGGCATTCAATGAGTCAAACATTTTACAGCAGGGTTGCTCTTTGGTCCTAGGTATGCACTTAAGTTAATTTCAGCAGCAGAATAGTACACAAACTGAGAGGATCATTTACCAAGCTGCTTTAACTCAAAGACGTTAACTGGGAGCTATTTGAATATATAAGTTTTATCTTGAATCCAAAAAAGAAAGTGGAATTACACAATGGACATACAAGACCAGAGCAGAGTTAGGCCATTTGGCCCATCAGGTCTCCTCTACCATTCAACAACGGCTGATTCTTTTTCCCCTTCCTCAGCTCCACTCCTCGGCCTCCTCCCTATAACCTCTGATGCCGTGGCCAATCAAGAACCTATCAAGCTCTGCCTTAAATACACCAACGACCTGGCCTCCACAGCTGCCTGTGGTAACAAATCCCACAAATTCACCACCCTCTGGAGAAAGAAATTTTTCCACGTCTTTGTTTTAAATTGATGCCCCTCTATCCTGAGGCTGTGTCCTCTTGTTCTAGACTCCCCCACTATGGGAAACATTCTTTCCACATCTACTCTGTCTGTGCCTTTCAACATTCGAAAGGTTTCAATGAGATCCCCCCCCATCCTAAATTCCAGCAAGTACAGACCCAGAGCCATCAAACGTTTCTTGTATGCTAAACCCTTCATTCCCAGAATCATCCTTGTGAACCGCCTCTGGACCCTCTCCAATGCTAGCACATCTTTTCTTAGATGAGGAGCCCAAAATTGTTCAAAATACTCAAGGCGAGGCCTCACCAGTGCCTTATAAAGCCTCAGCATCACATCCCTGCTCTTGTATTCAAGTGATGAATGCTAACATTGCATTTGCCTTCCTGCAAGTTAACCTTTAGGGTATTCGGCACAAGGCCTCCCAAATCCCCTTACATCTCAGATTTTTGGATTTTCTCCCCAGTTAGAAAATAGTCTGCACATTTATTTTTATTATCAAAGTGCATGACCATGCATTTTCCAACATTGTATTTCATTTGCCACTTCCTTGCCCATTCTCCTAAACTGCACAAGTCCTTCTGCAGCCTACCTATTTCCTCAAGACTACCTTCCCCTCCACCAATCTTTGTATCATCTGCAAATTCGGTTACAAAGCCATCTATTCCATCATCTAAATCATTGACATACAGTTATTAGTCAGTTGGCTAAAGTGTTGTATTAGTGTCAATTACAATTATATGTTGTTAGGGATTTTTTTCCCTATAGGTTCTGATTTTAAAGTATTTTAAGGTGCAATGCCTCAAAAAGCTGATATTTCTCGGGAGTTTTATTCTATGCTAATGTAAGGCCACTTTGGAATATTTCAGAAACCAACTCTGTCGTGTAAGCAATGATCATGTGAAGGTTGTAGCATCTCTCAACTGCTAGTAAACAACCTGGCCTCTAACAGGGTGGTAAACATTTATGTCAGTGTCAGATTACCAGATTCATTGAATCCATTGCATAACCTGGAATTGTAGAACATGAAATCAAGATGTCTAGTCAATAAATATTATTTCACCGCACTATTAGAACATAGAACAGTAAACAGCACAGTATGGGGTCCTTGACCCGATGTTGTGCCGAACTTTTAACTTACACCAAGACCAATCTAAACCCTGCTCTCCCCCTTTTTTCCATTCATCCATGTGCCTATCTAACAGCAGCTTAAATGTCTCTAATGCATTTGCCTCTACTCCACTCTGGCAGGGCGTTCCAAACACCAACCATTCGGTGCAAAACAAAACCTAGCTGATGTCGCCTATACTTTCCTCCAATCACCTTAAAATTATGCCCTTTCACATTAGCCAGTTACACCCTGGGAAAAAGGTGCTGGGGGTGGGGTGGGGAGGGGTGTACATACAGGCTAAGAGAATGCACTGAGGACATAATAGATGGGGAAAAAACTGGCATCATTTACTTTAGTAGGAAAAAAAGGTGAGAACTTGGGTGAAGTGTTGGCACTCTGAGGGACTTCGCTGTCCCAGAATATCAATTAACAAAGGTTAATATGCCAGTGCACAATTAGAAAGGCAAATTATATCTGACCATTTATTTTTATGGTCTGATTATTTACTGGATTTACTCCTAATGAAAGCTAACACAGAATGAATAAGCAAATGACTGGCCTCCTGTGCTAAAATAAGTCTATGATTCTGTCGTACACAATTAGGGCCAAGACATCATTGAATTACTGCCTTTCAAAACATGTTTAACCAATACCCACCTGTCCTGGTGCCCTGGCCAAAGTTTAAACCTCAGATCAGACTTAGCTGCTGTTTAATCATTTGCAGATCTGGGAGCTTGCAAACAGGCTGCCGTGTTCCTACATTATAGCAGTGACAACAAATCAAAACTACCTTTGCTGTCAAGTGCTTTGGGGTGGCTCAGTACTACTGCACCACATAAATGCAAGCCTTTTTTTCCCCCCTTTGAAAGAGGTGTGCCACAACTCCATCCTTCAGACAAGGATTACACAGACTGCTCATTGAACTCCATGAAAAACCAATCCCTCAGCATATTTTTAAAAACATTACATGGACCTGGTCAATATTTAGCATTAAACCAATACCATTAACTGATTATCTGTCACTTATTTAAAACGTTTTTCATAGACCTGTGTACAATTTCCTCTGCCTTGTTTACACTTCAAGTATTTTGTTAGATCCCATTACTTGGAACATCCTGAAGTCAAGAGCAGTGGTAACTGCAATACCTTTACCATTCCTCCAAGCACTTTATACTGCTGATTGCCCTTTAATAAAATTACACTAGTCAACACCCTAAGAACCATTTGAACATTTATGTACATAGTTACTCCAAAAGCCCAGGAAAAGTCAAAGTACAACGCTTGCCCTAACTTTGCTCTGTAATGATTGCCCTCAGTTCCCTGGATTAGATAGATAATTACTTTACTGATCCCAAAGGAAATTAGTGTCACAGTAGCATTACAAGTGCACAGAATAAAAAATGTTAAGTTACCTCAATCGGTCTAACAAGAGGGAGTTATCACTTTATACTTTATTATCGCCAAACAATTGATACTAGAATGTACAATCATCACAGCGATATTTGATTCTGCACTTCCTGCTCCCTGGATTACAAATCGAGAGTAAATATTAAAAATTTAAATTATCAATCATAAATAGAAAATAGAAAATTGGGAAGTAAGGTAGTGCAAAAAAACCGAGAGGCAGGTCTGGATATTTGGAGGGTACGGCCCAGATCTGGGTCAGGATCCGTTCAGCAGTCTTATCACAGTTGGAAAGAAGCTGTTCCCAAATCTGGCCGTATGAGTCTTCAAGCTCCTGAGCCTTCTCCCGGAGGGAAGAGGGACGAAAAGTGTGTTGGCTGAGTGGGTTGTGTCATTGATTATCCTGGCAGCACTGCTCCGACAGCGTGCGGTGTAAAGTGAGTCCAAGGACGGAAGATTGGTTTGTGTGATGTGTTGCGCCGTGTTCACGATCTTCTGCAGCTTCTTCCGGTCTTGGACAGGACAACTTCCATACCAGGTTGTGATGCACCCTAGAAGAATGTTTTCTACGGTGCATCTGTAAAAATTAGTGAGGGTTTTAGGGGACAGGCCAAATTTCTTTAGTTTTCTCAAGTAGTAAAGGTGCTGGTGGACCTTCTTGGCAGTGGCCTCTGCTTGGTTGGACCAAGTCAGGTCCAACCAAGATATTGACCCTGAGGAACTTAAAGCTTTTGACCTGTTCCACTTGCACACCACCAATGTACATTGTGGCTACGGTTGACTCATTATAGAGCCTAATGGCTGAGGGTAAGAATGACCTTATATAGCACTCTTTAGAGCGGAGCAGAGCAGTTATCTTAGTCTATTACTAAAAACGCTCCTCTGTTTAGCCAAGGTGGCATGCCGAGGGTGAGAAACATTGTCCAGAATTGCCAGGATTTTCTATAGGGTCCTTTGTTCTGCCACAGCCTCCAGTGTGTCCAGTTTGACTCCTATAAACAGTGCCAGCCTTTCTAATCAGTTTATTGAACCTGTTGGCATCCCCAGTGTTGATGCCATTGTCCCAGCACACCACTGCATAGAAGATTGAACTAGTGACAACAGACTGATAGAACACGTGAAGGAGAGGACTGCATACTCCAAAGGACCTCAGTCTCCTCAGGAAGTAGAGGCGACTCTAGTCCTTCTTGTACACAGCCTCTGTGTTGGTGATCCACTCAAGCCTGTCATCCAGGTGCACCCCAGGTACTTGTAGGTCCTCACCATCAATAGGAAAAGACAGCAGTGTAGGCTTAGTCTTCCTAAAGTCCATCACCATCTCCTGTGTCTTACTCATGTTGAGCTGCAGATGATTCAGCTTGCACCATTCACCAAAGTCCTCCACCAGGGCCCTTTATACTCCGAACCATTGCTGAGTCATCAGAGAATTTCTGCAGACGACATGACTCAGTGCTGTATCTGAAGTCTGAGGTGTACAGGATGAACAGGAAGGGAGACAATACAGTCCCTGTGGGGCCCCAGTGCTGCTTATAGACGTGTCTGACACACTGTTCTGAAGCCACAAACTGTGGTCTGCCAGTTATGTAGCCCATTATCCAGGATACAATAGTGCTAACCTGCAGTGAACAGTGCTTCCCCCCCCAGCAATGAGGGTTGCATAGTATTGGCTGCAAGTGTCAATGAAGGCACTTGAGAAATCAAAACACATGACCTTCACACAGTGCTGCCCTGCTTATCTAAATTGGAGTAGGTTCTGTAAGGGAGGGGTTGAAGATTCTCTGCTCCTTTGACTATTTAATGGCCCCAGAGTCCAGTTCATGCAATTTAGCTCCAGGCCCCAATATATCCACAGGACCCCAAAAACTCAAGTGGCATTCAGTGAAGTGTATGTAGAAGCAGAGAACATTAGTCATATGAAAATATGCACCTAGCTGTCCATACTGGGGAAGCAAAAACGCATTGAGAATAAGGTTACACTTACCAGAAATGGCTTGAAAGGTGGTTCAACTCTACGAGCTAAAAGATCCTCCCAGTTTGTGTGTCTGAAGAAAGGATGAGCCTGTATAAGCATATCAATTGAGTCATTAAAGGGATCAGAGTTCCAAAATTAAAACTCACAAAGTAGTACATTCAACATTGAAACTGCACTATAAAAAAGTATTCACAAAACTATATTAACTGAATATTAACCTCATTCATTATTAATAGAAACTTGAACTCTATGGACTAGCTGCTTATTTACCCTCACAGTCCAAAGCACCTTTTAAAGTAATTAGGCAGTAGAGAATTATATTGGGACTTCCTGAGAACATAGTTATGGTGCTCATATACAGTACAGCACGTATTTGCATTTAAGGTACTTGACACAGATATTAAGAAACTGAAGTGCGTTCCTTGGAGTAAGAACATGCTAACTACTCAAGCCTAATAAACTTGTGACTGAATATTCCAAGATTCTGCATCCACCACCTCTTGGAGGGAGAGGTTCAAAGCTTCAAACTTACGCCTCATGTTAAATGAGCAGCCCCTTATTTTCAAACAATGACTTCTCTTTCTAGATTCTCCCCTAAAACCCAAAAGAATAAGCAGTTTTTTAAAATCAAAGTATTTTTATTAACAAAGAAAAACAGCAGACATATGTTATAATACAACCAACCATTTTATACCAGTTACGAAAAGAACCCCCCCCACCCCTCAAAATAGAACCAGCTAGACCAGTCAAAAATAGGTACAAAGGCCTAGTATACATATAAAGATAGAGCATCTTACACATTCAAATAAGATTTTCAGCATCCATATTTTTGACAAAACTTAAAAAACTTAGTGGTGTTAAATCTTGCAGACTGCCCCCTGACCGAATAGCAGATCTTCTCAAATTTTATAAAGTGCATGATCTCTTTGATCCAATGTCCATATGTTGGAGGGGAAGAGTATTTCCATTTGCACAAGATGAGCCTTCTGGCAAGAAGTGAAGAAAAAGCGATGAGATCGGTTTGGAATTTGTTGAGGTTAACATTCTGAGAAGGCACTCCAAATAGTACTATTGACCAAGATGGTAGAATTAATTGCCCAAAAATTTTTGAAAAAGTTTCAAAAATCAAACCCCAGAAATTTGCTAATTTTGGACATGACCAAAACATACGCAGAGTGTAGCCAGGAATTGTTTACATCTGTCACACACTGGGTCAAGATTTTTATTAACTTTAGCCAATATAACTTTAGACCAATGACAAAAGGTGTACAATTTTAAAATGAACAACAACATGTCTAAGATACACAGAGGATGAATAAATTCTATGAATTGTATTTTGCCATATGTCATCTGGAATTTGTTCCTCAATATCCTCTTCCCATTTATGTTTTAATAAATCCAAATTTTCAGGATTAACCACATTAAGTAGCTCATAGATTTTGCTTACAGATTGTTTCACATCAATTTTGCACTTAAGGACTGAATCTGACAGCGATGAAGGGGGGGCAGTAGGGAAAGCACTCAAGGTGAGAGGCCGTAAAGTTGTAAGTATCTATAGAAGTGTGTCCTAGGTATATCAAGTTTCTTAACTAGCTGTTCAAAAGAGGCAAAATTGCTGTCAATGTAGAGATTATACAATGAAGTGATACCACATTTTGACCAAATATCAAACGCTACATCCATTATTGATGGGGTGAACATGTAACTTTTTTGCTACTGGTGCAGAGAGTGAGAGGTTAAAGTGTAAAATGACATCTAAATTGGAACCAAATTTTAATGGAGTACATCGCAACTGGATTCAGTGTGAAACTAGATACAGGTTGTGACAGTGGTAGTTTAGCATATATTACCAACGAAGAGGTAAATTGTAAGGATGACTTCTCCATAATCACCCAGCTAGGAGCAGCAATATCATCTTTTGTCCAATATAAAATTGCTCTTATATTAGCTGAGCAGTAGTAATATAGAAAATTTGGAAGTGCCAAACCCCCTTCCCCGCAATCTTACGAGGCCTCTGTAGTATTTTTTCCCTTTACTGTTTTTCATTCCAAATAAAACTTGAAACTTGACCATTTAAGTTATTGAAGAAAGTCTTTGTTAGAAAAATTGGGAGGCTTTGGAACATGTATAAGAATTTGGGCAGGACAGTCATGTTAATCGTATTAATCCTCCCGCTAAGGGAAAGAGATAAAGAATTCCAACGTTCAAATTCCTGTTAAAGATTGGAAAGGAGATACTGATAGTTGACTTTATAAAGGTCCTTGTAATTATGTGTTATCCAGACCCCCAAGTATTTAAATTTCCTATAGCTGATTCTAAAGGGGGTCACGAAAAAAGAGATATCCAAACACGTGGTCCTAATTGGCATTAGTTCACTCTTTTGAAAGTTAACTTCATAACTAGATATTTGACTGAATTTAGTGAGCAATATTGATAAATTTGGGAGACTTCGAGTTGGATCTGAGATATACAATAACATATCATCCGCATACAGAGACACTTTATGTTCCAAAGCTCCCCTCTGGATGCCCTTGATGTTAACTGGTGTTCTCAGGGCTGTGGCGAGTGGCTCAATTGCCACAGCAAAAAGGAGTGGAGATAAAGGGCATCCCTGTCTTGTGCCACGTTGCTGTTCAAAAAAGGACGATATACAATTATTAGTATGTACTGCTGCCAGTGGGGACGCGTAAAGTACTTCAATCCATGAGATGAATGTAGAACCAAAACCAAATTTTTGGAGAGTATAGAAAAGAAAGTCCCATTTCACCAGGTCAAATGCCTTTTCAGCATCAAGTGAGAGAATAATTTCTGGGGTACTAGATGCAGAGGAATCATATAGTATATTTAGAAGACGTCTTATATTAAAAAAGAGTACCGATTTCTTATAAAACCTGCTTGATCGGGTGAGATAATTAATGGTAGAATCTTCTCCTTCGGTGTGCCAGGAATTTTGCAAGGATTTTAGTATCCGTATTTAAAAGGGAGATTGGGGTATGAACTACATTCAAGGGGGTCTTTGCCCTTTTTCAAAATTAATGAAATAACTGCTTGACGCATTGTGGGAGGCAGGGAGTGGGATAAAAAACTCTTCAAAACCAGATAATATATGGGGAAAGTTGAGTGGAAAACTTTTTTTAAAATTCAGAAGGATATCATTCTGGGCCTGGGGATTTTCCACTCTGCATACTCCCAATTGCTGAGTCTACCCCCAGAGTCGTGATTGCCTTCTCCAGATCAGCAGCTACATGCAGATCTAGATCTGATGGGGTGGTGGATGAATCTGAGGAGTACAATGATTGGTAAAAGCTATGGAAGCATGAGTTAATTTCGACATTACCTGTTTGTTTTATGCCCTGTGCATCCCGTATCTCAGGTATACCGTGACTGGCTGCTTTGTGACGCAGTTGATGGGCTAGTAGCCTCCCTGCTTCTTTTTCATGCTCATAAAACTTACATTGCAACTTGGAGATAAGATATTCAGCTTCTCGAGTTGTTAATAGATTGTGTTTGGTCTAAAGTAATAAATGCTGTTTGAGCAAAGCTGATGAGGACGCTTGGCTACGTAGGAGGTCTAATTCCAGTATCCGATCTGTCAGTTGTTTAATACGTTCAGTCCTTATTTTTCTCCGATGCTCGCAGAATGAGATTATTTGACCTCTTAAATATGCCTTTAGCACCTCCCACACAATTGATGGAAGCATCCCTGGTGTTTGAATAATTCTCAGAAGAGATTCTATTTTGGAATAAATATACTTCACAAAACATTCATCTGAAAGGAGAGTAGGATGTAGCCTCCAAGGACAGTAACCTGGTTGTGTAGTAGGCATACGTAATATTAAAGTCAGCAGACTATGATGGGATATATAACTATGGCTTCAGAATCACACTCTGTTACAGAAGAGAGAAGGCTGATGTCCATAAAAAAAAATCTATACACGAATAGGAACCGTGTACTGAGGAGCAAAAAAAGAGTAACTCCAAGAGGTAGGGTTACGAAACCGTCATACATCAGCCACTCCGTATGTTTTAAGAAAATGTCTGATAGACTGTGCTGACCTAGAGATAGGGACATTCCTCGCCGCACTGTGGTACGAAATTGGAGAGAGGACATGATTAAAATCGCCTCCGAGGATGAGCTTTCTCCGTCCCGTTGTGTGTAATGTGGAGTCGAGCAGGGAACAGTATACCATATCAGATATCCGGCTGGTCACGCAGCAGTTTCCTGATGTCCACGAACGCAGCTCGAGCTTTGGTGACCCTTGTGGTGTAGTCTGGAAAAATAGTGATGGGTTTCCCATTGTAGTTAAGCGGAGTCTGGTTTTGAGCTCGACGTAAAACATTGACACAGTCCTGATAATAATGTAGCTTAACTACAACTGCACGCAGTGTACCGCTTTTTTTTTTGGTGTGAGACTCCAATGTGAGCTGTCGATAAGAACGCCTTTGTTCAGTTTAAGCACCTTTGACAGTAATTTAGAAATGGACTCCATAGAACTTGACCCGGGCTCCTCAACAACCCCCAAAATACAGATATTGCACCTCCGCATTCTTCCCTCCATGTCTTCACATTTATCACTCAAGTCCTTCAGCTCCGATTTCAGGGCGTTTACAATGATTTATTGAAGTGATACCATTTCATCTGACCATGATGATATGCTGTCTTCCATGTCTTTAACATTAGCCTTCACTTGGGCAATCTCAACTTGGGTCCCTGCCACATTGTTTGCTAACTTGGTTCTTACTACCTGCAACTCGTTTTTCAGGTAGCTTAAACTTTTGGCTACGGCATTCTTCATCTCGTTTTTCAGGTAGTTGAAATATTCAATAGGGCGTTTTTCAGCTCGTTTTTCATGTAGCTGAAATCTTTGGCGAGGGCATTTTTCTGCTCTGCTCTTCTCACTGCAGAGAAGTCCGTTTTTAGCTCCAAGAGGAGCTGAATCTTTAGGTCTTCCGTGTCCATTTTGCCTGAGTTCGTGCAGGTAGGGTACTTGCGCATTCACGGTCAGCACTTAAAACTTTGCACCGGGGAGTCGGTCATCTTGGTGTTATATTTTCGAAGCTTAGATGCCATTACCGCATGTCAGAGAACAAGTTAACTCTCGCTATATGTACTTAGGCGACTTACTTATTTTGATAAGATTTGAAAGAAAGTGCTATTCTAAATATACAGTAAAGGTTAAGCAGGAGCCCAGCCAAACAGACCTTACTCCATTCCTTGCTCACGTGGTCCCCGAACAAGCAGTTTATTACAAAGGGCAACAATGGAAGAGGTGGCCCATCCTCAGGTGTAAAAGGAGAACAGCAAAATGCAAAGATACCAATTTTTATTTCCAATCTGCACAAGAACATGTGAAAGAATGGAAGCAAAATAAGGAAGAAAACAAAGATCGATGTTGAAGGACCTGGCTTAGTACCCACTGCATTTGCCCATTCTGGATCTGGAGTAAGGTGGGCAACAAATTTTCTGCCCCTCCACACCACAAGTTGTGGCCAGTTCCAGATAATGCTAGGCCCAGGAGGCACAATCCCTAGGCCCCTTCTCTAAATACTTCAATAGGTTCTAATATACAATAAAGCTGACAGAAGTTTTGTCTTGACACATTTAAAACTTCTACAATGTAGATATACAATCAAGTATAAAATCATGTGAAAACAATACACAAGTTGATGAAACTTAAAGATTAGCTTTGTCACATGTACATCAAAACAAAGTGAAATGTGTTATTTGTGTCATCATTTGCAATGTTCTGGGGGCAGCCCGCAATAGTTGCCATGCTTCTGGTGCCAACATAGTATGCTCACAACGCATTAACGCTAACCATACACCTTTGCAACATCTAAAGAAACCAGAGCACCTGGAGATAGCCCTGTGATCGTGCGGAGAACATACAAACTCCTTACAGACAGCAGCAGGAAGCAAATTTTGATCAGTGATTGAGGGCGCTGTAAAACCATTGAGCAAACCACTAGGCTACCATACCATCCTGGTTGCGTTTAGAAACTAGTGAAAAGGGCAGTGTGGCAAGAGGAGAGGTGCTGCTATCAATTCTTCTTTTTCTGGCCAGTAATGGTTTCCTGTACCTTTAAGCTATTGCCACAGACATGACTTAAAAATGACAACAAGCAAGACACCTAGTAATTGAATATGACAGTAACATCTTTGCTGCATACGTACCTGGACATCAGTCGCATCCCCAACTCCAGCTCCAAGGCGCGACGAAGCATTCCTTTTTAGCAGCTGGAAAAAAAATTGATGTTTGACGTTGATTAAAATACAAAATGGGTAAAACTGTCAAAGGGCCCCAGAAGTACCGTTCTGTTACTCAAGGTGCTAATTTGGTGTTCACATCTAGGTTTCTGACCCTGCAGCACACAGTGCTAGAGATAAGGGGTTCCCAACCATTTTTATGCCATGGGTTGACCATTAAGCAAGGGGTCTGTGGACCCCAGGGTGGGAACCATTGAGCTAGAGGCATTGCAAAACATATCACTCAATGGATGAATACAAATGCTATAAATCTGAAACAAAAGCAAAGATGTCACAAACACTCAAGTCCAGGTACAACCGTGAAATGAGAAAACGTCTGCATTTCAGGACTGGAATCATTCACCCTTGCTCTTTAACAGGCAATATCTGATGTACTGAGATTCCCAGTATGCCTTATTCCCTATTGGGGTCACTTAGCAACATGCTAATTCTTACACTGTAATGCCCAAAACAATCATGCCAAAACTTCCTTAAAACTGAAAGGGAAAAGGCTCCAAAACAGTAATGGACAAACTGGAAGAAAGTTCATCAGTATTGAGTGAACCTGCCAATGAGATGGAGAATAGGAACATCAAAATTAGCAGTAGGCCAACTGACATCTCAAACACGCTCGGCTGCTTATGATCAGGGATGACCTGATAGTAAACATATCTCCACATTCTCTTCTACCAACAGTAACCTTCCCCCTCCTTTCAACCATGTGTAACACGCTGTAAGGTTTCACTGCTAATGTAATGGCCTCTTTGTACTGTTTCACTGCTAAGGAAATGGTTTCTCTGTAGCAGCAATGTTTGGGTTATGACTAGAGATAACAGGGCTTTGGAATGTGGGCTATCCAATGAGAGGCATGTTATTCTTTCTTATGGGTCTGGGAGCAGGGATTTCGTGGTTTTTTGTCAGCGAGATGAAGAGAGAAGACGCAAATGGAAAGAGTTGGTAGTCCGGCGGATGGAGTAGACTCGGAGCAAGGGTCCGACGGTCAGCAACGCTTGGAGGAAGTCAATGGGGAATGAATGGATGAATGCGTGAGCTCCAACATTGCGCATTAGACTGGTTCATTAAAATGGGCCCTTTTTCTTTTCTTTAGTAACCCTATAGTCAGATTAAGATTTATAAAGTTCAATTGTTAAATCGTATACGGTGTATTGTATGATATTTTGCGGTTCGGATTTGTAACCGGGCAACACATTATGTAGCATCCTCATAAATGAGATTTCTCAGTTTGGCTGGGCCAAAGGCCGTCTTCCCCTAGACAAACACATGCTGGTCGAACCCAAGGGTCACACACGCTTATCAAAAACGTATCTCTGCTTAATCTACTGGACCATGACTTGAAATTATGGTTTTAAGGAGGTAGAGGGGAGACAATTTAAAAGCTTGCCGACAAATAGAACGAAGTGACAACAAATCATCTGTGAATGACAGAACACTTTCATGGGGCTCATAATGAATGAAAATTGAAGGATAAATGGAAACAGGGGCCCATAAATTGATGCCAATTCATTTTTGAGTGTTTCCTTCACAGTATTATCCACTTATGCTCTAACTTAGCATTTTGGGCCTTGGGACACCATAACAGAGATGCAGCTGTAGTCCTCCTCCCCACAGGACTTGCTCCATGTTACAGTAAACCGTAGGAAGAGGCTTTGCAGGCAAATGGGTTAAGCAGAATGTGGGCACTAGCAGTGTTGTAGCAGATCAGATAGGGAGCCCTGGAGGAGCCTCTCTGGAAGCTGAAGTCAGCAATGGGAATGGCAGCGATTACATGTTTCTTCCTGTGGAAGGTTATGAATCTTCAGGATTTTCTTCCCCAGTGAGATACTAAAAGTTTGACTATACTCAAAGTGGAGATTGATAAACACTTGCACTCAGGGAAATGAGGTACAGGGAAGATAGGGGCAGGAAAGTAAAAACTGAGGGCATCTTACTGAATAGAGGGGCAAAGGTTTTTTAGGCAAATATTGTTATGTTCATATATAATCTTTTAATATTTCAATGCTAATTAAGGCTGATTGCACAGAGACAATCAGGGATGGATGCCTTAGGGTAAACAAGAGCAGCAACAACGCAGAAGCAGAAAACAAACCATAGGTCAATATAAATGACGGCTCAGTGGTTGCTAAGGACACAAGGTCACTTGTACTGTACTTAGCTGATGCAGGAACTATTTTGTCAGAGGCATTTATAGGGCTTTAGACATCATTTGGTTTTTGAATGATTAGATGAACCAATGGATGCCACCAAATTTAATTTCACTCTCAAGTTTTAGTCTATTTCTAAGCAAGATGAAGACAGCACTCTGGTGACCAACATTCTCCGTGGAAATCTGAAGCATTTAACTCTACTTTTCTAAACAGATTTCTCTAACCAAATATATTGACTCCCTCTAGTTGACATGTCTATCATTGCTTGAATTTTATCAATATTTCTGCCTCAGCAGCTCACTGTGGTAGAGAACTCTAAAGACTCATGATCCTGAGGGAAGGTAATCACTGCCAACCCTAGTCTTGAACTTAGTTCCTGGACCTGCTCCTTCAGTACTGCAAGAGAATACTCGTGGATTCCAACCCAACATGCTTGTCACCTCAGAAATATGCCAGCAAAGGCTATATTTCACACATTACTTCAGCCACTTCTGTTAGCAATTCACCATGTCTGCTAGCTACTTCAGACTTCACTGACTGGTGCAGTGGAACAAACATCAGATAAAGTACCTTTTTAAGAAGGTCTCTGGCTTCGTGTGTGAGGTAGGGTGGCAGATTGAGTTTACACTTCAGGATTTTGTCGATGGTCTTCTTCCTGTTCTCGCCAGTGAAAGGAGGCTAAGCAAAGATCATGAAACATAAATCGACAAACTAGAATTTGAAAAAAAAAATGCTTATTAAGCTGTAAGTGTCAAAAAGTTTTAATCAAAAGCACTTTACATGAAACCTTACATTTGAAGCAACAAATTATTTGGTAGGATATAAACTTCACACAATTTATTGGCTTCCTACACTTGAAATGCTCCATCTCAGTAGGAAGAGGAGAAATTATGCTTCAAATCATTCTGCATTAAATATAGTACAAAAAACACCCAAATGTAATGGGTAATTAAATCAGATTTATTCTACCTTCACTTTACAACCCATACCCCTTCCATTCTATGGTAAAACCGGAAATATAGATCAATCTTGCCATTTTACAAAACTGCAGTAAAAAATCAATTCAAAATTCTTAAATACATATCTTTTTCAGAAGATATTCATGAAAGAGACAAAATAGACAGAGCAAAACTGAATTTTATCGTTGTGCCACTCTCCATATCTCTGTTCCAGTTACAACCATTCAACAGCTTCAAACAATGAGTATTACAGAACTATATCTGAAAGCACAGGACAATCCTGCTCTTATTTGGATGGGTTAGCTTCTTTTGCATGAGATGCACACCAGTACTGCCCATTAAAAGTGCCTGCAGAGTTACAGGGATTAGCAGAGGACTACGGGAATAGGCGGGAGGAAGAACATTAAGGTGGCAAGGGATGAAAGGGATCTGTAATTAACAACTTTTCACTGCCAGTGACAACACTGAATTAATATGTTTCTCTTATCAATTCACTTAAGTATCATCTCAATCAAAATCTCAAGATTTAAAATAATTTGTTTCTTTTTCCATTAAAGTATGCACAATTCAAGATTTATGGCCTACTCATTTTTCATATCATTCTAATGAATCTTCATGAGACCGTTACACGACAACATCCTTCCTGTAACAGAGCAGTGTCAGCTAAATATCATGTATAGTACAATTTAAATTTGATAAATATGATTACACCATGTATCTCTCATCATTTCCTAAAGTATGAGAATTAACATATTAATTCAGAACATGTAATGATGAATTTGGCTTTGTCAGTGTTGCTTTTTACCGAGACTGCAACCTTACAACAAAAGATAAACAATGAAACTCAAGACAGCTTGAAGATAATCTTTTTCAACAAAATATTACATATAGATAAAATACTTCAACACCTCTGCAAACCAAAGGATTAATAGGAAGCTAAGCAAAAACAAATATTTAATTTAGTTCTGGTGAGACCCAGACGTTAGGTCAACTGAACAGATCTGCGTGAACATTTCTCCCTGGATAACAGTCCAAAACTGGGGGTGTAGGTTTGAAGTGAGAGGGGAAACATGTTGCCCCTCAGAGTGTGATGTATACAAAGTGAGCTGCCAGACTATATGGTAGAGATAGGTATAATTATGACATTTAAGATATTTGGACAGATACAAGCATAAAAGGATTCAAGAGGTAATGGGCAAATGCAGGCAATGGGACGACTTAATAAGGCAACTTGGTTAGCCTAGATGAGTGGGACCAAAGGGGGTCTTTTCCATGTTGCACAGTTCTATGATAAAATGTATCTGCACCCCTCAAGAATGAAAGCCTATTTTGAAAAGATAATGTCCTTAAGCACTTGATGCATCAATTTTGAATTATGCCAAGCATGGACAAAGCATAAAACAATATTCCTACCAACTAACCAACTGATTCTCATAGAAAGGAAATCATTTCCCAGTCTTTGCTGCAATGTTCATGAAAACCAGGCAACTCTTTGTCTGCTACTTAATCTTATTAAAATTTTATAAGACGACGAGTTTAAGTTACTAGTCCTCTGGTCTCATTATTATTCTAATCATAACAACACTGACTGGTATTATCAGCACCCTGACACAGGGTATTAAACTCTACTGAATCTCCATCATGGCACATCCCCATTATGGTTTTAAGTACCACACTGACACTATTTTGTTAGGCCTTGGAGAAGGACGATAACAAATTTTCTCATCATACCACACTGAGTGGTCAGCCACTGGGCATAAACCATAATTATATAAAATTATGTTACATTCCAAAATGGAGAGTGGCACCTGACACTATGAAAGAATTAAAAGCATGCATTTTTAAAACTGTGCACCTACTGCTCCCGTCAGCATGTCATACATTAGGGCTCCTAAACTCCACCAGTCCACAGCACGATTATGTCCACTTCTCATTAAAATTTCTGGTGCCCTGAGGGGAAAAGGCGGAGACAAACAAATCTCATTTATCTTCTGCTTTATTGTGTCATAAGAGAAGCTAGCTCTTTGCAGATTTTCCATTAGAAATGTGCAAACTACATACTGATGAAGACATCCACATGCACCACAGCATCAAGACAGTTTTTTTTCACCTAACTCCGAGTTCCATGTCAGATTACCTTGGGATTTAACAAGGGGCATGAACTCATGAGCAGAAATTGTTTAAGCTGTTATGCTCAGTCACTTCTAAACAGCCCACAGCTTTCAACCTTGGTGTCTTTTTAATGTTCCACTGTTTCTGACTGCACCACACACCAATCCCACTCGCAATGTCCTCTGGCCCCATAATCTGTCCTGTCTTTAAATAGTACCCTACCTCGATCTTCATCATCATTATATGCTCTGTTTTACTGACATGGGCAATCCTGGTCTTATCCATGACCATGATTATCCTCAGTAATTTTTTTTTACAGATGTGATTTGCCATTGCCTTCTTACAAGATGGGTGAATCCAGCCATTATCTATGCTCTTCAGTGGTCACATAACCAGGACTTGTGATATGCACCATCCACCACCTGCAACCATGTCTTCACGTGACCCTGATCGAAAGTGTGTGTGTGTGGGGGGGGCCTCAGCAGGTGGTACACCTTGCCCAAGGGAGGGAAGGAGCACCTTACACCTCCTTTGGTAGAGACGTAACCCCGCCCCACCATCCAACCCCAATCTTCACAATATTCATATAATTTCTGCAGCACCTCCTACCTATCCAACCACAATGCTATTTCCCTTCATTTGATCCCCATCCCTCCATTCAATCTTGTCTACTGACCTCATCCATAACCACTACTCTCATAACCAGGTAACTGAGGATTGGGCTTTGTGCTCATTAACATATACAACCCATTCTACCAATTTTGATACGACAACAGGACATGCCAAGAAACACCAAGTTCTGGCGACCTTATTTCTGGGTTGGTTAATGACAGAGTGACATGGTAGTGCAGTGGTCAGAGTAACGCTATTACGAGTTCAATTCTACCAATGTCTGTAAGGAGTTTATACGTTCTCCCCACGACCACATCGGTTTCCTCCAGGTGCTCCGGTTTCCTCCCACATCCCAAAGACGTACTGGTTAGTAGGTTAATTGGTCACATGGGTGTATCCAGGCAGCATAGGCTCATTGGACTGGAAGGGCTTGTTACTGCGTTGTTTCTCGAAATAACTAAAAATAACACAATGGACCTTTTGACATCATTAATTGCACATCAGCATTGAGATCTACATCTGTGCACAGAATTGTCTGCCAAAAACCATGCTTCTAGGAATTCTCTTGCATGTTTCCTCCACCCATGAAGATCAAGAACAGCACAAATTCGACTGGGCATCAGTGAACAAGTTGTTGCAAGCAAACACGTGGCACACAAGAGAATTCCGAGAAGCATGGTTTTCCACAAACAATTCTGTGAACAGGAACGTAGACCTCAATCCTATTGAAAAGCCAGTGCGGGCAAAATTCCAGACCACAATGCACAGAGTTTGCCACGCAACCAACCAGCAACAAACATCCCCCATCCACGTCACAATTGAGTCTCCATAATGATGAGTAATCAGCTAATTGATAAGTATATACAAGGCCAAGAATTCGGTGGACACACTACAAATGAACAGCACACTGATTTCTCTTCATGGACGACAAAATGCTTGCAAATGGATTGCCAAGATTGGAGAACAACTCAACTTAAACATTTTAATATGCATTTATAGCATTAAAATTAAATACATTCTAAACAACCTTTCTAAGAGGAGGTTTTATGTTACATAATTTATATACCCCATTTTATGGATAAATTGATACAGCTACAATCACATTTAGGTTAACAGCTACCTTTATGCATTTACCTAATTGAACAATTAATCTATTCATTATGAAAGTAGTCATCAACTAAAAGGACATTGCAAAGCGGTTTCCGTCCAACTGTCAACAGGCTAATTGAGCCTTAATTCAGGACTTTTATAGAGGATGGAGGCTTGAACAACGGGTGAATTAAATACATTTGAGTCAAAGGGGTACAGCGAGAGACACTAAGTCACACAACCAAAACATAAATTAGGAGGAGCATTCAACTTAAAAATGATCATAATGTATTCCATTTCATTTAGCTTCCTTATAACCCAAAGTTAGATATTACCAGGTGTAAAGGATTCAAGTCTTGTCAGTATGCTATGTTGGCACCAGAATATGTGGTGACCGTTGTGGGCTGCCCCAAGCACAGTGCTGGTTGTTAACACAAACTATGCATTTTGTTCCAATGTAGACGTGATGAATAACTGAATCTAAATCTGAGATCTGAACTATGTAGCATCCTCCGCAATCCCTATATTTCCAAGCAAAAACTTGTTTGTAAACACTTACATGTACTCTATCGTTCCACAGAAAGTGTGAGTCACAGCACCGTCATGAATAGATTCTTTGCATAATCCAAAATCTGTTAGTTTAACATGCCCTGAAACAAAGAACAAACATAAATTGAGTGGCGTGCATGCAGGAGGAACTACCTTGAAGAACCACGTCAGCAGTTTGATTACAAGCTTCAAGCAATTCAAGGCACACCCAACAGCCAGCTATCCTGTTGGGCTATCAAATGCAAAATTCTAGATAGGTTGTTCAAACAAATCTTAAAATATCATGTGGAATGACGCAACAAATTTCAACTTCAGAATTCTATATTATATATTACAGATCACAACTTTATAGCAATAGCCTCAGCTGGGTATTATTCACATTGTACGTGGCAAACACAGGACTGCAGAGAGAGCATCATAGTGAAGCCCAATCCAATCCTTTCACCCAATGTTATCCGTAATATTCAGCAAGAGCAACAGATGTTTTAAAGCAAAACCCCTATTTAAAAAGAAATAAAAACATTATCTGACTACAAATAGAACAGGGTGTCCAATCCAGTAATTTTGAATATGAATCAGGTAAATTTACACCAAGTTGTTCAGTTATGAAAAGCTATGATAATGTTTTAAATTATGTCTTGAAGGACTTCACTCTGCATATCCATGCAGTTTATTTTCTAAGTTTTTTTAAAATTAACATGATATATTTTAATCAGGACATGTAATACAACAATTCAAAACGATGCAAATGCATTCCAAAATTTTAGCAGAACAACCTGGCTTGACATTAAATGGATATATTAGAAAACACTTCACCAATTAAAACAGAATCCACAAAATACAAAATATAGTGGATTCCAGTTAACTGGGACACATCAGGACCAATTATGCAGCTGTCATAATCAGCTGAAGTTGCATGAAATAGTTAAAGGTATAAAAAAGACTACCTACCATTTAACAGAGTAATAAATTATGTATTTAAATGAAATACAGAACAAATTATACCTATGCCACAGTACTAAAAAATGTATTAGTTATTAACAGAGGAGTTCATCCAGTGTACACTGCAGTGTTCTTTTGACTGACTGTAAATTAACAATCAGTACAGATATCTAGTACTCCCTTCATACAATGTTTTCGATGACTGCATATGCCAAATCTTCATTTTCATTGTAATATTCAAGATGATTTTCAATACCTTCATTGTTCTTGACTTGCAGTAGTGAAATTGTTTTTCATTTTCATTCCAGGCTTTTTCTGACATCCCCAATCCTGAATGCTTGAAACCGCAGTGAGCAAAACAAATTGTCATACTACTTATTTCTGAGCAACTATCAGTGACAAAATATTTTTTTTTTAAATACAAACTGACACTATTTAAATAGGACCATAAAATACAGGAGCAGGAGTAGACCATTCAGCTCATCGAGTCTACTCCGCCATTCAATCATGGGCTGATCCAATTCTTCCTGTCATCCCCACTTCCCTGCCTTCTCCCCATACCCTTTGATGCCCTGGCCAATCAAGAACCTGTCTGTCTCTGCCTTAAATGCACCCAATGACTTAGCCTCCTTAGCCACTCGTGGTAACAAATTCCACAGATTTACCACCCTCTGACTAAAGTAATTTCTCTGCATCTCTGTTCTAAATGGACGTCCTTCAACCCTGAAATCGTGCTCTCTTGTCCTAGACTCCCCTACCATGGGAAATAACTTTGTCATATCTAATCTGTTTAGGCCTTTTAACATTTGGGATGTTTCTATGAGATCTTCCTCATTCTCCTGAACTCCAGGAAATACAGCCCAAGAGCTGCCAGATGTTCCTCATATGGTAACCCTTTCATTCCTGGAATCATTCTTGTGAACCTTCTCTGAACCTTCTCCAATATCAGTATATCCTTTCTAAAATAATGAGCCCAAAACTGCACACAATACTCCAAGTGTGGTCTCACAAGTGCCTTATAGAGCCTCAACATCGCATCCCTGCCTAGAAATGAATGCCAACATTGCCTTCGCCTTCTTCACCACCAACTCAACCTGGAAGTTAACCTTTAGGATATCCTACACAAGGACTCCCAAGTACCTATGCATCTCTGCATTTTGATTTCTCTCTCCACCTAAATAATAGTCTGCCCACTTATTTCTTCCACCAAAGTACATGACTATGCACTTTCCAACATTGTATTTCATTTGCCACTTCTTTGCCTATTCCCCTAAACTATCTAAGTCTCTGTTCCTCAACATTACTCACTCCTCCACGTATCTTTATCATCGGCAAATTTAGCCACAAATCCATTAAACCCATAGTCCAAATCATTGACATATCGTAAAAAGCAGCGGTCCCAACACCGACCCCTGTGCAACTCCAATGGTAACCGGCAGCCAGCCAGAATAGAATCCCTTGATTCCCACTCTCTGTTTCTGTGTATCAGTCAATGCTCCACCCATGCTAGTAACTCTCCTGTGATTCCATGGACTCTTATCTTGCTAAGCAGCCTCATGTGCGGCACGTTGTTAAAGGCAAAATATTGTTTGCTCTAAGCATGAAGAGTCTAATGATCACACAAGTATCAATGACTGACGCAAGTTAGATACTGCTCAACAATAATCTCCTGTCCCAATTAAGTGGTATAATGCCCCAAATATACAAAGGGCATCCCAGCTAGTTTCTCGATTGCTCTTTTTTTTTCCCCTAAGAGTTGTTCAAAATAATTGACTGCCCTGAGTAACCACTGAATGGCCCAGTTAACAGAAATCCACTGTATACAAAATCTCTGCCACTTTGCATCATTTTTGCAGCATAAAAGCCTGTAATAAATTTATGACTGATAAACTATTAAACCATAAGCACGCTCGGGTCAGAAGTTAATTGGTGGCCAGAGAAATCTGGAGATTGGAAACATATCTGTAAGGAGATGAATCTCAAGGTTGTATGCTGTATGCATGCCTTGATAATAAACAGACTTTGAAGTTTGATGTCATTTGGCTTCAAGCTGCAAAACAGAAACAACCAGTATCCTAACAAAGATATATACCTGAAAAAAGTTTCATTCTCCTCCCCATTCCCTCAACGGCATCTCCGTCTTCTATCTTATCTACTGCTAGGGTTTTAACAAACTAGAGTAACTGGATCTCTCATGCCACCTGGGTAGTTGACAAACCAAACCTGATGGCATGAATGCTGAATTCTCCAACTTTCAACAAACTGGCCCCTTTCTGTCTCTTTTCTTCCCCCCTCCCAAGATGTATCCAGTTGTTCCTACATTCACACCAGCCCCATCACCCTGTTTCTTTCCCCACTTCCACCCATTACATCTGCCCACCCCCCCCCCACACACACACACACACACACCAGGGCAAGCAGCATCAATGGAGGGAAATAAAGTCGACATTTCAAGCTGAGACCCTTCATCAGGACTGAACTGGAAGGGGGCAGAAGCCAGATTAAGAAAGTCCCACAGGTTTCCTTTTCCCATTACTCCTATCTACCCTCTCACTTCCATGCTCTGTCTTTGTCTCCTATTAGATTCCATCTTCAATCTTGTTGTTTTCTCCTATTACACCCCAGATTCTGGTGTACTTCTACTCTTCACTCCCTCAATCCAACTACTGCCCGTTAGCTCCTGCCCCTCTCCTTCCCTTCACCTTTTTATACTGGCCGCCTCTCCTCTTGCAGTCCAAATGAAGGGCTTCAACCCAAACACATGACTGTACACCCCTAATGCTGCCAGGCCTGTCAAGTTCTTCCAGCATCTTGGGTGTCACCCAGATTACAACATCTGCAGTCTTTCGTGTCTCCAAATAAAAAAAATACTGATTAAACTGCGGACTTCAAGGGTGTTGCTAGAAATCGTGAAGATACTACATAAGGGCCAGGGACATGCGAGTTTCTGAATTGATTCCACAAACTACACAACCTGCAACTCAAGTTCTCGATACTGTTCAGTTTTATTTGTATAATTTTCTTCTTTTGCATCTTAGTTGTTTGTGGGTCTTTACATATAGTTTTTCATATAAATTCTATTGCATTGTTTTTATTCTCCTGTACATGCCAGCCAGAGAAGGAATCTCAAGGTGGTGCATGGTAACATATTCTTTGACTTTGGCATTGGTAGAATCCTAGTCTGGACACAATAGGCTAAATGACTCACATTCTAAATACGAATCCCATCTTGCACTAATGCCAATTTCTGTGACTGATGTCAACTTGCTAAGCACGAGATTCTGCGGATACTGGAAATCCATAGTAAGACACACAATATGCAGGCCTGACAAAATTTATAGAGAGGAATTGCGAATTGATGTTTCACGCCAAAGCCTTTCATCAAGATGTGATGAACAGACTTGGCCTAAATGTTGATTCTTTATTCCTCTCTATAGATCAGGATTCCCAATCTACAGTCCACAGCATAAAAAAAGGGTGGGATATAGATGCTGGCTAACCCGAATTCCTTCAGCATTTTATGGATGTTAACTTCCTGCTAAGTGTTTGGAAATTCAAACCACAACTCTTCAGAGCCTTTTGATGTGCTCCGCCTTTTGTACCAACCATATTTATACCTGCACCTTAAGACTATGTCAAACACCACTGAGAAAGCCCAACGGAACAACTTGCTTCTCTGCTGAGTCCTATAATCCTGGATCAGATTTCCATGATCGTTTTGTAAAAGTAACACACATTTAACCTTCATAATCAAACAGTTCCTTCATTTTAAATCCTCTATTTGAGGAGAGTTGGTATGTCACAAAAAACTCACACAAAATTTCCACAAATGTACCGTGGAGAGCATTCTAACTGGTTGCATCACCGTCTGCTATGGAAGGACCAATACACAGGATTGGAAAAAAGCTGCAGAAAGTTGTAAGCTCCGCAAGCTCCATCATTTACACTTGACTCCCCAGCATCCAGGACACCTTTAAAAGGCAATGCCTCAAAAGAAAAAAAGCAGCAACCATCATTAAGTAACCCCATTGCCCAGGACATGCTCTCTTCTCATTGCTACCATCACGGTAGCTGGTACAGGAGCCTAAAGACACACACCATAACACTTCAGGAACAGTTTCTCACCCTTTCTGACTGGACAGTGATCCCATGAACACTACCTCTAATTTTTTACTTTTATTTTTGCTTTCTTTTTGCACTACTTATTTTTTAAAGATATACTTGTTGTAATTTATAGACCTTTAAATAATTATTTATCACAATGTGATATTAAACCTCATTCTATATTACCCAATCCTATATGTAGGTAACTACATACTGACCATAGAGATGCAACTCAGAGATAGAAGTGGGGCTGATGCAGCCAGCTTACTTTTAACATATGCTACCCCTGCTACTATTTTAGCAGCTGCAGAGCAACAAGCTGCAATATCACCATTTTACATTTCAGTGGAATGAACAGTCAGCACAGATGCTTCCTCACCAACTCTAGTCGGCATTCTACAGTTAAAACAATTTCAACAAAAGTGCATATAGCAAACTCGTGTTTCAGATATATACTCAGTGGGTGTAAAAGTTACATTGCTCATTATTACAAATATCTAATCAGCCAATCATGTGGCAGCAACTCAATACATAAAATCAAGAGGTTCAAATAATATTCAGACCACAGATCAGACTGGGAAGAAATGTTATCTTGACTGTGGAATAATTGTTAGTGCCAAATGGGGTTGTTTGTCATAATCAAAGACTTCATCCAAGCTTGCTTGAAGAAATCCCTGCCCAATTACCATCCGCATATAACCTGTAGCACCAGAGATCCTAACACACTAGACCACTGTTACACTAGGATAAGAGTGCCTACCGTTCCATGCCAAGACTGCATTTCAGGAAATCTGCTCACTTGGCTGGTTTTCTCCTACCTGCATACAGGCAGAAGCTAAAAAGCAAAGTGCCTGAGATTAGGACAACAGAGGTGGTCGTGGGAGGCAAGGGAGAGGCTATGGGACTGCTTTGAGTCGGTGGACTGGGCCATGTTCAAGGACACATCTGTGGATCTGAAAGAATACACCAAGGTTGTCACAGACTTTATAGAAACAGTCCTACACAAGTGCGTCTCCCAAAATTCATTCAGTCTTCCCCAACCAGGAAGAATGAACCATGAGATCTGTATCTGAGGGCCAGATCAGAGGTATTCAATTCTGGTCATTAAGAACGTTACAAGAGGTCCACGTATGACCTCCGGAAAGCCATTTCACAGGCAAAATGGTAATTCAGGACTAAATCTGAATCAACCAAGGATTCTCAACAGTTGTGGCAGGGCTTGAATGCTATCACCTCTTGTAAAGTAAAATCAAGCAACAGAGACCTATTTGGCTTCGCTTCCAAATCAGCTCTATGCTCGCTTTTACTGTCAAAACCTGGAAGAACCTTCACAAACTCCTACAGTCCCTGATGACTGTGATTTTAGTCCGAGTCCATGAAAAGTAGCCAGGCCAGACAGGGTCCTGGCCAAGTACTACAGACCTGTGCTGAACAACTGGCTGGAGTGTTCACTGAGATCTCTAACCTCTTACTTCGGCAGTCAGAGGTATCCAGCTGCTTCAAGCAGGCTTCAATTATAACAATGAACATGGTAACCTGCCTCAACGACTATCCCCCAGTAGCACTTACATCCACAGTGATGAAGTGTTTTGAGAGGTTGGTGATAAAAGATATCAACTCCTGCCTGAGAAGCGACTTGGATCCACTCCAATTTGCCTACTAGTGCAACAGGTCCACAGCAGATGCCATCTCATTACCTTTTCACTCAACCCTGGAACATCTGGACAGCAAAGGTGCATACATCAAATGCTCTTTATTGACTACAAACTTGGCATTCAATACCATCATCCCCTCAAAACTAATCAATAAGCTCCAAGACCTTGCCCTCAATACTTCCTTGTGCAATTGGATCCTTTACTTCCTCACTTGCAGACCGCAGTCAGTTCGGATTGGCAACACCTCCTCCACAATCTCTATCAGCACAGATGCACTAAGCTGTATGCTTAGCCCCCTGCTCTACCTACTTCACACTTACATCTGTATGGCTAAGCACGGTTCCAATGCTATACTCAAGCTTGTTGATGACACCACAGCCAAATCAAAGGTGGTGACAAATCAGCATACAGCACGACACTGAAAATCTGGCTGACTAGTGCTACAACAACAACCTCTTACTCAAGGTCAGCAAGACCAAGGAGCTGATTATTGACTTCAGGAGGAGGAAACCAGAAGTCCTCGTTGGAGGATCAGAGGTGAGGAGGATCAGCAACTTTAAAGTCCTCAGTGTTATCATTTTGGAAGACAAGTCCTGGGCCCAGCATATAACTGCAAATTATGAAGAAAGGACAACAGTGCCTTTACTTCCGTAAGAATTTGTCAAGATTTAGCATGATACCTAAAATTTTTATAGATGTATGGTGAAGAGTGTCTTGACTGGCCTCTTCACAGCCTGTTAAGGAAACACAAGCCTTTAAAAGGAAAGTCCTAGAAAAAATAGTGGATACGGCTCAGCCCATCATGGGTAAAGCCCTCCCCACCTTTGAGCACATCTACAGAGTGTTGTCACAGGACAGCATCATCATCAGGAACCCCCACCACCCAGCCCTTGCTCTCTTCTCACTGCTGCCATCAGGAAGGTGGTACAGGAGCCTCAGCACCCACACCAGCAAGTTCAGGAACAGTTATTACTCCTTAACCATCAGACTCTTGAACCAAAGGGGATAACTTCACTCACCGTATCACTGAAATGTAGCCACGACCTAAGGACTCTTCATATCATATTCTTGATATTTACCATTTATTATTATTTCTTTTTGAATTTGCACAGTTTGTTGTGTTTTGCACACTGGTTGAATGCCCAAGTTGGTGCCGTCTTTAGTTGACTATTATGGATTTATTGAGTATGCCCGCAAGAAAATGAATCACAGGATTGTATAAGGTGCCTTGCGGACTTTGGTAACAAATTTACTGCTGAATCCAAAATGACCACTATCAAAGGTCAGCCTGCTGGCTTCTGCTTTTTCCTGGTTAGCTGAGACTATGTAGTTAACCAGAAAGATACTGCAATTATGCATGTCATTCACTATCCGGCATATAATTACTAGAATTTCAATAAAACAATGCAAGAAAATCTTCTTAAAAATCTATTCGAACAATGAATACTGACATTCAGATTATTTCATTTTAAACTGCATCTTAAGCAAACGTTAAGCATATTAACTATGGTCCATTAAATAAATAAATAGGGTGAGAGCAAAGAGAAAGAACAGGGAGAGCAAAACAACGGTAAAGATCTGAAATCAGCAATTTAAATTTGAAAGATTTAGCCAACAGCTACAAGTAAATATGAAAAGTCATCAAATCCGAAAAAAAAACAACTAAAATATAGGCTTAATCTTAAAAAAAGGAAGAACTGCTCCATTCACAACAGTGCTCAGGTCACTGAACACAATTTGCCACGATTCCATTTACCTTGATGATTGAGCATGATGTTCTCTGGCTTCAAGTCACGGTAGATAATACCTTTCTGATGCAAGTGCCCCAAAGCCATCGAGATTTCCGCTAAATAAAAACTGAAATTTGACAGGGGAGGATAAAAAAAAAATTAATAGCTTATTTAAAAAGATATACTAGATCAACAAATTTCCAAAGCTCTTTAAAATCATAGCACCAATCTTTTAAATTTAAAATCACAGCTCATTGCCTTTCCATGTTCAATACATTAAATAAAGCTAATATAACTTCATATTTCACACAATACAGAAAGGCCACTCACCTCATCAAGCCGTCAGAGCAATCCTGTTCCTTCGCTTATCTTCCTATTAAGTATTCTCTTTTACGCACTTACATTATTACATGCTCCATCTTGATTCTCCCACCACGTATCAATACAAGGGGTAATTTACAGTTCTCAATTAACCTACTGCACCAATGTATTGCTTGCCTCGCTCCACCACCACTCCCAAGCCTTGAGGTCATAATTTTGATGGCAGCACCATAGCAGCACAGCGGTTTGGGCAACAGAGTTCAATTCCGACCAGGTCCTTCGCATGCGCACATGAATTTCCTCCAGGTGCTCTGGTTTCCTCCCACAATGCAAAATGTATTTGTTAGTAGGTTAATTGTCTTGTGATTAGGCCAGGATTAAATAGGTGGTACAGCTCATTTAGCCAAATGGGCCTGTTCCTCACTGCATCTTTAAATAAACATCAGTTTCACCTGCATGGAACCTATTACGGTAGCATCCTCATATCAATTAAAAAGATTCTTTGATTCACCTCACAAAACTAAATTGATCTGTGTCCATTCCCAAGATGATAACAGCAGCAACACCAGACCAGTCTCCTTTTCTAATACTCCCATGACTCACACCTCTGCTCACAAAGTCAACCCTTGTTTTTGTGCTTTGTTATGTTAGAACAGATTTGAAATTGTTTTTCATGAACCAACCCTGATACAGCATTATTTAAATCTTAATTCTATGAAATCATAATCTCCATGGAGTCATCCATTTTATGAAGATCATATATTTCTGGAGAACTCAGTTTGAGCCGTTAATTTTAACTTTATTTCAGGTGGTTTATTGAAATTGTCAATTAGACTTACTCCCAATTGTCTTTTCATTGAAATGCTTGTGCTTAAATATTACACTGACTGCAAGCCAATCTCAGTGAATGGGTTTAATCACCAATAAACACAATGATCATGACAGACCTGCTAATGATGCAGACAGAGTTGTCCCAACACTTGATGGAGCCCAAATATGGAGTTAGTAAATATAAGATGGTCAATGGTAAATTCAACTGAGAACTCAGGAAAGAGTCAATGGTCTACTGAACCTGGAAACACTTGGAGAATGGCAAAGCATGGAAGTTCAAGGATGGTGAAGGTGTTTGATGAACATGTGATTGGGTCTTGGAGAAAATGGCCTATTTCTACACATGACACACTCCACTTACCAAGCTGTATCTTCCATGAAGATTCCTTCTCTTTCCAGCTGCATAAAGAGCTCTCCACCTGCAATGACATAACCCAATGAGGAAACCAGGCATCAATTGAGCACAATGGTGGTGTGGAGTGGAGTGGGGTGGGGTGGAGTGGGGTGGAGTGGAGTGGGGTGGAGTGGAGTGGAGTGGGGTGGAGGGGTGGAGTGGGGTGGGGTGGGGTGGGGTGGGGTGGAGTGGGGGGGTGGAGTGGGGTGGGGTGGGGTGGAGTGGGGTGGAGGAACAGGCTGGCAAATTTTAAGAAGTCCAGAATGACAATTACAGCCGATCAGTTTATGCATTTCAAGAATCAATATCCCTTAATTCCAGGAAGCACTTTTCAGACATTCCCATCAACTGATAAAAAATGTTTATTCAAAGCAAAGGTTTTTAAAATCCTTCAAGATATTGCACCATTCTGCATGAAACAGTGTCAGATATGCAAGGACTCAGATTTAAACCCAGTGAACTACATCTCAATTGTAGCATCTTCACCAAGTAACTTTGGCCGGATGTTGAAGGAGGCAAAAATTCAGCCAATGCAATAAATGTTATGTCAGATGACTTTTGCATACTTCAGGACTTAACACCACCAGGAATCCTTACAATTTTACAAAATAAAGTATATTTCACTGAGTCATTACAAAACATTGATCTTGTCAGAACTAACATACAATGTTCAATTCTAATTACTGCAGAAGACGATGCAAAGGCCCTCCATATGCAATTTTAGCAGAATGGTTTCAGGATGAGGGATTTCAATTACATGGATTGAATGGAGATTATTGCTTTGAGATCTAGGCTTTCTCGGGTCTAATTTGCTTGAATTTTTGAAATTAAAAGATTTAAACAGTGAACAGTCAAGAAATAGCTCCAAATGAAAATCAACTAGAAATTACAATGAAAAATAAACTCTCATGCAGTCAGTTCTCATGATCCAAAATTTGCTGCTTTAAAGTGCAATGGAAGTATTATCAACTGCAGCTTTCAAAAGGAAATTAAATATCTGAAGAAAACTATTGCAGAGTTATGGATAAAGGAGCCAAAGACCTTATCACATTCCCTGTGTAAAGAGGCATGAAGGCTCAAAGGCCTGATTTGCCTGTACAAGTGCTTTAATAACTCCTTGGTCCATTTGCTGTTTCAAACAGGCCTTTCAATTTAAGGTGGCATCCTTAATACTATGTGAGGTGTTACTCCCTGTTCCCCCAATTCTTATCTCTTTCATAATATATAATGACACATAATGATTATATATATATTCTAAATCTATTTATATAATGACTGCCCTTATATAATCACAGCACTGTCAATGAATTTTATCTACCAGCTTTCAATTCAACCATCCATCTTATCAATTCCTTCCAAGCCATCCCCAAGAACCAACATACCACTCCCCTGGACCTATTCCAAATCAATGAAACATGTACAAATAAAACTGACTTAAAAACTGAATCCTAAAGGACAACCCATTAGCAATAAAGAAACGACTCTTACTTCAATATTCCTTACTTACCAGTCCTTAATTCAATTTGCTATCCTTGTCCGTACTCTCAATTGAACACCATTGTTAATATCTCTCTGAAAACGGCATACACTTAAACTATTACTGACAGTTTAATCTTTTAATTTAGTCACCTTCTGGCCATTAATCCTAAATTGTTTAGAGTGATTAGATAATACAAGTCGACCTAGAAACACCAATGTTTGTACAAATAAAACACGAGAATTTATTAATTTATTTTAGGATTGATTCAAGCAGAAAGAATAAGAGTCATCACCAATTGGCTCCAATATGACCAGAGATATTTTTCATGCAGCCCACACTATTAAGATCAAGTAAGAATACCACACCTCTCCAACAAACATTGATTCAACAGACAATGATTCAAACTGGTGTAACCAAGCATGGTAACTTGATATGGTGCAATAAAAATCGGCTGGACAAACTCAGCAGGATACACTGTAGAGGCAAAGAAAGGTTAATATTTAGATCAGGGCTGAGACTACACGGAGAAGCCTGTATAAAGAGGTGAGAGAGAAGAGTGAGACAAGAGTTGGTAGGTGATAGGTGGAACCAGAACACATGGAGGATAAAGGGCAGATGCAGCCTGTTTGGGAGATGGGGGGAGAGGAAGGGGAGAATTTAGAGACACACTAGCAAGCCATAGGTTGAAACAGTCAATGGAAATAAACTGGGGTGTATAGAGCCAGGGGCTAGATAATAAATAGTATATGAGTACTTGACATCATACTGCATACGGTGCTGTGGGTAATACTTTTTAAAGTCGCAATCCATTCTGGTACTGACCACTGAGATATTCAAGGATGAGGTAGAGCTTTCCCCCAGTCTGGAAAGCGTACATCAGATCCACGATGAATGGATGCTTGACATCTTCCAAGATACTGCGCTCCGCTTTAGTATGGGCTGTGTCCTTTGCATTACGAACAATCATTGCCTGACAAAGCAAAACAAAAAGTTTGTTGGCAAAAGCAGCACAACATTGGAATCAGGATTTAGATCTAGTGTTTAGATCTAATAATTCCTGGCAATCCTGGACAATATTACTCATCCTCTGCATGCCACTTTGGATGAACTTTTAGGAATGGACTAAGACAACTGCGCTGCTCCTAAGAGCGCTATGTGAGGTCATTCATATACTTGGTCATTAGGCTCTATAATGAGCTAACCTATAGCAGGAGAAGTGATGATACCCTCCTGTTAGATTGTTGAAGGTAACTTTTTTTTAATTCTTTCTTCTCTTCTAATATTTGTATATCTGTGCACTTGTAATACTGCTGTGACACTAATTTCCTTTGGGATCAATAAAGTATCTATCTATCCAACAGTCTGATAAGATTAAAGTCGGCTCTAGACCAACTGTAACATTATAAATTAAATTTATCTGGATAGTCTCAGTTCCATTACTAAGAAACCGAAGCAGAAAGCTGGCCGTAAGTAGCCAGCCAGTCACAAAGGTTATAAAGTAACTGCCATGGCAAGTGGGAACAGGTCCATGGCACTGAGGTACAGAATAGGTCACAGCAATTCAATGTACTACTTGCTTTATGTGGCAGTCAAAGGTACCGCTTCATTTCCAAGTCATGTTAGCACACAAGTCATTGTATCAATAGCACAAGTTGCTACTTTCTGTAGTGGTAAATGGGGAAACCATATAGTTTAAAAGATATTGCACACAAATCAACTTAGAGCATCTGTTCACAAAGATAAACATGCAGTATACACTTAAAAAAAGTAAATAGGATTAAAATCCAAATGTTTAAATTCTTGATTTTCCATTCTGTGAACTCTATTGTCAGTGTATAAGATACAAAATCAAGATTCAAATTTATTGTGTGTTTATCGAAAAAGAGCGAAATGTGTTGTTTGCATTAATGACCATCACACCTGAGGGTGTGCTGGGGTCAGTCTGCAAGTGTTGCCACACATTCTGGCCCCAGCACAGAATGCCCACAATGTGTGGCAGAACACAACAAGCAACAAAACAATAAAAGCAAAACAAGCACCATTCCTCCCTCCCTCCCACACATACATATACATAGTCCTCCACCCCAGGACATAGCATCTTCAGCAACCCCACCCTTCGCGCACCTGGACTCAGATACTGGGCCTTTGACTTCCCCAGTGGCTTGCAGAGATTCACAATACAGGTAAGAGTATTAGCTTTAAAGTATAACAGAAATTCTCCTGTTCGACTTCTCCCAACAGCAGCATAAATGCATTATTCAGCATACCAAGTGGAGCAATGGGTGAACGACGTTGAATAAGAACATATCCAATGTCCTGGACCACCGAACATGTAGGCCAGGACTCCTGCACTCTACTGTCGTATGGCAGCACACACCATCAACGGTATAGCAGAGATAAGTTCCATAGTCGGCTGCTCTTGGTCAAGAATCAGTATCAGATTTATTGCCACTGATTTTGGTTTCGAAATGTGTTGTTTTGTGGCAGGAAACAAATTACTAGGTTATAACAAAAAGAGATAAATATGTGCAAAAGAGGAACGGTGAGGTTTTGTTAATGGTTTCATAGACCGTTCATAAATCTGAAGGCAGAGGGGAAGCTATTCCTAAAATATTGAGTGCAAGTCTTCAGGTTCCTGTAGTTTGCCCAACTTCCTCCTGAAGTCCACAGTTTCTCGGTCTTGCTGACAGCACCCGACAAGCCTATCTATTTCGCTCCTGTACACTTTGTCGCCATCTGAGACTCTACCAACAGTGGTATAATCAACAAATTTATAAATGGCATTTGACCTATGCCTAGCCACACAACCATGAGTGTAGCAAGAATAGAAAAGTGGGTTAAGCATGCATCCTTGACGTGCAACTACATTGATCATCAGCAAGATGTTATCACAAATCCAATAATGAATACATACTTACTTGAAACAGGCAAAAACGACGGGACCTCAATGCAGTTCTACCAGTATCATTATGTGGCATGTCATATGATGTGGGTGTATAAGGTCTCATGACCATGATTGTTCCTGGCAAATTTTTCTACAGTAGTGGTTTGCCATTGCCTTCTTCTGGGCAGTGTTTTCACAAGATGGGTTATCAATACTCTTCATTACCAATACTCTTCAGAGATTGTCCGCCTGAAGTCAGTGATCGCATAACCAGGACTTGTGAAATGTACCAGCTGCTCGTACGACCATCCACTACTGTTGCAAGTGAGGAAACAGATTCGGTAGGTCTCAAAGACGAGGAG
Source organism: Mobula hypostoma (assembly GCF_963921235.1). Classification (NCBI taxonomy): domain Eukaryota; kingdom Metazoa; phylum Chordata; class Chondrichthyes; order Myliobatiformes; family Myliobatidae; genus Mobula; species Mobula hypostoma. The sequence goes on from NC_086119.1 coordinate 7,509,074, forward strand.
TCTGGTCACAGTCTTGGTGTAAAGGATTTTATTTACAGAAGGCAAATGTGGGGAAAATAGCAACACCCACACATGCACAATTTACAGTAGTCGGATCAGCAATAAAACACACACAGACAATTAACAACGAACATGGGAAAATCGAATGGGGACAAAATACACACACACATAACCAAGGGAAAAGTCAATACGATACCTGCCACCCCTTGACTCTGTGTAGGCACAGCTCTCTGCTTTTAGGGACAATAACCAATGCTCCCAACCCTATTCAATGCACAACTCACCAATAATTTCTCCAGCACTGTTCCACATTTCTCAGCCTAGAGTGAAGCAGGGTGATCCCTTGGACGGCAAAGAGGAAGGCACCCTTTATAGTGCAGCACAGCTGCAGGGTCCCACCCAGGTGATTCACAGAAAGGCCAATTGCCTGAGGCCAGGTACAAGGCTAATTAAAGGGGCCAATGGTTAGGTGTGCATTGATGGGCGAGAAGGGGTCAAACCTTGATTGGCAGGTGGCAAGTCTTTCGACCAGGTAATGGGCAGTGCTGTCACGTGACAGTCACGACCCCTCCAATACAACTACCAGCTCCCATGGTTTCCCATAACCCTGATTGGGAGCTAAGCAGGTGCTGCACCTTGTCCAAGGATGACTTGCAGGCTAGTGGAAGGAAGGAGTGCCTTACACCTCCCTTAGTACAGATGCATCTCTACCCTGCCACTCCCGCATCCATCCCATAGGCAACTTTAAAACCGTTGGAAAGAAAACACAGATGACTGTACTTTTCACTTATAAGAATGATTGTTTTCCACATTGCACTTTTCATCTCCAGGATGCTATCATAGAGAACAAAGCGGAAGGCAAATCAGCTCCAAACCTAATTCTTAAAATCAAATCTGTACAACAACTGCATCTAATAAAAATAATCTCGAAAATGCACAATTTCTCTCGGGTCTTTGGGTGTGAAAGGTAAAGAGTATATTTTGATTCCTTTCTTGAATTGCCTAACTTTGAGATTGATTGTGCTTCTTGGATTTCCCCAGTAAAGATCCTCACTGCCAAATGCATTTTACAACATTAAGAAGCTCAGGCTCCCTCAGACCGCTAAACATAGGGAACGCAAATCCAGCTTAACCCTAACAAAATCCTCAAAAGCCCTGGTACTGTTCCAATGAATCTGGTGCTATACCTAGTAAAAAGGCAAATACATCTTGAGTGATAACCAAAACAGAACATGGCACCTTTTCTTTGTTTTACGAAATAACACCAATACTTTGGAAAAATTTACAAACTGACTTTTGGAATAGGTTTACATGATATTCCAAATCGCTCTGAATGTGTGAAGTTCTGAGTTTCTCATCACTTAGAAAATACTTTAGATCTATATTGGATCTGTACACAGCCCAAGATGAAACTTGATCTGCCACAATTTGAGCCACTCGCTTGACCAAGTCCAGTTATAATTTTCTGCTACCATCTAGGTAATAATGTGCTTATCCAAGAACTACTTGAACAAGTTCTGACATTAAGTTTACAGAGCCAGTTTTTCATACATAGCAAACTCTCCAATTTTCTCATCTGGCAACTTTAGTGACAACTAACATGAGGGCAAACGCCCTGACAAAGTGCTCAGAGAGCTTCCTGCACTTTTTTTTTTATTGACGTCACAGACTATTTTTGGAAATATTATTTCTAGCTAACCTTTATAACAGATTTGTCTCAGGCAGCACTGACATATAATGTACAGAGTTAATCTGACAAGTCATGAATATCAGTTATTTTAAAAGACAATTTGAAATCATTAAAAGGAATCAGGGTTAGGTGACAAATTAGTTCTGGTTCGGAGATAGGTCCAAAGACATTAATTACAGAAACGTGAAAAAAAATACAGCAATTAAAATGAACAATGACTCTGGGCTCAGGATACAAAATAGGAGTTTAAAGATTGTATACATTACCTTCTTTAGCACTTTCATGGCAAATATCTTTCCTGTATATGCACCCGATACCTTCCTCACTTGGAAAACCTGCAATCCAGAGAAAAGTTTCTCATCTTACTCTCAAAAATCACATTTGGCCCAGTACAGAATTCCAAAAGTAGATCAGTACCTGATTTCAGACCTCAACCAATGGAGGGAAAAAGATTTAAATATATTTATCTCATTCAAATATCAAGAAATTCCAAAAAAACACCTTGAAGTTATAGTTTCAAATGTGACTCTATTACAAACAGAAAAGAGAAAACAAAACAAGGAAGCCATCAACCACCTGCTTGATTTCAGCAGCAGGGAAAATACTGAATTTTGTAACAAAGGATGTAATAACAGAACCACCTTGAAAATAATAGACTTTGAGATGATTTTTTAATAGAATGTTTTATAAAATCCAAATCAGTACAATTTATAAAATTTAAATAATGTTTGAGTAATCTGCTAGTGCTTTACTGAGGAGATAACTAGCAGAATTGACAAGGAATTAGTGGATGTGGGATATTTTTAATTGTCTCAAAAAAAAACCGGTAAGATCCCAGAGGTTCGCCAACCAGTAAAAAACACATATAACTAGAGTAAAATGTTAACATGGATTTAGAGTTGGTTATCAGGTTGGAAAAAAAATGTTTAGGAATAAACACATTGCCTGACTGGCAGGCTGAGACTATTGGGGCACCACAATGATTCACAATCTATAAAAATAATTGTGTTGAAGGGGCCAAATGGTACATAATCAAGTTTGCCTACGACATTGTGAGACTTGGTGTTTTGCTCTCCTCACCACAAAGAAAGGATACTATACATTTGTCAGAAAAGGCAGCACACTAAAGATTCATTAGACAGCTTTGTCAAATGACAAGAGATTGAATAGACTGCAACTGCAGTCTCTAGATTTGAAAAGATTGAAAGGTCTCACCAAAACATACAAGATTCCTAAAATGCTTGGCAGGATGGATGTTTTCCCTGGCTGAAGAGTCTAAGTTCAGATGGCAGCTTCAGAAAGTGCCAGAGGACAGATAGCTGGAGGAAATTTTTTTAGAACGTAACGCTTTAGGGTCCTCTACCACAGAGTGCTAAAGAGACTCAGACATTTTGGATGGTGGTGAATATTGGTAGCTCGGGTTGAGGCATTTGATGTTGCAGTGTTTGCCAAGCTTGACAATTAGTTTGCAGACATTTCATCACCAGTCAATGTGACATCTTCAGTGCACAGTTATTAGTGTTTCTCTTTGGGAGTGTTCACATTTATATAGATCCCCATTCACTTGCCTCTGTCCTGACTGGCTACCCCTGCAGCTGACCTTTGAATTCTATTGTCTCATCTTTCTTTAGCTCTTGGGAGTTTGTAGATGACATCTATTTTGGTATGTTTGTTTACAGAGTAATCAGAACAGAACCATGCTTCTAAAGATTCTCATGCCTGCACCAGAACCTCTGCATTGCCCCAGTTAAAGAGGTGTCCTTCTTGGTCTTCACGTACCAAGATCAGCGACAGTGGATCATGTCTCCATACCACCAGTTTGTGTTCCCATATTGCGAGCCAATAGAATTCAAAGGTCAATTGGAGGGATAGCCAATCAGGACCAAGGCAAGCAAATGGGGGCTATATAAATGCAAATACTCCCAGAGAGAAACACCAACAACTGCGCACTGAGGACGTCACCTCGGCTGATGGTGAAACATCTACAAGCTAACTGCCAAGCTCGGCAAACAGACTCAGACATTGTTCTTTCAAAGCACGAATAAGATCTCTAGACATTAAGGGAATTAGTAAAGAGTATAATGCTAGAAAATGTTTATATCTTATGTCCTTGCTTCTCGTTAGGTTATCACCACCTTCCATCACTTGCTGATGATGGAGAGAACTGAAGAGAGGCAAAATTGAACTCTTCTTTATATCAGAATCGGGTTTATCACTGACATTGTCGTGAAATCTGTTGTTTTGTGACAGCAGGAGAGTGCAAGACCAAAATCTATAAACTACAATGAAAAATTATATAATTGTAAACATATTTATTTAAATAAATAAGGGTAGATGTGTCTTTGTACACTCCTCTAGCACTCAAGATCCATGCTCAGATGCTCCCCACTTGCCAAAAGGCACTGTGAAAGGACATGCTCAAGTCAAATTTCCTCTTTGAACAGCCTTTCATCTGTTAAAAAGTCAACACCGCTTGATGATGAGTTTAAATAAACAGAATATTGACTCAATAAGGAATTGTTGTTCCAGTTGATTGAAAAGGCTGTGTGTGCAGATTTCAACAGGATGTGTACTGCTCAGTGCGTCTAAGAAAACATCAGGACTCATAGTCCTGTCACCATTTGGTGATCTGCAATGAAAAATATTCGTTATGTACAACAGTAAGAAAAGGGTAGCACCTAAACACTTTGCGAGAATCCTGCCCATTCTGCCCATGATCACCACAAAGTGCAAGCAGCCTTTGAAACAGTGAACCAAATGAAAAGCCCACATTGAAAGTGAAGGAAACAAAAGAAAACCAGATGACCTGTCAAATCTCATCTCCCAGTCAACAACGTCATGGTCAGTCAGTCAATTTTGCTTTCCAATCCCCATAACTCTCAATTCTTCCACATTCTTGCAGCTTTGGAAAAGCTTAATGAACTGCCAAAGATTTAGGTATCTCTCATCTCAACTCCTTATCCACAGATTTCAGCCACTACTTCCAGACAACCTCAGGAGGGGAAATCATATGAGTGTATCTATCCGGTCAAATCACTTCATTCTTCCAAACCAGTACACTCTATTCAATCTTTTCTCATAGGACATGAAAAATCAAGAAAACAAGCCCTTACTGCACTACATCTTAGTATAAGCTTCTTTAAATAAGAGATCAAAAATTTACAAAGTGGCCTTGCATTATTGCAACAATACTTATTTATTCCAGTGGTCCAAACTGCTTGCAATAAACGCCAGTATTTCCCTCAAGATTTAAGTCAAGATTCAAATCCATTTATCATATGTACATCAAAACATACACCAACGCAAATTATTGTGGGTGAATCAAGTAACTTTGTACTTGTACAAGGACATCAGATTTCTCCAAACACTGACAGTCAATGACTTCACGTCAATTAAATAACATTGCTTTTCTCTTCCATTATCACTGCTGCAACTCGTAACCATAAAATAGAAAACCATCAAATCCAGAGGGTTTGACAGCCCTTTATTCACCTGATCCTTTTCATTAATAATCTTCATTCATTAAATTCCTCTCTTACCCCTTATCAATAAACTTTAGGCATGCTTTGCAGTTTCTGATTGAAAAGGTATTTTCATGCTACTGCCAAACATAAAATTTGCTGGGGTCAAAGCAACACACACACACAACACACTAGAGGAACTCAGCAGGTCGGGCAGCATCCATGGAAACGAACAGCCAACGTCTCGGTGCAAAACATTGACTGTTCGTTTCCACGGATGCTGCCGGACCTGCTGAGTTCCTCCAGCGCCCCGGGTAATGTCTATGGCTGTGCTGCTTCAGAATATTTTCCAACAGTCCCACTAATATATCTTGCACATCTCATTAACCTTTGCTGCAAACAAGAGCTCAGATGCATATATTTTTTTCTGGCTACAGTACCCAAACATTGCATTAAATTAATTTAAACTAATTTGGTAGTGAACTGAGATATCACTCCCAGCCATAACATCCGTAACTCCCAATTAACATCTTCCTTTGCCTCATACGAGAAGTTACTTGGTCCCAGATCCCTGCTAATTATTAGTTCTTTTTAAACAGACACCAGGTGCAGTCCAAGGACAGCAGAGATTAGCTGGTAAGTGTCAACACTTCACATGCCCACATGTTGACAATAACCGTAATGACAGAGCAAAAACAGGGAACAGAAGGACTCAAGGCACAGAGTTTGCTTTAAAGAATTCAGTGTAAGCATACACTGGATGTTCCGTGATTGCTTAAATGACTTGCCCCAGATTTCTAGGAATATTTACCATTTGTATAACTGATTAATGCCATGCCTGTTGGGTTTCTCACTGCATCCACTAATGAAACATCCATTAAAAAAATATTCAGGAAAAGTGAAAGAGTTCAGCTTGAAAGTTGAATCGTCTTAGGGAATAGTTCACACAGCCCGCCAATATCTTTATCAATTAAAACATTAAACATTAAAAAGCTATGCTGGAAAGAGAAGCAATTACTGGCTCAGGTCAATGACATTTAATTGAGATAGATAAGAGCCATAAAATCAAATGTTTTAAATTCCAAAGGGGTAAAGAATGCCTGTAATAGGGTGGAGACCAAGCTAAATGTTACAAATTGTAGCGATGTCACTCGCTCAGAGGGTGGTGAAAGTCTGTTGTTCACAGATGATCTGCCTGGAGATGTAGATAGAAAAGGGATGAAAATGCAGAGCAGACTTGAAAGGCCGAATAGGCCAACTCTGCTCCCATGTCTTACGGTCTTAAAAGACAGGATCTGCAAGATTAGAAGAAACACCGTAGATGTTGGAAATCTGAAATAAAAACAGAAAGTGCATGAAATACTCAAGATCAGGTGGCATCTGTGAGAAGAGAAAAATAAGGTTAAAGTTAATGACCATTCATCAGTGCCATAGAGTTCTGATACCAACCAAAAAGGCTAATTATCTGAAGTTGCTGATTTCAATATCGAGTGCTGAGGGCTACAAGTTGGGAGATGGAATGCTGCTCAGCAAGTTTACACTGGGCTGCACTAGGACAGCGAATTGGTCAAAAGAGTGAGAAGTAACTACAAACTCAGGGTCACCTCTGCAGATGGTAGAGACGTGCTCTGTAAAACCATTACTCTATCTGTTTAGTTCCACTGATGTGGTGAGCACTGAATATGGTATGCTGAGCTGGAAGCAGCACATATGGAAGGAGCACTCAAGGCACTTTTACGGGAAAGGAAATCTACATACAGCACAAAAACACAAGAAAATACAAGGATGTCATCAGTTCCACTTTTCAATATGATTGTGGCTGAGATACTGCAAATCTTTTGGGCCAGTTAGACAAAACCCTATGATTCGGCTCAGATTAAATTGGGGTATTGCTGGGCAGCGTGTCTCAAAGAGCAGGAAGGGCCTATTCTGTGGTTTATCTCAAATAAATAAACTAACGGACAAGATCATGATAAATAAATATTGTGAATATGAGCTTTAGAGTCCTTGAGAGTGACTCTATAAGGTTGTTGAATCATTTCAGTGTTGAGGTGAGTGAAATTATCCACACTGATTCAGGAGCCTGATATTTGAAGGGTAATAACTGTTTCTGAATTTGGTGGTGTGGGATCCAAGGTTCTGTATCTCCATCCTCTTTTACAAAGTCTCCTTGGGAAAAATACACGTTGAAGGTGAAAGAAATTAGAGAGTGATCTATTAAATGTGAAGACTAATGGGGTGGAAGTTGACGTCAATACAGTATTAACAACCTACTTAACTGTTAGAGAGCCAGGTGCCAGTACTTTGAAGAGTTGTGAAGTTACAAGTCTCCTGGTTAAAATCCATTAATTATCATCTTTATCAAATGATTCTATCATTAGAATTTTACTAATTTGAGGGTATTCCAAAATCTCTAACATTACAATAATAATTTCAAAGTACTTACTTGAGTGGGAAGTATTTTGGGGCATCTGTTATTGTACTTTCTCGTGCCTTGTGGCGCATCAGGCAGCTTTTTTTGCCACTGTTTTTTTTTAAACAAGGCTGAGTTGATAGCTTGAAGCTCAAACCAGCACAGATGGAAAGTGTGCAGGGAGCTAGCCAGATTCAAACTCGGGACCATTTGCCTCGAAGTCCGGTGCTGATGCCATTACACCACCGGCCGGCATTTTGGGATATCTAAATCTCACGAAAATCAAAGGAGTGCAAGTGTCACTTCCCTTCTTCTCTATCCAAATGAGAATCCACCATTTCAAACGAGCCCAAAAGGCAAATCTCAATAATGAGCAGCACTCTTGCATGCTTTCAGCACACAAAGAAAAGACAGAGAAATATTCTCAGCCTTTGGTATTGCAGAATTTACCAAACCACTCCAACATTACCACTGAATTCTCCATTATCAATATGCTGGGGTCACCATTGACCAAAAACAGAACTGGAGTAGGCAAATACAAACTCTGTCAACAAGAGCAGGTCGGAAGCTAGGAATCCTGCAGCAACTAACTCATATAAAGCCTGTCCACCATCTAAAGGGCTCAGGTCAGGAATGTGATGGAACACTCTCCACTTGCTCTGGTGAATGCAGCTCCAACACTCAAGTAACTCGACACTGTACAGGGCATAGCAGTCCACTCACTCCACTGTCACAGCGGTAGCAGTTTGTACTATCTACGGGATGCACTGAGGCAACTCGCCAAGATTTCTCAGATAGCACCTTCCAATCCCATACAGCCAGATGGACAAAGGCAGCAAAATCATGGAAACACCAATGCCTGGAGGTTGTTCTCCAAGCACACATCATCCCGTCTTGGAAATATACTGCAGTCCCTTCACTATCACTGGATGCAACTCTCTCCACTGTAGCATTGTTGGCATACCAACATCAAGGACAACAGAGTTCAAGGCAGCTCACCACCACCTTCGCAAAGAAAAGTAGGGATGGGCAACTAAATGTTCATATCCCTTGAATGAATAGGAAAAACACTCTTGGCTCCATATCTGAACACTTGTCAATACTAGTTTTCTGGTCAATATTGACCCAGCCATGTACGAGCAAAAAATGTAGATAATAAGGAGTATTGAGCTGAATAAAGGAATTTTTTTAAATCACAAACAAGAAAAAATCTGTAGATGCTGGAAATCCAAGCAACACACACAAAATGCTGGAGGAACTCAGCAGGATGGGCAGCATCAATGGAAAAGAGTACAGTCGACGTTTCAGGTCAAGAGATCGGGACTAGAGAAAAAAGATGAGGAGTCAGAGTTAGAAAGTGGGGGGGGGGGAGGAAGAAACACAAGGTGAGAGGTGAAACCAGGAGATGGGGGAAGGGGTGAAGTAAAGAGCTGGGAAGTTGATTGGTGAAACAGATGCAGGGCTGGAGAAGGAGGTTTCTGATAGGACAGGATAGAAGGCCATGGAAGGAAGAAAAGGAGGAGGAGCACCAAAGGGAGGTGATAGGCAGGTAAGGAAATAAAGTGAGAGAGGGGGAAAAGAGAATGGGGAGTGGTGAAGGGGGTGGGACACTACCCGAAGTTCGAGAACTCAATGTTAACTTTTATAACAATTGAAGCATAACAAAGTGGCAGGGCCCAGGTCCAACAGCAAGGAATGGCCCATTATTTGGCTGATTTGAGCATCAGGCCAGAATGAAACGGTCAGGGTTTCAGGGCCAGAGACAGGGGACAGGCCAACATTCAGCTCAGTGAGGTTTACTCATCTCTGATGCTGAACCGAGGCTGGCGTCTGCAACAAACAGGCTCCTGGAGTGGCTGCAATGATGATTGGTTTTGCGGCCGCAGATTCACTTTTGTGATCTTCTGGTTTGAAAGTTACTGGCTTATTTTTATTGTTTGCAAATTCTTTTTCTTCTCCACACTGGGTGTTTGACGGCCTCTTTTTTTTTAAATGGGTTCTATTGGCTTTCTTTGTTTTGTGGCTGCCTGTAAGGAGACGAATCTCAAGGTTGCATATTGAAAACATACTTTGATAATAATTGTACTTTGAATCTGAAAAACAGGATTAGGTAGTATTGTCTACCAAAAGTAACAAGGGAAAAATAATTCAATCATAACAAATGCCATGTTACTACAACCAGCAGGGCATAAATTCTCCATCTGATCAGACATGGGCAAGGAAAAATAAATTGAGAAAAGTCTTACCTTCCCGTAACCACCTTTGCCTAGCACCCGCAATAGCTCAAAGCATTCCGGTCGGATTTTTTCTGGACCTCTATTCACATTGTTTTCAGAGATTTCAAATTTTTCACAGTGTTCCATATCCCTGAAAAGCAAATGAAAATATACTTCAGTGTCCACTGAAGCTAGTACAATCACATCCTTTAAAAATCATTTAAAGAAATTGAGCATATGCAAAACCTTGGAAAAATAAGATAATTTCAATGTACAAGGACATGGGTGTTTATCTATCATTAAAAAGCAACCTTCCTTGCAATTTCCTGTTCCCTTAACTATCACCTTTGCATGGACTGAAGCCACATTACATTCCCTACACCTCAACCAAATCACTCGAGTGTTAAGCTGGCTGATCTAGCACTTGGAGAGGTCCCCCAGTTTTGCCCAGTGGTTCTATACTTAAAATTAATATACACCCATGTTTATCAGCAGTTAACAAAACAAGCAAAGTTCTACTTTCCTCCACACAACGCTCCCAACATACCCCCAGCCCTGCAATACCCTGGTTGCCCCAGTTGGGACCAACTTTTTTTTTTGCATGTGTAGTGCAAGAAATAATCACAGGGTTTCGAGAAGGAGAGAAGCAGAAAACATCAGGACTCTCCCAGAAGGACGGCATGGTGATTCAATTCACACTGCCATCTCTAAGGATTTTGTATGTTCTCCTCGTTCCTCCAGGTGCTCCCGTCCCCTCCCACATTCCAAAGACACACAGGTCAGGGTTAGTAAGTTGTGGACATGCTATGTTGGCACCAGAAGCACGATGACACTTGTGGGCTGTCACCAGCACATCCTCAGGACTATGTTGGTCGTTGATGCAAATAATGCATTTCACAGTACATTTCAACATACACATAACAAATAAAGCTAATCTTTAATATTAGATGTTGTTTCTGCTAAGGATTGGCATGGTTAACACAAAATTGAATTGTTCAATAGGTTTAACTTTTATTGCAACATTTATTAAAATGTTAAATATCAACTCACAGTTCAAAGGGAACTCCATGCTCCATGCAGTCACTGTACTGCACCTGAAAAGCAAGAAATCATTAATACAACCAGAACACAATTAAGACCTCTATTGTATTAAACAGCTTCTCCAATTTACCAACCTTACCACTATTATAAATCAAATTAGGCACTAAATATCCAGGCCTAATAGCAAACATACACCATCTTTCAACAGTAGCTTGGTTATCAGGCTCCCTGCAACTACTCACAAACCTGGTGCAACACATACAAAAATCTGGAGAAACTCAGCAGGTCAGGCAGCATCTATGGAATGAAATGAACAGTTGACGCTTCAGGCCAAAACCTTGCATCAGGACACAAATCTGGTAAAAAGGTCACTTTCAATTTGTACCCTCTATTGATGCAAATTAGCAATCACACTCAGTTATATAGTATTGTAACAAAATGTGGTAATGTTGTTTTGATTCTATCTTCGCCCATATTAGCCACACAACTTCAATGAAAAGCTCACAAATCTTGTTCATTTGGCTCAATTCCAACACCCATATACTTAAAACTCCCAATTCCTTAATATTGAAAACATTGCTCAAATTCCACAATTGACCATGGCATTCCACATTCCAAATTTCTTTTTCTCTGACAAAAAGCCATTTAAAAAAAATTGTCTTCATTCTCCTTCAGATGAATTTAACCAGTCTCTTTTCTATTTTTGACTTCAGACTATCCTGCAGGTACAGCGTCACTGAGGTTATTTCACAGCAATGCAGTAATGAACTACTTCGGTTTCTGTTTTGATGCTGTGACCACGTGCATTTTCCTTCAGGAGATAAAACAGTGGTTCAGAATTGATGGGCCAGAATGACCATCTGAAACATTCATGGACCATTCAGTTAAATCATCAAGCCTAAATGTCTTGAGAGTCGGTGCACTTTAATCTGGAATTAAAGCGGGCAGGCTCTCAGGAAGTTTAGGACAAATATTGCACTGATCATGCTGACATATTTTAAATATTCATTTTTCTGGAACTGGGTACTACTGCTGACAGCAGAAAGCAGCAGTGATTACAACCTTGCACTGATGCATTCCTGCTGGAAGTACTGTATTCCCACAATTATTGTCTGCCATGAGTTCCTATATGGAGAACCAGCAGTGGAGGAATATCAATGCATTTCCAAGTCAGGACGCATGCAACTTGCAGAGGAACATGCAAGACTCCCATGCATCCAAAGACATAATCCTTCTCAGAAGTCGAAAGTCGGGAAGGTGCTATTGAAGAAGTCTGCATAGGTAACTACAGTACATTTTGCAGATGGTTCTGTGCGCCACAGATGGAAGTAATACTGATAAGTCATTTGTCATATTTAAAGCAGAGGGTGACAGGTTCTTGATTAGTAAGGGTATAAGGTTATATGGTCTTATGGATAAAGTAGACAGTTTTATCCAGGATGTGTCAACCATCTTTAGAATTGTTGGACCTGCATGTATCCAAGAAAGCGAAGCATATTCTCCCATACTCCTGACTGAATCTCAGATAGGATGGGAAGGCTCTGGGGTTCCAGCTCAGGGGCAACAACCCTGACTGGCCAAATAAAGCAATGAAGAATCCTTCTATAATAGTATTGTGCAACCGTATTACTGGGTCTCCAACCGAGACGTGCATGGCTGACAATAGTGAAATCCCAGCAGAAGCAATGAAGAAAGCCCTGAACACGGCCAAGACCAAGACAGCCAAGGACTGACAAACGGAGGGCCTTCATTGCTGTTCTAAACACCAACAGGTGTAATGGGTGTCAAGAGCTAGCTAGCTCTTACTAATGCTTCTTTCAGTTAGTCCTGACGAAGGGTCTCGGCCCGAAACATCCACTATACCTCTTCCTAGAGATGCTGCCTGGCCTGCTGCGTTCACCAGCAACTTTGATGTGTGTTGCTTGAATTTCCAGCATCTGCAGAATTCCTCATGTTTGCGTTTAATCTTTCAGATACTTTTAATTTCAAAATTTTGTGAGTAAGTTGTACCCCAAAATCTGTCTGGAACTATTTGATTCCAAAAGATATTGCAAAATCCACATTAAAAATGCATACTCGTTGGTCTTACAGCAATTGCCATTATTTCTATTGCAACAGGACATAATTGACAATCATTCCTGGTTTGCCAGCAGGTAGCCATCCAGGGTCTCTAGTCATTAATGGGCTTCTGTGCTAGTTCGTCCTATAGTTTATCTTTGTACGATGCAGTTGGATTCATCTGAATGTGGTTATCACCTATCACTTACAACTTCCATTTTAAATAATTTCTCTCACAGTTTTGGTGTAGCATTTTAATTTTGTTTAAGTCAACCTGCAATATAAATGGAAACTTACAACTACGATACACTGCTTTATTATGTTTCGCTTGTGTACTATTTAAGAACCTCCAAAAAGCAAACATAAAATTAAGCACTCTCAATTGTGGGAACATAATTGTGTACAAAGTTGGATTTACCTTACCATACAACAATGTTAGACATTAGTCTTAAGACTTGTTAGCTCTGCTTATTGGTTCTGTTACTGTTCTTGCTGAACATTAATTCCAAGATTAGTTAGCTCTGCTTATTTGTATTGTTATTGCTCTCAAGTCAAAAGAGCCAAAGATGGGTCGACAAAGATAAAGTAGTTTCCTTTTACTGGGAATTCCTAGACTTTTACCATTGTTACAGGAATTGGACTCCCTGTCCTTTGCTGTAGGAAATGACAAAAGTGAAGGGCGTTTTCTTTTTCCTTTCAATCAAAAGGCAAGAACATGCCAAACATTTAATATTCTCCAGTGAGGTCTGTCTCCTCCCTTCATTACAATAGTTTTATTCATCCACCACATCCTCCATGATGACAACACTTTGATCTTTGAATTTTGCCGGAAGTGAGTTCCAGCTGCCTTGCCCATTCATCAGTGAATAAACATTGGGTTAGTGCAGCCCAACTACATTGCACTCATCCCACTACTCACTGTCTTTATACAGATTGGAAGAGTCTTACCTTATTTCTGTTCGGCACAAAAGAAGACCCACCTTGATCCAGAGCCTTCTGGGTTAGTTAGTGTCACTCATGATTTTTACAGCAGTTTCTCATCATGTACTAAAGGGTCTACCACCATTATCTGTCTTTAATTCTCTACTATCTCTCATGAGTGTTGAGGCTTTCTGCAATTCAATGCCAATTTTGAAGCTTATTGTATAGACTTCTTGCAAGAAACTCCATGATGTAATCTGTAATACTATATTCATTCCTGACAACCCCCTACCTCTTCAGAACAAAAACAATGAGGCAATGCATCCTACACGGTTCATAATTAAGCTTCAAATTTCACAACCTTGTTATTCTAAAAGCTACATGTAACCAGGTGCATGCAACACCCTATTGAAAGCCTCTGACTCCATCCATCTTTTTCCAATGCCATTCCAAATCTATACGTTAAGGAAACATTTTCATTCAGTGGCAAAACATTCTGACTCCCTTTGTCTGGGAGTCTTCTCCCCACCCCTCAAGTACTTCAATTTTTACATCTTCATACACTTCCTAAGTTTTAAAAAATTTATGCCATTGGCCAAAAGTCCTTAGTTAACAGAGTCTGGAAACAGTAACATTTAGGTGTATAGTCAATTATTTCCACTAACTCTATTTTGAAGACTACAAGAAAAATAAATTAAAAATCTCCAAACAAACCTCTGATGACATTTTAAGCATAGAATAAAAGATAACTTAATGACATTTATCAAATTTGGCTTTAAGTAACAAGATCTTAACATACAAGCACTTTAAGATAGTTTTGCAACTTGAGATCAGCCAAATTCATTCGTTTAGCATCTTAATAAATTAAGATCCATTTATATTTTACACATGATTCAATATACTTTTTACTTCAGGATGAAGGATTTCATTCCTCAATTCTACAGTTTTCCCTAAAAAATGGAAACATGGCTCAGAGTTGGAGAAATCTACAGCAGCTTCTTGTTTCTCCGCTCTTCCTTTACCAGGAATAAATTCTGTCCAATGAAAATTAACTTGTCAAGACACACTTTTTTCATAGTTTCCGCAGCAGTATTTTACTTAGCAGTTGATCTGGAAATTCAATTTACTAATAAACTAACAATGCTTCACAGTTTAGAAAATTAAACGCACTACTAGGCAGGCTATGTTCTACGTCTCTAATCTCCCTATTCATTTCATCTTGTTACAGCACCAATTTAAATAATTCTGTCTCTCAAATGTAAAATTTATACGGCTATAAACCCAAATTAACAAAGCCTTAACTAGATAAGCTCTTCATTAACAGGTATCATTTTTACTTGCACTTGCTGCAGCGTATTTTCAAAATAAAACCCCACTGGTACCAGCTCACTTTATTCCCCCCCCCGCCACAATGCGCAAATACATTTTAAAAACAAAAAAATTACGTTGCTAATTAAAACCAGCCCTAGCCATCTCATCTTCCAAATCTAAAGGTCAATTTTCCATAGTCCCTTTTAAGTCAGAAAGTTGTTATGATCTCAATCTCTACTTCTCTGACATCTTGACCAGAACTCCTCCCAAATTAAACCGGAATCGGACTTCAACACCCACCAGAATCTGCTTCTCACGGCTATCAACCTCAGTTGGTTGAGATTTGTGGAATAAAACAAGAGATTCAGTAGATGCTGGAAATCATACCTACATATATTCAGAGGCTACTGAGATCTGGACAACAAAGAGCTGGTCACAGAAGACAGAGGTGTAGCTACGGGATTGCTTCAAGTTGGTGGACTGGGCCACTTTTAAGGACTCGTGTGGATCTGAATGAATCCACAGATGTTATAGACTTTACAAATAAACAGTGCCCCACACCCCCACAAAATTATTGTCTTCCCCAACCAGAAGCCCTGGATAAACCATGAGATCCGCAGTCTGCTGAGAGCCAGATCAGAGGTGTTCAATTCTGGGGACAAAGACAGTTACAAGAGATTAGGTATGATCTCCGGAAAGCCACGTCACGGGCAAAGTGGCAATTCTGGACTAAACCTCAATCAATGAAGGATGCTCAACAGCTGCGGCAGGGCTGGAAAGTTATCAGCTCTTACAAAGTGAAATCCAGTGGCATAGGTGACAGCAGGGCTTTGCTCTCAGATAACCTCAATGCCTTCTATGCTTACTTGACCACCATAATACAGAGGAACCATCACAAACTTCCAGAGACGGAAAGTATCTGGGCCAGGTGGAGCACCTGGTTGAGTACTAAAGCCATATGTTGATCAACTGGTTGGAGTATTCACTGAGATATTTAACCTCTTGCTTCAGCAGGCTGAGGTACCCACCTGCTTTAAGTAGGCTTCAATCATACCAGTGCCTAAGAAGAACATGGTAACCTGTCTCAATGACTATCGTCCAGTAGCACTTACATCCACAGTGATAAAGTGTTTTGAGAGGTTGGTGATGAAACATTAACTCCTGCCTGAGAAGTGACTTGGATCCGTTCCAATTTGCCTACCGACACAACAGGTCCACAGCAGATGCCATCACATTGGCTCTTCACTCAACCCTGGAACATCTGGACAGCAAAGATGCATACATCAGGATGCTCTTTATCGACTACAGCTCAGCATTCAACACTATCATACTCTGAATACTAATCAACAAGCTTCAAAACCTTGGTCTCAATACTTCCTTGTACAATTGAATCCTCAATTTCCTCACTTGCAGACAGCAGTCAGTTCAGACTAGCAACATCTCCACAAGTGCACCACAAGGCTGTGAGCTTAGCCCTCGACTCTACTCACTTTACACTTATGATTGTTTGGCTAAGCATAGCCCCAATGCCATATTTAAGTTTGCTTATGACACCACTTGTCATTGGCCGCATCAAAGGTGGTGACTAATGAGCATATCGGAGGGAGATTGAAAATCTGGCTGAGAGGTGCCACAACAACCTCTTACTCAAAGTCAGCAGACCAAGGAGCTGATTTATTGACTTCAGGAGGATGCTGCCTGATCTCTTTGCGTGTTACTCTGGATATCCCGCACCTGCAGAATCTCTTGTGGTTACCATATTTCCTGGGCAAACTTTACTTGGTTTCAACCTGCTTGCATCCTGCAATGGAGAAAGGGTGAAGCACCAGATGGTTGAAGATCTAAAGCTACCAATCACTCCAATTCTGCAGTTAATTTCTATTAAATCAGATGGAAGTCTTTTCGTTAGTAGTACAGATGTTACCACACACAATGCAGCTTACTGCAGTGTCCATCACAACACTCATTTATAAATATTTCAAACCAGGTGACGAGTTTCAAGTCTTCCTCCAGTGAACTGATCATATTTCATCATCTTAATCTGAAATGAAAAGCTTCAGTTACAGCATGCACTTCACTGGGTTTCAAACTTGCACAGGAAATCCCAAGGATGTGGGTCAGTGTTAGTGAATTCACAGTAACATGCAAATTTATCCATTGACAGATGTGCTCCCCCCACCAAACAACAATTTCCATGTTCTTCATGTTTTGAAAATGGTAAG
Source organism: Mobula hypostoma (assembly GCF_963921235.1). NCBI lineage: Eukaryota > Metazoa > Chordata > Chondrichthyes > Myliobatiformes > Myliobatidae > Mobula > Mobula hypostoma. The sequence continues at coordinate 7,526,407 of NC_086119.1, forward strand.
ATGCACTTTTTCTCTTTAAAGATTAGCTTTAAAAATGTCTACTTCACATAAATTCTTTGTGTGGTTCCTTTTTATATTGCAGCATACCAAAAGCATATCAAATGAAAACATCAAGCCACATTTTATCAGTGTTAATTCAGGAGATAAATTCAGAAATGAATTTCTAACAAAAATGTCGAAAGGAGGCAACAGTAATTGCCACAACACAATCAAAGTTGCTGGTGGACGCAGCAGGCCAGGCAGCATCTCTAGGAACAGGTACAGTCGACGCTTCAGGCTGAGACCCTTCGTCAGGACTGACTGAAGCTTCTTCCTTCCTTCTTCCAGTCTGGCCTGCTGCGTCCACCAGCAACTTTGATGTGTGTTGCTTGAGTTTTCAGCATCTGCAGAATTCCTCGTGTGAACGGTAATTGCCTATCCCTAATTCACCTAGAGAAGACAGTGACATGCTTCAATGATTCTGTAATCCTAAACCAGTATGATCTGGATGGAATTAGCAGTGTTTCTATCACCTGCTGTCCTTACTACCCACAAGGCCGCTAATCAGAGATGTGATATGTGAGGAAGAGAAGCACCTAGCATTTAGTATTTGCAACCCGGACAATGTAGACATAGTGCTTGGCAAGGGATGAGTGAATATTTAACACAGGTGTGGAGGTGCCAAACGTATTCATGCTTGATTATATGCAGTATAATCACACATTTGATTGGCATCTCAACATCTGTCTCAAGTACTCACCCTTTCCTTCCCAGGCAGCATAGCTACACTGCAATATTAATGAAAGACATAGGTGTTTCAGTTCCTTGGTAATGGGCTGAGTGTACATCTCCACTATCAACAGAAAGGCTTCTTTTGATTTATTAGAAGGGAACAGCAGAATTTAAAGGGATGGATAACTCTTATGAATGTTCAACCATCTGTATTAATGAAGCTACACTTTAGCTCAGAGAAAGCCATCACATCACTGATGTGCCTTGAAGATGGTGGAAAGGGTCTTGCAAATCACCAACTTTTTTTTGAAGGGAAAAGTATATCAAAAACTTCAGAGCAAACAGCTGTTGGCTACGGGGAAAGAAAAGAAATAATGAAGAATTCATTCAAAGAGAAGGCTCATCACAGAACAGACAAGGTAGCTTACTTTGATTCATCGTTCTCTGAAATCTACCCTCACCCATCATCTCTCTCAATAGTCAATTTAAAATTTTCAAAATACTTACGGCCTAAACATTTGCTCCTCCAAGCCTAGAATTTTCAAACATTCCTTTAATATGAGAGTTGTCTGCAACTCTTCCTTCTTCCCAACGCTCCCAGTTTTTTAACCTGTGCATTTGCTCTCCAAAGCATCTAATTTTAAATCCCAGATTCTCCTGCCAAGTATGAACTCACTATTTTCGGTCAAACTTTAGATTATACCTCCATCCCCAAATCCAACACACGTCAAAATGTAACATCTACAGCAACTTCTAAAACTTTCTCAACAGCATTGCCTATACCCAAAAGCACAAGGACAGTAAGTGATTAAGGACACATTTGTTTCCAAATCAGACTCCATTCTGACATGGAAATAAATTCCCCCTTCCTCCAAAGGCAAGTGACCTATCCTCCCAATAAAAAAGCTGGAAGCAAGGGACAACACAAGAAGGTAAAACATACAAAATAACACAATTCCTGATGAATTGGGAGGGCTGCAAAGATCAAAAAGTGGCAAGGCAAAGCAAAGCGAGAGGTACAAAGGAGATTCAAAGAAAACTCACACAAGATAAAGAACAGAACATGAAATAGTGTAATTATATAAAATAAAACCCTCGTGGCTAGAAGCAGCAGCAATGAAGATCCCTTGGAAACAAGCAGAGTGAACACCAAACAAATGACGGACTTCAGAATTGAGGAAAATGAAAGTAAGCTGGTCATTAAGGAAATAATTAAATAGAAGATGCAACATAGCAAAATTATATGAAGATAATTAGTGTTAATGAAATAAACAATAGCGCAGTGTAACAAGTCCCTAGGATCAACTGGTTGCCATCCCACAATTTCTATGGAAGGAGGCTAGGAAATTGCTGGTGCCTTGCAGCAATCTTCAAACGTTCTCCTGATTAGACACCCCATCCTTTCACTTTGAAAATGAATGTCATTCTGCCTTTTAAGAAAGATCAGAAAGGGAAAAAGGAAGGAATTTTGGACCAGTTAAGCTAGCATCTGTTGTCAGGATATTACTGACTCAGTAATTAAGGATGGAGTGACTGTATACCTTGAAATTTTAGTTATCAAAGACAACAAAGTAAATCTTTTCAGGAACTGAATAAAAGGAGAGGGGATGTCTATGGATATTAGCTGTCTGGAACATCTAAGCCACTCAATTAATTGCTTATTACCCTAATATCTAAAACTGGTGGTTAAGGAACTGGTTGCAAATTATTCACCCTCTAGGAATTCAGCTAGGCAACAGTAGAGGTAGTATTACGGCCTACAGATAAGAGGTTGAAATAAACAGGTGTCACACAAAGATCTGAGTTGGGCCACAATGAACCAGACAATGCAGTTGAACAATACTTTACCATTTGTTCTCAGCCAAATATCCTAATGCCATTTACAGAAGTAGCAGCAAAACTTGATGTCAAGATTCCAAGATGGAAACCTTCAAGTCTACTGACCCACCACTAGTGCTATTTTTTTTATTTCGAGATATAGCTCTGTAACAGGCCCCTCTGGTCCAACGAGCCGGCACCAATTAACCTACTTAGCCATACAGCTTTGGAATGTGGGAGGAAACCTACGCAATCACAGGGAGAACGTACAAACTCCTTAAACCTGGGTCATTGGCACTGTAATAGTGTTACACTAACCACTTCACTACCATGCTGCTCCATTCAATTTTCTCCATTGCTAGTTTGCTTACTGCAGCTGAAGAGCAAAAGTGTAGTTTTAAAGTAAAGTCCTTTACATGGGGATATCCACAGCAAAGGGCCTTGCCAGACAAAGGTAAAATGTTTAAAATTAAGTATAATCAATGGACCAGAAATTGAGTGCAAAGAGTTTGAAGAGGAGAGAGAACGAAAGGTGAGCATTTTTAAATTCAACAACTGTTTAACCAAACTTGACTGGCGAATGAACGTGATGTAGGACATGGTACGGTACAGCCAAAGTTTTGGAAGTCCAAGTTTAGAGAAGAATTAAGTATAGAGGAAGAATGTACGAGTACTTCAGTAACAACAAATTTGAGTTGAGAAAACAGGTGGGCTTGGCATTTAGTGACCCACTCTACTTGGAACAAAATCTAATGCCTCAGTTACAATCAGTCTGATCCAGTTTCAAACACCTGTCTAGGGAAAGGCACTTCGCAGCAAGCAATGAACATAACATGTAACAGACAACAAAGAAAATGGCCTTGACTGGCCCAATATTTAGAAAGGTCTGTTCATCCAGTTTTGCACAACAAGTAGTTTTTAATCTTGAAATGAAAGAGCAGGCAGAGGAGGGGTGGTCAAAATTTGTCACGAATAGGTAGATTTGGGAAGTGGAAGTGATAGTATGCTTTAGCATCACCATACTGAAAGAGAAATAGGAAGGAAGGGCCCAAAGACAGATAACAGATGTGGATAGCAGGGGTGGAAAGTCAAGGGATTCCCTAGCTCTGAGAGAACATGGCATAGGCCACACTAAAACAATATTGATGGAAATAATAAATTACAAAAATATTAACAAGATCTATATTTGGCAAAACAAAGGTTTCAATGGAGGCAATCGTGATGAGTTCTATTAAGAGAAATATTCGCTAAAGCAGGGATTCCCAAACTGGGGTCCCCACGACATAAAAGGTCGGGAACCCCCTCGCTCTAAATTAAGAGATGATACTGGAGATCCACAGAAATGTCAGCAACAGATACCAAAGTTAATGGACACCTGAACTCTACATCTAAAGTTCAATTTTAGAACAACACATTACAACTTCACAAGACCCTTGTTGGACGACTGGAATACTTAACATGTCAAGCAGCAACTGTGGAAACAGAAAGAAAGTTAATCTTGAATTGGGAAAGAGAAAACAATGTAGTTTGTTTTGTGGAGCCAAGGTCGTCATGGTGATAAGGTGCTGCAGAAAGCACTCTCATGTAGTTTGAGTAGTACTGCACATCCCACCTAATGATATATTTGCCTTTGATGTACATTATAGATTTAACAGAATAATTAAGATTAAAAAGGTTAAATTACACAGAGAGCTATCACAAAAATTGTAATCCCAGGGCACCATCACTGTACTCTGAAAGCAATTTCTGTGTACGTGGAGAGGATATTTCCAATAGTGGGGGAGTCTGGGATCAGAAGGCACAGCCTCAGAATAGATGCCCCTTTACAACAGATGAGAAGGAACTTCTTTAGCTAGAGGATGTTGAATCTGTGGAATAGATGGTTATGGGCGCCAAGTCATTGAGCATATTTAAAGCACATATTGATAGATTCTTGATAAGTAAGAGGAGTCAGAGGTGATGGGGAGCAGACAGGAGAATGGGATTGAGAGGGATGATAAATCAGCCATGATTAAATGGCATAACAGACTTGGACTGAATGGCCTAATTCTGCTGTGATGGGTCTAAATCCATATTCAGCCACACAAGTGGGACTAATTATGCTTAAACAAAAGAGGTTGTGCAGACATTGGAAATCTTGAACAACACACACAAGTCGATGGAGAAACTCAACAGGTTACACAGCATCTATGAGCACTTTCACTCTGCTCATTGCTAAAGGCAGGATCTCCTAGTGAGCACTCATTTCAACTTGTCTTCCCATTCTGAGATGAGGAAAAACTTCTTTACACAGAGAGTGGTGAATCTGTGGAATTCTCTGCCACAGGAAACAGTTGAGGCCAGTTCATTGGTTATATTTAGATATGGTCCTTGTGGCTAAAGGAATCAGGGGGTATGGAGAGAAGGCAGGTACAGGGTTCTGAGTTGGATGATCAGCCATGATCATACTGAATGGCGGTGCAGGCTCGAAGGGCCGAATGGCCTACTCCTGCACCTATTTTCTATGTTTCTAATCCATGGCTTCCTCCACATAGTCATGATGAGGCCACTTTCGGGTTGAGGGAGCAACAATTCATATTGTTTGGGTAGCCTCCGACCTGAGAGCACGAACATCAATTTCTCCAACTTTGTGTAATCTCTACCCCCCCCCCACCCCGCCACTTTTCCCATTCCCTGTTTGGAGCAGATTCCATGGGCCAAATGGTCTAATTCTAGCCCCTATGGTCTTCTCTCACCCTTCTCTTCTCATCTGCCCATCACCTGCCGCTGGTGCCTTTCCTCCATCTCCAATGGTCCACTGTCCTCTCCGATCAACCCTTTTCCTTTCCCGCCTCTCAGCTATTTGCTTCAAACCCCACACCCTGCTCTCACACTGTCTGGATTACAATCCTAAAACTCAACCATACTACACTGTGGAACTAACTCCACTACACACATTGCAGGGGTTTCAAAAGGACAGCTCTCCACCAATTCCTCATGGGCAATTAGGAACGGGTAATTGCTGTCTTCTTCACAGTAAAGGCCATGCATGAATGAATCTAAAATCTTTCTTCACTTAGTCCAACTACAGCTTTTGCAAAGCATCTTGGGACCGTAATTGCTCCCCATGTGAATAGATGACACTAGGAATTAGGATGCTCTGTTTTTGATTCTAGGCTTTTACTCCTCTGGGGAAAGGTCACCTTCAGCATCACCAACAAACATCTTCAGAAAAACATACGCTACTCAATGCATTTTATCTCAGCAGCAATCCAGATGGTTCACAATGGCACATGAAGGATGCAATTCTTTAAAATTCTAAATAGAGGTCTTGCAGCTAGACCAGGAAGTCAAATAAATTGCTTGAACATTAGTCTCTTCAGCAGCTTTCTCTGTTACTCTCCTAATCAACATTTACTGGCTCTTTTGATGCAATTACATGCAAGTTAGTCCAGGTTTCTGTTACAAACATTCAAATCCAGGCATAGAACCAAATCAGCATCAATGTCAACCCTTGCACAAATAGTATCAAGAACAAAGCAGTGTTGAGAGATCAGCACAAATCAATATCTTCAAATAAACAAGAAAATGTGCTTAATAAATAGTCAAAGTAAACTACAAAATAAATTCTAAAATATCTATTCTTGGGTTCAATATTTATACCAAGGATAATTCCAAGGCAGCAAATATTCACCCTTCATAAGAATATATGCAACTTGGGTGGGCAGAGTTAAGATAAATCTCATGATATAACAATTAAATTCTAATGATTACCCTTTAAGAATCTATTTGTCACATCAAGTTACAATTTGAAATTGAAATCTTCACAATGTAATAACAGTAACTTATTTATAGAGCATTTTTCATACAGTGTTGTACAAAGTGCTCTACAATGGGGTAAAGTGCAAACAAGAAAAAAATTAAAATAGACATGAAAATAAAAGACAAAAAAGATGTCAGTTAAAAGCAAGATGAAATAAATAGGTTTTGGGCTGGCACTTACAAGTGTCAACTGAGTCTGATATGTCTCTGATATTGAATTCCAGACTTTAGGAGTGTAGTTCAAAAAGGCTGACCTGCCAATTATCTTTTGACGGAAATTGTTTAAATTTAAGAGACCAGCGGAAGACGACCTCAAGCAGCATTATTAAAACGATTCTGTGATGTACTCCGGTCTCAGGTTATCACGCGTTTTAAAATCAATTCTAAAAGACACAGATGGCAATAGTGGTTTCCTGTTATACAAAGAAAAGCTGCATGTTGCAAAAGGCAAGTCTCAACCAGCATTCAAAAACACAAGCAAGTTGTTATAAAAACAGGCTATTCTAGAGCACCACTAAGGAGTCAATAAATCAAACAAGCCTCCTTCCACTCTTTGACCATCACGATTTTAAAACACCTATACAAGCCATGTCAGTCGTACTCTCCTACGCTCAAAGCCCACTCCACAAACCAAACATAAAATCTAGTTAACTTTCTGCAGTACTGAGAGAGCACCAAACTGCTTCGGGCACCTTCTTTTAGATTCCACATTTTAAAAATCTAAAGTCCACCAGCTGCAAAATCATCTCTTCATTTTGAAGAACAGGGTATTTATTTCCCATACCGCAGTCAAAGTGATGCTCCAAATCAGTAAAGATCAGACCCAATCATAGCCTCCCAAGATAAATTACTGATTGCACAAAAAAAACACTATAGGCAAATCATAAACACAAGAATTTCTACAGAAGCTGGAAATCTTGCACACGAACAGGTTCAGAAACAGTTATTACCCCTCAACCATCAGGCTCTTGAACCAGTGGGGATAACTTCACTCAACTTTACTTGCCCCATTACTGAAATGTTCCCACAACCTATGGGCTCACTTCAGCTCATGTTGTCGATACTTATTTGCTATTACTTCTTCTTTCTTTTCGTATTTGCACAGTTTGCTGTCTTAGACACACTTGGTTGAACACACAAGTTGTTGTGGTCTTTCACTGATTCTATTATGATTATTCTATTATCATTTAGTGAGTGTGCCAGCAAGAAAGTGAATCTCAGGGTTGTATACAGTGACAAATATTCACTTTAATAGAAGATTTACTTTGAACATCATCCTAGAGGAGCTCAGCAAGTCATAGGATAGTATAACACAAAAACAGGCCCTTCATCCCATCTCCTTCATATCAAAGTGATTTAATCTGCCTACTCTCATTGCCCTGCACCGGGACCAGACCCCAACCAACCATGTATCTATCCAAACTTCGCTTAAACGTTGAAATCCAGCTCGCATGCACCACTTGTGCTGGCAGCTTGTTCCTCACTCTCACAGCCCTCTGATTAAGTTTCCCTTCATGGTCTCCTTAAACTTTTCACTTTTCACCCTTAACCCATGACTACTGGTTGTAGTGCCACCAACCTCAGTAGAAAAAGCCTGCTTGTATTCATCCTATCTAAACCCCTCACAATTTTGCATACCTGTATCAAACCACCTTACAATCTTCTACATTCTAAGGAATACAGTCCTAACCTATTCAATCTTTCCTTATAACTCGGGACCTCCTGTCCCGGCAGCAAAGGATCTCCACCCGAAAAGTTGACTAAAAGTTGCTTAGTGCTCTCCACAGATGCTGCATCACCTGCTGAGTTCCTGCAGCATTTTGTCTGCGCTACTATAGGCATTGTATAAAATAAACATGCCAAGATTGTAAGCAGATTTGCTTATTGATGCAAAGTTTGTCTCCGCACAGTTTTCTTGCAGAGACCAATGACTGCATCTCTGCCAAGGCTGCATTAAAATGAACCACCAAGAGGTGTTCAAGAACAGTCAAGGGCATCCTCTCTCGGAAGCACTTGGCACCCACTCAGTACTTTAAAATAGCACAACTAAGGTTCACTTTTAAAGCACCTTGGAGTTCAGTCTTCCTTTGCACTGGATGCAAGCATCAGATAAAACTTAAAATAAGGGTGAGGGAGAATTGTCACATGAATTGGTTAATTATTTCATCATCTTGGTGTACAAGATTAGAAGAGGCATTGATCAAGAGAATAGCCAAAGACATTTCCGGGGGGGCGGGGGGGGGTGGGAGGAATAAGAGAGGGCATGATTTTAAAGCGACTGGATGAAAATATGGGAGAGGGATGTCAAGAGGTAAGTTTGTTTTTAAACACAGAAAGTAGTGGATGCATTGTATGCATTGGGGGTGATGTCAGAAGCACAAATGAGAGACCCACAGATAGGCAGGTGGATGTTGGTAGGAAAGGTTAGATTAGTTTTAGAGTAAGTTAAAAGTTCGACACACAACACCGTGAGCTAATGGGCCCGTGCTGTGCCGCAATGTTCCGTGTTCTATCCTGTAGTCAGTCAGGCACAGCAAATCGGGCTCAGAAAAGAAAATATGTTATCAAGGCACTGCTCAGGACGGACATTAGTGAACCACTAAGACTTCCATTACAGCTCATTCATTTCCATCACATTAAAATATAACACATGCATAAAAGAGTGAACTTAGTAGGCAACAGTCTCCAAGTGAAATGGTTCATCGCTAAATTTAAATTCGAATTTAAATACCCACGGCGGATCAATGGCTGATACCGGCCCCTACTGGCACTTTAAAAACACTGATTTTCCTGGTATGACCTGGACAGGTGCTGTCAGCAAAACCACATGGTGAAGCCGGGAACTTTATTAGATGCGCATTAAATTAAAATGCGGGAATACACGCAGAAATGCAAGGTGCGATCCTAATAAACGGTATAAAGTCTCCGCAGTTCGGAGAAAGGCCGCGAGGTTCGACCCACAGCGCGGCTGCAGACTTCACTGCTTGCTTTATTCGTCGCACCGTCTATTGCACAACAGACCCCACAGTAAAAGCTGGATTTTCTTTGCATGACACCAACTGCACTCATTACCAGGGCAGTAACGTGTTCTGTGGCTCTTTAATCATTGACCGAGATCCCCACCTGCACCTGTCCCCCACCCCCCCCCACCTCTTCCAAAACCAGGCCGAGCTGCCACGAACACACGGCCCGTGAGTCCGGCCGCACCGACCAGCGGTAGGCGATGGTAGCGACTTCACCGAACCCCGCCGCAGCCTCACTGGCAGGCGCTCCGGGGCAGCGCCGCTAAGTGCTGCCAAGGGAGAGTGGGCCGGGCCCGGCCCGGCCCTTGGGCCTGTTCGCACAGGCCTGCCGCTCGCCTGCCCCCGGGGCGGTGAAGCCCCGCTCCCTCCCTTCCTTCCTTCCTTCACCTGCCCTCTTCCCCCCCACCCCCTCCACCGGCCTCCCGCCCACATCTTTACCCCTTCCAACTCCTCGTCTGAGACGCCTTCCTCCTGCTGGTACTCGGGGTCCAGATCGATGTCGAACACTCCCGCCATGTCGCTCTCCGGCTGCCGGCTCCGCTCCTCATGGGTTCCACTCGCCAACCATCACCATCACAGCCACCGCACATGCGTAGCAGCGGCGCCGCTTCCCTCCATGTCCTCCGCCCCGTCCCGCCGCGCGTCGGCGCGCACGTAGGCCTGCGTCACCACGCCGACCGGTTGCGCAATTTCGCGCCCCCCCCCCCAAGCCCGTGCAGGAACCGGCGCAAGTCCAACTTGCGAGCACGTGACCGGGCAAGGGCAAACGCGTAAAATATCGCAGATGCCGCAAACCTGAAATAAAATCAGCGGCTGCTTACTTTATACTTTATTGTCGCCAAACAATTGGTACTAGAACGTACAATCATCACAGCGATATTTGATTCCGTGCTTCCCGCTCCCTGGATTACAAATATCAAATATTAAACTTAATAAAAATGAATAAATATTAAAAATTTAAATTATAAATCATAAATAGAAAATAGAAAAATGGAAAGTCAGGTAGTGCAAAAAAACCGAGAGGCAGGTCCGGATATTTGGAGGATACGGCCCAGATCTGGGTCAGGATCCATCCAGCAGTCTTATCACAGTTGGAAAGAAGCTGTTCCCAAATCTGGCCGTACGAGTCTTCAAGCTCCTGAGCCTTCTCCCGGAGGGAAGAGGGACAAAAAGTGTGTTGGCTTGGTGGGTCATGTAAAGGATCCAGGCCCAGAGGTGCTGCCTAACCTGCCAAGTTCCTTCAGCATTTTGTGTGTGGATTTCCAGCATTTGCACAAGAAACTAGAGAGTTGGGGACAGTTCAGCACATCACAGGTAACAGCCTCCCCTCCATGGACTCTGTCCAACTATCACACTCACTGCCTCAGAAAGCAGTGTGGCTTCACAGGAGTTGAGACTTAAAAGTTAAAGGGCAAAAGTTTAGGGGTAACGTGAGGGGGAACTTCTTTACTCAGAGAGTGGTAGCTGTGTGGAACGAGCTTCCAGCAGAAGTGGTTGAGGCAGGTTCGATGTTGTCCTTTAAAGTTAAATTGGATAGGTATATGGACAGGACAGGAATGGAGGGTTATGGGCTGAGCACAGGTCAGTGGGACTAGGTGAGAGTAAGAGTTCGGCATGGACTATACGGGGCGAGATGCCTGTTTCCGTGCTGTAATTGTTATTTGGTTAAAGCAGCCAGCAGAATCAAACACTCCAACGATCCAGGACTTTCCCTCATCACCCTGTTCCCATTGGGGGCAGAGAATTCAAAAGCCAGAAAGCAGAAACAGCCAGGCTCAAGGACTACTCCTACCCCACTGTTATCAGACAATCGAATGGACCTGTTGTCAGATACGATGGACTCTTGGCCTCGCAATCTACAAATTGGGAATGTTCCTGTTAATTGGTGGCATTGCAAACTTTGGAAGAGAATAGAAAAAACATTAAGTGGCCACCTCCTGTATTAACACAATGTTAAAATTTCCTGCCTCGTAATGTGCAGTTCAGGACACGGACCTCCTGTCCCATGATCCTCTCGTATCCCCTTCTGCCTATCACCTGTCCAGCTCTCGGCTCTATCCCTCCCCCTCCTGTCTTCTCCTATCATTTTGCATCTCCCCCTCCCCCTCCAGCTTTCAAATCCCTTACTCACTCTTCCTTCAGTTAATCCTGACGAAGGGTCTCGGCCTGAAACGTCGACTGCGCCTCTTCCTATAGATGCTGCCTGGCCTGCTGCGTTCACCAGCAACTTTGATGTGTGTTGCTTGAATTTCCAGCATCTGCAGAATTCCTGTTGTTTGAGTTCAGGACAGGACTGTTTTACATTTAGTAGTCTAGTTCATTGTATATTCAGGGAGCCACCCCTCAACACTGTAACAACAGACTTACTGCCCATTACACAGCTGGCATTTAGGGCAACAGTGAAGATCCTCCATCTCTGGCGGTGTTCAGGGCTTCCTTCATCGTGTCAGTAGCTTCCTCTCGGTTTTCACTACTGTCAGTCATGCAAGCCCCGGGTGGAGACTCAGGAATACCGTCACACTCAGATATAGAAGGGTCTTTTATTGTTGTTTCCGTAACAGTTTTGTTTGACCAGTCGGGGTTGTTATCCCTGAGCTGAACCCCCAAACCTGGAGGACCAGTGGACTATTCTTAGTCTGGCCTCTACTCTTTGATCTGCTTAGCATGGGTGACCCTACCAAGAGCCAAAGCATAAAGCCCTGACTCCAGCCAACACAGCTCTCCAGATCATTGAGGCACACAAGCCTCCAAACTCTACGACATGTTCGTGGTGTGACAACAAAGGAACACACATAATGCTGACTGAATTCAGCAGGTCAGGCAGCATCTATGGCCTCTCCCCACCCCCACCACCCCACCTTCTTATTCTGGCTTCTTACCCCCTTCCTTTCCAGACCTGACAAAAGGTCTCGGCCCAAAATGCCAACCGTTTATTCATTTCTGTAGATGCTGCCTGACCTGCTGAGTTCCTCCGGCATTTTGTGTGTCTTTCTCTGGATTTCCAGCATCTGCCGACTTTCTTGTGTTTATGATCTGCAGAATTTCTTCTTTGATGTTATTTATTATTTATTTTTATTTAGACGTACCACACCACCCACCAACCCACCTATTTAACCCTTGCCTAATCACAGGACAATTTACAATTAACCTACTATCCGGTACGTCATTGGACTGTGGGAGAAAACTGGAACACTCGGAGGAAATCCATGCGGCCACAGAGAGGACGTAGAATCTTTCTTACAGGTGGTTTCAGGATTGAACTCTGAACTCTGACACCCCGAGCTGTGATAGCGTCACACTCACCGCTATGCTCATACTCGCTGTGCTGAAACGAATGCTCGTGTTTCCCACTGTCCAAAGCACCTTTATTTCAAGAACAAACTGCGGGATTCCTTTTTAATTATTAAGGTAAATTATTTTATTTTAAGTAACATAAAGTTTTGATATTAAATGAAGGAGGCATACATTCTACAGAAGGTTTGCTCTTTTCACAGTGACGGTCACTCTGGAACAATGAACACAGAGAAAGTTTGGTCTCAGAACAGCAGTAGATACAGGCACAGGGCAGTGTTGCACCCCCTCTGTAGACCCATCCTGAAACTCTGAACAATGCTGACAGATGGAATACAGTGTCGGCAAATGCACTTTGCTAGAAGGAATAAAGACACAAACTATTTTCCGAGCAGGAAGAAAATTCGGAAATCGGAGGTGAAAAGGATACTTGGGAGGATCCTTGTGCAGGATTCCCTAATTAACTTGCAGGTTGAGTTGGTGGTGAGGAAGGCAATTGAGATGCTAGCGTTCATTTCAAGTGCACTGGAATATAAAAGCAAAAGTGCAAAGCTGAAGCAGTGGTCAGACCGCACTTGGAGTATCGTGAGCAGTTCTGGACCCCTTGTCTGAGAAAGGATGTGCTGGTACTGGAGAGGGTCCGGGGAGGTTCATGAGAATGATCCAGGGTTGTCATATGAGGAGTGTTTGATGGGCCCGGGCCCGTTAGACTACTATGTTCTTCCAATGAATATTTGGTAGGTGGTTCTAATTGGGTGAATTCCTATGCGCCCAAAAATGATAAATTATCATCAGAATTTTACTTAAGAAACAGAAGGCCATTCTGCCCCTCGAATCTGTTTCTCCGGTCTTCAAGGTCACTGTCAATCTTTGGTTTTAGCACCATTCCCCTTAATATCCAGGGGAAGTAATGATCAGTGTTTCGAATGAACTCAATGTTCAAGGCTCCAATTCAAAGTACATTTATTACCAAAGTCTGTTTGTGGTGTGCAACCCTGAGATTTGTCTTCCCACAGACAGCCACGGAACAAAGAAACACCAAGGAACCTGCACACGGAAAATAACAAATACCCAACAGGCAAGAAAAAAGAGAAAAAAACCTGCAAACGGCAAAAAAAATGAGTGAATAACACACAGGATCTTAAACATCGAACCGCAGAGTGCTTGAAACAGTCCAGGAATGTCCGGTTTGGTTGAGTTCAGTTCAGTTTAGCTCTGTGCTGTTCATTGACTAAATGCCGCAGAGCTAGTCTGTCCCAATCAAAATTGCGCAAAATAGCAATAAAAAATGAAAGACCAGAAACACATCATAACATGAACTGCAATCGCTGGGGAAGAGAATTCTAAAAAAGACTCTCTTCTCTACTTGAATAAATGTCTCCTTATCTCAGTCATAAATGCCCAACCCTGTATTCTGAGCCCATACCCCTAGTGCCAGACCCTTTCTCCTTCGGGCAACACAGTGCCAGAGCTGTCAGAAGGCAGCCCCCTGTACTCCAGCATTCTCTCTCTCTCTCTGACGGTGAGTGAGAGCCTCGGGTGGGAGGACTCGGAGGAGTGATGTGGAAGATTGTAACATTGGAACAGCGAGCTGCTGGTCTCCCTGTCTCGTTGCTGCAGGAGTGACTTCTCCCTCCCTCGCTCGTGAGCGAGCGAGCCTGAGACACCAGTCGGGATGGGCTGTAGTTTTCGAAGGACTCCAGGTCAAGGTCTCTTTGGGGGATTTTGCTATAGCTTGCATGGTGGTGATGGGGGGTGTGGGGCTGGTGCAAGTTGGTGAGAGGGGGAGGGTCGACGCTTTGCTGCTGCTTGTGTGTGGGAGGGGGGCTTTGGGGTTCTGATGCTTCTGTCATTCATTCTCCGTTTTTTTTCTGTTTCGTGGATTTCTGTGAAGAGTAAGAATTTCAGGTTGTCCGTTCTCTAAATTTAAATTGAACGGTTTAAAACATTGCCTCACAGCGCTGGAGACCCGGCTTCAATCCTGACCCCGGGCTCTCGTTGCGGGCAGTTTTCACGTTCTTCTTGGGACCTTGTGGGGTCCCATAGATACTCTGGTCTCCTCCCTCATCCAACACTCCGATAGGTGGGCTGCAAAGTTAATTGGCCTAAATGCGAGTGTTTTGGTGAGTGGTAGATTCTGGAGAGAGTTGATAAGAGTTTAAGGGATTAAAGGGATAAAAGACAGGATTTATGTTGGATTGGTGGGATGGTTGATGGTCAGCGTGGATTTGGTGGGTCTCACTGGGTAGTGCAGAAGCACAAGACCCAGTGCATCACCGATCAGAAGTTTGATTCCCGTCACAGTCTGTAAGAAGTTTGTAACTTCTCCCTGTGACAGTGTGGGTTTCATCCCACATTCCAAAGACATAGAGGTTAGGGTCAGTAAGCTGTGGGTACAATATGTTGGCACTGGAAGCTTGGTGACACTTACCCCAGCACATCCTCAGACTGGCACAAATGATGCGCATCACTGTTTCAATATTTGAAGTACCGTGCATGTGAAAAATAAAGCTTGTAGTTAATTTTTATCTTCAGTAGGGAGCTCCTCCCTTGTTGTCTGGCTCTATGAGTTACCAGGAGTGGTGGATGTGAGTTAAATTGAAACATTTAAGAGAAGTTTGGATACATACGTGGATAGGAGGGGTATGGAGAACCATGGCCCAGGTGGGACTAGGCATAACAACAGTTCAGCATGCACTAGATAGGCTGAAGGGCCTGTTTCTGTGCTGTACTTTTCTATGACTCTATTTAAGGGATATTTGGATAGGTACATGGATGGGAGGGGTATGGAGAACTATGAACCGGGTGCAGGGAAATGGCACAACGCAGAATAACAGTTCAGCATGCACTAGATGGGCTGAAGGGCCTGTTTCTGTGCCATAGTGCTCTATGACTCCTCAGCCAAGGGAAGCAGTCCCACTGCATCCAGTTAGCCGAGCCCTGTAACAATCCTGTATGTTTCTGTAGTGGTGAATGAGAAACCCCACAGAGTATCAGTGTCAAAGCCACAGACAATTTATTGAAACAGGAGACCAGGCAAAGCTGACCTGTCTGAACAGTAGGAGACAGTCTTCTGCACCTCTCCACATACGCAATTACACTGGAAACTAAATTTAAGATAAGATTAAGATTGGTTTTATTTGGGATGTAATGTTGAAATTGTATAAGGCATTGGTAAGGCTAAATTTGAAGTTATTGTGTACAGTTCTGGTCACCGAATTATAGGAAAGATGTCAATAAAATTGAGGGAGTACAGAGGAGATTCACTAAAATGTTGCCTGGGTTTTATCTCCTAAGTTACAGAGAAAGGTTGAACAAGTTAGGTCTTTATTCTTTGGAGCGTAGAAGGTTGAGGGGGGACTTGATAGAGGTGTTTAAAATTATGAGGGGGATTGATAGAATTGACGTGGATAGGCTTTTTCCATTGAGCCACACTCAGGTTGGAGGAACAACACCTTATATTCCGTCTAGGTAGCCTCCAACCTGATGGCATGAACATTGACTTCTCAAACTTCCGCTAATGCCCCTCCTCCTGTTCTTACCTCATCCCTTATTTATTTATTTAATTCCCCCCCCCCCTTTTCTCTCTCTGTCCCTCTCACTATATCTTCCTCTGATGCTTCCCTCCCCATTTCTTTCTCCCTAGGCCTCCCGTCCCATGATCCTCTCCCTCTTCCAGCCTTGTACCCCTTTTGCCTATCACCTGTCCAGCTCTCGGCTCCATCCCTCCCCCTCCTGTCTTCTCCTATCATTTTGCATCTCCCCCTCCCCCTCCAGCTTTCAAATCCCTTACTCACTCTTCCTTCAGTTAGTCCTGACGAAGGGTCTCGGCCTGAAACGTCGACTGTACCTCTTCCTACAGATGCTGCCTGGCCTGCTGCGTTCACCAGCATTTTGTGTGTGTTGCCTGAATTTCCAGCATCTGCAGATTTCCTCCTGTTTCCAACTTTACTAGTTGTTAACCCTCTCTGTTCCTATCCCTACAACACCTCCAAAGAGATTACTTCTTACTCTTCTGAACTCCACAGAACAACACAGTCCAACCAACCCCTCCTCTTCCAAAACTGGAACCAGATTGCTGAGACACAATCTACAGGACCTCTGTGGGTCAGGCAGCATCCGTGGAGAGAAATGGACAGACAATATTTCAGGTTGAGACCCCAGCATCACCTGGTCATTTCCCTCCATGGATGCTGCCTGACCTGTTGAATTCCTCCAGTTTTTTGTATATTGCTCCAGATTTCAATCATCTGAAGTCTCTCCTGTCACGAGCCTAGTGAACCTTTGTTTCAACTCCCTCTGCAAGAGAGGAGACCGAAGTCAAACAATGCAGTAGGTGCAATTTCACCATAGCTGTTGTTGCGTGAATGAAATGACCGGACAGAGAGTTACTGGTAGATCCAAAGCAGCTTCTTTATTTGACAAAACAAGGTACAGCAGGCATCTTACTGAGACACATTCAGTGGAAAGGTCTGCTGGCCCAATGTGGAGCTTGATATTTATTTGCTAAACACAACGGACAATTCCATATTTACAAAGAATAGGCAATGCTTTCTTTTGAAGCTACATACAAACTTCACACCTTCTGATTGGCATCCATCCCACAGGTGCCAGCAGTGTCTGGACTGGGCTTTTAGGAATCCATTGTTCCAAATTAAAACCACAATACATTGTTAAGGAACAGAAGACTGGTAGCCAAAGCCATTTACTAAATGTAAATGACCTCAACCCAAAAATCACTCTAACAATAGCTTATACGTAAGAATGTCAAATTTGTAGAGAGATCATAGACTTCTGCAAGAAACGTAAAGTTGTTATAGCAGATGATTTTCACTTTCCATGGGACTCCTATACTGTAAAAGGACTGGATGGGATAGAGTTTGTCAAATGTGTTCAGGAAAATTTCCTTAATCAGTAATAGAAGTTCCACCTAGGGAAAGTATAATACTTGATCTCCTATTGGGGAATGAGGTGGAGCAGGTGACAGAAGTTTGTGTAAGGGAACATTTTGCATCCAGTGACCACAATGCCATGAGATTCAGAATAAATATGCAAAAAGATAGGTCAGGTCTGCAGGTAACTTGGAGAAAGGCCAATTTTGACGGTATCAAAAAGGATCTGGCAAGTGTGGATTGGGACAGGCTGTTTTCTGGCAGAGGTGCAGCTGGTAAGTGGGAGGACTTCAAAGGTGAAATTTTGAGAGTGTCTGTCTCAAAATTATGTGCCTGTCAAAATAAAAGGCAAAGATAACTAGTGTTGGGAACCTTGGTTCTCAGGAGATATCCAGGCCCTGGTTCAGAAAAAGAGGAGGTACATGGCAGGTATCAGCAAATGGGGACAAATGAGGTGTTTATGAAGTGTGAGAAATGCAAGGGAACACTTACAGGAGGGCTAAAAGAAGGCATGAGGTTGCCCTCGCAGATGAGGAAAATCCTACACAGGTTACAGAGGAGGAGGTGTTGACTATCTTGAGGCAAATTAGGGTGGATAAATCTCCAGGATTTGCCACAGTGTTCCCTCGGACACTGCAGGAAGCAAGTGCAGAAATTGCTCGGGTCCTGGCAGAGACATTTAAATTACCCTTAGCAACAGGTGAGGTGTCAGAGGATGGCCAATGTTGTTCCGCAGTTTAAGAAAGGCTCTAAAAATAAACCAGGAAATGAAGGCCGGTGAGCCTGAGCTGGAGCCTGACATCAGTGTTGGGAGAGTTATTGGAAGGTTTTCTAAAGGCCTGGATATATGCCTCAGGGATCTGTTCTGGGACCTTTACTCTTCATGACTTCTATAAATGACCTGGATGAGGAAGTGGAGGGATGGGTTAGTAAATTTGCTGGTGACACAAAGGTTGGAGGTGTTGTGGATAGTGTGGAGGGCTGTCAGAGGTTATAGCAGGACATTGATAGGATGCAAAACTGGGCTGGGAGTTCAACCCAGATAAGTGTGAGGTGGTTCATTTTGGTAGGTCAAATATGATGACAGAATATAGTATTAATGGTCAGACTCTTGGCAGTGTGGAGGATCAGAGGGATCTTGGGGTCCGTGTACATAGAACGATCAAAGCAGACACGCAGGTTGACTGTGCGGTTAAGAAGGCATACGGTGTATCGGCCTTCATTAATTGTAGAATTGAATTTAGGAGCCGAGAGGTAATGTTACAGCTATATAGGACCTTGGTCAGACCCCACTTGGAGTACTATGCTCAGTTCTGGTCACCTCTTTACAGGAAGGATGTGGAAGCCATAGAAAGGGTGCAGAGGAGATTTACAAGGATGTTGCCTGGATTATGTCTTATGAAAACAGGTTAAGTGAACTCGGCCTTTTCTCCTTGGAGCGACGGAGGATGAGAGGTGACCTGATGGAGGTGTACAAGATAACGAGAGGCATTGATCGTGTGGATAGTCAGAGGCTTTTTCCCAGGGCTGAGATGGCTATCACGAGAGGGCACAGTTTTAAGATGCTTGGAAGTAGGTACAGAGGTGACGTCAGGGGTAAGTTTTTTATGCAGAGAGTGGTGAGTGTGTGGAATGGGCTGCTAGCAATGGTGGTGGAGGCGGATACGATAGGGTCTTTTAAGAGACTTTTGGACAGGTACATGGAGCTTAGAAAAATAGAGGGCTATGGGGAAGTCTAGTAATTTCTAAGGTTGGGACATGCTTGGCACAACTTTGTGGGCCGAAGGGCCTGTATTGTGCTGTAGGTTTTCAATGTTTATATATATAAGTATTTGGATAGACATGGACTGATTGAGGATATTGTGGGAGAAGCCAGAGTGGTAGTAGATGGTTGCCTCTCTGACTGGAGGCCTGTGACTAGTGATGTGCCACAGGGATTGGTGCTGGGTCTACTGTTGGTTCATTGTCTATATCAATGATCTGAATGCTAACGTGGTTAACTGGATGAGCAAGGTTGATGGTGTAGTGGACAGTCAGGAAGGCTATGGTGGCCTGCAGAGGGATCTGGATTGGCTGGAAAAATGAGCTGAAAAATGGCAGATCGTATTTAATGCCGACAAGTACGAGGTGTTGCACTTCAGGAAGACCAACCCCACGTCATGAACAGTAGGCAACTGAGGAGTGTGTTAGAACAAAGGGATCTGGGAACACAGGTTCATAATTCATTGAAAGGGGCATCACATGTAGGTAGGGTTGTTAAGAAAGCTTTTGGCACATTTGTCCTTCATGAAACAAACTTTTGAGTACAGGAGATGGGATGTTATGGATGTTATGTTGAAGATGTAGAAGACATTGGTGAGGCCTAATTTGGAGTACCTGGGTCATCTACTTACAGGAAAGATGTAAATAAAGTTGAAAGGGTACAGAGAAAATTTACAAGGATGTTGCTGGGACTGGAGGACCCGAGTTACAAGGAAAGATTGATAGGTTTGGACTATATTCCCTAGAACATAGAAGATTGAAAGGAGATTTGATAGAAGTGTACAGAATTATGAGTGGTATAGACAGGGTAAATGCAAGCAGAATTGTGACACTGGCGTTGGGTGAGATTACAACTAGAGGTCATGAGTTAAGTGTGAAAGGTGAAAAGTTTAAGGGAACATGAGGGGAAACATCTTCACTCAGAGGGTTGTGAGAGTGTGTAATGAGCTGTCAGTGCAAGTGGTGCATGTGAGCTCAATTTCAACATTTGAGAGAAGTTTGGATAGGTATATGGATGGTAGGGGTATGGAGGGCTATGGTCCAAGTGTGGTCATTGGGACCAGACAGTTTAAATGGTTTGGCATGGACTAGATGGGCCAAAGGGCCTGTTTCTGTGCTTTACTTTTCTATGATTCTATAACTCTATGACTATGCAATCTTTACTCCTGCACTCAAATCATCTCTTGGTGGGTGCAATTACTGTTACAAGAGAGAAGGTACTCAAAAAGTTGGAAGACCTAAAGGTACATAAGGCATCTGGACCAGAGGAACTGCACCCTAGGGTTCTGAAAGAGGTAGCGTTAGAGATTGTGGTGGCAATAGAAATGATCTTTCAAAAATCATTGGACTCTGGCACGGTGCCAGAGGATTGGAAAATTGCAAACGTTACTCCACTCTTTAAGAAAGGAGGAAGGCAGCAGAAAGGAAACTATAGACCAGTTAGCCTGACCTCAGTGGTTGGGAAGATGTTGGAGTCAATTGTTAAGGATGAGGTGATGGAGTACTTAGTGACACAGGACAAGATAGTACAAAGTCAACATGGTTTCCTTCAAGAAAAATCCTGCCTGACAAACCTGGTGGAATTCTTTGAGGAGATTACAAGTAGGATAGATAAAGGGGATGCAGTGGATGTTGTATATTTGGACTTTCAGAAGGTCTTTAGTAAGGTGCCACACATAAGGCTGCTTACCAAGTTAAGAGCCCATGGTATCGCAGGAAAGTTATTAACATGGTTAGTGCATTGGCTGATTGGTAGGAGACAGCGAGTGGGAATAAAAGGATCCTTTTCTGGTTGGCTGCCAATGACTAGTGGTGTTCTGCAGGGGTTGGTGTTGTGACCACTTCTTTTTATGTTGTATATAAACGATTTAGATGATGGCTTTATTGCCAAGTTTGCAGATGATACGAAGATTGGTGGATGGGCAGGTAGTGTTGAGGAAACAGGTAGGATGCAGAAGGACTTAGACAGATTAGGAGAATGGGCAAGAAAGTGGCAAATGAAATACAATGTTGGAAAATGCAAGGTCATGCACTTTGGTAGTAGAAATAAATGTATGGACTAGTTTCTAAATGGGGAGAAAATCCAGGAATCTGAGATGCAGAGGGACTTTCGAGTCCTTGTGCAGAACACCCTGAAGGTTAACTTGCAGGTTGAGTCAGTGGTGAGGAAGGCAAATACCATGTTAGCATCCATTTCAAGAGGTCTAGAATACAAGAGCAGGGCTGTGATGCTGAGGCTTTATAAGGCACTGGTGAGGCCTCACCTTGAGGATTATGAACAGTTGTGGGCCCCTTATCTTTGAAAAAATGTGCTAACAATGGGGAGGGTCCAGAGGAGGTTCACAAGGATGATTCCAGGAATGAAAGTGTTATCATATGGGGAACGTTTGATGGCTCTGGGTCTGTACTCGCTAGAATTCAGAAGGATGGGGGGGAATCTCATTGAAACCTTTCAGATGTAGATGTGGAAAGGATGTTTTCCATGGTGGGAGAGTCTAGGACAAGAGGGCACAACTTCAAGATAGAGGGGCGCCCTTTCAAAACAGAGATGCGGAGAAAGCTCTTTAGCCAAAGGGTGATGAATTTCTGGAATTTGTTGCCACATGCAGCTGTGGAGGCCAGGTTGTTGGGTGTATTTAAGGAAGAGATTGATAGGTTCTTGATTGAACATAGCATCAAAGGTTACAGGGAGAAGGCCAGGAACTGGGGTTGAGGAGGAGAGAGAAAAGAGGATCAACCATGATTGAATAGCAGAGCAGACTTGATGGGTCAAATGGCCTAATTCTGCTCCTATGCCTTATGCTCTTATGGTAATAACAGCCAATATACCATTCCTTCATAATTGTTTACAGATGGCATGCTGTTGGCTCTTTTTGATCTACACACTGAACTCTGCCCATTGAACATCAACATTACACTGTCTCTCAACATTTAACAAACATTTCTGATTTCCCACTGATCTGCTTGGCTAAATTCAGCCACACCTGCAGTTTGTCTCGTTTGGCAGGAGGTGGCGGTATTGTCCAACATTTCCCACATTTCAAATGAACGACTCAGCAGGCCAGGGAGCGTAGGTAGAGGCAGAGGGTTATATTATGAAAGTACATATATGTCAGCACATACTACCTTGAGATTCGTTTTCTTGCAGGCATTCACAGGATGGCAGGGTGGAGATACGTCTTTAACAAAGGAGTTGTAACGCACCCCTTCCCTCCACAAGCCTGTAGCTCACCCTTGGGCAAGGTGTAGCACCTGCTTTGCCCCCGGATCAGGGTCACGTGAAGCCATGGGAACAGGTGGTGGATGGTCGTACGAGCAGCCGGTGCACATCACAAATCCTGGTTGTGCGACCACTGACGCCAGGCAGACGATCTTTGAAGAGTATTGATAATGTCTGGGGTCACCAGCCTTGTAGAGTCACTGCCCAGAAGAAGGCAGTGGCAAAGCACTTGTGTGGAAGAAAATTGCCAAGAATAATCATGGTCATGGAAAGACCACAATCGCCAACATCGTATGACATGGCACATAACGATTTACAGGAAAAAAAGAAATACATGAAAAAACTATACATAAAAATTGACAATCAACATGTAAAAGAAGAGAAACAGCACAAATAAAAATTAATGCAGAGACAATGATTTGTGAAGAGTCCTTGAAAGTGTGTCTGTAGGTCGTAGAATCAGTTTAGAGTAGTGATGATTGAAGTTAACCACACTGGTTCAGGAAACTGGTGGTTGTAGGATACGCTGGTGGTCTGGAACCTCAGGCTCCTGTACCTCCTGCCCGTACTGAGTAGAGAGCCTGGCCTGGATAGTGGGGGCCCTTGATGATGGATGCTGCTTTCTTGTGGCAGCACCCCATGTAAATGTATTCAATAGTCAGAGGTTTTGTTTCTGATATACTGGGCTGTGTTCACCACTTTAGATTTAGATTATGAGAACACTCAGTCCTCTTTTATTGTCATTTAGAAATGCATACATGCATTAAGAAATGATACAATGTTTCTCCGGAGTGATATCACAGAAAACAGGACAAACCAAAGACTGACACTGACAGAACCACATAATTATAACATATAGTTACAGCAGTGCAAAGCAATACCATAATTTGATGAAGAACAGACCATGGGTACAGTAAAAAAAAAGTCTCAAAATTCCCTGAGTCGATCGACTCCCAAGTCCCCGACAGCAGGCGGCAAAAGGGAGAAACTCCCTGCCATAAACCTCCAGGCACCGTCAACTTGCCGATGCCTTGGAAGCAGCTGACCCCAGCTGACACTGAGCCCATCCGTTCGAAAACTCTGAGCCTCCGACCAGCCTCTCCGATACAGCCTCCTGAGCGCCATCCTCTGCCAAGCACCTTCGACCTCGCCCCGGCCGCTGAAACATGCAAAGCCGAGGATTTCGGGGCCTTCTGCTCCGGAGATTCAGGCATTTCAGAAGTTTTCCAGATGTTCCTCCGCACTCTCACGTCTGTCTCCATCAAATCAGGATTGTGCATGGTCCCCTACTTGACAGATAACAGATATTCATCACCGGAGAGGCCGTGCGCGCTGCCGTCGCGCCGCCATCTTCTCCCCCCTCCCGGGAGGTTCACTTTCTGTGGGTTTTTTCCATTCCTGGCTGTTGGTGTTTCCGTACCAGGCCATGGGGCAATCGGTCAGGGTATTCTCCCCTGTGCATCTGTCGCAGTTGCTCTAGAGGCATCTAACCAGGCTTCATGGCTGAGTGTGTTGAGTGAGGACAGCGAGTATACAGCGATGAGATCTTGCTTTTATATTCTATTCCCCTTGAAATAAATGTCAACATTGCATTTGACTTCTTTACCACAGACTCAACCTGTAAATTAACCTTCTGGGGGTCTTGCACAAAGACTCCCAAGTCCCTCTGCACCTCTGATGTTTGAACCTTCTCCCTATTTAGATAATATTCTGCAGTATTGTTCCTTTAACCAAAATGGATTATCGTACATTTCCCAATACTGCATTCCATCTATTTCCTTTTATTTACAGGAATAAAAGATGGGAAATTCCTTGACAATTAGTTTGGACTAGTGAAGCCAGTCCAAGAGTTTAGCCTGCCCCCAGGGATACCTCCCTGATCGTCCCAGACATGCACAGAAGTGGCTCTGGGAAACACGAGAACTGAACTCAAAGTCTAACAAAACTTAGAGTCACAGAGAAGTACAGCACAGAAACAGGCCCTTCAGCCCATCTATTCCATGCTGAACCTTTTAAACTGCCTAGTCCCGTCAATCTGCACTGGACCATAGTCCTCCAAACCCTACCATTCATGTCCCTATCAAAACTTCTCTCAAATATTGATCCTCTGAAGATCTCACTGCAAACACTGCAAGTCTTTCACACTGTCCCCGACACCCCCAACCTTGGTGTCATCCACAAAATCTGCAAATCCCATTAACGATGTTATTATCCAGATCTCTGATATAGTTGACAAACAACAATGGACCCAGCACTGATTCATACGGCACATCATCAGTCACTGGTCTC
The DNA here is from genome assembly GCF_963921235.1 of Mobula hypostoma. Lineage (NCBI taxonomy): Eukaryota > Metazoa > Chordata > Chondrichthyes > Myliobatiformes > Myliobatidae > Mobula > Mobula hypostoma. The sequence continues at coordinate 7,551,213 of NC_086119.1, forward strand.
CAGTCAGAAGGCAGCCATCTACTACCACTCTCTGGCTTTTCCCACAGAGCCAGTGTCTAATCCAATTCACTCGTGTGGTCTAACCAGAGTGTTACAGAGCTGCAGCATTAGCTTGTGGCTCTTGGTCTCAGTCCATTGACCAACAAAGAGCAACACACCGTACGTCTTCTTAACAACTCCAGCAACTTCGAGGGATCTAGGGACATAAACCTCAAGATCCCTCTCTTCCTCCACACTGCCAAGAATCCTGCCCTTACCTCTGTAATCCTGCAAAGCCAGCACTGAGTCTGCCCCACAAACACAACTTGCTGGTAAAACTTCTTCAGACATCTAAACTAGTCACACCCCACCACTTCTCCCTGACCTATTTATTCCAAGTGCCCTGATCTTTTTGGGTTAGTGTTTGACGGACAAGGCTTAACAAGCACCTTGAGATCTTTAAATAAGACCATAAGGTATAGAAGCAGTATTAGCCATTCAGCCCATCGACTCTTTCCTGCTATTCAACTTTTTTCAAACCCATTTTCCTGCCTTCTGTCTGTAACAGGAGGGGGAGGAGAAGATGGCGGCGTGACGCAGCGCCCACAGCCGCTCCGAAATGATATCATATTTGTGAAGTAGGATGCCGTGCACAATCCTGATTTGATGGAGACAGCCGTGAGAAGCACGGAGGAACATCTGGAGAAACTTCTGAAATGCCTGCTTTGCTGCCGCTGCTACTGTGCGATCGAGAATCTCTGGAAGGGGAAGGCCCCGAACCCTTGGCTTTGCCTATTGCCGGGGCCGGGGTCGAAGCACTCGACAGAGATGGTGCTCGGTGCTGGAGGCTCAAAGTTTTCGGATGGACTCAAGAGTCGGACTGTGGTCGGGTGCTTCCAGGATGCTACATCGGCAAGTCTGCGGCGCTGGAACCCCATGGCAGGGAGAGTTTCTCTTCCTTCTACCATCTGCGTGAGATGATGGGACTTTCGAGAGACTTTGAGATTTTTTTTACCGTGCCCATGGTCTATTCTTCTATCAAATTACTGTATTGCTTTGCACTGTTGTAACTATATGTTATAATTATGTGGTTTTTGTCAGTTTTTTCAGTCTTGGTTTGTCTTGTGTTTCTTGTGATATCATTCTGGAGGAACATTGTATCATTTCTTAATGCATGCATTACTAAATGACAATAAAAGAGGACTGTGTGTCCTCATAATCTAATCTAATCTAACCTTTAACCCTCTTACCAATCTAGAACCTCTTATTTTCTGCCTTAAGTATACCCAATGACTTTATCATCTGCTGTGGCAACAAGTTCTACAGATTCCTAATCCTCTGGTTAAAGAAATTTCTCCTAATTTCTGTCCTAAAGGGACATCCTTCCTTTCTGTATCTGTGCCCTCTGGTTTAAGACTTGCCTCCTGATGGAAACACCCCCTTCACGCCTGCTCTGTGCAGGTCTGTCAGTACCTGGCGAACAGCTGAATGGAGTTGTGAGCAGGTGAACGTGAGCACAGTGTGAACAACGTGGACGGAGTTTGAAGGGTCGTTCTGAAGATGGCCCACCTGAGAGTTTGGGTCAACTTACCGCACGGACGAGGGAGCTGACAGCAGCTTGGCTGCCTACAGAAACGTCTCCAGAATTCGGATTACCCATCGTCTCCTGTGGGCAGTGGTCCACGCAGTTCACCTACCACCCACATCTGACACCAATTTCTCAGCACCGTCAGAGGAATGAACGACAGACGGAGAGGGCAAAGGACTTAAGAGATGCTCGAAGTCTCCCTGAAGAAATCGAGCATCCTGCCTGATGAGTTCTGAGACGGCTCCTCAGGATTGAGGGTGACCTACTTTCTACTGCAGCTTTGTTACCCTGAGGTGGCTGATGAGGACAAGAAACTGCAGGGAGTTGTGGACCCAGCTCAGCACATCGCAGCCAGTAGTCTCCCTTCCATGGACTCTGTCTACACTTCCCACTGCCTCAGTACAGTAGCCAGCATAATCAACTCACCCTGGACCTCCTCTCTCCTCTTCCATCAAGCAGAAGCCTGAAAGTTTGTACCACCAGGCTCAAAGACGGCTCCTACCCCGCTGTTTTAAGACCTTTGAACCGACCCCTAGTACAGTAAGATCAGAATCAGGTTTAGGATCACCTGCAGATGTTGTGAAATTTGTTAACTTAGTAGTAGTACAATACAATATAGAAAAATAGTAAATTGATTACAGTAAATATATATTAAATAATTAAAATAAAAATTGTGCAAAAACCAAAATGATACAAGTGAGGTAGTGTTCATGGGTTCAATGTCCATTTAGAAATTGGATGGCAGAGGGGAAGAAGCTGTTCCTGAATCACTGAGTGTGTGCCTTCAGGCTTCTGTACCTCCTCCCTGATGGTAACAGTGAGAAAAGGGCATGTCCTGGATGATGGGGTTCCTGAGTAACAGATGCTGTCTTTCTGAGGCATCGCTCCTTGAAGATGTCTTGGATACTACAAAGGCTCATACCCAAGATGGAGCTGACTAATTTTACAACTTTCTGCAGTTTCTTTTCATCCCGTGCAGGGCGACACCCCCATACCAGACAGTGACGCAGCCTGTCAGAATGCTCTCCACAGTACATTGGTCCAAGTTTCCAGGTGTTTTAGGTGACAAACCAACTCTCAAACACTAATGAAATATAGCTGCTGTCTTGCCTTCTTTATAGCTGCATCAATTTGTTGGGGCCACATTAGATACTCAGAGATCGTGACACCCAGGACTTGAAATTGCTCACTCTCTCCACTTCTGAGCCCTCTATTAGGCTTGGTTTGTGTTCCCTCGTCTTACCCTTCCTGAAGTTCACAATCAGCTCGTTTGACTTACTGACGTTGAGTAAAAAGGTTGTTGCTGTGGTACCACTCAACTAGCTGGTATATCTCGCTCCTGCATGCCCTCTCATCTCCATCTGAGATTCTACCAACAATGATTGTATTCTTGCCCTCACAACCCATGTGTCATTGTCTTGCACATTATCGTCTGTCTGCACTGCATTTTCTCTGTAACCGAACATCTTATTCTATAGATGTATAGTTAAGATGGCTGCATCACAGCTTGAAATAGAAACACCAATGCCCTTGAACAGAAAAGCCTATAAAGTGTAGTGGATACGGCCCAGTTTATCACAGGTAAAGCCCTCCCCTCCATTGAGCACATCTGCACAGGGCATTGTTGCAGGAAAGCAAGAATCCCCCAGCAACCAGGTCATGCTCTCTTTTCACTACTGCCATCAGGAAGGTGGTTCAGGACTCACACCACCAGATTCAGGAACAGTTATTACCCCTCAACCATCAGTCTCTTGAACCAAAGGGAATAACTTCACTCAACCCATCATTGAAAGGAACCCACAACCTATGGACTCACTTTCAAGGACTCTTCATCTCATGTTCTCGATATTTATTGCTTATTATTATTATTATTATTAACAATTTTCTTCTGTATTTGCAAAGTTTGTTGTCCTTTGCACATTGGTTGAATGCCAAATTGGTGCAGTTTTTCCCTGATTCTATTATGAATTTATTGAGTATGCCCGCAAGAAAATGAATCTCAGGGTTGTATATGGTGACATATATGTACTTTGATAATAAATTTACTTTGACCTTTCAAACTCTGATTATGTTATTGTACTGCCTCAATGCAGTATCGTAACAAAATGATCTGTATAGTGGTAATGCAAAGTTCAAAGTAAATTTTTATTGAAGTACATTTCTGTCACCATATACAACCCTGAGATACAACTTTCTGTGGGCATACTCAGCAAATCTGTAGAATAGTAACTATAACAGAATTGACGAAAGATCAACCAGAGTGCAGAAACGGTGAAAATACAAATATAAATAAATAGCAATAAATAATGAGTACATGAGATGATGAGATAAAGAGTCCTTGAAAGTGAGATAATTGAAAGCATAGTTTTTCACTGTTTTTTGATATATGCCCAGGTCCAAGGACTGGAGGACTGCACGTGGCTGTCCTGGGTTGGAGGTTTGACTGCGTGAGTGTGAGAGGGTGCATGGGTGACTTGCTTGTTTTTGTTTTTTTGTTAATTTGAACAGTTTGCAAGAAAAGTTTTTCCAATGAATCCAGCTGCATGTGACGATAATACACCAAATCCATTTCCACAAGTTCTTCCACCATTTGGGGCAGGTGGTCTGTCAGAGATGAATTTTAACCAGTTTCCATCTGCATCCCCTGGGGGGGGGGTCTCTATATCATCCTGACTGCTCTGTCTGTATTCTGAGCAGTCATGGCCCAGAGATCCCTGTGTGGCAAGAATCCTCCAACTATTCAGCTGAGTAGAAATGTGGGGGGCTGACCCAAAGGTCAGCAAAGTCCAGACGTCCAGGTCTGTGAGTCCGAGAGAGGGATTGGAGGTTAGAGGCCCCATGTCCGCGAGTCAGAGGACTGGAGACAGCTTGTCCTGGTAACGGAGGCCTGTTTGTGTGTGTGATTGGGTGGGTGGGTGACTGGAAGGGAGGAAAGGGACTTGTTTTGCTGTTGTTGTATTGTTGCTGTGTTGTTACCTTTGGTATCGAATCCAGAATTCACTGACGATGGGACCCTGCGCTCCAAGGCTTTGAACTCTGGACTCAATGACCTTGGGGGTCACAGGCCCTTGTGCCTCCTATCCATGTAGACCTCTGATCCCAGGACCCGCTGACCTGGGGGAATTCACCAACTCTCAGCCTGACTGGTCTTTATTCACAGTGCTAACTGGTCCAACATCCATCCATGGACGTCCTCAGTCCTACCTCATGGTCGCTGGCCTTGGACTGCAGTCGAGGTCTGGACTTCTGCCTGACCTCTAACTCCTGACCCTAAATCCTAACCTGACCCCTAACTCCCTGATCTTGTGTTGTTCTGTTGTTGGTGCCAGAATGTGTGGCGATACTTGTGGGCTGCCCCCGGCATATCCTTAGATTGTGTTGGTTGTTAACACAAATGACACTTTTCACTGCATTTTTTGGCATTCACGTGATCAATAAATGAATCTGATTTGGAAATGCACCTAACTGAAGGTTCAGAGATACTTTGACATGTCTTTCTACTCCCATCTCTAGCTATCGACTCTGACAATCTGTTGTGTGGTCAGTGAAGAGTGGGATTGAATCTGGGACCCCACGTCGAATTGTTTCAGTTGTTCTTGCGTTGTTCAGTGAAACTGCAGTTTTAATGGTTTACAGCAAGTGGTGCTGTTGCCTGCTTGAGGCTCAGGGTCAGAGTGAGTGGGCTGACGCTGGATACAGATTGAGATTTGCTGTATTTATCAAATGTACTTCGAAACACACTGTGAAATGTGTCGTTTGTGTTAATAACAAAGACGATCTGAGGCTGTGCAAGGACAGTCTGCAAGTGCCAGCACACATTCTGGCACCAACACAACTTGCCCACGATGTTCAATAGGGCGGTAGGGTAGCATAGTGGTTAGCACAATGCTTTACCATACCAGAAACCAGGCTCAGTTCTCAGTTTGTACGTTCTCCTCGTGACTGCGTGGGTCTCTCCAGGTGTTCCCGTTTCCTCCCACAGTCCAAAGAACCGGTTGGTCATTGTAAATTGTCCCGTGATTAGACTAGGATTAAATCCAGGAATGCCAATGGCACGGCTTGAAGGGCTTGTTCCGTGCCATCTTTTAATAAAATAAATAAATAAACAACACAAGCCCCTTTCCTCCTTTCCACCAACCCATCTGCTCACACACACACAGGTCTCCAGCCTCTGACTTCTCCAGTGGACTCATAGACTTGCAGCCCCGGGGCTTTGCACACTGGAATTCAAATTCTGGGCCTACTTTGGTTTTCAACTTTTGGTATCGACCCCAGGACTCAGTGATGATGGAACTCCAAGGCCTTGAACTCCAGACCTGTTGACCTTGTGGGGAGGGGGTGGAGGGAGGTGTTACTGACCCTTGTGCCTCCTGCCCACATAGACCTCTGCTCCCACGATCCACTGACCCGGAGGAGTTCACCAGCCCTCATTCTCACAGTGCTTGCTGGTCCAACATCCGCCCATGGATGTCCTCCGTTGTACGTCATGTCACTCTGGGGACAGAACAATTCCTGCCAACCATGGTGGGGCAGCACAGTAGTGTAGCAGTTAGTGTAACACAATTACAGTGACCCGGATTCAATCTGCCGCTGTCCATGAGGAATTTGTACATTCTCTCTACGACCATGTGGATTTCTTCCAAGCCCGCTCCAGTTTCCTCCCACATTCCAAAGACGCAAGGGTGAGTAAGGTAATTGGGCAGCGTGGACTCATTGGGACAGAAGGTTCTGCTACTCTGCTGTATCTCTAAAATCTAAAAGATAAATCTAAACCACGCCACGGCAGCGACAGGGAAAGCACACCTGATTTTGCAGGCACCATCAAGGTTTTCAGCACAATCTGTGCCAGTGTTAAATGCCCAGGTGAACTTCCACATCCCCTGCAGCCTTTTATTTTTAATGCCCAAAAAAGGTCGATGGGGGAAAAGGGAGTTTGAGATCTTGGACCCGGTGCAGAACTCATGGTCCAACGAATCTGAATCTAAATCAGAATCAGGTTTATTATCACTGACGTATGTGTGAAATTTGTTGTTTTGCAGCAGCAGTACCGTGCAGTATATTAAAAGTTTCTATGTCATAATAGGAAATAAATTAAAAAATTAAGTAAGTAGTGCAAAAAGAGAACAAAATAGTGTTCATGCATACGTGGACCATTCAGAAATCTGATTAACAGAGGGGAAGAAACTGAGGGCATTCCCAAATGGTGAGGGTCCATCAAGACCATGCCAACTTCTTGATGCCTTTTGAAGATATCCTCAATGGTGGGGAGACATGACAAAGCTAACTGTGTTTACAACCCTTTAAAGCCACCTGCGATCTTATGCTTTGACCCCCTCCATACCAGGCAGTGATGCAAACAGTCAGAATGCCATCCATGGTACATCTGTAGAAATTTGCTAGCTTCTTTGGTGATCTCCTGATGAAGTAGATGTTTAGATAGAGGAGAGGAGATCGAGGAGGAGCATCCCGCTCCCTCCGGATGAACCGGACCTGGTGGCATCGAGATTCATCGTCACTGAGGAGGACGTTAGAAGGGCCTTCCTGAAGATAAATCCAAGAAAGGCAACGGGCCCAGATGGCGTCCCACTAGGACGGGTTCTCCGGGCCTGTGCAAGCGAGCTAGCTGGAGTGTTTGCTGACACCTTCAACTGCTCCTTGCTTCAGTCTAAGATCCCCTCATGTTTCTCATGTTTTAAGAAGGCAACAATAATCCCAGTGCCGAAGAAGAGCAAGGTGGCATGCCTGAATGACTATCGACCTGTGGCTCTGACATCAATTGCTATGAAGTGGTTCGAGAAATTGGTTATGGCACACATCAACCACAGCCTACCAGTCAACCTCGATGCTTTGCAATTCGCCTACTGGAGCAACAGGTCAATGGTAGATGCCATCTCTCTGGCCCTACATTCCTCCTTAGAACACCTGGAGAATAAAGACGCATATGTAAGGCTCCTTTTCATTGACTACAGCTCTGCCTTTAATACCATCATTCCAAATACAGTAAACTGATTCCTAAGCTCCGTAACCTGGGCCTTAGCACTCAGATCTGCAGCTGGATCTGCAACTTCCTCACAGACAGGACCCAGGCTGTAAAAATAGGGGACAAGCTCTCCTCTACAATCACTCTGTGCACCGGTGCCCCACAAGGCTGTGTACTCAGCCCCCTGCTGTACTCACTGTACAGCCATGATTGTGTAGCCAAGTTTCCATCAAACTCAATATATAAGTTTGCTGATGACACAACAATTGTAAGCCATATCTCAGGTAATGATGAGTTTGAGTACAGAGAGGAAATTAAGAACCTGGTGGCATGGTGTGAAGACAATAACCTATCCCTCAACATCAGCAAGACGAAGGAATTGATTGTTGACTTCAGAAGGAGTAGCGAACCGCACGACCCAATTTACATCGGTGGTGTGCAAGTGGAATAGGTCAAAAGCTTTAAGTTCCTCGGGGTCAATATCACAAATGACCTGACTTCGTCCAACCAAGCAGAGTTCACTGCCAAGAAGGCCCACCAGCGCCTTTACTTCCTGAGAAAACTAAAGAAATTTGGCCTGTCCCCTAAAACCCTCACTAATTTTTATAGATGCACCGTAGAAAGCATTCTTCTTGGGGGCATCACAACCTGGTATAGAAGTTGTCCTGTCCAAGACCAGAAGAAGCTGTAGAAGATCATGAACACGGCACAGCACATCACACAAACCAATCTTCCATCCTTGGTCTCACTTTACACTGCACACTGTCGGAGCAGTGCTGCCAGGTTAACCAAGGACACCACCTACCCAGCCAACACACTTTTCGTCCCTCTTCCCTCTGGGAGAAGGTTCAGGAGCTTGAAGACTCATACGGCCAGATTTGGGAACAGCTTCTTTCCAACTGTGATAAGACTGCTGAACGGATCCTGACCCGGATCTGGGCCATACCCTCCAAATATCCGGACCTGCCTCTTGGTTTTTTTGCACTACCTTACTTCGCATTTTTCTATTTATGATTTTTAATTTAATTTTTTATTATTTACTAATTTAAACTATTTTTAATATTGTTAATATTTAATAATTGTAATCCAGGGAGTGTGAAGTGCAGAATCAAATATAGCTGTGATGATTGTACGTTCTAGTACCAATTGTTTGGCAACAATAAAGTATAAAGTACAAAGTATAAAGTATATACACATGACAAATAAAGCTAACCTTTAATGCTATTAAAGACTGTAGAACCAAAATACGAAGAAGTACTGAATTCAGAATGCAAGGGATGTACTGTGGGTGCAGATGCCTTTAAAACATCTATTTGGGAGGCCAGAGGTGGGAAGACACACCAGAGAAAAGGAAAACCCTTGAATTAGAACAAGATTTGTCCTTCAACCAATATCACCAAGATTCGTATCGGGCAGCAAACGTCACACAAGCAGCCGTAAAAATTTGCAGTGCATAGACTTCGCTGGGCAATGGGCAGGACTGGGCTTGCTGAATTGTTCCTAACATGAAGATTTGAAACAGGCCAAGGGAGTTCCTTCACTTAACCATTGTGTAATGACAGTGAGTCAGAGAGGCACGGCCCCTCAATATGTTTGGAAGAATGGTGGTGGGGGAGGGGGGGATCTCATCAAAACATTGAATATAAAGATGAGGAAATATTTCTTTATTCAGAGGGTGGTGAACCTTTGTAATTCATTGCCACAGATACCCATGAGGGCAAATCATTATGTATATCTAAAGCAGAGGCTGATAGGTTCTTGATTTGTAAGGGCATTAAAGGTTACAGGGAGAAGACTGGAGAATGGGGTTGAAAGGAATAATAAATCAGCCATGATGAAACGACGGAACGGACTCAATAGGTTGAATGGCCTAACTGTGCTCCTACATCTTATGGTCAAATACTCAGTGCAAAACATCTCTCAGAGAGGGCGAGGTAAAAGGAAAAAGACTCCACTTGGTGACCTGCCTTCCCGATTAAAGGGTGCGTGAGAGCACGTTCAGTCAGAACAAGTATGACTGATTTTATGTAGGACAGCCACAGTTTTAAATATGCAAATTCTAGATTTGCATTACCCTTTCACATGATAATCATTTTTAATGCCCAAACATGTTTCGATACTTATGTGTTGCAATGGAAATTACCGTACAAGAAGCCACGTTACCAGATTACTCTTAAACATGAGAACGGCTGCAGACGTTGGAAATCCAAAACAACACACAAAATGCTGGAACTCAGCTGATCAGACAGCACCTATGGAGAGGAATAAACAACTGGGACCCTTCTTCGGGACTGAGAAGGAAGGGGGAAATGCCAGAATAAGAAGGTGGGGGAAGTGGAAGGTGATAGGTGGGTGGGAAGGTTAGGGTGCGAGAAGAAATCTGATAGACGAAAGTGGACCATAGGAGAAAGGGAAGGAGGAGGGGTCCCAGGGGGAACTAACAGACAGATGAGAAGAGGTAAAAGGTCAGAAGGAGAATGGGGGGGAGTGGGGGAATTTGTTTACTGGAAGAAGAAATTGATATTCATGCCATTACACAGATTACTCTTGTGTAATACAACTACTTTATTCAAATATTCCATAAAGGTCACATTATACATTTTCAGAACTGTCATACCCAGCTCACAGCTCATTTCTTCAAAGTAGATGGAGGGTGCAGGATCAGTGACTTTTCATCCACTGGGCCAAGGGGCAGTCCCTCTGTGAGTGCTGATACGGTGTGAATTCTCGGGAAGCTTCATGAAACAAATCTCAAGCCACAGGCAGGCCACAGGGCAGATCCCTTAACATTGCTGTGCTAGTTGAAAGTGTGATTAAGGTGGCATATGGGGTGCAGGCCTCCAATAGTTGGGAGATTGCATCCAAGAACCGCAGAAGCTAAAGCAGCAACTCTATAAAACTCTGGTTAGACCACACTTGGTGCACTGTGTTCAGTTCTGTTTGCCTCTTTTCCGGAAGGACATGGAAGTTTAGGGAGGGTGCAGAGCAGATTTAACAGGATATTGCCTGGACTAGGGAGCATCTTATGAGGAAAGGTTGAGTGAATTAGGGCTTTTCTCTTTGGAGAGGAGAACAGAGATTTACAAGATAAGAGGAACAGCAGGCAGCCAGATACTTTCGCACAGGGCAGAAACGGCTAATACAATAGGACATAATATTAAGGTGATTGGAGGGGGGGTGGGGATGTTAGCTGTAGTTTTAAAAAAAAGAGTGGTAGGTGTGTGGAAAGCACTGCCAGAGGTGGTGGTAGAGGCAGATACATTAGAGAGATTTAAGAGACTCTTAGATAGGCAATGGATGATAGAAAAATGGAGGACCATGAGAGAAGGAAGCACTGTAGGCCAAAGGACCTGTACTGTTCTATGTTCTAAGAGAGAAGAGAAGTAATTTAACAGCAAATAGAAATGTTTGTAGATAGCACATTAGTGGGACAGACTCTGGCCAGGATAAGCTATCCTAACACTTGGTGGCTCAGGGGAAAAGCATAAACTGGCGTAGGTAATGGAATGGCAGCCTGATTTCTTATGGCAATGACTCAGCAACAGGATATTAAATATTATAATTCCTTCAAAGTAAGTGGAGGGTACAAGAACAGAAGGCACTTCACATTCAGTGACATCAATGAAAACTGGCCTTACATTTATTATTGGAATCTGCCTCAGATTAGCTAGAAATTCATGGAAGATTTTCATGGTCATTATGCCTTTGGCAGAGCTTTCTCCAATGATCTTATGCTATTAGGTAATCATCCTGTGGGCTGGGTGAAGTAAAGCAGCTTTGTGGCTAAAGGTCAGTGAATCATCATCAAGACCATGTATTTATAACAGTTTCAGCTGAGTTTGTGCATAAATAAATAACATACATTCTCATCGTTCCATAGGCGGAGTGTGAAAGGAAACTGGTGTTGAAACTGGAGGAAGTGTCGGGGAAAGCGAAGGGTCTTGGCCTGAAACGTCGACTGCACCTCTTCCTAGAGATGCTGCCTGGCCTGCTGTGTTCACCAGCAACTTTGATGTGTGTTGCTTGAACGTATAAATGAGGGAAGTTTTGAGGACGTTAAGGAATAGGATAAAGGATCGGACTACTGGAGTTTAAGCGCATGACAGACATCCCATGAGGAAAACTATAAAACATTCTCAATGGATGCACATTGGTTTTGTATAGCAACTGCCCAAAACTGCAGAGTTGTGAACACAGCCCAGCACATTGCAGAAAGAAGTTTCCCCTCTATGAACTGCTTATACTTCTCACTGCCTCAGTAAAGCAGCCAACATAATCAAAGCTCCCACCTGCCCCAAACATTCTCTTTTCACATCTCCACCCCATTGGGGAGAAGATACTAAAGTGTGAAAATACGTCCCACCAGGCACTAAGGACAGCTTCTACCCCACTGTTATCAGACTCTTGAACAGACCTCTTGTACAATAAGATGGAGTCTTGGACTCATAATTTACCTTATGATCTTTACTGCACTTTCCCTGAAGCTTTTACATTTTAGTCTACATTGTTATTGTTTTACCTTATTCAAACTCAATGCACTGTGTAATTATTTGATCTGTATGAACAGTACACCAAATAAGCTTTTCACTGTATCCTTGGGACATGTGACAATCAACCAGAAACGATACCTGGGACATGACAGCCAAGGCTGGGGGTGGTGGGGGTTAGAAAGGATGAAATAGAGACATAAAGTTCTACAGTACAGAAACAGGTTCTTCAGTCCAACTCATCTATGCCAATGAAGTTGTCTACCTGTGCTGGGATGGATGAGGTGAACCATTTGTAGAAGTTGAGACCTAGCAATCAGTATGTTTGGACCACAAAATAAAGACACCATTTCCTTATAATGTAGAAAACATACAGGACAATCACCCACACTGTCTGTTGCATTATGCACTGAGGTTCCTAGTTGTAGAAAATTCAAAGAGCAGAATAACTACATGAGGATGTCCTGGGGCCATCATTCTGAGGACAAAATACTTTTGCACAGGTACACCTTGTTACTGAAGAACTCTCTGGCTGATCAGAAAATACACGAGACCATAAGATATAGGAGCAGAATTAGGCCATTAGCTCCATCGAGTTTGCTCCACCATTTCATCACTGCTGATTCAATTTTCCCCTCACCCCTAATCTCCTGTCTTCTTCCTGTATCCCTTCATGCCCTGACCGATCACAAATCTATCAATCTCTACCTTAAATATACAGAAACACTTAGCCTCCACAGCTGTCTATGGCAACGAATTCCAGATTCACCACTCTCTGGTGAAAGAAATTCCTCATCTCATTCTAAAAGGATGTCCCTCTCTTCTGAGGCTGTGTTCTGTGGTCTGAAGACTCTCCCAACATAGGAAACATCCTCTCCACATCCACTCTCTCAAGGCCTTTCACCATTCAATAGGTTTCAATGAGGTCACCCCTCATTCTTCTGAATTCCAGTGAATACAAGCCCAGGGTCATCAAACATATTATATGACAAGCTATTTAATTGTGGAATCATTTTCGTGAACCTCCTTTGAAACCTCTCCAGTTTCAGCACAATCTTTCTAAGGGGCCTACTCATAATACTCCAAGTGAGGCCTCAGCAGTGCTTTATAAAGTTTCAACACTACATCCTTGCTTTTATATTCTAGTCCTCTTGAAATGAATGCTAATATTACATTTGCTTTCCTTACCAGACTCAACCTGCAAATTAACCTTTAGGGAATTGTGCACGAGGACCCCCAAGTCCCTTTGTGCCTCAGTTTTTGTATTTTCATTACTAATGGCTCCACAATCTCTTCAGCCACCTTTCAGAATCCTGGGGTGTACACCATCCCGTCCAGGTGACTTATCTACCTTCAAACCTTTTAGTTGCCCATGAATCTTTTCTCCAGTAATGTTAACTTCACAAACTTCATGACCCCTGACACCTGGAACTTCCATCATACTGCTAGTGTCTTCCACAGTGAAGAATGATACAAAATACTTGTTCATTTTGTCCACCATTTCGTCGTCCCCCATTACTACCTCTCCAGCATCATTTTCCAGCGGTCTGATATCCACTCTCGCCTCCCTTTTACACTTTATGTACCTGAAGAAACTTCTGGTATCCTCTTTAAATATTAATAGCTAGCTTACTTTCATATTCCATCTTTACCTTCTTAATAACTTTTTTTTTACTTGCCTTCTGTTGGTTTTTAAAAGCTTCCCAATCCTGTAACATCCTACTTTTTTTTTGCTGTATTATATGCCCTCTCTTTGGCTTTTATGGTTGGCTTTGACTTTTCTTGTTAGCCATAGGTGTGTCATCTTTCCTTTAGAATACATCTTCCTCTTTGGGGTGTATCTACCCTGTGCCTTCAGAATTGCTTCCAGAAATTCCAGCCATTGCTGGTCTGCCATTATCCCTGCCAGTGTCCTTTTTCATTCAGTTCTGGCCAACTCCACTCTCATGCTTCTGTAATTCTCTTTACTCCACTGTAATGCTGATACATCTGACTTTAGCTTATCCTTCTCAAATTTCAGGGGAAATTCAAACTTATTATGATCATTTGACCCTAAGGGTTCTTTTACCTTAAACTCTCTGATCAATCAATCTACCCGCATATTGAAGTCCCCCAAGACTGTTGTAAAATTGTCCTTTTGCATGTATTTTCTATCTCCCGTTGTAATTTTAGGGTACACCCTTACTACTGTTTGCAAGATCTGTATACAACTCCCATCAGGGTCTTTTTACCCTTGCAATTTCTTAGCTCTATCCACAATGATTCAACACCTTCCAACCCTGTGTCACCTCTTTCTAATGATTTGATTTGATTTCATTTTTGTACCAACAGAGCAATGTCACCCCTCAACAGCCTCTCCTCACTACACATTGCCTGTTTGTAAACCAGCTACCTCATCCTTCAGCACTATTTTCTGCCTTTCCTATGATACTTCTTGCATTGAAATTATAAATGCGTGGTTAAATAACTCAGCAGCTTATTAGATCAAGTCGAACTAAGCCTTTTGTTCGATTGTCAACATTTTTTTTACATTCCATCTTAGCATTTATAGAATGTCTTAACAGCAGAAACATCCAAATGCATTTTTAAAAAAGTCAAAGGAGATGGTAGGATGGTGAGCTAAAAGTTGGTCAGTGGTGCATTTTAATTGGTGCCTACGAATGCAGAGTCTGGTAGGGAATTTCCGAGCTTGAAATCTAAGCAATGAAGAAAGTGAGGAATACAGTAGATGAGTTGTTTGTTGAAATGATTCAAACATAGTGAATCAACAATAACCTAATCTCACTTGTAATATATTACTTCTTTGTTCCTTTACTGAATTACATTATATGAATTCCTTGTAAATATAACAGACATTCATTCTGGTGTCTACTTGAGAATCTGCCTTATTTACGAAAGCAGTTTAGTCATCTTGTCATGAACCTTCAACAAATTGTCTCTTGCACAATTGTATTGTTGGGTTGTAATTCAATTCTTGGTTCGTTTTAACCTGCTGTTTTTTGCAAGTCCAGTTGGAAGGCTGAAGTGCAGTGTCTGTGTGCCCCAGTCTGAATTTGTTGCAGTCTGTTGAACCCTTGGGATTAAAGGACTGTTTATGTGCATGAGTGGGAGGAACGAGCATTGTTTTGCTGCTTCTGTTGTGTTGTTCTGCCAACCATTGTGGGCACGCTATGTTGGTGCTAGAATGTGTGGCAACACTTGCAGACTGCCCGCAGCATACCCTTGGTTGGTTGTTAACACAGGCAACACTTCTGCTATATGTTTTGATGTACACGTGACACAAACTTGAATTTTGCTTCACTGTAACATGGGGTTCAAAAACTGAAGTTCATTAAAGCCTATTGGATAACAAGCTTCCGTACATGAGCAGAAGACCAGTTTAGAGAATACAGCTTTGGTATTATGTAACCTGGGCTTTGCATTGTTTTGTTTACTCATTATGTACCTTCACGCTCCTTTCAGCCTAACCCTCCATTCAATTACACTGTGCAAGCTATGATCCACAATCCCAATTTCAGAGTCAGAAGTACAGTATACAGCACCTAAGCTGGTCTTATTTTCCCATGTTCTTCTGAACCTTGCCTGTCCATGTACCTGCCTAAATGTCTTTTAAATGTAATAACTATATCCACCCCTACCACTTCCTGTGGCAGCTTGTTCCATATATCCACCACCCTGTGTGACGGAGTTTATTTAGAGCAGGAGTTCCTGAACTTTATGCCATGGACCAATACCATTAAGCAAGGAGTCCACAGACCCCAGGTTGGGAACCCCTGATTTAGATGCACAGTGTGGAACAACTCCTCTGGCCCAATGAGGTGCACCACCAGCAACCCACTTACTTAACCCTAGCCTAATAACAGGTCAATTTACAATAACCAATTAACCAAATAATTGGTACGTCTTTGGACTATGGGAGGAGACTGGAGCACCCAGAGGAAATCCACAGTCACAGGGAGAATGTACTAACTCCTTACAGATGTTGCTGGGACTGAACTCTGAACTCCATTGTGCTGAGCTGTACAAGCATTGCACTAACTGCTACACTACCCTGATGCCCTGTTGCTCTTTGGGTCCCTTTTAAATCTTTCCCCTCTCACCTTAAATTTCCACCCCTAGTTTTTAATTCCCTTGCTCTGGGAAAAAGAACGTGGGCATCCAACTTATCCATGCCCTCTCTTAAAGAAAAAAAAATCAATGTTAGGGAACATCTTTCAAAACTTAAAAGAGTGCTCTGAATTTCTGTCAGTGTCTGTGGGGTTAAAATATACTTCCTGATTTTTCCTCTTCTAGTTTTAAGGACAATGCCTCTTTTGAGAAATCTTTGAGATTTCTGCATTGCTTCAATTCTGGTCTTTCCCATCTCTGGATTTATTAATCATTTCCAACTTTGCCATCCACACAAAGTTCTACTTTGGAATTGCATCTCTGAATGTCTATCCTCAACAGATTTTCGCTCTCAAGACTTTGGGAAGGCTGATTTTAAAATGGGGTTCTTTGTGGATGCAAATGCCAAGGCATTCCTGTGTGATTGCCATATCCCTCAGCATCCCTAGTGAACTATCAATCTCAAACATTCTCAATGCCTGCACATTCCAACTTCTGAGGCAGAGATTTCCTAAAGTGTACTACTTTTTTCCATTACAGGACCTTATTCTGAGTAAATTGATTGCTTTAATTTCCTGTCTCCAGCCCAGCAGAAGCCAGCCTATTGGAGATAGATCAGGCAGTCAAGCAGAATAGGGGTAGAATGTGTTACGCAGAGCTAACAAAATGGATCTAATCAGGACAGCTTTTTAAACAACTGAATTATAGCTTTGCAGTGAACATTTGATTGTCATGTAGTTCATGCACACTGAACTGGAAAGTTTTTATTAATTTTAAACTTCTCATTATCCTTAAGGAACTGTAATTAAAAACAAACCTCTTAGCAATCACTATTACAGGGTTTGATTCTCCAGGACTGGAACTTTCTTTGAATAATCTACCTCCTAAGCTGAAGGTTTTACTCAGTAAAAGAACATTACATCCAGGTGAAGCAAATCCCAGTGTTGAGCTCTGAACCCATTCTGGTTGAGTAAAGCTAACGAAGAGTCAAAGCATTACAGCTCAGATCTTCCTGAAAGGTTTATTAAAATTAAGTGATATTTCTGCTAATATAAACTACAAATAATAATTGTTGCATCTGTTTCCTCTCTAAACGTTTTGTTTTCACTACATACTGTTGTTAAAGAATTGTCATTTTCCATCAGATGGGCACTTGTCCATCACCATTTCATCCTGCCACTTCAGAGTTTACCATCTTTTGCAGCATTTTACCCTTCTCTTGATGTCCTCCACATTAACTGCTCTGTTTTTGTCTAGATGCTAATAGCAGTGTCGATTTTGTTCATGATGTTTCTCTGAAGTAGGAGTCTCAACTTTTTATAGGGTTAGATATGGCAATGACAAAATGTACCAATTCCTCTTTAAGTGTGATTTTCTTTTTCAGGCATTGTGTACCTTAGCTTAGATTTCCCTCCAGCAATGCTCCGTTCTGGGCAGCACTAGGAGAGCAGTATGTATTGAAGATTTAACAAGCACCCTGTACAGATAAAGGCAACTCTTAGCCAAGGGTTTGTTAGCCATTTTGGGTGGCAATGGCAGAATATGCACAACATAACTGGTGCACCTAGCTCTTCATTGCTGTATGCTTTAGTAAGTAGTAAAGAATTGAAATCTGCACTTTTGCTTCTTTTTTAACGTTCACCACCCACTAAGGTATTACCAGCTCACTGTCAGCATCATAAATAATGGTAATCTGGCCAAAGCACCAGAGGGTGATCAAGATCTAAAGTTGGCTAGATATGGGGAGAGGGAATGAGGACGAAGGTGATCAATTGATACTGAAACTGAAAAGTTGAATATCCTCCAACAACTTGGAATTGAGGGGAAAACCTGTTTCTTTTCCAATGTTAAATATTTCTCTAGTGCATTGAGATCACAGTTCTGAAAATGGAAAGTGATTGCCTGAAGTCCAATAGAACATTGAACCCTTATTTATTAGTCAATAAATTAATGGAAATGTTGCTCCCAAAAGGGCAAAATTGTAAGCGATGTGTTAATGATGAAGATTATTGTCAGACCGGAATTGTAAAGTGGATTAAATTAGCCTCCAACAAGAATGAAAAAGGCTCTCGACAGTGCTTAAATAACTACAAACTCCTCAAGTATCGACTGACACATTTTATTAAATAATCTATACACTGCTACATGATTAAGTTAGTGTGACACAATTATTGAACCCACTTGCATGGAATTGAGGTCTAACCTTCCCTTACCTGGAAATAGCAGAATACTACACAGCACCTGAAGGCGGAGCAATTTGGTGTGAGCTCTGAATGTGACACGTAAAAAGAGGAGGGAGTTTGAACATAACTAGGTGGTTAATATAATAGCAGTAGATCATATTACTACAGAGTATTAGTTTGTTTTTCCCAAAACAACTGTGGTGGAGAATGAGATTCATAAATGTACCAATAACTCAGACAAAAACAATGAGTACCAAAATGAAAATGGAGAAGCAGAACATAAAATGCAATGCTGATGAGATGGAAGACACCACAATGTCAGATAGCCTACCAACTGTTGTCGCCAACTGAGCAAACAGCCAACACCAGTCTGATAAGCTATCTCACTGAATGGCACAATAATGCAGAAGCTGGATGTGAAATAAAATCTACACCTGCTGTTTGAGGCTAGAAACTAAACAATGAAGGTACTCAGAATCTTACCTGCTAGTGAATAAAATTAGTACCTTTTGAGTAATAAAAATTAGTTTGTTGCTTAGAAATGAATTCCAACTACAAGAATACAACACTGCTACATTTCAATATATTGGTTGTACCAAGGCACTAGTACAGTACCATTATCTTTAAACTCCATACTTGAGATTCAAAATTTGAGCTAGAATTGGACAAGTTTCCTTGGTCAGGCAGAAGCATCAGTGTTTGGTTTCACAGTATGGTGTGATCATTTGGTTGTTCTTGAAGAGCATAAACTCAGCCTTATTGTTCAGGATTAATATCACCAGAAAGGTGGAGATATCCAAGTTGCTGAAGATAAAACCAATAGCACAACTAGATGCAAAAATCCTCTTCAATTTTTACTTTTTGTATCATGAATTTCTAGGAATTCAAATTACTTACCATTCAGGCACATGAAAATGTTGAGAAATAGCACTCCAGTTTACTTTATGGAATAGAATAATGATGTGTTAATTATACAGAACATTAATCGAGTTTAATTTTGCACAAACTTCCATTTTTAGTCACTTCCCACAAACTCCAAAGAAGATTTTGAACAGACACAAAGTACAGATCCAGAACCTGTGGGTCAAAATGCTGTGGTTAGCCACCTGTTTTAGCAAAGAATGAACTAACTTTGAACTTTCTGTGCTGAAGCATTTTCAGACCACTGCTGGATGGCAGTACTGAGGAAGAGCTGGATTAGAACCCTGCCTAGACTGAAGCACTGTAACCATAGTAATTTAAGTATTCAAATTCACACACTTCAATAAAAACCTTAGAACAATATCACCATAACTCCAATTTTATTCCAGTTAGAAAATGCAGTAGTTAAAACAGAACCAGAGTTTCTTCAGCTTAAACGGCTCTGAAAGAGAAGCTTCTGAAGGACCTCGTTCATGCAACATATCTCGCATAGGAATAATTAAAAATGTACACTATGATCAAGTCAAACATCTGTTATTTTGCCTTTTTTACGAATAGTCCTATATGAATTAATCAGTGAAGTTATTGAATTTGTATTTGATTGGCACATGTAGTTTGAGATTCTGGTTTTTATTTATACATGTTAATGACATTCCTCAGTAATTGGACAGAATCAAACTAAGATCTAGTGTGCGGAATGACAATGTAGTTTTATAAAGTCAGGTTAGGTCTTTCTGGTAAAATTTACATTGCTTTCTGTACAGTTTGAATGGACTGGTTTTACAGCATTTCTTTCACTATCAGAGTTTAAAACACAAGTAAAGGTGAGCAATACAATTCTAAAAGTTTGATGCTGCTTCGGGCACAAGACAACATTGCTCAGATGGGAGATAAATAAAATTCAAAGATTGCGATTATAAATACCTATAAACTTTTTCAAATTCACATATACTTACTTTCTATAGCTATTCTCTAACAGAAAAAGGTGAAATAAAGCGATAAAAAAAATGAATGCCTCCGTTTTTTTCCTAGCAGATGACGGTGTGACTGGAAGTCTCACCTCTAAGCGTTGAGAAATGCAACAATGATGGGTCTGTCAGTTCACTGCAACTTGCAGCGTCAGACCACAGTTCAGTTACTGGTGTGTAGGCAGCATGAAGTTTCAGCACCAAAGAAGAACGTTGTTGGCAAGGGGACACATTTGTGGAGGACAGCGATACCACAGAAGATGATGCAATAGAAAGGAGGAAATAATGCAAGTCCCCAACCAACTATATTAACTTAGTAAGCTCTGAAAGAGTTTGAGTGTGTGTTTCAACACAGCCTTAAGGGGCTGGTATTAAAACAGTGTCACAGCTCTGTGTTTACAGAACCATTACCAACCATTGTGCGAAATACAGCCAACTTTTGATGGTTAGAAAGGAATTGTGGGAATATACTTGTACTCAAGACAATGCAATGCTATTTTTTTGAGCTGCTATGGCTTTTGCAAACCACGCCCAGCCCTCATGTATTCACTACCATGCCCAAAGTAATTGGGAGACAATCAAAATCATTTCTATCATTTGGACTCCATGCCTAATTATTTACATCTACCCTACAACTTCCTTTATGCCATTCATTCCTAACAAGGCCTCCACTGAAGCCAAAAATTCTTAAGAAAAATGAAAATGAAGAAAATAAATGAGCAAGAATCCACAAACGTAGATTCCATTCTGGAATACTTATGATAAGCATGAAATAATTCTTTCAGAACTTGCAACTGCATACATTTATAACATACCCCTTTTGCCTCCTCAAAGTAATTCCAGTTGATGGAATCAAGCAGCAGCAGATGGCTTTAGGAATCACTTTCTAATCTGGGCCTTGTACAGTCCCTTTCTCAAAAAATATTACTTATTTCATTTCATTTTCTCTTCAGTGTATTTCTGTGACTGGATCCGCTTGGCGTAGCTCTGGGCCATAGAATTAATGATGGACAGAATGAAGTAGCACACCATGACAATGACTATTTTTTCAAAGAGCCATGACAGCCAGTTTTCACTCTGTGAGAGATTGGGTGGGGGGAGGGAATAAAGGAAATAATACAAGTATTAATACAATTCAACGTCAATAGCAGACTTTTTGGCAACTTTTGTTAGGGTTAAGGCAGTTTTCTTTGTTATAAAATAATCACAAAATCCAAAATTTAAACAATTTTTTAACCTTCAAATACCAATTTATCAGTGTTAGGAGAACAGAGCAATAGAGTTTCTCTCACAAGCAATGCAAAAGCTGAAATTAATCTAACAAAACTATTTTAAATTCCAGATAGCTCCACATATCAAAAAGGTATCATTTAAAATTTTAATCAATAGGATACTTTAACAAACCAGATAAACAGCATAAAATATTAAAATACCAGCTACAGACATAGTACGTTGTGCAAATCAAGTGCATCAGTGAGAATGCACGAGAATTACTGCCTTAAATGACGAGCTGCACTAGTTCTCAGTGTAGCATCTCTACACATTTCCAATATCCCAAATAATTATGTGGTGTACTTTAGATAATATTTTCTGCACTCATTTATATAAAATGAGCAACTTATACTTCCCAATGGAAGTTGGTTTAATAAAAGATCTTTAAAATTGAGCATTTCATTGCAAAGTAGCTAATTTGAGACAATTTATTGTATATGATTTCAAGTAACTGGTCACACATATTAGTCTTAGATGAACAGCCAAAAGGCCAATGCAGTTGCAGGAATCTAGATCATGACTACTTTTCTGGACTGAGGCCATTAGATGTGAGTAGATTAAACCTGGTAACATGTCAGTTCAGTGGGGATTCCCATTCAGGAAGGAACGGGTGGGGATTTAGTTCACCAACTCCTCTTTCATAAGTGTACATAACAAATTTTGATGGTCAATCCAGCTGGTATTAGCCTTGAGACAGCAGCACCATTTGGAGATCTGAAAAGCCAATGAAGGCCAGAATAGATTTTGAATCAAAAGAGGAGAGAATCTTCAGCATCTCGCTTCGACTGACACACTGTCTTTTACAAGCAACCAGTTTATATTAATCTGGTACCAGGATCAATACTGTGATTCAATGTGTGTCATGATTAAAAGACTGATTTAGATATTTTTGACCTACGTAAAAATAAATGCAAGTTTTATTTATTTTATTTAGAGATGGTAGTCTAGCGGTCAGCGTAACACTGTAACAGCTCAGGATGTTGGGAGTTCAGTGTTCAATCCCAGGGTCCTTTGTAAGGAGTCTTTGTAGGCCCTTTCCATGGAATATGTGGCTTTTCCTTGGGTACTCCAGTTCCTCACAAGACCTAAAGGTAGGTTAACTGGTCATTGTAAATTGTCCCATGATTAGGATAGGGTGAAATCAGGGTTG
The DNA here is from genome assembly GCF_963921235.1 of Mobula hypostoma. NCBI lineage: Eukaryota > Metazoa > Chordata > Chondrichthyes > Myliobatiformes > Myliobatidae > Mobula > Mobula hypostoma. The sequence continues at coordinate 7,573,848 of NC_086119.1, forward strand.
TTAGGGGTCACTGAGGTGGCGTAGCCCGAAGGGCTGGAGGGCTTACTCTGCACTGTAATTCGAAATCTCTAAATACAGCACAGAACAGGCCCTTCTGGCCGCCCAGCACCCAGCAACCCACTGATCTAACCCTAGCTTAATTACGGGAAAACCAGACCAACACACACGAAATGCTGGAGGAGCTCAGCAGGTCAGGCAGCATCTATGGAAAAGAGTAAACCGACGATTCAGGCCAAGACTCTTCATCAGATTTTCTCGTGTTTGTAACCTAATAACCAGTACATCTTTGAACTGTGGGAGAAAACCAGAGGACCTGGAGTAAACCCATGTGCATATGGGAAAGAACATACAAACTTGCTTACAAAGGACACTGGAATTGAACTCCAAACTCCAACGCCCCGAGATGTAACAGCATCACACTAATCGCTATGCTACTGTGGCGCCCCACAAATTCTGTAGGATACCAGCAGGAACTTGGCTGAATTGCCTTTAAATATGAAATTAAACATTTGTGTATTTTAAAATAGCTCACCAAAGACTGAAAACAATTTCAAAAGGGAGGGAAAAGTATAAATTCTATATCCATTTCCCACCCCTCTACAAATATATTGAATCTATTTGGGATTTCAGAGACGGTGAATGGGAGAACATTAGCATTACTTCACATTTTTTTCACTGAGATCTCCAATGTTTCAAATTTTTGCAGACTATATAGCAAGGAAAACATTATACAGGAAAGATTAACAATCAAAGACAATAGCCAAGATGAGGTAAAGCTGTAATCTCCCAAAAACGTGCCAAATCTTTATCAATCAAAATAAGGACTTACATTTTTAGATCAAAAATTAATTGATGTAGTCAACAGAATATTTGCACAATGTTTAAATATATTGGGCAATCAGTGGCAGCATGATATACAATAGCTGTCCATGTGAGGAAGTAATTTAAAAAAAAATGTTGCACAACTTGGGTTTGGCAAGTATTACACGTCATCGCAACCACACAGCAGGAACTAAGTTATTTTATGGAGGGGGGCTGAGAGTTTGGTGAGAAAGGCAACTTGAATATCTTTCTAGAAACATCATTATGGGAGGACAATTATTGAATTTATATGTATTAATAGGGATTTTCAAAACACTGGATTACAAAGATCAGAACACTTTACATTTCAAACATTAAAACACAGTTATCTTCAGGCAAAGAAGATCCTTCGGAAAATCTAAATTAGCTGATAACAGAATTAAAATCCAAAAGTAAAAAGTAAATTGAGTTCAGAAACTTAACACTTCTAATTTTTAAACAAAATAGACCAATTTTAAGATTAGAATATCTTTGAATGCTAAATATTCCTAAGTCAGATCCTGCATCAATTCCATGTCAATTCAATAAGGCATGAAGATTTTGTTATTTAAAATATTACTTACAGTCAATATTTAAAATAAAACAATGAATAACCAGTTCAAAGTGCTGCTCTGGTCATCAGTGCCAGTTTTTTGGGACATTAAAAACTTCAGGTGATTCACTTAGCTAAAAGAGTTTATTTTCTAAGAGGCATGAGGACTACATTCTTTGACTTTCCTATCCTTGGGGGCTCAATGTCCAATTTTACTGATGGATCTTTGACCAACTTGTGGCCTCCTGTTTCTGAAACAGAGTTATAACCTAATTAACGTGGATTTAGCACTCAAATCCATGTACACCAAAGTGTTGAGTGAAAGAAAGACGTACATAGATCAATAAACATTTTAACACCAAAGTCACAAAATTAATGATATCCAACATTAGTGATATCCTTACCGCTTCTATTTTGTCTCCAGACTTGTGATGAAGCTTGTGTTTCTGGGCCTCCAGGTATTCTCGGAAGGGTTTCTGAAGTGAAGGGCCTAACCTTGGAATTGCCCTGTGTGGGCAAAATCCATAATCAAGAGAGGAAAAAGATTTTAAAAAAAGTTAATTTTACTCACCTGTTAAAGTGCCACATTATTGAAAAATAATTTAACAAGCAGTTAAGAATTTGCACGTTTGGCATCATTCATTATAATTAATATGGGAGCAGAAGGAGGAACTCAAGTTGTGTACTGGCAGACTACAGTATCTCAAGTAAATGATTTCCACAAGCCTGGCCCCATATATCACTGTCAGTTCCTGTAAAAACTAGTTTAAACTGATCAATAAGGAAGTGAGTCTGCAGTGTGTCATTGCCAGCTAAGAACGAAACTACACTCCCACTTCACGTATGACTCGTCCCTAAAGCTCCTGTAAGGATGGCCACTTCCGAATTTTGAAGTCCTTATAAGGAAATACAGCATTTCTTGGCTGTTAAGAATCTACTGAAAATTTTCATAGTAGTCCTTCCTCTATTTTTATGCACACACATGTGCGCACGCGCGCACACACACACTCAACCCCACCCTCAACCACGACTGAACAGTTGGTGATTAACCAAAGAACAAACAAGGTACAATGGATCTTTTAATAAGGTAACTTCATATTTATTCCCTCCCATAACACAATATACTCTTATTGAAATGAAAGGGTGTGTACCCATAACCCATACACAGAAACTCCTGACTCATGCGATGATACGAGATACTTTATATATTTTTGAACAACTTGTTCTCACAGTGCAGAAATTACTAACAATGAAAAGCATAAAACTGTTGAGGGTGTAACAACGGAAAAATTTAAGTGTTGAATTGATGATGAAGATCCCACATTTGTACAAGTGTATGTTTTCTAGTCGCAATTCTAAACCCACAAGGTTGCACTTTTAATGAGCAACTTCCACAAAGGACACAATTTAAAATAATACTGTTAAAAAAAATCCATTTTGATATAAAAGGATATGAACAAATTTATACTTTACCATAGACCATAAGATCATAAGGTATAGGAGCAGAATTAGGCCATTTGCTCTACTAAGTCTGCTCCACCATTTCATCATGGTTGATCCAATTTTCCTCTCAACCTCAATCTCTTGCCTTCCCGTCGTATCCCTTCATGCCCTGACCAATCAAAAATCTACCAATCTCCGCCTCTGATATACATAAAGACTTGGCCTCTACAGCTGCCTACAGCAATGAATTCCACAGATTCACCGCTCTCTGGCTAAAGAAATTCCTCCTTATCTCCGTTCTAAAAGGACACCACCCCCCCCCCCACCTAATCTGAGGCTATGTTCCCTGGTCTTAGACTCCCACCACAGGAAACATTTACAAGCAATTTCAGCAGAATTGTTAAAAAAGGTGCTAATCGGAGAAATAGACCTAACAGATATCTCTGCTTTATGCAAGTTGATTAATCATTGCTTCATTAAAATGGAATTATTCAGTAGATAAAGTTCTTTAAGAGCTCTTGTAACTATCTCTAAACTGTATTAAAATAAAGATTTCAGGGTCCTATTTTCATTTCTGTACTTTTCAACTTAAATGTGTAAAGGATGCTAAGAGATAAAGAACAGAGTTAGATTGAGCACTCACAATGTGTAAAATGCCCTATCTCCATATTGAATAGAATCCCTTCTACACACCCCACACGCACTGCCCCAGGGACAAGACTAATGAAGAAAGGAATAAGATATTTCAATACATAATACCTCTGGCAATTAATAAAATGTTAACTTATTCACTTTATTGGCTTCTTCCTCAAACGTTTCCATACATAATTTGATATGTAAATGAATTTATACACAAGTCAAGTAAAATTGATTTTCAAGTTTTGGCAAATTTTACCAGATCGAATTTAGTATTATGCATGTGTGAAAACAACTATAGCTGTTTATTGATGAACAATGCAAATCCATGGTCACCTTGGCATACTAGTTAACAAGTTTCACGTCACATGTCAGTGACAATAAACCTGATTCTGATTCTAGTGATAGAAACAACATGATTTCTTCCTTTTCCTGGTAGAATTAACAATGTGTGGCATCCCAGCTATTGATCAGACTGCAAATGCAATACAAGACTTAAACCACTGCAGAAGATGCACAAACCCTTAGGATGACCAGCGGTTAATGTTCAATGCAAAATTCCCAAATGCAATGCATTTTCCAATTCAATGCAAGAGTCTTAAAAGTTATCTACAAAGACATTGATCTAAACAGCATATGGATGGAAGAAAAATGGAGAGTTATGAGCTTTACAGAAGGAGGGGGTGGTTTGATATTCAAGTAGGTTTATTTACCTTGGAACAAGATTGTGGGCTGTAGGGCCTGTATGTTCTATAGACATAATGCCACACATTAGTGGCTAGTGTATTATTCATACCATCTTTTACAACAATCAGTATATGCATTTCTGAAAAAGGAATGAAAATTCAGAGGTGGAACAATATCATACCACAGATTTTAATTGATTTCAAAAATCAGATGTCACTAAATGAAATTCTGTGTTTTGGAAAGACTCTAATGTCATTAAGTTAAAGCATTCAGGACACTGAAAACATAACAGAGACTGGAACCAAATGGCATATCCAGATTCTCAGGTAGCCTTTGAAAAAGTGTGCTTAGGGAGGACTTCCGGGTCATCAAGGGAATGGCGGCGTAAGGAAAAGGTCTCTCGACAAAAAAGAAGGTAAACTGCCCCAAAATCGAATTTAGACAAATACTTAATATTGCATAATTATATTAATAAAAGGGGCAAGGATGATGTCCAAGAACAAGAATAAAAAGTCTGCTTCGAAGGCTGATAAACATAAAGAGATGCAGCAAGGCGAAGGGCCTAGCTCTCCCACGGCAAGCCAGGACGGAGATAATGAGGGGGAATCGGTGACTCTGTCTTTGATTCTCGGAGAAATTCGCAAGTTCCGACAAGATAACAGCAAACAGCTGGAAGATATTAAAGGAGAAATAGTAAAAACTAACTCTCGGATAGATGAAGCCGAAGCGAGGATTGTTGGAATTGAAGAGAAGCTACAAAATGCCGAGGAAGTGATAGCAGAAATGCTGAAGCTACAAGACCAACTCCAGTGGAAACTAATAGATCAAGAAGGCCGCTCGAGAAGGGAAAATGTGAGGATCTACGGAGTTCCCGAAGGAACCGAAGGTAAACCCGGATTGATGATTCCCTTCGTGGAGAAGCTGCTTAGAGAGAACCTTGATATACCGGCCGCAAAAGACCTACAGATAGAAAGGGCTCACCGCGCGTTGGCACCACAGCCTCCGGCAGGCGCCCAGCCCAGATCGATTCTGATCAGATTTCTCAGTTACAGAACGAAGGAAGAGGTGCTTAAAAGAGCATGGCAAAAGAAAGGTTTCATGTGGAACAACTGTAAAATCAGTTTAGACCACGACTACGTACCGGGGATTCTTGCCAGACGGAAGGAATATACGGAAACACGGAGAGTCCTGAAGGAAAACAACATCAGATTCCAGACCCTGTATCCAGCTCGGCTGAGAGTCTTTTACGACGAAGGGACAAAAACTTGCGCTATGGTGGAGGAGGCAACGTCGGACCTGGCGGACCGGGGACTGCCTATTAAAGTTATCACCCAACCGGAGTCGCTACTGGAGAGGATTCGGCAGAAGTCGTGGCAGTTAGTGGGGCGGGGACGCTCCACTCGAACCAGAGTGTCAAACTACAAGGAAAAGCTGCAAATATTCAGACGCGAATGTACAGAGAATACAGATTAATTAAGAGAAATGACTGAAAAGAGTAAATCGGACTTAAAAGTAAAATGAAAACTGGTAACTGAAAATAATCTAGGCGGAATAATTTGAATGATAGCAATATGGTCGAGACATAAATAGGAGAAAATTCTCTATGTAATTATTCAAACTGCTGAGGGCCCTCTAACACAGGGTGAAGATAGAGGTTATCCCTCTGAACTGAGGCAGGTTGGTGCTCAGGCCTCACTGTGGGAAGTCGGGGAAAATTTTCAAATGTTAGACGTTCAGAAATGTCTAGGGTGTGGTTATATGTCTTGGTTTACTGTTGAGAAGGGATTGCTTACTGTTTGGTTAGAAAAGGAGAGTGCTTTTTTTCTACTAGAGAAAAATGCAAACTGAATTGGTAAAAATAATTTCCTATAATGTTAATGGGGTTTTGAATCCAATTAAAAGAAATAAGATTATGTCTAAATTGAAAAAAGAGAGGGCACAAATAGCTTTCCTCCAGGAAACACATATGAGCCAATCTGAACATGGAAAATTAAAAAGAATGGGCTTTAAGCATGTATTTTATTCATCATATAAATTGAGTCACAAAAGAGGGGTAGCTACTTTAATATCAAGTACTCTTAATTATGAACATATTTCAGACACTAGAGACAAAGAAGGACGGTTTGTAAAAATCACAGGAAGAATAGAAGGTACAGAAATAACATTGCTGAATGTTTATGCTCCTCCAGGTAGTGAATGGTCATTTTATAGACACATTTTTGACCTAATGGTCAGTTCTCGAGGGGTAGTAATTTGTGGAGGGGATTTTAATATTAGATTAAATCCTATAATAGATTCTTCAAGAATAGTTACTCAGAATAAACCTCTGACTCGGAAAGTGAATTCATTGATGGAGGAGTTGGGAATTATAGATGTCTGGAGGGAATTACACCCTACTAGTAAAGATTATACATATTACTCTTTCCCTCATTCAGCCTATTCAAGGATAGACTATTTCTTTATCTTTAATACAGATAGACTCAGGATAAAAAACTGTAATATTGCAACAATTGATCTGTCGGATCATAGCCCAGTCTCTATGTCTCTAATCCTGGAAAGGAAAATGAGGAAAACACTATGGAGGCTAAACTCACATATACTTAATAACCCAAAAGTAATGGAGAGATTAAGGGGAGAAATCAAAGAATATCTAGACCTTAATGACACGGGAGAAACATCACCAGTGATTTTATGGGATACATTGAAAGCTGTACTGAGAAGGAAAATTATTTCCATTACTACTCACATGAAAAAAATCAATGCACAAAAATTAGCAGACCTTCAAGGAAAATTAAAACAACTTCAAGTAGGAGATAGCAACAAAAGTAATTCAAATCGAAAACAGGAAATTAGGAAATGGCAAAGTGAAATTGATGATATTTATACGTTGGAAACTCAAAGAAATTTTCTTTACCTGAGACAAAAGAATTATGAAGTAGGAGGTAAATCAGCTAGATTATTAGCATATAAATTACGAAAACAACAAGCAGACAATACAATTCATAAAATAAAGAATCCAAAGACAAAGCTTGTGGAGAGTACAATAGGGAAAATTCAAGAGAGTTTTGAAACGTATTATCGAGAGCTGTACTCCCAACCCTGGGCCCCCAATGAGCCCTATATAGACAGTGTATTGAATTTTTTTAGATCTACCTAAACTTACAGATTTACAAAATGAAAGTTTATTAGAACCAGTAACTGTCAAAGAACTGAACGTGGCCATCTCTAGGTTAAAGGCTGGAAAGTCCCCGGGTTCTGATGGGTTTACCTCAGAGTGGTACAAGTCCCTGAAGACACAGTTAGCCCCATTACTACTTAACACCTTTAATTGGATCTTGTAGAGAGGAGAAACTCCACCTTCCTGGAGAGAAGCGATTATTTCAGTTATTCCTAAAGAGGGTAAAGATAAACTAGAATGTGGCAATTATCGGCCAATTAGTGTTCTTAATTTAGATTACAACCTATTTACATCTATATTAGCGCGCAGATTGGAAAAGCTTTTACCTGGCCTAATCCATTTAGACCAGACTGGATTTATTCAACAAAGACAAACACAGGACAACATAAGGAGAACTCTGCACATATTAGAACAGGTTAATAAGAATGAGACAGAGACAATGGTAGTAGGATTGGACGCTGAGAAAGCTTTTGATTCGGTTAGTTGGGCATTCCTATACAGAGTGTTAGGAAGATTCGGCTTTCAAGAAAGGTTTATTAAAGTAATTCAGACTCTGTATGACAGCCCAACAGCCCGAATTAAGATAAATGGGGACCTCACTGACTCCTTCATTTTAGAGAGAGGCACTAGACAGGGATGCCCAATTTCTCCTCTCCTTTTTGCGCTATATATTGAACCACTTGCCCAACTAATAAGACAGAGCGAAATCGTAAAAGGTATCAAGGTGGCAGGGATTGAACAGAAAGTGGCGTTATTCGCAGATGATGTTTTGGTCTATCTGAGTGAACCAGAAAAATCATTTATAGGATTGTTTACACTGTTGGATGACTTTGGGAAAATATCAGGTTATAAAATAAATGTAAAGAAAACGCAGGTTATGCCCCTAAATTATACACCATCCAAAAAAATTGCAGGATACATACGATCTTAAGTGGGAAGCTAAATCATTAAAATATTTAGGAATAACCCTGCCGAAGGATCTTTCAACACTGTCGCAGGTAAATTATGGGCCATTAATCTCAGAGATAAAAGCAGATATGCATAGATGGAATCTTATCCCCTTTTTAAGTTTAAATTCAAAGATAAATACTATAAAAATGAATATTCTTCCTCGGTTATTATATCTTTTCCGTACTTTACCAGTGGAGGTGGATGATAATCAATTCAGGGAATGGGACAAATGGATTTCCCGCTTCATTTGGCAAGGAAGGAAACCTAGAATTCGATATAACACCTTACAGTTAGGGAAGGAAGGAGGAGGTATGGTTCTTCCTTGCCTGAGAAATTATTTTTATGCCTCACAGATAACCCCTCTGTTATATTGGTGTAATAGGGAATATAAGGCTAGATGGAAGGAAATAGAATTTGGATTAGTTGACAGTTTTCCTCTTCAGGCCTCAATAGCTGACAAAGGATTGATGGCCCAGTTGGAAAAATTTAATAATGCTTGGATAAATCTTACATTAAAAGTATGGCAGAAGGTGGTTAATTCATGTGGAATTAATAACATGCTAAAACTCTTTAGATGGTGTGCATATGATACCGAATTCCTTCCCAACAGAGGAGATAAAAGATTTGAGCTATGGATAAAGAAAGGTCTTACAACCTACCTCTCATTTATAGATAAAAGAGTATTACAAAGTTTCCAAATCCTGCAGGACAAACATGGCCTAGAACATAATGACTTTTTTAGGTACCTTCAAATACGAAACTATGTTAACCAGAGTTGTAGATATACAGACCTATCAACAGTAGAATTAGAATTTTTCAAGATTCTGAATTCGGCTTGCAGTTCAATACCTAGTAAATCAGTTTCTCGCCTATATAATGCACTCTCCCATGCTAAAAATGTAAATACACTGTATATTAAAGAGAAGTGGGAGAAAGAAGCGGGGTTGGTACTTTCAGAGGAGGCTTGGGGGAAAATCTGCAGCTTTCAATGGTCCTCGACTAATTCTTTGACTTGGAGAGAACATTGTTGGAAAAACATTATAAGATACTTCAAGACCCCATATCAGGAAAAATATAAAGATACAAATGTGATGTGTTGGAGAAGGTGCAGCTCCAAGGAGGCAAATCATTTTCATATTTTCTGGGATTGCCCTAAATTAAGTCTATTTTGGGAAGGTATTCATACAACATTAGTTAAGGTACTTAGGTCCCAGATACCTCTGAACTTTGAGACGCTCTATTTGGGGCATGTATTGTTCCTTGAACAGAAGGAAGATATAAAGTTGCTGCAGGCCCTCTTAGCGGCAAGTAAGAAATCAATCACTAGAAAATGGCTAAATCCAATACCACCTACATTAGAAGATTGGTACGAAATTATCTTGGAAATATTTAAAATGGAAAAGTTGACCTACTCCCTGAGAACTCAAAAAGAAACATTTTATCAAATCTGGAATAAATGGATTGAATATATAACCCCAATGCGAGCAGACTTTAGATGACTCTCCTAATGATTTATATTGCTCTTCTCATCAACACAGTAATATTGCTAACGTAAGCACCCCTAGTCTAAATGTTTGTTGTTTTTTTTTGGAAAATAGAGAATTAACACAAGTAAAGGGAAAGATTTGGGAAAGGGATAAAAAAAAATGAAAAAATTAAGTAAATAAGTACATAGGAATTGGATAATTATGTCTGCGGGCAGGAACAAGCACGAACAAATTGGGATATAAACACCTACAATGGTTGGTATATAGGCTTGTATGCAACATTTTGGACCAGTGGAAATGGTCCAGAAGGGTTGTATGGAAACTATTATTACCATTTTTCTTAACAACTAATTTCATTACTTAGCCTAATAGGTTAGATTTACCACAGTACATAATTATCTATTTAAATGTTTATTTTGCTTTTATATCATCTCAATGTGTACTTAAGAATGTATAAATAATTGTAGTTTTATACATATAAAAAATTGGAAAAGGTTATATGTGTGAAAAAAGTACATGATAATCGTGAACTCCTTATCCAAATAAAAATAAAATTAAAAAAAAGAAAAAGTGTGCTTAATTGGGAGAGAGACTGTTGCCAAACAGTATTAGTCACGTGCAATTATGTGATCATTAGACACTACACTGCGCTTAGAGCGAACAGTTTTTAAACAGTTAGTTGTTTGTGCTTGTGCTCAAACACCAGTGATTTTTGTCACTGATAGATGATAAATGGTGAGAAATAAGCAAGACAATTCAGAACTGTTTTGTTCACTGCAGTTTCAGGAATTCAGGCTTAGTGATGGAAGAAACCGCTGGGTTTTGATCTTTCCACTACTTCAGCATGTTAGGAACTGTAAAGAATTTCAAGGTACTGACAATCACCTTGAATGCTACAATGAATATGAAGATTTGGAGGATGCAATTGTGGAAAGCATTGTATGAAGGCAGCCCATTATTTGCACTAGGTGCCTGCACTGATTTTGTTCACATTTTCCACTGTCATCCAAAGGTAGAGTGTTCCTATGAAACGGTTCGTAAGCCGGAATGTCGTAAAGTGAAGAAGCAATTACCATTTATTTATACGGGAAAAATTTGTTAGCATTCGCAGACCCAAAAATAACCTACCAAATCATGCCAAATAACACACAAAACCTAAAATAACAGTAACATATAGTAAAAGCAGGAATGATATGAAAAATACACAGCCTATATAAAGCAGAAATACTTCTTTACAATCATTGCTGCACTGTTCTCCGTAGCGAAAATCTCACGCAAGCGCTCTCGGTAGAAACACGGCGCAAGCGCTCTCGGCAAAAAATCTCACACAAGCGCTCTCAGCAGAAACACTCTCTCCAGTAACCTTTAAGCTATGAAGCTGCCAAATCATACCAAATAACGCATAAAAATACACAGCCTATATAAGTAGAAATAATGTATGTACAGTGTAGTATCTCTTACCGGAATTGGGAAGACAGCACCGAGCACACTGATGATGGTGTGTTAGGCTGAGTTGTCGGAGATTGGGGTGGTGCAGTGGCCTCCACCCTCCGGGCAGCGAACCAATACCAATCCACAAAGAATACAGCGGTAGCTGGGACGCACCCAGCACATCTTTAAGAAAAAAGCCGAAACAAACAAGCTAATTAATTAGGTGCCACCCGGCACGTAAATATCAGCCCAGATCAGAGCCGATTGCCAATTGCATCGCCTCTGATCTGGGCCGACATTTACGTGCCGGGCGGCACTAAATTAATTAGCTTGTTTATTTCAGCTTTTTTCTTAAAGATGTGCTGGGTGCATCCTGGCTGCCGCTACATTCTCCATGGCAATGTATTGATTCGCGGCCCGGGGGTTGGGGTGGTGGGACACTGGGGTGTCATCTCATCGTCGTCTGTTTCCATCAGGGAGGCAGGTCATCTTCTTCTATGTCTGCCTGCCTCAATGTCGAAGGTCGAGGTTCGTCGTCTGCTGTGGCTGATGTGGAAGGCTTGCTTGACTGCTTAGTTAGCCTGGCGCATTTTTCTATCATACAGTTCTTTGTAAGCACTCTTGCAAATATGCCCTAAACCGATGTACCCTTTCAAAATTAAAGTCGTACTTTATCATTGCAGCAAAAATCTCACGCAGTTGCCTCACTTTCAGTTCCTGGACAACTTCGCTTCCATTTGCTACTGCATTCGGTTTCGATCGTTATCCTTTCCTCTTCCAATCGCAACCTTACGAGCTCTTTTAAGGCTTTTCTGATACCTTAGAACTCATCTTGCAAACGGATGCTAGAATGCCGTTCCGGGGGAGGAGCGGCCGCTCAGGATGCGTGCTGCTTTTTATCGCGCGCTGCTTTTTTCGCACGCTGCCTTTTCTTGTAACAGTGAGAACACCTTCTGTTAGCGAAAACAGGTAACTAATGTAGGTCTTTCATAACAGTGAGGTTTCGTAAAGCCAACGTTCGAAAAGCGGGGGACACATGTATTTATTTATTGAGATACAGCACAGAATAGAACTTTCTGGCCCTTTGAACCACACTGACCAGCAACACTAGTCTAATCACAGGGTAATTTACGATGACCAATTAACCTTCAAACTGGTATGTCTTTGGACTATGGGAAGAAATTGAAGCACCTGGAAAAAAAAACTATGCATTCCACAGTGAGGATGCATAAACTCATTGCAGGTGACATTAGAATTGAACTCTGACACCCAGAGTTGTAATAGCGTCGCGCTAACTGCTACACCACTGTGGAACCCATTTAGTCAATCAAAAGAACAAGGCAGTGTACACTGGATGAATTCCTCTGTCGATAAATTTTAGGAACTAATACACAGCTTCATATTACTGTAGTAGGATTGGTAGTGTTCTAATTTGTTCTGTATTTCATTTAAATACAAATTTGTTACTTAGCTGAAATTAGGTTGTCTTTTTTTAATATACATTTTTAACTATTTCCATGAAACCTGGTCTAATTGGGGCAGCCACTTAATTGGGCCAAAATGCACTGGTTCCGATGCGTCCCAATTATCCGGAATTCACTGTAAATTATAGGTTAATTAATATCAATGGAATTTTTTTTTTAATCTCTGGTCTGAGCAGGAAAAGATCACAACTACTTTTCAGTCTGTTTTTTCTTTGGTTCTCTCGGCACTTCCTCTTGTTCTTGTAAAACTTAATAAAACAATTATAAGCAAAAAGCTTTATGCCTTATTCTCGACTTCCAAAGACCCTTAGAATTGCAAAAGCATCAGGAACCAAAAGCACTTGAGCTATTTATATGAACATCTTAATTATTCATATATGTTTTAAGTAACAGACTTTATCACAACATGGTCTGGGCCAAAGAACACCTGCTCTCAACATTAAGGCAACACCCACTGGAAAATGGTCAAAGGAAATATAGCACAACTGATTCATATGATAATGATGATGAAGAAAGTGGACGGAGGGGTTAAATGGAGGGAGAGAAAATAATGGTTGAAATCACATCTGACCTAAGAGAGGTGGCATAGTAGCACAGCAATTTCAGGTTTCTGCTGCACACCCTCGGGACCCATGTTTGACCTTAACTTCAGGTGCCAGTAGTTCGTGTGGATTTATGGGGATTTCTCAAGTGATTGCATTTATTTCTCTTACATGCTCTGGTTTTGCTGACAACTTTTTCATTAGATAAGTGGAAAAAAAAATCAAAGCAATGTTGCTATGTATGTGTGAGAGAACAAGGCAGAGGGATAAGGAAAATAAGAAGATCCTTTGGGATTAGTCTTCCTGGAACTAACATGGACCCATGGGCCTATATGTAAAGGAAAGGGGTCACAGTATCAAGAGCCAGTTATTTTGGGCTAGGATATCATTGCTGTACTTGCCCAGAGGTTCTTCAATCTGAACTAACTGTTAGAACTAGAGAGGCATTTAAGATGCTCTTGGACAGGCACATGAATGACAGGGAATGGAGGGATATGGACATTGTGTAGGCAGAAGTAATTAGTTTAGCTAGGCATTAACTAGATTAATTAGTTCAGCACAGCAGTGGTCCCCAGCCTCCGGGCCACGGACCAATACCGGGCCGCAAAGCATGCAGGGATGCAGCGGTTGCCGGGACACACCCAGCACATCTTTAAGAGAAAAGCCAAAATAAGCAAGCTAATTAATTACGTGCCTCAGCACATAATTAATTAGCTTGCTCATTTCGGTTTTCTCTTAAAGATGTGCTGGGTGTGTCCTGGCTACCGCTGCATCCCTGCATGCTTCGCGGCCTGGTAGTTGGGGACCACTGCTGTACTGTTCTATGTTCTATATTCTATCAAGAGATCAAATACTGATGAATATCTTGGATGTCTCTAATCTCCTTTCAGGGTGGCTGGGGTCCTATCGGGGTCTCAGATCTACAGTGGCACTCAAAAACTGCGGTTCTACACAGGGGCGTGTTCCCGTTCTTGAAGTTCGCTGATCAGCTTCGTTACAGTATGTCCAGATGTGGCCTGAAGTCAGGTGCCTTGGGAGCCTTGCATGGCCCCTGTGGACACAATTTCTCACTGGTGTCACAAACTGAAGCGCAGCGGGAGCCAGAACATTGACGACAGCGAAAGGTGCTGTTGGAGGGCTCTGTACAGGATCACTCTCTCTCCCTTCTTGCTCTGTAAGAAGCGATATCTGTCTCTCCCTTGTTAGAGAAAAGAGTGCCTGTGGGATTTTGAAATGTTGGAGTGAACAGTTAGTTTTTGATGTACTGTAAACCATAGTTTCTCTTTCGGGGCTTTCCTGTTACTTGCAGGATGGGCTGTGGGAATACTGACACTTTATGCTAGTATAAGTGGGGGGAGGGGAGAGTTGATGCTTTTTGCTGCTGCTTGTGTGTGGGAGGGGGCAGGGGGCTTTGGGGTTCTTGCATTTTTTTCTGTCATTCATTCTTTGGGGGTTTTCTACTGTTTTGAGAATGTCTGCAGAGAGTAAGAATTGCAGGTTGTACATTGCATACATTCTCTGATATTAAATAGAACTATTGAATCTGATGTTAAACTGTATTCAGTTATTTTGCGAATGGTGAGAACACATACAGGACCTGGACAATATTAAATATTGAATTTAAGAATGGTTGATAACATTTGAAATACAATGGATCAGGCAGTTTCTACACAGTGAGCGTAGAGAAGAGTCAGGCCACCTGCCACACCTTAACCACCAAAGAACAGGACAGAAGCTGGGTATTCTACAGTGAGCAGTTCCTTTACTGATCTCTCAAATTACAAGGCAAAAATACTTGCACTTGCCTAGAGGGGTGGAGCTATCACTTTTAATAGGCTGATTGGTGAGCCTTTGATATCAAGATCTGCAGGATGCATGGCTGACTCATGGCTATTTAAACACCACCTCTCTCCTGGGAACATTTAGTGAAAATTCTTGAGAGAACTAAATGTTCTTGGAACTTCACAACCATGTCACCTTCATCCTGGCTCTGACAAACAATACAGTTTCTTCTCTGTTGCCACAGAGTCAGATTCCTATAATTCTTTACTCCACCAGCGTTGCGTGAATTTTGTTCCAGGAACTTCAACCAGGGAAGGCCCTTCATCAGCACCTGCAATTAAAGCAGTCTTGCCTGTATTTCCATTATCTGGAGAACACATTTTAAAGTTGGTTATCAGATCCCGCAGGTGCCGGGGTGGAATACATCTCTGCCAAGGAGGTGTAAGGCGCTCCTTCCTCCTTCCCTCTGCCAGCCTGCAGGTCACCTAGGGCGAGCTGTAACACCTGCTTAGCCACCCGCCCCCCCCCCAACCCTGATCAGGGTCACGTGAAGCAATGGGTGCATGTGGTGGACGGTTGTATGAGCAGCTGGTGCATATCACAAGTCCTGGTTATGCAACCACTGACACAGGTAGACAATCTCTGTAAAGTATCGATAATGACTGGAGTCACCCATTTTGTAAAGACACTGCCCAGAAGGGGGGGAATGGAAAACCACTTCTGTAGAAAAATTTGCTAAGAACAATCACAGTCATGGACAGACCATGATCACCTAAGTCATGACACGCCACATAATGATGATAATGATTATTATATCAGATCCCAGCTGTAATAGACTGCATCCTGGATACAACTCTGTGAGGTGCCGAACTGATGTTCGAGTTCACAAAACTGATCATTATAAGCAATTTACATAGTAAAGATTGTAAAAAAATAAATTAAAATTTTAAAAAATCACAAAGTTAGGATTTTGTGTTCCATCCCTTCTAAGAGAGCTGACTGCACATTTCTTTAAATCACAAACTTGGAAATACCTCATCAATTGGATCACAAATAACCTAGGTACTTAAAGGCGCTGAAAATGTTTGTGACCTTAACTGCTTATGCTTCTAGAAGTTACATTATTGTGGATCCTTACCACACACTCAGTAATGCAGACAAAAGTATGTTTTGTGATAAACATCAACCATAATTGTGAAGCCCTTACCTAACAATGAGGAACAAACCTTGAAGCAAGTTCTGTCATTGTGTGGACAGCATCATTAATTTATGTAAAAGCCAACAGCTGATTAAAATATAAAATGGAGAATAAAACAAAGGGCAAAATGATGCAATGTCAGCACACTGGTATGCATTGCAAAGGGGGGGACTGTGGTTAAATGATTAGTCTTGTGATAAACAGAACAAAGGAAAACCAGACCCAATTCATGCCAATAAAATGTTGATGACTAAGGATACAAGTCAGAGAGAAAGAATAAGAGATCTTTCGTGTCTGGACTTGTTGGCAGAGGAGAATGAGAATGAGAGTTTGGAAAACTGAAACACGGCAGACCAAAATAGAGACAGCTCTAAACAAAGAAGTGACATTCTCAATCATTCAGTGTTAACTCTTATCTTTGTAATTAACGTTATTGGCCCTGTGCTTTTGTTGGAAAGCTTCTCTTTTTATGTTTTTTTAAATCAATGAGGCTAGGTTTCTTTAAAACATCTAAAAATATTCAAAGTTCAACTTATTCAAAATGTTGAGACTGATATCCACACACAATAATCACCATTCCATTACATTCCCGGGCTGTTCCCCAACAAAATGACTTCATTTTTGGATCAAGCCTTCATTTTGGATCATCTTATCTCAATCAACTCTTGCAGATTAAGTAAATTTATTATCCAAGTACATTTCTCTCACCATATACTATCTTGAGATTCATTTTCTTGCAGGCATTCACAGTAGAACAAAGAAATACAGTAGAATCAATGAAAAACTATACACAAAGATTGACAAACAATATGTAAAAGAAGGAAAACTGTGCAAGTATGAGAAAAAAAAGTAAGTAAATAAATAGTAAGTGCATGAGTTGTTACAGCTGCGAGTGGTAATGAAGGCAAGCTTCCACTATCCATTAAACGCTCCCAATGTCATGTGCCTCAAATAGCCTCTGACAGCCAAGTCCAGCTCCTGGCCTTCATGTGTGGCGTAGCTACTAAGCCTGGCGGAACTGTTTCTACTGACAGGAGAAGGGGCAAAGGCAGGTTACTGGCACCTTAAAACCAGTTGCTTTGGACAGATGGAACTCGTCAGCCATGTTTGGCAGCTCATCAAGGAGATGGAAAACTCTGATCTCAAACCTCCACTGCCTTGCAGTTATACCAACTTATGGGGAAGGATTCAGGAGCAAACCCCAAAGCAAAAATCTGAAGCTGGAGTCCCTAAGGCAGTCCTACATTGAGTTCAATGTTGAGTGACAACTCCCGCAATGCTGCTGGAGCTAAGTTGTATCGGTCTCTGCCATTCCTTTGGATTCATCAGATGTGTGGAGAGGGGAGCTTGCTCTCCATATCGTACTGCCCAAACTTGCAGATTGAGGCAGCTAGGACACAATATCCATGGTGAACTCTGACCAACGGAGGTCTCAGATTTAGACACGAGCTGTGGAGTCCTTGACAGCGAATCCATAAGTTGTGGAATCATTTCAGAGTTGAAGTGAGTGAAGTTATCGACACTGGTAGGGAAGCCCAATGGTTCGAGGGTATTAACTGTTCTTGAAACTAGTGTGTGAAACCTAAGGCTCCTGCAAATGGTAGTAGCAAGAAGAGAGCATGGCCAAGATAATGGGGAGATCCTTGATGATGAATGCTGCTTTTTTGTAGCAACGCTCCTTGCAAATATGCTCAATGGTGAGGAGGGCTTTGCTGTGATTGACCTATCACTTTTTGTAGACCTTTTCGGTCAAGCTCCAACAAATTTTTGCCTGTGATGGACTGAGCTGTCTTAGCATTAGCTTTTTACTGAGAATGACACTAAAAATGCTACCTTTGAAATTACATTGCAAAGGCAATACAGATGATTAAAACTGTCCCATGTCACATTTTTCAACCATTATGATTTCAGCCAGTGTCCAAATTGGATCTGCACTAAATAAGTAGTTAAAACAAGACACTGACACCAACTATTTTATAACCAGAAATGAACAATCTTTGCTTCCTTTAGTTTCTTTATTCTCCTAAAATCTTCAGAACCATAACACAACTGGTAATCCAATCTCTTTTCATGTTCTTCAGTGATCTTGTCCTGTTTTTGGCTTTTCAGGTAGGATTGTGCAACCTGTCCATGATGGACAGGTCTTGCACATGCACCGGGAAAACTAGATAGGTTTAACAGCTTTAATCAACTTCCTACTTCAGGTTAGTTTTGTACCATTCAACAACCATTGCCAAGTCACAGAATGTCATTTAGTCCATAAAAATTAAATTACAATTCTGAAAAAGAGAGCCTCTCAGAGTAAAGGTGCAAGATGTATTATAGGCAATCTTGAACTTCAGCTAAAAGCACATGCAAAGAAGCAGTGATACATCAGCAAAGCAGACACTAGGAGCTTCAAGTTATTTTTATGGCCATCACTGATTTGAATTTAAACTGCAAAAAAGGTGCTGCATAATACCTTCCCCATTTTGAAGACCAGCAGTTTCAATGCAATTTTTTTGGACCTTTCACCCTTTTGTTCACCCTTTCAGTGGCAACTAGTTTTTCCAGCCACAAAATATGCATGAATATATTCTGCAAATTTAATTTTGTTCTCTTTCTCTGATGACAAACTACTGTGGTCTCAAGTTCCATGGGCTTTTTCTTGTATCTTCCTCACATGATTGCCAGCAACTACACAAACAATTTTCAGAGGTTCCAAACTAGAGACTGGGGAATTGAAGTGCTCTTCTGTCATTCTTAAATTACTAACCTCGCTAAAATTGTACAGACCACAGACTGGACATGCACTGAACTGGCTGATTTGGCTTAATCTCTGACCAGGCAATACATTTATCCATTGAGCTGCCAAAGTGATATTAAGGTAAGAACAATAATTATGGGCTCAGTCTAATCTTTACTTTAATAGCCAATAAAAGTGAAATTTAGGATAACAAGATTATCTGTTGAGAACAATACTCTATTAATTTTTTTAGCAGCACACATGCTCAAAAAGCCAAAGCTCAAGTGGTTTATTGATTCCAAATGAACCCTCAGATATTACAGACTAGTCAGTTCCAGTGAACCCACATACATTATTGCCAATAAAGTTAATATAGTCCTTAGAAAGTAGATCATAAATTTAGATGATAAAAGTAATTGTGCAATCATTGTTAAACAACCCAACTGTATGATTTGGAAGGGACAACAATAAATTATTTATTTTGCAATGTCAAAGCTCTAGAAAGGAATCAGAAGGCATCAGCCTCTTTGTAGATCACTAAATTTAGTATTAGCATGGGATGATTGTCCAACATTGTCCTTCAACATTCATTCTTTATATATTTTTGATAATGAGAAACCGAAGGAGGACCAAAGCTCTAAAGCTCAATATTTAACTGATTAAATATTTTCGTCCCTCTTCCCTCTGGGAGAAGGCTCAGGAGCTTGAAGACTCATACGGCCAGATTTGACAACAGTTTCTTTCCAACTGTGATAAGACTGCTGAACGGATCCTGACCCGGATCTGGGCCGTACCCTCCAAATATCCGGACCTGCTTCTCGGTTTTTTTGCACTACCTTACTTTCCATTTTCTATTTATGATTTATAATTTAAATTTTTAATATTTACTATCGATTTGTACTCCAGGGAGTGGGAAGCACAGAATCAAATATCATCACTGTGATGATTGTACGCTCTAGTACCAATTGTTTGGCGACAATAAAGTATAAAGTATAACTGCAGTTTTTAACAAAAGAAGGCATCGAGAAATTTGTTGAGAAAATAGAATGGGATTTTCCACAATCAGACAGGCATATTGGGGCTTCAATA
This sequence comes from Mobula hypostoma, assembly GCF_963921235.1. NCBI lineage: Eukaryota > Metazoa > Chordata > Chondrichthyes > Myliobatiformes > Myliobatidae > Mobula > Mobula hypostoma. Next base: position 7,593,874 of record NC_086119.1, read on the forward strand.
GCTTCTACAAATAGCATCGTGTGATATCCCAGGTTGCCTCTTTAATTTCGTACTCAGCAGAAGAAAGACAATGTCCATTACATGCATGCAACATGAATATCAAACCATTGACATGGCATACAGAGCAAATCTCCCCTTGCTAGATCACAATATACTTCAACCACAAACTCTCAGCAGCACCCATTCATCGCATTAACCTTGGAATCCAAATTAATGGTTATGTGTAGACACACACTCATTAACCCTTACAAATTTCACCGACACCTTCCTGTCCAAATTTATTTATTTGCTTAATGGAGAAAAATGAAACTATGAAAAGGATAAGGTACGGACAAGTTGCTTTGCATTCTCTACGTGGCTCCCGTTTCCATTTTTACTTAATTTAGTTGCTCTAGCAAAAACTCTGCACAATTTCATGGTTAAGACCTCATCAAATAAATAAACATCTTGACAACTTTCTGTTGACCTAAAACATAAAATATATATTCAAAGGAAACTGATAGTGGGCTTTTATTGATCTAGTACAGTATATTTGACATGACTCAAGTTCCATTAAAGATTAAACTCCCGGCAGAAAGACAGTAAACTTTGCACTGAAAGCAAAGAGTAAAGTCTTTTAAATGAATCAACTAGCACTGCAGGTGGATTACGCCCCATGGAGGATGGAACAATATATTCATTTTGATTAACCCTTTCTTGGGAATCTCCACCCACAAAGTTTCCATTCACATAAAGCAGATGTGAAGATCAGTTGATAAATTACTCACCCTATCAAGGACACCATCTGTTCCACTATGTGCTTGCTGAACATGATAATAACAAATAATTTCTGTGGGTTTAAAACAGAAAGAACAGTTGAGAAAAAATTAATTTGGAATAGAGTAGATACACAAAGAATGAAATCACTTACATGCACAGGAAGAGATCAGCCCTTTCAATTTATTCACAAAACCAAGGATACACGAGATGTGATCCGCTGATTTCAAGGACACTTCTCTTTATAAAATAGGCATTTTCAAAACATCATGGGAAATAGTGGAGAGCAAATGTTTTCTTTCTTAAAAAAAACTCCAGTTAACCACTTAAAATATAATTCATTTTGGTTGTCTCGTGGGCAATTGCAATTAGGTAAGATAAAGACGAAGGAAGAGGCAACGTTAATGGTGCAGTGGCTAGAGTGTGTGAAGTGCAGAAGGAATGAGAAAGGAGTTCCACAATTTCAAACTTAAGAAATAATGCATCAAACTATAAGGTAGCATGGTATGTCTCAATTTCAATACAGCAAAGGAACAGGAGGAAGGTAACAGTATTTTAAGCTTACTCTTATAAGTTTGCAAAGATACAGCATGATATCTAAAGCTTTGACAAACTTCTGTGGATGTGTGGTGCAGAGTATGTTGGTTGCATTATAGACTGCTATGAAAACACCAGCTGCCTTGAATGTAAAATGCTATAAAAAGTAGTGGATACGGCCCAGTCCATTACGGGTAAAGCCCTCTCCACCATTGAGTCCATCTACATGGAGTGCTGTCACAGAAAAGTAGCATCAATCATCAAAGACCCCTGCCATCCAGGCAATGCTCGCTTCTCACCGTACGGTAATAATTTGGAATGCTACAATTTATGTCACAATTTCAATCATCACCGTGGATTCACATATTTATATCAAATCTTAAAAGTGATTGAGTGTCCAGGTAAATGATGAACCTTTTGGTAAGGTGATTGCTTCATTCATTCCCTATCAACCTCTGTACTCTCACATATAGTACAGGCACTCAGCTCCTCAGGACACTGATCCATATAGCTGTGCTTATAAGGATTACAAGCTGAAAGGATCCAAATAATGGTCTCAGATATAATTACATTGTCTTGAAAAAAAAATCAGAGGACTTGTGTAGTAGCAATAAACAAAAACATGACTATGGTGGACCTTAGTGGGTAGAGGTCAACTTGTCCTTAATAATTACTTAATTTGTTTTATCAAAAACATTTGCCATATGCTTCTGTCTCATGTATACTCCCAATCACATTTGTAAAATCTACAAAGGAACGAAGCAGCTCAAGATGTACGTTTGTACAAGCACAGCATATGGACTAGGAAATAGACGGTAACTGAACCGGCTACAGCTGTCAGCTTAGTGGTAAGGAGGAGGAACCTGAATTTATATTGTGCCATTTATGGCATTGGGATGTCCCAAGTCATACTAAAGTAAATCAGTCAGCAATGCACATGCCAAACCCTATGATCAGCAACAAGATGGCTTTATTTTAGAGATACTTCTTCAAAGATAAATATTAGCTTGGACACCTCAAAAAAGCCCTTGTACTTTGAAATGCAGCACAGGAATTTTTATATCTACATGAGAGAAGGTATGAATGCTCATCCGAATAATAGCAACTCCAACTATTCAACACTCCATAAGTGCAGTTAAGAATGAATATAGTTTGTGGGTTGCCCAGCACGATCCTCATGGATTTGATTTGATGCATTTCACTGTATGCTTCAATGTTTCGTGACAAATTAAAGCTAATCTTTAATCTTTTAACTGGGTTTTCATTAGGTTATGCAAAGCTCGTCAGTGTACGGTGAGAGCAGAGCATGTTAATATAAGTCTGTGCAAAGCAACTCTTGAAGTGAGTCATGCAGTGCCACTCACAGGTGTTACTTATCACTGAACTCGGGAACGCAACTGCACTAAACTATAGCCTGTGGCTATCAGTTTCAATTCGTGCCCCAAATTAATTGAGACTCTCAAATGGCGAGAAGAGAGCATTGCCTGGATGGTGGGGGTCTTTGATGATTGATGCCACTTTTCTGTGGCAGCACTCCATGTAGATGGACTCAATGGTGGAGAGGGCTTTACCCATAGTGGAGAGGGCTTTACCCGTAATGGACTGGGCCAATTCAACTACTTTTTGTAGGATTTTACATTCAAGGGAGCTGGTGTTTCCATACCAGGCCGTAATGCAACCAGCATACTCTCCACAACATATCCATAGAAATTTGTCAAAGCTTTAGATATCATGCCGTATCTTTGTAAACTTCTAAGAAAGTGGAGGCGCTGCTGTGCTTTCTTCATAATGGCATTTACATGCTGGGACACATCCTTTGAAATGATAGCACCAAGGAATTTAAAGTTGGTGATCCTCTCCACTTCTGATCCCCTGATGAGGACCGGTTCATGGACCTCGGGTTTCCTACTCCTGAAGTCAGTAATCAGCTCCTTGGTCTTGCTGACAGTGACTGAGAGGTTGTTGTTATGGCACCATTCAGCTGGATTTTCAATCTCCCTCCTACCACCTTTGACTCAGTCAACAACATGGGTGTCATTAGCAAACTTAAATATGGCATTGGAGCTGGGCTTAATTTCAAGTTTCATCAGTCAGGCAAAAGTGAGTTCTGATAAATGATCAAAAACACAGAAGAACACACAAAATGCTGGAAGAACTTAGGTAAGGGAGGGTTTTGGCCCGAAATGCCAACTCTTTATTCCTTTCCATAGAAGCTGCCTGTCCTGCTGAGTTCCTCCAGCATTTTGTGAGCGCTACTCAGATAAATGAACATTGCCCTGACAAGTTATTTGGTTCTCTCCCCATGAATGTTGTTTAAACAGTACGCCACGTATTTTTATTTCAGATTTACAACATTTATCGCTGCTGGTCTATTGAGCTATCAGGCCTTTCAGTACCCAGTGGAGAGAATGTGAGTCTAGAAAAAGACTTATCTGTTAGACAACCATTGCAAATTTATGGACTTATAAATGTATGAGGATTACATCAGCACTTGTGACCTTCTATTCTTAGAAAAACAAAAAGGATTGTGAAATTTAAAAAGAAAGCATCTCCCTAATTTTTTTTCCCAAGCTTTTAAATCGTGCTGTTTTAATCCTGCAACATGATCTGAATCTGCTTATGATCACCCTGGGATTTCACAATCACTTTACCACACCTTTCTGCCCCCGCAATCCAATTGAGGTTAAATACCTCCTTGTAAATAAGTTTTTTTTAAGCAATTCATCTTTCAGAAAATACAATGCAATTTAGACTCATGACAAACATACAAAACACATATTTATATCAACTAACTTTACAATAACAATTTACAAACGACAGTTGGACAGTACATTCAGAGGAAGGGTTTAGAAAGACGTGGCTAAATGCAGGCAAATGAGACAAGCTTAGATAGGCATCTTTATTGGGATGGACTAGTTGGGCTAAGAATCTGTTACCGAGCCGTATAGCTTTAAGAATTCCTCAAACATACAAGTTAGCATATGACATTTTCTACTGCGTATCTAAGATGAGCAATCTAGGAATTTTAATTGAAATAAGACAGGTAGCCATTTTGGACACCAGCAAAGAGCAAATGTCATTGGACTAATTGTTTCAGATAAAAGGTCTGATTGAGTGTGACTCTAGGAAGGAACAGAGTCCTTTGCCAAGTTTGGAGGATTAGAAGGGGTGGTGGGGGGCGGGGATAAGTCATAAATGGAATGGGAGTGAGAAGCAGTTAAGGCTGGGGAAGGAGTACAATGTTGTAAGGTGATATTGATGGCCAGTTTAAGAGGTAACAGCAGACCAAGATTAAAAATAATTTTTGAAATACATTTTTCCTTCCAGATGATTGATATGGAAAACTTTGATAATGCCTTCCCTTACTTTTGATAGGGATAATATGAAGTCATGCCTCATCCCAGAAGAACACAACCGAGAAATTGCTTAAGCTTTTCACTGACGATTGCTTGGAGGACTAAGCAAACATTACATCTCTGGGTGTGTAAAACCCAGTCAGGTATACGCCCCTACACCCAATGATCTGCAAGTAGGATACAATCATGGGCCTCCCATTGGCTGACACCCCCCCCAATAAATGCAAAACATTCACATTCATTGGCACCTTTCACATTACACTTAGAATATTCCAAAATTTTAACACCAGTTAAGTTGGGTTTTTTTTGGAAAAAAGATAAGTGTAGTCTCTTCTCTAGTGAAGCAATGTTGACTGTATATTTGTACACAGAAAACTCCCACAATAGAACTTTGATTAGGAGATAATGTTTTTAGTGATGTTAATTGAAACAAAAATATTGGCCAGGCAGGACACCCTGGAGATCTCATGCCCACAGATCATTTATATCTACATGGGTATGCAAACAGAGCCTAATTTAGTATCTTCTAGATGAGAACACGGGCTAAGCTGAGTGGGAGTGGAATTGTTGTAAGCCAGCTAAACTGGCCACCAACATCTAAATGAAATTAAAATGGAAGAACACACCATCATTAGCAAGTGACTAGTCATATAGAAATATATTTTTAAAAATGAGCATTTATCCAAGATATAGAGAGCTCTAGAACTACATTCAATTTTCACAAGTGGGGATTATATAAAAGAAATTACCAAACTGAGAAAGCTGCTTCTGGGTCTTGAGGCAGTTCAACATATGCCCAGGCCAAGATTAACTAACTCATTAGCCTGAGGAATGAGACTGGGCCTTTCAAACACAAAATACTTCGAAAGACAGATCAAACAAATCAGTAAATTATATCTTCCTTACTAAACTGAAAACAGCAACATATACAATGGATTGAGCAAGATCAATTGCGTGAGAAGTACATGGCAGTATTATAAGACATCAGAGAAAAAGCTAGGAGAATTCAGCGTGAGCCTCAACATGTTTGCATATTTCCAAAATTGTTAAATTATACAATACTTTAACCCCTTAAATACTGAATTTCCAAAAATGTTCCTTCCTACAAGATATCCCCTGCTGCTATGTGCATTGTAGTCTCAGCATCCTGACAACATTTAACACATATTGAAGTAGGGCAAGGTTCACCATGAAATTTTAGAACCAGACTACTTGTAACTCCAATTTACTTTGTGAAAGACAAAGAAGAATTGTTTAGATTCCATAAAACTATTCAAATGAGGCGCTGATCTCTTAGAGGCTGAAATTATGGGCAATAACAAAATATAATAAATGAATGCCTTGTATCCAACTTCACAAAATAGAAGACTGAAAGAGAAATCCAAAAATATTGGAAACCAAGGTGGCTTGATGAGAGAAACAAAGAACGAGCACTGGAAATAGTAATGGGATTAAAAGACAACAAATCCATCAACCAGCTCTCTCCTCACAATCCCAAAAACCAACAGCAAACTGCACAAGAAAGGCAAGGTATAATATGACAGTAGACTAGCATAAAAATGGGCTAAAAGCATTAATACATAGAGATACGTAGAGAGAGAAATTAGGGCAATAATAGGCCCCTTACAGACAGAATATAATGCTTCCCTTCATTGAGGAATCTTGGTTTCATGATATGGGTCTGAGACAAAGAGAAACTTTGTCATTCAGAGGGTGATGGACCTTTGGAGTTCACCTCCCCCAAGGCTACGTAGGTACAATGGATTTCCAAATGCAAGGGAAATCAAGGAATATAAGGATATCAGTATCATCACTATCAGTTAAAATTCAATGTCTGTCGACGTCATGACTCAGACTTAGTGGTTTTTTTTTTACAGATAGCTTTGGGGACAGCACTATGGCACAGTTAGAGGCCAAGGGCAGGAGAGGTGTTCGGAGAGTCCAGGTTGGAACACTCTGCAGTTGAAGGTCAGCAACCTGGAGACTGGGTCAGGTCGACAGGCACTGCGGTGACTAGCAATCCCCAAGACAGAGGTCTGTATGTCCAGGAGTCACATGGGCCAGTGACAACCCCCAACCCCTTAGGCTATGGGATCAAAAGTCCATTTGAGCCTGCAAGTCATGGCCCAAGGGGCTGTGCGGTCAAAGGTTACTGAACCTGGATGTCAGGTTAGTTGAGGCCTGAAGGTCAAACGTGTGATTGGCGAGTCCTGGGATTGAGAGCCGGAAGTCAAAACAGTTGTCTGTAATTGTGTTGAGCATTGTGGGCATGCTATGCTGGCACTGGAATGTGTGGCGACACTGGCGGGCTTCCCCCAACACATCCTTGGGAGTGTTTCAATGCATTTCACTGTATAATGTACATACATGTGATAAATAAATTTGAATATGAACCTCTCCAATCCTCCCTTTCTCTCAGCTGGTCCATTCCATTGAATACTTTGCTTTACTCATCTTTTAACAACTAGCTCCTAATTTCCTTTCCAAGTATAATCTAACAAAAGGAAGCTTGAGAATAAAATGAAAATCTTTACCCAAGATAAATCAATGAGCCAAACGGAGGTAGATAAACTAATGTAAAAAGGTTCAATGACAAGTAATTCCCAGTATTTTGTTTCAAATTTCAAAGGCATGTTTAATGACACTGTACTTTGTATTATGTCAATTTAATGCCAAGCTTAATGGCATACATAATACAAAACAAAAATCAAAAGAACATTATGTTTTGTTTTAATCATCAACAAACTGCTCAGATGAAACATCAGTGAAAAATATACAACAATCAACCCCACAGCTAGATAGCATTTTAGAATAATTACATTTAGGTGCTGCTAGGCATGATACTTGCCTGAATGTGCATTTTAATGATAGCCTTTCCAATAAGAGTTGCACCAAAAAAGGTCCAGAATGGAACGAGGAAGTGTCCACATGTTATGCCAGCCAGGTCAAAGAGGGGATTGGGAATCTACAACACATCAAGGATGACACTTAAAGAGGATAAAGGGAAGTCATACGGAGGAAACATTATACCACAATAAAACATGAAGATACTTTAGACACGATCTACTATTAATATTGAATAAAGGTGTAGATATAATAAAGCTAATAAGCATCTTGCAGACAGGTAATGATGCTTCTAACTCAATTCTCTCTTATGTAGCCACTGGCTTTATTTTTTTCTTCTGTTAAAAGTATGGGATAAACAGAGTCAGAAAGATACTGATCAGCTGTCAGATGCTGAAACTGGATTAAGTTATATTCAAATGTGATACCTTTCTCCAAGTAATCTTTTTCAGCTCCCCATTATGTTTCCATTAATGAGGCTACAATTCTGTATTGAAGGGAATATTTTTATATTAAGATTGCATTACAACTGCAATTCCTGTTTCTATAATTTGTGAGATAGCAATGTCTGTGTAAATTTACTTTTGGGAAATCAACCCAGCAACACCAAGATACAAAATAGTTTGAATTAGGAAATCCATGATGAAAGAAACCAGCTGACATGGTTTTAAAAAAAGATAATTAACAAAATGAAAGAATGCTTTACAACTACCCACCTCCCCAGGCAGAGATAAAAATCAGCGGGCAGAAAACTCATCAAATGCATAATAAGAAGGCCATTATCAATTCATGGAAAAGTCTCACCCCAGGATTTCAAGACAATGCAGACTAACATTAAAGTGGTTTACTGGGAGAACTTGGCAAAGTTGAAGGTGGCATCCTACAAAATGGGACATAAAACAAAATCCCCGAGTGGCTGTTCATCTTTTAAAGGCAGGCAGTTTTCCCAGTTGTCATTCTTCCTCTGTCAACATTTAACAAAGCAAATCAAATCATCATTCATTTCAATCTTGTTTGCGGAATGTTATACACGAAATGTCTACTGACTACAAGTATATGCAATACACTTCAGCGGCCACTTTATTAACTATCTCCTGTACCTAATAAAGTAGCTGCTGAGTGTACGTTTGTGGTCTTCTGCTGCTGTAGTCCATCCATTTCAAGGTCTGACATGCTGTGCATTCAGAGATGCTCTTTCTTCTGCACACCACTGTTGCAACCTGTGGTTAATTGAGTTACTGTTGCAAAGTGTGGTTATTTGAACTATTGTTGCCTTCCTGTCAGCTTGAATCAGTTTGGCCATTTTCCTCTGACCTCTTATTAACAAGGCATTTCCGCCCATAGAATCACTACTCACTGGATGATTTTTGTTTATTGCACCATTCTCTGTCAACTCGAGATTGTTGAGTGTGAAAGTCCCAGGAGATTAGTTTCTGAGATACTCAAACCACCCCATCTGGCACCAGCAATCATTTCATGGTCCAATTCGCTTAGATTACATTTCTTCCCCATTCTGATGTTTGGCCTGAACAACAATTGACTCTCTTACTATGTCTGAAGGCTTATATGCATTAAGTTGCTGCCATATAATTGGCTGATTAGATATTTGCATTACAAGCAGGCATGCAGGTGCACCTAATAAAATGGCTAGGAGTCCATCTGCAGTATTTAGACATTCCCGGACAGGATTCAAAGATCATACTCTATAAGTAAACGTACATTTTTTCTTTCACTGGAGACATTGATTTTTATCCCAAGATTACTAAACCAGATTACTATATTTATTAACTTTCATCTGTAACTTACTGAAGCACAAGCCAAGATGCCAAAGAAACCAACTCTTTGTACCAAGTTCTGAACTGCCATCCTGGCTCTGGTGGGAAGATCCTAATGAGAAAAAAAAATTCAGTAAGGTACAAAATCCAAAAACAGCTTAATGTTTCAAAGCTTTTATTTAAGCAAATATGAGTTGGGCACCTGTTGCTAAGCCTGTCTCACCATTTGATATGATTACCCCCTATGATTGTCTCATTGTCAATACTGATTGCTTTGTGCTTAAAGATCAATGTGTTTAGTGATCACAATCGCTTTAACAATAATATATCATAACACTTTTGCCAAATATTGACACTAGTTTAATGGAGACACAAGAGACTACAGATGCTGGAAGCTGGAGCAAAAAGTAATCTGTTGGCAGAACTCAGAGGCTCAAGCAGAATCTGCAGAGACAAGGGGATGTCTGATGTTTCAGGCTGAGATCCTGTATCAGGACTGACAGCAGAACAGGATGATAGCCAGCATTTAGATGTGAGAGGGAGAAGATTAGTTTTATTTGTCACATGTACTTCAAAACACATTGTGAAATCAAATCAGCAAGAATTGTGGTGGGCCATGATTCTGGTGTCAATATAACATGTCCACCAATTATGAACACTAACCATTCTTCTTTAGAACGTGGGAGGAAACAGTAGCATCTAGAGAAAACCAATGCGGCCACAGATAGAACATACAAACATTTTGCAAACAGCACCGGGGAAGGGTGAGGTAGAAGCTGATAAGAGATAACTAGAAACTTAAGAAAAAAGTATTAGGCAGATGGAGCCAGACTGGGGCGGGGGGGGGGGGAGTGGAGGCAGGAGGGCTGGAGAATGATAGGTAGACCAGATAAGGAAGGGATGAAGGGCAGATAGAATCAGGTAACCAAGTGGATAGGAAAGATGAACCTCGCGAGAAGCAACCCAGGAACCCAGGGAAATAATTATGAGGATGATCAGCAGATAGAATCAGGTGAGGGAGGGTGATGAGTTCAAATGGAACATGATGGGGGTGTGTGGAAAAGGTCAATTAGTTGTCAAAAGAAACAGGAAGTGTGGAAAGTTGCCAGGATTTCAGAAAGAAGGGAAGTCAATTGGATAAATACTGTAGTAGTGATAAGGAAAGCTAAACTAGGATTGTAACCTATTCCCCACCTCTCCCGCCTCAACCTGTAGACTACAGAACTGAATGAGACAAGCTTTGGGTCCTGGAAGGCAATGTAGTGTGCCTAATCACAGTAGAAAATATGGGGAGCGTACAAAAGCATTTTACCCTAGTAACTCTTCTTTAACCACAATAAAAATTTGTAGGTTACTAATATAATCTGTTTGATTAATCACAAGGGATTCATCTGCTCTCTGCAATTATTTCAAAGGCCTTTGTAGAATTAAAATTACCTTCCTTTCCCCTTTGAACATGGTCTAGAATATTTAATTTGAAATTAGCAACATGGTAAATTAGTTTACTGTCATAGGTACCAAAGTACATGTGTCAGCAAACTAACAGGGTATCGTGGTAGTGTGGTGGTTAGCATGTTCCAGAGTTCGACCCTGGTGCCATTCTGTAAGGATTCTGTATGTCCGCCCCATGGAATGTGTGGGTTTTCCCTGGGTCTTCTGGTTTCCTCCCACATTCCAAAGACATAATGGGTAGGTAAATTAGTCACGGTAAATTGTCCCATAATTGGGTTAGGGCTGATTGAGTTTATCGGGGGTGGCTGGGACAATGTGGCTTGAAGGGCTGGAAGGACTCAATCCACACTATATTGCTGAACAAGTGCAGTGAAAAACAGTTTTGCATGACATCGACACAGATCATTTCATTCCAACAATGCATTGAAATAATACAAGCAAAAACAATAACAGAATGCAGAATAAAGAGCTATGGTTACAAAGGAAGTGCAGTACAGACAGACCATAAGGTGCAAGGCCATAATGAGGTAGATTGTGAGGTCAAGTGTCCATCTTTTATCATCAGGGAACCGTTCAAAAGCCTTAAAACCGCAGGATAAAATCTGTCCTTGAACTTGGTTAGGGTTAAGTGCTTTCAGACTTTTGTTCTTGGTGTGGGCGGGGGAGGAAGGAGAATAGAGAATGTCTGGAATGAGTGGGGTCTTTAATATGTTGACTGCTTTACTGAGCTGGGAGGAATTGACCATGGAGGGGAGCCTCAGTAATGTGATGAGCTGTGTCCATAACTCTCTGCAATTTGTTGTTACAGAGTAGCTGCCATACCAAGTTATGATGCACTCAAATAGGATGCTTTCTATGGTGCATTGATAAAAGTTGATGGGATTCAGAGGGACATGCCAAATTTATTTAGCTTCCTGAGGAAGTAGAGAAATTGTGTGCATTCTTTTGGTCATGGCATCTATGTGGTTGGACAGGACAGGGTACTGGTGATGTTCACTCTTAGGTACTTGCAGCTCAACACTGTTGACCTCAGTATCATTAATAGTGCATGCGCACTGCCTCCCTTCCTGAAGTCAATAGCCAGATCTTTTGCTTTACTGACATTGAGAGAAAGATTGTTGCCATGACAACATGCCACTAGGTTCTCTACTTCTTCCCTGAACTCCAACTCGTATTATTTGAGCTTCAGCCCAATGGTGGCATCATCTGCAAACTTGTAGATGATGTTTGAGCAGATCTGACCACTCAGTCATAAGTAAATGAGAGAATAGAGTAGGGGGTTGAAATAATCACGGTGAAGATATTGCTGCTTATCCTTATTGACTGCAGTCTGTTGGTCAGGAAGTCAAGGATCCTGTTGCAAAGTCCCAGATCCAGAAATCTGGTAGTGAGTTTGCTTGGAATTATAGCACTAAAGGCATTTTAGTACTAAAATATTAGTATTAAAGTATTGAACAGTATTTTGCAGCTGACTGCCTTGTTTACAATTTTCCCACCAGTGAAAACATCTCAACAGCCCATTTAAAACTTTACAAGTTTGAATAAAGTCACTCTTATTCTCCTAATTTCCAAGGAGCACTGACCACCTGGATGAATTCAATACCAAAGTTTAACCGGTATAAATGGCAGTTGTGCAGTTTATAAACAACCATCTATATCTCTCATAATTTGCAGTTTTATTTGCCATAAGGAAGCATATTCAGTGCACAAACCTACTTTACGACCATTTACGGAAATTACTTGAGTTTAGCAAATGACCTTCAGCATATCACTTTGCACCGAAAGAGAACATAAAACCAAACTCCACCCTAGTCATAGTCACTAAAACCAAATTTACTAATCTAAAGTTCAACAGATGTAATGCGCTGCAGCCTGTCAACTTTGCTGAGTCATTGTTTAATTGGATAATTAAATCATATTGCTAGAACAGATACAAGAACCTAACCCTCTATTATCTCACCCTCTGAGCATTCTTGTCTTCCTCACTGGATAAGGTTTATTGAAAATCATATTGCAAATAAGACTACTCTCTCAAAGTAATGTAACATTAAAGTTATTTCTCACAAAGTTTTGGGAATCTGATGCAGCAAATTTCACCTAGCACAGTCTCTCCATCACAAAATCTGTGGCTACCCCCATTTTGTAGTAGTGGAACATACTTGCGCAAGAACCTGTATGCTATGCGCTTATCATGTTTTCAAATGTACTTAGGTAATGGAAAATAACTTTATGACTGCCAGTAAAAATGAGATCACTATATTCAAGTTAAGCTGTTCAGCTACCTCATCGTTGACCATATTCGAGACTTCAATTTGAAGGTCATCTAAGCTTGCTGAAAAGAGCAGAACTGTCTCACTTCCATTGTCTAGAGTCTAAAATTATCTTCAGCTGCAAATCTTTGTTCAGCAGGTGTTCAGTTGCAATTGCAAAGCTGAACCTAGGATTTATGTTTTTCTGCATCTTTCTAGCTTTCAAAATACAGGTGTTTCACATCTCTGTTCTTTCTTCCTTATGCAAATTTTTTCACAAAGAATTTCTCCATACTCTTCTATGAGCACTCTTAGCAAAGCCAAAGGGGCCACTGAGCAGTCAAATCCTTTTCCTCGAAGGGCCCCTTAAAATTACTAAACCTGGATGATGACACACAATGTAGTTCATTAAAGTCCAGGCATCTAGCATGGGGAAAAAACTAACTTGCTCAGACTGTACAGAATTCTCCATTATGAATTCAGATTAAGTAACAGCACAGGCGGGAACCAAGATCTCACTGCTTCACACTGGGAAAATTTAGAGCAGTAGCTGTCCACCATTTTGTGTATTTAAAAACCCAACATTTACCAGAATTAAGAATGTGCATATTTTTAATGTAGAAAAATTTTAAAGGAATAGAAATCAACATACTTCTGTAAGTTCTCAGTTCTCTGAAGTGTGCAGTTGACTATATAGACTAAGACCCTAACTTGGGCTCAGTTAGTACACAGATGGTATCCAAGTCAAAGTTGTACAGCACGAAACAGGCCCTATGGTCCACCATGTCCACATTGAAAACAATTCAATTTGCTTGTACTAGGTTCATATCCTTCCACGCCTCACCTGTCTAAATGTTTCATAAATATAAAGATTGCACCTGACTTCAACACCTCTTCTGGAAGAGCATCAACCACTCTTGTGTAAAAAAAACACTTTCCCTTAAATCTTCTTTTAAACTCCTTCTCTCACATTAAGCCAATGCCTTCTTGTTTTTAATTCACTACCATGGAAAAAGATTCTAATCATCCGTACCAAGTCTCTTTCTTAATTTACTTTTACCAGGTCAGTCATCTTCACTCCAGAGAAACTCAATCTATCCAGTCACTCCCATTACTATAATCCCCAAATCCTGGCCACCTGCTGGCAAATCTTTCCACACACTCTCATGTACAATCACATCCTTCCTGTAGTGTGACAAAAGAACCACACACAATACTTCCAAATACAATCTAACCAGAGCTTTGTAAATGTGCAACCTAACATCTGAGCTTTAATATTCTCTACTCTATCTTCTGAAGGCAGGCATGCCAAATGCTTTTACCATGCTATCTGCCCATGTGGCTACTTTCAGGGCACTATGACTCAAATCACAATGTCGTCCTGTTCATTAGTATTCCTTAGTGCCCTACTATTTACTGCTCCTACTTGACATCCCAATTGTGGTTAAAAACAGCAAAATCTTTATTATGGAAAAAAATAAGGTTGGATTGCTGCTCCTAATCACTACCCAGTGTCTTCATTGCCACTGGGTATGAATAAGAAAGGGCTACCCTTTACCACATTGTAATAATTTCATAGTATCAAAGTTATTAAGAATAGGGAAGGTGACTCCAGGGGATTGTAAATTGGAACACAACCATATCCATGTAATAAAGCAACACCTTAAGAAATGACTGTACCAAAGGATTAGCAGGGGAAGGTAGGTTGGCGTGGGTAAATTCCATCTGTGGTCGCTCATCAGCATTTGCAGAAAGTCAACGACAGGGGAATTTGATTTAATAAATCTAAGGTACCAAATTTTATGACACAAAGATTCAGGTCTTAATCATTTCTTTTCAATTTCTTCTGATTTTCTCTCCTCACCCAACATTGTTAGGAATCAGTGCAAGCTCGAGATGTAGTCCCGGCTTCTGCCACTCATCTTTGTCACCTCTCAGTTTGGACAACTCATCAGCAATGCAATAATAATCACTAACTCTTAAGTGTCCCTCCAGTAAAATGCCTGATGGAAGTTGTGTTTGATGAATCTTTCAGAGTATTGTTTTGAAGTAATTAAAGAAGAGGTATTTGAAAGGTAGGGCACAGGATGTTGTCAATACGGACCTTAGCAGGGCCTTTGATGAAGTCCCATATGGCAAGCAGGTCTAGAAAATTAGGTCTCATGGAATCTAGGGATTGCCAGCTAGGTGGATTCTAAATTGGTTCAAAGATAGGAAGCAGAGGGTGATGGTTGATTCTTGTTCCTTGGAATGGAGACTGGTGACAAGTGGTGTCACAGGGATTAGTGTTAATACTTGTTATTGTTATAAATAATTTGGATGTGGCCACACAAGGCTTGATCAGGAAGTTTGCAGAAAACAGGTGCTACTGCTAGTGAAGAAGGGTGTGAATTACAGGGGGATCTTGATCATTTAGGGAAGTAGCAATTAAATTTCAAATCAAATAAGCATGAGGTGATGTATTTTAGGAAGTCAAAAAAAGCACAGGACTTAATATTATGAATGTAGGGCAATAACGAGTATAATTGAACAATAAGACTTAGGAGTTTGTTGAAAGCACAGTCACAAGAAGACAGAGTGGTGAAGAGGGCATTTAGGAAACTGAGTAAAGGAGTTGGGACATCATGCTGCAGTTGTACAAGGTGTTGGCGAGGCCACACTTGGAGTACCATGTATGGTTTTGGTCATTCTGTTATAGGAAAGACATAGTTAAACTGGAAAGAATGCAAACACTTACAAGAATATTACCAGAACTAGAGGGCTTGAGTTATAGGGAGAGAATGGCCAGGCTCAGCTGTTATTCTTTGGAACATAGGGACGTGTGTATGTAGGAAGTGTTTAAAATTATGAAAGGAATAGATAAGCTGGATGGTAACAGTCTTTCCCCCCCAAGGTAAGGGAATCCAAAATTCAGTTTAGGGTAAGGGGCAAGGATATAAAAGGTACTCGAGGGTAACATTTTCTACAGATGGTGGAGAGTGTATGGAAAGAGCTGCCAGAGGAAGTGGTTGAGGCTGGTACAAATGAATCTCTTAAAAAAAATCACTTGGACAGATTCACATAGGGGCAGGGCTTACAGGGATATGGGCCAAATGCAGGAAACTGGGATCAGCTGTGTGGGCAAGTCGTTGGTATGGACTTGCTGGGCCTAAGTGCCTATATTTCGACATGGCTGAATTATAAACTGCTGAATAAAATAGAGTTATAAAAGAGTGCAGATAATGGAATTGGCAGCAACAAAATCTGATGGAGCAAGTCAGCAGGTCAAGCAGATGCCAAAGGACTGCTCTCTGCTATCTCCCCTTATGAACCCCTTGGACCATGACCCCACCAACAAACACCAGGCCATATCATGCTCTGTCACAGATCTAATTATATCAGGAGAACTCCATTCAACCTCTAACATGATAGTGCTTCAAGACCACACTTTCTACTTCTATCTCTTACCCAAGATTCATAAACAGGACAGTCCTGGTAGACACATTGTTTCTGCTTGCTCTTGTCCCACAGAACTGGTTTTGTCCCATTGAAGGGTCCCAGCCCAAAACGTTGACTGTACTTTTTTTTTCATAGATGCTGCCTGGTCTGCTGAGTTCCTCCAGCATTTTGTATGTGTGTTGCTTGGATTTCCAGCATTTGCAGATTTCCAGCATTTCCAGATTTCCTCCTCTGTTTTTGTCCTGTCACTACTCATCTACATTTGGGTCACTTCGCATGCCCTCCAGCATTTGGACAACTTCCGATTCCTCAGCTCCCACTGCCTCAATTTGGATATCCAGTATTTATATATCTCCACCTCCTATCAGGAAGGTCTTAAAGCCCTTCACTTCTTTCTACAACAAAGACTCACCTATTCTGCTCCAACACTCTCATCCACCTGCCTGAACATGTTCTTATTTTGAACAATTTCTTTTCTGACTCTTCTCACTTCACAGTAATCAATAGTAATGTCTGATTTTTTTGGTGGGTACACGGAACTGCTCTCCCGAACCGCTGCCCACCTATTTCATTGTTACATGGTCGACTGCACTGCATCAACTTATTAAATCTGCCTCAATCCCAGGAGACAATCTATCACTGATATTAACTATAAACTGACCAAAACTTACAGCAACTTAGACTACACCTCTTCCCATCCTGGCTCTTGCAAGGATGCTATTCTGTTCTCCCAGTTTCTCCTTTTACAAACGAGGTTTTCTGCTCCAGAACAGCTGAAATGCCTTTTTTCAGCTTCACTTCTGCTGTGCCTGATCGAGCCTACTCTAACATTTCTGCTTCTCGTACTTCTGCCCTCACCCCACCTCCCTCCAGAGTTCCCCTCATCCTCACCTTTCACCTAATGAACCTCTGTTTCCAGCATATCATCCTTTGTCATCTCAGCTACCTGTAATGAGATATCACTGCTTGCCACATCTTCTCCTCCCTACCCCTTTCTGCTTTCCACAGGGACCACTCCCGCTATGACTCCCTAGTCAGCTCATTTCTCTCGACCTATCCCCTGCAGTTGTACGAGGTGTGACATTTATCCTTGCACCTCTATCGGGGATCTAAACAACCCACCTGGATGAGACAAAAGTTCACATGCAACTCATCCAATTATCCAGTACATTCAGTGCTACATAAGAGAGACTAAGTCCCCTAGAATGATAAAATGAACTCTTGAACTCACGGTCTACCTCACTGTGGCCTTGCACCTTATTGTCTGTCTGCACTGCACTTTTGGTATGATTTGGTGTTATTTCTCTCTTGTATTCCCTCAATGCCCTGCTACAATGAAATGATCAGTATGTATGGCATGTAAAACAACTTTTTAATGTGACAATGCAATTAAACCAATTTACCCACACTCCTCAACCCACCTTTTCATATTTTTCTTTCCCCCTCGTCTCTGACTGCCTCCATCCATTGTTCATTCGCCACTTTCTCCAAGTCTACTCTTGTTCCCCTCACCTATCTGGCACAAGTTACCAGTCATCTTCTGCTCCTCCTCAGTTCACCAAGTCTCACCAATCCACTCCCCTTTTTTATACTGGCTATCTCATCTCTCTGCTCTCAGTCACGATGCGGGGCCTCAACCCAAAATGTTGACAATTCACTTCCTTCCACAGATGCTGCTAACCTCGTGAGTTCTTCCAAGCAGATTGCTCATTACTGCAGAAGCAAAAAAGCATTCTGTGATAAATACCTTGATACTTGAACATATCATAAAACCATAGTTTGCCTTCTCTGATGCAAGTATTAGAAAAGTCAGAATCTATTAACTGAACAGTATCCTCAGACCATAAGGCATCAGCAAGCAAGATGAGGTTGAGTATGCATCAGCAAGGGAGATGAGGTTGAGTACAGGGCTACTGTAGGAAACTTTGTCACATGGTGTGAGCAGAATTATCTGCAGCTTAATGTGAAAAAGACTAAGGAGCTGGTGGTAGACCTGAGGAGAGCTAAGGTACCGGTGACCCCTGTTTCCATCCAGGGGGTCAGCGTGAACATGGTGGAGGATTACAAATACCTGGGGATATGAAGTGACAATAAACTGGATGGGTCAAAGAACACTGAGGCTGTCTACAAGAAGGATCAGAGCCGTCTCTACTTCCTGAGGAGACTGAGGTCCTTTAACATCTGCCGGACGATGCTCAGGATGTTCTACAAGTCTGTGGTGGCCAGTGCGATCATGTTTGCTGTTGTGTGCTGGAGCAGCAGGCTGAGGATGGCAGACACCAACAGAATCAACAAACTTATTCGTAAGGCCATTGATGTTGTGGGGATGGAACTGGACTCTCTCACGGTGGTGTCTGAAAAGAGGATGCTGTCTAAGTTGCATGCCATCTTGGTCAATGTCTCCCATTCACTACATAATGTACTGGGTGGGCACAGGAGTACATTCAGCCAGACACTCATTCCTCCAAGATACAGCACAGAGTGTCATAGGAAGTCATTCCTGCCTGTGGCCATCAAACTTTACAACTCCTCCCCTGGAGGGTCAGACACCCTGTGCTGATAGGCTGGTCCTGGACTTATTTCATAATTTACTGGCATAACTTACATATTACTATTTAACTATTTATGGTTCTATGACTATTTATTATTTATGGTGCAACTGTAACGAAAACCAATTTCCCCCTGGGATCAATAAAGTATGACTATGACTATAAGACATAGGAGCAGAATTAAGACATTCAGCCCATCGAGTCTGCTCTGCCATTCCATCATGGCCAATCCCGGTGCCCACTCAACCCCAGACACCTGCCTTCTCACCATATCCTTTGAATCCCTGACTGATCAGGGGGGATCTATCAACTTCTGCCTTAAATATACCCACAGCCTCCACCGCAGTCTGTGGCAGAGCATTCTACAGATTCACTGCTCTCTGGCTAATAAAAAATTCCTCCCTACCTCTCTTCAATAATGAGGCTGTGCCCTCTGGTTCTGGTTACCCCCACCAAGGAAAACATCCTTTCCACATCCACCCTGTTTAGGCATTTCAACATTCGGTAGGTTTCATGAGATTCCCCCGCATTCTTCTAAATTCCAGTGATTACTGGCCCAAAGCTGCTAAAACCTCCTCATATGTAAACCCCTTCATTCCCAGAATCATTCTTGTGAACCTCCTCTGGACTCTCTCCAATGACAGTACATTCTTTCTGAGATATGGAACCAAAACCGTTGACAATACTCCAAATGCGACCTGATCAGTGTTTTATAAAGGCTCAGCATTACCCCCTTGCTTTTATATTCTATTCCCCTTGAAATAAATGCCAACATTGCACTTGCCTTCTTTACCACAGACTCAACCTGTAAATGTACCTTCTGGGAGTCTTGCACGAGGACTCCTAAGTCCCCTTGCACCTCTGGTGTTAGAACCTTCTCCCCATTTAGATAATAGTCTGCACTGCCATACATTTCCCAACACTGTATTTCATCTGCCACTTTTTTTGCACATTCTTCCAATTTGTCCAAGTCCTGCACCAATTGTATTGCTTCCTCAGCACTACCTACCCCTTTACCCATTTTCATATTATCCACAAACTTTGCCACAACGCCATCAATTCCATTACACAAATCATTGACAATGAAAAATAATGATCCCAATACTGACCCCCGCTAGATACTGGCAGCCAAACAGATAAGGCCCCTTTTATTCCCACTTGCTGCCTCCTGCCTATCAGCCATTCCACTGCCCATGCCAGCATCTTTCCTATCACACCATAGGATTTTATCTTGTTAAGCAGCCCCATGTGTGGCACTTTATCAAATGTCTTCTGAAAATCCAAGTAAATGACATCCACTGCCTCTCCTTTGTCCATCCTGCTTGTTACTTCCTCGAAGTGCTCTAACAGATTTGTCAGGCAAATCCTAGGTGGACTGTCAGCCATGAAGGTCCCAGGTGGAAACTCAGAAATATCGTTGCACTCAGATGTAGAAGGATTCTTCACTGCTGTTTCTCTAACAGTTTTGTCTGACCAGTCAAAGTTGTTAACGCAATCTGAACCCCCAAACCTAAAGGACCAGTAGACTACTCTTAGTCTGGCCTCTACAGTCTTCACTGCTGAAAATATAGAAGGCTGTATTAGGTTAAAATTATTCTAAACTTCAGGCAAAACTCTTTGCCAAGGAATTCTCCAGATGGTCAAGAAACCTCCAGGTGGCCATGGTCTATCACTATAAATATCTGCACGGCTGCATAAGAAAGTTAGAGTTCTAAAGTGTCAGTCCATCAGACCAGTTGTCTTCTTTATGAATATTGCCTCGCCTTATTGACTGTCAGTAACTTCTCCATCACCTGTCTAAGTTGGCGTTTTTTGTTTATAGCATCTCTCAGCGGGCAAAATACTATGTTTCTTGCTATTTGTGCAGACTGCACATTTACCTCTGCTCATTTATGACTAGATATTTGTCTCATTGTCATACAACTAATTATTCATCCAGAGTAAAGTGTCGAAGTTTGGAAGCTTTTATAACCAGATTTGTGCAAGTGTTCAAGCAAAATACAATGTTAACTTGTCACAAGGAATCAGTAGGATTGATTGATAAATAGATGGCCAAAATTAATAATGATATAATGAATCTTACAAGCTGGAGGGCTTTCCTGGATCGACAAAATGGAAGGACAATGTTAACATGGATAGCTTCAGCCTCTCCAAGAGGACCTCAACCTTATCGTGGTTTGGAGGCTTGCATGCCTCAATAACCTGGAGAGCTATACTGGCTGGGTCACCCATGCCAAACAGGTCAAAGTGCAGAGGCCAGATTATATGTAGTCCACCGGTCCTCTAGGTTTGGTGGTTCAGAACAGGGCTAACAATCTTGACTATTCAAACAAAACTGTTACAGAAACAGCAATGAAGAATCCTTCTAACATCTGAGTGCAACAGTATTTCTGAGTCTCCACCTAGGACTTGCATGGCTAACAGCAGTGAAAACAGCGAGGAAGCTATGGACACAATGAAGGAAGCATGAATACCAACAAGAATGGAGGATCTTTATTGTTGCCTTAAATGTCAGCAGGCATAATTGGCACCAAGTTATTTTAGCCTCTGGACTAAGAAAGTGAAGAATTTTTTGAATCCAGGCAGGGTTGAGGAGTGGCATAATCTAGCAATATTTTAAAATAGGAAAATATTCAATGCTTAAACTAATCCATGGAACAAAAGCTGAAGGAAGTGTAATGATCAAAAAGGTATAAGAACAAGGCAGCTGGGTTTTCCAAAGTCTAGAGGTAGGGCTGTTCCAGACAAGTAACACAGTTTAATAGCAGGAAGTTTCCTTATTGCTTGCTGATGCAATCTTACCACAGCAGTTCCAGCTAACTACTATAAAGTCCACGTTGACAAATTCTTCAACAACTGTGGTCAGAGGAAGCTGTTTATCTTCTGAGTCATCCCTGTCCAAACGGTTACTGGAAATGGAGATTTCACCGAAACCACGTGACCATCCCAGACAAAACCGCACTTCAGAGGGTGCAGTGAAGGTTCAATGAGAACGCCTCAGGGTTACACAAACACTGCAGCTGCTCCTCATTAGCAAAGTAACTCAACCCACACTGTGTGACTTCTCAGCTCATTTGCCAAATTAACACAAATGTTTCAGGCTTCAAAGCAGTTCTCAGTCTTACATTTTCAGCCAGAGAAAACTTCACCTTTAAATTTGATCTTTTTCCCTTCTTAATTTTAAGGATTAAGTACAGCACTTAGCTAAGAGACTATAGCCTCATTTTTAATAGTTAAAAATGGCACTCACAGAAAATCAACGTTTTTATACTTGATTTTTTATTCCATTGAAAGATTTTTTTTTTCAAAATTTGATCATCAGCTTCCAACTGGTAAAACTTTAAACAGTCTAATGAGAGTGTGATTTGATAAAGGCAGCTGAACAAGTATGAGGGGAGGATCAGACCAAATGTTGAACACAATGAGGTAATTGCAGATGCTTAGACTTGAGGTTTTAAAAATAGTTTCATAAAAAGTCGTGTAAATATATAGAAGAACAAATATTATGGAAAGCAGTATTTTTCAAGCAACAGTGTTGCTTTAAATTGCTTTAAAAGTTATTAAACTGGAAAGAGCGTCGCCAGGACTTGAGTGAGAGTTATAGGGAGAGGTTGGACAGGCTAGGACTTCATTCAATGTAGGCAACTGAGATTTTGTAGAGATGTATAAAATAAAAAGGGTAGATAGACTGAATACACTGGTTTTTATCCCCCCCAGGCTTATGGAATTAAGAACTCGGGAGTATCGATTTAAGCAACACACACAAAATGCTGCTGGAACTCAGCAGCTTGGGCAGCATCTATGGAGGGGAATTAAACTGTCAATGTTTCGGGCCAAGACCCCTCATCAGAACTGGAAAAGAAGAGAGCAGAAGCCAGAATATGAAAGTGATAGTAGAGAGAGGTAAGACCAGGTGATGGGGAAGGTGTTTGGGTGGGGAGGGGCTAGGAAGTAAGAAGCTGGGAGGTGATAGGTGGAAGATGTAAAGGCATGGTTATGTGTTACTCAAGATTTCCAGGACCTACAGAATCTTTTGTGTATGAGCATAGGGTTTAAGGTGAGAAGAGAAAGGTTTAAGGTGAGAAGAGAAAGATTTAAGAGTACCTTGAGGGGAACCTTTTTTTTTTAAAAACATAACAAGTAGTATTTATGCGGAATGAGCTGCTGGGGGTAGTAGTTGAGACATATACATATATTGGAAAAGGTTAAGGGTGTTATGGGCCAAGCCCTGACAAATGGGACTGGCTTGAATAGAACATCTTAATTAGCATGGAACCATTGGGCCAAAGAGCCTGTTTCCATGCTTTCCTAGGCTACGTCCACACTACGCCAGATAATTTCAAAAATGAAGCCTTTTCTCTTCGTTTTGACCTTCCGTCCACACTGAAGCAGCGTTTTCAGCCCCCGAAAACAGATTTTCAGAAACGGTCTCCAGAGTGAATAAATCTGAAAACGCCTAATATCCGTTGCAGTGTGTACGGGGTAACCGGAGCTTTTTAAAACCGCTGTCATGACGTGCTGGAACAAATGACAGCAGCGCGGCATTTCATTGTTTTCTTATTATTATTATTACTACTTTATTGTCGCCAAATAATTGGTACTAGAGCATACAATCATCACAGCGATATTTGATTCTGCGCTTCGCAGAACCTAACAATTTCAGAACAGACGGCAACAAGACTGAAGCCAGAAGAGTTAGAAATGTACTCACCAAATACTTTGACCCACAGCTTACTGAATAAATAAGTATACTCACTTTGCCCTGTTTTCTGTCCTTGCTTGTATGAAGGTGGTTTACCTATTTGTGCAAGTAATTCTCGAACAATAGGTGTGTAACAGCCTAATGTAACATTGTATGGAAATACAAGATAACACTGATGCAGACATGTTTTATACATTTAACAAGGTGCTTTATTAACGTAACAGAGTTGGTCAGTTTTTCCAATCTTCGTCATCAGCCGGGTCATATTGTCCGTGAACTCCCTGTCGGTTGCCTCCATACGCTCCAGTGTTTTTTTTAGTTTTAAGTCCTCCTGCACGAGAGCCAACAGCAATTCCTTTTAAGTTTTTTTCACTCTGTAACTGGATAAACATGCACTAAGTATACAGTTTCCTCTTCGCTTGTTTTCTGTGTGTCCTGCGCGTGCTCAGTAGAGGAGATTCGCCCAAATATCTGTGTTAGTGTAGACAGAGATATTTTGAAAAATGCTTAGTGTGTACGCCTGTCGTTTTTGCTCAAAACCGGCGTTTTCAAAATTATCTGGCGTAGTGTGGACGTAGCCCAAGTATGACTTTATAATATTCTACACTAGTTCTTTACCTGTATTCTGTTGTCCAGAAAAATAGCCCTTACTATTTTAAAAAAAAGGCTCCAAGAATATGATGCACAATTCAGCAAGAGTACAAGCTCACCAGACTTCCCTTAATGAGACTCTATAATGGGTTTTCAAACTGACTTCACACTCATGTCTGAAAATAACTTCTGGTTGATTCCAAACTAGCCTGGAAATAGGAAGCAGAGGATGGTGGTTGAAGGTTGTTACTTGGAATGGAAGACAGCAACTAGCAGTATGTTGCACAGGTTGGTGCTGGGACCCTTTATTTATTATTTATATAAATAATTTGATAAGAATGCACAAGGGTTGATTAATAAATGTGTGGGTGACACAAATTTAGGAAGCATTGCTGATACTGCAGAAGCTCATTGTAGATTACACGGGCATCTTCAGAATCAGATTTATTGTCACTGACATAAGTCATTAAGTGTGTTTTCTGGCAGCAGTACTGTGAAG
Source organism: Mobula hypostoma (assembly GCF_963921235.1). NCBI lineage: Eukaryota > Metazoa > Chordata > Chondrichthyes > Myliobatiformes > Myliobatidae > Mobula > Mobula hypostoma. The sequence continues at coordinate 7,618,622 of NC_086119.1, forward strand.
GCATAACAAATTACTACAAGTTACAATAAAAAGAGAAATAGTGAAGTAGCATTCATTGGTTCATGGACCGTTATGATTCCTGATCAGTGAGGGAATTGGGTTATGGAGGGGCAAATGGATTTCAATACAGATATGTGTGAGCTGATGCATTTTTGAAAGTCAAACCATTGTCGGACTTAAGAGTATGAATGGTAGAGCACCAAGGAGTGTAAAAAGAGGAATTTACAAATATAAATGCATGGTTGCATTTGGAAAGTGGCCTCATGGGGAGACAAGGTGATGAAAAAGCATTAAACATACTGACCTTCATCAGTTAGGACAGCGTATAAGAGTTGAGATATTATGTTGCAATTATACAAATTATTGGTGCGGTTACACTTGGGAGTACGATGTATAGTTTTGGTCAAACTGTTACAGAAAAGACATGGTTAAACTGGAAAGAGTGCAGATTACATTTATGAGGATGTTGTCAGGACTAGAGGGCCTGAATTCCAGAAAGACATTGACCAGGCTTGGTCTTGATTCCTTGGAATGTAGAAGAATGAGGGGTGATCCTACAGAAATGATTAAAATTATGAGAGGCAGAGTGTTCTGTCTCTATAGGTGTCGTTCACACTGTACAAACATCACTTCCTGTTTGTAAGTTTTTTACATCATTTCCTGCACAAATTAATTTGGAGTACAGGTGTCCCCCGCTTTTCGAACGTTCGCTTTACGAAACCTCACTGTTATGAAAGACCTACATTAGTACTCTGTTTTCGCTTTCAGAAGGTGTTTTCACTGTACGAAGAAAGGCAGTGCGCGACAAAAAATCAGCATGCGATAAAAGGCAGCGTGCGCCCCGAGCAGCCGCTCTGCCCCGGATTCGGAACGGCATTGCTGAAACACGTTGCATTGAGCAGCCGTTAGCAAGATGAGTTCTAAGGTATCGGAAAAGCCTGGAAGAGTAAGGGTGTTACACTTAGCGTAAAACTAGACATAATTAAGTGTTTCCATCGTGGTGAACAAAGCAAGGACAAAGTGAGTTTGGCTTGTGGAAGCTGATGAAGATGATGTTGAAGAGGTTTTGGCATCCCATAACCAAGAACTGATAGATGAAGAGCTGATGCAATTGGAAGAGGAAAGGATAACAATCGAAACCGAATGCAGAAAGTGAAGCAACTGCATGAGATTTTCGCTGCAATGATAAAGTACAACTTTAATCTTGAAAGGGTACGTAGGTTTAAGGGATATTTGCAGGATGGTTTGAGTGCTTACAAACAACTGTATGACAGAAAAATGCGCGAGGCTCAGCAGTCAAGCAAGCCTTCCACATCAGCCACAGCAGACGACGAACCTCGACCTTCGACATCGAGGCAGGCAGTCATAGGAGAAGATGAGCTGCCTGCCCGAATTGACGATGAGATGACACTCACGTGTCCCACCACCAACACCCGGGCCCCGGACAGATAGTGTACCGATTCGCGAACAACGCAACGGTAGCTGGGAGGCACACAGCACATCTTTAAGAAAAAAGCCAAAATAAACAAGCTAATTATTTAGGTGCCACCGACACGTAATTGTCGGCCCAGATCAGTGCCGATTTCCAATTGCATCGCCTCTGATCTGGGCTGACAATTACGTGTCGGCGGCACCTAATTAATTAGCATGTTTATTTCGGCTTTTTTCTTAACGATGTGCTGTGTGCCTCCCGGCTACTGCTGCATTCTTTGCGGCAATGTATCGGGTTGGCGGCCCGGAGGGTGGGAGCCAGTGCACCACCCAGCCTGCGACGACTCAGTCTAACACACCATCATCAGTGTGCTCGGCGTTGTTTTCCCAATTCCGGTAAGTGATATTACACTGTACATACATTATTTCTACTTTATATAGACTGTGTATTTTTACGTGTTATTTGGTAGATTTGGCAGCTTCATAGTTTAAAGGTTACTGGAGAGCATGTTTATGCCAACAGCGCTTGCATGAGATTTTCGCTACGGAGATCTGTGCAGGTAATCGTAGAGAAGTATTTTTACTTTATATAGGCTGTGTATTTATCATATCATTCCTGCTTTTACTATACGTTACTGTTATTTTAGGTTTTATGTGTTATTTGGCATGATTTGGTAGGTTATTTTTGGGTCTGCAAACGCTCACAAAATTTTCCCATATAAATAAATGGTAATTGCTTCTTTGCTTTACGACATTTCGGCTTACAAACCGTTTCATAGGAACGCTCTATCTTCGGGGGAAACCTGTACAACTTGAAACAAACATGGTAGAAAAACATCCACCTCCACTCACTTTTTATTTGCCCTTGAAACAGCAATATTTGTGAGCCTTAGGCTTTCTTAGTTTTGGTAAACATTTAGATGTACAGTACTTTGAATGAAGTACTATGTTTATCGCTCATCACTATTAAGCTATGGTTGTGCCACAAGTTCACACTGGTCTATGGCATGGCTATAGAAAGTTGAATGTGTGTTTTACCTTGTTTAATGCTGATTTTGAAAATAATCAATATTAGTACTTTGTATATTCAGGCATGCAATAATTCTGTATTGAATCTAATACCACGTTTTACTTAACTTTCTACAGTTTCACAAAGTTAGTTAGATACTGACTGTTATGCCACTGGCGATGAGGGCAGAAATGAAAGCCCTCTGCCTCTGTTTGTCCTTGGCTATCTTCTTTATTGTGCCCAGGTGTGGTTCAGAGTCCTCATTTCTGCCTCTAAGCTACGGCGCCAAGTTGTCTTTGGTCTCCCACATTTCCTTCACCCTTCAGGGGTCCCAAGAGGTATTGTCCTGATGATGGAGTTGGCCTCTCTTCTCACCATGTGCCCAAGCCATCTCCAATGTTTACCCATGATGACTGTGACCATGTCCTCTTGGTGACACTGAAGAAGTCTACAGGTCGTTGGAGATCTTTCTTGGCCAGAAAATATGAAGGATCTTCCGGAGGCTCATGGTGTGGAATGACAGCTTGGCAAGGTCGTTCTCTGTCACGCGCCAGCATTCTGACCTGTACAAGAGCATGGCCAGAACACGGCTCTGGTACAGCTTCACCTTGGTTGATCTCCATATGTTGCTCATTGATCTGAAAACATTTCTAGCTTTGCTGAGTGAGTCTGCACTAGAGTCGGAATTGGTCCCAACATCCTGCCAAATGATGTGGTCAGTTAGGTGAATCTGTCTGTGCTGGGTAAGTCACGTAGGAGACTCTACATTGAGGGCCATGGTCTCAGTCTTTGGATGACTCTGAGCCCAACCTGTCCACCAAAGGTATACAGGCAGCAGGTTTCTCTTGTGTGTGCTGGTACTTCTTCTTCATATCACCTTCTTATTCTGACTTCTCCATTTTTCTCCTGTCCTGATGAAGGGTGTCTGCCTGAAATGTTGACTGTTTACACTTTTCCATAGATGCTGCCTGACCTGCTGAGTTCCTCCAGCATTTTGTGTGTTGCTTTGGCTTTCCAGCATCTGAACAATGTATCATCAGCAGAGTCAACATTTTTTGACACATTCAGTATCCAAAGTTCTGTCTCCTCATACACTCTTAAAACACGTTTTGGAACATCAGAAGTTGGCGGAAGAAGAGCCAGTGGATTTTTTGTGGTGGCCTGCTTACCCTTGCCAACCCTCAATGAGTGTGACCATATTCCCAACAACAGGAATGAAATCCCAACCCCTGAATCTGCACACAGTCAGCCACACCTTAAGGACATACAATAGCTGACAAGATCCCCCAATTGACTCTATTGGCAGAGACATTATTGGTGCACATAAAGTATGCAAACAGCACAATGGTCAGCATGACACTCCTTATGCCAACAACTGGACCTGTGCTGGGTCACAGTGGGTGAAATCTGCCTCAATAGAGTTCACCAACCCACTGTCAGCATGTTCAAGACTAATGTTCAGGAGAACAAAAGCCAAACGGTCACTATGGGCAAAAAAAGGTGAATGATTACTTCATATCTTATCATATACAACCAGGTATGTCAATCAATGGAAAGAACACCTCAGAATGAAAACATCAAATAGACTTGAACACAAGTTAGCAAAATTCATCATCTACAGTTAAAAACGATTAAATCAGTCTCCAGCAGAAACAATCATGAAATTTGCTGAATGCAAATATTTAACAAATGAACATTGCTACAAATTCTCTCATAAAATGCATCCACCTTCCAATACATGAATGATTAACATGATGAACAAGTCTTCAAGCATTTTTCAGATTACTCGAGCAGAAAGACATCAGTTATTGAATCATTCAAGACTAGTTTGATTTTGGATAAAGTATCAAGTTGGCAAATGCTTGACTATTTTGCACGTAGGAGTGCCAACCATGTCTTTGCAAGTAATTTCCTACCGCTGAATGCTCAAGTAGAGGGATTTTATCTCCTCAATTCATTAACAAATCAAAATATTAAAAAGTAATCAGCTCAGAGGCCAAAGTTATAATATTTTCAGCAGTGTTTTTAAGGTGGAGGAGGATAGATTGCTATGAATGTAAAGTATTCCTCTTCTTGGCACTTCAGAATTAGGATCAGGTTTATTACCAGTGAAATTTGTTGTTTTGCAGGAGTAATACAGTGCAAGACAAAATTACTACAAGTTACAAAAATAAATAGTGCAAAAGATGAAGGATGAAGTCATGTTCATGAACTGTTTAGAAATCTGATAGCAGAGGAGAAGAAGCTGTTCTGAGTGCGGATCTTCGGGTTCCTATACCTCCTCCCCAACTCTAGTAAGAAAAAGTGGCATGTCCTGGATGGTGACCGTCTTTAATAATTGTACCACCTCATGAAAATATTTTTAATGGTGGGAAGGGCTGTGCCTGAGATTGAACTGGCTGAGTCTGCAGCCTCTTGTAATCTTGTATACTAAAGGCTCCATACCCGCTTAGTCCACACATTCTTTTATTTCAAAGAATGATTGTAGGTTATCATACAAAATTGTTCCAGAGGTTGAGAGAGGCTTCTGACAGTAGTGAATTTTCCACAAGAGGGTTACTGAAGCGTTAGTCTTTAAATATAATCAAGACAGAAATAGATAGATATTTTACAAATTAAGAGAATCAGTCAATGAAAGGTTCAAGTTTCAGATTCATCTATTTATCAATTGTACATTGAAACGTGGTGAGACGCACTGTTTGCGTTAATAACTAACACATCGTAGAGATGTGCTGGGGCAGCCTGTAAGTTACACCAAATATTCTGGCACCAAATAATTAATAATGATTAATATAGTGGCACTGAGAGAAATAAATAAAGGGGCGGCACGATAGCGCAGCATTTAGTGTAATGCTTTGCAACGCCAGCGATCAAAAGATTGAGTTCCAATTCCTGCCACTGTTTGCCAGCAATTTGTATGTTCTATCTGTAACTATGTGGGTTTCCTGAGGGTGCTCCAGTTTCCTCACACACTTCAAAAGACAAACAGGTTAGGGTGGGCAGGCTATGTTGATATTGGAAGCATGGCAACCACTTGCGGGCTGCCCCAGCACATCTTTGAGTTGTGTTAGTCATTGACATAAATGACACATTTCACAGTACGTTTCAATGTAAGTGACAAATAAAGCTAATCAATCAGAATGATCTTATTGAATGGCAAACTCATGTACAAAGCATACCCCAACTTCTATGTTCTAACTTCCATAGTACTCATTACCTTAATACAGAGATGTGCAATCTGAATACCTTACCTAGTTCATTGGTTCAGAGTCACTAGTGTAGCTGTAAAGCATCAAACATTAAGGGAGAAGGCAGAAGAATGGGGCTGAGAGGGATAATAAATCAGCCATGATTGATGGTAGAGAGATTTGATGGGCTGAATGGCCTAATTCTCTGGCCTTACAACTAGGATTTTTCAACTTCATTGGGTGTTGAACAATATTAATAAGATACAAAGCATATCCAATCAAATTAATTTTGAAAATGTCTTGACTCATACAAGATACCACAATTATCAATGCCATAGGCGTGTGACAGGCTTCTAGTCATTTTGTGAACATTTTGACGCTCATCTCAAAGTAACAGGCAAAACCAAAGTACGCAATCTTGACTTGCCATGTGTAGCCAGATGAGTAATTTCATCTCTTCGGTTTATGCAAAAATCTTCTGAAAAGCAACTAGTAATAAAAATACCCAGAATATACTCATTTTGCTACCACTAGCAAAACCATAAAATACTGCTTCATCAATTTGCTTGGGAGAGGTTTCTTTAAAATAAATGGGCCATTTGTTGGAAATAGTTGTGCCACAAACTATTACCAAGCCTTAATTCCATTAAGATAGCGAATAACTCTGACAGTAAGATTCCAAGTCTGCTCCTTTAGCCTGTGCCAATTAGACAGCCTCACCCATGGCAGGGACAGGGTGGGATAGTTGTTTTTCATATAAGCCGTGCAGGGTGGGACTGGGAAAGGAAGTGAGAATCTATGGCCTTACTGATGACTACAAATGTAGTCCTGGGTCTAGCAAGGGAAGTGTTAGAATTAGACCAACTAGTTTTGCATGAAGAATAGTGCACACCAAACACTACACTCAAACCAAAGGTCAGAGTCAGTACCTTCAGAGACAAGGTGAAATACTGTGACTGTAAACAGCCTCAAGTTCTCAAGCAGTTTGTGTGTAGCAGATTACAGTAAAAAGCTGTCTGTAATTTAGCAATGAACTGCTAATATCTAACCAACACAGAACCAGATGGAGACCGTTAAAGGAGCATTCAGCTTATTCCATACTTACGATTGTCCCCAAACTGTTGACACTGAATGCCATAGTGATAGAAGTTTAATTCTTCACCACAGTTAACTTTGTACACATTATCAAAATGATTAAAAACATAGGAGGATTTTCCACAAATAAGGCACTACTATAAAAATTGAAGTTTCATTGAAATCTATTAAAAATAAAATAATCTCTTAGATGAACACATGGGTGATAGAAAAATGGAGGGCTAAGTAGGAGGGAAAGATTAGACTGAACTTACAGAAGTTTCACACAACATTGTGGGCTGAAGGACTTGTACTGTACTGTAATGTTCTATGCTCTAAAAATCCACAATCATATACTCAAAGTTCAGAAGACATGGAGGTGCAGGATTATTTGATGCAAGTGACAATTTTCTCACTAATATTGAACACATTCAGAAATTTGACTTTTCTGTGTTTTCAATGTAAGACCAAGTTACGAATTAAGAACTCTGTCTAGACTGAGATACATAACCAACAAATATCAAAAACATTGCTCACTATTAGTTTAGTCTCTCTGCTTTACAATGGGGAAGGAAGAAAATGGGATATCATTCATGCATTTTAGTTAGTACTGTCATTCTAGAGTTGACTGTCTTCAGTCTAGGCATTTCTTAGTAATGTCTGAACAGTTGGCTGACTCAAAATTTGAATAAAGCCTTCTAAAGAAATTAATATAGTCATAGTTACAGATGATGGATAATACTCTTATGGAATCTGGAGTGAGTTGTGTAATATAACACAAATGTCGCGTTGTGGTTAACACAACACTTTACAGCCCCCACCAGCGACCCGGGTTTAATCTCTGCTGATGTCTTTGAGGAGTCGGTACATTCTTCCCATGACTGTGTGGGTCTCCTCTGGGTGCTTCAGTTTTCTCCGACATCCCAGAGATGTTTGGGTCAGTAGGTCATATGGGCGTAATTGAGTGGCACAGGTTCATTGGACTTAAAGGACCTGCTGGCATGCTGCATCACTAAATAAAGCAATAAATAAAGAAGAAAGAAAAAAGGAAAGAAAAGAAAGGACAGAAGGAATGAAGGAAAGAAAGTGAGAAATACATAAAAACAAAGCTGATCACATGCAGCTCAAGGACAGCGGCTACATTCACCATCCAGTTATTTTACTATCTATTTGTCTGACTATCTCTGTATTAGAATAGAAGAATCATAGAAACATAGAAAATAGGTGCAGGAGTAGGCCATTCCGCCCTTCGAGCCTGTACCGCCATTCAGTATGATCATGGCTGATCATCCAACTCAGAACCCTGTACCAGCCTTCCCTCCATACTCCCTGATCCCTTTAGCCACAAGGGCCATATCTAACTCCCTCTTAAATATAGCCAATGAATTGGTCTCAACTGTTTCCTGTGGCAGAGAATTTCACAGATTCAACACTCCCTGTGTGAAGAAGTTTTCCCTTAATCTTGGTCCTAAAAGGTTTCCCCTTTATCCTCAAACTGTGACCCCTCGTTCTGGACTTCCCCAACATCGGGAACAATCTTCCTGCATCTAGCCTGTCCAATCCCTTTAGGATTTTATACGTTTCAATAAGATCCCCCCTCAATCTTCTAAATTCCAGAGAGTATAAGCCTAGTTGATCCAGTCTTTCATCATATGAAAGTCCTGCCATCCCAGGAATCAATCTGGTGAACCTTCTTTGTACTCCCTCTATGGCAAGGATGTCTTTCCTCAGATTAGGGGACCAAAACTGCACACAATACTCCAGGTGTGGTCTCACCAAGGCCTTGCACAACTGCAGTAGTACCTCCCTGCTCCTGTACTTGAATCCTCTTGCTATGAATGCTAGCCTTTTTCGCCTTTTTTCACCGCCTGCTATACCTGCATGCCCACTTTCAATGACTGGTGTATAATGACACCCAGGTCTCGTTGCACCTCCCCTTTTCCTAATCGGCCACCATTCAGATAATAATCTGTTTTCCTGTTTTTGCCATCAAAGTGGATAACCTCACATTTATCCACATTAAATTGCATCTGCCATGAATTTGCCCACTCACCTAACCTATCTAAGTCACCCTGCATCCTCTTAGCATCCTCCTCACAGCTAACACTGCCGCCCAGCTTCGTGTCATCCGCAAACTTGGAGATGCTGCATTTAATTCCCTCATCTAAGTCATTAATATATATTGTAAACAACTGGGGTCCCAGCACTGAGCCTTGCGGTACCCCACTGCCATTCTGAAAAGGTCCCGTTTATTCCCACTCTTTGCTTCCTGTCTGCCAACCAATTCTCTATCCACATCAATACCTTACCCCCAATACCGTGGGCTTTAAGTTTGCACACTAATCTCCTGTGTGGGACCTTGTCAAAAGCCTTTTGAAAATCCAAATATACCACATCCACTGGTTCTCCCCTATCCACTCTACTAGTTACATCCTCAAAAAATTCTATGAGCTTCGTCAGACATGATTTTCCTTTCACAAATCCATGCTGACTTTGTCCGATGATTTCACCGCTTTCCAAATGTGCTGTTATCATATCTTTGATAACTGACTCTAGCATTTTCCCCACCACTGATGTTAGGCTAACCGGTCTATAATTCCCCAGTTTCTCTCTCCCTCCTTTTTTAAAAAGCGGGGTTAATTAGCCACCCTCCAATCCTCAGGAACTAGTCCAGAATCTAAAAAGTTTTGAAAAATTACCACTAATGCATCCACTATCTTTTGGGCTACTTCTTTAAGCACTCTGGGATGCAGACCATCTGGCCCTGGGGATTTATTCAATTTACCTAACACTACTTCCCTACTAACATGTATTTCCCTCAGTTCCTCCATCTCACTAGACCCTCTGTCCCCTACTATTTCTGGAAGATTATTTATGTCCTCCTTAGTGAAGACAGAACCAAAGTAGTTATTCAATTGGTCTGCCATGTCCTTGTTCCCCATAATCAATTCACCTGTTTCTGTCTGTAGGGGACCTACATTTGCATGTAGCATTTGTGCACAATCCCTTGCCAACTCTCAGATAACAATTTGTATTGTCCTAGTTCCATTCTCTTTCCCATACAAGGTTTATTTTTACAATTTTTACAAGGATGTTTTTCTGAATATGGTTCCACTATCCCTTCATCAGTGAGCCTCTGTGCTTCAGCAATGCTGGAAGATTAAAGAAATATTCTTGGATTCTCTCACTGTGCATTTGATTTTACTTACATCTCTAGTTATGAAATTAAAGTATTGATATAGATGCATTCTTTAACTGATGGCATTGCTCTTAAAATCTAATTGGTTTCAAGATGAAGGAAAAACTCAAGCATGTCAGCTAGGCTTTGCTCTAGGTCGAGGGCAGGCAACTCAGTAAGAAAGATGGGTAGTGACCATTCAGAACAATATCCCAGGTGTTCTGGAATAAGGTAGTAGGGATAAGTTCCCATTATCTATAAAATGTTCCCAATGGTGTGCATCTCAAATAGCCTTTGACAATCAATGCCAGCTCCTGGTCTTCATATGTGGTTTAGCTACTAACATTGGCGGAACCTTTTCCACTGACAGGAGAAGGGGAAAATGAGAATTACTGGCATCTTAAAACCAGTCGCTTCAGGCAGATGGGCTCACCAGCTGTGGTTGGCAGCTCATCTAAAAGAAAGAACACTCAGACACCAAGATTGGGGGTGCAGTGGACAGCAAGGAAGACCATCAGAGCTTGCAGCTAGATTGGACCAGCTGGAAAAACGGGCTGAAAAACTGCAGATGGAATTTAATGCTGACAAGTGCAAGGTTTGCACTTCAGTTGGACCAACCTTACATCGTAAACGGGAGGATATGAAGCAGGCAGTAGAACAAAGGGATCTAGGAATACAGATTCATAATTCATTGAAAGTGGTATCACGGGTAGATGGGGTTGTAAAAAAAGCTTTTGGCACATTGGCCTTCATAAATCAAAGTATTGAGTACAGGAGTTGGGATATTATGTTGAAGTTGTATAAAACATTGGTGACATCCAATTTGCAGTACTGGGTGTAAGTTTGGTTATCTAGCTACAGGAAAGATGTAAATAAGATTAAAAGAGTACGGAGAAAATTTACAAGGTTATGACTTTAGTCCTTGAAAAGTAGAAGATTGAGGGGGGATTTGATAGAGGTATATGATATTACGAGGGATATAGATAGGGCAAATGTAGGTAGGCTTTTTCCACTGAGATTGGGTGGGATTACAACTAGAGGTCATGGGTTAAGGGTGAAAGGTCTAAGGGAAAAATGAGGGGGAACTTCTTCACTCAGAAGATTGTGAGAGTATGAAATGAGCTGCCAGCGCAAGCGGTGCATGCAATCTTGATTTCAATGTTTAAAAGTAGTTTGTATAGCTACATGGATTGTAGGGGTATGGAGGGCTATGGTCCGAATGCAGGTCGATGGGAGTAGGCAGTTTAAAATGGTGGCTATACCCACTCATGAGGGAGGTTTTGGGAGTAAACCCAGAATTGAGTCCCTAAGATAGTCCTACTTTGAGTTCAACACTGACTAGCAACTCACGTGATGCTGCTGTTACCAAGCTATATCGGTCTCTGCCGTTCCTTGAGATTTATCAGCTGCATGGAGAGGGGGAACCTACTACATGAGCAACAGTTTGTTCTCCATATCGTACTGTCCTAGTTTGCGTATTACGTAGAAAGTTGGGATGCAACATCCATAACTTACCCTGACCAACAGAGGATGGTTCCAGAATAAAAAAATCAGGTGCTGATTAAAAAGCTCTGAATTGTTCCACTGAATTTAGTTTAGCATTTTATCATAGTTTTACATAACAGAAATAATGGCAGGAATTGGCAATGGGATCTTCCCAACATCAATACAGACTTTTGCTTCCATTTTCAGTGGAAAATTCATTCAAGATAAATCTATCTCAAATGCACATTCACTTTCCAAATAGGAAATCACATAGAAATGGCAAAACTTTCAGGTTAACTGACACACCATTTATAAACATCCTGTTATTATCACATTGAGTGCCACAGGCAATCTATAAATTTTGATTTAACCTTCAACTTCGTTTGAAGTCTTGCTATCCATAAGAGTGCAGCAAAATTGAGTGAACTATTTCAATTTCTTTCCCAGTAACTTCATTAATATCTGGAAATGTATAACCCAAGACTTATTTGACAAAGAACTAATCTCTCAATTCTAATCCTGATCATAAGCATGATTTTAAAAATGCCTTCCGTCTATAAAACATTAACTTTCTCATGAGATACGAACTGCTGATAACACTATTTATTTGAATGATGCCAGCAGATAGATTACTGGATTGCAATAATTGCACAATTACTTCATTCATTAAGAATCTGATCCATCTGAAGCGCCTTGTTTAACAAATAAACCCACCTCTGAATTCTGACCGTGTTCCAGTATTTCTTCAAACTCCTCATCTGCTCCTGTGCCTGATAGTCGAGCTGCTCGTGCCATGAAGTAAGGAGGCAGCTCTCCTATTGCAGTGCCAGCTCCCTGCAGGGAATAAAGGAAAAACAAGGGAATAATCAATGGTTTACAGAATACATCTCCAAGCATATATAAATGTCAATAGAAAACTAGCTTCGATCATAATTGATAAAATATTAAAGAAGCTTTTAAAGATGCTGATTTTTTTGTTGTAATTAGAACGCATCAATTCCAAAAAACAAATGGGAAGTGGCGGATTAACTGATATTTTACTTTCTCTTTCAGATACTAATATAAACCAAGATTCACGGTTGGATATCTAACAATACAGACAAACAAGCATTTAATTGGCAACAGATTTCACTGTTCTGTTCAGATTAAAAACAAAATATACCCCTAATGCTATCGACAAAATTAATATTAGAGTGAGAAAGAAAAAATATAAGACCAAGGAGCAGAAGTCAGCCATTCGGCCCATCGAGTCTGCTCCGCCATTTTATCAGGAGCTGATCCATTCTCCCATTTAGTCTCACTCCCCCGCCTTCTCACCTTAACCTTTGAAGCCCTGGCTACTCAGATACCTATCAATCTCTGCCTTAAATACACCCAATGACTTGGCCTCCACTGCTGCCCGTGGCAGCAAATTCCATAGATTCACCACCCTCTGACTAAAAAAATTTCCTCACATTTCTGTTTTGAATGGGCGCCCTTCAATCCTTAAGTCATGCCCTCTCGTACTAGACTCCCCCATCATGGGAAACAACTTTGCCACATCCACTCTGTCCATGCCTTTCAACATTCGAAATGTTTCTATTAGGTCTCCCCTCATACTTCTAAACTCCAAGGAATACAGTCCAAGAGCTGACAAACGTTTCTCATATGTTAACCCTCTCATTCGGAATCATTCTAGTGAATCTTCTCTGTACCCTCTCCAACGTCAGCACATTCTTTCTTAAATATGGAGACCAAAACTGCCCACAGTACTCCAAGTGAGGTCTCACCAGCGCCTTATAGAACCTCAACATCACATCCCTGCTCCTATACTCTATTCCTCTAGAAATGAATGCCAACATTGCATTCGCCTTTTTCACCACCGACTCAACCTGGAGGTTAACCTTAAGGGTTATAACTTGAGTAGCAGTGATACTGGAATAACAAAAACTTTCTCAATTGTGATGTCTAGATCTGTGACTGAAATTGAGGACCAGATAACCTTGGTTATCAAAAAAAAGTTGGGTGCTTTCAGATATACAGGTCTTCTTTCAATGAATGAAATTCAGTAATATCAACTATTTTTAGTTTTAAAAAAATGGGAAGTTATTTAAACTACACATTTACCTGTAGAAAATTAAAAGTCCTTTTTTTTTGGAAAAAGAAACGTAAGCTTTATTTTCCTTTTTGTGTACCTCATATGGAGTTTAACAAGTTAATGGGATATAACACACAAGGCATAGCAGATGCATGCCCACAAGAGCAGTGGCGGAAGTGACTACTGCATGGCCTTCATGGAGACAAAAGATTTGACTTCACATCAAAATATGCTCACGTCATGCTGCAGGCACTACAATTATACTAAATGTAATAGACTTAATGGATCTGGAATATCAAAAAAGGGAATCCATGAGGCATTCAGCATCACCTGCAGCAAAGTACATCAGCACAATTTGTAATGGCTTTCTCTGGGCCTCACAAACATGAAACAAGGTACCAACTCTTGTTCAATGAGGAATGCAGAAGAGCATACCAGGAGAGAACTAACCATACCTGTACAAATGAGAAACACAAACAAAATGCTGGAGAAACTCAGCAAGTCATGCAGCATTAATGGAGGAGAATAAGTGTTGATGTTTTGGGCCGAGATACTTCATCATAACAAGACTGTTTATTCCCCTCTGTAGATGCTGTCTGACTTGCTGAGTTCCTCCAGCATTTTGAGTGTGTTGCTCAAGATTTTCAGTACCTACAAAATCTAGTGCTTATGATACCTACAAATGATATGCCTGACAACCATAACTATAATACAAAACTACATCTATGCTAAACAGTAAAAAAAACTTGCAAGGGAGAGCTAAGCGAGCTCAGAACCAAGAATTAGATTGAAGTTTGCAGTCTTAACACATCTCGTCATGAGACAACTAAATAGCCAATGGGAGAAGGCAGTTTCAAAAATATTACTTTCTTCAACGAAGGTAAAGCCAATATGTGGGCTCTAAAGATGATACAACCACATTTAAAAAGTGCTCAATTAATGCTCCTCTTCTACTTTACTTGAGATTCGCACCATCACAAAACAAGGTCTTCAACAATCCAATTCACTTCGCATATTAAGAAATGGCTGAGATCAAAAGTTATGAGACCAAACAGAACCTCAGCTTCAGATTTACACTTCAGAACTAACTTCAGCTGCAGCCTAGCTGTTCCAGTATCGTTACAGTACTGGCACCTACACAGCATTGGGGAATTGTTTTGGGTATGTTCTGTTCACAAAAAAAACTCACAGGACAAATCTAACCTGGTAATTACTCTCTCCTTTCAGTCATCAACAAAACAATGTAAATTGTCATCAATGTCGTTAAGAGGAACTTGCTCAACAATAACCAGTCTGATTTTTGCCCGGACCACTTGGCTCCAGATCTCACCACAACCTTGCCTCTATGATCTATATATCAGAGCCAAGGAAAGAATGTCCTCAATGTTAATTCAGCAATTGATCGGGTAGGGCACGGGAGAAAGAATCAACCAACTAGCCACATAAGCTTGATCTACTATACAATGCAATCATGGTTGATATAATCTTAGCCTAACTTCAAATGGACTTGGACATCAAACATCTGTCAATTTCATTAGGGTGGAGAATTTCGATGAGTTACACTGATTTGAGAGATGAAATTCTATTGTTTTAAATGTGAAGTACCTTAGTCTGAAACTATGCCTCCTATCTCAAGAAAATTGGACTAGGAGAAACACCCTTTCAGCATCCTCCTTGTCAATTCCCCACAGGACCTTGTATGTTTTTAGTAAAATGGACATGCTTCTCTGAGAAATTTCTCCAAATCACACACCATTTTAATTTGGAAATAAAACAACAGTTATTTATTGTTGATTGATCTGGAGTCTGGAAGCCTCTTCCAAACAGAATTATGTGAGGACATCAACCTAAAGGACTGCAGTTCAAGAAAGTAACTCACCATCACCATTGAAAGAATGGACAATAACAACTGACCTTCCTACTGACAACAGATGTCAAATCCTGGATTTCAAAAAAGATTCCTTCATCAAAAATCTTTTTCCAATATATTCATGGCCATTTGTGGATGGTGCCAGTGGGGCAAACATTTATCGTCTACTTTAATTGCCCCCAACTGAGCAGCTTGGAGGGTTATTTCAGAGGGCAGTTAAAGTTTCATAACATTGAATAATGTAGAACAAGAGTGGTAGATTTCCATAAGAGCATAAGACTTAGTAGCAGAATTAGGCCATTAAGCCCATTGTGTCTGCTTCACCATTCGATCATAGCTGATTTATTTTCCCCTCCTAACCGCATTCTCCATTCTTCTCCCTTAATGGATGACATCCTTACTAATCCAGAACCTCTGCTTTAAATATGCCCATGTTAAATATATTCACCCTTCCTGAAGAACTTTACTGAACCATATCAGTTTTAAATACATACAAATTCATAATTTTATACATATAAAAAGTGTGTGTGTGTGTGTGTGTGTGTACAGATACATATACACATATACATACACACACACAAACATATACAGTGGCATGCAAAAGTTTGGGTACCCCAAGACATTTGAGCTCTCAGATAACTTTTACCAAAGTCTCAGACCTTAATTAGCTTTTTAGGGCTATGGCTTGTTCACAGTCATCATTAGGAAAGGCCAAGTGATGCAAATTTCAAAGCTTTATAAATACCCTGACTCCTCAAACCTTGTCCCAATAATCAGCAGCCATGGGCTCCTCTAAGCAGCTGCCAAGCACTCTGAAAATTAAAATAAATGATGCCCACAAAGCAGGAGAAGGCTATAAGAAGATAGCAAAGCATTTTCAGGTAGCCGTTTCTTCAGTTCGTAATGTAATTAAGAAATGGCAGTTAACAGGAACAGTGGAGGTCAAGTTGAGGTCTGGAAGACCAAGAAAACTTTCTGAGAGAACTGTTCATAGGATTGCTAGAAAGGCAAATCAAAACCCCCATTTGACTGTAAAAGACCTTCAGAAAGATTTAGCAGACTCTGGAGTGGTGGTGCACTGTTCTACTCTGCAGCAACCCCTGCACAAATATGACCTTCATGGAAGAGTCATCAGAAGAAAACCGTTCCTGCGTCCTCACCACAAAATTCAGTGTCAGAAGTTTGCAAAGGAACATCTAAACAAGCCTGATGCATTTTGGAAATAAGTCCTGTGGACTGATGAAGTTAAAATAGAACTTTTTGGCCGCAATGAGCAAAGGTATGTTTGGAGAAAAAAGGGTGCAGAATTTCACGAAAAGAACACCTCTCCAACTGTTAAGCACGGGGGTGGATCAATCATGCTTTGGGCTTGTGTTGCAGCCAGTGGCACGGGGAACATTTCACTGGTAGAGAGAATGAATTCAATTAAATACTGGTAGAGAGAAGAATGAATTCAACTAAATACCAGCAAATTCTGGAAGCAAACATCACACAGTCTGTAAAAAAGCTGAAGATGAAAACAGGATGGCTTCTATAACAGGATAATGATCCTAAACACACCTCAAAGTCCACAATGGACTACCTCAAGAGGCGCAAGCTGAAGGTTTTGCCATGGCCCTTACAGTCCCCCGACCTAAACATCATCGAGAATCCATGGATAGACCTCAAAAGAGCAGTGCATGCAAGATGGCCCAAGAATCTCACAGAACTAGAAGCCTTTTGCAAGGAATAATGGGTGAAAATCCCCCAAACAAGAATTGAGAATCTTAGCTGGCTACAGAAAGTGTTTACAAGCTGTGATACTTGCCAAAGGGCTGTTATTAAGTACTGACCATGCAGGGCCAGTACTTAACTTTTGCTTTGGGCCAGTTTCCTTTTTTGTTATTTTGAAACTGTAAAAGATAGAAATAAAAAAGTAATCTTGCTTAAAATATTAAAGAAATGTGTCATCTTTAACTTTATGCCTTTTGGAAATCAGGTCATCTTTTACTCGCTTAGCTATTCACAGTAACAGAAATTTTGACCCAAACTTTTGCATGCCACTGTATATATAAATAAAATAAAATACTGGAATAAATATTCAGGCAGAATGTGTGGAATGTAAAACAATCTTTCAGGGCTGAGAAAGTTTTTCCAGAAGTGGAAGAGAAATAAATTAGCCTAGGTAGCAGACTAACTCATTTAGGTTGTAAGTCTGAGTCTGCAGCATTTTTTGATTTTCATTTACCGGTAATTGCTATTCGTTAACTACAGTTCAGTGTTCAACACCCATATACCTTCCAAACTTATTATCAAGTTAAAAGACCTGAGGCTCTGCATCTCCCTTTGCAACTGCATCCTTAACATCTTCATCAGCGGATATCGATCAGTATGGATCAGGAACAATCCCTCCTCCTCCTCACTGATCAGATACATAGCCCTTACGACTATATGGCTAAATGGATGACTCTTCATTCTGGAAGTCTGGATCCTAATCCTGTATTACACCATATGTAAAACATTCTTTCTCCTCAATTCCTCTATTACATTGAAATCATCTCTCACTTTTCTTAACTCCAAGCATAGGCCCAACCACTCCTCATAAAATAAGCATTTTGCTCCAGAAATTAGCCTCGAATATATTCTCCGAAATGTCCCTTTGCAAGAACACCCCTCAAATAAGACCAAAATGATACACAATATTCCAGGGGATACTTTGCCAATGAAATGTGTGATTGATGCAAGACAACCTACTTCTGTCCTCCAAACTAATTGCAACAAAAGCCAACATACCATTTGCATTCCCAGTCACTTGCTCCATCTACATTCTTTGTTTCAAGTTCAAGGACACCCAGACCATTTGTACATCCCTTCATCAACATGATTAATGTAGATTGTACAACACAAGGCCCCAAGCATAGCTAGTCAGCCCAAAGATGCCCCAGTATAACCTGGCTCTTTTGTTACACACACAAAATGCTGGAGGAACTCAGCAGGTCAGCCAGCATTTATGGGAAGGAATTAAGAGTCGACGCTTCGGGCTGAGACCTTTCATCAGGACTCTATTGCTGTTAGCCAACACAACTAGTATCAGCCCCAATTCTGTAAGTGATTAACTTGGTGCAATAACCTTTTGAGTATCTTATCGAACTTGCATAGGAAACTCAAATTTAATGCCACTCATGCCCCTTTATTCACCTCGATAGATATATCCGCAAGCAACTCTAATCAATGTGTGAAACAATTACCTTTTCATGAAACCATGTTAACTCTACTTAGAATTTTTGTATATCCTGCTAATAATTATTTAATACTGGATTCCAGAATTTTCCCAATGACAGACAAAGAGGTAACTGGTCTAAGATTTCCTGCTTTCCACTGCCCTCCTTTACTGAACTGTTTAGAATACATTTTCCAATCCGCTATCTCCACACTGTAAAGACTTTGAGATTAAAGGCAGCACACAAACAATCTCTAAAGCTCTACTTTGGACACTCCAGGACGCAAACCACAAGATGCAAAATACTTGCTGACTTTCTTATCTATTAGATTTTCCTGAATACAAGCTCCTCCCTTTTGACACCCAATTTTCTTCCATTATCAAGACCTTTTTAAGTGTTTTCTATATTGAACAGTCGAGTATTTTCTCAAATCTCTGCTATTTCCTAACTATGGTAAAGGACAGCTGCAGTAGGCTGTCAACAGCAAGTGGAAGGAACTCAATGGGTTTCTGGTTTGTAAACACAGATTTGCAAATACAATTGTGTCATATTTATTTTACTGGCCAGATCAAAATATACATTACAATAAGTTTGAAATAGCAGACCTTCATAGTTGCTGTATTTTTGTACAGAATTTCTGGACTGCTTAATCTTATTCCACTCTAACATATTACCCATCTAAAAGGATGTTTGAAGGCAACAGAAAAACATGAACATTCTTGTAGGTTTTTCAGAAGAGCTTAAGTGTTTTAAATTAGAGATACCAATAAACGTTCTGGTGGAGAGACACATCTGAATATTGGTATCAATCTGCAGTAAAAATGCCTTCAATTCAACAGCAAACTGCATTTTAAAAGACCTGTGAAACAAGTATAGAAATACTAAGGCCCAGGAACAGAAAAGACTACAGATAGTGGTGGACACAGCCCAGTCATCACAGGCAAAGTGCACAAACCCCCCACCCCGTACCACTGAACACATTTACATGGAGTGCTGCCACAAGAAGGCAGAGATAAAGACAACCCACCATCCACCTATGCTCTTCTCTCACTTCCACTATCAGGAAGTGGGTACAGAAGCTTTCGGTCCCACCAACCAGGTTCAGGAACAATTACTACCCTACAATCATGAGGCTCCTGAATCAGTGTGGATAACTTCAACTTAACTCAACTCAACTCTGAACTGATTCCACAACCTACACTCAAGGAATCTTTACAACTCATTCTCAGTATTATTTTTTTATTACATAATTTGTGCTCAGAGTCTGAGAATGAACTAGATGACTATAACCTGCTGTTACCCTGCCTTCCCCATGCATGGTTTCAACAAGGCACCTCGAGTACTTGGTGAGGCCAGTATCCTGCCACAGGCGGCAGCTCCCAATAGCTCTCTGGGAGATGGGAGATGAAGAGGTACAGAGTGGATGAGCAATATAGTGATCTAAATCCAATTTGAACTCTTCTAGTAGGAGCTCGAAGAAAGTGTTTCCCTTGCTCTGTAGATTGGCATAAGAAATACAGCATCATAAAAAAAACAATGATGTTAATGAATAATATGTAGAATGCATATGTAAATGTTTTCAAAAGTATCCTGGATTAACTCCAGAAGCAGGGAAGCCTGCCTAACTAAATGTTATCATAAATAAATTGCAAGTGTTTTATAATATTACCAAATGAAATTACAAAGGATTAAAACTGTCGAACTCTAAACTGTTGAAACTTTCCCGCTGCTCCACTATAGTCTCTGGGCAATATTGCACATAATTTTAAAACTGTTGCCATAGCGGTCCTATACAATTTGAATGTCATCTTAACTTAAAGGTTTTATATTTAATTAAAATGATAGTGACCAAATTTTAGCTCATTACTATATTAATTTCAGCTTAAAACTTCACTGTAAATGGAGTTTAACATTACCTGCTTTAGATGTGCTTAGCTTATTGATCCACTTGTGACTGGTTTTATTATTTTGAACAGCATAGGTATATTTTAAATAATGCTATTCTAAAGGTATGATTTTATAGCTCTTTGATTCACGTCATCAAACATGGAAATAGGAAGGTGGGCAGAGTTTTGGGGTAAAACATGGGATGTCTGCAATGGGTACGTTTTTGTTCGCAGACAGCCTGGCTCTCAGCACCATAGAACCATAGAACATTACAGCACAGAAACAGGCCTTTGGCTCTTCTTGGCTGTGTCAAACCATTGTTCTGCCTCGTCCCACTGACCAGCACCTGGACCATACCCCTCCATACACATCTCATCCATGTACCTGTCCAAGTTTTTCTTAAATGTTAAAAGAAAGCCGCATTTACCACTTCATCTGGCAGCTCATTCCACACTCCCACTACTCTGAGTGAAGAAGCCCCCTCGATGTTCCCTTTAAACTTTTCCCCCTTCACCCTTAACCCATATCCTCTGTTTTTGTTTTCTCCCCTAGCCTCAGTGGAAAAAGCCTGTTTGCATTCACTCTATCTACACCCATCATAATTTTATATACCTCTATCAAATCTCCCCTCATTCTTCTACGCTCCAGGGAATAAAGTCCTAACCTATTCAACCTTTCTCTGTAACTCAGTTTCTCAAGTCCCGGCAACATCCTTGTAAACCTTCTCTGCACTCTTTCAACCTTACTAATATCCTTCCTGTAATTTAGTGACCAAAACTGTGCACAATACTCCAAATTCGGCCTCACCAATGCCTTATACAACCTCACCACAACATTCCAACTCTTATACTCAATACTTTGATTTATAAAGGCCAACGTACCAAAAGCTCTCTTTATTACCCGATCTACCTGTGATGCCATTTTTAGGGAATTTTGTATCTGTATTCCCAGATTCCTCTGTTCTACTGCACTCCTCAGTGTTCTACCATTTACCTTGTATGTTCTACCTTGGTTTGTCCTTCCAAACTTGTCTGTATTAAACTCCATCTGCCATTTTTCAGCCCATTTTTCCTGCTGGTTCAAATCCCCCTGCAAGCTTTGAAAACCTTCCTCACTGTCCACTACACCTCCAGTCTTTGTATCATCAGCAAATTTGCTGATCCAATTTACCACATTATCATCCAGATCATTGATATAGATGACAAATAACAACAGACTCAGCAGTGATCCCTGTGGCACACCACTAGCCACAGGCCTCCACTCAGAGAAGCAATCCTCCACTACCACTCTCTGGCTTCTTCCATGAACCAATGTCTAATCCAATTTACTACCTCTCCATGTATACCTAGTGACTAAATCTTCCTAACTGACCTCCCATGCGGGACCTTGTCAAAGGCCTTACTGAAGTCCATGTAGACAACATCCACTGCCTTCCCTTCATCCACTTTCCTGGTAACCTCCTCGAAAAACTCGAATAGATTGGTTAAACATGACCTACCACGCACAAAGACATGTTAACTCACCCTAATAAGACCCTGTCTATCCAAATACTTGTAGATCCTATCTCTCAGTACTCCTTCCAATAATTTATCTACTACCGACGTCAAACTTACCGGTCTATAATTTCCCGGATTACTTTTAGAGCCTTTTTCAAATAACGGAACAAAATGAGCTATCCTCCAATCCTCCAGCACCTCACCCGTAGATACCGACATTTTAAATACATCTGCCAGGGCCCCTGCAATTTCAACACTAGTCTCCTTCAAGGTCCAAGGGAATACCCTGTCAGGTCCTGGAGATTTAACTACTATGATTTGCCTCAAGATAACAAGCACCTCCTTCTCCTCAATCTGTATAGGTTCTATAAGCTCACTACTTGTTTGCCTTATTTCCATTGACTCCATGCGAGATTCCTTAGTAAATACAGACGTAAAAAAGCCATTTAAGATCTCCCCCATTTCTTTTGGTTCCATACATAGCCGACCATTCTGATCTTCAAGAGGACCAATTTTATCCCTTAATATATATCTGTAGAAGCTCTTTGGATTATCCTTCACCTTGACTGCCAAAGCAACCTCATGTTTTCTTTTAGCCCTCCTGATTTCTTTCTTAAGTATTTTTGTGCACTTTTTGCAAAAAAGGCAACTTTAATAAACAGTTACTGCCTCAATCACTACCAGCATCATAAACTGCTTAGTTTATTTTAAATAATTCTTTTTCTGTACTTAAGAAATTGTACAATTTAAATTTTGTCCATTATAAAATGCCACCTGATATAAACCCATGTAATTTTCTTTGAGGGCTTTTCTTCCCAATCTGATACTGGGAAAAATTTTAGTGCTGCTCTAAATAATTACACCAACTCTCGTTAAATCTTTGGAATAAAACATGACAATGGATAGTTATGAAAATTATGTGGGTTTCTCACCTCTTCGAGAATGTTAATAAAACTCTGAATTAACGTTGAACTTTTTTCCTGCTTGTTAATTACCAACTGCAATTGTTGTTCTAATATATGTGGTTTATTAACGGGACAGATAAAATAATAAGAGGGAACAAACAAGCTGATTCCTATGCTAAGGCAGTAACAACAGATCTTCATGGCTACATAGCATTCCAGTGTGATCAGGCTGCCAATACTTTCCAAATTCTTTTGATGAACTAGTACAATTACAGTGTGATGCTTCTGTGGCTAAAAAGGCTT
Organism: Mobula hypostoma; assembly: GCF_963921235.1. Lineage (NCBI taxonomy): Eukaryota > Metazoa > Chordata > Chondrichthyes > Myliobatiformes > Myliobatidae > Mobula > Mobula hypostoma. The sequence continues at coordinate 7,641,725 of NC_086119.1, forward strand.
TATGGATGAAAGCACACTATGTGTGAGACTATGAAGAATGAGTATAAATGAAAATGAGAAATTCTCAACCAAAGCAAGTAGCAGCAAACAGAATCATTTGCCAGAGACACAATTCCAAAAGACATCTGCCAATGCTAGACCCTCCCTTTGGAGGTCATCTGCACATCACCAAATGGACTTTATGTATGGGTTGTGATTATGCACCTGTAATTGTGTTTGCCATCTCCATGGGTAGAAGCTTATCAAACTTTTAGAAGTGATGTAAAAATATTTGATTACCAGAAATTATAACACAAGAGGTACTGCAGATGCTGGAAATCTGGAGCAATACCAGAATTTATTCCTAGGTTTTGGATCCCTGAGAAAATTTCAAGTCATAATGGTGTTCATTTTATGGGCAAAGTTATATGGGAGTTGACAAAAGACTTGTAGTGTAAGCATCATTTCACCTGCCCTTACCATCCTTAATCTTAAGGTTAGCATTTGTGTGATGAGACCAAGCTAAAGTGGCCAGAGCACTTCCACAGGCCCTCATGACAATGTGCTGCACTCCAAACTGTGTAACAGGGCTATCTCTATGCAAGAATGCATTGGGACATCCCATGCACTTGCCAGTTACTCCTCCCTTTTCAGGAAAACAGATGAACATCCATACTATGAATGAAAACATGTTGTAGTTTTGTATAGCACTAACACAAGCTCTTAAAACTTTCCATCAACAGGTACTTGAAGCCCAGAAAATCATGCTGGCTGCAGAGTGTCAGACCTACCAGCCAGGAGATTGGGTACCGATGAGATCCTATCGAACGATGAAAGAACTGCCTTAAGCCCTGGTCGGAAAATCCGTTACAACATACTGTATACTACTTTGAAGGACCAAGGGAAGTCAACATTGATAATAAAATTTACATTGTTTCAAAGTAGATACATGTCACCATATGCAACTCTGAGATTCATTTTCTCATGGGCATACTCAAATCTACAGAATGGTAAAAATAACAGAATCAATGAACGACCGCCAAACTAGGGCTTTCAACCAGCGTGCAGAAGACAACAAACAGTACAAATACAAAATGAAGAAATAATATAAATAAACAATAAACGTCAAGATCATGAGATGAAGAGTCCTTGAAAGTGAGTCCATTGGTTGTGGGAACATTTCAGTGATGGGACATATGAAGTTGAGTGAAGTTATCCCCTTTGTTTAAGAGCCTGATGGCTGAGGGGTAGTAACTGTTCCTAAACCTGGTGGTGATGAGTTCCAAGGCTCTTGAACCTTTTTCCAGCAACACTCACAAGATGCTGGAGGAACTCAGCAGGACAGGCAGCATCTATGGAAAAAAAAGTACAGTCTACATTTTGGGCCGAAACACTTCAGCAGGACTGGAGGAAAAAAAAACTGAGGAGAAGATTTAAAAGGTGGAGGAGGGGAGAGAGAAACACCAGATGATAGGTAAAACCTGGAGGGGGAGGGATGAAGTAAAGAGCTGTGAAGTTGATTGGTGAAAGAGACAATAAGCCATGGGGAAAAGAAAAAGGGGGAGGAGTACCAGAGGGAGGCAATAGGTGGGCAAGGAGATAAGGTGAGAGAGGGAAAAGGGGATGGGAAATGGTGGAGAGCAGTGGGGGGTATTACCAGAAGTTTGAGAGATCAAATATTCATGCCATCAGGTTTCCCAAACAGAATATAAGGTGTTGTTCCTCCAACCTAAATGTGGCCTCATCACAACAGTGGAGGAGGCTATGGATGGACATGTCAGAATGGGAGTGGGAAATGAAATTAAAATAGGTGGTCACTGAGAGATCCTGCTTGTTCTGGCGGGCTGAGCGTAGATGCTCAGCGAAGAGGTCTCCCAACCTACGTCGGGACTCACCAATATACAGGAGGCCACACTGGGAGCACCGAACACAGTAAATGACCCCAACAGACTCACAGGTGAAGTGTTGCCTCAGATGGAAGGACAGTTTAGGGCCCTGAATGGTAGTGAGGGAGGAGGTGTAGGAGCAGGTATAGCATTTGTTCTGCTTGCAAGGATAAGTGCCAGGAGGGAGATCAGTGGGGAGGGATCAATAGACAAGGGAGTTGCATAGGGAGCAATCCCTGTGGAAAGTGAGGGATGAGGGGTGGGGGGGGGGAGAAGATGTGCTTGGTGGTGGGATCCTGTTGGAGGTGGCGGAAGTTTCAGAGAATTATGTGGACGCGGAGGCTGGTGGGGTGGTAGGTGAAGACAAGAGGAACCCTATCCCTGGTAGGGTGGCGGGAGGATGGGGTAAGTGCAGATGTGTGTGAAATGGAAGAAATGTGGTTGAGGGCAGCATTGATGGTGGAGGAAGGGAAGCCTCTTTCTTTGAAAAATGAGAACATCTCATTTGTTCTAGAATGAAAAACCTTTTCCTGATAGCAGATGCGGCAGAGACAGAGGAAGGGGGTAGCGTTTTACAAGTAGCAGTGTGGAATGAGGTGTAGTTCACGTAGCTGTGAGAGTCTGTGGGTTTGTAAAAGACATCAGTCGATAAGCTGTCTTTGGAGATAGAGACAGTGAGATCGAGAAAGGGAAGGGAGGTGTCGGAAATGGACCAGAAGAATTTGAGGGAAGGGTGGAAATTGGAGGCAAAGTGGATGGTCAATGAATTCAGTACGGGTGCAGGAAGCAGCACCAATGCAGTCATCGAGGTAGCATAGGGAAAGTGCAGGGCGGTCACCAGTGTAGGCTTGGAACATGGGCTGTTCCACGACAAACAAGCAGGCATAGCTGGAACCCATGCGTGTGCCCATGGTTACCCCCTTTGGTTGAAGGGAGGCAAAGAAATTATTGAGGGGGAGGACAAGTTCCGCTAGGCAGTGGCGAGCGACAGTCGAGGGGAACTGGTTAGGTCTGGTGTCCAGAAAAAAAAATGGAGAGCTTTGAGGCCTTCCTGGTGGGTGATGGAGATGTATAGTGACTGGACATCCATAATAAAAATAAGATGATGGGGACCAGGGAACTTGAAATCCTTGAAAAGATCAAGAGCATGTGAGGTGTCACGGTTGTAGGTAGGTAGGGACTGAACTAGGGGGGATAAAACAAGAGTCGAGGTATGCCGATATGAGTTCAGCGGGGGCAGGAACAAACTGAAACAGTGGGTCTACCTGGACAAGCAGGTTTGTGGATCTTGGGTAGGAGGCCTCATCCTGTTGGAAGCAGCAAGAAGAAAGCATCTCTGATGATCGATGCTGCTTTCCTGCAACAGTGTTTCATGTACATGTGTTCAATGGTTGGGAGGGCTTTACCCGTGATGGACTGGACCATATCCACTACTTTTTTTGTAGAATTTTCTGTTCAAGGGCATTGGTGTTTTCATGCCAGGGCGTGATACAGCCAGTCAATATACTCTCCACTACACATCTATAGAAGTTTGTCAAAGTTTTAGATGTTGTGCTGCATCTCCGCAAACTTGGAAGGTAGTAGAGGCACTGCCATGCCTTTTTTGTAATCACACACATGCTGGGCACAGGACAGATCCTCTGAAATAACAACACTCAGGAATTTAAAGGTGCCACCCCTCTCCACCTCTGATCCTCCGTTGAGGACTGGCTCATGGACCTCTGGTTTCCTTCTCCTGAAATCAATAATCAGTTCCTTGTTCTTGCTGACATTGAGTGAGAGGCTGTTGTTGAAACACCAACCTACCTCCTATATGCTGATTCATCACCTTTGGGATGACAGTGGTGTCATCAGCAAACTTGAATATGGCTCTGGAGCTGAGCTTAACCACACAGTAAAGTGAGTTGAGCAGGGGACTAAGCAGACAGCCTTTTGGTGCACCTGTGCTATGGAGATTATGAAGAGATGTTGTTATCAATTTGACTGACTTAGGGTTAAGGAAATCCAGGATCCAATTACACAAGGAGTTATTGAGGCCAAGGTCTTGGAACTCATTGATCAGTTATGAGGGGATGATGGTGTTGAATGCTGAGCTGATTCTATAAGGAGCATCCTGATATATGCACCTTTGCCATCTAGATGTTCCAGGGTTGAGTGGCGAGCCAGTGAGATGGTATTTGCTGTGCACCTGTTGTTCCTATAGGCCAGGGGTCCCCAACCTTTCTGGCACTGCGGACCGGTTTCATATTGACAATAATCTTGCGGACCAGCCAACCGGGGGCCAACGGACAAGAGTAGCAGCCAAATACGCTGGGTTTACACCGAGAAAGACAACAATGACCACGAAGCCTTGCGCGGGCACCAACGCACATGCGTGACTTGGGCATGCGTGTATGATTTTTTTCTACAAATCATTTTTGGGTATTCTGTTCGGTGGGGGGGGGGCGGGGGTGTTAATCACGACCGGACTATCGGTGAAAAGTGGCTAATACACTCAATTTCATTTCTAAAAGGGTTTATCTAACGCATTTAATATTAAACACACAGCGCATATTTCCTCACATGAATGTAGTGATAAGTCAGTTATCAGCGGAGCTTGAAGTAAGTGTTGAACGAACTTCCAGTAGAAGTGGCAGAAGCAGGTTCGATATTATCATTTAAAGAAAAATTGGATAGCTATATGGACAGGAAAGAAATGGAGGGTTATGGGCTGAGTGCAGGTCGGTGGGACTAGGTTAGAGTAGCATTCGGCATGGACTAGAAGGGCCGAGATGGCCTGTTTCCGTGCTGTAATTGTTATATGGTTATTATAAGTCAATGGCATCATAACATTTTAAGTAATGTTTGGATATTAAACACACAGCACATATTTTCCCCGTATGAACATATAAAATCATTGCAACATACCAATATCGCTGAATCAGTGGGAGCCCTGGGCTTGTTTCCCTACAACAACACGGTCCTGTTGAGGGGTGATGGAAGACAGTGATACTCGAAGGGGGTTCCTTGTGTCCAGTCTATTCCGCAATTTAGTTTTCGTTGCATTCATTGCAGAGATATGTTGGAAATGGAAGCAACGTTTTCAGTGCTTTCGTGGCTATCTCAGGATCTTTAGCCTTGACTTTGATCCAGAATGCCGGCAGAGATGTTATGTCAAACATACTTTCCAGCCCGCCGTCATTTGCAAGCTCGAGGAGTTGATCTCCTTCCCGCGCTGAAATGGATGATGCGCGGGTAATGACCTCGCATGCGTAATGGCTCAACAGTGGGCGTGACAGGGAATGAGGAAAGGTGCAGCTGACTCATATCGCCAAATCATATCGCTTCCTCGCAGCCCAGTACCGCATGCTTTGCGGCCTGGTGGTTGGGGACCGCTGCTATAGGCAAATTAGATTAGATTAGAGTAAATCGAAGTCGCTTCTCAGGCAGGGATTGATATGTTTCATCACCAGCCTCTCAAAACATTTCGTCACTGTGGATGGAAGTGTTTCTGGGCTTTAGTCATCAGATCACCGCACTCTTCTTGGGCACCAATATAATTGAAGCCTACTTAAAGCAAGTGGGTACCACACATGGCCGAAGTGAGCAGTTAAAGATCTCAATGAACACACCAGCCAGCTGATCAGCACAGATCTTTAGTGTGTGGCCTGGTACTCCGTCCAGGCCAGATGCTTTTTGTGGGTTCACCCCCTGAAGTTAGCTCGCACATTAAGCTGGTAGTGCACTGGACCAGGGAATAGATGGATAGAAGAACCTTGACTGCTCTTCAAGAAGGGAGAGAGGCAGAAGAAAGGAAATTATAGGCCAGTTAGTAAGATCTCGGTGCTTGGGATGTTGGAGTCAATTGTCAAGCATGTGGTTTCAGGGTTCATGGAGGCATATGATAAAAAAGGCTGTAGTCAGCATGGTTTCCTCAAGTGAAAATCTTGCCTGACAAATCTGTTGGAATTCTCAGAAGAAATAACAAGCAGGATAGACAAAGGAGAATCAGTTGATGTTGTGTACTTGGATTTTCAGCAAGTCTTTGTCAAGGTGCCACATATGAGGCTGCTTAACAAGTTACAAGCCCATGGTATTACTGGAGACATTCCAGCATGGATAAAGCACTGGCTGACTGGCAGGGGGCAAAGAGTGGGAATAAAGGGAGCCTTTTCTGGTTGGCTGCCAGTGACTAGTGGTGTTTCACAGGGGTCTGTGTTGGGACCGGTTCTTCTTATGTTTATGTCAGTGATTTGGATGATGGAATTGATGGCTTTGTTGCAAAGTTTGCAGATGATATGAAGATAGGTGGAGGAGCAGATAGTTTTGAGGAAGCAGAGAGGCTACAGAAGGACAGGCAGATTAGGAGAATGGGAAAAGAAATGGCAGATGGAGTACAGTGTTGGGAAGTGTATGGTCATGCACTTTGGTAAAAGAAATGAAAGGGGTGACAATTTTTGAAATGGAGAGAAAATATTTTTAAAAAACTGAGATGCAAAGGGACTTGGGAGTCCTTGAGCAGGATTCTCTAAACAGTTAACTTGCAGGTTGAGTCTGTAGTGAGGAAGGCAAATACGATGTTAGCATTCATTTCAAGAGGACTAGAATATATAAGCAAGGATGTAATATCAAATGGTGAAAGGCCTTGATAGAGTGGATGTGGAGATGATGTTTCCTGTGGTGGGAGTATCTAAGACCAGAGGACATAGCCTCAAAATAGAGGGGTGTCCTTTTAGCACGGAGATGATGAGGAATTTTTTTTAGCCAGAGAGTGGTGAATCTATGGAATTCATTGCCACAGGCAGCAGCGGAGGCCAAGTCTTTATCTATTTCTGAGGCAGAGGATAATAGATTCTTGACTGGTCAGTACGAAGTGATATGAGGGTAAAGGCAGGAGACAGGGGCTGAGAAGAAAAAATGGATCAGCTGTGATGAAATGACAGAGCAGACTCGATGGACAAAATGGCCTATTTCTGCTCCTGCACCTTATGGTCTCATAAGGACTAATTAACTGAATTTTACCATCGTTACCTGTGACTTTAAGGAATCACTACGCATTTTAAGTTTTGGTAATTTGGGCATCTATTCCTGACTTAAGTGCAGAAATTCCTCATGACACTAACACACCTAATACTTTATCTTAGTTAAGAATACATGTCGCATACTAACCAGTCAGGTTGTTGCGTGTGTTCTAAAGTGTTCATACTTTCAAAGGGTGGCTTGCCAATACGGCCTATACCCCTAAATCATAGTGAGTTATTAGAGCTGTGAAGGAAGCACGGTATCGCACTGCCCAGAGGGATGACTCCTACTATTGCAACGGTTTTGAGAGATAGTATCAACCTACCTGGAGTGGATTGCATAAGCCCTCTGCTCTGCAGCTGCTTCATGAGATGGGGTGAAGCATTTTATGTAACCATCAAATTGTTCAAAAAGCAGTCACCTCTGCTGTGTTTTTATTCATCCATATTTTGAAGCAATTTCTAAATAAGCATCCTTTCATTTTAAATTTGGTACTAATAGATTCTGGGGCAAAATGCAAAGTTATTACACTTTACTTTTTCCAAAAATAACTAATGGAAAAAAGAGGGTTTTTTTTTAAATACCAAAGGGTGCAATAATTCATCTCAAGTTCAGTTTCCTTTCTTTTCTTCTTTCTCCTTTTTCCAACAAATAACATTCGCCCCACCTCTATTCCACTTACAAAGCATGAACATGTTCATTAATTAATTGTACTTTCACAAAAATCACAAATTGCATTAGTTATATAAAAATGTAAAGGCAGTACTAGCTTTAGTATCGACAAGTACATAACCTAGCCTGATAATTAGCCTAACCTAGCCTGAAGTGTGTTAGAAGTAACTTTTTTTTAGGTGAGAGAATAAATTTGAGGGTTCTATCCAGCTAAGCAGAGTGACTAAAAAGACTTTAAGCTATATTTTAACAGGTACTTCACCTTACCTACTGGTGACCACTCCTCCTTCAAACAACACCATCAAAATCACATTAGCTGCTCACACATTTAGGACCTTGTTGTATGACAGCTGTTTGCTGGGTTTGCTGACACAAGTAACTATACTTTGAAAGCATCCCACTGGTCAGAAACCACGTGGAGACAGCTTTCACAATAGTTCCGTTCAATGTAAAATAAAAGTAAAACAGACTGGAAACAGATATTACAATCCAATACTTAGTTAAAGAAGAAAGTTCAAATACCAACTTCACCATTCAATTGCGACGAGTTTATTTTGCAGGCATTTACCACCTTGTAGTTTTAAAACGAAATAATTTTGTAAACTATTGTCATTAGCATTTACTACCCATCTGACTACAAGATCCTGCAACCGATTGTGAGGACTGCTGAGAGAATCATAGAGGTCTCTCTCCACACCTTCCACCCCCATTCCAGGACATATACCAGAAGCACTATGTTTTCAGAGCCCTCAGCTTTACCAAGGATGCCTCCCATCCATCCTACAACCTCTTTGACCTCTTACTGCCAGACAGGAAGTACCCCAGGATGAGAACAAGGACTGCTAGCTGGGTAACAGCTTCTTCCCCCAGGCTGAGAGACTTCTGAATATGCTGCTACCACCTAGTACTCAATACTTATGACAGCACCAATGATATTGTATATTTAGCATGTGTATGGTTGAATGACAATAAACTTAAACTAGAACTTGAAATGCCTTTAAAAACGTCACTGTGAACTGCTTCTTCAATTGACACAATCATCCACAATGCTACTTGGTGTACCTGGGAATTCCAGGATTCAGACTCAGTGATGATAGACTGGTAGTATATTTCCAGGCTGGAACAGTGTGCAGCTTGAGGGGAACCCACATATGGAAATATTCATGTATTTGCTTCCTGCCTGCTTTACTGCTGCAAGCTGTGTGTTTGGGATGTGCTATCAGACTACTGTAAGTAACTGCAATACATTTTGCACACGGTGTGTTCTATGGCCACTGAGTAGAAGTGGAGGAGGGAATCTTTTGACCAAGGAATACAGTTCACTGAGTGCCAGTTTCACATCTGCACTGCCATCAGGAAAGCTGAAGTGGACATATGGTCCAAAGAGACTTCAGAGGAAGAAACAATTAAAACTAACTTCCATACATCCTAAAGCAGGGTTCCCAAAATAGAGTCCATGAACCCCTTGTTTAATGGTATTGGTCCATGGTATAAAAAAGGTTGAAAACCCCTGCCCCAACATCCCGGGGAAGAATGCCCATTTACAAACTAGCTCAGAAGATGAGAGATATATCATGATTCTCTGCCAACAGCTAAGAGGAAAAAGAAAAATAAGTATTTCAGAAAACTCAAGGTTTTATCTGACTGATTCATTCAAATTACAGTGCTTATAAAAAGTATTCACCCCCCCCCCCCCAAACCTTGGAAGTTTTCATGTTTTATTGTTTTACAACATTGAATCACAGTGGATTTAATTTGGCTTTTTTTGACACTGATCAACAGAAAAAGACTCTTTCGTGTTAAAGTGAAAATAGATCTAAAATTATCTAAGTGTGATCTAAATTAATTACAAATATAAAACACAAAATAATTGATTGCATAAGTATTCACCCTCCTTAATATGACACACCAAATCATCACTGGTGCAGCCAATTGGTTTTAGAAATCAGATAATTAGTTCAATGAAGATCTGTTTTAGGAGACCTGTGTACAGTCAAAGTTTTTGATTGATTATAGGAAAAATACACCTGTATCATCTGCTGGTGAGTCAGTATCCTGGCAAAAACTACATCATGAAGACAAAAGAACACTCCAAGCAACTCTGCAAAAAGGTTATTGAAAAGCACAAGTCAGGGGATGGATACAAGAAAATTCCAAGTCACTGAATATTCCTTGGAATACAGTTAAGTCAATCATCAAGAAATGGAAAGAATTTGGCACAGCTGTGGATCTGCCTAGAGCAGGCCATCCTCTAAATCTGAGTGGCCATGCAAGAAGGAGACTAGTGAGGGAGCCACCAAGAGACCTATGACAATTCTGGAGGAGTTACAAGCTTGGTTGAGATGGGACAGACTGCACATACAACAACTGTTGTCCGGGTGCTTCACCAGTCACAGCTTTATGGGAGGGTGGCAAACAGCAAGCTATTGTTAAAAAAAACCTCACATGAAATCTCACCTAGCATTTGCTAGCCGAGATTTGGCATGTGGAAGACTCTGAAGTCAGCTGTCAGAAGGTTCTATGATCTCGTGAAACCAAATTTGAGCTTTTTGGCCATCAGACTAAACACTATGCTTAGCGTAAGCCAAACACAGCACATCGTCAAAAAACACACCATCCCTACCATGAAGCATGGTGGAGGCTGCATCATGCTGTGGGGGTACTTCACTGCATCAAGCCTCGGAAGACCTGTGAAGGTAGAGGGTAAAATCAATGCAGCAAAATACAGGGCAATCCTGGAGGAAAACCTGAGGCAGTCAGTAAGAGAACTGTGACTTGGGAGGAGATTTGTTTTCCAACAAGACAACGATCCCAAGCATAAAGCCAAAGCTACACAGGAATGGCTTAAAAACAACAAAGTTAATGTCCTGGAGTGGCCAAGTCAGAGTCCAGATCTCAATCCAATTGAGAATTTGTGGATGGACTTGAAAAGGGCAGTTCACTCACATTCCCCATGCAATCTGACAGAGCTTGAGCAGTTTTCTAAAGAAGAATGAGGGGGAAATTGCAGTGTCCAAATGTGTAAAGCTGCATCTACTAAACACTGACTTGAAGGGGGTGAGTAATTATGCAGTCAATTACTTTGTGTTTAATAATTGTAATAAATTTAGACCAATTTGTAGAAATTTATTTTTACTTTGACATGAAAGAGTCTTTTCTGTTGATCAGTGTCAAAAAAGCCAACTGAAATTCACTACGATTCCATGTTGTAAAACAATAAAATATGAAAACTTCTGGGGTGAGGGAGAATACTTTTTATAGGCACTATATATATTCTTTTTGAACAGCAAATCCAACTAGTTATTTCAAAACATACAAAAGCACCATAACTTTTTAGTTTAGGGGCTCAAAAGGGGATCTTTCTGGTGCTCAGAACAATGCTTTCTCCTCAACAATTATAGTCATCATTTGCTTCCAGCAAAGTTCTCTGTGAAATACACTTCCTTCAATGCACCCTAGCAACCCAGGGTTCCTATTTGTTTTCTTTACAATGACATTCCAATCTGGAGAGGTTATTCTAGTTTAACCTGTTGAAAAGATTTTTTAAATACACACTAATCATGGTGGTTTACTGGAGTTAATACTTGCAACAAAAAAAACAAAAGAATTTCAGTCATATTAATATTTTTCTTCAAGTGTTTGCTATTGGAATCACACCAAAGGAGAAATCAAAGGGTCAAGGCTTCTCTGGTGTTTCACTTTACAAGTATGTATTAGGGCTTGAAGGAAGAGATGCAGACAGCCATGCCAGAACCTTTACACCAGAGAAGGAAAGAATAATAAGACTATAAGACCATAAAATATAAAAGCAGAATTGGGGCATCCAGCCCAAGTCTGCTCCGCCATTTCATCATGGCTGATCCATTTTCTCTCTCAACGCCATTCTCCAGCCTTCTCCCTGTACCCTCTTATGCCCTGACTAATCAAGAACCTATCAACCTCCACCTTAAATGTACCCAATGATCTGGCCTCCACAGCTACCTGTGGCAACAAATTCCACAGATTCACCACCCTCTAGCTAAAGAAATTCCTCTTCATCTCTGTTCTAAATGGACATCCCCCTATTATGATGCTCTGTCCTCCAGTCCTAGACTCCCCCACTGAGGGATACACCCTCTCCTTATCTGCTTTATCTAGGCCTTTCAACATTTGATAGGATTCAATGAGATTCCCCCACCTCCCATTCTTCTAAATTCCAGCGAGTACAGGCCCAGAGCCAGCAAACACTCTTCTCATTACCGGAATCATTCCTGTGAACCTCCTCTGAATCCTTTATGTCAGCATGTCCTTTCTTAGATAAGGGGCCCATAACTGCTCACAATACTCCAAGTAAGGCCTTACCAGTGCCTTCTAAGCCTCAGTATTAAATTTTTGCTTTTTTTATTCCAGTCCTCTCAAAATGAAAGCTAACGTTGCATTTGCTTTCCTCATCACAGACTCAACCTGCAAATTAATCTTTTGGGAACCCTCTACGGGGACTCCCAAGTCCCCTTGCACCTTGGATTTTTGAATTTTCTGTTTAGAAAATAGACTATGCTTTTATTCCTTCTACCAAAGTGCATGATCATGAACTTCCCAACATTGTTTTTCATCTGCTAATTCATTGCCCATTCACCCAATTTGTCTGAGTCCTTCTGCAAACTTCCCACTTCCTCAACATGACCTGCCTCTCCACCTACCTTCGTATCGTCTTCAAACCTGGCCACGAAGCCATCAATTCTTTTATCCAAATCAGTGACATATACTGTACAAAGAAGTGGTTCCAACACTGACCCCTGCGGAACACCACTAGTCACCGGCAGCCAACCGGAAAAAGGCTCCTTTATTCCCACCCTTTGCCTCCTGCCAATCAGCCACTGCTTTATCCAAGCTACATCTTTCCTGTAATACCATGGGTTTTTGTCTTGATAAGCAGCCTCTTATCCAAAGCCTTCCGAAAATCCAAGTACACAATATCCATCTATTCTTTGTCTATCCTGTTTGTTATTTTCTCAAAGAATTCCAACAGATTTGTCAGCCAAGATTTTCCCTTAAGGAAACCATGCTGACTATGGCCTATTTTATCACGTGCCTCAACTACCCCGAGACCTCATTCCTAGCAATTGACTCCAATATCTTCCCAACCACTTGGGTCAGGCTAGCTAGCCTATAATCTACCTTTCTTCTACCTCCCTGCCTTCTTGAAGAGTGGAGTGACATTTGCAATTTTCCAGTCCTCTGAAACCATGCCAGAATCCAGTGACTCTTGAAAGGTAACCACCAACACCTTCATAATCTCCCTACCGATCTCCTCCATAACCCTGGGATGTAGTCTGTCTGGTCCAGGTGACCTATCCACCAGACCTTTCAGCTTTCCAATCATCTTCTCCCTAGTAATAGTAATTGTACTCACTTTTGCTCCCTGACACACTCAAACTTCTGACATACTGCTAGTGTGTTCCACAGTGAAGACAGATGCAATGTACTTATTCAGTTCATCTGCTATTTCTTGGTCCCCATTACTACCTCTCCAGCAAAAATTTCCAAAGGTCATATCTATTCTCACCTCTCTTTTACTCTTTATATATCTGTAAAATAAGCTTTTGATATCCTCTTTGATATTATTGGCTAGCTTACCTTCATATTTAAACTTTTCCCTCCTTATGGCTTTTTTCTTGGTTGCCTATGGTTGGTTTTCAAAAGCTTCCTAATCTTCTAACTTCCCACTAATTTTTGTTCTATTATATGCCCTCTCTTTTGTTTTTATATTGGCTTTGACTTCCCTTATCAGCCATGGCTGTGTCATCCATACTATTATTTCTTTCAGATGTGTCTATCCTGTGCCTTCCAAATTGCTCCCAGAAACTCCAGCCACTTCTGTTCTGCCACCATCCCTGCTAGTGCCTCCTTCCAATTGACTTTGGCCAGCTCCTCTCACATGCCTCTATAATTTCTTTTACTCTAATGTAATACTGATACATCTGACTTTAGCTTCTCCCTCTCAAATTACAAGGCGAAGTCTATCATATTATGATCACTGTCTTCAAAGAGTTCCTTGCCTTAAGCTCCCTAATCAAAACAGGTTCATTACACAACATCCAGATTTGCCTTTCCTTCCGGGCTCAATCACAAGTTGCTCTAAACTGCACAAGATCACCTACCTTATTCAGTATAATGCGTGCATTCAAATATAACACCTTTTCAGACCAATTAAACATTCCTACACTTTCTGTTGATAACCGAAAACATTTGGATCAATCTATTTCTTATGAGGAAATTGCCGAGGCTGTACGTTCATTGCACTTGGGGAAGGCTCCGGGACCTGATGGATTTTCTGGAGAATTTTATAAGGCTTTTTCCTTACTGCTTATACCTCATTTATGTTCAGTCTTTTCGGATTCCTTTAAGTTGGGTAGGTTGTCACAATCTTTTCATAAAGCTACTATTTCACATCCTTAAAAAGAATAAGAACCCAGCTGAATGCTCTTCATATACATCAATCTCCTTACTTAATGTTGATACTAAAATCCGATCCAAAGTTCTGTCTCGTAGGATTGAAAATATTTTACTATCTATCATTTCTGATGATCAGACTGGATTTATTAAAAATTGATATTCCCACTTTAATATTTGTCGTTGATTAAATGTATCTATTCTCCTTCTAAGGAGATATCGGAATGTGTGTTATCCTTAGAAGCTGAGAAGGCTTTCGATCGGGCTGAATGGAACTACTTACTTAAAACCTCAGGAAAATTTAATTTTGGACCAGATTTCATTCAACGGATTAAATTACTTAACTTATCCCCCTCTGCTTGGGTCCTTACTGTAAGGGGTTTCTTCTTTTATGTTACTCTTTAGGCTAATAAAAATGGCTTCTTTGTTATGTTAGAATAAAATGGCTTCTTTGTTATGTTAACTGCTGAGAAAGTGCTTCTCTCTCTTGCAGCTTGTTTGGGTTATAAAGAGAATTGTATTCATTTGCTAACCAATTGGGATAGATGATATTCTTTCTTGTGTGTCTGTATTGTTTTGCGGGCTTTGGGGGAGAAGGCACGATGGGGACAGGGAGAGGAGACGCGATGCTGTAAGCTCGGCGGCGGAACGGATCCCGAGTGGGTCGAAGAGGTCGGAGGGGATCAAATGGTGGAAAGAGGACCCCGTTACTTGAGCTCCAACTGTGTGCATGAAGTGGTTGAACTTTGATAAGCTTGGTGCCTTTTATTTTCCTTTTATTATTTTATCTCTATTAATTACATACAAACCCAGTTTCCAGAAAAGTTGGGATATTTTCCAAAACGCAATAAAAACAAAAATCTGTGATATGTTGATTCACGTGAACCTTTATTTAACTGACAAAAGTACAAAGAAAAGATTTTCAATAGTTTTGCTGACCAACTTAATTGTATTTTGTAAATATACACAAATTCAGAATTTGATGGCTGCAACACACTCAACAAAAGTTGGGACAGAGTTAAAATAAGATTGAAAAGTGCACAGAATATTCAAGTAACACCGGTTTGGAAGACTCCACGTTAAGCAGGCTAATTGGTAGCAGGTGAGGTATCATGACTGGGTATAAAAGTAGCGCCCATCAAAGGCTCAGTCTTTGTAAGCAAGGATGGGTCGTGGCTCACCCCTTTGTGCCAAAATTCGTGACAGAATTGTTAGTCAGTTCAAAAGGAACATTTCTCAATGCAAGATTACAGAGAATTTAGGTCTTTCAACATCTACAGTACATAATATTGTGAAAAGATTCAGAGAATTCAGAGACATCTCAATGTGTAAAGGGCAAGGTCTGAAACCCGTGATCTTCAAGCCCTCAGGCGGCACTGCCTAAGAAACCATCATGCTACTGTGACAATTATAGCCACCTGGGCTCAGGAGTACTTCGGAAAACCATTGTCACTCAACACAGTCCTTCGCTGCATCCAGAAATGCAACTTGAAACTGTATTACGCAAGGAGGAAGCCATACATCAACTCTATGCAGAAACACCGGGGAGTTCTCTGGGCCCGAGCTCATGTCAGATGGACCGAAAGACTGTGGAACCGTGTGCTGTGGTCAGATGAGTCCACATTTCAGCTAGTTTTCGGAAAAAACGGGCGTCAAGTTCTCCGTGCCAAAGATGAAAGCGACCATCCAGATTGTTATCAGCAAAAAGTGCAAAAGCCAGCATCTGTGATGGTAGGGGGGGTGCATCAGTGCCCACAGCATGGGTGAGTTGCATGTATGTGAAGGTACCATTGACTCTGAGGCGTATATTAGGATTTTAGAGAGACATATGTTGCTATCAAGGCAACGTCTCTTCCCAGGACGTCCATACTTATTTCAGCAAGACAATGCCAGACCACATTCTGCACAGGCTACAACAGCGTGGCTCTGTAGACACAGAGTGCATGTGCTTGACTGGCCTGCTGCCAGTCCAGATCTATCTCCTATTGAAAATGTATGGCGCATCATGAAGAGGAGAATCAGACAATGGAGATCACGGACTGTTGAGCAGCTGAAGTCTTGTATCAAGCAAGAATGGACAAAATTTCCAATTGCAAATCTACTACAATTAGTATCCTCAGTTCCAAAACGATTAAAAAATGTTATTAAAAGGAAAGGTGATGAAAGACAATAGCAAACATGCCTCTGTCCCAACTTTTGTTGAGTGTGTTGCAGCCATCAAATTCTAAATTTGTGTATGTTTACAAAATACAATTAAGTTGGTCAGTAAAACTATTGAAAATCTTTTCTTTGTACTTTTGTCAGTTAAATAAAGGCTCACGTGAATTAACATATCACAGATTTTTGTTTTTATTGCATTTTGGAAAATATCCAACTCTTCTGGAAATGGGGTATGTAGTTCCAGTAAGATCTATAAAGTGTAATCATTTAATCACATATAGTGTATTGTCTGTTATTTGGTGGGGTGGGGTACATCACACAGCATCCACACAAACTTGATTACCCAGTTTGGTGGGGCCGAAGGCTGCTCCCCCTAGACGAAAGCGAGCTGAGCAAGCCTGAGGCTTACCAGGGGGCTACGTTACTAATTTTCAGAATTCCAAACCATTTAAGCTTCAACGTGGAAGCAGACAAGGCTGTCCTTTGAGTCTTTTGCTCTTTGATCTGGCCTTAGAACCTTTAGCCATTGCTTTTCAAGAATCTAGTGATATCACCGGTATTTTAAGGAGGGGTGTTACCCACAAAGTTTTGCTCTATGCTGATGACCTATTGCTTTTTATTTCTAATGTCGAGACTTTGTTACCTCCTGCACTTTCTTTACTCTCCTGTTTCAGCCAGTTTTCAGGATATAAACTGAATTTACATAAGAGTGAACTTTTTCCTTTGAATAATTTGGTATTAATACTTCCTTTTAAAATTGTAAGAAATCAATTTACCTATTTGGGTGCAATAATTACTAAGAATTATAAACACCTACTTAAAGAAAATTTTCTTACCCTATTGAATTATGTAAAAAGAGCATTATCAAATTGGTTGCCCCTCTTGTTATCGTTAATTGGCCGAATTAATTCAATTAAAATGAATATCTTACCTAAATTTATATACCTTTTTCAGGCCTTACCCGTTTTTATTCCTAAATCCTTTTTTGATTCTCTTGATTCTATTCTATCTTTTTATATATGGAAAAACAAACATTCTCGATTAAATAAAACACATCTTCAAAAAGCTAAAAATAATGGAGGTTCAGCTTTACCCAATTTTAGGTTTTATTGCTGGGCAGTCAACATACGAAATCTTACGTTCTGGTCATATTATATTAACTGTGAGGACTGTCCGGTATGGGTTTCTTCAGAAGCTAACTCTGTTAATAAATTTCCTATCATTTCTCTTCTTGGATCCTCACTTCCTTTATCTTTAAGTAAACTAACTGACAATTTGGTAGTTAAACATACTTTGAGGATCTGGATACAATTTAGAAAATACTTTGGTTTATTGAGATTTTCTATTTCAAGTCCCATTTTTTTCTAATTATTTTTTTAAACCTTCTATGACTGATCTAGTTTTTAAAGAATGGGATAGATTGGGTATTAAATGCTTCCATGATTTATTTGTGGGAGGAAGTCTCTTTTCGTCTGAGCAATTGTCAGCTAAATATAGCTGACCAAAAACCCACTTTTTTCGATATCTACAAATTAGAGACTTTCTGTGACCTCAAAAATATACATTTCCTAAAAGTCCGGATAAGAACTTACTAGATGTAATTTCTAATTTGAAATCTTTTTCATAATGGTTCAATATCCAATATTTATGGCATGTTGCTGGGAATGAGAAATGCTCCTTTAAACAAAATTAAGAACCTCTGGGAACAAGATTTACAGACATCAGTTTCGGAGGAAACTTGGAATGATATTTTTAAATTGGTTAATACTTCATCGCTATGTGCCCACCACTCCCTCCTATAATTTAAAGTGGTCCATAGGGCCCACATGACTAAGGATAAGCTATCTCATTTTTACTCAGATATATCTCCCTATTGTGATAGATGTAACAATGGAGAAGCTTCACAAATTCATATGTTTTGGACATGCCCAAGTCTTGAAAAATACTGGAAGGAAGTACTCTAAGCTTTCTCTGCACTTTTCAAAATAAATTTTAAGTCTAACCTCCCGGGAGGGGGGAGAAGATGGCAGCGCGACGACAGGGCGCGCAGCCACTTCGGTGATGAATACCTGTTATCTATCAAGTAGGGGACCATGCACAATTCTGATTTGATGGAAACAGACGTGAGAGCACAGCGGAACATCTGGAAAACTTCTGAAATGCCTGCTTCGCTGCTGCTGCTACTGTGTGATAACTGGAATCTTCAGAGCTGAAGGCCCCAAAATTCTCGGCTTTGCGTGTTTCAGTGGCCGGGGAGAGGTCGAAGGTGCTCGGCAGAGGATGGCGCTCGGAGGGCTGTATCAGAGAGGCTGGTTGGAAGCTCGGAGTTTTCGGACGGATGGATTCAGGGTCGGCTGCTTCCAAGGTATCGGCAAGTTGACGGTGCCTGGAGGTTTATGGGAGTTTTTCTCTTTTGCCACCTGCTATCGGGGACTCGGGAGTCGATCGACTCGAGACTGAGAGACTTTTTTTTTTTACTGTGCCCATGGTCTGTTCTTTATCAAATTATGGTATTGCTTTGCACTGCTGTAACTATATGTTATAATTATGTGGTTCTGTCAGTGTTAGTCTTTGGTTTGTCCTGTTTTCTGTGATATCACTCTGGAGAAACATTGTATCATTTCTTAATGCATGTATACATTTCTAAATGACAATAAAGGAGGACTGAGTGTTCTCATAATCTAATCTAACCCTTTGACTGCCTTATTCGGTATTGTTGGAGGAAAAGATATTATTTTGGAGACATCTGATTTGCACATTTTGGCTTTTATTTCTCCTATAGCTAGGAGGGTGCTCTTGCTTAAATGGAAGGATGTTGTTCCACCTACTCATGCTCAATGGTTACGTGATGTTATGTCATGTTTAAGTTTAGAGAATATTCGTTGTTCAATTTCTGAATCCAGCCAAGACTTTCAAACATTTTTGAACTATTTTCAAGACCTTTGATTTGCTGTTAAAGTACAGATGTTGGCTAATAACATATTTCACTATATGATAAGGTTTCCCCCCCTTTTTTCTTTCTTTACCAAACAGCTTCGATCTTAGTAGTGGGCTTACATTTTTTTGGTGTAATAAATTATCATATTTCAATATTACGATTTAATTAAATTTACATGAATATAGGGTAATGAGATCACAAGTGTGATTCAAATATAATGTATTTGGTATTATTTTATCTTTTTTTTGACTTGTAATATATATCTTCTTGTACTCTATTCTCCTATGTAGAAATTAATAATATTGAAAAAGAAATACAACACCTTCAGTCCTGTATTTGTCACCCTTTTAGTATTTGTCCTGATGTTACAATGCAACTCATCTGATTGCAATTTTGCCTTATCATTTGCCTGTCTTTCTTGACAGTCTCACTGCAGCCTGCATATAATTGTTTACCAACTGCTCCATCTTCAGCCCTATCACTCTGGTTCCCAACTCCCTGCCAATTAAGTTTAAATCTTCCCCAACAGGTCTAGCAAACCTGCCAATAAGGATATCGGTCCCCCTCAGGTTTAGGTGTAACCCATCACTTTTGTACAGGTCATACCTTCCCCAGAATAGATCCCAATGACCCAGAAATCTGAAGCTCTGCCACCTGAGCCAGTTCCTCGGCCACACATTCATCTGCCAAATCATAATATTCTTATCCTCACTGTTGTGGGGTACAGGTAGCAATCAAAGATTACTACCCTGGAAGAACAGATGTCAAGGATGAAGAACTAAAGTAAAGAATGCACAGAAAATACATTTGTTACACAATGAAAATCACTGACACTTTAGTGAGTGATCATAATCATATGAATAACAAAAACCAAAGCATAAGCTCATGAAGTTGGGTCTCTGCACAAGTAGATGTAAAATCTATGGTGCTGTGTGAATTGAAAGGAACTTAGAGAATAGGTGACTACTAGGGTGAGTAGAGTCAGCAGCAAATTTTTCAGCCCTTCTCTTTGCTCTGGCGAAGAATAGGTCCTTTAATGTCCGTAGCTGCCTACCATTGATTTTTGCTGAGTGAACCACTCACTGTAACCTGGATTTTAAAAGGGAGGAGGTGGCAGGAAACCAAACAGTGACAGAGGTGGTCACGATACTATCACTGATGGCTGAGTAAAAATTAATCAGGATACACCCTGAGATGTTAAGTTTTCTAAGACGGTGTAGGAAGAACAGTCTCTGCTGGGCTTTCCTAGTGATGAGCATGCTTATCCTGGTAATCTCCAGGAATTTGAATGACTCAATCATAACCCATTAATTTCCAAGGTGGGTGGGGTGCAGGTACGGAGGGGTTGGTGGAAGCTCCAAGTTGTTACAAACAGACCATGCTGCAAAATGGTCTACCTCTCTTGGTCAGCAGGTCACAATGTTATCAGGAATCAGACCAACTACAGTCGTGCCAGTGGCAAACTTCAGGATTTGAAATGGATTTGTCTGTGGAGGTACAGTCAGTTGTAAAAAGTGAGACCAGGAATGCTGTTCTATGCTGTATTACTCTGTAACTTGTGTGCAGTACCCTCAATAGGACATCCAAAACTCGTGGAAGGCTTGCTATTTGTACAGACTAATTGTAATTTTGGTTATTTTTTAATCTTGTAATGCACTTTTTAAAGGAGGACTTTCTCAAATTCAGTAGGAATTCTTCTGCACATTCACAATCTGTTAAAATCTTAACTTTTCAATGAAAATTAAAACTGATTTGAGAGATCTATTAAACAGGAGGTGCAGAAGATAATCCCATATATTAAACTTCAAAGTGAAACATGAATTTTCAGTGACATTTATAACAGTTATTAAGTATCATAGCATCTGATGTCACTGATACCTTAATAAATTAATTTTTAATTAATAGGAAGGGCAAGATGCTAGTCATTAGGGTTTATAAGCATTTACATAGTTTCCATACACCTCTTGTAATACTAAATTTTCCAAATTAACTTGGAGCCCAGCTAGATCACTTAAAATTTAGTTAACTATTTTTAATTCAAATTTAGTCACTGTTATCTGCGCCAGATTTTAGAGCCAAGATTTTTTCCATAGCAACAGTCCTAAATCTACTTACAACAAAACAAACTCAATTGACAATGTTCTGAAGGGTTGCCAGTACAACAGTACAAGAGGTTGAAGAAAGGCAAATCACAGGTCAAACAGCTCATAACTATAACAGTTTGATAATGAGTCAGAGGCTGAATCTGAGAGTAGCTCAGTACATAAATCTTCTAATCTTCATTGTATAATTGATAATGTGTTAATGATTGTTCTACAAAGATTATATGGTGGGCAACTGAGGAGATGTCCATATTTTTCTAACTGTAAACAATTTTCATCCTGCCCACAATTGATGAAACAAGCTTACATGAGGAGACAAAGAAAAATAAAAAAACTCTCCAGCAAGCTGTATTTAGTTTTGAATCATGATATCTTGTTTCAGCTTTCTCTTTCAAAAGCATAATCATTCATGTACTAATATTCTCCTGATGTTCAAAAGACATGATATGGGAACCAGATTTCAGCACAACTGTTTCATTGTTCAATCAGTGGAGACCTACTCCAATGATCCAAAAAAACACGCCAGCCGAAATAAAACAAATAATGCTAGAAATACCCACGTCTGGCAGCATTTGTGGACAGAAGAACAGTTTAAGTTTCAGGTCAGTGAGTGCTGACAAGAGGTGGAAACAGAAATTAAACAAATTTAAAACAGCAGAGATGTACAGGAGGTAAGATTGGTGACATGGTGCAGACCAAGAGATTGGATGACTCAGGTATCACTGCACCAAAATGGATTTTGTTTTGTTCTTAATTGTTTTCCCTCTTATAAAAATGCTGCTTATACGATGCCATGTGCTTGTGATGTTGCTGCATGTAAGCTTTTCATTGCACCTGTTCATATATGAACTTGGGCAAATAACAATACGTTTAACTTTGATTTTTGACTTTGTAGCAGGTAGCTCACAGAGCTTCATCAATCCCAATCTCCAGTACTATGGACTACAAAGTTTCTACTCGGTTCCAGTTTTCTCGCACATTCCAAAGATGTGAGTTGGTAGGATAGTTTGCCAGTTGCAAATTGTCACTGGTGTGGGTAGGTGCAAGACTCTGGACAGACTTGAACAAAGTTAGTGAGGGAATGCTCTGTAAGCCAGCACAGACTTGATAGCTGAAAGGCTTTTACTAAGTCAGAAAAAAACATGGAAAGTGGGTGCTGATTTTATGGCTGACAGACAGAAATAAATACTTGGAAGACCAAATGCTTAGGCTGGAAAAGAGAAGTCAAATCTGAAGTACCAGAGAGAAAAATAACAATTCTAAAAAGGCAACTTACAAGAATGGAATGGTTGGTTACCTGAAACTATTGCATTCAACATTATCTTAAAGAAAGCAGATCCCAAAATGTGAATAAATACAAACAGCACTATTCAGCCAGCACTATCAACTGCTAGAGTCATTCAGTTTTTCCTGGACTCCAAAATCCCTCTACATCCAACCCCTAGCTCTCTGCAACTTGAAATATGTTTCATTTCTTACTTTTTTATCAATTCTAAAAGGTCCTTGACCTGAGATGTAAACAACTTCCGCCAACTGACCTTGCCGTCTAGCAGTTTTATTTCTAATTTCATAGATGTTGAGTAATGTCCAAAGTTCCAGGTTATCAATAGAGGAATACCAAGAAAAAGAGGCTGAACTGTGACTGTGGATTGAGGCTGAATATTATTACTTTGGAGGCATAAAAGGAATTGCACTGAAATGTGACTTGGTTTCTGAACTACCTTTCTGTGACCCCAGATATTCAAAGCATATCCTGATGAAATTTCTTTGAGACAGTCCTTCAGAGGGGAAATTAATTGGAAGTGAACAAAATAATGATTATTTGACTTTTAACGGTGGTGACTGAGGAAAGGACTTTAATGGAATTCTTGCATTCGTTTAGAACAGGAACAGTTGTTATGGGCTTTTAAGTTTGTTCCATCATTAAACAAAATCATGGGCTGAATTCTAAATAGGCATTTGAAACTCCAACTTTACAAAGTCTCTTGGCTGGCTCTCATGCGCACCCTCTAAATCTGAAAGTATTCACAACATCATTGGCTGCATCCTCATTTACACATCTCATTCACCTGTTACAACAGTGGCTGCTGAACTATTCCATTTTAAAATTCTTACACGATTTCATTGGACTTGCCATCTTTCTCATTCAGTCTTGCAATCCACAAAGGTAACTTAGCTTTTCCAATAATTATCCCCTAACCATCTCCCACATTAGCCATACCTCAAAGTGTGACAATTTTCAAACTCTGAAGGGGATTCCTTCTCCCAATTAATTATACTAATTTTTAAATCAGCCATCAAATCACCTTGGGTAGTTCAGACAAATTTTGTTTGATAATTCTCCAATGAAATGATGCTTCCACTATATTTAAGCTTGCCACATACATGCAAGTTGTTATAGAACAACACTGAGAATCTTACCCACATGCAGGCCTCCAGCCTGACTTTGGAGATGATGGCCCATAAGGAGACTGTCTCTTTCAATTTCTCATCAGGACAGATGATCTTATCTGGATATGGAGGTTCTGGGAAATTCACAGAGTTACATTCATATGCAGCCAAAGTCACTGAAGCAATATGTGGTCCCTGCAAGCAATGCACAAGTAACAACATTTTGTGAATTAGTAACTGAGCCTAAATTTCTATTAACTGCAAATCTTAATTAATTTTAAGTGAATAATTTGATACAAAATCTTGTTCTCCTCAGGCAAATTAGATCAATGTTGATGATTATGCCCCAAACCCAAAGAAGGCAAGAACAGGAAAACAGATTATTATCTGAATGGTGGGGCAAAAACAGGACAACAGATTATTATCTGAATGGTGGCCGATTAGGAAAAGGGGAGGTGCAACGAGACTTGGGTGTCATCGTACACCAGTCATTGAAAGTGGGCATGCAGGTACAGCAGGCGGTGAAAAAGGCGAATGGTATGCTGGCACTTATAGCGAGAGGATTCGAGTACAGGAGCAGGGAGGTACTACTGCAGTTGTACAAGGCCTTGGTGAGACCACACCTGGAGTATTGTGTGCAGTTTTGGTCCCCTAATCTGAGGAAAGATATTCTTGCCATAGAGGGAGTACAAAGAAGGTTCACCAGATTGATTCCTGGGCTGGCAGGACTTTCATATGATGAAAGACTGGATCGACTAGGCTTATACTCTCTGGAATTTAGAAGATTGAGGGGGGATCTGATTGAAATGTATAAAATTCTAAAGGGATTAGACAGGCTAGATGCAGGAAGATTGTTCTCGATGTTGGGGGAAGTCCAGAACGAGGGGTCACAGTTTAAGGATGAAGGGGAAGCCTTTTTTAGGACTGAGATGAGGAAAAACTTCTTCACACAGAGAGTGGTGAAGCTGTGGAATTCTCTGCCACAGGAAACAGTTGAGGCCAGATCAGTGGCTATATTTAAGCGGGAGTTAGATATGGCCCTTGTGGCTAAAGGGATCAGGGGGTATGGAGAGAAAGCAGGTACAGGGTTCTGAGTTGGATGATCAGTCATGGTGGTGCAGGTTCGAAGGGCCGAATGGCCTACTCCTGCACCTATTTTCTATGTTTCTAAGTCTGGCAAGGGGAAGAACAGAGGTGGATTTAGAAATGGAGTTGGAAGTAAAACAGAAAATTCACACCCAAAACAAATAGAACGAGAAAAGTAGTGCACTTTCGTGACAACTCAATATTGAAAACTTGGACCCAAACAATATAATGAACCTAAATTGTAAACATTAAAATGTATACATTATTCATTACAAAATAGCTACATATTTAAAATAATCATCCTTAAAATCAATACTTGCCTAACTGTTTTCTGCTCAACGTGTTGCATTCCATGCTTAAAAAACAAGCTGCAATACATGGGATGCTACCCTACTTTGCCAACTTACCGCTTTTATTAAATAATTTAAACTTTATTGTAAAAAAAATGCATGACTAAGAGGGTTTTTTGGGAGGAGAGAATAAAATAAACATGTCACTCAACACCACAACATGTCAACTATATTTCTACATGTCAATGTCACAGATCAATAGAATTTTATCTTCCAGTGTCGCAGACAACTTTCATTATGATTGCAAATAAATGGATAACTTTAAAATATGGTTTGGTTGTACGAGCTAAAAGGAAATCAACACCCAGTGCTTTAGACAAATTCCTTTCAATTCAAACAGCATCACGGATTTTACTCGCATTAGGGTAAAATCTCCACTCGTGCAGAGATCCATCTGAAATATGGCATCCCTAGTATGTGCCTCAGTGTCAGCAAGAGAATTGCGCACATCCTGGAATAACATTTAGAAACCTTTTATCTTCAGGACAAGATTGATGCCAATTTAGCAAATGAGATACAATGGGCACCTGAGGGAACAGAATTTTGAAATGCTTTTTTTTGGACATGAATCAGTAAGGTATAAAACCTGGCATTTAAATTTATGCTTACAAGTTCTGACCTACAAAGGATTTCTCATCAGTGCTTGAATTTTGTAATGAAAACATGCTAATAATTATAATTGCAGTGTTTATAGCAGGAAAGATTTTTAAATGTGAGACGGCAGCAATTTCCAATCTATGAGATTTTGTGTAATGAGATCAAAAACATAACTGTTTGCAACATAGATCCGGCTCTCAC
The DNA here is from genome assembly GCF_963921235.1 of Mobula hypostoma. Taxonomy (NCBI): domain Eukaryota; kingdom Metazoa; phylum Chordata; class Chondrichthyes; order Myliobatiformes; family Myliobatidae; genus Mobula; species Mobula hypostoma. The sequence goes on from NC_086119.1 coordinate 7,667,520, forward strand.
CATTCTTTATAACTGTTCCATATATTCAGTCTTAATCAGGCAGAAGTATTGCCCCTCTCCTTTATGGAGCCAACATACTCAAAGACCCAACCCGTTCCAGACATTCATTCTTCTCCCCTCTTCCATCGGACCAAAGATACAAAAGCCTGAAGGTGTGTACCACCAAACTCAGGGACAACTTCTATTCTGCTGTACTAAGACTTTAAACAGTTCCCTCATATGGCAAGTTGAACTCTTGACCTCACAATCTACCTTGTTTTGATCGCCAATATTATTCACTTTCACTGCTGTTTCTCTGTCACTGTTACACTTTCTGTATTGTTGTTTTACCTAGTTCTACCTCAATGCACTCTATAATGATCTGTACGAACAGCAGGACAATAAGCTTTTCAATGCATCTCAGTACATGTGACAGTAATAAACCAAAGTGCCAGAAGTAATAGAGACATATAATACAGAAATTACACATTTTGGCCCAGGGAGTTCCTATCATCCGTTAAGCAGCCATTTGTACTAGTCCCGTTTTATTTTCCCCATATTCCCACCACTTTAGCCAGTTTTCACCATTTGGCTTCACAGTGGCAAGTTACCTAACAACCCAACACATCTTTGGATTTGCAGAGAAACCACAGCACACAAGAGAAACTTGCACCAATATAAGGAGGACATGAAAACTCCACAAAGAATACACCTGGGTTGAAGATTGAACCCGGGTCACCAGAGTCATGAGGCAGCTGCTCTAGTAGATGTTCCAATAGCCATGTCAGAATTCCTAGGTGAGTAGCTCTCTGATGCACTAAATAGATTTGGGTTTTGTCACTATTTCCAAGTGTAACCAAATCTTGTTATACATATGATAATTCTAAACTACAGATTTAGGTTCTCATCTTCATGCAGGAGAGCAGCTCTCCCGTGCCTCAAAGATTAAAGAGATGGGTTGTCAGAATAAAGAGATGGGTTGTCAGAATAAAGTGACATGTTGCCAACCAACCCCTCCCCCCCAAAAAAAATCAAGAAACAACTGAGCTACAAGAGATTCTGCAAATGCTGGAAATCCCGAGCAAGACACACACACACACACACACACACACACACACACACACACACAGAGCACTAGAAGAACTCAGCAGGTCAAGCAGCATCTTTGAAGGGAAGTGGACAGTCGGTATGTCATCACAGCAGGCCAGGCAGCATCTCTGGGAAGAGATACAGTGTCGATGCTTCGGGCCGAGACCCTTCGTCAGGACTAACTGAAAGAAAAGCTAGTAAGAGATTTGAAATAACAGGAATTCTGCAGATGCTGGAAACTCAAGCAACACACATCAAAGTTGCTGGTGAACGCAGCAGGCCAGGCAGCATCTCTAGGAAGAGGTACAGTCGACGTTTCAGGCCGAGACCCTTCGTCAGGACTAACTGAAGGAAGAGTTAGTAAGAGATTTGAAAGTGGGAGGGGGAGGGGGAGATTTTGCTGCACATGAATCTCCTTGTCAATGGTATTACAGGAAGCAGACTAGCATGGATAGAGGATTGGCCAATTGGCAGAAGGAAAAGAGTGGGAATAAAGAGGTCCTTTTTTTTTGGGTGCTTATGACTAGTGGTGTTCTGCACAGGTCAATAGTAGGACGTTATATGACAAAATTGATGGCTTTGTGGCCAAGTTTGCAGATGATACAAAGATACAAAGAAGGGCATGTAGTGTTGAGGAAGCAGGGAGTCTGCAGAAGGACTTGGATTGATTAGGAGAATGGCTAAAGACGTGGAAGATGGAATATAGTGTAGGGAAATGTATGGTCATGCACTTTCGTAGAAGCAATAAAAATGTAAACTATTTTCTAAACAGGAAGAAACTTCAAAATTCAGATGTGCTAAGGGACTTGGTAGTCTTTGTGCAGGATTCCCTAAAAGTTAACCTGCAGGTTGAGTCAGTGATAAGGAAGTCAAATGCAATGTTAGCATTCATTTCAAAAGGACTAGAATTTATGAGCAAGGATGTAATGCTGAGGCTTTAGAAGACATTGGTTAGAACACACTTGAAATATTGTGAGCAGTTTCTCACCCCTTATCTAAGAAAAGATGTGCTGGCATTGGAGATGACCCAGAGATCATTCACAAGAGTGATTCCAGGAATGAACGTACAAGGAGCATTTGATGTCTCTGGGCCTGTACTCGCAGGAGTTTAGAAGAGTGAGGTGGGATGGAGGATCTCATTGAAACCTACTGCATATTGAAGGGCCAAGATAGAGTAGATGTGGAGAAGATGTTTCTTATCATGGGTGAATCTAAGATTAAAGGCCACAGTCTCAATAGATGACAGTCCCTTTAGAACAGAGAAGAGGAGGAATTTCTTTAGCCAGAGGGTGTGAATCCATTTCTTTGCCATGGATACTGTGGAGGCCAAGTCATTGGGTATACTTAAAGTGGAAGTTGATAGGTTCTTGGTTAGTCAGGGTGTTAAAGGTTAGGAGAAGCCAGGAGAATGAGGTTGAGAAGGAACATAGATCAGACATGATGGAATGGTAAAGCAGACTCAATGGCCGATTGGCCCAATTCTGTTCCTATGTCTTATGGTCCAAAGAGAAGGCACAGTAGGGAGGGGAAATTGGTGGGAAGAGCATGTGTGAGTGTTGAGCAGATGGAGAAGGTGGGGGGGGGGAAGAGATTGTGTCTGGTGGGATCAGGAGAAAAAGATAAAAGATAGATATTTCAGATATTGTACTTTTTCTACACGCACCCCCTCCCCCCCCAAAAAAAAAGGTCCTACTCTGGCTGTTGAAGTGCAAGGCCACTTAATTCAAATAATTTCTCTTTTACAGCGTGTTAGTTATGAGGTTTGGGGTTAACTCGTTTCTAAGATACTTAAAATATTTTGATACATGTACATTCCTTTAAACTGTTCAACAAAATCATCTACCAGGGAGAGTATTCAACACATGGAATAAGATCAGTGGTCAACCACATCAACTCTCTGCTTAGAACTTTCCTCTGGCTACCCCAGTCTTCCAAGTGCTGCAAACACAACATTTTTCCACCTCTGGTGGGGGGGGAGGGGGCAAGAGGGAGGAGAAGAGACTAACCAATATTTACACTTTAAATTTCTTAGATCATTTATTGGCAATTTTCAAACAGAAATATTTTTCTTCAAATGAAGTCCCAAAGCCTCAAACATTCATGGTTCTTATAGCTCTGTCTGGAACAAGTCTGGAGACTACACATGACAAGTTGGTTCAGTGGATATATAATTAATTTTCTGAAGTACAGCTTAGTGCAAATGATTGATCATTTAAAGAAGCAGTACATGTAAGATGGAGCTGCAATGCCTTTACACTACACGTCTCATACCTGCAGGTTAAAAAGTACCTACAACGACTGTTAAATTTAGAGTTGAACTATTATCTTGTTTTTACTTTCCACAAGAAGCCAAAACAGTGGTTCAAAGTATATTTATTATCAAAGTAACCATATACAACCCTGAGATTTATTTTCTTGCGAGCATATTCAATAAATGAACAATAACCATAATAGAATCAATGAAAGACCACAACAGGTTGGGCATTCACCCAGTGTGTAAAAGACAACAAACTGTGCAAATACAAAAAGAAAACTAATAATAATAAATAAATAAGCAATAAATATCAAGAACATGAGATGAAGAGGCCTTGAAAGTGAGTCGAAAAGTTGTAGGAACATTTCAATGATGGGACAAGTGAAATTATCCCCTCTGGTTCAAGAGTCTGATGGTTGAGGGGTAATGACTTGTCTGACCCTGGCGGTGCGCCCTGAGGCTCCTGTACCCTTTTCCCCAATGGCAGAAATGAGAAGAGAGCATGAACTGGGTGGTGAGGGTTCCTACTGATGGATGCCGTTTTCCTGCGACAATGCTTCCTGTAGATGTGTTTAATGGTGGGGAGGGATTTACCTATGATGGACTGGGCCTTTACTACTACTTTTTGTAGGATTTTCCATTCAAGAGCATCAGTACTTCCATACCAGGCTGGGATGCAGCCAATCACTTCAAAGAAAATTATGCCATATTTCTGTATTTCAGAATACTTTGTAGATGTGTGCCTCCCTGTCTGTATTGGGTTAACACTCATTGAGCACCAGGGACACATTGGACAGTTACACTTCCACCCTTAAATTTTAAAGCCAGAGGCCCGATTACTTGTTCTGCTGTTTTGTAGAATGATCTCACAGCACTTTCTGAAGTGAAACCAAAATACTAACATTTATGACAGGATAATATGGCTTCCTAGTACACTCAGACACTTGCAGACACAACCCTTTCAATGTCTGGGTTCAGTTACCAAAATTACAAGTCCTCTCACGAAATGTCTTCATCTTCAAGGTGAAAGACCTTGATACAGTGGATGTGGAGAGGATTTTTCCTATGGTGGGAGTGCCTAAGACAGAGGACACAGCCTCAAAATAGAGGGGCATCCTTTTAGAACAGAGATGAGGAGGAATTTCTTCAGAAATTCTGTAGAATTCTTTAATATAGGCAGCTGCAGAAGCCAAATCTTTAAATATATTTAAGGCAGAGGTGGATAGATTCTTGATTGGTCAGGGCATGAAGGGATATAGAGAGAAGGCAGGAAATTGAGGCTGAGAGGAAAATTGGATCAGACATGACGAAATGGCAGAGTAGACTTGATGGGCCAAGTGGCCTATTCTGCTCCAATACCTTATGGTTTTATGTGGATTGGCCTTGGTCAGTTTTAGTTTGTATCCAAGCAGACCTCTATTTGGTCTGTTTTCAAAAAGAATGTATCCTCTCAGGCTGATTGAAATTCATTCTCTCATGGTGAGCTCACTAAAATTCTGAAATGTTGTCTCTGATGAACAATACATCAAGTGTTTCTTCCATTCAAAGAATCCCCATTACTTTTATCTAAGTAATTTTTACAAGTACGCTACACAATAGGTTAGAGGGGGCAAAGTATAGTCCAGGACATTGGAAATCATTCATAACCTCTGAAACTGCATTAAGTCAAGAATCTGAAAGACTGGTTACAATTCTCATGTGCTCAACCAATATTTTCAGAGAAAACATTGCTCAGAGGTAAAGTTTACGGTATGTTGGTGGTTATATTGGTTGTAGCACAGTAACATAGCGGTTAGCGTAATGCTGTAAAACATTAATGAACAGGGTTCAATTCTCACTGATATCTTTAAGGCGTTTATACATTCCCCCCACCCCCATGACCACATGGGTTTTCTCTAGCGGCTCCGGTATCCTCACACATTCCGAAGACAGACAGGTTAGTAAGTTGTGGGCATTCTACGTTGCCGCTGGAATCATGGTGACACTTGTACATATTTGAACTGTGCTGACTGACGCAAATGACACATCTCACTGTATGTTTCGATGTACATGCAACAAATAAAGCTAATCTCTCATCTTTGCTCTTAAAAGACTGTGCAAAGTAAATCACGAGTCCATGAGTCTGAAACCAGGATTCCCCTTTAAGCACTTTAGCTTCTTGATCATTTCTTTAAGGAATCAAAGTGAAGAAAATCCAGAATACTACATTCCATTGTTGTGAAGCAAGCTCAAATCCACTATTCCCCAAGTATAAATGAAATACACGCAAAGGGTAACCAAATCTAATATATAACAGATGGATAATCAAACTTTTAAATTTACCCTGGAAACTATTAAATCAACAAAAAAATATATATATTATACACAAAATAAGCCACGTTTTGTGGTTTACCATCAAATCACTGCCAGAAGCATAAATCCTTTCACAACATACTCAAAGTTTAACTACATAGCTTTTCTGCTGTTTGGGAAATCCAAAATGATTTGAAATCAATTATTATTTTTAAAGTCTCAGTTTGGTTGGTTGGGGAGAGGGAAGGAATAACAAGGTGAGGATACAAAACAAAATGTACTTGAGGGTGACTTTATCAAAAAAGAATGGTGCACATGAAGTTGCCAAATGATCCAATGGCATTCCACTGTTTATGTACCTTAATGATTAAGCAATTCAGATTCAAGTTTATTGGTTAGAAAAGGGAAAAAAAAGCACTAACAGAAGCAAACAGATGCTGGAAATGCTTAGCAGGTTAGATGGCTTCTGTGGAGAGGAAAACAAAGTTTCCAATTGATGATCTTTGATTTTTTTAAAACACATCCCGTATTTCCTGCGCTTCTGTTCCCATCCCCTTTCTTTTCAAAGTTCCAAATAAATGTATTATCAAAGTTCATAAGTCACCATATACTACCGAGTTCCATTTTCTTGCAGGCATTCACAGTAGAACGAAGAAATACAACAGAATCGATGAATAACTACACGTAAACAAAGACTGACAAACAACCAATGTGCAAAAGAAAAATATCTGTGCAAATACAAAAATAATAATAAATACATAAATACTGAGAATGTGAATTGTAGAGTCCTTGAAATTGAGTCCCCTAGGTTGTGAAAACAGTACAGAGTTGAAGCGAGTTAAGTTATCCAACTCCTCCGAGCCAGACCAACAGTTGCTCTGAGACCTTTCACCTCATGGCATCCACTTGCAACAACTGATTCTTCGTAACTTCCACCATCTTCAAAGGAATTGCAACACTAGTTACATTGTCTCCTCCCCTTTCAATTTTTTGAAGGATCAGCTGGCTAGCAGCAGCTCAGAGAACACAAAAACTGGCAAGCAGGACGGAGCATGCAGGACTAATTAGGGCTTCCAAGTTACACAATGTTCAACATGGGGTTGATAAACCACATATCAGCATCATATAGGGTAAAGAGCTGTGACAGGGGTGCAATGTAATATATCAAAGCCAATATAAAATTACTTTACACATTAAAAATTCTCAGCTCAGTCTCATGGAAAAGCTGGTAAAAAGTGACTATGCCAAGGATAAAGATATTTTGATCGAGGGAGTTCAGCACAAGCCCTCTGTAGTGATGTCTAAGATAGTAGATCTGCTACGAGAGGTGCAGTTGAGCTCACCAGACTTGTAATTTTCAAGTTGAGAAAATTGGAAGATGTCACCATTGAATCATACAAGATTCTTACAGAGCTGAGCAGGAGAAATATGATATTAGTTTCTTGTAACTGAGGTCGCTAGAACTAGAAATCCATTCTTTTTTTTTTGAAACAGCCATTCCAGTTCAGAATGTGAATCTTTGGAATTTTCTGGGCAAGAGATGTGTAAGCTCAGTTGCTGAAAGAGACAAGGTTTTGAAATATAAGGAGTATTGGATATTAATGCAGGGAAGTGGCAATGAAGGTCGAGATCAGATAATATCTGATTGAAGTGTGGAGAAGGCATGAGGAGCCAAATGGTCTATTCTTGTTTTTATTTGTTCTTATATATACAGTTTTTTCTATTTTGGGCCAGTCCAACAAATTGTACATGCTAAAGACAAACCTAGGTAATAATGCAACTTTTCCAGATTAGATCCTCAATTTCAAGTGAAAACTGTAATTTTTCCACACAAAACCAGTCACTCCACTGGAAGTAGAAAACAGGTTCTTATCTGTAAAGTTCACATTCCTCATCAGACACATCAGTAGATTTTTACAACATGATAGGAACGTGCTTAGATTGATATCTCTCAGTACTGAATAGGGTACTATGGAAGCGCAGACGGTAGCATGATGCTACTACAGTTTAGGGCAGAGTTCAGAGTTAATTCCAGCACTGTAAGGGGTTTGTACATTCTCCCTGTGACCGCATGGGTTTCCTCTGGGTGCTTTGGTTTCCTCCCACAGTCCAAAGACGTACTGGTTAATAGGTTAACTGACCATTGTAATTTGTCCTATGGTTTGACTAGGGTTAAAGGGGTTGGTTGCTGGGTGGTGCCGCCCATTAGACCAGAAGGCCCTGTTCCACACTGTATCTCTAAAAAAATAAATAAAAATAAAAATGTGTCAAAGCAGTTCTCAAGATTAATATTTTAGTTGCCATCTCAGGTTAAAACTTTATAAAACACAAAAGCCATAACTTGTTCTTCTGCATTGCATAGAAGACTTTTCTGCCTCCATAGTATGATTCATTCTGAATTTATTCCTTTGATCAACAAACCCCCGCAGCTGCAGACAGCGTACCAACCCCACTTACTGAAAACAGGAAGATTAAGCAGACAAGGCAGCGAGAGATAAAGCATCGTGAGCACAACTACAGACAAAATCGCAACAGAGCTTCTTGATCATGGGTCAAATCTTTGTACATCATAGTAGTGAACAGGAGACAAACATATCTTTATATATAAAGAAATAATGCACCTGGTGAAATGTTTAAATACGAATCTAGACCAACTAGCTGTACATCTGGGTTTCACAATATGGGCCAGTCATAATTAGCTGTTAAACCTTCAAGTTACATTTTCATTCCATTCAGAGCAATAGAGGAGTAAGTCGATATTAGGGAAGTTGTACTTTAACATCAAATCATGTAGACTGAAGGAAGAAATGGACCGTGAACAAGAGAAAGATGAGTAGAAAATCCATTCTGACACGTTGGTTCATGACCACCTCTACTGCCACATTGTGGCCACACTCAGGTTGGAGGAGCAACTCCTTGTATTCCGTCTGGGTATCCTCCAACCTGAAGGCATGATCATTGATTTCTCGAGCTTCTGGCAATTAACCCCCGCCCCCTCCACTTCATAATTTCCCCACTCCTATTTCCCTCTCTCACCTCATCTCCTTACCTGCCCATCACCTCCCTCTTCCCTTACTTCCATGGTCTCCTACCCTCTGCTATCGGACTCCCCCTTCTCCAGTGCTTTTTCTCTTTCACCTATCAACTTCCCAGCTTTTTCCTTCACCCCGCCCCCCATTTCATCCATCACTTACTACCTCGTACTTATTTCCTCCCCTTCTTACTCTGACTTCTCATCTTTTTTTCTGATGAAGGGTCCCGGCCTGAAACATCAACTGTTTACAGGTTTCCCCCACTATCCAAAAGTAGAGCGTTCCTATGAAACCTTTCGTAAGCCGAAATGGCGTAAAGCAAAGAAGCAATTACCACTAATTTATATGGGAAAAATTTCTGAGCGTTCCCAGACCCAAAAAAATAACCTACCAAATCATACCAAATAGCACATAAAACCTAAAATAACACTAACATATAGTAAAAGCAGGAATGATATGATAAATACACAGCCTATATAAAGTAGAAATAATGTATGAACAGTGTAGTTTCACTTATCAGAATCGGGAAGATTTAGCCAAAACTGATTTGTAGAGGAAAAAAAAATTGGCATGTACACACATGCGCACACACCTGCCCGCACAAGGCTTCACGCTCATGGTAGTCTTTCTCGCGCTAAATACAAGTTTAAAGCTGGCGCCTTTTTCCATAAAAGTGAAAATCCTCTCAGATTTCTTTTGGTTAGCGAAAACAGGTACTAATGTAGGCCTTTCGTAAAAGTGAAGTGGCGTAAAGCAAACTTTCGTAAAGCGGGGGCACCTGTACACTTTTCCATAGATGCTGCCTGGTCTGCTGAGTTCCTCCAGCATTTTGTGTGTGTTGAGATAACTTTTGAGAGCAGGCATACACACTATTACTTTCTTCAGTACACTTGTATATTAATGCAAATAACTAATCAGCCAGTTATGTAGCAACAGTTCAATACATAAAAGCATGAGGACATGGTCAAGAGTTCAGTTGCTGTTCAGACCAAACATTGGAATGGGGAAAAAATATGATCCAAGTAACTTTGACTGTGGAATGATTGCTGGTGCCAGATAGGGTGGTTTAAGCATCTCAGAAGCTGCTGATCTCTTGGGACTTTCATGCACAACAATCTCTAGAGTTTACAGAGAATGGTGCGAAAACCAAAAAGCATCCAGTAACCGCCAGTTTTGCGGGTGAAAACGCCTTGTTAATGAGATAGGTCAGAGGAGAATGGGCAGACAGGTTCAAGCTGACAGGAAGGCGACAATAACTCAAATAACCACGTGTTACAACGGTGGCGTGTAGAAGAGCATCTCTGAATGCACAACACTTGAACCCTGAAACAGAAGGCTGCAGCAGAAGACATATGTACACTCAGTGAACCCACTGTGAGTCAAATGGCTCTTTCGATACAGGTTTCTAATAGTTTACTAAATCTATGAAGTTCAAGCCAATGAATAGAGGACACAAAAGCAAGTTACTTTGTGCTTCTGTGTTTCAGGATGGAGGCTACCCAGACAGAATATAAGGTTTTATTCCTCCTACCTGTGTGTGGCCTCAACGCAACAGCAGAGGAGGCCATGGATAGACATATTGGAATAGGAATGAAAGGGAGTAGAATTAAAATGGGTGGCCACTGGGAGATCCTGCTTGTTCTTGCGGACGAAGAGTGGACGCTCGACCATATGGTCTCCCAACCTATATCGGGTCTCACCAATATACAGGAGGCCACACCGGGTCTAAAAGAATGTTGTAGCTAGGTAGACCAAAATGAGTCAGAAGTTTGCTTATCAAATTATTAAAATGTGCAGCTCTTTCTCCTAGATTTGTATTGCCAACAGTTGTTGCCTAGTTTGAAAAGATTAACAGCATTCAGATTGAGCGAAATGAACGAAAATAATTTTACAACTCCATTCAGGTTCCATTTCATGTGTCTTACTTTAGACCAAAACATTGTCAAAATGAATGACAAAGGAAATGTTAGAATTATGGCAATTTACTTTGGAAGTCAAGTGACATAAAACAAAATAACTGCAGGACATGCCCACATATGAGTAAAATAACAGTTGACTTTCCAAATGGGAGCATTTGAAGTTAAAAAACATTGTGATTGAGTAAAGACTAATGGCTATGATGTCGTGGTTCAAAAGGTTATAGAAACATAGAAAATAGGTGCAGGAGTAGGCCATTCAGCCCTTTGAGCCTATACCGCCATTCATGGCTGATCATCCAACTCAGAACCCTGTACCAGCCTTCCCTCCATACTCCCTGATCCCTTTAGCCACAAGGGCCATATCTAACTCCCTCTTAAATATAGCCAATGAATTGGCCTCAACTGTTTCCTGTGGCAGAGAATTCCACAGATTCAACACTCTCTGTGTGAAGAAGTTTTTCCTCATCTCGGTCCTAAAAGGCTTCCCCTTTATCCTCAAACTGTGACCCCTCGTTCTGGACTTCCCCAACATCGGGAACAATCTTCCTGCATCTAGCCTGTCCAATCCCTTAGAATTTTATACGTTTCAATCAGATCCCCCTTCAATCTCCTAAATTCCAGAGAGTATAAGCCTAGTCGATCCAGTCTTTCATCATATGAAAGTCCTGCCATCCCAGGAATCAATCTGGTGAACCTTCTTTGTACCCCCTCTATGGCAAGGATGTCTTTCCTCAGATTAGGGGACAAAAACTGCACACAATATTCCAGGTGTGGTCTCACCAAGGCCTTGTACAACTGCAGTAGTACCTCCCTGCTCCTGTACTCGAATCCTCTCGCTATAAATGCCAGCATACCATTCGCCTTTTTCACCGCCTGCTGTACCTGCATGCCCACTTTCAATGACTGGTGAACAATGACACCCAGGTCTCGTTGCACCTCCCCTTTTCCTAATCGGCCACCGTTCAGATAATAATTTGTTTTCCTGTTCTTGCCACCAGAGTAGATAACCTCACATTTATCCACATTAAATTGCATCTGCCATGAATTTGCCCACTCACCTATCCTATCCAAGTCACCCTGCATCCTCCTCACAGCTAACACTGCCGCCCAGCTTCATGTCATCCGCAAACTTGGAGATGCTGCACTTAATTCCCTCATCTAAATCATTAATATATATTGTAAACAACTGGGGTCCCAGCACTGAGCCTTGCTGTACCCCACTAGTCACTGTCTACCATTCTGAAAAGGTCCCGTTTATTCCCAAAAGGTTCCTGTATTTGTCAACAATGAACAGCGGACTGGGAGAGGAGAGAGGTGGGAATATCTTGAAAAGAGGGACAGAAAATGGGGACATCTTATTTTTGTTCCTATATTTAGAGGATATACAGAAAACCAGACACAGCTCAGACAGGACTACAGCATTAGATTTAAAATAGAGTAAGAAGGATGAAGCCAAGGAGAAGATGAAGCATGCAAATAAAAACTTTATATTTCTATTGCTGGAAGCTGGGAATCAAATGTAGAACAGTGAGCTGGGGCTTCCATTTTGTCATATTTTTAACTTTTCCTTTGACATGAGGCCATGCAGCTCATCAGGTCTCTGCAACGTTTTAGAATTGCTTTCCACCACTTTACTGTGACCTACTCTCAGCATCCCATTTATTCCACCTGTACTCACTAATGTCAATGATCATTCCATCCAATTAATTTCCAACACCATCCATTTTGGGATTTGGAAGAAGAGAAACTGCAGCACCAAGGGGAATCTGGCACAGTCATGCCCAAACTCCACACAGGCAACAATAGAAAGCAGGATTGAATTTAGGCTTCTGGAGCTGCCAAATCATGGCTATGCAAACCAGCAATCAAGTTCTTAGTATTTTATTCCTAACCACCAGTATGTAAAAGGAAACGCAAAACATGCCTCCAAATGCAAAAGGGGAAATAATAAAGAGCAACTGAAAGAAATACTGCGATAAGGGACAGTAGTACTGCTGATTATCACCCACAGCAAAATATACAAAGGAGGAAAATTATCTGGCAATATTTGTAATTCATTGGGAATGGGAAAGAAAAACTAAAATGATGCTCGGATTCCACTAGGTTTTACTAAAGGAAGGGGATCTAGCAAACCAAAAGAGTAAACAAGCTTAGTCATTGGGAAGATTAGTACAAGGTTTATTCGGGTAGGAAGAAATTACATTTCACACTCACCAAATGAGCTTTTCCAAAACAAAAAGCTTGGGCTTCATGTTGGGGATGAACTGCTGCATCAGTGCACAACAGGTAAGTGCAGTTACATGTTTTCACTCAAATTTTCGGGATGCACTATTTTTCCTCCCCAGCTGTTTCCCTGTAAATGCAACAAATGCTAACCACTGGATAAGGGGAGGGATGGACTAATCCAATTCCCAAGTGCATCTGCTTTCAAATTTTATGTACAGAGGCTTAGTCCTCAATCATGTGACCTCCACAGCTGAACGAGGAAAGCTTTATGACTGTCACACTGCAGCAAATACTTAACACTGAAACATCAATGCCTATAACTTCTGTGCACCACACTGCAAGCACACTGTTTCAACTAAAACTCACCATATACCAACATGACAGCCAGCCAATACACATTACCACACTACCTTGATACAAATCAGTGACATGGCACTGAATCAAATTCAGTGCTCCATTTATACTTTGTATGCATACTGAATGATAAATGGCACAATGTTGAAACAAAAGCATAAATGCACTTAAATATAACTTAAGATATTGGACATGAATATGCATTAAGACCCCCGATGAGCAAATCCTGGTTGTCATTTTCTGGTGCTGATTATTAACATAAAATACTACGGGCAGTATCATTGAACCATCAAGATCAACAGAAATGCCAAGTGCTTCAAAATGATAAACACAAGACAGTCCACAGATGCTGTAAATCCAAAGCAACATACACAAAATGCTGGAGGAATTCAGCAGGTCAGGCAGCATCTATGATACTGAATAGATAGTTGACATTTCGGTCAAAGGGTTTCGGCCTGAAACGTCAACCATCTATTCACTTCCATAGATGCTGCCTCACTTGCTGAGATCCTCCAGCATTTCGTGTGTGGCTTCAAGATGATGCAGATAGATGAGGGATGCTGGGAGTAGTTTGCAGGCAGGAGGGGTATGGGCTTGAGCATGGAGGGGCTATGGTCCAGGTGCAGGTCGATGGAACTAGGCTGAACTTCAGCATGGACTAGAAGGGTTTGGTTTTGTGTAGTGTTCTATGACTCTAGGAGGGAAAAAAAATAAAAGCAAGAATAAAACAAGACTTTATTCAGTTAGAGTTGAATCACACTATGTTCTCTCAAAGAAAATTTCCAGGCACATCAACTACAATAATTTAAACTTTACCAGAAAGGATGATTTTAAAAATACTTTGTTTAATTTTAAACTCTAGGTATGCATTTAAAATTACTGGTAAAACTGGCCAGTTAACACATATTAAAATTTTCCACAAACTCACCAGGAAAATTATTTCAGTATTTATCAGTCTGAACCCAGAGAGTGGCAAACGTTAGGAATTCTCCAAGAGGCTGTGTAAGTGCAATTGCTGAGTAGATTAGAACAAAGATTAATAGATGTTTTGATGTTAAGGGAAACAAATGCTTTTGGGTGAGTGCAGAATGTGGCTTGAATTTAAAGGACCAAGCATGAGTCTACTGAAGGGTTGAGTAGTCAAGAGGTCAAATATCAAATCTTGTTCATAAACACAATAAATTCTGCAGATGCTGGAAATCCAGAGTAACATACATAAAATGGTGGATGAACTCAGCAGGTCAGGCGGCACCAATGGGGAGGAACAAAGAGCTGATGTTTCAGACACAACCCTTCACCAGGTCCTGAAGGGTCTCAAACACAAAATGTCAGCTTTGTTCCTCTTTGTAGATACTGCCTGATCTGCTGTGTTCCTCCAGCATTTTGTATGTGTTACCTGTTATTATGACTTATGCTCTGAGGTTTCAAATATATACAAGAAAGGTCAAGAAACTATATTTGAGTGCAATGGAATATAATTCATGCAATTACCCTGAACCAGTGTTTAAGCCACTTTATAATTTGACAATGTAGCCTCTGATGAAATTTGAATGGTGGTATACATGTTTGACCATCATAGCTAGCAATACTTTGGAACCCACAAAGCCAGATGGAACAATTAATCCTAGATCCCAGGACAACCCAAGAAGAAAAGGCAGCAATGAGTAGATTCTTGAGTATCCACCATTAATCAAACTAAAGTAAGAAACAACATTTTCAAGGCAGGTTTCTCACATTGCTGAGATTTTAAAAGGTAATTTTGCCAACTGTTTGAGTTTGCGATTTTATTTATCCTTACATTGCAATCTTCAAATAAAAAACCCTGCAAATTCCCCATCCTTCTGACTTCTGTGAAAAGAACTGGCAGAAGGCCAGTCTGCAGTCACAAAATACCATGTGATGCTTAATGATGAAACACTACACAAGTGTCACTGAGAACTAACTCACCAGCATTTTTCAGTTCCATCTGTAGAATTAACCCTCACTGCAGTTTTGAGCAAACCTGTAACTTGCTGTGAACAGCCCTCATTCCGTAAGGTCCTACAGGTTTTTCCAATGTCCAGTTCCTGTTTATTGTTTGCAGACTTACAAAGGACAGCTTCAGCCTCAAGCACGTTATGGCTGGTGTAGTGGCGGGGGGGGGGGGCTTGAACACTCAACATTTATACAGGTTATGGTGTGGGGAGTGTTTGAATACTCATCAATATCTTCACAGGTTATGGTGTGGGGGAGGGACTTGAACGTTCATCAACATCTTCACAAAAAATCAAATCACAAGTTGAACAACCACCAGCATGTGGAAGGTCACAGGAGTGAAACTGCACCCCACTTCACCAAAGCATAAGGAACTGGTTTTATACCAGGGCTTAATTCTGAGTATTTCTGAATAAATGGAAATTTGGAACAACATAATTGTAATTATGATAATCAAATAGACCAATCATTAGATATTGTTGCTGACACACAGTTCTAAAATCTCTGCACTTGTTTGTAAAATTTGAATAGTAGAGTATATTTTACCAGTATAACAGAAAGTATAGGAGAGATGTCAGAGGTAAGTGTTTTTACAAAGCGAGTAGGTGTGTGGAATGCACTACCAGGGGTGGAGTGTTTCATCAGAGACAGATATATTAAGGACATTTAGGATACTTAGATAGGCACATTGATGAAAGAACAATAAGGACTACAGGGAAGGGAAGGGTTAGATTGTTCTTGAGAGTGGTTAAAAGTTCGGCACTACATCTTGGGTCAAAGGGCCTGTGTTCTAGAGCATGCAAGTGTTATGTTCAGAGTGAGATTTTATTCCCTTCAGAGTGAGATTTTATTCCCTTAGTTGTCAATAGTGATAGATGTTTGTTACTCAAATGAACCAGGAAGCATCTTCACCTGTGTTGAAGCAGTGGATTTAGGGTGTTTCTACTAAAATTATAACATGAGATTAAACCAGTATTACCATACTCACACCACAACTTCATTAGCAATTTCTGTCAACACTGGTTGACTACCAGAATCAAGTTTATTAACATTGTCGTATATGATGTGAAAATTGTTTGGCACCAGCTGCACAAAAACAAAATTACTATAAATTATAAAATAAATAAAGTTCCCAAAAAAAAAGGAATAACGAGGTAGTGCTCACGCACCATTCAGAAATCTAATGAGGGGGGGAAAGCTCTTCCTGAATCAGTGAGAGTGTATCAACAAGCTCCTATACTCCTTACATGCAGTAGTAACAACAAGAGGACATATCCTGGATGGTAAGGCCCTTAATACTGGATACTGCTTCCTTGAGGCACCGCCTCTTGAAGATGTTCTCGGTGGTGGAAAGGGCTTTCCCATGATAAAGTTGGATGAGTCTACTATAGGTACACTTAGTATATTTAATGTCAGAGAAATGTATACGCTATACATCCTGAAATTCTTTTCATCCATGAAAACAAAGGAGTTCCCCGAAGAATGAATGACAGAACTCTGGAGCCTTTTGCAATCCTACGCATTGGAGTGTCCAAACCAGTGATGTGACTAGTCAAGAGTGCTCTTCCATCATACATCTATAAAACTCGTAAGTCTTTGCTGCTAATGAAGTAGAGGCACTAGCATGCCTTCACTGTGATTGCATGTGTTGGGTTCAGGACAGATCCTTGGAAATGTTGACACCCAGGAACTTAAAAGCTACTCATCCTTTCCACTGCTGACTCCTCAATGAGGACTGGTGTGTGTTCCCTCAACCTCCCCTTCCTGAAGTCCACAATCAATTCCTTAGTCTTGCTGATACTGAGTGTGAGATTGCTGCAACATCACTTAGCTAATCTATCTCACTTGCGTACGCCTTCTTGTTACCATCTGACATTCTACTAAGAACACTGGTGTCATCTGCAAATTTATGGTTAGCATTTGAGCTGTGCTTAGCTACACAGTCTGAGTGTAGAGTGAGTAGAGCAGTGGCTAAGCATGTATCCTTAAGGTGCGCTCGTGTTGACTGAGTAAGGTTGAGATGTTATCACTGATCCGTTCTGACTGTGGTCTCCAGTGAGGAAGTTGAGGATCCTGTACCACACTTAATTTGCACAATTCGCTCATGTATTGCAAGTATATCTAATTAGCATTAAAGTATTCCATTATTATTTTGGCCAAATAATAAACCCTCAACAGAAATTAGAGAACCTCCTGTTTACTTGCTCAACCAGTTTCACTACATGGCAGCAACACTGGAAGGCGTCTTTGGGTGGCGTCCTTTCATCAGAGCAATTGCAGAAAATCCATCCATGAATTAACTTGAACACAGTGAAGCCAACACACACAAAGTGCTGGAGGAACTCAGCAGTTCCTCCAGCATTTTATGAATGTTGCTCAGATTTTCAGCATCTGCAGATTTTCTCGTCAGTGAAGCTAATGTGCTTTCCCAGCATTTCATGTACTTTTTCCATATTTCTGTTATTTCCTCAACATGACAACTTCTGAAGGGATGGGAGAAAATGGTTAGGCAAACAAGGTCAGAAAATAAACACAACTTATATCACACATTTATGATATAAAGCGATACTCAGAATCAAGATCAAACAATGAAAAATCCAAAGCAACTGCCGATGTTGGAAATTTGCAATAAAATCAGAAAATGCTGGAAACACTCAGCATCTCTTAAGAAAGAAACAGTTTATACTTCAGTTCAGAGATTCTTCAGTGCTGTTGTAGCTTGAAGTAATGAACATGTACATTAAAATGAGAGCCTTTCCTCTTTTGCAAAAGGCAAAAATATTGCCTATTTACATCTGTCAAGTGAAGATTATCCTAGCTAGTTATATCATGGGCTAGTATGGAACACCAACATCCAGGGCTAGAAAAAGTATAGAAGGTGGTGGATATACAAAATCATATATAGATCAGAGATCGGTCCTGGGTTGGAAGTCGTACTTGACACACGTTCCTGTTCTAATACAGCATGTCCAAAATGTTCTGCGGAACGACACAAGCAACAAGTAGGTTGCAATTCACAAGTATGAACAAGAATCACAATGGTCAGTGACCCACCAGGTCATCAGGGACAGAGGTCTGTGCAAGTCTGGAGATCAAGGTTCATGAGAGTCTGGAAGTAGAGGCCTGAAAGCCAAACCCGGTGAAGTCTGGAGGGCAAACCCACAGGGGATGAAGCCTGAAGGTTGAAGACTGAAGGTAGAGGCTTAAAGGAGTCAGGAGGATCCAAAGGAATCATGAGACCCCAGGTCAATGAAATCAGAGATCCATGCGAGTTCAGAAGTCCAAGACAGAGGATCAAACCCATGATCAGCATCCTGGGGTGAAGTTGATGTCTGTGATTTTGAGAGTCCAGGGACAAGGACTGGAAGCCCAGAGATGGCCTGTCCTGGGGTTGGATCCCTGTGAATTTGTTAGTGGATGGATATGTGGGTGGGAGGGATCGGAAAAGGGCTTGTTTTGCTGTTATGTCGTTTTTTTGTTGCTGCTTATATTGTTTTTGTGGAGCAGTGTAGGCATGCTACGTTGGCACAGGAATGTGTGGCCACACTCTTGATTGTGTTGGTTATTAAGCAAACAATGCATTTCACGGTATGTTTCAATGTATGTCAGATAAATCTAAATTTAAATCTCATCTTTGACAAATAAATTTACTTTGAATTTAACTGTCCACTACTTAGTTAGAGATTAAATTATCATTTAATACATTATTGGGAGTCAAGTTTTCAGAAAAATAAGCCTTTTTTTCCTAGTCAGCCTAGGCATCTGTTGTCATTTATTTCTTTTTAATAAAGTTTAATCTTCAATGGTATCTTTAAGAGTATCTTAAGCCTTCTTTATTTTACAAAGTAATTTAAAAATTCATAAGAGGGATAAGGACTTGGATTAATTAATACAGGAGGAAAAGCTATATTTCATTAGGAGTTTGAGGAGATTTGGTTTGTCATCTAAAACACTCAAAAACTTCTACAGATGTATCGTGGAGAGCATTCTGACAGACTGCATCACTGTCTGGTATGGTGGGGGCGCTACCGCACAGGATCAAAAGAAGCTGCAGAAAGTTGTAAAATTAGTCAGCTCTATCTTGGGTACAAGCCTCTGTAGTATCCGAGACATCTTCAAGGACCGTGCTTCAGAATGGCGGTGTCCATCGTTAAGGACCTCCATCACACAAGATATGCTCTCTACTCATTGTTACCACCAGAAAGGAGGTACAGAAGCCTGAAGGCACACACTCAGTGATTTAGAAACAGCTCCTTCCCCTCTACCATCTGATTCCTAAATGGACATTGAACCTATGAACACTCCCTCACTTTTTTATTCCAGGTATTTGTTTTTGCACTATTTTTAATTTAACTATTTAATATACATATATACTAATTGTGTTATCATGTATTGAATTGTACTGCTGCCACTCTTAACAAATTTCATGACATATGCCAGTGATATTAAACCTGATTCTGATTTTAAAGACTAAAACAGATTGTGCTGCAAAAAGCGCATTTTGAGTCGGAACTAGCTGAATGGGCATTTCTCAATATTATAATTTAACAAAACCAGATGGAAATGACAGTAATATATTTTTTTTGTTCTGAAAAAGGCTCCCCTCATGGAGTGAGGTAATTAAGAGTTACACATATATTGATGCAATCACAGACCATTTTGTGACCAGAATCTTTCCTGCAATATGTCATTCAAATGAGGCATCAGCCCCATCTGCTGGTGTATCCTGGAAGTGTACAGCTGAAATACTGCAACAAGATCATGGAAGTTGAACTTTTTCAATTCACGTATTGAGAGAATTGAAGCTTATAGGGTTTAAGTGTAGAAGGGGTTGGTGAGGAAGGCACCTGTTGGCACCTACAACTGAATGTTTCTGTGTCCACATACAAGAATACCACCATTTTGTGAACGTCAAGGTCTTTGAGTCAGTTTGACAGTGCATTGTGGTTTGGTAGAATAGTGCTTTACAATACAGATACCAGTTTGATCAATTCCTGTAAGGAGCTTACACGTACTCCCTGTGACCGCATAGATTTCCTCTGGGTGCTCTGGTTACCTGCTACATTCCAAAGACATACAGCTTAGGGTTTGTAAGTTACGAGCATGCTATGTTGGCACTGGAAGCATGGCAAAGCTTGAGAGCTGCCCCCAGCACACCCTCTGACTGTGTTGGTCATTGATGCACACGACCAACACAGTCAGAGGGTGTGCTGGGGGCAGCTCTCAAGCTTTGCCATGCTTCCAGTGCCAACATAGCATGCTCGTAACTTACAAACCCTAAGTTGTATGTCTTTGGAATGTAGCAGGTAACCGGAGCACCCAGAGGAAATCCATGCGGTCACAGGGAGTACTTATAAGCTCCTTAAAGGAATTGATCAAACTGGTATCTGTATTGTAAAGCACTATTCTACCAAACCACAATGCACTGTCAAACTGACTCAAAGACCTTGATGTTCACAAAATGGTGGTATTCTTGTATGTGGACACACAAACATCCACTTTCAAATCCCTTACTAACTCTTCCTTCAGTTAGTCCTGATGAAGGGTCTCTGCCTGAAACGTCGACTGTACCCCTTCCTAGAGATGCTGCCTGGCCTGCTGCGTTCACCAGCAACTTTGATGTGTGTTGCTTGAATTTCCAGCATCTGCAGAGTTCCTGTTGTTTCACTATATGTTTTAATGTACATTTTACAAATAAAGCTCATCTTAAAGATCTTTAATCTTCAAACTGGCAGAATCTTAATCTTTAATCTTACCCTGTGCACAAATCTACTGCCCTCACTGTTTCACAGCCATAAGGGAAATCAATTGCACTACGTAAAATTATAGCCATTTATGAACTAGTCCCACTGAAAAATATCCTGAAAGTGTTACACAGCATCTGAGTTTTTAAAATGTCATGTTCAGTAAGCATGCATTTTGGGATCTTACACAGGGGTAATACAAATCAAATGAACAGTGGGCACTAAAATGTTGATAAACAGGGGGACGTTGGGGTTCAAGTCAATAGTTCCCTAAAACTGCAGGCAGCACACAACCAGCTTTATAGCTCAGGGCAGAGAATACAGAAGTTGGGACATTATGTTGCAACTTTATAAAACACTGCTGAGACAACACTTGGAGATCTGTTTGCAAAATTACAGAAAGAATGTGATTGTGCTGGAGAGAGTGCACAGGAGATTCACTCAGATATTGCCTGGGTAGAGGACTGCAGTTACAGGAGGGAATGGATTGGCTGAGTATGTTTTACCAGGAGCAAAGGCAGCTGAAGGGTGACTCAATGGAGGTATACAAAATAATAAGAGGCACTGAAAAGGTAGTCAGAATCTGTTTCCCAGTATAGGGCTATCAAAGATAAAAGAATACATTTAAAGTGAGAGGAAGGAGTTTTAGAAGCGATTTGAGGGGAATATTTTCTTTCTTTACAGAGTGGTTGATATTTGCCAGAGGAGAATGACATTTAAGAAACATTTGGAAATGCACTTAAATAGGCAAGATATAAAAGAATACGGACAAAGTGTGGGTAAATGGGATCAGGGTGAAAGGACAAAAAGGGTTTGGTGGATCAGAGGGTACGTTTCTGTGCTGCACAACGCTTTGACCATGTCAACGATTAATTACTTCTTAAAAACTCTGGCTCTAAAAACATGGACAAATTTGAAAATAACAGATTTTTAAGCCTATTTATTATTCTAAACAATATTTCTCATATCTTCTAACAAATCATGTTCAAGTCATAATCTTTATCTGGTCCTCTGCAAATTGTTCAAAAAGTTAAAAATTGTGCTGTGGCTTTCCAGTGTGATGTCTTTCAAATTGTTGGTTGCTCAGCCATTTTGTTGATTGAGCTGTTACACTCTGGGAATCCTTTTCACAACAGATGGGAGGAGCTACAGCAGACTTTCTGGCCGTTTCATCCTGCTCTCCCATTCACCAAGATTATAACCAATCTCCTGCCTCAGCACCATTTCCCAGCACTATCAACTATATCCTTCAATACTCTAAACAATTGGAAATCTATTGTTCTCCATTTTAAACAAATAGAATGACTGAATCCCACAACTATCCAACGTAGAGAATTCCAAAGGTTCAATATCATCAGGAGTGAAACTGCTCCCCATCTCCATTCCAAATAACCTATCCACTGCTTATTCTTGAGGTATGCCCTGTTCCTAGAATCCTCAGAGGAATATCCTCTGCATCAAGCCCTTTAAGAATCTTGAATGGTTTGACTACATCTTCTCTCATTCTTTAAAACTCAGGACACAGTACCACTCTGACCTCATAACAAACCCACCATTCCCTGCAACACCAAGTGGTAAATCTTGGCTGTACTCACTATGTGGCAAGTACATCCTTTTTTAGACAAAGGATAGCAAAACCATACTCAATACTCCAGGTGTACTCTTACCAAAGGCCAACAGAATTACAAAAAAAACTTTTTATATACTTG
The DNA here is from genome assembly GCF_963921235.1 of Mobula hypostoma. Classification (NCBI taxonomy): domain Eukaryota; kingdom Metazoa; phylum Chordata; class Chondrichthyes; order Myliobatiformes; family Myliobatidae; genus Mobula; species Mobula hypostoma. The sequence continues at coordinate 7,690,092 of NC_086119.1, forward strand.
TAATCAAGCCCTATCCCAGTGAAGGCCAACATATCAATACCTTCCTAAAGCACCTGTATTCAATTACTTCAAATGACAGTGAACAGCAACAACATCATAAAGGTCAGATCCATACCACAGAAATCACTACGTCTTTGTGGTCAGTTTTCTTCAATCAGGAGACAATGGTGTCACTTTACTGCCAAGTTCAGAGTCTTGGCTATTACTGTTTAGTTTTAAAATAACAAATAATGCATAAACTTTTGAAGTGCAAAGCCAGTGCTAAATAGTTCAAGGATGAGAGACGGTAACCAAAGCAGTGCAAATGTGAACACCAAAATTTGTACTTATATAAAAATTCATCACATAATGACATAGCTTCATATCTATACTATGCCTATTGAACCTGGCCTGAATTTTCTTCTGGGTTCAGTCTCTTTGTTCAGTTTTTTTCATATCTACCATAATCAAATTGCATGTCTCTTAAATTACTCCCTAAAGTCTATTAAATAACTTCCCTGAAACACAGCAGTATTACCAAACTAAAAATCAATTTAAAATATTAACTTTTAACAAATTCTGGAATGTAAATACTTATGACCCTGATTTTAAAAATGGAAATATGAGTAACACACACAAAAAATGCTGGTGAATGCAGCAGGCAATAGGAAGAGGTACAGTTGACGTTTTGGGCCGGGACCCTTTGTCTGGACTAACTGAAAGAAGCGATAGTAAGAGATTTGAAAGTAGGAGCAGGAGGGGGAGATCCGAAATGATAGGAGAAGACAGGAGGCGAGGGGTGGATCTAAGAGCTGGAGAAGGGAGAGGAGTATAGGACAGGAAGCCTGGGGAGAAAGAGAAGGGGGGAGGGGAGCCAGAGGGTGGAGAGCAGGCAAGGAGTTATAGTGAGAGGGACATAGGGAGAAAAAAGAGAGAAAAAAGGTGGGGGGGGGAATAAAAAATATATCAAATAAAAAAAAGGGATGGGGTGTGAAGGGGAGGAGGGGCATTAACGGAAGTTTGAGAAGTCAATATTCATGCCATAAGGTTGGAGGCTACCCAGATGGAATATAAGGTGTTGTTCCTCCAATCTAAGCGTGGCTTCATCTTGACAGTAAAGAAGGCTGTGGATAGACATATCAGAATGGGAATGGGACATGGAATTAAAATGTGTGGCCACTGGGAGATCCTGTTTTCTCTGGCGGCCAGAGCATAGGTGTTCAGCGAAACGGTCTCCCAGTCTGCGTCAGGTCTCGCCAATATATAGAAGGCCGCACCAGGAGCACTGGACACAGTATATCACCCCAGCTGACTCACAAGTGAAGTGTTGCCTCACCTGGAAGGAATGTCTGGGGCCCTGAATGGTGGTGAGGGAGGAAGTGTAAGGGCATGTGTAGCATTTGTTCCGCTTACAAGGATAAGTGCCAGGAGGGAGATCGGTGGGAAGGGTTGAGGGGGACGAATGGACAAGGGAGTCGCGTAGGAAGCGATCCCTGCGAAAAGCAGAAGGTGGGGGGGAGGGAAAGATGTGCTTGGTGGTGGGATCCCGTTGGAGGTGGCAGAAGTAACAGAGAATTATACGTTGGACCCAGAGGCTGGTGGGGTGGTAGGTGAGGACAAGGGGAACCCTATTCCTAGTGGGGTGGCAGGAGGCTGGGGTGACAGCAGATGTGCGTGAAATGGGAGAGATGCATTTGAAGGCACAGTTGATGGTGGAGGACACCTCCTTCGTCCTGGAATGAAAAGCCTCATCCTGAGAGTGGATGCAGCAGAGACAGAGGAATTGCGAGAAGGGGATGGCATTTTTGCAAGAGGCAGGGTGGGAAGAGGAATAGTCCAGGTAGCCGTGAGAGTCTGTAGGCTTATAGTAGACATCAGTAGATTAGCTGTCTCCAGAGAGAAAGACAGAAAGAACAAGAAAGGGGAGGGAATGTCGGAAATGGACCAGGTAAACTTGAGGGCAGGGTGAAAGTTGGAGGCAAAGTTAATGAAGTCAACGAGCTCAGTATGCGTGCAGGAAGCAGCGCCAATGCAGTCGTCGATGTAGCAAAGGAAAAGAGGGGTCAAATACCAGTATAAGCTTGGAACATGGATTGTTCCACAAAGCCAACAAAAAAGCAGGCATAGCTGGGACCCATACGGTGCCCATGGCTACACCTTTAGTTTGGAGGAAGTGGGAGGAGCCAAAGAAGGAAATGTTGAGAGTAAGGACTAATTCAGCTAGACGGAGCAGAATGGTGGTAGAGGCAAACTGGTTAAGTCTGGAATCCAAAAAGAAATGGAGAGCTTTGAGACCTTCCTGGTGGGGGATGGAGGTATATAGGGACTAAACATCCATGGTGAAAATAAAGCAGTGGGGGCCGGGGAACTTAAAATCATTGAAAAGATTCAGAGCGTGAGAAGTGCCATGCACATAGGTGGGAAGGGATTGAACAAGGGGGGGATAAAACAGTGTCAAAACTTTTCAATGATTTTAAGTTATCAGATCTCTACATTTCCATTTCATTACTTGCCAGTTGCTTATTAAATACAACCAAAAATCTCCCAACAGTACATTTGAATTGAAGTAACTAATTAACTTACCAAATAGAGCAGGAAAGTGTGCAGACCTGTCCCAAGCCCAACAGAGGACAAGATACCCAAGCCTACCCAGTAGGCACACCACAGAAACTTCTTTTCCACAAGTTCCACAAACTGTCAAAAGAGAAAGAGAATAATTACTATTTTGTATCACTCATAATTTTTTGAATACATTTTAACATGCAGAACCATTAATGCTAAAAAGGAAAAGAATTTTTGAACAGAATTAATCCAATAGATTAAATACTTCCCAAAGACAGAGGAAAACAACATTGAACTTTAAACAGCCAAGCGCACTCAGGCTAGTGAGGAAAGACACTACATTAAAAGTAATAGCAAAATGTTTTTACCTTCCAGATTACCTACAGATGATACAGTTTCCATTGTTTTTACTAATGGTAAAATAACGTATACCAAGATGCTTCCAGAGTAACTTTTCCTCTAATTTTTTTTAATATACAAAGAGCTGTGCAGACCAACCACTGCTCTGTGCAGGAAATTTTTACATGGCCTGAAACTTGCACGCCACATTAATAAAACATTATATAAAAGAAAATTCCAGCTGAGTGGCAACAAAGGCTATGCGCACAGGAGCATTTCAGTTACTGCACGGCTATACACTCACATAGTTTAGAAGGAACACTGTTCCAGAGTTGGGTAAAGTAATCACCAACATAGGCTACTGAGGAAAGACATTAAAAATGGTAACTACATGTTTTTATCTTCCACATTATCTACAGACGATATAGTTTTCATTGTTTTTTATTAATGGTATGATAATCTATACCAAGATGATTCCAGAGTACAATAAAGTAACAAAATAAACAATCGATTATTAGCAATTGAAATTTTGATGAAAACTGAGAATGTGACCGAGAAATTGGAGGCTGAATGAATTAGGTCACAATATGCAATTGTCATACAGAAGTTTCTCCACATCTGAGTGTATTTTCACTACATACAAGTGTATTTTCAGTACAATCAATTGAAACACCTTGACTCCAAAAACAGATCTCCATTTAACTAATTATGTGACTTCTGAATCCAACTGGCTGCACCAGTGATGATTTGGTGTGTCATTTTAAGGGGGGGGGGTGAAGAGTCATGCAGTCAATTATTTAGTGTTTTATATTTGTAATTAATTTACATCACTTTGTAGAAATTTGTTTTTACTTTGACATGAGAGTTTTTTCTGTTGACCTGTGTCACAAAAGCCAAATTAAATCCACTGTGATTCAATGTTGTAGAGCAATAAAACGTGAAAACTTCTAAAAGGGAGTAAATACTTTTTAATAGGCACTGCATATCAGCAAACCAAATTATCAAGGTGCTATTCATTGATGAGAAAATATTTTCGGATAATGATTGAACCACAGACCTTCTCTTGGGTTTAAAATGCCACCTTGACAGAAGAAAGCTATATTGGCCAAATTTGTATCAAATTTCTTTCAATTTGACATCATGATCTATTGTTAACAAAAGTAAAATCATTACAAAGAAATGCAAATAAACCATTTTACCTTAAAGATTTAAGTAATAAAGCCTGATGGACTAGCTAAGGTAACAAAGCAAGATGTGGATTTTTGAATTATTATACATGGAAAACCCAGAATGATGGACTGAACATATAGTGAACTACCAACAGAGGGCCTTACACCCAATGACATGCATGGATCTTAAAGTTTTGTATGGTGTATATAAAGACAAAGGGCAATAGAAAAATCAGTTACAAGCTGTTCACAGTAGATTTCCTCACTAGATTGATCCTTGTTCAGAGGCATTTGTTCTGTGAAGGGTGGGGGGAGGGTGATAAATTGCATGGATTCACTAGAGTTAAGAATAAGAGAAGATTGCAATGTTCAAAGGCTATTTGCTGATTGTAACCAGGAATGATTACTATTTAACTTTCAGATACTAACCAGACATCCATTTATTAGCAATTAGCAGGATGGTGCTGGCAAGACACAACGACACTTGCAGGAAGCAAACAAAACTTCTAACAATTTTACTAAATATACTTTTTCTGGACTACAATCACTGCAACCCGCATCCTGTAATTTCCCATCGGGAAATGGGCTTTTGAATCATCTGTATGACCTGGCATTTTTGTGGTATCCTGAAATATTCGGCGAACTAGGTTCTTGAAAATGCAGGTACAGTTACGGTGGCAATTGCTGGAGTGGACTTAGGGCCAGACTGAAGCAGTGGGGCCCAGGACCGAGGGCAGATTAAAAAAAATGATGCTTAGCCAATTTAAGCAACGAGCAAAATTAAAAAGATTAAGGCATCGAAGCCAAGGGCAGAGGATGAACTGTTGTTCAGCAGGCTTTAGTCACCTCAGCTCCGCAGCTGCGGCCATCTGCAGTCGCCTCAGTGCCAGTCCTGGCTCTGTGGCTGTGGCCTGCAGCCATTGACTTATGGACCAGCTGCAGCACTGAACTGGCTGTGGACATTCTTTCAGGGACTCCATGATACATGCTCCGTGGATTGTTTGTATGACATGTACTATCATGTGTGACTGCCTTTGTGGTGTGGGACTTTCAGTGAATTCTTTTGTGTTTGCTTTGTGGCTGCCTACAATAAGATAAATCTCAAAGTTGTATATCATATACATACTTTGACAATAAATGTACTTTGAATATTGAATTGTGTTCACTGCAATACCTTATTATTACATTTGCTTACTGTTCCCCTGGATATTACCTCATCACATCAATAGCCTTAACCAGAGCTCACCTTCTGATGTTCACCTTCAATATAATAGGCCAGTGTAGCCACAGCCAACAAGAACAGCAGAGTCAGAACAAACCTCCGCCGTTGCCACAACCTGGAAAGGAAAACATGTTCAGAATTAATGAAGCTGTGTGTAGGTAGCTCTGCGACTGTTTATAGTTTTAGTTGGGGGAAGATAGAAAGAAAAAAAAGAAATTGGCAGATTGGTTTATTATTGTCACATGTATCAAAGTACAGTGAAAAACTTGTCGTGCAGGTTGAGAAATGGACATGAGGCTACCAATGATCTCTGTCCTCTATAGGACAGATGGACTCCTCAAGTCCATTTCCCAACTTACCTTCCTGGCTATCTGTCCCATGAGCAAATTTAACAACCACATATTAAATCACTTCAATCATGTCATTTATATCATTTGGAAAAAGTTGAGACTCTAACACCAACGTTGCTTTATGCCACTCATTATAACTTACCAATCAGAAAACAAATATTTTATGCTTGATCGTTTTCCTGAAAACCAGCTAATCTTCTATCCAGACCCTCTATATCATCAACATTAAATGAAATAAGCAATTACCATTGATGTGGCACTTTATCAACTGCCTCCCAGCTGATTTCAGTACATATACAGTGGATTTTGGTTAATTTGGGCAGCTGCTTATTTGGGACAACACAAAGATCAAAAACTAATCAAGAAAATAACCAGGTATCCAGGTGTTCTTTCATTTATTTGGGACACTATGCCACTTAAATGGGACAGGAAACTGTTGCTAAACAGTTTCCAAATAACTTCAGTCACATGCACTTGCGTGGCTGTTAGATGCAACAGTATGCTTAGAAGAAACAGTTTTTAAAATAACATCAATTGTGTTTGTCTTCAAAAAGCAGTGATTTTTGCCGCTGATAATTGGCGAGAAATAAGGAGAGGGACAATTCAGGTGAGGGACTAGTTGCTTACTGCAGTTTGAAGTATTTGCGCTTGGAGATGCAGAAATGGCTGGGAGTGAAAATGAAAATGAACTTCAACAAGTTATAAACTACAAATAATTTGAAGGTATCAGTAATCATCTTGAATGTTACAATGAAAATGAAGATTTAGAGGATGCAATCATCTAAAGCATTGTTTGAAAGCAGTCCATTATCTGCAACTGTGCTGATTTTGTTCATTTACAGTCAATCAAAAGAACATGGCAGCATACAATGGATGAATTCCTCTATGGATAACTATTAGAAATTAATCCAGTTTTGTAGTATTGTAGAATAGATCGGGTTCTAATTTGTTCTGTATTTCATTTAACTACATAATTTACTAATATACACCTCAGGCTTCCAGCCGGGTACAGGTGTGAACTATAACTGACTTTTCGATGACAACCTCTGCCATCTTCAAGGATAATCCAAGAAGATGGCAGAGTATGTCATTGAAATGTCGGTTCATAATCAATACCTGTATCCAGCTGGAAGCTCGAGAAGAGTTTATTCATCATATAACCAGGAAAGCCCAAGACTCTTTTTCACATAATTTGTTACTCAGTTAAATGGTAAATTGTCTTCTTTATACCTTGAACTATTTCCAAGAAATTTCAGTTAATTGGGGCAACTGCTTAATTGGGCCAAAACGTACTGGTCTCGATGTGTTCTAATTAATTGGAATCCACTGTATTGGCTATTTTTTTTAAATTAGAGCATAATTGAAAAAGAACTGTCTCTCTGTCAGATTGTGCTGGAAATTTATTAATTTTGCAAATGAATATCTCAGGGGCAGTTTAAATGGAGAAAGGAAGAAACCCTATTCAGTTTAGTTTCTCAGCAGGTCCTTCTTCGTTACAAATTGGTGCTAGAAAAGGGCAAAGTACACAGTGGAGAAAGAAAAATTAGTTCAATAGGAGACAAGTTTAGGCAAGAATGTTCTTTTTAATACAGGTAATGCCTACGAAAGCAAGACTCTCGCCACATTCAATAGAAGCTTATTTCAACATTCCTGACTGACATCATCACTAACCACAGAGCTGGGAATTAAAAACAAAGATCAATTAAAGTCAGAGGGTGCATTAGATGAAAATTGGTGTGAATAGAAGTACACTAGGTGGATTCTTCCTCCTACTAACTCATGAAATGGGTTCTTCAGCACACTGCATCCACGCCCTTTGTCCATCCACACTTATCCCTTCCGCTCGCATTAGGACCACCTGATGTGGTCTATTTAAGTGCCATGTAAATGTAGTAATTTGTATCCAATTCCATCACCTCCTCTACCAATACATTCTAGATATCAACAAGTTTCTTGTGGGGGAAAATTAAATCTCAATCTTTAATACTCCTTCCTGAAACATGCCCTTTGATTACCCCATTTACAAGTGACACACACAACACAGGAAGCACTGCAGTATTTAAAGATGAAATATTAAAAACTTTGTTTATGAAAAATCAATAACTGACTAATGTTTTATTACTCGATCTTGCCTGCTTTGAATGCCTAAAAATCGTTCTATGAAAATCTGTTGTTAAAAAAACTCTTATAGTCACTGTGCTGCAGTGGAGAATGAAGGAGCCGTTAGCAGTTTGAAAGATGAAGTTAATGATTTTAAAGCCCAGATACACACCAAGCTATGGAACAACACAAGAACATCCTTTTCAAAAAATGTCAACAAGGAATAAATGAACTACTCTTTACATAACAATACAATCATCAATGCCTTTGCTGTAGCTTCAATATCAATAACAGTTGATTAACAGGTTAACATCACACTGCTAATGTAGTTGGCATGGATTCATTGGGGCAAAGGGCCTGTTTCTCTGTTACATTGCTCTATTACTCTGAGTTATGGTATATAGACATTGGGCAGAAACATGTTGTGCAGGGTCCATCATCCACAATTGACTTGACCAAATCCACATATGAAGCCCCAAGATGGTCTACACTTGAGTGATGTTTTCTAAGTGGTGACCAGGCTCTGAGAGGACAGAAAGAACCTGCACCCTGAATGATTCCAAAAGCATTGAGAGCAATCAAAGCTCCCCTACCCCAGCTGAGACAGCTGCGAGTGCCTTTTATACTTTGAAAATCAAAAGGACATGGATCCAAGGTGAGAGGAAGAAATTTTAAATGTGGTCTGAGAGGCACAGCTGATAGCTGGGATGCATTGCGAGGTGATGGTGGAATCAGATACAAGATTAAGAGACATGTAAAAAAGTATCGCAAGGACAGGTAAGTGAGATTAGCGTGGATGGCATAAGGTCAGCTAAAGGACATGTTTCTGTGCTGAATGATGCTTTGACTTTGAAATATCACTGATATTGTCATACATAAAAAATAAAGTTAATGCAAACATAAAATTGAACTAATACAAAGAATCCACCATCCTTACCCCTCCCACCACCCCTTGGCTGACTTTTCACCACTTCACCAAAATTCCTCTCAAAATCAATTGGGTCAATTTCAGTACCAGGTCTAACCTGGCAGAGAATCCAATATGTGATTTCTCCCAGCATAAATCTTAGAAGGAAGAGCTGTGCTGCTGTGAAATTCAGCACCTTAAGTGCCATTTCTCATGAAGTTTAGAACTCCTGCATTTGATAATCCATGTTCTCAAGTGCTGGACATTATTGTCTAAAATGACACACATAAAAACCTGAAGGAACTCAGCAGGTCAAGCAGCATCCATGGAAATGACCAAACAGTTGACATTTCAGGCCAAGACCCTTCTTCAGTACCGGAAAGGAAGGGGGAAAGATGCCAGAATAAAATATAGGTGGGGTGGGGGGGCGGGTGAGGAAGAACAGGTAGGCATCAGGTAGATTTAGGTTTGTGGGAAAGGAAAGGGCTGAAGAGGAAGGAGTCCCGATAGAAGAAGAGAGTGGAGAGAGCGGACCACAGAAGAAAGGAAAGAGCGAGGGGCACCGGGAGAGGTGCTGGTAGATGAGAAGAGGCAAGAGGGGAATAGAAGGGCGGGGGAGATTTTTGTTTAAAACCAGAAGGAGAAATCTATATTCATGCCATCAGGTTGGCGACTACCCAGACAGAATATAAGGTGTTGCTCCTCCACCCCAAGAGTGGCTTCATCGTGGCACGAGAGGAGGTGATGGTCCGACGTGCAGAAACTGGAATCAGAATTAAAATGTTTGGCCAACCAGAAGTTCCACTTCTGGTGGATGGAGCATAAGTGTGCAATGAGGCTGTCCCCCAATATATGATGGGTCTCAATGTACTGGAGGCCACATAGGAATACCAGATACAATAGATGACCCCAGCAGAATCACACGTGACGTATTGCGTCACCTGAAAGGACTGAATGAGGCCCTGAATGGAGGTGAATGGGTAGGTGTAGCACTTTGGCACTTGCAGGGATAAGTGCCGGGAGGTAGGTTAGTGGGGAGTGACAAATGGACAAGGGAATCACAGAGGGAGCAATCTTTGTGGAAAGCAAAGAGTCGGGGGGAAGTAAAGATGTGTTTGGTGGTAGGATCTCTTTGAAGATGGCATAAGTTGCGAAAAACGGCGTGTTGGAAGTGGAGGCTCTTGAGGTGGTAAGTAAGGATAAGAGGAACTCTAACTCCTCCTGTTAGAGCAGCGGGAAGATGGAGTGAGGATGGATGTCCAGGAAATGGAGATATGCGTGAGGGCACCATCAATGATGGAAGAAGGGAAACCCTGTTCTTTGAAGTAGAGTTTAAATAGTCAATCTCAGTGAGATATTTGGAATGTCCAACATCCTTAAAGCAATTCATCAAATCGGATTAGTATTTGGTGCAATTCGTTTTGAGAAAATAGATATTTTCTCACATGAGTAACCGAATTAGGAGTTTGCATGACAATTTACATTATTTTAGATAGATAACTTCACATAAAGGTAGGTAGGAATATAGTTACAAAGAGAAAATGAGATTAAAAGGAATATAAACAAGTTATATGAATAGGCACACATCAGGCAACTGGAAGTACATTATTGGAAAAAGTGAAATTGTGATTTTAGCAGGAAAGTAGAAAAGCATATTATTTAATTAGTGGAAGTATGGGGAACTCAGCTGGATGCCCTTGTACATGATTCATAAAACATCAGCATACATATGCAGCAAGTAAATGCTTTTTAAAAATTATTCATGTTAATTGCCAGATTATACTTAAGTTATAAAGCAGTGGTCTAATTTGAGAATAAATGTTACTACATTGGATAGAGTTCAAAGGCAGGTCACTGGACTGACATTTGGGAATGGGCAGATTGCCCTGTACATCCCAGAGTTTAAAAATACAGAAATGATTTGACTGAAATATACAAGGGTGAGTTATCCTGACAAAGTGGATGTGGAGAGGGTACTTTCATTTGTGGATGAATCTGGAATTGGGGTCACAGTTTAAAAGTCACCAATATAACTCGGGCACAAAGCAAAAAATTTTCTGAGGGTTGCAAGTCATTGGAATTCTTATCCGAAAAGGATTAGCTTTATTTGTCACATGTACATCTAAACATACAGTGAAATGTATCCTTTGCATCAATGAACAACGCAGTTCAAGGATGCGCTGGGCAGCCCACAACTGTCGCCATATTTCCAGTGCCAACATTTACTAACCCTAACCAATGTCTTTGGAAAGTGGGAGGAAACTAAAGCACCCAAAGGAAACCAACACAGTCACAAGGAGAATGTACAAGCTCCTTTACAGCTGGTGTTGTAAAGTTTACACTCACCGCTATACTACTGTGCCACTCAAGGAAAAGAAAGGTAGAAACAGTCTTTGAACATTCTTCAGCCAAAGTTGAACAGATAGACAAGATGAAATATTACCAGGGAGAAATAAGGGGTTCAGATTACAACCATATCATCCATGACCTTACTGAATCGACAGTCAATTCTGTCTTCTAGATTTAAAAAGCAGAACTTTGACCCAGTTTTCGAAGTTAGACAATTGTTGCCAGGGGTGTGTAAAAAGAACTGCTTTTTAAAATCAGTACAATCGATCGAGATTTTAAGGGCAGAGTTTTGCAGCAGTTTCTCTGAGTTGAGGGATTCATTAGAAAGGGGGAATACAAGTAATGCAGGTGCAAGCAGAGCAGGCATTCTTAAGTGTGCAATTCGTTAGAGTGGCTTTGGCTCATCAGGCTTATGCGAGATTAGGCTTGAGTGAGGCAAATTGTTTTGCAAGTTACTCTCTCTGTTCTGATTTGTTCATTGCTCATCTATTAGAATATATTGGATATTGGATCATTTTTCTCAATAAACAAATCAACAAGTATAATGCTTTTCGTGTTATTTATTTAATTGGGTTCTCTTTATCCAGTTTTAGGACTTACGTGAAGATCTGATCACACTTTAGGTCATATTTTTGCTGAAATAGAGAAAATTCTACAGTGTTCACAAACTTTCTAGCACCACTGTAGTTGTTAACAGAGTTAATGTGCAGTGAGACTGTAAGCAAGGAGAGGCTGATGATCAGGCAAAATTGCAGTCAACAGGATGAGCTGCAACATAAAAGGTGGCCAAAATAGAAAAGGGTGAATACAGGACTGATGATGCTATATTTGTCTGTGTGCAGTATACAGGAAAAGTAGATGAACTTTAGCACAGTTATAGACTGGCATGCACGTTGTTGTAAACATCACTGAATCATGGCTGAAAGACGACAATAGCTGGGAGCTTAATGTCCAAGGATACACATTATGTCGAAAGGACAGGCAGGAGAGCAGAGGGGGTGATGTTGCTCTGTTGGTAAGAAATGAAATCAAATCATTAGAAAGAGGTGACAGAATCAGAAGGTGTTGAATCATGGTGGATGGAGCTAAGAAACTGCAAGGGTAAAAAGACCTTTTATATACTGATCCCCAAACAGTAGTAAGGATGTAGCCTTCTAATTACAATGGGAGATAGAAAATGCATATCAAAGGGGTAATGTTACAACAGTCATGGGGATTTCAATATGCAGGTAGATTGGGAAAATCAAGTTGTTGCTGGATTCTAAGAGGGGGAAATTTCTAGAATGCCTACGTGATGGCTTTTTAGAACAGCTCAGGGTTCAGCCCACTCAGGGATTAGCTATTCTGGATCGGGTATTGCACAATGAACCAAAATTGATTAGAGAGCATAAGGTAAAAGAAGCCTTGGGGGAAAGTGATCATAATATGATAGAATTCACCCTGAAATTTGAGAAGGAGAAGCTAAAATCAGATGTATCAGTATTACAGTGGAGTAAATGAATTACAGAGGCATGAGGGAGGAGTTGGCCAGAATTGACTGAAAAGGACACTGGCAAGGATGAAGGCAGAACAGCAGTGGCTGGAATTTCTGAAAGCAATTCAGAAGGCACATGATATATACATCCCAAAGAGAAATAATTATTCTAAAGGAAACATGACACAACCATGGCTAACATCACAAGTCAAAGCCAAAGTAAAAGCAAAAGTAGAGAGGGCATATAATAAAGCCAAAATTGAAGGGAAGTTAGAGGATTGGGAAGCTTTTAAAAAGCAGAAGGAAACTAAAAAAGCCATTAAGGTAAAGATGGAATACAAAGGTAAGTTAGCCAATAATATTAAAAAAGATACCAAAAGATTCTTCAGATACATGAAGGTAGAGCCGTAGATGTAGCGTATATGGATTTCAGGAGGCATTTGATAAGGTACCCCATGCAAGGCTTATTGAAAAAGTAAGGAGATATGGGATCCAAGGGGACCTTGCTTTGTGGATCCAGAACTGGCTTGCCCACAGAAGGCAAAGAGTGGTTGTAGATGGGTCATATTCTGCATGGAGGCCAGTGACCAGTGGTGTGCCTCAGGGATCTGTTCTGGGACCCCCTACTCTTTGTGAATTTTATAAATGACCTGGATGAGGAAGTGGAGGGATGGGTTAGTAAATTTGCTGATGACACAAAGGTTGGGGGTGTTGTGGATAGTGTGGAGGGCTGTCAGAGGTTACAGTGGGACATTGAAAGGATGCAAAACTGGGCTGAAAAGTGGCAGATGGAGTTCAACCCAGATAAGTGTGAGGTCATTCATTTTGATAGGTCAAATATGATGGCAAAATATAGCATTAATGGCAAGACTCTCAGCAGTGTGGAGGATCAGAGGGATCTTGGGGTCTGAGTCCAAAGGACACTCAAAGCTGCTACGCAGGTTGCCTCTGTGGTTAAGAAGGTATACGGTGCATTGGCCTTCATCAATTGTGGGATTGAGTTTAGGAGCCGAGAGGTAACGTTGCAGCTATTTAGGACCCTGGTCAGACCCACTTGGAGTACTGTGCTCAGTTCTGGTCGCCTCACTACAGGAAGGATGTGGAAACCATAGAAAGGGTGCAGAGGAGATTTACAAGAAAGTTGCCTGGATTGGGGAGCATGTCTTATGAAATAGGTTGAGTGAACTCGGCCTTTTCTCCTTGGAGCAATGAAGGATGAAAGGTAACCTAATAGAAGTGTACAAGATGATGAGAGGCACTGATCATGTGGAAAGTCAGAGGCTTTTTCACAGGGTTGAAATGGCTAGCACGAGAGGGCATAGTCTTAAGGTGCTTGGAAGTGGGTACAGAGGAGATGTCAGGAGTAAGTAGTTGTTGTTTTACACAGAGAGTGGTGAGTGCATGGAATGGGCTGCCGGCAGCAGTGGTGGAGCTGGAAACGATAGGGTCTTTTAAGAGATTCCTGGATGGATACATGGAGCTTAGAAAAATAGAGGACTATGGGTAAGCCTAGGTATTTCTAAGGTTCGGCACAGCTTTGTGGGCCAAAGTGCCTGTATTGTGCTGTAGGTTTTCTATGTTTCTATACATAGAGGATAAAGTGCAAAAGAGGATATTGGACCATTGGAAAATGATGCTGGAGAGGTAATAATGGGGGGGGGGGTCAAGTAAATGGCAGGCGAACTGAATAAATATCTAGATTGAATAAATATCTAGAGTGGATGCAAAGAGGATGTTTCCTATAGTAAGGGAGTCTAGGACCAGATGACATCCCTTTAGAACAAAGAAGAAGAGGAGGAATTTCTTTAGCCTGAGGGTGGTGAATGTGTGAACTTCATCGCTACATCTGGCTGTGGAGGCCAAGTCATTGGGTTTATTTAAAGCAGAGCTTGATAGGTTCTTGGTTAATAAAGGTATCAAAGGTTATGGGGAAAGGGCAGGAGGATGGGGTTGGAAGGGATAATATAACAGCCATGGTGGAGCAGACTTGATGGATGGACTAAATGGCCCAATTCTACTTCTATGTCTTATTTTGCATCATTCTTCACTTTGGTGCGGTGGAAGTTCTGGGTATTAGAGGTCATGAAGTGTGCAAAATTACCATTACTAGGGAGAAGATTCTTGGGAAACTGAAAGGTTTAAAGGTAGATAAGGCACCTGGACCAGATGATCTACACCCCAGAGTTCTGAAAAAGGTGGCTGAAGAGACTGGAGGTATAAGTAATGATCTTTCAATATCACTGGATTATGGAATGGTTCTACTCTTCAAGACGGGAGACAGGCAGAAGAAAGGAGATCACAGATCAGTTAGTCTGACCTCCGGCTGGAAAGATGTTGGAGTCAATTGCTAAGGATATGGTTTTGGGGTATTTGGAACACATAAACTAGGCTGTAGTCAGCATGGTTTCCTCAAGGGAAAATCTTGACTGACAAGTCTGTTAGAATTCTTTGAAGAAATAACAAGCAAGATAGACAAAGGAGAATCAGTTGGTGTTCTGCACTTGGATTTTCAGAAGGTGCCACACATGAGGCTGCTTAACAAGATATGAGCTCATGGTATTATCGGAAAGATTCTCACATGGATAAAGCTGTGGCTGATTGGCAAGAGACAAAGAGTGGATATAAAGGGAGCCTTTTCTGGCTGGCTGCTGCTGACCAGTGGTGTTCATCAGGGGTCTGTGTTGGAACCGATTCTTTTTACATTATATGTCAATGATTTGGATGACAGAATTGATGACTTTGTTTCCAGATGATACAAAGATAAGTGAAGGGACAGATAGTTTGGAGGAAGTAGAGAGGCTGCCAAAGGACTTAGACAGATTAGGAGAAAGGGCAAAGAAGTAGAATACAGTGCCTGGAAGTGTATGATCATGCAATTTATAAGAAATGAAAGGGTTAACTATTTTCTAAATGGAGAGAAAATACAAAAATCTGAGGCGCAAAGGGACTTAGAGTCCTTGCGCAGGATTCCCTAAAGGTTAATTTGCAAGTTGAGTCTGGGGTGAGGAAGACAAATGCAATATTAACACTCATCTAGAATATAAAAGCAAGAATGTAATGTTGAGACTTTATAAAACACGGGCGAGGCCTCACTTGGGAGCATTGTGAGCAGTTTTGGACCCCTTATCTTAGAAAGGCTGTACTGAAACTGGAGAGGGCTCAAAGGAGGTTCTCAAAATTGACTCCAGGATTGAATGGCTTGTCATATGAAGAGCATTTGATGGTTCCGGGCCCATATTCATTAGAATGCAGAAGAATGAGGGACAACCTCATTAGAACCTATCAAATGGTGAAAAACCTTGATAGAGTGGTGGGAGAGTCTAAGATCACAGGAGACAGCTTCAGAATAGAGGGCATCCTTTCAGAGTGGAGATCAGGAGGGATTTCTTTAGCCAGAAAGTGGCGAATTGGTGGAACTCATTGCCATGGGCAGCTGTGGAGGCCAAGTCTCTATGTACAGTTGACTTCAGAAGTTTACATACACCTTAGCCAAATACATTTAAACTCAGTTTTTCACAATTCCTGACATTTAATCCTAGAAAACATTCCCTGTCTTAGGTCAGTTAGGATCAATACTTTATTTTAAGAATGTGAAATGTCAGAATAATAGTAGAGAATAATTTATTTCAGCTCTTATTTCTTTTATCACTTTCCCAGTGGGTCAGAAGTTTACATACACTTTGTTAGTATTTGGTAGCATTGCTTTTAAATTGTTTAACTTGGGTTAAACGTTTTGGGTAGCCTTACACAAGCTTCTCACAGTAAGTTGCTGGAATTTTGTTCCATTCCTCCAGACAGAACTGGTGTAATTGAGTCAGATTTGTAGGCCTCCTTGCTCGCACACGCTTTTTCAGTTCTGTCCACATTTCTATCAGATCAGGGTCAGGGCTTTGTGATGGCCACTCCAAAGCCTTGACTTTGTTGTCCTTAAGCAATTTTGCCACCACTTTGGAAGTATGCTTGGGGTCATTGTCCATTTGGAAGACCCATTTGCAATCGAGCTTTAACTTCCTGGCTGATGTCTTGAGATGTTGCTTCAATATATCCACATAATTTTCCTTCCTCATGATGCCATCTATTTTGTGAAGTGCACCAGTCCCTCCTGAAGCAAAGCACCCCCACAACATGATGCTGCCGCCCCCATGCTTCACGGTTGGGATGGTGTTCTTCGGCTTGCAAACCTCACCCTTTTTCCTCCAAACGTAACGATGGTCATTATGGCCAAACAGTTCAATTTTTGTTTCATCAGACCAGAAGACATTTCTCCAAAAAGTAAGATCTTTGTCCTCATGTGCACTTGCAAACCGTAGTCTGGCTTTTTTATGGCGGTTCTGGAGCAATGGCTTCTTCCTTGCAGAGCAGCCTTTCAGGTTATGTTGCTATAGGCCTCGTTTTACTGTAGATATAGATACTTCTCCACCTGTTTCCTCCAGCACCTTCAAAAGGTCCTTTGCTGTTGTTCTGGGATTGATTTGCACTTTTCGCGCCGAAGAACATTCATCTCTAAGAGACAGAATGCATCTCCTTCCTGAGTGGTATGACGGCCGTGTGGTCCCATGGTACTTATACTTGCGTACTATTGTTTGTACAGATGAACGTGGTACCTTCAGGCATTTAGAAATTGCTCCCAAGGATGAACCAGACTTTGACATTATTTTCTGACCTCAATTCGATAGAAAATTTGTGGGCAGAACTGAAAAAGCGTGTGCGAGCAAGGAGGCCAACAAACCTGACTCAGTTACACCAGTTCTGTCTGGAGGAATGGAACAAAATTCCAGCAACTTACTGTGAGAAGCTTGTGGAAGGCTACCCAAAATGTTTGAACCAAGTTAAACAATTTAAAGGCAATGCTACCAAATACTATCAAAGTGTATGTAAACTTCTGACCCACTGGGAAAGTGATGAAAGGAATAAAAGCTGAAATAAATCATTCTCTCTACTATTATTCTGACATTTCACATTCTTAAAATAGTGTTCCTAACTGACCTAAGACAGGGAATGTTTTCTAGGATTAAATGTCAGGAATTGTGAAAAACTGAGTTTAAATGTATTTGGTTAAGGTGTATGTAAACATTTGACTTCAACTGTATATTTAAGGCAGAGGTTGATAAGATTCTTGACTGGTCAGGGCATGAACGGATACGGGGAGAAGGTAGGAGATTGGGTCTGACAGGGGAAATGGATCAGCCATGAAATGGAGGAGCAGATTTGAACGGCCAAATGGCCTCATTCTGCTCCTATATCTTATGGTCTTATGAATGCCAGAGTAGGCTTGAGAGGGCAAGTAGTCTTCAACGCCTAACTCATATTTTTATATGTATGTAATACTTGGAGGGTCTACTCAGATCATTGAAAACGTGCTGCTACGAACAAATGTCACAGATGAATAGAATTTTTAATAATGAAATAGTACAGACCATTCAAAACATCTAAGTTTTAAACACCACCAACCAAGTGATTGAGGGAGGGTAGGTACACAAGAACACATTTGGATTTTTAAAGTTATTTGATAAAGTAACACACAAGACTCTTAAATGAACTAAGAACTCATGGCATAATACATCATCATGGAGGAAAGACTGATTAAAGGACAGAAAACAAATAAAGATAGTTTTCAGACAGGCACAGTTACTAATAGGAGTAGTACTTGGCTCCCAGTTACTGCATTTACAAACTACATAAATGACTTGGATGACAGGACACAGTGTATCACATCTAAATCTGCTGACAGAAACCAATAGACACACATTTCATGCACAGTGTAAGGGACATAGATAAGTTCAATGAATAACTAAACAGCAGAAGGCGTATAATGTGGAAAATTAAGCATCAAAAACAATTATTTGATTAGAATAATCCCAACATCCACTTTGATTGCACTGTAATTTACTAAAACTAAAATTACTGCAAAAGACAAAGTATGCAACATGAATATCAGATTTTTTTTAAGTCAGGGAACTTGACTGTATTCCTAATTTTTAATTAGTACTTCAGCATTCAATGAACTTTGCAACATAATACAGATTTACAATGTCCAAATAATAGCCAGCTCCTCAGACGGGACTGACCAGTAAAGTATTCGATTACCTACTTTATTGCCCATTCTTTAAAGTCTATGATAACTTCTAGGAGGAAGTAGTGTAGAGTGGTGACAGGCCGCCTCCATAAAACTATTGTCTCCCTCTCCTCTTGATCCTTCAGTTTCCTCTCATTCAATGACAAGAGATCTGAAATAAAAAAGCCATTTTCAAAAACCATCTATTCAAATCAATACATCAATTTTGCATTTTAAAAAATGCCCTGGTAGCATCCAGTTTGATCTTCAATAGCAGAACTGATTTTGAAAACTTAACTTAGAGCACAAAAAGTTATCAGACATGCAAACCTCTACCAAGAGGTGTTCAAGGATGTTAAGCGAGCATTAACAAAACCTGAATTATCTAATGGTCCCTTGGTATTTGGGTATGTACAAGGTAGGGAAAGGTTTAAAAACTTGATTCTGAAGTGTTGACATACCAAGTGACACTCTTCTCCTACCTTTAGAGAAAGTCAGGAGAACACCCACAGGTCCTCATTTAGTGATCACCAGTGAGCAGCCTTAAGCTCCTGGGCATCAATATCTCAGAGGATTTATATTGCGTCCAACACGTTGATGCAATCATGAACGAACTTTGTTAACAGCTTGAGGAGATTTAATATGTCACTAAAAATTAGCATTCTGACTAGTTGCAGAAGAGTGTGGTATGGTAGACTCAGCCATGTCCATCATTGACACAACCCCTTTCACCATCAAGGACATGGTCCTGAAACTGTGACTCAAGATGGTAGTTTCCTTTACCAAGGACCATCACCATTAATCATGAACTCATTAACACTTCCATCACTCTTTTTTTGCACTATTCATTTAGTTTGGAATCTATAGCAATTTCATGTCTTTGCACTACACTGCTGCCTTAAAACAAATTTCCAGTTGTACAAGACAGTGTTAATTACAAGACTGTACACGACTGCAATTTGAGAGGGAGAAGCACAAGTCACATGTATCAATATTGCAGTGGAATAAAGGGAATTACAGAGGCATGAGAGGAGCTTGCCCAGATGGGTTAGAGGGAGATACTAGCGGCGATGATGGCAGAGCAGAGGTGGCTGCAGTTCCTGGGACTAGTTCACAAGGCACAGGATAGCTATGTCCCACAGAAGTCACAGTTCTCAAATGGCAGGGCTAAGCAACCATGCTTGACAAGGAAAGTTAAGGACTTCAAAAGCCAAGGAAAGGGCATCGAGGGACGACTGTGCAAGCATGTGAATGTCAGCAAGTTAGACTAGTGCGAAGAGTTTAAAAGCAGACAGAGTTTTCTTCGGCAGTTTGACAAAGGGATGACTATGCAAGCATGTGGACGTCAGCACGAGGAGTTTAAAAGAAGGCAGTTTTATAGCCTTCAGTTGATAATGGGTTGAGGTGAGGTAGGTTACCTGTGAAGAATAGTAACAGGAAGTATGTCTGTGAGGCTGGTGTTCTGTACTGGGAGTCAGATGTAGGATGTCCGGTAGACTCCCAGCCTCCTGGATGGCCACATCTGTGCCAGGTGCGTCGAGCTGCAGCTCCTTAGCGACCAGGTTAGGGAACTGGAAATACAGCTTGATGACTTTTGTCTGGTCAGGGAAAGTGAAGTGGTGATAGGGAGGAGCTATAGGCAAGTAGTCACACTGGGGCCTCGAGAGACAGATAAGTGGGTAAAAGTCAGGAGAGGGAAGGGAAGTCAGATAATAGAGAGTAGCTGTGGCTGTCCCCCTTAACAATAAGTACTCCTGTTTGAGTACGGTTGGGGGGGGCGATGGTCTACCTGGGGGAAGCAACAGTGGCCGTACCTTTGGCACAGAGTCTGGCCCTGTGGCTCAGAAGGGTAGGGAAAGGAACAGGATGGCAGCAGTGATAGGGAACTCTATAGTTAAGGGGTCAGACAGGCGATTCTGTGGACGCAGGAAAGAAACACGGATGGTAGTTTGCCTCCCAGGTGCCAGGGTCCGGGATGTTTCTAATTGTGTCCACAATATCCTGAAGTGGGAAGATGAACAGCTAGAGGTCGTGGTACATATTGGTACCAGTAACATGGGTAGGAAAAGGGAGGAGGTCCTGAAAACAGACTACAGGGAGTTAGGAAGGAAATTGAGAAGCACGACCTCAAAAGGTAGTATTCTCAGGATTACTGCCTGCGCCACACAACAGTGAGTATTGGAAAAGAGAGAGGTAGAAGATAAGTGCATGGCTGAGGGATTAGAGCAGGGGGCAGGGATTCAGATTTCTGGATCATTGGGACCTCTTTTGGGGCAGGGGTGATCTATACAAAAAGGACAGGTTGCACTTGAATCCCAGGGGGACCAATATTCTGGCAGGGAGGTTTGCTAAGGCTATTGGGGAAAGTTTAAGCTAGAATTGTTGGGGGGGTGGGAACCAAACTGACAAGTCAGGAAGGGGTTGTTGGCTCACAAATAGAGAAAGCTTGGAGACAGTACGAGAGGGAGGATAGGTAGGTGATAGAGAAGGGACACGCTCAGACCGATGGCTTTAGATGTGTCTATTTTACTGCAAGGAGTATTATGAACAAAGCAGATGAGCTTAGAGCGTGGATCAGTACTTGGAGCTATGATGTTGTGGCCATGACAGAGACCTAGATGGCTCAGGGGCAGGAAGGGAGGCAGAGGTGGAGTGTGGCACTGCTGATCAGAGACAAGGGATCAATGACTCTACTGGGTGTGTGTGTGTGTGTGTGTGTGTGTGTGTGTGTGTGTGTGTGTGTGTGTGTATATAAATAAAAAGAGAGAGTGAGAGAGTGAGAGAGAGAGAGAGATAGATAGATTCTGGAATGGTGTAATAATAACGGGGTTGTCATTGTGGGAGATTTTAAGTTCCCAAATATTGATTGGCATCTCCCTAGAACAAGGGGTTTAGATGGGGTGGAGTTTGTTAGGTGTGTTCAGGAAGGTTTCCTGACACAATATGTAGATAAGCCTACAAGAGCAGAGGCTGTACTTGATCTGGTATTGGGAAATGAACCTGGTCAGGTGTCAGGTCTCTCAATGGGAGAGCATTCTGGAGATAGTGATCACAATTCTATCTCCTTTACCATAGCATTGGAGAGGGTTAGCAACAGACAAATTAGGAAAGTGTTTAATTGGAGTAAGGGGAAATATGAGGCTATCAGGGCAGGAACTTGGAAACGAATTGGGAACAGATGTTCTCAGGGAAAGATATGGTGGAAATGTGGCAAATATTCAGGGGATATTTGCATGGCATTTTGCATAGCTATGTTCCAATGTGACAGGGAAAGGATGGTAGGGTACAGGAACCATAGTGTACAAAGGCTGTTGAAAACGTAGTCAAGAAGAAAAGAAAAGCTTATGAAAGGTTTAAAAAACTAGGTAATGATAGAGATCTAGAAGGTTATAAGGCTTGCAAGAAGGAGCTTAAGAATGAAATTAGGACAGCCAGAAGGGACCATGAGAAGGCCTTGACGAGCAGGATTAAGGAGAACCCCAAGGCATTCTACAAGTATGTGACGAGCAAAAGGATAAGATGTAAGAGAATAGGACCAATCAAGCGTGACAATGGAAAAGTGTGTATGGAACCGGAGGAGATAGCAGATTTGCTTGTACTTACTACGGAAAAGGATCTTGGCAATTGCAAGGATGACTTACAGAGGATTGAAAAGCTTAAGCAATAGACATTAAGAAAAAGCATGTGCTGGAGCTTTTGGAAAGCATCAAGTTGGATAAGTCTCCAGGACTGGATGAGATGTACCCCAGGCTACTGTGGGAGGCGAGGGAGAAGATTGCTGAGCCTCTGGCAATGATCTTTGCATCGTCAATGGGGACGGGAAAGGTTCTGGAGGGTAACAGATATTTTTCCCTTATTCAAGAAAGGGAGTAGAGATAGCCCAGGAAATTACAGACCAGCGAGTCTTACTTCAGTGGTTGGTAAGTTGATAGAAAAGATCCCGAGAGGCAGGATTTATGACCATTCGGACAGGCATAATATGATTAGGAATAGTCAGCAAGGCTTTGTTAAACGTTGATGAAGGTAGAGCAGTAGATGTAGTGTATATGGATTTCAGCAAGGCATTTATAACGTAGCCCATGCAAGGCTTATTGAGAAAGTAAGGAGGCATGGGATCCAAGGGGACCTTGCTTTGTGGATCCAGAACTGGCTTGCCCACAGAAGGCAAAGAGTGGTTGCAGATGGGTCATATTTGCATGGAGGTGGGTGACCAGTGGTGTGCCTCAGGGATCTGTTCTGGGACCCCTTCTCTTTGTGATTTTTTATAAATGACCTAGATGAGGAAGTGGAGGGATGGGTTAGTACATTTGCTGATGACACAAAGGTTGGGGGTGTTGTAGATAGTGTGGAAGGCTGTCAGAGGTTATAGCAGTACATTAATAGGATGCAAAACTGGGCTGAGAAGTGGCAGATGGAGTTCAACCCAGATAAGTGTGAAGTGGTTCATTTTGGAAGGTCAAATATGATGGCAGAATATAGTATTAATGGTAAGACTCTTGGCAGTGTGGAGGATCAGAGGGAACTTGGGGTCAGAATCCACAGGACACTCAAAGCTGCTGCGCAGGCTGACTCTGTGGTTAAGGCGGCATGAGGTGCATTCGACTTCATCAACTGTGGGATTGAGTTTAAGAGCCAAGAAATAATGTTACAGCTATATAGGACTCTGGTCAGATCCCACTTGTAGTACTGTGCTCAGTTCTGGTCACCTTACTACAGGAAGAATGTGGAAACTATAGGAAGGGTGCAGAGGAGATTTACAAGGATGTTGCCTGGATTGAGGAGCATGCCTTATGAGAATAGGTTGAGTGAACTTGGCCTTTTCTCCTTGGAGCGACGGAGGATGAGAGGTGACCTGATAGAGGTGTATAAGATGATGAGAGGCATTGATTGTGTGGATAGTCAGAGGCTTTTTCTCAGGGCTGAAATGGCTAACACGAGAAGGCACAGTTTTAAGGTGCTTGGAAGTAAGTACAGAGGGGATGTCAGAGGCAAGTTGTCTTTTTTTTAAAAAAAACGCAGACAGTGGTGAATGTGTGGAAAAGGCTGCCGGGAACTGTGGTGGAGGTCAATACGATAGGGTCTTTTAATACGCTCCTGGATAAATACATGGAGCTTAGAAAAACAGGGGGCTACGGGTAACCCTAGGTAATTTCTAAAGTACGTACGTGCTCGGCAGAGCATTGTGAGCCTAAGGGCCTGTATTGTGCTGTAGGTTTTCTATGTTTCTGTGTTTCATACTAGGTAGCAAAAGTGAGTGGGAAGTTGGATGATTGGGAATTTTTAAAATCCAACAAAAGGCAACTAAAACAGCTATAAGAAGGGAAAAGATGAAATATGAGGGCAGACTAGCCAATAATATAAAGCAGGATACTAAAATGTTTTTAGTTATACAAAGAATAAGAGGGAGGTGAGAGTTGATATTGGACCACTGGAAAATTATGCTGGTAAGGAAGCAATGGGGGAGAAAGAAATGGCAGATGAACTTAATGAGTACTTAGTATCAGTTATTACTGTGGAATACTTGAGCAGAGGTCCATGAGTGTCAGGGAGTAGGAATGAGTGCTATTGCTATTACAAAGGAAAAAGTGCTAGGCAAATTCAAAGGTCTTAAGGTGGATAAGTCACCTGGGCCAGATGGACTACATCCTAGAGTCCTGACAGAGGTTTCTGAAGAGATAACGGATGCACTGGTCATGATCTTTCCAGAATCACTTGATTCTGGCATAGTCCCGGAGGACTGGAAAATTGCAAATGTCATTCCACTCTTTAAGGGAGGAAGGCAAAATAAAGGAAATTGTAGGCCAGTTAATCTAACCTCAGTGTTGGGAAAGTGTTGGACTCTATTAAGGGATAAGGTTTTGGGGTACTTCAAGACTAATGATAAAATATGTCAAAGTCAGCATGGTTTCTGTAAAGGGAAATCTTGCCTGACAAATCCATTAGAGTTCGTCAAGGAAGTAACAAGCAGAGTGGACAAAGGAGAGGCAGTAGATGTCATTTACCTGGATTTTAAAAGGCATTTGATAAGGTTCCACACAAGGCTGCTTTGCAAGATAAAATCCTATGGCATTACAGGAAAGATACTGGAATGGATAGAGGAATGACTGACAATCAGGAGGTAGCAAGTGGGAACAAAAGGGGACTTCTCTGGTTGGCTGCCAGTGACTAGTGGTGTTCCTCAGGGGTCAGTATTGGGTTGGGAAATGTATGATAATGCATTTTGGTAAAAGGAACAATAGTACAGACTATCTAAATGGAGAGAAAATTCAAACATCAAGAGGTGCAGAGGGACTTAGCAGTCCTTGTGCAAGACTTCCAGGTTAATTTACAGGTTGAGTCTGTGGTAAAGATGGCAAATGCAATGTTGGCATTTATTTCAAGGGGAATAGAATATAAAAACAAGGAAATAATGCTGAAGTTTGACAAGACACTAGTCAGGCCACCCTTAGAGTGTTGTCAACAGTTTTGGGTCCATATCTCAGAAAGGGTATGTTGTCATTGGACAAAGTCCAGAGGAGGTTGAGGATGATGATTCCAGAAATGAAGGGGTTAACACGAGAAGTGTATGGCAGCTTTGGGTCTGTATTCACTGAAATTTAGAAGAACGTGGGGGGAGATAGGGGGATCTCATTGAAACCAACTGAACGTTGAAAGGGCTAGATAAGGTAAATGTAGAGAGGGCATCTCCTATGGTGGGGGTATCCAGAGCCAGAGGGCACAGCCTCCAAATTGAAGGGAGGCCTTTTAGAACAGAAGTGAGGAATTTTTTTTTTGAGCCAGAGAGTAGTGAATCTGTGGAATGCTCTGCCACAGACTGCGGTGGAAGCCAAGTCCATGGGTATATTTAAAGCAGAAGTTGATAGTTTCCTGATTGGTCAGGGCATCAAAGGATATGGAGAGAAGGCAGGTGTATGGGGTTGAGGGGGATCCGGGGATCAGACATGTTGGAATGATGGAACAGACTCGAAGGGCTGAATGGCCTTATTCGGCTCCTATGTTTTATGGTCTTATAATAAATCTGATTCTGATTTATCTCTGCCAATATACAAATGACGAAATTTCAGTAGGATCACTAATTTGGACCTTTAAACTAAATTAATGAATCAGAAAAGTACTCTTGCTTTTAATTATACTGTAGAAGTACAAGCAAAGTTGTCAGGTTCTAAGGAGATGGACTCTGCATACTGTATCATGTTACAACCCGCAAATCAAAGCTTGCTGGAACATGTTGCCTTAGATATAGAAATCTACAAAATCACCTAGCAAGATATTTTAAAATCAGTTTCCACTGGGAGGTGACTCAATCACTAGGACAAAAAGAAAGGGAATATCATTGGATCAACAGAATTACTGCTAGGGTCTAATTTATCATTTGCTTAAGCTGAACAAATAAAAGAGTGGGAACTGGTAAAGACAAATGGGGAGTGGCAAAACATGAGCACTGAGGAAACTTTCATCTATTTCTCTAAAGTGATCATCACCTTCAAAACAAGAGCAAAGTTTTAAAAATATACTGCAGGTAAAATCTTTGCACATACACGGATAGGGCAGTGAAAATTACATTTTTTTAAAGCTGCATCTGTAGCTCCAGAGGGATTGACTGACCTGTGAAATTACCATTCTGCTGCTCTTTCTGCATTCTTGAGCGGTGATGCTTGGATTCACTTTCTGCCATTTTATAAATTTCCTCCACACCTCGTGATTCTGTTCAAACAAATGAAAATCAAATTCAAACTATGCAGCGGATAGTATTTTCTCCCAAACTGCAAGAAAGTTGTAGAAAAGTGCCCCAGACTAGGCTAGAGAGTAAGAAATTCTATTTCACACATGCACAGAACAACGCAAGAAACAAAACTTTTTAATCAATAGAGGTAAAATTCTTCAAAACATTTTTTTGAACATAGAGTAGTACAGCACAGTACAGGCCCTTTGGCCCACAATGTTGTGCCGACCTTCAAACCCTGCCTACCATATAAGCCCCCACCTTAGATTCCTCCGTATTCCTCCACATTCAAGAACAACTGAGTAAGACAAATGGAAGATGTCAAGATATCTGGATATTATATTGAAAGCATGTCAAGCTACATAATGCTTAGCTAAATAAACCGAAAGTAAATTTAATAATTCATTTGAATTTCTATGTGCCAACTTGCTGTACAACACTTGCAACTTTCATGCTAAAGTATGTTTTACAATCTCAGCGAAAGGATTCCCACAGTGCTTATACTATTTTAAATTTTCTGTGTAATCACAACTCTAACTTTGCAAGTGACAAAAGCAATTTCAGTTTGATACAGATGGGTTTCATAAAGATCTGAAAATACATTTTTTCACTAAATTTTGTAACCTGACTAATTTATGATCTTTTACAATTAACAATTTATTAGTTTAAAAAAAATCAATAACATAAAGGACAAAGAGTCTGCAGATAATGCAACCGAGAAGAAAAACCTGGAAGAACTCAGCAGCAGTGGAGGGTTTGAAATGACATAACCCCCAACAAAGCTAAATCTTGTAATATAGGGGACAGAGCTTTGCTTCCAGATGAGCTCAATGCCTTCTATGCTTGCTTTGACCACCAAAACAGGGAGGAACCAGCACACACCATGTAGTACCTGGCCAAGTACTGAGGATCTGTGCCGACCAACTCCCTGGTGTATTCATGGATTTGTTCAACCTCTCGCTTCAGCAACTTGTGGTATCCACCTGCTTCAAGTATGTTTCAATCATACCAGTGCACAACAGTGTGGTACCCTGTCTAAATGACTACCGCCCAATGGCACTTACATCCACAGTGATGAAGTGTTTTGAGAGGCTGGTGTTGGAGCACATCAGCTCCTGTTTGAATGGCGATTTGGATCCGCACCAGTTTGCTTACCAAAGCAATGGGTCTACAGCAGATGCTATCTCATTGGCTCTTCACACAACCCTGGAGCATCTGGACAGCGAGGATGCACTTTAACAATTACAGCTCAGCATTTAACACCATTATCTTCTCAAAACTAATCAGTAAACTCCAAGACCTGGGCCTCAATAACCCCTTGCGCAATTGGACCCTGGATTTCCTCACCTGTTGACCCCAGTCAGTTCGGAATTGGCAAGAACATCTCCTCTACAATCTCCATCAGCACAGAAGCACCACGGGAATGTGTACCTAGCCACCCGCTCTACTCACTTTACACCTATGACTGTGTGTCTAAGTACAGCTCCAACATCATATACAAGTTTGCTGACAACACACTGTTGTAGACTATATCAAAGGGGTGATGAATCAGCATACAGGAGAGAGATTGAAAACTTGGCTGAGTGGTGCAACAACAACCACCTCTCAATGTCAATATGACCAAGGAACTGACTGTAGACTTCAGAAGAGGGAAACCAGAGGTCTATGAGCCAGTAAGCATCAAAAGATCAGAGGTGGAGAGGGTCAATAACTTTAAATTCCTGGGTGTCACCATCTCAGAGGACCTGCCCTGGACCCATCATATAAATATTATCACAAAGAAAGCACAACAGCACCTCAACATTCTCAGGAATCTGTGCTCAAATCGGTGCTCCCAACAAGTAGAAGGTACTCAGGACTCAGGACTCATACCACCAAGTTCAAGAATAGTTACTACCCCTCAATCATCAGGCTCTTGAACAAAAGGGGTTAGCTACACTCATTTAAGAATGCTTATATTGTTATTTCATGCCGTTATTTATTGCTATTTATTTATACCTGCATTTGCAGTTTGTTCAGGTACTGTTCTATAAATTTGCTAAGTATGCCTGCAAAAAAGGAATCTCAGGGTTGAACTTGGTGACGTGACATGTACTCTGACAATAAATTTTACTTTGAACTTAAGTGTTGCATTTTAGAAAGTTAAAACAGTGCAAGACTCTCAGAGAGTGTTATTGAACAGAAATGCAGAGATACAAGTACCCCTCTACTACATTAAGACATTTCTTTAAACCCAGCATACTGATCACAGATTTGGCCATCTACTTTATTCTTATATTACTGGGTTGTTAGGTACATGTCTGTGCAAATAGAGATGCCCTAAATAACTGTTATGAGATGGAATTAAGGGAACACATGCTCAGGATAAGGCTGTAAATGAAGAGGTCTTTCTTTCACTGGGCACTGACAGTTTCTCTGTCTCCAATGGGTTGCCTTTAAGAAAGAAATGTTTCAGTTAAAGTTGAGGCACGTTCTCTCAAGGACAAATGAATAATCCACAGCCTGCCCTCTGGATGACAAAAAAAGAGATGAAGATAAAACAAAAATACTGAATATAGCATGCATCGGGTTGTAAATACCAATGAGAATCAGAATGACTACCAACATATTCTAAGAGGAAGTAAAGATTAAAACGAGAGGAACAGATATTTGAGAAAATGTTCACTGTTAACAAATAGAAATCCAATGTGTTCCACAGATACATAATTAACAAAAGTAGAGCCTGGAACAGAACTATACTTTTGCATGGGACACCAAGGATACACTTAAGGCACTAAATCAGTACTTTAGATCAGTCTTCACTGGGGAGGAGGGTGCTTTCAAAGTAATAATGAAAAAGGAGATTAAAAATTGATAACATGGAAGTATTAGAAAAGTAGGCCTTAAATCTAAAACAGGACCAACTGTGCTGCTGCAAAACTTTGTGATATATGTCAGTGACATTAAAGTTGATTTGATTCTGCATCCCAGAATTTTTGGAGACATGAAGGAGGCAATTGCAGGGCAAGTGCCCGTAACCTTTTAATATTCTTTGGCACAGGGTTATACCAGAGAACTAGAAAGCAAATGTCATTCCTGTGCCAAAAAAAAGAGTAAAGCTAGTTATTCCAGTATCCTTAACCTCAGTGGCGAGAGATTGGTGGGAAATTCATACTTAAATATGCCATTTACTGGCCTTTGTAGCTAGCCATCCTGCTTTAAAATTAGCTTAACAGGCAGTAGGCATATCTTAAAGCTGATCTGTTGCAAAACCTGCATTTTCACATGTACTTAGATGTGCAGATAATTTACTGACTTGCAGAGTAATCATTATGCTTCATCAATATCTTGCTTTCACACTAAGGCATTGCTGCTTTCTGTAGAAAATGACAATTTTCTTTCTGGAAAGAGTAAATACAACCCAAAATATCAAGAGGCATTTAATGGCAACCTCGGCAAATATTTATACAACTGTAACATAATGCCCTAGATCTTATACTCACTGCCAACTGTTGGTCCATGCATGTACTTAATCAGACCCTGGGGATTTATCCACCTTAATGCCCTGTAAGGTTGTAACATCCTCCGCCTTGATAACATGAATATTCTCCAGAATATCTCCACTTACTTCCTTTATCTTTAGAGCAAGCATGATTTTTTCCCCCACTCAGTAAACGCCAATGAGATCTATTCCATAAAATTCCCAGGCATATCCAGTAGCTCAAGACAAAAAGGGTCCTGCTATTCTCTGAGGGGCCCTGCTCTATCTCTGGGTACAGACAGTGGATAGAGAGGAATATCTTCACTGCCAGAGATTAGGAACTGGGTGGGCACAATCAAAAAAACCAGAGAAAGAACTATTGTGATTGAAGTTCTATACCCTACCACTTCCAAACAAATGGTAATGTATGGAATATACTTCCAGGTTTACGGGTGGAGGGAGATTCAACCATGTTGAAAGGGAGCTGGATAGATTTCAGAAAGACGTTGCAGGTCTGTGGGAGGATGGAACAGTGGAACTAACTGAACTGGACTCACTGGATGTAATGATCTCATTTCATGATACAGGTATTCTGCACATTCTATTTTTGATCTTGGGCTTCAGAAATTAGCTCTGACCCCAAGATAACATTTTTTGCATAAACCAAAAAATTCTATACAAAATTAACAGTTACCATTCTCCATTTCATAAAACTTATATTTCTAATGCAATTTTGTTGTGCTTTGAATGGTCAAAACTAATGAAAGGAACTACAAAAAATAGTCCTCGTTGTCCATGGGAATGGTACCGGAGGATTGGAGGGAGGCGAATGTTGTTCCCTTGTTCAAAAAAGATAGTAGGGGTAGTCCGGGTAATTATAGACCAGTGAGCCTTATGTCTGTGGTGGGAAAGCTGTTGGAAAAGATTCTTAGAGATAGGATCTATGGGCACTTAGAGAATCATGGTCTGATCAGGGACAGTCAGCATGGCTTTGTGAAGGGCAGATCATGTCGAACAAGCCTGATAGAGTTCTTTGAGGAGGTGACAAGGCATATAGATGACGATAGTGCAGTGGATGTGATCTACATGGGTTTTAGTAAGGCATTTGACAAGGTTCCACATGGTAGGCTTATTCAGAAAGTCAGAAGGCATGGGGTCCAGGAAAGTTTGGCCAGGTGGATTCAGAATTGGCTTGCCTGCAGAAGGCATAGGGTCGTGGTGGAGGGAGTACATTCAGATTGGAGGATTGTGACTAGTGGTGTCCCACAAGGATTTGTTCTGGGACCTCTACTTTTCGTGATTTAACGACCTGGATGTGGGGGTAGAAGGGTGGGTTGGCAAGTTGCAGATGACACAAAGGTTGGTGATGTTGTAGATAGTGTAGAGGATTGTCGAAGATTGCAGAGAGACATTGATAGGATGCAGAAGTGGGCTGAGAAGTGGCAGATGGAGTTCAACCTGGAGAAGTGCAAGGTCGTACACTTTGGAAGGACAAACTCCAAGGCAGAGTACAAAGTAAGTGGCAGGATACTTGGTAGTGTGGAGGAGCAGAGCGATCTGGGGGTACATGTCCACAGATTCCTGAAAGTTGACTCACAGGTAGATAGGGTAGTTAAGAAAGCTTATGGGGTGTTAGCTTTCATAAGTCGAGGGATAGAGTTTAAGGGTCGCGATGTAACGATGCAGCTCTATAAAACTCTGGGTAGGCCACACTTGGAGTACTGTGTCCAGTTCTGGTCGCCTCACTATAGGAAGGATGTGGAAGCATTGGAAAGGGTACAGAGGAGATTTACTAGGATGCTGCCCGGTTTAGAAAGTATGCATTATGATCAGAGATTAAGGGAGCTAGGGTTTTTCTTTTTGGAGAGAAAGAGGATGAGAGGAGACATGATAGAGGTGTACAAGATAATAAGAGGAATAGATAGAGTGGATAGCCAGCGCCTCTTCCCCAGGGCACCACTGCTCAATACAAGGGGACATGGCTTTAAGGTAAGGGGTGGTAAGTTCAAGGGGATAATTAGAGGAAGGTTTTTTACTCAGAGAGTGGTTGGTGCGAGGAATGCACTGCCTGAGTCAGTGGCAGAGGCAGAGGCAGATACACTCGTGAAGTTTAAGAGACTACTAGACAGGTATATGGAGGAATTTAAGGTGGGGGGGTTATATGGGAGGCAAGGTTTGAGGGTCGGCACAACATTGTGGGCTGAAGGGCCTGTAATGTGCCGTACTATTCTATGTTCTATCTATGTCTCCCAACGGTTGAATGGTTGCAGAAAATTCAGAACTGATGTGTTTCAGATGAAAATCTGGGCTCAAATAGGAGAACCTCTGGATGATCCCAAAGTCATCACTTGTACAAACATTTAAAAATTCATGTGCTCAGTGCTCCCAGTGTGGCAAGCATATATGCTCCATCCACCAGAACAAGCAGCCATCTATTTTAATTCCCCTTCTGATTACCAATCTGATATGTCCATCCACGGCCTCCTCCACTGTCACGATGAGGTCACACTTTAAATTGGGGGAATAACACCTTATACTCTGTTTGGGTAGCCTCCAACCTGACGGCATGAACATCAATTTCTCAAACTTCTGGTAATGCCTCACAACAACCCCCCATTTCCCATCCCCTTTTCCCTCTCTCACCTCATCTCCTTGCCCAGCCATCACCTCCCTCTGGTGCTCCTCCCCCTTTTTTTCCTTCTTCCATAGCCTTCTGCCTCTTTCACCAATCATCTTCCCAGCTCTTTACTTCATCCCTCCCCTTCCAGGTTTCACCCATTACCTGGTGGTTCTCTCTCCCCTCCCCCCACCTTTTAAATCTACTCCAGCTTTTTTTTCCCTCCAGTCCTGCCGAAGGGTTTCAGCCCAAAACATCAACTGTACTTTTTTTCCATAGATACTGCCTGGCCTGCTGAGTTCCACCAGCATTTCATGTCTGCTGAACAAATTCATGTTTGCCACTTGCTAAGCAAACAGAGTAGATAGTCTATTGCAGTGGTCCCCAACCACCGGGCCGCGAGGAAACGATATGATTTGGCGATATGAGTCAGCTGCACCTTTCCTCATTCCCTGTCACGCACACTGTTGAGCTTGAATGCACGCGAAGTCATTACCCGCGTGTCGTCCACGTCAGCGCGAGAAGGAGATCAACTCCTCGAGTTTGCAAATGACGGCGGGTTGAAAATTATGTTTGCCATAACATCTCTGCCGGCATTCTAGATCAAAGTCATGGGCGAACATCCTGAGATAGCCACAGAAGCACTGAAAACGTTGCTTCCATTTCCAACTTATCTCTGCGATGAATGTAACAAAAACTAAATTGTGGAATAGACTGGACATAAGGAACCCATCTGAGTATCGCTGTCTCCCATCACCCCTCGATGGGGCCGTCTTGTTGCAGGAAAACAAGCCGAGGGCTCCCACTAATTCAGCGATATTGGTGCGTTGCAATGATTTTATATGTTCATTAGGGGAAAATATGCGCTGTGTTTAATATCCAAACGTTGCCCTTCTAGTCCGTGCCGAACGCTATTCTCACCAAGTCCCACCGACCTGCACTCACCCCATAACTCCCCATTCCTTTCCGTCTATATACCTATCCAATTTAACTTTAAATGATAATATCGAACCTGCTTCTGCCACTTCTACTGGGAGTTCGTTCAACACGTATTTCAAGCCCCCCCCCGTCCTCCCCTGATAATTGACTTATCGCTATATTCATGCGAGGAAAATATGCGCTGTGTGTTTAATATTAAATTCGTTAGATAAACCCTTTGAGAAACGAAATTGAGTGTATTAGCCACTTATCACCGATATTCCGGTCGTGATTAACAGCACTCCCCTCCCAAACAGAATCGCCAAAAACGCTTTGTAGCAAAAAACGACACGTGCACGCATACGCAAGTTACGCATGCGCACTTGTGCCCGCGCAAGGCTTCATGGTCATTGTAGTCTTATCGGGGTAAACACAACGTATTTGACTGCTACTGTACTCTTGTCCATTGGCAACCATCACCTCCCCGGTCGGCCGGTCTGCAAGAATATTGTCAATATGAAACTGGTCCGCACTGCAAAAAAGGTTGGGGACCCCTGGTCTATTGTAAAGATCATAAAAATGCCATTATATTTAGATCCATTGTGTGGCAATAACAAGAAGCAGTAACAAACAATGACCTGCTTTTTTCTTGCTTGGCATCAGGAGATTTCACCAGTCTACACCATTCCTGATTTATAACAACCATAACTAAAGTGTCAAGTTTCCTTGTGAGTGATATTTTTGCCTCTGCATTTCTAATCTGAGCAACACACACAAAGTGCAGGAGGAACTCAGCAGGTCAGGTAGCATCTATGGAAAGGAATAAACAGTCAACATTTTGGACCCTTCATCAGGGTGATGTGGTTTTGGCAATTTAAGCAGAATAGACTATGCACAGGGTAGAAAAAAAAGACAGCGAGGAGGGAATGATTCTTAAGTACACAAGAAGAAATGGTGTGTTAATTAAAATTAACAAATTCAATGTTAAATGTCAAAGGCTGCAACTAGACAGAAAATGAGTATTGTTCTTACACTGCAGGAGACTACAGATAGATTAGAGTAGCATTGGGATGGTAAATGGAAGCTCTGGGTCATTCCTGTGGGCTGAGTGCAGATACTCCACAAAACAAACACACACTATTCAATTTCACCATGAAGAAGCATTTCCACAAAGGGATATAAATATATGTTGGGGTTAAAAAGTAGAATTGTATATGTGCTGGAAAACATGATTAACACAATTTTGGCCAAAATGAAGCAATTGTGGAAGGGAACATTGCTCTGCTTATGCAGTCTGTCCTGTACATAAAAAAGCTGTGGAGCTTATTTGGGTAAAAAT
Source organism: Mobula hypostoma (assembly GCF_963921235.1). Taxonomy (NCBI): domain Eukaryota; kingdom Metazoa; phylum Chordata; class Chondrichthyes; order Myliobatiformes; family Myliobatidae; genus Mobula; species Mobula hypostoma. The sequence goes on from NC_086119.1 coordinate 7,724,655, forward strand.
GGGCATATCATGTGCAGAGGCTCTTCAGAAAGTACAGAAGACAATTATCAATGGGACCCATTAATATCCAGAATACAGATAGATTAAAGTCAATGTGTAAAGTCCTTTATTTTAGAACAAGATTGTTGATTTTTCATAAACTAAAATTTGTTACTTTCATAGTAGATATGGTAAATTGTACAGCACAAACTAAAGATAGGTGAGAAAAGATTATATTTAAAGCTACAGGAAAAATGTAAGACATAAAAGACTAACTCTAGAAATTGTTAACAATGCTTTACAAGGAGGGCCAAATAAAATTCAGGCTTTAAAGAAGATTTGTTAATATTTTTTTCTTTTTTCCTTTTTCTTACAATGGAATGCTAGAAGTATGTTAACTTATGGTCAGAGAGGGGTTGTTAATGTATTTTTTTCCTTTTTTTAAAAAAAAATCTTCCCATGGAATGCTAAAGTTTGTTAGCTAATATGTGGGGTGAAAGCAACACAAATAGAGAAGGCCAGTGGTGGAAGACTTTCTGGAAGAAAAGTATTTGGTGTGCTTATACGATTAGATTAGATTCAACTTTATTGTCATAGTGCCAAGTACAGATACAAAGCCAATGAAGTGCAGGTAGCATCTAACCAGAAATGCAAAGAATAGTGTTATTTACAAAATAACTGCGAATAAAAGTAAGTGCTACAGCACACAAATATAAAAGTATTGAGACAGTACAATATGGGTGCAATACTGCTTAGCGCTGTGATGTGAGGTTCAGCAGGGTCACAGCCTCAGGGAAGAAGCTCTTCCTGTGCCTGCTGGTGCAGGAACGGAGGCTCCTGTAGCGCCTACCGGATGGGAGGAGAGTAAAAAGTCCATGGTTAGGGTGAGATGCATCCTTGATAATGCTTTTCGCCCTGCCCAGGCAGCGTTTATGGTAGACGTTCTCAATGGTGGGCAATTGGGTGCCGATAAGCCACTGGGCAGTTTTCACCACACGTTGGAGTGCTTTGCGGTCCAATACGGGACAATTGCCATACCACACTGAGATGCAGTTGGTGAGTATGCTCTCAGTGGAGTTCAGGGACCAGGTGAGATCCTCGGAAATGTGGTCACCAACAAATTTGAAGCTTGATACATGCTCAACTACAGCTCCGTTGATGTAGATGGGGGCGTGAGTGTGGCTCCTAGCGTGCCTGAAGTCCACAATGATCTTCTTGGTCCTCTGGATGTTAAGGGCCAGGTTGTTGTCGGCACACCACACAGCCAGGTGCTGGACCTCATCCCTGTAGGCAGTCTCATCATCCCCTCTGATAAGTCCAACCACCGTGGTGTCCTCTGCAAACTTGATTATGGAGTTAGAACCATGTACTGAGACACAGTCATAGGTGAAAAGGGAGTACAGAAGAGGGCTCAGCACACAGCCTTGAGGCACGCCAGTGTTCATGGTGAGAGTGGAGGAGGAGAGGTTGTCTAACTTAACTGATTGGGACCTGTTAGTCAGAAAGTCCAAGATCCAATTGCAGAGGGATGAGCTGATTCCAAGCTGGCAAAGTTTGGCAATCAGCTAGGAGAGGACTGCAGTATTGAATGCCGAACTAAAGTCAATGAACAGCATTCTGACCTAAGAGTTGGGGCTGTCCTGGTGGGTCAGGGCAGAGTGAAATGCCGTGGAGATGGCGTCCTCTGTTGACCTGTTGGTGCGAGAGGCAAATTGATGGGGGTCCAGGGTAGTCGGCAGACAGGGTTTCAGATGTAGTAGAACCAGTCTCGCAAAGCACTTTGCAATGATGTAGGTGAGTGCAACTGGGCGGAAGTCATTCAGGCCCGTGGCAGTGGAATGCTTCGGCACTGGCATGATGGTGGCGATCTTGAAGCTTGTGGGGACAAATGCCTGGGCCAGGGACAGATTGAAAATGTCCGTGAAGACCCCGGCCAACTGCCCTGCACAGACTCTGAGCACGTGGCCAGATACTCCATCCAGACCAGCTGCCTTCTGTACATTCACCCTGCAAAGGGTGGCGCAAACATCGGTGGTGGACAGTGAAAGGCAGTTCACCAGGTGGGAGATCCGCTTTGAGGGTGACCTCCTTGTTCTCTCAGTCAAAGCGAGCATAGAAGTAATTGAGCTCATCAGGGAGGGAAGCAGAGCTGGAAGGGGGCACAGTACTAGGTGGTTTGAAGTTTGTAATGACCTGTATGCCATGCCACATGTGCCAGGGGTCTGAGGAGTTGAAATGCTCCTCGATTCTCTGTTGGTATGTGTTTAGCCTGAAAGATTCCCCTCCTCAGGTTGGCCCTGGCTGAGCTGTAAGCCTCCTGGTCTCCAGACCTGAAGGCTGAATCTCTGGCTTTGAGCAGGAGGCAAACCTCTCTGTTCATCCATGGTTTCTGATTGGGGAAAACTTTTATTTGTTTTTGTGATGTCACTCTATCTACACACTGTTGATGTGCTCAAGGACAGAGTTGGCATTTAAGTCAATGTTAACCTGAGAGTCTGTGGTGGCATGGGCAGCAAACGCACTCCAGTCTGTGTGCTGGAATTGGTGCTGAAGAGCAGAGTCAGCCCCCTCCAGCCAGATCTTAATAGTCTTCACTGTGGGTTTCACACGTTTAATAACCAGGCTACACTTGGGAAGCAGAAACAATGAAAGATGGTCGGCCTGTCCCAGGTGGGGGAGGGTCATGGCTTTGTAAGCGTCAGCCACATTTGTGTAGACATGATCTAAGGTTTTATTTCCCCTTGTGGTGCATGATACATTTTGGTAAAATCTTGGAAGCACGGTACGTAGATTAGGTCAGTAAGTGGCAGTAATGTACCTTACGTTGGTCTGCCAACCACCATCAAAATTTTCTAGAAGAGGAGGTTCAATTGTTGTTCAGACTGGATAACAGCTTCTTCCCCCAGTCTGAGAGACAACTGAAAACCCTGCCAGCACTGAGGTCTTGTCACTAGGACAGCAAGCTATTTACTGTACTGTGGATTTAACGTGCATTTTGAATTATATTTTATTAATTTATTTGTGGTAGTATTTTGTTTTATGTGCTGTGTTACACGTGTATTATGGGTGCACTGTGGTTTGGAACAGTTGTTTCGTTAGATGTCTTCATTTTTTAAAGAAAGGGGCTTCGCTTCCTCCACTATCAACTCTGCTCTTAAACGCATCTCCCCCATTTCATGTACATCTGCTCTCACTCCATCCTCCCACCACCCCACTAGGAATAGGGTTCCCCTGGTCCTCACCTACCACCCCACCAGCCTCCGGGTCCAACATATTATTCTCCGTAACTTCCGCCACCTCCAACGGGATCCCACCACTAAGCACATCTTTCCCTCCCCCCCTCTCTCTGCATTCCGCAGGGATCGCTCCCTACACAACTCCCTTGTCCATTCGTCCCCCCCATCCCTCCCCACTAATCTCCCTCCTGAGACTTATCCGTGTAAGCGGAACAAGTGCTACACATGCCCTTACACTTCCTCCCTTACCACCATTCAGGGCCCCAAACAGTCCTTCCAGGTGAGGCATCACTTCACCTGTGAGTCAACTGGGGTAATATACTGCGTCCGGTGCTCCCGATGTGGCCTTTTATATATTGGTGAGACCCGACGCAGACTGGGAGACCGCTTTGCTGAACATCTACGCTCTGTCCGCCAGAGAAAGCAGGATCTCCCAGTGGCCACACATGTTAATTCCACATCCCATTCCCATTCTGACATGTCTATCCACGGCCTCCTCTACTGTAAAGATGAAGCCACACTCAGGTTGGAGGAACAACACCTTATATTCCGTCTGGGTAGCCTCCAACCTGATGGCATAAACATCGACTTCTCTAACTTCCGCTAAGGCCCCACCTCCCCCTCGTACCCCATCTGTTACTCATTTTTATGCACACATTCTTTCTCTCACTCTCCTTTTTCTCCCTCTGTCCCTCTGAATATACCTCTTGCCCATCCTCTGGGTCACCCCCTCCCCCTTGTCTTTCTTCCCGGACCTCCTGTCCCATGATCCTCTCGTATCCCCTTTTGCCTATCACCTGTCCAGCTCTCAGCTCTATCCCTCCCCCTCCTGTCTTCTCCTATCATTTTGCATCTCCCCCTCCCCTTCCAGCTTTCAAATCCTTTACTCACTCTTCCTTCAGTTAGTCCTGACGAAGGGTCTCGGCCTGAAACGTCGACTGCGCCTCTTCCTATAGATGCTGCTTGGCCTGCTGCGTTCACCAGCAACTTTGATGTATGTTGCTTGAATTTCCAGCATCTGCAGAATTCCTGTTGTTTGTGTTTCGTTAGTTTGTCATTTGCCTGTACATATATACAACCAACCTTGAACTTGAATATTTCAAATTGCAGACCTACTGGAATTTTCATGCAGAACAGTTTTGAGAGTTGACAGAGAATGGTATGAGAAACAAAATATCCAGTGAGCAGCAGTCCTCTGGTCAAAAACACCTTGTTACTGAGAGAGGTCAGAGGAGAATGATCAGACTGGTTCAAACTGACAGGAAGGCGACAGCAACTGAAGTAACTATGTGTTACAACAGCGGTGTGTAGAAGAGCATCTCTGAACCTTGAAGTGGATGGGCTATAGCAGAAGACCTCACCAGGTTCCATTCCTGTGGCCACTTTACTAGGCACACGCCTGTACCTAATGAAGTGGTCACTGACTGCATATTCAAGAGCAACATTCACTACAAACTGGATGAACTCAGCAGATCGGGCAGCATCCGTGGAAACAATCAGTCAACGTTTCGGGCTGAAACCCTTCATCAGGACTGAAGAGGGAACGGGCAGAGGTCCTATAAAGAAGGTGGGGCGAGGGTGGGAAGGAGCGGGCTGGAAGGTTCCAGGTGAAAAACCAGTAAGGGGAAAGATAAAGGGGTGGGGGAGGGGAAGCAGGGAAGGAATAGGCAGGAAAGGTGAAGAAGGAATAGGGGAAAGCACAATGGGTAGTAGAAGAAGGCGGAACCATGAGGGAGATAGTAGGCAGCTGGGGGAGGGGGCAGAGTGAAATAGGGATAGGGGAAGGGAGGGGGAGGGAATTACCGGAAGTTGGAGAATTCTTTGTTCATACCAAGGGGCTGAAGACTACCTAGACGGTATATGAGGTGTTGCTCCTCCAACCTGAATTTAGCCTCATCATGGCAGTAGAGGAGACCATGTATGGACATGTCTTATGTCCTCCTTAAGCTTCTCTGTATCCTCAAGCTTGTTTATATATCATCCTGCATACTCATAAACATATTAGTATCAAGAGCAGACAGAAATATGACAACATTTGATGCCCTCATGCAAAACAAAGATGTAGATTATGAATAGCTGCAACTAAAGCACCAATCTCTCTGCCTTCAATCCTGCCAACCCAAGGAGGATTTGTCAACCTTCACTCTGCTTTGTCTGAAAACTCTCAACACATCATTACCCAGTATTCCAGATTCAAGCACCTGGGACAGTAGTTGTAATTTATTTCACCATTTGTAGGCTGTGGGTGATGAAAACCCTATCAATTGTTGCCTTCCAAAAATAAATTGAAAGACAAGGATAATTTAGAGGTCTACATGGAAAAACTGAAATTCGTGATTGCTATACTAGGAGCTGACTCAGTGTGCTCAAAGGTCTCGTCTGCTGCCAAAACTAAAATTTTACAATACTGTCATTGACAACGGTAAAAGAGTGGTTTTATTTTTCCACATAACTGACAGAAAGGATCAGTCTGTTTAATCCACTTTCTACAAACAGTCATTATAGTATAGAACTCAGTGCTCTGCAACTTTGAACTATTGATTAGAAGTGCATGTGTATTCACTTAGTTTATGAATATTTGACCAAGTTCATTATAACACCATTTACCCTTTGGGATATCTGTTCATTTTTAATCTTTATTTTCTTATCACTTGCCACTTTCCCTGCTCACACTCCAACTATGAGTGAAGTTACAGTCATGGCAAGAGGAATCATAATAAATTTATGATAGGTTGGAGGAATATGAAATAACAAGCGAACAGTATTCAATACGATCATGGCTAATTTGTGCCAGGTCTCATCTCCTCCTGCCCAGTTCTCCAATCTTACAAAACATTATCCACCTCCTCTCTAAGTACCTTTAAGATTTTGCTTTCCTACCCCCCCCCCCCCAGCTGATACAAGAAACCCCCTATTTGTGACATTTACTGGGAATAGTGTACATGAAGGGCCAGAAGCATTGTTGAGATTCCCTACATCCATCCCACAGCCTCTTTTAACCCACTACCATTAGGAGGGAGGTACAGGAACACCAGAACCAGGACTGCCAGGCTGGGTAACAACTTCTTCCTCAGGTAGTGAAGGTCACTGAGGTCTTATCACTACAATAGTGAGCTGTTTATTGTTCACTGTTTACCTATGCTGCACACTTCACATAAATTTTGAATTATTTTTATTAACTTATTTGTGATATTATTTTGTTTCATGTGCTGTATGTGATATATGTATTATGGATGCACCATGGTCCAGAGGAGCATTGTTTTGATTGGTTGTATATATGTACAGGCAGATGACAAACTTGATGTAGGATATTCAGGGGGTTTATAAATACGATTTTTAAATTATGTTTAATTGTTCTTTATATCGTGAATTGTATTGTGATCTTAAATAATGAATAGCTCATGGTAGTGACTTGCTTCTTTGAGTTCTCAAGCACCAGTTAAAATAAAATGGGGTTTGTCTAGCCTTTTATGTTTGTTTGAAGTTTGACCTCTGAACAAGTGATTATGTTGCAGTACAACTGTGGACTGTGGACCTCATGTGGGCCAACAGGTCAAATGTGCCATGTGTTAACACGCAGCTCAGTTTCAATGGGGCTTGCAATAAAACTGTGCAAGTATTCCAGTGACAATATCCTAAATAAATCCAACTATTTGATTGTGTTTTTCTCCACATCTTCTTCAGTCTGCAAACTCACAAAATGGGTGTAGATTAATGAAAAGGTATTATCAATATGTTCTAGCTTTATGTTGTGTTTCAATTGTATTAAGCTCATGATTAATTTGAAGAGGTGCTTTAGGGCCGGCTGGTGGCACAACATCGGCGCCGGAACTGGGAGCGGAGGTTCTCGGGTTCAAAACCAACTGGGTCCGTTCCCGAGTATGCTTTCCATCTGTGCTGGGTTGAGTGTCGAGATTGCAGCTCGACCTCGTAAAATAAAGGGATAATACTGCAAAAATGTCTATGTGAGAAGTGATGCGCCACACAGTCTCTCTCCCTCCACGCCTTGTAAAAGCCATGAAAAAGACATCATCACGGACACGCAGACGCACACACACAGACTCGCATGCACGTAGGCACACACAAAAAAAAGAGGTGCTTTAATTTAACTTTCTAATTTCTGTCTCTGAAAACACGACATTCAATATGCAGTTAACCATTTGACTTTATCTGCAACCAAGTGTTACGGTGACAGCTTAGCCATTTTAGTTGAGATTTTTAGTCTTTACTGCATTTCATTGATAATGTCTATAAATAATTTTCAAACCCTTTATATGCACCCATAAGTCACCAGCTCAGTATCTCATTGGATGATGCACAAGTAATGGGTTTTGTTGACCGATTATGCCAGTTAACCTCAGTTAGACTAATCCATAATGGATGGTCATGAAGTGATATAGGCGCTAGTGATCACGATGGTGGTCTGTTTTGTCCCAGCATACTACATTTACATATGTTTCTTCCTATTAATTTCTATTCCAAATGTCTTGACTTAAATCTAGTTTGAAGGATGGAGCTGTGAAATGATTGCTATAAAGATCTGGACTAATGGTGTGGTGAAAGGAGTTCAAATTCCATTGGAACAAATGTGAAATTCAAATTCAGTTAACTTATTAAAATTGAATTTTTTAAAAAAACTAACATCAGGGAGGACAAATGAGGTCAGGACCTCCACAGTGAGCAATAAGAGAGATGTAGAATAAAGTATAGTTCTCTGAAAGTGGGGTTACAAGTAAATAGGACAGTGAAGAAAGCTGTCAGCGCTTTGGCCTTCTTCAGTCAGTGATCCGAGTATAGAAGTTGGGATGTTATGTTGCAGTTGTATAAAACATTGGTGAGTCCGTATTTGGAATATTGTGTTCAGTTTTGGTCAACCTGCTACAGGATGGATGCCATTAAGCTGGAAAAAGTGCCGAGTAGACTTGACATAATTCAGCCCCTCAGGTTCTGGTAATGGAAAGTTATTAAATTATACTTCTGTCCAAGAACTGCAGGATGAGCTGTCTCAAGGGCAATTGCCTGGTCACACTCACATCTACAGTATTGAAGTGTTTTGAGAAGTTAGACATGGCTAGAATTATCTCCTACCGGACCCACTACAATTTGCCTACCCCACAGAAGGTCTACAGTGGACACCATCTCTCTGGCTCTTCGCTCATCTCTAGCGCACCTAGACAATAGCCATCATAGAAACATAGAAACTTGGTGCAGGAGTAGGCCATTTGGCCCTTCGAGCCTGCACTGCCATTCAGTATGATCATAGCTGATCATCCAACTCAGAACCCTGTACCTGCCTTCCCTCCATACCCCCAATCCCTTTAGCCACAAGGGCCATATCTAACTCCCTCTTAAATATAGCCAATGAACTGGCCTCAACAGTTTCCTGTGGCAGAGGATTCCACAGATTCACCACTCTCTGTGTGAAGAAGTTTTTCCTAATCTCGGTCCTAAAAGGCTTCCCCTTTATCCTCAAACTGTGACCCCTCATTCTGGACTTCCCCAACATCAGGATCAATCTTCCTGCATCTAGCCTGTCCAATCCCTTTAGGATTTTATACGTTTCAATAAGATCCCCCCCTCAATCTTCTAAGTTCCAGAGAGTATAAGCCTAGTCGATCTAGTCTTTCGTCGTATGAAAGTCCTGCCATCCCAGGAATCAATCTGGTGAACCTTCTCTGTACTCCCTCTATGGCAAGGATGTCTTTCCTCAGATTAGGGGACCAAAACGGCACACAATACTCTAGGTGTGGTCTCACCAAGGCCTTGTACAACTGCAGTAGTACCTCCCTGCTCCTGTACTCGAATCCTGTACTATAAATGCCAGCATACCATTCGCCTTTTTCACCGCCTGCTGTACCTGCATGCCCACTTTCAATGACTGGTGTATAATGACACCCAGGTCTCGTTGCACCTCCCCTTTTCCTAATCGGCCACCATTCAAATAATCTGTTTTTCTGTTTTTGCCACCAAAGTGGATAACCTCATGTTTATCCACATTAAATTGCATCTGCCATGAATTTGCCCACTCACCTAACCTATCCAAGTCACCCTGCATCCTCTTAGCATCCTTCTCACAGCTAACACTGCCGCCCAGCTTCGTGCCATCCGTAAACTTGGAGATGCTGCATTTAATTCCCTCATCTAAGTCATTAATATATATTGTAAACAACTGGGGTCCCAGCACTGAGTCTTGCGGTACCCCACTAGTCACTTCAGGCTGCTGTTTATCAATTACAACTCAGCATTCAACAAAACTATCATCCCTTTACTACTCAAACAACAGGAATTCTGCAGATGCTGGAAATTCAAGCAACATACATCAAAGTTGCTGGTGAACGCAGCAGGCCAAGCAGCATCTATAGGAAGAGGCGCAGTCGACGTTTCAGGCCGAGACCCTTCGTCAGGACTAACTGAAGGAAGAGTGAGTAAGGGATTTGAAAGCTGGAGGGGGAGGGGGAGATGCAAAATGATAGGAGAAGACAGGAGTGGGAGGGATAGAGCCGAGAGCTGGACAGGTGATAGGCAAAAGGGGATACGAGAGGATCATGGGACAGGAGGCCTAGGGAGAAAGACGGGGGGGGGTGACCCAGAGGATGGGCAAGAGGTATATTCAGAGGGACAGAGGGAGAAAAAGGAGAGTGAGAGAAAGAATGTGTGCATAAAAATGAGTAACAGCTGGGGTACGAGGGGGAGGTGGGGCCTAGCGGAAGTTAGAGAAGTCAATGTTCATGCCATCAGGTTGGAGGCTACCCAGACGGAATATAAGGTGTTGTTCCTCCAACCTGAGTGTGGCTTCATCTTTACAGTAGAGGAGGCCGTGGATAGACATGTCAGAATGGGAATGGGATGTGGAATTAAAATGTGTGGCTACTGGGAGATCCTGCTTTCTCTGGCGGACAGAGCGTAGATGTGTGAGTCGACTGGGGTGATATACTGCCTCCGGTGCTCCCGATGTGGCCTTTTATATATTGGTGAGACCCGACGCAGACTGGGAGACCGCTTTGCTGAACATCTACGCTCTGTCCGCCAGAGAAAGCAGGATCTCCCAGTGGCCACACATTTTAATTCCACATCCCATTCCCATTCTGACATGTCTATCCACGGCCTCCTCTACTGTAAAGATGAAGCCACACTCAGGTTGGAGGAACAACACCTTATATTCCGTCTGGGTAGCCTCCAACCTGACGGCATGAACATTGACTTCTCTAACTTCCGCTAGGCCCCACCTCCCCCTCGTACCCCAGCTGTTACTCATTTTTATGCACACATTCTTTCTCTCACTCTCCTTTTTCTCCCTCTGTCCCTCTGAATATACCTCTTGCCCATCCTCTGGGTCACCCCCCCCGTCTTTCTCCCTAGGCCTCCTGTCCCATGATCCTCTCGTATCCCCTTTTGCCTATCACCTGTCCAGCTCTCGGCTCTATCCCTCCCCCTCCTGTCTTCTCCTATCATTTTGCATCTCCCCCTCCCCCTCCAGCTTTCAAATCCCTTACTCACTCTTCCTTCAGTTAGTCCTGACGAAGGGTCTCGGCCTGAAACGTCGACTGCGCCTCTTCCTATAGATGCTGCTTGGCCTGCTGCGATCCCTTTACTACTAATCAACAAGCTTCAAAATCTGGACCCCTGTACCTCCCTCTACAACTGGATCCTTGACTTTCTTATTTGGAGATCACAGTCGATGCAGATCAATAATAAAATCTCCTTCTCACTGATGGCCAACACAGGATGCGTGCTCTGCCCACACTTACGACTGTGTGGTTAGGTACAGCTCAATTGCCTGTGTACCTCCCTCTACAACTGGATCATTGATTACACCACAGATGTTGGCAGAATCTTGATTGGTAATGAGACGATAGACAGGAGTGAGATTGTCTGATTGAGTGCCTCATATGCAGTGTCAGCAAGACCACGGAATTGATTGTGGACTTCAGGAAGGGTAAGTTGGTAGAACACGCAATAGTACACATTGAGGGGTCAGTGATAGAAAGGGTGAGCAGCTTCAAGTTCCTGGGTGCCAATATCTCAGAATATCTGTACTGAGTCCAAAAAATTGATGTAATCTCAAAGAAGCTAAGATGGTGGCTATACTTTATTAGGAGTTTGAGGAGAATTGGTGTGTCATCAAGTTCTGTAGCAGATTTCTACAGATGTATGGTGGAGAACATTCTGACTGGCAGCATCACAGTCTGATAGGCCCCAAAGGGTTGTAGGCTTAGCCAGTGAAACCATGGACACAACCCTACCTGCCATCAAGAACATCTTCAACAGGCAGTACCCCAAGGTGGTGACCCTCACCATTTGGGACATGCCCCTGCCGTTAACTTATAGGGCATAAATTTAAGGTGAGATTTGAGGTATTTAATAGGACCCTAGGGGAGGTGGGGGTTGTGTGGGGTGGCAACCTTTTCACCCGGAAAGCAATTGGTGTATAGAGTGTGCTACTGGAGGAAGTGGTTGAGGAAGATACATTATAAACATTTCCTAGGCACCAAGACAAAAACATTGACAGGAAGCATATAGAAGGGCATGCACTAAATGGGCAACTGGGATTAGCTTAGATGGGAATCTTGGTCAACCTGGTCCAGTTTGGCTGAAAGGCCTGTTTCCAGACTCTGATGCTGTGGATGGTGATGAAACTGATATATTTTTGTTAAACATCAATCTAGTATATTAGTAACATTCAGGGAAGAAAACTTGAGCAACACACATCAAAATTGCTGGTGAACGCAGCAGGCCAGGCAGCATCTCTAGGAAGAGGTACAGTCGACGTTTCGGGCCAAGACCCTTCGTCAGGACTAAGTGAAGGAAGAGTTAGTAAGAGATTTGAAAGTGGGAAAGGGAGGGGGAGATCCAAAATGATAGAAGACAGGAGGGGGAGGGATGGAGTCAAGAGCTGGACAGTTGATTGGCAAAAGGGATATGAGAGGATCATGGGACAGGAGGCCCAGGGAGAAGGAAAAGGAGGGGGGACCCAGAGGATGGGCAAGGGGTATAGTCAGAGGGACAGCGGGAGAAAAAGGAGAGTGAGAGAAAGAATGTGTGTATATAAATGAATAACAGATGGGGTACGAGGGGGAGGTGGGGCATTAGCAGAAGTTCAAGAAGTCAATGTTCATGCCATCAGGTTGGAGGCTACCCAGACGGAATATAAGGTGTTGTTCCTCCAACCTGAGTGTGGCTTCATCTTTACAGTAGAGGAGGCCATGGATAGACATATCAGAATGGGAATGGGATGTGGAATTAAAATGTGTGGCCACTGGGAGATCCTGCTTTCTCTGGCGGACAGAGCATAGGTGTTCAGCAAAACAGTCTCCCAGTCTGAGTCGGGTCTCGCCAATATATAGAAGGCCACATCGGGAGCACCAGACACAGTATATCACCCCAGCCGACTCACAGGTGAAATGTCGCCTCACCTGGAAGGACTGTCTGGGGCCCTGAATGGTGGTAAGGGAGGAAGTGTAAGGGCATGTCTAGCACTTGTTCCGCTTACAAGGACAAGTGCCAGGAGGAAGATCAGTGGGGAGGGATGGGGGGGAACGAATGGACAAGGGAGCCACGTAGGGAGCGATCCCTGCGGAAAGCGGGGGGGGGGGGAGGGAAAGATGTGCTTAGTGGTGGGATCCCGTTGGAGGTGACAGAAGTTACGGAGAATAATATGTTGGACCCAGAGGCTGGTGGGGTGGTAGGTTAGGACAAGGGGAACCCTTTTCCTAGTGGGGTGACGGGAGGATGGAGTGAGAGCAGATGTGCGTGAAATGGGGGAGATGCGTTTGAGAGCAGAGTTGATGGTGGAGGAAGGGAAGCCCCTTTCTTTAAAAAAGAAAGACATCTCTCTCATCCTGGAATGAAAAGCCTCATTCTTAGTGTGGACGTGGCATAGACGGAGGAATTGCGAGAAGGGGATGGCATTTTTGCAAGAGACAGGGTGGGAAGAGGAATAGTCCAGGTAGCTGTGAGAGTCTGTAGGCTTATAGTAGACATCAGTAGATAAGCTGTCTCCAGAGATAAAGACAGAAAGATCAGGAAAGGGGAGGGAGGTGTTGGAAATGGACCAGGTAATCTTGAGGGCAGGGTGAAAGTTGGAGGCAAAGTTAATGAAGCCAACGAGCTCAGCATGCGTGCAGGAAGCAGCGCCAATGCAGTCATCGATGTAGCGAAGGCTTAAATGACATTTGATTTGCTTTAACTGCCAACAAGCACTGTTGCATAAACTTGTAACTACTTCCTTTTGAGGTTATGATTGTTTTCATGTCGATTTATTTTTATCCCATTAATGGTCCTCAGATTTTTTTTTTTGGTGTGCATATTAAGCCCACACATTAGTGAAAAGTTTTCTTTTTCCCCCCCAGTGAGTGATAGTATAAAAATAATCCCTGGTAAAATTAACTGACACTTCTTGGATTTCACTAATGATTTTAACAGACCTGTAATCATTTTAATTGGACATAAAGGTCATCTAAAATGCTTTATAACTGCAAAACTGTTACAACTAATGTAAAACAAATTGTCACTTCCATTACATTGAATTGCAGCCAACACTTAAAAGTATTCTTCATAAATACAGTAATTTCGTTAGGAAAAAAAGCTGACCACGAAGGATAAATATTTCAATTAGTATTCTGAAATGAAGTTTTATTTACTTTGAACTTCGGAGGGAAAGTTTGTTTATAGAAGTACATGTATGTCACCATATACAATCCTGAGATTCTTTGTCTTGCAGGCATACTCAATAAATTCATAGAATAACCACCATAACAGAATCAATGAAAGAGCACACCTATATGGGGCATTCAACCAATGTGCAAATACAAAAAGAAATTAATAATAATAAAACATAAATAAGCAATAAATATCAAGAACATGACATGAAGAGTCCTTGAAAGTGAGTCCATAGGTTGTGGGAACATTTCAGTAATGGGACAGGTGAAGTTATCCCCTTTGGTTCAAGTGCCTGGTGGTTGAGAGGTAATAAGTTTTTTGAACCTGGTGGTGTGATTACTGAGGCTGTTGTACATCTTCCTGTTGGCAGGAGCGAGGAGAGAGCATGTCCTGTATAGTAGATGTCCCTGATGATGGATGCTACTTTCGTGTAGATGTGCTCAATGATGGGGAGGGCTTTACCTGTGATAGACTGGGCCTTAGCCACTACTTTTTTTGTAGGACCATACTGTAGGTGTGATTTTAGGGCCTCCAGCTCAAAATGTTATATTAACATTTTTCTGTAATGAGAGTCCCACATACTTTCATTTCACAACAAATAAGGTACATTGGATCAGCGACGTAATGAGATGACAATATTTTAGTATTATGCTGAGGGTAACTTTTTGAAGGAGGTATACTTCTATCTGGGTCAATTTTGATGCTGGGATAAATATAGTTTACAATATATTCTAACAAATCTGTAAAATATCACATTTATTCCAAATTTTCCAAGCTAATTAGTGAACATATTTTCTAAGTTAATTGGCCACCTTTTATTTCTGCATGATGGTTGTATTGGATTGAATGGGAAGTGGAGTTCTATAGTACCTGTTTATGACTTTAATGGACTAGAGGTGAAACGGTAAATTAGCTAATGATTCATCACACCTGAAAATAAGATTTTATTAGATTTTGGATACTTACTAACAACTTAAGTTTAAATACTAAGTGGATAACAATGCCTTGCTGCTTTTAAATTAGTTTACAGTAACATGTTGAAACAGTTTACTTCAATTTTCCAGAAGTCTTATGTGGCCATGTTGTAACCACATTCAGGGTAATGGGTTGAGCAGAACTCTGAACTGGATGGTTTGGAGGCAGTTTTGACCTAATTTATTTGTAAATTTGCAAAAGGTAGTAAATACAAGAAACAATACAATCAATGAAACACTGCACCCAAAAGAATGGACAATGCAAAAGTTAACAAACTGTACAAATATAAAAAGAAAAAAATACTAACAATAAATAGAGAACATGAGATGAAAAATCCTTGAAAGTGAATCCAGGAGTCGTGGGAAGTTCAGTGATGGGGTGAATGAAGTTATCCCCTCTGGTTCAAGAGTCTGATGGTCTGATGATTGAAGGGTAATAACCGTTCCTGAGCCTGGTGGTATGGATCTTGAGGCTCCTGTACTTTCTTCTTGATGGCAGCAGCAAGAAGAGAGCACGGCCTGAATGGTGGGAGTCCTTGAAAATGGATCCTGCTTTCCTGTGACACCGCTGTGTGTAGATGTGCTCAATGGAAGGGCTTTACTACTGATGGATTGGGCCATATCCACACTTTTTGTGGGCTTTTCTGTTCAAGGGCATTGGTGTTTCCATACCACGTTGTGATGAAACCAGTCAATATAATCTTTACCACACGTCTATAGATGTTTGTCAAAGGTTTAAATGACATGCCAAATCGACGCAAACTTCCAAGAAAGTAGAGACGCTGCTGTGTTTTCTTCATAATGACACTTACGTGCTGGACCAAAGACAGATCTTCTGAAATTATAACACTGAGGAATTTAAAGATGCTGAACATCTCCACCTTTGATTACCCCAATGAGGACGGCTCATGGACCTCTGGTCCCCTCCTCTTGAAGCCAATCAGCTCCTTGGACATTGAGAGAGGTTGTTGTTGTGGCACCACTCAGCCAGATTTTCAATCTCCCTCCTAAAGGCTGAATGTCACCACTTTCAATTTGGCCAACAACAGTCAGCAAACTCAAATATCATATTGGAGCTGTGCTTAGCACCATGCTCATAAGAATAAAACGAGTAGAGCAGGGGGCTAAGCTGTGTGTACCTGTGCTGATAGAGATTGTGGAGATGTTGTTGCCAATCCGAACTGACTGGGGTCTGCAAGTGAAGAAATCAAGGATTCAATTGCACAAGGAGATTTTGAGGTCAAGGTCTTGAAGCTTATTGCTTAGTTTTGAGGGGGTGATGGTATTGAATGCTGAGCTGTACTCAATGAAAAGCATCCTGACATATGCATCTTCACTGTCCAAATACTCCAGGGTTGAGTGAAGAGCCAATGAAATGGCATCTGCTGTTGACCTGTTGTGATGGTAAGCAAATTGGAGTGGTCCAAGTCACTTCCCTGGCCTCTCAAAGCAATTCATCACAGTGAATGCAAATGCATAGTCATTCAGGCAGGTTACTACACATTTCTTGGGCACCAGTATAATTGAAGCCTGCTTGAAGTAGGGTGGAGCCTTAGACTACTTAAACAAGAGGGTAAAGATATCGATGATACTCCAGCACAGGTCTTCAGTACTCAGTCTGGTATCCTGTCTGATCAGGGTTCACCATCCTGAAGGATGCTCTCAAGTCGGCCTCAGACACTGAAAATCACAGGGTCATCAGGGAAGTTTGTGAAGGTCCCCGAGCTCATCTGGGAGCAAAGCCTTGTTGTCACCTACATCACCCATTTCCCTCCACTGCACTATTCAATTACACAACCTATTAATTCACCACTAGTCTGAACTTTTGAAGCAGCGTCAAGAACGCAGTTGGTTGAAGCAAAACCTAAAGCAAACAAACAGTTTAAACCAGTTACAGCCAAATCATTGCCATTAGTTCAATGTCCCAACAAAGACTGTATACTTCCAGCAAGCTTGTCACCTGTGTTCCAATAACTGAAATGTATACAGGTTTCCCCCGCCATCCGAAGGTACAGTGTTCCTATGAAACGGTTCGTAAGCCGAAATGTCCTAAAGCGAAGAAGCAATTACCATTTATTTATATGGGAAAATTTTGTGAGCGTTCGCAGACCCAAAAAATAACCTACCAAATCAGGCCAAATAACACATAAAACCTAAAATAACAGTAACATATAGTAAAAGCAGGAATGATATGATAAATACACAGCCTATATAAAGTAGAAATACTTTTCCACAATTATTACTGAACTGTTCTCCGTAGCGAAAATCTCACGCAAGCGCCGTCAGCAGAAAATCTCACGCAAGCGCTGTTGGCAAAAACACGGCACAAGCGCTCTCCAGTAACCTTTAAGCTATGAGGCTACCAAATCATACCAAATAACATGTGAAAATGCACAGCCGATATAAAGTACAAATAATGTATGTACAGTGTAGTATCACTTACGGGAATCGGGACAGCGCCGAGCACACTGATGATGGTGTGTTACCGTGGCCCTCACCCTCCAGGCCACCGAGCGATACGTTGCCACGAAGCATGCAGGGGTCCAGCGGTAGCCGGGAGGCACACAGCACATCTTTAAGAAAAAAGCCGAAATAAACATGCTAATTAATTAGGTGCTGCCCGGTACATAATTGTCGGCCCAGATCAGAGCCGATGCAATTGGCACTGATCTGGGCCGACATTTACATGCTAGGCGGGGTCTCGGCCTGAAACGTCGACTGCGCCTCTTCCTATAGATGCTGCTTGGCCTGCTGCATTCACCAGCAACTTTGATGTGTGTTGCTTGAATTTCCAGCATCTGCAGAATTCCTGTTGTTAGCTTGTTTATTTCGGTTTTTTTCTTAAAGATGTGTTGTGTGCCTCCCGGCTACTGCTGCATTCTCCGCGAATCGGTACAGTATCTGTCTAGAGCCCGGGGGTTGGGGTGGTGGGACACGTTGGTGTCATCTCATCATCAATCAGGGCAGGCAGCTCATCTTCTCCTATGACTGCCTGCCTCGATGTCGAAGGTCGAGGTTCGTCGTCTGCTGTGGCTGATGTGGAAGGCTTGCTTGACTGCTGAGCCTCGCACATCTTTCTATCATGCAGTTCTTTGTAAGGACTCAAACCATCTTGCAAATATCCCCTAAACCTACATACCCTTTCAAAATTAAAGTCGTACTTTATCATTGCAGCAAAAATCTCACATAGTTGCTTCACTTTCGCTACTGCATTCGGTTTCGATTGTTATCCTTTCCTCTTCCAATTGCATCAGCTCTTCATCTATCAGTTCCTGGACATGGGATGCCAAAACCTCTTCAATATCATCTTCGTCAGCTTCCACAAGCCAAACTCACGTTGTCCTTACTTTGTTCACCATGATCAAAACGCTTAATTATGTCTAGTTTTACGCCAAGTGCAACACCCTTATGAACTCTTTGAGGCTTTTTCGACACCATAGAACTCATCTTGCTAACGGCTGCTCACAGGCACGTGTTAAAGCAATGCCGGCAAGAGTACCGTTCCGAATCCGGGGGAGAGCGGCTGTTCGGGGCGCCTTTTATCGCACGCTGATTTTTTTCACGCGCTGAATTTTTTTCGTAACAGTGAAAACACCTTCTGAAAGTGAAAACAGGGTACTAATGTAGGTCTTTCATAACAGTGAGGTTTCGTAAAGCGAACGTTCGAAAAGCGGGGGACACCTGTATACAGCTAGTTATTTCATACTAAACAAAGTTCCCGGATTGGAAACTGATTAGACTATATAATCTCAATCAAGTGATAAAGAGCCGTATAAACTATCAGAAATAAGTCTAAGATAAGGAGCAAGACAAGTCAGATATTCTTTTTCATTGGTTGTGTAAAAGTACAAATTTGAGTTCCCAAATCAAAACCAACAGAACTAAGAAAGAATGAGGAAAGAGAAAGCAGGTACAGTGGATTCTGAGTAATTGGGCCATCGGTTAATCAGGACAGCCACTTATTTGGGACAACTCAAGATCAAAAACTAATAAAGAAAATATCCGGCACTCCCTTTGCTTAATTGGAACAGGAGACTATGCCAATTTCTAATCAACATCAGTTGCGTGCATTTGCGTGGCCGTTAAGACACATTATACTTAGAGCAAACAATGTTTAAAACAGCGTCTGTTGCATGTGTTTGTGTTCAAAAAGCAGTGATTTTTGTCACTGATAGTTGGCAACAGATGAGCAGTAAAACAATTCTGAACTGTTTTACTCATTGCAGTCTCAAGCATTAAGACTTGGAGATGCCAAAAATGGCCAGGAGTGAAAACAATTTCACTACTTCAACAAATTAGGAACCATGAAGAATTAGGGTTTAGACAGTCATCTTGAATGTTACGATGAAAATGTCAAAGATACAATCATCAAAAACATTGTATATAGGTAGTCCATTATCTGCACTGATTTTGTCCTTTATAGTCAATCAAAAGAACATGGCAGTGTACACACCAAATGTATTCCTCCGTCGGTAACGACTAGAAACCAACACAGTTTGATAGTACTGAAGTAGTCTTTGTAATGTTCTAATTTGTTCTGTATTTTATTTAAATACATAATTTGTTGCTCAGTTAAACAGTAGTTTGTTTTCTTGTTAAATACCTTTAACTATTTCCATGAAACTTTGGCTAATTGGAGAGCAGCATAATGGAGCCAAAATGTACTGGTCCCAATTAACTGGAATTCTTTGTAATTTTATTTAGGCACAGGTGGGAGGAAAAAGTCAGAATGAAATGGGAACACCGTGGAAGGTCTTAACATTTACAATATTTAGCATCATGAAGTATCAACATATTTGGCCAAGATATAAATGAAGGAAAGTTCCACAACAATTGAGGCAATCTTTTGTCATTTTCCAGCAGCATTACCCAACTTATGAGCCAACAGAGGAGATGTCAGGGGCAAGGCTTTTTTATGCAAGCGCATAGAGTGGTGAGTGTGTGGAATGGGCTGCCTGAGACAGTGGTAGAGGTAGATACGATAGGGTCTTTTAAAAGACTCCTGGATAGGAAAGATAGAGGGCTATGGGTAATCCTCGGTAATTTCTAAGGTAAGGACATGTCTGGCACAGCTTTGTGGGCCAAGGGGCCTGTATTGTGCTGTAGGTTTTCTATATTCTATGTTCTAACATGAATCTTGATTACGGAATACTGGCATTTCAATTGTTCCATTTAATATCTGTGAATGTATACAGTATACAACCTAAAATTCTTACTCTTCCCAGACATCTATGAAACAGAAAACCCCAAAGAATGAATGACAGAAAAACTTTAAAACCCCAGCACCCCCCTCCCCTTCCGACACACAAACAGCAGCAAAGCATCAATTCTCTTCCACTTGTTCCAGCATGAAGCACTCACCACCCACCAAGCAACAGCAAGCCCCTAAAGAGAGACATGATTTGCAGTGTGCATTTGCAGAAAAGATGTTGAGTTAACATATAAGTTTGCTACAGCCAAAAACCATAAAAGTGTAAGAGGTTTTAATAATCACAAAGTACCTATATATCAATGCACAGCTAAATTTCATGACACCATCTTTCTGCTTTACCATATTAAATTTTAATGCCAAGAACTTCTAAATATCTGCAGATTATCTCACCACACAGTTCAAAGTGCTTTCTGTATACAAAAATTAGGTTATCAATGCAGATCAGAAGCAGACCACATAATTATCGTGATGTTTCCCATATTTAGTCAACTGCGATGTTCAGTGATTAAACCAGATGCAGCTGAGACCAATTAGATCCCAAAGACCAGTGTACACAGATTATCT
Organism: Mobula hypostoma; assembly: GCF_963921235.1. NCBI lineage: Eukaryota > Metazoa > Chordata > Chondrichthyes > Myliobatiformes > Myliobatidae > Mobula > Mobula hypostoma. The sequence continues at coordinate 7,745,279 of NC_086119.1, forward strand.
CCTCAAATCCACAGATCTACAATTCCATAATTCCTATAATTTAGTCAATACAAAGATCTTAAAGTTACAGGAATACTTCATAACAATAACTCTTGTTAACTTACCAGGGGTTCCCAACCATTTTTATACCATGGATCAATACCATTAAGCAAGACTCCATGGACCCCAGGTTGGGAACCCCAGACTTAGATCAAAGCACCCCATGCAAATCACACTAAATCACTAACTCAAGGGAAGCATTGTCAACCCAAAATACTGAAGGAAACAATGTCATTGTAACTATTGAAATTGTATTATATCAGCTACTATTACCTTTGTTCTTATGGATATAAAAAACGTGCATGGGTTTGTGAGCCTTGACTGAGAGGTGTCTCCAGAATGATGCCTGCTTGTGATGAATAAAGACCACCAGCTTCAGTGTCTCACTGGTGACTTTGATCAACAGAGATATTGAGATGGTGGCAATGGACACATACAAAGGGTTTGAAAATAATTCACGGACACTATCAATGAATTACAGGTGAATATTAAATTTATCTTGACTAAAAAAAACAACTAAGAAGGCTGTCAACATAAGGTTTGGTTATATATGCAGTTGAATGGCCAGTGCATATTAAATGTCATCAATGTTTTCAAAGAAAATTAGAAAGGGAAAAAATTAAAACACCACTTCAAATTAAACAAGAACTCAGTATAATTCAGATGCATTTAAAGACTTGGAAGCCTAAACTATACACACATTTAGACAGAAGTTCATTGGAATGAAAGATGGGAGTTAACTTTGTTTGTAGTTTAGAAAGCCTGATGCACATTAATAGTTTTTTGACTGAAGGACAGAATCAAGTTCTCATATCAACTTCCATTCATTGATATCTGACATTATATACTCCAGATCCATGTGTTCTACCAAGGACAAATTTAAAAATAAAAAACAGTGAAATCTCTAATCAAATCAACCATCTTCCCCCTTAGTTGCACTATATTCAACATACCTCAATCTTACTCGAACTTCCTTCTTGAGTTATTCATTTACATCTTCACACACTGATTGTTATCCAGCTTAAGGCTTCCTTGAAGTACTGTTCTCTTGATCTCTCTCATTTCAAAGCACTTCCTTGACCATTAGACATTTAAAAAATGTCCAAGAAAATGCATTTATCCTTCACACAAGAGAAAGCTCACAATTCAATACAACTCTAATCCTTTCATACAATGTAAACCAAATCAGTTCTACTCAATCAACTATTCAGTTTGATTGCCAAGAGCATCCCCACAAGTTCTGATGAACTCTAGTTTCCTTGTTCATAAAACCCAAAAAGTTGCTTGAGTTATTACAGAAGTTATAATGCAGTCAAATTGCTATTCAGTTCCCACTAAAAAATCAAGGTGGAATCCTTTATTTTTCAACCTACATTTTAAAAATTTCATAAAAACCCAAACTCTTTGCATTGTCACATCATTAAATTGATCTACCTGGCCCCCCACTCTTCTCAAAGTTCTGGTCGTGTTTTTTCTCTAATACCACACGGTATCTTTTATCCAATTAATCTTCACCCCTTTACCATATTAATTTGATGCCACGATTAGGAGTATCATCTTCAGGTTCATTTACTATCACGTACAAAACATACAGCAAAGTGCATTGTTGGAGTTAACAACCAACACAACCCAAGAACGTGCTGGGGACAGCCCACACACGCCGCCACAAATGCCATGCCCACAATGCTCAGCAGAACAGAAACAAAGCAACAGCAAAACAAGCCCCTTCCATCCATCACACACACACAGCCAGTCCTCTAGTCTCCACTGGACTCGCAGACATCGGGCCTCTGACTTCCCAATGGTCTTGCAGACTCACGGCTTTGAGGGCGGGCAAACTCAATGGACCACATAGCCTGGTGTTATCTCTTACGGCTTCTGCACCCATGCATTGGTAAATTAATTTTACAATACTGTACCACTATACAAGTTCAGTTAACTAAGCTCCAAATTAGATCAATCAAATGGATTTAATATACATGAGCCATTTCTACACGTGTAAGTTTTGTATGAAAGTTAACAAAATGCTAAAGTGCTAGTTAATGTTCAACTTCTATCTATATGAGTACTTAGACGTTGCTCCTTGATCATGGAACCACAACTAGACAAGGCCTTTGAACTAATACTTGCCAATATTTCTCAACATGGTAAAAGTCAAGCAAGATAAGGAAAGGTTCATTCAAATATACAAGAAAACAATGCCAATCTAAAAATAGTGCAGAAGATAGAAAGAATGGGAGACAGATGCAAAGTTAGAGAAACAGAAATATCTAAAGTGTACATGAAATAAGAGATCCGTTTGTTCCTTTCACATTGACAAACACACACATCAATCGTTTATTCAACTGATTAGCATCCCATGTGTGCGACTAGAGTTATTAAAAAATAACATTAGATGACTCAAAATATCTGAAAAAAGTGATAAAGAAAATGGAAATAATTTAGTAGGTGCTTTTCTTAAGTGTGGGAATTTGTTTCTTGTGGGGTAGAATTGTAAACTAAGATTATAAACTCTTCACCCATTTAAACTTATTGTTTTTTTAACATTCATAGATCCTGACCAGCCATATTCAACAATAAGGTGCTGTATCTTCTAAAAGGCAACAGCAGGATTTACAAAAGCACCTGACATCCAATCTTTTCTCCAACATGCTTGCAAAATACACAAGGATGGTGTTTTGCAAGAAGCATGCATTAGTACTTATCTGATTTCAAATTTTACCAAAAGAAATTTTACTGTCTTATTCCAATCCAGACATTAAAACTTGCAAAGGGATTTCAACCTGTAGTACTAACTGTTTCCTTGTTTCCACGGGTGCTGCCAACCTTGTTTTTAAATCATAAATGAGCCCTCATTTGTTAATAGATGTAATGTTAAACTAACCTGCAACAATAAGCAAAAATCTGCTTTACAAACTGAAATATCATATTAGCTTTACTCCTAACCACACATTTTGTACTCCTTACAGCCCCCAATTTCATACATTCCCATCATTAGTTTTAAACTGATCCCATATCAAACATGACACGTGATGGACTTAATATTATGCGCTCTCTCAAATAAACCCTCTGATGATGGATCAGAGTAAAACTCAAAATGTTTAAGAACTTGGGATACAGAGGCGCCACTTCCTCATTCAAAAATATATAACTCGAGACGGCTAATGAAAAGCAGATCAAGGGGTGGAAATTCCACAATGGCTCGGTGACTGTGACCACCTAAGCATCAGGCCACTACTGTACAACAAAATCCAGACATAAGCCAGGGAGAGTATTATCAGGACAACCTTTGGACCCTCTACTCACAACACATTCTCTATGTACAAAAGCAGTAACTCTCAGCCCTCAAATCCACCCCAAACTTCTAGAAGAGGCTAGTCTACTCAACTGGCCACTGGGTCCCTGCTGCGAGACTAGCACTCCCATTCCAACCAGCTGCTTGTACACAACCCAGTCCCATTTATCACAATTATTGTTCTCTCCATCAAAAGCACACTCCTCTCTGCAATCTAAGCAAATCCTAATCTCTTTTTTTTTAAAAATCCCCGTCTTCTCAGTTCAGACTTTACCCTACCCCCACGTAATTACCACAGACCCATTCAGTCTGTCTCCACACCACACTTACAGAAGATTCTCTCCTAATCCCAAAAGCAAATTGATAGACCCTCCAACCCCCATAAACCAAAGGCACCTTTGCTACCTTCAACCAGAAATCTGCCCCCTTCTATATTCATTACCACATATCAGAAGCCCTCCACACCAGATCTCATCCTGCAGCACACAAAACTACCACAGATCTCGTAGCCCATAGACACACAACCATCTGACACTAGAAACTCGCCTCACCCATAAAACTACCTCATTATTATAGACCATTTCCACACACACAGAAGCAGATTCAGGTCACCCAGCCCACCAATTCTGTTCCACCCCCAGGTGCAACTTACAGTCGCTCCACATTGGACCCAATCCCCAGGCCCATAAAATATCAGGACTCTTTCATCCTCTCACACTGCTGTCCCACCCCCACGTACAGTACTACCACAGATCGGGACCCCCTCCCGGGTCCACCGCCCTTGCCCTCTCTTCCTCGCTCCCCAGTCCCGTCTCTGCTCCGTCTCGACAGGCATCCTTCCCCCAGTCGTTCTCATCCTCAGGACTGCCGCTATCACCCTCTCCGCTTCTGTACCGCTCTTCCCCAATATCTCCGCCCCATCCCTCGTTCCCAGTACAGTACATCTGTTCTGTCGGCCCCTCGGTTTTCGGTTCACCTCACAACCATCCCCCCGGTCCCCGGTTCACCTCACAACCATCCCCCCGGTCCCCGGTTCGCCTCACAACCAACCCCTCGGTTCCCGGTTCACCTCACAACCATCCCCCCGGTCCCCGGTTCGCCTCACTGCCCGCCCCCCGGTTCCCCTCACAACCATCCCCCCGGTCCCCGGTTCACCTCACTGCCCGCCCCCCGGTTCCCGGTTCCCCTCACAACCATCCCCCCGGTCCCCGGTTCACCTCACTGCCCGCCCCCCGGTTCCCGGTTCCCCTCACAACCATCCCCCCGGTCCCCGGTTCGCCTCACTGCCCGCCCCCCAGTTCCCGGTTCCCCTCACAACCATCCCCCCGGTCCCCGGTTCACCTCACTGCCCGCCCCCCGGTTCCCGGTTCCCCTCACAACCATCCCCCCGGTCCCCGGTTCGCCTCACTGCCCGCCCCCCGGTTCCCGGTTCCCGGTTCCCCTCACAACCATCCCCCCAGTTCCCGGTTTACCTCTCCGCCAAGTCCCGATTCCCAGTCCCCGGTCACTCGGACGCCTCACGCTCCCGGCTCGCGCTGTTTCCGTTGCTCAGGAGCCGCACCGGAAGTTGACGTGTTTCTGTTCACAACCACCAGTGACGTTTTATTGAATCCGCCCCTTCTTTTTTTTACCTTGAAATCCCTCGGGGCCGGTGGGGGGCCGGGTCACGGTTGGGACTGTCAGCGAAGACTTCTGTCAAGTGTGCGATAATCTAACGATCACCTCAAACCGAAAGGTCAACACGTTGTTCCCCAAACATGCTCCCGCCGTGAAGCCTCGCGGTGACGTCATTACCGGTGCGACGGCCTGGCCTGGCCTGGGCCGGGAGTCTGGGGACCCGCTTTCCAAGGTACGTGTGGCCCCTGTCCTGCTCCCGCAGCCGCCCGGGGACCGTGGGTGGTCCCGCTCCTTCCCGGGGTCTGCGGAGCTGGGATAAGATTAGATTGATAAAAGTAAGATCAGCTTGCAGAGAGATTTAGGCCAGTTAGAAGAGTGGGCTGAAAAATGGCAGATGGAGTTTAATGCTGATAAATGTGAGGTCTACATTTTGGTAGGACTAATCAAAATAGGACATACATGGTAAATGGTAGGGCACTGAAGAATGCAGTAGAACAGAGGGATCTAGGAATAATGGTGCATAGTTCCCTGAAGGTGGAATCTCATGTGGATAGGGTGGTGAAGAAAGCTTTTGGTATGCTGGCCTTTATAAATCAGAGCATTGAGTATAGGAGTTGGGATGTAATGTTGAAATTGTACAAGGCATTGGTGAGGCCAAATTTGGAGTATTGTGCCCAGTTCTGGTCACCGAATTATAGGCAAGAGGTCAATAAAATTGAGAGAGTACAGAGGAGGTTTACTAAAATGTTGCCTGGGTTTCATCTCCTAAGCTACAAAGAAAGGTTGAACAAGTTGGGTCTTTATTCTTTGGAGCATAGAAGGTTCAGGGGGGACGATAGAGGTATTTAAAATTATGAGGGGGATTGATAGAGTTGACGTGGATAGGCTCTTTCCATTGAGAGTGGGGAAGATTCAAACAAGAGGACATGAGTTGAGAGTTAAAGGACAAAAGTTTAGGGGTAACATGAGGGGGAACTTCTTTACTCAGAGAGCTGTGTGGAACAAGCTTCCAGCAGAAATGGTTGAGGCAGGTTTGATATTGTCATTTAAAGTTAAATTGGATAGATATATGGACAGGAAAGGAATGGAGGATTATGGGCTGAGTGCAGGTCGGTGGGACTAGGTGAGAGTAAGAGTTCGGCACGGACTAGAAGGGCCGAGAGGGCCTGTTTCCGTGCTGTAACTGTTATATGGTTATAAGTCCACTTTTGTATATGACAATAAGCTGGTTTTGACATCACTGCTGGACGAAGGATCTTCCGTCCTTGTCCTGCTCGTAGTTTTGTAGTTAGACAGTGCAAATAAATCTAGAAAGTTCAAAGTAACTTTATTATCAAAGTACAGTTATGTCATCGTGTACTACCCTGAGATTCATCTTCTTAAGAGCATTCACAATAAAGAAAGCAAACCCAGGTTGAGTACAAAATGGGGCCAGATTAGTCTTCAAAATGTTTTTAAATTGCCAAACTTACCAACAGTCTTGAATTTTATGCTTAACATCAGGAGATAAGTCTTGATTTGCTCAGGAAGGGTCAGTCCAGAAATCCTGAGAGGAGAGCAGCTTTCTTTACAAATTTAAGTGGTCACTTGGAATGAGGAATACCCCTTTATTCCTTTGCATTTATTTTGCAAATCATAGTAATTTCACGTCTTTGTTCTGTACCGCTGCCACAAAAATAAAACAAATTTTATGTTTTATGTTTAGCAGTAATAAATTTGATTCTGATTTGAGACAAAAACCATTTTTTCGATTGATGTTCCAGAAATTTCATCTGAGTCAGATTCTGAGGAGGCTGATAGAGTAATTTTTTTCTTTGTCCTTCACTTCCATAGGCTTTTCAGACACACAGTATGGAGACTCTGAGCACTCCTATGGCTCTAGCGATATTGGCCGGAATAGGATCTGGCATGTGCCTGGGTTGGGTGGTTCGTGGGCGTTTTGTTGGGCCTTTAAAAACCTCACTGCGAAACACAGTGATGGAAACCAGTGTCATGGGGGAGAGTGGCGAGTACAAGATGGTGCTGGTGGTTCGTAATGACCTGAAGATGGGCAAGGGTAAAGTGGCGGCGCAGTGTTCCCACGCGGCGGTCTCCGCGTACAGGCAGCTCCAGGTCCGGAATCCCGATCTGCTCCGACAGTGGGAGTACTGCGGACAACCCAAAGTGGTCCTCAAGGCACCCGACGAAGACAGCATCGTAAGCTTATTGATGCACGCCAAGGAGCTGGGGCTGACCGTTAGCTTGATCCAGGACGCTGGGCGCACTCAGATAGCACCTGGCTCACGCACGGTGCTGGGCATCGGCCCAGCCTCAGCAAAGCTGGTGGACCAGGTGACAGGACACCTGAAACTGTATTAAGTATATCTGTGCCTTGACTGACTGTGCAGTTTGACTGACTCATGGATCTGAAACCCATTACCTGGACAGTTAGTGGTATTTCTCAGTAGACAGGCTCCAGGACACTGAGCCGAGTCAGTCCAAATTATTTGGGGTTGATGCTGTGCTCTGCATTCATTAGAACATAGAACCATACAGGCCCTTCAACCCACAATGTTGTTCCTAATGTATTGGCCTCTACCACCCTCCCCCCCCGGCAGCAGAGTGTTCCACATACCCACCACTCATTGTAAAAACAAAAAAAAATCTACCTCTGAAATTGCCCGCTATACTTTCCCCCAATCGCCTTAAGTTTATGTCCATCTGTACTAATTGGATCAGTGTTATTGTGGCATCTGTCATCTTTGCTAATGCCATGACACTCAAGTGTTTGGACAACTTAATTAACAGTAGGCAAGTGGGGAACAGTAGTGACAGGATCAGTAAGCACGGCCCACTCATTTCCATTGCACTCTGAGGAGGTGCAGTGTTCCCGGCAGCTATCGGTAAAAGGCAGCAAAGCTACTCAGCGCCAGCTTGAGGCCTAGAAATGGACGTTTCCCCTGCAAGAAGTGCCTGGGCACTTCTCCAAGGAACAACCTCTGTCCTTCCCATCTGCTCCCCACCCTCGCCAACCACACTCCTGTTTGCTCACATTGTACAAATACATTCTTTGTTGGATGCAGGAATTTTAACATTCCAAAACATCTCGGGGGCCGGTCAGTGGAATAGGCTGAATATTGATAACTCTTTACAGCCTTGCTGACCAGAACCATATCGGCTGGCGTAGGCTTTGCTGGCGGGAGGTACCTGGGTGGCTGGTTCACTGAAATAAAGGAAATGTCAAAAATACTGCCTGAACTGGCTCATTTCTGTAGGTGGGTCCTGTTCACGAGATATATATCACAGCTAACTGGGTAACTTCTTCAGTTTTAACTTCCCACATACTGAATAGTGGTGAACCCAGTTGCAGAGAAAAGTCACAAAATTAGAGGGTCCAAAAAAAACTGACGGGCAAAGGGGGGCAGGAGAGGTTCCGGAGGATTGGAGGGTTGAAGATGTGGTTCCCTTATTCAAAAAAAGGAGTAGAGATAGCCCAGGAAATTATTGACCAGTGAGTCTTATTTCAGTAGTTGGTAAGTTGATGGAGAAGATCCTGAGAGACAGGATTTATGAACATTTGGAGAGGCATAATATGATTAGGAATAGTCAGCATGGCTTTGTCAAAGGCAAGCTATGCCTGATGAGCCTGAGTGAATTTTTTGAGGATGTGACTAAACACATTGATGAAGGTAGAGCAGAAGATGTAGTGTATATGGATTTCTGCAAGGCTTATTGAGAAAGTAAGGAGGCATGGGATCCAAGGGGACAGTTTGTGGATCCAGAACTGGCTTGCCCACAGAAGGCAAAGAGTGGTTGTAGACGGGTCATATCTGCATGGAGGTTGGTGTCCGGTGGTGTGCCTCAGGGATCTGTTCTGGGACCCCTTCTCTTCATGATTTTTATAAATGACCTGGATGAGGAAGTGGAGGGATGGGTTAGTACATTTGCTGATGACACAAAGGTTGGAGGTGTTGTGGATAGTGTGGAGGGCTGTCAGAGGTTACAGCGGGACATTGATAGGATGCAAAACTGGGCTGAGAAGTGGCAGATGGAATTCAACCCAGGTAAGTGTGAGGTGGTGCATTTTGGTAGGTCAGATATGATGGCAGAATATAGTATTAATGGCAAGACTCTTGGCAGTGTGGAGGATCAGAGGGATCTTGGATTCCACATCCATGTCCATAGGACTCTCAAAGCTGCTGCTGTGTTTAAGAAGGCATACCTCATCAACCAAGGGATTGAATTCAAGAGCCGAGAGGTAATGTTACAGCTGCATAGGACCGTGGTCAGACCACACTTGGAGTACTGTGCTCAGTTCTGGTCACCTCACTACAGGAAGGATGTGGAAGCTATAGGAAGGGTGCAGAGGAGATCTACAAGGATGTTGCCTGGATTGGAGAGCGTGCCTTATGAGAATAAGTTGAGTGAACTCGGCCTTTTCTCCTTGGAGTGACAGAGGATGAGAGGTGACCTGATAGAGGTGTATAAGATGATGAGAGACTTTGATCGTGTGGATAGTCAGAGGCTTTTTCCTAGGACTGAAATGGCTAACACGAGAGGGCACAGTTTTAAGGTGCTTGGAAATATGTACAGAGGGGACGTCAGGGCTAAGTTTTTTTTTAACGCAGAGAGTGGTGAGTGTGTGGAATGGGCTGCCAGCGACTGTGGTGGAGGCAGATATGATGGCGTCTTTTAAGAGGCTCCTGGATAGATACATGGAGCTTAGAAAAATAGAGGGCTATGGGTAACCCTAGGTAATTTCTAAAGTAAGTACATGTTCAGCACAGCATTGTGGGCCGAAGGGCCTGTATTGTCCTGTAGGTTTTCTATGTTTCAGAAATCAAAATCCAAAAAAACAGCAACTGGAGATTCCTACAAAGGCCAGGCTTTACTTTTATATTTTAAAACATGATGATTCCAAGACTGAACAAAGGAACGAGACAAAGGACTTTTGTAGGGTTACTGAGAAGGCACAGTGATAACAATGAACTAATAATTAGCCTGAAAGGCAGGTGAGCGAGTTGAAGTTGGCCATGTCATCTCTGCCTCCCTATGGTGACCAGTTTGAGGTATGACAATGTGTGGGTATGAAGGAACTTTTTACATTTCAGAGCTCTCTCAGTTTGCTGTGAGTAGCTTCATGTCCTGAGGTTGGGTTTGTGCTGCGTAAGCAACTGGGGCAGGAGGTTGCTTTCCTTCAGACTGCCCCACTCTCCAATTGGTACACAGTAGTTCACCTTCCTCTTAACTCCCTAACTGAATAAATACCAATCTGAATTTTGAGCATCCTTACGTTGCAGAGAATTTCAAGGATGTATTGTGATTGGACTCTATGTACATTGGAGAAGAAGCTCCTTTGACCCACCAAATCCAGATTCACCTCCATGCATCCTTCCACACCAATCCCCATTTTATCCCCCACACACACACACAGGGACAATTAACCTATAACCTCGCATGTTTTTAAGATGCTGGAGGAAACTCGTGCAGTCACTGGAAAAACGTGCAAACTCCACGTGGACAGCACCGGAGGTCAGGATTGGATCCGGGCTGGTGGGCAGCAGCTCTGCTAGTTGTGCCATTATTTCCTCTCAACTCTAAATGCATGACACTTTGAAACTGAGCTATTTTTATCAACCGAGTAAACAGCCCTGTGACGTAGGGAAACAGGAGCAGGAGTCGGCCATCTGACCCATTCAATAACATCCTGACTGTTCCATGCATCAACTCAGCTTCACCTATCTGGCTTTTCCCCATTACCCTTAATTCCCCCACTATGCAAAAATCTATCTAATTATGAATAAATATATTTAATGAGGCAGTTTCTACTGTTTCCCTGGGCTGAGAATTCCACGGACTCACTATTCTCCGGGAAAAGCAGTTTCTCCTTATCTTCATCCTAAATCTGTCCTCACAAATCTGTCCCCAAGTTTTAGTCTCAATAACCAGTGAAAACATCTCTGCTGCCTCTATCTTATCTATCCCTTTCATAATTTAATATTTTTCTATAAGCTCCCCTCTCATTCTAAATCCCAAATATGTCTCAAGCGACTTGCTCTCTTCCTCATAGGTTAACCCCGACGTTTATCCGATGAAACCTCCTCCCTTTTAAACTGCAAGGAACATTGGTCATTCTGAATCTTCAGTCAATCCAGTCAACTCCAACTAGCATAGCAAACCTTTCTGGCATCCTGTGGTTCTCTGTAACCATAAGATATAGGAGCAGAATTAGGCCATTTGGACCACTGAGTCTGTTCTGCCATTTCATCATGGCCGATGCATTTTCCCTCTCAGCCCCAATCACTTGTCTTCTCCCCGTATCCCCTCATGCCCTGCCCAATGAAGAATCCATCAACCTCTGCCTTAAATATATCCAATGACTTGGCCTCAGCTGTACTGTCGATCTGTTTGCTGGTAGGCATCTTGGAGAAGATCCGGGTCACCTCTGAGGTGGGGGTGGATTTGCGCCCTTTCACCTCAGCATTTATCAGGTTTAGTTGACAGTTGGCCATCTAGGTTACCTGCTGTTTCTCTAATGCAGTGATTCTTTGCCAAAAGAAAACGTTTCCTAACTCTTATGACAAAATTATTGCTTATGGTCAGAAATAAAGCAGAGCTTCACACTCCCATATGTGGCCGTACCTGACCCTAAAATGTCCCAACGACTTGATGCGCCTTGATTCTCTTCAGCACACCCCGAAACTTGACTTGATTTTCCCTTTGACCACTCGAGGTGTGCACTTCAGCAGTGATTCCCCAATTATCTCCGGGATGCCTGGTCACTGTCCTCAACAAGCAAAGTGTTTTATCCTAGCCCAGTATCCAACTTAACATTAACTAATGTTTGATTGGTGCAGGCCAATGTATCTGCCGCTGTCTGCAAGGAGTGCATGCATTCTCTCCGTGGCCGCCTTGATTTTCTCCAGTTTCCTCCCACAGTCCAAAGACCTACCACGGTTGGTTTTGTAAATTGTCCCGTGATTAGACTCAGGTTAAGTTGGGGGTTGATGGGCGGGGAGGCTGGTTAAGTCTATTCCACATTGTATCTCGATAAATAAATAAATTGCTTGAAATCCGTTGCCTGCAAAGTAAAGGGTCTCGGCTCGAAACGTCGACTGTGCTTCTTCCCATGGATGCTGTCTGGCCTGCTGCGTTCCACCAGCATTTTGTGTGTGCTGCTTGAATTTCCAGCATCTGCAGATTTCCTCACGTTTGCGATTGAAATTTTTAGCTTTATTTATCACATATACATTGCAACATACATGCGTCACTTACGTCAGGGGTGTGCTTGGGGGCAGCCCACAAGGCCACCAACGGAGTATGCCCACAACTCACTAACCCTAACCTGTAGGTCTGTAGAACGAGGGTGTAAACTGAAGCTCAGACAGCGGCAGGAATTGAACCCCAGAATGTGCTGTACTGTTCCGCCTGCATTGTGTCAGGGAAAACTGAGCGTCCAGTCGACTGTCTGGAGCATCTATTCAAGCACCCACACTCACATTAATCCTATCACCATTATATTCTCCCCTATCAAGTTCCTACACCTCAAACTCTACGACATATCTACACATTAAGGGCAGCTCACATTGACCACTTAACCCACCAAGCTGATATCTTTAGATGTAAAGATGGGCCAAATTTTTTTAAAAAGGAACGCAAACTTCACTCACTGCAACTCTGAACTGATTCTTAAACCCACAGACTCACTTTCAGAGACTCCAACTCATGTTCTCAGTATTTTTTGTTGCTGGTGCAAAATGTCTTCTGTGGTTGTTTGTCAGTTGTTGTTTGTGTACAGTCTTGCCTATCTTCTAAAGAGATATCAGTAAATTTAAAATATCTTTAAATGTCTTTTTTTGCTGCACAACTTGTTTTTTCCTCTCCACTTTTGTATGGTTCTTGGTAAATTCTATTTATCATAAAAATATATTTTTCCTGTGAATGCCTGCAAGAAAATGAATCTCAAGATAGTATATGGTGATATATGGACTTTGATAATAAATTTACTTTGACTTTGACATAGGCACCAATGAAAAGACTGTGAGTGGAACCAAGTCTGTAAATAGACAAAAAAAAAGTCAAGGCAGCAAAACTGGTTCAGTCCCAGCAGAACAGTAACTCCACATTGCTCTTGTTCCATAACCCAATTATTACATCTAATTGATTGTTGAAGGGTGATTCTCTGCAAAAATAGATCGAGGATAAAGATGAATAAATTCTAAATTTACAGATAATCACTTTGCTGCTAATTATTTCTCCACACTGCTCATTATGCAATTAGCAACTACTGGGACGAAATTGACAAAAGGTCATTTTTGACCAATCCCCTCCCTGAATGCACTATCGAACATCCAAAGACTAATTGATTCTAGAGAGAATAAGCCCGATTGTGACACTGGGTGTAGGAAATTTTAAATCAATTTTCTTTTAAACCTGCACTGGGAATTTAAAACAAAAATCAACTAATTAACTGCACACCTTTTAACTGTGGGCGGAGACGAGCCGAGGCTCCGACTGATTGAAGGTTAATGTGAATCACCTTGATACTTGTCTTCTGCAGCTGAATCTGGTTACTTTCCGACTTCTAAAATATAGATTGACAAATCTGCTGCGGGTGAGGGAATGTTTCTGGGAAGAGCGACCGATCATACAGAGCGGCACATCTGGAACAGGGCTCGAATGGGCGAATAAACACAAGAGGTTCTGTAGGTGCTGGAAATTAGATTAGCACGCACAAAATGCTGGAGGAACTCAGGTACCCTGATTTCAAAGTTCAAAGTAAATTTATTAACCAAGTATGGGGGCCGTATACAACCCTGAGATTCATTTTCTTGCCGACACCCACGGGAAATAGAGAAATGCAACACAATACAATCTACGAAAACCATAGCAAAGGCAGAGTGGCTGAACGTGAGTCTAAAGACTGTGAAGTCCGAGGGATCGTGGCAGTTTCTTGTCACTATCAAATTATCCGCTGTTGAATCCCCTCCCCACCCCTTTTCAAGCCTGTCTGATGAGGATAGGGACCATCCCCAGGTGTTCTTCTGGAAGAAGATTTAACTCCAGGAGGACTGTTGCTTCCCTGCAGCCAGGTTCAAGAGCGTCACCGAAGGGATGTGGAGACCCCCGATCAGCCAAAATTAACACAGAGTGAAGGAATGTGATGTCTTTGCCATTTCAAGCCCTCTCAGAGTTCCAAACACCTACATACATATACCAATAAGCTGATTTACAGGTTTTTGGCTTAAATTTGAATTCTTAAACTTTTTTTTTAACAAGTTAAGCTTCTCTAACTTTACGGCAGACCTTGCCTGGGTCTGTGAACGTGAGGGGAATTGGGTGATTTGGAGTTAGCCAACGAGACCGGAACCGGGACCTGGACCTGAACCTACAGCTCCATCTCCCCAAGTGGCAACAATGCTATTGGTTGCAGGAATGTAACAGAACAGAACTGACTATCAATGTAACAATGAAAAAGGCATTGCGCGGATTATTCTTGCAAATATTTGTTTTGTTATGAATAAAGTTTCTTTTGATACATAAAAGGCTGCCGAGACAGAGGCGATATTTGCCCAGGAATGTGTTCAGGTTGTTGGAAGGTCTGCACCGGCTGCCGGGAGATTGCAGATGGTCTTTTTCAGAGGTGACTATGGTATTTCCAGTGATATTTTGGGCACTGGCAGCATGGATGGGCATAGTCTCGCCGGCTGCAGGCATCTTCTGCCCGGTGGGGACGGGACTTTCTGTGTGTCTACTCTTCTCTCTCCGGGCCATATAACCATATAACAATTACAGCACGGAAACAGGCCATCTCGGCCCTTCTAGTCCGTGCCGAACTCTTACTCTCACCTAGTCCCACCGACCTGCACTCAGCCCTTAACCCTCCATTCCTTTCCTGTCCATATATCTATCCAATTTAACTTTAAACGACAACATCGAACCTGCCTCAACCACTTCTGCTGGAAGCTCGTTCCACACAGCTACCACTCTCTGAGTAAAGAAGTTCCCCCTCATGTTACCCCTAAACTTTTGCCCTTTGAATCTCCCCCACTCTCAATGGAAAAAGCCTATCCACGTCAATTCTATCAATCCCCTTCATAATTTTAAACACCTCTATCAAGTCCCCCCCTCAACCTTCTACGCTCCAAAGAATAAAGACCTAATCTGTTCAACCTCTCTCTGTAAATTAGGAGGTGAAACCCAGGCAACATTTTAGTAAACCTCGTCTGTACTCTCTCAATTTTTTTGACATTTTTCCTATAATTCGGTGACCAGAACTGTACACAATACTACAAATTTGGCCTCACCAATGCCTTATACAATTTCAACATTACATCCCATCTCCTATACTCAATGCTCTGATTTATAAAGGCCAGCACACCACCCTATCCACATGAGATTCCACCTTCAGGGAACTATGCACCATTATTCCTAGATCCCTCTGTTCTACAGCATTCTTCAATGCCCTACCATTTACCATGTATGTCCTATTTTGACCCATCCATCTCTCTGTGACGATGACAATATATCCCACTCTCTCCCTTCGCCACTGCACTCTCTCTCTCAACGCGATTCACCCCACCCATCAATCGGAGTCCGGGTTAAACCCAGCAGAGCTAACACACGAGTCGGCTGGCGCTCTCCCCGCGCCTGTCTCTGCACGAACATCGATTTGTCTAACTTGCGGCAATTTCTCCCCCACCCCCGACCCCCTTCTCCCTTTTTCCAATCCCCATTCTGACTCCCCTCTTACCGCTTCTCTTCTCCTCACCTGCCTATCACCTCCCTCTGGTGCTCTCTCTCCAATTAGATTCCCTTTCTCCTGCCAGCTTCTCACTTCAGCCCTCCCCACCCACCTCCCTCTTTACCTGGTCTCACCTATCACCTCCCTCTTTACCTGGTCTCACCTATCACCTCCCCCCATTTACTTGGTCTCACCTATCACCTCCCCTTTTACCTGGTCTCACCTATCACCTACTCCTTTACCTGGTCTCACCTATTACCTCCCCCTTTACCTGGTCTCACCTATCACCCCTCCCCATCCACCTCCCCCTTTACCTGGTCTCACTTATCACCTCCCCCTTTACCTGGTCTCACCTATCACCTCTCCTTTACCTGATCTCACCTATCACCTCCCCTTTATCTGGTCTCACCTATCACCTCCTCCTTTACCTGGTCTCACCTATCACCTCCCCTTTACCTGGTCTCACCTATCAGCCCCCCCCTTTACCTGGTCTCACCTATCAGCCCCCCCCCTTTACCTGGTCTCACCTATCACCTTGCAAACACAAGAGATTCTGCAGTTGCTGGAAATCCAGGGTAATACACAGGAAGTGCTGGAGGGACTCTGCTGGTCAGGCAGTATCTGCGGAAAAGAATAGTCTCGGCCTGAAACATCGACTCACTCCTTTCCATAGATGCTGCGTTACTCACCTGTCACCTGCCAGGTCCTTCCCCTCCCCCCACCTTCTTATCCTGCCTTCACCTCCCTCCCTTTCCAGCCCTGATGGAGGATCTCAGCCCAAAACATCAACTCTTTATTCCCCTCCTTAAATGCTGCGGAGTTCTTCCAGAAGTTTGTGTCTTGTCTGTTACACGTGTTAATTGTTCAGTAACTTTTCTAGTAAGTGTAGTGTAGCTGATTTTGTATGTTTTTTAGGCTTCTCTGTTCCTTCTTTGTCCTTGTAAGGCTTAACAAAACGGACATAATTATCAAGTTTATGCCCCATTCCTGACTCTGGACGAACCTCCGGATCAATATCACCAGACCCAACATAACTAAAATGATTGATGAAGGCAAGGGAGGAGGGACTGTCTGTATGGTAAACACAAAATAATCTGCAGATTCTGGGGTCAAAGCAACACTCACAACACGCTGGAGGAACGCAGCAGGTCAGGCAGCATCAGTGGAAACAATCAGTTGACGTTTTGGGCCGGAATCCTTCGTCTGAAGTTGGTGTTAGAACATACAACACCGTAGCTCAGTACAGGCCCTTTGGCCTATGATGTTCTTTCGACATTTTAACCTATTCCAGGATCAATCTAACACTTCTCTCCCGCATAGCCCTCCACTTTTCTTTCATCTACTTGTCTACCTGAAATATCATAAATGTCTGAAATCACCATTCCCCAGAGGGGCATTGCACGCACCCACTACCCTGTGCAAAAATAAACTACCTCTGACATTCCTTCCCCCCATACTTGTCACCAATCAGCTTAACATGATGGTCACTCAGATTAACCATTTCCACCCAGGAAAGTCCTGGCTGTCCACTCTGTGCCTCTTATCATCTTGCACATGTCTATCAAGTTGTTGTGTACACCTCTCATGTTGCTGTGGAAAGCAAGAAAGGTTGTCCAGGGCTACAGCAGGCAGATAGAATTTAATCTTGACAAGAACAGGTAGGGGAAATTGAGAAAGCAAGGGAGGAAGAGAGGGAGACTGACTCACTCATTACAGAGTTCATGTCTATTGTTCCCTGGAAATGGCACCATGGCTAGATGGGGGTACTGAAGGCATACGTCTTGCTTGTTCTCAGAACAAACAATAAAAGTTGGGACATGAATTGAATCTTTACAAAACACTATTTAGGCTACTTCAGAGTATTATGTGCAGTTGTGGGTTGTACAGTACAGGAAGGAGAGCAGAAGGGATACATCACTCAGTAGCTACTTTATTAGGTAGACCTGCTCATTAATACAAATGTCTAAATAGCCAATCATGTGGCAGCAATTCGATGCATAAAAGCATGCAGACATGGTCAAGAGGTTCATTTGTTGTTCAGACCAAACATCAGAATGGGGGAAGAAATGTGAACTAAGTAACTTTGATCATCAAATGATTGTCAGTGCCAGAGAGGGTGGTTTGAATATTTCAGAAATTGCTGATCTCCTGGGATTTTCACACACAACAGTCTGAGTTTACGAGAGATATGCGAAAAACAGTGAGTGCCATCTCTGTGGGTGAAAATATCTCGTTGCTGAGAAGGGTGAGGGGAGAATGGCCAGGCTGGCTCAAGCTGACAGGAACGTGACAGTAACTCAAATAACTAGACATGACCAATAACCAATAACCAGTCTTCACTGTGGAAGATACTAGCAGTATGATGGAAGTTCCAGGTGTCAGAGGTCATGAAGTATGTGAAATTACCATTACTAGGGAGAAGAGTCTTGGGAAAGTGAAAGGTTTGCAGGTGGATAATCACCTGGACTAGATAGTCTACGCACCAGGGTTCTGAAAGAGATGGTTGAAGAGATTGTGGAGGCATGAGAAATTATCTTTCAAGAATCACTGGATTATGAAATGGTTCTGAAAGACTGGAAAATTGCAAATGTCAAGAAGAGAGAGAGGCAGAAGAAAGAAAACTATTGGCCAGTTAGGTGACCTCAGTGGTTGGGGAGATGTTGGAGTCAATCATCAAGGATGTGGTTTGGGGTACTTGGAGGCACCTTATAAAATTGGCCATAATCAGCATGGTTTCTTCAAGGGAAAATCTTCCCTGACAAATCTGTTGGAACTCTTTGAAGAAATATCAAGCAGGATAGAGAAAGGAGAATTGGTTGATATTGTGTACCTGAATTTTCAGAAGGCCTTTGACAAGGTGCCACACATAAGGCTGCTTAACAAGGTATGAGCTCAGGTAAGATTCTAGCATGGATAAAGTGGTGGCTGACTGGCAGGAGGCAAAGTGTGGGAATAAAAAGAGCCTTTTCTGGTTGGCTGCCAGTGACTAGTGGTGTTCCACGAGGGTCTGCGTTGGGACTAATTCTTTTTATGTTTATGTCAATGATTTGGATGATGAAATTGACAGCTTTGTTGTGAAGTTTGCAGATGATATAAAGATAGGTGGAGGAGCAGATAGTTTTGAGTAAGTAGAGAGGCTACAGAAGGACCTAACAGATTAGCAGAATGGGCAAAGAAATGGCAGATGGAATACAGTGTCAGGAAGTGTACGTCCATGCACTTTGGTAGAAGAAATGAAAGAGTTGACTATTTTCTAAGTGAAGAGAAAACACAAAAAAAAACTGAGGTATAAAGGGACTTGGAGTCCTTGTGCAGGATTCCCTAAAGGTTAATTTGCAGCTTGTGTCTGTGGTGAAGAATGCAAAAGCGATGTTTGCATTCAATAGACAATAGGTGCAGAAGTAGACCATTCGGCCCTTTGAGCCTGCACCGCCATTCTGAGATCATGGCTGATCATCTACTATCAATACCCGGTTCCTGCCTTGTCCCCATAACCCTTGATTCCCCTATCTATAAGATACCAATCTAGCTCCTTCTTGAAAGCATCCAGAGAATTGGCCTCCACTGCCTTCTGAGGCAGCACGTTCCACACCTCCACAACTCTCTGGGAGAAGAAGTTCCTCCTCAACTCTGTCCTAAATGACCTACCCCTTATTCTTAAACCATGCCCTCTGGTACTGGACTCTCCCAGCATCTGGAACATATTTCTTGCCTCCATCTTGTCCAATCCCTTAATAATCTTATATGTCTCAATCAGATCCCCCCTCAATCTCCTTAATTCCAGCATGTACAAGCCCAGTCTCTCCAACCTCTCTGCGTAAGACAGTCCGGACATCCCAGGAATTAACCTAGTGAACCTACACTGCACCTCCTCCACAGCCAGGATGTCCTTCCTTAACCCTGGAGACCAAAACTGCACCAGGTGTGGTCTCACCAGGGCCCTGTACAAATGCAAAAGGATTTCCTTGCTCTTGTACTCAATTCCCCTTGTAATAAAGGCCAACATTCCATTAGCCTTCTTCACTGCCTGCTGCACTTGCTCATTCACCTTCAGAGACTGATGAACAAGTACTCCTAGATTTCTCCCTTACCTAACTCCACACCGTTCAGATAATAATCTGCCTTCCTGTTCTTGCTCCCAAAGTGAATAACCTCACACTTAATCACATTAAACGCCATCTGCCAAGTTTCTGCCCATTCATTTCAAGAGAACTGAATATAAAAGCAAGGGTGTAATGTTGAGACTTGTGGACCAGACTCAATAGGCCGAATGGCCTACTTCTGCTCCTTTGTCTTGTGATCTTGTCTTGTGTCTTTATAAAGCACTCGTGAGGCCTCACTTGGAGTATTGTAAGCAGTTTTCGCCCTCTTAGCTCAGAAAGGATGTGCTGAAACTAATGAAGTTCAAGAAAATGATTCCAGGATTGAATGGTTTGACATATGAAGAGAGTTTGATGGCTCTGGGCCTGTATTCACTGGAATTAAGAAGAATGAGGGGTAACCTCATTGAAACCTATTGAATGGTGAAAGGCCTTGAAAGAGTGGATGTGGAGAGGATATTTCCTATGGTGAGAGAGATTAAGACCAGAGGACACAGCCTTAGAATAGAGGGGTGTCCTTTTAGAATGGAGATGAGAAATTCTTTATCTAGAGTGTGGTGAATCGGTGGAATTTGTTGCCACAGTCAGCTGTGGAGGCCAAGTCTGTATGTATATTTCAGGCAGAAGTTGATAGATTCTTGATTGGTCAGGGCATAAGGGGATACAGGGAGAAAGCAGGAGACTGGGGCCGGGAGGAAAATTGGATCTGCCAAGATGAAATGGTGGAACAGACTTGATGGGCCAAATGGCTTAATGCTGCTTCTATGTCTTAAAGTCTAATGTTGAAGTGGATGGGTTACGCAACAGCAGATCACCCTGGGTTCTATATCTGATCCTACCAGAAACCATTGAGCGCAGACTCTTCAGCCCAACTAGTCTATGCTAAACTATTATTCTGCCTAGTCCCATCAACCTGCACCCAGCGTCCATTATTAAGGGCCTCCAGCACCCAGGGCATGCCCTTTTCTCACTGTTACCGTCAGGTAGGAGGTACAGAAGCCTGAAGGCACACACTCAGCGATTCAGGAACAGCTTTTTCCCCTCCGCCATCCAATTCCTAAATGGACATTGAACCCTTGAACAATCCCTCACTTTTATAATATATTTGTTTTTTGCATGATTTTTAATCTATTCAATATACATATATTGTAATTGATTTATTTATTATTAGTTTTATTTCATTTATTATTTTTTCTATTTTATGTATTGCATTGAACTGCTGCTAAGTTAACAAATCTCACATCACATGCCAGTGATGATAAACCCGATTCTGATCATAGCCCTTCATACCCCTTCTATATTTCTCTCAAATGTTGAAATGGTACCCACATTCACTGGCAGCTTGTTGCATACACTCACCACCCTCTGAGTGAAGGAGTTGTCATTGGGCTGTTGCCTGGATTGGAGAAGTTTAGTTCTGGAGAGACTCAATAGGGATAGGGTGAGTTTATTTTACCTGGAGCAAGGGATGCTGAGGGGTGATCTCAGTTTGTAGTCAGTCAGAACCTTTTCTATGGGAGGGGTATCCAAAACGTGAGAACGTCTGGGAGCGGAGAGGACTCAGCCTTACCACCAAGCTGAAGGTCTACTGTGCAGTGGTCCTTACCACCCTCCTTTACGCCAGCGAGACCTGGACTGTCTACAGCAGACACGCTAAACAGCTCAACCACTTTCACCTGAGCTGTCTCCGCAGACTTCTCCATATCAGGTGGCAGAACAAAGTCCCCGACATGGAAATCCTGGAACGAGCTGGGCTCTGCAGCGTCTACACCCTCCTGCTGAAAGCCCAAGCCAGGTGGGCTGGACATGTGGTCAGAATGCCAGACAGCCGATTGCCTAAGCAGCTGCTGTACGGAGAACTGTGTCAGGGCAAGCACTCAGTCGGGGGGCAGAAGAAACGTTACAAAGACTGCCTGAAAGCGTCCCTCAAAGGCCTGGGTGTCGACATCAACACGTGGGAGATGCTTGCCCTCGACCGTCCAGCTTGGCGCAGCAAGATCACCACAGGAGCCCGTGCAGCTGAAGTCAGGCGCATCATCGAGGCGCAACGAAAGCATGCTGTGCGCAAGGCCCGAGCAGCATCCACTGCCACGACAGCACCCACTCACTTGTGTCCCACATGTGGGCGAGCCTTCAGGGCCCGGATTGGCCTCATCAGTCACCTCCGGACCCACAGCCACCAATCTCCCATTTGACTTTGAAGCCATGGTCACCTTCGACTACGAAGGACGAACAACAAACATCCAAAACAAGAGGGTGAGAAGAAGAATATATATATTTAAAAATACACTTCTGTCATGCCCTTTAAAAAATGTAATGTATCTGAAACGTGCTGTCAGAGGTGAACATAGAAATTACAGCACATCACAGGCCCTTCGGCCCACAATCTTGTGCCGACCATGTAACCTGCTCTAGAGGTTGCCTAGAATCTCCCTGGCACAATGCCCTCTATTGTCCTCAGCTCCACGTACCTATCTGACAGTCTCTTAAAAGACCCTATTGTATCCACTTCCACCACCACCAGTGCATTCCACACACCCACCACTCTATGTGTGAAAAACTTACCCCTGACATCCCCTCAGTACCCATTTCCCAGCACCTTTAAACTATGCCATTTCAGCCTGGGAAAGAGCTTCTGGCTATCCACACGATCAATGCACCTCATTATCTTAGGTGGTAGGGGAAAATCAGGTAATCACAGGGTTGGAGATACAAATTCACTGAAATTGGCAAGGCAGAGAAGGAGACAAGGTTAGCATGGCATGGTGGTCCACAGATCCCATTTCTCTGCTGGAACACATGGAGCACACTCTGGCTGATAAACCTCTATGGATTCTGTCTATACTTCTTGCTGCTCGAGCTAGCAAAATTACCTGCCCCCCTCCCCAGAAAAATAAAGCACGCAAGAGCCACAAAAGCCTGAAAGCATCTGTCACCAGGCTCAAGAACAGCTTCTATCCCATTGTTATCATACTTTAATTCTGGGATTGAAAGGCTTATCATATGAGGAATATCTGATGATGAGTACTCACTGGAATTCAGAAGAATGGGGGGGTGGGGGGGTAAGCTCATTGAAGCCTATTGAATGTTGAAAAGCCTCATTAGAGCAGATGTGGAGAGGATGTTTCCTTTGGTGAGTGAGTCTAAGACCAGAGGGGACAGGCTCAGAATAGCGGAACGTCCACTTACAGCAGTAGAGAAATTCCTTTTGCCAGTGGGCGATCAATCTGTGGAATTTTTTTGCTACAAGTGGTCGTGGAGGCCAAGTGATCGGGTATATTTCAGGTGGTGGTTGACAAGAGTCTTGATAAGTCAGGGCGTGAAAGGTTATGGGGAGAAGGCAGGAGACTGGGGTTGAAATGGATTAACCATGATCAAATGGTGGAAAAGACTCAATGAGCCAAATAGCCTAATTCTGCTCCAATGTCTTATGAACTTCCTGTACAATAAAATGGCCTCTTGCATTCACTATTTACCCTATGATGTTGCACTTTATTATTCACATGCATTCCACTCTTACAGTAGCTTTTACACTTTATTCCACATTGTTACTGTTCTACCTTATTCTTGCTCACTGGCTTGTCTAACTCTTTGATCTCTACAGTCTATGCAAGATGAGCTTTTCACTGGATCTTGGTAGATGTGACAAAAACAATATTAATGCTGTAAAATGGGGAGATCCAAAAGGATATCAGATCAAAACTGAAGCAGCTGCATTCTAATAGGTCTAGGAACAGTGTGGGGGTAAAGACAAAATGATTTCCAAATAGAATCTTGTGTTCAAGTTGGAATAGTACCAAACTTCAAGCCTAGTGTTGCTACAGGCCAAGTACTTCATAATGGAAGCAACATACTGCAAGAAACACAAACTTTTGTGATGTACCAATTCTCAGAGGGATCAGAAGTGGAGAGAGTGAGCAGTTTCAAATTCCTGGGTGTCAAGATCTCTGAGGATCTAACCTGGTCCCAACATATCGATGTAGTTATAAAGAAGGCAAGACAGTGTCTATACTTAATTAGGAGTTTGAAGAGATTTGGCATGTCAACAAATACACTCAAAAACTTCAATAGTCATGTCGTGGAGAGCATTCTGACAGGCTGCATCACTGTCTGGTACAGAGGGGCTACTGCACAGGACTGAAAGGTGCAGAGGGTTGTAGATCTAGTCAGCTCCATCTGGGGCACTAGCCTACAAAGTACCCAGGACATCTTCAGGGAGCAGTGTCTCAGAAAGGCAGTGTCCATTATTATGGACCTCTAGCACCCAGGGCATGCCCTTTTCTCACTGCTACCATCAGGTAGGAGGTACAGAAGCCTGAAGGCACACACTCAGCGATTCAAGAACAGCTTCTTCCCCTCCGCCATCCGATTCCTAAATGGACATTGAATATTTGGGACACTACCTCACTTTAAAAAAAATATACAGTCTTTATGTTTTTGCATGTTTTTTAATCTATTCAATATACATAACATAATTGATTAACTTATTTATTATTTTATTTTTCTCTGCTAGATTACGTATTGCATTGAACTGCTGCTGCTAAGTTACAAAATTCATGTCACATGCCGGTGTTAATAAACCTGATTCTGTACACTGCACACCACACACCTCAAAGGGTAAAGATAGGACTGCTATTGCTACTCGTAGCAAATGTATGCATACAAATTCACGGCCAAGCACAGATGCAAAGAATAAATGAAAGAAACCCAAAAGTACAAATTCATCCCAATCAGAAGCCTCATGAGAAAATGAAGTTGATGGATGAGAACAGTTCAGTGTATATTTAGGTCTTGTTAACAATGAGCTTTGTCACATGTGCATTGAAACTGAAATGTGTTGCGGGCAGCCTGCAAGTGTCACTATGTTTCCAGTGCCAACAAGGAGCCTCTGCACATCCTCCCCTTGGAATACATGAGTTTTCCCCTGAGCTCTGGTTCCCTCCCACAGTCCATAGATTGGTTAGATTAATTGGTCATTGTAAACCGTCCCCGAAGATGAATGCTGTTAATTACAGAGTTAACCTGGATAAAAATCTGCTAACCTATTAGAAAACTTCAGCTGAGGAGGAAGTCTATCTTTCAGCGGCACATTGCCAGAGGAACCATGGAGTGGCTTCAAGTTAACAAAATTGAGGTCCTTGAGTGGCCTGGTCATAGTTAACCTTAACTTGATCAAACATCTCTGCTAAGACTTCGAAGGTTGCTGTCCACTACTCCTCCATAGCTAACCTGGCACAGCTTCAGCAATTTTGCAAGGAGGAATAGGCAAATCTTGCTTCTTTAGGTTTTTATAAAACTAGTAGGGACTTACCCAAAAAGACCACTAGCTATAATACGTGTGGGAGGTCGTTCAGCTGAACAAAGGGTACTTTTGAACTGCTGACATTTCAATTTTTGATTTAGGTTTTTAAGCTTTACAACTTTGTGAATCACATGCTCCTTTTTCAGAGGCCAATAAACATTTTCAGTTGAATTAATGGAAATCTCAGGTTTTAATACTCACTTATGTGAGCAAAGCACTGTATATCTTTAAAATGTACAGAAGCAGGAGCACTGGGAGGATATCCACACAGTCACAGGGAAAACATGCAAACTCCTTACAGAAGTGGCAGGATTTGAACTTCGATCACTGACTGCTGGTTCTGAAAAGTGTTGTGCTAAACATACCACAAGCAGGGATAACTGTCCAACTTGGGTTTCAAGAACACGTTGCTTGTACAGAATGTAAAATGAGCAAATACATGGACAAGTTGTTGCCACTGAACCCAACATGCTCCGTTACAGTGAACGCAATTACAGGATGTGCAGCTTCTGGCTTGTTCCATTTGAGCTGTGGCAGAGCGGACAGCTGCTAAAATGAACAACACGAACACCATTGGAGATTCAGAGCCCTGTTATTTTATTTCCAATCTGTTTTCAAATTGCACAAAACCAACAGGACCACTTAATTAATTCTTTATTCTGTACACTCAAAGACAGTGACCTAACACACCACAATATCCAGCAAACGCAAGACCTTAGCACAGGGTTGGAAACAGACTGGTTCTGGGGAGTTAATGGTCCCACATCAGCACTGTATTAGCACAGAGAGGCTATACATAACCACGGTGAGTGAATAACGTAGTAGAAATTGAAAGCCTCTAAGGGGTTTAAACAGAGCCTGCATAGTTTGGGATGAGCCCAAGTTTTACATCAATGGGTCAGCTGAACTTGTTGTACGCCTTTACATAATTTCCAGCTTTCAAGTCATGGTGTTGGTGCACTGTAATTAGTGTTTCTTTTTTTTTGCTCATCAACATCTTACAGGTAAGCAGCCAAGTCCTGTACTCGGTTTAGGAATACAATGAGATTTACTTTATTTTAAATACAGCACAAGTTGCTGGTACAGTTGGGAGATACGACATTGAAGTATTGCCTCATTACAGAGTGAAAATTAAATTCTTTACAACAGACGTTTGCAGGACATTAGCTCACACCAAGAGCTTTAAATGAAACAACCATTCCCATCCAAAGAGAAAAATCACAATCTAATTACTGTGGAATGTGAGAAACAAGTTAGAGCTGTGATCCAGACACTTAGAACTAGAAAAACAAAACAAAAAAAAAAGACTCGAGTCCTTCATGACATACAATATATAAAGAGCTTTACTTCCTCTTCCCCGTTGCAAGATGAAGGGAATCTGGCAGACATTGAGCAGGTGGGTAGCTTGCGATTACCTTACATACCGTACCCATAAGTGCCAGGCTGAGCATATGGTTGGGCACCATAACTGTAGCCAAAGGCCGCCTGTGGAGGGACGCTTACACTGGGTCCTGCTGTCAACATCAGCTGTGACTGGCCTGCGGAGGGAGAGAGATGTTAATTGTATTTTCCCCACTGAGGTGATAAAGGTGAAATTATATGAATTTCATCTATTTAAAATGCAATTACTCCTATTGAATATACAGTGAAAGCACTATAGCTGTTTGTACAAACACTGATCAATTGTAAAGAATCAGCATCAATGGAACAGGCAATTTGTGTAGAGAACTTATTTAAAAGGTATCATCAAATGTCCTTGAAGTGCAAAAACACAGAACACTTTTGAAGCAAAGAGATGGAGCTTCATACCTGCAGCTTAGACATCAGGGTTTCACCAGAGGTGGTTATAGTATTAAAACAACCAACACCAGAAGTTAAAAGTCAACCCAGCATGCTGCTTGGGGTGGCCGGGGTTGGGGAGAGAGAGAGAGAAAGCAGGGAGAAAGATCTCAAGTCTCACACTTCAGCCTATCCTCAGCGCAGTTCATCAAACCATCGAACCACTTTAGCAGCATTTGATCACCAGCATTTTCAATTCTTGTTTTAATCAAACTTAAGTCAACTCATTATCAGCTACAGACCGTAAACAATGGGTGTCGTCTCAGTGGCCTGCTCCTCTTCTTTCCGCAATGACTCTGAAATGTCCAACTTGTCCACCTAAACAAAAACAAAAATAAATCAATCACTCGTCTGCTGAGAGCAAATTCCTACTTAGCTCAAGGAAAAGCCTTAAAAAATGCTTCGAGTTCAAAACACTTGAATGAGCGACCATTCAACAGATTGCGGCAAGCAATGCAAAACACTCAGTTTAATTGTCCAAGTTATTTAAAAAAATTATTTGTTATCTAGCATTTTCTAAGATTAGTTAGATGGAGCCTGGAACATACGTTACAATAATAAGAGCTTTCTAATGACAGGGAAAACACTGAAAGGTATTTGCTTAGACCTGAAGTTTCCAACCAAGCAGTAAGTTACTTTTGAAGTGGGAAGAGCAACGCAGTTGGCAACTGCACTAATCATCCACAACCTTCAAATTAAAACAAAGATGTGTACATCTTATTAAACTTTTCCCATCTGTATTCCCAATAGTATTAGCCATCAAATTATTTGTTCTTGAATATTACCTGGAGAAGTTGGTGAACACTCAGTGGAAGCTTCCTTAACGTCAACAGGTTAAATGGAGAGAACTGACTTTTTAAATTTATACCTTTCCAGTACAAGACTCAACATAGCAGTTACACTCTCCTGCTAAAATCACGAGTTGTGGTTGAAGCAACAGAAAATCTACCGATTCAAAAACAGTGAAGGACGAACAGACTGGTCCAGAGGTCTAACATGATGAAAGTGGTCAATGCCTGTGCTGGATGAAGGCCAGTAAGATCAGCTCCCAAGAAATTTAACCGGGGAAATTAAGGAACAAGAGGCCGAAGAGAAGTTTAGAAGGGGAAGCTGGAGAAGCACAAGGGGGAAAATGGAGAGTTCAACGAGCAGAAAGGGAGGTACTGGTTAGGCTGGAGTAGAAATATTGCTCTATTGTGACAGTCAGCTAACATCTACCATGCCACTCTAAGCAATAGTCATTAAAGCAGGAAGCCCCTATGAATGTTTTACACCTAGATTAGGAGTGAAACACCATGTTCTTTTGGATGGACATGTTAATCTCTCGGACGCAATGCATTAAACAAGGAATGAAGTACTTTAGACGCTCCTTAAAACTTAAACTACGTTGGTAAATATTACTATTATACTATTTGTCAAAAGTTTACATTTTGCTTTCTGAAAGTACCATCACCCACCACATCCAAAGAAAAAACTCATCAGTGAAAATACAAACATCAAAGTGCTGCTCCAGAAGATGCTAGTGCATGAGTACTTTCAACATGGGCAGCTGGACAGCAGGGGAAGTCCTTCTCTAAGACAATGAGATCAGGCTCTGCTCATACAGCACCATTCTGTACACAGACCCCAACACACCCGCAACTGTCAACCTTCTCAGGTAAAGAACTCCAAAGATGCACTAGCCTCGGCAAATTTTCTTCGCCTTGCAATAGTCAAGGTGGGCTGGAATTACAGCCTTGCTCAGGGAAGGCTGTGCAATTGGTTAACCATTGGAACTTAAAGGGTTGTGTGTAACATTAGTCATCAGCTCTTTTCAACAGGATCTTCACAAGTGGGCAGGCATTAAAAGCACAAATTTACAACAGTGCAAAGCTCAATGACAGGTTCCAAGCACAACGCAAGAGCTGTGCAATAAATTGGAATGATTGTGAAGTGGGCAGCAGCAACTGGTGAAATATTTCAGAGGGACAACAGCTTGAAAAGGACACACACACACACACAGCAAAGGCCAGTGCTGAGTTAAAATGGCCAGTCACCCTTCCCACTTATTTTCACCCACAATTTAATGTGCATCATTCACAGCTCTTGGCTGCAGGAATGTTTGTTCCAAGATACACAATGGCTGCAGGACGTTTGTTCCAAGATACCAGACACCGGAGGATAGAATAAGTGGAACACAAGAACAGGCATTCTCATTGGAAGACTGAAGAGCTAGCAGGACAAAATGGGCCAAAGGGCTGAGTATTTTGTTATGATGATCCTTCACTGTTACTTGCTTCTAAAGGCTCGTTACCACATTTGGAGAACACTAGTTAACACTGGAAGTTTTAATAGCAAAATGTTTGAGTACTGCAATCATTTCTGACAGTGGCAATGCAGCAAAGTGTAGAAACAGTTTCCAGATTCTCCACCACATTGTGTAGACAACACACTCAACCTGACTGACTCATCTATGCCCTAAACAAGCCCAACAAGTTCCCACTGATCCTGTGATTCTGCTGTGCTATTTCAAAAGCTCTGAGAACTGTATGTGCCCAGGACAAATACTGAGACCAATGTTGCACGTTTGTGCCTCTGACAGTAGCCAGCTTGAGGGCTGAACTTGGACAACACTTAATTGTTTACCCCCAGCTGAATAAAGGATGTAGGCAGCTCACGTAGACCTGTGCAAAGAGAAACTGTTAGCAAGACTTTGGACGACCAGATGCTGACTAGTGCATGCAATATTTGCATCCTGGACTTTATCCATTGAATGGTCTCCCACCCCCATGCTTGTTAACAATATTACTATTAGTCAGGAGGTATGCAGAGAAATTAATCAGGAGGCAGATCACAGACTAACTAACAAGTCAATTGTGTGGGGAGAACCTGGTTTGTTTTGCTAGTCAGAACAAATTGGGTCTTGTATAAAGGCCTTGTCTTTAGTAATCTACAATTTGCATTAATTGCTTTTAAGCTGTTTGATATCCCAAAGGGTAGTTTCATTTGGGAAAAATCAAATGAAACTCCATATTAAGGGGGTAATTGGGGAATGAGACAAGAGAATTAACAGCCATCTTTAAAGTTCACGAATTAGGTCCTTGGAATTGAATCACAACTCATCCATACCAACCATGATACCCATCTATGTCAACCCCATTTGCCAGTATTGGGCCCGCATCCAAGCACCTGCCCAAATGCCCCCACTACACCCTCTGGCAGCTAGTTCAGATAACTAACGCACCCAAAGGAGGCTTCCCTCAGAGCTCCCTTATTCCCCTTCCAACTCACCTTAAACCCATTCTTTCTAGCTTTAGACTCTCCTGCCCTGAGGTTCAATGAACTATTCTAGGCCTTTCAAGTTACAAGGTCACCCCTCAAGCTTCCAATGGACCAAAGACCAATCTCTTTTGTAACCCAAGCCCCCACCCCCCACCCCCCCAAACCCTGGCGAACTACCACATACTAATGTCAGAACAGCACAATCCAAATGTGACTAACCCTCACATTGGAATACACATGAATGGCAGCTTGATGTATGACAACATCAAGATAAATTGCTCATGCAAATCTAAATTCAAGTCTACTGAAGAGCAAAACCCCACTTGTAGGAAAGACCCTACACCCAGACAACTTTTGTCTCATTTCAAAGCATACACTTTCAATGCAAAACGTGCTCAGTTTCAATACTGGTTTCTAGATCAAACCAGTTTATCAATCTGAAAAATCTTTAATTGCTCTTAAGATTAAATACTAACCTTGTGTCTCTACCCTAATCATTTGTAGTCTTGTTTAAAATTTTAAAAACTGATTTTGGGAAGTGGAGACCCGCATGCAAATTTCTGTTGTGTTCCTCCACATGATTTTTTGATGTACTAAAATCAATACCTTTCCACCAAGACCATCAGACAGGAGCAGAACTGGGCCGTCCAGCCCAGAGTCTGCCCCACCATTTGATCATGGCTGACATACTACTGTATTTTCCCTTTCAACAACATTCTCCTGTCCTACTCCCATGACCTTGGGCTCTGTCTGGAAATTTCCAGGCAGGAATAAGTTCCCCACCTGAAACTTGGACCCCAAGAATGCACCATGCAAGAGGTACTCCCCGTCCATCTAAATACCATTAACATCTAGGGTATAGACTGTTCTGTGGGATTGTTCTTGTCACCCAAAATTAAGAAACTGAAATAAATTTAGCATCACCTACCATAATGCATCTTACAAATGAAACTTGAAATGCCTTTCAACCTTCGAGGTATTAACTGGATCAGAGGACACAATAAGCAAACACTTTGGTAATGTTGTGTAGAATTCAAATGTTTTTAACTGATCTGCATGACAATTGACTGAAAATTCTTTGCATACCCCTCATTAATAGCAGTTATAAAACAAATGCAAAGGCTTTTCCACAATTTATTTTTTTAATCAAAAATGATAATTTCATTTTAATGTGTGCATGAAAAAGAGGCAATAGTACTGAAGCAAAACAAAAAGATGGTTCAGCCATACAGGCTCTTCGAAAGCACACATGCAGCCAAACAGCAATACCTGTGGCCACAACGGTGACCTCCTTGTGGACAGTGTTGCACATGCTCAGATTTTAAAGAAACACTGCAGTCCAGTTACCCATTTTTCACACACACAAACAGTGGCTGGGGAGAAGGGGGAAGCACTGATGAATGGCTATACCCAATACCACGAGGTGTTGTCCCCAGGTCCGAGAAAGTTTTTACCTACTGAGCCACAGGGCAGAGGCACTGAACTAAATGTACTTGGTATTTGTGGCTTCAATTAATTAGTACAATTTTAATGCTGCTAGTTGAAAGTATCCTTGAAGGGGTGAATCCCTGCCTCAAGTATGTCAAAACTGGTTTTAATCCATTAAATAAATGGCATGTGGGACAAGTCTTATTACAAAATCCCACAAAGTCTATTGTATTTGTCACTAGAAATAGTTAATCCTTACACTAGATTGTTTACATCTCAATATCCTCATTTAAAACTTAGCTTTGGGTTTAATGCTAGAATGTTTCAGAACAAGGAGCAGATGCAAGGCAGAGATTGGGAACCAGTCACTATATGGCCACCTAGTAATGATGGTGGGTGGTCTTCACTCAACATTGATAGCTCTGCCTGAAAAGGGGTTGCAGTGGATCTAGTGGAGTTATAAAGCAGTGTAAGATGGGAAGAAAACGACGCATGCAGAGCTCCTGAGGCTCCAGAACTAAGATGGAAAATGGAGTCAACTTTCACCTTGTTCGTTATTTCATCAACCTGCAAGGAAATTCAGAGGGTAGCAGCTTAGAATCCAAACTCCAATGTCCAGCACATAAAGCAGAAGGGGAAAGACGCAAAACAGCAAAAAAAAAGGATAACTCAGAATGAAGGGGATAAAGGAAGGCAGGGAGGGAAGAGAGAACAGTAAAGAGCAGCATTTTAGTGTACCACAAAACATCAGGAAGGACACCAACTATACAGATGAATACTGGCAGAATAAAATTGAATGGACTAGAAATGATTAGATATATTAATATAATTGAATAATGAGCGAAATCTCCAGTGTAATTGGCACGTTAGAGGATTTCAGACTACTCAGGAATCCACTGAGAGTAACCAGTTCCCAAGCCATCTAAATTGCCAACTAATATGGCAAGGACTGTTTAATAGATTAATTTGATGAACCTGGAAAAGCAAGCACACAGCTCATCCTATATAGGGAAACAAGTAATTTTGTCCCAAGACAGTTAATTAGATAGAAAGGGCAATTACTTTTAAAATTAATTTGACCTAATTAAAAAACTCCAGGTAGGCTTTAAAACTGAATGAAGGAGCATCACGGTAAGTGTGATGCCACTATAACACCAGCAACCCAGGTTCAATTCCATGCTGTCTGTAAGGAGTTTGTACATCATGTGGATTTCATCTGGGTGCTCCGATTTCTTCCCACATTCTGAAGACGTAAGGGTTAGTAGGTTAATTAGTCTAAAGGGTGCAAATGGGCAGTGTGGGTTCATTGAGCCAAAAGAGCCTGTTACTGCGCTGCATTTCTAAATAAATACAAAAATAGATTCCAAACCCATCTTTTATTATGCCATTCATCTGCAAGCAAATTAAAATAGCTTACGAACAAGTACAGAAAAACCTTAGACTCAGCAAGCATAATAAAAGGATCAATTTTATACAGGAATGCAAGGTGGCTGGAGAAGTAACTGCAGGGAAGATATAAGAATTGGACGAGTCTGGGCTGGTTGACAATTCCAGCAGCTTCACCAGGAGATTCTATGGATTGATCTTGTAGGTCAAATTCGGGCTGAGCAGTGTCAGGTGGCAAAGTTCAATTATGAACTGAGGCTGGGACTATTTATATAACCCTCAGTGTCATCATCCCCGTTGGATATACCAAAAGCTGTAGGATCGTCCGCTAACTAAAGAGATTTTAAATTTGTACCTACCACCCAAAAATAATTAATCACGTTTTGTGACAGCTCAAGTCTGGCCAACTCAATGTTCAAGAGTTCAAAGCAAATGGAGTACAGATCAATGGTCAGTGGCGAGAACGACAGAAAGGACCACTGTATGTCTCCAGTGACCCATTTCCATCAGCCAACATTACTGGCCAGCTGAAGGCACCAAGCAAGTGCCTGAAGTAAAAATGGCCAATAATAGTCAAATAGCACCCACTTAATACATACTGGGACCAGCCTGAAGCTAACCAGCACAAGTGGCTGATTTGCAATCTCGTAGCAAATGGCATACAGTCAGGACAGGGTTTAAATTAAATGAGGTACAATGCACTCTAAAATAAAGTCCTTTGGAAGATTAACGGCAGATATTTCTACCAAAGCTATAGAATCTGTTTATATTTTGCTATAGTTTAAACACTGATATAGTAAAACAGCAGGGAAAAGTCCAGAGGCTGAGTAACCTACAGCAACTCTTTGGGCAGAGTGGCCCAGATGTCAGGAGCTACTTTACATCTGGCCCCTCCAATGGAAACTCACTTCCAGTTTAGTTTCTACAGGGGAATAGGAGTGAGAACAAAACTAGACAGTAGTCTTCCAATTTGGCACTAAACAATGATTTGTAGGATGCTCAGGTGACACTTTCTTTGATTTGACCTGCTTATTTGCCTCACAGCAAGTACTTTAAAAAAAAACACAAGCAATTTTACATCATGTCCAGGGAAGTCAGAGCTCAACGTCTCAGTCAAAGTCAGAGTCTGGAGGCCAAAGAAGATGACCCGTCCCGTAGTTAGGGGACTGTATGTGCGAGGGTGGCAGGGAGTAATGGGGCTTGTTTTGCTGCGTTCTGATTTGTTGTATTGTGTTGAACGTGGTATGTTGGCACAGGAACATGTGGCAACACTTGTGGGCTGCCCCAGCACACCCTCAGGTCTGTTGGTTGTTTACTCAAAATGATGCATTTCACAGTATGTTTCTATGGGTATGTGATAAATAAATCAGTCTCGATGCTTACCAGTTTAATCAGGCTACACATTGACACTTCAACTGGAAGCTATTGACAACCTCTAGGTAAGGTCAAACCCAACTGCAGCTGGGTGATGACACACGAGTCTTTATGCTCGGTTTGTCGAACACCTACCTTTGTGAGATACTCCCTCATCACCTGGATAAAATACGGCATGGAGAAGTCCATGATGTTATGCCTCCAGGACAGCTCAAGCACGACATCAGGCCTCAGCA
The DNA here is from genome assembly GCF_963921235.1 of Mobula hypostoma. Classification (NCBI taxonomy): domain Eukaryota; kingdom Metazoa; phylum Chordata; class Chondrichthyes; order Myliobatiformes; family Myliobatidae; genus Mobula; species Mobula hypostoma. The sequence continues at coordinate 7,779,879 of NC_086119.1, forward strand.
GGTCATAGCAAGTGAACAAGCAGGAAGCGAAGCATTCTTTCTTCCCATCCTCCAGGAACCATTGTAGTAGCTCCTCGGCCAGCTCAGTGTCCTTGGACTCAGATGCATACTGCATAGCATCCTGAAACAAAACAGCACATGTCCAGAATTTGATGCAAGCTATGTGGCATATACACTAGCCAAACCCACAACAGGCGATGGACATCTACTAGACTGTGTGCATCCAAGACTAAAATGCTTCAACAGCTAGAGATAAGGGTCAGTACTACAGAACAGAAACAGGCCTTTCAGCCCATTTAGTCTTTGCCGAACTGTTATTCTGCCTAGTCCCATCAACCCTGACCCAGATTACAGCCTTCCGTACCCCTCCTGTCCATTTACCAATCAAAACTTCTCAAATGTTGCAATTGAACCTGCATCCACCACTTCCACACTCACACCATCCTGGGGGAAGATGATCTCCCTCCAGTTCCCCTTAAATAGGTCACCCTTCAACTTCAACCTATGCTTGAGCCTCACCCATCCTCAATCAAAGATGAAATCTTCGTAGAAGGTACTGGTCATTTATACAATGAGTATAAAACCCAGCTGAAACAGGACATCAGACTGAATAATTTGTGCTCACACATCAAGCCCAGGCATTTGCAAATACCATAGCTGAACATACTCTTATCTAGAGGAGCAACACCTCATTCTGTCTGGGTAGCCTCCAACCTGATCACATGAACATCGATTTGTACAACTTCCATCACCTCCCAGCTTCCTACCTCATCCATCTCACTTGTCACCCGTCAACCTGTACTCCTTTTCCCCTCATCTCATTCTGACTTCCGCTTCCTTTCCAGTCTGGGAGGATTTTGGTCCAAAACATCGACAGTTTATCCCCCTCCACAGATGCTGCCAAAGACAACTTGGTGCCATACTGTAGAGGCAGAAATGAGGACCCTGAACCACGCCTGGGGCACAACAGAGAAAATGGCCAAGGGTAGACAGATGGAGGACCTTCATTGCTGCTCAAAACGTCAGTGGTGTAAAGGACAGCAAGTATAGATGCTGCCTGACTTACTGATTTCCTCTAGCATTGTGTATTGTTCAAGATTTCCAGCACCTGTAGAATCCCACGTTTATACTCCAATCCTTTCCTTTAGCACATTACCTAGACAGAAATTGTATTCCACTACACCACTCACAGTAAAGTTACACAATTTTTGATGTCAATTGAAGAGTTTCACGTTGACAGCCAGGCTAGAAAACAAACAGGGCTCCCAGAGATCAGCCTAGTGGCACATTCAGTTCCGAGATGACTACGGTAGTTTTAGAACTAACTAATAAAAAGCACAAGTTCCACGTTCTATTAGAGCTATGGTCCACATTGTTCTTTACAGTACAAACCACCAGCCATCCACGACTGATATTTCCAACATGCTGATTCTTGTGGGGCTGGTTAATGCCTTGAATCTTACTGCAAGCTCAATCCTTGGGAAGTGTGGAACTGTCATTAGTTTACCGTGGACTCACAAACTAAACCCACAGGCAGAAGCTCTTACTTTGTACAGGCGGTCTTTCTTGCACAGCTCCACGCTCTGCTTCCAACGGTTGTTGCCTTTAAAGAGGTAAGCACCAATTCGACGGAACTCAATCAACTCGTGCTTCTCTAGCCGCTGAGCCAGGGCGATATTATCAAAGTTGTCATACGCATCTATGGACGTGCGAAGGGCCTGAGCAAATAGAAACACTAAGCTCAGACAACCAGCAAAAATCTAAAGAACTGTTACCATTTTACACACAGGACAGTCTCACTGACATCGAGTACACTTCAGGAGTGGTCAATTGGCACCCAGTTGGTGTTGGTTTATTATTGCAACATGTACCCAGATAGTGAAAAGCTTGTCTTGTATACTGTTTATACAGGACAAGTCATTACAGTGCTGAGGTAAAAGGTAAATCAAATGTTACCAAAAGGGCAATGCAGAGAAACACTGTGCAAATCATAACAGGTAGACGAGTTCAAGAGTCAATTTTCATTGTAAAAGGGTCAGATAACAGCTGCCCATGAGCCTGGAGGTATGTGTTTTCTGCTGATTTGGGTGTGGGGGGTGAAGGAATGTCCAAGGTGGTGGGGTCTTTGATTATATTGGCCACTTTACTTAGGAAGTGAGAATTATAGACAGAGTCCACGGAGGAGGCTGGATCCCAGGTGCTGAGCCCTGTCCACAAATGCAGATTTAACAGTCACGTGCAGAGCTTTTTCCCTTCTGCATACAGATGAAAAACTTTCTATGGTGCATCAATAAAAATTGATAGGGTTCACAGGACATGCCGAATTTCTTTAGCCTCCTGAAGTAGAGATGTCGGTGAGCTTTCTAGGCTGTGGCATCAAGATGACTAGACCAGGATAGGCTATTGGACATGTTAATTTGAAAATCTTTCCCATCAATTTTGTCCAAATTACAAGATTAATCTACTTGGCTTTATTCACTTGATACCGTGCTAAATAAAATTACACAATCCAAGATAGTTTCCTCAGTTTAGCTCACCTGGTAGTCTTCCTCTTGAATGAAGAGATTATTTAGTGATTCATTCACAGACTTGTTGTTGTTGCTTTGTACAGAGCGCAGGTAGGGTTTAACAAGATTCAGCTGCTTAACCTGAAGGGACAAAAATGTGTGCAGTAGCCTTTTGGTTTTGCAAGTTGTATAAAAGGTTAACCCCTTACCATCTAACCCACCTCAATGAAGACGAATTTGACAAGGTGAGAGCTGAGTATCAGATTACACTGCTAGATAGAACACAACATTACAGGATGGTATGGGCTTTTCAGCCCATGGTATTGTGCCAACCTTTTACAAGATCACATTTTTAACCTACTCTTAAAATCAATCTAATCCTTCCTTCCCACATAGCCCTCCAATTTTTTTTTTATCATCCATGTGCCCAAGAGTTTCTTAAATATTCCTACTGTATCTACCTCTACTGCCACCCCTGGGTGGGCACTGTGCCAGCATGGACTAGGTGGGCCAAGGGGGCTGTCTCAAAGCCGTTTTGCTCTATCACTGAACACAGCTTGGAATCTACTAATTATCAGTGGTCTGCAACAGATGTTAAAGAGCACAAGACATTATGGTCAGAATTAAGACATCATGGTCAGAATTAAGACATCATGGTCAGAATTAAGACATCATGGTCAGAATTAAGCCATTCAGCCCAGAAACTACTCTGCCATTCCATCACAGCTGATCTGTTATCCCTTTCGGCATTACTCTTCTGTCTTCCCTCCCCCCCACCCCCCAAACCCGTCAGCTTCGATACCCTTACTAACCAATCTATCAACCTCCATCATAATATACCCAATCACTTGACCTCCACAGGCACCAATGGCAATGAATTCCAGATTCACCACCCTCAGGCTAATGAAATTCCTCTTCATCTCACCCATCTTCCCACTACCTTAAAAGGGATAGAGTTCCTTTTGACCTCTCCTACCAACCCAGGCACCTCCCCATCCAGCACATCATTCTCCAGCTTCAATGGGATGCCACTTTCAAACACATCTTTACTTCCCCCACCCACACCCCACTTTCTACAGGGGTTGCTCCTGCCTTTATTCCCTTGTCCATCTGTGCCTCCCCATTAATCTCACTCCTGGCACTTACCCCTGCAAGCAGAAATGCCACACCTGCTCATTCCCCTCCATTCAGGTGAGGCAAAACCTCACCTGCCAACCTGGTGGGGTTGTCTACTGTATCCAGCGCTCCCAATGTGACCTCAACATTGGTGAGGCTTGGAGCAAAGACGCTCACCAATGTAGTCCCCCAGTCTGCAAAAAGCAGCATTTCCCAGTGGCCAACCATTTCATTTCCAATCCCCACGGCCTCCTCTACTGCCATGATGAGGCCACTCAGGTTGGAGAAGCAACACCTCATATTCCACCTGGGTAGTCTCCAACCTGATGGCAAAAAAAAAACACAGATTTCCCCATCTTCTAGTCATTTGCCCCCTCTTTCTCTTTCTCCCATGGCTCACTCTCTTCTCTTATCAGATTCCTTCTCCTCCAGCCTTTACCTTTTCCACCTACCACCTCCCAGCTCCTTCATTTCCTCCCCCGCCAACCACTTGGCTTCACCCATCAGCTTCCAGCTTTTACTCCTTCCCCTCTTTCCATCTCCTTATTCTGGTTTCTTCCTTCTTCCTTTCCAGTCCTGATGAAGGATCTTGGGGTCTGAAATGTCCACTGTTTATTTCCCTCCACAGTTGCTGCCTGACCTGCCGAGTTTCTCCAGCATCATGTGCACGTCTCCTCATCTCTGTTCCAAGGGACACCCTTGTATACCGAGGCCACAGCCTCTGGTCCTAACTCCCCCAACACAGGAAATAGCTCCATGTTCACTATCAGGGCCATTCAATATCTGGCAGGTTTCAATGAGGATCCTCTCCCACCATTCTTCTAAATTCTAGCAAGTACAGGCCTAGAGCCATCAAAATACTCCTCGTACATTAACTCTTAAAGGAAATACCTTATTGAAGAAGTTCACTGCACGCGTGTGGTCCAAACGTGGAGACAGAACCATAAGCAGATCATTCAGTAAAAGAGGCTTAAATTCCAAGTAGAACTGGATTGCTTTGTAATACAGCTCCACATTAGCCACCTGTAAATGTAAAGTCAAAATACAGATTATAAAATGCTGCAAAAAGACAGAACATTTATTAAATATAGCAAAAGCTCCAGCCATTTCTGACCATTTGCAACAAAAATTCCCAAATGTTTATACACTTGACCTTTCTGAATGTACTACCAGTTCGTTTTGCTCTCATATCCTCATTACAAAATGGTAGTTAATCACTGAGGGCAAAGGGCTACTGCACTTGCTACAAATCCAGCTCAGCCCCCACCCCAGACGCGAGTCAAGACTCATTTATTTAGCGATACAGTGTGGAGTAGGCCCTTCCAGCTAATCCCCGATTAACCCTAATCTGATCATGGGACAATTTACAATGAAAAATTAACCTACCCAGTACATCTATGGACTGTGGGAGGGAACCTGAGAACACGGAAGACCCACACATTCCACAGGGGAAACAGTACAGAGACTCCTTACACACAACACCGGAATTCAACTCCGTACTCCAGCACCGAGCTGCAATAGCGTTGCACTAAATGCTACTTTACTGCGGCATCCAATTTAAACTAAAAACTTCCATCCACATAAGGAAAGCAGTTTCTTTACTGCCACCCAGTGGACTGAAGCGGTATTTAAAAATAACTTTTTAAAAAGAAATTGCTTTCAGCACAAAATGATTTGTCTGTCAAGTTAGTCAGTGCTTTTAAATGCGTTTGCTTACACTAATCTTCAGTGCTCTCAGGGGCTGCTTTATTTCACAAAGCTTAAATTACTTTGGACAATTGGCCACCAGATATTTCACTGAGATACCACGAGTTTTCCTGCAAATTGTATTTTTTTAATGCGCACTCCCACTTATGCACAAGAGAATGGTTAGAAAATAGTTTGTTCAAGACTACCTTTGTGATGATGTCCTTGAACTGCCCTTCCTTCCAAGCATCCGTTGGGTGATTCATCATTGTGATAATGGCATTGTCATACTCTTCATACTTGTCATACAGGAAGACTAGTTCAGCCCAAAGGTGAGCCTGTTCGGCCGCCCTCAGCACCTGTGCAGGTACACACGGTTAGTAGGTGTTCAGGCACATAAAGCCTTCCCTTGTAAAAAAAAAAGTGCAGAGTTAGATTACCTTGGGAATGTTGACTCTAGACCAGAAGAGTTCCAAGTGCTCCCTCATCTTCTGTGGTTTGTATTTGGAGTACAGGATAGCCAGTTCAGTAAACATCCCCATGTGAGCACGCTCCAGACCAAGAGCTGCCTCCAACATGGTGATGAGCTCCTCAAAGTAACCACGGTCCTGCAGAAGGGTACACACGAACATTCAGAACAGTTTAAAATCATGCCAATCTGCCAAAATAAGCTATTCTCAAATACTATACATATTAAAAACCCAATTTTGTCAATTAAACATTTTTTTTATAATATCAAGTTAGAATATAGACTACATTTAGTTTACAAGCCAAGCAGGTTCTGATTAAGACGAGACTTCAAATGTCCTCAAACATGATTGGGAGAAATTGTTTAAGTATTTGCATGGGACCCCTTTAGTTTTAAGCTGCAGTTTTAAACAGTAAAAACTAGATACATCCAAGGTGGTTCAAGACCGGTTCCCAATGCGCAGAAATTACCTGGTAGTAGTTGATAAGCTCCTCCAGTTCATCAGCATGCACAACAATATGGAGACCACACATCTGAGCCAAACGGAACTCCTTCCCTTCAACACAGGCAAAGCACACCTGAAAACAAAGGCAAAGTTAGTGATGGAAAAATCGCCCCAGCTCAGAATCTGCTGTGAAATTAACTGCTTGCCTATTATGGAAGTTGAGATTTTTCACAAACACTGCCTCACGTCACTGAACAATACAGGGCACCTCATGTATTGTACCGGTAACACACCAAAAAGGGAAACTCACTGAGATCAGATTCGCTAGACTGAGATGGTAACTTGGAAAATAGATGAGGCAACCAAGTTGAATTGGACTCTGAAAACTGGGTAGCAATCCATATTAGAGATTGAAAGTTAACACATGGTACTGAGGTAATACTGGCATAGATTCACGTTAACCACAGAGCAACAAGAACAAGCTCGGTGGTCAGGTTGAGAACTTATGACCAATGTGCAGAAAGGATAAGAGGGCACAGCCTCAGAATAGAGGGACGTCCCTTTAGAACAGAGATGGGGAGGAATTTCTTTAACCAGAGGGTAGCGAATCTGTGTAAGTCATTGCCACAGACAGCTGTTGAGGCAAAGTATATTTAAGGTGGAGATTGATAGGTTCTTGATTAATCAGGGCGCCAAATGTTACAAGCAGAAGGCAGAAGAATGGGGTTGCGAGGATAATGAATCAGCCATGATGGATGGTGGAGCATACTTGAGTCCAAATGGCCTAATTCTGCTCCTATTATCTGATGGAAGTCCAGAAATGCTCTGGCGAAGGAGGAAGATCAAGCACACTACATTCAAGCACATGAGAAAACGAGGATATTGATAGGAAAGGATCAATAATTCTGAGAGTCTCAATTTACCCTGCACCGCAAAATATACTCCAGTGTAAAGTGTCAATTTCACAAAGACCAGCATTCTTCCAGGGAACTACTGCTGCTTAGAGTTTTAATGCTAACTGCAAGATGGACATTAACAAAGGTGAAGCTATACACCACTGATGGATCCAGATGTTTGAAGTCAAATTAAGAGGCAGTGTACCAGAGTGCACAAGGTGTACCTCCTTCCAAGTCCGAGTACTGTTTGCTTTGCGAGCACCATCCACTGCAGCCTGGTATTCCCCTAGGTGAACCAGTGTCGATGCCAGGCGACCGAAATTGGAAACGTTGTTGTACAGCAACTTGGCAGCTTCATACATTTGCTCATCATAGCAGCGATCACCAACCTGCAAGTAAGTGGCTTATAGATGAAAAGGTTCAAGCAAAGGACAGTCATTAAATTAGCATTTAATACCACAGCAATCCATCCCTGAACTTTCAGTTTGTACTCTGGAAAAAAATGCTACCAGAACCTCCCGTCTGATATTCAAATTCCAAATGGATTGGGGGAAAATAAAGTACAAAAGTTAAGAAAACTAATGAAATATTGGTGCTTAAAAAATTGATAGGGAATGTGAAAATGGGGCAGTTTTGATGTAACTGTGTACTGGTAATATCACACCTGAAGTATACAGCTGATTCAGGTAAAAGAAATTCATAAATCACTACCTAAAGATTTGATACACGGAATAAAGTTCACTCATGGAAAATGGAATAAACCCCCACACAAGTCAGAGGTTGCCAGCACTAAGTAACAATCTGCTGGAGGAACTCAGCAGGTCAAGTAGTATCTGTGAAGCATATTGCACAGGTAGGAATTTGCATTCTAGTCTAAACTTACATAGGATTCACTGTACGGATTTCTGGAATGAAGGGAATTATGCTGAGGTCGAGCCTAACCGCCAAGGGTTCCTGGAGAAGGATAAAGTGAAGGATGAGGATCATTTCCTCAAGAAATACCTAGTACTAGAGGGTATTGTTTCAAAACGCGGGCTGCCCCATGAAGAACAAAAGGAATTTCTTCCTAGGGTCCATGACTTTGGAATTCCCTACTTGTGCAAGGCACAGATTAACTGCAAATTGAAGTACGAGTCATCAAGGGTGTGGGGAGAAGAGTCAATATTCCATCAGCCACAATCTTATTGAATGGAATAGTGGTAATCTATTCCAGCTCATTTTCACTGGAATTTATTCAGATTATACAACTCTGAAATAGGAGAAAAACGGGATGCCTTAAACTGTTAAAACTAGTAGCTATTCAATACTGGTAAAGCTTAAATCATTAGTAGATTCTTGCCAGTTACTGCAGTTGTTGGTTTAAATTGAAGAAAGCGGAAGCCCTGGTCAGTGTTAATATTCTCAGATCCTCTTAACTGAATATACAATAGCTTAACCTTGCTTTGCACATATTACTGCATGAAAACTTACTTGCTGGATATGAGCATTGTTAGGTCCGTTGATAAACTCCTCCAGCTCTGCTAACCGGTTGGTCTTTGCCAATGCAAAGATAAGCTCCGTCTCCACATAAGACTCGCGAGCCTTCTTCCTGGCCATCTGCAGATATTTAACAAGGTCCTCCCAGTTCCCTGGTGAGCAGAATAAGGCAGTAAGCAGATGAAACTGGTGTGCGCACTATCTTTTGCCCATAGAACCGAATGGACGAAACACTCCGTAACTATTCTACAACTCAGTAGTCCCATTGTTCCATCAACTAATTCGCACATCCTCATCAATTCCACTTCCCATCTACACCAAGGATCAACTTTATTCACCAACACACACCAAAGTTGCTGGTGAACGCAGTAGGCCAGGCAGCATCTCCAGGAAGAGGTGCAGTCGATGTTTCGGGCCGAGACCCTTCGTCAGGACTAACTGAAGGAAGAGTGAGTAAGGGATTTGAAAGCTGGAGGGGTCGGGGGGTCTCGGCCCGAAACGTCGACTGTACCTCTTCCTAGAGATGCTGCCTGGCCTGCTGCGTTCACCAGCAGCTTTGGTGTGTGTTGCTTGAGTTTCCAGCGTCTGCAGAATTCCTCGTGTTTGGAACTTTATTCACCATATACATTTATATGTATTAGGAATTTGCTGTGGTGGGTTGGTGTGACGTGCAACAAAGACATTTAAAGGTCAAGTTCAAAGTAAATTTATTATCAAAGTACTTATATGTCACTATATACAACCGTGAGATTCATTTTCTTGCCGGCATACTCAACAAATCCGTAATATAATAACCATAATGGAATCAATGAAAGACTGTCCCAACTGGGTGTTCAAGCAGTGAGATTAAAGTGCGGATATGGAATAAAGTTTATAAATAACCAGCATGCACCTAATGTAAACAGCATTATAAAGGGTGGCTTAAAGTGCCTACAATGTAGTGCAGATGGGAGGTAGTAGATAGAGGGGAAGGGTGGCCAACTAGAATGGCTGATCAGATTAACTCAGGGAAAATCAGCATACCCACCCATACATCTGGGATGCAGGAGGAAACCCGAGAACTCAGGAGAAACCCATACAGTTGCAGAATATGATAAAAATCGCACAAACAGTGCCAGGTCAGGACTGAACCCAGGCTACTGGAACTGGGAGATTATTCTACTAGAGTGTGTCGCTACCCTTCAAATAACCAAGCATTACAATTAAACATAATGGAGCTCAATGAAAAGTATTAATCATTTTAAGAACATACCACTTTTGTTGGCTGCTTCTACAACCTCCATGTACGACGAAGGATCATCTGCCTTGATGTAGGAGTCAATGGCCTCTTTAACCATTTCTTTCTGCAGCTGGGCTTTAGCCAGTTGGCTCCACACTGCAGGCTCATTACACCGTTCAGCAAATTCATACGCACGATCAAGATTGCCAATGTGTTCGATCAGCACCTACGGAATGTTTAAAAGGCTGTGATCTCCCCTTAACGGACAAAGCTTCAAATTGCAGAGTTTGCTCAAGCTTCACCACCCTACCTGCACTGCTGATGTGTTGACATCAAACTTCCTGAAAATGGCAAATGCCTCTTCAAAGAGCTCATTGCTGATGGCAATGTTGGCTATGTCAGGAGCATCATAGTTATCCAGACGATTGATATACTCCATCACACGGGTACGGTCAGCTTTGATGGCAGTAAGGATCAACAAGTTCTGCAGATTCCTGGTTTCAGAGAAGAAGGACTAACCTTAGAATTGAACTCTGCTAATATTGTCAAGATAAGCTTTTAGGGCAACTATTGTTTCTCATGCTGCAAGAATTCATAACCAACCCTCAAAATGCAGGTTTGTATTTTAGCTGAATATTAGCTTTATTCATCACATGTACATTGAAACAGAGTGAAATGCCCCCCACTGCCACCCCCCCCCATTAATGACCAATAAAGTCCAAGGATTGTGCTGGGGCAACCCACTTCCAGCAGCAATATAGCATGCCCACAACTCACTAACTCTACCCATATGTCTCTGGAATGTGGGAATGTGGGAGGAAAGCAGTAAACAGTCGTGGGGTGAACATACTATACAACCTCCTTAGACAACAGCAGGAATTGAACCCAGATCAGCAACCGTTGGCACTATAGAGCAATGGGCTAATGGATATGCTGCCTGGCATGGCACTGAAACCATCTTGCTTTTATCCAAATGGCAGAGCGTACAATAAGTATTGGTGACAACCTGTCCTTGCAGAAGAGGCAAGGTAGCGTAGCCGTTAGCATAACACTGTTACAGCACCAGCCACCAAGGTTCAATTCCTGCCACTGTTTGTAGGAAGTTTGTACGTTCTCCATGACCTCATGGGTTTGTTCTAGTTTCAAGATGAAAGATTAGCTTTATTGGTCACATGTACATTGAAACACATTGCTTTGCATCAACAACCACAGTCCAAGGATTGTGGTGGGGAAGTGTTGTCACGCTATCAGCACTAACACAGCATGCCCAAACTTACTAGCTCAAACCCTAACTGTATGTCTTTGGAATGAGGGGGGAAAAGAACCCAAAGAAAACTAATGTCTTCACAGGGAGAACATACAAGCTCCCTACAAGATAGCACCAAGAAAAGAAAACGAGCCTCAATTGGTGATCTCTGGCTCTGTAAAGCAAACGTGCTAACCATTGTGCTACCATGCCACCTTCCCACATTCCAAAAAATGTATGGGTCAATTGGTCACATGGGTGTAATTAGGTAAGATGGGCTAGTTGGACCCATTACTGTGCTATATCTCTAAATGGAAAAAGAACCACTTTTCATTCCCCTAACATCATTGACACTGGGGCCAATTACACAACTCTCATCCATGTTTTTGAGTACAAGAATTCAAATTAGATTTATTGTAATTTAAGATTCAAATATGAAGTTAGAAAGGCCTTCAAAGTATAGTCTATTTTTATATGTATACAAAGACGCACCCTGAACAATTAACACATTAGGTGATTTGTCCTTCTTGGGTCTCCATAGCCCAGCAACCAAAAGGCCAGAACAAAAAGCTTCAGGCTCAAGTATGGACTGAGACACAGGAGACATGGGAAAGTTGCTATTTTAATAAAATTCAGCCTCCTACAGACATACCTGCCAATAGCAGAGTACAAATTGATCTGGACTGCAAACTTAGTTATTTGTCTAGTTGAAATACTGATTTACCTGTGTTCACTGAAGACTGAATTATCCAGGACAATTTTCTCCAACAATTCAATTAATTCATTTGGAAGGTCAGCAGTCATAAAAGCTTTCACAGTAACAGAGACCTCCTCGGGGTCCTGAGTTTCTGACAGAGCCGTCTGTACCACCTGCGCGGGGGGGAGGAGGAGGAGGTGGAAACAGTATCATGAGCTTCAAATCAGACTCAAATTTCCAAAAAGAAACAGCACGCTTCCAGTTTTCAGATTTATCAGACGTGCATTGAAATAGTGAAATGCATCGCTTGCATTAACAATCAAACACACTGAAGAATGTGCTGGGGGAAGCCCACAAGTGTCAGTGCCAACACAACATGCCCAACACGCCTGGCAGAACAAAAACATACCAAGTGACAAAGCCACCAGAGCAAAACAAACCCCGTTCCTCAGTCCTCAAAACCCCAAGACAGGCCATCTTATTCGGTCTCAAGCAGACATCAGTTTTTCCATTTGATGCCCTCAAACTGGCAGGCTAACATCATAATTGATTCGCCAGTACATTAGGAGCTCAGTCCTTAATGGACCACAATCGTATGCACATCTTACCCCTCCGCCTACAATTTAAAATGGTAAATGCTGCCGAAAGATTCACACTGAATTTCCTGGATATAGTGCAAATACTCTAGACAGCTTAATTCCATTGAAGAGGATGCAATTTCAAGGTACCAATGGGCTTGCCCCTCCAAATCGGATTTAAAAGATGATTTTGTAAAATATCTGCGGCTGCATGTACCCCGTATACTCTTCAGAGTCCAGGTATGAAGTTATTTTTGATTCTTACTTGGTCAATAAGTGGCCTCCTGTAAGGATTGGTTTCTTGCAGGACGTTTGCCCAGAGCTCAGGATCTTTCCGACGAACCAAGTAACGCGACAAACTTTTGAACAGAGAGTTCTCATTGCACACCTACAAAAGGAGGAGAAAAATAGCTCATGAATATCCTTCAATAGTTTTAAACAGTTTAAAGCGATTTGACAGGAACTCAAGGTGCAAATTTTTCCACAGAGGGTGTTGTACATATGCAGCTAACTGCTAGAGTGGTTGCGGTAGGTATATTAACATTTAAAGGTAATCTGTATGATTACATGGATAGGAAAGGCCGAGAGGGATATGGGCCAAATGCAGCAAATAAGACCAGGCCAGTGATGTTGTGGGGATGGAACTGGACTCTCTGACGGTGGTGTCTGAAAAGAGGATGCTGTCCAAGTTGCATGCCATCATGGCCAATATCTCCCATCCACTACATAATGTACTGGGTGGGCACAGGAGTACATTCAGCCAGAGGCTCATTCCACCGAGATGCAACACAAAGCGTCATAGGAAGTCATTCCTGCCCGTGGCCATCAAACTTTACAACTCCTCCCTTGGAGGGTCAGACACCCTGAGCCAATAGGCTGGTCCTGGACTTATTTCCTGGCATAATTTACATATTACTATTTAATTATTTATGGTTTTATTACTATTTAATTATTTATGGTGCAACTGTAACGAAAACCAATTTCCCCCGGGATTAATAAAGTATGACTATGACTAAGTGATGGTTGGCATGGGTGAGCTGGGCCAAAGGGTTTGTTTCTCTGTTGTATTACTCTGACTCCAAAATCAAGACTGAATTATCAAACTTATGCTCAAATCTTAGTGATACTCTTCCCCTCTGTTCCTATCGGCCCGCTTTCCCTCCCTTTGCTCCATTCTTCACCTTCCTTATGAAATTTCATAATCTGCAGTCCTCATCTCCACTCATCACCGCCCAGTTTCTGTCACCATCATGACCCTTCTCTCCCCAACCCAATTCCGTCTGCAAATCCAACAATCGTTAGTCCTGAAGAAGGGCCTCGGCACAAAACGTCAACAATTTGTTCATTTCCATGGTTGCTGCCTGACCCGCTGAGATCCCACCTACTGCTTGCCACCTTTGCCCCATAACTCTATACTTGCAACCTCTCCTTTCAATCCAGATGGAGTCACACTCCAAAACGTCAACTGTATTTCAATCCACAGATGTTGCCTGACTTCCTGCAGCAACCTTTTAAAAACTTAAAAATAAGTTACTGTTTTCTCCGGTAAAGGTTGTGTCAAGGTAAGGTGTCAGTGTTCAGGATGAATTCAGTGAGTTAAGTAGCAAGCTTGAAAAGTTATATTCTTCAAGGCAGGTTGAAGTTTCAAGGCACATGCCAACTTAAGCCGAGTTCCCAATGCATTCTAATGCTAATTATTACATTATTTAACACTATGAAGCTTCTAGGTTACTCAATTAGCTTGTAAGCATCCATGAACATTACTTCAAAATGCTTCTACCTGGCATTTCACTGACAGCCTCGCTATGAAATAATAAATGAAGGGCAAACTATTTTTTTTTACATTTTTGTAAACTACAAAATTTACAAAGGTGTTGTCAGAACTCAAGGACACAATATACAGTGAAACACTTAATAGGTTAGAATTTTATTCCCTGGAGTGTAGGAGAATGAGGGGAGATTTGATAGAGGTATAGAAAATTATGAGTATAGTTAGGGTAAATGCCTGACACCAGCCCCCTAGGCCTGAGTTGACGTGGTCGAGTCGAGTAGGGTAAATGCAAGCAGGCTTTTAGGTGAGATTCGAACTACAGGTCATTGGACAACGATGAAAGGTGAAATACTTGAGGGGAACCCGAGGGGAAATTTCTTCACTCAGGAGGGTGGTGCAAGTGTGGAATGAGCTGCTAGTTTAAGTAGCGGATGCAGGCTCAATTCAGCATTTGAGAGGTTTGAAAAGTACATGGATGGGAGGGGGCCACGATACAGTTTTGGGTCAATGAGACGAGGCAGAATACAGTTTAGCACAGCTCGGTACTGTAGCACTGATTCTATTGGTCTGTAACAGGCAACCGCACCCCCCCCAACTCACATTGATGAGCTCCATGTCACACTGGCCTCGTTCATAGGCCACACAGGCCAGGTGAGGGTCCCTCTTTTCACAGTACTTGCCCACCACTCTGCTATCGTAATACGGGTTCTCCCGCAGGAAGCGCTCGGGATTGTTGTTGCTGTCGATGTAAATCTTTGCCAGTGCATTGTGGGTGGCCGGCTCCTCACAACCTTCGTGGATTCGAGATTCCAGCCAGGGGAGCAGCAACTTCAACCTGCAAACAACGTACAAACTTACAACAGGAAGCACACGCTTTTCCAAGTTGGCTAATAAGCATCATCAGGCAACACCAGGCAGTCTGAGAGAACAAATACCAAATCAATTTGGAATGAAAGAGGGTGGAAGGTGAGCTGGTGGAGCTGTACAAGATAGAGTAATAGAGAGTGGACAGCCAGCAGGGTGGAAATGGCCGGTACAAGGGGGGCATCATTTTAAGGTAACTGGAGGGAAGTATGAGGGGGGGGGGGTGAGAGAAAATTGTCAAAGATAGATTTTTTAAAAATAGAAACAGTGCTAGGGGAGCGGACCATGCTGACAAGGGTGGTAGCAGAGGCAGTTACATTAAGGATATTTTAGACTCAGACAGGCACATGAATGAAAGCGAAATGGAGGACTATGTGGGAGAGAAGAGTTAGATTAATCTTAGAGTTGGGTAACAGATAAGCACGATTGAGAGTTGAAGAGCACGTGCATTTCTGTTCTGTAATTCATCCCAGTCTTACAAAGATTCGACAAAAAAGTTTGGGGGAACAGAAACAGGTATACAATACCTATAAAAAGTATTCACACCCCTTGGAAATTTTCATTTTTTATTGCTTACAACATTGAATCAGTGGATTTAATTTGGCGCTTTTTTTTTGACACCGATCAGCAGAAAAGACTTGTGTCAAAGCGATAATAAATTTCTACAAATTGGTCTAAATTTATTACTATTAAACACAAAATGATTGCATAATTACTCACCACCTTCAAGTCTGTGTTTAGTAGATGCGCCTTTGGCAGCAATTACAACCTTGAGTCTGTGTGGATAGGTCTCTAGCAGCTTTGCACTTCTGGACATTGCAATTCCATCCCCCCCCCCCCCCCCCCCCGTTATTCTTTACAAAACTGTGAGATCGCAAGGGGATCATGAGTGAACAGCCTTTTTCAAGTCGCCATAAATTCTAACTTGGATTGAGGTCTGGACTCTGACTTGCCGACTCCAGGACATTAACTTTGTTTTACACCATTTCTATGTAGCTTTGTCTTTATGTTTGGGGTCACTGTCTTGCTGGAAAGCAAATCTTCTAAGTTGCAGTTCTCTTGCAGACTGCATCAGGTCTTCCTCCAGGATTTCTCTATTTTGCTGCACTCATTTGACCCTTTACCTTCATGGGCCTGCTGCAGTGAAGCATCTCCACAGCATGATGCAGCCATCACCATGCTTCATTGGAAGGAATGGTTGTGTTTTTGGTGATGTGCGGTGTTTGGCTTCTGCCAAACACAATGTTTAGGCTGATGGCCAAGAAGCTCAATTTTGGTTTCATAAGACCATAGAATCTTCCAGCTGACTTCAGAGTCATTCGCATGCCTTCTGGCAAACTCTAACCAAGATTTCATGCAAGTTTTTTCCTGCAGTGACTTTCTCTTTGTCAGTCTCCCATAAAGCTGTGAATGGTGAAGCACCAGGGCAACAGTTCTTGTCTGCGCAGTCTCTCCCATCTCAGCCACTGAAGCTTGCAGTGAGTTGTCATAGGTCTCTTGGTGATCTCCCTCACAAGCCTCCTTCTTCCACAGTCACTCAGTTTTTGAGGGCTGCCTGATCTGGGCAGATTTACAGCTGCGCCATATTCTTTCCATTTCTTGACGATTAACTCAAATGTACTCGAAGGGATATTCAGTGACTTGGAGATTTTCTTGTATCCACCTCCTGACTTGTGCTTTACAATAGCCTTTTTGCGAAGTTGCTTGGAGTGTTCTTTGTCTTTATCGTGTAGTTTTTGCCAGGATACTGACTTACCAGCAGTAGGACAGATTTATTTTTACTACAATCAATTGAAACATCTTGAGGCTTCTTCACCAAGTATATTTAAGAAACAGTTGGATAGGTTTTTACATAGTAGGGGAATTAAGGGTTATGGGGAAAAGGCAGGTAGGTGGAGCTGAGTTTACGGACAGATCAGCAATGATCTTATTGAATGGCGGGGCAGGCTCAATGGGCTGGGTGGCCTACTCCTGCTCCTATTTCTTACATTCTTATGACTGCACACAGGTCTCCAAAAACAGATCTCCATTTAACTAATTATGTGACTTTTAAAGCCAACTGGCTGCACCAGTGATGATTTGGTGTGTCATATTAAAGGGGGTGAATACTTATGCAATCAATTATTAGTGCTTTATATTTTAATTTGGATCACTTTGTAGAGATCTGTTTTCACTTTGACACAGAAGAGTCTGTTCTGTTGATGAGTGTCAAAAAAAACCACCAAATCCACTGTGATTCAATGTCATAAAACGATAAAAAGTATTCAGGAACCCTCCCCCCCCCACCCCGGAATTTTTCATGTTTTAAAGGGGTATAGCAGATACCAAGCTCCAAAACAGAACAATGTTACAACCACAGGGTTGTGTACAAAGCACTTTATAACCAGTGAAGCCCACCTGCTTTAAATTTTACGGATGTACCAGATCAGACTTGTTATTGACATACATCAATAAATTTGTTTAGTGGCAGCAGCACAATGCAATAATCTTTTTAAAACTACAAGTCAGAATAAAAACAACAAAATAATGAGGTAGTGTTCCTGAACTGTTCAGAAATCTGATGAAGCAGGGGAAGAAGCTGTTCCTAAAACGTTGAGTGGGTGCCTTTAGGCTACTGCACCTCCTTGATGGTGGTAATGAGAGGAGGGCATACACTACACCTTTTGGTTAGCGGTCTTGTTTATCCAGACTCTAAATGGACAAGCGTATATGCCTATACAGAGTATGAAAACAGACCAGATCAAGTCAATGGCAGAGAGGAACTGGGTGTCTGGAGCAGTGCTTGGTCCTGAAAAATCCTTCCATGCCTCAGCTGAGGAAATCTGAAATCAGTATGGATTATTCCAACTACAAACCCATGAAGCGCATCTGCAAAGAATCAATCACTTTGGCAAGATTAAGCTTAGCCTGAAGAGTCACAGAATAGTTTTGATACCTGTTTCGTTTCTCTACTTCAGCAACCAGCTCATCCGTGGAAAACTGTCCACGAACGACGAGTATCAGATTTTTGATGACATCTTCAGAACAATCCACATCAAGCAGCCCTCCAACCACGACTGGCAAACGACTTGGATTCACCTGTGCAAATATAATTGAGTTTTTGACACATTTTAGTTGCAGTAGAATAGAGATGTATGTGGGCAAAATGGACTCTTTGCATACAAACAGCAACAAAAATGGCAAATTTAGCTTTCCACCCCAGAAACCATTCCCAAAAACCCACAAACCACTAGACAAAAGCATTGTCCCTCAGAGTTCTCACCTTCTGAACATAGATCTCAATGTATTTCTGCAGGTTGTTGCGGTACAGATATAACACCAGGTCGTGCACAAAATCAAAACGATCACACACTATTATCAGTGGCAGCTGGTCCGTCAATTTGGCTTCCTGGAAACAAAATATAACAAGTAGTTTTGAAGTTCAAAAGCACAAACCATCTGTTGTTCTTGACGGAACCAAGTGTGGAATTTTCAGATACATAACCTTGATGTGCAGATAGGATGCTGCTTTCCTCCAGTAGTAAAAGCACCTTGTCAAATTATAATTTTTTTCTTTTGGCGTGTGCATGTGAGTCTGTGCGTGTGTGTCTGCGTCCGTCCATGATGATGTCTTTTTCATGGCTTTTACAAGGCGCAGGGTGAGAGAGAGACTGTGTGGCGCATCACTCCTTCACACAGACATTTTTGCAGTATTTTTCCCTTTATTTTACAAGGTCGAGTTGCGATCTTGACACTCAACCTGGCACGGATGGAAAGTGCACTCGGGAGCAGACCTGACTGGTTTCGAACCCTAGAACCTCCGTTCCCGGGTCCGGCACCGATGTCGTTGCGCCACCAGCCAGCCCAAATTA
This sequence comes from Mobula hypostoma, assembly GCF_963921235.1. Taxonomy (NCBI): domain Eukaryota; kingdom Metazoa; phylum Chordata; class Chondrichthyes; order Myliobatiformes; family Myliobatidae; genus Mobula; species Mobula hypostoma. The sequence continues at coordinate 7,798,700 of NC_086119.1, forward strand.
TAAATATTCTAATGTACGTCCTGTAATGGATCACTCAAGTTATGCCAAAAACATTTAAAGAGGCAGCAAAAGGGATCATGTCCAAGACATGCTCAGGAAAGGAACTTTAGTGTTAAGGAGATTGACCTGAAGAACAAAAGATAAATAGGGTTTACAATGAAGAGCAACACACAAAATACTGGAGGAACTCAGCAGATCAGGCAGCATCTATGGACGGGAATAAACAGTCAACATTTTGGGCCAAGACCCTTGATCAGCCTCCCATAGATGCTGCCTGACTTGCCAAGTTCCTCCAGCATTGAGTGTGTTGCTCAAGATTTGTAGCATCTGCAGAATTTCATGTTTACAAAGATTATTTTACCTTTATACAATCTACTTACTGGTTAACATTTTACCTCAAATTCTAGTCAAAGTCTCAGTTAATTCAAACAGATTCCAAAACATTAAGCTTACTCAGTATGTCGCACTAGCTGTGGGCGACAAAAACTCAAAAGATGTTTGAAAACTGTTTTGGCAATTCTTACAATCAAATAAAGGCATCTTGTACACGTGTTCCTCTAAGGAATGAGCAGCTATCTACGAACAGGGTTCTAAAAACAAGCCATTAAGTCTAGCTCATCTTAAATGCATCTTTGTTCTAATCACCAAATCTAATCCATTTTAACACAAGGACATGGCACACACTGCTTAGCAGAGCAAGGAACATTAGAGATTCTGCTTGCAACAGTTAGTGGCTCCTGCACCAGATCTGTAGCCTTCAATGCTAGCAAGGCCTGCCCAAATTTTTCTCATTTTCAACCTTAGCATAATACCTTTTCAGCGACAAGCCAGATTAGATGCATTAAGATAACAAACCCAAAGCTATTGCAATGATCTTCAAGTTTGCAATTACTGCAGGATTAGCACTCTGGGACTGGAAAGCAGATGTTAACAAATGGATGGAATTTTAAATCTGATTTGGAAAATGCACTTCAGCCAATCTGCAGTATACTAACTCCAAGTGCTGTGCCCCGTTCTCAAATGGCCCATTTCTGTCATGTGTACTTAAACAATCCTGCAAGAAACATCTCTGGTTTAGTTCTTATCAGCAACATTTCTGCCATTAGAGGCTGAAGAAATTCAATGTTCCCATCACCTCTTACCAATTTTTAACAAATGCACCATAGAAAGCACTCTGTTTGGATGCATTATGGCTTGATATGGCAAACGCCCTTCAAGTGACTACAAGGAACTGCACAGTTGAGGATGCAACTCAGTCCATAGAGAAGAGGCTGATTCCCGTGTGCTGTCTACACTTCATGACCTCAGTAAAGCAGCCAATATAATCAAAGATCCCACCCACCCTAGGTATCCTCTCTTCTCCCACTGGGCAAAAAGATTCAAAAGCCTGAAAACATGTACCACCAGGCTAAAGGACAACTCAATCCCACTGTTCTCAGATTCATGAATGGACCTCTTGCACAACAAGATGGATGCAAACTCAAAATCTACCTCGTTATGATCTTGAGTTTATCGTTTACCTGCACTGGACTCAGTAGCTTTTACACTTCATTCTGCATTGTTATTGTTTTACCTTACTCTAACAATGCACTGTATACTAATCTGTACGAACAGCATGCTTGATAAGCTTCCTGCTGTACTTTGCCACACGTGACAATTCATTTTTCATTCAGCAACACCTCAAGACTTTGTACCAAGGACATTTTATGGGAACACCAAAACCACTCCTATTTAAGACAAGGAAGTGAAATAACTATAAACATACAATTCAACTGATAAAACTTGATGATTAAGAGGTTCAGCATCTGGCTCACTGGGGCCCTACTTCTATGCTCTTTAAACTCACTAAATCAGTGAAAGATTATACCATGCAAGAGTGAGGTATTAATTGGAAAAAACAAATAATCTGGATAATCTAGCAGCATGCCACCAAGCCCATCAGCCTAAAGTATTACTGTGTTAAAACCTCTACCAAACCATAAAACTCTACTAGTCAGGGCTCATGTTGGACACAATGCAGTTGTCAATATTACCAACTGCTATTTCCCTTGCTTTCATGGACCAGTTACCAGTGAGTTGGCCTCAAGTTGCTCAAGGTGCCCAATGCCAGTTCGGTAGCTGTGAAGTCAACTAACCTGACACCAGATTCCGATTTCCATTTTCCATTTAAACTGAGGGGTTCCAAATATTTAACTCTGCCTTCTGATACTGAATGTCCACTTCTGCTCAAAACGTTAACTTACAAATTTGTCAATCAGCATCAAATGAATTGCAAATCATTTATCTCTGGACAAACTGGTGACAGACGCAGCTGAAATCCAACATTACCCTCTACCCCACGATCTCCCTTGCAATCAGGTCTGCCCAAAGTTGGACACTAACTTTTAATGTGGATTAAGATCAAGGTCATCTCTTACCCATTTTAAGAAACCCGGTGAGGTTGGGGTCATTTAGCTGGCTTAACTTTTTTAAACTGTTGCCAAAATTAGCATTTATTGTCCATTCCCCAATTATCCTTCAGTAAGTTGCTCAGAGTTAGAAGTCAATCATTCTAAGTTATAAACTAGACAAGACAGGATGGCAAGTCCTCTTCAGATAACGTGCTTTTCTGATGCTTTCTCTAACCAATCCTAGATACTCATTCAATATACTGAATTCCCCTGATGAGATGGTGAACTTGGATGTGCATTATCAGTAATCCAGCTAAGTGGATTAGTCCAGTGAACCTGCCATACCCCTATGCCATATCAAGTCTTAGTTTTCATTGGAAAGTATCAGATAAAGATGGATTTCATGTGTGCAATTCAACACTGCTTGCTTGACTGAAGATGCAGCCTGGACAATTTCTCAGGTTTGGGAGAGTGCGTGGTAACAGTCAAGACCATTTAGCTTTACTGTATTTTAATTTGGAGGTCTAAATATGAACTAAATGCTTCACCAAGACAAAGTTATTCAGCTCAGTCCGAATGCCCCATCATGCAAGACTGCATGCAAAACAGTTTTAAATGCAATGCAATTGGGCAGACATGTGGAAAAAGAAACTTGTGAATCCCAGTATATAGCTGATTTTAATTCCATCTCCATATCCAAGAGCACTATCCTGCACCAATACAGAAGGATCATGTCTGTTTTAACAAAAGGGAAGGAGAAAAAGAGGCAACCTGCATGTAGTTTACCTGATACATGTCCTGCTCATTCCAAATACAAGGAACAGCACAAAAGACAATAGGCTCCGTCAACAGCTGGTCACCATATTCAGAAATTGATAGCAGACCAAGCTTAACATTCTCAAACATTAGTATTAGAAGAATAAGCTTCTACAGCTTTGTCAGTTCTATTGCAGCAGGAAGCTTTAAGCACTTAATGGCTGCCTTCATAGCAATGAATTAAAGGTTTTTAGTCAACAGGTTTGACGTTTGTGGTGGTAGGGGGTGGGAGTGAATGGGATCTGTAAAACAAGTAGATCAACGCAGAACAAATTAAGGTACAAATGACCAATCTCAGCCACAAATTCAACACCTCATTTTGAAAACCATCCAAATTTAGTGCAAGCCTTCTGAGCCAGTAGTGCATTGGTAAGGGCAGGGTAGCTATAAAGCCTTTAAAATTAGTTCAGACAGGTTAGGGCCCATTGCTTCAGCTCAGGGCAAGTGGGCAAACTGGATCGCTGATTGGAGACAGTAGGTGAGGAAGAGGGTCGTTTTCAGAAATGGATATCCAATACTTTTAATACCCAACTAGGACCTGTGCTGGAACTGTTACTGTTTGAAATATACATGTCTTGGAGGCAAGATTTGCAAGGATTACTGATTGAGTAGAAGATGGTTTTAAGTTTTAGAGAGAAAATCTATTATCATTGTCAAAGTGGACTGAAGTGGCAAATGGAGTTTAATCCAGAAATGAGGTGATGCATTTTAGGAGCACTAATGAGGCTAGGACATCTTTTGAAATAAGGGCTTGGTGAATGAGGAATGGAGGGATCTTGGAGTACAAAGTCCTTAGATCCTGGGAGGTAAAATGGCTAGGAAGACAATGTTGGCCCTCCCTGGTCAGGACACGGAATACAGATTTTGTCCCAATTTCATAACGATTGGGTATGTAATTATTATGAAGTTGGAGCACAATCGTCTACATCTGCATTCAGTATCATGGCCAATATTCTATGCTTAAGACATTCTTCTATGTATTCCTGTGTCTTAGGGGGCCCCTCAGTGGTCAGGACACTGAATGCAGACAGATTATGTAACATAAAAGCTCAGCCAGAGCCCAGCTGAAGTTGTGTTCGTCACAGTAAAGACAAGAGGTAAAAGCACTGGAGAGGTGCAAAGGAGGTTCACCAAAGTATTGCCTGGGATGGAGCAGTCATGTGGAGAGACTGCAAAAGCTATGCTTGTTCTCCCTGGAGCAGTTAAGAGGAGAGTAATTGAGGTATATAAAAAGGAGTACAGATTGGAAAAGTTTTCTACCCTGTACCCAAAAAAACAAAAAAAAAGTAGATAAATCTAGATAGCATTGGCTTAGAGCAAGGGCAGAAGGAGATACAAGGGAGATCTTCACCCAAAGAATGGCAAGTACCTGCTTGAATGACAAGATTTTCTTGAGAGAATGGATGAAGCTGGTTTGCTGAGAGCATTCAAGAGTCGCAATGAGTATTCAGCATTGCTCAAGGGTTGGGCTTGGATTAGTATAGAATGGTGCTCACTGGTCAGCCTAGATAAGCTGGGACAGATAACCCATTTCATGCTGTGTGACTTTGATTACCAATGCTTGGTCTTGAGATTCAGCCTAGATACTTTATGAATGAGTAGCCTGAAGTTCAGCTTAAGAGAAGTGAACAGTTTACTACACAAAAAATTGCAGGGGCCTACATCAGGAAAACAGCAAGTGCAGATATTGAACCATTTTTGGCAACCAAACAGCTTCATAACAGATTTAAGAGACTCTTCGATGGGTACATGGATGAAAGAGAAATGGAGGGTAGTAGAATAAAAGCATAAGATTGATCTTGGAGTAGGTTAAAAGGATGGCACAACTTTACAGGCTGAAGGGCCTGTACTGTGCCATGTTCTACAATCAAGCCAACTCAAACATGTGTATTTTGTGCCAACAGGCATCAACTGGGACAAATATAGGAAATCCTATTTATTAAACATTTCTATGGGTTAGTCAGCAAAGTTGAATCCCAGGCACAAACAGGAACTTCGGGGCATGGGGCAATCGATAAAGAAATTTGTTTGGAAATAAGGATTGCAAAGCAATCTGCTAAGCAACAGTAATACCAGCTATTAGAACTGACCTACAGAGTTTATGGAGGAGCTTGACAAATGGAAATAATTTACCTTGAGGAAGTTCTTCACACGTTCTGGGTCATAGCAATTGCTTTCACGACAGATTCGCTCCACCTCCTTGATCTGACCGGTTTTGCAGGCAGCCTGGATATATTTGAAGTGGACTTCTGGATCTTGACTGAAGTTTACAATGGAGCCCAAAAAGTAGAACAGACCTTAAAAGAAAAGCTTGTTATAGTATGCCGTTCACGAAGGAAGCAGCCACCTTTACTTGATATCCATGGACAAAATCCTCATGCACTTCAAATTTCAGGTTTAAAAATCTTGCATGCAAAATTGGAACTATTCATCAAAATGGACAGACTATGAATCATAAACAAGAGATTCTGCAGATGTGGGAAATCCAGAGAAACATGCACAAAATACTGGAGAAACTAAGTCAGGCAGCATCTATGGAAGGGAATAAACAGTCAAACCCATTCAAGTCCAAAGCGCTGGAGGAACTCAGCATATCAGGAAGCGTCTGTGGAGAGAAATGGTCTCCACCCAAAACAGCTTCCATTTCTGTCCATAGATGTTGCCTGATCTGAACTCCTACAGCATTTTCTACGTAGCTCCAAATTTCCACCATCTGCAATCTCTTATATCTCTACTCAAACCCAAAGCTTTTATTTTGGACACAATGATAATGCCCACAATGTTACTTGGAATATGCCCTGTCGATTTGCCAACTACCTTAACTTGTAATTAGCAATTCAAAGATCTTTTCATTAAAGACATGTTCACAAGACAAAGAGAACGAAGACCAAAGTAAAAGTCACATGAATAAAGGTTTTGTTTATGATTATGGTGCCCAAGGGGTAGGGAACAGGGTAGAATTAGCCAAGACAGGATGGGAAAACAAAGCTTTGTCTAAATTAAAATGCACATCTTTGGATTTCTAACAAAAGGGAAGACAAGTAAGTGCAATATTCAGAAACTTTGCTGAAGTATATTTGCTGTGAAGATAAAAGACTAATGAATGAATATGACAGGTAAATTCTTGAAGTGTGACCCAAAATAATGTACTTGCACCAATTTACTCAACCTAAGAGTAGTGAAGATTGCAGGTTCAAGTTTAGAAAAGTACATGGTAGAAGGAACAAAGGGACTTAGGAATCTTGCAGAATTCCCTAAATGTTAATTTGCAGGTTAAGTGATTAGCAAGGAAAGGAAATGCAACATTAGCTTTCATTTCCAGGGGACAACAATATGAAAGGATGTAATACTGAGGCTTTGGATATCACATTTGGAGTAGAGAGAGCAGATTTGGGTGTTTAACATATGAGCAGCATTCTATGGCTCTGGGCTTGCACTCACTGGAATTTAGAAGAATGGTGCCCCCATTGAGAGAGAGAAACAGAAATTTCATTGAACCCTATTGAAATATTGAATGCCTAGATAATGGATGTGGAGAGGATCTTTTCAATAGTGGGACAGTCTGAAACCAGAGGGCACAGCTTCATTAGAGGAATCCAATATCTACTCTTGCCTTTTACTCTTTATACATTTGAAGAAATCTTTGGTATCCTTTAATATTATTGGCTAGCTTACTTTCATATTCTATCTTTACCTTAACGACTTTTTAGTTGCGTTCTGTTGGTTTTTAAAAGCTTCCCAATCCTCCAACTCCTAATCTTTGCTCTTTGGCTTCTATGTTGGTTTTGACTTCCCTTGTTAGCCACAGTTGCATCATCCCGCCTTTCGAATATTACTACATCTTTGGAATGCATCTATCCCCCGCCTTCCAAATTGACCCCAGAAATTCCATGCACTAGTTCACAGAACCAAGTGGTGACATTGCAAGTTGGCCCAAGTGCTTGCAGGACAGAGGGAATCATCTTTAAATAATAAGGAGGTGGCATTCATTTGAAGACACTGGCAGCTGCATGGGCACAAACTGATTATCAAACAAATTACTGGTGATCCTCTACACATACATGAAGGATCATGGTAAACTTTAATTACATAGGCTGTAGCACTTACTCAAACTGTAATTAAACATGTACCTAGCTAGGAGGGAAATTACAGGACATACTGACTAGGCTGCACTATTCAATTAGAATTAAATTGACAAAAACTATGCATTTGGCTCACTCAATAACTCGAATTTAATGCTAAATCTCCATGAAGGTAATGCTATAGAATTTTTAAACATCTACCTTCAAAGCTCTTGAAAGACTCAAATAGTTCGATCAGTTGCTGTGTTCCGAGTTGCTCATGGTATTTGGATGCAACTTGCACACAGATCTGTAGATTCTGACGGATGTTAGCAGACAGCATGGCACGCAGGCATTCAATAGAATCCTCAACAGAGAGGGAGCCAAAATAATTGACGAGCCACTGTGGAATATCAAAGTCGTAAATATAACATTTTACAACATGAAATTTAACCATATTAGTTTTAAAATTTAAATGAATTATTCCTTCCCCATGTCCCAGAAACAAATTGTGGAACGTTATTACTGACCTCCGGATTGAGGAGGTGGGTGTGGACGACAGCACGCTTGATGTCATAGAGATCCGTATAATGTTCCAGAGCTCTTTGTAGCAGTCCAGCTTTCTCACAGAGTTGAGCAATGTGAGCACGATCATAGTGAGTGAACATCTGATTTCCTAAAATAGCATCTGCTACCTGCAAATAAAACAATGATCAAAGTGTAAAAGGGGGGGGGGGGGGAAATCAAGCATTTTATGACAACATGCCAGGTCTCTACTAGCACACAATCCCCCTTCAGTCCAGATAAAATATCAGATGTTTCTTAAATTGTCAGGGGCTTGATTTGAAGATATAATCACTGTACAGATGCCAACTCCAAGTGAAAGTACCAGATTAGCCAGACATCTGTTACTGAGTCATAGAAAACATGAGGAGCAGAGAGAAAGATATACTGGACATTCTCAACACTGCAGTCACTTCCTTCATATTAAAGTAGGCTAAAGTGATAAGACTATTAGACACAGGATCAGAATTAGGCCATTTAATTCACTGAGTCTGATCCGCCATACAATCTGGCTGATTTAGTTTCCCTCTCAGCCCCATTCATCTGCCTTCTCTCCATAACCTTTAACACCCTTACTAGTCAAGAACCTAACAACCTCTAGTTTAAATATACCCAATGATTTGGCCTCCACAGACACCTGTGGAAATAGATTAGACAGATTCACCACCCTCAGGCTAAAAAAATTCCTCATTACTGTCCCAGGGCAATAACATTCAATGCAGCCTAGCAAATAGTTCAAAGTGTAATTATGCAGAACAGACACTAGAGGGAGGATGAGCCAGCCTAAAGGTACATTGCTGTTCCTTCCAACTGAAGGAAGCAGATCAAATTTAACATGACTGGCAAATGTCCTGAAATTTGTTGCGGGGAAGAAAGAGAAACTGGTTAGAATTAAGGATGACAAACAATGTTATTGCATTTAAAATTTCCAAGTGAACATAGAAGATAAGAAATTTTGCAGGCTAGTTTTGGGTATCAGTGAACAATTTACAATGGAAGACAAACCACACACACTAATCAATCTCCCAGCCATTTTAATTCACAACCTCTACTCCAATCTGCTTGCCTGTGCACTCCTGCAGCTCAAACAACACCTCATCCAGCACATGGTTATAATGCAATCCAAACTACTGAATTTACTAATTTCAGGTAACATTCCTCTTGCAGCACAGATGTGACTGTACCATATTTAAAATTTGCTTTGACACCAACCAAAGGCTCACCAGCGTTTGTGACCTTGATGACAAGCCTGTACCTCACCTTGGGCATTCCCTTGCTCACTGCAACACCCATTTCAGAGTTTTAAAGGTTTTGACCCCAGAGAGCAACTGTTGTTCTCTTCACTGATGCTGTTCGACCTGGCGGATGCTTCCACTGCAGTCAGGAATACAGAAAGGGTGTGCTGGCATTGGAGAGGGTCCAGAGGTTCACAGGATAGATCCCAGAATTAAAAGGCTAATGTGTGTGTTTGATGGCTCTGTGCCTGTACTCACTGGAGTTTAGATGAATGAGGGGGCATCTCATTGAAACCTACTGAATACTGAAAGAACTAAATATAGTGGATGTTGAGAGGATGTTTTCTATAGTGGGGGAAGTCTAGGACCAGAGGGCACAGTTTCAAAATAGAAGGACGTCCACTTAGAACAATGAGGAGGAGGAGAAATTTCTTTAGTCAGAGAAGTTCTGGTGAATCTGTGGAATTCATTGGCACAGAGGGCTGTAGAAAGCAAATCACTGGGTTTATTTAAAGCGGAGAATGACAGGTTTGGGAAGGATAATAAATCAGCCATGACTGGCAGGGCAGACTGGATGGGCCAAATTGTTTAATTGTGCTTCTAGTCTTAAAGGGCATCTACCATCCTTTTTACACTAATTCTACATTAAACCATTCGTCCCACAGCTGCACCCTAGATTCTACTATTCAGCCAGACACTTAGGGCCATGTAGTGGCCACTTAATTTACCAGATTTTATTTCTGATAATGACTGTTAAGCATGAGCTTATTACTAACCAGAAAGTTTTTTTTGGGGGGGGGGGGAATGCAAAAAGAAACAGCACTTCCTATTAACAGATGGTGACAATACCATACGACCCAGGTAGTTTGTTGTCAACACCAGGAAGTTGCTGCTAACCCTAGCAAAGTCTAACACTCACCATACCAGCCAGAGTAGAGTCAGATTCCACATCCCAGTGCAAGGGCCTGGTCCCACCTGGCCAGCAACATCAAGGCCTTTATAATGCACAGGGCCTTGGAGACATCATATCACTGACCATTTTCAAGTATCCAGAGTCCCAAACCCCAAGTAGTTCCAGGCAAAGCACAACTGTCAACGTCTCTATATAAAGATGCTCTTTAGCACTTGTTCTGGAAATTGACGCAAACGACACATTTTATCGTATGCTTCCACGTACATCTGACAAAGCTATCTTTACATCTTTGTTTTTGGACAGCCAAGTGAAGTAACTTTGTCGGTCCACACTGAAAGCACCACTGCAGCAAAACCTGTACCTGGGGAGCGTGCATGAGGTTCATTTCCAGGAGCCGAGTCTGGAGGGCACCCTCCGATGGACGGTTATTCTTCAGAGCATCGAGCAGGAAGGATGTGCATTGCTGGATCAGGTTGTATTCCATGAACACGTCGACAATCTGCAACAAGATCACAGTTGGAAGTAGAGGATCTCCTCAGCTTTATATTATTGGACACTCACCAAGGTGCAATGAAATTCCTTGCTCCCATGAAGCCCAGTAAACAGCACACACGGTAATAGATACAGCAGCAAGTTTAGAACAGAATGATGCAAACTAACACAGTGCAATCTGAAGTAGTGTAAACAAATGCCGAAATGAGAAAAAAAAACAGAAGAGGTGAATTAAGGGTTCAAGAAAATGGCAGGATCGCAGTGGGTGGGGGATGTGAAAGAGGTGATTGGTTCGGAAATTAGTGACTCACTATGAATCTATCATGGTCCAGATGCGAGTTGATGGCAGACTAGCCAGAATATGTTTGGTAGACAAGATGGGCCAAAAGAGCCTGTTACTGTGCTGTGGCATTCTTTGGCTGAAGAGTGATCGTGACAGGAAAAGAAGCGACCTTCCACAAACATTAAATGATGCAGATGGTCTAGTTCGACTGCTGCACAACTTCAGCAGGCTTCCATATCAGCGGTGGCCAAGGGTCACTGGATGAACTTCAACCAAGTCCAGGCACAGTAAACATTCTGAAGGTAAAACTAACTAAATTTTCTCTACAGCATATTGAGAAATCAGCTCTGAGCTAGCAACCCTGACTGGATAAACAAAACTTATGGAAACGGCACTGAAGTGTCCTTCCACGTCTGTGTGAGACAGTATTCCTGAGTCTTCACCCAGGACTTACCTAAGTGAGAGTAAACAGAGGGGAAACTACTGACATGATGGAAGTCATGAATGCCACCAGAGACAGAGGACCTTCAATGGTGCCCTAAACACCAGCAATGTAACGAGAAGAAAATTGAGGGATGATTCAAGCATTTTCTACTGCCTGGTCTTCCATTAAAAAAGGAAAATTAAATTACATAAGAGGAAAGGGTTAGATCAATCTTAAAATAGGTTAAAAAGTCAGCACATTGTTGGTTGAAGGACCTATACTGTTCTGTTTAAATAGTCCTGTAATCCCTATTTGCAAGAATCAATCATGCACTTGGCTACCCAGCACAAACTCACTGATTTGATGCTTAACAATGCATTTCACCAACAAGAGAAAATCTACGGATGCTAGAAATCCAAACAACACACGAGATGCTGGAGGAACTCAGCAGGCCAGGCAGCATCTATGGAAAAGAGTGAACAGTTGATGTTTCAGGCCAAAACCCTTCATCAGAAATGGAGGGAAAAAAAAGTGAGAAGTCAGTAAGGTGGGGGAGGGAGGGGAGAAAATAGTACAAAGTGACAGGTGATAGGTAAAACCAGGAGAGAGGGAGGGGTGAGATAAAGATCTGGGAAGTTAATTGGTGAAAAAAAAGAGCTGGAGGAGGGTGACTCTGACGGAAGACAGAAGACCAAGGAAGAAAGGGAACGGGGTGAAGCAGAGGGAGGTGATGAGCAGGTAAGGAGATAAGCGAAGGGAAATAGGAATGGGGGGGGGGAGAGAAAGAGGATGGACAGTTACCAAAGTTCAAGAATCTACGTTCATGCCACCAGGTTGGAGGCTACCCAGATGGAATACAAGGTGTTAACCCTCCAGAGTATGGCCTAATGGCAGTAGAGGAGGCCATGGACTGACATGCCAGAAAAGGAGTGGGAAGTAAAATTAAAATGGGTGTGGCCATTGGGAGACCCTGCTTTTTATGGTGGACAAAGCATTGATGCTTGGTGAAGGAACCTCCCAATCTACAGCAGGTCTCACCAATATACAGGAGGCCACACCAGGAGGACCGGATACAGTAGATGCCCCCAACAGACTCTCAGGTGAAGTGTCACCTCACCTTTTTCACTGTATGTTTCAATGCACATGTGACAAAGCTAAATCTCCAATTTCCAAATTACCAAAGCCAACTCAAACCATTCAATAAAATAAGATCCTCATTGGAGTGGGTCCTACAAGGAGGTTGGTACCGGTTATTTTACCTTTAAGCAAAGTGAACAGGAAAGTTTACAAACTTGAACTGAAAATTCATTGTTCCCTGTGAAAACTATTCTAGCCATGCCATTCAAAGTCAGAGCACCACAGCACAAAAAACAGGCCCTTTGATCCTTCAGTCCATGCCACTCATCCACAAATGTACTGTATACTCAAGTAACTAAATACTCAATTTTCACCATGTATTCCAGACGGTCTGCTTTTGCTACAATTCAGAGTGGAATTGCCACAATTATTGCTATATTCAGTTGCCATCTGACCAAAAAAAGTCTCCAGCACGACTTACTCTTTTCCATTGATGCTGCCTGAACTGCTGAGCTCCCCCAGAATAGAGTGAGAGAGAGTGAGTTCGTGACAAAGTATTATGAATTCTTATATCTCTCTCTCTAAAGGATAATCAACCACAGCCTCACATTTCACTCTGTACCAGTAACAACAAAATGCAGTTTTACTTGCCACAAGTCACCAAAAATCTTTGGTTCACACTTAGCCATGAACCCATCAATACTCCATTGTTCTTGAACCTGACTGCACAATGAACATCCTGTAGAACACTTTATGATTCAACAGCAATGGAATTTCCTAGTCAGGAAGACAGGTGCTAGAAAGTCACTCAAAAGACAGCTAAGCCCAGCAGCAGTTTGAACAGATGACTTGAATCAAGTTGGGAAAGGTTTCAGCACAAGACCTTTCATTCCATTTATTGCTATGTTATAATGCATTTTAATATATGCTCCTAAATTCAGGTAAGGACAAGAATCAAATTCTCACCTGGGTGATGTCAGCTAGAGGCTCTTCATCCTGAACCAGCATTTGAGCAAACTGAAGCCCCTGATCAGGCCCAACTCTCATCACATTTCTCAGCAGAAAGATCCAGTCTGGCGAGTATCCAACCTAAGGAAAGACCAGGGAAATTTGAACAAAATGTGAAAGGTAATCCTGTGTCCTGGTAGCAGTCAAAATAGATTCTGTATTTCTACTGTTCAACATCTTGATTTCTCAAGATGCAGTAAAGTATGGACTTACTTTGTGGTTTGTGCCAATATGCTGAAATGCAAATCAACTGCAGCAAAATCTATCCAATTAATGGAAAACAAACCAGCTTGTGAAAGTAACCCACAAGATAATACCGCAGACACGGCCAATAAGTAACACAAGATGGAGTACGGTGAAACAGGGATAGAGTAAAGTAGTGACTAAAATCTATAAAGTATATTGAAAGTAATCCCAAAGAAAGTAAAAGATTAGTGGTTGCAGGGAAAGGAGGCAAGGGAGAAGGCAATGCACAATCTTAGAGCAGAGCACCTCAAGAGTTATAGCCTACTATGCAACCCATGTAAACAGAATCACATCAACTAAACAAACCAGGTCCAATTCAGCTCCCAAAACTGAAAACATCAAGAAATCCATTTCAAGAAGTGGGAAGAGTACATTTTTATAAAGCTTGAATGCAGGCTTAATATGCTCTAAATGAGACACTCATTCATTAGTCCTACCACTGCTGTAAGCAAATCACTGAATTGCTTTTTAAACACAACCTACCTTCTTGGCATACAGAACGATCTTCTGGAATTGACCAGTTTCAGCAAAACACTGGATCACCTTATTGGGGACATTTGCCCTTAAGTAGACACTCAGGGCCAGAGTGGGGTCCACAGATTTCACAATGTCTCCAAGTTCCTCTGAGCATTCCAGCTGCAGGAATAAAGTTAACAAATTAAGTTTTATGTACCAGAGCAAAACCTGAATTTACTTGTCAAAAACTTGTCGAACAACCCAAATTAGTAAGCTAAGTTTATACCCCATCCTACTGATGGGTTACAAAGTCTGATCACTTACAGGTCACAGCAGCAATAAACAGGGTACAATGGATAGCTTTCAGGTTAACTAAGGACCAAATTTTCAATGTAACAAGCACAAGGAGCAAATATAGATATGCAAAATGCTCATTTCAATTCAGTCAGAATCAGGTTTATTATCACTGACATACAATCAGTGGCCACTTTATTCTGTACCTCCTGTCCCTAATAAAGTGACCAATAAGTACACATTGGAGACCTTCTGTTGCTGTAGCCCATTCACTATGGCTTGCGTGTTGTGCATTCAGAGAAGCTCTTCTGCTTACCACTGTTGTAACATGTGGTTATCTGAGTTACTGTCGCCTTCCTGTCAGCTTGAACCAGTCTGGGCATTCTCCTCTGGCCCCTGTCATTAACATGGTCTTTTCACCCACAGAAATGCTGCTCACTGGATGCTTTATGTTTTTCCACACTATTCTCTAAAATCTGGAGACTGCTGTGCACAAAAATGCCAGATTAGCAGCTTCTGAGATAATCAAACCACCTGCCTGGCACTAACAATCACTCCATGGCTAAAGGCACTTGGATCATATTTCTTCCCCATTCTGATGTTTGGTCTGAACAACTGAACCTCTTGATCATGTCTGCATGCTTTTATGCATTGAGCTGCTATCATATGATTGGCTGATTAGATATTTGCAGTAATGAGGTGTACTAGAGTACCTAATACATGAGCATGTCAATAAATTCTTTCTGCAGCAATAAAACAGCGCAATACTTAAAAATTAAAAATTACAAAAATATTACTGCAAAAAGTGTAAAATTGACAAGTATCAATTTTAGTTTAAGTAGGAAAAAATTGAGCTCATTCATTCCCAAAGGTTAGCTAGCTACACGTGTCAGAGTAATACGGCAGGGAAACAGGCCCTTCAGCCCAACTGGTCCATGCTGACAACATCCTCCCTGCTAGTCCCAGTTGCTGGCATTCAGCCCATAACCCTCCAAGCAATTTCACAGGTAAACATCAAGTGATCCAATCTGCCAAGAATCCCACTCCCATGTGGCAATGCACAAGGTCATTAGCTTGCTGTTGGGTTGGAGCACTGAATGCATCTGCTGGGCACAGGGACTACTGCCCGCAGTGAAACGAATCGGAATGCCATCTGTTTGCAGGAAATGTTACCTTATCTTCTTTTAGCCACTTCTCAAGCAACTGCTTACGACCTTGCTGCAACACTGGCCGACAAAGCTCCAAAGATTCAAATTTGTTCAGCTGCCCTTGATCAAGCAGGATTCCAAAGTACTGAAGCAGAGGAGAGGTTTGCCCAGGCTGAGCAGGAACACTCTGAAATCGCCTGATTGTGTCTGGAGTGCGCAAGATACCCTGTTTTAAGAGACAAATACAAAGTCAAAGGCCATAATATGGATAACTGAAATAGAACAGTACAGACTCTTCACCCCACAATTTTGTGCTAGACTAAATTAATCTACTGTCCACACAATGTCCATCTCACTCCATTCTCTGCACATTCACATGCCTACCTAAAAGCCTCATAAATACTTCTATCACATTTGCCTCCACTACCACCACTGGCAGCACTCGTTAAAACATGCTCTGAATATCTCAAGTACTCCAAGATATCACCAAAATGGAAGTCACCATGTCCCCTTGATTTAAAGTGACGCTATCACTAAATTTAGATCATTGAGATGAAGGATATCAATAATATTAACAGCAACTACATGCTGCACAAATGTCTGCTGTTGAGTTGGAGTGCAGCCTCAAGGATAACAAGTACAGAGGGGATCCAGTGATGGGAGTCAGGGTTTCCAGATCATTCCTCAACTTAAGCTGATCAGGTTCAATTATATTCTCCCTTCACTATATGCCCCCTCCTCCACAGAGAAACTATGATCATAGCAGTTCCACTTGCAGACCATAGCCAGTGTGGATTGGTAACATCACCACCAGACTGCACCCCCCCCGCCCCCCCGTTCTACTTGCTTTACACTTGACTGTCTGGCTAAGCACAGCTCCAATGCCATATTAAAGTTTAGTGGCAATGCTATTGTCTTAGGCCAAATCAAATTAGCATATAGGAGAGAAACTGAAAATCTGACTGAGCAGTGCAACAACAACCACCTGTTACTCAACATCAGCAAGACCAAAGGAGCTGATTATTGACTTCAGGAGGAAACCAGAAGCCCATTTTTAATCGGAGGATCAGCAGCTATAAATTATTATTTCAAAGGATTTGTCCTGGGCTCAGCACACAAGTGCAATTACAAAGAAAGCATGGCAGTGCCTCCACTTCCTTGGGAGTTTGCAAAGGTTCAGCATGACATCTAAAACTTTGACAGACTTCTATGGATGCATGGTCAAGAATATATTCACTGGCTGCACCACGGCCTGGTACGGAAACACCAATGCCCTTGAATGGAAAAGGTAGTGGATACAGTCCAGTCCATCATGAGTAAAGCACTTTCCAGCACTAAGCTCGTCTTCATAGAGCATTTTCACAGGAACGCAGCATCCAACATCAGTGACTCCCACCACCCAGGTCACGCTCTCTTCTCACCGCTGTCATCAGGAAGATGGTACAGGAGCCCCAGGACTCTCACCACCAGGTTCAGGAACAGTCATTATCCCTGAGCCATTAGGCTCCTGAACCAGAGGGGATAACTTCATTCAACTTCACCTGCCCCGTCACCGAACTGTTCCCACAAGGACTCTTCATCTCAGGTTCTCAATAGTTGTTGTTATTTATTATTTGTTTCTTTTTGTATTTGCAGTTTGTCGTCTTTTGCACACTGGCTACAGACTTTCATTGATTCTATGGTTATTGGATTTATTGAGTATGCCTGCAAGAAAGTGAATCTCTGGGTCACATATGGTAAAACATGTGCTTTGATCATTTACATTGAACATTACCTTTGGAGCATTTGCAGCTATTTTTGCTGCTTCAGAATAGTTTCCCTGAGCAAAGAGAGCATTGAACTTTCGAGCAAAGAGTTCCTCTGCCCCAGCCAGATTATTGCGCACAGCCATGCGGAGAGCAAGATCTGGGTTCTGCAACACATTAGTGATATAAGGAATGATGTTCTCCTCCTCAACACACACTGACAACACCTGCAAAAACAAATACGATTGCTTAATTATATTATGTACCAAAAAATCAAATACAAACTAATAGCAACAATAAAACCTTCACTATTAACACTGTTCTTGAACAATGAGATTGCCTTTAGGACAGTACATCCCTCTGAAGTTGAACCTGCTCTGGTTTAAGGCATTCAAGTTAACCTATTATTCTTTACTCAAATATCGCGATACTCAACTTTCTTCGACATTTAATGAAATAGGCTTTCATTAATAGAAAGCTGTCCAGATATCTTAATTTATATGCAAGACGACTTTCATTAGGGGAAGGTGGCAAATGATGCACACCTAGTTGAAACTAAACGCTGGAAAATAATTTAAGGGAAGCATAGCATTACAATCCAAATATAACCTACAAGAGGATATAATAAGGTTCGAATTCCCGTACACGGAACGTAAAAAGGCCAACAGCGAAATAGTCATCTCATTCCATTTGGTGAACAAATTAGAACTACCAAATAGCCATCTGCTGGTGCTTGGCTCAATATCCAGAAATCCATCATTACTCAATATGACAGCACATCTGGGCTTCTGGAAACAGTTACCTGGGAAATGGCTTTGGTTTTAACCTATATGTGCACTTGCCCAGCTGGCACAGTACACGCTATAAGTCACAGCACACAGGTCAGGTGGGAAAATTTCACACCCTCATTCATATCTTCAAGGTCAGGATGAGCAGGAATGACTAGTGTAATAACATAAAATCTGGAGTTTATCAGGTTGCTTGGTATTCGGTGGAAAAGTCACCACAGCAATGAATTGCTTAATAAATAAAGTTTATACAATAAATAAGCTCAAAAATTTAAGTTGTTATCAGCAGGCACAAGATTTCGGTCTTTTCTACAGATCACTCCAAAGTGCATCAAGATTAAAACAAAAGTTATCTTATCAACTATGACTGTTCTTGGCCATTTTTTTTTCCCTACATAAGTGCTCTGCCATTGCCTTCCCCTGGGAAGTATTCCACAAGACTGGTGACCCTAGCCATTATCAATATTCTTCAGAGACTCAAACACAAGAAAATCTACATATGCTGAAAGTCCAAGCAACATTCACAAAATGCTGGAGGAACTCAGCAGGGCCAGGCAATGTTTATAGAAAAGAGTAAACAGTTAATGTTTCAGGCAGAGACCCTTCATCAAAACTGGGGGCGGGGGGGAGAGGGGAGAAAGAGGTCAGAGCAGACAGGTAGAGGAAGTGGGGGAGAGTAGCACAAGGTGGGAGGTGATGGGTGAAACAGGGAGACAGGGGGCTGGTGAAATAAAGAGCTGGGAGGTTGATTGATGAAAGAGATAAAGGGCTGGAGAAGGGAGAATCTAATGGAGGACAGAAGGCCTTGGAAGAAAGGGAAGGGAAGGGAAGGAACACCAGAGGAAGGCAATAGGCAGGTAAGGTGGGAGGGTGGGAGGGGGAACTGGTGAAGGGAAGGCCACTACCGCAAGTTCAAGAAATCGATGTTCACGCCATCAGGTTGGAGGCTACCCAGACGGGGTGCAAGATGTTGCTCCTCCAACCTGAGTGTGGCCTCATCACAGCAGTAGAGGCGTCCATGGACTGACATGTCAGAAAAGCAACAGGAAGCGAAACTGAAATTTAATATGTTTGCACATTCAAATGTTGAAAGTTGAGACAGTTAAGCCAGGAAGTACCCACCGCTGGGCAGGTATTCCACCCATTACGGGTGGGACTTTTAGCTCTTGGAGCTGCAAAAATATGTACAATACAGGGTCCCACTGTGAAGGTGGTGATCCCAGAGATGCAGAGACCCATTTGATTTGGCAGGCCAACAATTGCCAATCTTTGTTATTCAGACCTAGGACAACTAGAAAAATCTGTTTACAAGAGAGCAGAGAGGAATGGCTTTTGGAAAGCAGTCTTGAAAGTCAACATTTGCCTGATGTCAGACTTCAGTACTGTAGGTAGTTTTGGGTCCCTTACACAAAAGATGTGCCGGCACTGCAGAGGTCCGGGGTGGGGGGGGGGGGGGGTGGAATTCACAAGAATGATCCCAGCAGTGAAAGAGGTTAACATACGAGGAGAGTTTGACAGCTCTGTGTCTGTAGTTAAGAGTTTAGTAGGAGGGCGGATCTTACTGAAATCCAGATGGAGTGGATGTGGAGAGGCTGTTTCCTATAGTGTGGGGGTTGGGGGGGAGAAGAGTCTAGGATCATAGGGCACAGCCTCAGAATAATACATCCTTTATAGAACAGATGATGAAAACATTTCCTTAGCCAGAGGGTGCTGAATCTGTGGAATTTATTGACACAAATGGCTATGCAAGCCAAGTCATTGGGTATGTTTAAGATGGAAGTTGATAGGTTCTTGATTAGTGAGGGCAAAGGTTACAGAGAGAAGGTAGGAGAATGGGGTTGAGAGGAATAATCAGCCACGACAGAACGGTAAAGCAGACTTGATAGTTCGAATGGCCCAATTCTGCTCCTATATCTACTGATCACAAGGCCATAGGAAAGACCCTACAACAAATTAAGTGCAGGGATATAACAATGTGTGGCAAATCAGTGCAGGTGTGAATTGTGCAGCCTGGAATATCTCAAGAGTCCAATGGTAACATGACCCATTCTAAAACATTAGACCCCAGTTTTACACTGCAGCATTTGCTTACTTCGATGTAATCAAGTGGCATCCTTATCTGTGAAAAGGCAGTTTGGATATAAAACTGAAACTTGACATAGAAGATTAGAAATAGTTATACAATTGAAGCTATGTATATGCGCATGAACTGCCATCTTTGAACTAGTTTGTATATCAGTGTACCTGGCCCTTTCTGTTCACTCCAATTATCCCAGAAGTAGCATCATGTCCTGCCGTGACAAAGATGGTCTCTCCACTAATCCTGTTCATGTAGATGCAGGTACCAGTCTCCAAATCATACAAGTGGATATATCCATATTTAGTGATCAGGAAGACAACATCATGTTTCGTGCTTATCTTGAAATGGAAAAGAAAGTGGGATTAGTTTCATACTGATTTAATTAAAACTTTAATGCACTAGTTTTGGTACCTGCTACCTTCAAATTCTCATTATTCACCAGTAATTTGTCATCAGAGTTTGGATGCTGCAAACAGCATCTTGAAATTAATGAATGTTCTAAATTACCTTAACTATGACAGATGTTTGTGCTGATTTACACTTCGCACCAAGAAATTCCTTCCTCAAGCCAACATCCAGCCCCCAGTGCAAAGTTCAACAGTCCAATTCACATTGAATATGGCATTATTTAACTTTTACAGTTTACTCCATAAATAGGATAGGAAAGTGCTGCAACCATTTTTTTTAAAACAATGAAATAACAACTTACCTGCATCGCAACAGGAAAGTCATTCTGCGCTTCTGGTGGGAAGAAGACATCCACTGCTTTCTTGGCAAAAGGCTGATTCCCTGTTGGAGGAGTACCCACTTCGATGATGTGAAGCTAAAGGAAACAGTAATATTAACAGCATACATAGAGGTAGATAATTAAGCATTACCAGTCAATCTATTGAATCAAACTGCTGGACCAGACATTGTTGGATATCAGTAGCATTTTGTACAAATTAATCCAAAATGGAAGTGTATTGAAAGCTTCCCTGTTGTTACTGTCGGAAATTTCTAGTCATCTTTATATTGCTGGATACAGAATTATCTATCCCACAGAAGGTAGAGGGTTGTAGTAGGCACATGAATGAAAGAAATGGAGGGCGATGTGGGATGGAAGGGTTAGATTGACCTTAGAGTAGTTTCAAAGATTGGCACATTATGGGCTAAAGGACCTGCACTGTTCCATGTTCCACAACCAAAAGTACAATGAGGTTTAGGTATCCTTCAAGCTCACTTTAGTGAGATCCTCAACATACTACAGTCAAGCATTGAATTAGGCACCTGGAGTGAATGTTACACAGACTAGCAAGGGTATCAGGCTTTGTTAACGTGCCGGCTGGTAAGGATGAGAGGGATGGAACTGCCAACACTACCAGTCAGACTTTAAGCTGCTTCAGACAACACTGCAAATACTTGGATCTACAGCAAAAAAAAAGGGAAATAAAAAAGTAGAGGAACTGAGGTTAAGCTGCAATGGAGGAGACAAGAGGGATATCTGTGGAAGCCATCACCCAGCAAATGGGGAAAAAGGGTTTTACCATGTCCCGATGCAGGGTCTTGACTCAAAACGTCAACTATCCCATTTTCTCCCCAGATGTTCCTTGACTTAGAGCTCCTCCAGCAGTGGCAGTTTGGTTTTTTTCGCTTTGAGGTAGGTACTTCACTAGGATTTTTAGAACCATCTTTCCATGGGTAAGCTCAGCTCAAGATCAGCACTTGCAAAGTCGCATGCAGAAGCTTGCAGAAAGTAGGTCAAATTTTAACTCCAAAGACAGGAATGCCTGACCACATAGCATTGTTCAACTGCCCCCACTGCTAGACACCTCATCTCCTCCACTGCTGCTTAGCCTGAGTGGCTCTATATTTTTTTTGCTGTAGATCCCAGTATTTACAGCCTTGCAACTGCCAGCGACATAGCCAACCATGAATAGATTAGGTAGCAAATTGGTTTGGAGCTGGTAATAAATTTCTTGCCAGCTTCTTTAGCACATTTGGACTTCAGAGGGACAATCGAGATATTTTGAACAGCAGCAATTACCCAGTTAACTGGGGAAAGACTATTAAGCTATGGAGACCTACTACTACATGCAGTGGACTCACCTTTCCACCAGCCTGGCCTCTAACAGCAAAGCAGAACAGTGTTGACTCTTCCGCATTCCCTTCCATCTTGAATTGCGCAAATGCTGCTGCGTGGCCTTCAATCGGCTGAGACACTTTCCGATCCAGAGAGTAGAGCTGCATTGCACCCACTACTCTGTTTTGCTGTAAGTAGAAGCGCAACTTAAAAGTTTCCAACCAATTATGCCCCCAAGTTTGATGAAGACCATCATGTGCACTAAACCTTTGGTGCACTGGAACTAATAGATAGTCATTTGCCAACTACCAGCTTTTTCAACTGGACAGCCTTGGCTGTTGAAACTCGAAACCATAGGCCTCTAGAGTTAATATTTTAGTTTTATTTAGAGATACTGCACAGAACAAGCCCTTCCAGCCCAACGACCCTCACCACCCAGCAACCCACTTATGTAGCCTTAACCTAATCACAGAACAATTTACAATGACCGATTAACCTACTAACTCGTCCATCTTTGGACTGTGGGAGGAAACCTGAGCACCTGGGAGAAACAGATACTGAAATAGTGTTGTGCTATTTGCTATGGTACCCGAGAGTCAAAATTTTACGTGAAAACCTCCATGCAAGTGTTGGGCACGTGGCCAAGTGGTTAAGGCATTGGTCTAGTGATCTCAAGGTCGCTAGTTTGAGCCTCAGCTGTGGCTGCGTGTTTGTGCCCTTGAGCAAGGCACTTAATCACACATTGCTCTAGTGTCTGTGTGAGTGGCACCCCACACAGACTTCCAATCTGCACCTTGTAAGGCATGAAAATGCCCGACGCAGGCCTCTCATGGTCTGAGTCAACGTTCCCTCCCCTCCCACCATACAGGGACTTCTGTACGGAAATACAAAACTAGCTCATAAACCTCACTTATGCATTTCCAATCCATCATGACAACAATCTCTTTCCCCAATCTCTCCTAGCTGCTGCTTATAAAACAAAGGTTTAATTTGTCTTAAATCAATGCTATTCATTAAAGTAACATTACAGCAAGCTTCAATACAAATTTAACACTACCATCACCCCACCTTTGAAATTGAGACAATTGAACAAACTTCCAACAAGCCTGCTCATGGAAATAATTATGCCCATACAGGACAAAAGTATGAGTATCTGGTTATTTAAAAAAAAGAACATACCTGAGCAGATATACCAATAAGCAGTAGCCACTTCTGCTTGGCATCAGTCCGATAATTGATGATCTGGCAGCCTGCTAGACTGGAGTGCCTGTCAAAGACCTTCATTGGCTGAGACTCCCCCTCCATACTCCAGTGATAGACAGCAGTGTCAGTCACCAGGGCAATTGTGTTCAGAGAGATCCACTTCCAGAAAGTGACATCGTCCACCATCGTGTGAGCCTTCATTTTACTTTTCATTTCAATGTTAAATATTTGCAATGTTTTGCCAGCTGTAGGAATTTGAATGATTCATTAATCCAAAGTCACTGCCAAAGATACTGCCAAATTGCTCAACCATCTTTATTCTGCTCTCCACATCCCCCTTCTGGACTTAATTTAATGCCACAATTTGTTACCGTTAGGTCAGCTGCACATTCTTAAACTAAAGGATGTGGAATGATAAATTTTAGTTTTCAAATTGGTGAGCAGTTTAAGTGAAGAATCTCCAGGACTGACTCGTCATCTTTGAAAGAAGCTTTATAACAGAGGTGTGAAATAAAGGTATTGAGCAATGTACTATTTATTGTAAAAAGATGCACCTTTTACAAGATTGCATTACATGTGAATGGTGACAGGCCTAAACCAGGCAGACATTCATCTGTATGCATTTCTAGAACAAACCACACCACTCAAGGATGGGAACATCTACAACCAGCACTTGCAACGATGCTACAGTTTTTCTACTTTTAAAAAAAGAGACATGGACCAAGGTTTACAAGATCAGAATAACCATACATTCCCAGAATCCTGAATCACTTTGAAGTAAAATGACCCAAAACTCACCCACAATTCAACACTAATTAGGAATTCCACTCACCCATTCAGAATCCAAAACACCAGACAAGTTTTGATCTTCACTAGTAGACCATTTAGCAATTGAAGATAAATTGATTACATAAAAAACTACATTTACCCAATTGTGGTCAAAAGGCTATTAGAACTTCTTCCCAGTTCTACAAACACATTAATGGCTAAATAGGAGGGAAACTCCCAATTTTGTTTGTTCCCATCCCAAATATTCAGTGATACACAACACTGCCAATCAAGATGCAAAATTTAGACTTAAAAGCTCCATTCTGGTCCAGTTCATAAAGTGCAAATTGCATTTATGCACTTACATTTTAGAATTCTGACTTCATAAAAAATGCCCTGAAGTCACACTGGTGTGCTCCAAAAACTTTGAAATTAAAATTAATTCTGGCCACCCATTCCCAATACAACCAATTTTTTTCTAAAATCTTACCCAAAGTGTTTACTTTTTTTTTTAAAAATGTGCATTTTACTCAATTAATTCAAGTTCTCCAGCTTTACATAGCTGCAAAGAGGGAGATTCAAACTGCAGTTGGCCAAGGCTAAGCTAATCCATTCATTATGCTAAAGTGTAAAAGACATGTTCAAACTACAAATGCAAGTCCAGACTGGTCACTTTTGAAGCAGAAGTTCAGAGCTTCCAACTTTTGTGACGCGAGTACTACATTTCAGAATCTCAGTTCTGAAATGTGAAGTTGGTCAGGATCTAATAAGGAAGTTATATATTTACAAACGGGACCAGTAACCGGAGTTTAATATATTTTTTTAAAAACTCACCATCTACTTATACAAAGTAAGCAGTAAAGAAAAAGTAATTGAATCAGTAAAAAACCAGATACTAGGCATCATAAAAAGCTAGATGAAGATCTGAATGAACTATATGGTGCACATATCATCTGTATCCTCCTAGTGTTTCAAGTGTGTGCCACAACTATAGCTTCCACAATTGTACTGTTAAGTGAGCAGACAGTAGTTCCAATTTCCAATACCTTGACTCCCTGCAGAAAGTCAGCACGAAATATTCTGCACAAAATGATGGATTTTAAGAGCAACATACAAAATACTAGAGGAACTCAGCCGGTCCGGCAGCATCTACAAGGGAAATAAACAGCATTTCCAGTAGAAACCCTTCATCAGAACTGGAAAGAGGGAACAAAGACAGGAAAAGATGGGCAGGGGGGAGAAAGAGCAAAAGAGTACAAGTTGGCAGGTGATGGGTGAGGGGGGGAGAAAAAGACGAAGTGGAGAAGCTGGAGGGGAAAGGGGGGAAGAGCTGAAAGACTGAAGGAGGAATCTGAAAGGAGATGAGAATGGACCATGGGAGAAAGGGAAGGAGGGTCACCAGAGAGGTGATGGGCAGGTTGAGTAGAAAGGGAGCAAGAAAATTACTGAAAATAATTACTGGGGTTTGGGGGGGGCAGAGAGAAGGAGTTGCTAGAAGAAATTAGAGAAAATAGTGATTTTTAAAGCTGGTCTTAATTTGAATATTTAAGTTCAACTAAAAAGTTAAAAACCAAATAAATTGTTCCTTAATTTCAGATAACATTAAAAAGGTTATAGTTAGTTGCATTTCATTCTTAAACACATGTTTGTAACACCTGCATCTCAGGCATGGCAGATCCAATTTCAAACTTAAGGATTTGCGTATAGCACAAGCATTGCTGATCTTAATGTCTGCGTGATGCACACCTCTCCAGTTCACATCCCAATGCTGCAGTGTACTCTGTAACATACTAGAGTGACAGATATTTAAATGGTGTCACTGTATTAACATACAACTGAACTTCTGCAGCAGGACAAACCACTGAAATCTAGACATACAAAATTTACTATGAGTTGGACATTTTACCAGGTTGCCATGTTGAATAGGAACAGGGAATTTTGTGCAAATTGGTTTAAACTGCACTAAACTACTAGGACATCGACTCAGGCCTAGGGGGCCAGCATTAGGCAAGACCGCACTAAAGTAGCCAGGTAATCAGAAATAATTTTGGTTTCACAATCTACCCAAGGTTTTGAAGAACTAGAAGTGTAGAGCAACTGATGCACCATCCCCAAAAGGCTCCTTGCTTGGACTCTTCATTCTTTTTTTTAAAAAAAATAATAAAACCAAACCCAAATAAATGACAGGCTAACAGATGTGTATAGCACTATTTCCATCTAAAGCCAATTCATAAACAAGTTACAACTAATCTTGGGAAGCTCAATTTTGTGCCTTTTTAAATGATGTTGACAGTGAGGAAAGTACGAAGTGAAGGGCCTGCAATACAAGATAAAGCTTGGACAATTTTAACCAAAGTTAAAGTCAAAAGAAACTGGTTTGCAATTAAGCAATGCAAAACAAGCTCTCAATTATAGGTTCCTGTTAACTAGCTTGAGACCAAGAAACCAAACACAAAGTTAGTAGCCACTTTCAAGGACTCTTTACAACTCATGTTCTTAGTATTATTTTTATTTACAGTTTGTCTGAGTTTGAATATTGGTGTTTGTTAATGTATATGAAGTTCTATAAATTGTATTTTCCTGTATATGCCTGCAAGAATCTCAACGTAGTACATGTTAACATACTTTCATAAATTTCCTTTGAAATTTCCTTCAGGAAGCTCAAGATTTACACCGATTGGATTAGCAGCCAATTATATTACTCTCATCCAGAGTGGCCAAATGACTAGACACAATAATGACTAGATGCTTACTTGGCAAGATACATCAAGTTCAAAGTCTGAAAACTAATAATGTTGAATAGCCAAAATATTCAAACAGTTATTTAGATTCCAGTTTAAATTCAGAATGGCTCACATTAGCTTAAAAGTTAACCAAAAAGCAATCACAACCAGTTCTGAATTACAGTTAGTGGTGCAATGCATCATTCTACAACTAACTGAAGGAAAAGTCATCTTAGGGGTTAAACCTCAGTTCTTGCATTACAAACCTTATGGACTTTAGGAATACATTACAGAACTCTGGTTAGATCACTCCTGGAGTATTATGTTCAGTTCTGACCACCTCATCGTGAAGATGTGGAAGCTTTAGAGGGTGTAGAAGAGATTTACCAGAGTCCTAGCTGGACTAGAGGGCTTGCCTTATTTGGAGAGGATAAACCAGCCAGGGCTTTTCTCTTTGGAGAAAAGGGGGGTGAGAGATGGCTTGATAGATGTCTACAAGAGGCATAGATCATGTAGACAGCCAGAGACTTTTGCCCAGGGCAAAAGGGGAATATAAAGGGGAATAATTTTATTGTGACTGGAAGAAAGTCTGTTGGTATGTCAGAGATACGTCTTATTAAAGATAGTGATGGGTGTATAGAACCCATCGCCATGGGTGGTGGCAAAGGCAAATACATTAGAGACATTCACACTGGTACATGGATGAAAGAGAAATAGAGGGCTATGGAGAGGGAAGGGTTAGATTGATCTTAAGGGCAGGTTAAAAGAGATGAGAGTGGATATTGGATCACTAGAAAATAAAGCTGGAGAGGCAGTGATTTATTTATTTAGATACAGCGCAGAAAAGGCCCTTTTGGTTCTTCGAGCTGCGCTATCCAGCAACCCAACAACCCAATTTAACCCCAAGCTAATAACAAGCCAATTTACAACAACCAATTAACCTATCTGGAACGTCTTTGGACCACAGGAGAAAATTGCAAGACCCAGAGAAAACCGGCACATTCCACAGGGAGGACATGCAGAAATTCCTTACAGAAGATGCCAGAATTGATAGTGGAGATGGTGAGGAGAGAATGGACAAGACAA
Source organism: Mobula hypostoma (assembly GCF_963921235.1). NCBI lineage: Eukaryota > Metazoa > Chordata > Chondrichthyes > Myliobatiformes > Myliobatidae > Mobula > Mobula hypostoma. Next base: position 7,826,562 of record NC_086119.1, read on the forward strand.
AGAATAACAGGAATAGGCCAGGGTTACAATGGGGACGAGTGTTATAATCACATAGTTCTTGGGTTAACAAGTGGGGAGGGGGGGTGTTCAGTTAAGGGAGATCAAGATAATGGCAAAGGAGAGTCACTACAAGATGCATGACTTGCAGAACTCAGCTCTGATTGGAAAATACCCCAACATTTTTTTTTTAATATTGGAGAGGGCCAGAAAGGCTGTAACATACTCGTATGGAAAATAAGGTCCAATTCAGGTGCTCCTTAGGCTTCAAAACAACACAGTGCCACAAACAGATGGGTCAGAATGGGATGGAAAATTAAGCTGCATTGCCAACAGTTTTTGTTCACAAGTACATTTGCAGGAAATTGCTAAAGCAGTGACATGATTGATGGTGCAAACTTGTAGTTAAAGACCAAATCTGTAAACGATCTTGGCCCAACAATCGATACTGATACAGGTATCATTAGGGAGACCAAATCAGGCCACAGAAAATAAAAATCTTAGCAACACACATAAAAAATGCTGGTGAACACAGCAGGCCAGGCAGCATCTATAGGAAGTAGTACAGTCAACGTTTCGGGCCAAGACCCTTCGTCAGGACTAACTGAAAGAAGAGATAGTAAGATTTGAAACTGGGGAGGGGGAAGGGGAGATCTGAAATGATAGGAGAAGACAGGAGGGGAGGGATGGAGCCAAGAGCTGGAAAGTTGATTGACAAAAGGGATACGAGGCTGGAGAAGGGAGAGGATCATGGGACGGGAAGCCTAGGGAGAAAGAAAGGGGGAGGGGAGCCCAGAGGATGGGCGAGTGAGAGGGACAGAGGGAGAAAAAAAAATAATAATAAATAAATAAGGGACATGGTACGAAGGGGATGTGGGGCATTAACGGAAGTTAGAGAAGTCAATGTTCATGCCATTAGATTGGAGGCCATGCAGACGGAATACAAGGTGTTATTCCTCCAACCTGAGTGTGGCTTCATCTTGACAGCAGAGGAGACCGTGGATAGATATATCAGAACGGGAATGGGACATGGAATTAAAATGGATATCAGAATGGGAATGGGATGTGGAATTAAAATGCATATCAGAATGGGAATGGAAATCTTACCTTTTAATGCAATAACCTTGCTGGCTGGGTTCATGATGGCACTATCGGCTGAGATTGGACGGCGAATGGGATTGTTGGGCTCATTCATGTCAATGATAACCACCTGGGCTTGCTCACCAACTTTTTCTCGAATACAGATGAACTTATCTGATTCCATAGTCAGGGTGCTGAATCCAATATTAGCAGGATTAATGCCCAGATTTTGGAGCTGAAACCAGAAGAGCATCAATGAGTCAATGTTCAATACATTTATGAACAAAGGCAAGAAAAATGTTAACATTTCACCCTGATGCACCAAATAGAAGCAGGATTAAATTATTAGCCAGCATTTACCCTACATACAGACATACACTAACAACCTGGCATTTTGACAAGTACTGACAACACTCCAGTGGGCAAAATCCCAAATAAGATGCAGAGTACAGGAAGGTGACAGAAACCTAGTGACATGGTGTCATCACAACAAACTTTCCCTCACTGTTAGCAAAACAAGAACTGGACAGGAAGGGGGGGTGGGGAAGGAGGAGAGAATGGATGGTGTACATGTCTCTGTGTACATCAACAATGCTGAGTTCAAGAGAATTGAGAATTTCAGGTTCTTAAGACTGAACATCAACAGCCAGTCCAGCCATGTAGACACCATTGCAAGAAAGCACACCAGCACCTCCATTTCCTCAGGAGCACAACAATTTATACACCGCCATCTTATCTGGATGGCTCATGGCTTGGTATTTGCTCTGCCTGCGATTCCAAGAAACTGCAGAGACTTATGGAGACAGCTCAGCTCATCACTAAGACCAACCTCCCCTCCATGGACTCTATCTACGCTTTGCTGCCGTGATAAAGCAGCCAGCATGAACTGAAACTCCACCCAGCCCAGATATACTCTAACCTCTCCCCAAAAACAGATACAAAAGCCTGAAATCACATCCCACCAGGCTCAAGGACAGTTTCTATCACATTGTTTAGTACAGCAAGATGAACTCTACCTGAATTTACCTTAAACTGTCCAAATGAAACTCTGTTAGTTTTCCTTTTTAATACCTCAATGCACTGTGTGAAGAAATGATCTATATAGATGGCATGCAAAACAGTTTCTCACTATACTTCAGTAAATGTGACAATAATCCAATTTACCAACGAGTAAAATGACAAAGAATCAGCTTTAATATCACTGGTAAATGTCGTGAAATTTGTTTTGCAGCAGTATAATGCAATATATAAAAACTAAATTACAGTAAGATACAAATTAAGTAATGCAAAAAGGGAGCATTAAAAAGGAAGGAAGGTGGTGTACATGGGAAGTGCTGTTCCTAAAATGTTAAGTCATCTTCAAGCTCCTGAACCACCTCCTTGATGGCAGCAGTGAGAAGAGAGCATGTCCTGGGTAATGGGGGTCCATAATGATAGATACTGCCTTTTAGAGGCAATAACTTTTAAAGATGTCCAGGATGCTGGGGTGGCTGGTGCTGGCTGAACTTGCAACTTTCCACAACTTGTTTTCTGATCTTGTACGTCCACATCAGATGCTGATGCAACTAGTTAAAGCTGTCTCCATTGACTGTTCTCCCAAGGGGCGGGGGATCAAGAATCCAGTTGCACAGCGAGGTACAGAGGCCCAGAAAGCAACATAACATACAAAGGTAAAAGTCCCCATGAATCCACACTCACCAGAAATGGGAAGAATTAGTTCTTTAAAAAAAATAATCAGAATAGACAAAGGGAACTGGGAACAAATGTTGAAATATAGTAGAAAAAGTGGTCAAAAGATTGTCAAAATCTGCTGCTAAAATTTGAACTACCAATTTTAATTGGCATTACAACTCATCCTGCTGGCAGATGATAAAGCGGGAATGATCTACACAATCTAGCCAAGCAGCAAGTGAAAAAACTATGATGGGAAGGCTCTGATTAGGGAGGTGGGGTCACTGATGGTTCACGATTTTGTAACTGCATTTTCTTTGGCTATGCAGAAGTGAACAGAATTCTTGCTTTAAAAAAAGAGAGAAAGCCAAAGAATTAAATTGCCTTCATTTAAAACTTGCAATGAACAAGGTTTTAATAAGACCAAACTCACCACAATTGCTATTCCTCATTTGCAAGTTCAACAAAAATCCAGGAGAGATTAAAACATTGCCCATAATGGTTCAATTTAAAATATATGTTTAGCTTTACTTCTCACCTCAGGATGTTATGTACCACAACATCTAGAATTTGGAACAAAAATTAGTGATCAATACTTATCTACATTCTCTTCGGATCAGATTACTGGGCTCCAAGACTTTTTGCTTAAAAGTAGATAATAACCTTTGGCAGTGTCCAAAGCTAATAGAATTACAAGCACATGAACGAAGACATCCTAACTAGCACAGCTGATGGCAGGAAATAATTGCAGAATGTCAGAAATTTAATGACATAAGAATACAAGAATGCAAGTTTGTAATATAGTCTATGTTCCACAGTGCAAATAAAAATGACCATCAATGTTGTGTCCCAGATGTCAAAGACCAGACGTTGAGGAACAAAATCAGCTAAGAAAATATTATTTTCTTAATTAAAGGCTGCCAGCACATCATGGGCCAAAAAGTCTATTTCGTACTGTTCTGTGTTCTATATCCTAAATCACTGAAGAACTGTATGTTTCGTTCTTGTTCACCCAAAGGACAAGGCCTACTCAAAACCAACACCAATAGTGTACCCTCCGTTAGGAATAATGGACATCCACACATCTGAGGTGGGTTTGAACCAGAGTTAGTCAGACTAGGTCTATACCAAACAACCAGGGCCACTTTCCAGTGAAGAGTATCCTGCATCGAAATCCAGAGTGAACAAGTTCCACTCTCAGCCGCATATTCAAAATTGTCAATACAGGCAGCAACTAGAAGAGCCTCAAGATGAAGCAATGCATAAGATTCCACAAAGTTGGACTATATCACAACCAGACCAGAATCCCAGACTACAAGCAGAAGGATCTTTAACTCATTTAATACTTGGTCAGCAGAGCTGAGATCCGAGACCAAGGGGATGAAGCAATAATTAAGAAAAATTTTGCAATCACTACTTTAGATTCTTCAGTATACCTAATGTTTCAGATGCACAATTTGATTTGATGCTTAACAATACATTTCACTGAATGCTTTGATGTACATGTGACAAATACAGGTAAGCTTTAATTGCAAAAATCTTGATCCAAAAGGAGATCCATCAGAAGGGTATAAGTAGTCTTCTGTAGCTACTCCTCAGCTTACCTGGGTTCAAGCAAACCCAGTCATTGTAACTGCATCAGATTAGCTGAAAGCCCATGGGTACCCATTAGGTAACGCCACAAAAACCACATGCTCAGATTCAAGGGCTTTTCATTCATCAGCTGCAATGGGTCACTGTGACATACTAGATACAAGGCCCAACATCAACTAGTATTCACCCAAAGGCAGCCATGGGTTACATTAGGATGGCTGAATAATTAAACAATGACACTGTTTAAAAATGGAGAACTAGTAACTTTATCCTTCAACTATCAAAGCCAAACCACCAGCATCCTGCACTGTTCAAGTTTTATAATATAGTGGATTCCAGTTAAATTGGGGCAGCCGCTTATTTGGGACAACTCTTAAAGAACAAAAACTAATTGACAAAATAACCAGGATTCTCTATGTTTACTTAGGACACTATGTTGCTTAACTGGGACAGAAGAACGTTGCAACAGTTTCTAACTAGCATCAATCATGAGCACTTACGTGGCCGATAGAGTGAACCACGCTTAGAGTATACAGTTTTTAAAACAGCACCACATCAGTTGTGTATGCTTTTGTTCAAAAGTGATTGTTGCCACTGATTGTTGGCAAGAAATAAGCAGCAAGGCAATTCAGAATTTTTTTGCTCACCACGGTTTCAAGCATTCAGGCTTGGAAATACCAGAAATGGAGTAAAAATGAAATCAGAATCAGATTTATTACCACCAGCATGTGACATGCAATTTGTTAACTTAGCAGAAGTTCAATGCAATACATAGTCTAGCAGAGGGAAAAAATAATAAAAAATAATAATAATAAATAGACAAGTAAATCAATTACATATATTGAATAGATTTTAAAAACATGCAAAAACAGAAATACTGTATATTTAAAAAAAAGTGAGGCAGTGTCCAAAGCCTCAATGTCCATTTAGGAATCGGATGGCAGAGGGGAAGAAGCTGTTCCTGAATCGCTGAGTGTGTGCCTTCAGGCTTCTGTACCTCCTACCTGATGGTAAACAGTGAGAAAAGGGCATGACTTGAGTGCTGGAGGTCCTTAATAATGGACGCTGCCTTTCTGAGACACCACTCCCTAAAGATGTCCTGGATACTTCGTGAAAACTATTCCACTACTTAAAGTTAGGAACTATAAACATAGAGAACCTACAGCACAATACAGGCCCTTTGGCCCACAATGCTGTGTCAAACAGGTACTTACTTTAGAAATTACCTAGGGTTACCCATAGCCCTCTATTTTTCTAAACTCCATGTACCTATGCAGCAGCCTCTTAAAAGATCCTACTGTATCCACCTCCACCACCATCGCCAGCAGCCCATTCCACGCAATCACCACTCTTCTGCATAAAAAAAATTATGACATCCCTTCTGTACCTACTTCCAAGCACCTTAAAACTGTGCCCTCTTGTGTTAGCTATTTCAGCCCTAGGAAAAAGCCTCTGAATATCCACACGATCAATAAAGAATGAAGGTATTGACAATCATCTTGAATGTTAAATGAAAAAGATTGGGGATGCAATCATTGGCAGCATTGTATGAAGGCAGTCCATTATCTGCACTAGGTGTCTGTGCTGATTGTGAAGAACATGACAGCATACACTGGATGAATTTCTCTGTCAATAACTATTAGGAACTAATACAGTTTTACAGTAGTATTGCCTAATTTTTTACTCAGCTTTTTAAAATAGCCTTTTAACTATTTCCATGAAACTTAAATTGATTGGGACAGCCACTTAATTGGGCCAAAATGTACTGATCCCTATGTGTCCCCATTAATCTGAATCCACTGTGGATGCGGTGTTTCTTTCAGCCCTTCATACCTGCTCTACCATTCAAGACCATTAGTGATTTCTCACCAGTATCCTACTCTTACACTGGTACAATCCCTGCCGCATAGTAATCAACTATAATTTGAAATGTACAGGCACCTGCTGCATTATGGGGGTGGTTCCAAAAAAAAACATCTACATCACAATTATCCTTGTTGTGAATCAGCTGCACACAAGCCATAAAATGAGCCAAAAGTGTGACACAGGGATCCATTTTACTCTGCTGCTCTGATTTGCAAATTCTAAGGTTGTATCTGTTACCCAAACTGCTCTAACACAAGAACTGCCTGTATTCTGGCAACTTTGCTGACATTATGTGCCTCTGATGCAATGGCAAGTTTTTCCCATTGCACCTGAGTATACATGTACTCATGTGTTTGACAATGAACTTTACTTTTAACCAATCAACCCCCATTTTTGGCAATGAATTTCCCACTTCAACTGAAAGGGAAAAACTTCTGTAATTACCCTGTATTTGTTTTGGCAAGTTCAAAGGAACCCCCCCCCCAACAAAACATTTTCATTTTTCAAAACGAAAGAAAAATCTGAAGATGCTGGAAATCCAAGCAACACACAAACAGGCCAGGCAGTATCTACGAGAGTACAGTCAATATTTCGGACTGAATCCTTGATCAGGACTGGAGGGAAAAAAAATGATGAGGAGTCAGAGTGAGGTGGTGGGGGAGGGGTGGAAGCAACAAGGTGATAGGTGAAAGTAAAGAGCTGGCAAGTTGATTGCTGAAAGAAAAAGGGCTGGAGAAGGGGGAACCTGTTAGGAAAGGCCAGTAGGCCATGTAGGAGAAGGTTTAGCACTCGTCCTGCTTGTAAGGATAGTGCCAGAAGGGAAATTAGTGGGGAGGGACAAATGGACAAGGGAGTTGCACAAGGAGCGACCCCTGCAGAAACCAAAGTGGGGGAAGAGGAAAGGATGTGCTTGGTGGGATCCTGTTGAAGATGGCCCAACATCTCCTTTCTCACTACCATTCAGGGCCCCAAAACAGCCCTTCCAAGTGAGGTGACACTTCACCTGCAAGTCTGTTGGGGTCATCTACTGTACCTAGTGCTCCCGGTGTGGCCTCCTGTATTTCAGTGAGATCAGACATAGATTGGGAGACCACTCCACCGTCCACCAGAAAAAGCCGGATCTCCCATCAGCCACCGACTTGAATTCCACTTCCCAGTCCGTGGCCTCCTCTACTGCTACGAGGCCACACTTAGGTTGGAGGAGCAACACCTTGAACATCGATTTCTTGACCCCTTCCCCCTTTCATTCCCATTCCCCCCCCCCACCATATCCCCTTACTTGTCCATCTCCCTCTGGTGCTCCACCTTTTGTCTTCTATGGCCTTCTGTCCTCTCCCATCGCATTCCACTTTCCAGCCCTGTATTTCTTTCACCAATTTCCCAGCTCTTTACTTCACCACTCCCCCCACCTCCTGGTTTCACCTATCACCTCGTATTTTTACTCCCCCCCCCCACCTTCCTATGCTTACTCATCTTTTTTTCCCTCCAGACCCGATGAAGAGTCTCTGTCTGAAATGTTGACTGCACTCTTTCCCATATATGCTGCCTGGCCTGCTGAGTTCCTCCAGCATTTTGTGTGTGTTGCTTCACTTTTAAAAAGCTCATTGGTGAAAAAGGGCTTAAAAGGCATGAAGTACAGGGGTATAAAATGGCCTTTATAAAACTGCTTTCTTTCTTACTTCCTTGCTTAGGAAGGGAAAAATCTTTAAGTACAAGGAATGGCATTCAAGATGTGTCTACCCAAACACTGGCCACAAAACACGACCTTCCTACAGTTCGTGATAGTCAGACTATTCAGCCACTGCTGAATATATTGTACAAGATCACCAGTCTGGATGTGTATTAAACCACACTCACCTCTCAATTAAATTGTTAGTTCTCAAATTAAATGCAGGCAATTAATAATAGACAATGTTTCAAGCTACATGTATTCACTTATGGTAAAGTGATGTATCTTGCTGCTTTTCATTCTCCTCACAGCAAAAATAAACAGATGTTATAATTCCTCGTTCTCATCCAATGGTTGAGACAAAAAGTACACAGAAACAGGCCCTTCATCCCATCTAGTTCATGCTGAAACCTGCCTAATCCCATCGACCTGCACTGAGACCATAGCCCTCCATACCCCTACCAAACTTGAACATTGAAATAGAGCTCGCATGTGCCATTTGCACTGGCAGCTCATTCCACACTCACAACACTTTGAGCAAAGTTTCCCTTCATGCTCCCCTTAAACTTTTCACCCTTAACCCGTGACATCTGGTTGTAGTCTCACCCAGCCTCAGCGGAAAACGCTTGCATTTAACCTGCCTATACCTCCTAATTTAGTATACCTCTCAAATTTCCTCTCAATCTTCTACGTTCAAAGAGTTTAACCTATTCCTTGTAGCCCAGGCCCTCCAGATCTGGCAACATACTTGTAAATTTTCTCTGAACATCTTTCCTGTAGGTAGGTGACTAAAACGGCAAACAGTACTCCAAATTAGTACACCAAATTAGGCTTCACCAACATCTTATACAACTTACACTAAGGAGATGATGGCACCTAACAGTGACTCCTTTGCTAACATCTTCAGAAAAAGCTCTATTTCTATCTTTAATATCTCTATTTTTTTCCCTTTCAGGGTTCTTTTGAAGACCCTGACCTAGAGTTACACGCTGACTTCGGTTCTTTGCGGGAATGGGATCCACTCTCGGTCTCACGACTGGTGCTATTCAATATAGCGAGGACGTGGCCTAGAAGACTAGCGCGCCTTCGGGTTTTTGGGATTTCGTGGCTCTGGAGATGGGTAGACTTGGGGTCGGTGCCGCCGTCTGATGTCATGGGAGTACACGGAAGATCAAAAGCAGCTGCTGGCTGCATGGCCCGAGACCCGAGTTCTTTGGGCACAGAGCTCGGAAAAGGCGACGTAACATACTTTTAACAATGCAAGTTGGTGAGTTGTTTGTTATGTCTCCCCTCTCACTGTGAAATGGGGACATCTCTTTTTCCCTTACCAGGGAGGGAGAGAGCCTGTGGTATGTCAAATTACCACGTGAACAAGTAGTCTTTGAGGTACTGCAAGTCTGTCTTTATTGATGCTTCACTGCACGCTTGAGTGCTCGGTGGGGAGCATTGAGGTTTTTTTTAAACAGATGGGGAGGGAAGAATCGTTGCTTTACTGCTGCTTATGCGTGGGAGGGGGAAGCTTTGGGTTCTAACATTTAACATTCATTCTTTGGGGCACTCCTGTTTTCATGGATGGTTGTGAAAAAAGAATTTCAGTGTATATTGTATACATTTCTGACATTAAATGTACCTTTGAAACTTCAACATTACATCATCTCCTGTACTCATATCTTTAATTTATGAAGGTCAATGTGCCAAAAGCTTTCTTTACAACCCTCTCTACTTGTGCCACCACTTCCAATGAATTATGGACTGTATTCCCAGATCCCTTCATTCTACCACATTCCTCAGTGCCCTACTGTTCACTGTGTAAGACCTACCCTAGTCACAAGATCAAGCTGCTTAAATCTTGCTAAACAACCAAATTTCAATGTTGATCTATCTAGTTTCATGGAATTACATGAACCAAGCAGCTACACTCTGGATAACTTAATGTTGCAGACAAAGCTGTAGTTTTAGATCTAAACACAGCTTTGACTTAAAATCTGGTTTCCCCAATGGCAGACAGGTCAGAGCTCTATCAATTAAGTGTGCAACAGCCTTGTTTATTTAAACACAGGCTTTGAAGTTTAGTCCTCTGCTATCAAATAACTATGATCAGGTACTTTGACAAACCTTGGCCTACAGCAAGTAATTTAGAATAGAGGACTCTTTAGGAAAGGCTTATAACACAAACTCTACAGGAAGCAACTTAGTCAATCTTGCCAGGACTCCTAGAATACATGTAATCTTGGGCAAGAAAGACCGAGAAAATTTTTTTTTAATGAAACCCATTTCAAGTTTGGCATATGCAGTGATCATGGTAATTCACTATTTGTGTAAAAAAAAGTTGTTTGGTGGCACCATAGTGAAGCTTTTTAAATGCCCAGGTCTCTAATCCAAATAACTTTGCACATCTGCTGCTGATGTTTCCAAGTGATGCTATCAGCACTTGGCATCCAAATAGCAACCACAAAAGACACCCAAATGCTGGGCACAAATTTTATAACAACCAGAGCATGAGGTAGAGTTGAATACAAGCCTGCAACAGTCAAATCAAAGGCATTTGGTAGTTCAGTTTTCAATACATTTAGGCTAGGAATCAAGTTACACATTCTCAAAATTCCAAGAATTATACGAAGAGATGAATGCAAACCAGGAGGCAAGATCAGGACTCGAGGATAACTACACAAGACCCAAGTGCAGAATGACAAGCAAGAACAACATTCAAATTAGGTGCCAGCTTGAAGATTCTTTCATACAAGGAACCAAGAACTGGCAGAAATTTAAACGAGCAATTTTAAAAAAGAATACTGATGCACAAACCACCAGCAAGGTCCAAGCATTGTACAATCAAATGACACCAGCTGAATGCAGGCAAGAAACTGGCATCTGCTCAAAGCAACCAACACGGAGGAAAACTTGGCACTGTAACAGACTCCTTCTAAGGCACTAATCAACTATTTCATCAAGTTTCTTGAATTCTTGTGATGTATAGGAACAGCCAATATCAGTATTAATTGCATATTTTACAAATGAAGGTTTTAACACTGCATTTAGCAGGTGAGGATTGTTAGTCTATTTGAAGGACCGGTAGTTAAAGGGAACTGAGATTTTTGCCTCAAGGGTATTGTTTGTTTATTTATTTTTATATGTATATCAAAATCAGTAGAAAAGCAAGATTTCCTCTGCCAACTTAATATGAAAGCACAAACTTAATTGGATGAACTTGGTGTATTGGCTCAGACACTGGATTACTGTGCACACCCAAAATTATAATCGTCTTTTCTAAGTGACCAAGTACTACAACAGTTCATTCTCTTTAAGAGATTAGTTTTGTCACACATATGTCAAAACATTGTTAAATGCATCGCCTGCATCAACAGCCACAGTCCAAGGATGAGCTGGGGACAGCCAGCAAGTGTTGTCATGCTTCCAGCACCAACATAGCATGCCCACAACTCACTAACCTTAACCCATGTGTCTTTAGAATGCAGGAGTAAACCAGAATGTCCTACATGGTTATGGGGAGAATGTACAAACTCCTTACAGACAGCAGCAGGAATGGAATCCCAACCTTTCGATCACTATTATGCTACCATGTCACCTTCAAACCTACTATTAACAAACACTCCAACGTTATGATTAAAACTGAAAGTCAGACTCTTACAAAAATTGTTTCATGCACTGGTTATTTCGAAAGAGATGGGAAATCAGTGCTGCTTTGGAGGTTTACTCCTTGCACCACTCCTATAAGTTACACAATGAAAATAATTCTGCATTTGTACTCTATCAGAGCAGGCTTAGCTGGCTGCACAACTTCAGCAACCTCATACCATCTGAAAAAGCAACTTCCCTTGACAAGCTACTTAGATATTAAAAAGGGGCATGCAATTCAGTACAAATAAGCCAGAAGAATTATCACATTAGACAAATACTGAAGCTCCTGATAACGTCCTAGAGTTACAGCAAGGCAATCTGTATCACAATTAGCAAATGCTGCAATTACACTCAGGACAGTTGTCTCCGAGACAAGGTCATGTTTAGACTACAGATATGAACAAGTCAATGTTTATTAAAACAATTGCACAGCACCAGTTAAAGCTTCCATACTCCAACTGCAGTTGGTGCAGGAGAAACCAGTTTGCGCAAAAATATTAATGGTATTTGGACCCAAGCTGATAACTGCTTATAGTGGAGGAAGGCAGTAGGGTCAGTGCTGCAGCTTTAAAAAAAATATATGGGAAAAGACAACTTAAGGTGATCTGCTGAATACTTAATTCCACAAAATAGCTCAAGTACGATCAAGGAATTGATTGTGGATTTCAGGAGAACACAACAGTCCTGAAAGGGTCAGCAGTGAAGAGGCTGAGCCGTTACAAATTCCTGGGGGATGCTATATATTCTGAACCCAACATATTGTTGCAATTATAAAGGGATGTCAGCAGCGGTACCTCATTAGGAGTGAGGAGATTTGGTATGTAACTTAAGAATCTAGCAAATTTCTACAGATATTCCGTGAGAGACTTCTGACCAGTTGCATCACCATCTGTACTGGATCTGAAGAGGCTGCAGAGGGTCATAGACTGAACTAGCTCTGTCATGAGCACTAGCCTCCCCATCAAAGCCATCTTCAATAGGCAGTGCCTCAAGGTGACAAAAATCATGATTAAGGACCCTTAATACATGCCCTCTTCTCATTACTATCATGGAGAAGTCACAGGAGCCTGAAGACAACATTTTAGGAATACCCTCTTCTCTTCCGCCATCTGATTTCTGAATGGACAATAAGGACAACCTCACTGTTTTGCTCTTTCACACTATTTTGTTTATATATTCTCATTGTAATTTAGAATAAAATTTGTATTGTACTTTACTGATGCTGCAAAGCAACAAATCTCACTCAATATCAGTGATCATAAATCGGATTAGAAACATAGAAAACCTACAGCACAATACAGGCCCTTCGGCCCACAAATCTGTGCCAAACATATCCGTGCCTTAAAAATTACCTAGAGTTACCCATAGCCCTCTTTTTCTGAGTTCCATATACCTGTCCAGGAGTCTCTTAAAAGATCCCATCATATCCGCCTCCACCACTGTCGCCGGCAGCCCATTCCACACACTCACCATTCTCTGCGTAAAAAACTTACCCCTAATATCTCCTCTGTACCTACTTCCACGCACCTTAAAACTGCGCCCTCTCATGTTAACCATTTCAGCCCTGGGAAAAAGCCTCTGACTAGCCACACGATCAATGCCTCTCATTATCTTGTACACCTCTATCAGGTCACCTCACATCCTTCATTGCTCCGAGGAAAAGAAGGCCGAGTTACTCAACCTATTCTCATAAGACATGTTCCCCAGTCCAGGCAACATCCTTGTAAATCTCCTCTGCACCCTTTCTATGGTGAAGGCCAATGCACCGTATGCTTTCTTAACCACAGAGTCAACCTGCGCAGCAGCCTTGAGTGTCCTCAAGTTCAGGACACAAGCAAAGCAACCGGCAGTTTATTATCATGATTGAGCCAAAGGAAGTTACAGAATACGCTCAGGAACAAAGTCTACATCCCTTATTTTTGTTCTCTCAGCAAGAATCAACTTGGAATTACACTCCCATCTTATTTGTTTAAATGCAGGATCGCGAATTACTATTTGTGCATTAAACGTGCAATGGTCAGGTCAGTCCATGTCCACACAACATTAAATGCATGGACATAGATTCTAATTAATGACTTAATGAGTCATGGGCAAGGGATTGTTCAGAGTCAGATGTTACCATTTCAAGGAAGCTTCCAGTACATGCTCAAGTCTTACTATCTAGCTGATCAAAAAAAAAATCACTGCACATAACAGTTGTAGAAGAATCTCCACTTCAGGAGTTCAATATCAAGCACGTGTCATATCTGATGAGTTTGCAGTCCAGAAGTTCAGAAGAATGAAGCAACAAGCTTGGTGGATATGGCTATTTTAAGTGCTACAAGAACAAACAAGAAAAAGAAATGTTGTGACCATCGCATGCTCAGGCTTAGGATAACATTCCAGTGATAACAATTAATCTCCAAAATAGCCAGTTTCAAGCGCAACACCTGTTACAGAAAAATTACTAGAAAAAAATGACTGAATTACATGTATATAAGTGATTATATAAAAATTATAAACAGGAAAATTCACTAGTATAAAAATAACAATTGTACACCCTAATCCACATGCTAGCAATGCAATCTAGCCGTGTAACTGGCACAGCAACTAGAACCCGTGTTAGGGATATTTGTCCAGGAGAGGTTTGACGTTAGTTTGTTAACCCTTCCAGGGAAAGAAGAACTGTAGACGACATTGGGTGCCTCCTTTCCTGTGCATCAAGATGACTGTTGTAAAGCTGAGGTCTAAGCACAGGGAAGGATTATTCAACTTAGTGGGTGTTTTTTTTTAAAGCCACGACCAAAGTAGTTACCTTAAAAACACACTTTTCCTCAAGTTCAACCAACAGCTATTTTGACACATGGAATCAAAGTTAGTCTATAATGAGAAGAAACTCCAGAACATGGCTAGACAGTGTTGTGTGAACGGGGGCTAATAAGGTGCAGTATGGCAGGTTGGAGGAGAACATGATCTGATGGTGGCACAAGTCCCATCATCATACATAGAGTTGACATCTTGGAACTGGGCAAACATGTCCTGTCTACATACTGCAAGTCAACTACAGAGGCTCAGGTGGCTGTTGCTTCAAGTTGATTTCCCATTGGTTGCGAAGATCAGCCCCTCTTCTACAATGTGGCAAGGTAGGACACTGCACTAAGCAAATGTCTTACCACCTTCAATGATTTGGAAAACTTGACAAAAATGAAGCTGTCAAGTACACAAAATGAAGTAAAAGTAAATGAAGCTGAAGGAGAATTTCAAAGATTTTAAAGAACTAAACTATTTACTAAAGCTCAAAGTCCTAGAAAAACATTTTTCTGGAACCTATTCCAGTGGAAAGAATGCATACCAAGTTCCAGAAAGGATGCAAATCTGCTGCATCCAGCATTCATAACAGGAACCAAGATCCCAGTGTAACTGCTTTGTTCTCAATTTCAGTTCTTACAACCTAGCAAGATTTAGGTTTGAACACAAGTACACTAAAACAGCAAAATCTCATGATCAGAGTTTGTATCTACAGGACAGAAACTACTCACTCAAAGTTCAGTAAAGGAAGCAGCTCAGATATCTCCTCATTCCAAATGCATACTCTGCATGGACAATCTACTAGACTAAGCAACTGTACCAGTTGCAGCTGGGGCTTGAACATTTATGTAATGTCTTGCAGAAACAGGAGTAGAACAAGTGGATGGTTTATGATCAACACAAACTGAACTGAAGGGGCCCACTTCAATGCTGCAACTCCTGTCATAAAGTTATATATGTTATCAACAAGGCAGGTCAAGGCCCAAGACATCACTGTCTTTAGGTGCACTTTGTGTTACAAAAGGATAGTCTAGTGTCAATATAGTCTGACTGCATTTTAAAAGACAAATTTTAAATGGCTCCACTCCCAAATCAATGATTTTGCACCCAAATATTTGCATCTCAAAAGTCAAAGGTATGTTTCATGGGCAACTAACCTCATATTCCACCCCCCCCCGAAGTTCTAACATTGTACAAGCCGAGATGTTTGCACAGATATACCTCAATAGAAGCCGACTAAAAGGCCATTGTCTGAATCTTCTCCTGCCCCCACAAATATTGCTGAAAATAGTGCGGCATTGAGCCAGGTAAGTCATTAATATCAATGGCAACTTAATTTTCCAAGTGCTGATCCAGCCAACTAAGCACAAACTAAACCCACACTCAAGTCATAATGCCACAATATTTAATCAGGAAGGACAATAGGCAAATTGTTCAGCTAAATTACTATTTGTGCACTTGTACCAATTTGAAATGGTTGATCAACGACAGTTACCTTAAATATGTTCCCAAAAGAACAAAGCCAGCCACTGCAAGGCAATATGAACCTCAACTGGCAGATCAATGAGAAAGGCTACAATGCTAAAATCACATTTTAAAACAAATATTACTATGACCATATAGAGCTTAATGTTACAAACTGACCCTGCTAGTTCAGCAACGTATCTTTTCTCTACTATTTGTTACTAATTTACTAAAATTATTTCTAGATTTCAGACCAAAGTACCTAATCAAACGGTACCTAATAAACAGGCCACTGAGTACAATTCTGTATGTTCGTGGTCTTCTGCTGCTGTGGTCCATCGTGAATCCAAGGTTCAACATGTTGTACATTCAGTGATGCTCTTCTGCACCACTTGTAATGCACGATTATCTGAGTTACTGTCATCTTCCTGTCAGCTAGATCTAATCTGGCCATTCTCCTCTGACCTCTCTCACTAAAGGCTTTTCACCCAAACTATCATGCAATGGATGTTTGTTTGTTGCATCATTCTCTATAACAGGCACGAGCGAAAATCCCAGGAGATCAGTAGTTTGAGATACTCAAACCACCTAGTCTGGCACCAACATGGTCAAAGTCACATAGAACACATTTCTTCCCCATTCAGATGTCTGGTGTGAACTGAACTTCTTAACCATGCTGCACACTTTTATACACTGAGTTGCTGCCACATGATTGGCTGATGAGATATTTGCATTAACAATCAGGTGCACTCAATAAAGTGGCCATTGAGTGTATATCCTACAGAACATCAAAAGAGAACATTACAGAGCAGTACAGATCCTTCAGCCCATGCTCTGCTGACCTTTTAACATACCGCAAGATAAATCCAACCTTTTCCTCCATCATAGCCCTCCATTTCTTCCTAATCAGCCTTATGATTATCCAAGCGTTTCTTGAAAGTCCCTAACGTATCTGCCTCTACCACATCTTGGGTCAGTCATATGTCATGGGAACAGGCCCTTCTATTCCAACCTGCCCACGTTTGACCCATTGCTGTCCAAATCTCTCCTATCCAAGTATTTAGCTAGATGGCTTTTAAACATTGCCAATGTGTCCATCTCAATCATCATTTCTGCCACCTCTAGTGTGAAGAGACTTAAGTTATGTTACAAGAAAGATAGCGCTGCTTGGGACTACAGCAGAGTGCACTACATGAATACTGCAGAAACTAAACCCAGATGATAGATTCCTAAAAATTTAAGCTAATTTCCCAGTGTACAAGTGACTTAACATTTAAAACCAGGATAATTGTACTACAGATACAAATCTGCAGAGTTACTCCTTCCATGGAAGCCTTTACTAGCTCCAGACACAAAGTTCTAAACTTTGAATAACACAAAGTGCTGGAAGAACTCATCACATCAGTCAGCAGCTAAAGAGAGGAATAAAAAGGAGGAGGAGAAGATGGCGACGCAACACAGCGCGCGCGGCCTTTCCAGTGATGAATATCTGTAATCTGTCAAGTAGGGTACTGTGCACAATTCTGATTTGATGGAGACAGACGTGACAGTACGGAGGAACAACTGGAGAAACTTCTGAAATGCTCGCTTCGCTGCCGCTGATACTGTGTGGTAACTGGAATCTCAGGAGCAGAAGGCCCCGAATCCTTGGCTTTGTTTCGGTGGCCGGGGCTAGGTTGAAGGCACTCGGGAGGCTGTATCGGAGGGGCTGGAGGGAGGCTCAAAGTTTTCGGATGGACGGACTCTGCGTCAGCTGCTTCCAATGCATCGGCAGTTGTCAGTGCCTGGAGATTTATGGCAGGGAGTTTCTCCCTTTTGCCACCTACTCAGGGACTCGGGAGTCGATCGGGACTTGAGACTTTTTTTTTTACCGTGCCCATGGTCTGTTCTTTATCAAATTATGGTATTGTTTTGCACTGCTGTAACTATATGTTATAACTATGTGGTTCTGTCAGTGTTAGTCTTTGGTTTGTCCTGTTTTCTGTGATATCACTCTGGAGGAACATTGTATTATTTCTTAATGCATATATGCATTTCTAAATAACAATAAAAGAGGACTGAGTGTTCTCATAATCTAAAAAAAAAGTCAATGTTCAGGTCGTGACCCTTCATCGGGTTTCTAAACCTTACAAGTCTCCACCCAGCACTATAACATTCAAGTAAATACCAGCAGGGCCATAAGCATTCAATAGATCCAATCCTGTAATACCACAAGGTGCAGATCCATTCATGAGTAACAAAGCGCAGGAGTAATTCAGCAAGACTGGCAGCATCTATGGAGAGGAGTCACAGTTGACATTTTTTTTCTGCAAGAAACAACTTGTGCTCAACAAGGTACATAAATTCAATGCCAGCAAAAAACACATGCTTAACATGGAGTCCTCTGTTAAGGCAGAGGGGGAAAAATCAGGACTCCAACCAGTCACCAGTTGCAGTTCACGAAGAAACCAGATTCAACAGACCCCCAGGCATCATCAGTTCAGCTCCACATTCCAGTTGAGACCATTCTCAAATCTCAGAACCCAGAGTTTCTGCAAATTCACAGTCCAATACTAGAAACAATGGATTAACAGGTCATTCCCACTGGACAGCACAAACTTAAATAATACTAATTTACACGACTGAAATTCAGTACTGCAGGTAGTTCTGGGAATGCTCAATATATTTAAAACATTAACTGCATATTATTGAAGAGAACACTATCCTTTACCCAACGATGACTTGAATCAATCACTGGTCCAAGAGACTACTCAAATACATAATTCAATTTTATTATACTACCCTATTTAAAAAGTAGCACTTCAAAAATGTTTCACATTTCTACTGTGAAACATTATCATTTTGATTACTGATAATATAGCAATTTGCCAACTTGGTCCCATGGGAAGTGGACAAAAACTATTTCACTATACATAAAAACCAATGGCTCCAGACTGCTGTAGGATAACTCCCAGTAATACAGTAGGCACAGTACTGTTTTAAAATTATTTCTGTTAGTTTTGTCGGGTGACAGCAATCCGGCCAATAGCAAAACACCCATACTAAAAGTGGCAAGAAAAACTCAGGATTTCCAGTGGAATGCACAAGTTGCAGCAATCTAACCAAAGCTGAGGCATGTGCTGATAACCAACTACGCCATGACACTACACACTGGTAGCACATGCCAATGTACTGCACAGTGAACTTGCAGGTACTCAATGTAATCCAGCTCCTGTAGACATTCTATACATTAAGACAAATGATTAAGAAATGGACAAAAGATCATTCAATAAAAATTTAGAATCAAATGCACATGCAGCTCTTGGCCTCCTTTCCAATTATCAGACCAACGGCAAAATATAATCTGGGATACCATCCAGTGGTAACTGACAAGCCGATGACTGGATGCTTCTAAATCCAGAAAGAGGATTACGCGGAATTGGCTGGAGATAGAATTTAAGTCACTCGACACCACACAGAAGCCTGCACTTAATTCAGGAGAGTTTTCAAAATATCATGGAATTTCAATTTAGATTAACAAGAACTATAAAACTACAGGTTTGTTGTTAAGCCATTCAAATTATTTATCTTCACACCAAGTAACCTGCTGTCCTCGTCTCCTCAACCGTAGATTCACAATACTGTGGGGGTCTCAACCTTTTCAAGTTACTCAGAAAGTCATGCAGTTCTAAATCACAACTGCTACATTGGTCGGAGGGCAATATTCACAAAATACCAACTTTGTCAATTATGCCCATTTTGAAAAGCAACTTACAGAAACAAATTAGGTTCAGTGTTAGACCTCAAGACAAAGAAGCAAAATGAGGCCATTTGGCCCATCAAGTCAGCTCCACCATTCACTCATGGCTGATTTACTTTCCCCTCAACCCTATTCTCCTGCCTTCTCCCCGTAACCTTCAGTGTCATTACTAATCAAGAATCTACCAACCTCTGCTTTTAACCGGTCCACACTTTAACCAATGTAGCTGGCATTTTGTAAATAACTTTGCCTCTAGAGCAGTCTGCAACAATAGCTATATTTAAATACATACCACCTTACACATCTCCTGCACAGCCATGCCTTGTTTACCCACATAATTTACATCCTGTGGAAGAGCACCTGAATGCAGAGGGTGGCAGCAAAAGCTTTTCGGAGCCAAAGATGCCTACTGCAATGTAGAACGTAGATGAGCCAGGATCTTGTGCAAAGAGAGTCTTCCCTTCCACCCCTCCCCCCATCTTGATGAGACGAGAAATCTGCTTCAGACATTCTGAAAACCAAGTGATGACATGGTGCTGGAGCTCCATCTTGCTTCAAATCTGGGGTGGAACAATCCAACATTTGATACACCAATCACTATCGTTGCTTTCCCTCACCTGGCAGGCAACATCTCAAGTACAATTAGATTCTACTCAACCTGCAAGCAAGCCTGCCAAAGGGCACATCTTGTCAAGCATCAGAGATGATTTTAACTTAACCAAGTTACTTCAAGCACTTGGGTGTCCATGAACTATCTTATGGCTAAGTTAGCCCGGAGACCAAAACTGGTATCATTTCATCTTCTTAATACTATTTAAATGTAGAATCTATAAGTCATGAATCCAAGATACAAAATATTGCCAGACCTTAGCCTCTTGTATGCTCTGTGGCAGATTCCCTCAAACATCTTTACCAAAATTCATGTGACGCAAGTTGAATTATGGAGGTGACCATTTAATTTTGCATACCCGAAAATGGAATGGTTCGTCAGTAGCCCTAGCACAACATTCCCTTTACGTAAAAAATAAATGTAACAGTTCAGCCATTGTACCAGGGTGCAAGCTCACAACACTGATTTGTATACAAGTTACAAAGCCCATCTAATATTCTATAACAAGTGTGCTGGTACATCAAGTCTCAATAGATCTTACAAATATGTGCAGGGACTAGCTCGTTTCACTCTTTGGCATACTTTTACTATGTCCATATTGTTAATGATTAATGCACACCATGGTAGTCAAAATGTAACAAGCCTTGAAATTTAGAGCTAGAAGCAAAAAAAAAAGGCCTGTTAGTCCAACATATGCAATGCTGGGAAGGGGATCTTAAAATATTGATCTACATGCAGGCAGCTGATACTCAGTGAAGACCCCACACAAGTATAAAGCTACTGCAGATGTGCCTTTTGTTGGTGAAGAAACTAGTTTATTCCAATTCTGTGAACACCATGGTCTGATTTCCAAGTTACCAGCTGCCTAGGAAACTGGCATAAAGTTAAAATACAAATGCTCACTACCAATATAAAGAGCCAGTCATAAAAACAACAATGGTTCATGAATTAAAGCTACAGATGCAAACTTTTAATATTGCATTTTTAATTTAAAATAAGTCAAATTGTGGACTTTCAACTGAAAGTGGGAAGTGGTGGGTTTGAAAAGTGGCCAGGTTTTGGGTAGTAATCAGGCATAGCATGTTTGAAGCAACTAAAAATTCAAAACAAGGCACAATAAGTGGTGATTAATTAGTCTGCAGTTTGATTCTTGGAATCTTGGTAAAATTAGCTCAAATTCTATACACATATTACTAAAATACTCCCAAAAAAAAACCAAGACAGGGGAATAATCCATTTAATCAAGTCACACAGATGTATGGCTGCCAAGTAGTAGTTAGCTAACCAGAGCAAGTAGCAGTCCAATTACAAATGACTCTGCATTCAAAAGGAAAAAAAGACCATAATTTAGAGGGCTGTACAAATCAGTCTCCACAATCCTCCATCAAGTTTAACGTGATAATGCAATTTAGAGCCAAAAATTCATTAAGATGCAATTGAACCTAGAGGGACCTCAACAACTGAGGAGGGCTAACGTTTCCAAAAATATCAATTTCCCCATAATATCCAATTATCACATCCTGTCATCTAGGAAACAAGGAACTGGGCCAGGAAGCACCAGCAGGAAAGTGGTAAAAAACAAAAATGGAAAGGTTACGTGAAGATCCAAGCAGCTTTTGAGGTCACATGATGACTCAGGGAAAGTAGGTATTTTAGAAAGTTTTTCTACCAAACCTTTTGTGGGCTATGACAAGGCCTGCAAGAGAACTATGAACTACTGCACCCACACATGACAGGGCCTGGCAGTCAAGGTGATCCCTTCCCAACCCACCATCATAGGGTTCCAGAACTACTGAAATTTGGGTGGGGACTAAGAAATTACTGAATTTGCCTCATTGTACAAAACTTCGAATGTCAATTGCTCTGCCTGACCTGCTGAGTTCCTCCAGCATTTTGTGGGCTGAAAAAGTGAGCAAGTTACTTTAGTCAAATTTGAAGAGTTAGAGCCAACACCAGTCTATGGCTGTGATCTGCCGTTACATTTCATTTGACATTCAGTCCATTAAGTCTATTGCAGCTCTTAAGCAGTCTATTCCCCTAGCCATTTCTCCATTAACATCTACAAGCTCAACTTATTTCAATTACCCAGCTGTAAATACTTCGTTCAATCTTTATGTGCCGTGTTGTTTGACATGGGTTTTCCATGACCATGATTGTTCTTGGCAAAATTTAACTGCAGAAGTGGTATGCCATTGTTTTCTTCTGGGCAGTGCCTTTACAGGACAGGTGACACCAGCCATTATCAGTATTTTTCAGAGATTGTCTGCCTAGGATCAACGGTCACATAACCAGAACTTGTGAGATGCATCAGCTGCTCACACGACCATTCACCACCTGCTCCCATGACTTCACGTGACCCTGATCCCAGGGGGAGGGGGGGGGAGACGAGGAAGAGAGGTTAGCAGGTGCTACACTTTTTCCAAGGGTGACCTGCGGGCTAATGGAGGGAAGGAGCATCTTACACCTCCTTTGATAAGAGACACATCTCCACCCCACCACCCAATAACCAGCAGTAGCCAGTTAACCTACCAACCACATAACTTTGTTATAGGGTATTAAACCAAACCCACGGGGCTGGGGAAAATGTTGTGCTTACATTTTGATAATGTTAATCTTATGAATAGTATCCTGTTTGGTTGATGGCACCTGCTAGACAAACAGATGTTGGCAAAACAGTCAGGCCTTGTCAAGCCCTGGTTTTAAGAAATTTAGTGAAGTTTACACTAAAAATCTTGGGATCAATACAATATTAAATAGATTTAAAGGTTACTCAAAGCAGCAGTTTGGTCATAATTCAAATTTGCAAATTTTAAGTGTTACACCGACAAATAGATAAACTTCCTGAAGACAAACACAAAGTTCCAGTAATACCATTCCTTTTAGTGAAAAAGTTCACAAACTTGAAGTTTCAAAACCACAGAATTAGGATCTGATGACTTGCGTAAACTAAAGTACACACAAAAACTCCAAATTGGTAATGTACTTGTCCATCTTTTGTGAATGAAAGGTTGGTGTACAAATAGAAATGACACAAGGGTCTACAAACTGGTAGGTGTAATAACATAGAAAACCTACAGCACAATACAGGCCCTTCGGCCCACAATGCTGTGCCGAACATGTCCTTACCTAAGAATTATCTAGGGTTACCCATAGCCCTCTATTTTTCTGAGCTCCAAATACCTGTCCAGGAGTCTCTTAAAAGACCCTTTCCATAACTTTCCATTTCAGCTAGACGAAAACAGGTAATAACCACAAGGGTGGGAGAGAAGCAGATGACAAAATGAGACAGTTTTTAAACATCCCAACCCTTGATATCCAGGTCAGGAATCTGGAAGTTTGGTTTTTATTGACAATAAACTGGACTGGCCAAAGAACACTGAGGCTGTCTACAAGAAGGGTCAGAGCTGTCTCTATTTCCTGAGGAGACTGAGGTCCTTTAACATCTGCTGGATGATGCTGAGGATGTTCTACGAGTCTGTGGTGGCCAGTGCGATCATGTTTGCTGTTGTGTGCTGGGGCTGCAGGCTGAGGGTAGCAGACACCAACAGAATCAACAAACTCATTCGTAAGGCCAGTGATGTTGTGGGGATGGAACTGGACTCTGACGGCGGTGTCTGAAAAGAGGATGCTGTCCAAGTTGCATGCCATCTTGGACAATGTCTCCCATCCACTACATAATGTACTGGGTGGGCACAGGAGTACATTCAGCCAGAGACTCATTCCACCGAGATGCAACACAGAGCGTCATAGGAAGTCATTCCTGCCTGTGGCCATCAAACTTTACAACTCCTCCCTTGGAGGGTCAGACACCCTGAGCCAATAGGCTGGTCCTGGACTTATTTCATAATTTACTGGCATAATTTACATATTACTATTTAACTATTTATGGTTTTATTACTATTTAATTATTTATGGGGCAACTGTAATGAAAACCAATTTCCCCTGGGATCAATAAAGTATGACTATAACTATTTAACAGAAAAATGATGTGCATAACTGCCTTGGAGTTATATGAGTACCAAAAGATATCAATTTACTGCATGCAGTAATGATCAATCAATACTGCACCAGTTACCATCCTACAAGTTGCCAGTGAGCAGACTGTACATCCCAGCATGTGAGATGAGCGGGTTTATTGGGATTTCAATCCAGAATGAACATACAAAGAAATTTTACATCACAAAACCAAGTATGATATGGAGAACACACTACTGCCCATGCCCCAGCTTCCGTCTCCACACAGCTGATGAATCCTAATGAACGGCAGAGACCAATACAGTTTGGCACCAGTTGTGTCACAGGAGTTGCGTATCAGCATTAAACTTAACATTGGACTACCTCAGGAACTGCATTTCCTCAGGGTTTACTCACGAAGACATGCCCATGAATGGTATGGCCGCAAGGCAGCGGAAGTTTGAGATCAGAGCTTTCCTTTAGCTGCCAACCATAGCTGATGACTCTATCTGCCCGAAGAACTCACCAGGTCAAGCCTTGTTTCAATTGGAGGACCTTTACCAGTTTTAAAATTGGAGACCATTATAAAGAAGCAACACAAATAAGTGGGAACCTAGGTCATGACCATCACCTGGGGTACACAGAACACAGTAAAGGCCCTTTGGCCCATTATGGTGTGCCAAGATCAATCAAGAGCACACAAAATGCAGGAGAAACAGGTCAGGTGATATCTATGGAGATGAATAAAGAGCTGACGTTTTGGATGTGATGAGTCCTGATGAAGGGTCTTGGGCCAAAATGTCAGCTCTTTATTTCTCTCCATAGATGCTGCCCAACCTGCTGAGTTCCTCCAGCATATGTGTATGTCTATGTTACTCTGACTTTCCAACATCTACAAAATCTCGTATATCCAAGATCAATCTAACCCTTCTCTCTCACACAGCCCTCCTTCTTCCACGTGGGTAGCCAAGGTCCAATGGTAAACTGGGTTTGTTAAAGGGTTCCTTCCAAAACAGTGGAATCAATGAGGTGAGCTTAAGGTTGCTTATGCCCCTAATTAACATCGTAGCATAGTCAGGTTCATTTGCGAAGTCTGACAGGAACTGAAATCTGATTAGTCATTTTCAAAGATTGCTTGCAATTTAAGTACTGGAAACATACACCTGACATGAGGATTTTTGGGGGAAGGCCACCACACTTCAGTGCAGTATTTCTGTTCCAGGGTATAGCAGAACTCTGATAATCCATTATCTATGACATCTGGCTTAGCAGCAATTTTCCCCCACCTTTACACTGACCAGGGCCACGTTCACTTTAATTTTAACCTGCTCATTGGGAACACAGCTTGACATCTATCAAGTAAATTAAAGCTGTCTGGATGTTAACATACAAAATGCCAGGGGAACTCAGTGGTTCAGACAGCATCTTTGGAGAGCAATAAATAGTTGACGTTTCAGGCCAAGACCAATCACCAGGAAAGGGATATTTCAGCATTTTGTCTGTTTCTCTGGGTTTCCAGCATCTTCAGAATCTTTGTTTTGGATGTTAAGTGAGAGTACACAAGCTGGCACTTGTGCTAGGTTGAAGTTTTGCTGTAATACCCACCCCAACTGCCCCAGCCCCAAAACAGATCATTACCCTGCTCTCAAAATGAAAAACCACACACCACCACCTACTTACAGCAATCAACTGAACTTCAAGACAAATTCAATGTCAACCCCTAACACGACTCAACTACTACCACAATGCCCTGAATTTTGCATAGTCTAAAAATAGCACATTTATCAGGCAATTAAAGATGAGCAATCCCTTCATTACATGTTGAAAAGTTGAAACTAGCATTTACAACCATACTGCAGGGAAGATCATATCAGCAGTTTAAGATTTAGTTTACACTAACAGATTTCTGTTAAGTTGGGTGCCTTGAAAAGTTTTGACAAACTGATTTGAATAGTATTGAAAAGGACCTAGATACGCTTGTACACAAATCATTGAAAATTAACATGCAGGGAAACTACAGAGAAAATTACACATTTACCTTAAATACACAGGAGTTTGTTAAATACATATTACTGCATTTACAAGACTACACTGGAGTACTATACAGAGTTTTGGTCTTGAAAGACAACTGGCACTGAGTCTTGTCAGTCCTGACGAAGGGTCCTGGCCCGAAACATCGACTGTACCTCTTCCTACAGATGCAGCCTGGCCTGCTGTGTTCTACCAGCATTTTGTGTGTATGGCACCGAGTCTAATAAGTTTGGCTCTAGAATGGGCAGGTATGCCAATGAGGAAAAAGCAAAAGAACATGGCCCATGGCTGAAAGTGGGGAAGTGATCTCATCGAAATTTGATCTCATTAAAATTTGAATCTCAGCTGAATGACACATGCAGGATGTGTCACCTGGCTGAACTTGTCACCAGGAGCCTATGGCAGGAAGGGGCACAACTGAGATGGAATTTCTTCACTTTAGAAGATGGGAAGTTTAAGAATTGTCCCCCCTACTTAGTGGGAGCTTAAACTAAATCAATGGATCCCTGCATATTAGCGTACGAGAGCAGGAAACCACCCGAGGTAGAAGGTCAGTCAGACAAGATGAATGAATGGCGGAACGAGTTCTAAAGGTCACATGACTAATTCCTCCCTCCAATTCCGATTTGCCAAGCAAGTCAAAGTATTTATTCTTCAAACAGCACAGTCCACCCACACCTCAGCTTGTTCCTCTGTAATTAAAAACGTGTGGATACAGGGAGTACGAAAACAGTTTACAGTCTTTCCTCCCCCCAAAAAAACACCAAAGTCATGACATCGAATTAACACGAGATGTCAGCAGCTCGATACATACAGCGACCAGCCCGTTTATAATTCATCTGTAGTGACTCCTAACTTCAACCTGATGCAGGCAATTAAACTTTGAGAAATCTCTCGGTTTCAGTGCGAAACCGCCGTAAGTGTCAAGCCGTTAAACGTTTCAAGTGGCCGAGAATTCATACTAAAAAAGGCAGCATCAGTCAGCA
Source organism: Mobula hypostoma (assembly GCF_963921235.1). Taxonomy (NCBI): domain Eukaryota; kingdom Metazoa; phylum Chordata; class Chondrichthyes; order Myliobatiformes; family Myliobatidae; genus Mobula; species Mobula hypostoma. Next base: position 7,853,648 of record NC_086119.1, read on the forward strand.
TACCGGAACCCTGCCGGCGAGAGCCCTTCTCCGACCACTGGACTCTCCGCTTCCTCGGCGCAGGGCCGGAGGGGGAGGAAGTACAACTCAAGGGCTGAAATGTTAAACATTTCCTCCCGCGGCTGACATTGGGCCCCCGGCTGCGGTTCGAGGTTTAACCGGCCCCCGGGGAGTTGGATTAAAACTCGAGACCCGAGCTGCAGAGGGAGGCGGGTGCCGGGGATAGCGGCTCCCGCTTGACACTCGCCGCCTCCCCACCCACCCTCCCCTCCCAGAGGGGCTGGGCTGAGAGGCGAACGCGGGCCCCGGCGAGCCCGAGGGCGCAGCCGGCCTAGCCCGGCCCGGCCTGACCTGACCTCACCTGCAGGTGCTCCTGGAAGCGGATGGGCAGGATCTGCGCCATGTCGGCGGTCGAGTCCCGGCTCCGGGGCTGTGGTGTCGGCGTTCGGGGTCGCGCCTCACGGACTGAGGGGAGGTCGGTGCGAGAGGGAGGGCGTGAGGAACCTGAGGGGGAGAAATTTGACAGCCGGTTACACCGCGGCCACCACGCCCGTGCCAGTCCCCCCGAGAGCCTGGCCGCACGCCGGCGCCTCACCTGTCCGTCGGCGGCGCTCCCTCCGTCTGCTTGGGAACCGTCCGGGGCGACGAGCCGCAGCGCAGCCACCAACCCGCAATGGCGGCCAACCGGAAACAGCGCGGCGGAGTGCTACACCCGCCCCGCCCCGCCGTGGAGGTGAACCGCCGCCAGCCTGGCCTCGAGGACTGGGAAGGGGAGAGTACCACCTACCCCCTTCAACATCGCCTCTTCACCGGCCCAGAATCATCCGTATTCACCTACATTTAACTTTTAAAAATACATGTTTGCGCTTTTCGTTTTATTTTTCCCTCACCGAGTAGGGAGAGCTGGGAGGACTATTTTGTTCTGCGGAGGTTTCGATAGAAATTTCTTGCCACATCATTGACACGTGACTGACGCCACTTCCGACGGAGCTTCCGGGTTTTTGCCCCCTTCCCTGCGGCGGGTTTCATTCATTTGGAAGCCGAGGCTGGTGCAGTGTTGGAAGGTTGCACCGTCCTTTCTCAGCTGGGCGCACGGCCACCCCGCGGGTCTTCCATTCCAAACACTAATAAGTTGCATGAACATATTCTTTTCTCTGTGCATATGCCTTTCCTGCTCATCTTGAAGCTGGAAACACTCAGGTTAAGCAACATCAGTGGAAAGACAAATCCTTCAGGTCAACTTTATAACCTGCACATATTTTCAACTTAAAAAGGAAAATTGAGTTGTGTTGTAAGAATTCTGCAAATAGCTTAAACATAATCTCACAATAAAGTGATCAAATAATACTTACTTAGTAACAGTGTTTGAAGGATAATATTGTTGCAGATCAGGACACTTGGAATATCTCCCCTGCTCTTTGGAGAGGGTTATTTGATCAGTTGCACTGCAACAGGAAACACAAGGCCTTATTTTAAGATCCACCTGAAAGGTGACACCTCTGCCCAACAATACATAATAGATAGTCAGAGACATGAGACTGCGGATACCAGAATCAGGAGCAACAAATAATCTGCTGGAGGAACTCAGCATATGGAGCAGCATCTGCAGGTGGTGGTGTGGGAGGAATCGTAGACACTTCAGGTTGAAACCCTGCATCGGGACTGATAGTCAGTATTAAGAGGATAGGGGGAATGTTGATACAGGACTGAGTGATGGGTCAACTGAGGACGATTGGAGGATGACAAGCAGGTCGAGCTAGGTTAGGGTGGGGAGGGAAGGGGTGGAATTAGGAGATGGATGAGGCAGACGGGGGAAAACATCTCACTCCATCTACTCACAAACGAGAAACTCTGCAAATGCTGGAAATCCGAGCAACACGCACAAAATGCTGGAGAAACTCAGCAAACCAGGCAGCATCTAGGAAAAGAGTACGACTGATGTTTCGGGCCGAAATCCTTTGAACCCTGCTGAGTTTCTCCAGCAATTTGTGTGTGTTGCTTGCTCTATCTATTTCTATTTTTGTCTGGTCCCTTCTATCATCACTGGCCTCTGTGTCCCAATTCCACCCTTCCCAACTGTTGTGTAAGAAAGATCTTAAATTTACAAGTTTATCTTTATAATTTGTGTCCTGGTTACACTTTAACCCATATTACTCGAACTCATACCCATAGTTTCTCAGACATTTCCATTCAAAGCAGAAACCAACAGCCATATGACTCTGAGATATGGGAGCAGGATTAGGCCATTGGGCCCATTGAGTGTGCACCACCATTTCATCATGGCTGATCCCTCCACCACAGGCAGAAACCTCCCCACCCCGGGGACATCTTCAAGCAGTGGTGCCTCAAGAAAGTGCCACCCATCATTGAGATCCCTCACTATCTCGGGCATGCACTCTCCTAGTTACTAGTTACTTGTTACTAGCCTGATGACCCACCTTCAGAGATTCAGAAATGGCTTTTCCCCTCTGCCAGCTGATTTCTGAATGGTCCATGAACTATTTGCTCTACGTATTTATTGTCATTAATACTAAGCTTGTCTTTGCATCATACTGCAGCTGCAAAAGAACAAATTTCAGTGATAATAAACTTTATTCTGACGGGTGTTGACCTTCAATATTCCCATTACTGCTGTGCGCAGGTTCAATTCTCATCCAGCGCCCAACCAGTTAGACATGGAGAGGTTTAGATGAGAATCCCTGAGCTTGAGAACTGCGTAGAGGAAAGCACGAGTGGTAGTGGGTGGAGTGGAGGGAGTGGAAGATGGATAAGACAGCAGGGTTGAACTAAGACAGGGCTCTCAGAGGACTGTAGGGCAGTGTTAGACCAGACCAGAAGTATGCATGTGAACGGAGGGAGATCCCCCAGTTATTTGTATATGCCCTATCATCTAAGATTTTTCAAACTATGGAGATTTGCCCTGAACTTACACGCTGCACAATACTTTTCTTAGGGAAATTAAGAGCAAGACGCACAAAGTGCTGGAGGAACTCAGCAGGTCAGGCAGCCCGAATGGAAGGGGATTAAACAGACTACATTTCAGGCCGAGGAAGTGCCATCAGGAAGAGAAAGGGGTGAGTTGTTGTGGGGTGTGAATCAATATATCTTGCAGATGCAGTTAGAAATTACTTCCTTAATCCCATCCAATCCACCTGAACCTGCAAGTCATTCAGCAACCACTGTAACCGTCCCAGAGAAGGAGCAATGGCCATTTACAGACTCAGTTGACACATTTCTCCCACCCCTCCCGGATTATCGTTCTTTCTCCATTGGACAGCCCAAGAAAATCAGGAACCCATTCCAGCAGTCAATGCCTCCACAGACACCGGTCTGGAGTCCCAGCTGAGTGTGTTGATACCATGTTCCATCTGCTTCTGTGACACACAGGGCAAGTCCTGAGATAATAAATCTCAGCTAAGAACTAACTATTGGATTCTCGATGCAGGGCAAGTTTGGGCTACCATTCCTGCTGGTGTACATTGAACTCACCTTTGCTAGAAAACAGGTGTATTTGTGACTTACACTCTGGAAGTACCAATATTCATACAAACGTCCTCAGAAATAAGATTCTATGAAAGGAGAACTATTCATTTCTCTTCCTGCTGCTGCCTTCAGGAGGGAGGTACAGGAGCCTTGGGCCCCACTCCACCAGTTCAAGAACCATTATTATCCTTCAACCATCAGGATCCTGAACCGGTGTGGACACAACTTCATTCACCTCGATTCTGAACTGATTCCACAACCCATGGATTGACTTTCAAGGACTCAACAAGTCATTTTCTCAGTATTATTTACTTATTTTGTATTATTATTGCATTTGCACAGTTTGCCTTTTACACATTGGTCGTTCAGCCAACACACACAAAAAATGCAGGTGGAACAGAGCAGGCCAGGCAGCATCTATAGGAAGAGGTACAGTCGACGTTTCAGGCCCAGACCCTTCGTCGGGACACATTGGCCATTTGTCAGTCTGTTTTTCTTGTATTTTTTTATTGATTCTACTGCATGACGCTACTACAGTTTGGGACGTTCTGGAGTTCAGAGTTCAACTCCGGCACCGTCTGTTACAAGTTTGTACATTCTTCCCATGAGCACGTGGGTTTCTTCCCACAGTCCAAAGACGTACAGGTTAGTAAGTTTCATTGGTCATTGTAAATTGTCCCATGATTAGGCTCGGGTCAAGTAGGTGGGTTAAAGGGCAATGCAGCTCTTTGGCCAGGAAGGGCCCTTTCCAAATAAAAATAAATAAACTTCCTTGTTCTACTGTGAATGCCTGCAGGAAAATAAATCTCAGGGTAGTGTATGGTGATGTATACGTACTTAGTACTTTATTTCTGCACATCGTTCAGACATTGTCACCACTGATTGCCCCAAAATCAATAGTCCGCTAGAGCACGGAAAAGTCAGCTATACTGGTAGATCACGAGACGTCACACCACAAGGGGATAGTCAACTACCTTCTATGAAGCATTTATCAAACCAGGTTTATTTTCGTAAATTTCAGTCCACTGGTTTCATTGTAAACAGAATCAGATTGAGTATCACTGGCGTACGTCGTGAAACTCGTTAACTTTGCACCAGCAGTACATGATGATATTGAATGAAAGAAACTGAATGACATTAAGAATATATGTAAAGTAGTGCAAAAACAGAAATGTTTTTAAAAAGTGGTGAGGTAGTGTTCATGGATTCAATGTCCGTTCAGAAATCAGATGGCAGAGGGGAAGAAGCTGTTCCTGAATCGTTGAGTGTGTGCCTTCCTGTTGACAGCAATGAGAACAAGGCATGACCTGGGTGATGGGGGCTCTTAATGATGGACGTCACCTTTCTGCAGGCATCGCTCCTTGAAGATGTCCTGGGTACTCTGGAGACTAGTGCCCAAGATGGAGCTGACTGAGTTTACCACTTACTGTAGCTTCTTTCGACCCTGTGCAGTGACCCCCCCCCCATACCAGATGGTGATGCAGCCAGTCAGAATGCTCTCCACAGTACAGTGTCAAACCAGATCTCCTCAGACTCCCGATGGAACATAGCTGCTGTCTTGCCTTCTTAATAGATGCATCGATATGTTGGGACCAGGTTAGATCCTCAGAGGTATTGACAGCCAGGGACTTGAAACTGCTCACTCTCTCCATTTCTGATCCCTCTGAGGGTAGGCTGGTGTTCCCTCCTCCCACCCTTTCTGATATCCACAATCAGCTCTTTGGTCTTACTGACGTTGCTGTGACATCATTCAGTCTGCTGATACAGAATTCAGAATTTAGTATTTAGAATTTATAGTAGCGTCTCTACTTCCTGCGAAGGCTGAGAAAAGTCCATCTCCCACCCCATCCTCACCACATTCTACAGAGGATGTATCGAGAGCATCCTGAGCAGCTGCATTGCTGTCTGGTTCGGAAATTGCACCATCTCAGATCGCAAGACCCTGCAGCGGATGGTGAGGTCAGCTGAGAAGATCGTCGGGGTCTCTCTTCCTGCCATTACAGACATTTACACCACACGCTGCACCCACAAAGCTAACAGTATTGTGAAGGACCCCACGCACCCCTCATACAAACTCTTCTCCCTCCTGCCATCTGGCAAAAGGCACCGAAGCATTCGGGCTCTCACGACCAGACTGTGTAACAGTTTCTTCCCCCAAGCCATCAGACTCCTCGATACCCAGAGCCTGGATTGATACCAACCTACTGCCCTCTACTGTGCATATTGTCTTGTTTATTATTTATCGTAATGCCTGCACTGTATTGCGCACTTTATGCAGTCCTGGGTAGGTCTGTAGCCTATTGTAGTTTTGTGTTGTTTCATGTAGCACCATGGTTCTGGAAAATGTTGTCTCATTTTTACTATGTTCTGTACCAGCAGTTATGGTTGAAATGACAATAAAAAGTGACTTGACTTGACTAGACATGATTGTTTTGTATACACATATGTACAGTCAGATCAATGTGTGTTGATAAATCTGATGGCCTGGTGAAAGAAGCTGTCTGGAGCCTGTTGGTCCTGGCCTTAATGGTGCAATGCACTGAAACAGTTTGTGGTTGGGGTGGCTGGAGTCCCTGACAACCCTCCGGGCCCTTTTTACACACCTGCTGCTGTACATGTCCCAAATGGAGGACAGTTCACATCCGCAGATTCGCTGGGCTGCCGCACCGCTCTCTGTCATGCCCTGCGATTCGGGGAAGTACAGTTCCCGTACCTGGCAGTGTCACAGCCGGTCAGGATGCTCTCCATGGTGCCCCTGTAGAAAGCCCTGAGAGTCTGGGGACACATGCCGAACTTCTTCAGCCGTCCGACCGTACTTTTATCACCACACAGCCGGTATGTACAATCCAGCTGAGATCCTCAGAGATGTGTACACCCAGGAACTTGAAACTAATCACCCTCTCAGCTACAGTGCTATTGATAACAATAGGGGCTAGCCTTTCTCCATTCCTTCTGTAATCCATGATCAACTATTTTTTTCGACATTGAGGAAGAGGTTGTTTTCTAGGTACAACTGTGTCAGGGCACTGACTTCTCTGTAGGCTGTTTTATCTTTGTTGGGAGTATATCTGGCTCCTGAACGCTCTCTCGTCACCATCTGAGATTCTGCCAACAAGGGTTGTATCATCAGCAAATTTGTAGATGGTATTTGAGCTGTGCCTAGCCACACAGTCATGGGTATAGAGAGAGTAGAGCAGTGGGCTAAGCACACACCCCTGAGGTACACCAGTCTTGACTGTCAACAAGGTGGGGATGTTCTTACCAATCCGCACAGATTGAGGTCTTCCGGTTAGGAAGTCGAGGATCCGGTTGCAGAGGGAGGGACAGAGGCCCAGGTTCTGCAGGATCAGGACAGTGGGAATGATGGTGTTATACACTGAGCTACAGTCAATGAACAGCATCCTGACATTCGTATCTGTATTGTCCGGGTGATCCAAGGCTGTGTGGAGAGCCATTGAGTTCACGTCCGCTGTAGACCGATTGTGGTGATAGGCAAACTGCAGTGGGTCCAAGTCCTTGCTAAGGCAGGAGTTGATTCTCACCATGACCAACCTTTCAAAGCATTTAATTGCCGTGAGTGTGAGCGCTACTGGCCGATATTCATTAAGGCAGCTCACACTACACTTCTTAGGCACTGGTATAATTGTTGTCTTTTTGAAGCGGGGGGGTACTTCCAACCATAGCAGTGAGAGATTGAAAATGTCTTCAAGTACCTCTGCCAGTTGGTTGGCACAAGTTTTCAGAGCCTTACAGGGTACTCCATTGAGGCCTGCCACCTTGTGAGGGTTCACCCTCGTGAAAGACAGCCTGATGTCGGCCTCCGAGACAGAGATCACGGGGTCACCGGGTGCCACAGGGATCTTCTCTTCTTCCTTTCAAAGCGGGCATAGTTCGTCTGGTAGTGAAACATCACTGCCATTCATGATGTTGGGTTTTACTTTGCAGGGGGTAATAGACCACAAACCCTGCCAGAGTTGACGTGCATCCAATGTTGCCTCTAACTGGGCTGAGAAGTGGCAGATGGAGTTCAACCCAGATAAGTGTGAGCTGGTTCATTTTGGTAGGTCAAATATGATGGCAGAATATAGTATTAATGGTAAGAGCCTTGGCTATACCTTGTCCATACCTCAGCAGGCTGTGAACATTCTGGTTCACCCATGACTTTTGGTTTGGGAATGTACAGCAAGTTTTCATAGGCACACACTCTTCCACACAGGTTTTAATGAAGTCGCTAATAACTGTAGTATGCTCATCCAGACTTGAAGATGAATCCAGTCCACCAATTCAAAGCAGTCCTGTGAGAGCCCCTGTGCTTCCCTTGTCCATACCTTCTTGGTCCTCACTACTGGTGCTGCAGTCTTCAGTCTCTGCCTGTACTCAGGGAGTAGAAGTACAGCCGGGTGATCAGACTTCCCGAAGTGAGGGCGTGGAATCGCACGGTGGGCATTCTTGATGGTGGTGTAGCAATGGTCCAGTGTGTTGTTTCCTCTGGTGCTACAAGTGATTTGTTGATAATAATTAATTAGCGACTTTTTGAAGCTGACCTAGTTAAAATTCCCCAAAGTGACGGGGAAGGCATCAGGATGTGTTGCTTCATGCCTGTTGATCACATCGCTCAGTTCGTCTCGAGCCTGTTGGACATTGGCCTGAGGTGGAACGTGCACCGCTACCAAAATGATTACTGAAACCTCCTGTGGCAGGTAAAATGGACGGCACTCGATCATGAGGTGTTCCAGATCTGGCGAACAGGATTGGGACACCACACTACATTTGTATTCCATGAGGAATTGATCATGAAGCAACCACCCACCCAAAAAAAACTTATTTAAGAGTTTAAATTAATTGGCACTATATATTTTCAAAGATCAAAGTAAAATATACTATGAAAGTACATATACACTATGTCGCCAAATACTACCAAGATTAATTTTCGTGTGGGTATTCACAGTAAATACAAAAAAACACAATAGAATCAGTGAAAAGCAACATGTTCAAAATGTTGGAGGAGCTCAGCCGGCCAGGCAGCATTTATAGAAAAATTACAGTCAAGGTTTTGGGCTGAGACCCTTCGGTTAGTCCTCCTGGAGGGTCTTGGCCCGAAACATCGACTGTACATTTTTCCACAGATGCTGTCTGACCTGCTGAGTTCCTCCAGCATTTTGCGTGTGTTGCTCTGGATTTCCAGCACCTGCAGATTTTCTCTTGTTTGAGAAACCGCACAGAGAAAAGGCGGACAAATTTGTCCAGTAACTTAACCGTTTCTCCCCAAAATATCATATGCAGTTGAAATGTACAGTAGAAAAGAGGAGTGTTGGAAACACACAGGATCTGAAGAGAAATGAATCAAGGTCACATTGCATTTCAGCTGGTGACCTTTCATCATCTTTGCAGGGGTATGGGGGTGGGCAACGTTCTTTATTGCATGGACCAATACCATAAGCAAGGGGTTTGTGGACCCCGGGGTGGGAACCCACCAGCCGAGTTCTCCGCTTTTATTCCGCAGGAATTGGCAACAGACCCTCGCAATCGTAGTCAGTGGCCAGAAGTCCAGCAGAGGTCATACTCAGTCACACAAAATGCTGGAGGAACTCAGGAGGTCGAACAGTTTCAGTGGAGAGGAATAAAGAGCCCAATTGTTTCGAACTGGACCCTTCGTCAGGAGGGGGAGGAAGGTGGTGGGGAAGGTGTGGGAGTAGAAACTGGGAGGTGATAGGTGAACCCTGGTGAAGGGGAGGGTGGATGGGGAGCCAAGTGACAAGTTTCTTTCTTTCCTCTGTAAAGTTGCTGTTGTAAATCAAAACTTCAGCCAGACATGGTGTGGATTGACTTTCGTCTCTTTTGTTTTTTTTCTGAGAGGTGCCTGTTCCAAAGGTCGGGACAAACTTGCCTGCACTGGACACGCACAAGCTCCCTAGGCCTTTTGAACCTTAGCGGTGTAAGTCAAAAAATAATTACGTACATGCTTGTGATCACAAAAATTCTTTAAATCAGTAATGTTTTAAAAAACATCAATTAAATGTTAAATATTTATTTATTCAGATACACTTTCTTTAGCCGGAGGGTGGTGAATCTATGGAATTTGTTGCCACAGGCAGCTGAGGAGGCCAAATCATTGGGTATCTTTAAGGCAGAGTTTGATACGTTCTTGATTAGTCAGGGCAAGAAAGAATATGGGGAGAAGGCAGGAGATTGGAGCTGAGACTCGATGGGCCAAATGACATAATTCTTCTACTATGTATTATGGAACAGACCTTTCCAGCTTTTCGAGCTGCACCACCCAGCAACCTCCACCTAGACTAATCACTGGACAATTTACACTTAACCTGCTAACAAGAGCACCCAAAGGTAACCCACAGGGTTCATGGGTAGGACATACAGATTCCTTACAGATGACATCAGAATTGAACTCTGAACTCTGATGCTCCAAGCTGTGACAACGTCATAGACATAGTCATAGTCATACTTTATTGATCCCGGGGGAAATTGATTTTCATTACAGTTGCACCATAAATAATAAATAGTAATGAAACCATAAATAATTAAATAGTAATATGTAAATTATGCCAGGAAATAAGTCCAGGACCAGCCTATCGGCTCAGGGTGTCTGACCCTCCAAGGGAGGAGTTGTAAAGTTTGATGGCCACAGGCAGGAATGACTTCCTATGACGCTCTGTGCTGCATCTCGGTGGAATGAGTCTCTGGCTGAATGTACTCCTGTGCCCAACCAGTACATTATGTAGTGGATGGGAGACATTGACCAAGATGGCATGCAACTTAGACAGCATCCTCTTTTCAGACACCACCATCAGAGAGTCCAGTTCCATCCCCACAACATCACTGGCCTTACGAATGAGTTTGTTGATTCTGTTGGTGTCTGCTACCCCCAGCCTGCTGCCCCAGCACACAACAGTAAACATGATCGCACTGGCCACCACAGACTCGTAGAACATCCTCAGCATTGTCCGACAGATGTTAAAGGACCTCAGCCTCCTCAGGAAATAGAGGCGGCTCTGACTCTTCTTGTAGACAGCCTCAGTGTTCTTTGACCAGTCCAGTTTATTGTCAATTTGTATCCCCAGGTATTTGTAATCCTCCACCATGTCCACACTGACCCCCTGGATGGAAACAGGTCACCGGTACCTTAGCTCTCCTCAGGTCTACCACCAGCTCCTTAGTCTTTTTCACAGTAAGCTGCAGATAATTCTGCTCACACCATGTGACAAAGTTTCCTATCGTAGCCCTGTACTCAGCCTCATCTCCCCTGCTGATGCAGAGTCATCCGAAAACTTCTGAAGATGACAAGACTCTGTGCAGTAGTTGAAGTCCGAGGTGTAAATGGTGAAGAGATAGGGAGACAAGACAGTCCCCTGTGGAGCCCCAGTGCTGCTGATCACTCTGTCGGACACACAGTGTTGCAAGCACACGTACTGTGGTCTGCCAGTCAGGTAATCAAGAATCCATGACACCAGGAAAGCATCCACCTGCATCGCTGTCAACTTCTCCCCCAGCAGAGCAGGGCGGATGGTGTTGAACGCACTGGAGAAGTCAAAAAACATGACCCTCACAGTGCTCGCTGGCTTGTCCAGGTGGGCGTAGACACGGTTCAGCAGGTAGACGATGGCATCCTCAACTCCCAGTCGGGGCTGGTAGGCGAACTGGAGGGGATCTAAGTGTGGCCTGACCATGCTAACTGCTACACTACCATGGTGCCTTGGACACCATAGATTTACACTGCAGTGACACAAATTTAAAAGTGTGTGCATAAAAGAACCGTGGCATTGACTTTTGTTTCTTTGTAGCCATGTTATTGGCTACCTCATCAAATGACCCTAGGGTCAATGCTGGGAGAGGAGATAACATACACACTGAATTGCACAGTGAACAAAAGAGGGACAAGTGTAACTCTGTGGTATGTCATCTTATGTCATCTTTTAAGATCGTAAACCAGCAGGTTGTTGTTATGTCTCCTGCCCGCTGTGAAAATGGGGGACACTTCCCTCTCCCCTGCCGTGGAGAGAGAGAACCTGTGGGTTGTTGAATTCGGATGAAATGTGAAACTTCTGGGGTAACTGCAAGGTCCGTGTCTTTGTTATCACTTAGCACATGCTTGGGCTCAGTGATTGTACTGATGCACGTTTAATTTTGCTGTTGGGGGGAGGGGTAATCGTTGCTCGCTGCCGCTTACACACGGGAGGAGCTGGGGGGGACTTTGCGGTTCTCAGGTTTAACTGTCTTTCATTCTTTGGGGCACTTCTCTGTTTTCGTGGATGTTTTGCATAGAAAAAGCATTTCGGGATGTATATTGTATACATGTCTCTGACCTTTGAACCTTATGTGACATGATGCATGAACCAGAGGTCATAGGTTAAGGGTGAAAGGTGAAGTATTTAAGGGGAACCAGAGGGGGAGCTTCTTCACTCTGAGGTTGATGCAAGTGCGGCACGAGCTGCTGGATCTGGGTTCAATTTCAACATTTAATAGAAGTTTGTATGGAGGCGCTTCTGTCCTCCTTCTACCAACAAGAAGGACAGAAGCACCAAAACTACTGCTTGGATGTTGCCTCCAAGCCACACACTGTCCTTCCCAAACTCCTGGCAGTCTCTCCCTGACAGTATTGTGGGTATACCTTGGACCCAGCGTTACAAGGCGGTAGCCCTTCATCACCTTCTCAAGGACGATCATGGACGAGCAATTAAGTGCTCAATCAGTCTGTAAAGTCCACATCCCTTGAACAAAAAGAGTGAGTTTGTTGAGTTCAACCCATCACCCCTGCATAGGCCGCTGACAACACCTCATCAGATTCCCTGGTCCTGGGCCAATATTTCAAGTTATGCCAGGTGTAGCCCATCTCTTCCTTCCTCTCCCAGGGATGAGGTCTTCAGAGCAACTGCTGGTGCTTCTGTAGCTCTGAGTTTTTATGCCATGGGTTTGCTAGCTTCATGCCCAACCCTCCTCCCTTCACAGCCTGGCTTGGGGCCGACCATGGCGGAATTATTAAAAAGTGAAATGGGCAGTAAATAATTTACCCTGGCTTCCCAATAATCCATTGGTTTATCCTCCCATTATTGCATGTGTAAAGTAACTTCAACTTCTAGCAATACCTGCTCAGACCCAGTCCGAGTGAATCTTGTAGGGGGACTGAGTAAAACGGTAGGACTTTCACTTGTAGTCTGCCATTCATCTGCACCTGGGCTCAGTCGCTGCCAGCGCTCACCGTGGCAGAGTCCCAGAGTCTTTTGCTGTTCCTCCACACCTGGGCTCAGTCGCTGCCAGTACCCAGAGTCTTGGTTCAGTTGTTGCCACGGTGACACCGCGCCAGTCGGTCTTCAGGCTCCTATCTGATGGTCATTACGAGAAGACAGCATGTCCCAGATGGGAAAGGTCTTTAGAGATGGATGCCACCTTCTCGAGACGCCACCTCTTGAAAACATCCTTGGTGATGGCAGTCCTTAAGGTCGGAAAACATTCCAAGGGATTTCACATAGTCTGTCCAGAAAAGATTTTCCATCAAGTCACATAAACATTTATTGTTGTATATATCAAACTCTGGAACATCTGGAAAGATAGATCTGTGAGCACTGACACCAGGATACGCCTCCTCAAGAGTCTCGTCTGGCCAGTAACCCTATACGGCTGTGAAACATGGACCCTCAAAGCAGCTGATGAAAAGAGGTTGACAGCATTTGATTTGTGGACATACAGACGGATCCTCAGGGTATCATACATTGAAAGGAGATCCAGCAATTTCATCCTAGAAGAGATTGGCACAAAACCAATACTTCTGGAAACCATTATCCAAAGGAAACTTCACTATTTTGGGCACATCTCAAGCACTGATGACACACTGGAACGCACTGTGCTTGAAGGTAGAGTAGAAGGAAACCGCTCCCAAGGCAGACGGAGGACAACCTGGATTGACAACATCAAGAAGTGGACCAGCCTCACCACCAGAGATGCAAGAGGTTTGACTGCCGACAGACCGCAGTGGAAGAAAGTGGTCACTGAGGCTCTGGCAGAGGATGGCACATGATGACGATGATGATTTCGACTTGTTTATTCTCCTGCCTGACTTGCTGAGTTCATCCAGCATTCTGCGTGTGTTGCTCAAAATTTTACATGAAGTCACATAAACATGTATTATTATATATAGCAAATGACACAACACTGTAAGTATTTAGTCAATAAATAACTTTTAGTGCAATCACTGTTGTTATGCATGAAGCACAGGAGTAAATTTGCTTACTAGAAACACCAACAAGCAACCACTTACAGGACGGTGCAAAGGTGTTAGGCACATCTGTATAGCTAGGGTGGTTAAGACTTTAGCACAGTACTGTGTTTGTCAAAGTGAAGCGGAGGGCGGGTTTGTAAACCTGGCAGGAGCCAAGGATGTTGGGAAAGGTGAGGGTGGAGTGCCATGGGAGGGGTGTGGGACAGGTGGCAGAGAAGGAGGGCCGGGGGTGGGTGTGGCGTGGGTGCAGACACACCCAGCCCTGAGACACCAGGTAAGGTCATTTGATTCCAAACAATTGGCTTATTAATTGTCACAAAATGTCCCTCTGATCCTTCCTGCTCCCTCCCTTCCCCTCTTCCCAACCATGATTCTCCTCTCCTTGTCCCCATCCTCTCTCAGTCCACAATAGAGAATCATATCAGAATCAGGTTTATCATCACTCACATGTCATGAAATGTTTTTTTTTTGCAGCAATAAAGTACTACAGTACTGTGCAAAAGTCTTAGACACACACACACTTTTATATATATATCCAGGATGCCTAAGGCTTGCACAGTACTGTAATAATGATCATGTCAACCATTTATTAGTGATATTGCCCTGGTCACTGCGGAGAACTCCCTTTCTCCTTCTCAAAATAATGATGTGGAACACTTGAAGAGTCCTGATGAAGGGTCTCAGCCTGAAAATGTCCTCTGTTTAATCCTCTCTATAGATGTTGCCTGACCTGCTGAGACCCCCTGCTTTTTGTGAGAGTTGCCATGGAAGAGTTTTGCTTTTCTCCACACTCATCAAACAGAGTCTCAGTTTACCATGTCTCCAATGACAATGCCGCATTGCTGCTGAAGCATTGGCCCAGGAATCTTGTGCTCCAACCTCTGGAGTGAAACCCAGACCCGACGCCTTCCAATTGTACCAGCCACGCAGGTGCAGCACAAAGAGCACTGTCAGTGGCCACTCTTCAATGAAAAAGAGAAGTGCTGGCTCAGGGAGACTGCAAATACTAGAACCTGAAGCAGCAAACAATCTGCTGGAGAAACTTGGTGTCCAGCAAGATCTGTGAGAGGAAAGGAACAGTTGATGCTTCATGTCGAAACCCTGCATCAGTACTGAAAGAACAGGTTACTAAGTAATTCCAAATACTGAGCCCTATAAACTTCACTGTTTACAGCATTATCTTTGAATACTTTTTAAAAATTTAGATCAAAATATATAGTTGTTCATTGTCCCTCTCTAACCACACCTTGAGAGCAAATACTAATCTTATTGATCCTCATGAAGGGTCTCGACCCAAAATGTCAACGGTTTCCCTCCGTAGGTACCGCCTGACTCACTGAGCCTCTCTGTAGGTACAGTCTGACCCACTGAACCTCTCCGTAGGTACAGTCTGACCCACTGAGCCTCTCCGTAGGTACCGCCTGACCCACTGAACCTCTCCGTAGATACAGTCTGACTCACTGAGCCTCTCCGTAGCTACAGTCTGACCCACTGAGCCTCTCCGTAGCTACAGCCTGACCCACTGAGCCTCTCCGTAGGTACAGCCTGACCCACTGAGCCTCTCCGTAGGTACAGTCTGACCCACTGAGACTCTCCGTAGGTACAGTCTGACCCACTGAGCCTCTCCGTAGGTACAGTCTGACTCACTGAGCGTAGCTACAGTCTGACCCACTGAGACTCTCCGTAGGTACAGTCTGACCCACTGAGCCTCTCCATAGGTACAGTCTGACTCACTGAGCTGCTCCAACATTTTGTGTGTTTTGCTCTAGATTTCCAGCATTTACAGAAACCTGTGTGTCTCTGATTAAACAAATCAGAGTCCGGATTTCACTGGAGGAAAGGAGACTTGTAACCATTTAGAGAACTTGGTCAAAAGTTCATGAATGTGAATGTTGGCAGAGATGAGAGCGGGGCCTTGCTGATAGAATTCCCAGTCAAGGTCAGGCGTTATAGATCAAGGAAGGATCCATTATCCGGTTGTGCTACAGAACCCATATCCTTGACCGGCACAAGTGAATTAAGAAATTTATGAAGTATTTTATAATAAACCACACAAAAATCATACATTGTATCCTCAGTGGTATCAGGCCTGCTTGCTCCAGTGGTGAAAGGGACAGTTCCAAGTTTAAAACTCCAATAATTTCAACTGTTGCGGATTAAGGGTTGCATCTCATTTTATTAAAAATAAAACATTACAAAAGTTACCTTAAAGTATATTTTTTCATAATTTATAAAAAGTTATACAAATAAATCAGACAAAAGTGATTCACTTAACACAGCATCTATTCATACACCACTCTGAATGGCTCCGTATTTCATCAATCCTCTTTCTCCCACTTCCCTGGAGTCCGACAGGACGGTGCACCATCGAACATGTAGTTCCGATCACCAAACCATGAAACCAACAGTAAAGGTAAGTCAGATGTGAAGTACCTCTGTGCAGTGTTTCTCTAACCTGGTTAAAGTATTCAGATGGTAACAGGGTCACATTTCATGAGCCATAACAATGGGGCCTTTAGGTAACAACATCCAATATTATTAATTTGTAAGTTCTGGAGCTTTAAGATGGTTTTCATCTGCGGAAAAGGATTTAAGATTCAGCTCATATTTCTCGATAAAAGGGCTAGAATATTTGCGTGTGGTCTGTCAATATTTGCTGAAGTAACCGAGTCACAGAAACAGGCCCTTTGGCCCATCTAGTCCATGCCAAACTATTCATCTGCCTAGTCCCACTCACCTGCACCCAGACCATAACCCCTCTATGTCATGTGTACTCCCTGACACAGCGACAGCAGTATAATCACAGTGTGATGAATTGACAAATGTACATTATGATTGTAAATACTAGTCCTTGAGATAGGTTGGTGGGGGATAATTGGATCCTCAGACTGACAGGTAAATCCTGTGCCAGTGTCTGATAGTCGCTCCCCCACATTCCAACACCACCACTTGCAAAGTATTCATATTCTCAATTCCACAATGCTTCAAGAGATTTGCCTTTAGCCCCTGCGGAAATGTAATCCCCCCTCTACCAAGACCGAAAAAGGGTCTGAACTTGCACCCCATGCGCCTCCCGGTCCGGGATTGGGGTCATGGTGCCTGTCCGGTGACAACCTTGCTCCAGCCTCACTGCCCCACCTAGTTCTGTGCCTTGTCCAGCTTGCGCTGAAGGTATCGAGCCCGAGCATCTGATATGGACTTCTCATCGTTCCTCTTTTCCAGCTTCCTCAGAACTTCTTCCAGAGCTTCCTCTGCAAGAGGGGGAGAGAAGGAGGGAAGGTCAAATACCCTTATTTAAAACCAGAAAGCAGCAGAGAGCTCAAATGGGAAATAACTCCTTCAGTTCTGATGCTTGTAAACCATACAAGGTCAATACCTAAGGATTTGCAGGGGTTAGCACATCACCTTACAAGGCCAGCTGTAAGACTGGGGTTCGATTCCTGCTGTAGTCTGTACATCAGATAGTGAAAGAGCAGTGGGTGCCTGGAATGCACTGCCTGTGATGGTGGTGTGGGCGTCTTCAAGAGGCTCATAGATAAGAAGCTGACGACGTACAAAATGGAAGGAATGGACCTTTATGCAGGCAGAAGTGATTACTTTGGTTGTAGGCAGAAGGGATTAGTTTAGGTCGGCATTGGGTGGAGCAACACAGTAGCGTAGCGGTTAGTGCAACACGATTACAGCGCTAGTAACCTGGGTTCAATTCCGCTGTTGTTTGTAAGAAGCTTGCACGTTCTCCCCGTGACTGCATGGGTTTCCTCCCAAATTCCAAAGACATATGGGTTGGTGGGTTAGTTGGTCCACGGATGTAATTGGGTGGTACAGGCTTGTTGGGCTGAAAGGACCTGTTAACGTGCTGTATCTCTAAATAATTTAAAAATGATTAAATGATCTGATTTGTCTGGCCAGAGGCTTGTACTGTTCGATGTTCCATGTTTAAGAAGGCAACTCATTTTCTGGAGAGTAACCATGGCAACCAATACTGGCCCTGCCAGTAGCACCCACGATGTGAGAAATGTCACCAAAGGCTCAGGGATGTTGAACACGCTCTGCATTGATGGCGATGAGAGATCATAACTCAACGAAGGTCACTCTCCCCAAGTGAAGACAGGAGGAGGTGGTGGTGGCAGATGCTCACCTGATGTTCTTTTGCTCTGCTGCTGTCGGCCCACGTCTCTGGGCCCCTCATCCCTCGCCACACTGCTCAGCTGGTACACATCCACTTCGTGCAGCTTGGGCAGCAGATCCTTCACCCACTCGTAACGAATGGGGCACAGAGTCCGCATGTAGATCTTGGACGTGACCATGACATCGTGAAAAATAACCCAATCAAGTTGGTTCTCCTGGTCAAACAGCTGAAAACAGAATACAAGGGTGAGGCTTCATTTTCAATCATGTTCGACTTTGCCCCTTAGTATAATGTAACATCCTCAGGGAGAATCAACTGGTTGCCTCATTATAGGAAGGATGAGGAAGGATGCAGAGATATATCAGGACGCTATCTGGATTAGAGAGCATGTCTTATGAGGAAAGGTTGAGGAACTAGGGCTTTTCTTTTTGGAGTGAAGGAGGATGAGGTGACTGGATAGAGGTGTATAAGATGGTAAGAGGCATAGACAGAATGGCTAGCCAGAGACATTTTCCCAGGGTGGATATGGTTCATACAAGAGAATGTCATTTTAAGAGGGTAGTGAGTGTGTGGAATGAGCTGCCAGCGCAAGTGGTGCATGTGAGCTCGATTTCAACACTTAAGAGAAGTTTGGATAGGTATGTGCATGGTAGGGGTATGGAGGGTTATGGTCCGAATGCAGGTAGATGGGAGTAGGTTTAGAACGGACAAGATGAGCTGAGGGGCCTGTCTCCGTGCCGTACTTTTCTATGACTCTATGATTGGAGGGAAGTATAGTGGGGACGTCAGAAGTAGTTTTTTTGTTTACACAGAGTGTAGTGGATATGTGAATTGTGCTGCTGGGGTGATGGTAGAGGGAGATACATTAGGGACATTCATAAAAAACTCTTGGATAAGCACATGGATGAAAGAAAAATTGAGGGCTATGTGGGAGGAAAGGTAGGATTAACCTTGGAGTAGGTTAAAAAGTTGACATTTTTGAGGCCGAAGGGCCTGTACTGTGCTCTACTGTTCTATGTTATATGTTCTACTGTCCTAGAAATGGACTCTTCCCATCTTTAAACTACCCCAATCTGTCACGCCCTCCAGTCTGGTCTTCAATAATTCCCCAGTTCTTTTGCTCCATCACTGCCTGCTGTGCTTTAGTGGTCTGTACCGTCTCTCCACCACCAGGACTCAGGGGGTGAGGGCACAGGGTGGGATTCATTGTGTTTAATTCAACAAACACAATTCAGTAGATGCAGACAAGCATATGGTGTTGCAATTTGGGAGGACAAACCAGGGTAGGACTTACTCCGAGGAGTACCATAGAACAGAGGGATCTGGGAATATAGACCCATAATTCCTTGAACGTGGCATCACAGGTAGAAGAGAGTCATAAAGCGAGCTTCTGGCACGTTGGTCTTCATAAATCAATGCACTGAGTACAAGAATTGGGATGTTATGTTGAAATTGTATGAGACGTCGGAGAGGTATAATTTGGAGTATTATTTCTGGTCACCAACATACAAGAAAGATATCAATCAGATTGAAAGAGTACAGAGAAGATTTACAAGGACGTTGCCAGGACTGGAGGTCCTGAGTTATAAGGAAAGGTTGAATAGGTTCGGACTATTCACTGGAGTGTAGGAGAATGAGGGGAGATTTGACAGAGGTATACAAAATTATGAGGGGAAATGCAAGCAGGCTTTTCTACTGAGGTTGGGTGAGACCAGAACTAGAGATCATAGGTTAAGGGTGAAAGGTGAAATGTTTAATGGGAACATGGGGGGGAGCTTCTTCACTCAGACGGTGGTGAGAGTGTGGAACGAGCTGCCACCGGAAGTGGTTGATGTGGGTTTGATTTCAATACTTAAGAGAAGTTTGAATGCGCATATGGATGGGAAGTGTGTTGTTCAATTACACGTTGATGGGACCAGGCAGAATAATAGTATAAAAGTTTGGCACAGACTAGATGGGCCAAAGGGTCTGTTTCTGCGCTGTAGTGTTTGACAATGCTCTAGAAGTACCATGGCTTTACTCTATTGAGGGATGGGCGGTGTGCAGCATTGTTGTTCGGTTGCCTGATTATTCAGTGGGTGAAGACACCCATAGGCAGAGGAGATGTCAGCCAAGAGGGTCTAGGCATCAGCTGAGCCAGGGAGATGCAATAACCAACAGGTTCCTGTCTATGTTCACTCCCAGTGGGACAAGCTCGGGTTCAGCTGTCAATATCAACCGCCTGTGTCCCACCTGCTGGAAAACATGCAGGCAGAATTAAACTGGAGACATAAACACTGTAAACAGCTACATACGACAGAGGAAGGGTGGATGTGGACAACTGATCCATGACCATCCATCGTGTGAAAGGCTTTACCGACAGACCTGCAAAGAAATAGGACATATTACTTTATGTGACCATATGAGGTCCATCAATGAAAAGTATCCAGGCACCAGGAAGCCCGAATCAATGTTAGGACTCGTGGAGATTATTCCATGTCTTCCGCCCCACTGGACTAATCAGCTCCCATACTGTAAACAGACACCAGATTTCTCTACACAACCAAATGTCTCTGCTGACAAATTACTCCCCGTAGCAACACAAGTCAAGGTGCTACTGAGTGACGAGGGCGTTTGGTCCTGTTCCTGCACCAATGTTCAGATGCTTAGCTGCTGAGATTAAACAAGCCCAGGGCTTGCTGGCAGCAAAAATCCTTCATGAAATACAAGTAGTTCTGCTAGAACCATATCGTTGCATTCCTCAGAAACCTTAGAATTGGGTTTCAAAAACAATTGTGACAATGGGAAAATAGGGGGGGGGGCTAATTCATGCAGAATTTTCATGTACCTTTCAAGAGTCTCTTAAAACACCCTATTGTATCCGCGTGTGGAGGTTCAGAGGGATCTTGGAGTCCAAGTTCATAGGACACTCAAAGCTACTGCGCAGGTTGACTGTGTGGTTAAGAAGGCATACAGTGTATTGGCCTTCATCAACCGTGGGATTGAGTTCAAGAGCTAATAGGTATTGTTACAGCTATATAGGACCCTGGTCAGACCCCACTTGGAGTACTGTGCTCAGTTCTGGTCGCCTCACTACAAGAAGCATGTGGAAACTATTGAAAGGGTGCAGAGGAGATTTACAAGGCATCTGCCACTTCTCAGCCCAGTTTTGCATCCTATCGATGTCCCGCTGTAACCTTTGACAGCCCTCCACAATATCCCCAACACCTCCAACATCTGCGTCACCAGCAAATTTACTAACACGTCCCTTCACTTCCTCATCCAGGTCATTTATAAAAATCATGAAGAGAAGGGATCCCAGAACAGATCCCTGAGGCACACCACTGGTCACCGACCTCCATGCAAATATGACCCATCTACAACCACACTTTGCCTTCTGTTGTCAAGACAATTCTGGATCCCATGCCTCCTTACTTTCTCAATAAACCTTGCATGGGGTACCTTATCAAATGCCTTGCTGAAATCCATATATATCTACTGCTTGACCTTCATCAATATGTTTAGTCACATCCTCAAAAAATTCCATTAGGCTCGTAAGGCAAGACCTGCCTTTGACAAAGCCATGCTGACTATTCCTAATCATATTATGCCTCTGCAAATGTTTATAAATCCTGCCTCTCAGGATCTCCTCCATCAACTTACCAACCACTGAAGTAAGATCTCACTGTATAATTTCCAGGGGTATCTCTACTCCCTTTCTTGAATAAGGGAACAACATTTGCAACCCTCCAGTCCTCCGAAATCTCTCCGTCCCCATTGATGTTGATGCAAAGATCATTGCCAGAGGCTCAGCAATCTCCTCCCTTGCCTCCCACAGTAGCCTGGGGTATATTTCACCCAGTCCCGGTGACTTATCCAACCTGATGCTTTCCAAAAGCTCCAGCACATCCTCTTTCTTAATGTCTATATGCTCATGCTTTTCAGTCTGCTGTATGTCATCCCTACAATTGCTAAGGTCCTTTTCCGTAGTGAATACTGAAGCAAAGTATTCATTAAGTACCTCCGCTACCTCCTCTGATCCATACACACTTTCCCACTGTCACACTTGATAGGTCTTATTCTCTCACGTCTTATCCTCTTGCTCTTCACATACTTGTAGAATGCCTTTGGGTTTTCCTTAATCCTGTCCGCCAAGGCCTTCTCATAGCCCCTTCTGGCTCTCCTAATTTCATTCTTAAGCTCCTTCTTGCTAGCCTTATGATTTTCTAGATCTCTATCATTATCTAGTTTTTTGAACCTTTTGTAAGCTTTTCTTTTCTTCTTGACTTGATTCTCAACAGTCTTTGTACACCACGGTTCCTGTACCCTACCATCCTTTCCCTGTCTCATTGGAACATACCTATGCAGAACGACATACAAATATCCCCTGAACATTTGCCACATTTCTGCAGTACATTTCCCTGAGAACATCTGCTCCCAGTTTATACTGCCAAGTTCCTGCCTGATGGCTTCATATTTCCCTTATTCCAATTAAATGTTTTCCTAACTTGTCTTCTCCTATCCCTCTCCAATGCTATGGTAAAGGAGATAGAATTGTGATCACTATCTCCAAAATGCTCTTCAGAGACCTGACACCTGACCAGGTTCACTTCCCAATACCAGATCAAGTACAGCCTCTGCTTTTGTAGGCCTATCTACGTATTGTGTCAGGAAACCTTCCACCCCCACTAAACCCCTTGGCTCTAGGGAGATACCAATCAATATTGGGGAAATTAAAATCTCCCATCACAACAACCCCGTTATTATTGTACTGTTCCAGAATCTGTCTCCCTATCTGCTCCTCGATGCCTCTGTTACTATTGGGTGGTCTATAAAAAACACCCAGTAGAGTTATTGACTGTTTCTAATTTCCACCCACAGAGACTCTGTAGACAATCCCTTCATGACTTCTTCCTTTTCTGCAGCCATGACACTATCTCTGATCAACAGTGCCAAGCCCCCATCTCTTTTGCCCCCCTCCCTGTCCTTTCTGAAACATCTAAACCCTGGCCCTCTAAGTAGCCATTCCTGCCCTGAGTCATCCAAGTCTCTGTAATGGCCACAACATCGTAGCTCCAAGTATTGATCCACGCTCGAAGCTCATCTGCTTTGTTCATGATGCTTCTTGCATTAAAACAGACACATCTCAAGCCAGCGGTCTGAGCATATCCCTTCTCTAGCACCTGCCTACCCTCCCTCTCACACTGCCTACAAGCTTTCTTTATTTGTGAGCCAACCGCCCCTTCCTCCATCTCTTCAGCTCGGTTCCCACCCCCCCAGCAATTCTAGTTTAAACTCTCCCCAACAGCATTAGCAAACCTCCCTGCCAGGATATTGGCTATAATTTTTTCTCAATGTATTTTGTTACTCCAAGATAAAAATGCTTAAGGCTATATATGCTTCAGTGCTGATGAAGGGTTTCAGCCTGAAATGTCGACTGATTATTCCCCTCTACAGTCTTTGCCAGTCCTGCTCTGTTCCTCCAGCATTTTGTATGTATTGCTCAAGATTTCCAGCGTTTGCAGAACCTTTTGTGTTTAAGGCTACATATTACGTTGTTTGATAGAGATTAGTTCTGATTTCTTAAGGTTGTTATAGCCGAGCTTGGTAATAGGAACAAGCTCCCACTACCTATTAAATGCTCCCAATAACATGGATCTCAAATAGCCTCTGACAACCAAGTCCAGCTCCTGGCCTTCATGCGTGACTTGGCTACTAAGCCTGGTGGAACCATTTCTACTGACAGGAGAAGGGGAAAAGGTGGGTTACCGGTGCCTTGCTTTGGGCAGATGGGGCTTGTCAGCTGTGGTTCACTGCTCATTTAGGAGAAGGAAAACTGTGATGTCAAACCTCCACTGCCTTGCAGCTAAACCCACTCATGCAGAAGGCTTTGGGAGTAAATCCCCACGGGAAGAATCTGCAGCTGGAGTCCCTAAGGCAGTCCTGCACTGCACTCAGTGCTGACTGGCAACTCCTGCCACGCTGCTGGTACCAGACTGTATCGGTCTCTGCCCTTTCTTTGGATTCATCAGATGCGTGGAGCGAAAGAGAATGCCACACGGGCAACAGCTTGCTCTCCATATTGTACTGCCCAGGCTTGCGTATCCGGACAGCTAGGACGCAATATCCGTGGTCAACTATGAACGACGGAGGCCTTAGAGATGGGTTCCACAAGTGTCAATGGAAGCAATTGCTTGGCAATTTCCAAAGAAATTCTCTTAAGTCGCCTCCAGCAGTGAAACTGGTAGCCTGTGTACTTAAGAGACAATGACGTCTGATTACTACGGGGCTATGTCCTGATCAAAAATGTGTATTTGTAATAACCAATTTGCCTGCATAATACAAACAGTGCTCTCTAATCCATCAATCAGTTTATATGCAATTCACATTTTAAATGTTCTAGCAGAATTTTCTGTGAGTTAGGTGATCAGTAAGAGGAGAGTGGGACCATAGAGAAAAGCCCAAAACATGCCAAAATTTTTGCACCAGGATTCAGACAAACCACTGCTAACGACAGGGCTTTCCACCAACACCTGCTACTCATACCAACTACCACACTTGAGCTAAAGTAACTGGTGTGGGCAATAACGAGATAAAATGCATAAGTCATACAAGTGAGCAGATTTGGGCCCCTAATCTTAGAAAGGATGTGCTGAAACTGGAGAAGGTTCAAAGGAGTTCACAAAAATGATTCCAGGATTGAACAGCTTGTCATATGAAGAGCGTTTGATGCCTCTGGGCCTGTATTCACTAGAATTCAGAAGAATGAGGGATGACCTCATTGAAACCTATTAAATGTTGTTTCCTATGGTGGGAGAGTCTAAGACCAGAGGACACAGCCTCAGAATAGAGGGGCTTCCTTTTAGAATGGAGATGAGGAGGAATTTTGTTAGCCAGAGAGTGATGAATCGGTGGAATCCATTGCCACAGGCAGCTGTGGAGGCCAACTCTGTATGTATATTAAGGCAGAGGTTGATAGATTCTTGATTGGGCAGGGTAGGAAGGGGTACAGGGAGAAGACAGCAGAGTGGGGTTGAGAAGAACAATGGATTTGCCATGATAAAACGGCAGATGGACCTAACGGCCTAATTCTGCTCCTATATCTTGTGGTCTAAGTGATCAATTACCCCTGCGGGTTCTTTTACCTTAAGCTCTCTGATCAATTCTGGCTCATTGCAAAACACCCAATCAGAATAGCTGATCCCTGAGTGGGCTCAACCATCGGCTCTAAAAAGCCATCTTGTAGGCATTCTAGAAATTTCACATCCTGGAATCCAGCACTAACCTGATTTTCCCAATCTACCCACATACTGAAGTCCCCAATGACTATTGTAACATTGCCCTTTTAGCATGCATATTTTTAATCTCCTGTTGTTATTTGTAGGCCACACCCTTGCTACGGTTTGGGGGGGTCTGTATACAACTCCCATCAGAGTCTTTTTATCTTTGTAGTTCCTTAGCTCTGTCCACAATAATTCAAAACATTCTGACCCTATGTCACCTCTTTCTAATGATTTGATTTCAGTTTTACCAACAGAGCACCACCGCTCTGCCTTCCTGCCTGTCCTTTCAATAAAATGTGTATCCCTGGTCATTAAGCTCCCAGCTATGATTCTGTGATGCCTACAACATCATGCACTAATACCGGCCGGTTTAGCGAGCAGAGTGGCGGACACCCCTGCTGAAATCTGGAGGAAAACACACAGAGGATGCAGAGAGGGATCACAAAGTCAAGGAAAGAGGACCGGGTCGAGACAACAGAGACTTATGGAGAAGAGGAGTTCGGTAGGTAATAAAATGGACGAGTTCACGACGCTAGCCAGGTGTTTGAGAACATTTTGGGAGTGCAGTGTTATGTGCTTCACTGGAACAGGGCTGCACGAGGACATTCCCAATCAAAACTTCTCCATGGATGGCTTCCAGACCGTTCCGGCTGACCGGAAGTGCACTGAGAGCGGTAAGCGTGAAGGAGTTGGGTGCTTACTGTTCTGGCTAACAACGGATGGTGCAATCCGGGGTATATTACGATCGAGGAATGTGTTTGCAGACTGGATATTGAACTTTTTACTGTTGGACTTCGGCCACATTCCACCGAGATACAACACTGGGCGGCACGGGAGGTCGTTCTTGCCTGTGGCCATCGAACGTGCAGCTCCTCCCGTGGAGGGTCAGACACCCTGAGCCAATAGACTGGTCCTGGACTTATTTTCCATCTGGCATAGTTTGCATTTTGTTGTTTGATTGTTTGTGGTATTTGTATTGCTATATTTACGCTCTATAATTGGTTAGTGTGGCTGTAATGAAACCCAATTTCCCTCGGGATTAATAAAGTATATCTATCTATCTAGACCTGCCAATCTGTAACTGTGCTGCAAGTTATTCTACCTTATTCCGTATACTGCACGCATTCAAATGCAACACCTTCAGTCCTGTATTCACCCTTTTTGATATTGTGCACCTTTTACCCTGAAGGTATATATGACAAATAAAGCTAATCTTTACGAAGATTCCCCAGACAAGAGACAAAGAGACTAGGGCTGAAACACTAATTACCTTCTGGCAACATTGGAGAAATATCCAACACACAAACATCTCCTCAGCAGCTCATTCTTGGAGCCACTGTACGTCTCTGAGGGAAAGTCCTTTCTCTGTAAATAACAACAGGGACGTCATTCTGGAGTTGCGCCCAAAAGGATGGGAGAGCAAGGAGAACGAGAGATGCAGTGGGAAAAGGTGAAGGAGAAAGCATTTTAAATTGCAATTCAAGAAATGTAAACTCTTGGGCACACGAACCTGTTTCATTTTCCTGAGTATCTCCTGGAGTTGGGTCTCCACACTAAACGCAGTCTTCATCGCTCGCCAGTGGAGCCAGTATTTTCGGCACCAGGAAGATGGGGAGTCACTGCGGGGGTGGGGGGGAATATCACACGTGAGTGACAGGAAATATGTGCCAGAAGTGAAAGAAGTGTCCCCAACTTTCATAGGATGACAGCAGTAAACCAGAAGTCATCCATTTCATCAAAGTCACTTGGAGACGATTCTGCTCAATTGCTCACACTTGTGAGCCCAGACACTAAGCACTAAGTCTACTCACGAGCTACGTCACCCACTTCAGAGGTATAAGCGTATAATTTAACCAGTTACTACCAATGCAGGACTGAGGAAGTGTTAAGCTATCAGAGGTGCAATAGTCATAGAGATACAGCAGAGAAACAGGCCCTTCTGTCCACTGATTCCCTGCCGTCCATCAACCACTCACTTACAATAACACTATTTTTTATTTATTTTACCTTGTGCTCATCAACTCCCCCAGATTCTCGCTCACCTACAAATTCAGGATAACTTACAGTGACCAACTAACCAATGAATGTGGTGTGGCAAAGTAGCAGTTAGAGTAACTCTTTACAGAGAGGTATGTACAAGATGTACAAGGACAGCCAGCTCCATTTCCCCAGGGCTCAAAGTCCCCGTCGTGAGAAGTGGAAACGGGCTGAGGCCGGCCAACAAGGTTCTGGTGAAGCTGTATAGGGCAATCTCCTGTACAGCATGATAGTGTAGTGGTTAGCACAACGCTTACAGTACAGGGGAACCGGGTTTAATTCCCACTGCTGCCTGTAAGGAGTTTGTACCTTCTTCCTGTGATGGCATCAGTTTCCCCCGGGTGCTCCAGTTTCCTTCCACAGTCCAAAGACTTGCTGGACGGTAGGTTAATTGTCATTGTAAATTGCCCCGTGATTAGGCTCGGGTTAAATTGGGGGATTGCTGGACGGAGTGTTTCAAAGGGCTGCAAGGGCCTATTCCGCACTTTATCTCAATAAGTAGATAACTTGTAGGAACATTGATGAACTCCAACCTTACCATCGACTTTTGGACAATGGAGACAGGAGGTCACCAATGGCCTATGCTACACTGGCAACTAAGGGCCAAGAAGAAGAGGAAGAAATAGGTAATGCAAGAGGGCTTAATTTTAAGGTGATTGGAGTAAAGTATAGGGTAAGATTGATTTTGGAGTAGGTTAAATCATTGGCACAACATCATGGGCCAAATGACCTGGACTGTGCTGTACTGTTCTATGTTCCAACAGGCCCCCTAACTTTTACATCTCCCAGTCCCAAGCTCTTCAAGAAGATCAAGCTGACCCACACTGCTGAGACCCTCTCCTCAACTTCCCACGTTGGCCATACCTTGCCTTGCATGTCTTGAAGATGTTGAGTAATGTTAAGAAGTCATTGCTGCCGCCAGCCTCCTGAGCCAGCTGCTGGTGCCTCAGCTCAGCTTCCTTCTGCTTGTCTGGGTTCCCTGTTGGGTCAAAGCACTAAACCTCAGTAGCTGTCAGCTCTGCAGCTCAATAAGCCGCCCCACATTTTACAACACTGTGCAGAAGTCTTATATATACATACACAGACATATCTAGGGTGCTTGAGACCTTCGCATAGTACTGCAGTAATTTGATGTACTTTAAATAAATTTATATAATTTTATGTATTACACTGCACTACTGCCACAAAAAAAACTAAACAAATTTCATAACATATGTGAGTGATGATAAACCTGATTCTGATATGGGTCTCTATTGTGGACTGAGAGTAGAAAGGGGACAGGGACTCATGGTTGGGAAAAGGGGAAGGGAGCGGGAAGCACCAGGGAGACATTCTGTAATGATCAATAAACCGATTGTTTGGAATGAAATGACTTTGCCTGGTGTCTCAGGACTGAGTGTGTCTGCACCCGTGCCAACCCCACCCCAGCATTCCTCTGCCACCTGTCCCACACCCCTCCCACGGCACTCCACCCTCACCATTCACAACATCCTTTACTCCTGCCACAATTACAAACTTGCTCTCTGCTCCATGTTGACAGATACCGCACTGTTACTGTTACAAATACTGTACTGCTCTGTGCTCAATGTTCCAACTGGTCAAGCCCCACAGGACTTTAGGGTCCCTTCATCGGCTATTTCTTGGGTTAATACCAAAGATCAGAATCTGAAGGTACATCAGAAGTCCAGAAGTTGAAGCCTGATGGCCCAAAACCTGGATCTACAAGTCTGAAGTCTACTTGAGAAGTTACGAGTCCTGATGACCATGAGTCCACTGGAAGCCTATCCTAGGGTTGGAGGACTGCCCATGTGGGTTGTACGGAGGAAAGGGGCTTCTTTTGCTGAGGTTGTTTTGTTGTTTGTTGTGTTCTGTGTTCTGCCGAGCATCGTGGGTATGCTATGTTGGTGCTGGAATGTGTGGTGACACTTATCGACTTCCCCCAGCTCACCCCTAGGTCCTGCCAGTCAACGCAAACGATGTATTTCACTATATGTTTTGACGTACGTGGGATAAATAAATGAGTCTGAATCTGATTTTTGCACTCAAGGCTCTAATGCTCACTAAGGTGTCTACTGGGGTGGTAAACACTATTCTTCGCACAGAAAACAGGTTAGGGAATCCAAACCGAAGGGTTTCAGCCAGATCTTGCCTGGGCCTGTCCACCCCCAATGCATACAAGCAGCTGCAGTCACTCGACAGTGATCATGACTTGTAACCCAGTCTGACCCAGCTCCCCTCTGAACCAAATGACTGAGGACATCTGTTGCAACACCACTGTCACCCAGGTTCAGCTGATAACAATGCATGATCTACCAAAGTTCATCAGCTTTAACTGGAATCTCAAGGCAACTGCCCACAAGCAAAATCACTGTTGAAACAAATAATTTATGCTCAGTGGCCACTTTATTAGCTACCTCCTGTACCTAATAAAGTGTCTGTTCTTGGTCTTCTGTTACTATAGTGCATCCACTTCAAGGTTTGATGTGTTGTACATTCCGAGATGCTCCTCTGCACACCACTGTTGTAACACCTGGTTATTTGAGTTACTGTCACTTTCCCGGCAGCTTGAACCAGTCTGGCCATTCTCCTCTGACCTCTCATTAAAAAGATGCATTAGCCCACAGAACTGCTGCTCAATGGATTTTTTTTTTGTTTTTTTACACCATTCTCTGTTACTGTTGTACATGAAAATCCCAGGAGATTCTCGAACCACCCTGTCACGCACTGACAATTATTCCACAGTCAAAGTCATTTAAATCATGTTTCTTCCCCATTCTGATGTTTGTTCTGAACAACAGCACAAAGATCTGATCATGTCTGCGTGTTCTTACGTATTGAGTTGCTGCCATGTGATTGGCTGATTAGATATTTGCACTAACAAGGAAGTGTACCTAATAAAGTGGCCTCTGTGTTGGACTAATATAATAGCAATTTGCTGTCATACTGAAGAATGAGCGGACTATCACACACATCCTGCCAGACAGTGATTCAAGACCTGCTCCAGAGACTCGAATAACTAACCTATAGTGGTACTCAACTACTGGAATAACAGAAAAACTGGATGAAGAAGCTTAAACAAGATAGAGTCACAGAACACCACAGCACAGAAACAGGCCCTTTGGCCCATCTAATCTGTGCCAAACTGTTATTCTGCCTAGCCATCCGTCCCTCACCTGGATCATAGCCCTCCAAACTTTTCTATCCATAAACTTATCCAAACTTCTCTTAAACGTTGCAATCAAACCCACGTTCACTATTCCACACTCTCACATTCTCTGAGTGAAGAAGTTCCCCCCTGTGTTCCCCTTAAATATTTCACCTTTCACCCTTAACCGATGACCTCTCACCCAATTTCAGTGGAAAACCCTGCTTGCGTTTACCCTATTTTGTATCCATCTTATCAAAACTCTTCTCATTCTCCTATGCTCCAGGAAATAAAGTCTTCACCTGTTCAACCTTTTCCTCTAAACTCAGGTCTTCAATTAGAAAATAGATTATAAAACAGAATTATTCAAGATCTAGCAGGAGATTCTCTAAGTGACCTGGACTACGTTCTCCCCCTCAATCAAAGCTCAGATTAAGATGGCCACCCATCAGAATGGTCCGAGTGCACACCGTGTAAAATGGCTGACACCTTCACTTGTGTATCACTAACAGCAAGAGCATTGAGAGCACATACTAAAGTGTTGTACAAACCATTTCAAGAACTGCTCCTCTTACCTGGTCGAATGAAAACATTTTCCACAGACAGCATCGCAGCCACTGGAAGCAAAAGGCACTCACAATCCAGTGCAGCTGCTTTAATTAGAGCCCGTGTCATAGGTGGTGGGAGAGGAAATTCCACCATCAGCCGCCCGAGCTTGGTCACACAACCTGCCCTGAGAGAGGGAAGGGGAAAGAAATGACCAGTAAAATCTCTGCAAAGACCAAGACTCCATCAGCCCTCTCAGGTGAAGGTTAAAAATCCCACTAGACCATTGTGAATATAATTGTCATAGGCCACATGGTTACACCATAAGACGAAAGACATTATAAGAGGACTCCAAGCGGACTACAGTAACGGGGTATGAAACCTCCTCTACCCAGCATCCTGTTAGGAAATTTACATTTGTTGGAGAACAAGATTGAGGACCTGGAGGCTGTACTGGAGGGAAATGAGGGATTGCTGCATTTTGTGTTTCACAGGGACATGGCTCACTCCAGACATGAACGATTCGCAATCAAACCCAATGGCATCTCAATAGAACAACGTACCAAACTGCTGATTTGAAGAAACCAAGGGGTGGGGGCTTGTGTTTCATGATAAACACTTTATGGTGCTCGGACACAATGGTCTTGTTACACTCTTATTCTGCCTGATCCGGAGCAACTAATGATTAAGTGTCAACCATTCTACTTACAAGAGTTCTCCTCCGTAATCCTGACTACAGTTCACATACTGCCAATAGTCAATGTTAAGCAAGCACTCAAGGTACTGAAGGCCACCATCAGCAAACAAGAAACATCCTACCTAAGTGCCTTTCAAATCATTGCCGGGAGCTTCAATCAAGCTTATTTGAAAAAAACTCTCTGCCCAATTATCATCAACATATTATTTGGAATACCAGGGGTTCCAACACATTTGACCAACATGATACTAACATAAGGTACACCTACTGTTCGATCCCTAAACCACATTTTAGGAAATCTGATTATTTGTCTTCTTCCTACCTGCATACAGGCTGAAAGGCAAGGCTCCAGAAGCAAGGACAATGAAGGGGTAGTCACAGGAGGCAGAGCAGAGGCTATAAGAATGCTTGGAGTTGGTAGACTGGACCATATTCAAGGATTTATTAGAGGATCTGAATGAATACACCATGGTTGTCACGGACTTTATAAAAAGAATCATTCAGTCATCTCCAACCAGAAGCCCTGGATGAATCATGAGATCTGCAGTTTGCTGAGGGCCAGATCAGTAGCATTCAGATCTGGTGACCAAGAGGTCCAAGTACAATCTACAGAAAGTCACCTCACATGCAAAGTGGCAATTCTGGATGAAACTTGAATCACTGAAGAATGCTCGACAGCTGTGGCAGGGCTGGAATGCTATCACCTCTTATAATGTAAAATTAAGCAACGTAGGTGACAACAAGGTTTTGCTCCCAGATGAGCTCAATGCCCTTTATTCTCACTTTGACCATCAACTCATGGAGGCATCTTCACAAACTCCCAGGGTCCTCAATGACCCTATGATTTCAGTCTCCGAGGTTGAAGCACGAGTTTCCTTCAGTAGGGTAAACCCATGGAAAGCATCCGGATCAGATGGGATACCTGGCCAAGTATTAAAGACCTGTGCTGGTCAACTGTTGGAGTGTTCACTGAGATCTTTAACCTCTCACTTTGGGAGTCTGAGGTACCAAGCAGATTTCAATTATACCGGTGTCTAAGAAGTATGTGATAACCGGCCTCAATGACTATCATCCAGTAGCACTTACACCCATCGTGATGAAGTGTTTTGAGACATTGGTGATGAAACATCTGGGCAACAAAGATGCATACACTAGATGCTCTTTATTGACTACAACTGGGCATTCAATACCATCATCCCCTGAATACTAATCAATAAGCTTCAAGACCATACCTCCCTGTGCAATTGGATCCTCGATTTCCTCACTTGCAGACCCCAGTCAGTTCAGATCGGCAATAATATCTCCTCCAGGATCTCCATCAGCACAGGTGCACCACAAGGCTGTGTGCTTACCCCCTGCTCTGTCGCTTGACACTTACAACTGTGGCTCAACATAACTCCAATATCATATTCAAGTTTACTGACGATACCACTGACATAGCCAAATCAAAGGTTGTGATGAATCAGCATATAGGAAGGAGATTGAAAATTTGGCTGAGCAACCTTTCACTCAAAGTCAGCAAAACCAAGGAATGGTTATTGACTTCAGGAGGAGGAAAATGGATGTCCGTGAGCCAGTCCTCACCAGATGATCAGAAGTGGCGAGGGTCAGCAACTTTAAATTCCATGGTGTTATCATTTCAGAGAGCCTAGCACACCACCAGGTTTAAAAAAAATTACCCCTCAGCCATCAGACTCTTAAACCAAAGGGGTTAACTTCACTCAATTTCACTGAAATGTTCCCACAACCTATGGACTCACTTTCAAGGATTATTCATCTCATGCTCTCAATATTTATTGTTTATTTATTTACTATTAATATTTCTTTCTTTTTGTATCTGCATAGTTTGTTACCTTTTGCACACTGGTTGTCTGCCCTGTTGGCGAGGTCTTTCATTGATTCTATTATGGTTCTTGGATTTATTGAGTATGCCCACAAGAAAATGAATCTCTGGGTTGTATACGGTGACATATATGTACTTTGACAATACTTTATTTACTTTGAACTCATGCTGGCGCCCAAAGCGTGGTGCCACTTGCGGGCTGCCTCCCACACATCCTCAGACTGTGTTGGTCATTGACACAAATGATGCAGTTCACTGTATGTTTCAATATAAAGATGACAAATAAATCTAATCTTTAATCCTGTAAGGGGATGATGAAGGCAGGTTCAATTTGCCTCAGATTTGCGTTATACAGGAGGGATTAACAATAAATAATAATTTTTTAATTTAAGAGGAAACATCATAACTACAACAGATTGCTTAGCAAGAGAACTGTAACATGCTGGTGTGGCTTATTTCCTTTAGATAGTACAGTCGGAGGTTGTGGGCTCGAACTCAACTCCGGGGCACATCCTGTGCAGTATTGCGGGAGCAGCACAATATATTCTTCTGACCGGTTGCCTAAATGATTGGGTCTCTCATTCACCCACCTGTCAATGGCATCATTCTGGTAAAGCTGTTTCAGTGCCTCCAGGATGTGTCTCTCCTCCGGCCTGTCAAGGTATGAGAACCTGGAGAGCAACCAGAAGATCCTCAATTAGGAGATGAGAGATTGCACCTCGATCCATGATGGACTGAACTGCAGACTGGTGGAGGAAAGGTTCACCTTAAGTTTAATTGAGTTGGCCTCAAGGGAGACCAATATCCTTGCAGACAGGTTTGCTAGAGCTGTTGGGGAGGGTTTAGTCTAATTTGGCAGGGGGATAGGAACTGGAGTGACAGGGCTGAGGATAGGGCAGTTGGTGTACAACTAGATGCAGTGTCGTGAGACTGTGAGGAAGAACAGGCAGATGATAAGACAAAATTGCAATCAGTGGGATGAGTTGAAATGTAACGGGGGGGCAAAATCAAAAAGGATGATGAATACAGGACTGTTATATTTGAAGGCATGAAGCGCACACAGCAAGGTAAATGATCTTGTAGCGAAGTTAGAGATTGGCAGGTATGACATTGTGGACATCACTGATTTGTGGCTGAAAGAAGATCACAGCTGGGAGCTTAACATCCAAGGATACACACTGTATCGACAGGACAGGCGAGCAGACAGAGTGGGTGGGGTGGCTGTGTTGATAAAAAATGAAATCAAATCCTTAGGAAGAGGTGACATAGGATCAGAAGATGTAGAATCCTTGTGTGCAAATGGGACTAGCTTAGATGGGCATCTTGGTCGGCATGGACTAGTTGGGCCTAAGGGCTGCATAACTAAGTTGCCAGCTACAAGGATTGTCAAAGCAGAGAAAATGTGACAGGCAGAGAGTTTGCTACAAAGGAGAACTCCTGAACTTAGAAAAGCAGACAGGGAAAGGCCATAAGACATAAGAGCAGAATTAGGCCATTTGGCCCATCAAGTCTGCCCTACCATTCCATCATGGCTGATTTATTATCCCTCTCTACTCCATTCTCCCGCCTTCTCTCCATAACTTTTGTGCCGTTGTGGATCAATAACCTATCAAAGTACATTTATTTATCAAAGTTGTATGCATCAAACAATCCTGAAATCTGTCTTCCCCATAGACAGCCACAAGACAAAGAACCAATCCGTTCAAGAAAAACATCAAATCTATCAACCTCTGCTTTAAGCATACCCAATGACTTGGCCTCCACAGCCATCTGTGGCAATGAATTCCACAGATTCACCACCACCAGGCTAAAGAAGTTCCCCCTCAAATCTGTTCCAAAGGGACATTCTTTATTCAGAGACTGGCCCTCTGGTCCTAGACTCCCCCATTATAAGAAACATCCTCTCCACATCCATTCTACCTAGGCTTTTCAGTGATTGGTTTCAATTCTCCTTTGTTCTGATGAATAAAGCTCCAGCCAGCTTGACTTTGCTCTATAACTCAGTCACTCCAATTCTGGCAACGTCCTTGTAAATTTATTGGGCACTCTTTCCAGTTTAATGGCAGCTTCCTTGTAGCAGGGTGAACAAACCTGAGCATAATACTCCCATGTGGCTTTGCCAACATCTTCTACAACTGCAACATTACACTCCAACTTCTATACTCAACGCCCTGACTGATGTAAGCCAACGTGCCAAAATCCTTTCCCACCCCATCTACCTGTGAAGTGCCTTAAAAAGTGTAAACGCAAGAGACTTGGCAGAAATCCAGAGCAACACACACAGAATTCCGGAGGAACACAGAACGTCAAGCAACATCTACGGAGAGGAATAAACAGTCAGTGTTTCAGCCGAGACACTTCATCAGGGCTAAATACCTGGTCTGCTTCACATTTCATCCCTGTGTAGAATTACAAAGGCAAGACAACATCCATCACCTCTGAGGAAGGCAGTTAAAGAGCAGAAATTGTATCTGAACAACGTTACCCAATGACATTGTTGACACCCAGACACTTGAGAGTGAGGACCACCGACGTTAGACTAACTCTCTGGATCTCTGGGACCATGTGATCTGGCATGCACTTTTCCCAGAATTCTTTGCTGTAGATCCTATAACACTTTCCAGCAGACGTCCTCCCAGCTCGACCAGTCCGCTGCATGGCCTCACTCCTGCGGAGGCAACAGGGAGCAGTTAGGCTTTGAACTGGAATAAAACTTTTTAATCTTCAAAAACTTTGGCACCGTACTGAATGCAAATAGATGCAAGTAAAGTTAGAGTGGTGATCATAAGGCTTTAGCTCTTAGAGGCTTCCAAGAAGACAGACTTCACTCAGAGAATGGAATGTTCAAGTTTATTTCCTTCTCTTCGTTATATCTGCTCAGATCGGTTGAGGTGACAGGCAGGAGAGGGCAATGGTCCTCTTGCGGGATGAGGGAGCTGGAATTGATAAACTCCAGATCATTCAGGAGGCTGAAGATGTATAGAGGTAGTTACACCCAAGGTGCAGGATGCAGGAAACTGGGTAACAGTCAGGAAGGGAAAAGGGGTTAAAAAGCCAGTGCAGAGTACCCCTGTGGGCATCCCTCTTAACAACAGGCATATCAGTTTGGATACTGTCGGGGTGGGGGGAGGGGTGGAATGAGCTAACAGAGGAAAGTCACAGTGCTCAGGTCTCTGGCACTGAGTCTGCCTCTGTGACTTAGAAGGGAAGGGGGAGAGAAGAGGTACACCGTGATGACAGGGGATTTGTTAGTTAGGGGAATGGACAAAGGTTCTGTGGGCAAGAACGAGATTCCCAGATGCTGCTTCTCGGGTGCCAGGGTCCAGGATCTCTCGGATCGAGTCTCGAACATTCTTAAGTGGGAGGGTGAACAGTTAGAAGTCATGGTCCATGCAGGTACCAATGACCACAGCAGGACAAGTGAAGAGGTTCTGCATAGGGAGTTAGGTGCTAAGTTAAAGGGCAGGACTCTAGGGTTGTGATCTCAGGACTACTACCCATGCCACGTGCTAGTGAGGCCAGAACTAGGAAGATGATATAGTTTAATATGAGGCTAAGAGGTTGGTGTAGGAGGAAGAACATAAGATTTTTGGATCATTGGTCTGTCTTCCAAGGAAGGTGGAACCTGTACAGAAAAGACAGTTTGCACCTGAACTGGAGGGGGACTAATATCCTAGTGGGAAGGTTTGTTAATGCTGAACCATAGGGTTTAAACTAGAGTTGCAGGGGGATGGGAACCACAGTGCCAGAACAGTTAGTATAGAGGTTGTGGAGCAGATGTAGGTAAGATCTCAGACAAAGTTAGGAATCAAAAGGTTGAGCATGGTGCAACAAAATCGAAAAGGGTGAATACAGGACTGAAGGTGTTTTATCTGAATGCACGCAGTACACGGAATAAAGTAGATGAACTTGCAGCACAGTTGCAGATTGGCAGGTATGATGTTGTAGTCATCACTGAATCATGGCTGAAAGATTATAGCTGGGAGCTTAATGTCCAAGGATACACATTATATCGAAAGGATAGGCAGGAAGGCTGAGGGGGTGGTGTTCCTCTATTGGTAAAAAAATAAAAACCAAATCATTAAAAAGAAGTGACATAGGGTCAGGAGGTAACGAATCATTATGGATAGAGCTAAGGAACTGCAAGGGTAAAAAGACGTTGATGGGAATTGTATACAGTCTCCGCAAACAAATTACAATGGGAAATAGAAACTGCATGCCAAAAGGGCAATGTTACAATAGTCATGGGGGTCTTCAATATGCAGGTAGATTGAGAAAATCAGGTTGGTGCTGGATTACAAGAGAGGGAATATCTGGAGTGCCTACGAGATGGCTTTTCAGAGCAGATTGTGATTGAGCTCACTCCAGGAGCAGCTATTCTGGATTGGGTGTTGTGCAATGAACCAGAATTGGTCAGAAAGTTTAAGGTTAAAAAAACCTTTAGGGACAAGTGATCATAATATGATTGAATTCACCCTGAAATTTGAGAAGGAGAAGCTAAAATCAGATGTATCAGTATTACAGTG
Organism: Mobula hypostoma; assembly: GCF_963921235.1. NCBI lineage: Eukaryota > Metazoa > Chordata > Chondrichthyes > Myliobatiformes > Myliobatidae > Mobula > Mobula hypostoma. The sequence goes on from NC_086119.1 coordinate 7,891,547, forward strand.
GAATAAAAGAAATTCCAGTGGCGTGATAGCAGAGTTGGCCAGAATTGATTGGAAAAGAACACTTGGCAGGGATGATAGCAGAACAGCAATGGCTGGAATTTCTGGAAGCAATTCAGAAGGCAGCCCAAAGAGGAAGAAGTTTTCTAAAGGGAAGATAACACAGCCATGGCTAACAAGAGAGGTCAAAGACAACATAAAAGCCAAAGGAGGGGATATATAGAACAAAGGTTAATGGGAAGTTAGAGTATTGGGAAGCTTTTAAAAACCAACAGAAGGCAATTAAAAGAGTAATTAAGAAGGTAAAGATGGAATATAAAAGTAAGTTAGCCAATAATATTAAAGAGAATACCAAAAGTTTCTTCAGATACATCAAGTATAAAAGAGAAGCAAGAGTGGATATTGGACTGCAAAAAAATGATGCTGAAGACGTAGTAATGGGAGACAACGAAAAGGTGGACAAACTGAATAAGTATTTTGCATCTGTCTTCACTGCGTAAGACACTAGCAATATTGTGGAAATTCCAGTTGTCAAGAGGCATGAAGTGTGTGAAGTTATTATAACTAGAGAGAAGGTTCTTGGGAAACTGAAAGGTCTGAAGGTAGATAAGTCACTTGGCCCAGATGGAGTACAGCCCAGGGTACTGAAAGAAATGGCTGAAGAGATTGTGGAGGCATTAGTAATGATCTTTAAAGAATCACTCAATTCTGGAATGGTTCCAAAAGACTGGAATATTACAAATGTCACTCCACTCTTCAAGAAGCAAGAGAGGCAGAAGAGAGGAAACTATAGGCCAGTTAGTCTGACTTCAGTGGTTGGGAAGGTGTTGGAGTCGATTATTAAGGATGATGTTTCAAAGTACAGGCACATGATAAAATAGGCCGTAGTATCAGCGTGGTTTTCTCCAGGGAAATCTTGCCTGACAAATCTGCTAGATTTCTTTGAAAAAGTAACAAGCATGATAGACAAAGGAGAACAGATTGATGTTGTGTACTTGCACTTTCAGAAGGCCTTTGACAAGTTGCCACACATGAGGCTGCGTAATAAGCTACATGCCCATGGAATTATAGGAAATAATCTAGCATGGATAAAGCAGTGGATTACTTCCTACAAAGCCAAACCCAATAGCATGAATGGTAGTAATGCTTCATTACCAGTTGAACTCAAAGCCTCCTATGCCTGCTTTGAAAGGGAGAACACAACTACAGCTGTGAAGATCCCTGCTGCACCTGATGACCCTGTGATCTCTGTCTCAGAGGCCGATGTTAGGCTGTCTTTAAAGTGAAAAAACCCTTGCAAGGTGGTAAGGCTCTGAAAACCTGTGCCAACCAACTAGCGGGAGTATTCAATGACATTTTCAACCTCTCACTGCTACGGGCGGAAGTTTCCACTTGTTTCAAAAAGGCAACAACTGTACCAGTGCCTAAGAGAATAATGTGAGCTGTCTTAATGACTATCACCCAGTAGCACTCACGTTGACAGTGATGAAATGCTTTGAGAAGTTGGTCATGACTAGACTGAACCCCTGCCTCAGCAAGGACCTGGACCCATTGCAATTTACCTATCGCCACAATAGGTCAACAGCAGACGCAGTCTCAAAGGCTCTCCACATGGCTTTAGACCACCTGGACAACACAAACACCTACGTCAAGATGCTGCTCATCGACTACAGCTCAGCATTTAATACCATCATTCCCACAATCCTGATTGAGAAGTTGCAGAACCTGGGCCTCTGTACCTCCCTCTGCAATTGGATCCTTGACTTCCTAACCGGTAGACCACAATCTATGTAGATTGGTGGTCACATATCCTCCTCGCTGACGATCAACACTGGCACACCTCAGGGGCGTGTGCTTAGCCCACACTTTACTCTCTGTATACACATGACAGTGTGGCTAGGCATAGCTCAAAAACCATCCATAAATTTGCTGACGATACAACCATTGTTGGTAGAATCTCAGGTGGTGATGAGAGGGTGTGCAGGAGTGAGAGATGCCAACTAGTGGAGTGGTGCTGCAGCAACAACCTGGCTGTCAATGTCAGTAAGACGAAAGAGCTGATTGTGGACTTCAGGAAGGGTAAGATGAAGGAACACATACCAATCCTCATAGAGGGATCAGAAGTGGAGAGAGTGAGCAGCTTCAACTTCCTGGGTGTCAAGATCTCTGAGGATCTAACCTGGTCCCAACATATCGATGTAGTTATAAAGAAGACAAGACAGCAGCTATACTTCATTAGGAGTTTGAAGAGATTTGGTATATCAACAAGTATACTCAAAAACTTCTATAGTTGTACTGTGGAGAGCATTCTGACAGGCTGCATCACTGTCTGGTGTGGGGTTGGGGTGTGGGGAACTACTGCACAGGACTGAAAGAAGCTGCAGAGGATTGTAGATCTAGTCAGCCCCATCTTGGGTACTAGCCTACAAAGTACCCAGGACATCCTCAAGGAGCGATGTCTCAGAAAGGCACTGTCCATTATTAAGGACCTCCAGCAGCCAAGACATACCCTTTTTTCACTGTTACCATCCGGTAGGAGGTACAGAAGCCTGAAGGCACACACTCAGCAATTCAGGAACAGCTTCTTCCCCTCTGCCATCCGATTCCTAAATGGACATTGAACCCTTTGACACTACCTCACTTTTTTAAAATATACAGTATTTCTGTTTTTTGCATGTTATTTTAATCTATTCAATATAAACATACTGCAATTTATTTATTTATTTATTATTATTTTAATTTTTTTCTCTCTTCTATATTATCTATTGCATTGAACTGCTGCTGCTAAGTTAACAAATTTCACATCACATGCTGGTGATAATGAACCCGATTCTGATGATTGGCAGAAGGCAAAGAGTGGGAATACAGGCAGCCTTTTCTGACAGGCTGCTGGTGTCCAGCAGAGTTCCACGGGGGTCTATGTTGGGACCAAGTCTTTTTACATTATATTCAATGATTTAATTCATGGCTTTGTGGCCAAGTTTGCAGACAATATGAAGATAGGTGGAGGGGCAATTAGTTTTGAGGAAGGAAGAGAGGATACAGAAGGACTTAGACAGATTAGGAGAATGGGCAAAGAAATGGCTGATGGGATACAGTGTGAGGAAGTGTATTGTCATGCACTTCGGTAGAAGAAATTAAAGGGTTGACTATTCTCTAAATGGAGAGAAAATACAAAAAAAAAGAAATACAAAGGGATCTGGGAGTCCTTGTGCAGGATTCCCTAAATCCTAATTTCCAGGTTGAGTCTATGGTAAGGAAGGCAAATGAAACATTAGCATTCATTTCAAGAGGACTAGAATATAAAAGCAAGATGCAATGCTGAAATTTTATTAAGCACTGGTGAGGCCTCGCTTGGTGTATGGTGATCAGTTTTGAGCGCTTAATCTTAGAAAGGATGTGCTGAAACTGAAAAAGGTTGAAAGGAGATTCACAAAATGATTGCAGAATGAATGGCTTGTCACATGAAGAGCATCTGATGGCTCTAGTCTGTATTCAGAAGAATGAGGGGGACCTCACTGAAACCTATCGAATGATGAAAGGCCTTGAAACAGTGGATGAGGAGAGGATGTTTCCTATGGTGGGAGGGTTTAAGACCAGAGAACATAGCCTTGGAATAGAGGGGCTTCCTTTTAGAACAGAGATGAGGAGGAATTTCTTTAGCCAGAGGGTGGTGAATCTGTGGAATTCTTTGCCACAGGCAGCTGCGGAGGCCAAGTCTTTATGTATATTTAAGGCAGAGGTTGATAGATTTTTGAATGGTCAAGGTATGAAGGGATATGGGGAGAAGGCCAGAGATTGGGACTAAGAGGAAAATTGGATCAGCCATGATGAAATGGTAGAGCAGACTCGATGGGCCAAATGGCCTAATTCTGCTCCTATACCTTATGGTCTTATGGTTTTATGGCAAATTGTACTTATGTCCAGACACTGTTTTTAACTTTCATTTGGATTTTCTGTATGGAATCAGGTTTTGTTATCACTGACATCTGTCATGAAATTTGCGCTTTTGTGGCAGCATGTCAGTGCAAGGCATAAATGTTGCTATGTTACAAAAATAATACTGTAAAAGATGAATAATGAGGTAGCAGACACACACAGGGTTTGGTTCATTAAATTAATATGCAAAAGGTGTGTTTGCGAAGGAGGTTAATCATAGGGACCTGGAGCATGGAAACATGTTTTGGCCCTACTGGTTCATGCTGACTAAGATTTCCACTTGCCTGCTTTTGGCCCAGATCCTTATAAGCTTTTCCTATCCATATTTGGGTGGCAGGGTGGATATACATCTCTACCAAAGGAGGTGTAAGGCACTCCATCCATTGGCTAGCCTGCAGCTTGCCCTTGGGCAAGGTGTGGCACTTGCTTAGCCCCCCGCCAGGGTCACGTGAAGCCACGAGAGCAGGTGGTGGATGGGCGCATGAGCAGCCGGTACATATCACAAGTCCTGGTTACGAGACCACTGATGCCAGGCAGACAAGCTGTGAAGAGTATTGACAATGGCTGGGGTCACCCATCCTGTAAAGACACTGCCCAGAAGAAAGCAATGGCAAATGACTTCTGTCGAAAAATTTGTCAAGAACAATCATGATCATCGAAAGACCATGATCGCCTATATCATACAACACGGCACATAATGACAATGATGATGATATCCATGTAGCTGTACAAGTTCCTTTTAAATGTTGTTAATGTACCTGCCTCAACTACTTCCTCGGGCAGGCTCAATCCATAGATTGCCACTCTCTGGTAAAGAAGTTGCCTCTCAGGTTCTCATCAATTCCCTCCCTGTTACCTTAAACCAATATCCCCTAGTTCCTGATTCCCCAACCCTTGGAAAAAGACTGTGCACATTCACTCTATCTATGCCCCTCACGATTTTATACATCTCTTGCAGATCACCCTAGAAAAGCCTAAAAGCACGTAACAGCAGGCTCAAAGAGCAGCTTCTATTCCCCTGCTATCAGACTCTTCAACGGCCCTTTTGCAAGAAAAGATGGACTCTTAACCTCACGACCTACCTCGATATGATCTTTCACTTTATTGTTTATCTGCAATGAACATTTTCAGTAATTTTTACACCGTATTCTGCATTGTTAAAGATTTACCTTGTTCTAGATCAGGGGCTTCCAACCATTTTTATGCCATGGACCAATACCAGGGTCCATGGCCCCCAACCTATTCTAGATTAATGCAATGTGTAACAATTTGATCTCTGTAAACAGTATGCAAGACAAGCTTTTCACTGTATCTTGATACACTTGACAATCATAAATCAATATCAATAATAAACCAATAACTCTCACTCTCCTACTCTCCAATGAAGACAGTCCCAACCTGCTTGATAACTCCGGCCCTCCAGACTCAGCAATATCAGTGTAAGTCTCCTCTGTGCTCTTACCAACATAATGGCATCCTTCCTAGAACAGGGTGGCCAAAACTGAACAGAACATTCCAAATGCAACCTCACCAGCTTCTTGTACACTGCAACATGGCATCCTGACTTCTATCTTCAGTTCTCTGACTCCCAGCATGCCAAAAGCCTTCCTCATACACAGTCTACCTGCAACACCATCTTCAGCACCAATGAAGGTTCAGTTTGGAACTCAATAGGAATGTATTGATGGGATTTGTCACCCGAGACTTTATTCATAATGAAGAGAGATGCCAAATGGTAGGATTCACGGAATGCCGAGTCTGCAGCTGGTGGGTTTACTTAAAAACAGTAAGTTTTTTAAAAACTCACTTTGAAATGGGAACAACCTCCAGAGTGTCGAGTCCAACAAGGGGATTGTGATTCAACTGCTTCACGAAGCCACAATCTACAACATACCTGTGATGAAAGAGACAGAGGAAGAATTCGTTAACACCAGCAACCAGTCAAAAAGGACAATGGAGCGGCACCAGTCCAGGTTCAATTCCCGCCATTGCTTCTAAAGAGTTTGTACGTTCTCCCCGCGACTGCATGGGTTCCCTCTGGGTGCTCCAGTTTGCTCTCACAAAGGCTTACAGTTAGGGTTTGGGAGTTGTGGGCATGCTACGTTGGCGCTAGAAGCATGGTGACACTTCCCCAGCACAAACTTCGTTGCTGTGATTAGACGCAAATGATGCATTTTGCCGTATGTTTTGATGTATACCACATGTGATAAACAGAAACCCACTTCTGTCAAAAAATTCTGCATACTGCTAAGGATTAAATCCTCCTTCCCTGGTTCCTGCTCTGTTCTCAGCTGTACATTCTGAGTTGTAATTCTGGGGCATAACACCTAGAATATATCATCCATAGACAGAATGGAGGCACAAGAGACTCCAGATGCTGGAATAGAGGCCAAAAATAGAAAGCTGGTGGAACTCAGTGGATCAGGCAACATCTGTGGAGAGAAATGAACAGCTGACATTTTAGGTCGAGACCCTTCATCAGCAATCAAGATGGCAACCTGATGAAGGGTCTTGACCCAAAAAGTTAAAATTGCTTCTAACTCCTGGGTACCAACATCTCTGAAGATCTATCCTGGGCCCAACATATTGATGCAATTACAAAGAAGGCACAGCAACAGCTATATTTCATTATGAGCTTAAGGAGATTTGGTCTGTCACCAAAGACTCTTGCAAGTTTCTACAGAAAACATTCTGCCTGGTTGCATGACCGTATAGTGCCTCTAATGCACAGGAGTGGCAAAAGCTGCAGATGATTGCCTCCCCATCATCTTCAATAGGTGCACCTGAAGAATCCATCATGAAAGAACCTTACCATCCAGGACATACCATCTTTTTGTTACAGGAGCCTGAAGACACACATGTTTTAGGAACATCTTCTTCCCCTCTGCCATCAGATTTCTGAACAATCCATGAACCCATGAACACCACCACCTCCTCACTTTTTGCATCACATATTTTTTAATATTCCTTATTATAACTTACAGTATTTTTTATGTACTGCACTGCACTGCTGCAACGGAACAACAATAAACACTTGTCAATAAACCTGATTCTGACTTTCGTCCACCAATGCAGTCTGACCTGCTGAGCTCCTCTGGCTTCTGGCTCGATAGACAGAACTTGCCTCTCTAATGTACTTTGCACAACTCTGGGCTCCTCTGTGCTTCCAGCCAATGAAGCTTAGTCACTGTAGGAAAACAGGACTGTCAATTTGCCAACAAGCAGCATTCTTGAATGGGAATCAGATAATGACCAAATAATTACTTTTAGTGATGTCCAGTGAAGAATAACTGTGGGTCAGAATATCGGAGACATTCTTCAAGTTATGTTAAAATGACAAACTGGGACCTTGGTTAAATTCTTCAAGTTCAAGTTTAATTGTCATTCACCATAACCATGTAGACAACCAAACGAAGCAGTGATTCTCCAGGACCAACGTGCAAAACACAGTACATACAGTCACACACAGCACATATAGTTACGATCCAGCACGTACTATCACAAAATGATACTAAAACAAGTCACTGAGTGGCAGGGCTTGTAGATTGATGATATATGGCTTGCTGACCTGGAGACATGTTTCTCCAAGAACAAGTATGCAGCAGTTCCTCATCTCGCACTGGGTCAGCTGCAGACAAAGGCAATCTAGTTTGTCTTCCAGGGAAAACCACTGGTGAGCAGCCACCAATGGGAGAGCCGGCCTGCAGGAGCCACCCCAAACCCAGCAAGGATTCCAGCGCAACTGCCTTGCCTCTGTTCTCTCCAACACTCCTCCTCTGCTTTATGGTCATGGGATGAAGGCCTTGTCCATACAACAATACAGATAATGGCAGGATACTTGGTAGTGTGGAGGAGCAGAGGGATCGGGGGGGTACATGTCCACAGATCACTGAAAGTTGCCTCACAGGTGGGTAGGGTAGTTAAGAAAGCTTATGGGGTGTTAGCTTTCATAAGTCGAGGGACAGAGTTTAAAGGTCGCAATGTAATGATGCAGCTCTATAAAACTCTGGTTAGGCCACACTTGGAGTACTGTGTCCAGTTCTGGTCGCCTCACTATAAGAAGGATGTGGAAGCATTGGAAAGGGTACAGAGGAGATTTACCAGGATGCTGCCTGGTTTAGAGAGTATGCATTATGATCAGAGATTAAGGGAGCTAGGGCTTTACTCTTTGGAGAGAAGGAGGATGAGAGGAGACATGATTGAGGAGACATGAGAGGAGACAAGATAATAAGAGGAATAGATAGAGTGGATAGCCAGCGCCTCTTCCCCAGGGCACCACTGCTCAATACAAGGGGACATGGCTTTAAGGTAAGGGTTGGGAAGTTCAAGGTGGATATTAGAGGAAGGTTTTTTACTCAGAGAGTGGTTGGTGCGTGGAATGCACTGCCTGAGTCAGTGGTGGAGGCAGATACACTAGTGAAGTTTAAGAGACTACTAGGCAGGTATATGGAGGAATTTAAGGTGGGGGCTTATATGGGAGGCAGGGTTTGAGGGTCGGCACAACATTGTGGGCCGAAGGGCCTGTACTGTGCTGTACTGTTCTATGTTCTATGTAATCCGGGGCCATGCAGCTCCTCTACAGTCAGTCCCGCCAATGAATTAATGAACCAAACTTACAGTATTTTGTATTATCAATGTTCAGCAAGGTCTTGGGATCACAAGTAAAACCACTTGTTGGACCTGGAGAGGGTGTTGCAATTAAGTGCACACCCTCTATCGTAACAGAGGTCCCTAACTAACTAACACACAATCTGGTAGTTCTCTCTGTTGCACTGATGTGTCAGCATGGACTGTGTGCAAAATAACTCTGCCTTTCTGTTGGCAGCGCTCCCCTGCCACTGACAGACAAGTCAAACACCCTGCACTGTAACTTGGCAGACTTATGATCAGAGTTCTGATAAAGCAGTCATCTACTTTCTGAAATTTTTCAGTAAGAAAGCAGCTACTTTGCACAGGAAGGTGGCTCTGAGAGAGAGGAAGTTGCCCAGAGGCTCCCTTATCATTTGGGAAATTTGTTTATAGGGAAATTTGTTTATATGGAAATATGCAGACAACAGGACCAGTCAGGGCACTGATTTCACTACTGTGACCAAATATGTATGAATGCTTGGTATAGATGCACGCTGTTTTCCCAATGTCACTTACTCAGAAAAATTAGCAGATGGTGGCTGGGAACTATACGATATTTTTGGGAGAGAGCTAGGATTAAAATTATAACTAAGATTAGCTTTATTTCTCACATGTACATTGAAACATACAATGAAACACACCACTTGCGTCAACACCAACAGGGGCAGTCCACAAGTGTGGGCAAGTTTCCAGCACCAACATAGCACGCCCCACCATTTACTAACCACCCATACGTCTTTGAAATGTGGGAGGACACCAGAGCACCCGGAGGAAACCTGTGCGGTGATTTGGAGAGCGAACAAACTCCTAAAAGACAGCAGCATGAATTAAGCCCCGATGTTACAGCTAGTGCTGTAAAGCAATCTGCGAACTGCTATGGCACTTGCAGTGAAGATAACAGAGCATGATTAGGGTCCAGCCGTAGCCCTTAGTTTGCACTTTCTTACCGTATTCCGTCGATAGTCAAAGAAGTGGCTGCTATATTTGTAGCAACAATGCATTTCCTGATGCGAGGTGCTGCAGGAAGGAAAACCTTTTTTTGTTGATCTGAAGGAAAAAATAAACACTATAAGGAATGAGAAAAGGGCATGTTAATTAAAAGGGCACTTTTGCATTTGGAAACAGTTCAGTTAGCTTAACTACTGACTTGTGACGGGAACGGGAAATATACTTTTCTCCAGAATTATCCAGCAAAGGTTCAGTAGCCAATGAAAGTGTTGTTTTCAGAGTAAATCCGTCCCAGCTGAACGGATGTGAGGTGTGTATTTTTGCAGTTGGTTATACCTGTTGACATACAGCCATAGAGGGGCAGGATGAGCAGCCCCTCCACTGATCCATCTCTCACATCATATTGGTAATCAATCGATTCTCCTTTCTGGAAAAGCAAGTCACATGCCCGTTCAATCTCAGACTGTCCTGTACAAATAAAACATACGTCAGACTAATTCAATCCAGCACTCATTCAATCGTCAAGGCTTACAGCGCCAGGAAGCTGTGGCAGTCATGTGTGATCTTGCAACCTGCACTTTCTATTACCCTGCGTGCTCGTCTTCCTCCAACAACCACCCAACTCACAGATGGAATCCCTTGCATGTAGTTATTACCCCTCAATGATAAGGCTTTTGAACCAGAGGGGATAGATTCACTCACTCCACACTGAACTGATTGCATAATCTCTGGAGGACTCTACAACTCATGTTCTCAATATTTATTGTTTTTTTTTGTATTTGCACAGTTTGTTGTCTTTTGTACACTGGTTGTTTGTTCGTCTTTGTCGTGTGCGTTCTTTCATTGTGCTATTGTGAATGCCTGCAAGAAAATGAATCTCAGGGTAGTATATGTTGATATATATGAACTTTGATAATAAATTTACTTTGAACTTTGAATTAGCCTCTATAATGTTTTCACCTTGAAGAGGAGATTCCCTATACTTTGTCTCTTTAGATCATTTCAAAATGGTTTTAAATTTCTGGCCTCTGGGCAACACGGTAGAATACCGGTTAGCACAGTGCTTTACAGCGCCAGAGATCACCAACTGGGGTTCAATTCCCACCACTGTCTGTATGGAGTTTATAGGAACTTGCCACAACTTGGCAGGTTAATATCTACAAATTAGTGATTCACTTTGGAAGGTTGAACTTGAAGGCAGAGTACAGGGTTAATGGCAGGATTCTCAGCAGAGGGATCTTGGGGTCCACGCCCATAGATCCCCCAAAGTTGCCACACAAGTTGATAGAGTGGTTAAGAAGGCTAACAGTGTGTTGGCCTTCAATAGTCAAGGATTGAGTTCATGAGCCGCGAGTTAACGTTGCAGTCCTATAAATCCTGGTTAGAGCAAACTTGAAGTATTGTGTTCGGTTCTAAAACCTTTAGAGAGGGTGCAGATGAGATTTATCAGGATGGACTGGATCAGAGAGCATGCCTTATGAGGATAGGCTGAGTAAGCTAGGAGTGAAAGAAGAAAACAGGTGACTAGTTAGAAGTATACAAGATAATAAGCAGCATAGATCAAGTGGACAGCCAGAGACTTTTTCCCAGGGCGGAAATGGCTAATGCAAGGGAGCATCACTTTAAGGTGATTAGGAGGATGTCAGAGGTAGGATTTTTTCACACAAGGTGGTAGGTGCGTGGAACACACAGTCAGGAATGGTGGTAGAGGCAGCTGAATTAGGGATATTTAAGAGACTCTTCGATAGGCACCTGAATGAAAGAAAAATGAAGTGCTATGTGGGAGGGAAGGATTAGATTGATCTTAGAGTGAGTTAAAGGTTGGCACAACATCATGGGCTGAAGAGCCAATGTTGTATGAACAGAAAATAGCACAAAATCTAGCAACTAATCTCCCTGTCCCCCTCGCCTACAATGTGTAGAAAGTATCCGTACCACCTGCCTATTACCTGTCAAAAACACCAGGATGTCTCCTTCTGACTCATTCATGTGTATATCCAAAGTGACACTTACAACCTAGAAAAGCAGAAACAAGATGATATTACAAGTAAACCAGTGTGGTTTAAAAACAGCAATTACAAGGTGCCTTCTAGATCTTTGCAGACAATTACCTCAGTCAGCAGGCAGCTATTTAATGCACCAAGGTCAAAGAATAAGACAAACCACTCACAGACATAAAGAGCCATTTTCTCAAAGGATAAAAGTTGATGATTTTAAAAAGGACATGCAGTTTCCACAGAGGAACACAAGCAAATATGTTATATCTAACCCGAAGGAGACATTAGGAAAGGTAACAGAAAGTCTGGCCAAGGGTAAGTATAATCTTACCAGAAGAGAGGTTAGGGGGTTTAGGAAAACAATCCAAGTGATTTTCCATAAACTGCAGACAACCGAGACGCAGCATAGAGAATGGAGAATGCACAGAGGGCAGCATGGTAGTGCAGTGATCAAGAATTGGGGTTCAATTCCCACCACTGTCTGTAAGGAGTTTGTAACTTCTTCCCATGATCGCATGTGTTTCCTCCAGACACTCCAATTTTCTCCCATTGTCCAAAGAACTATGGGTTAGGGTTAGGGTCAGTAAGTTGCGGGCATGCTTTGTTGATGCCAGAGGTATGGTGACACCCAAGGGCTGCCCCCAACACATTATTGTGAGGAATTTTTTATGCTTGACCAAACGGCTTAAATGGGATGACAGAACTGATGGATTTGTGACCAGATTTGCAGACCATATAAAGATAGCTGAAGAGATAGGTAGTGTTGAGGAAGCAAGCTGTCTGCAGAAGGACTTGGACAGATTAGGAGGACGGGCAAAGATTGGCAGATGGAATAAAGTGTATGGAAGTATATGGTTATGCACTTTGTTAGAAGGAATAAAGGCATTGCTACTTCGTAAACAGGGTGCATATTCAGAAATCGGAGCTATGAAGGGACTTGGGAGTCCTAGTGCAGGATTCCCTAAAGGATAATTTAGGGAATTAACTTGCAGGTTGAGTCAGAAGTAAGGAAGGCAAATATTCTTCTCAAAATATTCTTTTTAGCATTCTTTTCAAAACAACTAGAATATAAGGATGTAATGCTGAGGCTTTATAAGGCATTGATCAGAGCGCATTTAGAGTACTGTGAATCCCTTATTTAAGAAAGGATGTGCTGGCATTGGAGAGGATCCAGATGAGGTTTATGAGATTGATCCTGGGAATCAAAGGATTAACAAATGAGAAGCTTTTGATGGCTCTGGCCCTGTACTCAGTGGAGTTTAGAAAAATGACGGGAGGTCTGATCGAAACCCATTGAATATTTAAAGGTCAAGATATAGAGTGGATGTGGAAAGGATGCTTCCATTAGTCGGAGAGTCTAGGACCAGAGGGCACAACCTTAGAATACAAGGACATCCCTTTAGAAGAGAGATAAAGAGGAATTTCTTTATCCAGAGGGTGGTGAATCTGTGGAATTCATTGCCACAGCTGGCTGTGGAGGCCAAGTCATTCGGGATAGTTAAAGTGACAGGTTCTTCATTGGTAAGACTGACAAAGGTTACAAGGAGAAGCTTGGAGAATGGAGTTGAGAGGGTTAATAAATCGGCCATGATTGAATGGTGCAGCAGACTCGATGGGCTAAACGGCCTAATTCTGCTCCTATGCCTGATGATTTCGCCTCTAAGAATGTACCTTCCTTTTGTTTCTGCACTGGATTACTAGACTGGGCCATCTCTCTGACACAGGAGTGCTGGCTGCTTACACAACAGCAGAGGTCAATTTGGGACCCTGCAGTTCAACAAGGCTGTGCCTGCATGGACACACCCTGGAGAGTGATAACAATTACCTCTTTAACAAGTCCCGTGCCATGCTTATCCTTCGGTCCAATCAGGTTGCAGAATAGTTCCTTGACAGGATAAGCCCTGCCTGACACATGGTACACAGGACAACCATGCAGGAATTCTGACAGCTTCTCTGTCTCCAGTGTGGCTGACATCACAACGACCTTCAGGGGAGCCTTGCGTACGGGTGGCGATGTGCCCTGGGCCGACAGGGACTTCAGCAGGCCAAACAGAATGTCCTGTGGGAAGAAAGGGCTACATTAGTGGGAGAAGCCCAGCAAACCCTGGCAATGTCCACACACCATAAAGATTTTAAAGATTAGCTTTACTTGTCACAGGTACATTGAACTGTTGCTATCAGGTGTGGGGACGCATGCCCGACGAGGGTCACCAGTTGGAAAAAGAACAGATGGTAAGACACAACAGTACGTTAGTGCAAGGGGTTTTATTTAGAGTCAGGTGGGGAAAAAAAAGAGCAAAAGCTGCCCAAAAGTTGTGAAGAGAAAAGGTATTTACAAATAGACAAATGAAAGCAAACGTATTAAAATTTACAAATTTACAGAGGCTTTCTCCACAACACACTTTATCATTAACTTTCCAATATAACTATTCACCAACTATCAAACCCAACCTCCACAGCCCTCAGCAAAGACAAACTGAGAATTCAAACCTGCCTGCGTTGGGTGGAGTGCGACTGCTCCCACTAACACAGGCATTATTTTAGGACGCCCCAAACTGTCCCTCAGGTCTTTTGAAGACGCTCTGCTGCCTACAAAGCAATGTAACGATGTGAGTGAAAATAAATGAAACTGCTTGGAACACCAGTGTCTGGAATCCTTATTTTTATGAGCTATAAACCCGTAGAGCACATTAACTGCAGGGATTGTTTTGATTAGCCAAGCTAGCAATTGTTTTACTGTTGGCACGTGTGTAAACGGTGAACTGCAGAACAGGAGGAGAAAGTACGTGAACTACTGGGGAAACTAGACCAGGGACAGGACGAGTGACTAAATGGGCAAAGGGGCAAGGTTAGCGGGAGAGTTAGCATGGCCAAACTGTTCTGACACAGAAACACAGTGAAATGCACCGTTTGCGTCAAATCAAGTCAGCGAGGATTGTGCTGGGAAGCCCACAAAGTGTTGCCACGTTTCCAGCGCCAACATAGCATGCCTACCACTTACTAATCCGACCATATGCCTCTGGAATGTGGGAGGAAATTGGAACATCCGGAGGAAATCTACACAGTCATGGGGAGAACATATAATCCCCTTAAAAATAGAATTGGGAATCAAACACTGATCTTACAGCTGGCACTGTAAAGCACTACACTAACTACTACATTACCACGCAACCCCAGAGCAAGTGGCCATCAGTGTCCGCGATCCAAAATGCTGCAGCTGATGACTCATGACAGTTCCCCCACTCATGAAAGGCACCCCTCCTAACTTTCATTCCCACCGCTTTCGGTAAAGGGTACCCGTAAAAGAAGCAAAAATCCTACACCAGGGGTAAGAAAGGAAGATTCACAGACATAGCATTTTACAGCGTCAGCAATTGGAAAATCGGGGTTTAATTCCTGCTGCTGTCTGTAAGGAATTTGTACGTTCTCCCTGTGTCTGCATGGTTTCCTCTGGGTTCTCCGGTTTCATCCCACAGTCTAAAGACATACAGGTTAGTAGGTTAATTGGTGTAATTGGATGGTGCGGGCTCGCTGGGCTGGAAGGGCCTGTTACTCAGCTGGATCCTTAAAGAAAATAAGGGAATCCATCGACAGGAATTGGGCGTGACTGAATCTGGATGAGACTGGATATCTCCCTCAAACAGCCCACTGCCTCCTGAGACCTGGGCTCATTCAAGAGAACTGGTTTTAAAGTGACTGACCCTAGGAATATGGGCATCAGTGGCAAGTTAGGCGCACTCACTGCCCGCACCTGTAGCTCATGGAAGAGACAGTGAGTCCTCATGAACTTTTGCACTTTAGTCCCAGTCTGCTGATCAATTTCTGCTGTGGAATAGTGTGCGAATTGGAAAGGAGACTGGAGATAGTGGTGTGACCACGCCTCTGTGTTTCTCATTCCTGGTGCTGTTTGTCCCTGGGCCCAGCATGTAAAAGTCATGACAAAGATAGTACGGCAGTGCCTCTACTCCCTTAGAAGTTCGCAAAGATTTGGCATGACATCTAAAACTCTGATCAACGTCTATAGTGGAGATTATATTGACTGGGTACATCACAGCCTGGTAGGGAATCCCCAATGCCCTTGAATGGAAAATCCTACAAAAAGTAGTGGATATGGCCCAGTTCGTCACTGGGAAAGCTCTCCCCAGCACTGAACACATCTACAGGGAGTACTGTCGCAAGAAAGCAACGTCCATCATCAAGGAGCCCTGACCATCCAGGCCATGCTCTCTTCTTGCTGCTGTCATCAAAGAGGAGGTACAGGAGCCTCAGGACTCACACCACCAGGTTCAGGAACAGTTATTACCCCTCAACCATCAGGCTCTTGAACCAGAGGGGATAACTTCACTTGCCCCATTACTGAAATGTTCCCACAACCTAAGGACTCACTTTCAAGTACTATTCATCTCATGTTCTTTGTAATTATTGTTTATTTATTTATTTACAATTATTATTATTTGTGTATTTGTTGTCTTTTACACACTGGTTGAATGGCCAGGTTGCTGTGGTCTTCCATTGATTCTATTATGGTTATTGGATTTACTGTGTATGCTCACAAGAAAACAAATCTAAGGTTTATACTGTATATGGTGACCTATATGTACTTTGATAATAAATTTACTTTGAATTTGGAAATTAAGTAAAGGATGGGACCAATACTGATAGGATTTCAGATTCTGATTCCGATTTCTTTATCACACGTACATAAGACATACAGCACAGTGAAATGTGGCGCTTGTGTTAATAACCGCACACCAAAGGACGTGCTGGGGGCAGCCTGCAAATGTCGCCACACATTTGAGCTAACGTAGCACGCCCAGTATGTTGAGCTGAACATAAACAGCAACAGCAGCAAACAAGCCACTCTCCCACCCCCACTCACACACACAGACAGGACTCCAACCCCAGGAAAGGCTGCCTCCAGGCCTCCTGTCTTTGGCCAGACAGCAAGTTAACTAGAGAAATGGCATTAACCAAACAGACCTACTTCATAAGAATGTTGAAGTGTTACTTAACAGTGCTGAGGCTCCTCTCGTGGGCTTCATCCAGAATGACCACGCTGTATTTGTTCAGACCAGGGTCCTGCAGAATCTCCCGTAGCAGGCAGCCGTCAGTCATGTACTTGATCACAGTGTCCTGAGTCAAAAGGAACAGCTGTTATGTCAGCAACACACACAAAATGCTGGAGGAACTCAGCAAGTCAGGCAGCATCTATAGAGGGGAATGAGCGGTCGACATTTCCGGCTGAGCCGCCTTATCGGGACTGGAAAGGAAGGGGGAAGATGCCAGAGTAAAAAGGAAGGGGGAGGGGGAGGAGTACAAGATAGAAGTGATAGGTGAAGCCAGGTGAGGAGGGAAGGTCTTCCTTCAGTTAGTCCTGACGAAGGGTCTCAGCCTGAAACGTCGACTGCGCCTCTTCCTATAGATGCTGCTTGGCCTGCTGCGTTCACCAGCAACTTTGATGTATGTTGCTTGAGGGGGGAAGGTGATGAAGAAAGAAGCAGGGAGGGGGGCTGGTGAAAAAGGTATAGGGCTGAAGAAGAACGAATCTGATAGGAGAGGATAGTCATAGTCATACTTTATTAATCCCGGGGGAAATTGGTTTTTGTTACAGTTGCTCCATAAATAATAACTAGTAATAGAACCATAAATAGTTAAATAGTAATATGTAAATTATGCCAGGAAATAAGTCCAGGACCAGCCTATTGGCTCAGGGTGTCTGACCCTCTAAGGGAGGAGTTGTAAAGTTTGATGGCCACGGGCAGGAATGACTTCCTATGACACTCTGTGTTGCATCTCGGTGGAATGAGTCTCTGGCTGAATGTACTCCTGTGCCCAACCAGTCCATTATGTAGTGGATGGGAGACATTGACCAAGATGGCATGCAACTTAGACAGCATCCTCTTTTCAGACACCACCGTCAGAGAGTCCAGTTCCATCCCCACAACATCACTGGCCTTACAAATGAATGGATAGCAGAGCACAGAAGAGAGGAAAGGAAGAGCAGCACCCGAGGGAGGTAATGGGCAGGCAAGGAAAGGGGTGAGAAAGAAATGCGAATGGAGAATAGAAAATGAGGGAAGGGGATGGGGAGAGAAATAAACAGATGTTTGATAGTTCTCTCATGCCATCAGGTTGGAGGCTGCCCAGATGGAATGAGGTGCGGCTCCTTCAACCTGAGAGGGGCCTCATCATGGCGGTAGAGGCTACGATGGACCGAAATGTCGTAACAGAAATGGGTCTGATTTCAGTCCTGATGGGGGGGGGGGGTCTTGGCCATAAACAGCGACTGCTCATTCCCCTCCACAGATGCTGCCTACCTCCAGCACAGAGGGAGTCCATTCAGCCCATCCGATGCATGTTCTACAAAGCCTCCCCCGACCTTTTCTCTTTTCTTCATAGACTTCTATTGGGACTGAAGACATAAGAACTGGCGGGGGGGGGGTGATGAAAAACATTTTGCCCTTGGACTTGGGCACGAATGCGTTGGGGATCTGCAGGAACTGAAAATCACTATTGTAGACTAATGAGGGAGATAGAAGAACAAATCTGTCTTGAAGTTTCTGACCTTTACGTTATATTTGAATGCTGAAGGTAAATGACACGTACAAAGCCAGGCGACAAATGCAGACAGAATGATACACACAAATAGTCAAAGAGTCACAGGGAGACAGACTCACATGTCAAGACAGGGACTGAGACAAAGCAAGCACTATAAATAATCAATCAGCTTTCACAAGCACTGCACACAACCTTCCACTCCGATCCAATTTCAACCGCGCTGGACTGACTACCTATCACTTTCAGTGCAGGTGGGTTTCAAATCGAACCAAAGGCACCCTGACCCTTGGGTGACTCCTCACCTCACAGGTGCAGTCATCGAAGCGCACCTGGTAGCCCACCGTCCTGCCCAGGTCGCCGCCCATCTCCTCGGCCACTCGCAGGGCCACCGAAATGGCGGCAACTCGTCGGGGCTGCGTCACCCCGATCACCCCATGCTGTCCTAGTCCTGGAAGGGAAGCGGGGAAACGTAAGGTAGAAAGGACAAGGCCATCCTTCCCCAGAAAACACAAAACCCCTTCGTTGGACGCCCCTCACTTTCATTTATTGAGACACAGCATGGAATAAGCCCTCCTGGCCCTTGGAGCCATGCGACCCAGCAATTCCCGATTTAACTCTCGCCTAATCGCAGGACAATTTACAATGAGCCATTAACCCACCAGCCGGTACGTCTCTGGACTGTGGAAGGAAACCGGAGCACCCGGAGGTAGACCCATGTGGTCATGGGGAAGACATACGAATACATTCTACAGACCGCGGCAGGAATTGAACCCCAGTCGCTGGTACTGTAAAGCGTTGCACTAGCCTTTACGTTACCGGCTGTGGTCACCTGTAGACAGACAGGACTACAGAGACCATTGCAGGTGAAAACCAGCCGTTCTCAGTCAACGGTATCATCTGGGGCTCAGGGTGGTTACACTCTCTCGCCGACATCGTTAGGGTTGTGAATACACGACGTACTCCAGAGCAAACAATACAGGCCAACATTCCTACTACAACACCAAGGAAGTCCTCCTCAGCCCAAGCAGCAATCTTTCCAATGTGACGTTAAACCAAGGGTCCGTTTCACAGTGTGTCACTGCTTCTGGAAGGCAACACCTATCATCAAAGATCCCCACCATCTGCTCTATGCCATCTTTTAACAATCACCATCACACAGGAGGGACAGAGGCTGCAGGGTAGCACAGTGGTTGGCGTAATGCTACTACAGTGCCAACAACCCGGGTTCAATTTCGCCGCTATTTATAAGGAGTTTGTATGTTGTTGCCTGACCACAGGGGTTTTGTCCGGACGCCTGTTTCTTCCTACCCCATGGAGGTGTACGGGTGAGTAATTTAATTGGTCACACGAGTGTGATTGAGCAGCGCAGGTTCGTTGGGCTGGAACAGCCTGTTACGTTGCTGTATCCTTAAATAAATAAATAAAAGGACCGAAAGAAACTGCAGAAGGTTGTAAATTTAGTCGGCACCATCTTGGGTACTAGCCTACAACGTACCCAGGACATCTTCAACGAGCAGTGTCTCAGAAAAGCAGCGTCCATTATTAAGGACCTCCAGCACCCAGGGCATGCCCTTTTCTCACTGTTACCATCAGGGAGGAGGTACAGAAGCCTGAAGGCACACACTCAGCGATTCAGGAACAGCTTCTTCCCTTCTGCCATCTGATTCCTAAATGGACATTGAACCCTTCGACACTATCTCACTTTAAAAAAAATATTTCTGTTTTTGCACAATTTTTAATCTATTCAATCTACATATACTGCAATTGATTTACTTACTATAATTATTATGTTGTTTTTTTTTCTTCTGTATTATGTATTGCATTGAACTTCCGCTGCTAAGTTAACAAATTTAACATCACATGCCAGTGATAACGAACCTGATTCAGGTTCTGTGCCTGCGATGCTGCTGCAGGCAAGGTTTTAACTGACCTGTGCATATGACAGTATACTTTCCGACTTTACCACTACTCAGTAGCATACAATTACAATCAGTAGATCCTTCAGCCCTTCAAGGCTGCTCTGCCATTCAATAAGATACTGGCTGATCTCCAGTCTCAATACCATATTCCCAGATTCCTCATAAACCTTACCACCTTTCATCTATCCATCTCCTTCTTAAAGATATTCAGCAAGTTGGGGCGGAACAGTAGAGTAGTGGTTAGTGCATCGCTGTACAGCGCCAGCTGTAAGACTGCGGTTTGATTCCTGTTGGTGTCTGTGAGGAGTTTGTACACTCTCCCCGTGACCACATGGGTTTCCTCCAGGTGCTCCTGCTTCCTCCCATGTACCAAATATATACAGTTAGGGTTAGTGAGGAAGCTATGATGGTGCTGGAAGCACGGTGGCACTTGCGGACTGCCCAGCACAAACCTCATTCATTCGGTTTGAAGCAAACCACGCATTTCACCGAATGTTTCATTGTACGTGTGACAAATAAAGTTAATCTTTTGCACTCAGGTGAGGAAATTTTCAGGGCCTGGAGACTCATCAGATTCCAGTCCCCCAGAAGCCCTCAGCTCAATGGGGCAACAGCTAGCACGACTCCCTTACGGTTCCAGCTGGATCTGGTCTTCCTGTGACTTGACTATGTGGAGTTTGCACACTGTCCCGGGCGCGCTGGTTTCCTCCAACACGGGAGCCTGCTGGTCAGCACGACGCTATTACAGTTTGGGGTGTCGGAGTCCAATTCCAGCATCCTCCGTAAGACAGTTTGTACATTCCTCCCATATGCACAGGGGTTTTCTCCCACAGTCCAAAGATACACCAGTTAGTAGTCATTGTAGATTGTCCTGTGATTAGGCTGGGGGTTAAATTGATGGGTTGCTGGGCGGGATGGCTCAGATGGCCAGAAGGGCCTGTTCCACAGTGTATCTCTTCATAAATAAATATTCCAAAGATGGGCTATCTTGTAGATTAATAAGCTACTGTTCGTTTTCCTAATATAATGAGCGATGGGAGAATCCAGAGGTTTGATACAGAATGTGTTAAGGAAACTAAGAGGGAGAGTGTGTATGCTCTGAGAGTTGTCAGAGTCGATGGGCCAAATTATTTCCTTCCATGTGATTGGAAAATTGAGAACAGCTACTGCAGCACTTTGATTTAAAGTGACACTAATATCCTTGAACTGGGTGGCGGGGTGGAGATACATCTCCACCAAAGGAGGTGAAAGGCTTCCCTCTGCCAGCCTGCAGGTCACCCCCGGGGCAAGTTGCAGCACCTCAGTCCCCCAATCGGTCTCACATGAAACCATGGGACCAGGAGGTGGATGGTACCCTGGCTGTGCGACCACTGATGCCAGAGACAATCTCTGAAGAGTACAGATCATGGCAGGGGTCACCCATCCTGTAAAGTCACTGCCCAGAAGGCAGCAATGGCAAACCACTTCTGTAGAAGACTTGCCAAGAACAATCATGGTCATGAGACCATGATCACCCACACCATACAACACGGCGCATAAGAATGATGATCTTTCATTTTTGTTCCATTCAACTGAGACCTTTCACATTTCCAGGAAAGCCAAAGGATTTGGTTAATCACTTGCAACACACATAAAATGCTGGAGGAACTCAGCAGGCCAGGCAGCATCTACAGGAAAAAAGTGCAGTCGACTGTAACGTCAGCCCAAAACCTTGACTGTACTTTTTTTTCCCCATAGATGCTGCCTGACCTACTGAGTTCCTCCAGCATTTTGTGTGTGTGGATTTCCAGCATCTGCAAATTTTCTCTTGTTTGTGGTTAATTTCTTTTCCATTTCTTTATTCCCCCTATTATAAATTCTCTGTTTGTGACTGTAAGGATCTACAACTGTCTTATTTTAAATGTGAGCATTTACAATCTGCTTTTAAGATCCCCGCAAGTTTACTCTCACGGTGTATTTTCACTCTCTTGCTCAACCTCTTGGTCTATGGTTGCTGAATTCCAATCTGCTCGCAATCCTTGGGCTTGCTTCTTAAAACGAGTCTGCTTTGGATCTAAACTATCCTTTTGCGAGCTGTGTTCGGATCATTTATCCTTGTGTGTTTTGGGGTGCCTGAGAGGAATGGATAACTACTGCATTTTCTTGCCCCCTTTCTTCAGTGTTTGGCATCGCCAATTCACCATCCTTTGAAGGAAGCTGCACAATCTGTGTAGCAAAGCCACCCTTTATAGCTCTCCAACGTTTACATGTAGGGTCCCAGACTGGACAGTGAAAGATCATCCCTTCTGGTCATCACCGGACACATAATTGTGGAATCTCGTTGTCCTGCTAGGGACTCTCCCGACTTGTAGTCAGCGGTTCGAGCAGCACCTGCGGAGGCAGCGGGACCTGTCCCGGGGTAACCATGGAGGGCCCTGCGGCTCCGGCCTCACCTGCCCGGTGCAGATACTGCGGGAACTGCGTGGTTTTCCCACTGCCCGTCTCTCCGGTCACTATGAGGAACGGATGCTCCCGAACCGCTTGGACCAGCTGCTCCCTGTGCCTCTGGATGGGCAGCGGCCCGGACCGAGGCCCGCCCCAGTCGTCTCGTCCCCTGCTCTCCCGATACATCCACACCCCAAGGCCCGGGCCTCCACACGCCGAGCCCCCTGACGTCATCACGCCATTTACCCTGGGGAGGGACTCCGCGCTGCGGCTGGGTCTGGTTCCGCGCAGCTGCTCCCCCTCCTGTCTAATGCCGGAACAGCATCCCTGCAACTTACAATATTTATTTGTTACTGTCGTATGTATTAGTAATGCACAGTGAAAACTTTTGACGTCAGAGAGATTGCAGATTCCGGAAGCCTGATCAACACGCACATAAACTCTGGGGGAACTCAGCTGGTCAGCCAGCATCTATAGAGCAAATTAAAAAATAGTGGATGTTTCAGGCTGAGACTCTTTATCATCAGGACTCAAAGTGAGAAAAACTTTGTTTTGCATGCCATCCATACAGATCATTTCATCTGCAATAGAAAAGCAATAAGAAGATCCAGAATACAGTGTTTACAGTTACAGAGGGATGGGGATGGAACTGGACTCTCTGACAGTGGTGTCTGAAAAGAGGATGCTGTCTAAGTTGCATGCCATCTTGGACAATGTCTCCCATCCACTACATAATGTACTGGTTGGGCACAGGAGTACATTCAGCCAGAGACTCATTCCACCGAGATGCAACACAGAGCGTCATAGGAAGTCATTCCTGCCTGTGCCCATCAAACTTTACAACTCCTCCCTTGGAGGGTCAGACACCCTGAGCCAATAGGCTGGTCCTGGACTTATTTCCTGGCATAATTTACATATTACTATTGAATTATTTATGGTTTTATCACTATTTAATTATTAAAGGTGCAACTGTAATGAAAACCAGTTTCCCTCAGGATCAATAAAGTATGACTATGACTATGACTATGACTAAGTGTGGTGTAGGCAGAATAGAGCCCCACGGAGTCATAGGGGATAGTGCAACACTATTACAGCTAAGGGTGTTTCGGAGTTCAGAGTTCAAGGAGTGGGTGGAATTGTTAATTTGGGAAAGTATTAGAGCCATTGCCTGCCTTTATTGTTGAAAATTTTGATTGTTAATAAGTCTTAACTCTTGACCAAGGGTTGAGAGTAAACGCATGATTTACTGTAAACATCTTTCATTTGTAAATGAACAGAGAGTCAATGCAAAATTTTTATTGTTAATAACTGTATTGAATAAGGACTCACAGTCAACGAATGGTTTTCTTTTCTTGTATGTAATTATTTTTATTTTGTAATATTTCTGAATAAAGTATTTTGGAAAAAAAAAGTTCAACTCCGGTGCCGTTCTGTAAGGAGTCTGTACGTCCTCCCTGTGGAATGTGTGGGTTTTCCCTGGAGCTCCAGTTAAGTGGGTCTGTCGGAAGGTCTTCTCCGCACTGTTATCAATAAATAAATAAATACCTAAATAAAATCCAGGATCTAGTTACAGATACAAAGGAAGTGCTGGGTAGGCAGCCAAAAAGCCACAAGGAGGAAGGCTGTGAGATCAACAGTCCCTCTGATCAAAAGTTGTTTTCAATCTCAACGCTGAGTTTGTTGTCAAGCACGTGCTTGCACAGCTGTAACGACAAACCTGCTTCTATGTACTTGTGTCTCTGACAATGAAACATCAACATTCACAAAGTATTATTCAAGGTCGAGCATAATTAGAACAAAAAATGTCCGCAGGCATGCAAAGTTTTGCAATACTGATGAAGTGATTAGGAAAGGTACTTGGCATCTGGAGTTTCTCCGGTTAGCGGACGATTTCCCTCCACGCCTCTCTGACATAGTGGGGAACCGCGTACGAGGCAAGTTACAGCGGTGGTTTGCAATTGCCCTCTGCCAGGTGAGTTTCCAAAGAGATCACCAGCTTGTAACCCAGCACGGATGGAAAGCGTGCAGGGGAGCCGGCTGGATTCAAACTCGGGACCTTTCGTCCTGAAGTCCGACACTGATGCCGCTACGCCACCAGCCAGGTCAATGAAGTGATTAAGATCATGAAAAAAAAAGTTATTGGTGATTTCTTTAGTCCTTGAACTTTTTCGATTTTAGTTCAAAAGTTGAAGGAAGTATGTGCTATCAGGAGAGGTTGGACAAACCTGGGTAGTTTTCTCTGGAGGCCGAGGGGAGACCTCACAGAATGATAACCAGGTAAGCAGTCTTTTTCTCCCCCAGGACTTAAGTGTCAAAAACTAGAAAATATCAGCGTGAGGGGCAAAGTTTAGAAGAGATACGTAGGCAAGCGCTTTTAACACAGAGAGTAATAGGTGCTTGGAATGAGCTTCCTGGGTAGTCGTTGAAGAAGGTACGATGGTCTTGCTTAAGATATTTTTAGATAGACACACGGATATGGTGGGATTGGAGGGAGATGGATCGTATGCAGATTGAAGAGATTTAGTTTAATTTGACACGATGTTCTGCGCAGGCGATATGGGCTGAAGTGACTGTGCCGTAATGTTTTATGTAAAGCATCTCCTCAGAGGAGAAGGATTCCGACTCGCTTTGCAAATGTAAAGCATGGACTAATTTCCTTTACATTTCCGGTTTTCTCCTGGTCCTTTTCCGGGCCCCCAACTCCTTGCCCCATCCACGTGAGAATTATTCCGCTGTGAGTCCCCACCAGCTGTTTGACTACGTCGGTCCTGATGGTGAAGTCATCCATATCAACAAACAACAGACAATAATGCTTATCCCTCTTAACACAGTAAAATCTCCCACAGAGTTACCAGGAGCATAGCAAACGCACAGAACCACAGATTTTGACGGATGGTGGTCTTGCTCCCCCCCTCCCATTCCAGGACACACACCAGAAGTGCTGCGTTCACAGAGTGCCCAGCATTGTCAAGGACCCCTCCATCCGTCCCACAATCTCTTTGACCTCCTACCGTCAGGCAGAAGGTACCTCTGTGTAAGAACAAGGACTGTGAGGCTGGGTAACAGCTTCTTCCCCCAGGCTGTGAGACTTCTGAGCACCCTGCTGTCACCCAGTACACATTACTTATGACAGCGCCAGTAGCGTTATACTGTTGTACTGTATATCTAACTTAGGATATGTCATAAATGCACCCTCTGTAAATCTACAGAATACTTCCTTCTATCCGTCAATATGATTGTGTTAGAATTATGTTATGTGCGCTGTGTGATATATGTACTGTGTTTTGCATCTAGGTCCCTGAGAATCACTGTTTCGTTTAGCTGTGTACACGTGTACAGTTGAATGGCAATAAACTTGAACAGGAGCAAATAAGGAGCTTTTTAAAAGGAGAATAACCTTGAGGTCAGGGAGGGAATTCCAGAGTGATGAAGCCACAGCTGCAAAGCCAGGAAGAAGGAAATGTGAGAACTGTAGCAGATTAGGAATCTTAGAGAGTTGAGGGCTGGAAGAAGTGTTGAGAAAGATGAGCCCATCGAATCATGGAGCACCACTGCACAGAAGCAGGCCCTTCAGCCCATCTAGTCCATTCCTCTACCTAGCCCCAACGACCTGCATCTACACCACAGCTCTCCATACCCCTCCCATCCCTGTACCTATCCAAATAAAGAGTCCTTGGAAGTGAGTCCATGGAGTTCAGTGATGGGGCAAGTGTAATTGAGTGAAGTTATCCCCTCTGGTTCCAGAGCCTGATGTCTGAGGGGTAATGACTGTTCCGGAACCTGGTGGTGTGGGTCCTGGAGCTCCTGTACCTTCTTCCTGATGGCAGCAGCGAGAAGAGAGCGTGACCTCGGTTGTCAGGGTCCCTGATGATGGAGGCTGCTTTCCTGCGCCAACGCTCCGTGTAGATGCACTCAATGGTGGGGAAGGCTGCAGCCGTGATGGACTGGGCCGTATCCACTATTTTTTGTAGCATTTTCAGAAAAATAAGGAAATGCAATTGAATTGATTAAAAACCATAAACAAAGACTGACAAACAACCAACGTGCAAAGGAAGGCAGATCCCGTAAACACAAAAGAAATGATGCTGAGCCCGTAAGTAGTGGAGTCCTTGAAAGTGAGTCTGTGGGTTGTGGGGACAGTTCCAAATTGTGGTGAACTGTTACTCACGCCGGTTCAAAAGTTCAGAGTAAACTTATTATCAAAGTACGTATATATGTCACCATATACAACCCTGAGATTCATTTTCGTGGGCGTTCACAGTAAATAGAAGAAACACAATAAAACTAATAAAAGACCGCACCCAACAGGTGAACAAACAGCCAATGAACAAAAGAAACTGTGCAACCACAGAAAGAAAAAGAAATAATAACAATTTATTATTATTAAAATAAGCAATATATATCGAGAATATGTGATCAAGAGTCTTTGAAAGTGAGTCCATAGATTGTAGGAACAGTTGAGTGATGGGGCGAGTGAAGTTATTCCCTCTGGTTCTGTAGAGTTGATTTCTTATCTTACCTAGCGTCCAGCAGGCTGCCCTGGAACTCCTTGTCCGCTTCGCTGCCAATTTTTTGACAGCGCAAGCTCCTTGCAAAGTTTTCTGACGTCTAGACACTGGAATGCCAGACGTTTCCCGGTGACTTTGTAGCTGATGACAGGGCCGGCCGGCAGAGGTCTCCCCCTGCCCACGTTTTCGGCAGAAGGAGCCGGTTCTGAGGAACTTGACTCCTCGCCTGGACCCGCGTCAGTGGATTTGTCCCATTCGCGGGGAGATGTACCCCTCAGGCACGCCGGCATTTCCCCCCAAACCCAGCCGCAGCGGACTGACATCTCTAAACCAGGCGGCGCTGCGCTCTCCCGGCTCTTTGCCGCCTCTCTCCCTCCGATAGTGCCGCCATCCCCCCGGTGCCTCTCGACTCCCCTTCCGACAGCGCGGCGCTCCCTCGCCCCTGCAGTCCCCTGTCATTGACCCTTCAACAGCGCGGCGCTCCCTCGTCCCGGCCCCTCCGCTCCTGCAGTCCCCTGTCATTGACCCTTCAACAGTGCGGCGCTCCCTCGTCCCTGCCCCTCCGCTCCTGCAGTCCCCTGTCATTGACCCTTCAACAGCGCGGCGCTCCCTCGCCAGAACGGCACGACAGCGCGGCGCTCCCTCGTCCCTGCTCCTCCGCTCCGGCAGTCCCCTGTCATTGACCCTTCAACAGCGCGGCGCTCCCTCGCCAGAGCGACACGACAGCGCGGCGCTCCCTCGGCCCTGCACCGGGGAGCATACCAACCTGTGGCCCCAGCCGAGCTCAGGACCCGTTCACGGATCTGGGTTTGCGTGACGGCTCTTGCCAGAACCAGAGAACAGTAACGGCGCGGATAGAGACCGTTCGGTCCATAGAGACTGTGCTATCTACCAGCGGAGCAATTCCTTTAGACAACTTCACTGTCGTTACCCTGTTCTGACAAGGCACACAAGATACTTGAGGAACTCAGCATTTTGTGTGTGTGTTACTCTGAATTTCCAGTATCTGAAGAATCTCCTGTGTTTATGAATCTCTTGTTTACACAGGTCTGTTGTACAACTCAATTCAAGGGCGTTTGACAATGGGCAGTAAATACTGGTATTTCCCACTGAACTCCACACTCCACCAATGCACTCTAACACCCTTAAAATAATGAAACCTCTCAACTGTTGAACACAGAAAGAATATTTCCAACTGTGGAGAAGAACTTTATTTGAAGTACAAAGAGTCAAGGGACTGTACGTGCTGGAATTTGGAACAAAAGTAGATTCCTGTTTGAGGAGATTTGGTATGTCACCTAAGACTAGTAAATTTCTACAGATGTACGGTGGGGAGAATTCTGACTGGTTGCATCGCCGTCTGGTGTGGAGGGGCCCCTGCACAGGGTCAGAGGCTTGTAAACTCAACGCTAACCTCCCCGGTATCAAGGGCATCTTCAAAAGCTGATCCCTCAGAAAGGCGGTGCCAAACACGAAGGACTCTCGCTGCCCAGGACGTGCCATCTTCTCACTGCTGCCATGGGAGGGGAGACACGGGAGCCAGAAGGTACACACTCAGTGCTTTAGGAACAGCTTCTCTCCCTCCGCCATCGCATTTCTGAGCAGTCCTTGAACGCCACCTTGCTATCTTGCTCTCCTTTTGCGTTATTATTTATTTCTGTGTATTTCCTATTGTACCCTGTAGTAATTTGTTATGTGTTGCACTGTACTGTGAGCACAGCACAACACAACACGCCATTGGTAATAAACCTGATTCTGATTCTGTGCCATATATCCTATGTAAGTCAGCCATGAATTGCCTCAACTAGCTCTCCTTCACTAACCTTTGCTTACTCAAAACAAAGCTTACTTTGTCTTGATAACACTTTCTGTTAATATATCCACCAGCATTGTCACTTTGCATTTTCCTAATTTAACCCCCTTCCTTATCTCGAGCAGTTAAAAAATTAACAACCCTTCCTCCCACCATCACCCCACCCCTGATGTCACTCCAGTGTGCAATAGCCGCCAATATTTTCTATTGGTAATAGCACACATCCCAGCCACACCCAGGAATTATCAACTTTCAATCTGCTTTTATTTCCTTTCGACAGAGAAGGAAGCTATTCAGCCCATCGAGGCTTTCCGGCTCTCAAAACAGCCCCATCCTCTATCTCATTCACCCTGTCACCTATTCATCCTTCAACATCCAACTCACCCCCCTCACCACCAGGGGCAATTTAAGCAGTTTACACACTTAGACACACACACACACAAACTCACTCGCCCTCGGGATGTGAGGAATTCAGAGCTCCCAGGGGAAATCCTCATGGTGACAGAGAGAATGGGCGAGCTCCCAAGATAAGAACGCTGGTTGAACGCCCAAGTTGGTAAGTCTGTCATTAATTCTATTACGGTTATTATTTTATTTCGGATTTATTGAGTATGCCCGCAAGAAAATGAATCTCAGGGTTGCATATGATGACATTTGTGTACTTTGATAATGAGCGTACTTTGAACTGTGAACTTTGAACCGAACCCGTGTTGCCGCCTGTGTTCTTCTGCTGAACACTGTTGACACGCTATGTTGGTGCCAGATCATGTGGCCCCCAGCATGTCCTTATGTTGTTCATGGACCATCGCAGAATTCTGATGGCCGAGGGGAAGGAGCTGGCCCTAAAACATTGAATGTGGCTCTTCAGATTCCTGTACCTCCTCGCTGATGGGAGGGAATGTCTCAGATGGTGAGGGTCTTTAATGAACGATGCCACCTTCAACAGGCAGTACCTTTTGAAGATGTCCTCGATGATGTTGACTGAGTCCACAAGCCTCTGCTGCTGGGTCCAGTTTGTGATATTTCCAGTACGGAGAAGCTGGGTGGGAGTTTCACTGTAGAGACGTGTGCTGATAATTTAAATGGAGTGTTACTGAAGAGCACCTGGACTGTCAGAGGTGCCATCTTTCAAATGAGTTGTTAAACCACGGCCCTGTCTGCTCTACCAAATGGAGACAATTTGAAAACTGGGGGCGTTCTTCCACTGTGTGCTGGAGTCAGCCCCTTGACCAATGTCACTGAATCAAATGGAGTCATAGAGAAGTACAGTGCAGAAACAGGCCATTTGGCCCATCTAGTCCATGCTGAAACTATTTAACTGCCTGGTCCCATCATTCTGCTCTGGGACCGTAGCCCTCCATATCCCTACCATCCATGTACCCAACCAAACCTCAAATGCTGGAATTGAGCTCATATGCATCACTTGTGCTGGCAACATTCAACACTCTCATGACCCTCTGAGTGAAATTTCCCCTCATGTTCCCCTTAAACATTTTACCCTTCACCCTTAACTCATGACCTCTGGTGTAGTTCCACCCAACGTCAGTGGGAAAAGCCTGCTTGCACTTACCCTATCTATAGCCTTCATAATTTTGTATACCTCCATCAAATCTCTCAATCTTCTACATTCTAAAGAATACAGTCCTAACCTATTCAATCTTCCCTTATAACTCAGGTCCTTCAAACGCAGCAGTATCCTTGTATATCTTCTCTGCACTCATTCAACCTTGTTTACACCTTTCCTGCAGGTAGGTGACCAAAACTGCACACCGTGTTCCAATTAGGCCTCACCAATGTCTTATACAACTTCAACAGAACATCCCATCTTCTGTATTCAATACATGATTTATGAAGGCCAATGTGCCAAAAGCTTTCTTTATGACCCTATTTACTTGTGATACCACTTTCAATGAATTATGACCCTGGATTCAACTGGACTGGAGTCCATGCAATCGTATAACCTTTGACTGCCATGTTTCTGACATTACAACAGTGACTACGCACCTTTGCAAGTCTCGTGGTCCCAGAGCAATCCAGAAAGCTCACGAAACGTCTCTGCTTTCTGAGGAGGCTGAAGAGAGCTGGATTGTGCACATCCATACTCACGTCATCCTACAGACGTGCAGTAGAGAGCATCCCAACAAGCGGCATCACTGCACGGCACGGAAACTGCACTGCGGAGTACAGGAAGTCTCTACAACTGGTCATCAGAAGAGCCAAATGCATCACCAGTGCCAGCCTTCCCACTATCAAGGACATACATACAGAAAGGTGCCTCAAAATGGCCAGTTACAACATGAAGGATCCCACCCACCCTGCTCATGGACTGTTTGTCCCACTCCCATCAGGGAGGAGGCTATGTAGAATCCACACCAGGACCAACACTCAAAAACAGTTACCTTCCCCAAGCAGTGAGGCTGATCAACACCTCCACACCCCTAACCACCACTACTTTATCATTTCCTATCAGTTACCTTATATATAGACACTCCTGGCCTAGCATCACTTTATGGACATACAATCTACCTATGTACAGAAGCTGGCCTATGTATTTATACTTATTATGTTTTTTTTATTATTGTGTTTTTTTAGTGCTGCTTTGGATCCGGAGAAACAATTTTTTTGTTCTCCTTTACGCGGTGTGCTGGAAATGACATTGAAGGATCTTGAATCTTGAAACTTGAACTGGAAGTTACTAAGTGAACCGGGTTAGGACTCAAGACCAACCCAAGTGTAAGGTGGTGTGTCAGAGGTGACAGAAGCCGCGTGGACGAGCGGAGTTCAGAGGGACAGAACCCACTCTCCTTTTCCACTCCTGGTTTCCCAATTAAACAGAGAATCCATTTTGGGTTTCTCAGTGACGCCGAGTTCCCGCTGTCTGTCACATCAGACGAGAACATCTTTCACTTCAGAACATTAATTACTTAAGACACAAATCTAATTAGGTGTGATCAACAGCCTGAAGTGTAACTAAAACACTCAGTGATCTCACTGTCTGAGTGGCTATATCCATCAAGCAATGTTCCAGCCTGTCCCAGTTTACAGATCTCCCCAGGTTTGCATTCAGTGAACTGTTCGTAAACACAGAAAACCTGCAGCACAATACAGGCCCTTCGGCCCACAAAGCTGTGCTGAACATGTCCCTACCTCAGAACTACCTTAGCTTTACCCATAGCCCTCTATTTTTCTAAGCTCCATGTAGCCATCCAAAAGTCTCTTAAAAGACCCCATCATATCCGACTCCACCGCTGCTGCCGGCAGCCCATTCCACGCACTCACCATTCTCTGCGTAAAAATCTTACCCCTGACATCTCCTTTGTACTTACTCCCCAGCACCTCAAAACTATGTCCTCTCGTGTTAGCCATTTCAGCCCTGAGAAAAAGCCTCTGACTATCCACACAATCAATGCCTCTCATCATCTTATACACCTCTATCAGGTCACCTCTCATTATCCGTCGCTCCAAGGAGAAAAGGCTGAGTTCACTCAACCTATTCTCATAAGGCATGCTCCCCAATCCAGGCAACATCCTTGTAAATCTCCTCTGCACCATTTCTATGGTTTCCACATACTTCCTGTAGTGAGGTGCCAGAATTGAGAACAGTACTCCAAATGGGGTCTGACCAGGGTCCTATATAGCTGCAACATGACCTTTTGGCTCTTAAACCAATCCCACAATTGATGAAGGCCAATGCACTGTATGCCTTCTTAACCACACAGTCAACCTGCACAGTAGCTTTCAGTATCCTATGGACTCGGACCCCAAGATCCCTCTGATCCTCCACACTGCCAAGAGTCTTGCCATTAATGCTGTATTCTGCCATCATATTTGACCTACCAAAATGAACCACCTCACACTGATCTGGGTTGAACTCCATCTGTCACTTCTCAGCCCAGTTTTGCATCCTATTGATGTCCCGCTGTAACCCCTGACAGCCCACCACACTATCCACAACACCCCCAACCTTTGTGTCATCAGCAAATTTACTAACCCATCCCTCCACTTCCTCATCCAGGTCATTTATAAAAATCACAAAGAGTAGGGGTCCCAGAACAGATCCCTGAGACACACCACTGGCAAATGGCCTCCATGCAGAATATGACCCGTCTACAACCGCTCTTTGCCTTCTGTGGGCAAGCCAGTTCTGGATCCACAAAGCAATATCCCCTTGGATCCCATGCTTCCTTACTTTCTCAATAAGCCTTGCATGGGGTACCTTATCAAATGCTTTGCTAAAATCCATATACACTACACCTATGGCTCTACTTCATCAATGAGTTTAGTCACATCCTCAAAAAATTCACTCAGGCTCGTAAGGTATAACCTATCTCACAGCTACCTGGAGCCTACGGACTCTCACAGCTACCTGGACTATTTCTCTTCTCATCCTGTCTCTTGCAAAAATGTCATCCCCTTCTCACAATTCCTCTGACTCAGCCGCATCTGCTCTCAGGATGAGGCTTTTCATTCCAGGACGAAGGAAATGTCCTCCTTTTTTAAAGGAAGGGGTTTCCCTCCCTCCACCATCAATTCTGCTCTCAAACACATCTCTCCCATTTCAAACACATCTGCTCTCACCCCATCCTCCCACCACCCCACTAGGAATAGGGTTCCCCTTGTCCTCACCTACCACCCCACCAGCCTCCGGGTCCAACATATTATTCTCCGTAACTTCTGCCACCTCCAACGAGATCCCACCACTAAGCACATCTTTCCCTCCCCACCCCCTCCGCTTTCCACAGGGATCACTCCCTACGCGACTCCCTTGTCCATTCGTCCCCCCCCATCCCTTCCCACTGATCTCCCTCCCGGCACTTATCCTTGTAAGTGAAACATACCCTTACACTTCCTCTCTCACCACCATTCAGGGCCCCAGACAGACCTTCCAGGTGAGGCGACACTTCACCTGTGAGTCGGCTGGGGTGATATACTGCGTCCGGTGCTCCCAATGTGGCCTTCTATATATTGGCGAGACCAGTCGCAGACTGGGCGATCATTTTGCTGAACACCTACGCTCTGTCCGCCAGAGAAAACAGGATCTCCCAGTGGCCACACATTTTAATTCCACGTCCCATTCCCATTCTGGTATGTCTATCCACGGCCTCCTCTACTGTAAAGATGAAGCCACACTCAGGTTGGAGGAACAACACCTTATATTCCGTCTGAGTAGCCTCCAACCTGATGGCATGAACATTGACTTCTCAAACTTCTGTTAATGCCCCACCTCCCCTTCTTACTCTGTACTATTTATCTTTTATTATTATATATATTTTTTTCTCTCTCTCCTTTTTCTCCCTCTGTCCTTCTCACTATACTCCTTGCCCATCCTCTGGGCCTTCCCTCCCCCCTTTCTTTCTCCCTAGGCTTCCCATCCATCCCATGATCCTCTCATATCCCTTTTGCCAATCAACTGTCCAGCTCTTGGCTCCATTCCTCCCCCTCCTGTCTTCTCCTATCATTTCAGTCCTCCCCCTCCCCCTCCCACATTCAAATCTCTTACTAACTCTTCCTTCAGTTAGTCCTGACGAAGAGTCTCGGCCTGAAACATCAACTGTACCTCTTCCTATAGATGCTGCCTGGTCTGCTGCGTTCACCAGCAATTTTTATGTGTGTTGTTTGACAAAGCCATGTTGACTATTCCTAATCATATTATGCCTCTCCAAATGTTCATAAATCCTGCCTCTCAGGATCTTCTGCATCAACTTACCAACCACTGAAGTAAGACTCACTGGTCTATAATTTCCTGGGCTATCCCTACTCCCTTTCTTGAGTAAAGGAACAACATCCGCAGCCGCAAAGGGGGAGAAGATGGCGGCGCGACGCAGTGCCTAGCGGCCACTCCGGTGATGAATATCTGTTGTCTGTCAAGTAGGATGCCGTGCACAATCCTGATTTGATGGAGGCGGACGTGAGAGCACGAAGGAACATCTGGTGAAACTTCTGAAATGCCTGTTTCACTGCCGCTGCTACTGTGTGATCCTGAATCTTGGGAAGGTAAGGCCCCGAGTCCTTGGCTTTGCTTGTTGCTCGGCGGCCGGGGCGGCGTCGAAGCGCTCAGCAGAGATAGTGCTCGGTGTCGGAGGACTGGTTGGAGGCTCGAAGTTTTCGGACGGATTCAGAGTCGGCTGTGGTCAGGTGCTTCCAGGGTGCTGCATCGGCAAGTTTGCAGTGCTGGAGGTTCATGGCAGGGAGAGTTTCTCCCTTCTACCGTCTGGTGAGATGATGGGCTATCAGGACTTTGAGACTTTTTTTTACAGTGCCCATGGTCTGCTCTTTATCAAATTATGGTATTACTTTGCAACTATATGTTATAATTATGTGGTTTTTGTCAGTTTTAGTCTTGGTCTGTCCTGTGTTTCTGTGATATCATACTGGAGAAATCCTCCAATCCTCCAGAACCTCTCCCATCCTCATTGATGATGCAAAGATCATTGCCAGAGGCTCAGCAATCTCCTCCCTCACTTCCCACATCCCGGTGACTTATCCAACTTGATGCTTTCCAAAAGTTCTCGCACATCCTCTTCCTTAATATCTACATGCTCAAGCTTTTCAGTCTGCTGCAAGTCATCCATACAATCACCAAGATCCTTTTCCGTGGTGAATACTGAAGCAATGTATTCATTAAGTACCTCTGCTATCTCCTCTGGTTCATACACACTTTTCCAATGTCACACTTGATTGGTCCTATTCTCTCACTTCTTATCCTCTTGCTCTTCACATACTTGTAGAATGCCTTGGGGTTTTCCTTAATCATGTCTGCCAAGGCCTTCTCATGGCCCCTTCTGGCTTTGCTAATTTCATTCTTAAGCTCCTTCTTGCTAGCCTTATGATCTTCCAGATGTCTATCATTACCTAGTTTTTTGAACCTTTCGTAAGCTCTTCTTTTCTTCTTGACTAGACTTAAACAATAGCCTTTGTACACCATGGTTCCTGTACCCTACCATCCTTTCCCTGACTCATTGGAAAATACCTACACAGCACCCCACGCAAATATCCCCAGAACA
This sequence comes from Mobula hypostoma, assembly GCF_963921235.1. Taxonomy (NCBI): domain Eukaryota; kingdom Metazoa; phylum Chordata; class Chondrichthyes; order Myliobatiformes; family Myliobatidae; genus Mobula; species Mobula hypostoma. Next base: position 7,927,283 of record NC_086119.1, read on the forward strand.
TTTGCCACATTTCTTCCATACGTTTCCCTGAGATCATCTGTTTCCAATTTATGCTTCCAAATTCCTCTCCAATGCTATGGTAAAGGAGATAGAATTGTGATCACTATCTCCAAAATGCTCTCCCACTGAGAGACCTAACACTTGATCGGGTTCATTTCCCAATACCAGATCAATTACAGCCTCTCCTCTTGTAGGCTTACCTACATATTGTGACAAGAAACCTTCCTCTACACACCTAACAACCTCTACCCCTTGCTCTAGGGAGATGCCAATCAATATTTGGGAAATTAAAATCTCCCACCACAACAACCCTGTTACTATTACTCCTTTTCAGAATCTGTCTCCCTATCTGCTCCTCGATGTTCCTGTTACTATTGGGTGGTCTATAAAAAACACCCAGTTGAGTTATTGACCCCTTCCTATTCCTAACTTCCACCCACAGAGATTCCATAGAAAATCCCTCTCTGACTTCCTCCTTTTCTGCAGCCATGACACTATCTCTGAGCAGCAGTGCCACACCCCCACCTCTTTTGCCTCCCTCCCTGTCCTTTCTGAAACATCTAAAGCCTGGCACTTGAAGTAGCCATTCCTGCCCCTGCACCATCCAAGTCTCTGTAATGGCCACAATATCGTAGATCCAAGTGCTGATCCACGCTCTAAGCTCATCCGCTTTATTCATAATACTCCTCACATTAAAATAGACACATCTCAAACCATCGGTCTGAACACGTCCTTTCTCTATCACCTGCCTATCCTCCCTCTCGCACAGCCTTCAAGCTTTCTCTATTTGTGAGCCAAACTCCTTTCATCTGTCACTTCAGCTCAGTTCCCACCCCACAGCAATTCTAGTTTAAACTCTCCCCAATACCCTTTGCAAACCTCCCTGCCAGGATATTGGTCCCCCTCAGATTCAAGTGCAACCTGTCCTTTTTGTACAGGTCACACCTGCCCCAGAAGAGGTCCCAGTGATCCAGAAATCTGAATCCCTGCCTCCCACTCCAATCCCTCAGCCACACATTTATCCTCCACCTCATTCTATTCTACTCACTGTCACGTGGCACAGGCAGTAATCCCGAGATTACTACCTTTGAGGTCCTGCTTCTCAACTTCCTTCCTAACTCCCTGTAGTCTGCTTTCAGGACCTCCTCCCTTTTCCTACCTATGTTGTTGGTACCAATATGTACCACGACCTCTGTGACTGTTCTCCTTCCCATTTCAAGATATCGTGGACGCGATGAGAAACATCCCCGACCCTGACACCTGGGAGGCAAACTACCATCTCTTTCCTGCATCCACAGAATCGTCTGTCTGACCCCCTAACTATAGAGTCCCCTATCACTGCTGCCATCCTCTTCCTTTCCCTACCCTTCTGAGCCACAGGGCCAGACTCTGTGCCAAAGGCGCGACCACTGTTGCTTCCCCCAAGTAGGCCATCTCCCCCAATGGTACTCAAACAGGAGTACTTATTGTTAAGGGGGACAGCCACAGGGGTACTCTCTAGCACCTGTTTCTTGCCCTTCCCTCTCCTCTCACTGGAATCTCTGGAGCTGAAGGCCCCGAAATCCTCGGCTTTGTGTGTTTCAGCAGCTGGGGAGAGGTTGAAGGTGCTCGGCAGAGGATGGCGCTCGGGAGGCTGTATTAGAAGGGCTGGTCGGAGGCTTAAAGTTTTCAGATGGATGGACTCAGTGTCGGCTGTGGTTGGCTGCTTCCAAGGCATCAGCAAGTTGACGGTGTCTGGAGGTTTATGGCAGGGAGTTTCTCCCTTTTGCCACCTGCTATCGGGAACTCGGGAGTCGATCGACTCGGGACTTTGAGACTTTTTTTTACTGTGCCCATGGTATTGCTTTTCACTGCTGTAACTATATGTTATAATTATGTGGTTCTGTCAGTGTTAGTCTTCGGTTTGTCCTGTTTTCTGTGATACCACTCTGGAGAAACATTGTATCATTTCTTAATGCATGTATGCATTTCTAAATGACAATAAAAGAGGACTGAGTGTTCTCATAATCTAATCTAAATTTATCTGTCTCCCGAGGCCCCGGAGTGACGACCTGCCTATAGCAGGTACAGTGGTAAACTTGTCTTGCATACCATATATACAAATAATTTCATTACAACAGTGCATTGAGGTAACACAGAATAAAGCAACTCACACAATGTGCCAGAGGAAGCCAGCAGACCAGGCAGTGTCTATGGAAAAGAGCAAACAGGCGACATTTTGGGCCAAGACCCTTCATCAGGATGGGCAAGGAACAGGAGAAGTCAGCGTAAGAAGGTGGGAGGAGGGGAGGAAGTAGTACAGTACGAGGTAGTAGGTGATAGATGAAACTGGGAGAGGTGAAGGAGAGAGCTGGCAAGTTGATTGGTGAAAGAGATAAAGCGCTAGAGGAGGGGGAATCTGATAGGAGAGGGTAGAAGACCATGGAAGAAAGGGAAGGGGGAGGACCACCAGAGAGAGGTGATGGGCAGGTGAGGAGATAAGGTGAAAGAGGGAAACAGGAATGGGGAATGGTGAAGGGGGGGGGGAATTAGATAATAAAGTGTTACAGTTTCAGAGAAAGTCCAGTGTAATTAGTCACAAAAGGTGCAAGGTCATAATGAGATAAATTTGAGGTCAAGGCCTATCTTATCATGCTAGGGATCCATTCAGTAGTCTGGTAACGGTGGGACAGAAGCTGTCCCTGAGCCTGGTGGTATGTGCTTCACGCCTTTGTATCTCATGCCCGATGGGAGAGGAGAGAAGAGGGAATGCCTGGGCTGGGTGGAGTCTTTGATCATGTCGGCTGCTTTACTGAGGCAGCCTGAAGTGGAGACCAGGTCCATGCAGGGGAGCCTGGTTCCTGTGACGCACTAAGCTGTGCCTACAACCCTCTGTGGTTTCTTCAAGTCATGGCAGAGCAGCTGTTGTTCCAAGCTGCAATGCCTCAGGTAGAATGCTTTCTATGATGCAAAAACTGAAGTGGTTCACCATGGACATGCCAAACTTCTTAAGCCTGCTGGGGAAGTAGAAGCGCTGGGAGCCCCTCTTGGATATGGTGTCCACATAATGGACCAGGTCAGGCTACTGGTGATGTTAACTCCTAGGAACTTGAAACTCAACTCTCTCAACCTCAGCACCAATGCAGGAGAACCATCTCCGTCCTGGTCAACGACCAGCTCCTTTGTCGCATTGACACCTTGACGCTCGGCTCTCTGTCTCCTTCCTATGTTCTGACGCACTGTTACTTGTGATTCAGCCCACTACAGGGCATCATCTGCAAACGTGTAGATGAAGTTCGAGCCGAAACTGACTGCACAGTTTTGAGTGAACGGAGAGTGAAATAGGGAGCTGAGGATGCAGCCTTGCGGAGCACCAGGGTTGAGGATAATCGTGGCAGAGATGTTGCTGCCTCTCCTTACTGACTATGGCCTGTTGATCAGGTGGTCAAAGATCTAGTTGCAGAGTTCCAGATGAGTTTGCTTGGAATTGTAGTTCTGAAGGCAGAGTTGTAGTCTATGTCTAAACCTATAATTTATTGTCCAGATGCTCCAGTAATGAGTGTAGGCCCTGGGAGATTGTGTCAGAGAGGACCAGTTTCAGTGGGTGGAGGTGTCGGGGAAGCTGGAGTTAAGGCACGTTATGACCAGCCTCCCGAAGCACATCATGATGGTGGATGTCAGAGCCACTGGGCAGTCGTCAGTGCCCATTATTTTTCCCGGTTATCAGAATGATCGTGGACTTCTGAGATCAAGTTGAAGTATGGAGAAGTTAAGAATACTCCTGCCGACTGGTCCCAAGACTTGGCTGTTGCTGGGAACCCATCTGGGCCAGATGTTTCCTGGGTTCGGTGGGTGTGGCCTCACTTACATCCTGTCCAACTATAACAAAACCTCTCTACTTTTATGCTCCAACTTCTTTGTCACCAAAGACACTCACAAATTTCTACCGATTTACCGTGGAGAGCATTCTAATTGGCTGCATCACTGTCTGGTATGGGCGGTATGAGGGATCGAAATAAGCTGCAGAAAGCTGTAAACTCTGTCAGCTCCATCATGGGCACTAGCCTAAACCAGCATCCCGGACATCTTCAAAAAGGCAGCAACCATTATTAAGAACCCCCATCACCCAGGACATACCCTCCTCTCATTGCTATCATCAAGGAGGAGGTACAGGAGTCTGAAGACACACACTCAGTGATTCAGGATCAGATTCTTCCCTCTGCCATCAGATTTCTGAATGGGCATTAAACCCATGAACACTACTTTATTTTCTCTTTTTTCACTAATTTAATATAACTTTTTAATAAACACATACACTTCTTACCGTAATTTCTAGTTTTTATTATGTATACAATGCACTGCTGCCCAATACCAACAAATTTTACAACATATGCCAGAGATATTAAACCTGATTCTGATTTTTTTCAATAGTGGTTTGGCTTCTTAAATACTTCCTGAACCCACTTGCTAACCTTTTGTGATTCATCTGCTGGAACACACAGAACTCTCTGAACTTCACTCATCTGTAATCTCTCTCCATTTCGAAAATAACCCACCTGTTATTCCACTTTATTGAAGTGCACAACCTCTCACTTCCCTCACATTAAACTCCATTTTACCATCTTATCATCCAATCACTCAGTCTTTCTATGTTCTGTTACAGAATCACAGCATGCTCGTTACAACACGCCCTTCCAGCAACTTCTGTATCATCAGCAAACTTGGAAAGTCTACATTCTGTTCCATCTAATTAAAGTAAATATGAGCAACTGAAGGTAAGGACTGATTCCTGAAATACTCCACTCACCAGTCAAGAAAGATTCAAGAATCAACTTTATTTGTTGTATATATTTACATATATTAGGAATTTGCTGTGATGCTTTGGCCCTACATGCAACTAAACGCAACATTCGATAATTATAAATAAAGAATTATATAAAAAATAAGGTTAAAGTAGAGATATGGTATAAATACAAGCATGTATTTAGAATGTGAACAGCGGGGAGGACTTCCGGGTCATCAAGGGAATGGCGGCGTAAGGAAAAGGTCTCTCGACAAAAAAGAAGGTAAACTGCCCCAAAATCAAATTTAGACAAATACTTAATATTGCATAACTATATTAATAAAAGGGGCAAGGATGATGTCTAAGAACGAGAATAAAAAGTCCGCTTCAAAGGCTGATAAACATAAAGAGATGCAGCAAGGCGACGGGCCTAGCTCCCCCACGGCAAGCCAGGACGGAGATAATGAGGGGGAATCGGTGACTCTGTCTTTGATTCTCGGAGAGATTCGCGAGTTCCGACAAGATAACAGCAAACAGCTGGAAGATATTAAAGGAGAAATAGTAAAAACTAACTCACGGATAGATGAAGCCGAAGCGAGGATTGTTGGAATTGAAGAGAAGCTACAAAATGCCGAGGAAGTGATAGCAGAAATGCTGAAGCTACAAGACCAGCTCCAGTGGAAGCTAATAGATCAAGAAGGCCGCTCGAGAAGGGAAAATGTGAGGATTTACGGAGTTCCCGAAGGAACCGAAGGTAAACCCGGATTGATGATTCCCTTCGTGGGGAAGCTGCTTAGAGAGAACCTTGATATACCGGCCGCAAAAGACCTACAGATAGAAAGGGCTCACCGCGCGTTGGCACCACAGCCCCCGGCAGGCGCCCAGCCCAGATCGATTCTCAGTTACAGAACGAAGGAAGAGGTGCTTAAAAGAGCATGGCAAAAGAAAGGTTTCATGTGGAACAACTGCAAAATCAGTTTAAACCACGACTACGCACCGGGGATTCTTGCCGGAGGGAAGGAATATACGGAAACACGGAGGGTCCTGAAGGAAAACAACATCAGATTCCAGACCCTGTATCCAGCTCAGCTGAGAGTCTTTTACGACGAAGGGACAAAAACTTACGCTACGGTGGAGGAGGCAACGTTGGACCTGGCGGACTGGGGACTACCTATTAAAGTTACCACCCAACCGGAGTCGCTACTGGAGAGGATTCGGCAGAAGTCGTGGCAGTTAGTGGGGCAAGGACTGGAGGGAATTACACCCTACTAGTAAAGATTATACATATTACTTTCCCTCATTCAGCCTATTCAAGGATAGACTATTTCTTTATCTTTAATACAGATAGACTCAGGATAAAAAACTGTAATATTGCAACAATTGATCTGTCGGATCATAGCCCAGTCTCTATGTCTCTAATCCTGGAAAGGAAAATGAGGAAAACACTATGGAGGCTAAACTCACATATACTCAATAACCCGAAAGTAATGGAGAGATTAAGGGGAGAAATCAAAGAATACCTAGACCTTAATGACACGGGAGAAACATCACCAGTGATATTATGGGATACATTGAAAGCTGTGCTGAGAGGGAAAATTATTTCCATTACTACTCACATGAAAAAAATCAATGCACAAAAATTAGCAGACCTTCAAGGAAAATTAAAACAACTTCAAGTTGTAGATAGCAACAAAAGTAATTCAAATCGAAAACAGGAAATTAGGAAATTGCAAAGTGAAATTGATGATATTTATACGTTGGAAACTCAAAGAAATTTTCTTTACCTGAGACAAAAGAATTATGAAGTAGGAGGTAAATCAGCTAGATTATTAGCATATAAATTACGAAAACAACAAGCAGACAATACAATTCATAAAATAAAGAATCCAAAGACAAAGCTTGTGGAGAGTACAATAGGGAAAATTCAAGAGAGTTTTGAAACATATTATCGAGAGCTGTACTCCCAACCCCGGGCCCCCAATGAGCCCTATATAGACAGTGTATTGAATTTTTTAGGTCTACCTAAACTTACAGATTTACAAAATGAAAGTTTATTAGAACCAGTAACTGTCAAAGAACTGAACATGGCCATCTCTAGGTTAAAGGCTGGAAAGTCCCCGGGTTCTGATGGGTTTACCTCAGAGTGGTACAAGTCCCTGAAGACACAGTTAGCCCCATTACTACTTAACACCTTTAATTGGATCTTGCAGAGAGGAGAAACTCCACCTTCCTGGAGAGAAGCGATTATTTCAGTTATTCCTAAAGAGGGTAAAGATAAACTAGAATGTGGCAATTATCGGCCAATTAGTGTTCTTAATTTAGATTACAAACTATTTACATCTATATTAGCGCGCAGATTGGAAAAGTTTTTACCTGGCCTAATCCATTTAGACCAGACTGGATTTATTCAACAAAGACAAACACAGGACAATATAAGGAGAACTCTACACATATTAGAACAGGTTAATAAGAACGAGACAGAGACAATGGTAGTAGGATTGGACGCTGAGAAAGCTTTTGATTCGGTTAGTTGGGCATTCCTATACAGAGTGTTAGGAAGATTCGGCTTTCAAGAAAGGTTTATTAAAGTAATTCAGACTCTATATGACAGCCCTACAGCCCGAATTAAGATAAATGGGGACCTCTCTGACTCCTTCATTTTAGAGAGAGGCACTAGACAGGGATGCCCAATTTCTCCTCTCCTTTTTGCGCTATATATTGAACCACTTGCCCAACTAATAAGACAGAGCGAAATCGTAAAAGGTATCAAGGTGGCAGGGATTGAACAGAAAGTGGCGTTATTCGCAGATGATGTTTTGGTCTATCTGAGTGAACCAGAAAAATCATTTATAGGATTGTTTACACTGTTGGATGACTTTGGGAAAATATCAGGTTATAAAATAAATGTAAAGAAAACGCAGGTTATGTCCCTAAATTATACACCATCCAAAAAATTGCAGGATACATACGATCTTAAGTGGGAAGCTAAATCATTAAAATATTTAGGAATAACCCTGCCGAAGGATCTTTCAACACTGTCACAGGTAAATTATGGGCCATTAATCTCAGAGATAAAAGCAGATATGCATAGATGGAATCTTATCCCCTTTTTAAGTTTAAATTCAAGGATAAATACTATAAAAATGAATATTCTTCCTCGGTTATTGTATCTTTTCCGTACTTTACCGGTGGAGGTGGATGATAATCAATTCAGGGAATGGGACAAATGGATTTCCCGCTTCATTTGGCAAGGAAGGAAACCTAGAATTCGATATAACACCTTACAGTTAGGGAAGGAAGGAGGAGGTATGGTTCTTCCTTGCCTGAGAAATTATTTTTATGCCTCACAGATAACCCCTCTGTTATATTGGTGTAATAGGGAATATAAGGCTAGATGGAAGGAAATAGAATTTGGATTAGTTGACAGTTTTCCTCTTCAGGCCTCAATAGCTGACAAAGGATTGATGGCCCAGTTGGAAAAATTTAATAATGCTTGGATAAATCTTACATTAAAAGTATGGCAGAAGGTGGTTAATTCATGTGGAATTAATAACATGTTAAAACTTTTTAGATGGTGTGCATATGATACCGAATTCCTTCCCAACAGGGGAGATAAAAGATTTGAGCTATGGATAAAGAAAGGTCTTACAACCTACCTCTCATTTATAGATAAAAGAGTATTACAAAGTTTCCAAATCCTGCAGGACAAACATGGCCTAGAACATAATGACTTTTTTAGGTACCTTCAAATACGAAACTATGTTAACCAGAGTTGTAGATATACAGACCTATCAAAAGTAGAATTAGAATTTTTCAAGATTCTGAATTCGGCTTGCAGTTCAATACCTAGTAAATCAGTTTCTCGCCTATATAATGCACTCTCCCATGCTAAAAATGTAAATACACTGTATATTAAAGAGAAGTGGGAGAAAGAAGCGGGGTTGGTACTTTCAGAGGAGGCTTGGGGGAAAATCTGCAGCTTTCAATGGTCCTCGACTAATTCTTTGACTTGGAGAGAACATTGTTGGAAAAACATTATAAGATACTTCAAGACCCCATATCAGGAAAAATATAAAGATACAAATGTGATGTGTTGGAGAAGGTGCGGCTCCAAGGAGGCAAATCATTTTCATATTTTCTGGGATTGCCCTAAATTAAGTCTATTTTGGGAAGGTATTCATACAACATTAGTCAAGGTACTTCGGTCCCAGATACCTCTGAACTTTGAGACGCTCTATTTGGGGCATGTACTGTTCCTTGAACAGAAGGAAGATATAAAGTTGCTGCAGGCCCTCTTAGCGGCAAGTAAGAAATCAATCACTAGAAAATGGCTAAATCCAATACCACCTACATTAGAAGATTGGTACGAAATTATCTTGGAAATATTTTAAATGGAAAAGTTGACTTACTCCCTGAGAACTCAAAAAGAAACATTTCATCAAATCTGGAATAAATGGATTGAATATATAACCCCAATGCGAGCAGACTTTAGATGACTCTCCTAATGATTTATATTGCTCTTCTCATCAACACAGTAATATTGCTAACGTAAACACCCCTAGTCTAAATGTTTGTTTTTTTTTTTGGAAAATAGAGAATTAACGCAAGTAAAGGGAAAGATTTGGGAAAGGGATAAAAAAAAAATGAAAAAATTAAGTAAATAAGTACATAGGGATTGGATAATTATGTCTGCGGGCAGGAACAAGCATGAACAAATTGGGATATAAACACCTACAATGGTTCGTATATAGGCTTGTATGCAACATTTTGGACCAGTGGAAATGGTCCAGAAGGGTTGTATGGAAACTATTATTACCATTTTTCTTAACAACTAATTTCATTACTTAGCCTAATAGGTTAGATTTACCACAGTACATAATTATCTATTTAAATGTTTATTTTGCTTTTATATCATCTCAATGTGTACTTAAGAATGTATAAATAATTTTAGTTTTATACATATAAAAAAAATGGAAAAGGTTATATGTGTGAAAAAAGTACATGATAATTGTGAATTCCTTATCCAAATAAAAATAAAATTAAAAAATAAAAAATTAAAAAAAAGAATGTGAACAGCATTATAAATGGTGTGCAGCTACAAAGCTCATAGAGATGGGTGTGGGGCTAACTAAAATGGTTGATCAGATTAACTGCATGGGGAATAAAAACTTTTAAAATGGTGTGAAGCTTTTCTTTTAATGGTCCTCTAGCACTTTTCAGCTCTCCATTTTCTATATGATGGCCAATCCATATTAATACCTTGGGATCTTGTTAAATGTGGCAGCTTGTTAAATACCTTTTAGAAATCTAAACACACTACATCTATGGGTTCTCCTCTATCAGCTCTCTCTGTCACATCTTTAAAGAAATCAAGAGCAAATTTGTCACACATGAATTTTGTTTCATAAAACCATGCTGACGAGGGCTTCATTATATTTGGCTTTTCTTTTGATTATTGATGACAACAGATGTTAGAATACTCAGTCTTCTGTCTTTCTGCCCTTTTGAACAAGGGAATAACACTGACTGAATTCCAATCTTAGTCTCTGAGCCTAAACTGAGATGAGACCGCAGACCGATCAGTCTCTGAGCCTACTCTGCCCCACAGAGCCGGTCCAATGATGGCATTCATATTTTTAAACTCTTATTTAGAGAGACAGCACAGTAACAGGCCCTTTGGCCCATTGAGTCCTCACCACCCACTCACACCCATTTGACTAATTAACCCATGCGTCTTTGGAACGTGGGAGGAAACCAGAGCACCTGGAGGAAATCCACATGGTCATGGGAAGAACGTAGAAACCCCCTACAGAGAGTGACTGGAACCGAAGCTGGGTCACTGGTGCTATAATAACATTATGCTATGCTACTCTGCCTCACCCCATTTACACCCTTCGTCCAAAAATCCACCGGCTCCCTCTTTCTTTAAATGTCTGTTCCCCATCATCCTGTGTGTGACATTATTGAAGTCTTTCTGAAGATTAAAATCCACTAGTTTCCCCCTTGTACACTTCAAATCTCCAACAGGACAGATGTAGGTTATTTCGCTGTCACTTATCCACATTGATTCTGCTCATCATGTTATCTTCTAAGTGCTAGAGAGTACCCCAGTGGCTGTCCCCCTTAACAATAATTATGCTGATATTACTTTGAAATATATGTTAATATATTGTGAAATATCCTGTAAAATTAATTATGTGTTAATGAATATAATCAATAATTTTTTAAAACAATAAACATACCACAATTTCTACTTTGAAGCATTTTAGAGCTTCAATGTATTTACATTGTCAGTGTTTCAAGTTACAGCATTGTTACAAATTGTAACAATAAACAAAGAATGGAAATAAGCCTTTATTTACCATGCCCATGGTTTGTTCTTTATCAAATTATGGTATTGCTTTGCACTGCTGTAACTATACATTATAATTATGTGGTTCTGTCAGTGTTATTCTTTGGTTTGTCCTGTTTTCTGTGATATCATTCTGGAGAAACATCGTATCATTTCTTAATGCATGTATGCATTTCTAAATGACAATAAAAGAGGACTGAGCGTTCTCATAATCTAAAAAAAAAGTAGCTTATTAATAGACCACTGGCCCCCTGAACACCAATGCCGTCTAAGTTAAAAAATTTACGAAACTAAAATATTTTTGGTTGTACTATATTTCATAAATAAAATCAAATGTGATTTTTCAATTTTCATTCTAAATATTTATAGTATGCATATTACAAAAAAAAAATTAAAGTGCCAAGCAGTTTGCAGGCTGTTTAAAGAGCTCCTGGGCAGAGCAATGGTTGGTCTGCATAGCTATAAAAAAAATGAGAGGGAACATTGTCAGAGAGCCTAATATTGGGAAGGAGGTAGGAATAGTGATGATATAGAACTGCAAAAATGATCTTATAGGTGGTGTTGGGCAGAGTTTGAAATGCAGACTGCAGCAAATTGAATACTTGGCACCTGTGTTGGATCTTATCTTCAGGATTTGTTACAAATGCTGTCCATGTCTGTGGAAAAATCAATGCGTAAGACCAGAAATAGCTCAGAGGCATCTGATGTCGTCAGGATCCTCTGCAGGATGAGCTGATTACTGCTCAAATATCTACATCCGACTGTCAGCTGAGACATTAGACCAAGGTTCTGTAGATCTTCCCTGGTGGACTTTAAAGACAAAATCGTATCGTGCTTTAACAAGAAGGTTGGGGCGGTGCAGCAGTGTCGCGGTTAGCGTGACGTTATTATCACGCCAGCGATCTGGGCTCAGTTGCCGCCACTGTCGGTGAGGAGTTTGCATGTTATCGCCGTGAACACAGGGGTTTCCCCTGGGTGCTCCAGACTCCCCCCACAGTCCAAAGATTGGTAGAGTGAGTGGTTGGATGGGTGGAATTGGGTGGCACAGGCTCGTTAGGCTGGAAGGGCCTGTTGCCGCAATGTATCTCTAAGTAATAAATAAATCATGAAATAATTGTCCACCCTGCAGATGGGCACGGGGTTTAAGGTGGCACTCCAGCACAATGATGCACTAATGGGCCCATCGATCATTGGGCCTTTACCTAAGAAAGGATGTGCTGGCACTGGAGGTTCATGAGAATGATCCTGGGAACGAAAGGGTTAAAATATGAGGCGCATCTGATGGCCCTGAACCTGTATTTGCTGGAGTTCAGAAGAATGAGAGGGAATCTCATTGCATATAGATTGAACTTGGAGAGGATGTTTCCGATAGCGGGAGAGTCTAGGACCAGAGGGCACAGACTCAGAATAGAGGGGCGTCCCTTTGGAACAGAGACAAGGAAGAATTTCTTTAGTCAGAGAGTGGTGAAGCTGTGGCATTCATTTGCCATAGGCCAAGTCATTGGGTATATTTAAAATAGCTGATAGGTTGTTAATTACAAACAGTAAGGTTAGAGGGAGAAGACAGGAGAGTGGGTTTGGGAGGTGTTGTGTTCGATATTGAGGGAGAGTGCAGAGCACACCAGGATGCCAGCATGCAGGAGATTCAACTGAACTTTATTGATAACCCTGCTTGTACGGTATGTGAACTCCTCCCACGTGGGAGTGCTGAGTGGCGTAGGATTAACTACCAATACAGGAGGGATAATAAATCAGCCATGATCAAATGGCAGAGCAGACTCGATGGGCCAAATGGCCTAATTACGCTCCTTTATCTTATGGTCTTATGCAGTACTGAGGGAGTGCTGTACTGGCTGGGTTTCTTCAGCTGCTGTTCAGTAAAATTATGGCTAATCCTTCTCCTCACACCTGCTTTCCCACCTGAATCTTCTACCCCTTGATCCCCAAGAAACCCTCATCTTGGTGTTTATTAATCATCATTTGGGGTTTCCAACACTGCAGATGTCTAAACAACCGATTGCTATACTGTTCATTCAGCTTCAGCCATGAAATCCTTTTAAAAACACTTTTCCTGTTGCAAAGAAACCGATTCTCTGCAACACACTGAACCTGATTCCAGGGAAAATAAGGAGCTCCTACCACAAGATCCAGCCTTGGCTCTTTGCTGCGATCTCTCTCTGACTTACATGTCGACTGTACGCTGATGCTGCCTGGGGCTGCCCGTCACCCAGTCTGTTCCCCTGGCGACACCACGTTGGCAGAGCTGTCACCATAGAGACTGTTTGTGTCTCATAAGGACGGAGGAAAGAGGAGCAGATGTAGGCCATTCTCCTGCCATTCAATAACAGCATGTCTGATCTGCTCTTGGCCTACACTTTCCTCCCCAATGCTCTAGACACTCGATTGAGAGAGAGGGAGAGACAGAGAAAGAGAGAGAGGAGAGAGGGAGAGATAGAGAGAGACAGAGAGAGAGGAAAGAGGGAAAGATAGAGACAGAGAGAAAGACACAGGCAGGCAGACACAGACAGCGAGAGAGAGAGTGACAGAGAGAGAGAGAGAGAATGACCCAGACAGAGAGAGAGGAGAGAGGGAAAGACAGAAAGATAGACAGAGAGAGACAGAGAAAGACACAGACAGGAAGAGAGAGAGAGGGAGACAGAAAGACAAACAGAGAAAGAGAGAATGACACAGACAGAGGAGAGAGGGAGAGACAAAGAGATAGATAGAAGCAAGAAAGAGAGACAGAAAGAAAGACACAGGCAGACTGACAGAGAGAGAGTGACAGAGAGAGAATGACAGACAGGAAGGGAGGGGAGAGACAGGGGAGAGGGGAGGGGGAGAGAGGGGAGGGAGGGGAAGGGGGAGAGAGAGGGGAGGGAGGAGAGAGGGGGTAGAGAGGGGAAGGGGTAGAGAGAGAGGGGAGAGAGGGGGAAGAGGGGGGGAGAGGGGAGAGGGGAGAGGGGGGAGAGAGGGAGAGAAAGACTCAGGCAGGCAGAGAGAGGAGAGAAGGAGAGACAGAGGAAGACACAGACAGACAAGCTAAGGACAGAGAGAGACAGAGACAGAGAGAGAGAAGAGAGAGGGAGAGACAGAGAAAAAGATACAGACAGGCAGATACAGACAGAAGGATGGAGAGAGAGAGAGGGCAAGTGAGAGAGAGTGAGACAGATGGGGGAAAGAGGGAGAGACAGAGAGATAGACAGAGAGAAAGACACAGGCAAACAGACACAGAAAGAGAGAGGGAGGAGAGACAGACAGGGAGAGAAGGCAGAAAGTGGCTGTGATGGAGCCGATTCTATCTGGAGGTAAATGTTTAGTTTTAATGTTGGTTTATTATTGTCACTCTCCGTTGAGTCAGGTCCTGTCCTCCTAATTTCAGACGTTGGACCAGCCTCTCACATGGAACTTTGAAAGATACTCTGGGTTCTCCATCTCTCAAGAGAGCATCAGAGATAGACAAGAACGATGCCCAGATTCAAGGGGATAAAAGATGAGAAAGGATCTCAGAAAACAGGGTCTGTTTAGAACCTGGAACAGTGCGAGCCCTTCACCCACAATGTTGTGCTGACTCTCGAACCGACTCCAAGATCAATCTAACCCTTTCCTCCCACATAACTCTCCATTTTTCTTTCACCCATGTGCCCATCTAACAGTCTAAGTGTTACTATGTATCTGCCTCTACCACCACCCCTGACAGCACACTCCACACAACTGCCAACCACAGTGTAAAAAATGTACCTCTCACATCCCCCCTATACTTTCCTCCAATCACTCTTAAAGTCACCTTTAATTCAGGGGTGATCCAGCTGAGTTTCCAGTTTCAAGAACGGTTGATAAAGTTAACAGAAAAGCTAGTTCTATTTTCTTGACTGAAGGGTAACAAAAAATTGGATCACTCTCACGAAGTATTTTTAAAAATTATCTGTTATAATTAAGAACCAACGTCACCATATTTGCCCTTCAGTGCTATGTGCAAACAGAAATGGGGAAGGTTTTTGGTATGGCTGTTCTGTACCTTTGATCTCCTTGCTAAATAAAAAGCCACTGATCTACATTTAATATTTATAGTTAATCCCCAAGTTCAGAAACATTTAGAGAGAGGACCTCCAGGTCTTTGTTATCATTTGTTTGAGAAAAAAATCCTTCTTGGCGCTCCCATCTGAACAGCCTCTCAGTAAATCTTTTTACTGGACTCTGTCAGCAGCAAAAATCACTTCCTTCCATATTCTCAACTCCTTTAAATATTTCCATCAATTCATCCCTTCATCCTCAATATTCAAAGGTGAGTAAATCCTGAGTTTATTTTATTATTGTGTACATATTTCTCCTACTAATCTCCTGTATTCCTTCATGCCCTGACCAATCAGGAATCTGTCAACGTCTGCCTTAATTAAAGACCTGGCATCCACAGCTGCCTGTGGCAAAGAATTCCACAGATTCACCACTCTTTGGCTAAAGAAATTCCTCCTCATCTCCATTCTAAAAGAACTCCCCTCTATTTCGATGCTGTGTCCTCTGGCCTTAAGCTCTTCCATCAAAGGTAACATCCTCTCCACATCCACTCACTGAGGCCCACGGCCATCAAACACTCTTCATATGACAAGCCATTCAATCCTGAACCTCCTTTGAACCCTTCCCAGTTTCAGCACATCCTTTCTAAGGGGCCCAAAACTGCTCACAATACTCCAAGTGAGGCCTCACCAGTGCTTTATAAAGTCTCAACATTACATCCTTGCTTTTACACTCTAGTCCTCTTGAAATGAATGCTAACATTGCATTTGTCTTCCTCACCACACACTCAACCTGCAAATTAACCCTTAGGGAATCCTGCGCAAGGACTCCAAGTCCCTTTGCACCTCAGTTTTTGTATTTTCTCTCCATTTAGAAAATAGTGAACCCTTTCATTTCTTCTAAATTGCACGATCATACACTTCCAGGCACTGTATTCCATCTGCCACTTCTTTGCCCTTTCTCCTAATCTGTCTAAGTCCTTTTGCAGCCTCTCTACTTCCTCAAAACTACCTGCTCATCCATCTATCTTCATACCATCTGCAAACTTTGCAACAAAGCCATCGATTCCATCATCTAAATCATTGACATGATATGTAACATAAAAACAATCAGTCCTTTGTGGAACACCAGAAAAGGCTCCCTTTATTTCCACTCTTTGCCTCCTGCAATCATCCACTGCTTTATCCATGCTAAAATCTTTCCTGTAATACCATGGGCAGGTAGCTTGTTAAACGTGTGGCACCTTGTCAAAGGTCCTCTGAAAATCCAAGTACACAACAATAGCCGATTCTCCTTTGTCTACCCTGCTTGTTATTTTTTCAAAGAATTCCAACAGATTTGTCAGGCAAGAAGGGAGGAAGGCAAAAGAAAGGAAATTATAGGCCAGTTAGTCTAACCTCAGTGGTTAGGAAAGTGTTGGAGTCTACTATTAAGGATGAGGTTTTAAGGTACTTGTGGAGACTAATGGTAAAATAAGTCAAAGTCAGCATGGTTTCTGTCAAGGGAAATCTTCGCTGACAAACAGAGGAGATGTCAGGGGTAAGTATTTACGCAGAGAGTGGTGAGTGCATGGAATGGGCTGCCAGCGGCGGTGATGGAGGCGGAAACGAAAGTGTCTTTTAAAAGACTCCTGGATAGGTACATGGAGCTTAGAAAAATAAAGGGCTATGGGTAAAGCCTAGGTAGTTCTAAGGTAAGGACATGTTCGGCACAGCTTTGTGGGCCAAAGGGTCCGTGTTGTGCTGTAGGTTTTCTAAATCTGTTAAGCAGGGTGGACAAAGGAGAGGCAGTTGTAATTTGTAGGCCACACCCTTCCTACTGTTTGACGGTCTGCATACAACTCCCAGCGGGGTCTTTTTACCCTTGCAGTTCCTTAGCTCTATCCACAATAATTCATAGGAAACGAGTAGGCCATCTTGCCAATCAATTCAACATCTTCCAACCCCATGTCATCGCTTTCTAATGACTTGATTTCATTTCTTACCAACAGAGCAATGTCACCCCCTCTGCCTTCCTGCCTGTCCTTTCGATACAATGTGTATCCTTGGACATTAATCTCCCAGCTATAATCTTCTTTCAGCCATAATTCAGTGATGCCTACAACATCTGCAAATGTGTTGCAAGTTCATCTACCTTATTCTGTATACTGCACACATTCAAATACAACACCTTCAGTCCTGTATTCACCCTTTTGATTTTATCTGCCTTTTATATTTCGACTCATCTTGTTGAGTGCAATTTTGCACTGTCAACAACCTCTCCTCACCACACATTGCTTCTCTTTGTGAGCTAGCTGCCTCACCTTCAGCACTATCATCCGCCTTTCCTACAATACTTCTTGCATTGAAATATAGGCGCTCAGGCACTGTTCTCAAACATACTCAACCTTTTAATTCCTGACTATTGGAGGTCTTACCAACACCTGCCTCCACAACCTCTCCACTAACTGTTCTGGCCCTCTGGTTCCCATCCCCTGCAACTCTAGTTTAAACCCTATGGTTCAGCATTAACAAACCTTCCCACTAGGATATTAGTCCCCCTCCAGGTCGGGTGCAGACTGTCCCTTCTGTACTGGTCCCACCTTCCCTGGAAAAGAGCCCAATGATCCAAAATTGTTATGCCCTCCCTCCTCCACCAACTCCTTAGCCACGTATTAAACTGTATAATCTTCATAGCATGTGGCGTGGGTAGCAGTCCTGAGATCACAACTGTGGAGGTCCTGCCCTTTAACTTGGCACCTAACTCCCTGAACTTCCTATGCAGAACCTCATCACTTTCTCACCATGTCATTGGTACCTACATGGACCACGACTTCTAGCTGTTCACTCTCCCACTTAAGAATGCTGGGGACTTAATCTGAGATATCCCAGACCCTGGCATCCGGGAGGCAACATACCATCCGGAAATCTCATTCTCACCCACAGAACTTCCCCTAAACAATGAATCCTCTATCACCACAACATACCTCTTCTTCCTCTCCCCTTCCCTTCTGAATCACAGAGGCAGACTCAGTGCCAGAGACCCGACAACTGTGACTTTCCGTGGTTAGGTCATTCCCCCCCCCCCACGACAGTATCCAGTGATAAACCTGTTGATGAGGGGGATCGCTGGGGGGAGGCTCTGCACTGGCTCCTTAACCCCTTTCCACTTCCTACTGTCACCCAGTCTCCTGTGTCTTGCACCTTGGGTGTAACTACCTCTCGATATGTCCCATTTATCACCCCTTCAGCCTACCGATTGATCCGGAGTTTATCCAATTCCAGCTCCAACTCCTGAACTCCAATCATTAGAAGCTGCAGCTGGATGCACTCCTCGCAGTTGGAGTAGTCGGGGATGCTGGAGGTCTCCCTGCCTTCCCACATCCCGCAAGTGGAGCATTCAACTATCCTGCCTGGCATCTCGACCATCCTAGCTGAGCAGATATAAATAAGGGAAGGAAAAAAACTTAACTTAGAGCTTTTCTTTTCTTTTGCTTTCTCTGACTGAAGCCTCTCCTCCAGAAGCCCCGAGGAGCTAAAGCCTCAAGATCATCACTCTGACTCTGTCCTCAATGGCCGCTGCGCTATCTTTAATTCGCTAATCAATTCCAAACGCCGATCGGTCGCTGACCAAAGCTCTTTCTCACTGTACCGACCACACTCCTGCCTTTTGTAATCAGGCAGTGGACCTAATTGAAGTCACCCCCTCCCAAAACTTCCAATATCCCAATTGCCCGCTGGGAAGAAAAAAGCTCTTTCATGGGACAATTTACAATGACCAAACACTTGGTCTTTGGGAAGGAAAGGAGCACCCAGAGGAAATCCACGCGGTCACAGGGAGAATGTGCAAACTTCTCACAGACGGCGTCGGGACATGAACCTGGGTCGCTGGAACTGTAAAGCGTTGTTTTAACGAGAGAGACGCTATCAGTTGCGCTGTCAACAAAGGAAAAATTAAAATTGCATTACCGCGACCGCTTATCCCACCCCTGGCAGCGGTGCGTAACCCTGAGGCTTGTGAAATTAAAGACACTAAAAAAAAGAATCAGACAGTGTTTCTGATGTCAAAAAGTGTATTCGTGATAGATTCCGAACGTCAGGGTTCTGCCTCGGAAGGACAAACAGCGTCTCACGGCAAAGTGCGGGGGTGGATGACGATGCAGGGGCTGGTGAAATGACACAGTGTGCGAGCTGGACAGGGAAGTGGGAATTAAACAGCTCATAACTTTAACCGTTAGAAAATTCAGGGGAGGGGCAAGAGAAGGGGATGAGACATATTACGCAGCGAGGTAGAGTTTGCTCCAGTGTGACCGCTGCTCGTCATCTGAATCAGAATCAGGTTTATTATGTCGTGAAATTTGTTGTTTTCCGGCAGCAATGCAGTACAACACATACAAAGCTATAAATTACAAAATGTATATACGTATGTAAAATAAGTACTGTAGTGTTCGTTCATGGACCGTTCAGAAATCTGATGGCGGGGGAGAAGAGAAACTGTGCCTAGAACATTGAGTCTGGTTCTTTCGGCTCCTGTACCCCCTCCCTGGTGGTGGTAATGAGAAGAGAGCACGTCCTAGGTGTTGGGGTGGCGGGGGGAGTCCAGGGTTGCACAAAGCGCCGGATTACTGGTTTGCCGAAACAACCATCCTCTGGGACCCCGATCGGCAAGTCCTCCTCGCTGTGCGGGACTCCTGTTGACGGCATTGGGATCCCTGACTCTGAAGGGTTTGGCCCAGACAGGGAACTGGTCGCTTGGACAAGCCTTCTGTACCTTGGGGGTATAGGAGCGCCTGCACGGTGCTCACAGGTAGCAAGCAACCCCTTAACTTTGAGCAGCAAGATCACAATTATGCGAGTCTCGAACTTACAAAGTTGAAAGGCAGAGGGAGCAGTGCGGAGCTGGAACAACTCCAGGGACGGCGGTGGACACTAAACGAAGGGAATATCTTATTTTAGTTCCATTGTATTTGAATGGACTACCCCTATGGGATCTTGCTGTGCCGTTCAGTCAGGCTGGAGTAAAGCCCCGGGCGACAAACCTTAGCGCCTACAGAAGGCCGGAGCTTTCGTAGCGCGGATCGCATCCGCTCGATGGGGCACAGTAAAACACAAAGAGACGGTGGGAACATGAGCGAAAGCCAGCCCCGCTGCTGGGAGGTCACCTGGGGCAAAGGACATACACACACATCGCCGGGTGGAGGGGGTACCACGCTGATCACCCGGCCAGTGTTTAAGACGGCCCCCCTCTCCTCCACACACTCATCCCAGCCAAAGACGACGGCGGCTTGACGCACACAAAATGCTGGCGGAACTCAGCAGGTCAGGCAGCGTCTCTGGAGAGCAATAAGGAGTCGATCCTTCATCGGCCTCGGTCGACTGTTTATTTCCCTCCATAGACGTTGCCTGACCCGGTGCCGTACTTAAATGAATGTAGCATTCGGAATAAGGTGGACCAATCGGAACTCGTTACGCAATTAGAGATTGGTCAGTATGACGTTTGGGCATCACGGAGTCAGGCTGAATGAAGGCCGTAGTTGGGCGTCCAACCTCAAATAATATACTTAGTATAGAAAGGACAGGCAGGAAGGCATAGGCGGGTGGTGTGGCTCTGTTGATGAGAGACGGAATTACATCTTTGAAAAAGGGGACTTGGGATCAGAGAATGTCACATTTTTGTAGGCAGAGTTAAGAAACTGTAACAGTTAAAAAAAAACATTATGGAAGTCATATATAGGCCTCCAAATAGTAGCCAAGATGGGGGGTTGAGATTGCAAAGGGATCTGGAAAAGGCATGTAATCAGGGTAAAGTCATAATCGTAATGGGGGGACTTCAATATGCAAGGGGATTGGAAAAATCAGGTTGATGTCGGAATGCCTACGAGATGGCTTTTGAGAGCGGCTTGTGCTTGAGCCTACTTGGGGAAAGGCTATCTTAGATTGGGTGTTGTGTAATAGTCCAGATTTTAGAAGTCAGCTTAATGCAAAGGGACCCTTTAGAAGGCAGTGATCATAATATGATTGAATTCATACTGCAATTTGAGAGGGAGAAGCACAAGCCTCATGTATCAGTATCACAATGGAATAAAGGGAATTTAGAGGCATGAGAGATGAGCTTCCCAGGTGGGTTGGAGGGGGATCACGGCAGAACAGAGGTGGCTGAAATTTCTGGGAATAGTTCACCGGATAGATATGTCCCGTGGAAGAAGTTGTTCTCATGTGTCAGGGCTAGGTGATCGTGGCTGACAAGGGAAGTTAAGGACTGCATAAAAGCCAAGGAAAGGGAATATAAGGTAACAACAGTAAGTGGGAAGTTGGATGATTGAAAAGCTTTTACAATCCAACAAAAGGCAACTAAAAAAGCTAAAAGAAGGGAAAAGATTAAATATAAGGGCAAACTAGCCAATAATATAAAGCAGGATCCTGAAAGTTTTTCAGTTATATAATGAACAAAATGGAGATGAGAGTTGTTATTGGACAACTGGAAAATGATGCTGGTGAGGTAGTAATGGGGGACAAAGACATGGCAAACAAACTTAATAAGCACTTTGCTTCAGTCTTTGCTGTGGAAGACACTAGCTGTATGCCAGAGATCCGTGAGTGTCAGAAAGCAGGAATGAATGCCATTGCTATTACAAAGGAAGAAGTGTGAGGCAAACTGAAAGGGAAATTGAGTATAGGAGCAAAGAGGTCCTTCTGCAGTTGTACAGGGCCCTGGTGAGACCACACCTGGAATATTGCGTACAGTTTTGGTCTCCAAATCTGAGGGAGGACATTCTAGCTATTGAGGGAGTGCAGCGTAGGTTCATGAAGTTAATTCCCGGGATGGCGGGACTGTCATATGTTGAAAGATTGGAGCGACTGGGCTTGTGTACACTGGAATTTAGAAGGATGAGAGGGGATCTGATTGAAACATATAAGACTATTAAGGGATTGGACACGCTAGAGGCAGGAAACATGTTCCCGATGTTGGGGGAGTCCAGAACCAGAGGCCACAGTTTGAGAATAAGGGGTAGATAATTTAGAACGGAGTTGAGGAAAAACTTTTTCACACAGAGGGTTGTGGTTCTGTGGAATGCTCTGCCTCAGAAGGTAGTGGAGGTCAATTCTCTGGATGCTTTCAAAAAAGAGTTAGATAGAGCTCTTAAAGATAGCAGAGTGAAGGGATATGGGGAGAAAGCAGGAACTGGATACTGATTGTGGATGATCAGCCATGATCACAGTGAATGGTGGTGCTGGCTCGAAGGGCTGAATGGCCTACTCCTGCACCTATTGTCTTAAGGTGGATAAGTCATCTGGACCAGATGGACTACATCCCAGAGTCCTGAGAGAGGTTGCTGAAGAGACAATGGATGCATGGGTTGTAATCTTTCAAAAATCACTTGATTCTGGCATGGTCTCGGAGGACTGGAAAATTGCAAATGTCACTCCACTCTTTAAGAAGGGAGGGAGGCAAAAGAGAGGAAATTATAGGCCAGTTAGCCTCACCTCAGTGGTTGGGAAAGTGTCGGAGTCCCTTATTAAGGACGAGGTTTCTGGGTACTTGGAGACTAATGATAAAATAAGTCAGCATGGTTTCTGTAAAAGGAAATCTTGCCTGACAAATCTGTTGGAGTTCTTCGAGGAAGTAAGAAGCAGGGTGGATAAAGGAGAGGCAGTGGATGTCATTTACTTGGATTTTCAGAATGCGTTTGATAAATTGCCACACATAAGGCTGCTTAAGAAGATAAAATCCTACGCCATTACAGGAAAGATACGGGCATGGGTAGAGGAATGGCTGACAGGCAGGAGGCAGCCAGTGGGAATAAAGGAGGCCTTTTCTGGTTAGCTGCCGGTGACTAGTGGTGTTCATCAGGGGGGTCAGTTTTGTGATACTTCTTTTCACATTGTCAATAATTTAGATTATGGAATTGATAGTTTTGTGGCAACATTTGTGAATGATACAAAGGTAGGTGGAGGGGTAGCTAGTGCTGAGGAAACAACACAATTGCAGCAGGACTTGGACAAATTGGAAGAAAGGGCAAAAAAAGTGGCAGATGGAGTACAGTATGATAATGAATTTTGGTACTGTAAAAGGAACAATAGAGCAGATTATCAAAATGGGGAGAAAATTCACATACCAGAGGTGCAAAGGGACTTAGGAGTGCTCGTGCAAGACTCCCAGAGGTTAATCTACTGGTTGAATCTGTGGTAAAGAAGGCAAATACAATGTTGCCATTTATTTCAAGGGGAATAGAATGTAAAAGCAAGGAGATTATGCTGAAGCTTTATAAGACACTAGTCAGGCCGCACTTGGAGTACTGTACTGTCAACAGTTTTGGCTCCCTAATCTCAGAAAGGATGTGCTGTCATTGGAGAAGAGTCCAGAGGAGGTTCACGAGGATGATTCCAGGAATGAAGGAGTTAATATATGAGGAGTATTTGGTAGATCTGGACCTGCACTCAGTGGAATTTAGAAGAATGTATGGGGATCTTATTGAAATCTACCAAATGTTGAAAGGACTAGATAGGGTGGATGTGGAGAGTTTGGTGGGGGTATCCAGAAATGGAGGGCACAGCCTCAAAATTGAGAGGCGGCCTTATAGAACAGAAAGAAGGAGTAATTTATTTATTTAATGGTGATTCTGTGGAAGGCTCTGCCACGGACTTCGGCGGAGGCCAACTCTGTGGGTATATTCAATGCGGTTAATGGATCCCTGATTCGTCAGGGCATCGGGGAACATGGTGAGAGGGCTGGCGTATGGAGTTGAATGGGAACCAGGATCAGCCATGATGAAATGGCGGAGCACTCGATGGGCTGAACGGCCTTTTCTGCTCCTATGTATTATGGTTTTATGGATCTGCTGAGTTCCTCCAGCATTTTGTGTCTGTTGCTTTAGATTTCCAGCGTCTACAGAATCTCTCGTGTTCGGCGACTTAACCCCACGGAACCCCACTGCTGTGATCGCGTTTTACGTTCAGCGTCTGAGCGCAGACATTGCCCACTCCACCCTGCGGGGGCCCATCTCCTAATCCGTTTATCTATATAATCATTCATTTTTTGAACATTATAATCTATGTGATTCGGGGAATCCTCTTTACTAAAGAAACCCTTTTTTCCCCCTCTGGAAGAGATGCTTGCAAGAGATTTGATCGAATTGTTCCGAATCTGAATGGCTTTTTGTAGACTGAAGGAAGCTCGTCTCCCCCACCAAAAAAGCCCTTCAAATGATGGGGGAAGTGGCACTGAACATTGCGGGCATGTTATGCTCGGCGTCGGAATGCGTCGCGACACCCGCGGACTGCCCCCGGCACAACCTCCGCTGGTTGTTAACGCAAGCGCCTCATTTCACTGAGTCTGAACTCCTGCATTTGGAGAACGGATTTATTAGTCCCGATGACGGGTCTTGGCCCGAAACGTCGACTGTTTGCTCCTGTTGACAGATGCTACATGACCTGCTGAGTTCCTCCAGCATTGCGCGTGTGCGTGGATCAAGATTTCCAGTTTGGGATTTATTGTTAGGAGCAGAATAAACAGTTGCCGCGGGAGAATTGAATACTTACAGGAGAGATCGGCGAGGCGGACGGCGCAGCGAGCTGGCTGGCACGGGTTCAGGGGTGCAGTGAATGGGCCAGCCAGAGCGTTCGCTGGTCTGCGGGACGTGTTAACGCCCGGCTATTCAGTCAGCCTGTGGTCAGTGGACACGTGCGGTCTTTGTTGCTCGCTGCTACAGCCAAATCTCCCTGAATCAGCGACTAACACCTCAAGTAAACAACGTTCCAAAGACGATGCCTCAGAGAGAGAGGACAGCCAGCAGGCGAGCTGCTGCCTCTGCACAAATCTGGGAGACGGGGTAAGAAGAGGACGGAGCAGGACTCAAACCCGAGTTAGAGGTCCCCGCTTAAGCTCTGCGAGACATTTGGCCTTCAGTGATCGGGGCATTGCGTACAGAAGATATGCTGCAAAAGTCGTGTGTGGGACGTTTATTTCCCTCCATAGATGCGGCCTGACCTGTTGAACTCTTCCAGCATTTTATTTGCATTGCCCACGATTTCCAGCATCTGCAGGATCTCGTGTCGATGAGGCAACAGTTATAGGGGGGGGGCATCGGTAAACTGGGAAGAGTGCAAAAACGTTGCCAGCGCTCAAGTTACCGCAAGAAGTTGGACATGTTTATTCCTTAAAGCCGAGGAGACGTCACAGGTGTATAAAATAATGAGGGTGAATGGACAGAGTTGCCCCCTTCCTAATCAAAAATTACAGAGGGCATTGGTTTAAGGTGAGGGGCAACTTCTTCACACAGAGCGTGATGTGTATATAGAATGAGCTGCCAGAGGAAGTGGTTGAGGTGGATATCTTTACATGTAACATTCATTGCCGACGGCTGCGGAGGTCCTCACTGGGTAGATTTAAAGTGGAGGTTGATAGGTTCTTGATAGTAAGGATGCCAAAGGTTACAGGGAAAAGGCAGGAAAATTAGGCTGAGATAGATAATAAATCAGCCATGAGTGGACAGAGTGGACTCAATGGGTTAGATGGCCCAATTTTGCTCCAATGTCTTATGTAAAGGGTAGTTGTCAAGGTACACAGCTAGGAAAGATTTACAGGGATATGGGCACCTTGGTCAGCATTGATTAAGTTAGGATGAAGGATCTTGTTTCCACACTGACTTGATGGTAATAGTCCAATTTCGAGAGTTGAACACCAGGCTGACCAGTAATCACTGCACCATGGTGTGTCCATCTTCTCAATGGAACCTCAAACACTGTCTTGGTGCAGCAACAAAAAACCCTGGCCAGCAGGTCAGTATTTGAGAGTTTAGCCCATGTCCCACCAATCATTACAACTCTGTGCCTCTGGCAGTGCTGTTTATGGAACTTGCTGTACATCCGTGTTTTCTCCAGCTGCATTAAACATCAGAATGCGTGGATACACTACAAGGCAGAGGGTATTGCTCTTCTAATCTCCCCAACCACCCATGTTGCTAGCACAGGTAAAGTGTCGATGGCATTCCATCCTGACAGTGGAACATGCTCGGGTGGAAAAGGGAGAGGGCAGGTAGGGGCGGTTTAAATTGTAATGTTCGCAGCCAACCCCCACCCGTGATAACAGCACTCAGTCCCCAGAAAGGCAGCAGGTTAAATTAAAACAGTCCAGCCCCTCCCCGAAGTGTGACCTGGTTGTGAACAAGAGAAGCTGACTCCTGCAGGCAGGGTCCATACCAATACTGGGAAGACACAGGAGGCTGAAGATGCTAGAAGAGGGAGCATTAAAAAAACGTGATGGAAGAACTCAGCAGGTCAGGTAGCATCTGTAGAGGAAGAGGGACAGTTGGCATTTCAGGATGTCCCTCCCTCCACAGATGCTGACTGACCCACTGAACTCCTCCTCCATTTCCAGCAATTGATTGTAAGAGAAGGAACACTTTCACTCCATCCACCACAAAAGGGTCTGCTGGTGGCAACCCATTCCAGTTCGAGGTCACGTTTCAACATTTCTGCCCATGGCCTCCTCTGCTGCCACACTGAGGTTGAGGGAGTAGTGATCTCATTCTGTCTGGGTACCCACCAAACTGAGGGCATTTCTCCAACTTCCATTAATTTCCTCACCCCCCCATTCAGTTTCCCATTCACGTTCCTTTCTCCTTACCAGACCATCATCTCCTTCCAGTGTCCCTTTTCCTTCCCTTTCTCCCAAGCTCCAATGTCCTCTATTTGATTCCTTCTGTAGCCCTTTACCTCTTCCACTCATCACCTTCTCACTTCATCCCCTCTTCCCCCTCACCTGGTCTTACCTATCATCTGCCAGCTTGTACCCCTTTCCCTCTCCCCACCTTATTCTGGCTTCTGACCCATTCCTTTCCAGTCATGACGAAGGGTCTTAGCCTGAAATATCTTCCATGGATGCTGCCTGGCCTGCTGAGTTCCTCCAGAATTTTGTGTGTGTTGCGCAAGTTGGGGGTGGGATGACTCCGTGAATTCTGCCAAGCATGGGGTATCTGGTATTTGCTTGCGGGTGACACCACCGGCGATCACAGGAACTTTCTCCAGAGACAACCAAGACCAAACGTAAAGTCCTTACTTTGAAATACAAATTAAGTCAGAGGATTGGATCAGGCATTGCTGAATATATTATAAAAAACATTTTTAAATATGAATATTTACAAGAGTACACAATATAAGACAAAATTCTGTATATATATATTAGCAATTTGTTTAAATAGGGGCACAGCACATTATCACACGAGAGATGATTCAGCAGAGTGCGTGTCCTCCAGCCAATCAGGCGATGTCAAGGGGACTGCTTTTTCCACAAGCAGCCAATGAGGGGGCCGGAGTTGGAGAAAGTCAGATCAAAGCAGTGTCCAATCACAAGCCAGCTTTGGCCACCAGGAAACAGAATTGGCTGCATGAATCAATTGGACTTGCCTGGTGGATGACAGGTCCAGTGACTGAGGCTGCATGGTATTACTTTGGACACGTGGTTTTACATGCGTGGCAGAGAAGACAGGCACAGCGGGATTTACAATATATCCACTAACACGCTACTGGAAGTTCTGTTCTCTCCCCCCCACCGTCTTAAAACACCAACATCATCCAAGTGAACCGGCCACACTCTGTTGGGTTTGTTCTTTGGACAGTAGGTCCGAGCATCTCAACAGTCTCTGCTCCACCTTACCCCACCAATGCCCAAAATTGGGAAACAAAAGGCTCTTTAGCCATTGATTTCAATGGTGTTACTGGCAGTGCTGTCACTGGGATACTGGGCGGTGCCCCATAGCCAGTGTGCAAAATTCACATACTGTATGCACCACAGTGAACAGTGCAAAGCTCCCCTGCACCAGAAGAGAGGACCTAGCACTCAAAACTTAGTAGAGGAGGGAAGGATCTTGTACCGTTTGGGTACCAACTAACCACAGTCCAGTGACAACATAGCCTCATATGGTCGGCCTTACAAGGTCAATCCATTTAACAGTGTACAAACTGAGGTGCTTTGGTCAACATATTAATGGGTGCCCATGACGGGCTACACATGAAAACTCTGAGGTCAGTCTGTCTGCCCAAGCCAAGGATTTCACAGTGCTTGTGGCCAAGTTGCTCAGCCATCACTGTCATTACTTTGTAAGGATCGAAGAAAGCTTACTGGGACCAGAGTCTAATGCAGTCAAGTGTAAAAGGCCTACAGGTCACTTAATGGTGGGAGGGCTGATGTTGATAGAAAATGATTCCCAATACTTACAAGTTGATCAACAGAAGATTCAATATACATGCTAAATCCCTCCCACAGTCACACCTTCAGGAGGAAGGAAGGAAACTGGTCTGACACAAATGTCTTTTGGACCAATCCTGTGTGCAATGACCAGGAAGAGGCCATTCAGCCTCACACCTGTTCTGCCATTCAATTAGATTTATGGTTGATCTGCATCTCAGTTCCACCTACCCGTCTTGGTCTGATGACAGTCCCTCATTACCCTTCAAATCCCCCACCCTCTACTTCAACTGATGCTCAGTCTCAGTTTTCTGGGTGGGAGGGTTCCAGGTTTCCACCCGCGTGCGTAAGGAAGAGCTTTCTGACATTATATTCAATATCCTGGATCTGATGTCAAGGCCGTCTCCAAATTCTGGAGACCATCCAGCACAGACAAGAGGTTAGGCCCTACTGTACAAATCTCAATTAATCAGTCCTTAATCATCTGCAATATTCAGAGCAACAACCACTGCTGATGTAATCTGTCCAAATCTTAAAGCCATTGACTTTGGTATTATCCTGACCAATCCTTAGTGCAGGGGTTCCCAACCTGGGGTCCACAGAACCCTTGTTTAATTATATTGGTCCATGGTATATTAAAAAAAGGTTGGGAACCACTGCCTTAGTGCAACCCTTTCCAGCCCAAGTATCTCCCCTGAGGGAGAGCACCCAGAACTGAGCAAAAACCATGGACAAGATCAAGGTAACCCAAGCAAATGGGGGTGGGAGTGGGAAAACTGAGGGGACCAAGAGGTGTGTGGTGTCATTGTTGTTGGGACTTCAGTCCTAACACAGGCCCTCCCATGAATCTGTGACAATTATTGCAACTAGCAGCCTCACCAAGACCAATAGGAAGAGCCAAACTGGCCAGCCACCTCTCCCCAGGCAAGTAATTCAGTCCCTCCGATGTTTGACACCTTCAGAGTTCAATGTTTTATCAGGGCCATCGTTTAGGATTTGGGGTTCCACTCCTTCACAACACCTTGGTAGGAGGCTCTATTCTCTCCATTTCGGTGTCTTTGCCCTGATCTACAGCTGAGGCACAGTCACCCACAGGGTGGCCGAGATGCTCCCTCCTCACAAACTGAAGCACTGGCAAAGGCAGCCAGAAGGCCGAACTAAAAGCCACGAGAGGGCAAACCTTCTTCAGCCAGAGACAACACCCCAAATGAATGACACAGGGTCAAGTCTGGAAGGCTGGACGTGGAGAGGGGAAAACTAGGAAAATGGGAGACAATG
Source organism: Mobula hypostoma (assembly GCF_963921235.1). NCBI lineage: Eukaryota > Metazoa > Chordata > Chondrichthyes > Myliobatiformes > Myliobatidae > Mobula > Mobula hypostoma. The sequence goes on from NC_086119.1 coordinate 7,956,850, forward strand.
ACTGAGCGGCTTTACAGGGCAGAGACTGCCCTGAACCCATCATAATTCCCTTAAAATTACGACACTATGCTTTCCCTTGGCAATGTTCATCCCAACATGTCTGTGGCACCACAGTGGCACTTTTAGAGGGATTTTTTGTTGAGTGACTAGAGTTCCCTCTCATTGGTCCAAAAACATCCATCCTTTTGGGGGGGGGGGGGTAAGAGAAGAGATGAGGCCATTCTGCCCTTCATTGTTTTCCTGCTCCAGTCAGTGCACCAATCAAATGCACAGCTAGAGTGAAGAGGTGTGGTGGGGTACACTTTGTCTCAAGGCATTAGGGCCAAATTTATATTTTCTGAGAAGGGTGGGCAGCTCCCAGTGTTTGCAGGAGTTGAACACTCCCAATAACTGACCAGCATGGGAGAACACAAGGGAGGGGGTTATATCAGTTGAACTGACAGATGGAACAAACTGAATATCCTGGTCCTGTCAAGGCTTCAAGGCCCAAGGAGTTGGCCACAAGCTCCACATTCAACCCACCCCTGAAGCTCCCTCCCTCCCACACTAATCCCAAATGAGGCCTGCGCTTGGACAGACGTCAGCAGAACTGCTCTCAATGCACGTTGGGAAAACGGAATGGGAAGCGGAACGGCCTCTCAAGCTTCAATGTGATCGCTCAGCCGACACTGTAATGGAGAGGGGCCAGGGACATTTGGCCAGAGCAGAAGCAGAAAGGACCTGGGATGCCGAGGGATAACAGTGATGAGAGAAAACGCAGAGGCAGGCATCTGGCAGGTGGATTTGAGCAGCCCATCTTCCCCCCCCAACCCCAATCCACTTCTAACCAAAGCCTTCCGTTACTTCTCTGGCTCCAGGGTCGACAAGTCGGCGGTCGGTCCCAGCACCTCCTTCAGTCACTCCCAGCCATTGTCCTTAATCATGTGAGCAAGCTCTATGATATACTTCCCTTCCTTGTACTTCTGGCTGCTCTCAAAGGCGTGCTCCTGTCAACAAACAGAGTGGTGGTAGCAACAAGAGCTTGTCAGAATATAAACACAAAAGATGCTGGAAATCTTGAGCTACACACACACAATTTTAAAAAACTACCTATTTATTCAGATACAGTGTGGACCAGGCCCTTCCAGCTGCACCTCCAGTAACCCCCGATTTAACCCTGGCCTAACCACAGAACAACTTACAATGACCAATTAACCTTATCAACCTGTACGTCTTTGGATTTCTGGAGGAAACCCAGGTAGTCACAGGGAGAACGTACAAACTCCTTACATACAGCAGCAGGAATTGAACCTGGTCCGCTGGTACTGCAAACCATTCTGCTAACCACCAAGCCACAGTGCTGAAGGAACTCGGCAGGTCAGGCAAAGGAATAAAAAAAAGTCAACATTTCAGGCCAAGACCCTTCATCAGGACCAGGGGAGAGGGCAGAAGAAGCCAGAATAAGATGGGGGGAGGGAAAGGAGGCGTGTGATAGTTGAGACCAGGTGAGGGGGGAAGGTGGGTGGGAAGGGGAACGATCATGGTGGAGGATTACAAATACCTGGGGATATGAATTGACAATAAACTGGTCTGGTCAAAGAACACCGAGGCTGTCTACAAGAAGGGTCAGAGCCGTCTCTATTTCCTGAGGAGACTGAGGTCCTTTAACATCTGCCGGATGATGCTGAGGATGTTCTACGAGTCTGTGGTGGCCAGTGCTATCATGTTTGCTGTTGTGTGCTGGGGCAGCAGGCCAAGGGTAGCAGACACCAACAGAATCAACCCACTCATTCATAAGGCCAGTGATGTTGTGGGGATAGAACTGGACTCTCTCACGGTGGTGTCTGAAAAGAGGATGCTGTCTAAGTTAACAACAGGAATTCTGCAGATGCTGGAAATTCAAGCAACACACATCAAAGTTGCTGTTGAACGCAGCAGGCCAGGCAGCATCTCTAGGAAGAGGTACAGTCGACGTTTCAGGCCTGAAACGTCGACTGTTCCTCTTCCTAGAGATGCTGCCTGGCCTGCTGCGTTCACCAGCAACTTTGATGTGTGTTGCTGTCTAAGTTGCATGCCATCTTGGTCAATGTCTCCCATCCACTACATAATGTACTGGTTGGGCACAGGAGTACATTCAGCCAGAAACTCATTCCACCGAGATGCAGCACAGAGAGTCATAGGAAGTCATTCCTGCCTGTGGCCATCAAACTTTACAACTCCTCCCTTGGAGGGTCAGACATCCTGAGCCAATAGGCTGGTCCTGGATTTATTTCATAATTTACTGGCATAACTTACATATTACTATTTAACTATTTATGGTTCTATTACTATTTATTATTTATGGTGCAACTGTAACGAAAACCAATTTCCCCCCGGATTAATAAAGTATGACTATGACTATGAAGTTAAGAAGCCGTTTCTGGCTTCTGCTCCTTTCCTTTCCACTCCTGTTGAAGGGTCTCAGCCTGAAGTGTCAGCTTTTATTCCCCTCTTGCTGAGTTCCTTGAGCATTTTTTGTGTGTGCTGCTTGTTGGAATATGGTGTTTTCAAAGTAACAGAACATCCCCAGGGGTGGTTGGACAAAACATGACACCGAATCACCCAATCAGATATCAGGACAGGCAACTGAGAGCGGAGAACTGCAATAGATTTCATTTAAGGTCAGCATTTACCGTCAATCCCCAAATGCTCATGGTGACTGAGCTCCTATTTTAACCACTCCGTGACAGGACTCTCAGGTTGCTACTATGGAGGGAGTTTTTTTGACTAACCTACAAAGGAATGATAGTACTTCCAAGTCAGGAGGGCTGCCAATTTGTATTTCCTTACAATATAGGAGGATATTGGCGAACGAACTGTATAAATATTTCGCATCAGCCTTCACTGTGGAAGACACTCGCAGTATGCCGGAAGTTTGAGAGTGTCAGGAGGCAGAAGTGTGTGAAATTGTCATTGCTATGGAGAAGGTGCTTGGGAGACTGAAAGGTCTGAGGATAGAGAAGTCACCTGGACCAGATGGTCTACACCCACGCGTTCGGAAGGAGATGGCTGAAGAGATTGTGGAGGCATTGGTAGCAATCTTTCAAGAATCAATAGATCCTGGCAATGTTCCAGAGGACTGGAACTCCTGAAGGGAGAGAGGCAGAAGAAAGAAAACTATAGGCCAGTTAGTCTGACCTCAGTGGTTGGGAAGATGTTGGAGTTGATTGTTAAGGATGAAGTTTCAGGGTAGTTGGAGGCACATGATAAAATAGGCCAAATGTCGGCATGGTTTCCTTAAGGGAAAATCTTGCTTGACAGATCTGTTGGAATTCTTTGAAGAAATAACAAGCAGGGTAGACAAAGGAGAATTGGTGGATGTTGGTCTTATGGTCTTACATTCAGCACATTAATTCTATGTTGACCCTCAATAATCCAATCAATTTGTGGGGTATGGTGGCACAGCACTAATACACCACCAATGACTTGGGTTCAGTTCCCACCACTGTCGGTAAGGAGTTTGTACGTTCTCCCTGTGACGGCGCAGGTTTCCTCTGGGTGCTCCAGTTGCTTCCCACGTTCCAAAGACCTACGGTTAAGTAGGCCACATGGGTGTAATTGGGTTGGGCTGAAAGGGCCTGTTACTGTGCTGAATCTCTAAATGAAAAAAAATCCTTTTCCCCGTAACTAATGTTTTCACACACTCATGACCCCCTCCAATTCCGCTTCTCCCACCAGGGGAGGTACTGGGGTGGGGTGTGCAGGGGACCCACAGTCACAGGGACGATATGCAACCTCCACACAAACAGCACTGAAAGTTAGAACTGGATCCACGTTACTGGGGCTTGCAAGACAGTCTCACTATGCCGCCTCAGAGGGAACCAAGACCTGGTAAACTCCCCATCTGCCTGATACTTTGTCACTCCAGCTAAAGTTTAGGATTTGGGAGGCAATTTCTGTGACAGCTACATCAGTATATTTCACAGATGGTAAACAAAGGAGCCACAGTGTGATGGCAATGGGGAGGGAGAGTGTACTTACAATAATGGGTGGAGTGCAAACCTAGCAGCTGCTTTGTACTGCACGCTATAGGGATTAGATTTAAATTCAGATACATCACAGAGTGAAATGTGTCATTTACATTAACAACCAACTCACCCAAGGATGTGCTGGCGGCAACCCACAAGTGTCACCATACACTCCGGCACAAACACAGCTTGCCCACAAAGCTCGGCAGAACAATGCAGCACAGAGCAAACTCATGGTATTACAGGAAAGATACTAGCATGGATTAAGCATTGGCCGATTGGCAGGAGGCAAAGAGTGGGAATAAAGGGAGCCTTTCCTGGTTGGCTGCTGGTGACTAGTGGTGTCCTGAAGGGGTTGGTATTGGGACAGATTCTTTTTACGTTGTATGTCAATGATCGAGATGGCGGAATTGATAGTTATATGTGGTGGGACAGATAGTGTTGAAGAAGCAAGAAGTCTACACAAAGATTAAGAGAATGGGCAAAGAAGTGGCAGATGGAATAACTTTGGTAGAAGGAATGAAAGTGCAGACTATTTTCTAAATGGGGAGACAAAAAAAAATAAAATCAGAGGTGCAAAGGGACTTGGGAGTCACTGTGCAGGAATCCCGAAGTCTAATTTGCAGGTTGAGAGGTTGAGTTGGTCGTAAGGAAGGCAAATGCAATGTGAGTATTCATTCGAGAGGACTGGAATATAAAAGCAAGGGTGTAATGCTGAGCCTTTACAAGGCATTGGTGAGGCCTCACTTGGAGTACTACGAGCAGTTCTGGACTTCGTATCTAATGATGTGCTGTGAAAGGAGAGGGTCCAGAGAGGTTCATGAGAATGATTCCAGGAATGAAGCCATTAATAAATCAGGAGCTTTTGATGGCTCTAGGCCTGTACTCACTCGAGTTTGAGAGTGGTGTTGGGAGAAATCTCACTGAAACCTAAGGAATATAGTAAGGCCGAGATAAAGTGGTCATGGAGAGGATGTTCCAAATCATGGGAGAATCTAGGACCAGAAGGCACTGCCTCAGAATACTAGGACATCCCTTTAGAACAGAGATGCAGAGGAATTTCTTTAACCAGAGGGAGGTGACACTGTGGAATTCATTGCCACAGATGGCTCTGGAGTCCAATTCATTGGCTGCACTTGAAGTGGAGGTTGATAAGTTCTTGATTAGTAAGGATGCCAAAAGTGATAGGGAGAAGGCAGGAGAATGGACTTGAGAAGGAAATTAAATCAGACTGACCCAAAACACTCACCCATCTCTCCTTCCACAGACACTACCTGATCTGCTGAGTGCTTTGGAGTTTCCCATTTTTACATCAGATTTGTACTTCAGATTTACAACATCTGTAGTGTTTTTGATTTTCATATTAAGGGACCTGTTAGGCTTGTATCATTCCTAGATTCAGCACTGGAATGTTAGAATCTGGTTAAAAAGTTCCCTCAATACACAAGCCAACCCATCAATATAATGAAACCATTTCAGAATAATGGTGGTAGTGGTGGTGGTGGTGGTGGTAGTGGGGGGGTCTATTGGAACCTATCAAATATTGAAACGCGTAGACACAGTAGACATGGACAGGATGTCTCCTACAGTAGGGGAGTCTACGACCACAGGGCACAGCCTCAGAATAGAAGGATGTCCCTTTAGAAAAGAGATGGAGGAATTTCCTTAGGCAGAGAGTAGTGAATCTGTGGAATTCATTACCACCGGCAGCTGTAAAGGACAAGTCACTGGGTATATTTAAAGTGGAAGTTCTTGAATTGGCAAGGGCATCAAAAAGTTACTAGGAGAAGGCAGGAGAACTGGGATTGAGAAGGAAGATAAATCAGCCATAATGGAATGGCAATGCCTGACCTGTCGAGCGTTTCCCATTTTTACTTCAAATTTCCAACATATTCAGAGTTTTTGATTCTCATATTCAGGAAGCTGCTAGGCTTGGATCATTCCCAAATTCAGCACTGGAATGTCAGAATCTGGTTAGGAACTTCCCCTCATCTCACAAGCCAACTCACGAATGTAAGGAAAAGATTAATGTGTGGTAGCTTCATTATTTATCGGCACACAAAGATAGTTAGGCAAGCTCGGTCACACTGACATTACATCCTAGAACAACTTCACGCTTGGTTTAAGGTTATGTCAGTTTGCCAAATGAAGATTTGTGTAAAAAAGGCAACAATATACTGTCTAGAGGAGGACAGTGCAATTTTAACCACAGTTTACTTGTACATAACACCCAGAATGTAGCAAAATGTTACGAGGCACTTCACTGGAGCGCTAACAGACACTACAACTTACATATTTCCAGCCCAGCGTGGTTTTACAGTTTTCACAGTATATATCCGCCACCGCATGCAGGCCTGTGAGTAAAACTCGCTCCTCAGCTGGTCCACAGCCCACATTAACTCTGCAAAGAGATGCAAGCAAATGATTGGGTTAACATTGGTCTACACACATGCTGGGCAATAGCCTGAGAAATGAAATAGTACTGGGCTGGGGTGTGGGTCCTTAACAACTGACACCCCACCCTCCTGCCCACCTTGGTGACAGACACTAGAGCAGCCAACATCCAATATTCTGTCGGTCTTCACTGAAAGCAACACAGAAACCTCCTTAAATAGACAGCTTCAGGTACAGAGTAAAGATGGAGCTTAAAGTTGTCACTCTTAATAGTATTCTCTATTATTTTATTATTATTTCCACAATTTGTCTTCTTCTGCATATTGGTTGTCAGTATTTATGTATAGGTTTTCATAAATTCTACTGCATTTCCTTATTCTTATGTAAATACCTGCAAGAAATGAATCTCAGATTTATATATGATGACAGATACATAATTAATAGATCTACTTTGACCTGATTCTGGCTTTAAAAAAACAACAACACTTTGGAGAAGTTAATAGGACTGAAAACCAATAAACCCCCGGGGCCCAAGGGACTGAATCTTAATGTTTAGAACAGGGGTTCCCAACCTTTATTATGCCACGCACAATACTACTAAGCAAGGGGTCCTTGGACCCCAGGTTGGGAACCTATGGTTTAGAAGGAAAGATTAAGCTTTAATCGATGCATTGACCATCATCTCTCAAAGTTCCAGAGATTATGGAGTTGTTGCTGTAGACTGGATGGTCTCAAATATAACCACAACAGTTGGAGTGCAGTGAATCTCAGGGTAGAATATGAACATTGATAATAAAATTACTTTGAACCTTTGAAGGGAGAATAAAAACAGGGAACAATAAACGAGTTCCACCACAACATGGGTAGTAGTTTGGTAGTTTGGGTGACAAGGGAGCAAGGGGGCTGTAGACAATGATTCAGCAAGGACATGGCAGATGGAATATACAGTAATGTGGAATTACTGTACATTGAATTGCATGCCATCTTGGTCAATGTCTCCCATCCACTACATAATGTACTGGGTGGGCACAGGAGTACATTCAGCCAGAGACTCATTCCACCAAGATGCAGCACAGAGCGTCATAGGAAGTCATTCCTGCCTGTGGCCATCAAACTTTATAACTCCTCCCTTGGAGGGTCAGACACCCTGAGCCAATAGGCTGGTCCTGGACTTATTTCCTGGCATAATTCACATGTTATAATTTAATTATTTATGGTTTTATATTGCTATATTTATATTCTGTTCTTGGTTGGTGCAACTGTAACGAAACCAAATTTCCCTCAGGATCAATAAAGTATGACTATGAAAAACTGCAAAGCCTTCCATTTTGGTGTTGGGGGGGTAGGGGGGGGGGAATCAAAGCCATTAAGACCAAAGAATTGATTGTGGGGTAGGGTGGGAGAACACACACCAGTCCCTGTTGAGGGTTCAGTGGTGGAAAGGGTGTGCAACTTCAAGTTCCAGGGCATCAACATCTCAAAGGATCTATCCTGGGCCCAACACACTGCAATCATGAAGGGACATCAGCAGATCTACTTTGTCAGAAGTCAGGAGGTTTGATATGTCATCACTCTTACAAATTTCTACAAACATGCAATGGAGAGTAGTCTGATTGCTGCATCATAGCCTGCTATGGAGCCTCCAACACACAGGATCACAATAGGCCGCAGAGGGTTGTAAACTCCAGTCAGTTCAATCACGGGCACAATCCTCCCCACCATCAAGAGTATCTTCAAAAGGCAATGCCTGAAGAAACAGCATCCACCATTGAGGATCCTCACCATCCAGGACATGCCCTGCTCTCCATTGGGAAGGTACTGAAGCCTGAAGACCCATACTCAACGTTTCAGGAACAGCTTCTTCCCTTCCATAGATCTTAGAATGGTCTATGAACACACCTCAATCTTGGTTTGCACTGTTGTATTTTTGTAATTTATAGTAATCAAGTCTTTGTATGTACTGATGCTACTGCAAAAGTTTTCATACCCTACAATTCAGTGGTAATAAACCCAATTCTGAATGGCTGTGCAATGCTGAAATGGCTCCCTCCTGCTTCCATTTCTACGGTTTTTAAAAAAAAATACGAAGGGAAGGAACAAACCAGAGAAAGTTGAGGCAGGGAAGTGGTGTAGGATGCAGGAGTATGGGTTTGAGGATGGCATCTCTGGGCAGTTTAGTGCTACGGCCTCATTACCGTGATACTCACACTGAGTTGAACAGGTAAGCTCGGCCTTGGCTCCCTTGAAAAGACTGCAAAGGAAACGGAAACAAAAAATCATTGAATATTTCAAAGCCAAAGGATAAAAGGAACCCATCAGAGTGTGTATTGATTCAGCAAATTTTACAAACTCTGCACCGTAACAGCCAATAATGTTTTAAATTATAACTGCTACAACTTGGTTGAATAGAGAGCTTGTGCACCGCAAGTTTCTGCAAGCAATTAAATTAAGAGCCTGCTCTTCTTCCAGAGAAAGGACAGCATGCTGGCACAGTGATTAGTGCCGATTGGGGCTCAATTCCCCCCACTGTCTGTAAGGAATTTCTATGTTTTGTGACCCTGTGGGTTTCCTCTGGGTGTTCTGGTTTCTTCTCACATTCCAAAGAAGTGCGGGTGAGGGTTAGTGAGTTGTAGGCGTGCTACGTTGGCGTCGTAAGCGTAGCAACACTTGTGGGTTTCCCCCAGCACAATCTTTGCTGATTTGACATGAACGATGCATTTCAGTTTGTCTTGATGCACACGTGACAAATAAAGTTAACTTTAAATCTTTAATCTTTATCTAGTGAGTGATTCAAGACTATTCTGCAGGAAGGCACTGCTGGTCCTACACTGAAGTATGAATTTCTAGAGCAGGAAAGAGCTGTTGTCACAGGTGGCGGATGGAGATTCCATAGAATATATAAGAGAAGTTTGGATAAGTACTTGGATGGGAGGGATATGTGGGGGTGTTGGTTGTGGTCCAGGTGCTAGTCAATGGGACTAGGCAGAATAACAGGTTGGCATGATCTAGATGGGCCAAGAGCCTGTTTCTGTGCTGTAGTGCTCTATAACTTGAACCCATGCTTTCAAGTTGAAAGATGAAATAGGTACCTACAAGCCTGAGCTCAGGGAGCAAGGGGAGCCAAGCAGAATATCATAGTGAGGTGTAGTTCCTCCAATATATTAATGTCACTGCACAGAAAAAGGTGAGGCTTTCAGCTGGCCACAGTAACTGACTTGATACCAAGCTGTTTTGGGAGAAAAAAGGGCAGGTGACCAAAAGACAAGTCCAAGTCAAGAGGTAAGCACAAGACAAAGGAGCAGAATTCAGTCCATTGAGTCTGCTCTGCCATTCTATGACAGCTGATTATCCCTCTCAGCCCCACTCTTCTGCCTTCTGTCTGTAACCTTTGATGCCCTAAATAATCAAGAACCTATCAACATCCACTTTAACTATTATCAATGACTTGGCCTCCACAGCTGTGCAGCAATGAATTCCACAGATCCAGCATCCACTGGCTAAAGAAATTCCTCCTCAGAAGGGACAATCTTCTCTTCTGAGGCTGTGCCCTCTGGTCCTAACCCCCCCCCCCCACTCTCTCGACATCCACTCCATCTCGGCCTTTCAATGTTTCAAAAAGATCCCCCTTCATTCTTCTAAACTACAGTGATTACAGGCCCAGAGACAAACGCTCCACACATTACCCTTTCGTTCCTGGGATCATTCTTGCAAACCTCCTCTGAACCCTCATCTAAAAAAGAGAAAGGAAAGGGGCAGAGCTATCAGCAGGGACAACTCAGAGCCTTGGCTGCTAAACACAGAGGCCACTGCAATCAGAGATGATGGTGAGGGCGTCACAATGACAATGTTGGGGAGGGAAACGTTTCAAAGACAAATCAGTGGGGAGGGACCACCAGAGTGAAAAATGTGTGGCAAGATAACTACACTGCCGATTTCCAAGACTCAACCATGATGCAGTCAAGAGGACGGCTGGTGAAGAAAAATGTTTTCATTGAACAGGAAGCACCAGCTATTCCCCTTCCCAGCTGCAAGCTGGACTTAAAAAAAAACAACTTAAGGATACAGATTCCTCTTTCTTTCCATGACAATTGCTACAGTTTCCAAGGAACTTTGATAGAATCCATTTACAAGCTAAGCTGTATTAAAGAACTCAGTTGCTCGTTGACCATTTCGAGTCAGGCAAGCAAGACTCTTTAAATCCAGTAGTTCTCCACACTATCCTGCTTGTTATGTGGCTAAGTGCCACAAGCGCTCTTGCTATTTGTGTAGCATGTCTGGCCTGCTGTGTTCACACAAGGAACTGTTCGAAGGAGGTGGGGGAAGGAAAATATTGAATTACTGCTCCACATGGAACTCGCTTCCTCAGGAAGCAGAGGTGAATTATGCCGATTCATTTGAAGGGAAGCTCGGCAACAGTTGACAAATGCAACATGGTGGTCAGGCATGAAGAAGCCAGTGGGGGTGGAGGGGGAGCCTCCACCACACAGACATGTTTTAACTTGCAAACTTGACAATTAACCCTTTTATTACCACTCTAAATAGCTGAGATGTTGTAACTGTGGCAAATAACCCAGCCACTGTTCATAGAAGACCATAAGACTAGGAGCAGAATGAGGCCATTCGGCCCATTGAGGCTGCTCTGCCATTTGATCACAGCTGATTATCCCTCTCAAACCTCATTCTACTGCCTTCTCCCCATAACCTTTGATACCTTTAAGAAAGGTCTTGTTCTATTGGATTCCCTAGCTGTCTGCCCTGGAGAGCAAGGAGATGGATACCGATACATGAAGCTGGTCTGTTCTCTCCCTTGCTCATTGCACCGGAAATAGTTTTACTCCATAGTCAAAGTAGGGCTTCTTTGCTACCACAGTTTTATCATGTAGTGTAGTTTCTCATAAATTCCATTGTATTTTAACACTTTCCTGTAAATGAATTAAGGAAACATGTGGTCACATTTCAGTACCTTGATAATAAATTTACTGTGATACCATCAACTCCAGCACCCAGGCTAATCCCTGACTTCCTAAAATTTGTGCACTACTGTGACATTACAAGCCCAAGAAAATCTGCAGGTACTGGAATACTGGAAATCCAAGCAATACATTCAAAATGCTGGAGGAACTCAGGACAGGCAGCATCTACGCAAAAGAGTAAACAGTCGACATTTCAGGACAAGACCCTTCAGCAGGACTGGAAAGGAAGAGGAGTCAGAGTAAGAAGATGGGGGAGGGTGAGGCTGGTGGGTGACGGGGGAATGGGTGGGGGAGGGGGAGGCTGGTGGGTGATGGGTGAAGCGGGGATGGGGGAGGGGGGGTGGGGGAGGGTGAATGGGTGGGGGAGGGTGAAGCTGGTGGGTGATGAGTGACATGGGGAGTGGGGGAGGGTAAGGCTGGTGGGTGACAGGTGAATGGGTGAAGCTGGTGGGTGATAGGTGACACAGGGAGTTGGGGAGGGTGAAGCTGGGAGAGGGAGAGGGAAAGGGCGAGGCTGGTTGGTGAAACTGGGAGTGGGGGAGGGTGAAGTAAAGAGCTGGGAAGTTGCCTGGCAAAAGAGATAAAGGGCTGGAGAAGGGGTAATCTGATAGGAGAGGATAGAAGACCATGGAAGAAATGGAAGGAGCACCACCAGAGGGAGGTGGTGGGCAGGTAAGGAGATAAGGTGAGAGGGGAGGAAAAAAGGTGATGGGAATGGTGGAGGGGGCAAGTACTGGAAGTTGAAAAGTAATAGATGATCATGCCATTAGGTTGGAGGCTACTCAGACAGAATACAAGGTGTTGCTCCTCCAATCTGAGTGTGACCTCATCGCGAGTGTAGAGAAGGCCATGGACTGACATGTCAGAATGGAAATGGAAAGTACAATTGGAATGGTGGTTACCTGGAGATACCGCACTTTCTGGCCGACGGACCATAGGTGCCTGGCAAAGCAGTCTCCCAATCTACATCGGGTCTCACTGACATACAAGATGCCCCACCAGGAGCACCAGATACAACAGGTAACACCAGCAGACTCTCAGGTGAACTGTCGCCACACCTGGAAGGACTGTTTGAGACCCTGAACGGTAGTGAGGGAGGTGGTGTAGGGGCAGGGGTGGCTCTTGTTTTGTTTGCAAGGATAATTACTAGGAGGGAGATCAGTGGGGAGGGATGAGTGGAAAAGAGTCGCGGGGGTGGTGGTGAAGGAAAGATGTACATGGTGCTGGGATTCCATTGGAGATGGCAAAAGTTAGAGAATTATGTGCTGGATGTGGAGGCCAGTGGGTTGGTAGGTGAGGATGAGGAACCCTATCCCTGGTGTGATAGCAGGAGGTATTGTTCTCCTATGACTGGTGATATTATTCTGGTTTGAAAATTCTTAACCTTAGTTTCAAATCCCTTACCTCCCCATCCCCGCAATGTCCTCCATCCTCAGATATTGATGTGCCTCCAGTCCATTTCCTTCCCCCTCCATTAGCAACTATGCCTTCAGCCGCTGGGCCCCCAGCTCTGGAATTCCCTTTCTAACACTATACCCCTTTCTTTCCTCAAAACAACCCTTGAAAATCAGTCTTTGATTCCACAGGGCTTCATTACATCATACATTGCTGTCTTGGGGTGTTTCACTGGGGGCTGTGCAAATGCTAGTCAGTACTGCTAATTGTAAGTGCTGCCTTTTAAAAAAGAAATAAAGACAAAGATTAGCTTTATTTGTCACGTGTACCTAAAAATATAGTGAAATCCATTGTTTGTGTCAACAGCCAACACAGTCCGAGCATTGTCCTAGGGATAGCCCTTGTTCTTGCAACATTTCCAGCATCAACAGTATGAACACTACTTGCAACCTGTGGGGAGGAAACCCACGCAGTCACAGGGAGAATGTAAACTCCTCAGAGACAACAGTGGGTATTGAACCCCCAAATGCCGATGCTGTAAAGCATCGTGCTACCAGCTGTCCTTATTTGTTCATTTTTATTTTTGTCTTTGGGATTCCATAATTGAAGACAAATCATTTACAACAGAAAGTTCAGGCTAGTAAATCAAATGGGAGTGCCATCCCTCAATTAGTGCCGCAACTAGAGTGCTGGTTCGTTTTCCCCAGAAATATAAATATCTTGTGTTCACTGCCAGCTTCCTGCTCTGACTCAGCCTGCCAAGGAAGAGCACTGCAAAGCACGAGAAGAGCCAGCTCCCTCTGGACAGGCTCCAGCTGCGGGTCAGAAGCCATGGTGCAAACCCAGCTTACTGAGACAAATGGAAATTTCCCTCAGCTCCCACAGGACATTACTCTATCACCAGGGACTGGGGAGAGGTGCAGAGCGACACCGATGAGAACAGAGCGATATGGTTTCGCAGAGCTGCCGCCTCAAAGCTCCGGTAACACAGACGCTGATCTTGCTCTGTTCAAGTCTGCACCATCTGCCTCTGATTGTGTACGGATCTCCCAGGTGCTCCAGATTTCTCCCATCTCCAAAATTCATGTTAGTTGGTAGATTCGCCACTGTAGATCATTTCTAGCAAGGTGTGGATGGACAGCAGAAACTCGAGAGTTCTGCAGATGCTTGAACTCCAGAATAACACACTGGAGGAACTCTAGTCAGGCACCATCTATGGAAAGGAATAAAGATGAAGTCTTGATGAAGGGTCTGAGCCCAAAACATTGACTGTTTATTCCTTTTCATAGATGCTGCCTGCCCTGCCAAGTTCCTGCACCATTTTGGAAGAGCGTCAGTTACACAGCACAGAAGCAGACTTACCGATACAAGTCCATTTTTACTAACGCTGAGTCTGCAGCCTTCTCTGCCCAGTGGGATTAATTGTTAGAAAAACTGGATAATTTGTCACATGTACAACAAAACTTATACAGTGAAATGCATTGTTTGCATCAAAGACCAGTACAGTCCAGGATGTGCTGAAGCAGCCTGCAAACCTCACCATGCTTCTGGCACCAATATAGCCTACCCACATTTACTAACCCGAACATGTATGTGGGAGGAAACCAGAGTAACAGGAGGAAACTCACATGATCACCAGGAGAACATGCAAACTCTTTATAGAGCCCACCACTAGTTGCTGTAAAGCATTACACTAGTGTGCCATCCATCCCTCTATGAACTGGCAAGTGAGGAGCGAGAAACAATTTCCTGAAATGCCACTACATTTATCAAACACAAACATTACAATAGTGATAACTTTTCAACAACCTTTCTATGATCATAAATGGTTCCCCCGAGATTACATGAAAGCAAGTCAGTTTTTTTAAAAAAAACTAACAGTAGACAACATCCCTCAACATCCTTGTAAACAGGTGGTTTCCAGTCTTCTGTATCCTCACCATCCTCTCCCTGCAATACAACCTGTCTCACACATAGGATGCAAACACCAGCCTAGACCAGCTGGGCCAAATGGCCTGTTTCTATGCCAGAATCCTGCAGAATTCCTCACCATCAAACACTGCGACAATTTTGACTGTATTCATCATGGCCAGAGGCCACAAGGTTTGGCTCTTCCACATCTTGTGGGATATCAAGCACCAAAAACACGTTTGGAAACTTCACTGAGGCAGACAAGGCGGCTCTGCAACATGTAGTTAAAACTGCCCAACACATCACCGACACCATCCTAGATGCTGCTATCAATAACACATATACAGAAAGGTGCTGGAAAAGGGCCAGCAATATCACGAAGGATCCCACCCACTCTGTTTATCCCACTCCCATCAGGGAAGAAATAGGCAGCATCCACACCAGGACCACCAGACTCAAAAACTATTTCTTTCCCAAAGCAGTTAGCTTGATCAATACTGCCACCCATTAACCCACCACACCATGTCACATAGCGTTACTTTACGTATATTCAATCTCTTTATGTATATAATAGTTATATTGTGCTTTAGAGGATTGCTTTTATATTTATTGATTGTTAGTTATATTGTGTTCTTTATGCTTATTCTTGCTTTTTTTTCCTGCCGCATTGGATCCAGAGTAACAATCATTTGGTTCTCCTTTACACTTCTGCGCTGAAGAATGACAATAAACAGTCATGAATTTCCAAGGAGGGCTGCCACAAGAAATCAGCATCCATCTTCAAAGTTCCCACACTCCAGAGCATGACCATGCTCTCTTCTCGCTGTGAACATCAGGCAGGAGGTACAGGAGCCTCAGGTCCAGCACCACCAGGTTCAGGAACGGTTATTACCCAACAACCATCACTGTGGATAACTTCACTCAACTCTTCACTGATTCCATAACCAGTAGAATTATTTTTAAGGACCTTACAATCCATGTTCTCAGCATTATTTTTTTATTAGCACAATTAGCTTCCTTTTGCATGTTATTTGTCAGCCTTTATTAGTGTATAGATTTTCATAAATTCCATTGTACATCTTTCCTGCAAATGAACATGGAACCTCACAGCACAGGCCCTTTGGTCCACAATATGTTGATCTTTTAACCTATTCTAGGATCAATCTAACCCTTCGTTCCTAGAAATCCTCCATTTTTCTATCATCCATGTGCCTATCTTAGAGTTTAAGTGTGTTGGTCAAGTGTGGGACTTTCCAAAAGAAAAACTGAGTTCTTTCAGGTTTCTTGATTTGTGGCTACCTGTGAGCAAGCAAATCTCATGGCTGTATAATTTATACATTTTTGATAATAAACGAATCTTCCATCACCTCTAATGTACCTGCCTCCCAAGAAATGAACCTCAAGGGAGTACACAGTGTTACGTACCCCGTAACTGGGTTGCCAAACCAGCAGAAATGGATCCCTCAGTTGGAGTCTGGATTACTAGAACTAAGAAAGTTTTATTAAAGAAACAAGCAACACAGTAATCGAAAGGATAATAAATGCAACAGTTCAGCAATGATAACCACACGTGCACAGAATTAAGATAACAGCATCAATCAAGCTCTATCGTTGTCTAGGGGTAAATGACCAAATTTAAAAGTGACTCAAAGTTCAGTCCGCAGTAATCGTTGCCATGGCGATGGACAACGTGGGGGAAGAGAGACAGAGAGAACAGGAACAACTGATCATTCAGACACGGCTTCACTCACAGACCGGCGAGATGGCTCACAAGCAGCTTTTGGGGCAGATCCTTGGTGATGTCACCTGAGGTCACCGACTGTGACCCCTCCTCCAGATGCGGTCGATCCTCTGCAGTGAACCCGGCACCCAGGCAAGGGCGGACACACACCGGGTTCCCGCTGATCGTACCTTTCCACCCTGGTCGTTGTCTGGTACTTCTCACCCACTCGTGAGAGGCGCACCGCTTCCAGGGTCTCGTTACCTCGGGTGGCGTGTGTGTCTGTCTTAGCGAACCTGTCCCTTTTTATCCCCCTGCTGGGGCATCGCCTGTCCACCACTTCAAACAGTTCAGGGTTCAAAGGGGGAGCCGCTCCAGACAGCTCTCTTTCTCCCACGTCCCTTCATTACACATCTCCAGACGCTGCTCCATTGTTCCTTATCTCTCCTTCCCCTGAGGGCAGGTGGCAGACCACTTGCTGATGTCACTGATGCTAACCCAGGCCAGCAAACATCTTAATTTTATGTGTATTCTCGTCACAACGGTAACATACACATACTCTGATAATAAGTTTTACTTTGACAATATACAAGTGCTCCAACACAACGGCTCACGCAGGAGCAGCACTGAGTGTGGGCCAGTGTCACAGTACCGAGCCAGATGAGCAACAAGAACACAACATCCTCCCAGGTGCTTCAACTCTGCCAGTACCCAGATCACAGGCTCTAAATAAAGATGGAACACAAACAGAAAACAACTGCCTCGTGCTGTCCTGTTTGTGACAGGCCACGTCACATCACAGCAGCGCCGACCCAGAGGTAACAGTGGGACAACACACGGGCAGGGCTGAGCGTTGCTGGGGACTGACGGATAAAAGGGCACATTCCCATCATCGCTCCTACTATTTCCTCACAATGAAGAGCTCAAACATTTCACATCCGATGACATGCACTCGGTGCAGTACCTGGTGAAATGCGCTGAAGCTCACTAGCAGTGGCAAATTCCCACAGATTGCAATGAAATGTCGACCTGAGAGATTAACTGAGATAGGATGGGTATGGGCCAGGAAGTCAAGTGGTGGGGAGAGGGTGGGAGGCAGTGGGAAGCCTGCTCTGACCCCATAATTAGGGATCCCAGCTTCAAGCCACTGGGCCGACAGTGCTTTTACATCCAGAGACTCAGGAACAACCCGAGGGACAGTGGAAATCAGTTTTCCGATTCTCACAGAATTTCCCAGCAAGGAGATTCCGGAAGAGAGATGTTTTATTCAAAGCAACACACCCCCACCACATCTGTCCACCCCATGCATCTTGCACCCAACATCTACACCATCCAACCCCCAGTGCATTGCAGTGGGCTGCTGTCTGTCACCTGCCTTGCAGGGGTCCCCAGAGCAGGCCTGTGCTCTGGGATGGTGGTATGATGCCAGCTCACCGAGATGGTTCTCTTCTGGTATGTCCCTGTGACTCTACAGCTGCAATAAAATCACTCAGAACTTCGAATAAAACAAGGGAATGTGTGGATGCTGGAAATCCAGAGCAATACACATTCAAAGTGCTGGAGGAACTCAGCAGGTTGGGCAGCATCTACAGAAATGAATAAACTGTCAACGTTTCAGCCAGAAACCCTTCATCACGACTGAAAAAGGGGTAGATGCCAAAGTTTCTTACTTCTTCCTCCTTACCCCACTCACCTACCTTCCCCCTCAGCTGGTGTGACTTATCACCTGCCAGCTTGTACTCCTTCCCCTCTTCTCACCTTGGGTGCAACGTGCATAGGATGAACAGGTGGGGGTGAAGACAAGAATACGGTTCAGGAACTGAAGAGCAACTTGCTAAACCTCTGCCCTTCCCCCACCCAAGTGATTTTTAAAATTACATTTTTATACTAGAGATAGACCACAGTAATAAATAGGCCCTTCTGGTCCGGTCTAACGGACCTGCACCACTCAGTTACACCCATGTGACTAACTAACTTACTAATCCATACTTCTTTGGGACATGGGAGGAAACTGGAGCACCCAAAGGAATCCCACCCAGTCATGGAAAGAATGTACAAACTCCTCACAGAGAGCAATGGAATTGAACCCTGATCACTGATTCTGTAGAGCATTATGCTAACCACTACTCTATCATGCTGCCTCAGGAACCTGTCAGTTGCTGACTCTTACCCTGTCTGAATGAGCAGGAGTCATCTGTGTTCATAACACTGCAGTCAGTCAATAAAGAGATCCACTGTAAACACCCACCCCCCAGTACAAATCGTCCAATACTCAAATGAATGCCATTGAGCTCAGTTCTCCAAACTAAAACTTGAGAATTCTTCAAATGTATAGTCATAAAGCATTACAGTTCAAAGAGGCCCATCGGCCTATCTCCTCTGTGCCTAGTCTCATCGGACCATAGCCCTCCAATCCATGTACTTATCGGAACTTCTTAGATATTGCAAATGAACCCACATCCACCACTTCTATTGGCAGTGTGTTCCTTACTTGCACCACCCTATGAGTGAAGAAGTTCCCCTTAAATATTTCACCTTAACCTATGACCTTTAGTTTCACCTAACCTGAGTGGAAAAATCCTGCTTGCATTTGCCCTCAATTCTGTAGTGTGAGAGTTGCTACTGAATGCGCATCTGAGCAGCACATTCCAGCTATAACACCATCGTGTCAGAATCACCTCCTTCCTGTCATCATGTGGTTAAGTCACTGTTGGTGTGGTGTCAGCAGGCTTGCTTTGTCAATCACTCTCCATCAGTGGTGGCCACCCTTTCAGCTACCAAGTCCCCATCCCCTGGAACCTGCTTCCTAACCCACTTCCTTTAAGCCACTATCATCTCTGATCACACATGCTCAGAAATGCTACCTGGATTAGGCAGCATGTCTTCTGAAGAAAGGTTGAACGAGCTAGGGCTTTTCTTTGGAGATGAGGGTGACTTGCTAGAGGTGTACCGAATGACAAGTGGCAGTGTTAAAGGGGACATTCAATGCCTTTTTTCCCCTAAGGCAGAAATGATTAACCCAAAGGGGCATAGCTTTAAGGTGCTTGAAGAGAAGTACAGGCAACATGTCAGAAGTAGCTTTTTAAAAGAAAAGTCATAGGTACACGGAATAAATGCAATGAGTGGTGGCAGAAACATATCAGGGACATTTAAGGGACTTTTAAATAGGCACATGAATGATAGAAAAATGAGAGCTATGCAGGAGGGAAGGGTTAGATTGATCTTGGAATGGTTGGCACATCATCATGAGTCGTAGGCCTGGACTGTGTTGTAGTGTTTTATGTTTGAGCTTCGATCCTCTCGTGTGGTTCAGGATCAAATTGGATGCTTCTGCATGTTGCCTCAGGTCCTTACTCAGCACACAAACACACGATGTTGATGTTATTGCAAAGTCAGCTTGTTTATAAAAAAGTACTCAACAGATGGAATGAAGGTGTGCTTGTCAATATGCTGAAGTACAAACAGAAACTGTTGGAAATTCTCAGTAGGTCAGGTAGCAGCTGTGAAGAGAGAAACAGGGTTAACAGTCTTGTGTCAGTACGGTTCAAATACGAGCTGACAGATTTCGAGCAGCTTGTTTGCATTGCAGATTTCCAGATTCTGCAGTATTTTCACTTTGGAGTTTGATATCCTGGATCAGAGTCAAATCACTGAGCCAAAGTCTGTCAAACTGAAGCAGGAATTTTTCTTTCAAAATGCTCTGTGAGCTTCCGGAAGAAAATGTAAAAAGGCCCTGCTGATGGTATATCACTGGGAGGTAGAAATGAAGATCTTGCCTTTTTAGATGAACATCAAGTACTGAAACTGAATCTTGGAGTAAAGACCACCATATTCTTGCGTCCACCTACTGGGAGAGACCAGCTTCACAGGAAGAGCATATACTAAACCAACACTAACATCTCAACTGACTAATCCATCACAGCCAAGCATTTACCACTTATCTGCTCGATGGATCACTATCAGGAGAGCCACGGTCAGTCGTCACACCTTGGTGGTATGTAGTACATCCTCACTACAACAAGCTCAGCACCATTAGGCCAGGGGCAACACTTCAGGAGGGACCACTGGTCTCACCCAGTCATATTCTTTAATCAGAGTAGTGGGGGCAAAACAGCAGCATAGCAGTTAGCATTAACATTTTACAGTGTCACTGATCAAAAGATCAGGGTTACTAATTTGTGAGCATACTATGTTGGTGCCAGAAACATGGCGACATTTGCAGACTTCTCAGCACAGCGTCAGGTTGTGCTGCTCACTGACACATTTCACTGCATGTTTCAATGTACAAGTGACAAATAAAGCTGATCTCACTTCTTAAACACTAGAGATTTGATAGATGCTGGAAATCTACAGAACACGCTGGCTTCACCTCTTACCTGCCAGCTTGTGCTCTTTCCTCTCCCCCGACATTATTGGGACTTCTTCCCCATTCCTTTCTAGTCCTGATTAAGGCTCTCGGCCTGAAACATTGAGTTTATTCCCCTCCTCCATAGATGCTACCTGTCTTGCTGAGTTCCTCCAGCATTGTATGTATCAATTTCTCTTCCTCACTGACTTTAGAAGTGGGCTAGTGAGTCACCGAGCTGTGAAAACATTAATTCAAACAGGAAGCAGCAACTTCTCAGAGCACCCAAGCCAATTACAAGACTATAATCTCACTTTAAGCATCCAATGAACTGCAAACAATGATTTTATAAAGGGGCTTAAAGTCACTTAAATATCAACTGTGTAAGTAGCTATTCTGGTACTGGATGCAGGGATAAACTCAATCAGCGAAAGCAATCAGAGCTCAATTTGCACTGCTGCCTGCAAGGAGTTTGTACACTGTCCCCATGACTGCCTGGGTTTCTTCCAGGTGCTCCAGCTTCCCTCCGCATTCCAAAGGCATACAGGTTAGAGGTAGTAAGTTGTGGGCACACTATGTTGGCACCAGAAGCACGATGACGTGTATGGGCTGCCTGAGCAGATCCATGGACTGTGCTGGTCACTCGCACAAACAATACATTTCACTGTGCTTCGATGTACATGTGACGAACAAAGCTCATTGTTAAATTTTTAACTTGACTGATGTTCACTAGGAGTTTGAGGAGATTTAGCAAGTCACCAAAGACAGCCACAAATTTCTACAGAAATTTGTGCAGAGCATCCTAACTGGCTGCATCACTGTCTGGTATGGGGGGGGGGGAAAGAGGAGGAACTGCACAGGATCAAAATAAGCTACAAAGTTGTGAACTCAGTCAGCTCCATCATAAGCACTAGCCTCTGTAGTATCCAGGACATCCTCAAGGAGCGATGCCTCAGAAAAAAGGCTGCATCCATCATCAAGGACCCCCATCGCCCAGGACACCTCATTGCTACCATCAAAGAGGAGGTACAGAAACCTGAGGGCTCGCTCAACAATTCAGGAACAGCTCCTTCCCCTATGCCATCCAATTTCAGAATGGCCACTGAACCCATGAACATACTTTTTTAAAAAAAATTTTTGTACTACTTATTTAATATACATTTGTAAGAATTTCAGGGTGTGTATTGTATACATTTTCTGATATTAAATGGAATTATTGAACATGGTTATTTTTTCCCTCTATTGTACATGTGGCATTGTACACAACATATGCTGGTGATGTTAAACCCGATTTGGATTCTGGTTAGGCAACAAGCATCTGTCCACTGATAAACAGCCTCAGGACCTTTGCAACAGAATTGGTGCTATGTAAACACAAGATGTACATGTCTACATTTAGCTTGGCATTCTGGGCCTTGTTTATTATAAGGCTTAGTACAAGATAGGGCAGCATTTTTATCAGCTGAATCACAATCAATAACTCGACACAAATCCAGCACTTTAATCATTAAATATTCACTTGCATGACTGAATATGATCACCTGCCTTTTGACTATTTAGCCTCCTCAGAATACAAAAGCTCATCACATTAGGAGATCTGAAAACAATTGCAACATACCTACTGGTTAAGGTGACTTCATATATTTGGAAAAAAAACAATTCAAGGTTTCATCAGCTAGAGAGGCAAAGATTACAGCTTGCAATCAGTTCAGCACAAAGGCCTTGATGAAAAAACCTGGCACCAATACAGGGATGGAGTTACATCTCTACCAAAGGAGGTGGAAGGCACTCCTTCCCTCTGCTAGCTTGCAGGTCACCCTTGGGCAAGGTGTAGTACTTGCTTAGCCACCCCGCCCCTGGATGAGAGTCACGTGAAGCTGTGGTGCAGATGGTGCAGATCACAAGTCCTGGTTATGCAACCACTGATATCAGCCAGTCTCTGATAATGACTGGGGTCATCCGCCTTGTAAAGACACTGTCCAGAAGGAGGCAGTGGTAAGCCGCCTTCTACAGAAAAAAATTGCCATGAACAAGCTTGGCCATAGGATCATGACTGCCCACATCATAATGACACAGCACATAATGACAATTGGGCTGAGCCAGAGTACCCCACTCTCATTTCTGAGAGAGAATTTACCCCCCCACCCTGGGATAAAAATCTTACCTTTATTTCTCCAAGATAGAGCCCTTTCGCTCACCATCTACACCAACCTTTCTGCCAATCTACCCTCAGTTACCTGCTTTTGGACTGTTTCCTGCTATGTTCTGCTTATGTAACTGCCTGCCTAAATACTTCTCAAATGTACTGATCATATCTGACTTCCTCCACCTCAGAGATTTTAAAGATTAACTTTATTTGTCACACGTTTGCATCGTTTGCCTCAATGACCAAAACAGTCTGAAGATGTGCTGGGGAGGCCTACAAGTGTCACCATGCTTCCAGCAGCAACACAGCATGCCCACAACTTACTAACCCGAACATCTGAGGAATATGGGAGGAAACTGGAGCACCCGGAGGAAACCCAAGTGGTCATGGGGAGAACTCCTTTCTAAAAGGACAGCAGTAGGAATAGAATCCCAATTGCTCACCTGTAGCAATGTAAAATGCTATGCTAACTGCTATGCTCTATCATGGCACCTCCTTCCTGCATGTCCAAGATATCAACAAATCTGGGTTTAAAAGATTTCTCAGGTCCTCAAGCACATAAAAATTATACCCCCTCTTCCAATAAGAGTGTTTCCCATCTATGCTTGACAGTATTGGACAAATAGTGATACACACACAAAAACACACACACAGGAACACAGTGAGTGTCATCCTCAGCTGTACTCAAGTTCAAGCATGAGCAGTATCGGGTTAACACCAGGTGCTCTGCTGTGAGAGGAGGACAGACTGCAGCTATCACAATCAAAGACACTGCACTCTGTATTAGCAACCATATCACTTTCAGATGTTCCAAAGTAACCCACTGCCATTGCAATAATTCTGAAGTGTGGTCACTGTTGTAAGTTTAAAAAATAGCTGCTTTTTGCTTATTTGGCAAATGCACTAAAGAACTGGACGGCACAACTCCAAAGGAGGAGCAAGGCGCTCCTTCCCTCCACAAGCCAGATCACCCTCGGGCAAGGCGTAGCACCTGTTTAGCCCCCCGACCCCCAGTCAGGGTCACGGGAAGCCATGGGAGCAGGTGGCGGATGGTCGTACGAGCAGCCGGTGCACATCACAAGTCCTGGTTATGCGACCACTGACGCCAGGCAGATGCTCTCTGAAGAGTGTTGATTATGGCTGGGGTCACCTGTCTTGTAAAGACACTGCCCAGAAAGTGACAATGGCAAACCACTTGCATAGAAAAATTAGCCATGAACAAGCATGGTCATGGAAAGACTATGATGACCCATATCATATGACACTGCTCAAAACGAATGAACAAACTAAGGGACAGGCAGCATGATCGCAAAGAGGCTAGCATAATGCTATTACAATGCCAGCAACCTCAGTTTAGTTCCACTGCCATCTGCAAGGAGCTTGTACATTCTCCCCATGACCGTGTGGGTGTCCTCCAGGTGCTCTGGTTTCCTGCTATATTCCAAAGATGTACGGGTTAAGGTTACTGAGTTGTAGGCATGCCATATTGGCACAGGAAACATGGTGACACTTGTGGGCTGCACCCAGCACATCCTCAGGCTATGCTGATGTACATGTAACAAATAAAGCTAATTTAATTTAAAATAGGAAAGGTGGTAAGCAGTGTCTACATAGCAAGTTCCCCACACACAGCAAAGAGATAATGAGAATGAAAGCCTTGTGTGGAGAAGGAATAACTGTTAGCCAGGGATGTCAAGAATGTCCCATCTCAGCTTTGGGTTATGGGGTATACTTGTCGTCTTTATCAGCCTGGAGGTTTGAGGTCATACTTGACTCACTTGTGTATAGCCCAGGCTGATAAGTCATTGAGGGACCTCTGTCCTATCAGAGGTGATGCCTCAACCCCCTCACCACGTTCAAATTGTTAATAGAAAGCAGCATCGGTCCCACACTGAGCCTCACTCTGGGCCCAATGAGCAGCGGCTGTGATCGGGAATCAGACTCCTGGCTCGCTGAGACCGACCAGGAATACGGGTCGTGCTGACACTTTCACGATAGCTACCACACAAAAGATCTGCATACAGCTGCAAAAGCAAGTCTGTTCCCTTCACTGCCAACTGAATGAGATTTACATAGAACTGACTATCAGCCCACAAAACATCGTGTGGGTATAATAGTCTTCAGGAAAAGTCTAGCAACAGTCAAAAAAAAAAAAATAGAATCTGGCAGTGCTGTTAAACCAGAATGACGGACAAAATGCTGGAGGAATTCAGTAGGCCACATGAAGAGGAAGTGGGCTGTTTATTCTCGGGCTGTGACCCTTCATCAAGACGAGAATGAAAGGGCTTACCCAGAAACATTGATGGTTTATTCCCCTACATGGGCACTGCTTGGCCTACTGAGTTCCTTCAGCATTTTGTGATGATCTAGCAACAGTCATGCCTCCCTCATCATATCTGTGGACCTGACTGGGAAATATTAATCAATCTTCATGGTCCCATTCTGATAACATAGGGACTCACATCTATGTCCGGCTGAATGAAGTCAACAAGGAGTAACTGACTACAAGAAAATAAACAGGTTGGTTTTTCAAAACACCTTATTCACTGGGGTCCACTGCAGACACTGAGCAAGTCTCAAGTACCTAACCTTCTGCCAGACAGTGCCAGAAGTCTCAATCACCCACCCACAGCCAACTAAACAAGGAATGAGAAAACAGTAGGTTGCAGTGATGGAGTGAGAAGGGAAAGGGAGGAGGGAGGAGGCTGCAGGCTTGGTGATACAGAAATACTGAGTATTGAGAAGAGGCGCAAGAAGTGTGTGACAGGAATATCAGAAGCTTCAAAGGAAGAATCCTAGAAAACATTAGCTTTTTCTGTTATTCCCTGAAGGAAATGCTCCTTTCTCTAGGAGGAAGGAAAATGTACAAGACAGCAGCACAGTAGCATAGTGTTTACCTCAACCCGATTACAACCCCAATGACCCAGGTTCAATGCCCACTGCTGTCTGGAAGGAGTTGGTACATTCCCCCTGTGACTCTGTGGGTTTCCCCCACATAAAGATGCCTGGGTTAGGAGGTTAATGGGTGCAATTAGGCAATTTGGACTCCTTGGGCCAGAAGGGTCTGTTTGCATGTTGTATCTGAAAATAAACGTGAGCAGCTGCAATTAAGGAACTAAACTGTTGGTCTCCTGGGGACCTGAAATTCAGCAAAGGGAACCATTTGACAACCTTGCTTCCCCCACCCCTTCACTCTTTGGTTCTCATACCACCCATTTTGGGTCACTGACCCAACTTGCCCACTCAACGAGAAAACACAGCGAGCTGAAGGGTCGGGGTTCAAGCCCCAACAACAGTGACATCAACAACTTTGACTTCAAACAAGTTCACCACGCAGTGGTCAGCACAGAACATCCTACATGCCCTGCAGGAGAAGGATACGACAGCTCCTACGGGATGGTACCTCAAGTTCATTTCAAAACCATTCAGCAGACTGCCTTAACACTGCGACTCACCAACAAGATAGTGACCTCACTAGGCAGGTAACGGTAGGGAGGGCTAACATCCTGAGACAGCTGTAATGGACTGCATTTGTAAAGATGGGTCTGGAGAAGGAGGCTTAATTCAATCTGTCGCACAAGAGAACCCTCTGATGTACAGGCTGTTCCCAGGGACACACACCCAAGGCAAACATTAAGTACTGCAATAGGATCATTAACTAAGCAAAGATGCACTGCTTGAAGTGTGTGGGTCTGCCACTACAATGAGATGTCCAAAAATGAATGCTGCTGTCTGGCACATTCCAGACTGCAGGAATACATGCCAAGGAATGTATTGAAGCTTGGTGTAGCCAACACAGAGGCTTTGTGGAGGACTGGGGGTGGGGAAGAGGGGGAAAAAGGACGGCAATCCAAGATCCTGTTACCATTGAAATGGACCTTGTGTAAGAGCCCCTCAAACACTTGAAGGGTGTTTTGTTCAAAGAAGCCACCTGTGGCTTTGGTGCTTTGTACACACAATGTATTACAGGTGTCCCCCGCTTTACGAACGTTCGCTTTACGCCACTTCGCTTTTACGAGAGAGCTACATTAGTACCTGTTTTAACTAACCAAAAGAGGATTTTCGCTTTTACGAAAAAAGATGCCCGCTTTAAACTTGTGTTTACTCTGAGAAAGACTACCATGACCATGAAGCCTTGTGCGGGCAGGTGTGTGCGCGTGCGTGTACCTGCCGATTTTTTTCTACAAATCGGTTTTGGCTGCATCTTCCCCATTCTAGTAAGTGAAACTACACTGTACATACATTACTTCTACTTTATATAGGCTGTATTTATCATATCATTCCTGCTTTTACTATATGTTAGTGCTATTTTAGGTTTTAAGTGCTATTTACTATGATTTGGTGGGTTATTTTATGGGTCTGAAAACATTCAAAAAATTTTCCCAAATAAATTAATGGCAATTCCTTCTTCGCTTTATGCCATTTTGGCTTACGAACGGTTTCATAGGAACGCTCTACTTTCGGATAGCGGGGGAAACCTGTACATTTATTTAGAGACCCCGCACAGTAACAGGCCCTTCGAGCACGAGTCCACGCCAGTCAATTACACCCACGTGACCAACTAAACTACTAACCTGTAGGTCTCTGGAGCGTGGGAGGAAACCAGAGCAGCCAGAGGAAACCCATGTGGTCACGGGGGGGAAAACGCACAAACACCTTACAAATGGCAGCAGGAATTGAAACTGGGATGCTGGCGATGTAACAGCATAATACTAATACGCTACTGTGCCACCATACGTCCTAATGACAAATGTATAGACTGGACAACACTAGAAATGTGAAGAAAGCCATGTTTTGTTTTACTTTTATTATAAATAAAATTGTAACACAGAGTGCTGCAATGGCAGAAGCTTCAGGAAAATGTTAAGCTGAGGATCCAGCCGCCCCCTGTAGTGACCCCATGATAGCATGAAAACCAACATGGGCAACAAGGTCAACATAACGCTATGACAGGGTCAGCCACTCGAGTTTAATTCCACTGCTGTCTATAAGGAGTTTGCCCATGCTCCGTCACAATGTGGGTTTCCACTGGGTGCTCCAGGTTTCTCCCACAGTCCAAAGACGGACGAGCTCGGAGGCTCATTGGTCACAAGTGTAACTGGGTGGCATGGGAACACTGGGCTGGAAGGGCCCGTTAGCGCCTGTTAGCGTGCTGTATCTCCAAATTAAAGAAGAGAACACCATTCCGGTAAAGCAGCCCACATTAAACACTCCCTCCACTGGCAGGTACAATGCTTACTACCAGGCTACCAGAGTTGCACCTCCTACATCTGGTAACCCCTATCAAAGGGGACAAGGGCAGCAGGCACATGGGAACCTCACCCTGCTCGCATTCCCTTTCATGATGCATCAAAGCCTTAGCCTCACAACTAAGGGCAGGGCAGTCTGGTAGCTGTTTGCGCATCGCTTTACAGCGCAGGCCGGTGACCAATAATCAGGATTCAATTCCTCCTGCTGTATGTACATCCTCCCTGTGACGATGTGGGTGTCCTTCGCATTCCTCCCACATTCTGAAGGCGTACGGTTAAGGTTACTGAGTTGTGGTCATGCTAAGTGGTAGCACTTGTGGGCTACTTAGCACAATCATCGATGATTGAATTCGACGCCAGCAACACATTTCACTCAATGTTTTGACACACGTTTGACAAAAGACTAACCGCCTTCTTCCTCCTCAGCTGCAGTGTAGACTGTGAGAAGCAATTCCGCACACACCCTCACAAGGGCAGGTATGGAGAGGCTGTAAATGCTGGCTGTGCCATCAACACACACACCTCGCTTAAGTGAATACAAACATATTTCAAAGAGAAGGCAGGGAAGTTCTTCCTGGTGTCTGGGCCAATGTTTACTCTTCAATCAACTTTTGTAGAGTCATCGTCACGCCGCTCTTTTCTATGTACTAACTGGCAGCTGTGTTTCCCACACTAACTGCACTCTCAAAGTACCTGCACAGTTCTGTTTGGCTCTGAAGGAGCATAAAAAAAAGCACCTGAAAGATTTGTAAACTTTTTACTACACTATTTCTGTAAAGTTTTTTTGGCACAGAGAGAAATCCATTTCTTCCCTGGCAAGTTGTTTTTAAAAATCCAGTTTCAATTCTAGAACTTACCACTCAGGGTCCCTGACCGCTGGTTGACTGAGGTCAGTGCTGAAACCACAATATGCAAGGAACTGACTTTACTCAGACTCCAGCCAGGAGAGCAAAGAGCTAGTTGCTGGCAGACAACAGATTAGAGAAATGAGAGCGGACGGAGGCTTCTAAATTATTTTTATGAGAGAAAAAAGTATCACTTTGAGAGAGTGTTTAGCACACCCTTTTCTCTTTTTTTTTGGTACAAAAAGCACAAGCCAACATTCAGAAAGTCAGTCCACTGCAATCACCAAGTTATTAATAGGACAGAGATCAGGAGTCAAAAGCATCAGTGTACTGGGTAGCCGGGTACGTTTATTTTCTTTCAGAAGCTGGGCACATTAAGCTCGCAAAATCCTCTCAACCACGGCAGCAGGCGCAGAACTCGACAGGAACAACAGTTTTATTGTGAGCCCTGTATTCTGGGTCAGAGAGATTGTTTGCCGCAGTGGCTGCGAATAGAGTTTTTGTTGTCACACTGAATGTTAAGGCTGACAAGAGTATATTTAGCAAGGCTTGCCAAACACACAGCTCAGCGGGTAGCACATGTCAGGAGGTCGCGGATCCAAGTTCGGAGACTGCAGCCTGGCCAATACTCCTAGCACTTCACTGGGGTGGGGATCCGGCTGCTCTTACTGGGAACACTAAAGAACACACAAAACTATAATGTAAAGAAATGACCAAGTCCTGCCCAATCTTTAAAGATCACTCAATCACCAATCAAAACATATCTGCTCACTTGACTGACCTTTTTTTTTTAAAAAGTGGGAGCATTTTGTGTACAAAATGGCTGTTTTCATGCAAACAAACCATCCTGAAGGACTTCATTGACTATGCCACCTGGAGAGAAACTATATAATAAATACGACTCAACTTCCTTAAAGCAAACTAATGCAAACATTACAAAATAAAAGCAGCTGACTGCAGGAAGTGAAAGCCAAGCTTCACAAGAGCATAACAACCAGTGGTGGTGTGGTAATGTAGTGGTTAGCACAACACTGCGATAGAGTCAGCAACCCCGGCTTGTACCTTCTCCCTGTGACTGCATGGCTTCCTGAGTGCTCTGGTTTCCCCTCATATTCAAAAGGCATACCAGTTAGTAGGTTAATTGGTCAAATGGGTATAATTGGGCAGAGTGGGCTGAAAGGGCTCGTTACTGTGCTGCATCTCTAGATAAAAGTAAATAGAATCAACCATCACCAGGGTTCAGAGGAGGCACAACCAAAAGTATTGGGAAGAGGCTCTTCATCACTTAAGTGTCATCTGAACATTGTACAGCTGCATCTTCCATGTTCTTATCCTATAAAGTTCGATTGCGTTCAGTTCTTTGACTCTTGGAGCATTTTGGGGAGCGACTTCCAGATTTCCAGGACTTGGTTAAAATGGTCTTACTGAATGATAGGAAGACTGAAAGCCCCCTCAACTTCTGTTCTCATTTCTCATGCCTGGGAAGTTCATCCTGATCAACCTGACAGTGCAGGACGGACCAGGTCCTTCAGCTCATGTGCTGTGCTGAACTAACTAACACATCTTCTTTGCACGTTGACAGTGTCCTTCACTTCTCTGTATTTTCATCTGCCTATCGAAGAGTCTCTGAAATACGTCTATGCTGTCTTGCCTCTATCACCGTCTCTGGCAGCACATGTCAGACCACTCTTATAAAAATTTGCCATGCATAGTTCCTTTGTCTTTCCCCCCTCCCCACCCAAAATACATTCCCTCCAGTTGTAAACTTTTCAATCCTGAGAAAAAGATAGTAGTCATCAATTCTACTATACCTCACAGTTTTACAAACTTCATTCAAACCTCCCCTTTGGGAGAAAACAGACTCAGCTCGTCTAACCATTCCTCAGAGCACGTCCTCCAAAGCAGGTAGCATCCCGGTGAACTTCTACTGTACCTTCTCCAAAGCCATCAAATCCTTTCTATGAGGCGACCAGAAATAAACACAAGTGGCCTAACCGCAGTTTTATACAGCGGCAACAAAACTTTCCAGCTCCTGAGCTCAGTGCCTCAACTAATAAAACAGTGCCGCTCCAGAACACAATGATGGTGCAAAACACAGAGTCAAATTAAGTGAAATTCCCTCTGCCAGCACACAGTCCACATCCATCCATTATTTTTATTTAGAGATACAGCACAGTAACAGGCCCTTCAGGCACAGTGAGCCCACAGCACCAGAATATGGAACGGTTATCACCCCTCAACCATCAGGCTCTTAAACCAAAGGGGTTAACTTCACTCACCCTCACTTGGCCCATCATTGAAATGTTCCCACAGCCCATGGGCTCACTTTGAAGGATTCTTCATCTCATGTTCTCGTTATTTATTTATTAATTTGTATTTGCAGAGTTTGTTGTTTTTTTTGAACACTGGTTGTTGTTTGCCCTCCTGGTGTGGTTAGTGGATTTATTGAGTGTACCTGCAAGAACATGAATCTCAGCGTTGCACATGATGACATACATGTACTTCGATAATAAATTTACTTCGATGCTCTAAAATGCTAGGCTAACCACCAAGTGACCGAACTGCCCGATTCTGACTAATATCATAAACCCATGTCAGGTTACTCACAACCTACGCTGCTCCACAGAAACAACCCTAGTTTGTTGAGCCTCTCCTTATCAAACATACCCTGTAATTCATGTAGGCAAGCATGCCATACACCTTCGTTACTACCCCCATCATCTGTGCAACCACTTTCAGAAGGCCACGTTGGTGGATCCCGAGGTCCCTTTATTCCCTCCTTGCCCTGGCAGCAGGTACCTTGGAGATGAGCTCGTCGTGGTTGGCGAGGTGCGCCCGGCAGTGGATGCAGCTGTACGTCCTGTGGCAGGTGGGGAGGTAGGCCTGGAAGGTCTTGGATCTCGTCATCTTCACCATGGGGACCACCGGACGCAGCGCAAACTCCGGGCTGCTCCACGAGGCGCCGAGGCAGGCGGGCTCGCACGGGAAACACTGGAACACGCAGGTGAAGGCCGTGGTGTGCGGGCAAGCGGTGTGGCAGGTCTCCACACGCTGTTGCGGCACCGGGGCAGGGAAGGAGGGAGGGGGTAGCACCAGCCTCACAACGAGGGAGCGACAGCCCGAGACACCGACGTCTTAACCCACCAACCTGGCACAGAGAAAAACCATTTGTTAGTGGAGAGATTAAAAGACTTTAGCACCGAAGACTGTTAAGAATACAGAAACAAGCCATGCAATTCTCTGTTCTGCTTGACCATTCAAATGCTCAAAAACAGACAACTGTCAGCAAAGCAACAACTCCACTCCTTGATCGCAAAGCTCCTCACAAGAAAAATCCAACACCGTCTGCCTGGAGCTTCCCTGAAAGGCCAAGAGAGAGTAGATGTGGAAAGAATGTTTCCAATAGTGGGGGAGTGTGGGACCAGAGGCCACAGCCTCAGAATACAAGGATACCTGGTGAATCCGTGGAATTCACTGTCACAGTGAGCAATGATCTGGGAATACAGATTCATAATTCCTTAGAGTGGCATCACAGGTAGATAGGTTCATGGATACTTTGGCACATTGGCTGTCACAAGTCGAACTACTGAGTACTGAAGTTGGGATGTTATGTTGAAGGTGTAAGACACTAGTGAGGCTACTTTGAAGTAGTGTCTAGTTACGTTCACCTACTTACAGAAAAGATATCAGGACCAGAGTCATAGGGGAAAGCTTGAATAGGTGAGGAACTTATTCCCTGTGGTCAGGGATGACCATGGATGTGGTGTCCTAGCTGTCTAGGTACACAAGCCAGGGCAGTACAATATGCAGAGCAAGCTTCCCCCTCTTCACTCATCCAATGAACCCAAAGGAACAGCAGAAACAGACTGTTTGGCACCAGCAGCATCGCAGGAGTTGCCAGTCAGCACTGAACTCAGGGGTATAGATACAGTAAATACAACTGAGCTCAATTGAGGCTAGAACTTGAGGTCATAGGTTAAGGATGAAAGGTGAAATATTTAAGGGGAACTTGAGTGGGAACTTTTTCCACTCAGAGTGGTGCAAATGTAGAACAAGCTGCAAGAAGAAGTAGTGGATGTGGGTTTGATTTCAACATTTAAAGGAAATTTGAATTGGCATTTGTAAGGGCTATGGTCCACATGCCGGTCGATGGCACTAGGCAGAATAACAATCTGGCATGGACTAGATGGGCCAAAGGGCCTGTTTCTGTTACTAAAAGAGTCTGTTCAAACCCTCAAGTTGATTCTGCTATCTGATTACATAAGAACTAACTTGCATCTCAATTCTCACCTGCCATGATGTAATGCCTAATAACTAAAGTGTAGGAATTTTCTTAAGCAAACCTGCTTTGCAACATTGGATTTCTGAAAATTAAAACAATCACGCACACACTGTGCTAGTCAGACAGCAATTACAGAGACACAAACACAGTGAACATTTCAGGTTAATCATTCATCCAACCTTTAAACTCAGTTTTGAAATTTCCCTCCCCCCAATTATTTCGGAGAGGCTTCTCCCACAGAACCTGGATCTAATCTTTATCATTTCATTCCTGCACTCCACGTCCCCCCCCCCAAACTGGGAGCTCCTTCCAAAACCGAAATCAATTTCTCTTGAAAATCACTCATATTCTCACTATGTGTAATGCAAGGAAATTGCACCATTTGTGCTAACCAACACAATGAGGAAGTACAGTGAAGATTCAGACTGGTTGTGTCAATGCCTCCAATGTGCAGATTTGGAAAATGGCTTCAGAGGGACATAGATTCAGCCAGCTCTGCCCCGGCCAAAACCCTCCCCACCGTTGTGGGCACCCTCAAGAGGCAGTGCCTCAATCGGGGCACCCTCACCACCCAGACATGGCCTCTTCTCGTTGCTACCATCAGGGCGGGGGTACAGGAGCCCGAAGACACACACTCAACGATTTAACAGCCCTCTGCCATCAGATTTCGGAATGGTCCATGAATATAACCTCTTTTTTGGCAACTTATAGTAATTTTGACGCCCAGACACCGCGCTGCTGCACGAAAACAACAAATTTCACGGCAGGCACCAGTGATAATAAACCCGATTTGGACAATCAGGGCAACTACATTATATATTCCAACACAATGAACCCACACGGCCGGCCGGACGGCCAAACCCTGCAACGCGAAGGCCTAACCTTGGCTTCCCGGAGGACTGACCGAGTGACGGGTTCAGGCGGCCTTCGCCATCGCCGGCCATCAGGCGCCGGTTGCCAACGGCACCGAGGGGGCGGGGCCTCGCCCGGTGACGGACAGCTCGCCCGCCCCGCCCCCGCACTGTTGGTAAACAAACGCAACACGTGACCTGCCCCCCCCGGCGTCACTTCCGCAGACAAACATCTCTATACAAGCTAAACCCCCCCCCCCAATAGGTTCCCAAGAGCAACGGTAGGCCCGGGCCGTTACCGCGCAACGGGACCGCGGCGTCGCCAGGCAACCGGATCGGGCGTTCCATCCGTGCAGGGAGGAGATGGAACCGGGGGTGGGGGGGGGGGTCTCGGGAGCAGAGATGGCGGGAAGATCCCTCATCATAAACACGGGGGTGGGGGGAATGACCAGGGACCAGCGGGGGTAGGAAGAGGGACAGACCGGAGCCGGGACAGGGGGTGGTCGGATGAAATACACCCCTGGGCACATGTCACATGTCGACCTGGGACCACGAAGTCGATGGATACGAGGCAGAACAAAAGAAATGGGAGGCAGACCGTGCGACTGAAAGATCACATCACTCCTTTACCCCGAGAGGAGGCTTGGGACAACAGGGAACCCCGGAAAATGAACGGGGGTGGGTGGGGGGTGGAGGACTAATCCTGGGCACGATCGAGGGAGCGAGACCTGTACAGACCCGGTGCAACACTAACAATTCAATATCCAACTTCCAACTCCATCAATGCAACCGTAAGTACGACACTCCAACCCAAAAAAAAGCCATTAAGTTATATTGTTTGTATTTACCCAAAATATATTTCAAAATGCTATGACGTCTGCATAAACAAATGTGAAGATCCCCACGATTAGCCTACCTCAAAGATCCGATTAACTTTTTCCTCAACCCATTCGCCGAAGGCAAGGAAGGTAGGAATTACTTTTTTTTTCCAAAATAAATAAAAGTGTATTAAAAGTTCAACCGTAGTCAGGGAGCCCCTTCCAAGTCTTTGTTCTGATCTTCGAAGCGTTTCGTGTGCTTTTTTTAAACTGTTGCATCTGGCGAGAGCACGGGACAGGAACAAAAGAGCACGGCGGTGGTCAGAAAACGGGCTAAATCTTAACGACTACCTCGTACAAACACACTTTGAGATCATCAACTGGAACAAATATATTTTAATTTTCTTGAAACAAAATACTGCTTTAGAGGCTAAAGCATCATTACAGCTCCCAACTTTTTTTTAAAAATCTGATCATAATTAACATTAAAATTGGGTTTTCCTGGCAAGTTGTATTTAATTTTAACCTCTCAAAGCAGTCGCGGAGCTTGGAGATTAAAAATTGCTGAGCCTCTCGCCGGCCTAAACCACAGATTTCCGACTGCATCACATCAGCTCCAAGCAAAACAAACCCAAATACCCACTGCAGCAGCATCTCCCTAGCCTTAACAACGCCGCAGAACTGTGACACATGGCAGTTTCTGCAAAATTCCAATCATGCAGTCTCAGATTCCTTTGCATTAATAAAGATAAAGCGCAAACATTCCGTAAAAAATATAATCTGGAAACGCGGAAACGCACAATAGGAAAATGTAGCATTTGAAACCTGTAAGCCTATTTGCAAACCCTTACCTTAAGATAAGAAATTATAACTCCTCTACTATTTGTTTGTATTATTTTTCTCTAACCAAACGACTGTTTGCCTATTTTTCTTTACAATTTACATCACAATTCGGGCAAGACTGAAGAACTGCAACAGCTGCAGCCCCAGCCACCGCACTTTATACCGAGCGCATCCTAGCTTGCTCGCCAAGAAATTGACAGTTTCGTCCAGCAATCCAGCGCAGGAGGGGTCCTAGCAACACCACTGCCATTGGTCAAGATCCGTCGCCCCGCCGCGGAATTCCCACCAATCGCGTCTCACTGGAGGGGCGGGGCGACGGTGGGGATATTCAAGGTAGGTTGAGTCGCGGCAGACGTCACCTGGGCGCCCGGAGGACCAATCAGCGAGCGGCTCATGAAAAAAGTTGAGCAAAGCGCGGACTTGGATTGTAACCAAGCACCAGAAATAATTGCAGGAAATTCCACCAAAAAAGCAAATGCAGACTTGCCCTTCCAGCTTCTAGTCCCTAAGCACACATGCCGTAGCAGATTGTGGCGATGCACCTAGTTTTGTAAAATAATAATTCAAAAATCGTTTCAGTAAAACTTGCATTTATAGAGCACCTTTAACTCACCACGTCAGGCAACGTCTATGGAGAAAAGTTAGAAGTCGACGTTTCAGACTGAGACCCTTCATCAGGATTGGAAAGGAAATGGATTTGTATTTTTGAATATCTTTATTCATATAACATTGGGCAAGAGTAAATTCCAGCAAGAAAATGAATCTCAGGGTAGTACAATAGTGACATATAGAAGACATAGGAGAGAATTGGACTATTTGGTCTACCGAGTCTTCTCTGCCATTCATCATGGCTGAATGTATACCTTGTACTTTATATGGGAATAATATATGTACTTTGATAATTTTTTACTTTGAACTTTGAACAAGACAACAACAGCGAAACAGGCCCTCTGCCCACCTCTCTCACACACAGACCCTCGGACAGGCCACCTCTGGGCCTCCAGCCATTGGCCCTGGTCTCTCAGATTTACAGACACTGGGGCCTCCAACCTCCAGTCCCTGGCCTGGGCTCGCAGGCTCACGGACATCGAGCTTCTGACCTCTGGACAAGCCAGACTAAGGTCTTTGAGTCCAGGGCTTCCAGCAAAAGTTAGTTTCTGTTACCGTCAGAGCTTCTAGCTGAACTTTGGACTTCAGCCTTTGCCTTTGTCCTGCAGACTTTGTCAATCGACCTCAGGACTTGCCTGTCGCAGGTTTGACTTTTGGATCGCAATTTTCAGACCTGTACAGACCTCCGACCTGGGACTGGCCAACAAGGGTCTCTGTCACCCTTCACCCAATGTAGCCTCTCTGCGTCTGGTCTCCTGCACTGTTCCAACGAAAACCCAGTGTAAAGTCAAGAAACAAAAATTCATTTTGCCATAAGGTGCATTGCACCTGGGCACTCAACAACGAATTCGCCAACCGTCCTTCCTGTTACGGTCAGAACTGGCTGGCTCTAACATAAAGTTACCAAACTGTAAGATTAACTCTGTCCTTCTCTCCCCAGCAGAAGTTTTGAAATCATTTCATACTTTTATTAAGAGTGCACATTTCTTTTGCACAATTATGAAGAATTTGCATTTTGTGCCTTTATAAGGTATTACTATCAGTCTATAAAATATAGAAGGCCCTTCGGCCCATCAAGTCTGCTCCGCCATTCTATCAAGGCTGTTTTATTATCCTTTTCTTCCGCCTTCTCCCCACAGTCTTCGACACCTATATTAATTACAAACCTATCAACTTCCGCTTTAAATATACCCAATGACCTGGCCTCCGCGGTCATCTATGGCAATGAATTCCACAGATTCACCACCTTTTGCCTAAATAAATTCCTCCTCATCTGTTTTCTAAAGAGATGGCCTTCTATTCTGATGCTGTGCCCTCTGGTCCTAGACTCCCCCACTATAGGAAACATCCTGTCCACATCCACTCTATCCAGACCTTTCAATATTCAATAGATTTCAATGCAATCCCCCCTCGTTCTTCCCAACACCAGTGAGTACAGGCCCAGAGTCATCAAAGACTCCTCATACAGTAACCCTTTCTTCCCCAAGATCATTCTGGTCAATATCCAACAGCGGTCTGGTCAATGCCTTATAAAAGCACACTTACACTTTTAAGAAGAACTTAAACTTAGAAATACAATTTTACAAGTATGTATTGAAATAGCACAATTAACAAAAGCTTGCTTTCATATTGCGCCGTGAACAAGAGCTTCCCTTCATGTAAACCCTTTAAAAAAGTCTGCATGTATTTATAAACGTAGTTTACATCTTTAACAAGATTTTGGATTTAAATAGCTTCCTTAACAAGATCTCCCATTTATGTATCCAATGTTAGCAGGACACCACAGGAACATAAACTTTGCGCGAGGGCTTGTATTTACTCACCAGTTTTAACAAACACTTGTGTTTATTTTGCAAGTTTAACAAGCTTGCCTTAATATGGTGGCCTGAACATTTGATGTATTTATTTGAACAATTACCAATGCCGTACATTTTTGTGTCAGGTTTAACAAAACCTTGCTTTCATTTTGTGTAGAGACTCTGTATTTATGTTCGCCTTCTAAAGGTTTTGCACTCTATAATACAGTTCTAACAAAATCTTGCATGCACTTTGCGGATCTAATATTAAAGTTGATTTGCATATTTGACAAGATTCCATTAATACAGCATCTTTAATTACACATTTATAACCAATTTATAAAGAGCTCGCATTAGTCTACCATTTGTAGTAAGAGTGTAAGTACCCTACTTTACCCAGAATTACATCATATTTCACAAAAACTCACATCAATACGACATCTTCATAGTTTTTTTTTAAATATTACTTTAAAAGAATTTAGAATTGAGTTTAGTCAAATGAAAGGGGTGGGAGCTCATTGAAACCTATTGCGCATTGAAAGGCCTGGATAGAGTGGATATGAAGAGGATGGGAGAGTCTGGGACCAGAGGACACAGTCTCGGAATAGAGGGTCATTTACTCTGAACGGAGTCGAGGAGGAATTTCTTTAGCCAGAGGCTGGTGAATCTGTGGAGACCAAGCCATTGGGTATATTTAAAGTGGAGGTTGATATGCTCTTGATTAGTAAGGGTGTCAATGGTTACAGGGAGAGGACAGGAGAATGGGGATGAGAGGGACACCAAATCAGCCTTGATGGAATGGTGGAACAGACTTGATGGGCTGAATGGCCTGATTTTGCTCCTATATCCTATGGTCTTAAAGTAACATGTAGATGAAAAGGTACAGTATAAATAAGTGCTTGTATTGATGTCGTATACGATCATTACAGTTTTTATAGACAGTGAACCTGGCTCATTGGGACCAGTACATTTTGGCCCAATTAGCCAAAGTTTCACAGAAATAGTTAGAAACATATGAAAGAGACAATCTGTGGTTTAACTGAGTAACAAATTATGTATTTAAATGAAATACAGAATAAATGTGAACACCATGATTGTCCATTGTATCTAATGATGACAGGAAACCTGTGCTGGCAAGTTTTTTAAAGTGGAATAGTCTTTGGACTGGGGCAGTTCCACTCTCTTAACCTTGGAGGGACAAGTAGACATCACAACTGGGGTCTTCCCTGGCTGCAGTTAATAACCACGATTTCTTCTGTGCCTCGTCGTGCCTTCCAATCTCCACATAGCGTTGCAGAACCAGCCTCCCAGCCATTGAATCTCACTGTAGGTCTCATCCACCCAGTCTGTCCGAGCTGACATTACATGCTGGGACAGTCACGTCCCTATCTCACTGGGGTACGAGACCCGCAAGCAACACTCACCCGGTTTAGCCCGGTGGGTTTGACTGCTGTCACACGTCAGCTGCTACTTGGAGCCGCAGGTGAGAGCTGAGTGTCTGCTGGGACCAAAGTTAACATTCAAGGTGATTATCGATACGTTCAAATTCTTCATAGTTCCTAACTTGTTGAAGTAGTGAAATTGTTTCATTTTCACTCCCAGACATCCCTAGCATCTCCAAGTCTGAATGCTCGAAACTGTGGTGAGCAAAGCAGTCACTGCTTATTTCTTGCCAACTATCAGTGACAAAAAACACTGCTTTTTGAACACAAACACACACCATTTAAAAACCGTTGGCTCTAAGCATGGTGTAGCGTCTAACGGCCACACAAGTGCACGCCACGAACGCTAGTTAGAAAATGTTCCGTGGCAGTCTCCTGCCCCAATTAAGCAGCATAGTGTCCCAGACATATGAAGGAAATCCTGTTTTCTCCATTAGTTTTTGCTCTTTAAAAGTTGTCCCAAGTAAGTGGTTGCCCTGATTAAACGATGTCTCAGTTAACCAGAATTGACTACATATTCCTTTTGAGAAGAGTTACACTTGTGTAGGCCCTTTAGAAGGAGTTATAGTGAAGAGCATTGAGACAGGTCTTTCTGCTCACCTTGTCCATTCAACTCATCTGATTGCTTTTGAGTTGCTCCAGATCTTAAAGATTGAGATTATTTGTCACATGTACATCGAAACACACAGGGGAAAGTGTTATTCCCGTCTACAACCAACACAATCCGAGACTGTACTGGGGACAGCCTGCAAATGTCACTTTGCTTCTGGCACCAATATAACATGCCCACGGTTTACTAACCCGAACCGGTACGTCCTTTGGGACGTTGGAAAATGGAACACATGGAGGAAACGCATGCAGTCACCACTCCGTATGGACAGTGGTGAGAATTGAACCCCTGTCGCTGATCATTGGTGCAGTAATAGTGTTACACAATCTGTTACGTCACTGTGCCACTTGAAGCAACCTTACTTACTGCCCATCACTCCACTGGCAGTTAGAGCAGCGATGAAGATCCTCCATCTCTGGTGGTGTCAAGGCTTCCTTCATCGTGTCAGTAGCTTCCTCTCAGTTTGGATGACTGTCAGTCATGTAAGTCCCGGGTGGAGACTCAGGAATACTGTCACCCTCATGTGTAGAAGGATTCTTCGTTGCTGTTTCCATAACAATTTGGTTTGACCAGTCAGGGTTGTTAGCCCTGAGCTGAACCCCCAAACCTGGAGGACCAGTGGACCACTCTTAATCTGGCCTCTAACCTATGACCTGTTTGGCATGGGTGACCCTACCAAGAGCCGAAGCATAAAGCCCTGGCTCCAGCCAACACAGCTCTCCGGGTCACTGAGGCACACAAGCCTCCAAACCCTACGACAAGGTTGTGATCCTCTTGGAGGTGAAACAAACTGCAACGCCCTAATTCTCCGTCACTGATCAAAGACCACGGTCCACTTCTTGAATTGCCTTGGGCTTGTCTCTGATCGTGTTTGTTTAAAGCACCGAGGCCTTGCTTCTGCATGGACTTTTTATCTTTCACTTCCATGTATTATTTATATTCTGTTGTCAGTACCCGCCTGCCTGCGGGGCCACTACAAGCACTTGTTTTCATTGTAACTTTACTTCGCTGCACTTGTCCTCTTGACAAAGTGGACAAGGTTTGTTAGGTTCATCCTAACATCGCTGCATGGTACAGAAACTGCACTGTGGCAGACAGGAAAACCCCACAACCGCTAGACACATCACCCACACCAACCTACCCGCCATCAGGGAAATACAATCAAAGAAAGGCAGCGAACACAACTGGCGCTGAGCTGCTGTCTCTGTGGCTCAGACTTAATTGCCTTTTTAGGCTTGTAGGGATGTTTTTGGGGACAGAGAGGGGAGTTAGGTTTGGGTTTAGGGACAGGGTTGTGGAGAGATTGGGGTTTGGGACAGGGATGTGGAGAGATTGGGGTTTAGGGACAGGGATGTGGAGAGACTGGGGTTTGGGACAGGGTTGTGGAGAGATTGGGGTTTGGGACAGGGATGTGGAGAGACTGGGGTTTGAGACAGGGATGTGGAGAGATTGGGGTTTAGGGACAGGGATGTGGAGAGATTGGGGTTTGGGACAGGGATGTGGAGAGGTTGGGGTTTGTGACAGGGATGTGGAGAGATTGGGGTTTGGGACAGGGATGTGGAGAGATTGGGGTTTGGGACAGGGATGTGGAGAGATTGGGGTTTGGGACAGGGATGTGGAGAGGTTGGGTTTTGGGACAGGGATGTGGAGAGATTGGGGTGTGGCACAGGGTTGTGGAGAGATTGGGGTTTGGGACAGGGATGTGGAGAGATTGGGGTTTGGGACAGGGATGTGGAGAGATTGTGGTTTGGGACAGGGATGTGGAGAGGTTGGGGTTTGGGACAGGGATGTGGAGAGACTGGGGTTTGAGACAGGGATGTGGAGAGATTGGGGTTTGGGACAGGGATGTGGAGAGACTGGGGTTTGAGACAGGGATGTGGAGAGATTGGGGTTTAGGGACAGGGATGTGGAGAGATTGGGGTTTGGGACAGGGATGTGGAGAGGTTGGGGTTTGTGACAGGGATGTGGAGAGATTGGGGTTTGGGACAGGGATGTGGAGAGATTGGGGTTTGAGACAGGGATGTGGAGAGATTGGGGTTTGGGACAGGGATGTGGAGAGATTGGGGTTTGGGACGGGGTTGTGGTGAGATTGGGGTTTGGGACAGGGATGCGGAGAGATTGGGGTTTGGGACGGGGTTGTGGAGAGATTGGGGTTTGGGACAGGGATGTGGAGAGATTGGGGTTTAGGGACAGGGATGTGGAGAGATTGGGGTTTAGGGACAGGGATGTGGAGAGGTTGGGGTTTGGGACAGGGATGTGGAGAGATTGGGGTTTGGGACGGGGTTGTGGAGAGATTGGGGTTTGGGACAGGGATGTGGAGAGATTGGGGTTTGGGACAGGGATGTGGAGAGATTGGGGTTTGGGACGGGGTTGTGGAGAGATTGGGGTTTGGGACGGGGATGTGGAGAGGTTGGGGTTTGGGACAGGGATGTGGAGAGATTGGGGTTTGGGACGGGGTTGTGGAGAGATTGGGGTTTGGGACAGGGATGTGGAGAGATTGGGGTTTGGGACAGGGATGTGGAGAGATTGGGGTTTGGGACGGGGTTGTGGAGAGATTGGGGTTTGGGACAGGGATGTGGAGAGATTGGGGTTTGGGACAGGGATGCGGAGAGATTGGGGTTTGGGATGGGGTTGTGGAGAGATTGGGGTTTGGGACAGGGATGTGGAGAGATTGGGGTTTGGGACAGGGATGTGGAGAGATTGGGGTTTGGGACAGGGATGTGGAGGAGCTAGAGGTTGGGCCAGGGTTCCTTACTCTCCGTGTTCGAAGGGCAGTGACGTAGCTGGGTGATGAAGGACAGCTACAGTCCAGGCCTCCACTCCACGCTTGAGGGGCCAGTGATGTGAAGCTGGGAAGAAAGACGTCTGTAGTCTACACCTCTGCTCTGCACTCTAAAGTCGGCCATGTGGGCAGGTGTCAGGATTGTCCAAGTCTTTGGGCCCCAGGGTCAGAGGTCAGTGCAAGCAGGATTCATGAGGAGGAACAAGAGTAGGTCAGTCAGTGAGCCTGGAGTTTGGGGATCAAGCTATTGGCTAGTCTGGGGGGTTGACACCAAAGATTTATATCCGAAGGTTGATCAGGAGTCTGGAATACAAAGCCTAGTAGCTGAAGACTGGAGGCTGGAGGCCTGCCCTGGGATTGGATGCCTCTCCTGGAATTGGATACCTGCCCTGGAGTTGGAGGCCTGTTCTGGAGATGGAGGCCTGTTCTGGAGATGGAGGACGGTTCTGGAGTTGGAGGACGGTTCTGGAGTTGGAGGACGGTTGTGGAGTCGGAGGATGGTTCTGGAGATGGGGGCCTGTTCTGGAGTCGGAGGACAGTTCTGGAGTTGGAGGACGGTTCTGGAGTTGGAGGACTGTTCTGGAGTTGGAGATGGTTCTGGAGTTGGAGATGGTTCTGGAGTTGGAGGACTGTCATATATCTGGGTGGGTGGGAGGGAGGAACGGGGCTTGTTTTGTTGTTTTACGGCTTGTTGTGTTGTGTTGTTCTGCTGAGCATTGTGGACACGCGGTGTTGGCACCAGACTGTGTGGTGATTACTGCAGGCTGCTGTGCACTACCCTTGCTGATTTCATTTGACACAAATGACACATTTTGCTGTAGGTTCTGATGTCTTACTGCCCGTTACACCACTGGCATTTAGGGCAGCAATGAAGGTCCTCCATCTCTGGTGGTGTCAGGGCTTCCTTCATCGTGTCAGTAGCTTCCTCT
The DNA here is from genome assembly GCF_963921235.1 of Mobula hypostoma. Classification (NCBI taxonomy): domain Eukaryota; kingdom Metazoa; phylum Chordata; class Chondrichthyes; order Myliobatiformes; family Myliobatidae; genus Mobula; species Mobula hypostoma. The sequence continues at coordinate 8,000,776 of NC_086119.1, forward strand.
TGGTTTTCACTACTGTCAACCACGCAAGTCCCAGGTGTATACTCAGGAATACCATCACACTCAGATATTTAATTGCCATTTCCATAACTATTTTGTTTTACTAGTCTGGGTTGTTAGCCCTGGCCTGAAACCCTGAGCCTGGAGGACCAGAGGATCACTCTTGGTCTGACCTCTACCCTTTGACCTGTTTGGCATGGGTGACCCTACCAAGAGCTGAAGTGTTAAACACTGACTCCAGCCAACATAGCTCTCTGGGTCATTGAGGCACACAAGACCAAACCCTTCTTGGAGGATGTTCTGATGTAATGTGACATCATCATCATCAGGTGCCGTGCCCAGTTTGAGCTTTGACTGCCCTGGCCCACACACTCCTGTTTCGGGTCAAGTAGATCAAATCATTGGTATTCATTTCCAATTCTCTGGCTGCTGTCTCCATCATCATTTGTCTTTGTCTTCCTCTTGCTTTCTTCCCTTCAGTCTTTACCATAATTACCGTGCACTCTAACTCCTCTTTCCTAACCACATGTCCAATGAAGTTATGTTGCCTTTTCATGATCTCATATGTTATTTCTCTTTTTGTGTTTGCGCTGTTCATGACATCCTCATTAGATATTTTTTCGTCCATGATATTCTTTGCATCATCCTCAAAAACCACATCTCTGCTGCTACAATTCATTTCCTCATGTTACTAGATATTATCCAACATTCTGAGCCATATAACTGTAGCCCCCCCCCCCCCCCCGCCGGTCACCCTCAGGGTCGCTCGGCTTGCTGTCGTCTAGGGAAACAGCCTTGGCCCCGGCAAACTGGGTAATTCGTTTGTGTGGATGCTGTGTGACGTACCCCACCCCACCCAAATAACAGGCAATACACCAGATGCAATTAAATGATTTACAGTTTATAGATATTACTGGAACTATATAATTAAAAGAGAATAAAATATAAAAGGAAAATAAAAGGCGCCACACTTATCAAAGTTCAATCTCTTCATGCACAAAACAGTTGGAGCTCAAGAACCTTCTTCTTCACCCTGCGACCCCCTCGGACCACCTCGACCGGCCGCCTGGGACCAACAACGGTGGTCGACCAGATGCTCCACTGAGTCCGTCACCGTCTCCTCGCCGAACGTCCCGCTCGGGGTCCGACCCCATTAGCGGACTCACAGCACCTGGTCCATCGTCTGTCTCGCTCTCCCGCCTTCTGCCCCAAAACCCTGCGCATACAGTATCTTCAAATACACCAAAACCATAACAACTATCCCAATTGGTTAATAGCACTTACTTATCACACTCTAAAGGAAAAACAAGCTGCTAGCGCAAACTTTCTCAGCGTTTAACACAACAAAGCCGCATTCCCCAGATTAACATAACAAAGACGCCATTTTAATTAGCCTCCGCAGTAACGTAAAAAGAAAGACCCCGTACATAACATAACTGAGTAAACGTAACATTTCCGTACTCTGAGGTGGGTCGTCATGCCTAGTTTAGTGTTGGTCAGTATACTCTTCATTCTCGTAAAGGTGTCTTTTACCATACCTATTCTTCTTTTGATATCCATGTCGCACCTGCCATCTGATGTCACCCAGCTTCCTAAGTAGCAAAAGTTCTGCACTTGTTTTATGTCTTCCCCATTTATTCTCAGCCTGCAGATAGGATCCTCCTTCTTTTTGGATATCACCATACATTCTGTCTTTTTGCAAATGATGATAGACCCATTTTTGCACTTTCTTCAACAAACTATATCAATTAAGTTTTGTAGTTCTTCCTCTGTACTTGCAATTAACACAGTGTCATCTGCATATCTGAAATTATTGATGTTTTTACCGCCAACTTTGATTCCCAAGATGTCTCTTATTTTTTGTAATATTGTTTCACTGTACACATTAAACAAATCAGGGAAGAAAACACACCCTTGTCTAACGCCTCTCTTGATTTTCGTAAACTGACCCACTTCTCCATCTATTCTTACAGCGGCAGTTTGTTCCCAGTACAGATTTCTGATTAGGCGGAGGTCTTTCGAATCTAGATCTAGAGTTTTTCTGTAATATTTCAAATAACTTATTGTGCTTCACTTTATCAAATGCTTTTGTGTAGTTGATAAAACAAACAAACAAATCATTCAAGCAATAGAATGTGAATTACATAGGACCATAAGTTTAATGAGTCATATCACCAAGATACTTCTAAGAATTTTGATGATAAGAGCTAAAAGTAAGATACAAGCTGAAATAGGTAAAGAACAATGTGGTTTTGTGAAAGACAAAGGTACAAGAAACGCAATATTGACATTAAGGATACTATCAGAGCGAGCTATTCAAGTGCAAAAAGATTTGTTCATTTGTTTTATCGACTACACAAAAGCATTTGATGTAATGTGACAAATAAATGCAATTCTGAATCTGCAAAGTCTCCTGGTTAACATTTCTAAAAGCCAGCCATTACCATGAAGTGGTCATTGTTTTCCTTCAAGAAATCCTCAAAGCAGCCACATAAATTCTGTTTAACCAGTAACTGTCAGGCTGAGGTATTGGACAAAGCATTAACCGTTATAATCTATCTCTAATGAGTGTTGTCAGATTTTTTAATTTAATAGTCTCCTGGGACAGTCATACCTTCCACGGGCTTCACCCTCTATGTGTTAAGTGTCGGAATGAGTATTTAAGACCTCTTATTTACTCATTAGGATCTGAAGAATAGATTGAGATTCTCCCCACTGCATATTAACTGGCCATCTTGTAAGATCTGTGTCTGCAGTTAAAAACTGAAAGGAATTTCATTCCAAGATCCTGAAAATGCAACCATAATTCCTTGAGAAACGGCTGCTGGGATTGCCGGCAGGTTTTAACCGCGCTGTGGGTAGAATGAACTTAGGGACAAGAACTCGGACAAGGCTTGGTGGTAGACAACGGCACTTGGATGGGGTCAGGCAGTCTGAACGACTGTCACCAGCTACAGGCAAACCTGAGAGCTTGCAGATTGCAAGGCACCAGCTCTGGAAAACTGTATCCACAACTGGTTCCTGTTCCCCAACAAGCTTTGCTTATACTGGAGTTAGAGACCAAACTAAAACATCCCCTGCCGTCCCATCTGTTCTATCTGGATCTGCACTCACACACACTCATACTCACATTCACACACACACACACACACACACACACAAATCCGGACGAAGATAACTTTAGCACAAGGAATTCTGCAGATGCTGGAAATTCAAGCAACACCCATAAAAGTTGCTGGTGAATGCAGCAGGCCAGACAGCATCTTTAGGAAGAGGTACAGTCAACGTTTTGGGCCAGGACCCTTCATCAGGACTAACTGAAGGAAGAGCTAGTAAGAGATTTGACAGTGGGAGGGGGAGGGGGAGATTCAAAATGATAGGAGAAGACAGGAGGGGGAGGGATGGAGTCAAGAGCTGGACAGGTGATTGGCAAAGGGGATACGAGAGGATCATGGGACAGGGGGCCCAGGGAGAAAGAAAGGGGGGGAACCTAGGGGATGGGCAAGGGGTATAGTCAGAGGGACAGAGGGAGAAAAATGAGAGAGAGAGAGAAAGAATATATATAATAAATAAATAACAGCTGGGGTACGAGGGGGAGGTGGGGCATTAACGGAAGTTAGAGAAGTCAATGTTCATGCCATCAGGTTGGAGGCTACCCAGACTGAGTCTGTCAGTCCTGACGAAGGGTCTTGGCCCGAAACGTTGACTGTACCTCTTCCTAGAGATGCTGCCTGACCTGCTGCATTCACCAGCAACTTTGAAGATAACTTTAGGTTTTTGTTTTGAAGTCTCGTCTTTGCTAGAGACGAGTGTTAAGCAGTATCACAGCTAATACAACCGACCCATTTCAATAATGAATTGACCCAACTCAATATCAAGGCTGGTGAATCTGTGGAATTCATTGCCACAGACAATTGTGGAGGCCAAGTCATTGCGTATATTTAAAGTGGAGGTTGATGGGTTCTTGATTAGTAAAGGCAGCAAAGGAAAGCAAGAGAATGAAGTTGACAGGGTTAACAAATTGAAGAGTTATTGAGGGACGTCTTCAATAGGCAATGCCCTAAGAGGGTGCCGTCCATCATGAAGGACCCACACCATCAAGGACATGCTCTCTTCTCATTGCTACCATTGGAGAGGAGGTACAGGGGCCTGAAGGCACACACTCAATGCTTTACGAACAGCTTCCTCCCCTCCACCATCAGATTTCTGAACAGACAATGAACCCACGAACACCACCTCAGTCCTGCTGAAGGGTCTCGACCCGAAATGTCGACTGTACTTTTTTTCCACAGATGCTGCCTGGCCTGCTGAGTTCCTCCAGCGTTTTGAGTGTGTTGTTAACCCTACCTCACCCTTTGCTCTTTTAACCCATTTTATATTTCTTATTGTAACTTACAGTAATTGTTGCTGGTGAATGCAGTAGGCCAGGCAGCATCTCTAGGAAGAAGCACAGTTGACGTTTCGGGCCGAGACCCTTTGAGATGCTGCCTGGCCTGCTGCGTTCACCAGCAACTTTTATGTGTGTTGCTTGAAATTCCAGCATCTGCAGATTTCCTCGATTACAGTAACTGTTAATGAGTCACTCTGTACTGCTGCAGCAAAACTTCAGCTTTCATGACATTTGTCAGTGATAATATATCTGATTCTGATTCTAAATCAGCCATGATCGAATGGCGGAGCAGACTTGATGGGCTGAATGGCCTAATTCTGTTTCTATGCCTTATGGTCTTATTATACTGCCCAATGTGTGGCAAAGGTTAGATTAAGATTTGTTCCTGGACATGGTCAAAGTCAAAGTGAATTTATTATCAAAGTACATTTATGTCACCATATACAACTCCGGGATTCATTTTTTTTGTGAGCATACTCAATAAATAACAGGAACATGAAATAACAGGATAAAGAGTCCCCAAGCTGAGATCACTGGTTGTGGGAACATCTCAATGGATGGGCAAGTGAGTGTAGTTATCCCCTTTTGTTCAAGAGCCTGATTGCTGAGGGGTAGTAACTGTTCTTGGACCTGGTGGTGAGAGTCCTGAGGCTCCTGTACCTTCTACTGTATGGTGTTCCTTCTTCACTGTCCATCCCCAAATCAGATCAGTTCAATTTCCCTCCGGGGATTGTGAGCACCCGTGGGAAGAATGGGGGCCTTCTCTGGCTGGCTGCCCAGCGAGATCAATTTAACCCTTTCCTCCCCATTCTTTTATAAAACTCACACTGATTCACCAGCACAATAACATTAATATTATAAATCTATAAAAAGTGCAGATTTTCAACAGTCCCAGGTGGAGTCGATCTTGCAGCCAAGGCCAGAAGAAGAGTTGAACCTCCAGAGCTCAAGAAAGCTGATCACGGGAGACACTGGGGGAGCTCAGTGGGTCAGACGGCAGCTAGCGAGGGACGCGGACAGTCGACGCTTCGAGCTGAAACCCTTCATCTGGATGCTGGTGGCCGGTCACTGGCTCATTTTCTTCTCACTCCGGCCCCCGGGAATTCCCAGGTACGCAGGGTCGTCTTGAGCCAACCTGTGGACATCTCCGAGCTTCGATGTCCACCGTGGTCGCGGCTTAGACCTTGTTGTTTTCTCGGTCCGGACAGAAGGTCTTTGGGGCAGTGTGGGAAGTTAGGGGACAGGTTAGGGTTCAGAAGGCAGGAGAATGGGGTTGAGGGGGAAAATAAATCAGCCATCGTATGTTGAAGTTGCATACGATGTTGGTGAGGGGGGTATTATGTTAATTCTGGTCACCTACCTTACTGACATCTTTCCCCGGAATAACATCCCCGGAAAGACGTCAGTGAGATTGAAAGAATGCAAAGAAAAATTACAAAGATCTTGCCAGGGCCTGAGACTTGAGTTATAGGAAAAAGTTTAATAGGTTAGGACTTTTTTTACCTGGACCATAGGATAATAAAGGGAGATTTGATAAAGGTATACAAATTCGCAGGGTAAATGGAAGCAGACTCTTTTCACTGATGTTGGGTGAGATAAGAACTTGAGGTCATGGGTTAAGGGTGAAAGGTGAAATGTTTAAGGCGAACATGAGGGAGAACTTCTTTACTCAGAGGGTGGGAGAGTCTGGAACGAGCTGCCAGCACAAGTGGTGGATGTGGGTTCAATTTGAACATTTAAGAGAAATTTGTACACGTTCGTGGATGGGAGGGGTAGGGAGGGCTACAGCCTGGGTGCAGGTTGATGGGACAAGGCAGAGTAACGGTTCAGCATGGACTAAATGGGCCGAAGGGCCTAATCCTACTCTGTCTTATGGTCTTTTCTTTTTGTAATTTATTTTTTATTGAATTTCATCATCAAACTTTTCCATAAGATGTATTTCAGATATTGTACATATATATCATATAATCATATTTGTCACAAATCTCTACATAATATTTATCTGAGGTAGACACTTATAGAAAGGAGAGGAAAGAAAGAACAAATGAAAGAAGAAAACTATGTACAGAGTAGGGAGTGATTTTTTTTTACAACTTATTCATTGAGTTGTGAGAATAAAATCAGGCCTATGAGGTGTTATGTAGTTAAACCATTTTTTCCAGTATGAATAAAATTGTTCCAACTTATGATTAACAGACGCTGTTATCTTCTCCATTTTGTAAATGTCCATTGTAATTTCCATCCATACATTTAAAGTTGGGCTCTCCTGTGATAACCATTTCCTGGTAAGAGTCTTTTTACCAGCCACCGGCAGTACATTCATTAAATATTTATCCCTTTTCAACCATTCTTGAGGTATATACCCAAAATATATGGTCTTACTCTCTAAGGGTATTTCACATTTAAAGATGTCTTGTAGGGCATTGTGTATCCCACTCCAATAGTCTTTGATAACGGGGAATTCCCAGAAAATATGATAATGGTTTGCATTTTGATTTGCACAATATCTCCAGCAAACGTGGTGGGGGATAATGGGATTTCTGAGAGGGTGTAATAAAATATCTTATCAAGTTTTTCCACCCGAACTCCCTCCATTTCTGTGAACTGGTACACTTCCATTGATACCTCCATATTATTGTCCAGTCTTCCTCAGATATTATTATCCCTCCTTCCTTCTCCCTGTCCTATGGCCTTATGAAGAGTAGTTGGAGGTCGGGGCAGTCAGTGAAGGTCAGGACAGGAGCTGGTGGATGGAGTGGGCCAGTGAAAGGCCAGTGATGTCAGGTTGGCAGGCGCCGAGGGTGAAGACCAGCGAGCCCTGTGGTCAACGACAGAGGTTGGCATCCCCGAGGATGAGGGATGGTGACCCTCGAGGTGGACTGAGTCCCACAAGGTCAGCGAGTCCATGCGGGCCCAGATGCCAAGGCCTGGGCGTCAGAGTCCTGTGGTTGATAGCCAGTGAAGTCTGGAGGTCACAGCCGGAGACTGAAGTCCAGGAACTGGCGTGTCTGGAAACTGAGGCCCGAAGGTTGAAGCCCCTTGGTCGGAGTGTCCGGAGGACGGTGGCCTGCAAACCTGACAGTCCAGGGCCAAGGACTGGAGGGCGGAGGCTGGAGGCGGCCTGCAGTCTGTGTGCGTGTGTGGGTGGGAGAAAGGAGCTGGTGATGCTGCTGTTGATTTGTTTTGTTGTTCTGTTGAACGTTGTGGGCTTGTTATGTTGGCGCTGGAGTGTGTGGCAAATCCTGCGGGCTGCCCCCAGCACATCCTTACACTGTGTTGGTTGTTAATGCAGACGACACATTTCACTGTACGTTTTGGTACACCTTTGATAAATAAATTAATCAGAATCTGATCTAAAACGGAACCTGTAACACGTCAGTAGGGGTAGAGGGGCTGCTCTGACCGAGTTCCAGCACCTGGCTGACTCTGCGACAAGTTCTTCCAGACAAATATAGGAACAACTGAGATCAAAAGTGCAAGGGAAAAGGGACAAAGAAGATATTTAAAGATAATGTACAACAATCTACTGTCTATGAAAAAATCCTTGGAAACTGTGTAAGGGATGAATGTGGTGTATCGGAGAGTGGGCCCTGTTGCCACCTGGTGTCGTGTTTAACAAACTGCAGGAATACTGGAGACAACCCAGGGTTCTCAGACGATGATCTAAGTGGACTGGCACTGACGAGGAAATTCTCCAATCACCTTCAATGCACTGTTTGCTCAAAGCCCCAGACCTGGCACAGACCTCGTAACCTCCTGGACAAGAGCAAACTCTCTCCTATATTGTTCTGAGGCTTGGATTGTCAGTAATAGGGATCTCAAGGCACGAGAAGGATACCACCAAACCTGGCTCCACATCATCCTCCAAATTTACATCAAGAATAAGCGATCCAACATCAGTGTCACCACCTTAAGCCATATCCCCAAAGTTCAAAGTAGATTTATGCAATGATGCATACGTTACCATATGCTACCTTAAGATTAATTTTCTAGCAGGCACTTACAGGGAAAAAAAGGAAATATAATAATGTATTTATGAAAAACTGTACATGAACAAAGACTGACAAGCAACCAAAGGGCAAAAGGACAGAAACTGTGTAGATAAGAAATAAACGGAGAACGTGACCGTAAGGCATGAGCAGAATTAGGCCATTCGGCCCATTGAGTCTGCTCTGTCATTTCATTATGGCTGATCCATTTCCGTCTTAACCCCGTTCTCCTGCTTTTACAACACGAGTTGTGAAGTGTCCTGTAGGTCACAGAATCAGTTCTGACTGCTGAGTGAAGTTAACCGCACTGGTTCAGGAGCCTGGTGGTTGAGGGGTAACCTGGTGGGGTGGGACCAGGAGTACCTCCTTCCTGGTGGCAACTGAGAGGCCAGAGCACGGCCTGGGTGGTGGGGGTTTTTGATGATGGACACTGCTTCCTTGTGGCAGCATTCCTTGTCGATGTGCTTAATGGTGGTTTGTGTTGTTTTGCTGAACACTGTGGACATGCTATGGTGACACTTGCAGCAGCTCCCAGCACGTCCTTAGGCTGCGCTAGTCGCTGCCACAAACGACACATTTCACTGCATGTTTCAATGTACACGTGATAAATGGATTAATCTGAATCTGGACCTTCGAGGCTTTGCACGGCAACAAACCACACGGTCTTTTTCCCAAGCAGTTTTGTATTTGCTCACCACTGCATGTGGTTTGAAACTAATCTGTTGAAGGATGTGGTGCGCCTCTGTCCTGGCACTTTCTGGGCTATTTAGAAAGTGCTTTTAATGATTTAGAGGTTGCGGCCAAGGCCAGCATTAAATATTCATTCCCACTTGCTCTAGAGACGCTGGGGATGAGCTGCAGCCCTGCTGGTGAAGGTGCTCCCCCTGCGCCTTTGGGGAGGCAGTTCCAGGATTTAGATCCAGAGGCCAGGAAGTAACAGCAGTAGATTTTCAAAGTGAAAAATAAAAAAAAAGTTGTCGAAAATATTAAAACAGAAAATGTTGGAAATACCCGGGAGATCAGGCTGCATCTGTGGGAAGAGGAACAGAGCTAACTTTTTAAGCTGAAGATCCTTCATCAGAACCTGTTAGAGCTTCAACAAACTGATTGATTCCACAACCTATGGACTCACTTTCAAGGACTCTATAACTCATGCTCTCAGTATTATTTATTTATTTATTTATTGTATTTGCACATTGTTTTTTTTTGTCAGTCTGTGTAGTTCTTCATTGATTCTATTGTATTTCTTTCTTCCGCTGTAAATGCCCACAAGAAAATGAATCTCAGTGTTGTCTATGGTGACATCAATGTACTTTGATGACAAATTTACTTTGAACTTCGTTTTGCTTCTCACGAAATGCAGCCTGCCCGGCTGTGGACTGCCAGCATTTTCTGTTCTGGTGTTTGAACTTATAATATTCAGTAGATTTGCAATATATTCCCAAGTTAGAATGGCGTGTAACTCGGAGATGAATCTGCAGGCGGTGGTGTTTTCATTTGCTTGCTGATCTTGTCCTTCCTGGTGATAAAGATACGGCCAGGTGAAGATTATTTCAACAGCAGTTGTTGGAAAGGTTTGGGAATGTGAGGAGCGTGTCTTGTCGGTACGCAACTTCTGACTGCCGTTTGTGGCTGCAGTAGAAACATGGCTGGTGATCAGCCTGAAGGCTGAAACACGGTGGCTGTAGCCCCACATCTGTGAGTCCATTGGAGAAGTCGGAGGCCTGAAGTCTGTAAGTCTGGAGACAGCATCACTTGGAGTTGGGGGAGAGGGAGGAGGGGGGAGGGGGGCGAGGGGAAGAATGGGGCTTGTTTTGTTCTGCTGAACATGGTGGGCATGCTGCATTGGTGCTGGAAATTGTGGCAACACTTGTGGGCTGCCCTCAGCTCACCCTTAGGTTGTGTCGGTTGTTAATGCTAATAACACATTTCACTGTGTTTCCATGTACATGTGATAGATAATGAATCAAAATCTGATTTAAAACTGAATCTGTGACAGGTCTGTGTGGGTAGAGGGGCTTCACTGCACTGAGTTCCAGCACCTGGCTGACTCCAGGACACTAAGTATTTTCACACAAACATAGGAACCACCGAGATTGAAAGGTGCAAGGGAAAACTGTACCAACTGCTGCATGACAAATTTTTAAAGCAATGTGTAAGAATCTGAATCTGGAGCAGAGAGGGTTGCGATCAGCCTGTCCATGCTGACTAAGTCCCAGTCTCATTTTCTGTGTTCGGCCAACATCCCTCTAAACCTTTCCTGTCTATGACACATTTCACTGTACGTTTCGATGTACTTGTGATAAATAGCTGATTCTGAATCTGTTCAAATGTCATTTAAGTATCATAATTGTACCCACCTCTGGCAGCTCATTCCATTAACCCACCACCCCGTTTGAGAAACTTACCCATCAGGTCCTCTTTAAATCTTTCCCCTCTCATCTTAAATCTATGTCCTTTAGTTTTAGACTCCCCTACCCTGGGGGAAAGTGTTGTGTCCGTCCACCTTATCTGCATCTCTCATGATTTAATATGGCTCTATAAGGTCACCCCTCAATCTCCAATGCTTCTCTTACTTCCCCTCATAATTCAAGCTGCCCAGTCCTGGTAACATCCTCATGAAAATTCCACATCCTTCCCAACTGAATGGCATCCTTCCTATACCTGGATGACCAGAACTATACACAATGCTCCAAGTGTCACCACAATCTATGAACTACTTTACCGCACTAGCTCAGTTAAGATGTGAAAAATAGAGGCAGGGTCGAGAAGAAGAAAAGTAAGTCTAATTGATAATCTAATTGAAGTAGCCTGAAACTCATCCCCACCAGATAGCAATCCCAAGGGGAATCAGTGCCCAGACTTCCTGGTAGCACTTCCTGCATTCGTCACCAGATGGCGACATTAGCCACACTGTCAAACACACAGGCCAGTCAGCGTGAGAGGCTGCAAGAGTTTTGAAGGTTGATCCGTATTTGTGGAAAGCGAAATAGTTAATATTTCACGTCCGGGACCCTTCAGCAGGACTCAGTGCTACATCTCCCTCTTAATGAATTCCACCATTGACATTACTTACAGGAGGTGTTGCCTCAGGAAGCCAACGTCCATCATCAAAGATCCCCACCATCCAGGCCATGTCATCTTCTCGCAGCTGCCAGTGGGCAGGAGGTACCGAAGCCCGAAATCCCACACCACCGGTTCAAAGCAGCAACTTCCCTTCAACCATTGGGTTCTTGAACCAATCAGCACAAGCTTTATCACTACTACAGTACAGCAGCACTTTGACATCATTCTCCTATGCATTTTTGTTCTAATTCTGTTCTTTCTCATATAATTCAGCTTAATTTATAGTCTTCTTGGGGGTGTTGTGTCTCTGATCCTATGTACCTGTGATGCAGCTAGAAGTAAGCTTTTCACTGCACCTGTGCATGCAAGTACTTGTGCACACACAGCATAGTGTGATGCTGTTCCAGTGCCAGTGACCAGGGCTCGATTCCGCTGTATGGGTCACAGGTGTAATTGGGCAATGCAGGATTGTTACCTTGGTGTTATCCTGCCGTGTCTGTGGAGTCTGAATGTGTGGACAGCTGAGGGTGGGGGCACTGAGAAAAGGGTTGATGAGTGGATGAGGGAACAGAAAGGTGTGGAAAAGCAGCTGATAACTTCAGAAGAAATCATCACACAAAACAATATGTTATTACGAAGAGTCTTTTTCATTAAAAAAAACATTTGAATGCTGACAAATCACAACATTTTAATCACACACGATTTAGTAGGGCAGTATTTACCATTATCTACAACACAATGCATTAATTTTCTGTTCATTTGTTAAAGTGAGGTCAATTAACCGCAGCGGGCTCAAGCCCCAGCCAGTTAATGGGCAAAAATTTATTCATCCTCTGTATTAAGACAAAACACGAGATACATTTATTATTGTGGGACAAAAACCCTGTTTTCTCCATGAATCAGGTAGACTGAGAGACAACACGGTGGGAAGCCGACTAATGTTAACTCAAAGAAAAGGTCGACAGCAAACAAAAAAAACATAAACAGTGGTGACAAACTCCATTCACGAGGACGAGGAATTGGTTCTTTGTCCAGTTATCTTCATCCATGTGTGGATTTTTACCACATTCATCAGGGCCAAGTAGGTGAGGCCTCAGCTTGCCCATTTCTCAATTACCGGTTAAAGGCTGGCTTCAAACCCACTGATCTACAGCTTCCAAGGTGAGGAGTGCTAGGCAAATACATTAGCCGGATACCAGCTCAGGTACAAAGCCACCACTAGTGACCATGAATCCCAGCCCCCCCCCCCCACATACGGGGCTGGCTGGCACGATCAGGTAGAGGCATTGATGGATCCAGCGTCTGATCCACCAGCCCTCAGTCCCAACCCCAGCTCAGCCAGCACACTGTGCCAGGTTTAGTTCCCACCTAATCTGGATTAAGTTTGTCCATCTCAGACAGAGGGGAAAATCAGGATCCCCATCCAGAACCAAGACTCGGGGGAGATTGGACAGAGCTGTTCTGGAGATTTTGGGCCCCCTGGATAATGGAAGGGATATCATCTCAGGGGGCCATGTTGTGGAAAAGGTGCAATGCTTGTGTTTCTCTCTTCCAAGTTTACATTATGTAATGTACTGACCAAGAATGCAAAGGCTTTGTTTGGCACTGTTTCCTTCCTTTTGAATATTATCTTGTAGCATGAATGAAGTAAATTTTGGGGTAAAACATATTGGAAGGTATCAATCGGGTGGACAGAAGGGAATGCTGGCCTTGTTAGGGCCAGCAGTGTGGGGTGGTGGGGGCAGCTGAAGGTCACATCTTGAGAGGGGGTTGGAGATGTTTCTTCAAGCGGAGGGTGTCTAGAGCTCCTGAGCAGCCCAGACCAGGGCTGAATGACATCCCCAGAACTCAGCTCTATCGCCAGACAAGGTCAATGAAAGGAAGATAGGACGCAGGCTTCCTTATATAAATTGCAGAACAGGCTTGATGAGCTTCAGAAGAGGATTCCTGTCTGTGACCTTGCCCCCCCCCCCACCACTGTGCCCCAGCCTGCAGAGCACGTGTCTGTACACTGTAGTTTCACTTCTTGCTGGTCTAAGGCCCTGAAGTTTCAATCCAGAATCGTCACTATTTTCATTGCTGAAATCTGGAACTCAGTGCCCAAGGTGGTGGGAACATCTTTTAAAAGGAATCAAATAAATAATTAGAAAGGAAAGGATACAGTGCAGGAGTGAAATGATGCATTTGAGGTGATCTTTTAAAGTGCCAGTGCAAGGCAGATGGGCCGAGTGTCCTTCTGCCATAGGAGGCAGCTGCTTCACGAGTGTTCAAGACAAACCAGTTTTCTTTCAAATATAAACTGACACAGATTTTAACACAGGATGCTTCGCAACCAACACTTGGTTTGAAATAACTGAAAGTAGTTTAAATACTTGTAAAGACATGTTTCAAACTAATCTTTAAGAGCATAAGACAACGGAGCACAATTAGACCATTCGGCCCATCAAGTCTGCTCTGCCGTTCCATCATGGCTGATTTATTATTCTTCTCCTTAACTTTTGCAGGGAACTCTGACTGCTGGTACAATCTAAAGTGGGTCAGAAGAGAACAAGACACAGTGAACCAAGCCAATCTGTTGCTGCAGCAAAGATTTACATCGGCTGGGAGACAGTTCTGGCTACTAGCTGATGCAATTCCTTTCACTTGTCCCTCCCCAGCCACAGACCGCACCCCCCCCCCCGCCACTGCAATCTCTCCTTCTACTCCTCTTTGAAGGTATAACTTTCTAGAAACTTCTTCAGCTGTGTTGGGTAGTCAGTCATGACGCCTGTTGCTCCCAAGTCAAAGGCTCGCTTGAAGTCATCCTCATCATTCAGAACCCAGATGTAGACCTGGAGGAGGGGGGTGGGTAAAAGGAAGAGGGAGCCAGTGAGAGAGTGTGTGTGTGTGAGAAACCACCCTCCTTCACCCCTCCCTGCTGAAACACACAAGCATGGCCAAGAGAGGAAAATATTTTAGGCAACACAGTGCAACAAGTAATGCAGACATAGCATATCACAAGTTAAACTAATGGAGCTGTAACGTGGCAGTGTAATGTACTGTTAAACTGTAATACAGATGTAATGTGGTACAGTGTAATATACAGGTGGCCCCCGTTTTCCAAATGTTCGCTTTACGACACCTCGCTGTTACGAAAGACCTACATTAGTTACTTGTTTTAGCTAACAGAAGGTGTTTTCACTGTTACAATAAAAGGCAGTGCACGCCCCAAGCAGCCAAGCTCCTCCCCCAGAACTGCATTCTAGCTGGCATTGCTTAAACATGTGCCTGTGAGCAGCTATTAGCAAGATGAGTTCTAAGGTATCGGAAAAGCCTAAAAGAGCTCGTAAGGGTGTTACACTTAGCGTAAAACTAGACATAATTAAGCGTTTCGATTGTGGTGAACGAAGTAAGGACAAAGTGAGTTTGGCTTGTGGAAGTTGACGAAGATGATGTTGAAGAGGTTTTGGCATCCCATGACCAAGAACTGATAAATGAAGAGCTGATGCAATTGGAAGAGAAAAGGATACCAAATGCAGTAGCGAATGGACTGAAAGTGAAGTCGTCCAGGAACTGAATGTGAAGCAGCTGCGTGAGATTTTCGCTGCAATGATAAAGTACAACTTTAATTTTACATAGGTTTAGGGTATATTTGCAGGATGGTTTGAGTGCTTACAAAGAACCGTATGATAGAAAAATGCGTGAGGCTAAGCAGTCAAGCATACTGTCATTTTTCAAGCCTTCCACATCAGCCACAGCAGACGACGAACCTCGACCTTCCACATCAAGGCAGGCAGACATAGAAGAAGATGACCTGCCTGCCCTGATGGAAACAGACGACGATGAGATGACACTCCAGTGTCCCACCACTCCGACCCCCAGGCTGCGGACCGATACATTGCCGCGGAGAAAGCAGCAGTAGCTGGGACGCACCCAACACATCTTTAAGAAAAAAGCTGAAATAAACAAGCTAATTAATTAGGTGCCGCCTGCCACGTAAATGTCAGCCCAGATCAGCGGTGACTGCCGATTGTGTCGCCTCTGATCTGGGCCGTCATTTACGTAGGGTGTGTCCTGGCTACTGCAGCACCACTGCATGCTTCGCAGATTGGTATCGGTCGGCGGTCTGGAGGGTGGGGTCCACTGCACCACCCAAACCTCTGATGTCTCAGCCTAACACACCATCATCAGTGTGCTCGGCGCTGTCTTCCCGATTCTGGTAAGTGATACTACACTGTACATACATTATTTCTACTTTATATAGACTGTGTATTTTTACGTGTTATTTGGTATGATTTGGCAGCTTCATAGCTTAAAGGTTACTGGAGAGAGTGTTTCTGCCGAGAGCACTTGCATGAGATTTTTGCTACGGAGAACAGTGCGGCAATGATTGTGGAAAGGTATTTCTACTTTATATAGGCTGTGTATTTATCATATCATTCCTGCTTTTACTATATGTTACTGTTATTTTAGGTTTTATGTGTTATTTGACATGATTTAGTAGGTTATTTTTTGGGTCTGCGAACGCTCACATATTTTTCCCATATAAATTAATGGTAATTGCTTCTTCGCTTTACGACATTCCGGCTTACGAACCGTTTCATAGGAACGCTCTACCTTCGGATGGCAGGGGAAACCTGTACTGTTAAACTGTAACACAGATGTAACGCGCCACAGTGTAGAACATTACTAAACTGCAATATGGCTGTACGAAGACACAGTGTAATACAGCTGATTACTGTACAGATATACAGGGAGGGAATAAAGGGGATGTCTCTAGCCAGGCAGAGGGGAGAAGTTGTTCAGTGCTGAAAGGAAAGGAAAGTGTGAGTGCGTAATTACAGGGAACTAGAAACAGAGGAAGCTGAAAATTCCTTCAGATACTGCAAAGCTGAAGACGGGAGAGTGCTGGAAACACTCATCAGGTCAGTCAGCATCTGTAAAGAGAGGAACAGAGGGAGCATTTCAGATCAGTGTCACAGAGTATGGAAACAGGCCTTCAGCCCAACTGGTCCACGCTGATCAGACACCCACCTCAGCTACACACAAAAGCAGACGAATCTAAATAAAGGGAATGGTGTCTCAGGAAGTCAGCGTCCATGATTAAGGACTTCCAGCACCCAGGGTATGCCCTTTTCTCACTGTTACCATCAGGTAGGAGGTACAGAAGCCTGAAGGCACACTCTCAGCAATTCAGGAACAGCGTCTTCCCCTTTGCCATCCGATTCCTAAACGGACATTGAACCCTTGGACAGTACCTCACTTTTTAAAAAATATAGTATTTCTGTTTTTTGCATGTTTTTTTAATCTATTCAATATATGTATACCGCAATCTATTTATTTATTTATTTATTTATATATATATTTATTATTATTATCAGTGTTGGCGCGTGGCCAAGTGGCTAAGGCATTGGTCTAGTGATCTGAAGGTCGCTAGTTCGAGCCTCAGCTGAAGCAGTGTGTTCTGTCCTCAAGCAAGGCACTTAACCAAACATTGCTCTGTCACGGCACTGGGGCCAAGCTGTACCGGCCCAAATGCTCTTCCCTTGGGCAAAATCAGTGGCGTGGAGAGGGGAGACTTGAAGCACGGGCAACTGCCGGTCTTCCATACAACCTTGCCCAGGCCTCAGTCATCATCAAAAATCAATGGACAGCTGAAGAAGTATTATTATTATTAGTTTTATTTAATTTATTATTTTTTCCCCTATAGTATGTACTGCATTGAACTGCTGCTGCTAAGTTAACAAATTTCACGTCACATGCCAGTGATAATAAACATGATTCTGATTGCCCGTAACATTGACTGTCTATTTCCCTCCACAGATGCTACCCGAGTGGCTGGCACTTTAGCGAAGTGGCTAGCACGACAATTTGCAGCACCAGCAATCACCGACCAAGGTTCAATTCCCATGTTGTTTGCAAGGAGTTTGCATGTTCTTTCCATGATCATGTTTCCTCCCACATTCCGAAGATGTACGGGTTAGGGTTATTAAGTTGTGGGTATGCCATGTTGGCACGGGAAGCATGGTGTCACTTTCTCTGGCACATCCCCGTCTCTGTTGGTTGCTGACATAAATGGCACATTTCAGTGCATATTTTGATGCACATGTGACAAATAAAGCTAAAACTGAGGCAAAAAGGACAGAGGCATTCTAAAAGCTCTCAGGCACACGAATGTACACAGAATGGAGCGCTCTGAACATTGGATTAGTTTAGTCAGATATTTTAATGTTTAATTAATTCAGCACAACATTGTGGGCTGATGGGCCTGTTCCTGTGGTCTATTAAATCTCTCCACTCTCACCCCATGCATTCTAGCCCTGGAAAGAAGACCATGTACATCCACGGTTAGTTTTCCATACACACTAGCCTAACTTCCTGAGAATTTTTTGACCTTAGTGTAAGTTCAAAGTACATTTATTATCAAAGTATATATAAGTTATTCAACTTTGGGATTTATCTGCTTACAGACAGCCACAAAACAAAAAAAAACAAAAGATCCAATTTTTAAAAAGACCAACATCCAATGTGCAAAGAGAAAAAAAACACAAACGGTGCAAACAATAAAAGCAAGCAACAGCATTCAGAACAGAAGTGAGTCCATAGACACAAAGCCCAGAGCGGCTGGAGAAGGCCCACAGCCTCAGCTCGTCACACAGCGAGGCAAATCGTCGCGGAGCTCGCAGCCCAGAGCAGGACCCTGCTGCAACATGGGTCAATGCAGCAGCCAACTTGCTCCACCAAACACAGTGTGAGCTGGTGATTTATAAACACACAAGATTCTGCAGTTGCTGGAAATCCAGAGTAACACACACAGTTTACTACGGGAACTCGTCAGGTCAGTCAACATCCATGGACAGAAGTAAACACTGTTTATTCCTCTCCATAGATGCTGCCCGACCTGCTGAGTTCCTTCAGCTATTGGTGATTCATGCCAAGAGATAATGGGGTGTTCACTTCTGCTCTTCCTCGGGAGAGAGCCACCGGATCTTCTAGGTAATCTTAGAGGGAGTCCTTGGATTAACATGCATGTGAAAGCTTTAGAGGATGCAGAGGAGATTTACCAGGATGCTTCCTGGATTACAGTACCTGTCTTATAAGGTCAAGCAAAATGGGGATTTTCTCTTTAGAGTGAGGGAAGATGAAAGGTGACAATAGAGGTGTACAAGACGATAAGAGGCAGAGATAGAGTGGACAGGCTGTGCCCATTTTCCCGGGTGGCAATGGCTAATATCAGAGAACATCCTTTTAAGGTGAGTGGACGAAGTTTTCGGGGAGTTGTCAGAGGGAAGTTTTTTTTACTTAGAGAAAAACTTGCACAGAAACCGGTCAAGCCAGTGAGACTATTAAACTCCATGCTGTCACCACCAGGTCTCATCATGTATGAAGAGCGGGTAGCGTTATACTGTTTAATTTTTGACTTGCTCCGTAAATGCACCTTATTATTTATTAATTTATTTGCGGTATTATCTTACGTGTACTACACTGTACACCTTGGTCCGGAGGAACGTCGTTTATTTGCTGGTGTACATGTATATGGTTGATTGACAATAAATTTGAACTTGACTTGATTTGAAAAGTGACTTTTAGATCGGCACACGGATGAAAGAAAAATAGAACATTATTGCTATGTAGGAGGGAAGGGTTAGATTGATTGTGGAGGAGGTTAAAAGGTCAGCACATCGTGGGCTGAAGGGCCCATACTGTGCTGTCCTGTTCTATGTTATAACACAAGAGGTTCTCTGTGGGGTCCGTAGATTGCTTGCTCCACGACATAATAAAGGGTGGGGACCTCTGTTTTAAAATGACAGTCAAACGATGGTGATTATAAGGATGGGCAAGCTGGGTTTCTGTTTTAGCGAACAGTTTGAGAACCTGTTTTCTTTCTTTCTTCAGTGGATGTGGCCGATACCAAGAGTGAATTCAAAAGCCTCTCTCTGGAGATGTACAAAATATCTCATAGGCACCAGAAAGGAAAGCGACAACCTCACCTGAATTCCTCTCGCTTTGAGATGCTCAAAGAGACACTTCCTCATCAGTAACCTGGCAGGAGAAGACAAGGAAATATCACAACCACCTTCAGAGTTCTCCTACTGCAACATCTCACATAACGGGTGGTCCCACGTCCCACGCGATTCGGCAAAAGGCAGGATATGGGAGTGCTGGAGGTGGGAGAAGTTTGCACTGGACTGTTGCCGCAAAACAACAAACGTCGTGACATCTGTTGGTAATAATAAACCCTGACTCTGTGGTGAGACGGAAAGTGGACCCTCCCTTTGTGTAGGGCTGCAGGCTGGGGATGGGGCAAGAGGAGATCGGGGTCTTTTGCACCATTTATTATTGTAAATTACAGTAATTTTTATGTTTTGTGCGGCACTGCTGCCACAAAACAACAAATTTCATGACAAATGTCAATGATAATAAAGCTGATTCTGAGATGGAACGGGGAAGAGAATAGTGGGAGAGATGGGAGACATCAGAGGGTAAGAACCAGGGGAGGCAGATACCAGTTGATGGGATGGGATGGGGGGGGGGGCACACAATACTATAGCGGTTCATGTCATGCTATTACACCACCAGCTGTAAGGACAGAGTTCATTCCCACTGCTGTCTGTAAGGAGTTTGTTCTTCCACTCCACCTCCACCCCCATGACTGTGCGTGTTTCCTCCTGGTGCTCCATAAGAACATAACAAATAGGAGGAGTAGGCCATCTAACCTGTCGAGCCTGCTCCATCATTCAATAAGATCATGGCTGATCTGGCCATGTACTCATCTCCACCTGCTTGCCTTTCCTCCCTAACCCTTAACTCCCAACTATGCAAAAAACTATCCACCCTTGTCTTAAATACATTTACTGAGGTAGCCTCCAATGCTTCATTGCGTTGAGAATTCCACAGATTCACCCCTCTCTGGGAAAAGCAGTTCCTCCTCATCTCCATCCTAATTCTACTCCTCCGAATTTTGAGCCTATGTTCCCTTGTTCTAGTCTCACCTACCAGTGGAAACAACTTTCCTGCCTCTATCTCACCTATCTCTTTCACAATTTTTGTTATGTTTCTGTAAGATCTCCCCTCATTCTGAATTCCAGTGAGTACAGTCCCAGGTGACTCAATCTCTCCTCATAGTCTAACCCCCTCATCTCTGGAATCAACCTGGTGAACCTCCTCTGCACCACCTCCAAAGCCACTATATCTTTCCTCAAGTAAGGAGACCAGAACTGTACGCAGTACTCCAGGTGCGGCCTCACCAGTACCCTGTACAGTTGCAGCATAACCTCCCTGCTCTGAAATTCAATCCCTCTAGCAACGAAGGCCAACATTCCAATTGCCTTCTTAATAGCCTGGTGCACCTGCAAACCGACCTTTTGTGATTCATGCACAAGCATACCCAAGTCCCTCTACACAGCAGCATGCTGCAATTTTTTACCATTTAAATAATAATCTGCTCTTTCATTTTTCCTTCCAAAGTGGATGACCTCACATTTACCAACATTGTACTCCATCTGCCTGACTCTTACCCACTCACTTAATCTATTTATATGTCTCTCTGCAGACTCTCCATATCTGCTACATAATTTCCTTTCCACTCAATTTAGTATCATCAGCAAACTTAGATACACTACACTCGGTCCCCTCTTCTAGATTGTTAACGTATATCATTGCGGGCCCAGCACCAACCCCTGCAGCACACCACTCACCACTGAAAGCCAACCAGAGTAACACTCATATATCTCAACTCTCCACTAACTAATCCTCTATCCATGCTAATACATCACCCCCAACTCTATGCATCCTTCTCTCTCTTTAAATCTTTTTATTGAGTAAGTATACAAAAAAGGTAAGCCATATAAACATTAATACAATGTTAAAGTATAATAAAATTCCAAAAGATAACAATACCAAAAAGAAAATACTACAAACAATGTAATTTAAGCATAAGAAACCAAGATAACATAATAGTATACTAGATTTTATATATATCAATGGAAAAAAAGAAAAAAAAAAACCCCAAAAAAAAAACCCACCGTGCAACTAACTAAAAGCAAAGCAAAGCAATGGGCTAACTTGAAACCAAACAGAGTTAAACTTAAAATCACGTCCTCAATCCCGACCTCCATTAAAACAGTGAAGAGAAAACAAGAAGGGTAAATATTACATTAAATGAAAATATCGAATAAAAGGTCCCCAAATCTGTTCAAATTTAAATGAAGAATCATAAAGGTTACTTCTAATTTTCTCCAGATTCAAACATAAAATCGTCTGAGAAAACCAAAAAAAGGTAGTTGGAGCATTAAGCTCTTTCCAATGTTGTAAAATACATCTTTTCGCCATTAAAGTAAGAAATGCAATCATTCTACGGGCTGAAGGGGAAAGATTACTAGAAATTTTAGGTAGTCCAAAGATAGCAGTAATAGGGTGAGGAGAGATATCTATATTTAATACCTTAGAAATAATATTGAAAATATCTCTCCAAAAAGTTTCCAAAGTAGGGCAAGACCAAAACATATGAGTTAAAGAGGCTATCTGCCCCGAACATCTATCACAGAAAGGATTAATATGCGAGTAAAAACGCGCTAACTTATCTTTGGACATATGTGCTCTATGAACCACTTTAAATTGAATTAGGGAATGTTTAGCACAAATAGAGGAAGTATTAACTAATTGTAAAATCTGCCCCCAATCATCCACAGAAATGGTAAGCCCCAATTCCTGTTCCCAATCTACCCTAATCTTATCAAATGGAGCTTTCCTAAGTTTCATAATAATATTATAAATCATAGCCGATGCACCTTTCTGACATGGATTAAGGTTAATTATCGAATCTAAAATATATATAGGAGGAAGCATTGGAAAGGAAGTAAGTATAGTACTTAGGAAATTTCTAACTTGTAAATATCTAAAAAAAAAAAAATGTATTCTTGATAAGTTATATTTGTTAGATAATTGTTCAAAAGACATAAGGGAACCATCTAAAAATAAATCCAAAAACCGTAAAATACCCTTAGTCTTCCAAGTTTGAAAAGCGCGATCCGTAAAAGAGGGAGGAAAAAATATGTTACCTAAAATAGGAATCGCTAACCCGAATTGATTAAGATCAAAAAATTTTCTGAATTGAAACCAAATGCGCAAAGCATATTTAACTATCGGGTTAGAGACCTGCTTAAGACGTTTCGAATCAAAAGGAAGAGAGGAACCTAAAATAGAACCAAGTGTATAACCCTGAACAGATTGTAATTCCAATGCTACCCATTTAGGAATAAATAGTATGTCCCGATCAAGTAACCAAAATTTCATATGTCGAATATTAATAGCCCAATAATAAAATCTAAAGTTAGGTAATGCTAAACCTCCATCTCTCTTAGCTTTCTGTAAATGTATTTTACCCAGTCTCGGATTCTTGTTCTGCCAAATAAATGAAGAAATTTTAGAGTCAACTTTATCAAAAAAAGATTTAGGAACGAAAATTGGTAATGCCTGAAACACATATAAAAATTTTGGCAAAAAAAACATCTTAACTGCATTAATACGACCAATCAAAGTTAAATATAAGGGAAACCATTTAGATGAAAGTTGAGTAATATGGTCTATTAATGGTAAAAAGTTAGTCTTAAATAAATCTTTATGTTTACAAGTAATTTTAATCCCAAGATATGAAAAGTAATTATTAATCAATTTAAATGGAAATTTATAATATAAGGGAAGATGTTTATTAATCGGAAAAAGTTCACTCTTACTAAGATTTAATTTATAACCTGAGAAAAGACCAAATTGTGCTAATAACTCTAAAACAGCAGGAATGGATCTCTCAGGATTAGAAATATATAAAAGTAAATCATCAGCATAGAGTGATAATTTATGGGACTTTAATCCCCGAGTTATCCCAGTAATATTTAAAGATTCTCGAATAGCAATTGCAAGAGGTTCTAATGCAATATCAAATAATAGGGGACTAAGAGGACAGCCTTGTCGAGTACCACGAAAGAGAGGAAAAAAAGGTGAGTTTAAGGAGTTAGTACGAACCGAGGCTACAGGGGAGTAATATAACAGTTTAATCCAGGATATAAATTTCAAGCTAAAATTAAACATTTCAAGCACCTTAAATAAATAAGGCCATTCTACTCTATCAAAAGCTTTCTCGGCATCTAAAGAAATAACACACTCAGGAACATTTTGTGAGGGAGTATAAACGATATTTAACAATGTACGAATATTATAAAAAGAGTAACGACCTTTAATAAAACCCGTTTGGTCTTCCGAAATAATAGAAGGAAGTACTTTTTCTAGTCTATTTGCTAATAACTTAGAAAAAACTTTAGAATCAACATTTAATAAAGATATTGGTCTATAAGATGCACATTGAGCAGGGTCTTTATCCTTCTTTAGTATTAAAGAAATTGATGCTCTATTAAAAGATTCCGGAAGTTTACCAAGTTTCAAAGAAGCCTCAAAAACCTTATAGAGCCAAGGAATCAATAAAGAAGCAAAACATTTATAAAATTCAACGGTAAACCCATCAGGGCCAGGAGCTTTCCCCAGATTCATAGAAAAAATAACATTCTTAATCTCATCCATTGTAATGGAAGTATCTAATAAAGAAGACATATCCTGTGAAATCAGAGGGAAGTCTAACTTATCTAAAAAATCATTCATATATTTAGAATCTCGAGGAGACTCTGATTGGTATAAAGAAGAATAAAAATCACAAAAGGTTTGATTAATCCCCACATGATCCAATATCAATCGATCATTTTGGTTATAAATCTGATTGATTTGAGATTTAACATAATTAGATTTCAATTGATTAGCCAGCAGCTTGCCAATTTTATCACTGTGAACATAAAAATCACTTCTTGTTTTCTTTAATTGGTTTACAATCGAGGACGAGAGTAGTAAACTGTGTTCCATTTGAAGTTCAGTTCTTTGTTTGTATAGCTCCTCAGAAGGAGCCATAACATATTTCTTATCAATTTCTTTAATCTTGTCCACAATTACCATCTCCTCCTGCTTCTGTTTCTTCCTCAAAGCAACGGAATACGAAATAATCTGACCCCGAATATAGGCTTTAAAAGTGTCCCAAAGAGTGTTAACCGAAATATCTTCTGTATGGTTAATTGTAAAAAAAAGCTCAATCTGTTCATTCATAAAATTAACAAAGTCCGAGTCCTGAAGCAACAGCGAATTAAAACGCCATTGTCTATTGTTTGGTATATTGGCCATAATTTTAATAGAAAGCTTAAGTGGAGCATGATCCGAAATGGTTATAGAATCATAATCACATTTAATCACTGAAGAAATGAGACGAGAATCAATGAAAAAATAATCAATTCTTGAATAGGAATGATGAACATGTGAAAAGAAGGAAAAATCTTTTTCCTGAGGATGCAGAAAACGCCAAATGTCCGTCGACCCAGAATCAGAAAGGAAAAAATTAATCAAATTTGCAGATTTATTAGGTAAAGTCCGTAAAGGAGCCGAACGGTCCAAAGCTGGAGATAAACAGGTATTAAGATCTCCGCCCCAAATCAATGAAAACTCGTTCAAATTCGGAAACTGATCAAACAATGATTTATAAAATTCCGGACAATCCATATTAGGAGCATAAACATTAACCAAAACTACTTTTTTATTAAATAATAAACCACTAACCAATAAAAATCTACCATTCGGATCAGAGATAATATCCTGTTGTATAAAAGTAACTGAGGAGTCTATAAAGATAGAGACGCCTCGAATCTTAGCATTGGAGTTCGAATGAAATTGTTGTCCCTTCCAAAATTTGAAAAAACGTAGTCTGTCCCCCCTCCGTACATGGGTCTCTTGTAAAAATAAAATTTGTGCTTTAAGTCTCCGGAACACTTTAAAAACTTTTTTCCTTTTAATAGGATGATTAAGACCATTAGTATTCCAGGAGACAAAATTAATAATAGACTCCATAAATCCTAAAGTCAACCCATAACAAAGAGGATTGACAATAGGCGCGACCCACAGACCCGGAGAGGAAACAGAACATACAAAAGATACCGGGGAAAAGGACGTAACCAATACTTCAATAATGTATATAGCCCAAAGAGAAACAAACTAAAACGTGAAGCCCCTCCCACCGCCCCCCACCCCAGGACCCCAAGGCGAAATCTAAAGCAGACCCGCCAGAAAGAAGCAAGCGCTAAAACTACCCCCATGACTTCCGGTATACGCTCCCTAAAAAAAAGGTATAAATATGAAAAGGATCAGCTAATTGTAAAACAGTAAAAAAAATAAGTAAAAAAAAGTTAACTCAATTAAAATACACACAGAACAGAACAAAAGCCGGAAAGTATATATTAAAAAAAACCACAATAAACCTCAAACTCATGAATAGACACAGCAACAAAAAAAATAGGATTATTAACATAAAATGATTATAAAAAGCAAAACAGAATAAAATTTAAAAAAAACTACAAAATTTAAGGCCGCACAGGAAATACGTAAGATGACAAAAGGGAAGTAACCACCCAGAATCCCCTGGGAAAAGAAAGAAATGACGCAGTTAAAAAGAAAGTTTAGCAGCCATATTAAGAAATCGAAAGTAAACTTTTCTGCCCAAATAGGGCACAGAAAAGTTAAAACCAACCAATTCACAGCCTCCGATCAACGGAGAAAATTAAAAAAAGGCAATTAAGATGTTGAAGATGAAAGTTGATCCAGATAGCTCTGGGCATCCGATGGAGAATCAAAAAAACGAAGAGCTCCATCTAACATGCGAATCCTTAGACGTGCAGGGTACAGCAGCGCTGGTCTTAAATCCATCTTATAGAATTCCGACATCACGGATCTGTAACGGACCCGTTGGTCCCAGATTGGTTTACTGAAATCTTCCACGAATCGGAACTTAAGATCCGAAAAATCAATGAAACCTTTAGATCGAGCGAATCGAAACAGTCTCTCCTTATCTTGAAAGTAATGAAAACGTAAGATAACATGCCTAGGTCTATCTGACCTAGACGAGTATGATGGGATTCTGTGAACACGATCCAGTAGCGGTGGTTGGTCAGGAAATACAGTAGGGAATGCATCTTTTAAAAGTTGGGAGAAATATTTCATAGGGTTGTTAGCTTCCACGGCTTCCCTGACGCCAATCATTCGTAAATTCTGCCGTCGCATTCTAGATTCCAAGTCAGAGTTTTTAAAAGTCAAAAAGTCAAGTTTCTTCTTCATTACATTAATTGTTTCTTCGACTTTCCCCATCTTAAGCTCACTTTGTTGCGCGGATTTTTGAAGACCAGATATAGCCGACTGATGTTCCGCAATACATGTTTGCATCTTATCAATTAAATCGGCAATTTTCTGGAACTTAGTTGAGATTTCCGTATGAATCAGGTCTTTAACAAAGCCTGCAATTTCCGTACGAATCATCTCCCTAACAGAGGTTGAAATTTCCCTCTGAATTAACTCCGATATAGCTTCCAAAGTCACTGGTGATTCAGTCGGAGGGAGATCCGTAGCTTTCGGTTTAACCGGAGGTTTACCATCCTTGCCGTCTTTCCCGTTCTTAGACATAGCAGATCTAAGTTCCATCCAATTGTCAGAGAATTCAGTTTAATTCAAAGTATTGTAAAAATTGATGCCTTAATAGTTAATTAAAGTATAGCTGACCATAGAGAGAAAAAACTCAGAGGTAATGGAGCGAGTCAAGAACGCGACTTCACTCCATGAGCGCTACCGGAAGTCTCTATGCATCCTTATCTTATGGATAAGTCTTTTATGTGGCACCTTATCTAATGCCTTCTGGAAATACAAGTAAATAACGTCCATCTGTTCCCCTCTAACCATTGCGCTCGTTATATCTTCAAAGAACTCCAGTAAGTTTGTCAAACAGGACCTGCCTTTGCTGAATCCATGCTGCATCTGCCTGACGGATCCATTTCTCTCCAGATGGCTCGCTATTTCTTCTTTAATGATAGCTTCAAGCATTTTCCCAACTACTGATGTTAACTATAGTTACCTGCCTTTTGTCTACATCCTTTTTTGAACAGTGGCATGATATTCACTGTCTTCCAATCCACCGGGACCTGCCCAGAATCCAGAGATTTTGGTAAATCATCACCAAAGCCTCTACTATAACTTCTGCTAATTCTTTTAGTACCCTTGGATGAATTCCATCAGGACCAGGGGACTTGTCTATCCTTGGGCCCACAAGTTTGCTCAGCACTACCTCTTTAGTGATAGCTATTGTATCAATGTCCTCAACTCCCATCGCATCCATAACATCTCTCTTTGGCATGTTAGATGTGTCCTCCACCATGAAGACAGACACAAGATAGTCATTCAAAGACTCGGCCATTTCCTCATTACTCAATATCAATTCCCCCTTCTCATCCTCCAAGGGACCTACATTCACTTTAGCCACCCTTTTCCATTTTATATAATTATAAAAACTTTTACTATCCGTTTTTATATTTTGTACTAGTTTATTTTCATAATCTATCTTCCCTTTCTTTATTGCTCGCTTAGTAGTACTTTGTTGCTTTTTAAAGTTTTCCCAATCTTCCAGTTTCCCACTACTCTTGGCGGCTTTGTATGCACAAGCTTTTAGTTTGATTCCTTCTTTTATTTCCTTAGTTATCCAAAGCTGGCTCTCCTCACCCTACTGTCCTTGTTTTTAACTGGAATTCACTTTTGTTGAGCACCATGAAAAATCTCTTTGAAAGTCTTTCACCGTTCCTCAACCGCCCAGCATATAGCTTGGGTTCCCAGTTTACACTAGCCAAATCCTCTCTCATCCGATTGTAGTCTCCATTGTTTAGACATAATACACTGGTTTTAGTTTAAACTTTTGCACCCTCCAGTTTCCTCCCACATTCCAGAGAGGTACAATTTGGTTAGTAAGTTGTGGGCATGCTGTTGGCAACATTTGTGGGTTGCCCAATACAATCCTCGCTGATTTGACTTGATGCAAATGACACATTTCATTGTATGTTTTGA
This sequence comes from Mobula hypostoma, assembly GCF_963921235.1. Taxonomy (NCBI): domain Eukaryota; kingdom Metazoa; phylum Chordata; class Chondrichthyes; order Myliobatiformes; family Myliobatidae; genus Mobula; species Mobula hypostoma. The sequence continues at coordinate 8,029,159 of NC_086119.1, forward strand.
CATACATGTGATAAATAAAAGTAATCTTTAATCTTTATTAAGGGGAGGGAAGAGATACCAATTGATTGGGGAGAGGCTGTGTGGAGGGAAAAACAGAATTGAGGGTGTTGTGAGGGTAGACAGTGGATTGGGACGGGGAAGGGTGATACGTGAAACTTGAGGGGGGGAGGACAAAAAGCAATAGCAGAGGAGGGGTTGGGTAGGGGGTGGGGTTCAGGTTAGTCTTGGGCACTTACGTGTCAGCGAGCCAGATCAGCAGCCGCTGGGTCCAGGGGATCTTGCATGATTCCTGCAGCCTAGGAAATGGAGGGACATACACAGTGAGGAAAATACATGGTGAGAGAGACACACACACACGCACACGGTGAGGGACACGGATGGTGAGAGAGAGACACACACGTGATGAGGGACACACACAGTGACAGTGAGGAAAATACATGGTGAGAGACACACGCAGTGAGGGACACACACACACACACACACACACAGGGTGAGGGACACAGATGGCGAGAGAGACACACGTGCTGAGGGACATACACAGTGACAGTGAGGAAAATACACACACACTGAGGGACACACAGTGAGGAAAGTACATGGTGAGAGACACATGTGGTGAGGGACACACACACACGGTGAGGGACACGGATGGTGAGAGAGAGACACACACAGTAACAGTGAGGAAAATACATGGTGAGAGACACACGTCGTGAGGGACACACACACACACACACACACACACACACGGTGAGGGACACAGATGGCGAGAGAGACACACATGTGCTGAGGGACACACACAGTGACAGTGAGGAAAACACACACACGCTGAGGGACACAGATGGTGAGAGAGAGACACACACAGTAACAGTGAGGAAAATACATGGTGAGAGACACACGTGGTGAGGGACACACACACACACACGGTGAGGGACACAGATGGCGAGAGAGACACACATGTGCTGAGGGACACACACAGTGACAGTGAGGAAAACACACACACGCTGAGGGACACACACAGTGAGGAAAATACATGGTGAGAGACACATGTGGTGAGGGACACACACACACACACACACACACACACACACACACACACACAGTGACAGTGAGGAAATCACATGCTGAGGGACACGCAGTGAGAAAACACATGCTGAGGGACAGGGACAGACACACACACAGTGAGGAAAACACATGCACACACACACACGGAGGGAGAGAGGGGGAGAGAGAGGGAGACAGAGGAAGACACACATACACAGAGTGAGGGACCCACACAGTGAAGGATTCACACATGGGTGAGAGGATAGAGGCAGCAAAGTGCTGCTGTGCTAAGAACTCGTCTTCGATCTGGTCACACAAAGTGAGAACAGCCTGTGGAAAGGGCATGTGTGGACCCTCTAAAGTTTACACAGAGGGCTGGTCCGGTGAGGGTGACGGGAGGAGGTACAGGAACCTGAAGACACTCACTCACTGTTCTAGGAACAGCTCCTTCCTCTCCACCATCAGATTTCCGAACGATCTATGAACACTACCTCACGATACCTCTTTCGCCCTATTCATTTATTTGCAAGTTTTATGTTTTGCACCATACAGGTGCCACAAAATAATAAATGTCACAACATCTGTTGGTGATATTAAAACTGTCCCACTGGTGGGGTGACGGAAAGCAGACCCACCCTTTGCAGGCTGGGGACGGGGCACGTGGAGACAAGGGCTCATCAGCCCCACTGGATGGAGGTGTCGACGATTGTGAACAGGACTAAGCGAATGAAGTGGAGATGCAGATCTGACACCACCTATCCACTGGCAGATCCGATGAGGGATTATTTTAAACCTACAGACAACCGCTGACAAGAGCTGATTACTAATGTAAGTATCTCAGCACAACATTGTGGGCCAAAGGGCCTGCTATATTGTTCTATGTTCTAATTTATTTTGGTTGTCCGAGATTACAATAGGACAAGATGCAGAGCTGGGCTGAGAAATGAGAGATGAAGTTCAATCTGGAAATGTGTGACTTCAGAAGATCAAATTTGAAGGCAGGGTACAAGGTTAATGTCAGGATTCTTAGCAGTGTGGTGGAACACAGGGATCTTGGGGCTCACGTCTACAGAGTTGCCACGCAAGTTGACCTGGTGGTTAAGAAGGTGTTGGCCTTCAGTAGTTGGGGATTAAATTCAAAAGCCATGAGATAATGTTGCAGCTCTATAAAACTCCAGTTAGACTACACTTGGGAGTGTTCAGTTCTCGTTGCCTCATTATAGGAAGGGCGTGGAAGCTGTAGAGAGGGTGCAGAGGAGATTTACCAGAATGAACGCTGGATTAGTGTGCATGCCTTATGAGAAAATGTTGAGTGAGCTGGGACTTGGAGTGAAGCAGGATGAGAGTTACTTGATAGAGGTGTACAAGATGATAAGAGGCATAGAGAGAGTGGATAGCCAGAGAATATTTCCCAGGACAGAAATGGTTAATATGAGAGGGCATAATAGTAAGGTGATTGGAGGAACGTGCAAAGGTAATCTCAGAGGCAAGTATTTTTACACAGAGAGTGGTGGCTTCATGGAACACGCTGCCAGGGTTGGGGGTAGAGGCAAATACATTAGGGAATTTAAGAGACTCTTAGATAGGCACATGGATTAAAGAAAAACAGAGGGCTATGTAGGAGGGAAAGCTTAGATTGATCTTAAGAGTAGGTTTATCTAAGTTGGCACATTGTAAGTCGAAAGGCCTGTACTGCACTGCACTGTTCAATGCTCTTGGTAAATGTGGTGTGACTCCTCAGATTACCGCAGTTCTCTGGTGAAGGACCATGGTGAAAATTGGAGGGGTTGCAGAATGGGAAACGGTGATGAAGTCCTGAGAGTAACTGGAGGTCGTCCTCAGCAGAAAGCGTGCTCCAATGCACCATCTGGTGACCTTGGCTGGAAGTGACTCTTTGAGACATGGACAGTTAAAGCTTCTAAATCAGAATCAAATATACAATCAGTGGCCACTTTTTTTGGTACAGAAGTATACCTGCTCATTATTGTAAATATATAATAAGCTAATCATGTTGCAGTAACTCAATGCACAAAAGCATACCATCATAGTCAAGAGGTTCAGTTGTTGTTCAGATCAAACATCAGAATGGGGAAGAAATGTGATCTAAGTGACTTTGACCATGGAATGATTGTTGGTGCCTGACAGGGTGGTTTAAGAATCTCAGAAACTGCTGATTTCCTGGTATTTTCACACACAACAGTCTCCAGAGTTTACAGTGTGAAAAAGAAAAAAAAACATGGTGAGCAGCTGTTTTGTGGGCAAAAATTCCTTGTTAATGTGAGAGGTCAGTGGAGAATGGCCGGACTGGTTCAAGCTGACAGGAAGGCAACAGTAACTCAAATAACCGCACATTACAACAATAGTGTGCAGAAAAGTATTTCTGAATGCACAAGATAATGAACCTTGAAGTGGACGTGCTACAGCAGCAGATAATCACACTGGGTTCCACTCCTGTACCTAACAAAGTGACCACTGAGTGTATGTCATGAAACTTTTTGTTTTGTAGCAGCAGTACAGTGCAAGACATAAAAAAATTACTAAGTTATAATAAAAAAGAAATAAACAAATAGTGTGAAAAAGGAATAATGAGGTAGTGTTCATGGACCGTTTAGAAATCTGACGCAAAGTGATTAATTGGTGCATTAGATTTAAAAAGAGCAGAATTAAGCCATTTAGCTCACTGAGTCTGTTCTGCCATTTGATCATGCCGTTCCTAAAACACGGGGTGTGGGTCTTCAGGCTCTTGTACCTCCTCTCTGATGGTGACAATGAGATGAGGGCATGCCTCAGATGGTGAGCGTACTAGCGTACTTAATGATGGATGCCACCTTCGTGAGGGTAGTAGACAACACTGTGACAAATGGGGGGGTGGTGGAGTCAATGCAAGGCAAATGCATCTGGTCAGGGAGTACCAGCCACAGAAGCAATGAAAAGGAATAACTCCCGATCCCAGCCGCACTCACAGAGCTCCTTCCCCAGGACCGGCGTACAGTGTATGGCACATGATCTCACTGTCATGGAGTTATACAGACATACAGCACAGAAACTTTAAACCCAATTGGTCCATTCTGAACACAGCCTCCTGCCTGCTAGTCCTTGTGGCCTGAAGTTAGATTCACTGACCTGTAGCTCCCCAGTCTGCAACCCTTCTTGAACAATGGAACAACATTAGGCATGCTCCAGTCTCCTGTTACATTCCAAATGGCTAACAACGAAGCAAGTATCTATACAAGGGCCCCTTTCATGTCATTAAGCCAGGTACCTCTCCTCCCAAACCGCACACGGTGTAAGACAGACAGGCCTCTAGCCTCCTCTGCCAGCTCTCTGGGGGAGGGAGACATGTCAAACAAATTAAGGGTAGGAGATTTGTAGATCCTGATATGTGGTGTTGGAACCCTTCACTTACTTGAGAATGATAGAGGGCATGGGGATCTCCAGAAACTGTTCTCTCAAGGGGAAGAAGGGCAGGAGCCCCGTGTAGAAGAGACCCAGCAGCAGGAGCACTCGCTGCAGGCTGAACAGGATCGGGATGCTTGGATTCTGTCGGGGAAACAAGAGCAGAGAAGTTCACACACACACTTGGAAACCAGCCCGGGATACAAAAACTCTTCTTCCGCACCGAATTATATTCAATCACAAAAATAGCAATGACGCAAATCAGGGTGGCTAAATCGACAAGGTGTTCCCTTGGACTCAATTTTGGCAAGTCCAAAAATTGCTGGGGCCCTAGCAGAGATATTCAAAACATCCATAGTGACAGGAGAGGTACCACAGGATTAGAGGACAGCCAACGTTATTCCACTGTTTAAAAAAGGCTCTAACAGAAACCAGAAAATTATAGGTTGGTGAGTTTGACATGAGTTGTGGCATATTATTGGAAGGTATTCTAAGGGACTAGGTATAGAAGTATTTGGATAGACATGGACTGATGAGGGATAGTCAGCATGGCTTTGTGCGTGGTAGGTCATGCCTAACCAATCTTATAGAGATTTTCGAGGAAGTTACCTGGAAAGTGGATGGAGACATTGGTGAGGCCTAATTTGGAGTATTATGTGTAGTTTTGGTCACCTACCTACAAGAAACATGTAAGCAAGGTTAAAAGAGTACAGAAAAAAATCTTGGGTCTGGAGGGCCTGAGTGATAAGGAAAGATGAATAGGTTAGGACTGTATTCTTTACAACATAGAAGATTGAGCGGAGATTTGATAGAGGTATACAAAATTGAGGATATAGATAAGGGTAATTGCAAGCAGGATTTTTCCACTGAGCTTCATCCACTTTCCTGGTAAACTCCTCGAAAAACTCTAATAGATTGGTCAAACATGACCTACCACACACAAAACCATGTTGACCATCCCTAATAAGTCCTTGTCTATCCAAATGCTTGTAGATTCTGTCTCTTAGTACTCCCTCCAATAACTTACCCATTACCGATGTCAAACTTACCGACCTATAATTTCCCGGATTACTTTTCGATTCTTTTTTAAACAACGGAACAACATGTGCCACTCTCCAATCCTCCGGCACCTCACCCGTTGACACCGACATTTTAAATATATCTTCCAGGGCCTCTGCAATTTCAACACTAGTCTCCTTCAAGGTCCGAGGGAATAAATATTGGCGGAAGAATTCATCCGGTGTACACAGTGAACAAATTCAGCACAGCAATCCTCACTTGTTGAAGTAGTGAAATCATTTCATTTTCACTTCCAGCCATTTCTGGCATTTCCAAGCCTGATTGCTTGAAACTGCAATGAGCAAAACGGTTCTAAATCGTCTTACTGCTTACTTCTCACTATATGACAAAATTACTGCTTTTTGAACACAAACACACGGAACTAATGTTATTTAAAAATTGTTCGCCCTAAGCATGGTGCAGCATCTAGTGGCCACACAAGTGCGAATGATTGATGCTAGTTTGAACTTGTTTGGTAACAATCTCCTGCCCCAATTAAGTGGCATAGTGTCCCAAATCAACAAAGGGAATCCCAGCAATTTTCTTGATAAGTTTTTGTCGTTTAACAGTTGTAGAGTTGTCAGTTGTCCCAAACAAGCGGCTGCCCCGATTAACAGATGGCCCAATGAACTGTGTGTGTTATATACATAAATACATGCATACATACACACACATACAAAAAATAAACAGTGGAAAAAGACAGCAAAAATAGTGAGGTAGTGTTCAAGGGTTCATTGACTGCTCAGAAGTTTGCTGGTAGAGGGAAGGAAGCTGTTCCTAAAATGTTGAGTGTACATCTTAACGCTCCTGTACCTTCTGCCTGATGGTAGTAATGAGAACACAGCATACCCTGGGAAGTGAGGGTCCTTAGTGATGGATGCTGCTTTTTGAAGATGTCTAGGCGGGAGAAAGCAGTGAACTACAGACTGGATATCTTGACGTCAGCAATTGAAAATTACTAGAATCTTTTATCTAGGAATGTGCTATCCTGAACTGTCCAAATGAATGCACCCAAACCTACGGAGGGCTCACCGTTTTGTAACATTTCTTCACAATAGTTTCACTGCCGTTGCCCCAGACAGTGAGTTCCCGACGATTATACTCACTGACCAAATCAGATACCTGGGAGGGGAGGAGAAAAAGATGCATCAAACCTCGTGAAGATAGTGCATGGGTAAACTTGGGCAAAAGCAGGTGTGAGATCAGTAATGGTCTCAGAAGCCAAATTACCTTCTCTTAACACGATTTGAACCTTAAACACATGGGCAGCATCCATGGAGAAAGAATTAATGCTTCAGAGTGGATGAATTTCCAGCAGATCAAAATGATTTGTTTATTTTTAAGACTACTGAATGGTCCCCCTAGTACAGTAAGATGGCCTCTTGACCTCACAGTCTACTCTGTGGCTTAATTCTGCTCCTCTGTCTAATGGTCAGGACCTTCCACTGCACTTCCTCTGTAAATGCAACTTGTTATTCTGCACTGTTACTGCTTTGCCCTGTCGTATTTCAATGTATTGATGTGATAAAATCATCTGCATAGATGGCATGCAAAACAATGTTTTTCACTGTATCTTGGTATGCTCAATGATAATAAACCGATTTACCAATTTAGGAGTAATTCTGAACAACATTAACTGGTTCTCTCTCCACAGACACTGACCAATTGATATGAAACTTTCTGATTTCATATCAAAAGGTTTAATTTTCCTTATTTGTTACCTTCTTAATGAGGAGGTCATTGTTAACTTTAATGTCGATGTTGATGGGCGTCGTGGGAAAGGCATCAAACACTTCCTTCAATAGCGGAATACGTTTGTCATCTCCTCCATCACAGAAGCAATCTAAAGGGGTGGGAGATCAGTCATTGGATTTGAGTGAGAGAGTCGCACAGCACAGAAACAGGTCCTTAGGCCCAAATACACTGCCAACTAAGATGTCAATCTAAGCTAGTCCCATTTCCTATCCGCGCACCTGTTCGAATGTCTTTTGAAAGCTGTTTTTATACCTGCCTCAGGCACTTCCTCCGGCAGCTCATTCCACATACATACCACACTTCCAGTTCCTATTAAATCTTTCTTTTCTCACTTTAAACCTTTGCCATCTAGTTCTGACTGGAAAAAAGATAGTGTGCACTCACTCTAACGATACCCTTCATTACTTTATGTGCCTTTATAAGATCACTTCTCAGTCTCCTACGCATCAAGGAATCAAGTCTGGCGATCCATCCTCTCCCTATAACTCAGTCCCTAAAGTCCTGGCAACATCTTTGTAAATCTTTTTTGCACTCTTGCCGGTTTACTACTATTTTTGTTATAGCAGGGTGACCAAAACTGAATGAATACTCCAAGTGCAGCGTCAACGTTTTTCTGAACAACTGCACCCACCATGTCCTCCCAACTTTTTCACTCAGTGCCCTTACTGATGAAGGCCAGTGTGCCAAAAGCCTTTTTCATCACCCTGTCTATCTGTGATTCTGCTTTCAGGGAACAGTGCTCCCCAGTGCCCGACAGTCAAACTTTTACATTTATTTGACTTTCCAAAATGCAACTTTGCACTTACCTGAATTAAACTCCATTCACTGTTCCTCAGCCCACTTACTCATCTGATGAAGATCCCTTTTGTAATTTTTAAAAGCTTTCTTCACACTGTCCACTATATCACCTATTTTAGTATCATCCACAAACTTACTGACTATGCCTAGTACATTCTTATGCACACACAAACACAAAATAAACATATCAAAAATAAACATATAAATACATAAATAACTACATGTATGTGCTCAGACAGAAAAATGTACACTGACAAATGGATAGATCAAAGGGCTCAAATAGTTAGCAGCCTGGGGTCAGACTGATTCACCTCTGCCAACAACAGTTATTTTATTTCGAGATACAGCACAGAACAGGTGCTTCCAGCCCAACAAGCTGCACTGGCCCACAACTCACCTATTTAACCCTAATTGCAAAACAATTTACAATGACCAATTAATTTACTAACTGGTATGTCCTTGAACTGTGGGAGGAAACCAGAACACGCAGAGGAAACACAGGCCAACACACAGAGGAAACACAGGCAAACACCCAGAGGAAACACAGGCAAACATCCAGAGGAAACACAGGCAAACATGCAGAGAAAACACAAGCAAACACGCCGAGGAAACACAGGCAAACACGCAGAGGACATACAGATTCCTTTCAGAGGACACCAGAATTTTACTTCAACAGCCCGAGTTGTAATAGCATTGTGTTAACTGCTACACTAATGTGGTGTCCCATGGAGTCATTGAGTTACACAGCATGGAAACAAGCCCTTCAACCCAACCTGTCCAACGCTGACCAATTTTTCTACATGAGCAAGATCTGTTCCCATTTTTGGCCAATCTCTCTGAACAAGGTAAACTGTCTAAATATATTTTAATGTTGTAGTTCCCATCCCTACCACTTCCTCTGGCAGATGGTTCTATATACCCACCACCCTCTGTGTGAAGAAAGTTGCCCCTTGAGTCCTTTTATATCGGGGGTTTACAAGCTGCAGTCCCTGGGCCCCTTGGTTAATGGCATTGGTCCATGACATAAAAAAAAGGTTGGGAACCCCTGTTTTAAATTGTTTTCCTCTCACCTTAAATCTATGTCCTCGATTTTTGGACTCCCCTATCCTGGGAAAAATCACAATGACCATCCACCTTATCTGCATGCCCATGATTATATATTCCTTCATAAGGTCACCCCTCAATCTCCTTTGCTCCAAAATGTCTTAGCTCATCCTACCTCTGCTTATAACTCAAGCCCTCCAGTCTCAGCAACATCCTCATGAACCTTCAAACCCTTTCTAGCTTACTCTTTTCTAGCTGGGCAACCAGAACTGTACACAAGAGCACAGTAGCATAGGGTTTAGTGTAATGCTCTACACCACTAGCAATCGGAAAGTTGTGGTTAAATTCCTGCCACTGTCTGTAAGGCGTTTGTATGTTTTCCCTGTGACCATATGGCTTTCCTCCAGATTCTCTGGATTCCTCCCATTTTCCAAAAAGACAGATGGCTGGGAAGGTAAGTTGTGGGCGTGCTATGCTGCCGGTAGAAGTATGGTGACACTTGCGGGCTGCCCCTGGCTAATTTTTGGGATGTGTTGGTTGTTGACTTAAATAACATATTTCACTGTATGTTTCAATGTACATGTGACAAATGCAGCTAATTTTTATCTTTTTTGTTTCCTTTACAAGACTCCTCAGATCCCCTTTAAATCTTTCCCCTCTCACCCTACAATCCTAATCCCTCATTATGAGAAACTTAACTACATTAAAGATGCCCTAAAATGGAACTATTTATTCTCAGCCCAAAACATCAACTGTTTATTCACTTCCATAGATGCTGCCTGACCTGCTGAGTTCTTCCAGCATTTTGTGTCTGTTACTATTTGTTGCTGTTGTGCAAGGCACTGCTCCTCTTGAGGTTTTGAATTCTAATGGAAGATCTTCCTCATATTCTCTCAATGGAGGGCTGTTGTCATAGTTAAAGCAAATGTTGTGGTTGAGGCAGCTTTAAAAAAAACAATTTCTTTCAGAATCATCCCTAAAGAGACCATGTGAAATGAAAGTTCAAAGCACTGGAAATCTGAAATAAAAATAGAAAATGCCAGATTCATTCAGCAGGTCAGGCAGCAGACAAAGCAGACAACATTTGATGTCAAAGTTTGTTCGTCAGAATTGGGAAAGATTCTCTTCCTAACAAAGGATCTTCATCCTGATATTTCTTCCCACAGATGCTGCCTAACTTGCTATTTCTTCTGGAATTTTCTGTCCTTCTTTGGCATGAAGTCACTGTGGGACACTTAATGCCCCTCCAATAGTTCAAGATATCTACACATCAGCTGTGTAAACCAGACTTTACCTTAAACACAAGAGATTTTGCAGATGCTGGAAATCTAGAGCAACATGCAAAATGGCAGAGGAATTCAGCAGGTCAAGCAACATCTACAGAGAGGAATAATGTATATTCCCATTCTGGCTCCTCTCTCACCTCTTCTCTTCTCCTCAACTTGCCCATCACCTCCCTCTGGTTCCTCTCCTCCTTCCCTTTCTCCTGTGGTCTATTCTCCTCTCCTGTCAGATTCCTTCATCTTCAGACCTTTACCTCTTCCACCTATCACATCTCAGCTTCTCACTTCATCCACCCTCCCCCACCCACCTACCTTTCCCCTCCCCCACTTTATTTCCCATTTTCCTGTCCAGTCCTGATGAAGAGTCTCTGCCTGAAACGTCGACTGTTTCTCCCATCCATGGATGCTGCCCAACCTGCTGAGTAGATCTTACCTTTCTTGAAGGACACGTTCAGTCTACAGTTGTACTGTGGGAGATCCTGAGAGGGGCAGGATAGGAGGGTAAAATTAAGAGGGGACAACATTAGATTTCTCTACCTAACCAAATGAATATTCACCTGACCAACCAGCAAGACAACTTTGGTTGAAGTAAATCAAAGAGAATTAAAGCCCTTGAATGTGTGTCCCAGCCACATAAGAGAGACATGTCTCCAATCTTCATGTGCAGGGTGACTTGCTCGTTGAAGCTGTACTTCATCCAGTGGAAGAACGGCTGCAAGAGTGGAGATAATATCCCAGAACCCTTTGGTAAGACTATCGTTCCTCCAAACACACTTTTGCTCTGTACCTTATAAACCTCTGATGCTGATGACACATTTTTGTTTTAAGTGCTTTACATGATCTTCCTTGAGTCAGTCCACAGCCTTAGCTGGCTTCAATTAAAATCTCGACAAGTTAGGTAGATTGGTTCAGACAAGAGGTTCACTAATCCATCACAAACCTACCATTCCACAAGTCTCTGGAATTCTGGCTGACTCCACCACTAGCCCATGAAATTTACTGCACCCTGGTGGAACTGTTAGTGCAATTGCTTTCCAGCGCCAGCAATCACTGATTGGAGTTCGATTCCCACCACTGTCTGTAAGGAGGTTGTACATTCTCCCTGTGACTGCATGGGGTTCTTTAGACATTCCAAAGGTGTACAGTTAGGGTCAGGGTTAGTGAGTTGTGGGCATGCTACATTGGCACCTGAGGCATTGTGACACTTGTGGGCCAGCACATTCCTCGGACTGTACTGTTTATTGACACAAACAACTCATTCCACTGTGTGCTCTGATGTACATATGACAAATAAAGCTACTCTTTAGTCTTTAGAATACAACATAGTCAGCACATTGATTGAATATGGTTGGTGCTAATGGTAAGAAATCAATAGGATTAAAGCTCTTAATGGAAGAGATTGGATCAAATGAACCAATGGGTTGTTGTTATCTCAACTCATCTTGTGGAAATAATTTCTGGCAAAGAAGCTCAAACGACAGGCAAGGGACTGGAGCAGGGGTTCCCCACTTTGTTTTATGCCCTGGACCCCTACCATTAACCAAGGTGTCTGTGGACCCCAGTTTGGAAACCCCCGGTCTGGAATCATTTTGTGGCTCTGTCCTCGGTGGTGATGTACCTGGCAGAGTTGCTTCCTTGTGGCTCCAGAGGCACAGGTTAGATTCTGACTTCTGGCGCTGTCTGTATTTCCTGTGACTGTGAGAGTTTCTCCCCACAGGTGCTCCGGTTTCTTTCCATAAACCAAAGATATGCAGGATGGTAGATCAAATTATCCTTAATACATAGATGGGTGGAGAAATTTGAGGGGGCAGGGGGAGAAAATTGAATGATTCAGCTTGCCATGTGCTGATATGATGCCAAATTAAACCGTTCTGTCTGCACATGATTCATATTCCTCAATTACCTGCATATTTGTTTGTCCATTTAAAAGCTTCTTAGGTGCAAATGCTGTGTTTGGATTAGTGCCATCATCATCATTATATGACGTGTTGTATGATGTGGGCGGTTATGGTCTTTCTGTGACCATGATTGTTCTTGGCAAACTTTTCTAAAGAAGTAGTTTGCCATTGCCTTCTTCTGGGTAGAGTCTTTACCAGATGGGCGACCTCAGCCATTATCAATATTCTTCAGAGAATGTCTGTCTGGAGTCAGTGATCACATAACCAGGACTTGTGATATGTACCGGCTGCTCATACGACCATCCACCACCTGCTCCCATGGCTTCACCTGACCCTGATCAGGGGACCTAAACAGGTGCTACACCTTGCCCAAGAGTGACCTGCAGGCCGGTGGAGGGAAGAAGTGGCTTACATCTCCTTTGGTGGAGACATATTTCTACCCCGCCACCCAGGATTAGTGAGGGATTAACATAAATGAGTATTTGATGGTCAACAATGATGTGATGGGCTGAAGGGCCTGTGTCTGTGCTGAATGACTGTGCACCAACCAAACAGTCCAATGTGCAGATGCTCCCATGATGACGTACGATCCTGGGTGGCCTAATTTTGGAGTTAATTCTAACACTTCACGAGGAGGTGACACCACCTGATCCTCAAGGACAATTAGAAATGGGCCACAAACACAAGTATTTCCAGCAACACCAAGATCTCAGAAACGAAGGAATAAAAGCAGGGAAGGAGTGGCTGTACCGATGAGTCAGTCTTGTGGGAATGCGTACGTTATCAGACCACGCTTTAAATAAATTTACCTGATTTCACCTTCTGAATGTTCCAATGAAAAGTTGTGTACTGTAATTATAAAGAACTTTGGCAGTTCGAGTGGTTCCCGGAACACAGAGAAACTAGGTAAATGTGGGTACCATTGTTGATAATAGACATAAGAGATTCTGCAAATGCTGGAAATTCAGAATAACATACACAAAATGCTTGAGGAACTCAGTAGGTCAGGCAGCATCATAGATGTTTTCTTGTGTTACAATGTGTGTGTTTTTTTTCTCTTTCTCACTATTTTTTATGTACCTTGGCCCCTGAGGAACATTGTCTCATTTGACTTTATCCATCTAGGGTTTGAATGATAATTAAGCTTGATTTGATTTGAAAGAGTTCTATGTTTCAGGCCAAGATGAAGGGTCTCTGCCCAAAATGTTAACTCTTTTTTTACCTTTCCTGCTGAGTTCCTCCAGTATTTTGTGTGTGTTACTATTCTTGATGAGTAGCCACTGGCGGAAGACTGTGATAAAACACCAATCCATACTAGCCTTCTTACCCATCACAACTTGTACTTTGAGCAATTATCAGGTTGTAAAAGCTGTTTTATCATTCCAGATCCTGTTTCTGTATTTAGATGTACAATTGATTCCTTGCTTAAACCTATCTCTAATAACATAGCACAATCCTACAAGACTGACTCACTAGACTCAGCCCCAACCCTGTGTTATGAGCTTACATTACAAGAATAGCACAGATATAGTGCAACTCAAATCGACTGTCATCACAGATTCACCAATGTGTTAGGTGGTGTTTAAGTCCCTTCACAAGATAAAGACAGCACACTGGTGTATTTCTTCTCACCTTATTCCTGAGAACTTACTGATTTCCCACTTGAGCACCAGACAATCCTTTAACAGAGATTCATCACCTGACCATAACCACTCCTTCCCAGCACTCACCCAGCTGAGGGCTCCTCAGTTGACATCTGACCTACATTTGTTCACTTCCATGACTCAGTTTCAGATCAAGGTCTTTACTCGTGAACTCTGGTTCTCTAAATAGGATGGTTTCGGGGAATTGACAGACCAATGCAGGGAGATAGCTCCCTAGAAACACTGCATTAAAAAGCACAAATAAGCAATTTCCAGTCTGGTTTTCAACATGTTATTTCTGGGAAATTGCCAGACTGTACTGGTCAGCAAGTAAAAAAAAGGCATTTATATTTCTATCACACAATACCCCAAATTGTTTGACAGCTAGTGAAGAGGCAGTCTATGTTGAAGAGGCTGAATTTAATTGTGATAGCTTTCTCAGTTTATTTTCTTCATTTAGAACCCGATTACATGTCAGTAAGGGCTGCATGGTAGCTTAGTAGTTAACGCAATACTCTACAGCAGCAGCGATAACCATTTCAATTCTGCAGCTGTCTGTAAAGAGGTTATCTCACGATCTTCGTGACTGTGTGGGCATCTACCGGGTGCTCCAGTTTCCTCCCACATTCCAAAGGCATACGGGTTAGTATAAAGCTAAACTAATCCTTATGCATTATACCTCTACAAAACTCTCTGGTGCAAAGAGTTCATTTAGGGACAGGGTTTAAAGAGTTTGATTAATGTGGACACCACTGACTAGGCTTGGGGCAGATCATACTGAACAGTGACTGGATTAAGGTGTCTGGGACATCACTCTGCTTTTATTTCCTTGGGTATAGTACTTGCCTTTGGGCCAGATGTTTTGGGGACATCAGGTCACAGTTTACGACATGATCCACGCTGATGTTAGAGAGAAGAAATGGAAAGGGATGCCCTGGAGGTGTGAAGCACTGTATCATTGCAGGGAGGGAGATGGCAGCACTGAGAGAGGGCTGCAGTACGGGGTGGGGGGCGGGCAGCCCCAACAAACTGCTGCAATACTGCAGAGGCAGCAGCACAACACTGGCAACAAGAGGACAGGCTGCACCTGGAAGTCCTTCTGTTTACGTGAGATATTCACGATGTGACAGGTCAAAGAACCAAGTTCTCCTCAAATCCTTTATCACATTGATTTTTCAGTCATCTTAGGCTTTCTGACTTACTTGTCTACAATAAAAAAAACAAGTAAAGAATAAAGATTGAAAACATCTACAGAAAGTGGACAGAGCCTCCCTACCACTGAGCACGTTTACAAGGTGTGCTGCCACAGGAAAGCAGCATCCATCATCAAGGATTCCCACCATCCAGGACATGCTCTCTTCTCACTACTACCATCATGCAGGAGCTGTACAGGAATCTTAGATCCCACATCACCAGGTTCAAGATCAGCTATTACCGTACACCCATCAGGCTTTTGAACCAGAATGCATAACTTCACTCACCCAACAATGAACTAATTCCACAACCTAAAGACTCATTTTTAAGGACTCTGCAACTCATGTTCTCAGTAGTTTTATAATTTACACACTTTGTCTTCTTTTGCACATTGGCTGTTTCTCAGTTTTTGTTTATGTAGTTTTTCATAATTTCTATTGTATTTCTCTATTTTCTTACAAGTGCCTGCAAGAAAATTAACCTCAGAGTGCCAAATAGTGACATATACCACGTTAAATTTACTTTGACTCTATTGTTTTTTTAAAGAGGATTTTGCACAATGTGTGCTCACAGAACAATTTATTTTACCATTGAAAGATAGTGATAAGAATCTGTATAAAATGACAATGGAATTTTAAATTACCACTTACTGAAAAAGTGAGGCTGTCAATATTCACATTCAATCCTGTGATTCGCTTCAGGTTGTTGTCATGTGACACCACTACTTGGCCATCTTTGGTCATGTGACAGTCCATCTCCAGCATGTCTGTCCTCAGCTGTACAGCACTGAAATGGTTAAACAACAGAAGATGACTTTTATGACCAAGAGTTATAAATGCAGGCTTTTATTTCAAAGTTGGTTGTGGCTGGCACGGCAACGTAGCTAGCGTAACGCTACTACAGCGCCAGTGACCAGGGTTCAATTCTGCCACTCTGTATAGGAGTTTATATGTTCTCCCTGTGACTGCACGGGTTTCCTCTGGGTGCCAGAGTTTCTTCACACATTGCAAAGATGCAGGGGGTTAGTAGGCTAATTGGTCACATAGGTGTAACTGGGCAGCATGGGCTCGTTGGGATGAAAGGGCCAGTTACTTGTGATTAGGGTTGCCAACTTCCTCATTCTCAAATAGGGGACAAAAGTAGCAGTCAAATGCAGGACACTTGTGTTTACCCTGAGAAAGACTACCACAACCATGATGCCTTGCGCGGGCACCTGTGTGCGCATGCGTGTACAACTTTTTTTCTACAAATCTTCCCAAATCTGTTAAGTGAAACTACACTGTACATACATTATTTCTACTTTATATAGGCTGTGTATTTATCATATTATTCCTGCTTTTACTATATGTTAGTGTTAATTTAGGTTTATGTGCTATTTGGTATGATTTGGTAGGTTATTTTTTGGGTCTGGGAATGCACAAGAATTTTTCCCATATAAATTAATGTTACGAAGGCCTTCGACCTTGTGAGCGGAGACGGCCTGTTCAAAATCCTCGCCAGGATTGGTTGTCCCCTGAGGCTCCTCAGGATAGTTCAGTCATTCCACACAGACATGAAGGGTGTCGTTCAGTTCGACGACTCTTCTTCGGAGGCCTTCAACACCCGCCGCCATGTGAAGCAGGGCTGTGTGCTTGCCCCCACCCTGTTTGGCATCTTCTTCGCAGTCATGCTGAAGCACGCCTTTGGAACATCAACTGATGGTGTCTACCTCCACACCAGATCTGACGGGAGGCTGTTCAGTCTGTCCCGGCTGAGGGCAAAAACTGAGGTTCGTGAAGTACTCATCAAGGACATGTTGTTTGCAGATGATGCGGCACTGGCAACACACTCTGAAGAGCAACTGCAACGCCTCATGGACAGCTTCTCAAGAGCCTGCCAGGACTTCAGCTTGACCATCAGCCTGAAGAAAACCAACGCGTTGGGCCAAGGCGTTGAGCACCCCCCTGCCATTGCCATCAACAACTACGAGCTGGAGGTAGTTCATGAGTTTACATACCTTAGCTCCACCATCACAGACAGCCTCTCCCTAGACCCTGAAATCAATAGACGGATCAGACGAGCAGCCTCAACATTCGCCAGGCTGACAGAGAGTCTGGGAGAACAGAAAGCTGACGACGCACACCAAAGTTGCAGTCTACAGGGCCTGCATCCTCAGCACACTGCTGTACGACAGCGAGACCCGGAGCCTCTACTACAGACAAGAGCGGCGTCTCAACGCCTTCCACCTTCGCAGACTGAGACACATCCTGGACATCATGTGGACTGACCGAGTCACCAACAATGAGGTCCTGGCCAGCGCCCAGACACCCAGCCTCTTCACCCTGCTCCAACAATGCTGTCTCCGCTGACTGGGCCACGTACACCGCATGTCAGATGGGAGGATCCCGAAAGACCTGCTGTACGGGGAACTGGCCTCCGGCAAGAGAGCACAAGGGTGGCCCCATCTTCGTTTCAAAGACGTTTGCAAGAGAGACATGAAGTCACTGAAAATGAACATTGAGAGGTGTGAGGACATCGCAAGTGATCGCTCTCACTGGAGGCTGGAACTACGCAGAGGTCTAAAAAGAGGAGAAGAAAAGCTGAGGCTTGTTGGTGAAGAAGAGCGCACTCGTCGGAAAAACAGCACCAAGACAACACTGGAGGACAGCGCCTTCAAGTGCAGTTGCTGCAACCGAGACTGTCACTCCTGTGTGGGACTCTACAGCCACAACAGACGCTGCTCTAACACAGACTGAAGCAAGACTTTCCAGGCACAGATCCATGGTCTCGCGAGACTAACGGATGCCACCACCACAATTGCTTCTTCGCTTTACGCCATTTCAGTTTAAGAACGGTTTCACAGGAACGCTCTACCTTAGCGGGGGAAATACGGGACAAGGGCGGTCCCGTATGGGACAAACCAATTCAGCCCAATATACGGGATGTCCCAGCTAATACCCTACCCTACTTGGCAACCCTACTTGTGATGTATCTCTAAAATAATACAATAAAATAAATAAATGTTGTTAGATGGAGGGGAGTTTTTCATTTCTGCTTTCATCTTAGTGTCTACACTGAGAGATATAATCAGGACAAATCAAGGGTGTGCACTGTTGGGAGAAAGGGATTGAAATTACAGGGAACTTGAACAGGAAAAACAGGACATTTAAACAGCCCCCTGCAGCCTCTAATGGAGTAGGATTTCACAGCCCAAACAAATTTCTCCTAATCTCTCTCTCTCCTTCTCAAGATCACGACAATATTTTGATAACTCTGTTAAAGATTCTTAAACCACACAAAGGCCCGAGCAAATCTTTTAAATACATTTCAAAAGGGATGGCGTAGAGGAAGGAAGCTGAGCACGGGCTCAAGACAACCACACAGAGTAAGACAATGGGAGTCTTTCCTCTCTCCCAGTGCTTCATGGGCAGCTGGTTTAGGAACAGCAGTAAGCATCAACAAATCATGCTTAAAGTTGCTGATTTTCTGGGACGGAAGTAGCTTATTCAAAATAAAATAAATAGATTCCCCCATCAGGAATGCGGGCAGTAAATGATAAATAAATTTATGATAATGCAAACAAAATACTAGGAATTATATTTGAAAACAAAGCAATTACACTGAACTTGGACTGAAGTTTGATTAGACCTCACGAGTCTTGGAACAGTTCCAACCTTCACATTAGCTGTGGCTCAGTGTGGGACACTCTGGTCTATATCCCTCCTTGTTCACATGCCTATCTAAATGCTTTTTCAATAAGACTGTAAAAATAGGAGCAAATTAGACCTTCGGCCCATCAAGTCTGCTCTGCCATTCAATCATGGCTGATTTATTTTCCCTCTTAACTAAATATACCCAAAGACTTGACCTCCACAGCTGTCTGTGGCAATGAATTCCAGATTCACCAGCTTCTCCTAAAATAAATTCCTCCTTTTCTCTGTCCTAAAGGGACATCCTTGTATTCTGAGGCTGTGCCTAGACTTTGTTCCTAGACTTCCCCATTATTGGAAGTACCCTCTCCATATCCACTCTATTAGGCCTTTTGTTATTCAGTAAGTTTCAATGAGATCCCCACCCCCCACACCCATTCTTCACATTCCGTCCGATTGAAGCCTGAGGGTCAACTGATGCCAAGATCAAAGCTCGAAGGTCGATCAAATGTTCCGATTGAAGCCCGGAAGTTGATGAGAAACCCAGATTGAAGCCTACTACTAAAGCATTGACAACATACTCAGTAACAATCCTCAAACATATTGACCACTTTACACAATTGTGTTGTTGTTCTCACAAAATGCTGGCAGAACACAACAGGCCAAGCAGCATCTACAGGAAGAGATACAGTTGATGTTTCGGGCCCAGACCCGGGTCTCGGCCCGAAACGTTGACTATACCTCTTCCTATAGATGCTGCCTAGCCTGCTGTGTTCTGCCAGCATTTTCTGTGTGTTGCTTGAATTTCCAGTATCTGCAGATTTTCTCATGTTTGTGTCGTTGCTCTGATTGTTCTCTCTTGCATAATGAATGCTTACTTTTTTTTGTGTGAATGTTGGGTCGCCATGGTGGTGGTAGAGGCAGATATGGTAGGGACATTTAAAAGACTCTTAGATATGTACATAGATGATAGATAATGAAGAGTTATATGAGGGAGAGAAGGGTTAGACTGATTTTGGAGTAGGTTAAAAGATGAGCATAACACCATGGGGCTCAACAGTCTGTACTGTTCTGTGTTCTAATGTTGTGAAGTATGTTTGACATTGCACCTGTACATATATGTACTATGCATACAACAATAAATCTGACTCTGTCAATGTCAGCATTTCCTTCTAGCCACCATAGAGGCTCAGATCCACTGTGTGAACTGCACTCTCCCTGTGTCCAACACCAAAGTCCAAAAACAAGGCCATTATTTCAACCTGATGGCATGAACATTGACTTCTCTAACTTCCGCTAATGCCCCATCTCCCCCTCATACCCCATCCGTTATTTATATACACACATTCTTTCTCTCACTCTCCTTTTTCTCCCTTTATCCCTTTGACTATGCCACTTGCCCATCCTCTGGGCTTCCCCCCACTCCCACTTTTCCTTCTCCCTGGGCCTCCTGTCCCATGATCCTCTCGTATCCCCTTTGCCAATCACCTGTCCAGCTCTTGGCTCCATCCCTCCCCCTCCTGTCTTCTCCTAACATATTGGATCTCCCCCTCCCCCTCCCACTTTCAAATCTCTAACTCTTCCTTCAGTTAGTCCTCACAAAGGGTCTTGGCCTGAAACATCGACTGTACCTCTTCCTAGAGATGCTGCCTGGCCTGCTGCGTTCACCAGCAACTTTGATGTGTGTTGCTTGAATTTCCAGCATCTGCAGAATTCCTCGTGTTTGCGCCATTATTTCAAACGCTGGTGGGGTAGTAACTAAGAGTGATCTTTAACTCGGGAAAAATGGGCCTAGAAGGTGCCCAGTATGTTCAAGCCTCAACCCCTCTGAAATAGAGCTAATTTAAACTAAAATCCATAACATGATGTTTATCCAATATAGTCACATCCCATATATTCTGCTAGTTGGTATATTGGCAAGCCTATAATTTTTTTAGAGATTATAGTGCATTGTACAATGTCAATTTTGGTCAGTGGCACTCCTTTGATCAACATGGTACTGTAGTGGTTAGCATAACATTATTAAAGCACTGTGTTCATTGATCAGGGTTCCATTCCCGCTGCTGTCTGTTAGGAGTTTGTACTTTCTCCTCTTGACTGCGTAGGCTTCCTCTGGCTGCTCCCATTCCCCCCCCTCCCACCAACATTCCAAAGGTGTATGTATGGGTTAGGATTAGTGAGGTGTGGACATGCTACGTTTCACGCCAGAAACATTGCATTAGTCATTGATACAAAAGGTATATTTCACTGTACGCTTTGATGTACATGTGGCAAATAAAGCTAATCTCTTTATCTTTGAATTGACATTCAACTTTATTGAAGAGACTGCTGAATATAATATGCCATTGTTGTAATCAAACTAGAGAAGACCACGAAGCAGTTTAGCCTTCTGGTTATTCAAACCCAAGGATCACATTACAGTCTTTCAGGAACTGCTTCTTGTCGGTAATTATTCATGTGTTTTAACTAGTCATAATCTGCTATCAGCAGATGCAGTTCTGTTTCCTGTTGAGGTTAACACCAGCCTGCTTCCACAGAACAAACATAAGAACTGAATCATTAATTCTTTTTGACTTAATTTAAATGAGAGGTTGGACAAAAACACGAGGAAATCTGCAGATGCTGGAATTTCAAGCAACACACATAAAAGTTACTGGTGAACGCAGCAGGCCAGGCAGCATCTCCAGGAAGAGGTACAGTCGATGTTTCGGGCCGAGACCCTTTGTCAGGACTAACTGAAAGAAGAGCTAGTAAGAGATTTGAAAGTGGGAGGGGGAGGGGGAGATCCAAAATGATAGGAGAAGACAGGAGGGGGAGGGATGGAACCAAGAGCTGGACAGTTGATTGGCAAAAGGGATATGAGAGGATCATGGGACAGGAGGCCCAGGGAGAAGGAAAAGGTTGGAGGGGGAACCTACAAGATGGGCAAGGGGTATAGTCAGAGGGACAGAGGGAGAAAAATGAGAGAGAGAGAAAGAATATATATAATAAATAAATAACAGATGGGGTACGAGGGGGAGGTGGGACATTAATGGAAGTTAGAGAAGTCAATGTTCATGCCATCAGGTTGGAGGCTACCCAGACGGAATATAAGGTGTTGTTCCTCCAACGTGAGTGTGGCTTCACCTTGACAGTAGAGGAGGCCGAACTTGGGTTGTTTTCTCTGGAGCAGCAGAGGCTGTGTGGAGCAGACAAGCAGATAAATCTCAAGCTGTATAATTTATACATTCTTTGATAATAAATGTGCTTTGAATCTTAACCTGAGAGAGATTTACAAGATTATGAGAGGCATAGATAGAGTAGTCAGACAGTATCCTTTTCCCAGATTTTAAATGTTTAATACCAGAGGGCATGCATTTAAGGTGAGAGGGGGTAATCACAAAGAAAATATAAGGGGTAAGTTTTTTTACACAGAGAGTGGAATGTACTGTCTGGGGTAGTAGAGGCAGATACATTAGACACTTTTAAGAGACGTTTAGATAGGCACATGAATGTGAGGGAAATGGAAGGATATAGACATTGTGTAGGCAGAAGAGATTAGTATAACTGGCTATTTGATTATTAATTTTATTGGTTTGGCACAGTACTGTGGGCTGAAGGGCCTGTTCCTGTGCTGTTCTATTTTCTATGATGTTCTGGAACAACTCAGTACATTAAGCAGCATCTGTGAAAGAGAATAGAATGGTCAATGTTTTGGTTTGAGACTCTACATCAGGACTAGAAGGTTTGGCTTTCGTTGATCAACCATGTGGCCAAGCAGGCAGCTACAGAGTGGTCAATGAGCAGAAGGCTGGAATAACTGGAGCTGTGGTAGAAAGGAGATGATGACCGGGTCAATCAACTCATGAATGTACATTCAGGTTGGACAGGTTAACTGAGGAATGCTACGTTGGCTCTGGAATATATGGCGACACTTTTGGGTGAGCCCCCGCATATCCCTAGCTGTATTGGTTGTTGACACATATGACACATTTCACTGTATGTTTCGATGTACCATGTGATAAATAAACCTGAACCTTAATTCATACAGTGCATCAGCTCAGCTAAGAGTCTGTGAATTGATCCCTGGTTTACACAATTAGAAAGTGAAACTGGATCAGTGATTTACAAATAGCTTAAGTGATTCTTGATTGTGTAAGAGCATTGATCAAATCTGACAAAGTGCAAAAATTCAATCTAAATATAGATACAAAACGCTAAAACTCCGAGTTGTTTGCCGGAAATTTGAACTGTTGAAAGCAGAAGACTAGAGCATAGGAACAGGCCCTTTGGCCCATCCAATCTGTACCAAACTGCCTTGTCCAATCAACTTGTACCTGGACCATAGCTCTCCATACTCTTCTCATCAATATACGGATCCAAACTTCTCTTAAATACTGCAATCGAACCCACATCCACCACCTCCACTTCACATCCTTCCTGAACTACAGTGGCCAGAACTGGATACAATGTCCCAGCTGGGATTTAGGAGGCTTGAAAGAGCTGACTTAAACAGGAAAGGATCAAGGATCAACTTTTTTTCCAGTCCTAATGAAGAGTCTTGACCCGAAATGTCAACTATTTACTCTTTTCCATAGATGTTGCCCGACCTGCTGAGATCCTTCAGCATTTTGTGTGTTGTTTTGGATTTCCAACATCTGCAGATTTTCTTGTGTTAAGAATCAACTTTATTTGCCATATACATTTAAATGTACTAGGAATTTGTTGTGATGTGTTAGTGCAGCATGCAACAAAATGCAAAAACATTTAACAATTATAAAGAATAAAGGATTATATAATAAAATAAAGTTAGATGTTAAAGTACGAATATGGAAGAAAATGTGCACAAAACAAATAACAGCATGTATTTACAACGTAAGCAGCATTATTAAAAGTGGTTAATGTGTTTATAGTGCAGTGCAGTGACTGAGGTAATATAAGGGGTTGGGGGGTGGGGTAGCAGAGGCTAACTAGAATGGTAATCAGATTAACTGCCTGGGGAAAGAAACTCAAGATGGTTTTAAGTTTTTGTCTTAATCGCTCTATAGCGTTTTTTCCTGCCCACTTTGTCCTGGACACATACAAGTCCTGTAGTGATGGTTGACTGCAGCCTATTACTTTTTCAGCTAACCTGACAGTTTCTGTAAATTTTGAGAGAATGCTGCATCAAATCAGGCAGTAACATGGAATATAATAAACTTCCCACAGAGGGATGTGATCTACTCTCAGTGGCCACTTTATTAGGTACCTCCTGTTAGTAGTCTTCTGCTGCTGTAGCTCATCAACTTCATGGCTCTATGTGTTGTGCATTCAGAGGTGCTCTTCTGCACACCACTGTGGTAACATGTAGTTATCTGAGTTACTGTCAGCTTGAACCGCTCTGTCTATTCTCCTCTAACTTCTCTCATTAACAAGGTGTTTTCACCTTCAGAACTGCCACTAGATGCTTTTGAAAATTTTTTGCACCCTTCTCTAAACTCTAGAGACTGTTGTGCATGAAAACCCCAGGAGATCAGCAGATTCTAAGATACTCAAAACACCATCTCTTGTACAAATAATCATTCCACGGTCAAAGTCACTTGGATCACATCTCTTCCCCATTCTGATGTTTGGCCTGAACAACAACTGAAGCTCTTGACTATGCCTGCATGCTTTTATGCATTGAGCCGTTGCCACATGATTGGCTGATTAGATATTTGCATTAACGAGGTGTACAGGTATAGCTAATAAAGTGGCCACTAAGTGCACGTCATTGGTTAACAGGATCAGACCAAAGGCCCTGAGTATACCCCACAATCTCATTTCTAGAACCCAGCACTGGAGTGGGATAGTTAAGTTACAGAACATGGGATAGAAAGAGGAACATCTTGAACAGAAAAAGGAAAAACATTGCATAGAAATCACTGGTTTCTTACTGGTTGATGTGAGATATAACCATTTTCGATGAGAACACGCTGTATCTGTTTTGTTTTAGGTAAACAAAACACTGCACCCAAACAGAAGATGAAGGATCTAGGATAGTTAGTTCAACTTGTTCTGAGCTAAATTTGCATGTTAAATAAAAGGAAAAGCTTACGTGTTTCATATCTTCAGATGTGCCTTGTAGTGCTATATCACCAATTAATTACATTTAATTTTCAGTTTCATATTATGGAAAAGTTCCACAGACACAAAAAAGATTCTGCAGATGCTGGAAATCTTGAGTACCACATACAAAATGTTAGATGAACTCAGCAAGTCAGGCAGCATCAATGGAGGTAAGTGAACACCTCTTTCTAGTCCTGAGGAAGGGTCACGGCCCAAAATATCAATTGCTTATTTCCCTCCATAGATGCTGCCTGACTTGCTGAGTTCCTCCACCATTTTGCATGTGTTGATTGGAAAGGTGTCGTCAGTACATTTTATACATGTCTGAATGTAGGCAATCATATCATTTCAGAGTATCCGTCCTGGGACTAACACAAAAGTGCCATCACAAAGGTGGCTCAACAGCACCTCTACTTTCTTAGAAGTTTGCATAGATTTGGTGTATTATCTAAAACTTGGACAAACCTCTATAGATGCACAGTGGAGAGTATCCTGACTAGTTGCACCATGGTCTGGTATGGAATTATCAATGCCCTGGAATGGAAAAGTCTACAGAAAGTGATGGATACAGCCCAGTTCATCACAGGCAAATCTCTCCCCACCACAGAGCATATTTACAAGGAGTGCTGCTACAAGAAAGCAGCATCCGTTACTAAGGAGTCCCACCATTCCGGCATAGCTCTCTTCTCACTTCCACCATCAGGTAGGAGGTGTATGAGCCACCATGTTCAGGAAGTTATTACCCTACAACCTGAACTAGCATGGATAACTTCACTCACCAGAACCCTGAACTGACCGACAACCTACAGATTGACTTTGAAGGACTCTACAACACATGTTCTCAGTATTATTTGTTTTTTTTATTTGCTCAATGTCTTCTTTTGAACATTGGTTGCTTGGCCCATATAATTTTTCAAGAATTCTATTGTATTTCATTATTTTCCTGTAAATCCCTGTAACATCTTGCAGAATGTGCAGGTGCTTTGTTCAAGCTGGAATTCAGATGTTACCCTCAAAGATTCTCTGCTCCTCTGCAGCTGCCTGGGAGCTCCCTTCAAAGGGATTGGTTTAATTGCTGAGAACTTGGTGCTTACAAACCAGTTCTGTACAAACCCTGAGATTGTTATACTTTGGTGCAAACAGTGTACCAGAACATAATTAATAGCTTCTGGTCTCGAACAATAATTTTGAAAATGATCATAATTCTGCCAAATAAATATTTTTGAATA
Source organism: Mobula hypostoma (assembly GCF_963921235.1). Lineage (NCBI taxonomy): Eukaryota > Metazoa > Chordata > Chondrichthyes > Myliobatiformes > Myliobatidae > Mobula > Mobula hypostoma. The sequence continues at coordinate 8,055,191 of NC_086119.1, forward strand.
AAATAAACTTCAAAACTTTGATATAGCTTCTATCTCAGTCATGTAGATTTCCTAATACTTTATAAACCGTTTAAGATATTAGTTAAAAATAGCATGTCTGTCTCTTCCTGATTTGCTGTCTATGAGAATTATTCAATGTGATTGGCTGTGTAGACAAATGAAAGGTTTAACCCTGTGCCAAATGCCAAACATCCCATTAAATTGACAACTTGCAGCAACATCAGTAAAGGGGGAAGTGTATGCCCCAGAGAGAGGCAGATTGTTGTTGCCAATGGTCCATAACAAATGGCAATAGCTGAGTGACACTAATGCTCAGGTAATCCTCTGCTGAAGGGTATAAACTCGTCGAGACCCTCTGTTGTTCAAGTTTTCCAGTATCTACAGAATTTTTTGTGTTTATGTAGAATTAAAAAAAAGTCCATATCAGTGCAAAGTGATCAAAGTGGTCAGAGTGTCACTGTACTGTAGTGACCAAGGCTGTGCTGGATAATTCAAGAAATGAATAGTTGTTCTTGAATCTGGCAACGTGGGACTTCGGCTTCTGTACCTCCTGCCTTATAGTAGCTGTGTCCTGCTGCAAGTAAATTTTATTTTTACATTGCACCTGTGCATATATCTACTTCTGTGTGGGACAATAAACTTGACTTTGACTTGCATCTCTGGAGTGGAACTTGAATCCACCACTCAATAAGCCATGTAGGTTATATCGTGGTGTTTTTACACACTTTAAGACCTGGACCAATGATACTGGACCCCAAACTGTCCAGCTCAGACATCTGTTCGAATATGAGTAACAGGATGGCCAGAAACTACAATGCTCCCATACCATACCAGGTGGCAGCCCTGTTCTAGTCCCTAAACTGAACGCCAGTCTCAATCAGTGGCTGAGGGTCACAGAAAATGGGATTCTTCAGAATTTAACCAGAGTCTATTAAGAGTCAGTCGAATAACTACAGATAAAATGTGTTACACACACAAAATGCTGGAGGAACTCAGCAGATCAGACAGAAACTATGGAGAGGGATAAATAGCCTACATTTTGGGCCAAAGCCTCAGTCTTGATTAAAGGTTTCGGCCTGAAACATCCACTCTTTATTCCTTGCCATCAATACTGCCTGACCTGATGAGTTCCTCCAGCATTTTGTGTGCTTTATTCAGTATTTTCAGCATCTGCAAAACCTCTTGTACTTAAAATAAAATCTGTCCCTAAAAAACAGCCATTGTAAATAGTTGCTGTTTGTGTCTAATCTCATCATGTGCCTGTTTAATCCTATGCCACATTCTTCAGAGTTAAGACACGTGATGTACGTGTTTCTCAGGAGACACTCATTCATTTCGTCTAGCTTTGGAAGACAAACACTTTGCAGACCTCCTCTTGTCTAACCACCCTCATTTAAATTGTTCAGTGCAGCTCCAGTTTCCCTCTCCTAGACAATTCTGCAAACATGCTCTTCCACGTCAAGACAAAAGGCCTTCAAGGCGAAGTAAAGGGGAAAAGGGCTGTTTCTGTGTCTCTTGTGAACTCTCTTCACAATGCAGCTGATGCCTAATCAGCAACTGCTCATAAGAGCAAGATAGCAATAATTTGCAGACAGCTCACAAAACTAATAGATTCTTTCGAAGATGTACTGCTTCTGAACTGTGATTGCTGGTGTCTGCAGCCTATAATTTCCCTTTTTGGTGAAGTAGGCTCTCGAGAGTGCAGGTATGGCTGGGGCAGCCATCCTCGGGGGTGGACGCTGCATCAAGGCCTGACAGCAGAAGAGAGACCTGTGGTTCTGCTCCATTAATCTGCGCTGAGCAAGATTAAAATAGTCAAGGACAATAGCAGAAAACAAACAGGTGTTCAGCACCATCTGCCTGTGTTTGACTGGCCTTTCCTTCTTCTCGTTACTACTGCTGAGCAGAAATGCAGGAGTCTTGGGTCCCATGGCGCCAGGTTCGAGAATAGTTGTTGCCCTGCAGCCACTAGGCTCCTGGACCAGCTTTACTTGCTTCACTGCTGAACAGAGTCTGTAGCTGTGGACTCATTAGTTCATCTTCCATGTGTATTTGTTCAGTTCTCTTTCACTATTTGCATGATTTGTCCTCTTTTGGAAATTGGATATGTGATGGTCTTGGTGTGTGTGTTTTTGTGAATTCTATTGTGTTTCTTTATTTTGTGAGAACCTGCAAGAAGATAAAACTCAAGGTTGTAACTGATTTACATACATTGGTCATAAATTTGAACTTCGAATTGCTGACAAGAGGTAGTGGAAACCAACTTGATCATAGGAAATATAAAAGTTAAAAGAACCATAATGCCTCAGTTTACCCACAAAACCAGCCAATTAAAGGCTGTAATCATCTAATACTGTGCACCTTTCAGTCAGGTAAACTGCTGCAGATAACACTGTGCTGACACTCTTGTACACTACTAAAGGTTCCCTACACAAGAGGTCTAGCATTCCACTGCACAACTTAAACAGAGGCTTTGTCTCACCTTCATCTAGACTGGTATTAGTTTATAATCACCACATATACCAAAATACAGATAAAAGCTTATCTTGCATAAAATTTATACAGATTAAATCATTACACAGTGCACTGAGATGGAATAAGGTAAAACAATAATGATGCAGAATAAAGTGTAAAAGCTGCATAGAAAGTACAAGATCATAAACGAGGTAGACTGTGAGGCTATAAGTGTCCTTCTTATCATACAGCAGGTCCATTCAGTTGTCTGATAACAGTGGGATAAAGCTTTCCTTGAGCCTGGTGGTACATGCTTTCTGGCTTTTGTACTTTCTGCTTGTTAGGAGAGGGGAGAAGACAGAATGTCCGGGGTGGGTGGGATCTTTGATTATGCTGGCTGCTTTACTGAAGCAGCGAGAAGTACGGACAGATTCATAGAGGGAAGGCTGATTCTTGATTTGTGCTGAGCTGTGGTCACAACTCTCTGCAGTTTCTTGTGGTCATGTGTAGAGTAGTTGCCATATTCAGTGATTATGCACCCAGAAAGAAAGCTTTCGATGATGCACTGATAAAAAAAATTGGTAAGAGTTGACGAGGACATAATGGATTTCTTTAACTTCCTGAAAAAGTAGAGGTTTTGGTGAGCCTTCTTGGCTGTGACATCAATGTGACTAGACCAAGATAGGCTATTGATGATGTTTACCAATTGCTACAGGATACAACACATCTGGATGAAGGGTCTTGACAGTTTATTCACCTCCATAGGTGCTGCTGACCTGCTGAGTTCCTTGAACATGTAGCTCTGCAGCAATCTCATTTTGGGAGAGAGGGAGGAGACCTTGTCTATTGGTTTCATTAAACAACCATCAAAACAGAGTAGATTATCCATTTATCTAATTGCTGGCCGTGGGATCCAACTATGCATAATTGTCTGTGATGTTGCTTACAACACAGTAAACTAGATAATCCTGCTCTCTTGGGTGAAACTAGATTGTTAGGTTTTCTTATCTGCTAGATATTACTCCTACCAAGAACCCAACGTACTAAATTGACATTTTTAAAAAATATACACAGTAGCAATAATAAATTTTCCAGTGAATGAGGCAAACTGAGAGGAAGGGCAAGAAGCTCAACACCAAACCACTAAGTTTTGTCAACAATCAGAAAGCAGATTTTTAAGTTTTGCTATGCCTTGAGAATCGGAAGCACTGTGCAATAAGACCATAACATATAGAAGCAGAAGTAGGCTATTCGGCCAGTTGAGTCAGCTCCACCATTTGATTATGCCTTTTCCCAGTAATCTTTGATGCCCATACTAATCAAGAAGCTATCAACTTCTACTTCAAATATATCCAAAGACTTGACCTCCACAGCCTTCTGTGACCATGAATTCCATGGACTCACCGCTCTCTAACTAAAGAGATTCCTCATCTTCTCTGTTCTAAAGAGACATCCTTCTATTCTCAGGCTGTGTCCTCTTTTTCTAGGTTCTCGCATTACAGAAAACATTCTCTCCATGTCCACTCTGTTTAGGCTTTTCAATATTCAGTAGGTTTCAATGATATCCCCCCTCATTCTTCTAAACTCAAGTACAGACCTAGGGCTATCAAACACTCACGTTAACCGTTTCATTCCCAGACTAATTCTCATAAACCTCCACTGGTCCCTCTCCAGTGCCAGAACATCCTTTCTTGAATTCGGGGTCTAAAACTGCTCACAGGACTGAGTGTAAAAAAAATATACAATTTATTTTCTTTATAGATAATTTTGGATTTTTATAAAGCTTAAATGTTGTTGTGTTTGTCTTTCAAGAAAAAGTTGATTCTCAAATGAGGTGGCTGAGTGAATGAGCAAATTTGAATTTCAAGTTAATCCTTTGGGGCACAAAAATGCCGAGGGCTCAGTCATACAAAAATCTCACCTTTCTGGTTGAAAGGTTTTATTGTTCAGAGAGTGAAAGGGTGAGTAAAGTGACGGACAAATCTCCACATTGATTCAAGCGGGTCCGGTTCAGCAGAGGCCAGGCTGGAGGTCAGGAACATCAAATGGACAATCGTTCACTCTCTGCATAACTCAGTGTATTGGCTTTTGATACATTTCTAGTTTTCACTTGAGGCTCAGTAGTGGGGTGGGGGGGATGAAACAGGGAAGCATGTACAGGTATTTGTTACTGGCCAGTCTCACATACAAAAAGGAACTGACCCCAGACTGAGTTTGTAACATCAGTAAGTTTAAATGTCTGAAGTTTACAGCAGTTTTATATAGAATATAGACTCTGGCATCAGAGATGTACAAAGCTTAAAGGCAAGAACTTAGGTAGACTTCTTTATAATAATACCCTTTTCTCATTACTATCATTAAGGAGGAGGTACAGGAGCCTGCAGACCACATTCAGTGTTTTAGGAACAGCATCTTCCCCTTTTCAATCAGATTTCTGAATGGTGCATACTACCTTGCAATTCTGCTTTTGCACTATTTATTTTTTATTGTAACTTAAAAGTAATTATTTGTCTTGCGCTGTATTTTTCCCACAAACGAACAAATTTCACAACAATATGTCAGAGAAAATAAATCTGATTCTGATTATGCTTTATTTCAGATGCAGCAATATAGAAAATTTTGGCTATGTTTTAGCTGGAACATCAAGGCTGCATGAGGGATGGGAAGGAAGTTTACTGGGACGGGCACCGAGAATGAGAGGTTTCCGTCACATGTAGGGCTTGCATCTGTTGACTGATAAACACCAAAATAACATCTATAAGGGTATGCTAGGAGTGTCTTTTCTCTCTCAACGGTTAGAATCTATGCAAACGGCAAACAAAGCAGAATTTACTTTCTTACCCATTTTGTTTTAGCAAAGCTACAAATGCTTTGAAGTAAATTTTATTATCAAAGTATACTTATGTTACCAGATACTACCAGCTACAACTGCCAGGAGGGCAGCACAGTAGTATAGTGGTTAGCGCAATCGCTTTACAGTGACAGCCATCAACAATTCGGGTTCAATTTCTTCTGCTGTCTGTGAGAAGTTGGCATGTTCTTCCTGTGACTGCCTCAGTATCCTCTGCATGCTCCAGTGCTCTCCTATATTCCAAAGATGCGTGGTTAAGTTTAGTAAACTGTGGGCATGCTATGTTTGGTGTGGAAGTGTGGCAACACTAGCATAATCCTCTGAATTGATTTGATGCCAATGACATGGTTCACTGTATGTTTTGATATATTCAGTGTCTAATTAGGTACATCTGCTCATTAATCCAAATATCTAAACAGCCAATCATATGGCAGTAACTCAAGAGACTCAGTTGTTATTCAGACCTAACATCAGAATGGGGAAGAAATGTGAATGAAGTGACTTAGACTGTGGAATGATTGTTGGTGCCAGATGGGGTGGCTTGAATGTCTCAGAAATTGCTGATCTCCTGGGTTTTTCCACAAACAGTCTCTAGAATCTATAGGCAATGGCATGAAAAACAAAAAAACATCCAGTAAGTAGCAGTTCTGTGAGCGAAAATGCCTTGTGAATGAGACAGGTCAGAGGACAAAGCCAGACTGGTTCAAGTCAACAGGAACATAGAACATTGAACAGTACAGCACGGGAACAGGCTGTTTGGCCCACAATGTTGTGCTGAACCAGCTAAAAAGCAAATCAAAAACACCCAAACACCAATCCCTCCTACCTATGCCATCCCTACATCCTGCCATCTTTCTTACATCCATGTGCCTTTCCAAACATCTCTTAAAAGCCTCTAATATACTTGCCTCTAGCACCATACCAGGCAGCGGACTCCAGGCATCCACGACTCAGTAAAAAACATACCCCTCACATCCCCCTTCAACTTACCCACTCACCTTCAAAGCATGCCCTCTGGTGTTAGACATTTCAACCCTGAGAAACAGATACTCTGTCCACTCCATCTATGCCTCTCATAATCTTGCAAACTTCTATGAGATCTCCCTCAGCCTCTCGTGCTCCAGAAAAAATAAACCGAGTTTATCCAGCCTCTCATTATCATGTCCTCTAAACCAGGCAGCATCCTGGTAAATCTCTTTTGTACCCTCTCCAAAGCCTCAACATCCTTCCTACAGTGGGGTGACCAGAACTGTATGCAATGCTCCAGATGTGGTGACAGTAACTCAAATAACCATGTGTTACAACAGTAGTGTGCAAAACACGTTGAACTTTGCAGTAGATGAGCTAGAGCAGCAAAAGACCAAAACAGGTTCCACTCCTGCCCCTAATAAAGTGCCCACTGAGGGTACATGTGACAAAGGTTGGTAAATCTGATAATCAGGGGACACCGATTTCAGAGAACCAGTGAAATTAACCTTTAGAACAGGTGGAATCCAGCAACTAAACCCTACACCAAACAATTCTTCTCTTTAACCAATCCTCAGGGGGACAGAGAGATGCAGAGCTAAACACAATTTGAGCTTCCTTCAGGATAACTAAAGCCAGGATGTTCTCATACTCCAATTTCACCTACTCGCGTACATTACATTCCACTTTATAGATTAGAATCTTGCAGTTTTGTGAAGATGCTAATCAAAGATGCAAAGGCACCTGGCTAGTATTTCTGCTTTGCCTGGGATAACAAGAGAAATCATGGTTACAGCATCTTAACCCTTTCACTCCTGGTTGCTAAATTCTATGTCCACTTTCTTCCCCCTCCTATCTGGAGAAGGCACACAGTACTATAGAGAATTCAGGAGATGGATTTAGTTTAACAAAGTGTAGATATACATAATTAGCTGAAGAAGAAATGAGTGGAGAGTGGAACTTGCAGGTAGGAAAATTGACATTTAGTATTAAAGAAAACAATTTTAAGTATAAGCATATTGGATAAATACAGAAGAAATCATTGTAGAGATATTCAAAGGAGTCTGACCAACTGAACTGTTCTTTCATCTCTGGTTCTTAGTATTATTTTTTATTTGCCTTCTTGTGTGCATTGGTTGCTTGTCAGTCCTTATGCATAATTTTTTAAATGAAATTTTATTGTATTTTTCTTTTTCCAGTAAACTCCTGCAAGAAAATTAACTTCAAGTTAGTATATGGTAACATATACTTACATTGATAATAAATTTAATTTGAACTTTGAAACAACCAGAAAAGATTTAACAGACTGAAATTTCCTTCTCACAGCCAGTGGATCAGAATATGGCTCTTTATACATTCAAGACTGCTTTCACCTTTCACCCAGATTGACTACATTCATACCGCTAATAGTAAGGTCAAGTCCTGGTGAAGGTTCTCAGCCTGAAACATCAACTATTTATTCCTCTCCATAGATGCTGCCTAACCTGCTGAGTCCCTCCAGCATTTTGAGTGTGTTGCCATTTAATAATATTTTAGCTGATTTTCTACCTCAACTACATCTCCTTCCTATTAGGAGGACAGCTCTGTTTCTTTTGCCACATGGCTGGATTGATTTTTTTCTCCTTTGAAAGTGGAATAACTACAGTTGTTGGAAATTTGAAATAAAACAAAAAGTGCTGGAAATACTCAGGTCAGGCAGCATCTGTGTAGAGAATTGTTAACTATATCTCCCTCCAAAACAACATTCCTCAACATCTAGAAATATATTGCTCTCAGTTCTTCAATATACTCACTGGCTCTCCACTTAGTCATGAAATAGCTGGACAATAGCAATACTGTCAGGCTGCTGTTTATTGATTACAGCTCAGCGTTCAACATTATCCTACCCTCAATGCTAGTCAACAAGCTCCAAAACCTGGACCGCTGTAACCTCCTCTGCAACTGTACCCTTGATTTCCTCATTGGGAGACCACAGTCAGTGCTGATCAGAAATAAGTCTCTTTGCCGACAATTAACACTGGCACATCTCAAGGATGTGTGCTAAGCCCACAGCTCTACTTTCTCTCCACTCACAACTGTGTAGCTAGGCACAGCTCGAATGACATCTATAAATTTGCCAACACAACTATTGTTATGAGTTTCAGGTGATGATGAGTAAGTGTATAACCATATAATAATTACAGTACGGAAACAGGCCATCTTGGCCCTTCTAGTCTGTGCCGAACTCTTACTCTCACCGAGTATAGGAATGAGATAGATCAGCTGGTTGAGTGGTGTTGCAACATCAACCTTACAAGCTGTTAGTACGAACAATGAATTGATTGTGGACTTCAGGAAGGGGAAGTTGAAGGAACATATACAAGTTCTCATCAAGGGATCAGCAGTGGAAAGGGTAAGCAGCTTCAGGTTCCTCCTGGGTGACAATATCTATTAAGATCTATCCTGAGTACAACATGTTGAAGTAATTACAAAAAAGGCACGACAGTGGCTGTATTTCATTAGGAGCTTGAGGAGGCTTGGTATGTCACCAAAGCATCTCACAAATCTCTACCCGTACCATGGAGAGCATTCTAACTGGTTGCCACTACACAGGATCAGAAAAAGCTGCAGAAAGTTGCACACTCTGCCAAGCTCCGTCATGGGCACTAGCCTCCCCGGCATCGAGGACATCATCAACAGGTAATGCTTCCAAAAGGTGGCATCCGTCATTAAGGTCTCCCATCACCCAGGACAAGCCCTTTTCTCATTGCTACCAAAGAGGTGGTACAGGAGCCTGAAGACGCACACTCAACATTTTAGGAAAAGCTTCTTCAATATTGCCATCAGATCTCTGAATGGACAATGAACTCATGTACATGACTTCACTTTTTTTTGCTCTACTTTCTTTTTTATATATGTTTCTTATTGTAATTTATAATTTTTAAAAAAGGTATTGCAATATACTGCTGCCAAAAACAACATATTTCATGACATATGCCAGCAATATGAAACCTGATTCTAACACCAGGAGGGGTTAGATTTCAGACTCAGGATAATCATGTAGTAGCCACAGTGTTTTCCAAAGGATAGGGGCAGCCAAAAGGGTAGACAGTATACAGGTTCAAAGTGGGGGGGGGGAGATTTAAAAGGGACCATGGGGCCGTCTAAGTGGAAAAAGTTGCCCCTCTTGTTTCTTTTGAATTTTGGGAAAGAGCGATCACAAAGTAATTAAAATTTTATGTTGGGTTTGACACAGCAATTTAGTTGAATCAGAAACAAGAACTTTGGATCTGAACAACACACTGATATAGGTGCACATTAGCCAAGATAATGACTGTAGACCAATAATGGCAAATACTTTATTTGCTCAAGAAATTAAAAAGCTACAAAAAAATGGTCTAGTTGTGGCTATCATTATGTTGACAAAAAGTACACAAAACCCCTCCAATTGCTTCAAATTCAGCAAAGTGGCTGTGAGGCTAAGTACAGCTCCAACACCATATACAAGTTGCTGATGACACCACTGTTGTGGCCTGTATCAAAGGTGCTGATGAATCAGCATACAGGAGGGAGGCTGAAATTTGGCAGAGTGGTGTAATAACAACCACCTCTCACTCAATGTCAATAAGACCAAAGTACTGATAGCAGACTTCAGGAGAGGGAAACCAGAGGTCCATGAGCCAGGAATCATCGGAGGATCAGAGGTGGAGAGGGTCAGAGGCTTTAAACTCCTGGGTGTCACCATCTCAGAGGACCTGTCCTGGACCCATCATACAACTATAATTGCAAAGACAGCATGACGGCGCCTCTACTTCCTCAGAAGTCTGTGAAGATTTGGCATGTCATCAAAAATCTTGGTAAACTTCTATAGATGTGAGATGGAAAGTGTGCTGACTGGCTGCATCACAGCCTGGTCTGGGAACACCAATGCCTTTGAGTGGAAAATCCTACAAAAGGTAGTGGATTCAGCCTAGTACTTCACAGGTAAAACCCTCTCAACCATTGAGCACATCTATGTGAAATGTTGCCATAGAAAAGCAGCATCCATCATCAAAGAATCCTCACCACCCAGGCCATGCTTTTTTCTCATTGTTGCCATCAGGTAGAAGGTACAGGAGCCTCAGGACTCAGTTTACAGAGTCTGTTTACATACTCTGTTTGTTGTCTGTTCTATAGATTTGCTAAGTATGCTCGCAGGAGAATCGCAGGGTTGGATGTAGTGACATGTATGTACTCTGTTAATAAATTTTACTATGAACTTTGAAAAAGTGACCAAAAAAGTGTTTTGGAGAACAGAATATGAAAGCAAACTAATAAGATGCTTCAAAACATTCAACAGGCTTTGGTGTCTTTCAGAAGACTTGTTTGAATGACGGATTGCATCAAATCCGATTTGCTCTATGTACAGTTTCAGTGTTCCCATGAACCCTTACCACTGTGGAAAAGTTCCCGGCTCCTTCTTTTACTCAATCTTCCCATGATTCCAGTGATGGGAGGAGTAGTAAGGGTGGGTTTGGAGAGTAAAAAGAAAGAAAACACAACTAATAGATTCCAGGTAATCTGAAATTTAACTCTGGAAGCCTCACTGTGCAAAGTTGAAGCATTGAGAACCAGTCAGAATCAGGTTTATTATCATGAAATTTATTAACTTAGCAGCAGCAGTTCAATGCAATACATAATCTAGCAGAGAGAGAAAAAATAATAAATAAAATAAAACATATTAACAAATAAACAAGTAAATCAATTATGTATATTGAATAGATTTTAAAAATGTGAAAAAAACAGAAATACTGTATATTAAGAAAAAGTGAGGCAGTGTCCAAAGCTTCAATATCCATTTAGGAATGGGATGGCAGAGGGGAAGAATCGCTGACTGTGTGCCTTCAGGCTTCTGTACCTCCTACCTGATGGTAACAGTGAGAAAAGGGCATACCCTGGGTACTGGAGGTCTTTAATAATGGATGCTGTCTTTCTGAGACACCGCTCACTAAAGATATCTTGGGTACTTTGTAGGCTAGTGCCCAAGATGGAGCTGACTAGATTTACAAACTTCTGCAGCTTCTTTTGGTTCTGTGCAGTAGCCCCTCCATACCAGACAGTGATGCAACCTGTCAGAATGCTCTCCACAGTACAACTATAGAAGGTTTTGAGTGTATTTGTTGATATGCCAAATCTCTTCAAACTCCTAATAAAGTATAGCCGCTGTCTTGCCTTCTCTATAACTACATCGATATGTTGGGACCCAGGTTAGATCCTGAGATCTTGACACCAAGGAAACTGAAGCTGCTAACTCTCTCCACTTCTGATCCCTCTATGAAGATTGGTATGTGCTCCTTTGTCTTACCCTTCCTGAAATCCACAATCAGCTCTTTCGTCTTACTGACGTTGAGTCAATTACCAGTATAGGCACATTACCCTGCCCCTCACTCTCTGATGTTAACTTGGAGCTCAATTCAATTGCAAGAGCGCATTCAAATCAGTGTCTTGTTACACATTGTATTGAGAGAAGTGAAAGACTGCTATGGAGCAGAATCTACTTACTGTCTAAAGGCTGCCATTGTGTTTTCCAGGTTCTCTCCGGCACCTGTTAGAGAGAAATCACAGACTCAATATTTCACCCAGGATTACTGTTCACCAGAACTGGTCTTGTAGTTCAGTTTAAAGATAGCATTAATGAGAATCTGGGGACAAGGAATGGAGGTCAGGGAGGGCGGAGAGTGACGGGGATGTGGTGTGAGGGGGGCCGAGAGGGAGACTTTGGATCTGATGCAGAACATAGACACAATTATAATAAACACATTAATAAAGAAAAACAATAAATACAGAAAAGTACACAATATAGTTTACATATATAGAATAATTATTTGTCCATAAGGTGATACCAGGCACAGGAATAGTCTGCACATAAGGTGACTATGACAGGAATTGATACAGTAATTTTGCTATTGTTGTTTTGTTTTTCTTTTCTTGTTGTTATTGTTGTGTTCGGTTGTTCTGCTGAACATTGTGGGCATGCACTTGCCAGCTGGCTCCGGCACAACCTTAGGGTGTGTTGGTTGTTAATGCAAATGACACATTTTTCACAGTATGCTTCAATGTACATGTGATAGATAAATAAATAGATAAATCTAAACATTGCTATTAAATTCTGACCCTCAAACCTGGGACACAAGCTGGTTATTAATTGAACTGAAATACAAGAGATTCTGCAGATGTTGGAAATCCAGAGCAACACACACAAAATACTGGAGGATGTGTTACTAATGCTGGTCATTGCCCAGTGGTGAGGGCAGCAGCCAGCCATGGGGACAGATTCAATGCTGGGCCTTCCAGCTGTCACTGTGGGTGCAGAGGATAGACTGACCGCCTTGCAACTCCAGCAGCCTGAGTTCAATCCTGACCTCTGGAGTGGAGTTTAAACCTGAGTGTCCTTCAATGAGCGAAACAGTTTCCGTTCATGGTACAAAGAAAATACAGAAACCTGAAAAGTCTACTGATGCTTCAATGACTGAGAGCAGCTGGTTAATGTCGAAGTGCGAGGAATGCAGCAGGTACTCTGAGGTACGAACTGAAACAAGACAAAGCACTGAACATCTGCGGAGTTCCTGCAACAGTAGCCAAACAAAGAGCATCTAGGTGCAGTGATCCCCTTAAACAGCACTCAAGGCAGGAGGTAGGTGGGTCTACCCTGCAAATTAACCTGCTTGTGGCCACAGTGTTTGCTGCAGGTGCTGGAACCTGGAGCGACAAACAAGTGAATGGAGAGATTCAGCGGGTTGAACAGCATCTGCAGGAGGAAAGGAACTGTCAATCCAGGACATGCCCTCTTCTCATTACTACCATCAGAGCCGTGGTACAGGAGCCTGAAGACACACACTCACTGATTCAGGAAAAGCTTCTTCCCCTCTGCCATCTGATTTCTGAACAGACAATGAGCTAGCTCATGAACACGACCTCACTATTTTTACACTACTTTTTTAAAGTATACATTTCCTTATTGTAATATATGGTATATTTTATGTATTTCACTGGACTACTGACACAAAACAACAAACTTCTCAACATCTGTCAGTGATGATAAAACCCATTCTCGGTCAATGGTGATGCCAGGTTTCATCTGAAACAATGGTAATTCCTTTCCTTCCACAAATGCTGCTCAATATGGTGTTAGCGGGAACTTTGAGCTCCAGAATGGCTGAATGGAGATGTATGACAGGAGCTCCCCCTCCATCACTGGGGAGTCCACATCACAGCCTCTTCTGATTGTGACCTACTGAGTAATCTTAATGCCATTTTGTTCACCAGTGAAGAATCAATGCCTTTGATGGCAGGCTTGAGAAAGCAATGAGCTCCTTCACCTGCACACAACTCCTGCTGCAAGAGGGTACATGGATTGTGGACTATGCGGGATTAAGGCATAGAATTGCTATTTTTCTTGCGGTTTAACTTTCCTATGCTTCCTTGCGTTTTTATACTGTATAATCGCATATATACATGTAATTATCCAGTGAATTTTTCAGTAATTACTGTACAGCTGCTTCTCTATTTTTCTAGGTACAGGTTTCCCCCACCATCCGAAGGTACAGTGTTCCTATGAAACTGTTCGTAAGCCGGAATATCGTAAAGTGAAGAAGCAATTACCATTTATTTATATGGGAAAAATTTGTGAGCGTTCACAGACCCAAAAAATAACCCACCAAATCATGCCAAATAACACATAAAACCTAACAGTAACATATAGTAAAAGCAGGAATGATATGAAAAATACACAGCCTATATAAAGTAGAAATACTTTTCTACAATCATTACTGCACTGTTCTCCGTAGCAAAAATCTCATGCAAGCGTTCTCGGTAGAAACACTCTCTCCAGTAACCTTCAAGCTATGAAGCTGCCAAATCATACCAAATAACACGTAAAAATACACAGCCTATATAAAGTAGAAATAATGTATGTACAGTGTAGTATCACTTACCAGAATCGGGAAGACAGCGCCGAGCACACTGATGATGGTGTGTTAGGCTGAGACATCAGAGGTTTGGGTGGTGCAGTGGACCCCACCCTCCAGACCGCCGACCGATACCAATCTGCAAGCATGCAGTGGTGCTGCAGTAGCCGGGACGCACCCTACGTAAATGACGGCTCAGATCAGAGGCGACACAATGGGCAGTCACCGCTGATCTGGGCTGACATTTACGTGGCAGGTGGCACCTAATTAATTAGCTTGTTTATTTCAGCTTTTTTCTTAAAGATGTGTTGGGTGCGTCCCAGCTACTGCTGCTTTCTCCGCGGCAATGTATCGGTCCGCAGCCTGGAGGTCGGAGTGGTGGGACACTGGAGTGTCATCTCATCGTCGTCTGTTTCCATCAGGGCAGGCAGGTCATCTTCTTCTATGTCTGCCTGCCTTGATGTGGAAGGTCGAGGTTCGTCGTCTGCTGTGGCTGATGTGGAAGGCTTGAAAAATGACAGTATGCTTGACTGCTTAGCCTCACGCATTTTTCTATCATACGGTTCTTTGTTAGCACTCAAACCATCCTGCAAATATACCCTAAACCTACGTACTCTTTCAAAATTAAAGTTGTACTTTATCATTGCAGCGAAAATCTCACGCAGCTGCTTCAGATTCAGTTCCTGGACGACTTCACTTTCAGTCCATTCGCTACTGCATTTGGTATCCTTTTCTCTTCCAATTGCATCAGCTCTTCATTTATCAGTTCTTGGTCATGGGATGCCAAAACCTCTTCAACATCATCTTCGTCAACTTCCACAAGCCAAACTCACTTTGTCTTACTTCATTCACCACAATCGAAATGCTTAATTATGTCTAGTTTTATGCTAAGTGCAACACCCTTACAAGCTCTTTTAGGCTTTTCCAATACCTTCGAACTCATCTTGCTAACGGCTGCTCACAGGCACGTGTTTAAGCAATGCCGGCTAGAATGCAGTTCCAGGGGAGGAGCTTGGCTGCTCAGGGCGTGCACTGCCTTTTATTGCACACTGCTTTTTTCGTGCACTGCTTTTTCTCGTAACAGTGAAAACACCTTCTGTTAGCGAAAACAGGTAACTAATGTAGGTCTTTCGTAACAGCAAGGTTTCGTAAAGCGAATGTTCGAAAAGCGGGGGACACCTGTATTACTTAAGTTCAGTAGCAGTTGTCAGACAACTTGAATCTGGCTATTTTATTGGTTAATTTATCAATGGAATTTCTAGTCTGGTATGAGAAGACCACAACTAATTTTTAGTCTGCTCTTTTCTTTGTTCTTTCGATACTTTGTTCTTGTAACATTGAATAAAATTTTCGTAAGCAACAGATTTTATGCCTTATTCTTGACTTCCAAAGAACTTTTGGATTGCAGAAGTATCAGAATCCAACAACTGCATTGTTACTAATACCCCTGGGCCCAGGCAACAATGTTTCTGACCCAAGCCTGGCACGACCGTGTCGGTGAGAATGCATTCATCTGCTCCAAGAACAGATCAGAAGGCTAATGCAGAACTGACCCGAGTGGATGGAAATTGTGATCCCTGGGTACAATTTAAGAAAACATCTGTGTAATCAACAAAAAATCATTCCTAAGTACAGGTGTCCCCCACTTTTCGAACGTTTGCTTTACGAAACCTCACTGTTACGAAAGACCTACATTAGTACCCTATTTTCGCTTTCAGAAGGTGTTTTCACTGTTACGAAAAAAAATCGAGCGCGCGATAAAAAATCAGCGTGTGCCCCGAGCAGCCACTTTCCCCCAGATTTGGAACTGCTTTGCTTTAACACATGCCTGTAAGCAGCCGTTTGCAAGATGAGTTCTATGGTATCGGAAAAGCCTGAAAGAGCTCGTAAGGGTGTAACACTTACAGTAAAACTAGACATAATTAAGCCTTTTGATCGTGGTGAACGAAGTAAGGACAAAGTGAGTTCGGCTTGTGGAAGCTGACGAACATGATGTTGAAGAGGTTTTGGCATCCCATCACCAAGAACTGACAGATGAAGAGCTAATGCAATTGGAAGAAAAAAGGATAACAATCAAAACCGAATGAGTAATGATAAAGTACAACTTTAATTTTGAAAGGGTACATTGGTTTAGGAGATATTTGCAGGATGGTTTGAGTCCTTATTAAAGAACTGTGTGATAGAAAAATGCGCGAGGCTCAGCAGTCAAGCAAGCCTACCGCATCAGCCACAGCAAACGATGAACCCCGACCTTCGACATCGAGGCGTGCAGTCATAGGAGAAGATGAGCTTCCTGCTCTAATGGAAACAGAACACGAGATGACACCCCAGTGTCCCACCACCCCAACCCCCAGGTCACGGACAGATAGTGTACTGATTCGTGGAGAATGCAGCAGTAGCCGGGAGGCACACAGCACATCTTTAAGAAAAAAGCCAAAATAAACATGCTAATTAATTACATTTCAGGTGGCACCTAATTAATTAGCTTGTTTATTTCGGCTTTTTTCTTAAAGATGTGCTGTGTACCTCTCGGCTACTGCTGCGTTCCTGCATGCCTCGCGGCAATGTATCGCTTGGCGGCCTGGAGGGTGGGGGCCACTGCACCACCCAACCTGCGACGACTCAGTCTAACACCATCATCAGTGTGCTCAGTGCTGTCCCGGTTCCGGTAAGTGATCCTACACTGTACATATATTATTTCTACTTTATATAGGCTGTGTATTTTTATGTGTTATTTGGTATGATTTGGCAGCTTCATAGCTTAAAGGTTACTGGGGAGAGTGTTCTTGCCAACAGCGCTTGCGTGAGATTTTCGCTACGGAGAACAGTTCAGTAATGATTGTGGAAAAGTATTTCTACTTTATATAAGCTGTGTATTTATCATATCATTCCTGCTTTTACTATATGTTACTGTTATTTTAGGTTTTATGTGTTATTTGGCATGATTTGGTAGGTTATTTTTGGGTCTGTGAACGCTCACAAAATTTTCCCATATAAATAAATGGTAATTGCTTCTTCGCTTTACGACATTTCGGCTTACGAACTGTTTCATAGGAACGCTCTACCTTCGGATGGCGGGGGAAACCTGTAACCTGTAGATTGTGATTCTAATGGTGATACTTGGCTCATGATTCCTCATGGCTTAATCTTTGTGTAGTGGTCAGCTTCCAACACAAAACCTAACTGCCTGTGATTTCACTGTCCAACCTACAGAGAGGTAGTGTGATCACTTGAGTTGAGTATGATGTTCTCCCAAGGAGTTATTCCCTTAATGGAGTATGCCTGTGAGTGACATTTTAATAAAAAGTGGAGAGGCTGATGCACAGATGGACACCAAACAGTCCTTGACAGGTCAGGGTCAGGGTCCAGCGGCATGGCATAGAAGACGACTGGGGACCCTTCACTGCTGCAGCCTTCCTCTGCCTTCACTGTCATTGTGATGTGTCAGCATCTTCCGCCAGCTCCACCATTGGGTCCTTGGTTGGATCACTTTGTCCGGATCCTTCCCCTTGATCTTACCATCGTGGTTGACCCCAACAGAGGCTAAGCTCCAGACAACAATGCTCTTGGGATCCCAGGAACTCACAAACCTCTCCACCATCGAGAAAGTGACAATCCTCAGAGAAGCCAGATGGCAGAATGTGTAACTGTCTCTGCAACATTTAATTTCCCCAGGCAATGTGTTCTAAGGATGGACCAGGGATTTCACAATGGCAATGCAGACTCAGCATTCCCAGCCACGTTCCCACTCTCACATAAGACCATAAGCCATAGAAGCAAAATGAGGCCATTCAGCCCATCATGCCTGCTGATCATGATTGATTTATTATTCCTCTCAAACTTATTCTCCTCCCTTCTTCCTGTAAGCCTTGACACTGACTAATAAAGAACCTATCACCATCTGCTTTAAATATACCAAATTACTTATGCCTTCAACAGCCATCTGTTGCAATGAATTAATTCCACAAGAAATTCTTCATCTCAGTTCTGGGGTTGTGTTCCTAGACTCCCCGGCTATAGGAAACATACTCTATACATCTACTCCATCTAGGCCTTTCAATATTTGATACATATTGGCTTTCGACAAAGAAATTGAAAGATAAAGCGAAAGGAAAACAAAAAAAAGTCAGCTGCTGCCATATATTTCCATGCATGTTTGCTTTCTTCCTGTTACTCTCTCCACCTCCTCCCCCCGCCCCCATTATCCATTTAGTGGAGTTTCCTTGTCGGTTTCAGTCCTCTCACACAATTGCTCTTCTCGACCACAGTTGCCTCTCTGAGCACAAAGAATGGTCCAAATCTTAGCCCAATATTTAAAGCCAAATTTAGCAATGTAATTTTTTTAAAGTTACACATTTTCCAGATCATCAAGAACCAAGTTGTGTGGGGAAAGATGATCAGATCTGAAAATCTAATCTCGTCTTTCCCCACACAAACAAAAGCTTATTTTACACAAGTGATGGTAACTAAGTACAGTTTAAGAAAGATTTTTTTTCTGCAGTTGATTGATGTTTATCAGCACCTCCTGCTGGACATCACATATTCTTTGTTGCAGAGGTTTAAATATTAGCTTTATAAAGATTAGCTTTATTTGTCAACATGTACATCAAAGCACACAGTGAAAAGCGCCACTGGTGTCACCCGCTTTCTTTGCGATGTGCTGGGAACAGCCTGTGATTGTTGCCAGACTTCTGGCGCCAACATAGTATGCCCACAACTCACCAACCCTAACTGTACACCTTTGGAATATGGGAGAAAACCAGAGTACACGGAGAAAACCCACATGGTCATGGGGAGAAAGCACAAACTCCTTACAAGACAGCAGCAGAAATTGAACCCCTACCATTTATAGTTGGCTCTGTAAAACAATTACGCTAACTGCTAATCTTCAGTGCTGCCCCAACCAATATGCTGATGGAAATCAGAGTGTCAAGCAGCATCAGTAAAAGGAAAGAAAATGTCAACGCAGAGTGCATTGGGTTTAAAAGCATACAGTTGTTTCGAAGTTTGACTGCTCCAACCAAATCGTCTGAAATTAGCTTTGCAGATATTGTGAAGGTAATGCAGGGACATTTAGAAACAAAGCCATTGTTGATTGCAGAATGCTTGAGGTTTCATAAGAGAAATCAAAAAGAAGGGGAGTAGATTTCAGCATACGTGGCTAAATTAAAGATACTGTCTGAGCATTGACAGCTTGGTAATAGGCTTAATATACACTAACAACAGGAATTCTGCAGATGCTGGAAATTCAAGCAACATACATCAAAGTTGCTGGTGAACGCAGCAGGCCAGGCAGCATCTGTAGGAAGAGGCGCAGTCGACGTTTCAGGCCGAGACCCTTTGTCAGGACTAACTGAAGGAAGAGTGAGTAAGGGATTTGAAAGCTGGAGGGGGAGGGGGAGATGCAAAATGATAGGAGAAGACAGGAGGGGGAGGGATAGAGCCGAGAGCTGGACAGGTGATAGGCAAAAGGGGATACGAGAGGATCATGGGACAGGAGGTCCGGGAAGAAAGACGGGGGGGGGGTGACCCAGAGGATGGGCAAGAGGTATATTCAGAGGGACAGAAGGAGAAAAAGGAGAGTGAGAGAAAGAATGTGTGCATAAAAATGAGTAACAGATGGGGTACGAGGGGGAGGTGGGGCCTTAGCGGAAGTTAGAGAAGTCGATGTTCATGCCATCAGGTTGGAGGCTACCCAGACGGAATATAAGGTGTTGTTCCTCCAACCTGAGGGTGGCTTCATCTTTACAGTAGAGGAGGCCGTGGATAGACATGTCAGAATGGGAATGGGATGTGGAATTAAAATGTGTGGCCACTGGGAGATCCTGCTTTCTCTGGCGGACAGAGCGTAGATGTTCAGCAAAGCTGTCTCCCAGTCTGCATCGGGTCTCACCAATATATAAAAGGCCACATCGGGAGCACCGGACGCAGTATATCACCCCAGTCGACTCACAGGTGAAGTGATGCCTCACCTGGAAGGACTGTTTGGGGCCCTGAATGGTGGTAAGGGAGGAAGTGTAAAGGCACGTGTAGCACTTGTTCCGCTTACACGGATAAGTGCCAGGAGGGAGATCAGTGGGGAGGGATGGGGGGGACGAATGGACAAGGGAGTTGTGTAGGGAGCGATCCCTGCGGAATGCAGAGAGAGGGGGGGAGGGAAAGATGTGCTTAGTGGTGGGATCCCGTTGGAGGTGGCGGAAGTTACGGAGAATAATATGTTGGACCCGGAGGCTGGTGGGGTGGTAGGTGAGGACCAGGGGAACCCTATTCCTAGTGGGGTGGTGGGAGGATGGAGTGAGAGCAGATGTACGTGAAATGGGGCAGATGCGTTTAAGAGCAGAGTTAATATACACTAAGATCATTTAGTTTATGGAATCTTACACGGAAGCATTCAAAACAGCTCCAATCTGAAGCACTGCTTACATTTAAAAGAGCAGTGGAAATCACCGTTTCAGTAGAAACCACAGAGACGCAATTGAATTGCAGGCAGGGACGAAAGTGAGCGTGAAGAAAATTGCTGCATCTAAACAGAGAACAGCCTGGTCAAACAAATAGTGTTACCATTGTAGCAGAGGCTCACATTCACCAAACAAATGCAGGTTTTAAAGGTGAAATTTGCAGAAAATGCAACGAAGAGCATGTCGGGCAGAGAAAAATAAATGGACTGCAGAGAAGAGAAAGGTAAAAGTTCAAGTTGCAGTTTCAAAAATAGCACCAATCTGAATGCTGTCGATGAAAAATGTAATTACAATGAGAGTGACACAGGACTGTATAGTCTTGAGATTTACAATGTGAAAACTAGCAATAGACAAGTAGTACGGCTTACACCAGGTGTGAATGGCAAATTAATTAAAATGGAATCGGACACTGGCTCAGCTGCTTAAGTCATTCCACAAAGTGAATTTGAGAGACATTTTAAAGATACCAACCTGAAGCCAACTAAGAACTTATACTGGACAAAAGATAACTCCCATGGGAGTGACTGTGAAATACAACAGCCAAAAAGGCACATTGAGCTTGTATATGGTTAAAAAAAAGGACTGGGGATATAATTGGCTAAAAAAGCTACAACTTGATTAGAGATCCATCCACCAATTGCATGCCACGTTCCCTGCAATGAAGCCATCTGAAAGCAAATTCAGAAAAGAACTGAATGATGTCACAATTGTCTTCATGATGTACACCATGAACCATTAGGACTAACAGGTGTTAGTGCCAACCTCTGTCCTTCTGGTTGGAAAGCATATTGGACCAAGGAAAAACCAAGCTATTCAGAGGAACCATGAAAGTGTTGAAATCAGTGGTCCAACTACAACAGTTTTTGTAGGCAACATATCTGATAAAGCTTCTGATATGTTAATTGGGCAGTTACTTGCAAAATGTGGCTTTGTTTTAAACTGGAAGAGAGTTTAACAAGTTTCAGGACGTTTGCAAGCACTCGGCTTTTGAGAGTATAAACAAAAACAGTATCCACTCTTTGTGCAATCCTCAGGTTATTGCATGAACTTCAAGTGGGAGACAAACAGCTGCTTGCAAAAATAGATGCAAAGACAAAAACCCAGCTGGATGAGGGGAAGGTCGAAACAAAAGGAGTCAATGCAAATTCAAAAACAGAGGATTCGTCAGATGATGTTGTGGATGAGGAAATCAAGAGGAGAGATCAGATCGTAAAGGAAACAATGGAAGGATTAATAAGAGAATATTTTAGTGAGCTAAATGAACTTTCCCAAAATCAAGATGAACAAACTTGAAAAAAGGAAGGAAGAGAAGGAGAGAAAGAATGTGAACAAGAAAGAGAATGGTGTTACTGAAATAAGTAACATGAGAAAGAAAAAGAAAGAAATAGGAGCAGATTCAGAAAGAGGAAAGAAGAAAAGTGTTCAGATCTCTCAGAACCGCTTTTTACACTTTCAGAGTCAACTCACCACTATGGAGGAAGCCCCAGAACGCGCAATTGTTGAGAATGTAAAGATGAAGTTACACATGTATTCCCAGACTCCCTGTGTCTTCCCTTAAATTACTTTAGTGTTTTGAAAGTTACAAAACATAACAGGAATGACCCTGTGATAGACCTACAAGTACTAACTGGCTCTTGTGATCAGAAGCCACAGTTGCAATGATCCCAGCCCACTTTGTCGATCTTCAGTTAACTGCTGAGTCAGATCAATCTGATATGAAGGAAGGGTACGAGAACAACACAAATTAAGATGCACTGTTCATCCGTCTCAGGGTTCGTTACTGAAATTAAAAACTTGGAAAGGAGGGTGAGGACAAAATGCAGGCTAGGGCTTCGAGTTTGTAGCACCGCAATGAGATAGAAAGAGTAGACTGCCATAAATGCAGAAGATACTGATGCCGGGTTCTGCCAAGAAGACTGGCATTCACTGAGTACTTCAGATGGAAATGCTTCTGAAGAGGTAACATAGCAGATGGGCGAGGAAGTATCCAGATACAAGACAGTCTCCAGATGCACTTGCACAAGTCACTGGTGAGGCTACACTTTGAATACTGTGCAGAGTTTTGGTTATTCTATTATAGAAACGACGAGAAGATTTACGAGGATGCTGAGAGGACCAGAAGCCTGAGTTATATAGATTGGCCAGGCTAGCACTTTATAGGAGAATGAGGGGTGACCATTTAGGAGTGCCTAAGATCATTTTTATTTAGAAATATAGCAAAGTAACAGGTCCTTCCAGCCCAATAAGCCCACACCACCCAATTACACCCATATGACTATTTAACTCTTTAGAATGTGGGAGTAAACCCGCATGATCACAGGAAGAACATACCAACTCCTTACAATGGTGTAATTGAATGAGGATTGCTGGTACTGTAATAGCATTAAGTTAATCATGACACTACTGTGTTACCCTACTGATAAGAGGCACAGATAAGGTGAAACACACGTCTTTTCCCCATGTAAGCGGAGTTCAAAACTAGGGACATAGGTTTAGGGTGAAGGGAAAGATTTAAAAAGGATCTGAGGCAACTTTTCATTACACAGAGGGAGACAAGTATACGGAATGAGCTGCCAAAGGAAGTGGTTGAGGCAGGTACAACAACATAATTGAAGAAGTACTTGCATTAGTACAAGAAGAGACAAGGCTTAGCCTTAGAGGGACATGGGCTGAATGCAGGAAATTGGGATCAGCTGGTTGGTATGGGACTGTATCAGATTGACTGCGAGAATGTAGCATGCGTGCTTGAGGCTGATTGATCAGGCGATGAATTGACTGACCCTCCTACACGCAGAGGGCCCTCTCTTTTGGCACAGACTTTTGTCTCGGCGGGCCCAGTTTGTCACTCCCACACTGCAAGTTGTCCAGCGTGTACCGTTACTAACACGTTTATACTCTCTTGTCTTTCTTGCTCTGCATGGACAGGCAGGGACTGGTTAGGCTGGCAGTGATTAGAACTGTGAAAAGCTTATCAGGCTCAGCCCAACATTTCTGAGCAGGTTGAGAAATAACTGCCCAGCTTCCAGCACATGGCCTGTAGATCTGGGAACAATTTTAGATCCTAATGCTGTTTCTACGTGACAAGGTTTTCTGACTCTCCCACCCTGACAGGCAGTGCATTCTAGCCTCCTGCTACCCCCCTTCAATCCTTCTACCAAGTACTTTAAGTCAATGGGTCTACGACATTCAGACCAGGAAACTGAAAATGGGGCATTCCCACGTGCCTGAGGATTTATTCACTCCTCCTGCGGTGCCAATTCTCTCAACCCTGCTCAACAATGTGGATTCTTGTTAGTGCTAGCCAATTGACTTGCTTTTACATGTTTGTGCTCAAACAAGAGAAGCAAACTACAGAATGGTGAGTCACATCATCTTCCAAGAGATTAACCTACCATGCATTCAATGACTCCCAAGTCCAAACTAATGTACCAGGACAAACCAATCTCTCGCTTGAAGCTTATTCACATGTAAAACCATTCTCCCAAACTCTTCCTTCAAGTCAGATCAGCATAGAACAGGCCCTTCAAGCCCAACGAGCCACACCTGTCTGTCTGTATCTTGTTTTATGGCGGTTGGCATCCAGCTTAATGGTGCATTACCACCACCCTCTGCTCCAGAATGTGCACTATACATACATTCTAAATCCCTTCACCCAATCACACACACACACAAACCTACACTTCACCCTCCCATCTTTGACCATCCTAGTATCCTATTCCTGTTTATTCGTCATATTCTATAAAAAACCCCTGTACCCCTTAAAAACGCTAAAAATACCCGGACGTGCTCTCTCACCCATGCCCAGCAACCCTTTTAATGTGAATTCCTGCATCCCCAACTCCCTTAATTTATTTCTCATCATCTCTCTCTGTATCCCATACTTCCTGCAACACAAAACTACATGTTATACTGACTCCTCTTCCTGACATTCCTCACACAATCCTGTCTGGTGTTTCCCTATCATTTTCAATGTTTTGTTTAATGCACAATGCCCCAGCCTTAACCTAGTCCACACAATTTCCTCTCTTCTGTTTCCATTACCTACCCTAGTAACTGCAACACTCTTTTGTATTTGATATAAATGCCTCCCTTTCCCCTCCCTGTCCCACCTTTCTTGCCACATTCGGTTGACTTTTTCCCAGATTACACACTTAACCTCTGCTTTACTGATACTAATGTGCATTTCCACATTTTCTTTCTTTAACGCCCTCTTTGCCAACTCATCCACCCTCTCATTCCCCTTCACCCCTACATGTGCTGGAACCCATAGAAATTTTACCTGACCTCCCTGATTTGCAATTCTTGTAACTAACTGAAGGACTTCATAAAGTACATCTTGCCGACTGTTTGTGTGAAAAGACCTTAAACTTGCTAGAACTGAGGATGAATCTGAACATATCAATGCTTTGGCTTGTCTGGCTTTCTGCACCCATTGCAACGCAACCAACACTGCCAGCATCTCCACTGTAAACACCCCTAACTTATTAGATGTTCTTCTGCTGATTCCAATTTCTTTTGCTGGTATTACCACCCCAAACCCTGTCACTCTTGTTTCAGGTTCCTTCGCACCATCCGTATAAATGTGAGTATAATCACTATACTTTTCCATCACATGACAGTTAAATGCATTTACCAAATCTGTTTTATATCTTTCTTTCCTTTTTACCTCTAACAAATGCCAGTCTATGTCAGGCCATACAAGCTTCCATGGAGCTACAACCGGATAAACTACTGAAGGACTTATCCTCAGATCAAATACTCCACATTCTTTCGCGATATCATTCCCTACCCGACTAAAGGTATCCCTCTGAAACCTCCCATTTTCCCAGCACTCCTGCAACACTCCTTTAGTAGGGTGAGAATCATTGTGCCCCTGCAAGTTAGCCCAGTAGTTTGCCATCAGTTGCATCCTTCTTAGTTCCAAAGGCATTATTCCCATTTCTACCTGTAGGGCTGACACTGGTGACGTTTTAAAAGCCCACTGCACACTCTCAAGGCCTGAGCCTGAATCACATCCAGTTTCCTTATAAGAGACCTAGCTCTGATCCATATACTATATTTCCATAATCCAATACAGATCTTACTAAAGCCACATACATTCTCTTCAAAGCTGAACAACTTGCTCCCCATTCCCTACCAGTCAAACATCTCATCACATTTATTACTTTTTTACATTTCTCCTCAACTTTCCTGATATGGTCTGCCCATGTTAATCGTGAATCAAATATAACTCCCAGAAATTTAAATGATGCAACCCTTTCTAATTCAACCCCATACATCCTTAACGAGCCACACCACTCAGCAACCCATCTATTTAACCCTAGCTTAATCACAGGATAATTTACAATGATCAATTAACCTACTAATCAGTAGGTCTTTGAACTGTGAGAGGAAACACAGGTGCTCATGGGAAAGAGGTACAAACTTCTTACAGAGAATGGCAGAATTGAACTTTGATGCCTCGGCTGTAATAGCATTGTGCGAACCATTATGCTACCATAGCGTCCTAAATGACATTAAACAATCTTGAATCTCAAAACTTATCCACATCACAACTTTTGAACCTTGTTCAGAATCTTCAGCTTTTACTTAAATAATGGATTCCTTGTGAAATTCGTTGAATGGTTTTACGTGCAGATGCTGTTCCCACGATGTATGTCCATGACCACTGATCACATTCTGCTGCTGTCAGTTGACCATTTCCTCAGTACTGTGGTTAAAATTGAACTGCTGACCAATTCTTGTGACTAGCACCTGCAATTACAGCTATCAAAAGTCACATCGCTGTCACAATACCAGCACCCATCCCTATCAGGAGGAATGACTAATGAGAACTTGGGCTGATCAGAGCAGCAGCAGAATGGTGCAATCACCTGAATCAACCAGTGAACTTTTACTGATAGTGGATAAACTGGTTATCATCTTAAAAAGTTCTAGACTTGCTCATGTGGATTTTAAGGTGGCAAGCATGACTGCCTATTAAAGGAGACAGGAAACAGGAAACTTGTCAGCTTCACTTCAGTAGTAGGAAAACTGCTGGTATCTATAGTGAAGGATTTGTTACCATCCACCTCATCAATGCCTCTCATAATTTTAAACATTTCTAAAGGTTTCCCCATCATTCTCCTACATTCTGAGTAAAGAGCTAACCTGGCCATCCTCCCCCTTTAGCTTGGGATGACATTATCGCAGAGCGATTAGCATAATGCTGTTAGTGTGAGCTGTAAGATCTGGGTTTAATTCCGCTGCCCTCTGCAAGGAGTCTGTATGTACTCCCTGTGAGTGTCTGTGTGCCTTCCAGGGTTTTCTCCCACATTCTAAAAACATATGGTTAAGGTTAGAGAGTTGCGGGCCTGCTATGATAGTGACACTTGCCCAACACAATCCCCGCTGATCTGATTTGACACAAATGATGCATTTCAGTTAATCTTCTATCTTTCTCATCATCTCTATCCCTTATAATTTTTTTCTGCATGCTTTTCAGTTTAACCACATCTTTCCCATAGCAGGAAGACCAAAACTATACAATGGTATTCAAATACAGTCTCACCAGGTCAAACGACAAATCAGGGCACATGGAACTGGGAGTTCATAATGAGATAGAGTAGAGTTAGCTATCAGGCATGAAGCAGAGACTGAGTAGCTAGAGAGATTGCAGAGGGGGCATTAACAATGATCTTTCATGAATTGATAGATTCTGGCATTATACCGGATGACTGGAAAATTGCAAATGTTACTCCGCTATTTAAAAAGGGTGGGAGGCAGCAGAAAGGAAACTATTGACCTGGTAGCCTGACTACGGAGAACCTGGAGGTTCATGACAAGAAAGGCCAAAGCCAGCATGGTTAGCTGAAAGGAAAATCATGCCTGACAAACCTCCTGCAATTTTTTAAGGCAATTACAAGCAGGGTAGACAAAGGAGATACAGTAGATGTGGTGTACTTGGATTTTCAAAAGGCCTTTGACAAAGTGTCGCACATGAGGCTGCTTAGCAAGATAAGAACCCGTGGAATTACAGGGAAGTTACTAGCATGGGTGGAGCATTGGCTGATCGGCAGAAAACAGAGAGTGGGAATAAAGGGATCCTATTCTGGCTGGCTGCCAGTTACCAGTGGAGTTCCACAGGGGTCGGTGTTTGGACCGCTGCTTTTTACGATACATGTCAATGATTTGGACTATGGGCTCAAAGGATTTGTGGCTAAATTTACCCATGATACAAAGATAGGTGGAGGAGTGGGTAGTGTTGAGGAAACAGAGAGCCTGCAGAGAGACTTAGATAGTTTAGGGGAATGGGCAAAGAAGTGGCAAATGAAATACAATGTTGGGAAGTGTATGGCCATGCACTTTGGTGGAAGAAATAAATGGGTAGACTATTATTTAGATGGGGAGAGAAGAGATGCAAAGGGACATGGGAGTCCTTGTGCAGGATACCCTAGAGGTTGAACTCCAGATTGAGTTGGTGAAGAAGGGGAATGCAACATTGGCATTCATTTCTAGAGGTACAGAATATAAGAGCAGGGATGTGATGTTGAGGCTCTATAAGGCAGTATTGTATTGTGCAGTATGGAGTATTGTGTGCAGCTTTAGGCTCCTTATTTTAGTAAGGATATACTGACATGGGAGAAGGTTCAGAGAAGATTCATGAGAATGATTCCAGGAATGAAAGGGTTACTGTATGAGGAACCCAAGGAGCTCTTGCGCTGCATCCCCTGGAGTTCAGGAAAATGAGGGGGATCTCATAGAAACATTCCAAATGTTAAAAGGCCTGAACAAATTAGATATGACAAAGTTTTTTCCCATGGTAGGGGAGTCTAGGACAGAGGGCATGACTTCAGGATTGAAGGACACCCACTTAGAACAGAGATGCGGAGAAATTACCTTCATCAGAGGCTGGTAAATCCGTGGAATTTGTTGCCATGAGTATCAGTGGAGGCCAAGTTATTGGGTGTATTTAAGGCAGAGATAGATAGGTTCTTGATTAGCCAGGGCATCAAAGGGTATGGGGAGAAGTCAGGGGAGTGGGGATGACTGGAATAATTGGATCAGCCCATGATTGAATGGCGGACCAGACTCAATGCGCTGAATGGCCTACTTCTGCTCCTATATCTAATGGTCTTCTGGTCTAAACCAATTATTCTCAGTCTGCAGAAGTCAGTGCTTGGATTTGAGTTTTTCCCCACTGTTTACATCAATAATTTGGGTAAAGGGACTAACTGTCACATTTCCAAGTTTGCTGGCAATATTTTACTTGAACCATGAGTACAAAGGGCACATAGGGGCTCTACTAGCATTTAAATACCTAGCCCAAGCATTCAGTGCACGAGTTCCAACTGGTTAAGTAACTACACAAGGAACAGGCAAACATGACCTATGTAATACAATGTTAGTGCAGCAACTAAGCCACTGATTAGCGACTCAGAAGCCATAGTTTAAAACCCACCATGCCATGGAATTTAAATTAATCTAATCTGGAATTCATCGACAAATTTATCATGGGTAAAAGTTTGTTGCAAAAACCAATCTGGCTGAATAATGTTCTTTAGAGGAAGAAACATGTTGTCTTTAGTGAGCATTGTCTATATGTTTATTTAATTGGAGAAAAAGCATGGAAATACCAAGCCTGTGACACCCAATTACAGCCATGTGACCCAAACATCAATGTCCCAAACATCTCGGAATGTGGGAGGAAACCCATGTAGTCATGAGGAGAATGTACAGACAGCAGCGGAATTAAACTGACACACTAGCATTGTAATTACATTATGCTAACTGCTACGCTAATGTGCTGTCCCGATTCTATTATTTATTTAATTAGCAACACACCAACTCTTCGAGCCATACTTCCCCAACAACCCGATCAACTATAACCTAATCACAGGACAATCTACAATAACCAATGAACCTACCCGGTACGTCATGGGACTGTGCGAGGAAACCAGTGCACCTGGGGAGAACCTAAGTGTTCCACAGAGAGCAAGTACAGAGACTCCTCACAGAATGGCGTTGGAATTGAACTCTGAACTCCAGAACACCCCATCTGTAATAACATCACAATAACAGCTACACTATCATGGTGCCCAATTCTAGACCTGCAGTTCAAGGACCTTTAACAGTGCCTCAAACATCCTGAAATTGGGATAAGCAAAACTACCGATCGATTGTAAAAATCCATTTGCTTGAACTGATGGTCTTCAGAGGAGGAAATCTGTCAACTCTGAATGGTGTGGCCTAGGTATCTGAGTCTTAATTCCTTAGAACTGGCCTAAAAACCCTACTCACTCCAAACATTCTGTCTACTACCCCTCCCATCAGCCGAAAGTCTGTACCACCAGGTTCAAGGATGGCTTCTAACCAGCTATTATGAGACAACTGAATGGTCCCCTATAAATGATATTGTCTCCTAGTATGATTAAAAAATAGACTCTTGATCTCACAATCTACTTCACTGACTTTGTACCTTACTGTCCGCCTGCACTTTCTCTGTAACTATTATCACTTTATCCTGTTGTTGTTTTCCCTTGTACCACCTCCACGCACTGTCTTTCTTTTTTATTTGATGCACTTTGTTGCCTTTTGCACATTGGTTGTTTATCCAATTTCTTCAGTGCATCTTTTCATTGACTTCATTGTGTTTCTTGGATTTACTGTGTATGCCGCAGGAAACAAATCTCAGTGTTGTATATGGTGACAAATACTGCATGTACTTCAATAACAATTTTACTCTAAACTTTGAAAAATAAGGATAAAGTTTTTCTCAAGCCAAATTGCAGCGGAAGCTTGCAATTTATGGTCTAAAAGGATTAGGATTAAAGTAGACTGCGAGTTTATGGTTAAGAAGGATAGGATTAAGATAGTTTTGAAGCTTACAGTCTGAGAGGTTTGGGGAAATAGAATTGTGTTAAAAAGGAGTACGAGAAGACCAAATATATAGACAATGATATGGTAGGAATAAGCTAAAACAACCCAAATTGCTCTTTTTCTTTGCCTGGTGGGCATATATATACCCAAATATACCCAATCACACAAGACCACAAATCAGAAAAGAAAACCTTTTCTTATTTATAACTGCGTCGTGTTAGATCTACTGACTATGTTATGCAATATTTAACCAAAAGCTAACCTTAAGTTGCAAAGCATTGATACTACAGAACTTCACTGATTGTGTATCATTTGGTTCAATTACTGATTAACAAATGCAATCAGACATTGCTGCTATCAGCTGTAGAGAAGCAATACTGGAACCTGTTCATTGCAGGGAGAGTGCTCTAGGGTCATCCTGATATTCCTCACAAATTGCAGCTGATGTCAGCAGAGGGGAGAACGGGTTGATGTAGCTTTGTTTCAAGGTGAAGTCATTTATTTGCAAGAGATGGAAGTATTTCACTAGGATGAGATTGTATACGCTTCAGCAGCAGACAGATGGAACGATAACCGGCTTTGCTCTTCCATGATCCAGTACCTCCTATTCAACCCTGTCTCACTTCAAACTTCTTGGGCACTGACCAGTTTCCTGTGAAAAGGGTAATATGGGCATTTGTAGAGAGATAGAACCAGTTCTGGTGCTTTTGAGTCCAGCCCTGCTTTGTGTCGCATGGCAGATTGAGAAACTAAGGCGCACAATAGCATAGCAGTTAACACAACACTTCACAGTGCGAGCGATAAGGGTACAACTCCTGACACTGTCTATAAGGACTTTGACGATTCTCTCCATGGCATGTGGATTTTCTCCGAGTGCTCCAGATTCCTCCCACATTCCAGAGACGTATGGATTAATAGGTTGTGGGCATGTGATGTTGGCACTGGAAGCATGGCGACACTTGTTGGTCATTGACATAAATGACACATTTCACTAGTCTCAATGCACATGTAAAGCTAATCTCTCAGTTTTGTGAGTTTCATGATATTCAGGGCCATCAACTCAACAAACCACTAATGTAAACATCCTTTGCTGTGAACACCAAACCCAGAACTCAAACCCATAACTGACAGCACCAGTGTCACACCTTCCTTCCTTTATACTGGCTACATCCTCTCTACACTTTCAGTAGGGTCTCAGCCTGAAACACTGACTACTCCTTTGTCTCCACAGATGCTGCTTGACCTGCTGGGTTCCTCCAGCAACTTGTGCTTTTGCCCCAGACCCCAACATCTGCAGTCTCTTTAACACCTGCAGGGTGCACTTCAATCCAAGCCAATAACCATTTAGAGCTGTAAAAACCTTGATTATAAACATCAAAACGAATTGCTTCATAAAACCTTTTACCACATTACTTAGAATAGTGTTGTATGAACAGGAAAGACTTAATTAGAAAACAATTTAATTCCTGTACACTGACCCCTATGTCACCATCAACTCTCCTTCCTCTCAAACCTGGGGAGAGATCAGTTACCCAAGGGAAAGACCTTTGCGACCTTATCTTGATTCAATGCGTCCAGCAATATTTCACATCCAATGTAACAAGCTATTCAGTAAATTACTAGGATATTTCTATGAATGAGGTTGGCAATCTGTTCATCCATTAGAGTCTGGAGAGCATAAAGTTTGCTTTCCTGTCTGCCAATTTTGGATGGGCCTGGTTTTGCAATTTTGGAAAGATGGTATGGTTGGGGTACTCATCAGAAAAGTACTGCAGCCCAAACATTTTCCAAACGCTGAAGGTGATCAGGATTTGTTCCCATTATTGCAGTTAGATAGCCCATAAAGTTCTCGCATCAATGCACCTTACCACAGTCTCTATTCTACCCTCAACTTTCACTTAGAAACACCTCAGAGACTCCGTCAGGGAAATGAAGGACCTGAATCGATTAGTTACCAGTTCAGACTCTACAATGATCTGTGCCATCACACTACTTTGAATAAGCACTAGAACCAAGATAAATGAGCTTCCACCATAATGTGATCTCCTAGAAAGTCCAGGAAAATTCTTTGTAAGCTGATCAAATTTGTGCCACTCCCATTGCAGGCAGGTACAGAGTTTTACCAGGATGCTGTTTGGATTAGAGGGTACGAACTATTAGAAAATATGGGAACAACTGTGTTATTTTCTTTTGAGTGTTGGAGGCTGAAAGGACACAGGATAGAAGTTTTTAACGTGACAGGTATAAACATGACGGTTGGAATCTAGATAGACGCGTCAAATAGAACAGGCATACATTTAAGGCGGGATGGGGAATTTGAGAGATGTGCAGGGCGTTTTTTGTAGTGTTGAAAACATTTGATAATACCATTTGAACATTATAACATTTGAAAATATTTGATGAGGCTTTTAGATATACACAAATATGTAGAGATGGAGATCTATGATCATGAGCAAGCAGAAGAGATTGAGTTTAATTAAGCACTGTGTTCGGCAAAGCCGTCGAGGACAGAAGGGTCTGTTCCTGTGCTGCACTGTTCTACGTTTCTGAAACAATGGGTAGCGGGCCCAAAGACCCTGACACTTCAACAACCAACTGTCATCTACAAGACAAACATAAACCCACACCTCCGCTAACATATGCAGCTGGTAATCACTAGATCTTGTCGAAAGATATTCCATGTACCATGTTGGGCTGTTGTAAACCGGTGAATTTAACGTTCAACGCCTTTCTGGCGTCACCCCAAGTCAGTCAGGAACCCTTTATTCTTCCAAACACCCCACCAACCCCATCCTTTTGGCGATCACTCCTAACTGCTAAGACTTCACGTCCAGATCCCTCTTCAAATTTGACTTCTGAAGCAGCGCATCTTTTCAGTATCTTATTCATTGCCTCTATCCTAGTGACGTCTCTGCAACTGACAACGGCCGACTCTCCGCAGCTGTATTTCTACTCCGATTCTAGGCTCTTGGTACCAGTGAGGTTGTCGATAGGAACAGCCAGAACGTTAAATCCCAGGGCACCTCAGCTAAATCGCATCCATGCAATTGGGAGAACAGGAATCTTCTAAAATGCTTTCCGCAAAATCCCTCGCCTCCTCATCTAACCAGACATGACCCAAGTTAACCTGGCTGCACACTGGGAATCGTCGCATCATCTGAAGCAAATAAAACAATGCTCATAACCATTTTTAAAGTTTTAAACGTCGGAAAGTACTACCGATAAAACATATCGTCCGTGTAACGCGTGGTGCAGACATGACGTACACGATCCATGAGGGGTTTAAGCTACTGTTCAGCTTGCACCACCCCGGTGAACTGAATACAAGCAGGGACAATTGCGGTGGTAACCAAACATGCCGTGGGGGCGAGGACTGGAGGAAACAGAACTAGGAAAGATAAAAACAGTCAGTGTTCTTGTGCCACAAAGACAGAGGATCATTGAAACGCTCCGCAGTAAGGCAGCCCCGGCGAGGTATACAGGGGACTCGTTACCGGTTTTTTTTTGCTTACTGAGAGAGTGGGAGAGACTGAGCCGCAGTCTGCATCCGACTGAGTGCAGGCGTTGTGTTTTTTTAAAAACGTGGTGGGGGGGGTGCTGAATTGCAGCAATTACCCAGATTGCAGCCCCGCTCTGCGTTAAAACGCAGGGTTCGTCATTGAAGCACAGAAATAGCGGTAGATTGAGAGTGGCTGGATTGAGGACCAACAACAAAAGAGATCCATCCCCGTCTCCTCTTCGCTCAGAGAGGGGACTTGGGGGGTGGGGGGGGGGAATCTCTGCCCGAGTCACTTACCCCCGCGATGAGAGATGTGCCGGCACCTGAAGATCTGGCGCTTCTTGCTGTGCAGCAGCGTCGGGCACTTGAAGAACAGAGCCGACGAGAGGATGTAACCGCCGAGAGTGGAGAGGAGGTAGAGCGTGGCTGACATTGCTGCAGTCGGCTCGGCGCCGTCGCTTCACACGGGAGAAGGAGAGAGAGAGAGTGAGAGATAGGAGGGAAAGGGATGGGATGGGTTGGGAGGGGAAAGGTGAGGGAGTGTCAACACGACGAGGAAAACCGCCGCGCTCACAAACAGCAGGCGACCGGCGCTCACCACCGCCCGGCCCACCTCCCGCGCCTGCGCGCACGGAAACCGCCGGCTCGCGCTGCCATTGGCCATTCGCCGCTGATTGCGCAGCCACCCACGCAACCACGTGCTCGCCGGCCCTAGCCCCGCCCACCCAATACAACAGCCGCCCCTCGCGCATGCGCGCCCACTTGCCTCCCTCGGGCTGCCCGTTTAACACCGTTGTATCCGCAATCAGCACCGAGGAAATAAGAGGGGAAGAAGACTTCGAACCTGCTCCACTAGTCATGGTGGATCCTTCATTGCAAAATTTCCTCAGTTTCCAAAATGCTATCCATTCTTACATCGAATACCCTGAATGAACCTCCACAGCACTGCTCTAGAGAATGGCAAAGATTCACTGTACTCGTCTGGAGACACAAACCTTGAGTTAATGCCAATCATTAAACGGTTGTTTATACAAAACCTAGTCTGTTCCTTCCACAATCCCATCAACTGCTCCACTGCACCCCAAGACAGACTCTCACTGGGGCCGCTTAACCCATCAATCGACACATCATCGGGAGGTGGGAGAAAACAGAAGGACTTGGAGGAAATCCAGGGAGTTCACACTGATAGTACTGGAGATTAGGATTAAACTTCGAACATTGGAGCCGGGAGTAGTGGCTCTGCTACCTGGGTACAGGGATCATGATTCATACGGCTTGGCTGAAGAAATTTCATTTCATCTGTTCTGAACGCTTGATCCATTATATTGAGATTTCCCTACATCTTCCAGCCAGAAGAATTATCCTAACATCCACTTCTCACTCTTCCAAATTCAAACCAGTTAGGACAAGTCTGCCTAATCCCTCTTCTTTAACAAATCCACCAACTCGGCAGGAACCAATACGATAATCTTTAACTCTGCACAGTAGTTACAATGTTTACAAGGCATTTTTTACGGGTACATGAATAAAACAGGGGTTCCCAACCTGGGGCCCACAGACTCCTTGCTTAATGGTATTGGTCCATGGCACAATAAAAGGTTGGGAACCCCTGACCAAGAAGGAGATTGTCAATTTATAGAAGGTATCTATAAATTTGCTGACAATACAACCACTATTGGTAGAATTTCAGGTGGTGACGAAAGGGCATATAGGAGTGAGATATGCCAACTAGTGGAGTGGTGCCACAGTAACAACCTGGCACTCAATGTAAGACGAAATAGCTGATTGTGGACTTCCAGAAGGGTAAGACAAAGGAACACATACCAATCTTCATACAGGGATCAGAAGTCGAGAGAGTGAACAGCTTCAAGATCCTGGGTGTCAAGATCTCTGAGTACTAACCTGGTCCCAACATATCGATGTAGTCATAAAGAAGGCAAGACAGTGGCTATACTTTATTAGGAGTTTGAAGAGACTTAGCATGTCAACAGATACACTCAAAAACTTCTATAGTTGTACTGTGGAGAGCATTCTGACAGGCTACATCGCTGTCTGGTATGGAGGGGTACTACACGGGACCAAAAGAAGCTGCAGAAAGTTGTAAATCTAATCAGCTCCATCTTGGGTACTAGCCTACAAAATATCCAGAACATCTTTAAGGAGTGGTGACTCAGAAAGGTGGCATCCATTATTAAGGACCTCCAGCACCCACGGCATGCCCTTTTCTCACTGTTACCATCGGGTAGGAGGTACACACTCAGCGATTCAGGAACAGCTTCTTCCCCTCTGCCATCCAATTCCTAAATGGACCTCGAAGCTTTGGACACTACCTCACTTTTTAAAAAACGTACAGTATTTGTTTTTGCACTTTTTAAAATCTATTCAATATACACAATTGATTTACTTGTTTATTTATTTTTGTTTATTTTTTTTCTCTACTAGATTATGTATTGCATTGAACTGACGCTGCTAACTTAACACATTTCATGTCACATGCCGGTGATAATGAACCTGATTCTGAAATGTAGGTAAGTGGGACTGTTTTAAGATGAACATCTTGGTTGAGATGGGTCGAAGGGCCTTTTCTGTGCTGTGTGACAATGTACTCCTTCAGTAAAGGCTGGAAACATTCAGCAAGTCAGGCAGCATCTCTGAAAAGAGAAACAGTTTATCTCCCCCCAGAAATAGGGAATACTGTAGATGATGGTAGTTAGAGCAAAATGCAAACTACTGGAAGAAATCAGTGGGTCAAGCAGCTTCTGTGGAGACAAAGAATAAAATCAGTATTTGGGATTGACACTATCAGAATTGGGAGTGTAGAGCAGGGGTTCACAACCTGGGATCTACAGACGCTTTGCTTAATGGTATTGGTGTAGAGGGAAGATAGCCAACATAAAGAGGCAGGGCTGATGGAAGTGAGGTGATTTTTCAGGTGAAGACCTTTGGTCACAACTGAGAAAGGTAGAAGACGAGGTACCTTTAAACTGCAGAGAGAAAGAGTAACTCAGATATCCATTTACTATGTTTTGATAAAACATTTTGGAAAAGTTATGATTTTATACCTACTGTAACATGTATGTCAGACATGAAGGAGATGAAAGAGGAATATTGCAGTTTATCCTGTCCTGGCAACCTTTTCCCTGGATCTTTTTTCACAAGAGCCACACAAATCTATTACTTATTTGATTCTTTTTACCTTTAGGGAATATGTATTTGTTGTAATTTATTACTACACTAAACTAAATAGAGTTGAAAGTACAGAGGAGGATATCAAAAAGCTCCAAGGGGATATTAACAAGCTGAGAGAGCGGGTGTGAATGTAGCAGATGGAACTTAATGTTTAAAGATGCAAGGTTATTCACTTTGATGCACACAAAAGTGGAATATTTGTCAAACAGCGAGAGACTGGGGAGTGGTAGTGGACAAATTGACCTGAATGTTCTTGTAAACAAGTAACTGAAGGTCAGAAGGTGAGCGATTAGAAAGGCAAATAGTATGTTAGCCTTTATTATGAGAGTATGATTTCAGTAATAAAAAATATCCTATTGCCATAACAGAGGGCCCTGGGGAAACCACATCTGAAGGAGTTTCCATACCCAAGCAAGGATGTATTATATATGCGCTCGAACGAGAGTGCAGTGAAAATTCACTGGGCTGGTTCAGAAAAAAATGGCAGGTTAGGAAAATGTGGAGAGGCAGAATAGACTGGAACTGTATTCTTTAGGAACTGAAGAATGAGATCTCATCAAAACATGCTAAATTCTTTTAAGTGATTCACGAGCTCGATCCAGGGGGGTTGCTTCCACTGACAGGGGATTTAGGATGAGGGGGCACACTTTTGAGAAAAAGTGGGAGGGAACTATGATGGAGATGAGGAGAAATAATGTCACTCAGCAGATGGTGAGCTTCCACGGCTACTCTGGAAACTCAATCATTCAATACACGGACTGATATTAAGAAAATAAAGGGATGTGGGGGACAGTGCTGAGAAATGACACTGAGCGAGACCAACCATGAGCTTAATGAAACGAGGGGTGGCCGAGTGAGCTAGGGCTTTTCTCCTTGGAGCAAAAGAGGATGAGAGGAGACTTGATAGAAGATGAAGAGGCACTGAAAGAATGGACATCCTTTTCTTCATGGAAGAAATGGCTAATACTAGAGGGCATAATTTTAAAGTGATTGGAGGAAAGTAAAAGGCATCCGTTAGTCTTGTGAGACTGTGGTTCTGCGCCTGGAAAGTCTTCACCCTCCAGGGTGCGGGCCTGGGCAAGGTTGTATGGAAGACCAGCAGTTGCCCATGACTGCAAGTCTCCCCTCTCCATGAGACCAATGTTCTCCAAGGGAAGGGCATTAGGACCCATGCAGCTTGGCACCAGTGTCATCGCAGAGCACTGTGTGATTAAGTGCCTTGCTCAAGGACACAACACGTTCCCTCAGCTGGGGTTCGAACTCACGACCTTCAGGTAGCTAGTCCAATGCCTTAACCACTTGGCCATGTGCCCACAGGGGGGATATCAGAGGTGTTTTTTTTAATACACAGAAGTCTGTGGAACACACCTCCTGGGATGGTAGAGGCAGATATATTAGGGACATTTAGGAGACTCTGAGAGAGGTGCATGGATGAGAGTGAAATGGAGGGCTATGTAGGAGGGAAGGGTCAGGTTGATCTTAGTATAGTTAAAAAGGCCAGTACAACATCATGGGCAAAAGGGCCTGTACTGCACTGTGATGTTCTATGAAACAGCTTGTTGGCTATTTTGTATTGTTGAGAAAACATTGCACATCTCCAAATATTTTATCAATAGCACTGAGTAAATGCAGAACAGGAGAGATTGATGATAGATAACCAGATAATCATAGTCAACACCTCAGCACCAGTTAATTTCCAGTATTAGCAAAGTAATTGTTTAATCTTCATGTTCATTTTACCTGAAGGTATTGTCTGCCATGTTGATTAGTCTAAA
The DNA here is from genome assembly GCF_963921235.1 of Mobula hypostoma. NCBI lineage: Eukaryota > Metazoa > Chordata > Chondrichthyes > Myliobatiformes > Myliobatidae > Mobula > Mobula hypostoma. Next base: position 8,094,166 of record NC_086119.1, read on the forward strand.
GTGCAGAAGCGGGGGCAGCAGAATGTATTCAAATATAGTACAATCTATGCAAAGTAGTTCTAAAGTGAAAGACATGATATCCACCCTGAACTGTGTAAGTTTATGATATGAGCTTTAAAATAAGATCATGTACAACCAGTAATCTATGATTATATGTTGCCCAGAAATATCTTTGCATAAATTGCGCTTCATTCAAACTACGTTAAATGGAAAAGTATAGTTCTTGAAAAGCCTTTAAGTGTCGCTGAGACTTGAGAAACAAACATCTATACAGAATCAATATTTTTAAAAAAACATTCATTAGGCTGCTTAGTATATAACTTCAGCCAAAATAAATCTTTTTCTCCCCACTAATCTCCTTTCCTGCACCTACCCCTGGCAAGAGGCCAAGTGCTACACCTGCCCATTCACCTCCTCCCCTCATCTCCATTCAGGGCCCCAAACAGTCATTCCAGGTGAGGCAACACCACCTACGATCTGCTGTGGTCCCTATTGTATCTGGTGCCCCCGTTGCGGCCTCCTCTACATTGGTGAGATGCATCGTAAATTGGGGGACTGCTTCGTTAAGCACCTCCGCTCCATCTGCGAAAAACAGAACTTCCCGGTCGCCAAACTTTTTAATTCCAATTCCGCCATGGTAAAAAACAAATCACACCCCTTCTCTTCTGCTATTCTTCATTCTGGCCTCTTACCTCTTCTCACCCATCCCTCCTTCTTTCCCTACTCCCCTCTTATCAGATTCCTTCCTCTCAAGTCCTTTACCTTTTCCAGCCACCTGGCTTCACCTATCCACCTTCTAGCTATCCTCCTTTCGCACCCCCACCCCGCCTTTTTTTATTCAGGAGCCTGCTCCCTTCCTTTCCAGGCCTGAAGAGAAGCCTCAGCCCAAAATGTTCATTTCCATGGATGCTGCCTGACCTGTTGAGTTCCTCCAGCATGTTGTGTTTCCACTATCTACAGTATTTCTTGAATTTTTGTTTTTTTTCTTGTTCAGTTTTGACATACTCCATGCAGTGCCTTTTAAAATGCTGTATTCTCAATTTATGCTCCAGTATAATGACAATTCCATGCCAAACTAAATGCATTGCTTACAATGGATGGAACTAGACAACATTTTTTGAGTGGAAAATGCAAAACTCTATCTGAAAGCCATACCCTCTTCCCACTTGTGGCATTACAAATGCAAATAACCTAAAGGTTCAAATTTTAGGCTTGGGTTTTCTGAGTTTGAGACAAAAATTTAAATTGTCACTTAATTTCTACCTAGAAATATTAATCCACCCACCTTTAAAAGTTAAGGCTACCTTGGACAAGTTCAATGAATACCCGAATATTTAAAACATTTAGAACGGTACATGGATAGGAAAGGTTTAGAGGGATGTGGGCCAAACTCAGGCAAATAGGACCAGTTCAAATAGGCAGCTTGGTTGACATGGATAAGAGGGGCCAAAAAGCCTCATTCCACGCTGTTTAACTATCGAAGTATAACACTCTTATTACAAAATGGAACCTCTCCTCCCCTCCCCCCTCCATCCCAACATCCTTTTGATTTATATTGATGACAACCTTATTTTTAGACAAACTAGGCAGTTTTTCCTTCCATGAATCCAAAATAAGCAATTTCCCTTCTCAGCAACTCTTTGCAGACACAGTGACCACCTCCATTGTACATGCTATTGTAATGCAGCCCTTTTAGTATTGATGACACTATTTTCAACCATTAAGCTATATTCAGATGCTGACAGATACTGTCCTTATTTTTTTTCAGGATACAGCCTCTGTATCAAAAGTGTTTTTTCTCCCCCCATGCCACAGAGCAAGCTAAATGATAACTTGTTCATGTTAAGCTTAAAATGCCATGGCGGGACTGGGAGCCAATCTGGTCCAGAAAACCTTTGTTGTTTCCAGCCAATGCCCAGATATAGTGAAGGTAAGCTACTTAAAAATCTCAGAAACAAGTGCTGAATGTTTCCTTCTCAAGGGGAATTAAAGAGAAATGCATTTGCTGAACAGTACAAACAGTATTATCAGTCCTTTTCAGAACAAAAAGATTAATGGAGCCACCTCTCAACATGAAAAACAAAAGAAAGCACAAAGCGTCTTTATCCTGAAACATTAACCCGTTTCCCTTTCCTAGGCACTGCTTCATAAGTTGCGTTTCCAGTATTTTGTTTGTCAATGACGTGCATTTATGACACTCCTTTACGATACATTTATGATACACCCAAGGTGTTTCACAGGAATACAACAAAGAAAAGAGAACAGATGATCAGCAGCTGGGTCAAAGGTAGCTTTTAAGCAGCATGTTAAATAAGCTAACAGAACAGTGAATAGGCAGAAAGATTTAAGAGGGTTTTCCCAAACAGGGAAGGAGTATAGGGAGACAAGAGCGGGCACTGAGTGCACAATTTGAGGGGCATTTTTATCTTGGAGAGTTGTGGAGCTGGACTAACATCATTAGGGGCAGGAGAGACAATGGTGAATATTTAAAAGCAAGGATGAAAATGTTTTAAATGGTAAGCTGCTGAATAGAAGGTGCAAGTTAGGAAGCAGGCAGCATAGTTTTGGAGGAGTTAAATCTTATTGACGCTGGAAAAAGGGATACTGACAAATCAGCAATTAGAATAATTGGAGTTGAAAACAGCAAAAGATTAATAAGGGTGCAGTTTCAACCATAATGCAGTTGGAGGGAGACTGACAAGTAACGAGTTCAAGCAATATTACAAGGAAGTATGCAATTCCTCCACATAGGAAGTAAAATATATTGATTGTAAAAACCTGTACTTGGACTCATTTCATACTTGGTTGTATAATTTAATATCAAAACTTTGAAACTTACATTAAATGGTTACTTGTTACATTCACCTTAATGCGGCTACAGAATTTCTTTGCATTGAATACAACTCAGACCTCCCATCCTTCCACCTCCAAGAAACACAGTTTTACAAATACAAGTTTGCAGTGGGCTGAACAAATTTTCTGGATTAAACCACAGCCAAAAGTCAACACCTAATTTCTAACTCACTGAAACTACCTGGTTTGGACTTGCAATTGAAGATATGAAAGGCTCTTAAATCAGATCCAGGTAGCATTTGGTCAGTGTAGCTATGGTGATCAAATGGTTGATCAGGAGCTCTACAGAAGTCACTGAGCTCCTGAGCTACATGCATTATGTAACACAGGTTTAATGTGATATCACTGAGATAACCTTCTCTCATCATAAATAATAAATTAGTCAACAGACCACAAACTGCACTTACAACTGTCCTTCAAAATAGTATTTTGACTGGTATCTGTAAATTCATCAGTTTGGTCGAGCAGCTTACGTAAGGTTAGTTGACTCTTTGATAAAATTGTAACATTAACCAACACCAATTTGAATGTAAACTTCTGTTCCACCACCTTGAGTCACGCTACAGAGCTAGCAACCATTACCACTGCTAGCCTCTTTGGAAGGAGACCAGATATCATGTTAGTTTCTGATAGATAATGCATGGGTAATCCAAGGACCTATCCCTGTGGATTTGCATTTTAATGTTGGATTTATAACACAAAATTTTAGCTATCAAGAGTACACCAACATCAGATCTTCCTCAGAAAGAACACTGCACATGTTAATGTAAACTTCAGAGGCTGCATTCAATGCTTGTTATCTCACCAATGCTGATTCCATCCAATTCAGATCTTCCCATTAGCACATGAATACCATTTAGCATGCCAAACCCTCTAAACAATCGCATGAGTAAAAGTCATTCCAGGACATGAAAAGGTTCCTTCAACAAAAGAAAAATCCTTCTCAAAATATAGCTAGCAGTCTCAAAGTTTGGACAGCTACCACACTCCTTGATTGGAGCATCAGAATTTCTAAACACCAGATTAGCTATGTTTTGTGTTGTCTGGTGTTGATTTCTTGGGACAGGGCTTGTTAAGTTAGGGACACTTTCTCTACAACTGACCTGGAAAACTCTGTCATTGCAACTCCTGATTATCATTAGTAAAATCAAGTCAGTTCAACCACTGAGGGGTAAATATAAATTCCAAAGTTTACTCATCTGACCAAGGTTCCAATTAACTTCATAAATTAAAACCCCATTTCAAGCGTTTTAAAGGCTCATTTCGTGAAAGACTTGCATTGGTGTTAAGCCCCTGTCCGGGGCACTTTTATCATGTTCTTGGATATCGGGACAGTCAACATGAGCATCTCATTAACCTAAGATTTCATTCTCAATTATTGAATCATTATAGGGAATATTAAAAATGGAGATGAATGGGAGAACTAGCATCTGAAAACTACTTCCCGCAGTTCAGAGCACCATGGTAGAGTTAAAGACAGAGACAAATTAAATACTCACTGCTACCAAAAGCTATTTTTGTGCAGTGGATAAATGATACCAAAACAACCCAAGGGTGATGAGAGTTTGTCACTTAAGACTCAAGTGCAGTTGAGGATTTGGATGAGGTTATGAATCGTGAAGACCATTAGAACCCTTAATTAAAGTCACAGGCCTTATTTAAATTTTAAAAAGTCCCTTTTGCTGTTTATACTGATATTATGGACATCACTGTCACAATCACATGACTGGTGTCACAATGTCCTCATGAGTTGTCATCTCTCTTCACTACACATGAATGGGAAAGAGCATTTCACCAGAAAAACGAAAGTAGGGTTTCCCTCATAAGGAGAAAAAATAAAATCAGAGGAACTGCAGTAAATTTAATCACAGTTTACCTGGAAAAGCATAGTCACAGACTGTCAGGTGTACAGTAGTGGGAAGTGCCTATATTTTTGGGGTCTGACTTGAATAGAGTCCTTAATCCTTTTGGTCAGAAAATGCATGCTCAGATTTTGCTGACACCTAGGTAGTGCGAGAAAGTAATTCATGCCCACGAGAGCGCTTCATTCAACTTTAATTGCTTGGAGCAGTCCACCGTTCAACCTCTTGTCTCCCCCTATCGAGGAAGTTGTTTAAGAAAAGACAAACATTGTGTAGTCACTGAGGTGTCATCACTGGGGGATAGCTTTAAGGATTCCCCGCTGCACCCGATAACTCATCAGTGACTGGTTTTCTTTGGGGGGGAAGCAGGGTCCACGGTCCGTTACATAGGCATAGGGGAAGCGGAGCACCCAGAGTCCATCTGGTGGCACAGGTATTTCTTGCCTCTCAGGATAAAACACAGGGCAAGGCGGAGGACCAGGCTGAACCTGTAAGGTAAAGAGAAATTAAATCTAATACAGAAAAATCTAAACCCTTACATGTGAAAATTTCTCAATATAAACTTTCCAAGCCAATTGCAAGATTGAAACATGATAAATTACTATGTTTCAAGATCAATTTATTGTCAAGTAAATTATCTAAGTACTTATGTAAATGTCACCATATACTAATTTGAGACTTATTTTGTTGCAAGCATTCACAGTAGATACAAAGAAACATAATAGAATCAACAGAACACACAAAGATGGCCAATTAACCCATGTCTATAAGACAACAAACTGTGCAAATATAAAAATGAGACAGATAGATAGATGAGTTGCCAGTCCTTGAAAGAGTGTCTATGGGTTGTGGAATCAGTTCAGTGTTGAGGCAAGTGAAGTTATCTATGCTGGTTCAGGAGCCTAATGGTCAAAGGGTAGTAGTTGTTCTTAAAGCTGGTGGAATGGGACCCAAGGCTTCTGTACCACCTTCCCAAGGGCAGCAGCGAGAAGAGAGAATGTCTGGATGGAGGATGCTGCTTTCTTGTGGCAGCACTGAGTGTAGAGTCAATTAGTCATCTTTGGTTTTTATCCTTTTGGCTCAGCCTCTTTTGGTGATATATTCCCAGTGAGATGTTGCATACCATGGTTGTTTTAACAATGAAACGGTCAGCTTTCAGCATTATTAAACTGTGAAAGTGATAGCAAGTATTGTTCACACATGCAGAGCTGAAAGTAGAAAGGCTAAAGTCGCTGCCTGCTTTGCCACTCCACATAAAAAATGGTTTTGCAGCTGGGGAGAGGGAGAGGGGGAGAGGGAGAGGGGGAGGGGGAGGGGGAGGGGGAGGGGGAGGGGGAGGGGGAGGGGGAGGGGGAGGGGGAGGGGGAGGGGGAGGGGGAGGGGGAGGGGGAGGGGGAGGGGGAGGGGGAGGGGGAGGGGGAGGGGGAGGGGGAGGGGGAGGGGGAGGGGAGAGGGGGAGGGGGAGGGGAGGGGGAGGGGAGGGGGAGGGGAGAGGGGGGGGAGGGGGAGGGGGAGGGGAGGGGGAGGGAGAGGGGGAGGGAGAGGGAGAGGGGGAGGGAGAGGGGGAGAGGGGGAGAGGGGGGGAGGGGGAGGGGGAGGGGGAGGGGGAGGGGGAGGGGGAGGGGGAGGGGGAGGGGGAGAGGGAGGGGGAGAGGGAGGGGGAGAGGGAGGGGGAGAGGGAGGGGGAGAGGGAGGGGGAGAGGGAGGGGGAGAGGGCAGAAGGCCATTGAAGAAAGAAAAGGGGGAGGAGCACCAGAGGGAGGTTATGGGCAGGTAAGGAGATAAGGGGAGAGAGGGAAAAGGGAATGATGGGGGGGGGGACATTACCAGAAGTTCGAGAAATCGGTGTTCATGCCATCAGGTTGGTGCCTACCCAGATAAGGTGTTACTCCTGCAACTTGGGTGTGGCCTCATCACGACAGTAGGAAAAGCCAGTAGCAGGAGAGTGCAGGTCAAAAATATCCAGAGTGTATAATTCACAAATGAAGAAAAGCAGGTTTGTTGCCAAGCATGGCACAGCAAGTTGATATCAACAAGTATCTAGCAAGCTAATGTTCAGAATGGCTGCCTTTACAAGATAATTAATAGATTACAATTTATAGTAACATTTTCACAACTGAATAATCCACCCCAGAGTAAATGAACTTTACTCTCCCGATACAACATCTTCATTTACAGAAAACAATTTTAAAAAATAAATCTAAGTTCTGTGAAATAGATCTCAAGTTATTGAAAAAAGTAGGCTTGAGGCAACAATTAAAATTTATGAATATAAATGATGTATTATGTCAACACTACAGTTACAAGTTTTTCTAATAGTGGATTCCAGTTAATTGCAATAGATTGGCACCAATATATTTCAGCCCAATTAAGCGGCTGCCCCAATTAGCTAAAATTTCATGGAAATAGTTAAAAAGGTATCAAAAAGACAAAGTACTGTTTAGTTGCGGATATAACAGAGTCTTTTGTGGATGCAATAGGGTCTTTTTAAGAGCCTTGTAGAGCTTAGAAAAATTGAGGGCAATGCACTTGGGAAATTCTAGGCCGGTTTCTAGAGTAGGTTACATGGTCGGCACAACATTGTGGGGCAAAGAGCCTGTAATGTGCTGTAGATTTCTATGTTCTATAATCCTCAAAAGTCAACAACCTTGTGTAAGCTTCAGGAACTTTACAAAACAATGAATGTGGACAAAATTACTTCCAATATCCGCCATAATAGGAAGTATATATTAAGATTTTAATTGCACATAAAACCACAGACATAGGAGCAGAATTAGGCCATTCAGCCCATCAAGTCTTCTCTGCCATTCCGTCAGGGCTGATTTATTATCCATTCTCCTGCCTTCTCCCCATAACCTATCAACCTCCACTTAAAATATATCCATTGACTTGGCCTTCAAAGACATCTGAGGCAATGAATTCTATAGATTCACCACCCTCTTGGCAAACAAATTCTTCCTCATCTCTTTTCTAAAGGGACATCCTTCGATTCTATGATGTCACAATTTAATAATAAATAGTACTTTGATAATAAATTTACTTTGAACTAAGCTTAACCTTGAACTACATCCTCATGTTCAAAATAAATTTATTACCAAAGTATGTGTATATATCACCACATATTTCATCATTTTCTTGCAGGCATATTCAATAATCATAATAGAATCAATGACAGACCACACCAACCTGGGCGTTCGGCCAGTGTGCAAAATAACTAAATGTGCAAATTCATACAGAAAGAAATAAAGCAACAAATATTGAGATCATGAGATGAAGAGTCCTTGAAAGTGAGTTCATATGTTGTGGGAACAGTTTTGCGAAGGGGAAAGTGAAGTTGAGTGAAGTTATTCCCGTTGGTTCAAGAGCCTGATGGTTGAGGGGTAATAACTGTTCCTGAATCTGATGGTGCAAGTCCTGAGGCTTCTGTACCTTCTTCCTGATGGAAGCAGCGAGATGAGAGCATGAACTGGGTGGTGGGAGTCCCTGAGGATGGATGCTGCTTTCCTGTGGATGTGCTCGATAGTGGGGAGGGCTTTACCCATGATGGAATGGACCGTATCCACTACTTCTTGTAGGATTTTCTGTTCACGAGCATTGGTGTTTCTATTCCAGGCTGTGTTATAACCAGTCAACAGATCTCCACCATACATCTACAGAAGTCTGTCAAAGTTTTAGATGTCACGCTGAATCTCCACAAACTCCTAAGGAAGTAGAGACACTGTTGTGCTTTCTTCGTAGTTGTACTTGAGTGCCGGGCCCAGGAAAGGTCTTCTAATACAATAAAAACACTGAGGAGTTTAAAGTTGCTGACGGTCTCCACCCCTGACCCTCCGATGAGGACTGGCTCATGGATCTTTGATTTCCTTCTGAAGTCAACAATCAGCTCTTGACATTGAGTAAGATGTTGCTGTTATACCAGCATTCAGCCAGTTTTTCAATCTCCCTCCTACATGCTGATTCATCACCACCCTTGATTTCTGGTTTGCCACTGTGAAAACCATTTATTGTGATGAATAAGCCAGCCCAATAGCCTCAATAACGTTGGATGTCTGCCACAGCTTTCAACTGAAGTTGAAGCTGGGTAGAAAGGAAATTTGCACAGAAGCAAATCTCTGAATGTCTCTCCCTGGTAATGAGAATTGAGTGCACAGTCAACGCTTCAGCCTTGGGTAAGTCAGCAGCAACTCGACAAAGAAAATCACCTTCGACTCCCCCCTGCAAACTCTGGCACAAAATGCAGACTGACATTCCCAGTAGAAGTGAGGGAATGCAGCTTGAGCTGAAGTGCTGCGTTCTGGATGCAGGTTCAGGTTCTCCCTCAGAGGTGGATGCAGAGGAATTAGTCAGGGAAGAACAGAAAATTTATAATGCAGAAGCCATCTTGCCCCTTTGTATAGATGCCAGTTGAGAAGATCTTATAAGACCATAACACATAGGAGCCGAATTAGGCCATTCAGCCCATCGAGTCTGCTCCAGCATTCCATCATGGCTGATCCCAGATCCCACTCAACCCCATACACTTCCCTTCTCAACACATCTTTTGATGTCCTGACCAATCAGAAAACTATCAATTTCCACCTTAAATATACGTATGGACTTGGCCTCCACGGCAGTCCGTGGCAAAACATTCCACAGATTTACTACTTTCTGGCTAAAAAAAAAATCTATCTTTGGGGTCGTCCCTCAATTTTGAGTCTGTGCCCTCCAGTTCCGGACACCCCCATCATAGGAAACATCCTCTCCACATCTACCTTATCCAGTTCTTTCAATATTCAATAGGTTTCACTGAGATCCCCTGCACTCTTCTAAATTCCAGTGAGTACAAGCCTAAAGGTTGCCAAACACCCATGTGCTAACCCCTTCATTCCCAGAATTATTCTCATTAACTTCCTCTGGACTCCCCTCCAATGACAATACATCCTTTGAGATATGGGGCCTCGAGATGACAATACTCCAAGTGTGACCTGACTGGTGTCTGATAAAGACTCAGCATTATCTCTTTGCTTTTATATTCTAGCCGCCTTGAAATAAATGCCAATATTGTCAATAAATTCCAACACCTTGCAAGGCACAGCCCTCCAAGTACTGATCTAAGAACTCTATAACGTTGATAAGGGTTTGCCTCTACCACTCTCTCAGGCTAATTGCTCCAAATCCTCCCCCCACAAGTAAAGTAATTTTTCCTCAACCATCTTATAATTTTCTAACAATTATATCAAATCCAAGCCCTCTGGTCTTTAACATCTCTGCTTGGGAAGGCAAGACTTTCCTATTTATTCCCTAGACACCATGTAAATGTGTTTGCTTCCATCAGATTTTTCTTCAGACTCCTCTGCTCCAAATTAAAACCATCCCAGCCCTGGTAACATACTCATGCACGTTCTCCAATTGCATGGATTATGGCCACGTTTTTCCAAATAAGCTCTCAACCTCCACCTTTCCCAACCTCCCTGCAGCTTGAGAGGTCCATTTTATACCATAAGACATTGGAGCAGAATTAGGCTATTTGGACCATCGAGTCTGCTCTGCCATTTGATCACAGTTGATTTATTATCCCTCGCAACCCCACTCTCCTGCTTTTTCCCTGTAACCTTTGATGCCCTGACTAATCAAGAGCATATTAACCTCCACTTTAAAAAATACCCAATGATTTGGCCTCTACAGCCATCTGTGGCAATGAATTGCACAGATTCACTACCCTCTGAATAATCAAGTTCCTTCTCATATTTGTTCTAAAGGAATATCCTTCTATGCTGAGGTGGAGCCCTTTGGTCCTGGACTCCCCCACTGTAAAAAAAAAATCCTCTCATATACACTCTATCTAGGCCTTTCAATATTTGATTCTTTCCCACCCCAAACCTCATTCTTCTAAATTCCAGTGAGTAGCACTGTTAAGTACCTGAAAGATTCACTCAATCAAAAGCAATACTCACAACCCATGTCAGCAAGTGCATTTCCATCTTGCCAATAGCAATACATAATTAAAAATCTTATGCTGAGCCTACAGTCCCTGTAATCACAATTTTCAGTCAAGCTTGAGAGTCAATGACCCCACTGCAAATTGCTATGTTAACATCTCCTATACAGTTATGCTCTCCCAGCCGTACGCTCCAGCCTTTAGGTGAATCTGTTGTGTAACTTTCTTTGTCAACACTATTTCCAGATGCATTTTAAAAAAAATCAACTTCTTCCAACAATTTAATGATGCTATCAATACTACATTTTTATTACTACGCCATTTCGAATGTGATGTTCTAGACACCATCTCATCTCAACACCACTGTCGGCAGCAGATATTGTCACATTCTTCCTCTTCTATCATATCACTTAACAGCCCTTTCCAGGTAAAATGCAGCTTTGAAGGGATGCACATCTGCTGCTGGATTCATTTCACAGCTACACTGAGCAAAGGTATCCTAACTGGTTGCATAAGGGCCTGGTGTGGAATCAAAGTTCAAACTACATTTATTATTAAAGTCTGTATTCTATGTACAACCTTGAGATTTGTCTCCCTACAGGCAGCTACTGAACAAAGAAACCCAAAAGAACCCATTAAAAAAAAGCAAACACCTAATGTACAGCAATGCCATGGAATGGAAAAGTCTACAGCCAGTGGTGGACACAGGCAAAACCTGCAAACAATTGCACATATTCACACGGAGCACTGCCACAGAAAGCAGCATCCATCAAGGACCCCCATCATCCAAGCCAAGCCAGGCTCTCTTCTCACTGCTGTCAGACAGGAGGTACAGTAGCCTTGGGTCACACACCAGCAGGTTCAGAAACAGTTACAACCATCAGGCTCCTGAACCAGCACGGTAGAAGGTTGAGGGGGGACTTGATAGAGGTGTTCAAAATTATGAAGGGGATTGATAGAGTTGACGTGGATAGGCTTTTTCCATTGAGAGTGGGGAAGATTCAAACAAGAGGACATGGGTTGAGAATTAGAGGACAAAAGTTTAGGGGTAACATGAGGGGGAACTTCTTTACTCAGAGAGTGGTAGCTGTGTGGAACGAGCTTCCCGCAGAAGTGGTTGAGGCAGGTTCGATGTTGTCATTTAAAGTTAAATTGGATAGATATATGGACAGGAAAGGAATGGAGGGTTATGGGCTGAGTGCAGGTCGGTGGGACTAGGTGAGTGTAGGAGTTCGGCATGGACTAGAAGGGCCGAGATGGCCTGTTTCCGTGCTGTAATTGTTATATGGATGACATCACTCACAAGAACATTATAACTGATTCTACAACCTATGGACTCATGTCACTTAACAGCTCTTTCCAGGTAAAATGCAGCTTTGAAGGGATGCACATCTGCTGCCGGACTTCCTCCCTTACCGCCATTCAGGGCCCCAGACAGTCCTTCCAGGTGAGGCAACACTTCACCTGCGAGTCGGCTGGGGTGATATACTGCGTCCGGTGCTCCCGGTGCGGCCTTCTATATATTGGCGAGACCCGACGCAGACTGGGAGATCGTTTCGCTGAACACCTACGCTCTGTCTGCCAGAGAAAGCAGGATCTCCCAGTGGCCACACATTTTAATTCCACGTCCCATTCCCATTCTGATATGTCTATCCACAGCCTTCTCTACTGTCAAGATGAAGCCACACTCAGGTTGGAGGAACAACACCTTATGTTCCGTCTGGGTAGCCTCCAACCTGATGGCAGGAACATTGACTTCTCAAACTTCCACTAATGCCCCACCTCCCCCTCGTACCCCATCCATTTTTTACTTTTATACACATTTTTCCCCCCTCTCTCTCTTTCTCCCTCTGTCCCTCTCACTATACCCCTTGCCCATCCTCTGGGCTTTTACCCCCCTCCCCCTTTTCTTTCTCCCTAGGTCTCCTGTCCTATGATCCTCTCATATCCCTTTTGCCAATCACCTGTCCAGCTCTTGACATTTTACCTTGACTTTAGGAGACAAATATTACAAACTGCCCATGACAATATCTTTAGAAGTATTGCTTTATCAAAGCACTAAAACTAAACCCTAGGGTAACATGATCTACAGTTGAAGCTGCCCTCAATTTAGAAACCGAATGAAACAAACAAGCTTGCACAGTAAATGGCTCTGGGAGCAATTTAAACTTTGGGCCTCAATACAAATCATTAGGCAATCGTTTTAATGACTCTCAAGATAATTTCATGAGGTCATTTAAATGTTTCACTTGTTTACTTACAACACCCAGTTTCAGTTTAAGTTGTTGCCTAAGAAATCTGATAAGCAGCACTCAAGGTTTGTAATCTTACCTGTGGTGTAAGTATGATCTGTAATGGAGCATCCGGAACCACGATAAACAGCCTCATAAGCTGGGCATAGTGTGGCTTAAGTCCCCGGCCTTGGGAAGGAGAGAGGATATACAGAGGCATGTCTGAGGAAAGGGCTTTGATGGCGGATTCCTTTGGCCCACTCCCCATCACCTTCATGATCTTCTCTGGTCCCGAGCACATAAACCTGCGGCCGCGCGAGTCCTCGTACTCAAAGCCAACAAATGCCCGAGCAATGTCGTCCCTCCGTCTACCTCGGCCGATCACAGTGCTGGCACGCTTGGCTGGTACAGACTTGTTGGGGGCAGGCCAGGAGTTGCTGTCCATGTCCACCTCATCCTCAGACCTAGTTTTTATGACAATGTCCCATGGCATCAGATAGTTTGTCCCTGGTATGAAGCCACTCTGGTCCAGGCCCCTGTGAAAATTGTAAGCTTTGGCAGGGCCCAGTTTGACAAAGGACCAACTGGAAAATTTAGGCAAAAGTCCTTTTGGACAACTGGAATTTAACATTCCAGGTAAGTATTCAACTGTTGAAACCTGCCGATCGACAATGCTGGGCCTTTTCTCTGGTTTACTTTCACCTCCTTGGCCATGAGCGTCAGGGTTATCACCCCCTGCATGAGGGTCAGGGGGAAACGTACCCAGACTGTCCGTGGACTGTCCAAGACTGAGTGCCAAACTGAGACTGGTGCTCTCTCCCTGAGTCTGGGCTTCTTTTTCTTTCATTTTCTCTCCTTCGCCTTCTTGTGGGGGGAGTGTGGATGCAGTGGAATCATTCTTGGCCGGAGCTGGATCAGGAGTGCTGGGCTGGAAGATGGGGAAGTAGAAGTGCTCAAGCTTCCCGCAGCATTTCTCCTCTTGAAGCTGCAAAGGTTTGTTTTTAAAAAGAAAGTCAGATTTGTTCACATCGGCAGTACATTCTTATTACACTATGAGGTTTAGTATTCTCTAATTTTAAATAAGACAAAAAACCTTATTGGCCTGCCCAGAAGATCTCCAGGCCATCAATAAATAGCAATGTCAAAAAATATAGTTTCAATGATCTTGTTTTTAGAACAGTGTGCTTGGGTTTCAAATGCCTCTGGAAAATCCCATCTGGTTACAGAATAATACAGTGGTCTGATGGTGAAGTAAAAGGTTGGAAGAGAAAAAAAATGCAATTGGAAATGGCAAAAAATTATATATAAACTCAAGACAATCTGCAGATGCTGGAAATCCAAAGCAACACACAGAAAATGCTGAAGGAACTCAGCAGGTCAGGCAGTACCTATGGAAAAGAGTAAACTGTCGATGTTTTGGGCCGAGACCCTTCTTCAGGACTCAAGAACTGTCCTGAAGGTCCTCAGCCTGAAACATCAACTGTACTCTTTCTGCTGAATTTCTCCAACATTTTGTGTGTTGCAAAAATGTACATATTTTACTGTAACTTATGGTATATTTTAAGCATTGCACTGTACTGGTGTCACAAAAGAACAAATTCCATGTGTGACGAAAGAGGGTTACAAAAGTACACATAGACTAAGATGTTAACTGTCCTGTGCTAGCACCAGTGGGATCAACAGTTGATCTGCCACCTGTCTTCAGGAGAGAGAGATAAGTAAGACAATGGAGCAGCATTTGGAAATGTTAATGAAGAGACGAGAGAGTTTAACGGAAGGAGACACCGGTCTGAGTATTGTCAAGACCGGCTCCTTTTGAACCCTGAACTGTTTGAAGTGTGGTGGACAGGCGATACCCCAGCAGGGGGATAAAAAGGGGCAGGTTCGCTAAGACATGACACCACAAGGTAACGAGACCCTGGAAGCGGTGCGCCCCCACAAGTCGGTGGGAGTTTTGGAGGTCTGGTCGCAGGACCAGCCATAGACGCACAGGGTGGAAAGATACGATCGGCGGGAACCTGGTGTGTGTCCGCCCTTGCCTGGGTGCCGGGTTCACCGCTGAAGAACGATTGTGTCTGGAACGGAGGGGTCACAGTCAGTGACCTCAGAAGATATTACAAAGGGCTCGCCCGAAAGCTAACTGTGAGGAATATCGAAGGTCTGTTTGGAATCCGATTTGCATATTCATTCGTTCTCTCTCTCTCTCCAACGGCACGACGGCGATTACTGCGAACTGAACTAAACTGAACTCTGTCACTTGTGATTGATCATCTTACCCCTAGACTGCGATAGAGCTTGATTGACCCTATTATCCTAGTTCTGTGTACATGTGTGTTTATTCATTGCTAACCTGTTGCATTTATATCCTTACTATTAGAGTACTGTGTTGCTTATTTCTTTAATAAAACTTTCTTAGTTCCAGTAATCCAGACTCCAACTGAGTGGTCCATTTCTGCTGGTTTGGCAACCCAGTTACAGGGTACGTAACATAAGTGGGGGCTCGTCCAGGATTTTGAATGCTAAATTTGGGACGGGGTAAATTGATTGGGTTAAAATTCCCGAAAGAAAGAAAAGGCAAACAGCAGAAATGGAGATTGAGGAATTTCTAAAGGCGCCAACCTTGGAGGCATTAGAGGATGCCAGGAAAGTGGAATTGGCAGCTGTGGCCAAACGGTTGAATCTTGTTAAGGGGAAGTTGACAATGAGGAGAGAGGAGATATCTATTGGAAAACCTGGTGGAGACGCAGTACAGGTGCAGCTTGAAAAACTGAGACTCGAGTACGAGTTCCGGGTACGGTAGCTAGGACACGAAGAGAAATGGTTAGAACAACAGCGAGAAGAGAGAGAGGGGGACAAACAGTTGGAGCGAGAAGAGAAACAGAGGGAAAGGGAATTCGAGCTGGAGAGGTTAAAGATAAGGGCAGAGCAGGGGCCCATGCCGAACCAAGGTGGAGGGTTCAGGGCAACCCAGGAGGTTAGGCTGGTTCCCCCATTTGACGATACTGATGTGGATCGGTACTTTCTCCATTTCGAAAAAGTTGCTGCAAGTCAGGACTGGCCGAGGGATAAGTGGGCTGTTTTGCTTCAGAGTGTACTTAAAGGGAAAGCCCAACAAGCTTACTCGGCTTTGTCTGCGGAAGATGCCCAGAGGTATGAGGTGGTGAAAGAGGCCATCCTCAGGATTTACGAGTTGGTCCCGGAGGCATACCGGCAGAGATTCCGGAATGCGAGGAAACAGTGGGACCACACGTATTTAGAGTTTGCCCGTGAGATGCAGACATATTGTGAGCGTTGGTGCGCCTTGAAGGGGGTAGAGGGGGATTATGACAGACTGCTACAGCTGATCCTGATTGAGCAGTTTAAAGGTTGTGTCCCTGAAGGTATGAGACCCTACCTAGATGAGAAAGAGGCAGCCACGTTAGCCGCAACTAAGTTAGCGGATGAGTACGCGTTGACGCATAAAATGAAGTTTGCCCCGAGTAAAGGCTACCAAAAGGGTAGTCAGGACGGCGGGGAGAGTCCGCCGGATAAGTCAGTAAGTAAGCCGGGGACTAGTGAGAAGGATAAGGTAGACCGGGAGCAGTCTGGTAGGAAGTCTCCTGGGGTCGTATATTACAATTGTGGGAAAGCCGGACACTTTGCGTCCAGGTGCTTTGCCCCAAAGGAGACGGGAAAAGGAAAAACGACGATTTCAACTGGCTGTATTGAGCTGGTAAACAAACCGCTAGGAGAGGAAAGGTCTGCAAAAGTTCAGGAAGGGCGCAAGAGGTTTATCTCGGCTGGATTGGTGTCGGTGAATGAGGGGTTAAACCCAGTTCCAGTGCGGATGTGGAGAGACACGGGAGCGTGTAAGTCATTGATATTGAAGAGTGTGTTAGAGTTTAGTTCAGAGACCCAGACTGGGAAGGTCAGGGTCAAAGGTATTGGGGAAGGGACAGAAGCAGTACCTTTGCACCAGATACACCTACAAAGCAACTTGGTCTCTGGACTAGCCACGATCGGGGTGAGGCCCGAATTACCATTGAAAGGCGTGGAAGTCTTGCTCGGTAATGACCTCGCAGAGGGAATTGTTTTCTCGGCAGTGAGATTGACAGGTCAGCCTGTCAGCATTAAGGCCCCGCTCATGGACTCACAGGTTCATCCTGTTTGCGCAGTGACTCGCTGTATGTCCAGAGAGACTGCTGAGATGTTTCTACCAGCCTTGTACGAGGAGGGGGTGGTGTTACGTACCCCGTAACTGGGTTGCCAAACCAGCAGAAATGGATCACTCAGTTGGAGTCTGGATTACTAGAACTAAGAAAGTTTTATTAAAGAAACAAGCAACACAGTACTCTAATCAAAAGGATAATAAATGCAACAGTTCAGCAATGATAAACATACATGTACACAGAATTAAGATAACAGGATCAATCAAGCTCTATCGTTGTCTAGGGGTAAATGACCAGTTTCAAAGTGACGCAAAGTTCAGTTCAGTTCGCAGTAATCGCTGCCGTGGCGATGGACAGTGGGGGGGGAAGGAGAGAGAGAGCAAAACGAATGAATATTCAAGGCTTCCACACAGACCTTCGCAGTCAGCTTTCAGGCGAGTCCTTTGTGATGTCATCTGAAGTCACCGACCATGACCCCTCCGTTTCCAGATACGATCGTTTCCCTGCGGTGAACCTGGCACCCAGGCAAGGGTGGACACACACCAGGTTCCCGCCGATCGTGCCTTTCCACCCTGTACGTTTATGGCCTGGTACTTCCCACCGACTTGTGAGAGAGACACCGCTTCCAGGGTCTCGTTACCTCGGGTGTCGTGTGTGTGACCTGCCTTAGCGAACCTGTCCCTTTTTATCCCCCTGCTGGGGTATCGCCTGTCCATCACTTCAAGCAGTTCAGGGTTCAAAGGGGGAGCCGATCTTGACAGCTCTTAATTCCCAGGTAAGTGACCTTGGCGTGGCCAAACTCATTTTTTCCGAGGTTCACTATCAAGCTGGCTTCAGACAGCCGTATTACATTGCCAATACACACCTCTGTGTTCGTCAGCCCTTTAGTCACTGAATTACTCATTCTATATGGGTGTTGCTCGCTAGACTGCCCTAGTGTAACAGACACCACCCAACATCCCAGTTCTTTGCATCGCCTCGGGACAATCAAACACACGTGTGAGAGTTGTTTAATTATCTCTCCTATAGAGTCGCTTTGTTCGGGGATTAAGGGAAAGATCTTATCAGCAGCGCTGGCTAAAACAATAGCCTTCTCCCATCTGGTCGATACCATACTCATCTTTTCAAAATGGTTTTTTTCTCTTATCAGGGGGACCCTAGCTTCATTGATTTCCGCGCTAACACCGACTAGGTTTGTTAGCATATCAAAAGCCTGTGACCGTCTCAGTTTGCGTCGGCCATAATCAATAACATCCTTCCTCCTGGGCAGCTAGTAAACCTCTTTCACGATTCCACCAACTGTTTCCTCCAGCACTGCAAAATGTCCACCGGGGGGTACCTTGGGGGCCAGGTTAAAAACCTCATCCCCATAACTCTTTTGCACCACCCCCCATTCCTCATCTGCGGGTACGGTACTTGGTTTCCCTTTCTTCCTTAGCACTTCCTCCTCCACACAATAGCCTACTAGTTCCCTTGTCAAGTCTGTGTCAGAGAGAGCTGTCTCTGCCAAAACCATCAGCCCCTCGTCTCGCTCCTGCGTCTGCACAAATTCTTTCCTGGCTAATGCTATGTCTGTCCCAGCTCCCTCACTACCTCTTGCCTCACTACACTCCTTCTTTTCACTTTCTACCCCCTTCTCGTACAAGGCTGGCAGAAACGTCTCAGCTAAATTTACTACCACGGTCCCGTGATGAACCTGTGAGTCCATGGGGGGGGCCTCAATGCTGGCAGGCTGACCTGTCAATCTCACTGCTTCGAACACGATTCCCCCGGCGAGGTTATTACCGAGCAAGACTTCCACGCCTTTCATCGGTAATTCGGACCTCACCCCAATCGTGACTAGTCCAGAGACAAGATTGCTTTGTAAGTGTATCTGGTGCAAAGGGATTGCCTCTGTCCCTTCCCCAATACCTTCGACCTTGACCTCCCCAGTCTGGGTCTCTGAGCTAAACTCTAATACACTCTTCAGTATTAGTGACTGACACGCTCCCGTGTCTCTCCAGATCCGCACTGGAACTGGTTTTAACCCTTCCTTCACCGACACCAATCCGGCCGAGATAAACCTCTCGCGCCCTTCCTGAACTTTGGCAGACCTGTCCTGTCCTAGCGGTTCGTTTACCAGCTCGATACAGCCAGTCAAAATCGCCGTTTTTCCTTTTCCCGTCTCCTTCTTTGGGGCAAAGCACCTGGACACAAAGTGTCCGACTTTCCTGCAATTATAACAGACGACCCTAGGAGACTTCCTACCAGACTGCTCCCGGTCTACCTCATCCTTTTCACTAGTCCCCGGCTTACTTTCTGACTTATCCGGCGGACTCTCCCCACCGTCCTGACTACCCTTTTGGTAGCCTTTACTCGGGGCAAAGTTCATTTTATGCGTCAACGCATACTCATCCACTAACTTAGCAGTTGCGGCTAACGTGGCTGCCTCTTTCTCATCTAGGTAGGGTCTCATACCTTCAGGGACACAACCTTTAAACTGCTCAATCAGGATCAGCTGTAGCAGTCTGTCATAATCCCCCTCTACCCCCTTCGAGGCACACCAACTCTCACAATATGTCTGCATCTCACGGGCAAACTCTAAATACGTGCGGTCCCACTGCTTCCTCGCATTCCGGAACCTCTGCCGGTATGCCTCCAGGACCAACTCATAAATCCTGAGGATGGCCTCTTTCACCACCTCATACCTCTGGGCATCTTCTGCGGACAAAGCTGAGTAAGCTTCTTGGGCTTTCCCTTTCAGTACACTCTGAAGCAAAACAGCCCACTTATCCCTCGGCCAGTCCTGACTTGTAGCAACTTTTTCGAAATGGAGAAAGTACCGATCCACGTCGGTATCGTCAAATGGGGGAACCAGCCTAACCTCCTGGGTCGCCCGGAACCCTCCACCTTGGTTCGGCACGGGCCCCTGCTCGGCCCTTATCTTTAACTTCTCCAGCTCAAATTCCCTTTCCCTCTGCCTCTCTCTCTCTTCTCGCTCCCATTGCCTCTCTTTCTCTTCTCTCTCCAACTGTCTCTCTCTCCCCCTCCTGCCTTTCTAACTCTTTCTCTTTCCTTTCTAATTCTCTCTCCTCCTGCCTTTCTAACTCTCTCTCTTTCTCCCGCCTTTCTAACTGCTTCTCTTCGTGTTCTAACTGCTGTATCCAGAACTCGTGCTCAAGTCTCAGTTTTTCAAGCTGCACCTGTACTGCGTCTCCAGCAGGTTTTTCAATAGACACCACCTCCAGCTCGCCTTGGGGAAACACACCTTTAGATACATAGTGCTCTACGATAGCTCTGTGCATCTCCTCTCTCCTCATTGTCGGCTTCCCCTTAGCAAGATTCAACCGTTTGGCCACAGCTACCAATTCCGATTTCCTGGCATCCTCTAGTGCCTCCAAGGTCGGCGCCTTTATAATTTCCTCAGCCTCCATTTCTGCTGTTTGTCTTTTCTTTCTTTCAGGAATTTTGACCCAATCAATTTACTCCGTCCCAAATTTAGCGTTCAAAATCGCGGACGAGAACCTCACTTATGTTACGTACCCCGTAACTGGGTTGCCAAACCAGCAGAAATGAATCACTCAGTTGGAGTCTGGATTACTAGAACTAAGAAAGTTTTATTAAAGAAACAAGCAACACAGTACTCTAATCAAAAGGATAATAAATGCAACAGTTCAGCAATGATAAACATACATGTACACAGAATTAAGATAACAGGATCAATCAAGCTCTATCGTTGTCTAGGGGTAAATGACCAGTTTCAAAGTGACGCAAAGTTCAGTTCAGTTCGCAGTAATCGCTGCCGTGGCGATGGACAGTGGGGGGGAAGGAGAGAGAGAGCAAAACGAATGAATATTCAAGGCTTCCACACAGACCTTCGCAGTCAGCTTTCGGGCGAGTCCTTTGTGATGTCATCTGAGGTCACCGACCGTGACCCCTCTGTTTCCAGATACGATCGTTTCCCTGCGGTGAACCTGGCACCCAGGCAAGGGTGGACACACACCAGGTTCCCGCCGATCGTGCCTTTCCACCCTGTGCATTTATGGCCCCGTACTTCCCACCGACTTGTGAGAGACACACCGCTTCCAGGGTCTTGTTACCTTGGGTGTCGTGTGTGTGACCTGCCTTAGCGAACCTGTCCCTTTTTATCCCCCTGCTGGGGTATCGCCTGTCCATCACTTCAAACAGTTCAGGGTTCAAAGGGGGAGCCGATCTTGACAGCCCTCCTTCCTTCATTAACATCTCCAAATGCTGCTCCATTGTTTTCCTTATCTCTCTCTCTCCTGAAGACAGGTGGCAGACCAACTGCTGATTCCACTGGTGCCAGCCCAGGCCAGCTACATCTTAATCTATGTGTATTCTTGTCACAGTAGAAAGTGAAAAGAAAGAGCGTAATGAAACAGGAGGAAGTGGGGAAATTAAGGTAGATTTATCATTAGAAAAGAAGGACTTTATACAGGCACAGAAGCGAGACGAGAAAACAGCTCTCTGTGAAACAGAATTAGGAAGGGAGCCACTGAATTATGGTGTGAAGGGGGAGGTGCTAAGGAAGGAAGGGAGACCAAGTACAGCAGATGAGGAATGGGGGCTGGTGAAAAAGAGTTATGGGGATGAGATTTTTAACCTGGCCCACAAGGTACCCCTCGGTGGACATTTTGAGGTGCTGAAGGAAGCAGTTGGCAGAGCCATGAGAGTGTTTTTCTGGCTGCACAGGAGGAAGGATGTTATTGATTATTGCAGACGCGAACTGAGACGGTCACAGGCTTTTGATATGCTAACAAACCTAGTCGGTGTTAGCGCGGAAATCAATGAAGCTAGGGTGCCACCTGATAAGGGAAAAACCCATTTTGAAAAGATGAGCATGGTACCGACCAGATGGGAGAAGGCTATTGTTTTGGCCAGCTCTGCTGATAAGGTCTCTCCCTTAATCCCCGAACAAAGCGACCCTTTAGGAGAGCTAATTAAACGGCTCGCACACATGTGTTTGATTGTCCCGAGGCGATGCAAAGAACTGGGACGTTGGGTGGTGTTTGTCACGCTAGGTCAGCCTAGTGAGCAACATCCCTATAGAATGAGTAATTCAGTGACGAAAGGGCTAAAGAACACAGAAGTGTATATTGGCGATGTAATACGACTGTCTGAAGCCAGCTTGATAGTGAACCTTGAAAAAAATGAGTTCTGCCACGCGAAGGTCACTTATCTGGGAATTGTGGTGACACAGGGGCAGCTGGCAGCGATGCAAGCTAAGGTGCGGGCTATCTTTGACATCCCAACCCCGACAGACAAGAGGGCCCTCAGAAGGCTCTTGGAGATGGTGGGGTACTGTAGGAAGTTTTGCAATAACTTTGCGGGTACTACCCCTCCCCCTCCTACTAAGCCCTTGTGAAAGAAAACTGTCGGGATGGGACGACCCTTGTTATCGTGGTCCGGGACGAAACCCAGTGAGAGGTTACACTGATCACAATTCATCAGTGTTTTCCGCCACTATGAAGTTTGCTAAGTTGGAGCCTGGTTTAGAGGATTATTAAAATAACACATATAAAAGGAACAGAAAATGTGATTGCTGACTGTCTGTCAAGGTGTTGACAACTTAAAATTCTCTGTATTAGCCAAATAGCTGATGAAGATGTATATTTGTGTGTATCTAATAATGTATTCATGCTTATAATTTTTACCCCGGTAAAAATCCTTAAAGGGGAGGGGTGTGACGAAAGAGGGTTACAAAAGTACACATAGACTAAGATGTTGACTGTCCTGTGCTAGCACCAGTGGGATCAACAGTTGATCTGCCACCTGTCTTCAGGAGAGAGAGATAAGTAAGACAATGGAGCAGCATTTGGAAATGTTAATGAAGAGACGAGAGAGTTTAACGGAAGGAGACACCGGTCTGAGTATTGTCAAGACCGGCTCCTTTTGAACTCTGAACTGTTTGAAGTGTGATGGACAGGCGATATCCCAGCAGGGGGATAAAAAGGGGCAGGTTAGCTAAGACACGACACCACAAGGTAACGAGACCCTGGAAGTGGTGCGCCCCCACAAGTCGGTGGGAGTTTTGGAGGTCTGATCGCAGGACCAGCCATAGACGCAAAGGGTGGAAAGATACGGTCAGTGGGAACCTGGTGTGTGTCCGCCCTTGCCTGGGTGCCGGGTTCACCGCTGAAGAACGATCGTGTCTGGAACGGAGGGGTCACAGTCGGTGACCTCAGAAGATATTACAAAGGGCTCGCCCGAAAGCTAACTGCGAGGAATATCGAAGGTCTGTTTGGAATCCGATTTGCATATTCATTCATTCGTTCTCTCTCTCTCCAACGGCACGACAGCAATTACTGCGAACTGAACTAAACTGAACTCTGTCACTTGTGATTGATCGTCTTACACCTAGACTGCGATAGAGCTTGATTGACCCTATTATTCTAGTTCTGTGTACATGTGTGTTTATTCATTGCTAACCTGTTGCATTTATATCCTTACTATTAGAGTACTGTGTTGCTTATTTCTTTAATAATACTTTCTTAGTTCCAGTAATCCAGACTCCAACTGAGTGGTCCATTTCTGCTGGTTTGGCAACCCAGTTACGGGGTACGTAACACACGATACATGTCAATGATAATAAATGTGATTGTGATTCATCTGAGCACATCGTGTTCAGACATTACTGTGGCTCGTGATTGTCACTCATCTTTCAGTGAAGCTGCCCTTCAGGAACCTGGGACATGATCCGGACAGAAATCCTGAGGAAATGGTGTCTTTCAAATTAAAGGACAATCTAAGACTTCTGTTGACATTCTGACCTCCTGCACTATTGAAGAATGGCAGGGCACTCTTCCCATCATCCTGGGAATAAATATTCAACTGACAGCATAAGGAAACAGATAATCCTGTTTCCTTCACGCTGTTATTTGTGGAACTTTACTGCTCACAAGTGCCAGCTAAATTTCCGATGTTATGATGGTGACTATAGCTCAAAAGCACTTCATTGGTTGGAAAGTACAAGCTTCCCAGGTGAAAATGCAAGTCTTGCTTTTCATTTTTCTATGCCAACATACAAAAATATGTACATTAAACAGGCTACTCAACTCAAACATGTAAAACTGATCCCAGGTACATCAACAGCCACCAAAATCTGTCCCCTTTTATTTCCATTACCAGAGCAGGAAAGAAAGTAATGCAGGAAATCATAAACAGAAGAGATTCTGCAGATGCTGGAAATCCAGGGTAACACACACAAAATGCTGGAGGAACTCAGTGGATCAAGCAGCATCTGTGGAGAGGAATAAAGAACAGCAGTTCCTGATGAAGGGTCTCAGCCCAAAACATTGGCTCTCTATTCCTCTCCATAGATGCTGCCTTAGCCAGCCGGGGGTGTAGTGGCATCAGAACCTGACTTCAAGGCAAATGGCCCGGGTTCGAATCTGGCCAGCTCTTTGCATGCTTTCCATCTGTGCTGGGTTGAGCATCAAGCTAGCAACTTGGCTTTGTTAAAAAAACAGACAAATGCTAAGGAAAAAGCAAAATTGTCACCCGATGTACCACAAGGCACAAAAAGGAGCAAAAAAAAAAAATGCATACTGCCAGCATGAGTTCCTCCAGCAATTTGTGTGTTACAAGTTATGCGGTAAATGCGGAAAGAATCACAATTAGCTCACTGCATCTGTCTGTAATTCAGAGCAAATCTTGCAATACCTGATAGAAATCATAATTGCCTGACTTGATGTCGAAGGGATCATCGCGAGGAGCTTGCCTGCGACCACAGTTACAGGAACTGGTGGAGCGTGCACGGCTGTTGTGATAGAGCACAGGAGGATTCCTATCTGGCTCTGGTTTCTCTCCTGCAAGGGAAGAAAACATACAAGATGCACAACAAAGTGTCCCCCATTAGGTTTTTCACTATTGCTGCACCAGGAGCAAGGAGTACAATGCACCCTGGCAAATGACGACACACATATGATGCACTACACTAGTTTGAAACTTCTCCAAGCTTTGTAACAATAACATGTGCAAGTGCTCAGGAACGAACTGCAATAGGACGCGTGGAGAAATGGGGGCCACTACTTTTGACCAGACAGGGTTAGCGAGATAAAAACAGAAAAAGCTCCTTCAGACTCAGCAAGTCAGGCAGTGTCTGTAGAAGGAGAAGCAGAGTTCATGCTTCAGATCAAAGTTCCTTCATTAGAAAAGGAAAGGAGAGGAAGAAGCAATTTTAGGTAGCATCAGAGGTGGTAGGAAGGGTGGATGAGTAAGATGAAGGTTATGTCTGTGAGGCCAGTGCTGCCCTGAGAGTGTGTTGAAAGGGCAATCTGGTCGAATGGGTTAACGTGGGCAGATTCGGGGTGATAATGCAACTAAAAATACATAATATGTTGACATCTCCAATATTGTGGGGCATGCCTAACAAGTCAAATTATACAAATGGAGAAAAACTGAGCCAATATCAGATAGATGATTTGCAGCAGAAATGGCAGATTTGGTACAGAGAAAAAGCGACAGAATGAGTTATGAAGTTGGAAAGTTTGATGGAGTCTGAAAAGTTGCAAGGTGCCCAGATGTGAGACGAGACATTATTTATTTAGAGATACAGATGTGAGATGAGATATTTATTTATTTAGATACAGATGTGGGACATTTATTTATTTAGATACAGATGTGAGACGAGACATTTCTTTAGAGATACAGATCTGAGACAAGATATTTATTTAGAGGTACTGATGTGAGACAAGGCATTTATTTATTTAGAGATACAGTAGAGAACAGGCCCTTCTGCCCCAAATAGCTGCACCAATTTAACACTAGCTGAATTTACTACGACCAAATAACTTACTAACTGGTACATCTTCGGACCGTGAGAGGACTCTAGAGCACCCGGAGGAAATCAACGTGGTCACAGGGAGGACGTACAAACTCCTTACAGAGGGCACAGGAAATTAACACTGAACTCCAACCCCTGAGCTACACCAGCACTGTGCTAACTGCTGTGCTGCCATGGCACCCGCATCCGTGTACTGGGCTTTGTTATGCTTCAGAATAAGAATGGGACGGAGAATTAAAGTGGTAGGCAACAGAAAACCCGGGGATGTCCCTGCTGACTGAATACAAGTATTCTGCAAAGCAATTATCTAAACCACATTTGATTTTATTAGTTTAGAGCAGACTTTATGGAGAAATACAGTATAACAAACTGAAAGAAGTGCAAGTAAATCATGACTTCCCCGGACAGATTTTTGGATCCCTGGAAGTTGGAAGGGAAGAGGTGGAAGAGTGGGTGTTGCCTCACCGTGCAAAAGTGCATCAAGTTGGAGAGTGGGTGGTGGGAATGAAAGAAAAGATCTTTGAAATGCTAAAAGGGTAAGGGGAGGGCAATATGTGATGAAATCTTATTGGAGACCAAAGATACTTGCAAATTTCTACAGATGCACCGTGAAGAGAATTCTAACTGGTTGCATCACTGTCCGGTATGGGTGGGAGAGAGAGCACTGCACAGGATCGAAATAAGCTGTAGAAAGTTGTAAACTCAGTCAGCTCCATCATGGGCACTAGCCTCCCCAGCATCCAGGACATCTTCAAGGAGTGATGCCTCAAAAAAAAGGGGGGCATCCATCATTAAGGACCCCCTTCACCCAGGACATGCCCTGTTCTCATTGCTGAAGGAGGTACAGGAGACAGGACAGGACACACTCTCAATGTTTCAGGAACAGCTTCTCCTCCGCCATCAGATTTCTGAATGGACGATGAACCCATGAATACTACCTCACCACTTCTTTTCCCTCTTTTTGCACTACTTGTTTAACTATTTAAGATCCTGTGCATGTCCATGTGTGTATCTGTGTGTATGTATCATTTAAGAAACTCTTAGGTCAGGACATGGCTGAGAGAAAAATGGAGGGCTATGTGGAAGGGAAGGGCTAGATTTATCTTAGAGTAGGTTAAAAGGTCAGCACAACATCATGGGCCAAAGGCTTTGTACTGTGCAGAAACATTTTTTGTTCATAAATCTACCCTCCAAGAAAATTCATTAAAAACCTGTGGAAAATACCTGGTGTAAAGGAGGCTGGCGAGAGTTTCTGACACTTCCTCCTTGTGGGACGGGTGATCACTTGTATCTCAGCCTAAGTTCCTACTTTGGTTGCCCATTCATAAGGTTCTGATGCTTCTTCTAATCTCTGTTCTGTTCATTTGTCTTCATTATCAATCCCTATGCTCAGCCGTCAGATTTAGTAACTAGGTGAACTTTCAGCGCTTGCTCTTCGGGTCAACCAGATTTCCACAAGACTTCCACAATTCTGGAATCTGGCTTCCTTTGTACGGTCGATGAAATAGCAACACCTTCTACTCTACAATTAATATTAATAAGAATGCAGAGATGACTTGGTGTCTTCTTGTACTATACAATATTTAACATAAGGAACACTACGTTTATCTGTTTAAACTTTGCATATTCCCACAATTGGCTAATGTATTGTCCGTGAAGCTGGGTTACCACTAGACTATTGATCATAAGATATAGGAGCAGAATTAGGCCATTTGGCCCATCGAGTCTGCTCTGCCATTTCATCATGGCTGATCCATTTCCCTCTCAGCCCCAGTCTCCTGCCTTCTCCCCGTATCCCTTCATGCCCTGACCAGTCAAGAATCTCTCAACTTCTGCCTTAAATATACCCAGTGACTCGGACTCCACAGCCACCTGTGGCGATGAACTCCACAGATTCACCACTCCCTGACTAAAGAACTTCCTCCTCATCTCCGTTCTAAATGGACGTCCCTCTACTCTGAAGCTGTATCCTCCAGTCTTAAGACTCCCTCACCAAAGGAAACATCCTCTTCACATCCACTCTATCAAGACCTTTCATCATTTGATAGGTTTCAGTGAGACCTCTCCCCCCGCATTCTTCTGATTTCCTGTGAGTACAGGCCCAGAGTCATCAAATACTCCTCAAACAATAAGCCTTTCAATCCCAGAATAATTTTCGTGAACCTCCTTTGAACACTCTCCAATCTCACTACATTCTTACTTAGATAAGGGGCCCAAAACTGCTCACAATACTCCAAGTGAGGCCTCACCAGTCCTTATACAGCTTCAACATTACATCCTAGTCCTCTCAAATTGAATGCTAACATTGCATTTGCCTTCCTCGCCACCAACTCAACCTACAAATTAACCTTTAGGGAATCCTGCACAAGGACCTCAGATTTTCGTAATTTCTTTCCATTCAGAAAACAGTCTATGCTTTTACTTCTTCTACCAAAGTGCATGAACATACACTTCCTGACACTCTATTCTATCTGCCATTTCCTTGCTCAAAGCCATCATTTTCCTTCATCCAAATCATTGACATATAATGTAAAAAGAATCAGTCCTAACACAGACCCTTGTGGAACACCACTGGTCACCAGCAGCCAACCAGAAAAGGTTCCCTTTATTCTCACTCTTTGTGTCCTGCCAATTAGCCAATGCTCTATCCATGCCAGAATCTTTCCTGTTAACTTAAGCACCCTCATGAGCAGCACCTTATCAAAGGCCTTCTGAAAGTCATAGTACACAACATGAGCCAATTCTCTTTTGTCTATCCTGCTTGTTATTTCCTCAAAGAATTCCAGCAGATTTGTTAGGCAAGATTTTCCCTTAAGGAATTCATGCTGACTTCGGCCTATTTTATCATGTGTCTCCAAGTACCCCAAAACCACATACTTAACAATCAACTCCAACATTTTCCCAACCACTGAGTTCAGACTAACTGCCTATAATTTCTTGTCATTAGCCTGCCTCCTTTCTAATAGAATGGCATCTGTAATTTTCCAGTCCTCTGGAACCATGCCAGAATCCATTGATTCTTGAAAGATCATTATGAATGCCTCCGCCATCTCTTCAATCATCTCCTTTAGAGCTCAGGGGTGAAGACCATCTAGTCCAGGTGACTTATCAACCTTCAGACCTTCTCCCTAGTAATGGCAACTTCATTCTCTTCTGCCCCCTGACACTTTGAATTTCCAGCATACTGCTAGTGTCTTCCGCAGTGAAGACTGATGCAATATAATTATTCAGTTCATCCTCCATTTCCTTGTCCCCCATTGCTACCTCTCCAGCATAATTTTCCCGAGGTACAATATCTACTCTCACCTCTCTCTTACACTGTATATATCTGAAGATATATATACCTTAAGCTCTCAGTTCATTGCACAACACCCAGTCCAGAATAGCTGATCCCTGAATGGGCTCTACCACGAGCTGCTCTAAAAAGCCATTCGTACGCATTCTATAAACTCCCCCTTCACAGCACACAGTCCTTCACTGGTATACTGCATGTGCAGCAATCCAGAGATTACAACCCTGAGGTCCTGCTTCTCAGCTTTGACCTAGTTCCCTAAAATCTCTCTTCACGACCTCCTCACCTTTCCTACCTACTGAGTCTTCTGGCTGCTCACCCTTCCCCTGACCCTGGTACCTGGGAGGCAACATACCATCCGGGTGTCTCCATTGCACCCACAGAATCTAGACTCTATTCCTTTGACTATTAGATATATAATTAACCTAAAATACAGTGCAGTCCGAAGACAAAAATGGATCTGCTTGGGTTTATCCTTCCTGAAGAATCTCAGTGAACCTAATAGACATTCAGGATGAACCAACAGCTCTTACTTCTGAAACGGGCCCACAAAGTAACACAGTCATTGAATCAATACTCCCACTCAATTCAAGACAAAATCAATACTAACGGAGGATTAGAAAAGCTACTCTATAAACTGTTATATGAAAACAATGCTTAACACACATTTTCCTCTTTGGCTTATTCTATTTTAATAATTTATTACCTTTATTAAATAAAGCACAACATAGATTGTGCCGATGCACAATACACTTTCGAATTGTGTGGAATCAATCCCACCATTATGGCTAATTGGAAGTCATGCAGACAATCTAACCTAGATTGCCTACAATAATTGCTACTCTGTTGCAATTATAGCGCAGCTCCGCTTTATAAGGAACAGGCACATCAGGCACCATCTCCCAGAGGCTGCTGACGATGCACTGAGGGAGCAGGAAGCAGACAGATAACCAGATTCTGTGATCAAAAATGTATCTAATTTATGAATGGCCAGGCATGAGAAGGGAACACACATCATCAGCGATGTTCCAGTGAGTGGTGGGAGAAGGGAAGAAAACTCTCAGCCAAAATCTTCAAGATACCTGCAAGAACCTTACAAGCTTAAGATTATTTTCCCTTGTCTTTCTCCTGACAATATCTACTGTTAAGGCTGGCACCATAGTGTAGCAGTTAGCATAACAGTTTATAACACCAGGTGCAAGATCGGGGTTCAATTCCCACCACTGTCTGTAAGGAACTTGCACAAATTCCCCATGACTGTGTGCTTCGGTTTTCTGTCACATTTCTAAAAACGCAAGGGTTAGGGTTATTAAGCGATGTGCATGACATATTGACGCCAAAAGCACAGTAACACTTGTGGGCTGCCCCAGCACATCTTGGACAGTGTTGGGCATTGACGCAAACAATGCATTTCACTGTGTGTCTCAATGGAAAGTGAAACTTAATTTTTAATTGACAATGCTCCTTCCCCTCTGCCATCAGATTTCTGAATGGACATTGAACCTATGAACACTACTCCGCTACATTTTTCTCCCGCTTTTTGCAATATTTAATTTACATACGTTTATTCTTCTACCTTAGTCGTAGTTTAAAGTTCAAAATTATTGGACTACTTTAATTTCAAAATTAGAGGAAAACAGTATCATTTCTGAGAAATTACATAAGTAAAGAACTTATTAGTCTAAATCTGAATGTAAAACATAGGCTCTTTTCCTTTTCATTGTGATGGAGACAACATGATTTTTCTCATGAACTTTCAATAATTTGTACAATTACTGGTACATCATATATTCTCATGATTATAAATATTACTTGTCATATCAGGATGGGGCTTCTGCATTTATGTGTGATTAACTTCTCTCTCAAGGCTTTTCCCTCCCGTTTCCCCCCCCCCCTTCAACTCCAATAACTCAACCCAAACCAAGCTCACCTGGTTTAGGCAGCAGATGGAACTTATGAACACAGTGTTGATCTGTTAAGCTTCTCTCTTCGCATAACTGGTGCCCATTACTCCAGAACTTGTAGCAATCTTCATGCAGCTGCATGGCATACTTCTGGAAGGCTGGCCCACGA
The DNA here is from genome assembly GCF_963921235.1 of Mobula hypostoma. NCBI lineage: Eukaryota > Metazoa > Chordata > Chondrichthyes > Myliobatiformes > Myliobatidae > Mobula > Mobula hypostoma. Next base: position 8,125,327 of record NC_086119.1, read on the forward strand.
GCATGCTGACTGTAAACACGTAGGGCCTGTGCCAGCTGGTTCTTGTGGACAGTCGTTGTGTAATGGTGAGGCAGGTTAGACTGGTAGGCACTGTGAGCCAGAGGCAGAGCCTTTTGGCAGCGGTTCTCAGAAAACTTATTATCTGCATCCAAAAATCCTTCAAGGCCTCTCAGCTGTACCTGTATCTTGGAGGAAAGGTCTCCAGAGAGAAATCCCAGCTCATCATCCCTCCAGTTTATCATTACATCATAGAGCTTGGAGGCCACAGCCAGCCAGTTTTTGTAGGCAGGAAGCTCAAAATGTGACGGTTGTGGATTCCTTCCAACACTATCCTCAAAACCCTTTTTAGTTAGTACCAGCTCCACATGTTGCCACAGAAACTCCTTCAGCGTGCAATCCACCAGCTGCCCACTAGAGCTGTTGAGGTTGCTTTCCAGAATGAAGGACGGCTGCCGGACATGCCTCATCATCTGATAGCGCCGTGAACCAGAAACCGGCAGAGATTCATGTTCCCTCATGGCGCAGTTCCCTTTCAGCTGCCCGATCAGCATGCTGATGGGATCGTCCCCCTGACCTGCCACCACGTAAACAAACGCTTGGTTGGCAGGAACAGTGAACAGACAGTTAATGCTCTGGTTGGTCAGCACTCTGCTCTTTCTGAAAATCCTGTAAATCTGATCTTCCAAGGCATGCTGGAGTCTCCTTTTGGGAGAGTGTTTTTTGGGTTTATCCAGATTGGAAGGGTCTAGACACTTGGGCTCGACCTTCAAGGCTCCATTCAGCTGAAAAATAAAGAGCAGCCTCGGAGGGCAGGGTCTACAATTCAATCGCCATTCCTTCCCTACTGGACAATCTTTAATTGTGCTCTTTAGATAAGGAAGAACCTTTTGCCGAAGGTTGTCCAGGGCTCGGAAGAGACGGTCGTAAGTGATGTCGAAGGAACAAGTGGGGTGGACCAGGAGGAGGATGTGCGAGACGGAGAAGAGGTAGAGGAGGTGGATGCAATGGAGTTTCTCTTCTCCTTTCCAAAACTCGTGAGCCTCGGCGTGGGAGATGTCGTCCGCCAAGGCCCTACAGGCCTGCAGCAGCTGGTGGTTGTCGCAGACGGCGGTGAGTATCAGGTAGAGGACCTTACTATCCTGGTTGTAGTAGCACTGCAGTAAGTTATTGCCCTGGTGATGCTCGTTCATCAAGGACGGAAATAAGGGGAAGACCGGCTTGTCGCACAGGGTGTTGACGATGGCATACTTCTCTGCGCTTAACTCCGACGTCTTGCCGAAGATGCCCACCACACACATCTCCTCATCCTTCCATGAAATGTCCTCGCCGTCTGAGGCTAACACAGATCTCAGAGACCGGGCCGCTGCCATCTCACTTGCCGTTCCACCCTCCATCCTTTCCGGCGGAAAAACCGTCGTACTCACAATCGTTCCGTGGAGTGGGTCCCGCAGCTTATCTCCTCCGACCGGAAACAAAATAAATAAAGGCTTGTATTAATTCATCCACCTTCCTCTCCACCTCAGAAACTGGTAAATGCAAATTTCAGACCCCACTTCCCTCCTCACGCTCCAATCCCACCATTTTCCCGGTAATAATCGTGGTTCTAGGTGTCTCACGGTTTAGCACCACACCACAAAATGCTTTCACCAACTGAAGCATGTTTAATGTAAAAAGCTATCAAGAGACGGACCTGCTAATATCAATCATTAGGCGTGAAAATTACTCATAATACTGAGTTTAAAACGTCACCGGCCCTACTCTCAGCATTTCTCCAATGCTAAAAGCTGTGTCAACAGGCAAGTGTCAAGACAAGATTTCCATGTGCACCTGAAGAGAATGCTGTATCTTAATCTAAGTCGTGAAATTATCATCGAACGTGATATTTGCTTAGTACCTTTAACGGCAATCCATGTTAATTGGTAAACTTCAACCATCCGTCTGTCTGAATTTTATGAATACTATGGATTTTGCTCTTACTAATTTTCGATAGAGAGAAACAATGTACTGATCATCGCTTTTTAAAAAATTTTCGCCAGCAATCTCAAAACATCTGCACGTCAGAAACAATAGCTTCTATTTTTAACCAACACTCTTCACGATTTTAAACACTTGTTATATTTTTTATTTCATAAAAAAGGACACCAATCTCACTGGCAGCTTACAGTTAACAAACCTTCTCATGGCATCTTTTAACCTCTGTCTGTCTTGAACTATATTCCTAAAGGAAAAACACTCACAGAAATTAATTTTTCAACAATACCCTGGTCGAAATACAGATTAAGTTTTAACAAGTGAAAATCTGCAAATTACAAATGTAAAATGAGTTTGTGCCACTTTAAGAATCGAAAAAAATGACCAATTGTCCTCTGCTTCTGCATTTTATGTTATAAAGGTGTGGTAAACCATGTATATATGTTGTAACTCGGTTACCTGTCTGGACACACCCCTCTGCTGACTGCCCCTGTGGCTCCTCCCACAGAATCCTGTATAAAGGTGTTCGCCTTGCCCCTCCCCCTCAGTCCGGGGGCAGACACTCACTGTGGAGGTCGTATTGTACAGCGAATAAAAACCTTTCAGTATTTTACCAAACCTCAGTCTTTTGGAGTAATTGAAGGTGCTTCAAAGGGGGAGGATGGGAGCAGACCCAAAAGCAAGACCCAGACACTGAAGTACTAGGAACAGGACTAGGTATGTCAGGAAAGAAAGGGAAGAAACAATACTGGACAAGACACAGGCCCTGGACAAGACTAAGATTCAGGGCCTGGGCTAGGACTATACTAGAAAAGTGGGACCTGGACGAGGAACAAGAAATTTGGAACCTGGAACCGGACAAGGACTCTGAGCCAGAGACTGGACAGGGACCTGGAACCTAGGTCTTGACCCGGGCTCGGACCCCGGATCTAGGCGAGAACAAGACATGGCTACAGGACTGGATATGGCCACAGGACTGGACGTGGAACTCCTGAACAGGACAAGAAAACAAAGCCGTGGCTTGGACTAGACGAGGTACTCCTGGGCTGGGCGAGGCACAAGGACAGGACAAGACCCTAAAGCCTTGACTTGGTCTTAGGACACAGGAACACAGACCACAGAGCCTTGGTCTTGGGAGACAGGAACGCAGAACACAGAGCCGGGACCCCTCCTTGGGAACAGGACGTAGGGCCAGGACTCATACACAGAATGCTGAACACAACAAGACGGTTCCCAACACAAGATAGTGGCAAACAGCTGGACCTACCTAGTGAAGGTGTGGACACAGAGACGGTTCCCAACACAAGGTAGTGGCAAACAGCCGGACCTACCTAGTGAAGGTGTGGACACATAGACAGTTCCAAATAATGAAATACAGTTCCTTATCTAGGCACAGCAAGGCTCCAGCCTTGCTCCAGCGGTAGAACTTGACAGCGATACTGGTGAGGACACAGGCAAGGCTTCAGGAGGAAGGGAACAGTCCAGCAAATGAAGCTCCTCCTTCTTTTTTGTTTTATGGCGGTTGGCAACCAGTTTTTCAGTGCATTACCGCCACCTGCTAGACATGGTATTCCAACCAAATATGTCCTGGAGTTCTCTACTTTACAATCTAGTTCAGCCTGCAGTTCTCTATTAGCATCACTCTGTAGTTGCAATTCCTCGTGAATGCTTAATGTGCTCATTAGATGATGCTGCAAACTGCTATTCTTCCCTAATTTTGTCACGTTTTCATGTAGTTGCATTACCTCAATTACATTGATTTCATCTACATCACTTGTAAGACTAAAATTGTCTTGTTAAAGAATAGTAATTATCGCACGTTATACTTTTAAAATTGCTGTTTTTCCAAGTCTATCTGCTTTTTCAGGTTTTCCTTTTCTTGGATCGCAGCCTGCAGTTGTTTACTGAGACCTCGGAGTTCTTCTTCATTTGCTTCCATGTTTTCATTTTATAATCTGAATATAGATAATTCACTTTGCAACAAATTCCTTTTCCTTTTGTATCCTTGTAATAATTTCCTCCATTTTCCAATCTCTTTTCCAACTCACAGTTGTTCTTGTCAAGTACTTCTATTTGTTGTTGGAGTTCTGCACATTTACCCTGGGCTTCAACCATAAAATCTGAGGATTTTCCTTAAGTTCTGAAACGTATTTCTTAAATTCTTGACCATTTGTGATAAATATACTGCCGTTAAGATTCCATCTCCCCTGCCTGTGAACTGTTGGATCCTCCATTCAGCATTTCTTTGACTTCTTCCCACCTAATCCCTTTAATACCAAGATACTTTTCTGCAGACTTGACTATAATTTTAATTTTCTCAGTTCTTTTGCTTGTTTGTGCTGAACAATTTATTGCATCCACCATAAAAAGTACGAAATCCTTTCTTCTCATTAATAGTGTATCCTTATTTTTCATATTACAGCCCTCACAATTCACCAGTTTATTATTCCCTGTATTTGTTTGCTTGACAGTCTTTTTTTCAGTGAATTCTTTCACTGCCTCTGCATAACTGATTCCTTGAGTTACTTTTACATATCGTATCTCAGCCGCCTTCTTGCTATAAATGCACCCTCGATAAGCTGCACTGTGTTCCTCGCCACAATTGCAGCATTTCAGCCTAGCTCCTGCTTCACATTTCCCATATTCATGTTTTCCAGCGCATCTCCCACATCTTTGTTTTCCTCTGCACACTGCCGCAATGTGCCCAAATTTCTGACATTTATAGCATCTTAAAGGAGGTGGTATATATATTCTAACCGCATAACACATACACCCTAAGTAAACATTACTCAGCAATCTCTCTTCATCAAAGTTAATCATTACCAATAAACTATCACACTTTTTTCCATTTCTTGTAACTTTCAAACGTTTGGCCTCAATAATTTTTGCCCTTTCATGTTCTGTTTAATCTCATCCACAGTAACTTTTCCCCGAAGTAACTCCTCTAGTCCAGCAGTCCCCAACCACCGGGCCGCAAAGCATGCGCTACCGGGCCGTGAGGAAACTATATGATTTGGCGATATGAGTCAGCTGCACCTTTCCTCATTCCCTGTCACGCCCACTGTTGAGCCATTACGCATGCGAGGTCATTACCCGCGCGTCATCCATGTCAGCGCGGGAAGAAGATCAACTCCTCGAGCTTGCAAATGACGGCGGGCTGAAAAGTATGTTTGCCATAACATCTCTGCTGGCATTCTGGATCAAAGTCAAGGTTAAATATCCTGAGATAGCCACGAAAACACTGAAAACGTTGCTTCCATTTCCAACATATCTCTGCAATGAATGGAATGAAAACAAAATTGCGGAATAGACTGGACATAAGGAACCCTGTTCAAGTATCGCTGTCTCTCATCACCCCTCGATAGGACTGTCTTGTTGCAGAAAAACAAGCCCAGGGCTCCCACTGATTCAGCGATATTGGTGAGTTACAATGATTTTATATGTTCATATGGGGAAAATATGTGCTGTGTGTTTAATATCCAAACGTTACTTAAAATGTTATGATGCTATTGACTTACTTATATAACCATATAACAATTACAGCACGGAAACAGGCCATCTCTGTCCTTCTAGTCCGTGCTGAACGCTACTCTCACCTAGTCCAACCGACCTGCACTCAGCTCATAACCCTCCATTCCTTTTCTGTCCATATACCTATCCAATTTTTCTTTAAATGATAATATCGAACCTGCTTCTACCACTTCTACTGGAAGTTCGTTCAACACTTACTTCAAGCTCTCCTGTCCTCCCTGATAATTGACTTATCGCTATATTCATGCGAAGAAAATATGTGCTGTGTGTTTAATATTAAATTCGTTAGATAAACCCTTTCAGAAACGAAATTGAGTGTATTAGCCACTTATCACCTATATTCCGGTCGTGATTAACATCCCCCACTCAACAGAATCGCCAGAAACGATTTGTAGAAAACATCCATCAAAGTTGCTGGTGAACGTTCGTTAGTCCTGACGAAGGGTCTTGGCCTGAAACGTTGACTGTACCTCTTCCTAGAGATGCTGCCTGGCCTGCTGCGTTCACCAGCAACTTTGACGTGTGTTGCTTGAATTTCCAGCATCTGCAGAATTCCTGTTGTTTGCATGTAGAAAACATCGGCACGTACACGCATACGCAAAGCACGCATGCGCACTGGTACACACGCAAGGCTTCATGGTCATTGTAGTCTCTCTGTGTAAACAACGTATTTCGCTCTGCTCTTGTCCATTGGCAACCCTACCTCCCCCTTCCCCCAGGTCGGACGGTCCGCAAGAATATTGTCAATATGAAACCGGTTCGCAGTGCAAAGAAGGTTGGGGACCCCTGCTCTAGTCCACTTTCTATTGTTGGGTATTGAGCATTGTACTTCTTTGCCGTCTATTTTACTTAATCTTATCACTTTGCCTTGTTGAGCACTATCCCGACAAATCACTAACAGCGATCTATTTCGTAAAATCTTTGCTCTTTTAATCTGGCCTATAATTTTGTCGAGCATCTTCGTCAAACGAATCAGGTTCCAATCACCAAACGACGCCCCGTCTTCACTTAGTTTTATAATTGCCTCAGTCTCATCTTCTTTCCATTGCTTCGCTGTCCTGTTTTGATCATCCACTGACTCCTCTGAGTTTGATATCCCGTACCTCTGCTTTCTTTTCTTCCTCTTTCCACTCCGTTCCCCCTTCCCGCCGACCTCCATCTCTAGTTCACTTCCACTCTCACCAAAAGCTTCCTTCAACAGCATTGGCTCTTTCCTTGATGTTCTCTCTCTCCGCCATTTTCCAGTGAGCTCCACAATCAGCTTCCGCTCTCCTACTCACAAGATCCAACACTTGAACATTGCAGTTCAGCCGCCGCCAGCAAATGAAGCTGAACCCAGGAGCTATTTATGTAGCCAGCCCAAAATGAGAATCATGTGCTTCAATTAAGGCACACATCAGGACAAGGGAAAACCAGAAAACGTGGAATACAGATCGATGGACCGGGCCGTGAACTGGAATGTGGACTTCACGGACCGGACCATGACATTTTAGCGTTGAAATAGCCCATAGGTATCTCTGTAGGGGAAAACATACAATGCAAGTACAGTGCAAGATCTTTTTATCAATAAATTACCTCTGTTTGTCAGCTTAAATTATTGAGTGGGTGAAAGATGCCAACTGTACAAATTGCAAACTTCAAAACTACTAAAATTAATCACAGGTTACATCACCACAGCATGTTTTTTTAAATCATTCCACAATGATAGTGTAACATCCAAATGTTGCTTATTGAGAGATAAAGGAATAAAATTGATTTTATTTTCATACTGGAATTTAAGTATTCAGGTTAGAAATTTCTAGGCAATTGCTAAAATAACTTGCCCACCTTACAAACTGGCAACAGTAGCTTTATTCTCGTTAAACTCCTTATTGATGTGCAAGTAATTCAATTCAAAATTTATCCTTATTCACTTATAAGTCATTCTTGTTTACTTGTTTCAGACCTGAATAAATCTTCCATCAGCCTTCAATATTATAAATAAAAATATCTACAGCTTAACCTTTCTTTATAACTAAAATTTTCCTGGCAACGTCATCATATTTTGTCCTCCCTCTCCAAGGACATCAGTATCCTTACTGGAGTGGGGGGATCAGTAATGTACACTGACTATCTTGTCTTTCATCATGTGTTGGTTGCCTTGGGGATTCTCAAATTCCTCTTCTGCCAACCTTGCTCTGACACCTGATGAGCTTTTATTTTTTGACAGGTAATTGCTTCTACTTTGGATTATCCCTTTAAAATTTCAAATTAGGCTTTGCAAATTTCAATTTAGTCTGGAGTATATGAGTTATATTAGAAAATATTAAAGAGGTTGTATTGGCACGTGGCCAAGTGGTTAAGGCATTCGTCTAGTGATTTGAAAGTCACTAGTTCGAGCCTTGGCTGAGGCAGCGTGCGTGTCCTTGAGAAAGGCACTTAATCACACATTTCTCTGCGATGACACTGGTGCCAAGCTGTATGGGTCGTAATGCCCTTCCCTTGGACAACATCAGTGATGTGGAGAGGGGAGACTTGTAGCATGGGCAACTGCCGGTCTTCCATACAACCTTGCCCAGGCCTGTGCCCTGGAAACCTTCCAAGGCGCAAATCCATGGTCTCATGAGACTAACGGATGCCTTAAAAAAAATTAAATAGGTTAGGACTTTATTCCTTGGAACATAAAACACGGTGGGGATATCTGATAGAGGTATAGAAAATTTTGAGAGGGATTAGACAGGGTAAATGCAAGCAGGCTTTTTCCACGGAGGTTGGGATAGTCTACAACTAGAAGTCATAGGTTAAGGGTGAAAGTTGAAAAGTTTAAGAGTAACAGCAGGGGAAACTTCTTCACTCAGAGGGTGGTGAGAATGTGGAACAAGCTCGGAGGTTGATTTCAACGTTCAAGAGAAGTTTGGATAGGTACGTGGATGGAGGGCAATGGTTCAGGTGCAGGTCGATGGGAGTAGGCAATTTAGATGGTTCAGCATGGACTAGAAGGGCCAGATGGCCTGTTTCTGTGCTGTAATTTTTTTATGACTCTATGATCAGGGTTAACTGATTCCTGTTTAAGATCTGGTTAAGAGAATAAATGAGCAACAGACAAACATGCTTCATGTTCCATTTTATATCAAGCATTAAGAGCATTCTGGCCCAACGTCAATAGATAAGTGGTTGGGAAGAGGTTAAAGTAAGTGTGAAAATAGGGTAGTTACAATATCATATGGTTTCTGAGAATGATGGTTGCAGGATTTGCAGATTACCATATTTATAATAGTCTTCATGATCGTGAATTATTCATGTCAATGAGTTTGTGCTAGTTTGTGGTTCTACTTATTTATCATATTTTAATTCTGTATCAGTTATTGAAAACATATTAATACACCTTTTACAATATTCCACAGAAAACTGCTGTTTCTGAACCCTCATTCCAGGCAGAAAGAAAAGGTTAGTTTAATTTTGCTGCTTCTTGCCTTGTAGGCACTTTATCTGCCACTTTATTTGCTGTTCTTTTGTTCGTGAGTGGTCCACAGAGCATTTCTTTAAACTGGCAAGGGGAGGCCCAAGCAGTGTTTACAGCATATTCACACCGTGTTTACCTGCGCACTGCTGGCAGAATGCTTGCGCATTAACTTACCAGCACACTTTCCCAGTTAGTGTTTACAGTAATCATGTTACATCTTGAATCAAAAACTTGACATAGAGCCAAGCCCACCCGGGCATAAATGTAACTTTTTTTTTAACCAAACAGTAGTTATACTGTAATATAAAAATAATTTGTATAAAATGTATGTTTGAAATTGCTTATTTGAAGTACCTGTTAATTTAAATTTGAAAATGGAAGTCATGATTTTGATATGCTACTACCGCAGTAATGTTATTAATTGACACAACAGAACAAAAGAAGGATTAAATACTAGAAGAGGCCAGACTGGAATACTGAAGGGAAGATGATGCTGAATTGTTTCAGCAGATTCCACTTGGTCAAATCGGGGACTTGTAATTCGAAGTTTGGGAGGATGCACCAGAACCATACTGTTATGCTGCTGCACGTTAGAGATGCCTTCTGTGTTCAAGTGGAAAGCCAAGGTTTGTAAGGTAGTCTTTGACAACTCAGTGAAACAATTTCACAAAATTCTGGTAAATATTTGTTCCTCGATCTTACCCATGTTCAACTTTAAGTTCAACCATACATGAATACAGCGAAATGAAGCAGAGTTACTCTGGGGCCAAGGTGGAAAACACAGTAACGACAGTCACACACAGTACAAGGCACATATAAGATAACAGTAAAATACAGTCACACAAAAAATATATAGTCGAAGTCCCTGAGTCCATGAATGTTTGCAGGAGTCTGCAGTCGAACACAATATAGCTCGTCTCCTGCTGAGCGAATACTGGAGAGCAGCAATGACACCTCTCTACTGGACGGCTGTAAACAGGCAACGCCGCAGCTTAAGGCCTAGTCCTTGCTACGACCGAGGCAACACAGCCCCCCCCACCCACCCCCAATGCCAACACCCTCCATTCGCCTTTAAACTAGCGAAGCAGACCTGCTGCGTTCCACATTACCAATGTCTAACAGGGTTTTGCAACCACAAGAAAATTGGCTAAGGCAATCACTCACTGTTAGGCTGCACACAGCCTTCATGCACCGACTCCGGTGCCTCTCCACAGAAAGCAGCAGCACCTTCTGCACCAAAAACTCAGAAAATGGAAGAGTTCATGGGTTCATAATGAGTGGGTACCGGCTGGTGATAATAATGATCATCAAAATAAAAAAAAAAGCAGAAATGGCTGGCTACATCGGGAAGATTGGTTCTTTTGATTACACTGTTGTGAAAGTGGCGCAGGAACATTTTGAACTGAAGCTATTGTTGATTGCAGAATGCTTGAAGTTTCATAAGTGGAATCAAAAGGAAGGTGAATAGATTTCAGTGTACATGGCTCTATTGAAGATATTGTCTGAACATTGTCAGTTTGGTGATAGGCTTAATGATACATGCAGAGATCATTCGGTTTGTGGTATCTTAAAGTAAAACATTCAAAAACAGCTCCTGTCTGAAACATAGCTTACATTTAAAAGAACAGTTGAAATTGCTGTTTCAATGGAAGTCACAGACAGAGATGCAATTGAGTTGCAGTCAGGAACGAAAGTGAGTGTGAAGGAAACAGAAACTGGGTTGTCTGAACAAGTTGTGTTACCTTGTGGCAGAGGCTCACGTTCACCAAACAAATGCAGGTTTAAAAGCAAAACTTGCAGAAAACGCAACGAAGTAGGACACATACAAAGGGCATGTCGGGAAGACAAAATAAATAGATTGCATAGGGAAGAGAAAAGGGTAAAAAATCAAGTTCCAGTTTCAAAAAGAGCACTAATCTATTTGCTGTTGATGAAAAATCTGATAATGATGAGAGTGATACAGGACTGTGTAGCTTTGTAGATTTACAGTGTGAAAATTAACATTTGACAAGCAGTATAGCTTACGCCAGAAAGAACGGCAAATTAATTAAAGTGGAATTGGACACTAGTTCGGCTATTTCAGTCATTTCACAAAATGAATTTGAATGGCATTTCAAAGATATTAAACTGGAGCCAGCAGATATTCAATGAAGAACTTGTACTGGAGAAAAGACAACTCCCATGTGAATGACATTTGTAACAGTGAAATACAACCAACAAGTTACATTAAGCTACAATATAGTAGAAACAGGAAGACGTGATTGGCTGAGATAACTACATCCCGAATGGAGGTCCATCCACCATTTACAAACCACATCCCCTGCAAGTATCAACTGGAATTGAATTCAGGAAGACACTGGATGATGCCACAACTATCTTCATGCCGCACACCACCAACTGTTGCCCAACAGAGGACCATGAGGTGTAGGTGCCAGCCTCTGTGCCTCCGGTTTGAAAGCATATTGGACCAAGGAAGGACCATGCTGCTCAGAGGAACCCTGAAAGTAACGAAAGCAATGATCCAACTACAACAGATTTTCTAGCAACATATCTGACAAGGCTTGTGTTGAGTTAATCAAGCAGATCCTTGCGAAATGTGGCTTGCTTTTAGCTGGAAAAGAATTCAAGGAACTTCAGGAAAGTTGCAAGCATTCAGCTTTGGTGAGTATAAAGAACCAGTAGTTACTTTGCGCGCGTTAAGATTATTGTCAAGCGGAAGACAAAAAACTGCTTGTTTTTATAGATGGAAAGACCAAAGCCCAGCTGGAGAAATGGAAGGACAAAAGGAAAGGAGTCAATGGGATTCGTCGAATGATGTTGTGGATGAGGAAACCAAGAGGAGAGACCAGAACCTGAAGGGAGCACTAGAAGACTTAATAAGAGAATACTCCAGTGAATTAAATGCACCTTTCCAAGTTCAGGATGCACAAGCTCGAAGAAGAAAAATACCTAGGACTGTCAGAACCATTTCCTACAGTCTCAGAGTTTACAATGACCATAGAGGGGCCCTGGAACCTGAGATTGTTTTCACACCCAAAAGTCTCAACCAAGCGGAGTGATTTCCCCCTTGTCTGGAAAGATATTATCCCACAAAAGTAAGAAAGTCTCCACAGCGATACTGTGTATATAGTTGAGATGTATTTTCCATTGATTTGGAGTTTGTAGCTAAGCAGGGAGGAATTCCAGCCTCCCCGATGGCCACATCCGCGCCAGGTGCATGGAGATGCAGCTCCTTAGAGACCGAGTTAGGGAACTGGAGCTGCAGCTCGATGACCTTCGGCTTGTGAGGAAAAGTGAAGGGGTGAGAGGCAGGAGCTACAGGGCGGTAGTCACCCTAAAGCTACAGGAGACAGATAAATGAGTGGCTATCAGGAGAGGGAAAGAAGAACAACAGATAGTGGAGATCACCCCTGTGATCGCCCCCCCCCAACAATAAGTACTCCATTTTGAGCACTGTTGGAGGGCTTGGGGAAACAACAGCAGCCTTGCCTCTGGCACTGAGTCTGGTCCTGTGGTTAGGGGAATAGATAGGCTATTCTGTGGATGCAGAAAGGATGGTAGATTGCCTCCGAGGTGCCAGGGTCTCAGATGTTTCTGAATGCATCCACAATACCCTGAAAAGGGAGGGTGAGCAGCTAGAAGTTGTGGTGCGTATTGGTACCAACAAGATAGGTAGAGAAAAAGGGAGGAGATCCTGAAAACAGAATACAGGGAGTTAGGAAGGAAGCAGAGAAGCAGGACCCGAAGGGTAGTTATATTAGGGTTGCTGTCTGTGCCACACAACAGTGAGGATAGGAATAGAATGAGGTATCAGGTAAATGTATGGCTGAAGAATTGGAGCAGAGGGGCAAGGATTCAGATTTCTGGATAATTAAGACCTCTTCTGGGGCAGGTGTCACCTGTACAAAAGGGATGGGTTGCTCTTGAATCCAAGGGGTGGGGGGATATCTTTGCGGGCAGGATTCTTAGAGCTGTTGGGAGTGGTTTAAACTAACATGGCAGGGGGATGGGGACCAGTATGACAGAGCTGAGGATGAGCCAGCAGGTTTACAAGTAGATGATGTAATATATAACATGAATGTAAGGAAGGACAAGTCAATGATTGGGTACAACTATAGACAGAGCAAAGACTTAAGTTATACCACAGAGGCAAAATTCATAAGGACAAAGAATACAGGAATGAAGGTGTTGTATTTAAATGCGCGTAGCATTCAGAATAAGGTGGACAAACTCGTGGTGCAATTAGAGATTGGTTGGTATGACACTGTGGGCATCACTGAGTCGTGGCTTAAAGAAAGTCATAGTTGGGAGTTTAACATCAAAGGACAGGCAAGAAGGCATAGGGAGTGGTGTGGCTCTGTTAGTAAGAGATGGAATTGCATCTCTAGAAAGATGTAACATAGGGTCAGAAAATGTTGAATCTTTGTGGGTGGGGTTAAGAAATTGCAAAGGTTTTAAAAAAAAAACATTATGGGAATCATATATAGGCCTCCAAGTAGTATCCAAGTTAAGGTGTTGAGATTGCAAAGGGAGCTGGAAAGGGCATGTAATAAGGGTAGTGTCACAATTGTAATGTGGGACTTCAATATGCAAGGGGATTGGGAAAATTGGAGTGATGTCAGATCGTAAGAGAGGGAATTTGTTGAATGCCTACGAGATGGCTTTTTAGAGCAGCTTGTGCTTGAGCCTACTAGGGGAAAGGCCATCTCAGATTAGGTGTTGTGTAACAACTGATTTTGTTATTCAGCTTTACGTAAACGAACCCCTAGGAGGCAATGATCATAATATGATTGAATTCATACTGCAATTTGAGAGGGAGAAGCACAAGTCACTTGTGTCAGTATCACAATGGAATAAAGGGAATTACAGAGGCATGAGAGAGGAGCTTCCCGGGTGGATACTGGCAGGGATGATGGCAGAACAGAGGCTGAAGTTTCGAGGAATAGTTCACGAGGCACAGGATCGATATGTCCCAAAGAAGTAGTTGTTCTCAAATGACAGAGCTAGGCAATCGTGGCTGACAAGGGAAGTTAAGGACTGCATAGAAGCCAAGGAAAGGGAATATAAGGTAACAACAGTGAGTGGGAAGTTGGATGATTGAGAAGCTTTTAAAATCCAACAAAAGGCAACTAAAAAGCTCTAAGAAGGGAAAAGATTAAATATGAGGGCAGGATACGAAATGTTTTTTTCAGTTATATAAAGAATAGGTGGGGGGATAAGAGGTGTTATTGGACCATTGGAAAATGATGGTGGTGAGGTAGTAATGGGGGACAAAGAAATGGCAGATGAACTTAATAAGTACTTTGCTTCAGTCTTTACTGTGGAAGACACAAGCTGTATATCAGAGGTCCATCAGTATCAGGGAGCAGGAGTGAGAGCCAATGCTATTACAAAGCAAACATCACGAGGCAAACTGGAAGGTGTTGGGGTGGATAAGTCACCTGATCTAAATGGCCTACATCCCAGAGTCCTGAGAGAGGTTGCTGAAGAGATAACAGATGCATTGATCATGATCTTTCAAGAATCACTTGATTCTGGCTTGGTCCCAGAAGACTGAAAATTTGCAAATATCACTCCACTCTTTAAGAAGGGAGGAAGATAAAAGAAAGGATATCATAGGTCAGTTAGCATAACCTGTGATTTGAAAAGTGTTGGTCCATAATTAAGGAAGAGGTTTTGAGGTACTTGCAGACTAATGGTAAAATAAATCAAAGTCAGCGTGGTTCCTAGAAAGGGGAATCTTGCCTGGCAAATCTGTTAGAGCTCTTCAAGAAAGTAACAAGCAGGGTGGACAAAGGAAAGGCAGTGGCTGTCATTTACTTAAATTTTCAGAAGGCATTTGACGAGGTGTCTCACATGAAGCTGCTTAACAAGATAAAATCCCATGGTGTTACAGGAAATATACTGGCATGAACAGAGGAAAGGCTAATGGGTAGGAGGCAGAGAGTGGGAATAAATGGGGCCTTTTCTGGTTGGCTGCCAGTGACTCGTGGTGTCCTCAGGAGTCTGTATTGGGATTGCTACTTTTCACATTGTTTGTCAATGATTTAGATAGAAGGTTTTGTGGCAAAGTTTGCGGATGATCTGAAGATAGGTGGAGGGGTAGGTAATGCTGAGGAAGCAATGTGATTGCAACAGGAGTTGGCCAAATTGGAAGAATGGGCAAAAAAGTGGCAGATGGAATATAGCGTTGTGAAATGTATGATAATGCATTTTGGTAAAAGGAACAATAATGCAGACTATTATCTAAATGGAGAGAAAATTCAAACATCAGAGGTGTAGAGGGACTTAGAAGTCCTTGTGCAAGACTCCCGAAAGCTTAATTTACAGTTGAGTCTGTGGTAAAGAAGGTAAATGCAATGTTAGCATTTATTTCAAGGGGAATAGAATATAAAAACAAGGAGATAAACACAAAATAATCTACAGATGCTGGGGTCAAAGCAACACTCACAACACGCTGGAGGAACTCAGCAGGTCGGGCAGCATCCATGGAAAAGATCGGTTGACATTTCAGGCCGGAACCCTTCGTCAGAACTGAAGAGGGAAGGGGCAGAGGCCCTATAAAGAAGGTGGGGGGAGGGTGGGAAGGAGAAGGCTGGTAGGTTCCAGGTGAAAAACCAGTAAGAAGAAAGATAAAGGAGTGGGGGAAGGGAGGCAGGGAGGTAATAGGCAGGAAAGGTGAAGAAAGAATAGGGGAAAACAATGGGTAATAGATGGAGGCGGAACCATGAGGGAGATGGTAGGCAGCTGGGAGAGGGGGCAGAGTGACATAGGGATAGGGGAAGGGAGGGGGAGGGAATTACCGGAAGTTGGAGAATTCTATGTTCATACCAAGGGGCTGGAGACTACCTAGACAGTATATGAGGTGTTGCTCCTCCAACCTGAATTTAGCCTCATCATGGCAGTAGAGGAGGCCATGTATGGACATAAAGTAGGTAGTTTCCAGCCCCTTGGTATGAACATAGAATTCTCCAACTTCCGGTAATTCCCTCCCCATATCCCTATTTCACTCTGCCCCCTCCCCCAGCTGCCTACCACCTCCCTCTTGGTTCCGCCTCCTTCTACTACCCGTTGTGTTTTCCCCTATTCCTTCTTCACCTTTCCTGCCTATCACCTCCCTGCTTCCCCTCCCCTACTCCTTTATCTTTCCCCTTACTTGTTTTTCACCTGGAACCTGCCAGCCTTCTCCTTCCCACCCTCCCCCACCTTCTTTATAGGGCCTCTGCCCCTTCCCTCTTCAGTCCTGACGAAGGGTTCTGGCCCAAAACGTCGACCGATCTTTTCCACGGATGCTGCCCGACCTGCTGAAAACAAGGAGATAATGCTGAAGCTTTATAAGACACTAGTCAGGCCGCACTTGGGAGTATTGTCAACAGTTTGGAGCCCCTCATCTCAGAAAGGTTGTGTTGTCATTGGAGAGAGTTCAGAGTAGGTTCACAAGATTGAGTCCAGGAATGAAGGGGTTAATATATGAGAAGCGTTTGGCAGCTTCAGGCCTGTACTCACTGGAATTTAGAAGAATGCGTGGGGATTTCATTGAAACCTACTGAATGTTGAAAGGACTAGATAAGGTGGATGTGGAGAGTATGTTTCCTATTTTGGTGGTATCCAGAACAAGAGGGTAGTCTTAAAATTGAGGGACAACCTTTTAGAACAGAGGTAAGGAAGAATTTTTTTTTTTTTTTTGGCCAAAGAGTGGTGAATCTGTGGAATGCTCTGCCACAGATGCAGTGGAGACCAGGTCTATGGTATATTTAAAGTGGAAGTTATTAGATTTCTGATCGGTTGGGGCATGAAGGGATATGGTGAGAGGAAAGGGATATGGGGGTTGAATGAGATCAGTCATGATGAAATGGCAGAGTGGACTTGATGGGTTGAATGGCCTAATTCCACTCCTATGTCTTGTGGAGTGGTGTGTATTTAATATTTCAGTAATATTTGAGTAATCTTGTGAATATATTGTTTGATTAACCATTTTTATTTCAATAATTCATTACAGGTTATGTATAATTTCATGAATTGTGTATGTCATCATGCTACCATGTGATACGTTTGTGCCTCGCTTAAAGTAAGCGTGAAGCTAGACTGACATCTTGGACTCCCGAGTCTTCTTCAAATCAGTTTTAATGTTTTGAAGTTACAGAAGAAAAGTGATGAATCAGCATATAGGAGGAAGATCGAGAATCTGGCTGAGTGGTGCCACAATGGCAGCAAGAGCAAGGAGGTAATTGTTGATCTCAGGAGGAAACCAGAGGTCCATGAGCCAGTCCTCATGGGAGGATCAGACTTCAAGTTCCTTGGTGTTATCATTTCAGAGTACCTGTTCTGGGCCCAGCACAGAAGTGTGATGAAGAAGAGTGGCAGTACCTGAGGGGTAAGTGAAAATTTGGCATGGCATCTAAAACTTTGACAAACTTCTGTAGATGTGTGGTAAAGAGTATATAGACTGGTTGCAGCACAGCCTGGTGTGGGCATCCCAACGTAGTGAATGTGGCCCAGTCAATCATGGGTAAAGGCCTCCCACACATTGAGCACATCTACATGAAACGCTGTCGTAGGAGAGCAGCATCCATCATCAGAGCTCCCCACCACCCAGGCTGTACTCTTTTCTCGCTGCTGCCACCTGGTAGAAGGTACAAGAGCCTCAGGACTCACGCCACAGAGTTCAAAAACAGTTACGATCCCACAAATATCAGGCTCAATAAATTGTCAATTAGCATTCATTATTGCATTTTTCTTTGGTCAGGACATCAGTAATTTATCTCAGCATCTGACTGAGAAACGAATGATAGTGTACATTTTATTAAATATACACAGAAACAAAGCATACCATACACTGGAATATAGGCTGAAGACCCAATTTTATTACATAGATAAATGATAAAAAGCAGTCTATATAGATTTTAAAACATTTAAAATTGACATCCACCCACTGGGAATAGTGCAATGTTCAGTACTGGCTTGATGTATTTGTTTTTTTTTCTTTGTACAAGCTACATAAAAATGTGTAACCTTTAAATGAAGAAATTTTAAGCACCACTTTTGTAACAGATATTCAAGTCCATCATGTCCAAAATGCTGTATTATATACATTAAAATTCTATAGTATTTTGCTTCAATTTGGAAATTGATTTCTGGCTGGGATGTATATCATACACTATCACTTCCACATCTAAGTTGCACAGGGCTGCTCTCAGCCAATGACAGAATGGTACAGTGTGAGCAGAAATCTGACATTCAACAACTGTTTTCACTGTATGATAAAGTATTTTTTAACAAAGCTAGCTGGCTTTTTTTCCTTCACTGCAGTTAAATCTCAATGAGGAGTGAGAAATAGGAAATTACAAATTCTCCATTATCAACAGCATTTGAGACAATTCCTTTTCCTACAATTACAAAATAGATATATAGCAAAGCTTTTTGATTTATTGGTTCTCTCAGTCTTGTCAATTTTGTAGTTCCCACAAAGTGAACAAGATGCACATAGCACTTGGATACAACTGAAATGTCTGGATGTTATTGCAGTCCAATAGCTTTTCTCAAATTCATTTTGGTGGCAACTTCATTAAATGGTTGTTCATCTCCAATTATAAGTAACCGATGCACTTTTTGGATCCTTCTTACTGAAGCTTGTGAATAATCATTACTGCGGAATACACTAAATTATCTCACTTACTGATAGCCACAAAGAATTACATAAAAACAGGAGCAAGCTAATAGGGAAATTCATCAATGCAGAAACTGAGTGGAGGTAGTAACTAAACTTTTTAAAATTGAATTTTCCAGCTTCTGATACTGAATACTTGGAGTATGTTTGCTTTCATTAGCAAAATAGAGGATTTTGCACTACACTTCCATGTGGCAAGTGTAAAAATGCACCCTGGACATCTGAAGTCGAGTTAAAATGTGAAATTGAGCTCACATGTGCAACAACACATTTCCAAATGAAAATATAAAATTATCATCTTCTCACTTTGTTATTGTTTGCACACACCTAGCATTAATGAAAATCCAAGATCTGATTACTTTATCCCCACTAATTACCAAAAGGTGCTCATTTTAACACCCTCCCAGTTTAAGTGTACAAAATTGGCAATGCTGCAAAGTTCTGTGGCTTAAAGATGTTGCTTTGGTTGTGTTGTTTATAATTGCTACTAAATTTGTATGAGATAGGTTCCATAACTCAGGATCATTAATATCAAACACCCTCAACTGCAAGGATATATCTGATTTCACAGAGAAAGGCTGCAGCTGAAAGGCTAGAAGTGAAGAGTTGCTCTCGGAATCATTGTTTTTGGTTTTAAACCACCCCTAAATAATATCATTTCCTTTGGGACCCTATATTTTAAAAGATGCGGGGGAATTAGATTAAAACTAACAGTGAATAAATTAACACTTAAGTTTTAGTTATACTCCTAAAATCTGAATTTTAGAGAGTCAATGCGAAACTATGAAGATGGTGTAGACCATGAAATCTATGGCAACTGTATAAACATAGGTTGAGTCCAAAAAGAGTTATCTCCCTCCCTAAAGAGGACAATTAAGTCATTTGACTGTTGCTTTAGAGAATAAACAGGTTCTGTCCCAGCTTGCACTCTGGAGTAGTGCACACCATGTCATCAGTTAACAACTGGAGATCCAGGACATACACCACAGGTGGCCAGGTGACCAACTGGAAATAATGATTTTCACAGGCTAGAATCCATCTGATCTACAACATAAAATACACATTTATATATATATATACAGAAAGTGAAACCTTTACATGCTTCATAATTGACAAGGCACAGGTGGAATCCATTCATCTCAACATTGTTGAATATACATGTTCATACACAGAAAACAAAGAATTTACATGCTTCATAATTTGATAAGTAAAAAGTTAGCAAGCACTTTGCTCATCAAAGCTGGTGTTTGAAGAGGAGCAGCCACCAGGAGGACTTTTCGGATGAGCCATCTGAAACAGAACCTAAAGTGTGTTAATTGAAATGATTTCTCACTCCCGAGTGTTGATTGAACAAAAACATGGAATAGTTATTGTTATTCATTTATTATTGTCACATGTACTGCGATTCAGTAGAAAAAATAGTTCTGAAAGCCACCTGTAAAGTTCATTCAAAACAAGCTGATTGAGGTAGAACAGGGAGAAGCACTGACAGAATGCATAATGTAGTGTTGTAGTGCCCTGCAGCAGGTAGACAAAGTGCAAGGAAGGGCCACTGTGGGGTGGATTGAGAGGTTACGAGTTCATCTTTAACAAGCAAGAGGGGTATATTCACAAAGGTTTCAGTAGTCAGAGTTTCCATAACAACCCTCCATGTCCCATATGTGCTTCCCTCATTGCAAGAAACAGTAATTTTGCATGAATTCATGTCAGGGGAGGCAAGTAATTAAGCACCGAATTATGGTTTAAAAATGTTTTATTACAGTTTTAGTCTTTAAACATGAAATCTTCTGTAACATTATGATTTTTTGGCAGGCAATACCTGAGAAAAATGTCTGAAGAAACTCAGTGGTGGAAACAGAACAAGTTGGAGACCAATCAGAGAATTTTCCATTTTCTCCACAGGGCAAGTAACCAAACTGACTAAAATTGCATGGTTTCCTTTTTAATTGGGAATACAATTGGGGGTTTGGAAATTTGTGGTTTAAATACATGTTACTTTGCAGAAGCTAAAAGTACAAGTTTCTTTTTCTGCATAAACGAGTACTCGTGCTGCATTACAAATATACTTCCCAATGTGATATAAAATAAATGAAAATTGCAAGAAATTAAACTTTGAGACAGTTTTTAAATGAATATTATCACTGACTTATATGAACTTTGTTGTTTTGTAGCAGTGCTACAGCGCATGGGCAAAATTACTATAAATTACAAAATAAATAGCGCAAAAATGAGCTAGTGTTCATGGACCATTCAGAAGTCCAGTGGCAGCTCTCTACTCTCTCATCAGGATGACCAGATGCTCACTAGTGGCCACACCCCAGTACACTGCTTTGACAGGCAGGCTAAACCAGGTGAGGAAAGCCGGGAACCTCCATCCCCAGTGAGAAAGGGATATGCCTACTTCAGCAAGTGAAGCCAGTTCCAGTGGACCAGGTGGGTGGGATCAACTACAAGATCCAACGGCCAAGAAGGCGGTGCTACAACGCTTCATGGAAAGCGAAGGTCACGACAAGGCACAGAAGACATCATGGCTATCCACCACAGCCGAGGAAGTCTCCAGTCGTGACAATTTTTCGTACCATTGGACCAAGATTTTTGAAACCGAGAGTGGAACTGCCCTAGTGCAAAGGCTTTTTCCACCATAAACTTTACGAAATATCAGTGATGATAAACCCTATTCTGACTCCCACAAGCCATGCAGAAGTTTGTAAAGAGTACAGTCAAGAATCTGCCCAAGAGTGGTGCAGGAAGTGCCAAGTGTACCTTTGAAACAAACTGTGAGCAAGGAGATACAATTCGCTTAAACTCGCTTATGTCAAAGAAAAACAGCAAATTTAGGATAAGCACAGATGATGCACACACTAGAGTTAAACCCAGACTGCTGAGTTAGTCTTTAACCTTTTTGTATACAAGTTGGATAAGCTGGTTATTAATCAAAAGGGCATATACTCAGTGGCCACTATTTGATACACTTGCTCATTAATGCAAATATCTAATCATCCAATCATATGGCAGTAACTCAATGTATAAAAACATGCAGACATGGTCAAGAGATTCAGTTGTTGATCAGACCAAACATCAGGATGGAGAAGAAATATGATCTGAAGTGACTTTGACTGTGGACTGATTGTTGGTGCCAGACAGGGTGGTTTGAGTATCTCCAAAACTGATCTGGGATTTTCACACACAAGTCTCTAGAGTTTACAGGGAATGGTGCAAAATCCAAAACAAAAAAAATCCAGCGAGTGCCAGTTCTGTGGGCAAAAACTCCTTGTTAATGAGAGAGGTCAGCTAATAACCAGACTGGTTTAAGCTGACAGGAAGACGACAGTAACTCAAAAATAACTATGCACTACAGCAATGGTGTGCAGAAGAGCATCTCTGAATGCACAACACATCAAACCTTGAAGTGGATGTGCTACAGCAACAGAAGACCAGGAACATACACCCCTGTATCTAAAAGTGACCATTTAGTGTGGGATGGATGTGGGTGCTTTGATGGGGATTTCCTGACAGGTGGAGACTGTGAGCAAATCCTGGCAACTGGAGACTATTAGCAATCATCAGCGGGCAAGCACAGACCACATTTCAGCAAAGGGTCAATGCCCTGAAGACAGTCATAAAAGGAAACAGTTTGGATATTTTGAGGACACCATTTATTAGATGCCACATTGACAAAATGATGGATGAAGAGCGTTAAAGCAACCAGCTAACTTACCTCAAATTTGCGTCTTAGTGCTTGGGTCATAACTGGCGTCAATCCCGTCGCAGTATCTTTGTTTTCCTTGTGCAGAGGTGTTCCACCCGGGCTCCTAAAATCAAACACCTTTTAGGGTGAGTGATCATAGCATTCAACTCAAAATACACAAGCATCTATTCTTCATTAGCAAGGTATATAATTTTACACAACAAGATTTCAAGTACTCCACATAGTCCTGAAGAGTAATTTTAATTCTTTGTAAAATGATGTACAGTATCTTGTTCAGAAGTTGTGTTTTTCAACTGGAAAAATGTGGGTATCAATTATTTAAATCACATTCAGTCTCTAATTTTCATCTGCTAACAAACTGGAGTTGGACTTCAATGATATTTGAGAGGAGCAGCAAGTAGCACAAAAATGTGCTTAAGGATGAAATTAAAGAATGCAAAATCTCCTTCAGACATACTGGATACGAAGGTGGCTTGATAGGTAGGTCAACGTCATGGGACTGAGGAACTCTGGGTCCGGCAGCATCTTTGCAAGGAGATGGACTGTCACCGTTTCGGATTGAGACCATCATGATATTAAATGGCAGGATAGTCTTAAAGAACCTGATGGCCTGCTCCAAATGTTTCTTGTATTCAGCTGGGAACAATGTACAAGGATCCAAACATGCATAGGGATACTGTGGGCAGCATGGTACGTATTGGTTAGCACAACACCTTATAATGCCGGCTGTAAAAATCGATCGGGATTCAATTCTTGCTGCTGTCTGTCTGTATGTTCTCCCAGTGACCGCGTTGGTTTCGTCCTGCACTCCAAAGACATTATGGGTCAGGTAGGGTTAGTAAGTTTTGGATATGCTATGTTGGCACTAGAGGCATGGCAATACTCGCAGGCTGTCTCCAGCACAACCCAGTGTTGGTCACTGACGCAAAACAAAGCATTTCAATGTATGTGAGACAAATAGACCTAATGTTGCCCCCCCACCCCACCTCCATCACCTTTGTTAGATTCAAGGCTGAGTGGAAAGAGGGCTACAGATTGTTTGGTGAAAGAATGAGAAAAAAAATCAAGTTTCTCCTCATAACAGACATATTGAGCACCCCACGCCCCCTCCCAATGCCATTCTTCAGTTATAAAGTACGTGTGGAATTTAAGAAGATAAGCAGGGCTAGATTTCATTCTGATGTTTACCAGTAGCCTTGCAGGTTGACAAAGTGCATTTCCATGAATGACTGGAAGAATCACAGGTAGTTATGGAATTGTATTTATAAAGAAGGCACTATTCTTTGAGCGAGATATACTGAAGATAACAAAAGAGAAAGAAATGTTGGAGATGCAAGAACCAACTGACCATTGCTATCTAGAACTCAAAACAGAATAATGGATCATGGGCTATGTCTATCCTCACCGAACTGTTGCACAATGGCAAGTGGTGAATAATCTCATTATTGACTTCTGCCCTGCAGATGGTGGAAAGAGCTGGGAAGTTGGGAAAGGAGTTACTTGCCACCAATATATATCCTTTGTCTTACACCTGTAGTCACATCAAAATTCAAAGTAAAATTCACAGTGTTTTGTAACTTCAAAACATTAAATTGATTTGAAGAAAAACCATGAGAGCTGGGAACGTGATTCTTGAGTTTATTCTTTAAGGAGGCATGCATATCGCATGCCATACACTACGTTGAGAATTATTTTCATACCGGCACTTACATGAAGATTAATATAATAGGATTTATAAAAAATATTCAGAAATAGACTGACAAACAACCAATGTGCAAAGAGAGTATGAGTTGTAAAGAGTCTTCGAAAGTGAGTCGATAGACTGTAGAATCAGTTCCGAGTTGAGGTGAGTGAAGTTATCTACGTGACTTCAGGATGGCTGTAGTGTGGTGTGGGACCCAAGGCTCCTGTACCTCCTGCCTGATGGTAGCAGCTACAAGAGAGCACATGGGGGTCTTGGAGGATAAATGCTGCTTTCTTGAGGCAGTGTTTCATGTAAATGTGCTCAATGGTGGCAAAGCTTTGCTTGTGATAGACTGAGCCACCTCTGGCTAAATCCACCACTTTCTGTAGTCTTTTCCATTGTTGGGTATTGGTGTTTCTATACCAGTTAGGATATTTTCCACTGTGCATCTATAGAAATTTGTCAAAGCTTTGGTGACATGCCAAATCTACACAAACTTCTCACAAAGTAGAGGCAATGTTAATCTCCAGGCCAAATCTCAGCACATTTTTGTCACGTGCACATGATTAATATAACTTCATAACATTACCAATGCAACTTAAGGATTAATGTTTAAACACTAGCTATTACCTTTCTATATTTACTTTCTTTAGACGCTGCCGAAGATCCAAAACAGGTCGATGTGGAGTGATCCTTAAATAAAAATTTTTAAAAAAATCAAGACTTGCACTGCAGTTTGTTTAAATGTGCCTTATTTACTTTAAACATTGAAACAGTTTAAACAAAGTGAAAGGTTAGGTTAAACTCCTTCATCCTTTAGAAAAGCTTTCAAGACCTATGGTGTTCTATTCAGATCTACTGACATCTTCAAAACTTGAAGTGATATGCATTTTTGAGAATATTCCTGATTAGCTAATAAAGGGCTAGAAAGAATTGTCTGAGACAAAGTTGCAATTCAACATGTGGTCTTTTGGATGCAACAAACGCTACTCCATCTGTGATCTCCACTGAATGAAAAAGAAGGAATTAGTACTGGTATCAGGTTTGCCATCCATCTCTTAAGCAACTTTACCAAAACAGATTAGATAGTCACTATCACCTTGTTCTTTTTCAGGACCCCAGTGTCAATAAAGTTCCAACATTACAACAATGACCAGACTTTGAATGTTTGTAAAACATTTAAGTCCTGGGTCCTTGAATGCGTTTACTTTCAACTGTTTCCTGAACTATATCAAGAATATTGACATTTGAAGTTACAGATTATAATTCAAGTTTAAGATGCTTTTCCTCACCCACTTAAGTGGATGTCATTTACTTAAATTTTCAGAAGGCATTTGACGAGGTGCCTCACATGAAGCTGCTTAACAAGGTAAAATCCCATGGTGTTACAGGAAATATACTGGCATGAACAGAGGAAAGGCTAACGGGTAGGAGGCAGAGAGTGGGAATAAATGGGGCCTTTTCTGATTGGCTGCCAGTGACTAGTGGTTTCCTTTGGAGTCTGTATTGGGATTGCTACTTTTCACATTGTTTGTCAGTGATTTAGATAGAAGGTTTTATTAAACTGCTACATACAATAAAAATTACTCTGCAAAACATTCAGGCACTGAGTGTTGTCTGGAAGGATGTCTGACTTACATCATTTTTGTTGGTTTCTGTAGTTGATTAGCATTTCCCTGAAAATTAAAGCCTTGTAGATCAGAGAGTGTGACCAAAGGAGACCTTTTCTTTCCTGGTGTATCCATCTGCAAACAAAGTACGTGATTCATAGCGCTTCAGACAAAAAGAAAAGGCTTAAAATCTTTGCTCAACTTTGTCTCCTGGTGTATTCATGGTTAGTAAAGCTAAATACTCTAAGTGCAAGTATATTTTTTAAAAATCCTGAGTTCCTGTTAGAAATAAATACAAAAGCAAGATATTTAGGCCAACTCAGTGTCAGCAGGCACATCCCACTTGAGCCTCTTCTGTCAGTCTTTGCATAAATCTGTCAGCACAACCCTCTAGTTGCTTCACCCGACTCCTCTTAGTCTCTTGAAGCACTTACCATTCAGCAAGATCCACATTCTCACTGCTCTTTTGGGAAACTTCACTACTGGATTTCCTGGTGACAATCAGGTAAACATTGCTATTTTCAAAACATCATTACCAGAGATAAATCTGAATAGCACTTGTTCACGTGTGGATTTAAAAATTATTTAAGCTCAAAAGTGTGCTGGTTTGAAACAAGTAGTGCATCTACAAAAGGGGTTTCCAACCTGGGGTCCACAGACCCCTAGGTTAAAGGCAGGGATCCATGGCATAAGAGAGGTTGGGGACCCCTGAACTACAAGAATAATTATACAGAGTAACGAACCAGTACATTTGGGTGTTAGATTGACAATTTAAGAAAATCTTATTAGAATTATGCTCACCTTCGTCTTTTCTACATTGTTCTGAGTCTTTCTCAGCTTCACATGAAGCAGATCTTTTACTGTAACAAATGGAGGTCCGTCCTTCTTCTTGTTATCCAACTGGGGGGGGGGGGGGGAATCACAAGATCAACCCTACAACAAATTATAATGATAAACCAACCACTAGCTTGATATGACCAAAACTGACTGACCTTCGTTACTTCAAATCTGTCTGCAGTGCTCTTCAGCTTTACTTGAAGCAAATCTTTCGTAGTTATGGATAGTGACTTACGAATCTCCTCATGGATTGTCTGAATGAATAAAGATTGCAAATGCAGTAACAATATTTAGAAAAGATTCTAATGAGTACACCCCAAAGAAATACCTCTGAAAACGAAGCTTTGAAAAATTAGACATTTGTTAGTTTGTTAGATGGTTTTGGACAGTATGCAAGCAAAAAATTTATTGAAGTTTATTAATAGTCAGGGAGAACAATAGTATCCCGATTGGAATATATCCAACAAGTTGAAGTGAGAGTAAAAAAAATATCAGAATCAGGTTTATTGTCATTGACATACACAACACGAAATTTGTTGTTTTGCGGCAGCAGTACCGTGCAATACACAGAAATATTACTTTAATTTACGATAATATGAAAAAGTAATGCAAAAAGAGAGAAAATATTGAGGTAGTATTAATGCACCATTGAGAAATCTGATGGCAGAGGGCAAGGAGCTGTTCCTTAAATATAAGCAACACACATAAAAGTTGCCGGTGAACGCAGCATCTCTAGGAAGAGGTACAGTCGACGTTTCGGGCCGAGACCCTTCGTCAGGACTCAACTATAAGCCTCCCTTTAAAAACCACCTATACTAGCGCTGCAGCTGCAGAAAACAACAAAAACTACAGTTTGTCTCAGCTCCCATTTGGTTTCACAATATTCCAAATGCTGACTCCTCTCTCTTACTTTACTTATTAATAAACACTGCTGCACAGAATTGGTACAAAAATACATGGCCAATTTCTCCCATTTTTCTCGTTTCCCTTGTTCACTCACGATTATAATCGAATTTGATCAAACTTTGATTGGGAACAGAATACGTTTGAACCTGGGTGAACACTGCCAGGTAATGTTCTTCTAATTACAGCAAGGGATAATTTATAGATAGATTGGAACTCATCCCAAACACAGTATTTCATTTGGGGTTCACCTTTTCATTTGTGAAACTGAAGACCGAAAGGGGATCAGACTCACAGGTGGGCACTGGAGTGTCAATTATTGAAACTTCACTCACTGTAGGTAGGGATTTTATCTCATCTGCTTCATCATACTACAAGCACAATTTCAGTCAAGATCCTGAAAAACTTGTGCAAGTGCATCATGTTCCTAAAATTCAATATTTCACTTGGAGTCAACAAATGATTATGCATTTAGTAAATTTACTAATACTGTGGAATTGTTTCAAAACATTAGGAATACGGTCATGCGGTTATGCAAGTAGGCCATTCGGCCCACTGAGTCTATACTGACCATCAAGTCATTTACACTAATCCCATGTTTTAAATACTCTCCTCACATTACCATCAACTCTCTCCGAATACTACCACTCACCACACACTAGCAGCAGTTTTCAGTGGCTAATTTACTTATCAACTTGGTTTTTTGGGCTGTGGGAAGAAACAGAAGCACTTGGATAGACCCCAGGCAGAAACACTATGCAGACAGCAGCGGAGGTCAGAGTCAAACCCAGGACTCACAGCTGAACTGTGAGACAGCAGCTCTACTAGTGGAATGACTGTGCCACTGCAAACAAAATACATTCAGATGCTACCCTAATTATAAAAATGCTTTCCTTTCAAAATGTTCACATAGCTTAATTAACTTTAAAACTGAACAGGTCAGTGCACACTTACCTGCTGAGGATTTTCAGTTCTGCTTTTCCGTTTAATCTGCAGAGGTTTCTCTGCAAGCAGGAAAGCTGGAGGTAGTGGAGGTGGGGGAGGAGGAGGAGGAGGAAGAAGAGGAAGAGCCTCATCTGATATCTTCAGCAGAGCACGACTGACAATTGGCTGCACTGGCCATACTGGAATTTTATTAAGTCCTGGTACAGAATCTGCATGCTTTCGGCAGCAACATCCTTCAGCTGCTTTTGCAGTATTAGGGTCCTACAAATTACAAAACAGAATTCAGAAACAGCAGACAGCAATTAAAGCAACATTTTGTCCAGCATCTGCAGAATCTCATGTTTAAGACATTTCAAACTAGCAATTAGTGCTCACATTAATACAGAAGTACAAAAGAACATGCTGTGCCATGTGATTCAATAAATTCATCCATTAGAGAGATTAGCTTTGTCACGGATACATCAAAACATACAGTCAAATGCTCTGTTTGTGTCAATGACTAACACAGCCTGAGTATCATGCTGGGGGCAGCTCATCAATGTCACCATGCTCCTCGCAGATACATAGCATAGCTACAACTCTAATGTACAACTCTAATGCAGAGCTAATTACTCTAACGTATGTGTCAGTGGAATGAATATCCAGAGGAAACCCATGGTGCCACTGGAAGAATATCCTTACTGACAGTAGTGAGAATTGAATCCCGCTTTTCTGATCACTGGTGTTACGCCAAGTGCTATGCTACTGTAGTGGCTACAATTTACATATTCCTGAACTCAAACCATCATGTATGATGGCAAGAGAATGTTGTACACGGAACTACCAATGCCTGCAATAAATTCTTTCCATGTCAATGGATCAAGATCCCAGAATTCCTTACTGAAGAGCCATGGGAGAGTCGCCATCACAAGAAATGCAGCAGGTCAAGCTACCATTAGCACTTTTCCCTATAAATATTAGGAATAAATGTTTGCTTTGCTTATGCCACCCACATCCCACACAAATTAACATCGGTTCTCATAAAAGATTTATCTAAAGCTAATACCAAATGAAATTGGTTCAAGTGTATCCATGGGATGGAATTTGAGCAAATTTAGTCACGGCCAACAACTTTGTCCAATTTGGGATTCATCTCTCCAACACAATTTAATTTTCACTTTCAAATATTCAGATTTAAAAATCGCTCAAAAAAAAAGTCGCTAGTTGCTGATAGCATCCTTTCGCACTGTTTCCTTGGAGCCCTGACACCCAAAACATCATGCAGTCTTCTTATGGAGACTTTATCTTACACCTATGAACAAATAAAACAGATGATTTACTAAAGGCCAAGGATTCATGCTGTTATTTATCATGTGTTGCTGAATAAAGATGCAACCTCACTGCGCAGTTTCAGCTCACACAAAGCCTGCATTAATTCCACTAGGTGGCGGGTCATTCAAGAAATCACTGGTAAAGAATGAATGAGTCTTGAGATGCACATCTCCCGGATCACATGTCAGATTCTAACCTTGCACTTTTTCAAATTTTTAATCCAGTAGAATTCTTTCAAATTTCTTTTTTGGCAGGGAATTAATTCCTTTCATTGCTTTCTCCAGAACAAGATTTATTAAATAATAATTCGAGCAATCTTTAAGTCTATTTATACAAATACAACCCAAGAACAAATATCAGCTGCTTTTGCATGGAAAATTAAAGTTCCCACCATTGGCTGGCTTTTATTATCTGCTATTAATTAGCAAATTCATACATTTTAAATTCCCAGCAGAGGTCTGAACCTAAATTTAGGTCGGTAAAAATTAACTAGGCTTAATTTCTATTTTTCCCTGAAGAAATACACAAATGTTGCTCCCATTCAGAATGAAGCATTAACCTAAGTTCCCAGAACATTTCTAGAAAACACTTAAAAATGTTCACATTATTGCCCAACCAAGGCAAACTGTGGACTTAATGAACCATGGAATTTTAATCACAGCAACTTTTATTTCCTTAAATAAACACTCACTTGGCTATTTTGAGATAAAATTATATTTAATCAAATTGTTGCAAAGACGCAATTTCTCATCTTGAACTGCCCACTTCTCTTCTACCTTGATGGACAGAGACCTTGACTTGTTTTCTGCATCTTCACTCTCACTCCACGTACTGGCAGAAGTAGGAAACATTTCCCAGTTTCTCAATTTCCATCCCACCAACATCTACATACAACAGGTCAATGTCTGGTACTTTCAATGGGATACTAGCACCAGAAATTTCTTGCACTTCCCACTCATTTCAGAAGGGACCATCCCCTTTGAGACCACGTAATCTAATTTGTCTACGAAGCACTCCCCTTCTCACCACTTTCCCATGCAGCTGTAGAGGCATCACACTCTCCTTTTACCTCTTCCCTTCCCACCATACAGGACAGCAGATAACCCTTTCAGATGAGGTAGCAATATACACTAATTGCAGTTTTCCCCAATGCAATCCCGGCTCCAAGAGTTTTTGGCTAAATCACTGATCACAGACGAGGTGACTGCTTTGTGAAAGGCTCATGTTCAATCCAAAAGGCTGATTGCTCATTGCTTTCATTCCCCACCCATCTCCTAACCTAGCTTGCCTGTGGCTTTCTTGTATTACTCTAAAGAGGCTCAAGAAACAGTACATTTTCTTCCATCCTCCACGTTTAATATCAAATTCAACAATTGCAAATGACATTTCCTCTTTTTGTATCAGAACTGGATGGTTCAGTTGCAGGTTACCGCTCTGCAATATTAGCTTAGTTTACCTTTTTTTTTGGAATTAACATGAGCTTTATTTGTCACATGTACATCGAAGCATACAGTGAAATGTGTCGTCGTGTCAAATCAAATCAGCAAGGATTGTTCTGGGCAATCCTAAACTCACCAGGCTTCCAGCACCAACATAGCATGTCCACAATTTACTAACCCTAACCTGTATGTCCAGAAGAGCAGAATTAGGCCATTCAGCCTATTGAGTCTGCTCCATCATTCCCTCATGGCTGACCCCAGATCCCATTCAACCCCAAATACCAACCTTCTCACCATATCCTTAGATTCCTGATTGGTCTGGGCGTCAATCAACTTCCACTTTGAATATACCACAAACTTGCCCTCCATCCCAGTCTGCGGCAGAGCATTCCACAGATTCACCACTCTTTGGCTAAAAAAAGTTTCTCCTTACTTCTGTTCTAAAAGGTCATTCCCCCAGATTTGAGGCTGTGCCTCTAGTTTTGGACACCCCCCCACCAGAAGAAATATCCTGTCCACATCCATCTTATCTGGTCTTTTCAACATTCGGTAGTTTTCAGTGAGATCCCCCTGCATTCTTCTAAATTCCAGTGAGTACAGGCCCAAAGCTGCAAAATGCTCCTCATATGTTAACCTCTTCATTTCTAGAATCATCCTTGTGAACCTACTCTGGACTCACTCCAATGACAACACATCCTTTCTGAGATAAGGGGCCCCAAACTGTTAAGAATTCTCCAAACGCAGACTGACTACTGTCTTTTAAAGCTTCAGCATTATCTCCTTGTTTTTATATTCTATTCCCCTTGAAATAAATGCCAACATCGCATTTTCCTTCTTTACCAAAGACTCAACCTGTGAATTAATCTTCTGGGCATCTTGCACGAGGATTCCCAAGTCCCTCCGCACCTCTGATGTTTGACATCATTGGAATGTGGGAAGAAAGTGGAGCACCTGAGAAAATCCACGAGGGTACAGGGAGAACGTACAAACCCCTTTACAAGCAGCGACAGGAACTGACCCCCTGATCAGTGATCATTGGCAGTGTAATTAGCTGCTTTGCTACCATGTTGTCCACTTATCAATAACATATCGACCAAACGGCTTTGTTAACAACTCATCACCTTGGTCATCCCTCCTATGGAGCTAGAAGCCTTTTCTTGTCCTATCCATCTCACCCTCCACTGTGCAACTTAAAACTAGTTTCCTCTCCTTCTGATGAAGGATCTTTGACCAAAAATGTTACAACAGTTTTTCTTTCCATAGATATTGACATTGTTTCATTAAAATCATTCTCTCTTCTTTCACTTTACCAGTAAGGAGCAATTAGTTTAAGGGGAATACTAATCTTATAGCTCACAATGTTTACATCAAATAATTTAGTACAAATAATTTATTAAAACTATAGAAATTTTAATAGCACTTTCAAAGTTTTTCTTTCAGAGGAATCCTAATATTAAGCAAATGGATATAATACTAGCAAGAGAATGATAACCTGATGGTGCTCAAAGATTTCTTGCATTCGTGTTAGTTTGATCTCAAGTGACTCAATTTGTTGCCGAAGTGCATTCAGCTCCCGCAGGTAAACACGTGAAGGATATAGAGTATCTTTGATGAATTCCAATCCCTGTGAATGCAAAGGAAATTAATCAAAATATAGATCTGACTGTCATTTCCTAATTCTATCCCTCTGCCTCATCTGCCAAAGGTCACATGCAGATAAGCTTGGATCAAAAAAGTTCTACTTCAGATAGTACTGACCAGGCTCATTTAAAAGTAATAGTTGGGTAATGAAATTACATGGAAGATAATAAAAGACAAGATTTCATATGTTTTGATAGATTTTAGCAGGACTTGTTACAAGGTTCCTCATGGTAGGGCGAGAAAGGAGAAGCCTACAGAAAGTAGGAAATTGGCTTTAAAATTGACTTAGTGGCAGGTTCTAGCAACCCCTCAAGTATAAAATTCATAAATTAGAGACTAAAAGTTATGAGACCCGTTTTACCGGGTCATTTTTTTGATTTAACAAAAGTCATAACAAATGTTTTTCATCCCAAAATTTTTGTGTGGTAGATTTATGTAATTAAAAGTTTTGATGCGACAATTTTTGGATCAATACTTCACATTGCAGTGACATTATGCCTCTCAAAAGTGGAGAGGAAAAAAAAACACAAACATGCCTCTTTGTGCAGAGGAAAACAAAAATACAAACACATTACAGTTGTGCTTTTGATATTGTGTAGAATCACAAACAACCTCCATAAAAAAAGGGGGGGGGGCTTTGTGGTAGCAGAAACCTTGCAGCATATATCCACAGATCCTAAGAAGATATCAATGTTAGTCACCTTATTTTCCTTTAGTAGCCACAGCATAGAACCCAAGAGCAGGAAGGGTATGTTAGAATAAATAAAACAGCGTGCAACACTATTTGGACACCATTTTGAATTCATAAAAAAAGTTCTGGTCACATTATTAGAAAAAGAGGCAACTTCATCAGAGAAGGTGCAGAGTAGATTTACAAAGGTGTTGCCAGAATTGTGATATTCTAGCTCTGAGGAAGGCTTAGATAAGCTAGAGGTATTTTCTTTTGGAAAACAGGAGAGATAATTGACGTTTTATAAAAGGCCTGGATTAAGTCAGGGGTCAAACCATTTCCTATGGTAGAATGGAAAAAGATCAGGGTGCACCTGCTTTTGAGCATTTTACAGAAGGATTAGAGGAAAGAGGAGGAAGTTTTTTCAGCCAGTTGGGCAGCACAGTAGCATAGCACTTAATACAGTCGTTTTATAGCACCAGCAATCACTAATTGGGGTTCAGCTCGTGCCACTGTTTGCAAGAAGTCTCTACATTCTCCCCATGTGGGTTTCCTCCCACATTCCAAAGGTGGATGGATTAGGGCTAGTTAAGTTGTGAGCATGCTATGTTGGCACTGGAAGTATGGCAATACTATTCTCCTGCATTCACCCTGTAACCTTTGATGTCCTTACTAATCAAGAACCTATCAACCTCCACTTTAAATATACCCAATGCATTGGCCTCCAGAACCATCTATGGCAATGAGTTCCACAGATTGGCCATGC
Source organism: Mobula hypostoma (assembly GCF_963921235.1). Lineage (NCBI taxonomy): Eukaryota > Metazoa > Chordata > Chondrichthyes > Myliobatiformes > Myliobatidae > Mobula > Mobula hypostoma. The sequence continues at coordinate 8,159,453 of NC_086119.1, forward strand.
TCTGGCTCAAGTGATTCCTCTTCATCTCTGTTCCAAGAGCATAGCTTGTAGAATCACGGGCAGAATATCCTTAGTGTTTATCATTGAGTTCTGTCAAAAATCATTGAGAGTTAAATTATATTATATTAAAAAAGTCATCTGTTAGGGAACTGAAGAATCCTCCACTTGTGTAGAGCAAGAGTGTTACTGTTGAGCAGTACAGAGATCATATTAGGTGCTCGTATCTTTCTTGTCATGTTCAGAGAGGTTTTAACTACATTTTTATGAAAAAAAAAATACAGTGATCCCTAAATGATTTTCTCATCCAGATGGGTTCAGGCAGAATAAATGTAGATGAAGGGTCAGAGAGGTAGAACCACTATTCTTTAAGAATTGCTTGTCACAACCTGCAGAGATATGAACTTAGTGGCAGAATGTGGGATTGGACTTGGTAGTTCTTTTTTGAATGACACAAAATAGCCTCAATGGCCAATGTTGCAAATTTCTGATGCTACTCACTAAGAGCTCAAGAATTCCTGGTGGAAAGTTTCGATTTATGCCAAATGAGAACAGGTTTAGGTTGAGATGAAATGACTAGTGGGAACAATGAAGTGCTGGCAGTTAGGTTTGGGTATGGATGTAAATGTTAAGAGGTAGGGTGTGGATGAAGAATACATGGCATCAGCATAAAGCCTCGGAGGGACTCTTACCCTGGATCATCTTGTTTGGCTACAAGATCAGTTGCTGGAAGATATGGGCAATTTTTAGCTATTAGTTGCGGGTGAGCAAGATACAAGGCTGATTAGTGTCTGAATCAAGCCAGTCAGTGCACTCAAACCTGTATAAAGAACATTATTGTGATACTGTGGGTTCAAATGCTTTCACTCCCTCCACAATCAAACAACCAATTGTTGGACTTACATTAGCCATGTCGTAATATACCAGAGCGCACTTAAAATTTCAATTTATGTTATTTACCAAAATACAATATATAGCAAAAAAAGTTACAAAATGGAGATTTAATGGACACATTAAATTTGTAGGATTGAAAATGACCATTCAATGAATTAGCAAAGAGCTGTATTTCTACAGTTTGGATTGGAGTAGATTTGATTTGAACTTATACCTGCCTAATGTTCTTAAGCCACCATGAATACATGGAGTAAACCACAGTCTTAAGAGGATTCAAAAAATTCTTCACATTTGCTAAAGGAATGAGCCCAACAGGAACTGATTCATGCAGGAAGGAATTGCTGTTAGATGCGACCACGTCCTCCTTCCTGGATTTAAAATAAAAATAAATGTAAGCGGACTATATGTCACATAAAAGTTAGTCAAAGAGAGGAACAAACATCAAATGTTAAGTAACAAAAATCAAATGATAGCAGGGAAGTCATGCAAAATCCAGTATAGTCCAAATAATTCCATTAAATTGGGACAAATGAATAGTCTATCTTTCACAGCTTTGTGATGTCTAAGACACACAATGAAGCAATACAATATAAAAATGCAATATGACTGCAATAAGATGCTTGAAACAGGACAGAATGGTAACCTTTCACTCCTTTGCTACTCATTTATCTGAGTCTGCTTATTCTGTTGTTTGATGGAAAGAGTCATGATCTCTGAGGGGGGGGGGAAATTGCATGCATCGTAACTGGAATGATTATTTTTGAACTGAAACCCTTACTTCTAGATTCTCCCAGGAGGAAGCATCCTCTCCACAGCCACCGAGTGATCATATGATCCAAGTCACATCTTATTTCATTGTTTATAAGAAACCTAGCCATTCTTGTGGCCTTCTCTGAACTGTTTCCAATGTATTAACATCCATCGGGTGCCACAGTAGCGTAGCGGTCAGCGTGACACTGTTATATTGAAGCTGGAGTTCCATTCCAGCATCATTTGTAAGGAGTTTGCACATTCTGCCTGCGTGTGCATGTGTTTCCTCTGGGTGCTTTGCTTTCCTCCCACAGTCCAAAGAGGTACCACTTAATTGGTCATTGTAAATTATCCTGTGATTAGGCTAGCGTTAAATCAGTGGGATGCTGGGCGATGCAGCTTGTCGAGTTGCGAGGGCTTGTCCCACACTGTATCCCTAAATAAAATAAATTCTTACTCAAATTAGGAGGCTAATACTGTCTACTGTACTTCTGATGCAATCTAACAAATACACCGTGTATCTGAAATACAAGCTCCATCGTTTTGTGTTCAGTGACCCTGTTAATAAATGATAACCAACTGTAGGCTTTCCTAATTACATGCAGCATACTGGTATACAGCTACCATCTGTTTTCCGTTATTAACACCCCAGATTTATTTTCTTCATAGATGGACAAAGACCAGCAAAAGCTTTTTTACAAAGCTGTTTGAAATAAAGGGCGTCTGTCATACCCTAGCAACTTTTTCAAACAGTATTTGATACTAGGTGTGTCAGAAGCAATGCGGAACATAGTGTTCATTTATTGTAAAACGGTGGATTCCAGTAAATTGAGCCATCAGTTAATTGGGACAGCCTCTTATTTGGGTCAATTCTTAAAGAACAAATCAAGAAAATAGCCAGGATTCCCTTTCTTTATTGGGATGCTGTCACTTAATTGGGGCAGGAGACTTGCCGAACAGATTCTAACTAGCGTCAATTGTGTGTACTGTGTGAACAGTTTTTAACTAGCATCTGTGTGTGTTTGTGCTTTAAAAAAGTGTTTTTTTTTGGTCACTGACATTTCATGAGAAATAAGCAGCAAGAAAATTCCGAACTGTTTTGCACACAGTGGTGGTTTTAAGTATTCAGGTTTGGAGATGCCAGAAACAGCAGGGAGTGAAAATGAAATGATTTCACTACTTCAACAACTTAGGAACTATGAAGAATTAAGGCATCTATCGACAATCATTTTGAATGTTACAATGAAAATGAAGATTTGCAAGATGCAATTGTTGATAGCATTGTTTGAAGGCAGTTCAATACTGTACTAGGAGTCCGCACTGATTTTGTTCATTGCATACACTGGATGAATTCTTCTGTCGATAATTACTAGGAACTAATACAGTTCTACAGTACTATAATACAATTGGTAAAGTTTAATTTGGTATGCATTTCATTTATATACATAATTTGTTACTGTCCTTTTATACTTTTCTCTAATAAACCATTTCCATGAAACTTAAGCTAATATGGGCAGCCACTTAATTGGACCAAAATGTACTGGTCCCAGTGTGTCCCAATTAACTGGCTTCCACCATACTTTCATGTAATCCAGGCTCAATTTGAAAAATGGGCATTTTGAAAAGTTACTTACTCGGTTGTTTGGCAAGTGGTTGGCTTTGGCTTACAGATATCTCCCTTGTACTTTCTTAGCATCGTTTGCTTATTTTTTCTCTGTGCCCTTCCTATTGCTTGCCATTTTCTCATGATCTTCCGCTTTCTGCGACGCCAATTCAGTTTAAACATAACTGTGGAAGAAACTTATAATGTCAATAGATCCTGCATTTACACCAAATTCAAAACATTGCCCCAACCTCTCAAGGCTCTACAGCAGTCAATTGAACACAAGTGCTGTCGATCAAGAATTTGTTTGGAATTTAATTTTATAAAAATCACTTTTCTCATGCGTCATAGTTTCAGTTCTGTCACAGCACCAATCCATCTTGTCTCTTCAAGGTGGTGATCTGAAGTAGGTTACCAGATGTATGCGGTTGTAACCTGCCACTCTCCTGTAGCGCATCATGCCTGTAATATACTGTACCTTCTTTAAAGCACCGTGGCCAATAGTCCCAACAATGTCTACAGGCAGATTTACCAATCATCCAAGTGGGATTTTGCTCTGCTTGAGAAACAGATTCCCAAAGCACAGTATTAACTATAACTAGAGATTATTTTTATATGATTCCGCACTACATATAAACTGCTCCCAGCTGTCTCACTATCAAAATCTTAGGGAGAGTTAACCAGCACAAAATGTTCAGTGCAGCTCATCTGCATCTACCAGGTTGCCTACCTGAACCAGTCCCACCTGCTGAATTTAATTTATATTCCTCTAAACCTTTCCAATGGTAATATCAGAGGCTGTAGACAAAACTGTTACTCTTCACAGATATCCGTGAAACAAAAAAACCCAAAGATTGACAGAAAAATGTAGAACCCCAAAGCCCCCCTCCCACGCAGAAGCAGCAACCCTCCCCCTTGCTCCATTAGATAGCATCCGACTCCACATCACCCACCATACAAGCAATAGCAAAGCCCCCAAAGACCATGATCTGGAATCTATCAAAAACCACTGTTCAATATATTTGTCCAAATGATTTTTAAACTTTGTAATTGCACCCACCTCTTAACACTTCCTCTGGCAGCTTATTCCATATACACAACACTATGTGGGTCAAAAACTTGCTGCAAGGGCCCCTTCTAAATTATTCCTCCCTCACTTTAAACCAAGTTCTCTAATGTTATAAACACAAGAAGGTATGCAGATGCTGGATATCCAAAGCAACTGGAGGAACTCAGCAGGTCAGGCAGCATCTATAGAAATGAATAAACAGTTGACATTTAGCAACAAGACCCTTCATCAGGACTGAAAAGGAAGGAGAAAGATGCCAGAATAAAAAGGCGGTGGAGGGGAAGGAGGATAGCCAGGACAAGCCAGGTAGGTGGGTTGGAAAGATAAGGGCTGGAGAAGAATGAATCCTCTGGTACAAGACTCCTCTACCCAGGGGGAGAAAAGACTGCAACCATTCATTTTACCAATGCTTTCATCATTTTACTTACCTCTAAAGTTACCCCTCAGCCATCTGTTTTGCCCTCCTGTCATTGGAATCCTTTTAACACCCCTTCTCAACTTAATTACATGCTTTTTTTAAAGCTAAGCAACGCTTAAAGTTGTTGCTAAGACTTTTCACAGTAAACCAGTTGACCTCTAATTAGTCGTATGTAGTTAATTCGTTTGCTTTATGGTCCATAACATTAAGCATGCTGTAAGAGAATGGCTTATCTACTTGCCGGATATAAAAGCTTTTAAACAAGGTAAACTTAAACAAGTACACTTTGTCAGCTGAAAACTTTTAATATCCTACTCACTTCCTGCAAAGTAGGAAATGATCAGGTCCAGGCAGTTAACAACAAAAATAAATTAAAGATGTTGGCAGAATTTGAGGACGCAGAAATCCCAGTGATTTTGTAAGGATAGAAGACAATGAGGGGCGAGGTCACGCAAAGATACAGACACTTCCCCAAGAAGAACCGTTAATCTGACACTACTACCACTACAGCGAGTACCTCTTATGCTGAAAACTACTGCTTGGACTATGAATCTCTAGCATTGACAACACACAGCACTACGAATAATTAACAGTCTCCAAACTTAGAACCTATAGGGGAAAAAAAGCAGAGTACAGACTTCCACAATACTCACCTCAAACAAATGAATTCACCAACATGACATGGACAGCGGCAGCAGTTTAAAATTAAAACGCTCATTCACTACCCAATAGACACTTACCTTTCATAAGCCGCGCTTAGAAACTATTCTCGACCAACCGCCTCGAGTTTCTTATCGTCATTCGACTTAACTCAACAAATAGGAAAACACAAGGTCCAGAGCCGAACGCCACTTCCAGCCAATCCAACATTTCCTTTCTGATCCAATAGCGTGCAGAGCGTATTATGACTGTCCAATGAAGTGACAGTATAAATGATCCCGCCATCCTATCGGCACACTACAAAATCTAAAAGGCAATCCAATCAGAAATGGCGTTTCTGCTATTCCCAATAAGAAGACAGAGTTTGTGCAGCAACTGTCCAATCATAAGCCACGTTACATCTGCTTAAAAGGCCTTTATCGGTTCGCCTTCGGAATGTAAACTATTCAATATGGAGACCGCGGTCAACAAGCTGGCAGCGATGGTAAGAGGGATTTTTAAATTCAAAAAAAAATTATTTAAATTTGGAAACCAGTTTTAATCAAAAGAAAAACATTGCAATGGGTAGATGAAGGCCTCGCGGTCACGGGGAAAAAACTTTAAAAAATTTCCGCGCGCGCGCGATAGGTGTATTTTTTCGGCAAAAAGTTTAATTTGTTTGAAAGCTCGATCCTGATTTGCATCCGGGTAATTAGGTGCAAAAATGGCGGGATTGAGATCTCTTACTTGTGGTAGCAGCAAATTGGAGTTCTTTTTTTTTCACCCCCCCATCCCACCCCCGCCCGCCCCGGGGATTGCCTCAGAATTCCGAGTTCGGGGGGTGGGGGGGTTTATAAAATAGGAGCGATCATCTGGGTAAACCCGTGGGAGGGCCGAAGCATTCCGGTGTTGTCGCGCCTGTTTTCATTCGTCTTGGGTGCCCCTCCCCTTTTTTTTCCCATCTTCAACCCCCCCACCTTAACTAACCCTCCCCCTCCCCCTCGCTCGCTCGCGCCCGCACGCGCGCCGGGGAGAGCGGCAGCCGCCGATTGGGTGACGGTTTGGACGGTTTTTGACAGTTTGGGCGACGTCGTGCCGTGCGCGCCGCCGTCCCCGCGCGCGCACCCCCCCCCCACCTCCCCGGCCGCTCGGCGCTTAACCGCCACCCGGCGCTTGTTCCTCGCTTGACAGCCAGCTGCTAGGTTGCGCGCGCAAACGGGGTCCGGGCTGCCTAGATCGGTCGACCTTTTATTTTTTTTTCTTCTTCTCGTGTGTGTGTGTTTTCTTTCTTTAAAATAACTCCGTGTTGGTATTTTTGTTCCGTGCACGCTTAGCAAACCAAAGGGCGACAGGGAGCTACGGTATCGCTCGTCAGATTGTTCACGGCGGCAATCCCCGGCACCCCTCCCAGTAGTACGAGAAGCTGTGTGTGTGTGTGCGCGCCCCCGTGGGGATGGGACATTGTAGTGGGTGCATGGTGTACCGGCTTGTTTGCAGCATGTTTCATTGCACCGGTTCTCGTGAATTGCACTAGTGTCTCACCATTTAAAATCGCTCATTTCGCGAGGTGCCAGGCTATTGGAAACGTAAGGTATTCATAAACAGAAGAGATTCTGCAGATGCTGGACATCTAGAGCTTCATTCTTGTCTGGTGCAGTCCAGCTCTGAAAAAAAATATTAAACATTCTTTTGACTTGTTGTGCTCTTCAATTTAAGGAAACAAGATACCTTCAAGTCTTTGGACGGACTGTTTCCTCCGTGTAAGGGAGCTGCTTGAGTTTTCATGATCTGTTTTAGACATGTCACTAAAATTTGAAATTCTTTATCCAGGTAAAAATGTATGGCCACCTTGCATGTCAAAAACACTTGCTTTTGAGTTGGTCTCATCTTTGCATACAAAAGCATTTCATGTGGGTTGATCAATAGCTGAGTGGGTAGAGTTAAACCTGGAATGTTAGTGATTAATTTGAGGCTTTGCCTCTCAATAAATGCAGTTTTCAAGAAACTCATCTAATGCTCATTGAGATGTACTTGTGAAGGAGGAAGTATCAATTGCCTGAAAAATTGTCCCTCTATTTAAAGTTCTGTAACTTTTATATAGATTTTTATGTTTTTATTCTGATCCAGAATTTAATATGCTAAACACAATGGAAAATTCATTTAGGCTTTTAAAAAGCTTGTTGTCAATAAGTGCATAGAACCACCTTGGCTGACTGTTCAATTTAGGGAGCTTAGAGTGTGGGAGGAGCATTGCATGTGGGTGTGGAGGCATTTTTTAAATCCTCCTCTTTATGACTCGGATTCTTAACTCTCCCTTGTTCTTGTTGGATGAATTGATAAATTCTTGAAGTAATACAAAACAAATCACCTGTCAATAAAGCTGTTTTTTGCTAATTTATTTATAAACAAGCACATTTTTTTTGAAAGTATATATTTTAATGTTGAAATTGAGTTCCTGTATGTTTTTTTTTGGAGTATAGATTTCAGGAATCTTTTTTAACCAGTTGCTAGCGTTGATGTTGAAGTGATCTTGTCCTAACATTGGAAAAAAATCTGCATTATTTAATGAATTAAATAAATGGAAATAGTTGGGAGAACTGGCAGTAATAATGGTTCCCTGTTGCCATGGCAACTGCATGAAAACCCATTTTTGCTTTTTTAAATGTATTTGAGAACATTGTATTTGAAAATGTCAGCACTTATATGCAGGTTTGCCAATTTTATTTACTGCCACTTTTTTTTTGTTTGATAGTGATATGCAGTGATGTTTTTAAGGTAAATTTCACTGGTTAATTGATGTGTAGGGAGAGGCCTGGGATGTATTCATCCTCAGCATGAATGAGCATTTGATAGTCTGCGTCGCAGCTGCAGTTACTTGAGGTGAGATTTATACTTAATGAAGAAAAGGACAAATCAGACTGGGAAAATGTTGCAGTAGTCTAAGAATTATTTTGAAGTTGGTCTTTTTTATCATTTAGAAATCTGGTTTGCGTTATTTCCTTAGCTTTTTGACATTCTCTGCCAGTTTGTATCATATGAAAAGTAAACAATAACGCATTGTATTTGGAGAAAAATAGAAATGGTTCTCCTGTACTGAAATTTGCTTTCCATGTTTGACAGTTGGGTTGATAAAGACGTGAACCTAGGAATGAAGAATAAAACTCTTGCCAATATAGTTCAGTCACTTTTATTCATTCTTTAAAATTCCGAAGACAAAAGCTAATTGCTATTATTTGGCATGTTGTTGAATTTTCCCCCTAAATGAAACTGAGGTATGCAAGTTCTGTTCGTTACATATTTAGTAATTAAATTATTTGGCCATTGTGCATATGGAAGCCACCTTGTCCTTTGTACTCTGCACTTTAACTTGCATCTACTTGCTGCTACAATGTACTACAATGCTACAAAGTACTACAATGCCCCTGCCTAAGTTTGTTATAGGCCTAATTTAGCATTGAGCTGTGTTAAAAAGCTGGAAGGCTTTAAGACCTCCTCTTGGGTGGGGGTGGGTTGGAATAACTGGAATCTTAAAGTTTATGTGTAAATCATTGGGGTCAGAGATGGAAATATTTATTATCTTGATGTTCAAAAGGCAAGAACTGGAGGATATTTTCTGGGAGAGTTATATGGCTTGAGGAGGTTGGAAATTAAGTATGAAGTTGTATGCATATGAGAATTTTAAAGTGAGGCACTGGTGATATTATAGCCCAGTAGATATAGGGCTGATGGATGAAATTTGAGTATGTGGCCAGGTTATGTCAGGAGACAGGAGAAAAGCTGCGAGTGTATTGAAATGTTCCATTGGCAAAAGCTTCAGTAGCATACACATGGTGGGAGGGAAAGAATCATATTATATTCTGGTGGTGAGAATATGATGTATTTGTTTAAAGTTGGTATTCAAGAACAGAGCTGTCTTTCAGAATAACCGAGTAAAAAATAAATGGAATAAATCCATAAATTGTAAGATCAAATTCCAGAAAGATGTCTTTCTGGATGAAATTCCTCTGTTCTCCAAATCACTATTCATACTTTTCCCACCATACTGTCTTTGGGAGTGAGTGTTTCATTCCAGAATCTTCATTTGATCAGTTTTGATCCATAATCAGAATTTCCAAGTGCTTGTGCTGACTTTACATCCAGGATTTGTATTCAAAATTTTCTGACGTGGTGGTTCAATATCTGTGCTTATGCTCACACATTGAGTGGATGAACTATTCAAAGTAAATTTATTATCAAAGTACATATAGCCATCAAATGCCACCGTGAGATTCATTTTCTTGTCGGCATTAACAGTAAGTAGAAAGAAACACAATAGAGTCATTGCTGCACACGACAGAGACAATATGCAAAAGATGTTGATTCAGGAATCAGCTGAGCCATGTACTGGATCATCATAGACTAATACAGCAAGGAGACAGACCCTTTGGCTCATCCTCACATGTAATCAATTTCCTTCATTCCAAACTATATACTTATCCAAATGTTGTTGTACCTGCCTCAGCCATTTTCTCTGGCAAGTCATTCATGTAGAAAAAGTTGCCCCACGAATCTCTTCTTAAATCTTTCCGCTCTTGTTTTTAGACCTACGTCCTCTAGTTTTTAGTTTGCCTTTCTTGGGGAGAAAGACTATGTTCATCCTAACTGCCCCTCATGATTTTATATACCTTGATAACGTCACTCTTTATCTTTTGTTCTCCAAAGAATAAAGTCCTAGCTTGTTCAACCTTTCCCTGTAACTTGGGACCTTGAGTCCTGACATCCTCACAAATCTACTCTGCACTCTTTCCAGTTCAATGTATTTCCTATAGCAGGGTGATGAAAACTACATTCTTCCTTGACCTTTTTTATCTGCTCTGTGATGATCAAGTTTCCCTCAGCTGGGGCAGTGGAATAAGAACTCCAGGGTGGAGAGAAGGAAAATAGTTCCTTGTGGAATTGTAGGTTGATTGGAACGCATTGATAATTCTGTATAAAGGATCAGAGAAGCATAAATTGTTGGGTTGCTAATGTTTTCAAAGAAAATCACCATCTGGGATCCTTTATGAAAAGGGTCAAATACAATATGCATTGGTTGGAGGGTTGAGGATCTGATGGTAGATTTTAACGCGATTGACAAAAAACAATGGAGGGTAGCTATGATTTGAAATTCTGTGCCTGAAAGTGTGGTGAAAACACTAGGTGGAGGAAAATTGAGGTAATGGGTTTACTGGATTGCTTGCTTCCCTTGTTTAAAATAATCTGGTATGAGCAATCTGGGTTAAAAGATCCCTTTCTTGGATAAATTGTTCTTTTGTCTCTTTTAATGCATTCATCTAGCGACCAGCTCTTTGCTGGTGAGATAGGTTTAGCTGAGAGATCTAGTGGCATGCAACACCTTTGAAACCATGAATCTGTAAGAAGTTGATTCCCAATAAACTTCATTTAAATAAATGGGGGAAGGGAAGTGATCTTTTCTGTATATTTTTTGAAAATGACATACTTGGTCTGCAAAGAGCTTAGTGGCTTCAGGTGTGAATTTATCTTCTGGTCAGTCTATTCAGGGTGTTAGAAAATCTTATCAATTTTCTCTGAATGTTTTAAGTTTTCTCTTTGTGTATATATGCTGTTGCTTTATATAAACTGTTGTTTTTGTTGTAGTGAATGTACCAATATGGTGAGTTTGAAGAGGCAATTACATTTGTTTGATTCTTTGTTGTCCTACTGGTGCCAGATACTAGCTTAAAAGGTTTAATCTTTAACAAAACCCACAGATGATCGCACCAAATTAAACTTCATTGATTTTCCAGCTTTGATGTCTGAGAATTTCCATCAATCATCGAACTCTGTGGCCTTTGTCCGTTTGTCCAGTGCCCTTTTCATGTTGTACTACTAGTGATAACAGAAAGAAAGCAGTGCAATATTAAAAGGGCATTGGCCGGCGAGCAGATCAGTGTGGCGATTAAGATTTATAGATCTTTGCATTTTATTTTTTTTAATCAATCTTTACTCCATTTCTACTACAAGAACTTTGGAAGTGGGATTTTGTAAGTGAAAATCTATATTTGGTAAGTTGGAGGTGATGTTTGGAGGGAGGTAGGGGAAATCAGGGATTTAGTGTAAAAATGGAAAATTATTAAGTTCCATTTTTGATATTTCAGCATCCACCATATATTTTAAGAAAATATATTGAATGAAGCTCTGGATTCATCATTCTTATTCCCTGCAAGGTTTCTAATTTCTATCTGGATATTCAAATGAAATCTTTGATATTTTGTGCAAATTTTGGGATATAAAGATCTGAGGAAGTATTTCATGTATACAGTATTCATAATTGTACATAAGTGTTGTCATTTGGAATTAAAAGCCATTCTCATAAGCATATAGCTCAGGATTTGCACTTTTTCATTGTCATTACACAAGTGCACCACAGGCATTTACTAAATGAATTTGATTTATATTTGTGTGATGTTGACGTATATAATGTACAATGGGACAGTCTGATTAACTTTGGTTCAATTGTAGTCATTTAATTAAGGAACATAGGTGATTGAATTTCAGCATTGGATCATGAAAAGTTCACAAGAAAACGTGGTGTGGTAGGAATACACCACCCCATTTTACATCATCTGCTGCAGCAATAAATGCTCAGTGGACCCATCGTTCTGCATTCGCATGATGCATTATTCATGTATGCCGTCCTCCCATTAGAGTTTCATGGTGGATTCCATTGTCATTTGTTCAAACAAAATGGCCATGTTTCAAAAAAAAGTAAATTCAGTTTTTATTAACTGTAGTTCAGTAGGTTATAAAGCCAACCAGATGCTTGAATAAATAAAACTCTTACACTATACACTTTACTTCAAACAGTAAGAGGAATTGGGACACTGTTTTAATGCCATGGAGCTGTAATAATGGTGCTTAGACTTCAGTGAGTAGGAAATTTCTTCCAAACCTTTCAACCCTTTGTTAATTGCAATTGCCATTAACAAACCTCGATAAATAGGCTGTAGTCTTTATCTTTGTTTTCCATCACCTGAGGGACAAATGTGTTGTATGGAAGACTGGTATGGAATGTGGAAGCAGATATGAGATTTATTTAAATAGTTGGAAAGGGGGAATTCTGAGTGTAATTGTGTTTTGCACAGTTAATTATTTAAACTAGCTGGTTTATTTTTAAACTTCAAAATTGTCAGATTACTCTTAAACTCTGATCTGAGTGTGTTTCTTTAAATAAAGTTTGTATTCTATATGCTTTAACCAGTTGTTGAAGGTTGTCCCTATGTTTAACCAGTTTCATATTTTAAGTGTATTTATTGAGTTTGGAGTTGATGAGCAGTTCTACAGAACATTTCTGGATTTGCTGCTGACAGATGCTCTGACTTTATTGCACTACTGTGTTTCACAGCTAGCAGTGCAATAGTATTGTCAAAGCATCTGAAGGTAGATCACCAGCACAGAATGGAAAATCATCAAATGGTCAACAAGTAACAATACCAATCTTTTAGTAGTCTTTTACAAATATTGATCTTAACTGTTGTATTTCAGTATTAACTTTAGTAGATGGGTGATGAATGTTTGAGATACAGTGTGTAACAGGCCCTTCTGGCCCTTCGAGCTGCACTCCACCAGAAAGCCCAGTTTAACCTTGGCCTAATCATGTAAGTCTTTAGTCTGTGGGAGGTGGGTGAGAACTGGAGCACCCAGGGGAAGCCCATGCGGTCACAGGGAGATCATGCAAACTGCTTAAAGACATCGGTGGGAATTGAACTAGATTTGCTGGTACTGTAAAGCATTGTGCTAATCACTGTGCTACTGTGCCATATTGTTACAGCTTTTTAATCATCTGTAATTCTGGGTAGACTTGTTTAATATCCAGTTATAGATTGTGCTCTTGCAATGTTTGAGTATATGTAAGTCTGTATAGCTATGTATGTAGAAGGAGGAGTGGGATAATTGGGGAATGTTTAGCTCTGCATGATGGACAAGTTTAAAAATGCATCTGAATTTCTGCTAAAGCCTGTTGACTTTATTATGCGTTTATTCCTTTAGTGTTTTGATATGAATGCTGCAAGTTTGTGGCATTTACTGTTTTCTTATTTCATACCTATGCTTTGAATAATCATAGAATAAGTATGTTAATGTTTTAATGTTCTTATGCATTTTGACAATTTTAAGTTTCTTGTGCTTTTCAGTTCTGAGCAAGATTAGGTAAGTATATTTCCACAAAAATACAAATGTTTATACATATGAGGTCTTTGATTGCAACAGCAAGTTAAGCTGTTGTCTTTGCATCCTTTGGGGGAAAAATATCACAATCTGCCAATGCATTTAAGCTTAAGTTTTGAACATCCAAATGGTTGTTTGATTCTAATAATGTATCTATCTCTTGTCTGGTCCTTACCTGAATGTCTTTTAAAGTTTTTTTTTCTGAAGTGTTGCTTTCTTCCTATCCCTTGGCAACAGTGGCAAATAAGAGGTTGGAGAATTTGCAGAACTAAAATGCATCCAGTTGCAGTACTTTTAGGCAATTTCAGAAAATATTCTGAGCTTAAACGTCATTGCTTTTTTTTACAATGTTACTACAATGTTGCTGGATAGAAATGCAATTTTGATAGCTTTGATGCATTTGATAATTTCTACCAAACAATAGTCAGGTTTATAAATGAAAATTTTAATATACTAATAAGCAAGTTTTTGAACCTTGACTGTTATTTGCAGTTATTGATCTACTGCTGTGTCTGCTCACAAGAGTGGAAACAGTGCAATGAATTTTACCTTTGATATGAGTTCAGTAAATTTGCTCAGCTCTTTAAAATGATGGCAAAAGTCCATGGGTGTGTGTTGGCCCCTGCTGTGCTGATGGGGATGTTCAGCTGTAATTCCTTTCATCAGTGTAGTGTGTAGCCTAGTACCTCCTGCAGGTCTAGTTGTGAGCATTTCATGTACGTGATTTCAGGTTTTTTAAAGTGGATCTAAGAGTTCATCAATTAGTAGTCCTTTTTAATTATTACCATTTGTGTCACAGATGACTATGCTTTTTCCAGTAATTAAAGATTAGCATGAAGTTCCAGACTTGCATGGCATACTTAAACAGCAATCAATACAGGAGTTGAATTGGTGCAAACAAAGTTTAAATAAAATCTTTAAACCCAATACTGGTGAAGGGTCTTGGCCCGAAACATCAACTGTACTCTTCAATAGATGGTGCCTGATTTGCTGAGTTCCTCCAGCATTTTATGTATGTTCCTTAGTTTGATCACTTACTTTAATATGGTATTTGGGTTGGTAGGAAGAGCATAAGTGCTGCATAAGTAGCCTGAGAAAAGTTATGTCTGTCCAGTTTAAATCATTCCTAAATGGAGGTAAAATTTTTGTGGAAAGCTATCATTTTAATATATGGCTCATGGAGCTTGCTGTCTTTTTTCTGATGGCATCCCTGTAATTGAGTCATTGAATCTTGGTGAATGAGCTGCAAGGTAATTGCTGCAATTACTTTTTGATTCTCTTTATATATAAAAATAACTGTTTGTTCCGGAAGGTTTCCAAGGCCAGCAGTCTTGTAGATTTCCCTTCAGCCGAAGGCAGTTAAAATTAAAAGCCTGATGCTGAAACCTGTGAAAAATGAACTTCCATGATGAGCACTAAATAGCTGTTCATTTTGGTGGAAAATTCAGCTGGCCAATGGTCTTCAGTGCACAAACAAGAGACTGTACTTGTTCTGATGTTTGGCAATATCAACATTGTCCATGTTGATTTAAAAATAATAGTCATACTTTATTGATCCCGGGGGAAATTGGTTTTCGTTACAGTTGCTCCATAAGTAATAAATAGTAATAAAACCATAAATAGTTAATTAGTAATATGTAAATTATGCCAGGAAATTATGAAATAAGTCCAGGACCAGCCTATTGGCTCAGGGTGTCTGACCCTCCAAGGGAGGAGTTGTAAAGTTTGATGGCCACAGGCGGGAATGACTTCCTATGACGCTCTGTACTGCATCTCTGTGGAATGAGTCTCTGGCTGAATGTACTCCTGTGTCCACCCAGTACATTATGTAGTGGATGGGAGACATTGTCCAAGATGGCATGCAACTTAGACGGCATCCTCTTTTCAGACACCACCGTCAGAGAGTCCAGTTCCATCCCCACAACATCACTGGCCTTACGAATGAGTTTGTTGATTCTGTTGGTGTCTGCTACCCTCAGCCTGCTGCCCCAGCGCACAATAGCAAACATGATAGCACTGGCCACCACAGACTCGTAGAACATCCTCAGCATCGTCCGGCAGATGTTAAAGGACCTCAGTCTCCTCAGGAAATAGAGATGGCTCTGACCCTTCTTGTAAGACAGCTTCGGTGTTCTTTGATCAGTCCAGTTTATTTTCAATTCGTATCCCCAGGTATTTGTAATCCTGCACCATGTCCACACTGACTCCCCGGATGGAAACAGGGGTCACCAGTACCTTAGCTCTCCTCAGGTCTACCACCAGCTTCTTAGTCTTTTTCACAGTAAGCTGCAGATAATTCTGCTCACGCCATGTGACAAAGTTTCCTACCGTAGCCCTGTACTCAGCCTCATCTCCCTTGCTGATGCATCCAACTATGGCAGAGTCATCAGAAAACTTATGAAGATGACAAGACAGAATAGACAGAATGACAATAGAAATTTCCTCCAACTAAATATTAGGAAGAGAAGCATTGAGTCGTAAGTGTCAGGTTTTCTTGACACTTTTGCAGTGTCTCGATGTGTTTTGTTATAGTTGATGTCTTGTATAGATATTAGGGGATTTGGTTTGACCCTTCACCTGTTCTGATGGGAGATCAACTGAAAATTTAGTTTACTTTAGGGTATATTTTTAGAGTATTTTTCTGTCCTTTGATTTCTGAGTGCTTACGGCATTTGTGTTTTTGTTCCAGATTTTGCTTTTTAATTATACAAGTAGAAGCAATTAGAATGCTGCAGTAGCGGGTATAAGCCACGCTTGGGTTGGAGAAACAACACCTTGTATTCCAATTGGGTAGCCTCAGCCTGAAGGCACGAACATTGATTTCTCAAACTTCCAGTAATGCCTCCAATTCCCTCCCCCACCATCATTTCTCATTCCCTTCTCTCGCTCTGTGTCTCTCATGTTATCTCCTTGCCTGCCCATTGCCTCCCCTGGTGCTCCTTCTCCTCTTCTCCCCCCCACCCCCCAAACCTTCTTTCTTCCATGGCCTTCTGTCTTTCACCAATCAACTTCCTGGCTCTTTGCTTCATCCCTTCCCCTCCAAGTTTCACCTATTGCCTGGCGGTTCTCTCTCCCATCCCCCACCTTTCAAATCTTGTTCTCAGCTCTTTTTCCCCAGTCCTGCTGAAGGGTTTCAGCCCAAAATGTTGACTGTACAAATGCTGCCTGGCCTGCTGAGCTCCTCCAGCATTTTGTGTGTGTTGCTTCGAATGCTGCAGTGCCTATTAAGTAACCTCTGAGTGAAGGTTAAAGATCCTATGGTACTGTTTTAAAGAGCCAGATAATTGTCTTGATGTGTTGGTAAATATTTAGCACTCAACTAACAGTTACAACAGATTCAGGAGTTCCCAACCTGGGGTTCCTGAACCACTAAGTTGATGGTAAGGCTCCATGTATGGCATAAAGGTTGGAAACCCCTAGACTAGCAGGTCATTCATTTTATTGCCATTGAGATGTTATTTGTAAGTTGCTACTTTTTGATGCTTCAATTGCAGTTGTCTTTCATCAAAGGTACTAAATCTTCTATGATGTTTGGGACATGATAATAGGATTGAATGTAAAAGGTGTTTGTACCTATTGTTAGATTAAGGTCTTGGTATTAGCATTTTTCGTTGTATCCCTTTGATATGCTAATGAAGACTTTACTTTTGGAAGAAAGTGGGCAATTTTGTAGGTTTTTTTGACATACAAGTACATTTCTTCAGAGTTAATTTTTCAGGTGGTAGAATGGAGTGGCTGTGAAAACAGGTAAACCAGGCAGAGTTAAGTCAAAGAATCTATTTTAACAAGATTCATTGTAAATTCAAGCATTAAGCAAACAAGTATTATATACCATTAATTTGAAAATATAATGTGTGCAGGGTAACCAGCAGCATCAGGAGAATACCTGAATCAGCTGTCAAACAACAACAAATAACAGCAAGTTTTCAGTCATAAACAAGTGAAAATCTGCAGATGCTGGAAATCTAAGCAACACAGAAAATGCTGGACCCTGCCAAAGGACCTCGGCATGAAACTTTGACTGTACTTTTTTTCCCATGGATGCTGCCTGGCCTGCTGAGTTCCTTCAGCATTTTGTGTGTGGCAAGTTTTCAGTCTCCACCTATGATGTCAAGTTTTGATTTAAGAAAAAATGGTTACAATACACTGTTTGTATTTTACTTTTTCAGTTTTTATGAAAAACAATGTAGACCTATTCTGGTGTTAGATTTTCATCAGTGATGTTATTGGCAAGCTTATCAATGAATTTCTCTGTTGCTTCGTGATCAGCAAACCTTTTAA
The DNA here is from genome assembly GCF_963921235.1 of Mobula hypostoma. Classification (NCBI taxonomy): domain Eukaryota; kingdom Metazoa; phylum Chordata; class Chondrichthyes; order Myliobatiformes; family Myliobatidae; genus Mobula; species Mobula hypostoma. The sequence continues at coordinate 8,177,309 of NC_086119.1, forward strand.
TCCTAATTTTTTTTAATCTGTAAAAAAGAGTGCTATGTGTTGTTAAATTTCTGCAAGCAGCTTACTGAATATTCACAATTATTATCAATTTTCATTTTGTCGTAATAGATTTTTGCTTGTTTCAGATCAGCATATGTTCCCTCTGATGAATCCACTCTTTCAATGCATGATCATCGTTATTTTTTTGCTTTATGCAGTGTTTTTCCATTTTTCATTAACTTCTGCATTACATATGTGAGGTCACTTCTCAGAATGGTTTGTGATGTGCAGAGACCTGCGCATCAGCTGGGAATCTTCTAGCACTTTGTGGAATTTTCTGTTTGTGACATCATGCCCAAGCTCAAAAAAATTCTGACTTTGCTTTTTGGATTTTAGTTTTTCGGTAGGGGGTACTCAATCTGTATTCTGTGTAACAAATGTATTTCACAAATTAAACATTTTCAAATGTACATATTAACTATGCTTTGGGACATACTGAAATTGCTATGTAATTTTTTTTTGTTTTGCTTTAGGCTATTTGTCAGTTTCTGGTTAATTCCAGATAATCCTGCGGCAGCTTGTGTCTCCATCCTCCAGTAAGAATCCTACTATCCACATACTTTATCATAAACCTAGCTATGCCATGCCCTTCTAATAATTTCAACTGATTATCCAGATTTTTGTACTTGGTCAAAATGAGGGATGTTAATATTGGGAATTGGAGAACTTAATCAATTTGGCAGCCAGTATTCATGTTGTGCATATCCATTTCAGATGTAGCATGAGGTTTAGGGCAGCTTTTATCTATCCTCTCATTTCATCTAGTCTGCAAATTGCACAATGCTCTGCTACATACCTAATCCCTTACTTTTCAATGCTGTGTATATCATGTATCACACGGATGTATGATTTTAAGTTTGTAGGTGATGCCAAGGTTGATGGTGTCATGCAGAGTGAGGCAGATTGTCTAAGGCTACAGCAGGTTATCAATCCGATGGAATGTTGTTCAGGGCATTTGTAGATGGAATTTACTGCTGATGACTTTTGGGTGATGTATTTTGGGAAGTCAAATGCTAGGTCAGTGAGAAATGTTGATGAACTGAGACTTTGGAGTTCAAGTCTATAGATCTGAAGATGGCAATGTGGATAGATAAGGGTAGTGAAGAAGGCATATGAAAAGATTTTCTTCATAGGTTGGGAGAGCGAATCTGAAAGTTGGGCTGTGTTGAGATCATGATTTAAAAAAATATGAGGGCCTAGAGTGAAGGAGTGACGAGATAGTTGCATTTAAAAAAAAATTACATCAGGGCATGCTTTGGGTAGATAGGGTCCTTTCCCCACGGTATGACTATCAAAATCTAAAATGTAGAACCTAAGATGAAATGAGGGAGTTGTAAAAGGAATTTGAGGGGCAAGTTTTTCTGGAACCTGCTGCCAGAGATGGTGTTGGAATCGGGTATAAATGCTATGTTCGAGACAATTTTAGACAGCACTTGAATAAGCAAGATTTAGAAGGATATAGATCTAGTGCAGACAAATGGAATGTAGATGGACAAAATGGTTAATGCTGAAGGTTCTGTTTCAGTGCCACACAACTGTGACTGATGCACAGTAAATCCTGACATGATTATTTTTTTCTATTGAAACAGCAGTTGTAAAAGCTAACGATGTATTCATTGATCATGACAGAAGACTAATAAGGAGGAGATAGCAAACTCATTTTTATGTTGCTCTTAATTATTGTTTTTGTTCATATTTGTGTACTGTAGAAATGACAAGCAATCTTGAAACTTAAATTAACAGAAGCGTATTTTAAGTTTCAGCCTTAACTGTTAAGGGCATGTACAGTAATGTCTTTTTCTTTTCTATAAAGCAAAGACCAATAATCAGCAATATTTTGTTTAGAACTTATCCAATTTCCCATTTGGAATATTATACAAAATTTTCTAATAATCAGAACTGTTTTAAAACTCTATGGTACAAACAGAACAGACTAAAATATGGATGCAATCACTTTTGGGATTTTTGAAATGACTTTATTGTGAATGTAACAGATTCTTTCACTTGCAAGAGATGTGTTGGTCAACATTTTGATTATAATCTGAAAGAAAAGATGGGAATATATATTTTGGTACAGCAATTCTATGGGTCGAGGGTTTGGCACTGAAAAATAGATTCATAAATCAAGTACTTCTAATGATTTTGTGATTTGTATTTTGAATAACTGGCTGAATCTACAAAAAGTATCAGGTCAAAAGTTTTTTCTTCATTGTCAAAAGGTTTGTGAGAATTTAAGTTAATTTAAACAGAAGTGTATAGGCAGGTCTGTTCTATGAGATGGATGGATTGTAATCTTAAATTTAAAGCATGAATGGTTCTCTTCTGACTCTCATCTCAATTTCACAAGCAAATTTTGTTTTGATTTTGGAGCTTGCATCCAGGTACACTTTTAGGAAGTGATGGCATTTTTGATGCTCAGGTACTGTAACCCTATCGATATTGCCTCTGCTTTGTAGATAGCTGTGAGTAGTGCAATATTGCTTATAGGGTTTCAGTGTTTGGGAATTGCAGCAAAACATCGGTGAGTAGAAATGTGAGTATCTGCATCAATGCACTTTTGCAAGGGCCGATTGTGCATAGTGGGGGGAGTATCCAGCAAAATATCCACTAGGTTGTACAGTTATTTTGCAATCCATTTGCTTCATGCAGCCAGTCACTCCAATGTTTACACTTGCTGCAATCTTACCCAATGGTTTATCATCAAATATGAATGACCTGTTGCTTTGGTGTACTGTTCTATGTCCTTTGGCTCTATGCCATCAGGATGTCAAATTTTGAATGATTAAAGCACCAATCCATTGTGTTTGGTGACAATAAAGGGGAAAACATCCATATAACTGACAAAAAGGATTTGGTCCATGGAAATAATGGCTGAAATGGGATCAGGTGCACTTATGGTGGTATGATGCTGCTGTGCTACTTTTCCAATTGCTGGAAACAACAAGTGTGATAATTTGCTCAACTGACTTCATGTGAACTTCTACAGGTGTGACTTTTGAGCATTGTTTCATAAAGAAGATTGAATCAAGGTATAGTCCAGACTTTTGTGGCAGCTGTGTGAATGTGTAACTTTATGGCTTTAGGATCAATGCCATTTGAAAGGCATGTTGACATTACAGTCACAAACAAGAGAAAATCTGCAGGTACTGGAAATCCAAGAAAAACACACAAAATGCTGGATGAACTCGCATGCCAGGCAGCATCTATGGAGAAGAGTGCAGTCGATGTTTCAGACTGTGACTCTTCATCTTGTTTAAGGGTTTTGGCCCAAAACATTGACTGTACTCTTTTCCATAGATGCTGCCTGGTCTACAGAGTTTCATGCCAGCATTTTGTGTGTGTTGACATTATAGTGCATGTTTATTTAATCTGAGAATTTAGTGATCAATAGAAATGCTCATTCCTTCACGGGTGATGATAACATTTGTATTTGCATACACAGGGGTCCTATTTCAGTTCAGTTTTTGTTTATTGTCATTTAGAAGTGCATGCACTTTTATGCACTTAACTAGCACTTGGGTTTTTTTTGCTCATCTTCTCTGAAAGGCAGCACTCTACAAAGATGCAGCTTTTTCTGTAACACCTCTCAATATCACTGTAGATTCTACGCTTAAATCACTGAAAATGAGATAAAACCTATAGCTTTTGTCTTTTGGAATGAGAGCAGGTGTTGATCTGAGGTTCGTGATGGGTCTTTAGAGCAGTGGTAGGAATGCTTGCATTATTTCCCAGGAATATGCCTTGTATTTTGTGGTTTGTTTAGCTGAAAATATTAAGTGACATAGACTGAAGTTTGGTAGTGTTATCCATTACCACGCTTTTTAATGGAGTTTGATCTCAAAATCCAAGCCCTGTTGTTGTTCACCTTTATCTGTTTCCAAAAGGGATCTCTATTCAGCCCTTCTGGAGAACAGAAGCACAGTAATATGTAATGACTAGATTCCTCCAAAGGGTATATTCTAGAACCTGCTCAACTGGTTCTAGGGGTGCATTAGATAGAGATGGTTTGATGCTTTATTGACCCCAAAGAAATCGGTGTCACAGTAGCATTACAAGTGCACAGAGCTACAGTATTAGAAGAGAAATGAGAAAGAATAAAAAAAAACTTGCCTCAAACAATCTACCAGGAGGGGGTCATAGGTTGAATCATTATGGAGCCTAATGACCAAGGATAAGAATGACCTCATTGGTACTCTTTGTAGCAACACTGTTGTCTTAGTCTATTACTAAAATTGCTTCTCTGTTCAGTTAAGGTGGTGACAACTAAGGTGGTTATTGCAGAGGGTGAGAAACATTGTCCAGGATTTTCTTCAGGAACCTTTGTTCTACCACAGCCTTCAGTATGTCTGACGCTAAAGGACCCCAGTCTCCTCAGGAAGTAGAGGCAGATTAATGTTGGAAGGGATGAGTATTTTCTGTTGTAATCTGAGTGGAGCAGATCAAGTTTGCTCTTGAACTTTTGTAAGATCTTGTGTCACAGGTAAACAGTTCTAATGTAAAAACAGAACAATGCAAGTATTTTTGTGGAGCAAGGCAGGGTAATTTGTAAATTTCTTGAAAATTGGGGAAACATTGGATTAGAGAGACTGATGTTGTTTTGTGTTTTATCTGCTTAAACAGCAAAACTTTGGAAGCATTATCCCCTCCTGCATTGTATCAAGGGAGACCTGGGTTTCAATTTCAAATAATAATTGGATCGGCCCTGAACACTTGGTTTTCCAAAAGCACTAACTTTTTTTTTGAATAATTGAAGATTACTGAATAATTTATGTTTTGTATTATGCAGAACTCAAGAAGAGCAACATAAATGGCTTTGTCTAATTAAGAGATTTCCTGTTCTTGCATGTCACAATGCAGTAAAGTTGATTTAGAATAAATTTGGCTAAGATCAGTAATTAAGAGCCTTGGTTTCTTCAAGGGTTTATAGGTGTTGTATCAATGATAGTTGTCTTATAGTAGCTATGAGTATATGAACTAATTTAAAGGTATGAGTTAAAGTTTTTAATATTGATTAATTTTAATTGGCATCTTGTTCACCAGTAGGTGACCTGTTCAGAGTTAGTTGTCTGCTCTTTACCAACCAAAACCTGATGATAGCTGTTTTATTAATTAGTAGATCAATAAACCAATTTAACAGTTTTTTCCCCCTAAGTTTCTGGCTTTATTTCAAAATATGAAAGTCTTAGCACCGTTGATCATGGATGTTTTGCATCTTTCTGATGCTTATGCAGATTCATTAAAGGAAACTCTTTTCCTAGCAAATATCTACTTTATGATGCATGGCATATGGAATCTTAGCTTGGTCTATATGTAGGGCTATTACCCTTCAGCTATTTGATTTGGGGTTCAGGTCCATTGCAGGATGTGAGATTTGGGTTAGAGGTTAAATGGGGAATGATGTTGGCATTTATTCCAGAGGATGCAATTAGTTAAAAGTATTGAGGAAACTTTAATAGCCATCTGAGTGGTCATTCTGGGCCTTTATTTTTTGTTACCTCCTTTGACGGTACTGCTGTGAAATACCTGACTCTTGTGTGTTCCTGTTATAGAACAATGTTTCTGCCATTTTCATGATGATGCAATAATTTTGATACTGAAACTCGAATTCCAGGAATTCTGGGGGGCAGTGGGGTGGGGGGAAAATTTGTTAAATGTGGCTGGATAGCTAAAGTGTATGTTGACATTTTGTTTTTTTTCTGAATGGATGGGATGGCTGAACAGATGTTCATTCTCTGGGTCCTGTACTTCCTGCTAAGTGACAATGGTATTAAGTTTCTGTCCTGCTCAAGTGAAACTCTGCCTGAGATTTACTTACAGTAGCCCAAAATATTCTTTGTGGAAAATAATGAAAATAGATTTTGGCCTCAATTGTTTCCTGTTTTTCTGGAAGAGGAGGAAATCACAGCTGAAACCAATGAATGATTTTAATTTTATTATTGGATTCCTTTTCTGTGGAATGGACTAAGTAATATAGACTTTAATCGGATGCCCATCTTGATCCTTTCTCTTCCCCAGGACTGTGGGCCTGAGAATTAGAAGAACTGTCAGGCAAAATGATTGCTAAAATTGCTTCTCTGGTTTACAAACATTTCCATTGTATTAATGACATGTCTACTAGAAAATCGTCTCTAAACCCAGGTGTCATCTTAGGCCAATTAATAATATTTTCAAATGAAGCAAATTGTGGTTGAATAGTTCAGTTGAGGACAGGAGCTGTAGTTTTTAGTCAAATTGACTAAGTATGCTGCTTTTTAGAAACTGAAATCAAAGAAAATAGTGGAAATCTTTGTGCAAATACATTGTAGCATGCAACTTTTGCGATATGATGTAAATATTTGCACCTGTCCAGTTGAGGCTTGCAGCCTTTAAGGCATCAAACACAAATGTTGCATCTCAGGTATACTTTGTAACTAAGTTTGTAGGGTTTCTCATCTGGTGATCCTTAAGAATAAACAGTTGAATAATCTTCCTGGGAGATTCTGGGGAAAACCTACTTGCAAGTTTGTACAGTCAAGATAGAAATGCTATCTGTATATTTCTGTGGGTTCATGTGTATCAAAACAGTGAGTTGTCCTTCGCCTTAATCTTTCTTGCTTTTGATTTGTGTGCTGTGTATTTATTTAATTTAAAAGATCTGAGAATGACATCATTTTTCACCTTTTTTTGATCTCCTGTGGATAATATTGTAACATTCCCTGGACTCTCCTTCAGGATAAGGAAAGAACAAAGCAGAATCTAGAAGTAGAGAACTAGAACAATGGTTTCCTTTCTTCACGTTCCCTGACTGGATGTTCTTTGCCAATTTCTAAAGCTTTAAAAATCAATTTACAACCTAATAAATTGACAGTTTTGTTTGGTATAATTCCTCAATATATTCACGGTATTTCGATATCAGACCAATACGTAATTGCATTTGTCACATTACTGGCTAGAAGGGCTATTATTAAAATGGAAAGATGCCTGTGCTCCCACTTTGATACAATGGTTCTCTCAGGTGATGTTATGTCTTAGTTTGGAAAAAAATTAGAAGTCGAACTTTTGATCCTAGATTTGACTTCGAGAAAAGGTGGGGTTCTTTTGCCCGTTATTCTCATTTGATTTGAGTTAATAAAGATGGTCCATTTCTGATGCTTGGGTATATGGATTTGGTTGGTGGATTGATGTCTTTTTTTATGGAAGCTTGTATGGCGCATAGCTCCGGGTTTGTGCTCCAAATGGGTTTTCCCCCCTGTTTTTTTGTTATTACGGGTTTTTTTTCTTTTTTAGTTAGTAGGGGTTTTTTCTTTTTCTTTTTTTCCATTTTAAAAAAACATTTTGTTTTTTTATTATTATATACTGTTCAGCTTGGTTGATAGTTTAACTCTTATTCTATATATGGATATGTTGTCTTGATTATTTTGATGTATTTTTCTCTGTTGATTTTCAATAGTAATTAATAAAGATTTAAAAAGAAAAGAAGAATGAGCTACTCAGGAGAATCTTACTTTGAGATGTGTTCACATTCATGGTGAACATGGTACTACCATTTCAAAAATGTGTTTTGGGTCATTTGAGGATATGTCATGACAACAAATGGCCTGTAACTGAGGTGAGGGATTGGAGTGTCTCGAACAGGCATTGTATGTGTCAAAACATTACTTGTCAATAAAGAACCTTCTTCCTGTTCATAGTTAGAAGAAAGCTTAAATCCCACACCCAAGACTTAGTTTGGTTGCATTTCTGTGCTTTAATATCATAGATTAATTTAAACTCCCATCTTGAGTGAATATAAAATACATACTTTCAAAGATGAGATTTAGGATGCTTATTACTGATCTTGCTAGTCCATATTCATAAAAGAAGCTATTGTGCAACATGCAATCCTTGACAGAAGACGGGTAAGGGTATACCCTTGATGATAATGAATTTCATCTTCCTTTACAGCCTTCATCCAGTGTTACTGAAATTAAGAACAGCAGTACTTTCATCTGTCTGCTTTGCCGTTGAGGTCTTTGATTTGGATCATGATTTGTCAGGAGCCCACCGAACCATTTACCATTGCAACCACATGGGAAGCATTCAACAATTCTTGACTCTAGCTTTCATTCATACTTCATCAAATTTGTGGCCTATAGAAGTCCATATTTGGTCTAGCTTTGTTTTATTATTGTAGTTGGAGAACTTGTTATGGCAAATTGTTTACTGCATTCTATGTATTTCAAGTGTTTAATTTAAAAAGATATTTCATCGGATGTGAAGCCTTCCTCAAATACTATATAAAATTGTGTCTCTCTTGCACATTGTGTTCACTTGTAACAGGTGAACTCAGTCTGGTCACTAAACAGCAGCTGAGTTGTATCTCGGCCACAACTGAAACTAGTTACCAGCCATAGATTACTGTAGTGTGGGTACTTCAAACTTGCTTGTCCACCGGGACGGGAGAATGATCCGGAATTCCAATACAGTACTTCGCATGTCAAGGAGATGCATTTTTGAAGGAAAAATAGAATGAATTCACTTACTAGGGAAATTATACAATTCACAACTTAAGCTAGAATTCTACAAATGGGAGTGAGTCTCTGGATAGTTAAAATGAAGAGGAAAAAAACAGGTGTTTAGCAAACAATAAATTTTATGACAGAAGTTCCTTGGGGCTTTCAGTAGTTTAAATGCTGGCAGATTAACTACATGTCTGTGGTTCCATGAATACACTTGAGGGCATTAGGCATCAACAGAAAAATGTGACTGGCAGGCACTGACATGTTTTACTGCTGACTCCTAATAAGTTCATCCTTGGCTAGGAGGCTGCATAACTTTTTGAGCCAGCTTAAGTTTAATAATTGTATTTTTAGATTATTGCCAATGTCATGGATATTTAAGACACTGACATTAAGTCATTTTTATTCACATCTGGGAAAAGTGTTAATGGTATGGTAGAATTTGCTTCCTATTTCTAATTACCTTCTGCTAAAGATGATGGGCTGCTATCCTGAACTGCTGTTTCTCTTCACGTATTTTAACTGTACTCTTAATGAGAAGACCCTTGATTTAGACTTAGCAATGGTGAAGGACAAATAATACATTTCTAAGAATGTAATTTGACCTTTTCTACTTGCCTGTGGTGGTGTCTCCATCCACCACCTGCCCCTGTACTTGGTGGATATGCTGTTGAAGTAGCCTTGATGAATAACAGTGTTGCCTTTTCTGAATGGTACATATGACAGCCATGGTAATTTTGTTTTAGGGGATTAAATTTTTAGGATTAATCTGTAGGCGATAAAGCAGGCTACTTTGTGGAAGGTCTTGAGATGCACTCATCTACGTAAGTAGAGTATTCTTTCATGCTGATGTTGCTCATTGAAAGTTCTGGGAATTGGAGTCCTGAGCTCCTTTTAGCCATAGTATTTGTGGCTGGTTCATTTTGAGTTCTTTTGAACATTGATACAGTCCTGGCTGTTAATGACCCATGCCTTGGTATTGAGATAGAATACAAAGGTTGGTGAGTAAACTATCATCATTACTTGGAGCTGAGATTAGTATCTGGATAATGTCCAAGTTGTTTCTGTGCAAGTTGATGTCCTAAAGCAGAAGCGATTGGCATACAATAATAACTTTCTAATGCTAGATATCACCAGCTAGTGGAGAGTTTTATTCAGGCTGTCTAATGTAAAATTTATCATTAAAGCTGCATCTTGGGCATTTTCACCTTACCTCTAGAATTTATCTGTAGTCTCTGCTTGGATCCCAAATATCTGGGCAAAGCTCAGATCTGAGTTTTGTAAATGGGTCCTGCTTAATAACTCTGTTAGTGGAGCCTGTCACCTTGTGGCTGAGTTGATGCCAGTGTTGAAAATACTGGGAAAAGAAACATTGTATTCAGACAGTTACTTTTGTAGGCTGATAAATTTGCGACATTTAATAAATAGACACGTGAGTGAAAAAAGAGTTGTGGGCTACTTTGGAGTGAATGACTAGATTGATTAGGAGTACATTAAAAGGATATCACATATTGTGGGTCGAAGTGCGTGTAACTGTGCTGTACTATTCTGTTCTATAATACCATAACGACATAGCAAAATTAGACCATTTTGCCCTGCTCCGTCGTTCAACTATGGCTGATTTATTTTCCCTCTCAGCCCTATTCTCTTGTCTTCTGCCTATTTATTTTGATGCCATGACAAACCAAGAGCCTATCAACCTCCACTTTAAGTATCCTCAATGCGCTCAAGGAAACCTGATCTGTTGACGGAAGTATATTATGATGTATACGTTCTGGAGAGTGCAGTTTTGTTGTGTGCCTGCACATGTGGGTTTATCGGGTAATGAAAGGGCAAATGTTACAGAAAAAACAGGCACTTACTAAGTCGGGTAGATATAGTCAATTTAGGAAAGTATGAAGTAAAATTTTGTATTAGGTTGGCTGGGAAATGGCAGAAATTGTGGGATAGGTATGGGACAGAGAGGTGGTACTATTTGGTTCCATCAGTTCAGGGAAGGTGCCTTTCGGGAAGGAATAGGAGGGAAGATGTGTGGTTGGCAAGTTTGAGGTTTGGACATGGGTTTGCACTTGGTAAATGTGGGCATGGGTGGTGTGACTTCTGTAAAGTACCAGAGACAGTGGAACATGTGATCATGGTGTGCCACAGATATTTGTTGGAACGTAGGAAGCTGTTTGGTAGATCTTGGGTACCTAGGCTGCAGGATATTCTGGCACCTGAAGCAGGGATGGTTAAGTTATGTAGGGCCCTATTGAGCTCTTTAATTAAAATAGGTTTGGGAGGTAGGATATGATCATCATGATTCCCTTCATACTCCATTACAGTAGGTGGCGGTAATGCACTTTCCTGATAGGTGCGAACCACCATTAGCACAGAAGAAGGTGTGGTAAGTTACATTACTTCAGACTGATGTTTTGGAGCTGTTGTCCAAAGGTCTGATGGTATATATCTGTATTTTCATTTTTGTTATTTTCCCTTTTCTGCAATGTAAATATTTTTGCACTTTGTCTGGAAAATTTTCACCTCTGGCACACCATAAACAACTTTGTACTCAGGGTATACTGTAGTTGCCTGCAGAACTCTTACACCATCTGCTAAAGAAGGCATTTGGTCTTTTCATCCTCTAGTTGGTCTTGGATTTGAGGGAACCCGGCCTGGAAAGTGTATTATGGAAAGGGGTCTCACATACTCTTGCCACAGAGTCTTCATTAACAAATTCTTTTGAGTCGTATGAAGAATTAATTAGCATTCCTATTTGATCATGTGTTGGAGCTGTTAAAAAGAGCAAAACCAAATTGAATTGACTTTATTTCTGGACTTTAACTGCTAGAGGAACTCCATTTTAAGCAATATCTGTGGAGGTAAAAGGATGGTTGATGTTTTGGGTTGAAACCCTGCATCAATATATAGAGGTACCAACTAGGGGTGATTGATAAGTTCGTGGACTAAAGTAGAAGGAGTCAATTTTAGAAAACCTGGCACATTTATTTTTCCTACATTTACACAGTCCAGCGGTCGTGGAGCATATGGATCGCTTCTTGGTAGAAGTGGTCCACAGCAGGGGTGAGTGATAAATTCATGGCCTAAGGTAGAAGGAGATGAGTTATACTGCTCTCATTACATGCACGTGCAGTTCAACTCTGAGTGATAATACAGAAAGTTTGAATTTAATAACTCATCTCCTTCTACCTTAGGCCACGAACTTATCAATCACCCCTCATACTTGTTCAATTTGTTCACCATCTAATGTCTTCAATACTAAACAGGGATTTGTCCGAGTATGTAGCATTTGGTTCTTTCAGTGCTATAATGGGTTATAATTTTAACCTCTTGTGTCATCAATTCATAGGCTAAAGTCCAGTTCCAGCCAGTATTATACCTGCAAATCCATTGCAGTGTTAAATCTTCAAGATTTGAACGTGCCAGATGAGGCAGTTCATAATAAAAATTCTGCTGGTTTAATTAGTGTATTAGATCAGATGAAATAGATGACTAGCAGCTTGATTTGAACCACTTTTTCAGTTGCTAAATTTGCTAGTCTTGCAAGTAGTGGAGCTTTAATCCAACATGATTTCAAAATTATTTTTAAAATTGGCATTCTATTTTGAAATGCTCATGGATTTCAAGTCATTGGATCTACTGAAGTCATCTTGAAGAGAAGTTGGCAAGTTGAATTCTTGCTGATCTGGTGTTTTAAGGACCCTGTAGAATTAAGTTGGTACAAGCAGCAAGAGATATAATCCCTTGTACAATGGTTGTGGATGGTCTGTTGGGTGAGGGGACAGTAAAGGCGGCAAAGTCATTTTGGTATTTTTAAATGTTGTTTTTTTCCTTCCTTCTATTTAGTTCCAGAAGGCAGAGTCTGATCTGAATTATATTCAACACAAACTAGAATTTGAAATTGTGAATAATCTTCCAGAAAACAGAACACAACAGGTACTGTAGTTGTCTTACCAAATGTTAATTGTGGGGGAGTCATTCCAATTTGCTGATTTCTGTAGACTACTTAATTGACTACTTAATTTTCATTTGGTTTTATTTTGTAAATATTTGCCTTTTCAAATGAATAGAAGTGTCCTTGGCAAATGGCAACAGATTACAAGCCTGAATCCAACAAAGTGTATCAGTTGTTTAATGTACTTAGTGTTAACCTGACAATCCTTTGGTATTTCAAAAACAACATATTTTCATAGGTTCAAGTGCATGTCCTGACAAGAAGCTATACTTAATTGTAAAATGTCCTGAAGCACTAGCTTTAGCTGATTTGCTGTATTATTTGATGTTCTTTTATATTTTTAAAAATGATGTGTTTGTTATCAAATTGAAAGGGCAAGTTTTCTTTTATTAATTTGCTGCTTTTCTGTAGCCATGTGAAATCTAAAGAACTTTGTGAAGTTGGGGTTTCCCGATCTGTACCAACTCAAAAACATCAGCCCTTTGTAACAAAGCTTTATTTTTTCTCCCTATCCTTGATCTCATCAGATTACAATGAAATGCCTAATCTTATGTGATGCCTTTATGTAATACAGACTGGGTAATTATACCTTTTACATTTTGGACCCATGTTGTAGGAAAATCCAATAAAACTGCTAGAGCAACTGAAGGTAATAAAGTCACGGTATCGTGAGTTGTGTGAAGAAGCAGATCGGATTGCTATAGAGCGTAAGGAATCAGTAGACTTCATCCGTACAAAACTTGCCACCACATTGCAGTTAGTACAAAAGCTGCAGAGTCAAAGCGACTTGAAGGTAACTCTTTGTAATCTTCTCTTAAGATTGACCTTATTCTGGGAGGTAGACAGTTTGTAGAAAGATTGAACTTGAGCAGATAAGAGAAAATCTGCAGATGCTGCAAATCCAAGAATCTCACAAAATGCTGGAGGAACTCAGCAGGTCAGACAGCATCTATGGAAAAGAGTACAGTCGATGTTTCAGGATGAAACCTTTCAGCAGGATTAGAGAATAAAAGATGAGATTTAAAAGGTTGGAGGGGGAGTGGAGGGAGAAACACAAGGTGATAGGTGAAACTGGGAGGAGGAGGGGTGAAATAAAGAGTGCTGGGAAGCTGATTGGTGAAAGAGATACAGGGCTGGAGAAGGGGGAATCTAATAGGAGAGGACAGAGACCCTGGAAGAATGAAAAAGGGGCAGGGGGAAGAGTACCAGAGGGGAGGCAACAGGTAGGCTAGGAGATATGGTGAGAGGGGAAATGGTGGGGGGCATTAGTGGAAGTTTGAGAAGTCAATGTGCATGCCATCAGGTTGGAGGCTAGCCAGATGAAATATAAGGTGTTGTTCCTTCAACTTGAGTGTGGCCTCATCGCAACAGTAGAGGAGGCTGTGGATTGACACATCAGAATGGGAAATGAAATTAAAATGGGTGACCAGTAGATTACCTGCTGATCCTGGCGGAGGGAGCGTAGGTGCTTGGCGAAGCAGTTTCCCAATCTACATTGGGTCTCAACAATGTGCAAGAGGCCACACCAGGAGCAGTGGATACAATAGATGACCCCAACAGACTCACAGGTGAAGTGTCCCTTCACCTGGAAGGACTGTTTGGAACTGAATGGTAGTGAGGGAAGAAGTGTTAGGGCAGGTGTAGCACTTGTTCTTGCAGGGATAAGTGCCAAGAGGGAGAGGTATGAATGGACAAGGGAGTCGTGTAGGGAGCGATCCCTGCAGAAAGCAGTAAGTGGGCGGGAGGGAAAGGCGTGCTTGGTGGTGGGATCCCATTGGAGATGGTGGAAGTTCCAGAGGATTGTGTGTTGGACGTGGAATCTGGTGGGATGGTAGGTGAACTAGAGCAGGATTGTTTTGTCCTTGGGAAAAGAAATTGCATTGCCACTCAGTGTTGCCTAAATTGTGAGAATTTGGTATAATGTTTTGGCAGGTGTAACCTGACCTTGTTTTTATTTATTTTGTTTAACTGACAATAACATATGTTTGTATTGCACCTTTTATGATGGAAAATTTTTTAAAAAATGAAAAAGTGAAATTTAAGAATGGAATTCCAGAGCTTTACTGCTGAAGTGCACTCAAGATGTTCAAATAAGCAACACAGAAAAATAAAATTCAGAATGTGAAATCTATTTATATCAACATTCGGTTGACTTCTTTAATTTTACCAGTCCTGTCCCCTGACAGAAGATGAGCAATGGGCTATACAGAATGTTATGAAGTTGGAGACTTTGCCCGGAGTAGACCCGTGTGAGGTAAGCTCTGCTTTCTTGTTGTGCTGTTATTAATTGCTTACAGTTGATTGTAATTATTAGTTTCAGATTAATGTTTGGGGTAAAATTAACCTTTTTAAAAGGAGCTTTTTAAATTCTATTTTATGCAGGTGGTTTAATTGCTGTTCACTTGACGCTGGCTTTCTTCCAGCTATTGCTTCATTCAGACACTAGCAGTATCTGCAGTTAAATCCGGAAAATTTCTGACTAACACCTCAGTTGTAGTATAACATTCAAATTATCTAATCTGCGAATTTATCATTGCATAGGTTGGGTAGGCAGTTTTTATTTTGATTTATTATCCTTGGTTCATAGGAAGTTACCTTCCTGTATTGAAACAGCGACTAAATGTAAAAGTGTCCTAATTTTCAAAATCTGCAATGCTTACACTCATTTTTCTAGAGTTTGACTTTTCTTTCTGGGAGCGGCAAGTAACTTAGTGCAAATCTTTCTCTCCTCTTTTAGTGTGTTCCCATTTTGGCAGGGGAATGTTGTTTTTCACGTTTGTATTTTTGATCAGGAACTGAGTAGGTAATCAGTTCAGATTTTGGAATTGAATGCCAGATGTCTTAATATTCAGAGGCATCACTGCTTGCGGGTACGCCCATATACTCATGAATCGTCCACCTAAGTTGAAAGATGGGTGAGTTGGTGTGGAACATTTTCCTCCAGAACTGTAGAGAAAGCCTTTTTTTTGTTAAAAGAGACCATGTTTTGCTAGACTTTGTTAAAATGCAATATAACCAATTTCAAATTTATAAATAACAGACTACAAAAGGTGTCTTTTGTTACATGTGCTGATGTAGTGAAAAAGTTTGCAGTTTATACAGATCAATTTATTACAATAGTGCATTGAGATACTCCAAGGGAGAAACAGCAGAATCAGTAGATAATAAGATGAGCTAGATTGTGATGTCAAGAGTCAATCCATTCGGAGACCATTCATTAGTCTTAATGATAGGCTAGAAGGTGTTCTTGAGTCTGGTAATGTGTCCCTTCAGGTTTTTGTATCTTCTGCCCATTGAGGGATGGTGGGAGAAGGGGGAATGTATGGGATGGGTGGTCTTTGATTAGGCTGGTTACTTTACCGAGGTAGTGAGAAGTGTAGACAGTCATTGGAGGTGTGAGGCTGGTTTCTATGATGTGCTGAGCTTTGTGTCTCTCTGTGGGTTCTTGCGGTCACAGGCAGAGTAGTTGCCATACTAAGCCACAATCCATCCAGATATTTTCGATGTGTACAATGAGCAGTTGATTGGTGTAGTAAAACTATTTTGATTACTTTAATCAAACATAAATAATTGTACTTCGACAGGAATCCAGTGCAGTGCCTCATTCACCACAGCAGCTGGGAGGTAAGTCTGTGGATAAAATAATTAATTTGTAAAAAATCATTGCTGTCAGATAGTTGAGGATGTTCTCCAATTCTGACCCTCTTTCACTTCATCTCCCCTCCCCTGCCTCAATCCCAAACTCCAGGTGTTAAGGAGAACTGTAACTTTCACCATGATGAAGATTTAAACTTTTTGCACACTTCAGTCTTTCAGGTGTAGAATCAGGGAAGCCAATCCTGGTTTCTCTTTGTGATACAAAATGGTATGTTGTCTGGTTGAGTGCCAAGCTCTGCAGAGAATATTGGCTTAGGGGTTAGGGTATTGGATATTCTTGTGGCAGAAAACCACAAATAAAATGGTGCAAGTTTTCCAGTTGTCTTTCTATTTTTTTTCAGCAGTGGAATTTGTTTTTCTGAATTACTAATTACTTAATTTCTAAAATTCACTATTTTGCATAAATGGGAAAGCATACATTATTTTAATTTTGCATCTAAAAAGCTAATCTTTCTATTCCAGCCCCACATTAGTATTTCAGTTGCAGTAAAACTGATAATTTGCCGTAGTTGGAAATCCTGACAGTTCAGCATTTGGCTCACCAGGTGGTGATTACTGTGCCCCTTTCTCCTTGCTCGGGCTCTGGTGTGGCATTCCCTTGAAACTTAGCTGGTTCATTGCAATATTTGTTTGGATACTTTGTAACCATAAGTGTGTTATAGCAGTAACAAATATAATATCCAGTACTCCATGAAATCTCTGTGTGGTATCAAAGTCCTAAGCATGCTCCATGTTACTCAATACTTCATTATATCAAAATTCCATAGCTATTTTGCCAGTTCTCACACACAACAGAACCAACACTTGAGGTTGGGATAGTGACATGGAAACCAGAGGAAAATCATTGCTCTTTAGTAAACATTTTAGTATACAGGGTACGGTGAGGCTGCACCTGGAGTAAGTACTGTGGATAGTTCTGGTCTCCATACTTGAGGAGGGGTATACTGGCTTTGGAGGCAGTGCAGAGAGGAGGTTCACCAGGTGGATTCCAGGGATGAAGGGGTTAACTTATGAGGAGAGATTGAGTCGCCTGGGACTATACACTCTGGAGTTCAGAAGAATGAGAGGAGATTTTATAGAAACATACAAAATTTTGAAAAGGTAGAAGTAGGAAAGTTGTTTCCATTGGTAGGTGAGACTAGAACTAGGGGACATTGCTTCAAGATTCAGGGGAGAAGATTTAGGACAGAGATGAGGAGAAACTGTTTTGTCCCAGTGAGTGGTGAATCTATGGAATTCTCTGCCCAGGGAGGCAGTTGAGGCTTCCTCATTAAATATATTTAAGAAACAGATAAGTTTTTACATAGTAAGGGAATTAAGGGTTATGGGGAAAAGGCAGGTAGATGGAACTGAGTTTACAGACAGATCAACCATGATCTTATTGAATGGTGGCGTAGGCTCGATGGACTGGATGGCCTACTCCT
This sequence comes from Mobula hypostoma, assembly GCF_963921235.1. Lineage (NCBI taxonomy): Eukaryota > Metazoa > Chordata > Chondrichthyes > Myliobatiformes > Myliobatidae > Mobula > Mobula hypostoma. The sequence goes on from NC_086119.1 coordinate 8,194,861, forward strand.
CCTATTTCTTATGTTAAAATAATATTTATCTGTACCATTAACTGATCTGCCAAGAGGAACCAAAGAAAGCTATACTCCCAACTTTACATTTTATTTTTGATTGAAGCATTCAATACTTGTGTTTCAGGTGGGTTTGAACCGATCACTGAAGAGATGTTCATATCTGTGCCAAAAAATGTAAGGCAGGCTGCAAAACTTGCGAACTTGAACACACTTTACCAGCAGCTCTTTGACCACTTTGTAAAGGACAAAAATAGGTGAGGGTACAAATTTTAATGAATTCATTTGAATTTTTAATATCTCTTGGATAACATTGATAGATTTTTGGTTACAATAAACCTGAAAGCTTAAAATAGGATGGACAACTGCCTCTATCATGGGCTTGAATCCTGAAGTTACTAATACAGAGGAAGTGGTTATATCATCTCTGGTTGGTATAAACCCAGCTGGTACCAGATTTTAGTGAATTCAAGGAGAATTGGATTGTCTGATGATCAACACAGTCACGTTAGCTATTGTCATGTGTTCCCTCTTGCTAATGCCCATCTTGCATTGGCTTAAACTTTTCCTCCTAGTTTAGTGATTAGAATCAGTCTAATTTCTGTGCTGTCATTCTTCCTCTACAGCAGTTTACTGCTTGGGAGAAAAAATCTTAAGTTTTACTCCAATTAAATTTGTAGTAATGAGGTCATTATAATTTAAAGACTGCATGCACTGCCCAGCTTAATTTATATGTCTTTAAATTATACTGAAATCAATGTCTTTTTGTCTGAAGTCAGTTTTTGGGAAAATGGTGAAAGCAACTATGTTCAAGTAATTTAAGCTAGAATTTGGTTGATGTATGCCATTCCAGGACATACAAAAAGATAGAGGGCAAATGAGTCTTAATGACTGTGATATGGTTTGCTCTGAGTGGGTAAGTGAAAGGGCTGCAGTGTAGATTGGGAGGAGGAGTGGTTTGGGGCATGAATCTGTTGACATGGAGTGTAAATTGACATTCAGGGCTCCAGGTTGGATGATGCAAGTGATTGGGTTTGGGGCAAGGAAAGATGCTGATTGTGCAAGATTTGAGAGAGTGGGGACTAGGAGTGTTACTGTGCAGGGCTTTTTGGGCAGTTGGTGAATGAATTTATTAAGGGAAAGCTTATTGACTTATTTATTTTTACCCTGTATGTAATGACCAGAAATAGGTTTTTTGTGCTGTGAAAATCTGCTTGACTAGAGCCTTTGTGCTTTAGTGAGTCAAATTTTGAAGACCTGACCAAAATCATATTTGGTATTTTAGTGCCCAATATTTAAATATTTTTATTTTTCTTTCAAATTGAGCACAGCACACAAATGTAGAGTAGTGCCATTCAGTTTCCAGGTATTCATCTTTTAGTTACAATTCTAAAATGGATACAAATAGATGTGGCCAATAATTTTATTTGTAGTCTCCCGTGTGTACTAATTTTGCTCATTTTCCTTCTCCCAAACTGGCAGAATGGAATGAATTGTATTTTCCCTTGGATTCACACACTTGTCTGTTGGAAGAAACAATATAGTAAAATAGAATTCAAAACCTGAAATCTAATTATAAAAATCTTTAATTGGTAATGGAGCCTCCGCTCCCGCACCAGCAGGCACAGGAAGAGCTTCTTCCCTGAGGCTGTGACCCTGCTGAACTTCATGTTACAGTGCTAGGCAGTATTGCACTCATATTGTACTGTCTCAGTACTTTTATATTTGTGTGCTGTAGCACTTTTTATTTGCAGTTATTTTGTAAATGACAATATTTGCATTTCTGGTCAGATGCTAACTGCATTTCATTGGCTTTGTATCTGTACTTGGCACAATGACAATAAAGTTGAATCTAATCTAATTTATATTTGGGAATAAATATCTCCAGAATGCACTTGACTAGGAGTATTTGGCTGATAGAATAATGAAGTTGAAACCTTCATGATTAAATTCCGGTGCTCAAATGTAGAGTATTTGTCTGGAACAGCAGTTTTGTGTGTGTGTCGCTTTATTTTGAAGGCATTAAATGACATCTTTTAATGAAGGTATGGCTTTTAGTTGACAACTTTATTACATTATTCTCTCACCTTTTCAGTTCTGCGCTGACTGTGATGCAGATGATGAAACTCAACATGAAGGCAACTGAAGCAGAGATAAAAACACTTAAAGCTCTTGAACTCATTCAACTGGACAAAAAAGGACGTGTCCGTCTCTCCCTGTGTCATTCCTAGATTTGCCAGCCTTCTACCAAAGCAGTATTTGTACTTGATCTTGTCTGAATTCAAGTGCAGATTTGTGGATGTCTGACTGAAAATAAGGTGCAAGAATCTGTTGAGGTGCTTTACTACTTGAAGTAAAACTTGAGGATTTTGGATGCAGTTTTGGTAGGGTAAACTCTGTGCCTCGGGAGCTAGTCTCCAAAGTATGGTGGACTTGACATTTAATACAGCGAATGGATATTTTAGTCTGGCAGCAGAATCACAAACTTATGAATTGTTGGGTTTTCAATGCTTATGGTTCCTAAAATTTGTATTGTTTGTATTTAAGAAACATCTCAGTTATTGCCTTTGTGCCTAATTTTCAGGGAAATGGTCTTTTCCTTGGAGAGTTTATCCCCTGGCTACCAAACTGAGTATGCTGATCTTCTACACAGGAGTATAGCTGTCACAAATCAGTAAATAGTGGTTTTAATAAGCACTTTGTCTAGTAATTTTGATGATTTGATGAAATGTATAATAAAATTCCAATCTTGTATTTAATAGTTCATAAATACGGAAGGTTAGTCATCTGGTTGACATTCATCCAGTGTGTGGCCAGGAACTGGAGTTGCGATATGGCTATGTTTGAGCAGGAGCCAGTGTTTGGAATTATGTGTGTTTCTGCTCCTTTAAAAACCAACAGGTTTACAGGAAAATGCTTCATACTACTATATATCAATTGTGATTGGATAGTAATGAGATCAGGAGTCTGGGATCATCAAAGACCCAAGTCTGCCAGATTGCTGGAGTTTTATTACATTCTGTTAGATTTCCCACTATCCCCAATGAGTTTAACTCCACCAGCTGAATGTGGCCTAGATAATTATGGGACCTGATCTAAAGATTAAATTGTCTCAATAAATCTTAAGAAAACAGCAGAAAAATGACCAAGATCTGCTTCAATTCCATGATTTCTTTCCAGATGGAACATTATTGAATTTGTGTTGCTTTTGATAATAAAGTATACAGAATGCTAAACAATGTACTTATGAAGAAAGGATATTTTGTCACTTTAGATAGATCATCAGTTTTTTTATGTTGAATAAAGTGGAGATTGCAAAAATGCTTTGTGCTGTTTTATTTGTGGTTAAAAATGGCTGCACTGGGAATGGAGCATTCTTTCAGTTTGACTGCATTGTTTGCGTATCTCCAAGGTGGGTTAGCTATATAGTGGTGAGAGTTAAGAAAGCCTGTCAGTGCTTGCCCTGGTGACTCCTGTCAACCCAATGCTTAGATCATATCTATAACATTTTCGGTTGTGATCCAATTAATTCCATTTTGGGTTTTGAAGATTATTCTACCAAATGGGAATGGGAGAGTGCAGTATCAAACTGGAATATTTCCTTTGTGAAAATGGAGGTGAAGCAGGTTCCAGTGAAAATATACCCTTATTTCTGACATTAACAATGACTACATACTATTAAATGATTTGCCCTGTACTTGAGTGCTTTTCTGCCTTGTTATTGGCATATTAGTTGTTTATGATGCCAAATATGCAGAGGTACAGTGGAAAATCTTGGTACTGCATGACATTCATACACATTTCATTAAACAGTATATTGAGGTAGGACAAGAACTGCTGTTAATATATTAATATCACTGTTCTATTCCATGTGATAATAAAACAATTCATAGCTTTGCACTGCTTTGTTTTAAAATTGTTTCGACTTGCAGGTTTGTATATAGAGCAGTCCAGTTAAAAACCCAAGGGGAGGGGGGGGATTAATAGAAGAATCTGATTGCTATATGAAAGTTTTATGTTAGCCTTCACTAGAATTATGATTTCAAATTACTTTTTTTGCAGGGGTTGGGAATGTTCCAGTGTAATTTACCATGTTTCAGTGCCAAAACCATTGTTTGGTTAAGTATGAACATCTCTTGATAGAGGAAATATTACCTACACTTTGAGAAGAGTTTTGTGTGTCAATAAGTGTGGGGAAGATTAGGGATTCTTCCACAGTTTGGTAACCATGCATGCAAGCATCCAGTTCCAGCAACATGTTTAACCTCACTACTATGGGTGATGATCTGTTAATTGTGGGGAGGAGGGTAGCAGTTGGTGCTACTGTTTGTTTTTCTGTGAGTGAGGGGGTTGGGACTGTTGTCACTTTTGGAGGGGGGGGATCCTTTCATCAACATCCATGGCATTTCTGTATTTAATGGCCATCTGGAATAGACAAATATCAGTTGTATGTGCACACTTTGACAATAAAATGAATCTTTGAATCTCTCTATCACCAAAAAGATGAAAAATATATCAATCTTTGCAAATTGTGGATGCATTTTAATATTGGCAGAGAGCAGATGCAAATTTTTATTGCATTTATAGTAATGTGCAACTTGTTTAGTGGCTAACAAACTTCTGATTCTATTCATAATGTCTTAAACCATGTACCAGTACTACAGTGCACCATTTGATTTATTATGCTTTGAAATCCAGTTTGAAGAAACATTTCAAGAAGGTTAAGAGAATTACAAGCTCCTTGAACTCTGAAGGATGTTGTGTACTTGTATCCTGTTGAGCTGAGATTTCTCCGCATGGTATTTGACATCCAATTGTTGCTTTATTTCAAGATGATGATCCTACCAAGAAGAAAAATAAATAAAAATGTTGGTGATCCAGTTATCATCCTTTTCAACATGCTGTCCTTCTCACTGTTTGAGATAATATGCTCTTAAGTTAAATCCAGTCAACAATTGTGCCAAGAAAATACTTTTCAGTTTGTCACTTCCTTTCTAGTTCACTAGATTAAAGTTTATTCATTTGACTTAATGTATTGAAAGACTTCACTAGATGTTTTCCCACATGGAAAGATTATTTTTGAATTGCACCTTGTTGCACTACTGTATATAGCAATTACATTTGTTACATTAGCAGTTTTTTATGTATGAGCACTAAGTCAAAGTTTGAGGAGCAGATCTTTTTCAATCTTGACAGTAAGAGTAGTTTTGCTTTTGGTGTAGGGATCTACATTTTTGTTAAGGCAGCTACCCGGTAATTGAGTCGGAAAAATTTAGTCTTGTATTTTCAGATTGCAAATGCCTTTACCTTACAAAGCCAAAAAGAATGGAGATAAAAGGTATTCTGTAACAGCCATACCTGTGAGGCTGGGTCCAGTTTGTTCTTTCAATTGCTTTTTTATTGGAACTCTCACCTGTGCTACCTGTAGATAAGATGATAAAAGTTTGGTAAAAGTTGCACATTTTCTGGACTTTTGCACTTCTCGCCCTCTTATCTTTCTGCCCTCTGATCACTAGTTTCAGGTGTGCCATGAATTTAGCTACTGCTATTTTCCTCTAACGAGTGATCTACTCTAAAATTTCTAAAGAGGGAAAAGGCCACGGGAAATTCTCCCCTGACCTCTTGCCTTGTACTGTGCCAAGTGGTCACATCCCTAAATGGGCTGTCCAGATACATCTTGGCACCATGAATCCTGCCCAATAAATTGATCAATAGCTCGAGTTTGGTAGTGTGTTTAACATGTTGCTGGAACTGGATACCTGCATGTATCGTTACCAATCTGTGGAAGAATCCCTAATCTCCCCCATACACTTGGGGTAAAATAGTGTCTTATTACCCCCCCCATGACAATAAGAATTGACTATTGCTTGCTAATGAGGCATTTGATAAAGTCCTATTTAGCACATTAATCAAGAATGAATCCCTAGGGAAATTGTCAACCTGGATGTAAGAATTGTAATAATTTGTTAAAAGGGTGTTGGTCAGTGAGAACTTCAAGTAATCGGAGGGCTACATCCTGCTGAAGGGTCTTGGCCCAAAACATTGACTGTACTCTTCCATAGATGCTGAGTTCCTCCAGTATTTTGTGTGTGTGTGTTGCTTTGGATTTCCAGCATCTGCAGATTTTCTCATTTGAAAATTGGCAGTGAGATTGATTTTTAGTGTCGGGGGGGTGGGGGTAAGATATTCAAGACTTCAGGAAATTTATTAATAGATGGGTCAGGTGGGTAGCAAATTTACTTGTGGAGTTTGAACAGAAATGAGGTAATGCATTTGTAGAGAACAAAGGAGGAGAAAGAATATATAGTAAGTGCCTAGGTTACTGTGTGAAAAGGAAGTACATGTAACGTAATGTGTGAAAGCACAAGTTTATCTCTGGCCAAACATGTTTGCATGCTAGGCCTTGCTACTGATGAGGATGTTTTTGTAGCTTCCGCTTCCATTATCGGATTAGTATGGCTAGAGATGGTGGAATCACTCCACTTGAAGTCTTATCATCTGACTGTACATTGAGACAACCAAATGACACAATGTTACTCTGAACCACAATAAATCACACAGTACATAAAACAATATTACCACAACAAGGTTAATAAAATAGAATTCAAAATGCATGCAGTGCACAGGACAGGTAAACAGCTTGCTGAAAATAATGAGCTTTATTTATTACTCAGAGCCTCAGAAGCTGTTACCTAGTCTGGCAGTCCTAGTCCTGATGCTGCTTTATGATGGTAATGTGTCGAAGAGATTGTGGTATGGGCAGTAAGGATCCTCAATGCTTTGGGCCTTTTGTATACAAACGTCACATGCGTGGGGAAGGAGACTGGTGATTCGGTGGTTTTTACTATCATCTATAGGGTTACCTAACTATCGTATCTATTCCTATAGTGTGCTGGATGATTGGCTGAGAATTTTTTACTCTGCTGCATGGTGTTTAGTACAGGGGTTCTCAGGGGAACCCCTGGCTTGGTATATATGTAGTCCTACTCTTAAAGCTTCAGTAGGTTGGTGTCTTATTTTTAGTGGTGATTGGTGCTTCTCCCTGCATGCCCTTCTGCTAAAACTCCCTGAACTCTAGAGGAGTGGAAGTGGCGACACTATTGGTTTTATCTGAGATATCATAATAGCCCTTTCTTTTCTTTTTTTTTTCCGTAGTTTTCTTTAGTTTGGGTAGATATTTTTTTAGGGGATTTTTTTTTCTTTTTCTTTTTTTACGATATTTTATTTTATGTATACTCTTTTTATATTTTGTTGTTAGTCTGTATGATTTTGGGATGTTTCTAACTATGTGCTACCTGACTGTAAACTTTAATAATTATTAATTAACATAATCCCAATTATATGTACTTTTTGTAACGTGTTTGCTGTTGAAACTAATAAAAAGATTGAAAAAGAAAGAAAAGATCACTGTCAGGAATATACCTACCATGTCTTAGAGACTACTGATGTTATACACTATCTGAATCTTATTGCAGATTAAACTTTTTCTTGCACAGAAGAACTGGCATTTGATTTCCAGCTATTGTCACATTATCCTACATTCATTGTATTGATTGTTTTATTCATAATGTGGGTTAGCTACGAGTAATGAATTTTTTTCTAACCATCCTATATATGCATTACTATTTATAAAACCAACACTGCCTTCAGTTGGTTGAGCTTCTGAAAGTTTAAAACAAAAGCCCAGACCTTTCCTCAAGTATTTAATTCTTGAAAGAATTGCTATCCAAATTGATTCTTCTGCTTAGTGTTTTTCTAAACAGTTCTTACTTGTAATTGATGTTTTGTTTCCTGTGTCTCCTGTTGATTCTTCCTGTGCAGTTGTGGTGTTGGTTTGGTTTCCAGTGCTTCCAGATTCTGCCTTTTGTAACATACTGTCAATGAAGGAATTAATACATGATCTTACTGTGAACATTCAATGTATTGGTTATCATTTATAGATGTAGCCAACAAAAATCTAAATACCAAAGTAATTCTATATATGGCACCAATATTGTAAAACTAGCTGGCATTAGCGATTTAGTGTCATTAAAGAAAATGTAGGTAGTCATTGAGCCATAGTAACTGGAACATTTTCTTTTATGACAAAATCTGCAGTGCTTAATTTTAAAAGTCTCTATATTGTACTGGGATTCTATCAAGTTTCTTCCTCTGAGTGGTTGAGTCTTCATTCAAATACTCGAGCACTTGAAATGGAGTTCTTGGACATAGTTTAAATGCAACGTCCATCCTCTCAATAGAATCTCTGAGATGTTTGACGGGAAAGTAAATTATGTGGAGTGTAAATTAGGTTGCTGCTTTGTGCTGGTACCCAGAACAAATATAATCCCATTGCAAGGATGGGTCAGTGTTAATGAAAATATTGTTGCTGCTCTAACCGTAAGGCCTCTTCGCTGGGTGCATATTTCTTGATTATTTCTTCTTTTGATTGAACTGCAGATTCTATCATCTCCAAAACGCTGTCCAGTGTAGAATGAGCTCTAAGGAAAAGCATAACATTAAATTAGCTTTGTATATTGCTACTGAAATTGATACCCTGGTTCTTAAGAAAATACTGTCAGGATTTTTTCTTTGTAAAATACAATGGAGTTGGTGAGTAGTAGGGAGTCAGTGTCAGACCAAGCATTTAATGGGTTAAATGGGTGGAATAAATTGGAAAAGTTCCAGTTCTTCCAGTAATCTTGCAGAATTTGACAGTGAAAACTTGTCATAAATTCCAGAAGGCTGACTGGAGAGGGAGTGGTAAATTCATACTTGTGCAGTGTAAGGCATTCTTGATGTTTGGATTAAGACAGATTGGGTAAAGCAAATGGATGTTTTGCCCTGTTCTGCCCCAGTAAGTTACAAAATGGTAATGCATGCATGTTCCATGTTTTCATGCTTCATTTTAATGGAGGACCAACATTAAAACAAATCAATATGGGCTGCCCCTCTGGTTATGAATATCACTTAAGGACTCTGTTAGGAATGAACTCTCAATATTAAATTTACAAATTGAACATACATTTGTTTCCATGAAAGACAGTTTCCTCTCTCCATGTTTAGTTTTTGTTCTCTCTTATCAGTCTTCTTTGCTGTGGAGGGTATGGTTAATAAATCAAGTGATGTTTGTGTCTTTCCCAAAGATTTCACAAAATATATTTGTGTATTGCAGACATCAATTTGTGTCTGAAAACAAAACAGAACCCATTTGTAAACCAGGCAACCTGTAGTCAATGGAATACTGTGAAAAGTGACCAGCTCACATTGTATGAACAAAGTTGATTGCAAAACCTGTCTGTCTCGCTTTGTAGCAAGGCAAATCCTATGTGGGAATGGCTGACTGTTTCTTTGTAAGGTAACCTGGTTTGGTAGATGAAGTAATAAAATAGACTGAAAAAGGTGTTGTGCATCAAAGTAATATGAAAAATGGCAAAATAAATTTTCTCATGTTAATGTTTCAAAGAAACTAAATTCCAATTTAGGTGTTTGATTTTCTAACCTTATTCAGGATTGATGAAGTTGCATCCCAAGCAGTTATTTATCAATACAAAATATCCTGAAGAATGTTTAAGAATTAGTTAAATCCTTGATCTATTTGTGGAATTGGTAATTAAAGTCATAATTGCATTGAAACAAATGATATTGGCTTGTATGATTCTCTTACCTCGGATTTTCTTCGAAGGATTTTTGCAGTCTGCACCATTCACAGTCACTGGGATGATCCAATGTTTCCTGCATCCTTTTTGGTACAGTTCCTTCATCCTTCTCATCCTCCACTAACTTAAGAACAATACCTTCTGCTGATTTTGCTTTCTCTTCTGCAAACATGAAAATATGATTAGTTATATTTTTAAAAAATATGGGGTTTGGGGTTCTAACATTTAACTGTCATTCATTCTTTGGGGCACTCCTCTGTTTTCGTGGGTGTTTACGAAGAAAAAGAATTTCAGGATGTATATTGCATACATTTCTCTGACATTACATGTGCCTATTAAAGCGGCTTTCCTGAGAACTTGTTCCACTGGACAAACTGCAAACATTGAGATCATAAGTGCTGTTAGAAAACTTGTACATTCCTCTGCATCTGGAACAACTCTCATTTGTTCCAAGTAAATTTATTATTGAAGTAGATATGTCAACATGTGTTCCTTGTGGCATTCACAGCACATACAAAGAAAACCAATAAAATCAATGGAAAAACTACACATGATGTATGAACAACCAATGTGCAAAGTTGAGCAAATACAAAAAGAAAAACAAAACATGTAAAATAACAGTGAGAACTTGAGTTGTGGAGTCCTTGAAAGCAAATCTATAGGCTATGGAATCAGCAGTGTTGGGGTGAGAGAATTTATCCACTCTGGTTCAGGAGCCTGAATTGTGTATCTTGTACACCTTTTGCAAGAATTCCTAGCAGGTCTGTTGGGTACCTTCATCAACAACAAAATTGTCCATTTAGATTACATATAGCAAAGGCCCTACCACCCATCCCCATGAAACACCATTAGTCATGGACCTCCAATCACTAAAACAACCTTCTATCTTTCTGTCTTCTACTGCCATCCCACTGTTGGATGAAGATCTGTGTTTATTTATTGTGTACATCAAGATTCAGTGAAGTGCATTGTTTGCATTAACAACTAAATATGCTGGGCAGCCCAGAAGTGTGGCCACCCATCCCAGTGCCAACATCACATACCCATAATGCTCAATTTAATTTAATTTACAAACTTTACCTGGTACTAAGGGCCCTCAGATTTTGGACCAGCACCCCACATGGAACCTTGTCAAAGGCATTGCTGAAGCTGTACCTATGGTACTGGTTCTCATTAATGAACTTTTTGAGGAGCTAATGAAGTGTAGTCAGATGTGATCTATCCTGGCTTTCTCCAATAAGTCTGTCTTTCCAAATAATCATCAATCCCATCCTCATTCTTTTTCAAATATCTTCCTGGTATAGACAATAGAGGATCCCAGGTCTGTAACCACTAGGCTTCTCCCTGCTGCCCTTATTGAAAAGTGGGGTGGGGAGACACTTTTGCCATTCCAGTCTTTTGGCACCTCGGTGGCCAGCAGGGGTGTAAAAAAAATCTCAGGAAGAGCTCAAGCGGTCTTTCGCTTAATCTCTTGTGGCATAAATCTCATCCAGTTTTGGGGATTTTCCCACCTTATCTGACTAAAAAAAGTTGTGTTTTATATTCTGAGGGAAAACACCTTTGATTCACATGGTCATCCATTAATCCACACAGATTATTTAGGAGGCCCTGTGGGATGGTTCCCTGGTTAGACTGATACCTCCATTGAGAAACTCCTTATTTATATTTTACATAGAAACATAGAAAATAGGTGCAGGAGTAGGCCATTCGGCCTTTCGAGCCTGCACCGCCAGTTATTATGATCATGGCTGATCCTCCAACTCAGAACCCCGCCCCAGCCTTCCCTCCATACCCCCTGACCCCCATAGCCACAAGGGCCATATCTAACTCCCTCTTAAATATAGCCAATGAACTGGCCTCAACTGTTTCCTGTGGCAGAGAATTCCACAGATTCACCACTCTCTGTGTGAAGAAGTTTTTCCTAATCTCAGTCCTAAATGGCTTCCCCTCTATCCTCAAACTGTGGCCCCTCGTTCTGGACTTCCCCAACATCGGGAACAATCTTCCTGCATCTAGCCTGTCCAATCCCTTTAGGATCTTATACGTTTCAATCAGATCCCCCCTCAATCTTCTAAATTCCAACGAGTACAAGCCCAGTTCATCCAGTCTTTCTTCATATGAAAGTCCTGCCATCCCAGGAATCAATCTGGTGAACCTTCTTTGTACTCCCTCTATGGCAAGGATTTAAAATAAAATCTCCCTTTCCTTTGCACTCCATAAAATGTCATTGGTTATCAAATATGTTATTTGTATTAAATCTTGAATGGGACCAGCAGACATTTTTCTTTAATAGAATTGTCAATATTCCATTTTCTCATTCTTGTGTCAAATACTTGCAGTAGCATTAAATGTCTTGTGGTGGCAGTCTCAGCCTTTTGATTTGCCAATCTGCCTGATTTGACCTTGTTATTGGACATTGTGTAGAGTCAAGAGAACTAGCTTTCAAATATTAAAGACGCTAAGTGATTAGTTTTTAATGATTCAAGCCAATGTTACTTGTACACTGTTTAATAGGTTTGCATTTATATTTATAGTTTGTTTTTATTATTTATGCTTACTGTGGTTTTTGAAAATACTGCATTAAATCCAGAGTAACAATAATTTTGTTCTCCTTTACACTCATAGAAACATAGAAACATAGAAAATAGGTGCAGGAGTAGGCCATTCGGCCCTTCGAGCCTGCACCGCCATTTATTATGATCATGGCTGATCATCCAACTCAGAACCCAGCCTTCCCTCCATACCCCCTGACCCCTGTAGCCACAAGGGCCATATCTAACTTCCTTTTAAACATAGCTAATGAACTGGCCTCAACAGTTTGCTGTGGCAGAGAATTCCACAGATTCACCACTCTCTGTGTGAAGAAGTTTTTCCTAACCTCGGTCCTAAAAGGCTTCCCCTCTATCCTCAAACTGTGACCCCTCGTTCTAGACCTCCCCAACATCGGGAACAATCTTCCTGCATCTAGCCTGTCCAATCCCTTTAGGATCTTATACGTTTCAATCAGATCCCCCCTCAATCTTCTAAATTCCAACGAGTACAAGCCCAGTTCATCCAGTCTTTCTTCATATGAAAGACCTGCCATCCCAGGAATCAATCTGGTGAACCTTCTTTGTACTCCCTCTATGGCAAAGATGTCTTTCCTCAGATTAGGGGACCAAAACTGCACACAATACTCCAGGTGTGGTCTCACCAAGGCCTTGTACAACTGCAGTAGTACCTCCCTGCTCCTGTACTCGAATCCTCTCGCTATAAATGCCAGCATACCGTTCGCCTTTTTCACCGCCTGCTGTACCTGCATGCCCACTTTCAATGACTGGTGTATAATGACACCCAGGTCTCGTTGCACCTCCCCTTTTCCTAATCGGCCACCATTCAGATAATAATCTGTTTTCCTATTTTTGCCACCAAAGTGGATAACTTCACATTTATCCACATTAAATTGCATCTGCCATGAGTTTGCCCACTCACCCAACCTATCCAAGTCACCCTGCATCCTCTTAGCATCCTCCTCACTGCTAACACTGCCACCCAGCTTCGTGTCATCCGCAAACTTGGAGATGCTGCATTTAATTCCCTCATCCAAGTCATTAATATATATTGTAAACAACTGGGGTCCCAGCACTGAGCCTTGCGGTACCCCACTAGTCACCGCCTGCCATTCTGAAAAGGTCCCGTTTATTCCCACTCTTTGCTTCCTGTCTGCTAACCAATTCTCCACCCACACCAATACCTTACCCCCAATACCGTGTGCTTTAAGTTTGCACACTAATCTCCTATGTGGGACCTTGTCAAAAGCCTTTTGAAAATCCAAATATACCACATCCACTGGTTCTCCCCTATCCACTCTACTAGTTACATCCTCAAAAAATTCTATGAGATTCGTCAGACATGATTTTCCTTTCACAAATCCATGCTGACTTTGTCCGATCATTTCACCGCTTTCCAAATGTGCTGTTATCACATCCTTGATAACTGACTCCAGCAGTTTCCCCACCACCGACGTTAGGCTAACCGGCCTATAATTCCCCGGTCTCTCTCTCCCTCCTTTTTTAAAAAGTGGGGTTACATTAGCCACCCTCCAATCCTCAGGAACTAGTCCAGAATCTAACGAGTTTTGAAAAATTATCACTAATGCATCCACTATTTCTTGGGCCACTTCCTTAAGCACTCTGGGATGCAGACCATCTGGCCCTGGGGATTTATCTGCCTTCAATCCCTTCAATTTACCTAACACCACTTCCCTACTAACATGTATTTCGCTCAGTTCCTCCATCTCACTGGACCCTCTGTCCCTTACTATTTCTGGAAGATTATTTATGTCCTCCTTAGTGAAGACAGAACCAAAGTAATTATTCAATTGGTCTGCCATGTCCTTGCTCCCCATAATCAATTCACCTGTTTCTGTTTGCAGGGGACCTACATTTGTCTTTATCAGTCTTTTCCTTTTTACATATCTATAAAAGCTTTTACAGTCCGTTTTTATGTTCTCTGCCAGTTTTCTCTCATAATCTTTTTTCCCCTTCCTAATTAAGCCCTTTGTCCTCCTCTGCTGAACTCTGAATTTCTCCCAGTCCTCAGGTGAGCCACTTTCTCTGGCTAATTTGTATGCTACTTCTTTGGAATTGATACTATCCCCAATTTCTCTTGTCAGCCACGGGTGCACTACCTTCCTTGATTTATTCTTTTGCCAAACTGGGATGAACAATTGTTGTAGTTCATCCATGCAACCTTTAAATGCCTGCCATTGCATATCCACCGTCAATCCTTGAAGTGTCATTTGCCAGTACTGCAAAAATGACAAAAAATCTTGAACAACCCTGGAGAAACAAACTGGAAATTTGTGGAGTTAGATAATATTTCCAGGCCTGATGTTTTTCCTTTAATGTTAATTTACACCCATCTGTATAAAGAGAGGCAGTCTTGAGATGAATTGCCCTAATTTTGTGTAGATTTAATTGAAGGATGGGAGATCTAACAGGAATCCAAGGTGACTGGAGGCCTGAAAAGGGGAGACAAAAAAATACCCAGCGTATCCTTCAACATGACAGACACTTCTGTGTGACTGCATAAAGCTGTGTGTGGAAACTGTGCATAGTTTAATCTATCTCCAGTGTTAAGGGATGAACCTGATTCTGGCTGTGTTAAATGAGGAATATTCCAGATAATTCAACTGTCATGGCTTTGTGTCTTGTATTCTGAGCAAAAATACCTTTGACTGCAGTCAGTCATCCACTAATCCACACAGACTGTTCAGGTGGCCCTGCGGGGTGTTTCCTTGGTTAGACTGATGAAGCTATTTGGCAGAATACCTCAATGTCACAACACTCAGACAAATACAAAACCCACCTTGTTGCCCTCAATGACTGTTGTGCTGATGGGACAGTCATGCTCTTCCATGTGCTCTGTATGTCTGTCAAGAAGGTCTTGGAAGGGATGAAGTGGTCTTTGTTGAGACTCATTCTAAATAGTTGTGTAATATTAGATTCTGTCTCTGAATCTACAGACTCTTCTCAGGGACACAGACAAATATCGATTACTGCCAAAAGATATCAACTTGGTCAAAGATGCACTGTGGTCTGGCTGCAACATGTTGGTTTTCCAGCCAGATTACTTCAACTGGCACATTCCAGATACAGGGTTTGTATTGAGGGCCATGCTGAAGCTTAGTGCAGCCAAGACTCTGGGGAAGGACCACAATCTAAAGTTCTGCTGTCACTGATTAAGGAGAGATTGGGCCCTGACTGACAGCTGTTTAAATATCTCACTGATGCAAGGTTTAAGGATGAAACAGTCAGGACATTGACATATTGTAAATGGATGCAGTGAATTGCTTGGCAGAATGAAGATGACACAAAATAATCTGCAGATGCTGTTGTCAAAGGGACACTCACAATGAGCTGGAGGAACTCAATGTGCTGAAGAAACATCTTACCTGTCAATTGAGTTGGGGGATTGGGAGGAGCTGCACATGTCTGTCCACACTCCTGCTCCACTTGACACTTAGCAATGTTGAACACTGATGTAGCAGCCTAAGATTGAAGCACACTGATTTGAAGTTGTATTTGGTAACATTCAATTATGAAAATGCCCGATGACTATTCTGCAAGGTAACGTTGCAACTCTATAAAACCCTGCTTGGACCACTCTTGAAATACTGTTTTTTTCTGGTTGCCTAATAGGAGGGATGAAGGAACTTTAGAGAGCGTATGGGCTAGATTTACCAGGATGCTGCCTGGATTAGAGAACATGTCTTATGAGGACAGGTTAAGTGAGCTAGGGCTTTTCTACTTGAAGTGAAGGAGAATGAGAGGTGACTTGATAGAAGTGTACAAGATGAGAGGCATTGCTCAAGTGGACAGCCAGAGACTTTCTCCCAGGGCAGAAAAGATGTAATTTTAAGGTGATTGGAGGGAAGTATACAGAGGATGTCAGAGGTAGTTTTTATAAATAGTGTGATGGGTGCATAGAACATACTGCCACAGTGGTGGTAGAGGAAGATACATTAGGAATATTTAAGAAACTCTTATCTATGCACAGGGATGATAGAAAAATGGAGGGCTATGCAGAAGGGAAGGGTTAGATTGATTTTAGAGTAGTTTAAAAGGTTGACACAACATCATAGGCAAACTATTATTTAGATAGGGAGAGAATTCAAAATGCAGAGATGCAAAGGGACTTGGGAGTCCTTGTGCAAGATACCCTAAAGGTTAGCCTCCAGGTTGAGTCAGTTGTGAAGAAGGCGAATGCAATGTTGGCATTCATTTCTAGAAGCATAGAATATAAGAGCAGGGATGTGACGTTGAGGCTCTATAAGGCACTCGTGAGACCACAGTTGGGGTATCATGTGCAGTTTTGGGCTCCTTATTTTAGAAAGGATATACTGACATTGGAGAGGGTTTAGAGAAGATTCACAAGAATGTTTCCAGGAATGAAAGGGTTACCATATGAGGAACGAATGGCAGCTCTTGGGCTGTATTCCCTGGAGTTCAGGAGAATGAGGGGGGGATCTCATAGAAACATTCCAAGTGTTGAAAGGCCTGAACAGATTAGATATGGCAAAGTTATTTCCCATGGCAGGGGATTCTAGGACAAGAGGGCACGACTTCAGGATTTAAGGATGTCCTTTTAGAACTGAGATGTGGAGAAATTACTTTAGTCAGTGGCTGGTAAATCTGCGGAATTCGTTGCCACATGCAGCTGTGGAGGCCAAGTCATTGGGTGTATTTAAGGCAGAGATAGGTTCTTGATTAGTCAAGGCATCAAAGGGTATAGGGTGAAATCAGGGGAGTGGGGATGACTGGAAGAATTGGATCAGCCCATGACTTCTGCTCCTATATATGGTCTTAATATTCTATGTTTTAATACAATTGGTCCTGCACATAAAACCTCCTAAGGCACTTAAGAGTGTAATCACGCAAAAAAATCTGACCACCCAGAAGAGATTTTAGGATAGAAGGAAAGGTTTTAGGGATTAACAAAAGCTCTCCAACAAAGCACCAAATCTAGTTGAAATGTCAAGCTTCTAAAAAGCACTAAACCAGGTCCTACACTCAAGAGTACTGAAGCACAATTTCAATAACATTTAAAATTATGACAATCTTTTTCTGGAAATAGATGTGGGATTAGGAAATGGAAAAACTGTCATGACAATCATAGTTTTGCAAGCCATCTATACAGATAATATTTTTTAAAAAGTACCAAGGAAAAGCAAAATGAAGAATCTAGTGTTCCAGTTACGGAGGAAGTGCCGTGCAGGCAGACAATAAGTTGGAAGGGCCATGAAGAAGTAGACTGAGGTCAAGAGTTCATCTTTAACGGCGGGATATCCTAGACCTTGCTGGTGTATGTTTTCAAGCTTTTTATCTTCTTTTCCATGGGGGTGGGGGAGGGAAGAGTTGTTGATTATTCTGGCTGCTTTACTGAGACAGTGAGAATACAGAGTCCATGATTGGAGGCTGGTTTTTGGAATGGACTGAGCTGTGTGCACAACTCTGCAATTTCTTGCAGTCTTCAGTCAAGAAGCTGCCATATCAACGTTTCTCAGGAGTATGAACTGGAAGGAAAAAAGGCTCTATGCCCACTCATCCCAGACACATTCAGAACCAGTAAGGAGTCAAACTTCCCTGTTGTGAGGATGGGGAAGTAAGGGGAAATACTACAGGTAAAAATCAGTGCAACATTAATGTTGTTACAGGATGCATGAGTAGCTTGGGTGGGTGGAGTGGCAAGAGAGAGTTAACCTGGAAAATAATAAAGCAGAAATATGAAGATTAAGAGTAACACATATAAAAAGCTGGAAGAACACAGTAGGTCAGGCAGCATCTATGGAAAGGAATAAACATCAACGTTTCGGGCTTAGACCCATCATCAGGACTCTGCCTGAAACAGCAAATGCTTATTCCTTTTGATAGATGCTGCTTGACCTGCTGAGTTCCTCCAGCATTTTGCATGTGTTAAGTCTGGGTTTTCAGTGTTTGCAGAAACCCTTGTGCACATGAAGATTAAGTATTGTTACTCACAGGAAGAGTGATTGGATTTTGGATTTTGCTGGCTTCTTCACAAGCTGCTCCAAATGTCCCAGGAGATAACACACTTGACTCAGTACTTTGCCACAAGGAGGTATCTATGATTTTAGATCGTAGCAGCAGTGATTCAAAACTAATGTGATGTGGACAGGAGCCTGAAGAAACATTCTTCCCTAGAGAATAACATTAATTTACTAATTTTATGAAGTGACATATTATGGACATATTACTTCACGCAAACACGAGGAAATCTGCAGATGCTGGAAATTCAAGCAACACACACACAAAAAATGCTGGTGAACGCAGCAGGCCAGGCAGCATCTATAGGACGAGGTACAGTCGATGTCTCTGATTGAAACATATAAGATTATTAAGGGATCGGACACGCTAGAGGCAGGAAACGTGTTCCCGATGTTAGGGGGAGTCCGGAACCACAGGCCACAGTTTAAGAATAAGGGATAGACAATTTAGAACGGAGTTGAGGAAAAACTTTTTCACACAGAGGGTTGCGGTTCTGTGGAATGCTCTGTCTCATAAGGCAGTGGAGGCCAATTCTCTGGATTCTTTCAAAAAACTGTTAGAGCTCTTAAAGATAGCAGAGTGAAGGGATATGGGGAGAAGGCAGGAAAAGGGTACTGATTGTGGATGATCAGCCATGATCACAGTGAGTGGTGGTGCTGGCTCCAAGGGCTGAGTAGCCTACTCCTGCACCTATTGTCTCGGGCCAAAACATCAACTGTACCTCTTCCTATAGATGCTGCCTGGCCTGCTGTGTTCACCAGCATTTTTTGTGTATGTTGCTTGGACATATTACTTGCCTGGTCTATTCAAATCTTAGCACACTCAAATTAAAAAGAAAGAAGATTGAACTTCTGTAAGCAATTTTTTTATTAGGGGTTCATTTTAATTAATATTATTTAGCAAACTCCAGCAGTTAATTTGCTCACAAAAGATGGCATCACAGTTATTAAAACTTTAACCAAATACTGACACCTCCAAAAGTCCCACAGCTCCTCAGTACATCACAGCAACATACACAAAATGCTGGAGGAACTCAGCAGGTCAGGCAGCATCTATGGAGAAGAATAAACAATTAATAAAAATAGATGTTTAGGTTCACATGTTTATTCATTTCCATAGATGCTGCCCGATTTGCTGAGTTCCTCCAGCATTTTGTGTGTGTTGTTCTGGATTTCCAGCATCTGCAGGATTTCTTGTGTTAATGGAAACATCAGTGTATTTGGTAATGTGCTACTCTTCCATTATCCTCATACTTGAGTTCCCCTTGCACACAATGCTGGTCCTGCTATCTCAGCCGAGAATTTCCCAGTTTCTTTTTATAGAAAATATAATTTTAAATCCTATTCTTTTCACGTATGGGAAAATGCTCCCTGCTGGTTACAAGTGGGTATGCCTGAAATCCAGAGTTTTAAGTGTTCTTTATGCCAAACACTAGTGGTAGCAGGAGAGATGTACAACAGAATTGTATGAGATCTGATTCAAGCTCATTTTGACTTAGAACATTCAATAAAACACATACCAGAACCCCATTCATCTACCTTCCCCATCATAGGTCTCATCTATCACCTACCAGCTTGTACTCCTCCCCACCCCACTACCTTTTTTATTCTGCCTACTGCACCCCACCTTTCCAGTCCTGATGAAGGGTATTAGCCTGAAATGTCGACTGTTTATTCCTCTCTATATATACTTCCTGTTTTGCTGAGTTCCTCCAGTATTTTGTGCACGCTTGCTTCACTGCTTATCATCTGGACAACACAAACACCTATGTCAGGTTGCTGTTCATCAACTATAGCTCAGCATTTAATACATTCCCACAATCCTGATTGAGAAGTTGCAGAACCTGGGCCTCTGTACCTCCCTCTGCAAATGGATCCTCGACTTCCTAACCAGAAGACCACAAACTGTGCAGATTGGTGATAACATATCCTCCTCGCTGACGATCAACACTGGTGCACCTTAAGGGTGTGTGCTTAGCCCACTGTTCTACTCTCTGTATCCACATGACTGTGTGGCTAGGCATAGCTCAAACACCATCTATAAATTTGCTGATGATACAACCATTGTTGGTAGAATCTCAGATGGTGACAATAGGGCATACAGGAGTGAGATATGCCATCTAGTGGAGTGGTGTCGCAGCAACAACCTGGCACTCAATGTCAGTAAGACAAAAGAGCTGACTGTGGACTTCCAGAAGGGTAAGACAAAAGAACACATACCTACCCTCGTAGGGAATCAGAAGTGGAGAGAGTGAGCAGTTTCAAGTTCCTTTGTGTCAAGATCTCCGAGGAACTAACCTGGTCCCAACATATCGATGCAGTTATAAAGAAGGCAAAACAGTGGCTATACTTCATTAGGAGTATAGCCTACAAAGTACCCAGGACATCCTCAAGGAGCGATGTCTCAGAAAGGCAGTGTCCATTATTAAGGACCTCCAGCACCCAGGGCATGCCCTTTTCTCACTGTTACCATCAGGTAGGAGGTACAGAAGCCTGAAGGTGCACACTCAGTGATCCAGGAACAGCCTCTTACCCTCTGCCATCTGATTCCTAAGTGGACATTGAACCCTTGAACACTATCTCACTTATTTAATATGTATTATTTCTGTTTTTTTGCACGATTTTTAATCTATTCAATATACGTATACTGTAATGGATTGATTGATTTATTTTTTTTCTTCTATATTAAGTATGCATTGAACTGCTGCTGCTAAGTTAATGAATTTCATGAAACATGCCAGTGATAATAAACCTGATTCTGATTCTTATTGAATTCAGAATCAGGTTTAATATCACTGGCATATGTTGTAAAATTCGTTAACTTTACAGCAGCAGTACGATGCAATACATGATAACAGAGATAAAAATAAACCTGTGTATGTATGTATTTATATGCATGTGTGTATATGTTGTAAAACAATAAAACATGTAAACTTCCATGGTGGTGGTGGGGGGGAGGAGGAATTAACCTCCCCCCCCCACTGCCAGAAATTTACATGTTTTATTGTTTTACAACTGAATCACAGTGGATTTAATTTGTTTTTTTTGACACTATCAACAGAAAGAGACTCTGGTCAAACTGAAAACAGATTTCTACAAAGTGACCTAAATTAATTACAGCTCTAAAACTCAAAATAATTGATTGCATAAGTATTGACCTCCATCAAGTCAGTATTTAATTGATGCCCCTTTAGCAGCAATTACAGCCTTGAGTCTGTCTCGATAGGTCTCTATCAGCTTTGCACATCTGGACACTTCAAATTTTCCTTGTTCTTCTTTACAAAACTGCTCAAGCTCTGTCAGATTGCATGGGGATTGTGAGGAAACAGCCCTTTTCAAGTCCAGCCACATATTCTCAAGCGGATTGAAGTCTGGACTCTGGCTTAGCCACTCCAGGACAGTAACTTTGTTGTTTTAAGTACTGTATTCCTGTATACTTAGCTTTATGCTTGAGGTCATTGTCTTGCTGGAAAACAAATCTTCTCCCAAGTTGCAGTTCTCTTGCAGACTGCATCAGGTTTTCCTCCAGGATCTCCCTGTATTTTGCTGCATTCATTTTACCCTTTACCTTCACAGGCATTCCAGGACCTGATGTAGTGAAGCACCCCCACAGCATGATGCATTCACTACCATGCTTCACAGTATGGATGATGTGTTTCTGATTATGTGTGGTGTTTGGCTTATGCCAAACATAGTGGTTAGTCTGTTGGCTGAAAAGCTCAATTTTGATTCCATCAGACCATAGAACATATAAAATACTTAAATAAGTAGTGCAGAAAAATAGGAAATTAAACAACATAGTGAGGTAATGTTCATGGGTTCAATGTCCATTCAGAAATCATATGGCAAAGAGGAAGAAGCTATTCCTGAATCATTGAGTGTGTGCCTTCAGGCTTCTATACCTCTATCCTGATGGCAGAAATGAGAAGAGGGCATGTCCTGGGTGTGGAGGTCCCTAATGATGGATGCCATCTCTCTGAGGTATCACTCCTTGAAGATGACCTAGATACTATGGAGGCTAGTACCCATGATGGAGCTGGCTAATTTTACAACTCTCTGCAGCTTACTTCAGTCCTGTACAGTATGCCTCCCCCCATCAGATGGTGATACAGCCAGTCAGAATGCTCTCCACAGTACATCTGTAGAAGTTAATGTTTTTAGTGACATCTCAAATCTCATGAAATACAGCCGTCTTGCCTTCTTATGACAAAATATTTGTTTTATCCATGATAAAAAATACTTTCAAGACTAATCCATACAATACCCTTTCATTCATAGTCAATTATTTCAGTACTGTTCTATTATATTCTTACACATCAATGGCACTGCTGCCACTCACATGGCCTTCTTGGGGTAATACACTACTACATAACTGAAGTGCTTCCTCACCCAACCTGCCCCCTTCCTCTCCAGTAGCAGAAGAACCCTAACACTGTGATCAGTGAAACAGCTACAATATTTTTTACTCTTCCATTTGCCTCCTACTTACCTGTGATGACAGAATGGGGAGTACTGTTATCGATTGGTCCACCTGAACACAAAGGTGTTTTCGTGCGCATTTTATCAATGGAACATCTGTCACATGGAATGCAGGAGAAGTCCTGGATATCAGAAAACGATCTAGGTCAGAAGGATAAAACAAAATCTTGTAAAAGAAAGTTATTTCAATTGAATAAAGAAGTATATTTTAATATCAAACTACTGCTCACAGTAAAACAGCTTTGTCATTATTCACTGGCACCTTGCTAGTGAGTTTATTTCTCAGTCAAAAGATTGCCTGACCAGTGAATAAACTGAGCAAATACACACTAGATACAATTTTCATAAATCTTACTTCTTTTATTTCCAGGTAAAGAGCTGGGAAGTCGATTGGTGAAAGAGATACAGGGCTGGAGATGGTAGAATCCAAAGTTCGAGAAATTGATGTTCATGCCATCTGGTAATGCCCCCCCCCCACCATTCACCATTCCCCATTCCCTTTTCCCTCTCTTACCTCATCTCCCAGTCTGCCAATCTCTGGCGCCCCCCCCCCCTTTTCTTTCTTCTAAGGCCTTCTGTCCTCTCCTATTCTCCAGCCTGTATCTCTTTCACCAATCTTTACTTCACCTCTCCTCCTTCCGGGTTTCACCTATCACCTTGTGTTTCTCCCTCCTCTACCCCCCACCTTTTAACTCTACCGCTCATCTTTTTTCCTCCAGTCCTGCTGAAATATATTGGCCCGAAACGTTAACTGTACTCTTTTCCATAAATGCTGCCTGGACTGCTGAGTTCCTCCAGCATTTTGTGTGTTTTGCTTGGATTTCCAGCATCTGCAAATTTTCTCTTATTTGTGGCCATTACAGACATACAGACTTTTTGACCATAAGATATAGGAGCAGAATTAGACCATTCAAAGTAAATTTATTATCAAAGCACATATACGTCACCATATACAACTCTGAGATTCATTTTCCAGCAGGTGTACTCAATAAATCTACAATAGAATAGTAACTATTATAGAATCAATGAAACACTGCACTAACTGGGTGTTCAACCAGTGTGCAAAAGACAATAAACTGTGCAAATACAAAAATCAAGAGATCATAGTAAGAGATAAATAAACAATAAATATTGAGAACATGGGATGAAGAATCCTTGAAAGTGAGCACATAGGTTGTGGGAACAGTTCAGTGATGGGGCAAGTGAAGTTACCCCTTTGGTTCAAGAGCCTGATTGCTGAAGGGTAGTAACTGTTCCTGAACCTGATAGTGTGAGTCCTGAGGTTCCTGTACCTTCTTCCTGATGGCAGCAGTGAGAAGAGAGCATGACCTGGGTGGTGGGGATCTCTGATGATGGATGCTGCTTTCCTGTGATAACATCCTGTGTAGATGTCCTTAGGGGTAGGGAGGGCATTACTGATGTGGACTGGGCCATATTCACTACTTTTTGTAGGCTTTTCCGTTCAAGGGCATTATTGTTTCCATATCAGGCTGTGAAGGAACCAGCCAATATACTCTCCACCACACATGTATAGAAGTTTGTTGAATTTTAGATGACATGCCGAAACTTGGCCAACTCCCCAGGAAGTAAAGGAGCTGCTGAACTTTCTTTGTAATTGCACTTGTATGCTGGGCCCAGAAAAGGTCAGCTGAAATGATAATACAAAAGAATTTAAAGTTGCTGACCCTCTCCACTTCTGATCCTCTGATGAGGACTGGCTCATGGACCTCTGGCTTCCTTCTCCTGGCGTCAATAATCAGCTCCTTGGTCTGCTGATATTGAGTAAGAGATTGTTATTGTGGCACCACAGCCAGGTTTTCCATCTCCTTCCAATATGCTGATTAATCACCACTTTTAATTTGGCCTACAACAGTAGTGCTGTTAGCAAACCTGAATATGGCACTGAAGCTGTGCTTAGCCACATAGTGATAAGTCTAAGAGCAAACACAGCAGGTGGGCTAAGCACACAGCTTATGGTGCACCTGTGTTGATATAGATCGTGGAGGAGATGTGGACAATTTGAACTAACTAGACTCTGCAAGTGAGGAAATAGAGGATCTAATTGCATAAGGAGCTATTGAGGTCAAGGTCTTCATACTTATTGATTAGTTTTGAGAGAATGCTAGTAATGCCAAACTGTAGTTGATAAAGAGAACCTGATGTATGCATTTTCGCTATCCAGATGTTCTAGAGTTGAGTGAATAACCAATGAAATTGCATCTGCTATTCAAATTTGGCCCATTGAGTCTGTTCTGCCCTTCCATCATAGCTGATATATTATCCCTTTCAAACCCATTCTTTTGCCTTCTTTCTATCAGCTTTGATGCACTTACTAAACAAAAACCTATCAACCTCCACTTTAAATATGCCCAATGACTTGTCCTCCACAGCCATCTGTAACAACGAATTCCACAGATTCACCACCCTTTCAAATTCTGGTTTCCCTCTCAGTGGATGTAAAATGTCTACTAAAACAATGATAAAATGATGGGTAAAATCTCCCATGACTTTATTTCCATTGGTGGCTGATTGCACAAGAGGACTTGAGAAACACTTGGTAAACCAACTTACCGTCCTGCAATCTCCAATCCCTAAAATTGACAGATAAGTAGATGTTTAAATATTAACTTACCCTGCTGATGCAGTAGGGCTCAGTACAGTGATTCCATTCCAGTCTCCGTTACTGTTCTTTCGTTCCATTACTTTACCTATGACTTCTTTTCCTAAAATTGATAAACAAATAAATGTGATTTCAGTTTTTTAATTAAGCATATTTAACTTTATATATTTTCCCTTACCACTAATCGCTAGATTGTTCTCTTCAAAAATTAAGCATGCCACAATGTCACCTTTTTCTGCTTCTGTTCTTGCATGCTTCACAATAATCACCATGTATAAAAATGCCATCTCATTCTGTGAGACTTTCTTGATAAATCTCCTTGAAAAACTTGAACTTATTTGTGTTCGTACATTTATAAATACTGAACAATAATTTAACTGTAAAACTATTAGTCCTGCAGACACCAGAATTTTCTTGAAGTATTTGGTGTTGCCTAGGCTCTATAAATCATTAAGATCCCAGGTTAATTACCAGCCTATGCTAAGGCATTAGAACTGGTATGAAGGCTAGCTGGGTTTGGGCTTGCAAACTAGTCCTGATTCAGATTGTTGGGAGGCCAACACCAAATAAGGATAGTTATAAGTGCAAGATACTACCAGTGCTCAAATAATCAAAGCCTTACAAATACAAACAAGCCTCACATTTTTGCTGAGGTATTGGAGGGTGGCTGGTGACTGAGGAACCCACAACAGGATCAAGTGACTCCCTCCCAATCCACTATACCACTGGATCCTTGTGGGGTTCAAATGTCTATCCCAAATCATGGAAAAAACAATGCACTAGGGAGTAAACCTTGTGGGGGGTGGGGGGGAATCCATAATAACTATCACCTATGGGATTGTACTCATTACAAAATACAAACATGTTAAATGGTTTCTGGTAAGGTAATCAGATCATTTAGCAGATTACAATGGACTGGTTCTTTTTTGAGTACACACAGCCACACGTTTAATTGGTGGTTTGTTCATTTTTTATGAATTAAGACTGGGATGGTTGTTTCTCCAAATGATGATTGCAATGTGTGACTGAACTTTAGGTTATTGCTGATGCTAATACTTACCAACAACATCAATATCTGAACCACTTGAGCTTCTCAAAGAGACTGTGTTCTTCTGACAAACTTCTCTGTTAATTTCAAACTCCTCTTCAGAATCTGCAGACTAGAAAACAAATTACATATACTATTTATTTTTAAATACAGATCTTACTTGTCTTCTTTAAAATCTGTAACTTAAGTTTTCTCATTGTCAAGCCAAGTGAGAGTGAAAAGTTGAAATACTCCTCCCATCTATTAATGTTCTTCAGAACACCATCTTTATTTGTTTTGCAGCTAAGTAGCATCTGCTTTTCACAAAATGAAGTCTGGGATTTGTTTCTAAACAAGAAATTTTAGTGACAGGCCAAGACTGAGTATATTACAGAAAAGTAGGTAACTCAAGGAGTGATCACTTGATGTTTAAGCATCCACGCAGTATAGGAGGAAGAATGATGCAGTGTAAAAGACTAGAAGTTGAAAATACACTGTTTCAGTTGACTCCTTTCAAACATTCCTTCACTGGTCCTCCACAAGTTGTATCCCCAGCCCTCTGTTCTACTCCCTATACATTCATAACTCCATCTGCAAGTTTGCAGATGACACCAAGTGGTCAGTATCTCAAATAATGATGAATCAGAGTGCAGGAAGAAGACAGAGTCCTTAGTAATATGGTGTCAAGCCAACAACCTTTCCCTCAATGTCAGCGAAACAAAAGAGCCAGTCATTGACTTTAGAAAGAGGGCATTGCACTTTCCTCTGTCTTCATTATTAGGTCTGGTCAATTCATTATAGGAAGGATGCTACCTGAATTACAGGACATCTTATAAAGATAGGTTGAGTGAGCTAGGGCTTTTCTCTTTGGAGCGAAAGATGATGAGAGGTGACTTGACAGGTGATTACATGATGA
The DNA here is from genome assembly GCF_963921235.1 of Mobula hypostoma. Taxonomy (NCBI): domain Eukaryota; kingdom Metazoa; phylum Chordata; class Chondrichthyes; order Myliobatiformes; family Myliobatidae; genus Mobula; species Mobula hypostoma. The sequence continues at coordinate 8,222,089 of NC_086119.1, forward strand.
TTAGAGGCATAGATTGAGTGGACAGCCAGTGCTTTTTGCCCCAGGCCTGAAATGGCAAATAAGAGAGAGCATAATTTTAAGGTGGATGGAGGAAAATATGGGGTGTGTCAAAGGTAGCTATTCTACACAGAGAGTGGTAAGTGCATGCAACTTAATGCAATGGGTGATGATGGAGACATTTAAGAGACTCTTAGGCACATAGATGAAAGAAAAATGGAGGGGTATATGGAGGGAAAGGTTAGATTAATTTTGAAGTAGGTTAAGAGGCTGGCACAACATTGTGGGCTGAAGGGCCTGTACCATGCTGTACTGTTCTACTGTTCTATGGTGCTGAAGTTGAGAGTTGAGATCTTCAAGCTCTGGGAGTGAATATCACCAACAGCCTATTCTGGTCCAATCATGCTGCAGTCAATAAAACTCACCAATGTCTCTCCTTCCTCAGGAGGATACAGAAATTTGGCATGTCCCTATCAACGTAACCAATTTTTATTAATGCACCATAGAAAACATCCTATTTGGATGTATCACAGCTTGGTATGGTAAATGATCTAACCCATGACCACAAGAATCTGCAGAACATAGCTCAGCTCACAGAAACCAGCCTCCCCTCCATAGACTCCGCTCATGCTTCTCACTGCCTCGGTAAAGTAGCTAGCATAATTAAAGACCCTACCCATCCTAGACATTCCTTCTTCACCTCTTTCCCACCGGGAAAGAGATACAAAAGCCTGAATGCACATCCTACCAGGCTCAAGGACAGCTTCTACTTCACTGTTAATGGCTAATGAATAATTCCCTAGTATAAGATGGACTTTTGACCTCACAATCTACCTTATGATCTTGCACCAGTGCACTTTTTTCTGTAGCTATTACACTTTATTCTGCATTGTTACCGTTTCACCTGTACTACCTCAGTAATTGTGTAATGATCTGATCTGTATGAACAGTATGTAAAGCAAGCTTTCCTCTGTACGTGACAGTAATAAACCAATTTCAATTCCTCTGCACAGTATAGCACTGTTTTCTGTTCAAGTTTATACCTAGTTAATTCCTTTTGAAAGATAATGTTAATTCTGCTTCCAATGCTTTTCCCAAATTACCTTGAGTTACAGGGAGAGGTTGAATAGGTTAGGACTTTTCCCCCCCTAGAGTATAGGAGAATGAGGGGAGACTTGACAGAAATATACAAAATTATGACAGATACAGATGGGATAAATGCATATAGGCTTTTTCACTGAGGTTGGATGAGACTAGAATTAGAGGTCATAGGTTAAGGGTGTAAGGTGAAATATTTAATGGAAACCTGAGGGGGAACTTATTCAATTAGAGGGTGGTACGAGTGTGGAATGAGGTTCCAATGGAAGTGGTGGATGCAGTTTGACTACTATATTTAAGAAGAGTTTGGACATGTACATGGATGGGCAGGGTATAGAGGGTCACGTCCAGGTGTGGGTTGATGGGACTCGTCAGAATGGCAGTTCACCCTGGAATAGATGGGCCAAAGGGCCTGTTCCTGTCCTGTAGTGCTCTATGACTCTATAATAACTTGATGCGTGATTATTTTGCAAATACTATGCCTCTGTCCTGATCATCAATACATTTGCCAGTGAAAATTTTCATCTTATTATGGAAACAAAATCCCTCCCTATTTAGAATACCCATCAACTTCCCCCATCTTTCACTCCCAGATGCTCCAGTATAAATGCTGGAGATGCTCAGCGATTACCCACAATCAGTGGTGTGAGGAAAAGTTAATGGCTTTGGCTGGTGACTTTTCATAAAAAATGGAAGTGGCTACATAAATAACAAATTCAAAGGAAGTGAAAACTCTGATTTAACTGCAGTTCCTCAATCCAGATTTCAAAATGATGACAATGAAGGAAAAAAAAACATACAGTAAGTGAAATAACCTACTTGATGATTAGGAAGAATAAAGACATTTAGGGACACTTATCTCAGTAAAAACAGGGAAGTACAGTGAATAACAACTGGAATTCTGCAGACGCTGGAAATTCAAGCAACACACATCAAAGTTGCTGGTGAGCGCAGCAGGCCAGGCAGCATCTCTAGGAAGAGGTACAGTCGATGTTTCAGGCCGAGACCCTTTGTCAGGACTAACTGAAGGAAGAGTTAGTAAGAGATTTGAAAGTGGGGGGGGGGGAGAGATCCAAAATGATAGGAGAAGACAGGAGGGGGAGGGATGGAGCCAAGAGCTGGACAGGTGATTGGCAAAGGGGATATGAGAGGATCATGGGACAGGAGGCCTGGGGAGAAAGACGGGGGGGGGGGGAACCCAGAGGATGGGCAAGGGATATAGTAGGAGGGACAGAGGGAGAAAAAGGAGAGTGAGAGAAAGAATGTGTGTAAAAAAATAAATAACGGATGGGGTACGAGGGGGAGGTGGGGCATTAGCGGAAGTTAGAGAAGTCAATGTTCATGCCATCAGGTTGGAGGCTACCCAGACGGAATATAAGGTGTTGTTCCTCCAACCTGAGTGTGGCTTCATCTTTACAGTAGAGGAGGCCGTGGATAGACATGTCAGAATGGGAATGGGATGTGGAATTAAAATGTGTGCCACTGGGAGATCCTGCTTTCTCTGGCGGACAGAGCGTAGGTGTTCAGAAAAGCGGTCTCCCAGTCTGCGTCGGGTCTTGCCAATATATAGAAGGCCACATTGGGAGCACCGGACGCAGTATATCACCCCAGCCGACTCACAGGTGATGTGTCGCCTCACCTGGAAGGACTGTCTGGGGCCCTGAATGGTGGTAAGGGAGGAAGTGTAAGGGCATGTGTAGGACTTGTTCCGCTTACAAGGGTAAGTGCCAGGAGGGAGATCAGTGGGGAGGGATGGGGGGGACGAATGGACAAGGGAGTCGCGTAGGGAGTGATCCCTGCGGAAAGCGGAGGGGGCGGGAGGGAAAGATGTGCTTAGTGGTGGGATCCCGTTGGAGGTGGCTGTACAGTGTACCAGTGAATTCTGCTTAATTGGGCCATCGGTTAAATAGGGCAGCCGCTCATTTGGGACAACTCTTACAGAATAAAAACAAATTTAGAAAATCAGCGGGATTCCCTTCGTTTGTTTGGGACACTATGCCGCTTAGCTGGACAGGACACTGTTGCTGAACATTTTCTAACTAACATCAGCATCAGCCACGTGCAGGTCATGTGGTTGTTTAAAGACACTACACTATGCTTAGACCAAACAATTTTTAAATAGCATGTTTGTGTTCAAAAAGCAGTGATTTTTGTCACTGGTAGTTGGTGAGTAATAAATGGTAAGACAATTCAGAACAGTTCTGCTCACTGCGGTTTCAAGCATTCAGGCTTGGAAAAGCTAAAAATGGCTGGGAGTAAAAATGAAACAATTTTACTACTTCAACAAGTTAGGACCTATGAAGAATTTGAAGATACTGTATCAAAAATCATCTTGACTATTACAATGATCATGAAGTTTTGGAGGATGCAATTGTCAACAGCACTATTTGAAGGTAGGTATCTGCGCTGATTGTGTTCATTTATGATCAATCAAAAGAATACATCAGCGTACACTGAATGAATTCCTCTGTCGATAACTATTAGGAATTAATACAGAGTTTCACAGTACCCCAGGAGTTTGACTATTGTTCTAATTCATTCTGTATTTCATTTAACTACATAATTTGTTATTCAAATAAACTATAGTTTGTCTTTTTTATATACCCTTTGTAAGTATTTCCATGAAATTTAGGTAATTGGGCAACCACTTAATTGGGCCAAAATGCACAGGTCCTGATTAACCAGAATCCACTGTATTTACATTTTACCTCTTTGGCAAGTTGATTCTCAGTAAGGTCTTCATTAGTTGAAGTTTCTGAATAAAGAGAGAGCAGTTCAGAATTGGGAGTGAAAAACTCATCTGATTTATTGAAAGATGAATCTGATGGAGAAAAATACTGAACATTTTCCTGGAAAAAGAATACGTTAAATTCAGACAAATATTGACCAATATTTGCAGCTAAGAATGAAGAAACGTTGTTGCATGAAAATTTATTCTGAACATATAAGAAGTGAATCAGTACACATACTAATGATCAAAAGTTTATCTACTATGTGGGTGAACTATGCCAACCAGAGAGCCAGATTTAAAGCTGATCTCCACTACTGGAGGGTAGGTGTACTTCACAGGCAACTAAAAATTAGCTTAATTATAATCTATTGACTCATGATTAATTTGTAGATATGTAGGAGTCTGATTGTAGCCCTGGATTTGTGTCCTTAATTTAAAAGGAGCAAAGGGCACTGAACGCTTGCTAAAACACAAAGCAGAGAGGCGATGCTGGGTCTGTGTACCTCCCTCAAGAGGTGCTGTTACTGATGGAAGGACAGTGATCTACATCTGGGAAAATCTGGCTGATAGTGATCGTTCTTCTATTAGATGCTAAGGACTATTCACATTCAACTAACTAGTAGTAAACAACTGACAGGGATAAACACAGCTTCTTTTGAGGAAGTGAAACTCAAAAGAAATAGTTGATTAAAATTATCAAAAAAATACAAAGTTCTCCCATTGCAGCCCTTGGTGCACTGCCCTACTCATTCACACACTTGCTTCCTCAGTCTTTAAAATTACCAACAAATTATGGTACTAATCAACAATTTCTTTTGGAGAGGGACAAATGGAGAGGAAATCATGGAGGGAGCAAACCCTACGGAAAACAGAGAGTGGGGGAAGGTGGAGGCAAATTTGTTGAAATTGATGAGCTCAGTATGGGTGCATGAAGCAGCACCAATGCAGTTGTCAATGTAGCACAAGTAGTGGGAGCATTACAAGATAAGGCTTGGAACGTGGACTTTTCTACGTAGCCAACGAAAAGGCAGCCATAGCTGAGGACCATGTGGGTGCCCATGGCTACTCCTTGAGTCTGGAGAGGAGCTGGAAGAGAAATTGTTGAGGTTGAAGACCGGTTCTACAGATGGAGGAGGGGAACAGGTTGGTCTTTTGTTGAGTAAGAAGTGGGGAGTATTAACGGCTTCTTGATGGAGGATAGAAGTGTATAAGGAATAGACATCCTTGGTGAAAATGAGGCAGTCAGGGCCAGGGAACTGAAAGTTGGCAACATTAAGCTGCCTTCCTGCTTCAGAGCGACACTCAGTGGCCAGGTCTAAAATTGTTTACAGCTCATTTGTGATTCCCAGTAACAGATGTTATGACCAAAAAGAAATCCCTAAAATCGCACCATCAATAGCTTTACACTGTACCTTGGAAACAGATTTTATTACATAGTCTGCCTGTGAAGATCTTAAATATATTTTGAAATAGAATGTCATACTTCATAAATACATTCAATAAATCCTCTGCTTTGCTTACAGTAAATTGGAAGTTTTTTTTAGTAAAATAAGAATAACATTTTACTAAGTAAAATACAATGCATGTTTTGGTGTAAATTACTATTGTCACTGTCTATTTCCTTATAGCTTATAAGACTACAGCTGTTCACAGAATATTCTGAAAATACTGATTAATGTGACATATACAGTAAACCATGATTTAGAATAACTAGATGGTATTTCTCTGACCTTAAAGTAGTTATGAAAAAACCTTAGAATTGAGGTGAAGTGATTCCATAAGAATGCCTAGAACCTTACGCACCTTTTGAGCTCCATTTTGTTTTCTTCCTGTGGTGAATGTTTTGTCCATGTTTGCTATCTCTCTCTCTTCTTCACTACTTCCTGATTGATAGCTATCAAAAGATACTCTCTGTCCTGTAATACAATTTTAATTCAAGTGAAAAGCTCTAAGCATTCCTCGTCTTTTGGCTAGTTACTTTCTATTTTCATTTTCCCCCAATTTCATTCAGCACCAGTAAAATAATAAACAAAAAGTCATATCACAGTATTTTTCTCAGCTCCAGTTATACCTCCACTGTACGCTTTATAAATATTAATTAACATAATGATTTCACATACATTAGTTTGGTAGATACACATAATAAAAACTGAAGTTTGGAGCAAAGTATCACAAGTTTAACAAACTCATCTTTAATCAACTCAGCAAGTTCCTTCCAACACACCACACTGGAATTCAGCAACAAAACAGCCATCATCTATCAATACAAAACCATGCATTTAGAACAAGTAAAGCTCAATATCAACGTGATTTCTTTAAAAAAAACTGATGGGATTCCTCTTTGAACCTCACCTGTAACACTTTGCAAAGATTTCTCCATTTCTAAGCTATTGTCACTCTCAATATGTGCCTTCTCTGGGGTGTAATATGGGTTGTATTTCATCTGTTGGTGATCTATGTGGTCTTCCACACTGTGTACAAGATGTCTGTTGGAGGGGTGAGGTTGTTTCACACTTTGGCGTGGTTGCTTTGCAAATTGACGGAACAACTCCTCTTCATCCATGTGCTCAGTATGTGGGTTACTTTGCTGCTTTGACTCCCCTTGTCCAACTGGCAGGCATCCAGATGTCATCTTTTCAATCATGTCTGTCATGTCATCTAACAAAGATGGTATCAAACCATAAATTCTAAACACAATTATTCTGATATCATTCTGCTACTAAGTTCTTACACTTTCTAATTACAATTGAAAAGAAATCTGTTTTTGAGCTCTTTCTGTGATGAATAAGAACTAATTACCACAGTTATAAAATTTAATATCTAAAGGGAAAAGTAAATGACATGCTAATGGATGGTATGTAATTGCACATGGTTTCATAATACTACTGAAATAGAAAGGACAAGGCTGAATACCATTTCTAATTGCTTTATTGTTAATGTTAGTGATCTAAGTGTATTTCCTTACTTATCCAATTGGTGCTCACAGATGCTTGCTCAGATTTTTCCTTTGTTGTTCTACCACAATTTTGATCCTGAGGTTTCTCCATGTTGGTGAAATGATAGCCCTCAGGGTTCTTTTTCTGTCTCACTTTGACTCCTTCTGCCACAACGTTACAGCTGGACAAATGAAACAAGGTCAAAAGATGAGATTAAAGTAAAGGCATCCGTTAGTCTTGTGAGACCATGGACCTGCGCCTGGAAAGTCTTCACTCTCCAGGGCGCAGGCCTGGGCAAGGTTGTATGGAAGACCAGCAGTTGTCCATGCTGCAAGTCTCCCCTCTCCACGACACCAATGTTGTCCAAGGGAAGGGCATTAGGACCCATACAGCTTGGCATCAGTATCATCACAGAGCAATGTGTGATTAAGTGCCCTGCTCAAGGGCACACCACGTTCCCTCGGCTGGGGCTCGAACTCATGACCTTCAGGTTGCTAGTCCAATGCCTTAACCACTTGGCCATGGGCCCACACAGAAGATCACAAATTAATCTGCAGAAAATTACACATTTTTTCTTTTCCAAATTATTCATTGAATTTGCAACAGAGACATTTTATCTGTTATCAGTCACTGTAGCAAACAAATCACAATGTTTGTCGACATACTTACATTATGTCAACACATCATTGTCTTTTCATTCCCCGACATTCACAGGGAAGTAGAAAACAGGCTTAGTGAGCACTACTCAATTCAATATGATCAAGGCTGATCATCGATCTAAAAACCATATCCCCCCCCCCATCCTATATTGCCTGATGCACTTGCAATTTGAAATTTATCCATCTCCTTCTTAATTTATATAGTAACTTAGTAACAAATGCCCTCTGTGGGAGCAAATTTAACAGGTTCACTGCCTTCTGAGTGTAGATATTTCTCCTCATCTCAGTAATAAATATCTACTCCATATCCTGTAAATGTGGCCCCCTGTTGTAGATACACCAGCCAAGGAAACATCCTCCCCCGATTCAATCTGCCTAGTCTTGTCAGAATTTTGTAAATTTGTTTAGATTCTCTCTCAAATCTTTTAACCTCTGGTAAATAGAACCCCAGTTGACCTCATCTCTCTTGTACAGCAGTCCAGTGAAACTTCTTTGCACTCCTACTATAGGAATGAAAACTTTCCTAGGTAATATGACTAAGCATGTGCATAAAGCTTGTATAATGTCACCAAGTCCCTGCAAGGTAATCTCACCAAGTATTTGAAAGAGCCTTTGCTCAGTACAGTGAGTTATCTTTGCGCTTGTACCAAAACTTTTTGTTATGAAGACCAACATACAACTTGACTATAAAAGAAAACAAAAGTTGCAGAAACTAGAATTCTGATTCTTTCTGTTGTGCCTTTGCTGAGGCACATTTTCTGGTTTAATATTCAATTTAACTTCTTAACTGCATGCTTCACTGACGTTTGCTTTCTGTGACACCAATGTCTGTCAGAAGTGTTGATGTACAATCTTACACAAGCTGTCTTTCTGTTTTTGTTAGTGAATTAGACAATTTCACATTTATCTATGCTGCAGTGTATTTATATTGTACCTGCTAAGGTTTTATTATTCATTCAATCTATCTAAGTTATCAAGACCCACTTCATAATTCATAATTTATTAGAGTCATCAGCAATCTTCAACATATTATATTTTGCTTATCCAAATCACTAAAATATATCAAAATCAGAATCAGGTTTATTATCATTGGCATGTGTCATGAAGTTTGTGAACTTAGCAGCATCAGTTTGATGCAATACATAATATAGAAGGAAAAAATAATAATGAAGTAAATCAATTACAGTATACATATATTGAACAGATTAAAAATTGTGCAAAAAAACAGAATATATATTTTAAAAAATGAAGTAGTGCTCATGGGTTCAATGTCCATTTAAGAATTGGATGGCAGAGGGGAAGAAGCTGTTCCTGAATTGCTGAGTGTGTGCCTTCAGGCTTCTGTACATTTCCAGGATCATTTTGGTAGTGGTATACATTCCACCTCAGGCCAATGTCAATCAGGCTTTAGAGGATCTAAGCAATGGAATCAACATGAACAAAACAGCGCACCCTAATGCCGTCACCATTGTTTGGGGGGATTTTAACCAGGCCAGTCTGAAAAAAATCACTAAGCAATTACCATCAACAGATCACTTGCAATACATGAGGAAACAACACACTAGACCACTGTCACACCACCAAGACTGCCTACCGTGCTATTCCACATCCTCACTTCAGGAAGTCTGATCAGCTGGCTGTACTTCTACTCACTGAGTATTAGACAGAGACAAAAGACTGCAGCACCAGTTGTGAGGACCAAGAAGGTATGGACAAGGGAAACACAGGAGCATTCACAGGACTGCTTTGAATCGGTGGACTGGACTGTATTCAGGCATTCATCTTCGAATCTGGAAGACTATGCCGCAGTTGTTACCAACTTTGTTAAAACCTGTGGATGAGTGTGTGCCTACAAAGGCTTACTGTACATTCCCAAACCAAAAGCTGTGGATGAGCTGGGAGATACATTGTCTGCTGAAGGTTAGATCTGTGGCATTTAAGTCTGGTGACCCAGGTCTGTACCAGAACACCAGGTATGATTTGCGGAGGACTATTTCAAGGGTGAAGAGACAATTTCCAATGAGGTTGGAGGCGACATCGGATGTACAACTTTAGCAGGGTTTACCAGACATTATTTCCTAAAAAACGAAACCCAATAGTATGAATGGCAGTGATGCTTCACTACCAGATGAACTCAACACCTTCTATGCCCACTTTGAAAGGGAAAATATAACTACAGCTGTGAAGATCCCTGCTGCACCTGATGACCCTGTGATCTCTGTCTCAGAGGTCGATGTTGGGCTGTCTTTAAAGAGGGTGAACCCTTGCAAGGTGGAAGGTCCCAATGGAGTTTGGTAAGGCTCTGAAAACCTGTGCCAACCAACTGGCGGGAGTATTCAAGAATATCTCCAACCTCTCACTGCTATGGGTGGAAGTTCCCACTTGCTTCAAAAAGGCAACAATTATACCAGTGACTAAGAAGAATAATGTAAGCTGCCTTAATGAATTTCGCCTGGTAGCACTCACATCTACAACGAAAAAATGCTTTGAGAGGTTGGTCATGACTAGACTGAACTCCTGCCTCAGCAAGGACCTGGACATATTGCAATTTATCTATCGCCACAATAGGTCAATGACCGACACAATTTCAATGGCTCTTCACATGGCCTTAGATCACCTAGACAATACAAACACTGATGTCAGGATGCTGTTCATCGACTATAGCTCAGCATTTAATACCATCATTCCCACAATCCTGATTGAGAAGTTACAGAACCTGGACTTCTGTACCTCCCTCTGCAATTGGATCCTCAACTTCCTAACCAGAAGACCACAACCTGTGTGGATTGGTGATACCATCTCTTCGCTGACGATCAACACTGGTGCACCTCAGGGGTGTGTGCTTAACCCACTGCTCTCCTCTCTCTATACCCATGATTGTGTGGCTAGGTGTAGCTCAAATACCATCTATAAATTTGCTGATAATACAACCAATGTTGGTAGAATCTTAGATGGAGATGAGGGGGGCGTACAGGAGTGAGATATGCCAACTAGTGGAGTGATGTCGCAGCAACAACTTACTGATTGCTGATTGTGGACTTCAGGAAGGGTAAGATGAAGGAACACATACCAATCCTCATAGAGGGATCCAAAGTGGAGAGAGTGAGCAGTTTCAAGTTCCTGGGGTCAAGATCTCTGAGGACCTAACCTGGTCCCAACATTATCAATGCAGTTATGAAGTAGGCAAAACAGCTGCTATATATACTTCATTAGCAGTTTGAAGAGATTTGGTGTGTCAACAAGTACACTCAAAAACCTCTATAGATGTACCGTGGAGAGCATTCTGACAGGCTGCATCACTGTCTGGTACGGAGGGCTGATGCATAGGACCGAAAAAAGCTGCGGAGGGTTGTAAATTTAGTCGGCTCCATCTTGGGTACTAGTCTACAAAGCACCCAGGACATCTTCAAGGAGCGATGTCTCAGAAAGGTAGTGCCCATTATTAAGGACCTCCAGCATCTAGGGCATGCCCTTTTCTCACTGTTACCATCAGGTAGGCTATACTATGAATAGCTGAGGCGCTCACTGGTTACCATATGTCACATTGGAAAAGATACATTTATTCTTATTCTGTTTCCTGTCTGTGAATCAGTTATCAATACATTAACCCTAATGCTCTAACTTTACACAGTAACCTTTTAAATGAGACTTTATCCAGTGACCTTCTTATGATCAAAGTACAATACATCCACTAGTTATCCCTTATCTACATAGAATCCATGTGGGTAAAGAAACTGCAAGGGTAGAAAGATCCTGATGGCAGTTACATATAGGTCTCTGAACAGTTGCCAGGGTGTGGGATACAATTTACAATAGGAGATAGAAAAGGCATGTAAAAAGGGCAATGTTACAGTAGTCATAAGGGATTTCAATACACAGGTAGATTGGGAAAATTAGGTTGATGTTGGATCCCAAGAGAGGGAATTTGAAAACGCCTATGAGATGTTTTTACAAGAGCAGCTTGTGGTTGAGCCCACTAGGGGAAAAGCAATTCTGGATTGGCTGTTATATAATGAACCAGATTTGATTAGGAAGCTTAAGGTAAAGGAACCCTTTGGGATGCAGTGATCATAATATGATGGAATACACCCTGCAGTTTGAGAGGGAGAAGATAAAGTCAGGTGTATCAGTATTACAGTGGAGAAAAGGGAATTAAAGAAGCATGAAAGAGGAGCTGGCCAAAGTTGCGTAGATGGGGACACTAGCAGGGATGTTGGCATAAAAGCAATGACTGGAGTTTCTGGGGACAATTCAGAAGGCACAGGATGGATACAAGCTAAAGATAAATCAGGATTCTAAAAGGGAACCATGGCTAACAAGGGAAGTCAAAGGCAGCATAAAAACAAAAGAGGGGGCATATAACACAGCTAAAAACAGTAGAAAGTTAGAGGATTAGGGAGCTTTTAAAAACCAACAGAAGGCAACTAAAAAAAAGCCATAAGAAGAGAAAAGATAAAATATGAAGATAATAATATAAAAGATATCAAACAATATTTTAAAAATACCAAAAGGATTTTCAGATATATAAAGAGTAAAAGGGTGGCTATTGGACCATTGGAAACTTATGCTGCAGAGGTAGTAAGGGGGATGAAGAAATGGCAGATGACCTTGTTAAGTATTTTGCATCAGTCTTCATTGTGGAAGACAGTAGCAGTTCACTAGAAATTCGAGTGTGTCAGAGCAGAAGTAAGTGTAGTTGTTATTACTAAGAAGGTGGTGAAGAAGCTGAAAGGTCTGAAGGCAGATAAGTCACTTGGTCCAGATAGGCTACATCCTAGGGTTATGAACAAGATAACTGAACAGAATATGGAGGCATTAGTAATGATCTTTCAAGAGTCACTAGATTCTGGAATGGTTCTGGAGAACTGAAAAACTGCAAATGTCACTCCACTCTTTAAGAAGGGAGGCAGAAGAAAGGAAATTATAGGCCAATTAGCCTAACTTCAGTGGTTGGGAAGATGCTGGAAGTCCATTATTAAGGATGAAGTTTCAGGGTACTTGGAGGAACATGATAAAGTAGGCCAAAGTCAGCATGGTTTCCTGAAGGGGACAGATGAAATTCTTTCAGGAAATAGCAAATAGGATAGAGAAAGTAAAGGAATGGATGTTGTTTATTTGGAATTTCAAATGATCTTTAACAAGGTGCTGCACATGAGGCTAATAAGAGCTCATGGTATTACAGGAAAGATACTAGCATGGATAGAAGATTGGCTGTGGCAGGATGCAAAGACTGGGAATAAATGGGGCCTTTTCTGGATGGCTGCTGGCGTTCTGCAGAGGTCGTTGTGAGACCGCTTTTTTTCCACATTATCTCAATGACGGAATTAATGGCTTAGTGGTCAAGTCTGTGGACGATATGAAGATAGGTGAAAAGGCAGGTAGTGTTGAGGAAGCAGGGAGTCTGCATGAGTTAAAACAGATTAGAAGAATGGACAAAGAAGTGGCAGATGGAATATAGTATATGGAAGTCCTCACACAGGTTCCCTAAAGGTTAACTTGCAGGTTGAATTAGTAATCATCATCATCATCAGGTGCCGTGCCCAGTTTGAGCTTTGACTGCCATGGCCCACACACTCCTGTTTTGGGTCAAGTGGATCAGTTCATTGGTATTCATTTCCAGTTCTCTGGCTGCTGTCTCCAGCATCATTTGCCTTTTTCTTCCTCTTGCTTTCTTCCCTTCAATCTTTTCCATAATTACCGTGCATTCTAACTCCTCTTTCCTAATCACATGTCCAATGAAGTTACGTTGCCTTTTCATGATCTCATACATTATTTCTCTTTTTGTGTTTGCTCTGTTCATGACATCCTCGTTAGATATTCGTTTCATCCATGATATTCTTTGCATCCTCCTCAAAAACCACATCTCTGCTGCTACAATTCGTTTCCTCGTGTTACTAGACATTGTCCAACATTCTGAGCCATATAACATAACTGGATAAACGTAACATTTCAGTACTCTGAGGTGGGTTGTCATAAGTGATAAGTTGGGTTAGTGGTAAGGATGCCAAATGCAACTTTAGCATTCATATTGTCAGGACTAGAATACATCTCAGCAAAGTTGTAATGTTGAAGCTTTATAAGGCATTGTTCAGACCACACTTGGGAGTATTGTGAGCAGCTTAGGGTCACTTATCTAAGAAAGAATGTGCTGGAATTGGAGAAGGTTCAGTGGAGGTTTATGAGAATGATTCCAGGAATGAAAGGGTTAATACATGAGGAGCATTTGATGGTTCCGGGCCTGTACTTGCTGGAGTTTAGATGAATGAAGGAAGATCACATTGACACCTATTGAATATTAAAAGGCATAGAAAGAGTTGATATGGAGATATTTCCTTTAGTGGGGTAGTCCAGGACCAGAGGGCACAGTTTTAGAATAGAGGGACAACATTTGGAATAGAGATGAGGAGGAATTTCTTTTAGCCAGATGGTAGTGAATCTGTGGAATTCATTGCCACTGATGGCTGTGGAGGTTTAGTAAATGGGCATATTTAAAGCTAAGCTTTAAATTGGTTCTTGATTTGTAAGGGTGTCAAAGGTTACAGGGAGAAGGCAGGAGAATAGGATTAAAAGGGATAATAAATCAGCCATGATGGAAGGATGGAGCAGATATAGTTGGCTGAATGATCTAATTCTGCACCTGTCATATGCTCTCCCAGTTACATCTTCAAAAAACTCCTCACAGTTTACATGGGATTTCCAGTTCATAAATTGTTGACTTTGACCAGTCCTGTTTGCATTTTTTAATTGTGCTGTTATCTCGCCCTTTACAACAGCCTCTAGCATTTTCCCCACTACTTGGTGTTAGGCTAGTTCACAGCTTCTTGTTTCTCTCTCCCTCCTTATTTTAAATAGAGGGGTTATATATGCCACATTTTAAGATACATTCAGTGGCCACAGGAGATACCTCAAAAAGTGACCATTGAGTGCTCTTCTGTACGTTTGTGGTTTTCTGCTGCTATAGCCCATCCGCTTCAAGGTGTGGCATGTTGTACGTTCAGAGATGCTTTTCTGCACGCCACTGTTGTAAAAGGTGGTTACTTGAGCTACTGTCACCTTCCTGTCAGCTTGAATCAGTCTGGCCATTCCCTTCAGACCTCTCTCATTAACAAGGTATTTCACCCACAAAACTGCCGCTCATGATATGTTTTTGTTTCTGGCATGAAAATCCCAGGAGATCAGCAGTTTCTGAGATACTCAAATCACTGCATGTGGCACCAAGAATCATTCCATGGTCAAAATCACTTAGATCACATTTCTTCCCCATTCTGATATTTGGTCTGAAAAACTGAACCTCTTGACCATGTCTGCATTCTTTTATGCATTGAGTTGCTGCCACTTGATTGGCTAATTAGATATTTGTATTAACGAGCAAGTATGCCTAATAAAGTGGCCACTGGTTGTATATCCTATTTGAAATGTAGAGAATGTTGAAATTATGTACAAGTTTTATTGTCCTTGTTGGGGCTAATGTATCAATAAGAACACTCTACTTAAACTCCACTTATGTTGATCATATGCTTTCTGTTCACTTTTTAATTATTCAGTCTTGTGAAGCAGCTGGTGCAACATGCAAGCACTGTTGGCAGCATCTGGTGTAGTATTCAATCATTCTTAAAGACTTGAGCTTTGCCACAGTTTCTGGTCCCTTCTCCTTCACAATGGCTTCAACCTTATCACCAAAAACTCAGGTTGACTGAACGTCTATAACTCTACGTTCTCAGTATTATTTATTGACTCTTTTTTTGTATTTGCACAGTGTGTCTTCTTTTGCACACTGGTTGCTTATTGGTCTTCATGTGTAGTGTTTCATTGATTCTACTGCGAACGCCCACAAGAAAATTAATCTCAAGATACAGTACTTTGATAATAAATTTACTTTGAACTTTGAAAGGTGCATTTATGTTGTTCCATCAGTGGTGACGTGACAGGTTTTTTACTCAAAGTTTAATGGTAGGAGTACCACACACTGTGACCTTTCCAGAGGAAGCTGCACCAAGCACCAGTGAAATATTCAGTAGATACTTTTGACTCCTTAGAATATTATTCTGTAGCATTTGGTTGTAGTCTGCTGCTTGCACTAGGATGCCAGCAATCTCTGGTCAGAACAAACGTTTGTTTCACTGAAAGATTGCACCATCAATGGAGCAATGCTGGAATCAAATGAGACTTCAGCCCATAATTTTCAGACTCAGGTGTAACAGTATTACCTTCAAGACTGAAACTGAGCAAGTGGGAAGGCGGCACACCAATGATTATACTTCATTAGGAGTTTGAGGAGATTTGGTATGCCACCAAAGACTTTAACAAATTTCTAGATCTGCTACCATTGAGATAATCCTCAAAAGGTGGTGCTTCGAGAAAGCAGCATCCGTCATGAAGGACATTGCCTGGGACACACCCTCTTCTCATTACTACCAAAAGGGAGGAGATACAGGAGCCTGAAGATGTACACTCATTGTTTTAGGAACAGACTTTTGAATGGTCTATGAACTCATAAACACTACCTCACTATTTTTTGCACTAATTATTTATTTTATTTCTTATTGATTCTCATTCAGATCTTAAAATTTTCTTAAATTTTAATGGACTTACTTAGTACTGCTGAATGATGAAGAATTGCTGAATTTCATTGAAGGCCCTTGACCTGTTACTTATTCCACAATGTTTTAGCATTTTGTACTTTTATCGGACAATTGCTGGGATATGCAAATAACATGATTTGCTTTAAAAGAAGTGTTGTGTCACTATTCATTACCTTGTATGTATTACATGCACAACAACATATATTGTTCTCAGTTACCTGCCAAAATTCTACATAAACAGATTTTGCAAATTCACCTTTGAGTAATGCGGATTTTCCTATTGCCTGATAGGTACATGCATTGCTTTCTGGATCCTTGCTGGTCTCCATGTGGTGGGATTCTCATAGATATGCGACCTTTACGTACCTGCAGCAATAAAATGTACCTAATAAATATGATTAATATATCACAACTTACATTCATTTAGTAAACTTTTCTTCTTCTTTCGGAACAGTAAATTTTGTAGACTGTAATAAGAGTTACATGACAATATCTGAACATCAGGGGTTATTGGAAACTTACAGGGATGTTCTCATGCTTGTGAACTTGTGCTAATGCATTCATTTTCTTTTTACATTTCATTGTTGGTTTATCCTTATGACATGGCATAGATTTAACGCTTTTATCATGTGTAAATTTGTAATCAACATGTTCAACATTCTCTTGCTTCCTCAATGAACATATGGTTTGTGTCCCATCAGCAAATGTCTCTGATGTTTTCAGAATATCAGAACTGCAACCTTTTGTTCCTGCTGTCCTTTCATCCTCAGTATGACCAAGAACTTCAAATATTGGTTGGTAATGCCCTGCAGGATTAGCTTCATGGATTTTCTCCACTCCATATATTGGGAGTTGATAGCATGCTGGAGGAGCCACAGCTATGGGGATCATCAGGTGACCTTCATTGCTTGATTTAATCTGTTTATTCCCCTTTGCATTTTGCCTTGGATAATCCACTTCATCATAGCCTAGTAGATTAGTGCAAGAGGTCTTCTCAATTCGATCACTTATCTGATTCTCCTTCTTGGATTTCCGTACTGTGCCAATTTCAGGATTATAATTTCTGATTGTGCGATCGAGAGCACTGAACGCTTGTTGCATGAGATGTTTTGATGTCTGGATGTTGATTTTACAGTTGCTGATCGAGTCCTGGACTGAAATGCTAGTTGCAATATCCTCTTCTTCCATCACACTGCTGTTCAGAGTGTGTTGGCAGACCATACCATGATTTTCTTGGTCACTTTCTAAACCTTCCATTCCTGACCAATCTTGAGACAAAGTTGTAGTCCTATCACTCTGTTCATCTCCTTCATCTGATGTGTATTCTCTGCCTGTTCTCAAAGAAATAATGCTTGCCTCCTCTTCATCAGAGGTAGCAAACATTTCTTCATCTAATGCAAGATCTAGTTCATGTAAATGACCCAGAACATCTGAATAATGTTTTTCAGATGGAGGTTCTGATGACTCAGAGTCATAATGTTGCTCAATCTTCTTCCATGGATTGGAGTCGTCATCAGCTTTATCTTCAATGTAAACACCATGGTGGGCTCTGGACTCTGCTTTACCTTCAAACTGATTATATTGGGTTTTCCAACAATCATATAAAACTGTAATTTGCTGTGATGGTTCACTATTTAAATGCCTGACTTTGTTATCAGCTCCACACTTCTTTGGACTGAAGCTAGTGCGACGACCCAAATTATAATAGGAATATTCTGTAAAATAAACAAAAACAAAATGGAGTGAATGTTTTCCTTTTTCTCCTTCTCTTCAACCTTGCTTTCCTGAAATCTTGCTGCAGTGCCAGTTTGCTCCGGTACTTTTGTGTACGTTCTTATGTATTATGATCTCAATGGATGGGCGCAGAGGGTTAGAATTCACGACTCCCACCAGCCTTCCAGCACAGCCCACTGGATGATGGCTTTCTCAAGCCATGAACCATAGAGCCCATTTCTAAAATGAAGGAGGAAATTGAAATTTCTGTGCTCCCAATCAAAAACATGATGCAATCCACCCACCTTGTCCGCATCATGGCACTCCAATTAGAGACACAAACACTCAAAACACTTCAGAAATAACGCTGGGAAATTCTTCTCCATTGATATACGGTAATTAATCAAGCTTCAGAATGCCTCACTAATATTTATTAGAACTAGTATTAGCAACACTATAACCTACTTTCCATAACTGAAAAAAGATCTCCTCAGTCAAGAACTACCCATTCCCTTTAGAATGTTGTAGTTTTAAGACTTTTTTTTCACTTTATGCTTGCCAAACAATTGATACTAGAACGTACAATCATCACAGCGATATTTGATTCTGCGCTATCACCTAACCAGTTTGTCAACATTGATGTTACCCTAGCCTCTTAATTCCCCTAACCCTATGAAATTTAAATAATCAATCCAATTACAGGTCTTCTCCCTCAGCTAACATGAGATCAACTAACGCACCATACACAAAGTATTCATCATGGGACCTTACAAAACTGTACAAGAGAGCAACTTCGGTCACCATCCTGTAATTTCCTACCCTATACCACACAATAACTAGGGGGGAATAGATTTAAGGTAAGGGGTAGGAGGTTTAGAGAGCATCTCATGGACTTTTCCCATCCAAATGTAGTTGAAATCTGGAACACACTGACTGGAGTCATGATGAAGGCAGATACTCTCACATTTAAGGAGTATCTAAACAACCATTTAAATCACCTAGGTACAGGTGGCTTTGGACCAGGTGTTGATAACTGGAACTATAGACATGAAAGGGCTGAAGGGCCTGCCTCAGTGCTGTAAGACTCTATGACCACACAAACTGCATTGGTACAAAACATCAGCTGGCCAATACAATTTCAAAGGCATGTAGGCATAACCAGCAATGCCAAAGCCCCAGGTTAACAAATTAAAACCCACTGGATTTACCTCTACAAGACCAACATCCAATACAATTGGAAAAGTATGCATCTCTGACAAATATTTCACTCTCTGTTTGTAATAAACCCTCTGGTATTAGATCTCAATTTACTTTTCAATACTATATAGTAGAACAACCACCTCCTTCTAATTTTGCTATTTTAATGTATTTAAAGTAATATGATTTATCTTATGTTTAATATTTTATAAGTTTTAGTTAGGTCCCTCTAACATTAATAAAGATAAATACAGAAGTTACTTCTTAAGTGAAAGCAGGAAAAAAATTTAAACAGACTTCATTCAAAGGATGTTTTTATTTAAATTCATTTATATGATGTGGATATGATGGGCAATGCCAGTACTTATTGACTATTCCTAAATACTTGTAAACTAAGGAGTCAAACACATTGGATTAATAAAAGACACACCAGATAAAGATGCCAGTTTTTTTCTCTGGAAGATATTGGTGAATCAGATGACATTTTATGACAATGTCATAGCTGGATATCCACCATTATTGGAACCACCATTTTACTCCAGTTATTTTATTACTTGAGTTTAATTTCACTCATCCTATGGTAGGATTTGAACTCATGTCAATGTATCAATGGTCTAATCATACTAATGTAATTTTTAGGTAACAGCACAATTAGACTTGATCTCAACAGAGTAGAAAAGGTAAAATATCACACAGATGAGTTTTACTGGAGCTGAGAATGAATAAGAAAGAGAGGATCACAGTAATGTCAGAACAACAAATAAAGCCTGTAAGGAGAAGTTGAATAAGAAACACTGTCATAGGTATGTATGTATGTCTGTCTCTCTCTCTCTCTATATATATATATATATATATATATGTGTTATTGTGAATAGCTAAGTGAGTAGAAGATGAAATTATCTCTAAAAGTTATAAAGTTAAAGATGAAACACTCTTTTCAACATTTTAACCAAGATTAGTGTATTATTTTTGTTTTGTACAATTTTAGAGTGAAAAAAAGGAAAGGAGCACCATGCAAATGTTTGGGCACCCCAAGAGATTTGAGCTCTCAGATAACTTTTACCAAGGTCTCAGACCTTAATTAGCTTGTTAGGGCTATGGCTTGTTCACAGTCATCATTAGGAAAGGCCAGGTGATGCAAATTTCAAAGCTTTATAAATACTCTGACTCCTCAAACCTTGTCCCAACAATCAGCAGCCATGTGCTCCTCTAAGCAGCTGCCTAGCACTCTGAAAATTAAAATCAATTATGCCCATGAAGCAAGAGAAGGCTATAAGAAGATAGCAAAGTGTTTCAGGTAGCCATTTCCTCAGTTCGTAATGTAATTAAGAAATGGCAGTTAACAGGAACAGTGGAGATCAAGTTGAGGTCTGGAAGACCAAGAAAACTTTCCGAGAGAACTGCTCATAGGATTACTAGAAAGGCAAATCAAAACCCCCGTTTGACTGCAAAAGACCTTCAGGAAGATTTAGCAGATCCTGGAGTGGTGGTGCATTGTTCTACTGTGCAGCGACACTTGCACAAATACGACCTTCATGGAAGAGTCACCAGAAGAAAACCTTTCCTGTGTCCTCACCACAAAATTCAGCGTCAGAAGTTTGCAAAGGAACATCTAAGCAAGCCTGATGCATTTTGGAAACAAGTCCTGTGGACTGATTAAGTTAAGATAGAACTTTTTGGCCACAATGAGCAAAGGTATGTTTGGAAAAAAAGGGTGCAGAATTTCATGAAAAGAACACCTCTCCATATTATAAGAGTGTACTGAATTGTTTGGTACAGTGAATGAAAATAGTGACATGTCCAGATGTTATGAATAAAGTATACTTTGGAAAGGCAAATCTGTAGGTGTATTGACAATATGACCTAAAAATTATGCAATTCCTAGGCACTCTAATTTAGATAAGGTTTAAATAGAGAATGCCTTCAGTAATTTTATATCAACTCAATATTCCTACACTACAATAATTTTGTTTCCTAAGCCATGTTTTGGGGGGAACCATACTTTACACCATTGTATATGTAACAAATTTGTATATAATTATAGCTACTGCTATGATTCCAATTTTACCAAGTTAACTCTTCTGAAATTTTGCAATCTTTTCTAATTAGACAGCAAAACTGGCATTGCAAAGTAAATTCATTATCAAAGTATGCATACGTCACCATATACAACCTTGAGATTCTTTTTTTTGCAGGCATTCACAGAAGAACAGAATACAATAGAATCAATGAAAAACTACAACCAACCAACTTGCAAAAGAAGACAAAATGTGCAAATTTTTAAAAAGTAAATACATAGTACAGAGAACATGAGTTGTAGAGTCCTTGGAAGTGAGTCCATAGGTTGTGGAATCAGTACAGAGTTGAATTGAGTGAAATTATCCACACTGATTCAGGAGCCTGATGATTGAAGGATAATAACTGTTCCTCAACCTGGTGGTTTGGGATCTACAGCTCTTGTCCCTCCTTCCCAATGGCAGGAGTGAGCAGACAGCATAGCCTGAATGGTGGGGGGGGGGTCCTTGACGATGGATGCTGTTTTCCTGTGGTAGAAGTGCTCAATGATGGGTGGGCTTTGACTGTGATGTACTGAGCTGGGTCTATCACATTTTGTAGGCTTTTCCATTCTTACATTTTCAAAAAAAAATCCAAGTAATTGATAAACATTGATTTTGCTTTTAAATTGTGCAAATAGGCAAACACCAGTTAACTAAAATAAAATAAATAAGTAAAATAAATTTTGCATCAGTAATGAGTATGAACACTTTTATGTGACTGTAAGCTATTTATTGAGATAGACTATCAGAATATTTTTAAAAAGAGAAACCAGATGTTGATTTACACCATGGGAACAGGTAGACAAGATGTAACAGTAAGCTAACCCCAGTTTTGTATAGAAATGTCATCCTAGGTTATGTAGTCATGACTAAGAACTCAGTGGTATTTCAGTAAAGAAAGGGAGAATATTGGAGAAGAGACACAAAGGGAAAAGGGGAACAAAGTTAGAATGATGAAAAATTCCTAACTATTAACTTTGAGAGATGAACAAAGGACACTGAAAATGTCATACCATCATTGTCACTTGTAAGTTGAGCTTGTTCTAAACACTCTGGCTGTTTTCCTTTACCAGCATTCTCCTTTTGCAGTTGTTCTTGTTCTCTCCTGTGGTCTACACCATTTGTCTCAAACATGTTGACATGATCATGTAAATACAGATCAGATTGATCTTTCTCAGAGGTATGTTTTTTTTTATTGCTAATTAGATCCTGTGATAAACGAGAGTAGACTGATATTAACAAAATTACATTTTAACTGTGAATTTCCTGACCTATCAATTTGATACATAAACACAAAATAACCTGCATCAGTGGAAACGATGAGTTGACGTTTCGGGCCGGAACCCTTCGTCAGGACTGAACAAAGAAGGAGGGGGAAGGATTTGAAGAATGCTTGTAGATTCAGTTGAAAGACCAGTGATTTGAAAGACAAAGGGGTGGGGGAGGGGAAGCAGGGACGTCATAGGCAGGAAAACAATGGGTAGTAGAAGAAGGAGAAGACTGTCCACCGACACTTCTCTCCCCTTTCTCGATGATACCTCGACTATACCTCTTCCCACCCCGCCACATGCAAAAGTGCCATTCCCTATTCCCAGGTCCTCTGTCTCTGCCGCACCTGCTCCCAGGATGAGGCTTTCTGTTCCAGGACATCTCAAATGTCCTCTTTCTTTAAGGATCGTGGTTTCCCTTCTACCATCATCAATGATGCCCTCACCCGCATCTCCTCCATTTCCCACACTTCGGCCCTCCCGCCATCCTCCCACCACCACAACAGGGACAGAGTTCCCCTTGTCCTCACCTACCACCCCACCAGCCTCCAGATCCAGTACATTATCCTCCGCAACTTCCGCCACCTTCAACAGGACCCCACCACTAAGCACATCTTTCCCTCTCCACCCCTCTCCGCTTTCCGCAGGGATCGGTCCCTCCACGACTCCCTTATCCACACGTCCATCCCCACTGATCTCCCACCCAGCACTTATCCCTACACCTCATCTCTTGCCACCATTCAGGGCCCCAAACAGTCCTTCCAGGTGAGGCAACACTTCACCTGTGAGTCTGTTGGGGTCATCTATTGCATCCAGTGCTCCCGGTGCGGCCTCCTCTACATCGGTGAAACCCGACGCAGATTGGGGGACCGCTTCATCGAGCACCTCCACTCCGTCTGCCACAACAGACAGGATCTCCCAGTAGCCACCCACTTCAACTCTGCTTCCCATTCCCATTCAGATATGTCCATACATGGCCTCCTCTACTGCCATGATGAGGCTAAACTCAGGATGGAGGAGCAACACCTCATATACCGTCTAGGTAGTCTCCAGCCCCTTGGTATGAACATAGAATTCTCCAACTTCCAGTAATTCCCTCCCCCTCCCTTCCTCTATCCCTATTTCACTCTGCCCCCTCCTCCAGCTGCCTATCACGTCCCTCATGGTTCCGCCTCCTTCTTCTACTACCCATTGTTTTCCTGCCTATGACGTCCCTGCTTCCCCTCCCCCACCCCTTTGTCTTTCAAATTACTGGTCTTTCAACTGAACCTACAAGCATTCCTTCTTTATTCAGTCCTGACGAAGTGTTCCGGCCCGAAACGTTGACTCATCATTTCCACTGATGCTGCCCGACCCGCTGAGTTCCTCCAGCGTGCTGTGAGTGTTAATTTGATACATACCTACTACCCGCATTTATCCTATCTTCCATCACCTGGCCCACTGCCTCTTATGCATAGGCGACTCAGTGATTCCTCTTCCACAACTTTCTCAGGTAATATCCTCAGATACTCACCACTCTTTAGATGAAAAGATTCCCCTCAGAGTCCCTCTAACTTCCTTACCCTTTATCCTAAATCTATGTCCTCTAATTTTACATACCACTGATATGGGGAAAAGTTTCCTTCAATCTACCCTATATTTTGAAATATTCAACGGGAATATGTTTTGCCCTACATATCTAAGTCATTCACCTTGAAGTCATTCCGGAGGATAAACCGGATATCTTGGAGGTTCATTGTCCGATTCCGAGGCTTTACTTGAATTCCCATTCGCACTATGTCATAGTATGGCTTTGGAACTTGGTCGTCTACAGTCAAACACCGGCCAGCTGCTAATAACTCCTTTACTGCAAATCCATCCAGGTCTTCCCATGGAACTGCATCTGCATGTAAAGTTAAAGCATGAATGCATTATCAGAAACTCAGTTAATACATATGACCATAAGACATGGGATCAGAATTAGGCCATTTGGCCCATCGTCTGCTCTGCCTTTCCATCATAGCTGATTTATTATTATGCCTTTCAACTCCACTCTCCTGCTTTCTCCCCGTAACCTTTGACACCCTTACTAATCAAGAACCTATCAACTTCTGCTTTAAATATACCTAATGACTTGGTCTCCACAACTGTCTATGGCAAAGAATTCCACAGATTAACCACCCTCTGGCTAAAAAATTTCCTCCCATCCCTGTTCAAAAGGAATGTCCTTCTATTCTGAGACTGCGTCCTCTAGTCCTAGACTCCCTCACTATAGGAAATATGCTCTCCACGTCCACTCAATCTAGGCCTTTCAATACTGGAGATGGAATTAATGAGATTCTCCTTCATTCTTATAAACTCCAGCGAATATAGGCCCAGGCTCCTCATACATTAATCCTTTAATTCCTGGAATTATTCTCATGAACCTCCTCTGGATCCTCTCCAATGCCAACACATATGTAGATAAGGGGCACACAACTGCTCACAGTACTCCAAACAAGCCTCACCAATGTCTTACAAAGCCTCAGCATTACATTCTTGCTTTTATATTCTAGTCCTCTCAAAATAAATGCTAACATTGCATTTGCCCTCCTTATCACCAATTTAACCTGCAAGTTAATCTTTAAGGAATTCTGCAGGAGGAGTTCCAAGTCCCTTTGCATCTCTGCTTTCTGAATTTGTTACCCGTGATGCAACTAGTCACCAAAGATCTATAGAAGTTTATCAAATTTTTAGATGACAAACCAAATCTTCATAAATTTCAAAGAAAGTAGAGGCGCTGTTGTGCTTTCTTTGTTGTGGCAGTTATGCGCTGGACCCAGAACAGAACATCTGAAACGATAACAACGAGGAATTTAAAGTTCATAGCCCTCTCTACTCCTGATCATCCGATGAGGACTGGCTCACAAACCTCTAGTTTTCTCCTCCTGAAGTCAATAATCAACTCCTTGGTCTTGCTGACATTGAGTGAGAGGTTGTTGTGGCACCACTCAGTCAAATATTCAAACTCCTCTCTATATTCTGATTAATCATCACCTTTATAGAGTCATAGAAAAGTACAGCACAGAAATAGAACCATTCAAACTCCCTATTCTATAAGAACATAAAAACTAGGAGCAGGAGTAGACCATCTGGCCCATCAAGCCTGCTCTGCCATTCAATAAGATCGTGGCTGATCTGGCCATGGACTCATCTCTACCTACCTGCCTTTCCCCCCATAACTCTTAATTCCCCTACTATGCAAAAATCTATCCAACCTTGTCTTAAATATATTTACTGGAGTAGCCTCCACTGCTTCATTGGGCAGAGAATTCTACAGATTCACCACTCTCTGGGGCAAAACAGTTCCTCTGCATCTACTCCCCTGAATCATGAAACTATGTCCCCTAGTTCCCAACGACCTGCATCTGGACCATACTCCTTACATATCCCTACCATCCATGTACCTATCACAATTTCTCATAAATGTCGAAATTGAACTTGCATGCACCACTTGCACTGCCAGCTCGTTCCATCTCTTTTAGCTCCAAGCATGGATTACTATTCTGATCTTCCAGACGACCAATTTTGTCCCTTGTAATCCTTTTGCTTTTAACTTATTTGTAGAATCCCTTAGGATTCTCCTTCAGCTTGTCTGCTAGGGCAACCTCATGCCTTCTTTTAACCTTCCTAATTTCTTTCCCAAGTGTTCTCTTGCATTTCTTATACTCCATAAGTACCTCATTTGTTCCTACCTGCTACACACCTCCAATTTTTAACCAAGTCCTCAATACCTCTTGAAAACCAAGGTTCCTTAAACATGTTACATTTACCTTTTATTCTGACAGGCACATACAAGCTTTGTACTCTTAAAATTTCACTTTTGAAGGCCTCACACTTCCCAGGTACACTTTTCCCAGAAAACAGCCTGTCCCAATCCACACTTGCCGGATCCTTACTGATACCATCAAAGTTAGCCTTTCTCCAATTTAAAATCTGAACCTGCAGGCCAGACCTATCTTTTTCCATATTTACTTTGAAATTAATGGCTTTATGATCACTAGATGCAAAGTGTTTTCCTACACAAACATCTGTCACCCGCCCTTTCTCATTTGATTCGGTAGCAAATTTAAAAATGGCTTTGGAGATATACTTAGCCTCACAGTCATAACTACAAAGCAAGAAGATCAGTGGGCTAAGCACACAGCTTTGTTTGTCACCTGTGCTGATGGAGATTGTGGAGGAGATGTTGTTGCTAATCCAAACTGACTAGGATCTGGACATGAGGAAATTGAGGATTCAGTTGCACAAGGAGATATTGAGGCCTAGGTCTTGAAGGTTTATTAATTAGTTTTGAGGGAATGATCGTATTGAAAGCTGTGCTGTAGTCAATGAAGAGCATCCTGATATAGGCATCTTCTCTGTCTGGATTTTCCAGCGTTGAGTAGAGAGTCAATGAAATAGCATCTGCTGTGGAACTACTGTTCCGGTAGATAAATCGGAATAGATCCAATGCACCCTCCCCTCCACTCATTTCTCAGGCAGAAATTAATCTTTCATCACCAACCACTCAAAACACTTCATTACAGAAGACGTAGTCCCACTGGTCACTAGTCATTGAGGCAGGATACCACGTTCTTCTTAGGCACCGGTATAATTGAAGTTTATTTGAAGCAGGTGGGTATGTCAGATTGCCGAAGTGAGAGGTTAAGGAGATCGGTGAACACTGCTAGTTGGTCAGCACAGATCTTCAGTACTTGGCCACTTAGCCCGTCTGGGCCAGATGTTTTCCGTGGAATCACCCTAATGTAGGATGCTCTCACATTAGCCTCAGAGACCGAAATCACAGGGTCATTGGCTGCTGTGGGAGGTGAAGGTGCCTCCATATTTTGACAGACAAAGCGAACATAAAAGCTATTCAACTCATCTGGGAGCAAAATCTTGTTGACACCTATGTTGCTTTGTTTCATTTTGTAGGATGTGATAGCATTCAAGCTCTGTCACAGCTTTGAGCATCCTTCTGGGGTTGAGAGTGTAAACAGCTTCAAGTTCCTCGGCATCCACATCACCGAGGACCTCACGTGGTCTGCACACACCAGCTGTGTGGTGAAAAAGGCAGAACAGCGCCTCTTTCACCTCAAGATGGTCGAGAAAGTTTGGTATGG
This sequence comes from Mobula hypostoma, assembly GCF_963921235.1. Lineage (NCBI taxonomy): Eukaryota > Metazoa > Chordata > Chondrichthyes > Myliobatiformes > Myliobatidae > Mobula > Mobula hypostoma. The sequence goes on from NC_086119.1 coordinate 8,249,450, forward strand.
GCCCTCAAATCGAAAGAACTTTTTACAGGGGCACAATTGAGAGCATCCTGACTGGGTACATCACTGCCTGGTATGGGAACTGTGCTTCCCTTAATCACAGGATTCTGCAGAGAGACGTAACGTAAAGATTTTTACTCCTCACGTATGTGAAGAATGTAAGAAAGTCAGTTCAATTCATTAAGTACAGTCTGAAATCGCCACTTCGTATGTGAGATGGCTTTCCAAAGATTATACCTGGACCTCTATATTTTACCTGGTCGCAGACCGAATGCCACTGATCCGGTCCTCAGCAAATTGTGGATCTCATGTTCATCCATGGGTTCTGATTGGAGAAGACTCTGAATGATTATGATTTTGTGGGGGCACACTTGTCTACAACTGTTATTATAAAATCCATGACAACTGTAGTGTATACGTTCAGGTCCTCTGATGAGTCCTTGAACACGGCCTAGTCCACTGACTTGAAGCAATCCTGTAGCTGCTCCTCTGCCTTCTGCAACCACCTCTTTGTTGTCTTTATCTCTGGAGCTTTATTCTTTATTTTCTGACAGCACAGCTAACACAGAAAATTGAATCGGCTTGCAGGGAGCTTCCCTGCACACTGTTCCAAGACTATAAAACACGCATTAGAAACTACAGGCTCAAATTTCTGTTCTTCTTGAATTCTGAGATACTGTACTAATGTGCCACCTTTGTCTATAACTTGTATATATATAGATTTTATATACATATTACATTGTATTTTCAGAAAATATAATTTAACACTGCTGATGTTGTGGTGTATCTAATATTTCAGCAATATTTGAGTAATATTGTAAATATATGTTTGATTAAGCATTATTTAAATAATTCATAATGGGTTATATGTAATAGTATCTGAATGGCATACATCATATGTGTGGGCCTTGTTTAAAGTAAAAACAAAACAAAGACACATTATTCCTGGCTCCGTGTTTTTATTTTGATTAATTTCATGTTTTGGAGCTACAGAACATAACAGATCTAACCCAGTTTTTAATGCAACAGAGAAGCATATCAGAGTATACTATCATCTCATTAGGACTGTAAACCATACCTGTAAACAGTTCCTGGACCAGAGTACAAAAACTGTAGACATCTGATTTGACTGTGGCAGTTTTGCCCCGAATTACCTCTGGTGCTAGCCAGTTGTAAAACTGTGATGGGACGGGGAACTGGGATAGATTGTTGTATAAGGCCCCATCAACACTACGGAAGTATTAGAAAAAAAAATTATTTTCATGCATTCTTGAAATGAATTTGTTTATGATGTTTTGAATTATTTTTCTCCATGTCATTAGAGAAACTTTAAACTAAGACAGCACTTTAAAATGTCAACTTTATCTTCAAATTAAAGTTTAATACATTTATTTAAAATATCCTCTTTGCTTAAGTAGTAGGAAATGTGAAGAACAAAAAGTATCAATCATAGGAACAGTGAGGTCACGTTCCGTCAAAGAAAGACAGGCCAGAAGTGTCAAAGGAAGTCAGACAATAGACAGCAGCATGGCAGCTATGTTTCAGGCCATTAACAAACCAAAGAAGCTGTAAGTAGCAAACACGAGGAAATCTGCAGATGCTAGAATTTGAAGCAACACACAGAAAAGTTGCTGGTGAATGCAGCAGGCCAGGCAGCATCTCCAGGAAGAGGTACAGTCAATGTTTCGGGCCGAGACCCTTCAACAGGACTAACTGAAAGAAGCGCTAGTAAGAGATTTGAAAGTGGGAGGGGGAGGGGAGATCCGAAATGATAGGAGAAGACAGGAGGGGGAGGGATGGAGCCAAGAGCTGGACAGGTGATTGGCAAAAGGGATATGAGAGGATCATGGGACAGGAGACCCAGGGAGAAAGAAAAGGGGGAGGGGGGGAAACGCTGAGAATGGGCAAGGGGGATAGTGAGAGGGACAGAGGGAGAAAAAGGAGGGAGAGAAAAAGAATGTGTGTATATAAATAAATAAATAACGGATGGGGTATGAGGGGGAGGTGGGGCATTAGCGGAAGTTTGAGAAGTCAATGTTCATGTCATCAGGTTGAAGGCTCACCAGACGGAATATAAGGTGTTGTTTTTCCAACCTGAGTGTGGCTTCACCTTTACAGTAGAGGAGGCCGTGGATAGACATGTCAGAATGGGAATGGGATGTGGAATTAAAATGTGTGGCCACTGGAAGATCCTGCTTTCTCTGGCGGACAGAGTGTAGGTGTTCAGCGAAATGGTCTCCCAGTCTGCGTCGGGTCTCGCCAATATATAGAAGGCCACATCGGGAGCACCGGACGCAGTATATCACCCCAGCCGACTCACAGGTGGTGTCACCTCACCTGGAAGGACTGTCTGGGGCCCTGAATGGTAGTGAGGGAGGAAGTGTAAGGGCATGTGTAGCACTTGTTCTGCTTACAAGGATAAGTGCCAGGAGGGAGATCAGTGGGGAGGGATGGAGGGGGGACGAATGGACAAGGGAGTCGTATAGGGAGCGATCCCTGCGGAAAGCGGGGGGGGTGGGAAGATGTGTTTGGTGGTGGGATCCCGTTGGAGGTGGCGGAAGTTACGGAGAATTACATGTTGGACCCGGAGACTGGTGGGGTGGTAGGTGAGGACAAGGGGAACCTTATTCCTAGTGGGGTGGCGGGAGGATGGAGTGAGAGCAGAGGTGCGTGAAATGGGGGAGATGCGTTTGAGAGCAGAGTTGATGGTGGAGGACATCTCATTTGTCCTGGAATGAAAAGCCTCATCCTGAGAGCAGATGTGGCGGAGATGGAGGAATTGCAAGAAGGGGATGGCATTTTTGCAAGAGATGGGGTGAGAAGAGGAATAGTCCAGATAGCTGTGAGAGTCAGTAGGTTTATAGTAGACATCGAGACAGAAAGATCTAGAAAGGGGAGGGAGGTGTCGGAAATGGACCAGGTAAACTTGAGGACAGGGTGAAAGTTGGAGGCAAAGTTAATGAAGTCAACGAGCTCAGCATGCGTGCAGGAAGCAGCGCCAATGCAGTCGTCAATGTAGCAAAGGAAAAATGGGGGACAGATATCAGAATAGGTTTCGAACATAGATTGTTCCACAAAGCCAACAAAAAGGCAGGCATAGCTGGGACCCATACGGGTGCCCATGGCTACACCTTTAGTTTGGAGGAGGTGGGAGGAGCCAAAGGAGAAATTATTAAGAGTGAGGACTAATTCCGCTAGACGGAGCACAGTGGTGGTAGAGGGGAACTGGTTAGGTCTGGAATCCAAAAAGAAGTGGAGAGCTTTGAGACCTTCCTGATGGGGGATGGAAGTTTATAGGGACTGGACATCCATGGTGAAAATAAAGTGGTGGGGGCCAGGGAACTTAAAATCATCGAAAAGTTTCAGAGTGTGAGAAGTGTCATGAACATAGGTAGGAAGGGATTGAACAAGGGGGGGATAAAACAGTGTCGAGGTAAGCAGAAATGAGTTCAGTGGGGCAGGAGCAAGCTGAGACAATGAGTCTACCTTGTCGGGCAGGTTTGTGGATCTTGGGTAGGAGGTAGAAACCGGAAGTACGGGGTGTAGGAACTATAAGGTTGGTAGCAGTGGATGGTAGATCCCCTGAGTAGATAAAGTCGGTGATGGTGCGGGAGACAATGGCCTGGTGCTCCTTAGTGGGGTCATGATCGAGGGGTAAATAAGAGGAGGTATCCGCGAGTTGTCACTGTGCCTCGGCAAGGTAGAGGTCAGTGTGCCAGTCTACAACAGAGCCCCCTTTATCAGCGGGTTTTATAGTAAGGTTGGGATTGGTGCAGAGGGAGTGGACAGCAGAGCGTTTGGAAGGAGTGAGGTTGGAATGGGAACAAGGTGCGGTGAAGTCGAGACGGTTGATGTCCTGTCGGCAGTTAGCAATAAAGAGATCCAGAGCAGGCAGAAGACCAGAGCAGGGTGTCCATGAAGAGGAGGAGGACTAAAGACGGGAGAAGGGGTCATTGGTGGGGGTGGGAGAGTCCTTGCCGAAGAAGTAGGTGCCAGCGGAAGAAGAGTTCAGTGTCATGGCAAACGCGGAACTCGCGTGTGGGCGAAGGGGGACAAAGGTGAGGCCAAAACAAAGCTGAAAACACAGGAACAAGAGACATCAATAGGATGGAGTTTTTTCTAAGAATAAATTTGATACTTGATAAATGAACATATGAAATGATCTATGATGGAAGCAGAGTTCCTCAAGCAGAAAGTGCTACTTGAGGAATGACATTGCAATGCAATAGTAGTATTACTAAACACAGCATCTAAAAACAGTTGGAAGTAGAGTTTCTCAAGCAGACTGTTTTCAGTGAGATCTCTGCTTGAGAAACTCTACTTCCAACTGTTTTTAGATGCTGTGTTTAGTAATACTACTATTGTATTACAATGTTATTCCTCAAGTAGCACCTAATGGCACACTGAAAGGCAAATTGGATGACTTTGTTTAATTTGTGCTATTCAATTCCATGCAAACCCATACACTGTCTGTCCATTGTAATAACTGTTGATTGCCATTCCTCATCACTATAGAGTCAGATTTCATAACTAGCTGGGTCCTAATTCAAGCAGATTCAGTTTGATTAAAGCCTCTTAAAACAGAGGTGCAATGTGCCTGCATCAAGTCATGGAATTCTGTATGTTATTTCAGGTTTTTGGAAGTGAAGGCTTAACATGGATAAGAGAAGGATCTGATTTTCTGATACAGCTGTTCAGGCTTTGGCAGGAAAGTGGACAGATATCCTTTATCTGTATAGATAGAGACATTCAAACAGTGGCTGGAGGTAGTTGTAGAAGTGCATGTGAGAATGTCACTGTGTATCAAGCTTCCATCATAGATCTAGCAGGCTAATGAATGATTATTGAGAAACACATTTTTCCTTTGGGGATAACAGATACTAGAAATCAATTCATTTGTACCTTTTGACCATGAATTCAAAGTTGCTCAGTTTGGCAATGCCAGGTAGAACAAGCTGCACAGCATGAGAGGTGACAGTTCGATGGATGTATCCCCGTGAGTGAAGATAAAGAAGAGCATCAGTAATCTGTAGGAGCATCTGCACTATCATCTCCATGCGCAAGACTGGGAACTCGGAACGCTGAAATACAATTTTGAATAAAAAAAGCTCCACATCAACAAAGTGTACAAATTTGTACAGCCAATTTACCATTAATTTGTTATTCCTCGTAACAACTTTTAAGAACAAAGCACAGATCTGGATTCTGCAATAAATATTTTTAAAAATTTTCCCTTTCTTCCCTTGATGACGTTGCCACTACTGAAGCTAATTATAGCAGCCTTAGTAGGATTAGGGATCAAATCTTCAAGCTTCTATTTTGGCTAGTTTAATACTGTACTGAATAGCAAGTTAAGCCATTAGCAAACCTATACAATTGAAACACCTTCAATTACTCCAAAAGACTGAGGTTTGGTAAAATACTGAAAGGCTTTTATTCGCTGTACATTACGACCTCCACAGTGAGTGTCTGCCCCCGGACTGAGGGGGAGGGGCAAGGCGAACACCTTTATACAGGACTCTGTGGGAGGAGCCACAGGGGCAGTCAGCAGAGGTGTGTGTCCAGACAGGTAACCGAGTTACACATATATACATGGTTTACCACATTCACCCCTCCTTTTTTTTTAAAAAGGAGTCCCGCGGGGTGAAGTGACTGACAATATTTACAAGAAGTATATTTACAGGTTAAGTCTATCAGGCGGTCGAGTCCGTCGCTGTGATCTACGTAGCACCGGCGATGGCGGTTGTGCTGGCTCCGGCCTGACTTCAGGTGCCAGCACGTTAGGCGTCGGTAATCCCTCGTGCGTGTGCGTCGCGCCCGGTATGGGAGTGTCGTGTGGTGTCTGTATAGGGTGTGGGGTGCACGGTGTCTCATAGGTACATACACTGGTGGTTACGGGGTCAATAGTCACCACGGAGTGTTCAGGGTAGGGGCCCGGAGCTCCTGCGGGCGCCAGGTCGCGGATGGAGACCGTGTCCTCCCGCCCATCAGGTAAAACCACGTAGGCATACTGGGGGCTTCGCATGAAGTAAGTGAACCCTCTCGACTATCAGGGAGTATTTATTGCTCCTCGCATGTTTCCGGAGCAGCACTAGCCCCGGGGACGTCAGCCAAGATGGTAGGGTGGTTCCAGTGGTCGATTTTCTGGGAAAAGAAAAGAGCCGCTCATGAGGGGTGGCATTGGTGGCTGTGCATAACAGGGAGCGGATGGAGTGGAGTGCCTCGGGAACGACCTCCTGCCAGCGGGAGACCGGCAGTTCCTTTGACCTGAGGGCTAAGAGTGTGGATTTCCACACTGTGCCATTCTCCTTCTCTACCTGTCCATTCCCCCGGGGATTATAGCTCGTGGTCCTACTGGTTGCAATTCCCCTAGCCAGTAGATATTGGCGCAGCTTGTCACTCATAAACGAGGATCCTCTGTCACTGTGGATATAGCATGGGTATCCGAACAGAGTGAAGAGCTTGCGCAGGGCTTTTATAACTGACGTGGTAGTGGTGTCGGGGCAGGGGATGGCGAAGGGGAACCGCGAGTACTCGTCAATTACGTTAAGAAAGTACACATTGCCGTCGGTGGAGGGAAGGGGGTCCTTAAAGTCAACACTCAGTCGCTCAAAGGGGCGGGTGGCCTTGATGAGTGGTGACTTTTTGGGTCAGTAGAAGTGCGGTTTGCACTCTCCGCAGACTTGGCAGTCCCTGGTCATCATCCTGATCTCCTCAAGGGAGTAAGGCAGGTTCCGGGCTTTCATGAAGCAGAAAAGCTGGGTGACTCCCGGGTGGCAAAGGTCTACATGTAGGGCGTATAGCCGGTCGATCTGCACGCTGGCGCATGTTCCCTGGGATAGGGCATCGGAGGGCTCGTTGAGCTTCCCAGGCCTGTACATGATGTCATAGTTGTAGGTGGAGAGTTCAATTCTCCACCTCAGAATTTTATCATTTTTGATTTTGCTCCGCTGCTGATTATTAAACATGAATGCGACTGAGCGCTGGTCAGTTAGCAGGGTGAACCTTTTGCCGGCAAGATAGTGCCTCCAGTGCCTTATAGCTTCCACTATGGCCTGGGCCTCTTTCTTTACCGCAGAGTGCCAAATTTCAGGGCCTTGAAGGGTACGGGAGAAGAACGCCACTGGTCTTCCTGCCCGGTTGAGGGTTGCAGCCAGCGCAAAGTCGGAGGCGTCACTCTCTACTTGGAAGGGAATGGCCTCATCCACCGCATGCATTGCTGCTTTGGCAATGTTCCCTTTTATGCGGTTGAAGGCTACGTGGGCCTCGGCTGAGAGGGGGAATGTGGTGGACTTGACCAGGGGGTGGGCCTTGTCTGCGTAGTTAGAGACCCATTGGGCGTAATATGAAAAGAAGCCCAGGCACCTTTTGAGGGCTCTGAGGGTATTGGGAAGAGGGAGTTCCAACAAGGGGCGCATACGGTCGGGGTCAGGGCCAATGACTCCATTCTCCACGACACACGCAAGGATAGCAAGTCGGGTGGTCCCAAATACACACTTGTCCTTGTTATAGGTGAGGTTGAAAGATTTGGCCGCTTGGAGAAAGTTTTGGAGGTTGTTGTCGTGATCCTGCTGGTCGTGACCGCAGATGGTGATGTTATCCAGATATGGGAACGTGGCCTTCAGTTGGCACTGGTCCACCATCCGGTCCATTGCCCTCTGGAAGACAGATACACCATTCGTGACACCAAAGGGGATGCGCAGGAATTGATAAAGCCTGCCATCCACCTCGAAGGCTGTGTAAGGGCGGTCCTCCTAGCGGATGGGGAGCTGATGGTAAGCGGATTTTAGGTCTATGGTCGAGTACACCTTGTAATGTGCTATCTGATTGACCATATCCACGATGCGGGGTAGAGGGTACGCGTCGAGCTGCATGAACCTATTGATGGTCTGGCTATAGTCCATGACCATCCTATTCTTCTCCCCGTTCCAAACAACCACCACCTGCGCCCTCCAAGGACTTGTGCTTGCCTCAATGACCCCCTCCCTGAGCAGCCGCTGCACCTCCGACTTAATGAAAGCTCTGTTCCCTGCGCTGTACCTCCTGCTTTTAGATGCCACAGGTTTACAGTCGGGGGTCAAGTTGGCGAACAGCGGTGGGGGAGGGATCCTGAGGGTGGAGAGGCGGCAAGTGGTGTCAGTAGTGTGGCAGTTGGCATGATGTTGGGTGGGATGCGCGGGTCGGTGTGTGTGTGTGGTCAGTAGCGGGGTACGTGACATATCTCTACAAAACAGGGGATTTATGACAGTAATTGGCAGGAGGGGCCCATCATACTTCATTGTCACACTTTTCAGGTGGCTCTGGAAGTCCAACCCCAACAGCACGGGGGCACACAGTTGAGGCAAGACCAGTAACGTAAAGTCCCGATATTCTGTGCCCTGCACCACTAGTGTCGCTACACAACCCCCCCCGGATGTCTGTTGTATGCGACCTGGAGGCCATGGTGACCCTCCAACTTACCGGCCGTATCATGAGTCCACAATGCTGCACCGTGGCCGGGTGGATAAAACTCTCCGTGCTGCCTGTGTCAAACAGGCAGCTTGTCCTGTGCCCCTCCACCAGGATGTCCATCATTGACCTTGCGAGCTGGTGGGGAGCGCTTTGGTCGAGGGTCACAGAAGCCAGGGTGGGGTCGCTGTCTTGGTCCGGCGTGGTGGGGTGCCCCGTGAGCACCCGTTGGTCGTAGGCGGTGGGAGGTGGCGCCGACCAAGATGGCTGCCCCCATGTCTCGCACGTGGTGGTGGCGTGCAGGGAAGATGGCGGCAGGCAAGATGGCGACCCCCATGTCTCGCACGTGGTGGCAGTGTGCAGGGAAGATGGCGGTCCCCATGTCTCACATGTGGTGGCAGTGTGCAGGGAAGATGGCGGCCCCCATGTCTCGCACGTGGTGGCAGTGTGCAGGGAAGATGGCGACCCCCACGTCTCGCACACGGCGCTGCTCGATCCCGCTCGCAGTTTTGACTTACAGACCTTGGCGAAGTGGCCCTTCTTTCCGCAGCTGGAGCAGGTAGCTTGTCGGGCCGGGCAGCGTTTCTGGGGGTGCTTCTCCAGTCCGCAGAAGTAGCACTTCACAGACTCACGACTGGCGGCAGCCGAGGTCGATTCGCCGGCAGGTTGCGGGGTCTGCGGCACCCACGAGGCCATCGGGGGATCGCGTGCCTGGAGAGCCTCGGAGTTATGCAGAGCGGCCTCCAACGTATCAGCCAGCTCCATCGCTGAATTTAGGGTAAGATCGGCTTTTCCCAGCAGCTGCTGGCGCACGTACACTGACCTGGTCCCCGTGACGAAGGCGTCTCTCACTAGGAGTTCTGCATGCTGTGCCGCTGTCAGCTCCTGGCAATTGCAGGCTCGCACGAGCGTCCGTAGGGCCTGGACGAACTCAGCACTCGATTCCCCGGGGTGTTGTTGCCGTGTCGCTAAACGGTGCCGAGCATAGACGCTGTTTATTGGCTGCAGGTATTGTCTTTTGAGTGCGTTCATTGCGCCGTCGTAGATTGGCTGGTCTCTGATCAGCAAATAGACCCGTGGACTGACCCTGGAGAGTAGAACTCTGCACTTCGCTACGGGGTCGGTCGCTTTAATCTCCTCTAGATACGCTTTGAAGCAGGCCAGCCGGAGTTCGAAAGCGTTTCCAGCTTCAGGTGTTTGCAGATTGAGGTCTAATTTTTCTGGTCTCAGGGCCTGTTCCATGTTTTAAAACGTACAGCGAATAAAATTGAAGCACCTTCAATTACTCCAAAAGACTGAGGTTTGGTAAAATACTGAAAGGCTTTTATTCGCTGTACAATACGACCTCCACAGTGAGTGTCTGCCCCCGGACTGAGGGGGAGGGGCAAGGCGAACACCTTTATACAGGACTCTGTGGGAGGAGCCACAGGGGCAGTCAGCAGAGGGGTGTGTCCAGACAGGTAACCGAGTTACAACATATATACATGGTTTACCACAACAATCCTAGAATATTACACAGGAATGGGGCTCTATGTGCTGCAGCAGAACACTGATAACTAAATATTATACCGGAAGGCTCACATTTTCCAATTTTAATCCTATGACTGGCTGTGAATACTGCATCAGATTCTAATTTACTGGAAAACAATGCATTAGAATATAAATAGGAGAAAGTATAGGCCACCTTGCCCCACAGCTTTATTTTGCTACTAAAATCATGGATGATCTTGTACCTCAGTGCCATTTTCCTGCTGAATCCCCATATCCCTTGCTGTGCTTAACATGTAGAAAATTATTGATCTATTTTTAACAAACCAACACTAAACAGCTCTTTAGAATTTCAGAATCAGAAACAGGTTTGTTATTACCAGCATGTGTTGTGAAATTTGTTAACATAGCAGCAGCAGCTCAATACAAAACATAATACAGAAGACGAAGAGAGTATACGTATATTGAATAGATTAAAAATTGTGCAAAATTAGTAATAATATATACTAAAAAAGTGAGGTAGTGTTCACAGGTTCAATGTCCATTTAGGAATCGGCTGGCAGAGGGGAAGAAGCTGTTCCTGAATTGCTGAGTGTGTGACTTCAGGCTTCTGTACCTCCTACCTGATGGTAACAGTGAGAAAAGGGCATGCCCTGGGTGCTGGAGGTCCTTAATAATGGACACTGCCTTTCTGAGACACTGCTCCCTGAAGATGTCCTGGGTACTTTGTAGGCTAGTACCCAAGATGGAGCCAACTAAATTTACAACCCTCTGCAGCTTCTTTCAGTCCTGTGCAGTAGCCCCCCCCCCAATACCAGACAGTGATGCAGCCTGTCAGAATGCTCTCCACAGTACATCCATAGAAGCTTTTGAGTGTATTTGTTGACATACCAAATCTCTTCAAACTCCTAACGAAGTATAGATGCTGCCTTGCCTTCTTTATAACTGCATCGATATGTTGGGACCAGGTTAGATCCTCAGAGATCTTGACACCCAGGAACTTGAATCTGCTCATTTTCTCCACTTCTGATCCCTCTATGAGGATTGGTATGTGAAGAAACTTCTCATTCTCAGTCCTAAACAGCCTACACCTTATTCTGAGACTACAATCCAGGACTCCTCAGCCTGGTGAAACATCCAACATGTAAAATTCTGTTTGTCTCAAAAAGATTTCCTCCCACTCTTCTATCCCCCAGAGAACACAGGCCTGGTCTACTCAAACTTTCCTTATGTAACTAACTTGTACCTCTGGAATTAATCTAGCGAATCTCTGCTGTAGTCTCTCTGACAGGTTTTTTTTTGTGCAAGGAGACCCAAACTATACACTATACTTCAGGTGCAGTCTCACTAAGGCCTCACATAGTTATAGAAGAATACATTTACTCCTGTATTCAAATCTTTTTGCAATAAACACCAACTTACTATTTGCCTTCCTAATCACTTGCTGCACTTGAATATTGGCTTTCAATGCCTTGTGAACAAAGAAACTGCAGCAACATTAACCAATCTCTCATCATTTTAAAATTATGTTTTGTTTTCTTGTGCAATAAGTGATTAACCTCACAAGTTTCCATGTTACATTCCACTTGCCAAATTCTTGCCCATTAACTTAATTTGTCTAAATCTCCTTGAGGCTTCTTTACTTCTTCCTCTTCACTCGCGGTACAACCAAATTTTGTATCTTCAGCAAACTTCAGAATTCAACTTTAAATATTATGAAAGATACTAAGTTCTGTTAACATTTGATTCATTAAAAACAAACACTTACATTTTATCTATTAATGTTTGTCCTATAAAAGATATTGAATTTACTGCTAGCCAGGGGGCATCTTTTGAAGTGTGGAGCATCTTGAGACATTTTAATACAATATAGCAAATTACTCAGTTTGCAATTCAACTGCTTTGAGTTTAAATGGCTCAATTAAATTAATTCATCAAGTAAAATGTTTCCATCATAGATATATAAAAAGTTGCCGAGAGCTGATTAAAAAAAGTGATTTATTTGTATAACTTCAGTTTGGTATTATATGCTCCTCACTATTTTACCTCCCCGCCTAAATGCAGACTGAGTGACCACTTTGTGGGAAGCCTCTGAAATAAAAATAATGACCATGTTCTGGAAATCTAAAAATGTAGGAAACAATCTGCAAGTCCGATGCCATCAGTGGAAAGGGGACTGGGTTAGCATTTCACGTTAAAGACTCTTCATCAGAATTAGGTAAAAGAGAAAGCAAGTTAGATTCTATAGAGAAGGTTGGTGAAGGAATGGACAGGACTGGGAGGGTGAGGTCAAGTTCACAGCAGTTGATGAGACAACTTGTTGATAGGTTAATGAGGGAAGAGAAGGAGATGACCTGCAGCAAGACTGGTCAATTATGACAAACAGCATAAGTGAGTTACCTGAAATTATTGAATATGATGAGTCTGGAAGGCTGCAATATGTTCTGATAGAAGCTGAGGTGCTGTTCCTTAAGCTTATAACAGTAAAAGAGGCCAGAGAATTAAAGTGACATGTAACAGGGTTGCAGCTACCGTCTGAATGCAGGTACATGGCAAAGTAACTATCTTCTCTAATTGGTTTCTTCAAAGTAGAGCAGACTACAATATAACCACCAAATGCACTGGACTAAATTCCAATGAATAATTGTTTTGCATGAAAGGACAGTTTAGGTCCCTGCACTCCTGTGGGTTACATGGGAAGGTACAGTCAGAAAAGGATGGGCTGGTGAAGATGGAAGGCTGATGAGACCTAGGCAGTTTATTTTTACACACGGTAGGTGCTGCCAGTATCTGACAAAGACAAAGGCCAGAATGCAGCCATGCCAGGGCCCCAGCACAATATGGCACAGTTTAGTGGATGCCTTTTTAAAAGCACAGTGTGGTATCTACCTGTGAATAATGGTCATTACTGATATCTGAGCAGAGCAGTTGATCCCAAATATGGATTCCCTCTGCAAACCCTATTTTGGAAAGCATATTCATCAGATACATGTACCATTCTCTCTCAAAGGCCTTCTCGTGGCCCAAGCTGACTAGGCAAATATCCATCAGATAGTGCCCTTGGTGTTGCCTTTTCTGGTACAGGTATCTTCCATACCCTACGAATGCATTGCAGGAATCACCTGAAATCTTTTCCAGTTCATGGGGAGCTTGAAAATGGAGCCAGTTTACAGAATGTTAATAGGCAAACCTTCAAATAAAAAACGAAATAATGTATCTAATACAGCGCTTTCTAATGACAGCCTTTGTGTGATGCTGCATAAAGCAGTGCATAGACCCTGCACATTGAAATTTTATCTACCTCCAGTTTTATAAAGAATATTTGGTCTTATTGCCTCAGGACATTCCTTTTAGTTGGATCATTTCCAATCTCCTGTCCGTTGTAGACACTTTATTCAGACAAATACCCAACTATACATCTTTTAGGCTATAGGCTACACAAAGTATCACCAGAAACTTATAAAGGAGATGGTGAATCTGTGGAGAAGTTCCCCAAGCAGACTGTCTGAATGATTTGATTGAATTTCATTGCCAAAGCGGAAAGACCTTGCTTGGTTGGTTGTGAAAAAGGTTCTCACTGTCAGATGTTTTATACATAGGTCATACTGGCTACACCACAGGCTGCCTTCATGATGGAACTGAGACCACTGTGCATCTTCTTCTAGAATGCGCCTCTGCTAGGAGGATCTGACATTTGCAGAGATTTATCGCAAACAGTTGCATTACAGAGCTACATGGGCTGTTCGCAGGAACACATTTAAACGTCAAAGCAGTAAAAGGTGTTCCGTGATCTGCCTGAAACTCACTGCTATTCCAGAACAAGATACTGTCCACAGTCAAATACTGCAAACTGGCATGGTGTAACACCAGGACTACATGCTAAGTAATGTAATAGAATTGAGTGCAGCCACTGAAAGGGCCCTATAGGGAAGGCCCTCCTGATATTGCACACTAATTAACTGAAATATTTGTTTCTTTTATTATTAATTTTTCATTGCAACACCAACAAATTACATTCAATACAACCATTTGCCAATTACATTTTGACTGTTTAACCCAGCTACCCCCCAACCTTTATCACCATCCCCCCTCCACCCCTCATCCCTCCACCAATCAACTGAATAGTAGTACATACACAGACAAAGCATTCCTATTTTAACAAAAGATCTTTTAAGTTAGATATCAAATTTGTCCACATTATGATTGTGTTTGGTCATGCATCATTTACTCTTGCTGATGAAAGTTCCAGGTAAGAAATGTTCAAAAAGCTCCGAAGCCAGTAAGTATTTGAAATATCATGGGGAGGTTTCCAACGCTGGACTACAATCTTCTCAGCTGCAGTCAGGCCTGCCAGCCAGATTTTGCGTGTTTTTTCCGTAAGGGAAAGGTGGGAGTCATCAATTAGAAGATGTACAGTGGGGTCCATTGGTAATTGTACCCCTGTTAGTTCTATAAGAGTACTGATAACCTTCCCCCACAAATCAAAATCCCCTGGACATTTCCATATACATGTATAAAAGAGCCAATGGCTCCATGGGGGCAAAATGAGCAATAAGGGTCAGGAACCAGTCCCATTTGATGTCTAATTCTCGGTGTTAAATATGCTCTATGACAAAATTTCGAGTGTATATACCGATGACAGGTTTCCCCCGCCATCCAAAGCTGGAGTGTTCCTATGAAACAGTTCGTAAGCCGAAATGTCGAAAAGCGAGGAAGCAATTACCATTTATTTATATGGGAAAATTTTGTGAGCGTTCGCAGACCCAAAAATAACCTACCAAATCATGCCAAATAACACATAAAACCTAAAATAACAGTAACATATAGTAAAAGCAGGAATGATATGATAAATACACAGCCTATATAGAAATACTTTTCTACAATCATTACTGAACTGTTCTCTGTAGCGAAAATCTCACGCAAGCGCCGTCGGCAGAAAATCTCACGCAAGCGCTGTTGGCAAAAACAGCGCACGCGCTCTCCAGTAACCTTTAAGCTATGAAGCTACCAAATCATACCAAATAACACGTAAAAATACACAGCCGATATAAAGTAGAAATAATGTATGTACAGTGTAGTATCACTTACCGGAATTGGTTCAGCGCCGAGCACACTGATGATGGTGTGTTAGACTGAGTCGTCGCAGGTTGGGGTGGTGCAGTGGCCCCCACCCTGCGGGCCGCCGACCGATACATTGCCGCGAAGCACGCAGGGGTCCAGCAGTAGCCGGGAGGCACACAGCACATCTTTAAGATAAAAGCCGAAATAAACATGCTAAACGATTAACAGGTCCCTTTCGGAATGGCAGGCGGTGACCAGTGGGGTACCGCAGGGTTCGGTGCTGGGACCACAGCCGTTTACAATATATATTAATGATTTAGATGAGGGAATTAAAAATAACATTAGCAGATTTGCCGATGACACAAAGCTGGGTAGCAGTGTGAAATGTGAGGAGGATGTAATGACATTGCAGGGTGACTTGGACAGGCTGGGTGAGTGGGCAGATGCAGTTT
Organism: Mobula hypostoma; assembly: GCF_963921235.1. NCBI lineage: Eukaryota > Metazoa > Chordata > Chondrichthyes > Myliobatiformes > Myliobatidae > Mobula > Mobula hypostoma. The sequence continues at coordinate 8,264,896 of NC_086119.1, forward strand.
AATGTGGATAAATGTGAGGTTATCCACTTTGGTGGTAAGAACGGGAAAGCAGATTATTATCTAAATGGTGTCAAGTTAGGAAAAGGGGAAGCACAATGAGATCTAGGTGCTCTTGTACATCAGTCACTGAAAGCAAGCATGCAAGTACAGCAGGCAGTGAAGAAAGCTAATGGCATGCTGGCCTTCAGAACAAGGGGAATTGAGTATAAGAGCAAAGAGGTCCTTCTGCAGCTGTACAGGGCCCTGGTGAGACCACATCTGGAGTACTGTGTGCAGTTTTGGTCTCCAAATTTGAGGAAGGACATACTTGCTATTGAGGGAGTGCAGCGTAGGTTCACAAGGTTAATTCCCGGGATGGCAGGACTGTCATATGTCGAAAGATTGGAGCGACTGGGCTTGTATACTCTGGAATTTAGAAGGCTGAGAGGGGATCTTATTGAAACATATAAGATTATTAAGGGATTGGACACGCTGGAGGCAGGAAGCATGTTCCCGCTGATGGGTGAGTCCAGAACCAGAGGCCACAGTTTAAGAATAAGGGGTAGGCCATTTAGAACGGAATTGAGGAAAAACTTTTTCACCCAGGGAGTGGTGGATATATGGAATGCTCTGCCCCAGAAGGCTGTGGAGGCCAAGTCTCTGGATGCTTTCAAGAAAGAGAAGAATAGAGCTCTTAAAGATAGCAGAAACAAAGGTTATGGGGATAAGGCAGGAACTGGATACTGATTGTGGATGATCAGCCATGATAACAGTGAATGGCGGTGCTGGCTCAAAGGGCCGAATGGTCTACTCCTGCATCTTTTGTCTATTGTCTAATTAATTAGCATGTTTATTTCGGCTTTTTTCTTAAAGATGTGCTGTGTTACTGCTCAATTCTCCGCGAATCGGTACAGTATTTGTCCGCGGCCTGGGTGTTGGGGTGGTGGGACACTGGGGTGTCATCTCGTCGTCTGTTTCCATTAGGGCAGGAAGTTCATCTTCTCCTATGACTGCCCACCTCGATGTCGAAGGTCGAGGTTCGTTGTCTGCTGTGGCTGATGTGGAAGGCTTGGTTGACTGCTGAGCCTTGCGCATTTTTCTATCATACAGTTCTTTGTAAGGACTCAAACCATCTTGCAAATATCCCCTAAACCTACGTACTCTTTCAAAATTAAAGTCGTACTTTATCATTGCAGCAAATATCTCATGCAGTTGCTTCACATTTATTTCGTTACTGCATTCGGTTTCGATTGTTAACCTTTCCTCTTCCAACTGCTTCAGCTCTTCATCTATCAGTTCTTGGTCATGCGATACCAAAACCTCTTCAACATCATCTTCATCAACTTCCACAAGCCAAACTCACTTTGTCCTTACTTTGTTCACCACGATCGAAACGCCTAATTATGTCTAGTTTTAACGCTAAGTGTAACACCCTCAAGAGCTCTTTTAGGCTTTTCCAACACCTCAGAACTCATCTTGCAAACGACTGTTCACAGGTACGAGTTAAAGCAATGCCATTCCGAATCCGGAATCAGAGGAGAGCACACTGATGTTTTTCGCGTGCTGAATTTTTTATTGCGCGCTGATTTTTTTTCGTAACAGTGAAAACACCTTCTGAAAGCGAAAACAGGGTACTAATGTAGGTCTTTCGTAACAGTGAGGTTTTGTAAAGCAAACGTTCGAAAAGTGGGGGCACCTGGATTTGGGTTTTTCGAAGCACCAGCAGCATTATCCCAAATCGCATTCCAGTCTAAGTCTTGTCCCAATTCAGATATGTCCCTGTCCCAAGCTTTCATTCCCGATGTGGGCATATAATTCTGGGAGTTTAATTTGTCATAGATATATGACACTATCTGTCCTGGAGCACTCTGTATCCAACTTAAAATGGGATGGTCCTTTAAATCTGACCCCCAGGGAACGCCGTAGGCTTTACAAGCTGACCTTACTCGAAAGTAGAAGAAAAGAGAATGTTTATCAATATTATATCGAGATATCAGTTCTTGAAAGCTAAGGATAGTACTTGCCCCATTAACATCTTGAAGAGTAGTAATACCTTTATCCTTCCAAGTTCTGTTAATGAATGGTTTCCCCCCAGATAGAAAACGATTATTGTTCCATAATGGAGATGATTTGCACCATACGCTTTTAAATTTTAGGAATTTTTCTGCTGCTCTAAACACTTGTAGTATATGGGTTAAAATTGGACTGTAATACAAATCACATTATTTGGTAGACATACCTATAAGGAGAAAGTCCTTCAACCTTATTGGTGCTATTAGCTCTTGTTCTATATTTTTCCAGGATGAAACTTTATCCTCCTCCATCCAATGGCTGAGACTTTTTAATAAAATGCCCGGTGATACAATTTAAAATTTGGACATGCCAATCCCCCATTCAACTTTTTGAATTGTAGAGCTAGCCATTTTATATTGGGTCTTTTACCATTCCAAACATAGTATCGTAGTAAGGAGTCTAGTTTTTGCCAATATCCTGCTGGACGTGCAAGTGGGATCATTGAGCTGATAAAATTAATGCGGGGTAAGATGTTCATTTTAATGACTGATATACGGGCCGGGATTGATGCTGGCAGGTGTCTCCATCTATTAATATCTTCTTCTATTTTTTTCAGAATTAAAGAGTAATTTGTTTTAGCCACAGATGATAGGGAAGTATTAACTTTAATACCCAAGTAGAGGACTTTGTTTGTAACTTTAAGCTGGGGAGGAAGACACCTTACTTTTATCCCTATTAATCAGCATCAGTGCTGATTTTAACAAATTAACTTTGTATCTTGAAAGAAATCCAAATGCTCCAGTGTTTTTAAAACATAGGGAAGAGTTTGTTAAACATTTGCCATATAAACTAGCGTGTCGTCCGTGTAAAGTGATATTGAATGCGATGTTCTACCTATTATAATAGGGGAGATCTGAGGAGAGTTTCTAATTAAACGTGCAAGTGGTTCAATAGATATAGTAAAAATTAAATGTCGTGTGCCCTATCCTATGTCAAATAACTCTGAGAAACCTCCTCACACACATACCCGGGCTGAAGGATTAGCATACAGCGTTTGAATCATATTGATAAGTTTATCGCCGAACTTAAATTCTTTTAGAACTCTCCAAAGATATAGCCATTCAAGGCGATCAAACACTTTTTCAGCATCTAGAAATAGCAGGTCACAGGCAGGCGGATTTTATGTGTTGCACTCAGTATGTGTAAGAACCGGCGAATATTATCAGATGCGAGACACCCCTTGGTAAAGCCAGTCTGATCTGGGCTAATTATTTTCCCAACTACTGTCTCAAGTCTACTGGCTAAGACTTTGGAAAATATCTTGAGGTCAGCATTTATCAAGGAGATTGGATGGTAATTGGCACACTCCAAGGGGTCCTTACCAGGCTTAGGTATAACTGTGATCAGGGCTGTGTTTAGATCTCAATGGAAAGCGCCATTTCCAAAAGCATAATTTAATGTTTCTAACCATACTGGTCCAAGAATATCCCAAAGTGCTAGGTAAAGTTCCACAGGTATGCCATCTATGCCTGGCGTACGGCCCTTATTTGTAGCTTTAACCACTTTGAGTAGCTCACCCAGTGTAATAGGAGAGTCTAGAGTTTTGGTGTCCTCTAATGACAACGTAGGGAGGTCTAATCCACTAAAAAAATCTGCAAAGTCATTCTCAGAAGGAACTGAGCCATTTATATACAACTCTTAAAAGTAATTCTTGAATGTCTCGTTTATTTCCTCTGTTGAAGATACTACTCCAAGTTTAGCACATCTAATCGCTAGTATAGACCTTTTAGTTTCCTGTTGTTTGAGCATTAGAGCTAAAAGATGGCTCGGTCTGCTGCCTTCTGTGTAATACTTATGTTTGGTTATATGGATCATATACTCTGCCCTCCTTCTCAATAATTCATTTAATTCTGCTTGTTTTGTTTTGAGCTCGTTTTCTTTTGTTATGGTGTATATCCCTTTGAGATTATTTTCCAAAACCTTACATTCTTCTTCTAAGGTGGAAATCTTTTGAAGCCGGCTTTTATGTAGGTGAAACTGAACCATATAGCGTTATTTCGTAAGAAACCCTTGATGGAGGCCCAAATCACTGTCACATCTGAGACACTATCTTTATTTAAATTTATAAATTCTGTCAGTTTTGTTCTCAGTTGTGATAGAAATTCATCGTTTTTTTAGAAGGGTGGAGTTAAACCTCCACCTAGTAGCCTTATTTTTAATTTTGTCATAATTAAAAGTAGATATGACTGGGTTGTGATCAGGCAGATGTCTGGGCAAAAATTCTACTGAGTGTACTAAAGGCAGCAGACCGGAGGATATAAGAACGTAATCTATCCGACAGAAAGTTTTATGTCTTGTGGAGAAGAAGGTATAGTCTTTAGCAGATGGATTATGCACCCTCCACACATCCATTAAAGACAGGTACAGGAGGAAGCTTGAGTGGAAACTCCAGCAGAACAACATGAGAGAGGTCTGGAGGGGGATGAGGACCATCACTGGGTTCCGGCAAACTAGCAACAGAGGAGCTGAAGGCAGTGTGGACAGGGCCAACGAACTTAACCTGTTCTTTAACAGATTTGACACTGTGGTCCCTGCCCATTCCCCCACATGAGCCATCTGTTGTCGGCCCCCAACCAACACATATTCCACTCTCTCCTCCTACCCCTCCTCACAGTCCCCCACCCTGCTCTCATGACTATATCCTTTCCCCACACGAAACCACCACGGTGGGCTTCACAGCTGAACAGGTGAGAAGACAGCTGAAACGTCTCAACCCAAGCAAGTCTGCAGGACCGAATAGTGTCAATACCAAGGTGCTCAAAGCCTGTGCCCCTCAGCTATGTGGAGTACTTCGCCATGTAGTCAACCTGAGCCTGAGGCTCCGGAGGGTTCCTGTACTGTGGAAGACGTCCTGCCTCGTCCCTGTGCCGAAGATGCCGCGCCCCAGCGGCCTCGATGACTACAGACCGGTGGCATTGACCTCTCACATCATGAAGACCCTGGAGAGACTTGTTCTGGAGCTGCTCCGCCCTATGGTCAGGCCAAACTTAGATCCCCTCCAGTTCGCCTACCAGCCCCAACTAGGAGTTGAGGATGCCATCGTCTACCTGCTGAACCATGTCTACGCCCACCTGGACAAGCCAGCGAGCACTGTGAGGGTCATGTTTTTTGACTTCTCCAGTGCGTTCAACACCATCCGCCCTGCTCTGCTGGGGGAGAAGCTGACAGCGATGCAGGTGGATGCTTCCCTGGTGTCATGGATTCTTGATTACCTGACTGGCAGACCACAGTACGTGTGCTTGCAACACTGTGTGTCCGACAGAGTGATCAGCAGCACTGGGGCTCCACAGGGGACTGTCTTGTCTCCCTTTCTCTTCACCATTTACACCTCGGACTTCAACTACTGCACAGAGTCTTGTCATCTTCAGAAGTTTTTGGATGACTCTGCCATAGTTGGATGCATCAGCAAGGGAGATGAGGCTGAGTACAGGGCTACAGTAGGAAACCTTGTCACATGGTGTGAGCAGAATTATCTGCAGTAATGTGAAAAAGACTAAGGAGCTGGTGGTAGACCTGAGCAGAGCTAAGGTACCGGTGACCCGTTTCCATCCAGGGGGTCAGTGTGGACATGGTGGAGGATTACAAATACCTGGGGATACGAATTGACAATAAACTGGACTGGTCAAAGAACATTGAGGCTGTCTACAAGAAAGGTCAGAGCGGTCTCTATTTCCTGAGGAGACTGAGGTCCTTTAACATCTGCCGGACAATGCTGAAGATGTTCTACGAGTCTGTGGTGGCCAGTGCTATCATATTTGCTGTTGTGTGCTGGGGCAGCAGGCTGAGGGTAGCAGACACCAACAGAATCAACAAACTCATTCGTAAGGCCAGTGATGTTGTGGGGATGGAACTGGACTCTCTGACGGTGGTGTCTGAAAAGAGGATGCTGTCTAAGTTGCATGCCATCTTGGACAATGTCTCCCATCCACTACATAATGTACTGGGTGGGCACAGGAGTACATTCAGCCAGAGACTCATTCCACCGAGATGCAACACAGAGCGTCATAGGAAGTCATTCCTGCCTGTGGCCATCAAACTTTACAACTCCTCCCTTGGAAGGTCAGACACCCTGAGCCAAAAGGCTGGTCCTGGACTTATTTCATAATTTACTGGCATAATTTACGTATTACTATTTAACTATTTATGATTCTATTACTATTTATTATCTGTGGTGCAACTGTAACGAAAACCAGTTTCCCCCAGGATCAATAAAGTATGACTATGACTAAATTTAAATCCGTTAGAAAAAGGTTAAGTGCTTTGGAAGCAGATTCTTGAGAGCTTGATATAGTTGAGGAAGATTTATCGAGGTTAACGTTTACCAAAACATTCATGTCTGAACCAACATATAGTTGGTAGTCACTTAACTTCAGTAATTGTGAGGTAACTGAGGGAAAAAAATTCAACCTCAAATATAGTAGGGGCATATAGGCTAATGAATGCAACTTTTTTACGCTGAATGGACGTGCAGCAAAAAGCTAGAAGTCCTTTATTGTCGGCGCCCGTCCTTTCAATTGATACATTAATATTACGCCTCATTACTATCATAACTCCTTTCATACGAGTACCATCAGCTGATGCCACAACGGGTTTATAAAAACAGTCTTGAACCCTGGGTATGTCATTAGGTTTAAGATGTGTTTCCTGTAACAGCGCAATATCTATTTTCTTTCTGCATAAGAAATCTAAAACCTTTGAATGATTGTAGGGAGAGTTTAATCCTCTAACATTAAATGATACAATAGTAAGAATTGCTAATTTATCAGTGTTGCTCATCTTCCCCTAGATCTGTTGTTGTAAGTTGGTGGTGGAGCCCTGAGTTACCCCCTTCCCCCCCTCCCCTTCACCCCTTTACTTTGTAACATCTGTGAGTGTCACTTAGCAATGTCAGACACTGAACACTGACATCAACCGTCCCCCTTTCCAGCACCAACAAATTAGAAGGGCAAAGCAATTCTCATAGACAATCATATCAAAGAGACAAGAAAAAAGAAACCTGGACAAACCCGTTAATCAATATAAGTAAAACCGTTTCTGTCTCAAATATAGTATACAGTAACACATAAACAAGATCCCAACAGCTATCTTGCAAGAAACCGTCGCTTCAATAGACCGTCGCTTAGCGATAGCACCAATGACGTCTTATCTGGTGCCCAGAAATGTAAACAAGTCTACTGGAGGCATAACATTCTAAAGTTAGTCAGAACAACCTGCTGTTTTTTCAGCTTCATTCTTGATGAAGTATTACATTTGAGTATACTGAATATTATCTTAAAACTCTGACCTGCAATAGTCAGAAACAAATTGGCCCCTTAATTAACTAAGTACAAAGGTGCAACGAATGACTTTCCGATAAAAGGATAACCAGAAAACTTCACACCTAGAATGTTAACGCCCGTGCTTGTTAGATTGCGCATACAGGCTAATCCGAGCTCTTAATGCCGTTCCATCTCCTCCCGAGGGGCCTGTGGACTTTGCCCAGGGTCTTCTTCTATATCTCCCAGCACCGATGATTTCAGACCTTCTTTCGCTTCCTCTGCCGAGTTAAACGACATCTTAATGCTCTTGATATTCACTTTCAAAATCCCTGGGTATATGAGGAACGAGTCGATCCCCTTCTGTTGAAGTTTAGCGCTAATCTCCTTGTATCCCTGCAGTTCCTGCATCATGCTGGGGCTGTAGTCGGCAAAGAACTGCAGCTGGGTGTCATCAGGGAGAGTAGGTTTGGCTTTCCTTGCACCCTCCAGGATAGCCTGCCAGTCGGTGTACTGTAGAAGCTTAAAAATCATGGTCCCGCGGTCTTGAGATGTTGTTGGAAAAGATCCTATGTGCTCTATCGATCTCCAATGGAGTGCTGTGGGAATTCTTGAGTGCTGGAATCCAATTAGGCAGCATCTTCTGGAGGTAACCTCTTGGATTGTCGCCCACAGTGCCTGTCAGTAAGTTGACCAGCCGCACATTGTTTCTCCTGGATCTGTCCTCCAAGTTGTTTAGCTTCTTCCATATCTTAGACACCTCCGCAAGACAGGAGTTAGTAACTTTCTCATTCTTGTGTAAGCAAACCTGAATGTTGTCTATTTTATTGAAGACCATGTTAAATTTTTTAGCGTGAATGTCCGCTTGCTCCTTTAACGACCGGAGAATGTTGCCATTCTCTGCCATATGCTTCTGTATGGGGTCAAGAGCCTTTTCCAGCAACTCCTTTAGCATGTGGGCTACCGTTTCTTGCAGCGATTCCATCTCCGTTGCCATTATTTGTTTAATTAGCATAGCTATTTCTTCGGATGAATCACTAGCTTGGTGTCGTCTGCTGGTATCTTGTTTCCTGGTTGAATTTGGATCTTTTTTTGAAGCCATGTCTTTAGTTAGATCTTTCTCCAACTCAACCTTGTATTAAGACCGTCTATGAGCCCTGAAGAACTTGAAAAAGGAGGGTTGTATGTCAGCGCTCAGTGCCGTGCTGCCATCTTGCCTTGTGCCTCACCGGAAGTCCCCAAATATTTGTTAAAAACCAAATGAACCATTTGCTAAAGGGTTATCTACAAATAATAACTGATGACCATCTTGTCCCTAACTTTTTCTTGTTCTAATGTAATCTCAACCTGAAGCATTAACTCTGTTCTTTCCATAGTTGTTTTCTGTTAGTTGAATATTTCTAAGCATTTTCTGTTTTTATTTCAGATTTCTAGGATGTATACAAATTGCTTTTCTGTAATTGTAGTTACTTTCAAACAAGTAAAATAAAGTCAAGTGAAATCCTCCACCAACATCCAACCTGTGTCTGTCCTTATGATTAACAAACGATTAAAATATTTAACTTGAACTACATAGTCAAAGTTATCACATTACTGCAGAATACAGCATTTATTCTATGGCTATCTATTCAGCAAATAGTATCTGACACAAAATATGTCACTGAAACGACTCAGGGTTATAAAAAGAATGTAGTTTTAAATATTAACTTACCCTTTCATGCAATACTCCATAAAGGGAACCGAGATTAACTCTTTCATACACTAAGCGGATTTGATCCAGCTCAGACAACTGGCACACAGCCATCAGCAGCAGCAAGCTTGGGTGTCTAAGGTGACTAAAGGACACAATAAAGGTGAATATTGGCATCAGAAAATCAAAATAAAAAAAAAACACTGGATACACTGGGATTCTAAAGCAATAACAGAAAATGTTGGAAGTTATCAGAATGTTAGGGCGCAACTGCGGGAAGAGAAACAGAACAAATTTCAAGCCAGAGACCCATTGTAAGACCTTAAAAGACAAAAGAATCTGGTAGAGTTAGGGATGGTGGGGCAGGTTGGTATCTATCCATATACTACTAAAATTCTCATGCTTTTGTTTGTCTGTTTGTGACCTCCAATTAGCCCAAACAGTGCATTACAGTGGCACTTTTTTTGACTAAATTGACTTAAAATGTGCTAACTTACAGAATGCATGCACAGTTCAGGGTTACATATTCGTATAAAATTGCTCACTCGTCAATCAACAGGCCCCGCTTTCCACAACCTGAGCTGATTCCAACTTTAATGGAAACCGTGACGCGACACCATGACACATGCACACGGCCAGCCTCAGCAGCGCCTCATGATGCTCACAGCAGCGACACCAACTGCAGTAAAAGGGCAGGGCTATCATGTCCATTTAGGAGAGTGTCAACCACATCATCAAGAAAAATCAGTATCCTGGAGGTTTTGGTGTTACTGCTTTGTATCTTCTATTAAGCATTACTGTAAAAAAAAAATGGACAGCCTAATTATGCCGCGTGGAAAGAGAAGGGGGACATTATGGTCAAGGGATGATGCCAAACGTCGTCGGGAAGTGGCAAGGAGAGGGAGAAAACAAGAATCGGATGAGGCCAGGGCCGTACGACTCCAGGATCAAAGGGCCAGGACAAAAAAGATGAGAGAAGAAGAAACAGAGGAGGAGAGGCATGCACGTCTCCAAAATGACAACAATAGGCACAGAAGGAGGAGAGAACAAGAATCGGATCAGACCAGGGCCGCACAACTCCAGGATCAGAGAGAAAGAACAAATGGTAGAAGAGATGAAGAGACGAAGGATGAAAGGGCTGCGTGTCTCCCAAGTGACAAAAACAGGCAGAGGAGGAGGAGGGAGGAAGAGACAGAGGAGAAAAGGAAAGATCAGCTCGAGAATATGCGGCAAAGAGTAATTATTGCGAGAGTTGCTGAAGATAACAATGGCCGCTTTCGACGACAATACCTTGACAGAGAAAGAGCAAGGCAAAATGCACGACTCGCACAGCATAACATTTCTGTTGATGTTGATATGATAACCAGAGTGTGTCCTCACTGTTGTGCCTTCTTATTCACTGGAAAAGCCGCAAGTTTCTACTGTATGAAGGGAAAGGTCAGGATAGGCAATTTGCAGCCTCTACCTAATGAATTCCTCAATTTATACAGCAGTGATGACCCTATTGCAAACGAGTTCAGGAAGAACATCAGACAATACAATTGCCTCTCCAACAGAATTCCTTGATTCGGTCGAACTCTCTGGATTGCCACCACATAAACTGGAATTGAAGAGGGTATCTCCCATCATTTCAATGAGGAACTTGGTTCCACCAAGACTTTGCAACGGAATGCGAATGATGGTGGAAGAACTGTATGACAATCTCATCGCAGCAAAGATCAACATTGGTGCATTCAAAAATGATATTGTCATGATCCCAAGAATCACTCTCAATTTATCAGAAGGGGAAGATGTCCCTCTTCAGTGGAGCCAGTTCCCGATACAGTCATGCTTTGCTATGACTATACATAAGGCACAAGGCCAAACCATGGAGAATGTGTTGATTTATTTGGAGAAACCAGTATTCCAGCATGGTCAGCTGTATCTGGCTTTAAGCTGGGGAAAAAGAAATAAAAACGTTAGAGTATTCTTGAAGGTTGGCAGATCAACCAGAAATGTTGTCATCAAAAGCATCCTTCATGAAACAAGGAGGAGTTTTGTCTTGCTACGCATCTTTCTTCTTTAATAAACTGAGTTTTTCTTCTTTAATTTCCAAAGCACATCACATCAGACTGCACTACCTTTCTTTCAAAGGGTGCCCCAATGGGTCACCGGGTTGTCTAGTGATAAGATAAAATCAGGGTGATAATGGTGGTGAGCTGTTAACAAGGTTATTTGATCAGAGTGAATGGCAGCTGTCAGAGGATCAGAAAAAAGGATGTGAGAGTTATGAAACGCAGAGTAGGAGGACAGGCCTAGCAGGTTAGGCTGGGTATGTGGTCCACTCTCGAAGAGGAAATAAATTTAAAACTGCACTATTATTACAGATGACTGATTGATACCAACAACCCAAAGTTGTAGAATCAAGCTACTGTATATGAAGTTGTAGAATTCAATACCGAGTACAGAATATGGCAATGTACCCAAATGGAAGGGATGATGATGGATTGCAGACTCAGCCAGTTCCATCATGGGCACCAACCTTCTCACAATTGAGGATTAGCTTAATAGGTAGTGCCTCAAGAAGGCAGCATTCATCATTAAAGACCCTCACCATCCATTCACGCCCTATTCTCAGTACTACCGTCAGGGAAGAGATACAGGAGCCTGAGGATGCATTCTCAACGTTTTCAGGACAGCTTCCTCCACTCCACCAGCAGATTTCTGAATGGTCTAAGAACTTATGAACACTACCTCACTATTTTGCACTCTTTTGAACTATTTATTTACTCTTCATGCATCTTATATAACTTTCAGTATTTTTATGTACTTCATTGTACTACTGCTGCCAAACAAAAAAAATTCACAGCATACTGTATGTCAATGATAATAAGCCTGATTCTGAGGTGCTGTTCCAAATTGCACCTTACTATGCCAGTATAGGAGGCCACAGACCATTAGATCAAAGTGGGGGTGAAATAAAGAATTAAAGTAGCAGCCGACAGGAAATTCAGGGTCACCCTTATGTACTGAAAATAGGTACTCTGCAATGCAATACCCACTTCTTTTGCACACCTTCTGTCACAGCTGAAATTTCTATACCTCAGAACATTGAATGGCCTGTCCTGCCTTTCCCTCAACCACATTTCCATGATTGCAATAATATCATAATCCCATGTGCTGATTCTGCTGAGCAATCTGTTAATATTAGGGAAATTGTAATCCCCTCTATTACAGCTCTCTGTGATTTGTCTGCTGCTGACTTAGGGATGCCTCTTGTATAATCCCAGTTTATTTCTGATAACCATATCACCTCTTTGAAGAGCCTTTTCAAGTCAGCTTCACTCATTATTGTAGTGATAGTTTCCAGTAACTGCAATGGCCCTCCTCTTTTACATCCCTCCCTATAATGCCTGAAACTTCTCCACTCTTGAATGCTGAGTTGCCAGACCTTCCCTTCTATAAAACATGTCCCAGTGACTGCACCACCATTGGAGGGCCTCATCGTTGGTTCCTTAAGGCTGTCATGGTCAGGGGAGATATGGTCAGGGGAGATAGTGAGGATAAGCTCCCACTTCCTATATAAATGCTTCAATCGCATGCGTCTGAAATAGCCACTGACAATCAAATCCAGTTTTATGAGTGATTTAGCTAAGCTCAACAGAACTATTTCTACTGACATGAGAAGGGGCAAAGACAGGTTACTGGCTCCCTAAAACCAGTCACTTTTGACAGATAGGGCTCGTCAGCCATGAATGGCAACTCCTCTAGAAGGAAAACTCTGATCTCAAAGTACCGCTGCCTTGCAGCTATACCCATTCATGGGGAAGGCCTCAGGAGTAAACCCTGAGGAAAAAAATTGGGAGTTAGAGTCCCTGAGGCAATCTTACGTTGAGTTCAGTGCTGGCTGGCAACTCCTGCAATGCTGCTGGTGCCAAACTGCATGGTCAACAGCTTGCTCTCCGTATCGTACGTCCTGGCTTGTGTATCACACAGTCAGTTAAGATGCACATCCATGGTTGACTTTGACTAATGAAGGTCCTCAGTGACTGCAATATCATATTCCCAAGAGCTGACCATAACTCAAAATTCATCAGACTTGAGTTCTGCCCATCTGCAGATGTGTGTATGTGAAAAGCTGCAAGGTGCTACAATCACATTAATTGAAACAAAAAAGAGCAGACTTACTTTCAGTGATTCCACTTTGATGATCATTTGGAAGTAAATGCTATTAGATGTTTCTTTAACACTTTTTTTGGCATCATTGTTCCATGCTGTGGCAAAAAAGGGATCAAATGGGGCAATTTGGAATGGATTCACCCACAAAAATCAGAGAAAAAACTGTTAGGAGGAGAATACACATTCCCAGAATAGTCCAGAAAGAGGCAAAGTTTAAATGTTCTGAGAAACTTCCAAGAAATTGCTGAAATTTTACAACAAATTAGCAAAATTCTGCAGGGATTTAAAAATGAGTTTTATAAAGATTGAATTTTTTGTGTTAACAAACAGCTAGTAAGATTGTCTAAAAGGCATTTCAAAATTAACACATCATTGGAAAGATTTTAGTATTTTTAACAAACTCTTTAGAACTTTCTGCCTGGGTAACTTGCAGCTTTCTATTAAAATCAACTTCCACCTTGGGAAAAAGTCTCCTTGTGCGTCTCATTTCTGGTGGAAAGTTTCAGGCTAATTATCCTCATAATAATTTCCTGAAAACCGATGCTTTGCTAACTTGACTATAATTTCTTCTTTCACATTTCTTAAATAGTATTAGAATCATGTTTATTATCACTGACTTACTGTATGTGCTGTGAAATGTTGTTTTGCAGCAGCTGTACAGTGTAAAGATATAAAATTACTATAAATTACAAAAATATATAAATAGTGCAAAGAAGAGAATAACAAGGTAGCATTCATGAACTGTTCAGAAATATGATGGTGGAGGGTAAAAAGCTGTTTCTGAATCATTAAGTATGAATTTTCAGGCTCCTCACCCTCTTCCCAGACTGCAGTAATGAAAAGAGGGCAGTTCTCGGATGATGAGTGTCCTTAGTGAAGGACGCTGTCTTCTTGAGGTACTGCCTGTTGAAGGTGTCTCTAATGTTGGTGTGCTTATGATAGAGGTGGCTGAGTCTTCAACTCTTTGCAGCCTCTTGTGATGCTCTGCATGGATCCTCTATACCAAGCTGTGAAGCAACCAGTTAGAATGTTCTCCACTAGACATCTATAGAATTTGTAAAAATCTTTGGTAACATACAAAATCTATTCAAACTCCTAATGAAGGGACTGGGCCTGGGATAGATCCTCCCAGGAACTTGAAGCTGTTCACCCTTTCCACCAATGACCCCTTCCTCAATGAAAGTGGTATGTGTTCTCCCAAATTCCCCCTCCTTAAGTCCACAAAGACTTCTTTGGTCTTGCTCTTGCCAATTTATCTCACTCCTGTACATCTACCTTCTGAAATTTTAATATTAATAGTGGAGTCATCTGTGAACTTATAATGGCATTTGAGCTGTGCTTAGTCACGCAATCATGAGAGTAGAGAGATTAGAGCAGCAGGTTATGCACGTATCCTCAAGGTGTGCTAATGTTGACTGCCAGTGAAGATCAACATTGATTGCTGATCACTCTGACAGTGGTCTCCTGATAAGGAACTCAAAGAACCATTTGAGGGAGGCAGAGACCCAGGATTTGAAGCTCTGAAGCCCAAATGGAGTGACTTGCTTAATTTTTCAATCTAAGAGAATAGTTTCTGAATAATGAAAACTATGAGAGATTGCAATTGAGACTTTGGTTATGTTCTCACCCACTTACACAAAAATCTTGGAACGGAAACCATCTAGTCCTGCCTGTCACTTAATGAGGACATTATTTTATTTTATTAACATTACTTTACGTTGGTTTTGAAAAGGTCCTTCTCTTAACATTAAATCTATCCACTTCTACCACAGTAAACTCTAATGTAATTTTCAATATATTTGTAATTCCTTACTTTTCATTTGCATTGCTCCCATTATAAATTTTCAATGACTACACACTTTGAATCAGATCATCCTTTTTCAATACAATACAAGAACAAAAATATTTTTGTTTGTTAGCTTTCTTCTTTTATTTCAAAATTTGTCTTTTGCTCGTCTTCAAATCTATTCTATGCGCTGACTGTGCTACAGTGAATAACATGACTCATGTTATACTCTCTGTATTATAACTCCAAACAAAATTGAATGAAATAAAGTGATGTTCTCTGACAAATTTCTCTTCTGATCAAAAGAAAATAAAATTGGGACTTCTGAACAAGAGCACAGTTTAAAAACAAAACATTATGAAAATTCATTAAATTAGGGGCAACTTTCTCACAGATGTTCTTTCCTCAATTGTTCAGCTGTTCACTTAGTTACTGTGTAACTAATTTCTCTGTTTTGTGCAGATTAAGTGTCCCAGCAACAGTACTCACATTTCAAATACTCAGATTCTCTGCTTTCAGAGAGCTTTCATGAATCAAGAGTATTTTGTTCAGCCTGGAAATGGTGCAATCAAACTTAAAACAAAACAGAAAATCGAAACTTTATTCAGCCTATGTTTTATGTTGTACGTTCTTGTTTATGTTATCCATACGTCATACATTCTGTCCTGTGATCCACTTTACTATTCAGGGTATTAATGAGTTGCATGCTGTAGTCTGTACTACAGTACATTCTTACGAGGGATCCAAAATGAGTACCAAAATGCTGGCCCTGATGGAGAAGTTTCCACTGATAATATCAAAAAAGTGATCATGTTTTTACTGACCTGCTATATTCCTGTTCTGTAATCAGCAAATCAGCCGACAATCGCTTGCTGCAGTTTGGATGTGTAGGAAGATTCATCTGTTTGACTGTGACACGAATTCCATTCCACGTTAAACTTAATCAAAAATAAAATAATCCAAAGATATCTCAAAGTTCAAAATTCAGTAGTCAAAGTTACTGCATAATCAAAGTACATAAATGTCACCATATACAACCCTGAGATTAGTTTTCCTGCAGTCATACTCAGTAAATCCAAGAACCATAGTAGAATCAAAATCTGCATCCAACAGCAAAGGACAACAGACTGTCAGTGATGGGTTCTGTCATGAACTTCATAGCTATATCTATTTTCTCATATGTAGAAGTCTACATAAGTATGTTTTCCTGACCACTTATCACATTTACGCAGAATAAAAATTGAGTATACGAGTTCAGTGGAACCAAAGTAAATGCATTAATTGGCTTCAGGAGTTTTAAAAAAGGAAATGGAAGTTGGCTGTACTTTTGGCTCTGGTTGTTATTTAGTGTACAAATCCATAAAAGGTTCTTAAAGGTGAGGTTAATACATGTTAATACTCATCCAATCAAATAACAAGGAGACAAAAGAGACTGTAAATGCTGTAGTCTGGTGCAAAAAAAGATCTGCTTAAGGAACTCAGTGGGTCAGGCAACGTAGAGGCAGAGGATACTCAGTGTTTCAGGTTGCGACCCTTCAACAAGATTCAGGACCCTATGTCAAATCCTGAGTCCTGATGGAGGATTTCAAACCCAAACATTGATCATCTGTCCGTCTCCATGGATGCTGCCTGACTGCCCGGGTTTCCAATAGTTTGGACTCAGGCATGAAGAATGGTCATAAGTGCAAGGTATCAATCTCTTCAAAGAGGGTACAAAGTTGCAGAAAGCGTTGAGGAAAAATTAGTTCTTGACAATATTATTTACTTGTTTATGAATTACACACTTTTACTGAAAAGAAATATATTAGGACACAAAACTTGTTCGTATTTTATGTACTTGTAAATGACACAATAAAAAGTAACTGTACATCGATCATTCAGATTTTTACCAAAAAGTCATACTTGGTCATTGTCGTGTAAGGGCCAGTTGTATAGGAGAAAGTTGGTTCATCATCTGGCTGCACTAAAGCTTTCTCACTAACAAGTGGGATGGAAGCAAGATAAGCCAACTGTGTGGATCCAAGCACATAGAACTGTAAACACAAGATAAAAACAAGAACTCAGATCACCAGCATAGTAAAAAAAAAAGTAAAAAAGTTTGGTTTTGTAGAGTTCACAAAGAAGGTGCTCCCTCAGAAAATTGAGAAAGACAGTTAGTTTTTTGGTCTCAGAATTTTTAGTGTTACAATTTGTTTACCATTTTTATGGTAGGCTGGAATTAATTGTTGCAATATTTCATATTGAAAATCTGAGCATAACCTAACCATTATTTTTTTTTAATCCTCAAGATACATAGAGGAAAGTAGCAGAAACGGGAAAATCATGGCTTTTTTATCAGAATCAAAAAAATAAAAGACGACCCTTTCAGGTGTTCATCTGTTATAAGTTCTTTTAAGATTTCACTGTTATACCAATCTAAGAAAAAAACTGCCATTATGCTTTTGATATTAAACATAGAACACAGAAATCTACAGCACATTGCAGACCCTTTGGCTCACAATGTTGTGCCAACCACGTAACCTACTCTAGAAACTGTCTAGAATTTCTCTACTGCATAGCTCTCTATTTTACTAAGCTCCGTGTACCTATCTAAGAGTCTCTTAAAAGACCCTATTGTATCCACTTCCATCACCATCATCAATAGTGCATTCCACGCACCCACCACTGTGTGAAAAACTTACCCCTAACATCCCCTCTCTACCTACTTCCAAGCACCTTAAAACTATGCCCCCTTGTGTTAGCATTTCAGCCCTGGGAAAAAGCCTCTGGCTATCGACATGATTAATGCCTGTCATATACACCTATCAGTTCACCTCTCATTCTCTGTCGCTCCAAGGAGAAAAGGCCAAGTTCACTCAACCTATTCTCATAAGGCACGCTCTCCAATCCAGGCAACATCCTTGTAAATCTGGAACAACATTACTAACAAATAATGATCAAAGGAAACCTTTCTCTTCTCAAAACATTCTCTGCCACTGATTTCCATAGCCCACTGTGTGGAAGCAAAAAAAATTAAGTTCATCTTTTCTAGTTGGGAATATGGGAACTGTAATTGCTGTTTTGGGAGTTAGATTCCATAATCAGCTCACAAATACGATTCAAGTTTTAGAAATGCAATATTAAGATTCCACAGCAATCACAATGTTTTAAGGATCAAGTTATTGATATTGCTGTGTGAATTATTAATCAATGAATTTGGTCATATTTTAATTTTAATTGATGTTTATTAGCAAGCTCTGGTAGATCTTAGCAAGAATCGCTAAAGAAAGGGATTGAGTGTTTTCCAAATACTTCATCATCCATTGTTCATCTTAAGACTGAGAAGTGGTAGACACCTGAGAGAAGGTTAATTTACTTTGTGATTGCCACAGAATAATGTAAAACAAAGTGAAAACAGTACAAGTAGCAATTACTAGAAGGATATCATGAACATTTACACATTCCCAACACACACATCCAGGTCTGTATCCATACCTTCCCAAATCCAAAGCATTGAACAGTTTGTGATGAAATGCTTCTGGCTTTAGGATTACTGAGAAACTCTCCATCCTTGATTCTTAAAAGTAAAAAAGATCACATTTTACAATTAGACAATCAATTTAAAATAATGTATTCCATTTATTTTAAGTTGATATGAATGTTTTATATTACAAACATTACATATAGTCTTATATTTCCCCTTAACATAGGTTATTCACCTCACCGAGTCTCTGCTAGGTTTCAGAATATTGCCATCAATCATACTCCTCCATTTAGATTCACTCTCTCACTTCAGCTATCCCCACCAAGACTCTACTATCACCCATTTACGACACAGGTAACTTACAGTTGCCAATTACCTACCAGCTCATCTTTGGAATGTGGGAAGAAATCAGATCGTCTGGAGAAACCCATGGGGGTCACAGGAAGAATGTATGAACTCCACACAGACGGCACAAGATCAGGAATAAACCTTGAAGCTGCAAGACAACAGTGCTAACTCTTCTGCCACTTGCCACCCTTCTTGGAGTAGGGGAGTCGGTTTATGTTTAGCTGTGACAACCCCACTACTCCACACATTCCTTGAGACAAAGTCCTTCAATTTCAACTTTGTAAAGGCTACCTAGTGGCGATAATTGCTCTAGCTATCTTACTTTTATCAGAAATAGTAGAAAACACTTACCTATAGGTTATTTTATTCAGTATGGAAGGATTCCGTATCAGTGATTCTGATGAACTACCAATTTGATGTGAGATACTATAGGCAACTTGTTGGGTGATTTCCTGCATATGTGAAGTGCACCTCTGCATGAACTCTAGGATCTAGATCGCAGAATAATTTGAGAAAATTATAAGCAGAATGTTTTCCATAAGCAAATAATTTACATGCAGCTCAATACATCTGCAAATGCTTCTCAAACATTAATGTTCATATAATTCTTAAGTATGTATCATTTCTGTAATTTTCTTTGAAGATAGGGAAACTCTGCAAAGGAAGTTTAGATGGGCCTAGGGAGCGATTAAGCACATTCCTTGGTGGGAACAAATTGCTCTGTTGGTCATTCAAACATAGAAATCTGAAGAAATACAGAAGAATTTTGTCTAATTGCATTCCTTTCAGATTTTACAACTTCAACACAGTATGTAAACTGATATACAATCAAGCTGTACAAATTCAAATATACGATGCAATTTGATATATTTATAAATAAACCTAAACATGCCTTTAATTTAACAATACACCATTGTTCAACTGGCTATTGGAATGAGAGTGTGGCATTGTGGAAACCAAACGACATCCCAGGGCAGGTAACACTCACAACACGCTGGAGGAACTCAGCAGGTCGGGCAGCATGCGTGGAAACGATCAGTCAACGTTTCGGGCCGGAACCCTTCGTCAGGACTGAAGAGGGAAAGGGCAGAAGCCCTATAAAGAAGGTGAGGGGAGGGTGGGAAGGAGAAGGCTGGAAGGTTCCAGGTGAAAAACCAGTAAGGGGAAAGATAAAGGGGTGGGGGAGGGGAAGCAGGGAAGTGATAGGCAGGGAAGGTGAAGAAGGAATAGGGGAAAACACAATGGGTAGTAGAAGGAGGCGGAACCATGAGGGAGGTGATAGGCAGCTAGGGGAGGGGCAGAATGAAATAGGGATAGGAGAAGGGAGGGTGAGGGAATTACTGGAAGTTGGAGAATTCTATGTTCATACCAAGGGGCTGGAGACTACCTAGACGGTATATGAGGTGTTGCTCCTCCAACCTCCTCATCATGGCAGTAGAGGAGGCCATGTATGGACATATCCGAATGGGAATGTGAAGCAGAATTGAAGTGGGTGGCAGCCGGGAGATCCTGTCTGTTGTGGCGGACGGAGCGGAGGGCAGGTAGGTACTCAGGGTGCGTGGGGCACAACTGGCAGGTGTGTTTACAGACATTTTTAATCTCTCCCTCTCCCAGTGTAGAGTGCCCTCCTGCTTCAAAACATCCTCTACTGGCCCTGTACCTAAAAAGACCAAAGTAACATGTCTGAATGACTGGCATCCTGTCGCACTCACCTCAATAATAAGCAAATGCGAGGCTGGTCAAGGACTACATCTGCAGCATGCTACCACCCACACTGGACCCCCTACAATTTGCCAACCGACACAACCGATCCACAGATGATGCAATAGCCACAGCTCTACACACCATCCTTACATAACTAGAAAAGAAGGATGCTAATGCAAGAATGCTGTTCTTGGACTACAGTACAGCATTCAACACCATAATTCCCTCCAGGCTTAACAAGAAGCTCAGAGACCTCGGCCTTCACCCTGCTTTGTGCAGCTGAATCCTGGGCTTTCTGTCAGATTGCCAGCAGGTGGTAAGAGTGGGCTCCCTCACCTCTGCCCCTCTGATCCTCAACATAGGTGCTCCTCAGGACTGTGTCCAAAGCCCCCTCCTTTACTCTCTGTATTCCAATGACTGTGTTGCCACCCACAGCTCCAATCTGCTAATTAAATATGCTGACAATACTACATTGATTGGCCTAATCTCAAATAATAACGAGGCAGCTACAGAGAAGAAGTCATCACCCTGACACAGTGGTGTCAAGAAAACAACCTCTCCCTCAATGTCGCAAAAACAAAGGAGCTGGTTGTGGACTACAGGAGGAATGGAGACAGGCTAACTCCTATTGACATCAATGGATTTGGGGTTGAGAGGGTGAACAGCTTTAAGTTCCTCAGCATTATCATCACCGAGGATCTCACATGGTCTGTACATATCGGCTGTGTGGTGAAAAAAGCACAACAGCGCCTCTTTCACCTCAGACGGTTGAAGAGTTTGGTATGGATCCCCAAATCCTATGGACTTTCTACAGGGGCACAATTGAGAGCATCCTGACTGGCTGCATCACTGCCTGGTATGGGAACTGTACTTCCCTCAGTCTCAGGACTCTGCAGACAGTGGTGCGGACAGCCCAGTGCATCTGTAGATGTGAACTTCCCACTATTCAGGGCATTTACAGAGACAGATGTGTAAAAAGGGCCCGAAGGATCAATGGGGACCCGAGTCACCCCAACCACAAATTGTTCCAGCTGCTACCATCTGGGAAATGGTACCACAGCATAAAAGTCAGGACCAACAGGCTCCAAGACAGCTTCTTCCACCAGGCCTTCAGACTGATTCAACTGATACAATTGTATTTCTATGCTATATTGACTGTCCTGTTGTACATACTATTTATTGCAAATTACTATAAATTGCACATTGCACAGTTAGCCAGAAATGTAACATAAAAGAGTTTTACTCCTTATGTATGTGAAGAATGTAAGAAATAAAGTCAATTCAATTCAATTGCAGACTGGGTGGCCATTTTACAGAACACCTACTTCGGTCCACTTGCTGCAACTTTAATTCCCCATCCCATTCCCAATCTGGCATACCTACCTGTGGCTTCTTGCACTGGTATAATAGGGTCCAATGTAAGCTTGAGGAACCTCACCTCATCTCCCATCTAGGACATCGCTGCCTTCTGTATTCAAAATTGAACTCAACAACCAAGTTAAGTGCTTTCTTTGTAAAAGAACTGGCTAGGTCGGCTGTCATCATCCATCTGTAACACTGACTTCACTTCTGTCTCATCGGCTCAGTCTGATCTACTGGACACTCATTACTGTTCTGCATTTTGCAGCTTCCTTCTTATCGGCGTTTTCTCTAACTGCCCTCATTAATTTATCAACATAATTATGTTCATGGTAACCCTGGTCTCACCCTATCGGAGATATTGATTTTCCCCTATCCATCTCAATTACAATGGCCCAATGAGTGGCAAGAGCAGAGCACAGCGACCAGATTTCTCACAGGTCAGCGATCCTTGTTTAAAAGTACAGAAGGGACAAGCAGGATGGCCATTGTTGGGAGGAGGCCAGTGGTGAGAAGAGGAGTGTCAGGATTCAGCCCAAACGAGACTTCAGCCCAAAAGAGGCGTTGGCTCTGGGTAAGCTTCTGTTAAGGTTCCTTTTTTTTTTCTCTTACTGCAACTAAGAGTAAATGGCTGTTATGTGTCTTTCATGCCAGATGTTGGAGTCTACATCTGTGTGGTGCATCTGGCTGCAGCTCCTTGAAGACCGTGTTAGGGATCTGAAGCAGCAGCTGAATGACCTTTGGCTTGTACGGAAGAGTAAGGAGATCACTGATCAAAAATATAAGGAAGTAGTCACCCCTAAGTTGCAGGAGGCGAGTAGCTGGGTGACTGTTAAGAGAAATGTAAATGTGAATAGGTAGTTAGTGTAGAGCACCCCTGTGGCCATTCCTCTCAATAATAAGTATATCACTTTGGATACTGTTGTGGGGGATGACCTGCCAGGGGAATGCCATGGTGACCGGATTCCTGGCGCTGAGCATAAATCCGTGGTGTAGAAGGGAAAGAGGGTGTGTGGGGGGGCGGGTGTGGTAGTGATAGGGGACTCAATAGTCAGGGCAACAAATAGGAGATTCTGTGGATATGAATGGGACACCCAGATGGTACATTGTCTCCCAGGAGCCAGGATCAGGGACATCTTAGATCACATCCACATTTTAAAGAGGGAGGGAAGGCAGCCAGATGTCTTGGTACATATTGGTCCAAATTACATAGGAAGGAAAAGCAAAGAGGTCCTGAAAAGAGAATTTAGAGAGCTAGGTAGAAAGTCGAGAAGAAGGACCTCCTAGGTAGTAATTTCTGGATTGCTGCCTGTGCCACGCGCCAGTGGGGGCAGAAACAGAATGATTTGGCAAATTAATGCGTGGCTGAGAAGCTGGTGCAGGGGACAGGGCTTCAGGTTCTTGGATCATTGGGATCTCTTCTGGAGGAGATATGACCTGTTCAAAAGTGACGAGTTGCACCTGAACATGAGGTGAGCCAATTTCTTCATGGGTAGGCTTGTCAGAGCTGTTCGGGAGGGTTTAAACTAATTTGGCAGGGTTGTGGAAACTGGAGTGAAGGAACTCAGGACAGGATGGATGGTAAAAAAGATAGCATGCAGTCAGATTGTCAGGAGGGACAGGCAGATGGTAGGGGATAATTGCAGCCAGCAGGTTTAGTATCATTGCATTAAGGATGCAGAATCAAAAAGGGAGCAAATACAGTACTCAAAAACTGTTATATCTCAATGCACAGAGTATAAGAAATAAGGTGGACGATTTTGTTGCACTATTACAGATTGTCAGGTATGATGTGGTAGCCATCACTGAATCTTGGCTGAAGGATGGTTGTAGTTGGGAGCTGAATGTCCAAAGTTACACATTGTATTGGAGGGATAATGAGTGCAGTGGATAGAGGGGAACAGGTGGATGTCGTATACTTGGATTTCCAGAAGGCATTCGATAAGGTGCCGCACAAGAGACTTAAGTAAGATACAGATGCACGGAGTCAGAGGAAGTGTACCGGCATGGATAGTGGATTGGTTAACCAATAGAAGACAGAGAGTTGGTATAAATGGGTGTTTTTCCGGTTGGCAGTCAGTGGTGAGTGGGGTGCCGCAGGGGTCAGTGCTGGGCCCACAGCTGTTTACCATTTACATTGATGATTTGGAAGAGGGGACTGAGTGTAGCGTAGCAAAATTTGCTGATGACACTAAACTGAGTGGAAAAGCAAATTGTACAGAGGATGTGGAGAGTCTGCAGAGTGATATAGATAGATTAAGTGAGTGGGCCAAGGTCTGGCAGATGGAATACAATGTTGGTAAATGCAAGATCATCCACTTTGGAAGGAATAATAAAAGAGCAGATTATTATTTAAACAGTGAAAGATTGCAGCATGCTGCTGTGCTATGTAAAAATCTGTCCAACTGTATCTTAAATATATTTAATGAAGAAGCCTCAACTGCTTCCCTGGACTTGGGAGTGCTTGTTCATGAATCGCAAGAAGTTGGCTTGCAGGTACAACAGGTTATTAAGAAGGCAAACGGAATGTTGGCCTTCATTGCTAGAAGGATTGAATTCAAGAGCAGGGAGGTCATGCTGCAACTACATAGGGTACTGGTGAGGCTGCACCTGGAGTACTGTGTACAGTTCTGGTCTCCATACTTGAGGACGGATATACTGGCTTTGGAGGTAGTGCGGAGGAGGTTCACCAGGTTGATTCCAGAGATGAAGGGGTTAACCTGTGAGGAGAGATTGAGTCGCCTGGGACTATATTCTCTGGAATTCAGAAGAATGAGAGGGGATTTTATAGAAACATACAAATTTTGAAAGGGATAGATAAGATAGAAGTAGGAAAGTTGTTTCCATTGGTAGGTGAGACTAGAGCTAGGGGACATTGCCTCAAGATTCAGGGGAGGAGTTTTAGGACGGAGATGAGGAGGAACTGTTTTTCCCAGAGTGTGGTGAATCTGTGGAATTCTTTGCCCAGGGAAGCAGTTGAGGCTTCTTCATTAAATATATTTAAGATACAGTTGGACAGATTTTTACATAGTAGGGGAATTAAGGGTTATGGGGAAAAGGCAGGTAGGTGGAGCTGAGTTTACGGACATATCAGCCATGATCTTATTGAATGGTGGGCAGACTCGATGGGCCGGATGGCCTACTCCTGCTCCTATTTCTTATGTTCTTATGGATAGTAAGGTAGTCAGAGAGGGTGCTGGTAAAGAATGGCATCAAATCAATAGAAAAATGTGACATAGGATCAGAAGATGTTTAATCCTTGTGGGTTGATTTAAGAAACTGAAAGGGTAAAAGGATCCTGATGGCAGTTATATATAGGCCTCCCAACAGTAGCTGGGATGTGAGCTACAGATTACAATGGGAAATAGAAAAGGCATGTCAAAAGGGCAATGTTATCATAGTCATGGGAGATTTCAACATGTAGGTTGATTGGGAAAATCAGGTTGGAAATGGATCTCAAATGAGTGAGTTTGTTGAATGCCTACGAGATGGCTTTTTAGAGCAGTTTGTCGTTGAGTCTACTGAGGGATCAGCTATACTGGATTGGGTGCTATGTAATGAACTGGAGGCATTTAGGGAGCTTAAGGTAAAAGAACTCTTATGAGATAGTGATCAAGTTCAACTTGAAATCTGACGTAACAGTACTTCAGTGGAGTAAAGGAAATCAGGAAGGAGGAGAAGATGGCAGCGCGATGCAGCGCGCGCAGCCTCTCCGGTGATGAATAGCTGTAATCTGTCAAGTAGGAGGCCGTGCACAATTCTGATTTGATGGAGGCAGACATGAGAGCACTGAGGAACATCTCGTGAAACTTCTAAAATGCCTGCTTCGCTGCCGCTGCTACTGTGTGATCCGAAATCTCCGGAGGGGAAGGCCCCAAATCCTTGGCTTTGCCTGCTGTTTGGCGGCCGGGGCTGCGGTTGGAGCGCTTGGCAGAGATGGTGTTCAGTGTCGGAGCACTGGTCGGAGGCTCGAAGTTTTCGGACAGACTCAGAATCGGACTGTGGTCGGGTGCTTCCAGGATGCTGCATCGGCAAGTTTGCTGCGCTGGAAGCTCATGGCAGGGAGAGTTTCTTCCTTCTACCATCTGCGTGAGATGTTGGGGCTATCGGGACTTTGAGACTTTTTTTTTTACCGTGCCCATGGCCTGCTCTTATCAAATTACGGTATTGCTTTGCACTGTTGTAACTGTATGTTATAGTTATGTGGTTTTTGTCAGTTTTAGTCTTGGTCTGTCTTGTGTTTCTGTGATATCACACCGGAGGAACATTGTATCATTTTTTAATGCATGCATTTCTAAATGACAATAAACGAGGACTGAGTGTCCTCAATCTAATCTAAAAAAAATCACAGTGGTATGAGGGAGTAGCTAGCCAAAGTTAATTGGAAGGAGATGCTGGCAGGGATGACAGCAGAAAAGCAATAGCGTGAGTTTCTGGGAAAAATGAGGAGGGTGCAGGACAAATGTATTCCAAAATCAAAGAAATACTCAATGGCAAATTGGTACAACCATGGCTGACAAGGAAAGTCAAAGCTAATGTAAAAGCAAAAGAGAGGGCATACAAAGCAAAAATTAGTGGGAAGACAGAGGATTGGGAAGCTTTTAAAACCCTACAGAGAGCAATTAATAGAATCATTAGGAGGGAAAAGATGAAATATGAAAGCAAGCTAGCAAACAATATCAACGTGCATAGTAAAAGCTATCTCAGTATATAAAAAATAAAAAAGAGATAAGGGTGGATATAGGAGCACTAGAAAGTAAGGTTGGAGAAATAATAACGAGGTCAAGGAGATGGCAAATGAACTAAATGAGTATTTCGCATCAGTCTTCACTCTGGAAAACACTAGCAGTGTGCCAGATATTGAAGGGTGTGGGGGAAGAGAAGTGAGTGCAGTTATTATTACAAGGGAGAAGGCGCTCAAAAAGCTGAAATCCTAAGGATACATCTGTCACCCAGACCAGGTGAACTGCACCCCAGGATTCTGAAAGAGGTAGTGGTAAAGATTGTGGAGACATTAGTAATGATTTTTCAAAAATCATTGGACTCTGGCATGGTGCCAGAGGACAGGAACATTACAAATGTTGTTCCACTCTTTAAGAAAGGAGGAAGGCAGCAGAAAGGAAATTATAGACCAGTTAGCCTGATCTCAGTGGTTGGGAAGATATTGGGAGTCATTTGTTAAGGATGAGGTTATGGAGTACTTGGTGACACAGGACAAGATAGAACAAAGTCAGCAAGGTTTCCTTGGAAAGAAATCTTGCCTGATAAACCCGTGGAATTCCTTGAGGAGATGACATGTAAGATAGATAAAGGGGATGCAGTGTGTGTTGTATATTTGGACTTTCAGAAGGCCTTTGACAAGGTGCCACACATGAGACTGCTTACCAAGTTAACAGTCCATGGTATTACAGGGAAGTTATTGGCATGGTTAGAGCATTGGCTGATTGGTAGGAGGCAGCAAGTTGGAATAAAAGTATCCTCTACTGGTTGGCTGCCAGTGACTAATGGTGTTCCGCAGGAGTCAGTGTTGGGATCACTTTTTATGCTGTGTATCAATGATTTAGGTGATGGAATAGATTTGTTGAAAGGTTTGTAGATGATAAAGATTGTAGAGGGGCAGGTAGTGTTGAGGAAACAGGTAGGCTGCAGAAGGACTTAAGGCAGATTAAGAAAATGGGCAAGGAAGTTTGCAGATGATACAAAGATTGTGGAGAGGCAGGTAGTATTGAGGAAACAGGTAGGCTGCAGAAGGACTTAAAGCAGATTAAGAGAATGGGTAAGGAAGTGGCAAATGAAATACAATGTTGGAAAACGCATAGTCATGCACTTTAGTAGTAGAAATAAAGGTACAGACTATTTTCTAAATGGGGAGAAAATCCAAAAATCTGAGATGCAAAGGGACTTGGGAGTCCTTGTGCAGAACACTCTAAAGGTTAACTTGCAGGTAGAATCAGTGGCATGGAAGGCAAATGCAATGTCAGCATTCATTTCAAGAGGTCTAGAATACAAGAGCAGAGATGTGATTCTGAGGCTTTATAAGGCATTGGTGAGGACTCATCTTGAGTATTGTGAACAGTTTTGGGCTCCTCATCTAAGAAAAGATGTGCTGGCACTGGAGAGGATTCAGATGAGGTTCACAAGGATGATTCCCAGAATGATAGGGTTATCATACGAGGAATGTTTGATTGCTCTGGGTCTGTACTCAATGGAACTTAGAAGGATCATAATGAAAGGCCTAGACAGACTAGATGTGGAAATGATGTTTCCCATGGTGCTGGAGACTAGGAAAGAGGGCACAGCCTCAGGACAGAAGGGCGTCTATTTAAAACAGAGATGTGGAGAAATTTCTTAAGTCAGAGGGTGGTGAATTTGTGTAATTTATTACCACAAGCAGCTGTAGAGGCCAGGTTGTTCAGTGTATTTAAGGCAGAGCTTGATAGGTTCTTGATTGGTCATGCATCAAAGGGTACGGGGAGAAGGCTGAGGAGGGAGAAAAAGGATCAGCCATGACTGAATGGCAGAGCAGACTCAATGGGCCAAATGGCCAAATTCTGCTCCCATGTCTTATGGTCTTAATTACATCCCCCTACATCTTAAATCTAACTCTCTTCCCGATTTCTGACAAAGGGCTTTTGATGTGAGATGTCACACCATTTCTTTTTCCATTCATGTTGAGTGTGTCGAGCATTTGATTTATTTCTAAGTTGCAACATCCATAATTTAAAAATTTTGTTTCTAACTCATTTTCATCTGCTTACAGGTTGCCCCTGCAATTACTGGTAATGGGAAATCTGTCCATACAGAATTTATAAATCATTACCCAAAAATATGAGCTACAGAATAAAATTCACTCTCAATGAATTTGTGTGAAAGAAAGTAAATAAACACAAAATTATCTTGTTTCTAACTTACATTTCTGAATGCATGCTTAAATGAAAGTTTCATATTACGGAAATTCATGATATACAGCAGACAATTTTCTAGGAAAGCACCCCCA
Source organism: Mobula hypostoma (assembly GCF_963921235.1). Lineage (NCBI taxonomy): Eukaryota > Metazoa > Chordata > Chondrichthyes > Myliobatiformes > Myliobatidae > Mobula > Mobula hypostoma. The sequence goes on from NC_086119.1 coordinate 8,293,708, forward strand.
CCCCTCCCCAATGTAAAGCACAGTCCATGAGACATAGAAGCAGAATTAGGCCATTCAGCTTATTGAGTCTGCTCCACCATTCCACCATGGCTGATCGCAGATCTCACTCAACCACATACACAGGCCTTAACACCATATCCTTTGGTGTCCTGACCAATTGGGAAACGATCAACTTCTACCTTAAATATACCCACGGACTTGGCAGAGTATTCCACAGATTCACTATTCTCTGGCTGAACAGGTTCCTCATTACCTCTGTTCTGGAAGGTCACTCTTCAATTTTGAGGCTGTGCTCTCTAGTTCTGGATAACTCCACCATAGGAAACATACTCTCCACATCCACCCTATCTAGTCCTTTCAACATTAAGTATGTTTCAATGAGATCCCCCCTGGATTCTTCTAAATTCCAGTGAGTACAGACTCAAAGCTGTCAAATGAGCTCATATGTTAACCCCTTCATTCCCAGAATCATCCTTGTGAACCTCCTCTAGACTCTGTCCAATGACAACACATTCTTTCTGAGATAAGCAGCCCAAAACTGTTGACAAAACTCCACTAATAACACTAATTATAAAGGGTCAGCATTATCTTCTTGCTTTTATATTCTATTCCCCTTGAAATAAATGCCAACATTGTATTTGTCTTCTTTACCAGACTCAATCTGTAAATTAACCTTCTGGGAGTCTTGCATGAGGACTCCCATGTCCCTCTACACCTCTGATGTTTGAACCTTCTCCCCATTTAGAAAATAGTCCGCAACATTGTTGCTTTTACCAAAATGCATTATTGTACATTTCCCAACACTGTATTCCATTTGCCACTTTTTTTGCCCATTTTTCCAATTTGTCTAAGTCCTGCTGCAATTGCATGGCTTCCTTAGCACAACCTACCCCTCCACCTATCTTCATATCATCCAGAAACTTTGCTACAAATCACCTATATTTAGTTTATATGATTACAGGTTTCCTCTACCATCTGAAGGTACAGCTTTCCTATAAAACGGTTCATAAGCCGGAATGGCATAAAGTGAAGAAGAAATTACCATTTATTTATATGGGAAAAATTTGTGAGCGTTCGCAGACCCAAAAAATAACCTACCAAATCATGCCAAATAACACATAAAACCTAAAATAACAGTAACATATAGTAAAAGCAGGAATGATATGATAAATACACAGCCTATATAAAGTAGAAATACTTTTCTACAATCATTGCCGCACTGTCCACCGTAGTGAAAATCTCACACAAGCGCTCTTGGCAGAAACACGGCGCAAGTGCTCTCGGCAGAAACACTCTCTCCAGTAACGTTTAAGCTATGAAGCTGCCAAATCATACCAAATAACACATAAAAATACACAGCCTACATAAAGTAGAAATAATGTATGTACAGTGTAGTATCACTTACCGGAAACAGGAAGACAGTGCCGAGCACACTGATGATGGTGTGTTAGGCTGAGTCATCGGAGGTTGGGGTGGTGCAGTGGTCCCCAAACTCCGGACCGATACCAATCCGCGAAGAGTGCCGTGGTAGCCGGGACACATCCAGCATGTAAATATCGGGCCAGATCAGAGGCGACGCAATCAGCAATCGCCTCTGATCTGGGCCGACACTTACATGCTGGGCGGCACTTAATTAATTAGCTTGTTTGTTTTGGCATTTTTTCTTAAAGATGTGCTGGGTGCGTCCAGGCTACCGCTGCACCCTGCATTCTTCACGGATCAATATCGGTCCGCAGCCCAGAGGTTGGGACCACTGGGGTGGTGGGACACTGAGGTGTCACCTTATCGTCGTCTGTTTCCATAAGGGCAGGCAGCTCATCAGCTTCTATGTCTGCCTGCCTCGATGTCAAAGGTCGAGGTTCGTCATCTGCTGTGGCTGATGTGGAAGGCTTGAAAAGCGACAGTATGCTTGACTGCTTAGCCTCGCGCATTTTTCTATCATACAGTTCTTTGTAAGCACTCAAACCATCCTGCAAATATGCCCTAAACCTACGTATCCTTTCAAAATTAAAGTCATACTTTTCTGCAATCATTGCAGCGAAAAATCTCACGCAGTTGCTTCACGTTCAGTTCCTGGACAACTTCACTTTTGGTCCGTTCACTACTGCATTCGGTTTCTCAACCAAACTCACTTTATCCCTAATTCGTTCACCACGATCGAAACGCTTAATCATGTCTAGTTTTACGCTAAGTGTAACACCCTTATGAGCTCTTTTAGGCTTTTCCAATACCTTAGAACTCATCTTGCAAATGGATGCTCAAAATAAATAGACATAAAACACAGATGCTCACAGGCACGTGTTCAAGCAATGCCAGCTAGAACGCAGTTCCGGGGGAGGAGCTTGGCTGCTTGGGGCGTGCGCTGCCTTTTTTCTAACAGTGAAAACAACTTCTGTTAGCGAAAACAGGTAACTAATGTAGGTCTTTCGTAACAGCGAGGTGTCGTAAAGCCAACCTTCGAAAAGCGGGGGGACACCTGTACTCCTGCAGTCTTTAGCTGAACAGAGCATCATGGGACTTCAGCAGGTCTGAGTGCCCAAGGTAAATCAAAAGGAAATCTAGCAAAGTTCATGCTCTCAATTATTTTGATTGTGCATGCATAAGTATCACAAGAGGGCAAGTTAATGTCTGGCTATTATAACACTGTAATCAAATGAAGGATAGGGCTATTACAAAACATCATAAGATGTCCAAAAGTGCTTTGCTATCAATAACATAATTATGATTCAAAAGTAGAAATGTTTATGTCCTTTAATAGCTTCGAACTGGTGGATCAATCCAATTGAACTTCCAGAGTTTCACTCCAGAAAAAAAACAATTTTCAAATAAGTAATGCTCAAAAAAGCGATGTGCAAATGATTTTCCAGGGAACTATCAATTGTAATGATGTTGGCAATTCCAGTTGATTCAAAATAATGTGCTATAAACTGCAATGAGATAAATAAGCAGGTGAAAAGATAATCACTTTTAAATGATGCTAGTTGAAGGATAGATAATGCCCAGCACACCAAAAACTATTTTTTCTTCTTTAAATACTCTATGGTATGACACAGTAGCAGGGTTCAGTTCCTGCTGCTGTCCTGTAAGGTGTTTGTAAGTTTTCCCCATGACCGTGTGGGTTTCCTCTGTATTCCAGTTTCCTCCCACATTCCAAACTTGTACAGGTTAGGGTTGGTAAGTTATGGGCATGTTATGCTGCCCCCGACATATTCCCAGACTGTGTTAGGTATTGATGCACACAACACATTTCACTGTGTGTTTCAATTACATGTCACAAATAAATAATCTAATCTTTAATGTAAACTTACAGTCAGAGTGTTTGTTTAATACCTCATTTAAAAGATGGGGCTTATGGCAGTACCAAATGCCAAGTTTGGCACTAAAGTGACATCTTAGTTTTTGTGGCTATGACCCTACAATAATCTTAGGGTGCACCAACTTCTGAGTCAAGAGAAGAAAATATTTGTGCTACGGCTATCTAGTCACCAATTAAGTATGAAACCTTAAGGACATCCTTAACAAAATGGTCTACGGTTTTCAGAACACAGAAAGTAGTTTCGACCCTGAAATTTAATCTCTCCAAACAATACAGCAGTCCCTGCAAGGGCAGATAAAAAACAATGTCTTTGCCAGTATCAATATTTAACCTGCTGCAGGATTTACATAACACAATTATTACATCCTCCTTTTTTGGGAAAATGTGCCATGCCTCCAGTGTGGGATGGACTTCAAACTATTAATAATAAAAAACAAATCAGATAGGTAAACTCCACTGCTTCATACCCGAACATTCCTTTCCTTCCCGGCTGACTGTGCCCAGACTTGGGGTAATCTTCCATCTTTATCATTCAAACGCAAATCACCTCCAGCATCCAGTAATTTACTAAGAATCCACTGATTGCATGAGAAAGCTGCTGCATGCACAGGTGTACTCCGGTCGTCACACCGACTAGATAGGATGAATGTTTATTGAAAAAGATTAGGCATTTTTTCTTCCATTCTTCTTTTCTCACACTTTATAAAAACTTCCAAAGTTTTTGATATATAATACTATTTAAACACAAATAGATCTTTTTAAGCATATGGCTTTTAGTCAAGATACTCACTAGTTAGGATCTGCTCCGAACATCAGTAATACATCAACAACTTTGACAAGGTCCAGCAATGCAGCTATGAACAGGGGCGTCTGTCCCAGGCTATTTCTGGTATCAACTGCAACACCTGAAAAAAAAGACATCAAAATTCAAAGACACACATCAGATGCTGCAATAGCACTTAAATTTAATTCAACATATTTATCACTATCTGAGAAATCCATATACTACATTGTGGCAAAATGTGTGAGATACATAATGTAAGTTATGACACTTGACATTAAACGTTCACTGTGGTAATACTCTCAACTCTCCATCTTTGTTACCAGCAGCTTCCTTGTCGAACCCATTCATTCCAAGAAGTATATAATAAGGACCAGTGTGACATAAATACAACAAAAGAACAAATGATGCACTAATAAATTTACAACCCTTATCATGTTCTACACAGATTTTGGCTTTATATATGTATTCATTGCAGCTGGTGTCTCATTTTTTATCCAACTTTCTCATCTTTCTCCTTGTTACATACACCTGTTAGGGTGCATTCTCCAGATACCTTATAAGGTAACTGTAGCCTTCAGCCAGGAGCAGATGTTATCAGGTGGTTCCCAACCTCCACAGAGTGTTCTGACCCTTAACCATGACACTCTCCAGTTGGTGGGCCAGCAGTGGTGGCCACTTGGGGTATTGGAATTCAGAGTTCATTCTCAGTGTTATCTGTAAAAAGTTGGTACATCCTCCCCGTGGAATGATGGGTTTCTTCCAACAGTTGAAAGATGTACCAGTTAGTAGTTTAAATGGTTATAGTAAATTGTCCTGTGATAAGGCATGGATGAAATAGGTGGGTTGCTGGCGGCGCGGCTCAAAGAACTGGAAGGGCCTGTTCCACACTGCATCTTTAAATAAATAAAAATAAATCAGCTGATTGAATGGTGAATGGCCTGATTCTGCTCCTATGTCTTGTGGTTTGTGAAATCAATCTTTCAGAATATTGTTCATCTCTTCTACATTTAAAATACCTCTGTATATACAGTACTTTATTCATAATATGTACAGTGAATATATTCAACAAGTATCTTTATGTTTATTGTATCATCAATTCATCATTCTCTCATAATGCATCAACTGTTTCCTCATGAAGCAATACACTCATGAAGTGCCTGAAAGGTCCCTAAACTATGGTCCTTCATTGCAAAGACCTTTCGGTGACTGTGGCCGAGGGTGATGTTGCCCTTCTTCATGAACCCACAAGAGAAAAATACAGCCCTACTTTATGTCTGAAGATATAATTTCAATAGAAGCAAGAGAGAACTGATATGTACTTTTCAACAAATTTATATTATGCCCTGTTAGGAGCTTTGTGTCTAAAAAGCCAACTAAACTCGTATCTGCGTTGGAGTTGAATAAGGGAGGCGGAGCTTTCTGCTAAGCTCATTAGTGGCCCCTCACGGTAAATAGCGTATTTCCACCCGCCCTTTTTAATGCTCAAATATTATGTTGAATAATAGAACAAAATGTATTTTTCCGCCTTCATTTCCACTAAATATATTTCATTTCGCATACTTGCTTTCTAATGTGGATTCGATGTTAGGTTCGATGGTAAACATTTTCAGCACAATTTACAATAGGAATTTAATTTCTACTTCTAATCTCCCAGGACCGGCGGCATCTTCTGCACCAAAAATTGTTTGAAGAAAGCAACCAACAATCTTATCTAAATTATGTCAATTATTTGAAATTAGTTAATATTTCCAGGTCTGCTTTGAATAAACTCGGAGCTCACCAAACTATCTGAATAATATGTACGTCGTGAGGCAGAGAAATATTCACAGCTCTAGCTATAGCGAAAATGCCAAGAACCCATCAACAGGCGATTTCAACACAAACAGTACAGGTTATAAAAGCACATGAGATATATATAATTAAAATGTAATAAATATTGTAAGTACTCAAGAGGGAATTAGGCACCATATTCCGAGAGAATAGAATTAACATTTTAAATCGATGGCCTTTCATATCATATTTTTAGAATGTAAAAAAAGTTGAACTCATAGTATGTTAATAAAGCTGCGTATAAAAAGCTGGAAGCAAAGCTGGAAGCACTCAACAGGTCAAGCAGGAAACGTAGCGAGAAACGTTGAAGTTTAGCTCACAGATGCCACCTAACGTGCAAAAAGTTTAAAACTCGAAAGGTGGAGCAAATGGTAATAGACTTTCATATTCTAATATTCTTTTTAGAACGTAATAAAAGTTGAACTTGTAGTATTTTAAAAGCTGCATATAAAATGCTGGAAACACTCAGTAGGTCAAGCAGCAAACATGTCGAGAAACCGTAAAAGTTTAACGTGCAGAATATTTTTTTAAAAAGCAAGCCGCATCTTTTCCCTTCCCGTGTTTCCACAAAGTAAATTCAGACAACGTGGTTATACCTTTATATAAATATTAAAACAGAGCAGGAACGTCAAGAAAAACACTGAAATGGAGGGGAAACAAAATCGCACGCCCAATGCCGTGTCATTGCTTTCCCGCAATGCCGTGACTCGGATTCGAACCGAGGTTGCTGCGGCCACAACGCAGAGTACTAACCACTATACGATCACGGCGAGCTACATGGGCGCTATGCACAGGGCCAAAAAATTATTCTCAAGTGTACTATCATTCTCGTGTACATTTTACTCAATAGACAGTTACCATCATTATGACTAAAGTTCAAAATACAGAGTAAATTTTATTTTCTAAGTGCACATATGTCACGACATAAATCTCTGGGATTCATTTTCTTGGGACATTTACAGTAAATACAAGAAACACAATGGAATCAGTGAAAGACTGCACCCAACAACCAATGTGCGAAGAACAAACTAAAAATGCAAAAAGAGAAAAAATAAATAATTAATAAATAACCAATAAATATCGTTAAATGAGGTGAAGACGCTTTAAAAGTGAGCCCATAGGCTGTGGGAACAGTTCAGTGATGGGCTCTTAAAGTTATGTCCCCTGGTTGAAGAGCCTGATGGTTAGAGGGATAATAACTGTTCCTGAATCTGGTGGTATGGGTCATAAAGCTCATGTACTTTCCTCCTGATGGCAGCAGCAAGATCAGACCATGAGATGGATGGTGGGTGCCCTTGATGATGGATGCTGCTTTCCTGCGACAGCGCTCCATGTAGAGGCGGTCAGTGGTGGGGAGGGCTTTATCTGTGATGGACTGGACACATTCACTACATTTTGTAGGTTTTTCTATACATAGACATTGGTGTTTCCATACCAGGCCGTGATGTGACCAATACTCCTCAACAAATATCTATAGGAAGTTTGTCAATGTTTTAGATGACATGCCAAATCTTCGCAAACTTCTAGGGAAGTGCAGGCACTGCCCATACTTTTTTTGTAATGACATTTACCTGGTGGACCCAGAACAGATCCTCTGAAATTATAACACTGAGGAATTTAAAGTTGCTGACTCTCTCCACCTCTGATTCCCCTATGAGGACTAGCTCATGACCTCTGATTTTCTCCTGCTGAAGTCAATAATCATCCAAGAGGACCACAACTTTGTTACCGTTTGGAGGCTTGCGTGCTTCAATGACCTGGAGAGTTATGCTGGTTGGAGTCGGGGCCGTTTTTTTTGACCCTTGTTAGGGTCCCCCATGGCAAAGAGGTCAAAGGGTAGATGCCAGACTAAAAGTGGTCCTTCAGGTTTGGAGTTCAGCTCAGGGCTAACAACCTTGAGTGGTCAAACAAAACTGTTATGAAAACAGTAATGAAGAATCCTTCTACACCTGTGTGTGTTGGTATTCCCTGAACCACACGTGGAGCTAATAGAGAGCATGGCCAAGGACAGACAGAAATGAAGGACTTTCATTGCTGCCCTAAATGCCAGCAGGCGTAATGAGCAGTAAGCAAGTAAGAAGTCAATAATCACCTCCTTGGTCCTCCTGACATTTGAGTGAGAAGTTGTTGGTATGGCACCACTCAGCCAAATTTTTAATCTCCCTCCTATATGCTGATTTGTCACCAATAAAATATACCACAATCCTTAAAGTTTCCAGTCCAGCCAACAATAATTTGTACTTGCAACACTCACAACACGTTGGAGGAACTCAGCAGGTCGGGCAGCATCCATGGAAACGATCAGTCAATGTTTCAGGCCGGAACCCTTCGTCACAATCTCCATCAGCACAGGAGCACCACAGGGATGTGTGCTTAGCCCCCTACTCTACTCACTTTACACCTGGGGCTGTGTGACTACGTACAGCTCCACCACCATATACAAGTTTGCTGATGACACCACTGTGTGAGCCGTATCAAAGGTGCTGATAAATCAGCATACAGGAGGGAGATTGAAAATTTGCCTGTTTGGTGTAATAACAACAACCTCTCACTCAATGTCAATAAGACTAAGGAAATGATTGTAGAATTCAGGATAGGGAAACCAGAGATCCATGATCCAGTACTCATAGGAGGATCTAAGATGAAGAGTGTCAGTAACTTTAAATTCCTGGGTGTCATTATCTCAAGAGGATCTCTCCTGGACCCATCATATAAATATAATTGCAAAGAAAGCACAAACACCTCTACTTGTTCAGGAGTCTATGGAGATTTGGCATATCATCAAACCCTTGGCAAACTTCTATAGATGTGTGGTGGAAAGTGTAGTGACTGGCTGCATTACAGCCTGGTATGGGAACACCAATGCCTTTGAGAGGAAAGTCCTACAAAAAGTAGAAGATTTGGCCCAGTACATCACAGGTAAAACCCTCCCAATCACTGAGCATATCAACATGTAATGTTGCCGTAGCAAAACAGCATCCATCATCAAAGAGACATCGGAGTCTCTCTTCCTGCCATTAGAGACATTTACACCACACGCTGCATCCGTAAAGCAAACAGCATTATGAAGGACTCTACGCACCCCTCATACAAACTCTTCTCCCTCCGGCCATCTGGCAAAAGGCACCGAAGTATTTGGGCTCTCACGACCAGACTATGTAACAATTTCTTCCCCCAAGTCATCAGACTCCTCAATACCCAGAGCCTGGATTGATACCAACCTACTGCCCTCTACTGTGCATATTGTCTTGTTTATTATTTATTGTAATGCCTGCACTGTTTTGTGCACTTTATGCAGTTCTTGGTAGGTCTGTCGTCCTGACAAAGGGTCTCGGCCCGAAAAGTCGACTGTACCTCTTCCTAGAGATGCTGCCTGGCCTGCTGCGTTCACCAGCAACTTTTATGTGTGTTGCAGGTCTGTAGTCTAGTGTAGTTTTGTGTTGTTTTACATAGTTCAATGTAGTTTTTGTATTGTTCACGGAGGTCCTGAAAAACGTTGTCTTGTTTTTACTGTGTACTGTACCAGTAGTTATGGTCGAAATGACAATAAAAAGTGAGTTGACCTGACTTGACTTGATCAAAGATCCTCATCACCTAGGCCAAGCTCTTTCCTCACCACTGTCATCAGATAGGAGGTACAAGTACCTCAGAACTCACACCACCAAGAACAATTATTACCCCTCAACCATCAGGCTCTTGAACAAAAGGGGATAAAAATAACTACTTGTGTAACACACACAAAATGCTGGTAGAAATCAGCAGGCCAGGCAGTATCCATGCAAGAGTACAGTTGATGTTTTGGGCTGAGACCCTTCAGCAGGACTGGAGAAGAAAGATGGAGAGTCAGAGCTAGAATGTAGATGGAGGAGAGGAAGAAACACAAGGTAATAGGTGAAACTGGGAGGGGGGAAGTATAGAGCTGGGAAGTTGATTGGTGAAAGAGATACAGGGCTGGAGAAGGAGAATCTAATAGAAGACAGAAGGCCATGGAAAAAGAAAAAGGGGGAGAAGCACCAGAGGAAGGCAACAGGCAGGCAAGGAGATAAGGTGAGAGAGGAAAAAGCAGATGTGGAATAGAGAAGGGGACGGGCATTACTGAAAGTGTAAGAAAGTAATGTTCATGCCATCAGGAGGCTACCCAGATGGTACCTAAATTGTTGCTCCTCCAACCTGAGTATGGCCTCATCATGACAGTAGAGGAGGCCATAGGACACGTCAGAATGGGAATGGGAAGTGGAATTAAAATGGTTGGCCACTGGGAGATCCCATTTTTTGTAGTGGACAGAGCGTAGGTGCTCAGCGAAGCGGTCTCCCAATCTACTTCAGGTCTCAGCGATAATACAAGAGGCCTCACTGTGAGCTCCGGGTACAATAGGTAATATCAACAGATTCACAGGTGAAGTGTCGCCTCAACTGGAAGGACTGTTTTGAGGACTGAATAGTAATGAGGGAGGAGCTATAGGGGCAGGCGTAGCACTTCTTCCATTTGCAAGGATAAGTGCCAGGAAGGAGATCAGTGGGAAGGGATGAATGGACAAAGGTAGCGATCCCTGCAGAAAGCAGACAGTGGGGGGGGAGGGTGGTGGTGAGAGAGAGTAGGGAAAGATGTGCTTGGCAGTGGGATCCCATTGGAGATGGTGGAAGTTGCTGAGTTAATGTGCTGGATCCAGAGGGTGGTGGGGTAGTAGGTGAGGACAAAAGGAAGTGTGTTGCTTGGATTTCCATCTGGCATAGCTTGCATATTGTTGCTTGATTGTTTGTGGTTTTTGTATTGCTATATTTATGCTCTATTCTTGGTTGGTGCAGCTGTAACGAAACCCAATTTCCCTCGGGATCAATAAAGTATGTCTATCTATCTATCTATTTACAGCATCTTCAGATTTTCTCTTGTTTGTAACTACACTCATTCTATTTCTGGTGTTCTCATAACTGATGGAACACAAACAAAATGCTGGAGGAACTCAGCAGGCCAGGCAGCATTGATGGAAAAAATTCAGTCGATGTTTCAGGCTGAAACTCTTCTCACTTTAAGGACTCTTTACCTTGTTATTTCATGCTCTTGTTATTTATTGCTATTTATATTTATATTTGCATTTGCACAGTTTGTTGTTCATTGATCCTGTTTACAGTTACTGTTCTATAGATTTGTTAAGTATGCCTGTGATTTTCTGCTTAATATTTTCAAAGGTTTTGGACTTTACAAAATTGTTCACACAGTTTAGAGGCCAGTATGTGTGACCCCACTGCATAAGATACCAACCTATTAACCTAATACAAAGTAGATTCCAGCATTTTTTGAAGACCTTGAAGAGAGCCAATAGATGTGGTGTGGTCTCACAAAGAGATTAGTCAACAAAAGTAGAGTACATAGAACTGGAATAGTATACTGGCATGGACTGAGAAAGTGCAGAGTGGGAATAATGAGACATCTTTCAAATTGGCAGACTGAGGTATTGCATGGAATGGTACTTGTGGATAATTCACCTATTAATTCACCATATAATTTACATTTTCTAACATGTTATACTATAGTAAATTTACACAGTTAAACTGGCAAATTTAAAGAAAGCACAGGAAAAGGGGCCAAAGTGAATCGTAGGGAAGCATTTCAAAAGGAACACTGCTACAAGGACCCAATTAATTTAAAATAGACATGTAAAGGGATCCAGTGAATTTAAAGAAACTAAGGGAAACAGAAACAGATAAACCAGATACTAAGCCATCAGGATTTCCAAACAATAGGACAGTGGATTATCAGAGTTTCACTGTATTAAGGAATTTCAGGAGATTGCTGGAAATTAGAGATATAAGATTAGCTATGACCTCAATGAATGATGGAATGGGCAAGATGGCTGATTTCTGCCCCTGATTCCTATGTTCATATAAACCTTTGTGATTCATCATAACATGGTTCACTAGACTTTGCCAAAGTCAGTGTTGATAAGACAGGGACTAAGACACCAGCTAAAATCATGCACAGCCAAAAAAAGCACTGTTTAGTTATATACTGCCACTAGGAAAATAATATTTCTATTATATTTATAATAAATTGTACGATTAAACCCCCGATGAGTAGGGAAAAAATCAGACCCATTGCCGTGTCATTGCTTATCCGCAATGCCGTGACTCGGATTCGAACCGAGGTTGCTGCGGCCACAACGCAGAGTACTAACCACTATACGATCACGGCGAGCTACATGGGCGCTGACGAACAATACTTGCAAATAGCCTTAACTAGACAATATGATCACGTAGGGAATGCATCCAAACAAACATTTTTCGACGCTAACACTCCGCAGGGTAACGGCACTCGACTGAGATTATTTGTTGCTACTGTGACTGCTGGGAAGCATAAAGCGCACAAGAGGGCCTATTTGTAAATTTTTTAAAACACTAGTTTTCTGCATTGTCTCGACAAAATAGAATAAGTCACTTCCAGTCACATCATTGCAAGAACTTTTTTTAGCCAATCGTAACTTGGTGAGTTTAATCATTAAGTTAAACAAGAAATATGCTCATGACTGAATCGTCAACCTCTTTAAAACTACGTGAAGTAATTCTATGTTAACTGCAAAGCTCAACTTTTAAAAAGCGTAAGTAAGACCAGGTTAATAAGATTCCAACCTATTTGTTTTCCTGCTGCCTTGTACGGTTTCACATATTATGCCTGGTAAGAGAGACAGGACCCAATTAATTTAATACGTTTGTATTTTCTTTTGTTTCCCCCGCCTGCAAAACAGAACCCTTTAAAAAAAACTCATCTCCAGGCGTGAATGAGACCTCCATGCGGTGCTGCCTTGCTTCTTCACGGAACACCAGCATTTGATGAAGTACAATTGCAAGGGAAAAGAAGCGCCACCTGCTTTAACTTTGCCTAACAGTTCTGATGAGAGCCGCTAAACTGAAATTGCTTGTTACTCTGTCTATAAAATTGTCAGATCAACAGGCAAGGTCTTTCTTTTTGGAATAAAGGTGCCAAGCTTTGAAAAAACGAGTATTTTACCATATTGCAACAGTGTTGGCTCGCTAAGTACAGCACATTGCAAGGCGACAGAGCCTATGTAGTTCAAGGCGGCCACCACAAACCAAGAAGGCATAGACCTCGAGATATATGCCTTATCTGTCTCCGGCTATATCTGTAAGTGTGTAGAGGATGTTGATACTTCAAGAACAGTCATCTCTAAGGCCCAACCAGAAGCCTTGGCTGAAAGCAGAGGTGCGCTTCCTACTTAAGCCAAGTACGCTGTCTTTTTTTGGATTAGAACAGGTCTCGGAGCAACCAGGAGAAACCTCACCTTAGGCACCAATAGGGCAAATACTGCTTACGCACAAAGAAAACATGAACATCTAACCGCGATCCCCAGCGTATGCAGCTGGGCATTAAGGGCATTGCTGACTACTCAAGGAAAAACTGTATCAATGCCATCTGTACCTGTGAGATCTCCTTCCCTAATGCTCTGAACAACTTTTATATATGCTTCAAGGCATACAGCACCACCTCAGCTATGGAAGTTACCCCCTGCCAGGATTCTTTGTCTACATAATTCATTATGGTCATGTGTAAAGGTATGTAAATGGCATACATCATTATGCCACTATGTCAAATGTGTGCCCATCGTTAAAGTAAAAATGAAACTAAGTCAAACAACAGAAAATCTGCAGATGCTGGAAACTCAAACAATATACACAAAATGCTGGAGGAACACAGCAGGCCAGGCAGCATCTATGGAAAAAAGCAGTCGATGTTTTGGGCCAAAACTCTTCAGCAGGACTAAGAAACTAGGACAAATTATTTCAGGATCCATGTTTTCCCTTCAAGTTGTTTCATGTTTTGGAGTTAATAAAACATAACAGTTGTGATGAGCAAGTTTTAAATAAATCTGAGACAACAACCTAACTGTTGAAGCGCAGCAAGACTTTCAAGTTAAAAAAAGGACAGAAAACTGACGAATTCACATGTTCATAAACAGTGACTACTGGGTGATAATAATCATAAATTTTTAAAAAAGCAGTAATGGCTGGCAACATCAGAAAGATAGACACATTTGTTCACACAAAAGGTAACTGGATATTGTAAACTCAGTGAATTGAGCAGTATTTTAAAGCAAATGAAATAGCCAATGAAAAGCAAGTGCCAGTTTTGCCGAGTGCATTGGGTGATATTATGAAAGTAAAGCAGGAACATTTGGAACCAAAACTGTTGTTGATTGTAGAATGTTTTAGGTTTCATAAGTGGAATCAAAAGGAAGGGGAGTCCATTTGGTTTACGTGGCTGAATTGAAGACATTGTCTGAGCATTATCAGTTCAATGATGGTCTCAATGATGCACTGAGAGATTGTTTAGTTTGTGGAATCTTACAAAAAAACATTCAAACTGGCTCCTAACTGAAGCACACCGAGTTACAGTCAAAAACAGTTACCGTATTTTTCCAAAGCAGCTAGGCTGATCAATGCCTCTACCCACTAAGTCATCCCACCACCATTTTATCAGTTCCTGTCAGTCACCTTATTTACAGACACTCGTGAGCCTAGCGTCACTTTATGGACATACAATCAAAGTATATAAGCTATCTTATGTATTTATATTTATTGTTTTTTATTATAGTGTTCTTTATCTTATTGTGTTTTTTGTGCTGCATTAGATCCACAGTAACAATTATTTCCTTCTCCTTTACACTTGTGTACTGGAAATAACATAAAGTAATTTTGAAGGTCAAATAAAGGTTTTTTTTTCAAGATGGCAGCCTATCAACGCAGAAATAAAAACAAAAAGAAATGCTTAGCTGGTCTAGCAACTTATGTAGAAAGAGAAAACAACTTTTCAACTCTGAACCTGATTTCTTGTTTTGCTGTTTTGTTTTCCATTTTCACACAAAACTCCATTCAGCCCACGACATATCAAAGTAAAATCTGTCAAAGTGGTTGGTTGATAAAACTATATCGCAATTGGTTTATATGCTCTTTTAAGAATGTGTATAGTCTGGCATATTGACACTTGCAAGGAAAAATTCAATTATCTCCAGCAGCCTGAACTCTGGGTTTCGGAGCTGGAGAGGCAGCTTGCAGTCACCACAACACGCCTGCAAAACTGATGGCTTTGTCTTGGCATAATTAACAATAAGAGTGTGCCATAATTTATAAGTGTGCAGAGGAAATGGGTATAACGAGACAGAAAGGCACTGCAGATATTGGAATCTGGAGGAATAATCTGTCTGAAGAACTCAGCAGGATGCACACTTCTGTGGGAGGGAAGGAATTGTTGATGTTTTGGGTTGAAACCCTGTATCAGGACTGACAGTGGAGAGATGAGTTGCCAGTATAAAGAAGTGAAAGGGATATCAAAAAAGGAATCCAATGTAATTGGTAAGGTGGAGTTGGAAGACAGTGGTAGGTGAACGATAGGTGGAGACAGACAGAGATGATGAAAAGAGGAAGAAAGGCAGATAGAGCAAGCTGGGGAGTGTGGAGATAGGAGATGGCTGCAGGAGGGAGATGAGCAGGAATACAAAGCACTACCACTTTCTAGCACGGGAATGAAGCACAATTTCTTCACTCAGAGGGTGGTGAATCTTATGAATATTTTGCCCTAAAGGATTTTAAGCTCAGTCATTGAATGCATTTGAAACAGAGATCAGCAAAAATCTGGATATTTGAAGAAGCAATGGAATCAGCTTTATTTTCACAGTTTAATATAACGTAAAATTTGTTGTTTTGCAGTTGCCACACAATGTAAAGACATAAAACATAATTATTACTATGCAGGGATTAAACAAAGAGTACTACATAGGGATAAGGCAGAAAAATGGTGCTGTGGTAGATGAGCCAGGATCTTACTGAATTGTGAAGTATACTCCCAGGCTAAATGGGCGTATGTTTGAGAAGAAATCTTCCCCTCTTTTCTTAAATTGACAACAAAAACTCATTAGCCTTTATCTTATAGAGAGTGCAAGGCTTCCTGAGAAAGTCTCCATAAACATACTTCTCTAAAGAGTGCTTTTCTTCCACACAGCATCCCACCCAGCAACATGGGACCTTTTTAGGTGCATGACTCTTTCGCCAATTATTGTTAATAAAACATGCAAAAACAATTTTCAGTATACTTCCAATAAATAATACATGTTATAAATCTTATTTATACACACACATTCTATATATATATATATCTCAACAGAACAATACAAAGAAATCTGTAAGAATAAAGTGATTGTTCTGGACCAGTCTGAATAAGAAGTATGAGACAGGTTACTCCATTCTGACTCATAACTAAGTAAAAGCTTTGTCAAATCTCTTAATAATAGTAGATCACCAACTATACGGATGATATTTTGCTCTTTTTGGTTTGAGAAGAATTACAATGACCTACCTATTTGAAAATATACAGACATGAAGTGCAATAAATATTAATAAAATGCATACTTGCACAAATGCTGCATTGCAAGTTATAAAGAATGAATCTACCTATGAAATTATGATACCAATAACCAGATGAACTAACACATTAAGTAAATTTCATGGGTGTCAATACAGTGGCAAATTGGATTAAAAATTGGTTATGTGGGAGAAATTAAAAGGTAATCATTAACATCAATTTTAGTGATTGGAAGATTTTTGCACAGTGGAATTCTGCAAGATCTAGTTTTGGGATAGTTTGTTTATTATGATATGGATGTTTTGGACTTAATATAAGTGCTATAATGAACAGGTTTACTGATAATACAAAAATTGTCAGTGTGGTGGACAATGGGAAAGAAAATTCAAAGCTACGAGAACAATAAACTTCTTTTATGGGGACAAATTTGAATTCAGTCCAGACGTGAAATAATGGAACATATAACAGTTAAGGCCCTTTGGACCATAATGTTCTGCTGACCTTTCAGCATATTCAAAGATCATGTTAAAACTTCCCTCCTACATAGCCCGTAACCCTCCATTTTTCTTTCATGCATCTACCTAGCTAAATATCTCTGAAATGTCCCTAATGTATCAGTCTCTACCACTGCTATGCTCCCAGCTGTGTATTTCTGGCACTTACCACTCTCTGTGTAAAAACCTACTTCTGACATCTTCCCTAAACTTTCCTCCACTCATCATCAAATTATGTCTTTTGCTATTAGCCACTGCCATCCTGGGGAAAAGGCGCCGGCGTACCCTTTTATCTATGCCTCATAATCTTATACACCTCTATCAAATTGCCTCATCCTCCTTTGCTCCAAGGAGAAAAGCCCTAGTTCATTCAACCTTTCCTCATAAGACATGTTCTCTAATCTAGGCAGCATTCTAGAAAATCTCCTCTGCACCTTCCACATCCTTCCTATAATGAAGTGACCAGAAATGAACGTAATACAATTACCAGAGTTTTATAAAGCTGCAGCATTACCTCAGGGCTCTTGAACTCAACACCCTGACTAATGAAGGCAAAATCACCATACATCTTCGTAAGAATCCTGTCAACTTGAGAGGCAACTTCGAGGGATCTATGGACATGGATCTCAAGAGTCCCCTGTTCCTCCACACTGCTAAGAATCTTGACACTACTCTTGTTCTCTGCCTTCAAGTTCATCTTTCCAAAGTGTTTCACTTCACACCTTTCCAGAATGAATACGATCTGCCACCTCTCAGCCAGTTCTGCATCTGCCTGTGTTCGTTGCATTCTATGACATCTGTAAAGACGGTGGCATCACCTCAATTCCCTCCCTCACCAGTAACAAGGGGGGCAGCTGAGGAATTAGAGGCTTATTTTAAGAAATGAATTACTTATTATCAGCATTTGATCCCCAGTGCCTCATAATTGATTACAATGATCGCATAATCACCTCATCCCTTGCTAACCCACTGTTCTTAGACTTTGCTTGAAGCATGCTATAGTTGTTGAAAAGCAATGTGACACTTCTGTATCTGGCATATCATGAGAAATCTGGACTGAAGAAATCGAAATGCATGGTTCATACAACATTTTATTATTCATTGCTAAACCTGGAAAGCCCCATACAATTGGAGAAGAACTGATTCTGCCAGCAGCTTGGGAGGTTCTGACCACCAGAGCAAATAATTAAAGTGATTTTGCTCAGCAACTACTCTGTTAGAAGATTAATCTAGTTTTTATTTTAGATTATTAGTATGTTGTGTTCGCTCACCTCGCCATAACACAGTATATGCAGTTTTTTTTTAATCCCTTTACCTATTTCTCTATATTATATTAAGAGTATTTTCCCATAACCAATTAACCTGTAGAACAGCACTCTGGGATGTAAACTGGAGAAGTGGGGAAAACCCATTGCAGTCACAAGAAGAATATGCTAACACAACACAGACAGTACTGAAACTGTGACACTGCTTTGTGACACTGAACAGCCTTCTCTCTATAAATACTCCCTAAACTGCTAGGGATCCGCATTTTTCATTTTACTTCAGATTTCTAGCATCTGCACTTTTTGCTTTTAAATTACAAAATTAATTCACTTTTAATTAACATTTATACTAGTGATAAACAGTAGTCTGTAAATTTCTTTCTGAAAAAACAGTATCAGATTTTGTGCTTGGAAAAAAACTTAAATATCATGTTCTGAGGATTGAAACAGAAATAATTTCCTCATCTTTTCAGTGGAAAAATGTCAGGAACACAGATCTGTTTCTATGGTATACTATTTTGAATATATAATGTTAATCAAGTATAGATAATAAAGAATAATTAGATATGAGGGTACATAGCTATTTACAGAAACGCTTTCTAAGGCCAGGTCTAAATTGAATAAATGCATACAGCAAATCCAAAGCCAAACCTAACCTAATACAAAATCCTCAAATGCAAGATTCCCACCTTTCAGTAGAACTTTTTTCACCTTGGTGTGGCTACCCTCTCTCACAAACTGATGTAACTGTGACCCTGAGGCATCAGCCTTCACTGTTCCAAGTTGCACAGGGCAGGGCAGTGGAAGTGGCACCAGGTGTGACATCCTAAAACAAGGAAAATACAGGTTAAGATTTCAGTGTAAAATCATTGTCTGATATCTGCAAATACAAATAATTTCATGTTATTCTGCTGAACATTGTGGGTATGCTATGTTGTCACTGGAATGTGTAGCCACATTTGTGAGCTGCCCCAGCATAATTTCATTGTACGCATGATTAATAAATAAATCTAATAAAGACAACATTGCAAAGCACATCTTGCAAATCTGAAATCAGAACAAAATGCTGGATATATATGGCAAATAAGGAAGTTTTGTGGAGGGGAAATATGAATGTTTTAGGTCAATAACTTATCAGAACTGAAAAAAAAGATATAATGCATTTTAAGAAGCACGTAAGGGCAATTACAAAGAAAGCACACCTGCACCTCTACTGCCTTAGAAGATTGCGAAGGGTCAGCATGATATTTAAAACTTTGACAAACTCCTATATTGTGTGGTGGAGAGTATATTGACTGGCTGCATCACAGCCTGGTATAGAAACACCAATGCCCTTGAACAGAAAATCCTACAAAAAATAGTGGATACAGCCCAGTCCATCATGGGTAAAGCCTTCCCCACCATTGAGCACATTTACACGGAACGTTGTCGCAGGAAAGCAGAATCCATCATTAAGATACCCCCACCATCCAGGTCATGCTCCCTTCTCGCTTCTACCATCAGGAAGGTGGTACAGGAGTCTCAGGACTCACACCACCATGTTCTGGAACAATTTTTACCCCTCAATCATCAGGCTCTTGAACTAGAAGGAATAAGTTCACTTGTCCCATCACTGAACTGTTCCCACAACCACAGACTCACTTTCAAGGACTTTTCATCTCATTTTTTTAATATTTATTGCTTATTTATTTATTATCATTTCTTTTTGTATTTCTGCAGTTTGTCTTTTGCACACTGGTGTCCGCGCTGTTGGGTGTGGTCTTTCATTGATCCTATTATAGTTATTGGATTTATTGAGCACGTCCACAAGAAAATGAATCTTGGGTTTGTATATGGTGACATATATGTTCTTTAATAATAAATTTATTTTTATTATTTAAAACAAAAACAAGTGGAAAGTGGAAGCTAAAAGGCAGATAGATTCACTAATGAAAAGGATGATGGTATGAAAGGGAATCGTTATTTTCTGGTTTGTTCAGAGAACACCAGTGCTTTGATTATATTTTAACTGCTTGGCTATTATCTTGTCTGATTAACTATTTCTTCAGAACCACAGACAGGATGATGCCAGGTCCCACATTTATTCATATCACATGAAGTGATTTACACTGGGTGAAGACCTTCTGTGATTGTGGGAGCATTAGAAGCCAATATGAATCATCCATTTGGCATTTTTTTAAACTTCTTTTTACCCCAATGCAAAGGTGACTATATACAGTAGCATATATGGTATATTAAGTCAAAAGTAAAGGAGGGAGGATGGGTTTAGAAATAGGGTCATCATTAAATATACAAAATACAGCAGATTTAGGGATCTTAAAACAGAAAATGCTAAGGAATAAACATGAGAATTAGGATGAGGAGCATCGAGCCATCCTGTCCTTCAAACTTTCTCCAACATTCATCAAGAAATGGCTGAACTCCCACTTCAGCATTATTTGCTTGTGCTTTCTCAATATTCCTTTAGTTCCCTTAACATCCTGAAATTCATCCATTACTGTCTGAATGAACTCAGTGACTGACCCTTTGAAGTCCTTCAGCGTAGACACATTGGCTGATTTATTCCTGAGGATTGGATAACCTTGGTTCTTGAACTGTGTCATTGTCAGCTGAATAGCTTCCCTTGAGTTCTAAAGATCAGCTTCAGTCCTGCGGTAACTTTGCTGGGAGTGAGATGCAATACTGTGGCAAGATTGAGAAAAGTATTGGGGCAATGACATTGCCTTTGCTGACACCACTCCTAATCGAGAATGGCTCTTCTCTAGATATATTAGTAACTATTCTTGGCTTGCATCCCCTTATGAAGCAAACACAAGATGGAGATGAACTTCTTGAAAGTACAATTTGAGTTTGTTTTTATGTCTGTAACTAAGCTTCAAGAAAGGAGTTAAGTTCAACCACAGTAACTAAAGGTATCTCTATTATTTGACACAGGAAAGATAGTGCCAGGGTCAACTACCTTCTTCCTCTGGCAAGACTGCTGCTGCTGGATTCACAGTTTAAATTACACCTACCTGGAGGCACTATGGACATGATCTTCAATGCACAACTCTAAGAAAAATACAAGAACCACACCAGCCACCATACACTTTTCCAACCTCACCTCAACCTTTGACACCATCATTCAAGAGGGACTGCACAAAATTCTTATCACATTCCAGCAAACCACAGTATATCATTTTATGTAAGAACAAAACTACACAATTCTTCAGGATTTGCCTCACGGCACTCTTAAATATTTACAGAAATCAGCTTTACACCTATACTGTAATCCTCTGCGATACAAGCTTGACAGTGCCTGAAGGGAAAGAGACAGTTTTAAGAACCTGAGATTCTAACAAATGTTTAGTGGTAAGGAAGCAATAAATTGTTGTGCTTCCCCAAAGATCCTTTGTAGTAGCTGCACCCACTTTGGTGCCTCCTTTAGCACACGAATCTGGTCCTTAGAGTCTGCTAGCTTGAAGCATTTGGTTGTGGAGAAATCCTTGTTCTGGAAGCATCCTAGAGGGTGCCTTTCAGTACACTCATAGATTTCCAATTGCTGCAGTTTTTTTTAACTGTATACTTCTGTCTCTGTCAACACTCTATATAACCTTGAAACCCATGTTATACAGCTATTCAGAACTCTCAGGGATCATTCTGGAGTTATGGAATTATGGATAGTATGATCATGTATTTATTGAGTGTGGGACATTCTGATTCTGTCCCATTGAAGCTACATAGGGAAGACAATAGATTTATATGCCTGCTATACCACATTGTTAAAAGTGTATCCCTGCTGCTTAATGCACAGTTCAGGACTGAATTTATTTTGTTTAACCTTCAGGTTAGTTATATATTCACGGAGTCATCCTTTAACAATACAAGGAGTATATTTTTGAGTGTCTGGAATTTGTACTCAAGAGGCTTTTGGAACAGACACCAGTATTGAATAGTCAAAGGGGTTCTGCAAGTTGTGGTGTGCTAGCATGTAAAGATGTAATTCAGTAAATTTACGTGCCTATATTCAAAATGTTTAAAGTAGATGATTATAACAATTGAAACTGTATTTCATCATTTGTTAACTTTATTTTTAAGTGTCAGAGGACCGAGATTCTCTTGTCTGTGTGTGAATAGAAACTTTAGTATTTCCTAGTTACAGCTTTCATGTGGCTCAATTTTCATTGGTCACAAGAACAAACCTTGACAAATACCCTTGTACCTCTTTCACAACTTACTGGCAAAAGCCTCATCCTACAGGAAGGTGGTCAGTCCTCCCAATTTAAAGCCCATTTGGTCCATCTTCAAACTCCAGGTGATTGTTATGGTGTAGCTGCAGGGTATGTCACGCCTGTGTCAAGTACAACACCAAGTGCACCTCACATCTGATAATTAAGTTCATTCCTGTAATCAGTGAGCAGTTGAGCCAAAATACCAGACATCTTTCTTTTATCCACCCAGTTGTGCAGTACCATCTTCCACCAATAGAAGTCCACAGCAAGAGTCTGAAAATCGCGGACCACTTCCATACCTCAAAAGTCATCTCAGTGTGTGTCAACATAAATGATGTTCATCATCGTCTTCAGTGCTCCAGCACAGACCTTGGTTGATTGAAAACAAAAGAGCATTTGAAGTCCAAGTCAAACACAGAACGAATATCAAGGTTTACCCGGTAGCAGTGACCACTGCCCTCCTGTATACTGTTGACACTTGAAATATTTAAAATAGGCAGTGCAGAGATACCATATTGTTATCTCCACAGAATCCTTGAAATACATTAACAGAATAAGGAAACCAGCATCAGTGCTCTCTTCCAGGTCAGTACTCCAGCACTGTGACAATTAAACTCAGTTAACACCATTGGGCAGGTCACGTCATTTGCATGCCCAACAGCACACTTCAGAAACTCACTCTTAGTTCCATTACAGGAAGAGATTACCAGGAAAAGATAGGAAAAAAATTAAGAATGTTCGTAAAACCTGCCTGAGAAATGCAGACCCTATTGATATCTGGTGAATCTCTGAGCCATGACGGGCAAAGCAGCAGCTTTTGGGTGGAACTGAGAACCTCAAGCCTATGTGTTCATAGAACACAAAATCCAGCAAATGTTGCAGAAGGAGCACTCCATCTCACTAACCACTGTCTACCCATCTGAACAGGCACCACCTACCCTGTCCATCAGACTGAAGGTCCCATGTTAGCCTTAACTTTGAACCCATCAAACTGAGAGTAATTCACCATCATCATGGGACTGTCAAACAAGAGTAATTCCTTCTGACCCAGCAAAGGGCAAACGGAGAAGGGACAATGAGAAACCCAAGGATTCATGCGTCCATGGAGGCATTAATTGCTGTTCAACCCAACCACAATCTGAACAAAGTTAAGAATGTTATCATATCCCACTATTGCACTGGAGACATTAAACAAGCCATGGTTTACTGCTGCCTACAATCCCCAGTGCAGCCGTAAAATAGCACAAGGGCAAAGCTAATTGCCACTCATACCCTACAAAGTGCAAAAGTGAAGCTTTTTTTGCCTCTTTGCCCCAAGAAAAGCATAGCTCAAGATGCATTGTCTCTGATCCTGGAATGATTAATAGAAATGGTTATGGAATGGGAAAACATATCAGTTATTGCCCTCAAGTCTGCAAAGAACAAAGAGCTGGAAGTTCTTAGGTGTGTGTCCCTGTATAGGACAAACAGCTTCAAATTTATTGACCATCTTCCCTCCCGGAGCTCTATCCTAACCCAGGTAAGGATAAACACCAGAGGTTTATTGTCCCACCACCCTTGTAAAGGCCAAACTGCACGTTAATACAATTCAGCTCTGAAAGAGCAATCAACCTGCATGGGACCCATACACAAACAAAAACTCTACTTCCATCGAGCGAGTCCAAAGATAGGCAGCCCGATTTGTCACAAATACCTATGAGAGAGAGGCAAGTGTTACATACAGCAATTCATTCCCCCCCCACCGCACAATTAAAGCATAGAATAATCTTAATCCTAACACAGTTACACAACTAAACCCAATTAAATTTAAGGCAGCTTTTCTTCTTCAAAAATCTCCTTCTTAAGCCTACTCTCCACTACCTCCAGTTTAAATTCCATGCAGAATATTTTGGAGGATCAAGAACCAAGAACCTTAATTTGCACCCCATCCCTAGTCCTGGAAAAAGAAAACCCAAGAGTTATTGCTGCCTACCCCAACCTGGCCAAATAAAAGACACAGAGCTATGAAGGAACTTTAAAACTCTTGGAAGTTGGTAAAGGCTAAAAGGCTCTGGTTTATCATTGCCCACAACCTCACACTAGCCTGAAAACAGTAACATTTTAAACTTATTACAACTTCAAAACCTGGAAAGAATAGGGAAAACTATTTATTACTGATCCAGCTATGGTTCATTGCTTCCAAACTCCCTGAAAGAACAAAAGATAAATCTGCCGATCACTGACCTCCTACCCTAGCAAGAGCAGATAATCAGAGTTTTAGTCTCCATACACGGACCTGCACGAGGCAAGTGCATAAAGTTAATTGTCATCTCGGGTCCTGGAAAAAAAAGTGTGAAGTTTATTGCTACTTTAATGCTACCACCGTGGGCTTGAGCACCATTTTTCCCACCTCCTCATCCATTCAAACCGTGGCTTCGACACTGTGAAGTCTAGGCGCATGAAATTACAGGCTGTTGTTATTAATGTTCACCTTGATCGTGTTTTTTTTTACCTTTCCCCACACTTTACTGTGGGTATCCTGCTTTATTACCTAAAAAGTTTTCCTACCGGTGCCCAGCCACCGGGGGCACGAGGGGAGACTCCAGCACATGCGCCAACCGCCGCTGCACGAGAGGCGGTGGGAAGCCACGTGACCCACGAGCGCGCGCCGGCGGCACGTGGGGACCGAGGCCACGTGACCTACAGGTCCCGGCGCAAGTGCCAACCGTCGCGGCTTGCCCGAGGTGCCAAAGGACCTGCCGGGATTATCCTGAGGTGGATAGTGCAAACTCCAAGAATTGAACGGAATTAAAGAATAATCTGGTGTATCGGTATCCTTTATCACAGGGGTGGGGCTTGGTCACTACTGCTGCAGGCGTTTCCATTCCTGTTAACTCATTATAGTACTCCTTTATAGTTTGAGCTGTCAAACAAAATACTGGAGGAACCCAGCAGGACTGGCCTGATGAAGGGTCTCGGCCCGAAACGTCGACTGTTTACGCTTTTCCATAGATGCTGCCTGACCTGCTGAGTTCCTCCAGCATTTTGTGTGTGTTGCTTTGGAATTCCAGCATCTCCAGATTTTCTCGTGTTGCAACTGACAGAATCTCGGTGTATAAATAAGGGACAAAAGTATCCAATGTTATTATACCCTTAATAGTAAGGGAATTGAGGATTATGGAGTAAAGGCCAGATCAGCCATGGTCTTGTTGAATGGAGCAGCAGGGTCATCAAGCCAAATGGCCTACTGCCCCTGTTTCTAATGTCATTCCTATCATTTTGATATGGCATTGGCTGCATAAAACTTTGAGTAGACTTTTATGTTTAAAGAAGATCCCTGTATGTGCTGACCAATAGCCATCTTCCTATGAATACCATTAAAGTTGATAATACAGCATAACTCTACTTCTGCTTGTTTGAAGATTACCTACAGTGCATCAGTTGTACTTCAAGTTGCTTGCACAGCATTTTGTTATGTTCTGCAATAAGAATGATCATTCAATCAAATGTCACCTGTTAAGCTGTCTTTTCCTAAAGTACTATAGGATGGCTCTGTCCACCTTGCCTCATAATGTTCCTTTTAGTTGGATAGTTCTGCATCACTTCATCTAGTAGAACACCTTTGATTGCAAATCAGTTAGACATAGAAAATAGGTGCAGGAGTAGGGCATTTGGCCCTTCGAGCCTGCACCACATGACTGATTATCCAACTCAGAACCCTGTACCAGCCTTCCCTCCATACCCCCGATCCCTTTAGCCACAAGGGCCATATCTAACTCCCTCTTAAATATAGCCAATGAACTGGCCTCAACTGTTTCCTGTGGCAGAGAATTCCACAGATTCACCACCCTCTGTGTGAAGAAGTTTTTCCTAATCTTGGTCCTAAAAGGCTTCCCCTTTATCCTCAAACTGTGACCTCTCGTTCATAAATACAGAAATAGGCATTCGAGTTCACAGCAACCTTTGGCCACCCATTTACAGTGTTCCTACATTAATTTCATTCTTCATTCTTCCCCACATTCTGTTCAGTTCCCCCAGATTACCACTGACCTACACACTAGTGATAATTTAAATCAGCCAATAAACCTCCCGTCCACATGAAACTGGAGCTCCTGGAGGAATCTCACATGGTTACAGAGGGAACGTGCAAACTGAAGGTACCCGAGGTTGGGTCTGAACCCAGAGCTCTGGTGCTGTAAGCCAGCAGCTGTTCATAATGACAACAGAGCCCTGAAAGGAAAGGGGGCCAGTAAATCCTGTTCCCCAATCAGATTTTCAAAATAATTTAGCAGAATGTCTCATCACTGAAGCTTTCAAACAAATACTGAGACTTTGCTTGATTTGTGATGAAATAGACTGTCATGGGTGAGCCTAGGACCAGAGGGCACAGCCTCAGATGAGAGGGACATCCATTTAGAACAGACAAGTGGAGGAATTTCTTTAGCCAGAGGGTAGTGAATCTGTGGAATTCATTGCCACAGGGAACTGTGGAGGCCAAGTCATTAAGTATACTTAAAGCAGAGACTGATAGGTTCTTGATTAGTCAGGATGTCAAAGATTATGAGGAGGAGACAGGAGAATGGGGTTGAAAGGGATAATAAATCAGCCATGATAGAATGACAGAGAAGACTCAATGGGCTGAATGGCCTAATTCTGCATCTATTCCTTATGGTCTATACCAGACCCCTCATATACGGTCAAAGTATTGGCACACCACTTGTGGCATAATAGTTGTAAAGAAAGTGCGTTGTCCATCTTCTCCGAGAATGCATCATAGTCAGAAAGGACTGTAATGACATATGGTATTTGTCTAGAACATCTGCATAATATAGGACTACATGTTGTATGGGCTGATTCCAGAGATCAATTTAGGATCATTAGCAATGTGAAGGACAGAAGGATCTTGGGGTCCATGCCCATAGATCCCTCGAAGTTGCTGCACAAACTGATAGGGTGATTAAGAAGGTATTTGGTGTGTTGGTCTTCATTAGTCAGGGGACTGAATTCAAGAGCCATGAGGTAATATTGCAGCTCTATAAAACTCTGGTTAGACCACACTTGGGAGTATTGTGTTCAGTTTTGGTTGCCTCATTGTAGGAAGGATGTGGAAGCTTTAGAGAGGGTGCAGAGGACATTTACCAGGATGCTGCTGGAATAGACAGCATATCTTATGAGGAAAGGTTAAGCGAGCTCATGCTTTTCTCTTTGGAGCAAAGGAGGATGAAAGGTGATTTGATAGAGGTGTATAAGATGATAAGAAGCACTGATAGAGTGGGCTGCCAGTGCCTTTTTCCCAGAGCGGAAATAGGCATAATTTAAAACTGATTGGAGGAATGTTTTGGGGGGGATGTCAGAGGTAAGTTTTTATACAGAGGGTGGTAGGTACAAGGAACATGCTGCCAGGGGTAGTGGTAGAGGCAGATACATTGGAGACACTTAATAGACATTTAGATACGCATGTGCATGATAGAAAAATGAAGGCCTATGCAGGAGGGAAGTGTTGGGTTGATCTTGGAGTAGGTTAAATAGTTGGCACAACATCATGGGCAGAAGGGCCTGTACTGTGCTGTTTTATTCTATGTTCTGTGTTTATTGCAATGAAGGATGCTTTTTGATCTGCCTTAAACTTGATGCTCTAATGCAAGTCCACTGGAGGCCAGAAGCCTGTAGGTGGCTGGGGGTTTGGAGGTCTCTCTGTTTGTGAGTGGGTGGATGGGAGGAAGAAAAGGTCAAGCTTCAAAGTTTGTTTTCCAATGGTTAGGTGTTGTTGCTGCCTGCTTTGTTCTGCTGAACATTGTGGGCATGCTCTGTTGGTGCTGGAATGTGTGGTGACATGTGCAGACTAGCACATCCTTAGATTGTGTTGGTTGTTGATGCAAACATTGCATTTCATTGTATGTTTTGATATACATGTGATAAACAAATTAATCTGAAATCAGAATCTACATCCAGGACCACATGCTTATTTATTGAAACTGGGTGCAACCATTACAAAGGCTACGGTTTAAGGACCCCCTACCCCACTCACCATCACACACACTAATTAGCTAGAATCTGTGTTAAAATACATGAACTATTTGTCAAGGGCTGTATGTAGATGATAATTGTTTGTGAACACCTGCCAGCCTGTTTATATCAGTCAGGTCCAGACAGGACTTCCAGAGAAAGTGAAATCATGTGAACAGCAGGGCCCTGGGAAGTGTTGTAGAACAGAGAGACCCTGAAATTGGAAGCACAGGTAGACAGGATGGTGAAGGCAACATTTGGGATGTTGGCCAACATATGTTAAAGCACTAAGTATAAAAGTTGGGAGGTCTTGGTGTGGTTGTTCAGGCTGCTGGTGAGGCTGCACTTGGAGTTTTGTGTTCAGTTTGGTCACTCTGCTATAAGAAAGATGTTATTAAACTGGAAAGAGTGCAGTGAAGAATGACAAGGATACTGCCAGGACTTGAGAAACTAAGTTATAGGGAGAAGATGGTCAAGCTAGGACACTATTGCCTGGGGTAAAAGAGGGCAAGAGGTGTATAATATCATGAAGGGCACAACTAGGGTGAATGTACTTTGTCTCTTCACCAAGAGTTTAACTATCAAGAACTTGAAGGCAGAGGTTTAAGGTGAGAAGGGAAAGATTTTAAGAGGAGCTTGAGGGGCAACTTTTTTTTATACATTGGGTGGTACCTATGTGGAATCAGCTGTAAGATATAGCTGATTTGGCCCATCAACTCTGCTACGCCATTTAATCATGGCTGATCCAATTTTCCTCACAGCCCCAATCTCCTGCCTTCTCCCCATATCTCTTCAAGCCCTGACCAATCAAGAATCTATCAACCTCTGCCTTAAATATACATAAAGACTTGGTCTCCACAGCTGCCTGTGGCAAAGAATTCCACAGATTCATCAGTTTCTGGCTAAAGAAATTCCTCCTCATCTCAGTTCTAAAAGGATGCCCCTCTATTCTGAGGCTATGTCCTCTGGTCTTGGACTCTCCCATCATAAGAAGCGTCCTCTCCACATCCACTGTATCAAGGCCTTTAATCATTTGATATATTTCAATGAGGTTACCTCTCATTCTTCTGAATTCTAGTGAATATGGGCCTGGAGCTATCAAATGCTCTTCATATGACAAGCCGTTCAATCCTGGAACTATTTTTGTGAATCTCCTTTGAACCCTATCCAGATTCAGCATAACCTTTCTAAGATAAGGGACCCAAAACTGCTCACAATACTCTGTGAGGCCTCACCAGTGCTTTATAAAGTCTCAACATTACATACTTGCTTTTATATTTTAGTCCTCATGAAATGAATGCAACATTGCATTTGCCTTCCTCACCACAGAGTCAACCTGCAAATTAACATTTAGGGAATCCTGCATAACCTCTCCAGCATTGTTTTCCAGCAGCTCAATATCCACTTTCACCTCTCTTTTACACTATCTTTTGAAGAAACTTTTGGTACCCTCTTTAATATTATCGGCTAGCTTGCTTTTGTGTTTCGTCTTTACCTTCTTCATGAATTTTTAGTTGCTTTCTGTTGGATTTTAAAAGCTTCCCAATGCTCTTAACTTCCCACTAATTTTTTTTGCTCTATTATATGCACTCTCTTTGGCTTTTATTTTGGCTTTGATTCCTCTTGTTATTCATGATGGTGTAATCTTTCCTTTAGAATACTTTTTTGGGATATATATATCTTGTGCCTTTCAAATTGCTTGCAGAAATCTCAGCCATTGCTGCTCTGCTGTCGTCCCTGCCAGCGTACTTTTCTAATCAAGTATGTGTGTTGCTCTGCAATTTATTGCATGCTTTAGTCAAACTTTTCCTACATCTAATAAAAAGGTAGTAGACCCTAAAACATTCATTGCTTCTCTCTCCAAGGTGATAAGTTTGACTCCAAATGCAACACCAAATCCTCAGGAGACATAAAAGAGTCTGCAGATGCAGGAAATTTGGATCAACACACACACAACTGCTGGAAGAAGTCTGCAGGTCAGGCAGCGTCCATGGAGGAAAACAGCCAATGTTTTGGGCTTGGCTCCTTCATCTGGATTGCGGAGGAAGGGGACAGAAACCAGAATGGGCTGGGAGAAGAACGAGATCTGGCACAGGTGATAGGTGATAGGTGAAACAGGTGAGGGGGGAAGGCAGGAGGGTTGTGGAGGGCAAGGTTCTAAGCCTGAGAAGCTGGGAAATGATGGGGTGGCGAAAGCAAGGGGCTGAACAGTAGGAATGTGATATCATGGAATAAAGGAAAGGTGAAGAGCAGGTTACCCTATCGTGACTGCAGCATCCAATGGGTTGAGCCAAAACCCCGTCCTGTGCTGCCCCTTTAAACACCCGCTGTTCCCATAAACGGCCGCTAGGTGGTTCCGTGTGCGGGCGGGAAAGCTGCCGGGCCGATCAGTGAAGAAATCACCGGGGATATGGCCGTGCTGAAGTTGCCGGTCTATACACTCTGAAAATGCAGAGGGACCTGGGTAGTTTTCCGCTTCCTCCCGCTCTCAGGGCCAAGCTCATTGCCTGCGGCTTCCAGAGCCCTGAGGACGTGGCCGCAGTGAGAGCGACCGAGCTCAGTAAAGGTACGGGCCGTGAGCTACCGTAAAGCGTCATGGGCAGCGGCGCAGTCCAGGCAATGGGGGTCGTACCGTAAATGTAGAGCACTCTACCGTAAACCATCGAGAATAGGAACAGTAAGACTATGAGAAAGCAAAGTAGCGAGAATGCCCTAAGTCTGATAGCAAATACAAAATCTTGAAAGCTATTAGTAGATCGGATAACTTGGAGGCCGCTGCACACATGACGTGCTGGAGGACCGGCAAGTCGGGCAACATTTATGGAGGAGAATAAACAATCGACGTTTCGGGCCTTATTCGTTGTCCCGATGAAGGGTCTTGTCAACTGTTTATACCTCTCCACATATGCTGCCTGACTCCAGTATTCTGTATTCGTTGCTGAAGATTTCCAGCATCTGCAGAATTTCTTGTGCATAACTATTTGGGTTATGACCTTTCATTGGTCGTTTCTTGCTTTGGGTGGGAGCATAATATAATATATCTAAAGTATGCGCATCGGCAGTCATATTGATTGATGATTGATCATATTGAGCAACAGAACTGTACCTAAATGAGGCAAACACCGAGTTTTCCTACATAAACCCACCTAGAGCAAATACGACAATCGATTGAAAGTTGAGCGATGTCATCTGCAAACAAAGAGAACGGCTCTTGTGCGCACTGTACTGGCGGAACAGTAGCGAGAAGTGTTTCCTGATATTTTTAGGAGTCTTAATCTCTGTTCCTTCTCGTTACTGTGTAGAGGTGGGCATCTCCAAAGAGGAGGCGTTGGAGGTCTTACAGATCGTGAGGCGCAAGAGCTGCGGAGAGGAATCCCAGCAGAATGCTGGGTTGCCGACTTTTCGGAAATGCACGGCTCTGGAACTGCTGAGGGAGGAGCACGCTCAGGGCTCCATAGTCACTTTCAGCTCAGCCCTGGATGAAATTCTTGGCGGAGGGGTGCCTGTAGCCAAGGTTACGGAGATCTGCGGGGCTCCTGGTATCGGTAAAACCCAGCTAAGGTACAAACCTGCTCATCACCTGTGGAACTCTGTGTGGTATTATTGCAATGTCCTGCAGGAAACTGCTCCTCACGAGTGTGATTCCACGCTGGTACTCGTGCCATTTTGTAGGAATTGTCCGCTCATTTGTATCTAGTGCTCTTGTTATATTTTGAAATAATCTGTTCCTCACCTCCGTGTGGCACATTTGCTGTGCCCTGAAAGTGTCGGCATCTGGAAAATCGCGTTTATTGTCATATGAACAAGTGAATGTATGCACAGGCGCACGTATGAACAACTTGTATGCAGCAGCATCACAGGCACATCAGATAGATATTTGCAGGAAGAACATGAATTAAGATTAGTTTTAAATATTAGCTTTATTTATCTAATGTACATCTAAACATCCATACAGTGAAATGTGTTTATGTTAACGACCAACGTAGTCCGAGGATGTGCTGGGGAAAGCCCACAAATGTCATCATGTTTCCAGTACCAACATAGCAGGTCCAGAACTTACTAATGCTAACCTGAGCGTCTTTGGAATGTTGGCGGAAGCTGGAGTGCCTGGAGGAGCCCCACATGGTCATGGGAGAACATGAAAGCTCCCGACAGATAATGGTGGGAATTGAACCCCATTGCTGGCACTAAGTGTTGCGCGAACCGCTGTGCTACCGTGCCACATGTAAATTAAACATAAAATATGCATGCACTTTTTTGTACAAAATATTTGCAAATTCCAAAATTTGAGAGTTAGTTTATCAGCCTCTCCTCAGGTAGAAGGTGATTGTTTTCACCTGCTTGAACCCAGCTTTTTGGATAGGCCGCTGGTGACTTTCAGCTGGGGTTCAGCTAGGATTTCTGCTTCATGTGGCTCTTGGGTGACTCCTGCGGGTGGGAGGGGTGAGGGAGACTGTGTTGGCTGGCAGAGCAGTAATCTAGTTCCAAAAGGAACGTTTACCCACGATGATCAGCTAACCAGAAATCACTCTATTCAATGACCGACACAGCAGGGAGCAGAGCCTGGGTGAAAGCCAGCAGTGGTGGGGACAACTTGTGTACAGATCATTCAAATTGCACGGACTCCTGCAGCATGGAAGTATAGTGTAGCTTGTAAGGAGTTTATACGCTCTCCCCATGACCGCATGGGTTTCCTCCGAGTGTTCTGGTTTTCTCCCACAGTCCAAAGACATACTGGTTGGTAGGTTAATTGGTCATTGTAAATTGTCCCATGATTAGGCTAGTTTTACAGTAAATCAGGGGATTGCTGGGCGGCACGGCTTTACAGCGCCACTGATTAGAAGCTTCAATTCCCACCACTGTCTCTAAGGAGTTTGTATGTTCTCCCCGTGACTGCATAGGTTTCTCCCAGATGCTCTGGTTTCCTTCTCTGTTGTAGGCATGCAATGTTAGTGCCGGAAGCATGGTGGCACTTGTGGGCTGCCCCCCCCCAAAGCACATCCTTGTACTGTATCAGTTGTTAATGCAAATGAAGCTTTTTACTGTATGTTTTGATGTACAAGTGACAAATAAAACTAAGCTTAATTATGTGGCTCTTTGATGACTCTTGCTGGGGAGACTGTATAGTGGCAGGCAGGTTAGTACTGTACTGTAATCAAAGTCCAAAGGAATGGAGCTTGCATTTACCCACAATGCATAGCAATCTGGAAGTCACTCTATTCAAGGACCAACAGTGCCAGAATCTTGAAAGAGGCAGAGATGGGATGGAAGTTCACAGTGGTGGGAACAACCCATGTATGATTGCTCAAATTACTGAAACTGCCTCTTCCTGCTTTGTTCTATGTTGTACAGTATCCAACTAGTTGTGGATGCACAGATCCCTGAATGCTTTGGCGGCCAAGGTGGGGAGAGTGTGTTCATCGACACTGAAGGCAGCTTCATTGTGGAGCGGGTAGCTGCGGTTGCCCAAGCTGCTGTCCACCACTGTCATCTCATCGCCGAGTCTGGTCAGGACGAAGGTAGGCTGGGGAGGGTCGAGAGGAGGTCCACAAGAATGATCCTAGAATGAAAGGGTTAAAGTATTAGAAGCATTTGATGGCTCTGGGCCTGCACTCACTGGAGTTTAGAAGAATGGTGGGGGAGGGGGAGTTTAAATGAAACTTATTGAATATTGAAAAACCTACGTAGTGTGTATGCGTATGTTTCCAATGGTGGGGGAATGTAGGACCAGAGGGCACAGCCTGAGAGTGCAAGGTTGAACTTTTAGAACAGAGATGAGGAGGAATTTCTTCAGCCAGAAGGTGGTTAATATGTGTAATCTGTGGGTATATTTAAAGTAGAGGTTGATAGATTCTTGATCAGTAAGGGCATCAAAGGTTACAGGGAGAAGGCAGGAGAATGAGGTTGAAGGGGTAATAAATCAGCTGTAATCGAATGGTGGAGCAGGCTTGATGGGCTGAATGGCCTGGTTCTGCTCCTATGTTTTATGATGTTATGGTTGGCTGATCAGTAGAGCCATGGCGTAGGAATAAGGCAATGGGCATTTGCTCATCTTTTGTCCTGCTGTTGGACTTTCCACGGAGCTGCGGTTTGGTGGGCAAAGTCTCGGAATCAAAGTCCTGTCCCAGTCACTTGAGCATAAAACGAGAGGTGGGCAACCCCCGGCTTCCCCATGGGAGTGCTGTACTTCCAAAGTCACAGGACGGATGTAGATGATACCTGAGCAACATTTCAAAGAGGAGGAACAACCCACCCCTGTCTCTTCCCCCTACCCTGGCTGGATGGGTTAAAGGCCCTTTTGTTTCATTGCTACACTATGGGTTTTCTTGTGCAGACTGTAAAATAAAGACATCAATGGTATGAGGTCTGCCATGTCCAAATTAAGATCCATGACTAGAAAGTAAAAACTTGAAAGATTTTATTAGTTGGGTGATTGAGTTTAAGGGCCACAAAGTAATGTTACTGCTCTATAAAACTTTGGTTAGACCACACTTGGGATATTTTGTTCTGGTCACCTCATTATAGAAAGGATGTGTAAGCTTTACAGAGGCTGCAGAAGAGATTGACCAGGATGCTGCCTGCATTAGAAAACTTGTTTTAGGAGAGTGGGTTGAGCGAAGGGCTTTTCTCTTTGGAGTGAAGGAGGGTGAGGTGTGACATGAGGGGCATCGATAGAGTCAATGCGCTTTCGCATGTTGTTTGACATGAGTTGGCCTTCTGTTGGACTTTCCACACAGCTGTACTTTGGGGAGCCTCTACCTTTTTCCAGGATGGAAATTGCTAATACAAGGAGAATAATTTTAAGGTGACTAGTGGAAGATTTAGTGGGGGGATGTCAGAGGGTTACACAGAGAGTGGTGAGTATGTGGAACACACTACTTGTGGTGGTAGAGGCTGATATATTAGGGACATTTAAGAGATTCTTAGATAGGCATATGGATCATAGAAAAATGGAGGGCTGCATGGAAGGGAAAGATTAGATTTGTATTGGAGTAGGATGAAAGATTTAGAAACAACATTGTGGGTTGAAGGGCCTGTATGGTTCTATGTTCTAATGAATGCAGATCACAGCATCAACCCCAAATAATTTGGACTGATTCGGCTCAGTGTCCTGGAGCCTGTCTGCTGAGAAATACCACTAACTGTCCAGGTAATGGGTTTCAGATTCATGAGTCAGTCCAACTGCACATTCGTTCAAGGCACAGATGCACTTCAGATGTCCTGTAACCTGGTACACCAGTTTTGCTGACGCTGGTCTGATGCCTAGCACGATGCGTGACCCAGGTGCTCTCTGAGTGTGGCCAGCGTCCCGGATCAAGGTAACAGTCAGCCCCAGCTCTTTGTTGGGTGCCTTGTTGACCACGTTGAGTCGTCCGCAGTACTCCTGTTGTCAGAGAAGATCAGCATTCCGTATCTGGAACACAAGAAAACCTGCAGATGCTGGAAATCCAAAGCAACGCACACAAAATGCTGGAGGAACTCAGCAGGCCAGGCAGTATCTATGGAAATGAGTAAACAGTCGATGTTTCGGGCTGAGACCCTTCTTCAGGACTCTGCCTTGGCCCGAAATGTTAACTGTTTATTCCTGCCTATAGATGCTGCCTGACCTGCTGACTTCCTCCAGCATTTTATGTGAGTTGCTTCCATATCTGGAGCTGATTGTATTCAGAGACCGTTCGGAGGATGGTAATACCAGGGGCATAATTTTATGGTGATTGGAGGAAAGCATAGGAATGGTATTTTTTGGTAGGTTGTTTCAACAGAGAGTGGTGAGTGCATGGAATGCTCTTCCAGGGGTGGTGGTAGAGGCAGATAGGTTATGGACATTTAGAGAGGCATATGGATGATAGCAAAATGGAGGGCTATATGGGAGGGAAGCGTTAGATTGATATTGGAGTAGGTTAAGAAGTTGGCACAACATCACGCCTGTGCTGTAATGTTCTATTATAATCTGTATCCCAGGACCTTGGTACCAAATGAGCAGATTTTCTGGAATATTGGATGATCCTTCAGTTAATACCCCAGCCCACTTTATTTCATATTTTTTTTTGTTATAGACAGTGGTGGGAATTGAATCTTCTAATCAGTAAAGCTGCGCTGCCTAGCAATCCCCCGATTTACTGTAAACCTAGCCTAATCGCAGGACAATTTACAATGACCAATTAACCTACCAACCAGTATGTCTTTGGACTGTGGCAGAAAACCAGAGCACCAGAGGATCAATTTCAGGGGACAGAGGATAGGGAGCTAGCTACTGTTCAGAATCACTTGATGAATTGGTAAGCTAGGCTCCTAGTGTAGTTCTGAGTTCTGTAAAGAGCCTAGATAATGTACTTACCCTAGCTTTATTTGTTGCATGTATATCAAAATATACAGTGAAATGCATCACTTGTTTCGAAGCTGTGCTTTGGGCAGCCCACCATGCTTCCAGCACTAGCATAGCATGCCCTCAACTTACTAACCTGTACATCTTTGGAATGCGAGAGGAAACTAGAGCACCTGGATGAACCCTGTGTGGTCGCAGGGAGAACGTACAAGCAGAGAGTGGTGGCAATTGAAAACCGATTGCTGATCACTGGTGCTGTAAGGACATGTACAGTGCCTGTTGTTGGCATTCTGCTCATCCTCAATGCCCCAGCACGATGATGGTGATTGTCCATCAGATCCTCTCTTTATCCCATGTCCTTTGCAAGGTTGTTGATTGTGGATTTGGAGTTGTGGGGGGGGGGGTGTAATTTTGTTTCAACGCAGTGAGATTTTAATGTGGAATATGCTGCCTGAGAGGGCAGTGGAAGGAGCTTAAATGGTGGGACTTTCAAAAGAGGTTGCATGTTTGTAAAAGAAAAATGTGCTATCCTATGGTGAAAGAATGGGAGAAAAGAATTAAAAGAGCAACTCAGAGCCAGCTGAATGGGTTCAGATGCGAAATACTGGTGCAGAAAGGAATAAACAGTCAGTGTTTCAGGCTGAGACCTTCAAAGTTCAAAAGTAAATTTATTATCAAAGTACATATATGTCACTATATACAGCCCTGAGATTCATTTTCCTATGGGCATACTCAATAAATCAGTAATAGAATAATAACCATAACACAATCAATGAAAGACCGCTTCTTAAGGTTTTCTTCTGTTGAATGACCATGTTGAAACTTTGCTTTCTCTAAAGTCCTTTCACAACTGCAGGATACCCCAATGCACCTCACAACCACTGGAGTACTCGAACAGCAGGGAAACGAGCATTCATTTTCCTGAGCTCAAAGACAGTAGTTCTTGAATCTCAAATTTAGCCCTGCTGACCGGGATGTTAGAGGAAACCTGGGATTGGTTTGGTTCTGCTGGTGGGCCTTACTCTCTGACAAATTGGGAGAAGTGGGGAGGAAGAGGTACTGATCTGCCATGTCTCTCCCCCTCCCCTTCCCTCAATGGATATGCTGTGCATTAAAAAGACAGCCTCAGAAAAGTCAATACATGCATCCTGAGGTTCTCATACAGAATCATGAGAATTAAGAGACCGTACTTCCTTTGAGTTTAGAAGATTAAAAATTATTATTAAGATTTCATTCCTCCCACCTTCTTATTTTGGCTCCTGCCCACTTCCTTTCCAGTCCTGATGAAGGGTCTCGGCCCAAAATATCAACTGTTTATTCCCCTCCATAGCTGCTGAGTTCCTCCAACTTTTTTTTATGTTGCTTGAGAGCCCAGCTTTTTCCTGTGGCAGAAGGAGTCCAGAAAGAGGGATTGAGAGGCACTTCCATCTCTCCCATGGGAAGGAAGTCAGAACTTTTTGAGGCTCTAGCAAGGGGGGATGGGAGGGAGGTCAAAAACAAATGCCAAAACTGAGAATGATGGCTTTTGCCCCACAGCCCAGCGAGAGGCAGTCGAAGAGTTCTCTGTCTCAAGCATCCTCTCCCGCATTTACTACTTCCGTTGCCATGACTACGTAGAGCTACTGGCTCAGGCTCACCTGCTGGATGACTTCCTAGCTGAACATCACAAGGTAAGGTGTGGTTACCATCCAAATAATTCCTTGCAGATAAAGCTGTTGGGATTATCTCCTTCCTTGAGTCACTAGTCCTTCTGGCAAAGGCCACCTCTGTGCTGATGGGCAGAGAGTTCCAGGAGTTAGGATGAAGGAATGGACAGGGAGATGTAGGTGTCCCTGCTCCTCCAGTGAGGCAGAGATCATGGGCTCAGTAGGTTTGCAGTTTCAAGGGATGAGGCAACGTTATGGAATTTAAAAGTGCAAACAGGCTGTTCCGTCCTGTGGAGGACAGTGCCAGGGTCTTGGGGCAGCCCAGCATTGGCCATCAGAGACTGGAGGGAGGAGATTCTCACAAAGTACCGATGACTCTCAGCATCCACCTTTACAACCTCATCATGAATGGCAGCTTTGAAATAGGGGGAGGTCACTCAGCCCATTGGGTCTGTGGCACCATTTATTTCTGCTGAGGTTTACTTGTAGGTCAGCCTTATTGGTGGCAGAATGTGTAGCTATACTTGTGGACTGCCCCCAGCACATCCTTGGGTGTGTTGGTTATTAATGCAAACGATGCATTTCCCTATCAAGTGTACATATACTGTACATATAATGCTGGTAGAGAGAGTTTTATTTGGTTTTTTAGCGCTGGAAATAGTTACATTCCGACACGTCTCATTAGCGGGGCAGCAGTATGGTCGCATTGTTTATTCCAGGGACCAGCTGATTGCGCTTATGCCGGCTGGTTTAGTGAGCAGAGCGGCGGACACCCCTGCTGAAATCTGGAGGAAAACACACAGAGGATGCAGAGGGGGATCACAAAGGCGAGGAAAGAGGACCGGGTCGAGACAACAGAGTCTTATGGAGAAGAGGAGTTCGGTGGGTAATAAAATTGTTGAGTTGATGGCGCTAGCCAGGCGTTAGAGAACATTTCGGGAGTGCAGTGTTATGTGTT
Source organism: Mobula hypostoma (assembly GCF_963921235.1). NCBI lineage: Eukaryota > Metazoa > Chordata > Chondrichthyes > Myliobatiformes > Myliobatidae > Mobula > Mobula hypostoma. The sequence continues at coordinate 8,332,892 of NC_086119.1, forward strand.
TTACTGGGGCTGCACGAGGACATGCCCGACCAAAACTTTTCCATGGAGGGCTTCCAGACCGTTCGGGCTGACCGGAAGTGCACTGAGAGCGGTAAGCGTAAAGGAGTTGGGGGCTTATTGTTCTGGTTAACAATGGATGGTGCAATCCGGGTCATATTACGATCGAGGAATGTGTTTGTAGACCGGATACTGAACTTTTTGCTGTTGGACTCCGGCCGTATTCCACCGAGATACAACACTGGGCGTCACGGGAGGTTGTTCCTGCCTGTGGCCATCGACCTTTGCAGCTCCTCCCGTGGAGGGTCAGACACCCTGAGCCAATAGACTGGTCCTGGACTTATTTCCATCTGGCATAGTCTGCATATTGTTGTTTGATTGTTTGTGGTTTTTGTATTGCTATATTTATGCTCTATTCGTGGTTGGTGCGGCTGTAACGAAACCCAATTTCCCTCGGGATCAATGAAGTATATCTATCTATCTATCTAGAACACATCACCCAGTTTGCAATGAAAGAGAAGATTGGTAGTTCAGGTTGGCTGCTTGTTTGTAGGGTTTATGCTCTGTTCGTGGTTGGTGTGGCTGTAACGAAACCCAATTTCCCTCGGGATGAATAAAGTATATCTATCTATCTATTTTGTACCTATGATAGATAAATCTGAATCTGAGCTTGTATCCCTCTCCTCTTTAACTAGCAGCCTCAGTCATAAAAGCTTCAAGAATCCCCCAGCATATTCCCTCATTCCAGAATCCCTCATTCATTTCTGTGCTTCCTGATACTCATTTCCAAATAGTCTGCCTTTCATTTTATCTTCTGTGTGCCTTGTTCTTGATTGCCTTATCAGAGGAAATGTTTTCTTTGTACTTGCTTCAGAGAGGAAACATTCATGGGGCAAAGGAGGAAGATTTCTATAACTTGGCTTCTTTCTGTCAGTCCCACTGCAGGGTCAGTGTCAAGTTTCTTGTCCTACACACAATTACGTGAAACGGCTCCAGTCTGCTAGATGTCGCCCACTCACTAGCTACTTCAAGCAGTGAATTACAATCACTGAAGTAGTGAGTGAGAGAATAACACCTTGCAGAAAGAGAACCATTTGAAAACTGCCTTGCTGAGAATTTAAGCCAATAAAAAGAAAGGAGGTGTAAGCAGAGTGGCCATTGTTAGAGTGAGAGTGGTCTGGCTTTGGCTCAACAAACTTTGGATGAAAACAGGCTTGGGCTAGCACAGATGCAGGCACTAAGTAAGTTTCCAGTAAGATTTATTTTCTGTTAGTACACAGCTGGTGCACTGACAATGGGTCCCGAGTTAGTGGTATGTTTCTTGTGTGAAATGTGGGATTTTGGGAGACCTTCAGTCTTCCTGATAACTACATCTGCCTGGAGTGCACTGAGTTACAGCTCCTTAGAGATCATGTTAAGAAACTAGAGCTGTAGCTTGATGACCCTCAGCTCCTACGGAAAATGAGGTGATAGATGGGAGCTACAGGAAGATAGTTACCCCTAGATTGCAGGAGGTCAGTATCTGTGTGACTGTCAGGCGAGGGAAGGGGAATGGGTAGCCAGTGCAGAGTACCCCTGGGGCTGTTTTCCTCAATAATAAGTATACTGCTTTGGATACTGCTGGGTGGACGACCTACTAGGGAGATGCCGCAGCGAGCAGGTCTCTTGCACAGAGATTGGCTCTGTGGCTCAGGAGGGAAGGAGGGAGAAGAGACAATCTGTAGAGCTAGGGGATTCATAGTTAGGGGAACAGAAAGGAAGTACTGTGGACAAAACAGAATTCCTGGATGGTTTGTTGCCTCCCAGGTGCCAGGATCAGGGAAATCTCAGATTGAGTCCACAGCATTGTTTAGTGGGAGAGTGAGCAGCCAAAGGTGTTGTCTATGTCAGTACCAATGACATGGGTAGGATGGGTGAAGATGTCCTACAAAGTGAGTTCAGGGAGTTAGGTGCTAAGTTAAAGGACAGGGCCTCCTGGGCTGTGATCTCAGGATTGCTACCCGTGCTAGTGCTAGTGAGGTCAGAAATAGGATGATCATACAGTTTAAATCATGACTAAGGAGTTGGTGCAGGAGGGAGTGCATATTTTTGGATCATTGGGCTCTCTTCCAGGGAAGATGGGACTTGTGCAGAAGGGATGGTTTGCACCTAAACTGGAGGGAGACTAATATCATAGTAGGAAGGTTTGTTAATGCTGCACGGTAGGGTTAAAATTAGAGTTGCAGGGGGATGGGAACTTGAATGCCAGAACAGATAGTGGAGTGTTTGTGGAGAACGATGTTTTTAAACTTACGTACAGGGTTAGGAATCAAAAGGTTGAGCATGGTGGGACTAATAGTCTGAGCTGTGTATATTTCAATGCATGGAATATTGTAGGAAAGGTGGTTGAGCTTAGGGCATAGATCAGCACATGAAATTATGGCATTATAGCCATTAGTGAGCCTTGGTTTCAGGAGGTGCAGGACTGGCAGTTCAATATTCTGGATTCCATTGCTTTAGACGTGATAGAGTGGAGGAGTTAAATGGGGAGGGTCGGCATTACCAGGCAGGAAAAATGTCATGGCAGTGCTCAGTCTGGAAAGCTCGTCTAGTGAGACTTTGTGGGTAGAAATAAGGAATAAGAAAGGTATGACCATCTTAATAGGATTATATTATAAACCACCAAACAGTCACTGGGATTTAGAGGAGCAAATTTATAAGAGAGATTGCAGACTGTTCCAAGAAGCACAAGGTAGGTGATTTTAAACTTTCCACATATTGACTGGGACTCCCATACTGTAAAAGGGTTAGATGGGAAAGAATTTGTCAAATATGTTCAGAAAAATTTCCTTAATCAGTACATAAAGTCCCAACTAGAGAGAGAGTGATACCCGATCTTCTATTAGGGAATGAGAAGACAGGTGAAAGGTTTGTGTAGGGGAACACTTTGCATCTAGTGATCATAATGCCATTAGTTTCAAGGGAATTATGGAGAAGGATAGATCTGGTCCACAGGTTGAGATTCTAAATTGGAGAAAAACAATTTTGATGTTATTAGAAAGAATATGGCAAATGTGGATGGGGATAGATTGTTTTCTGGCAAAGGTGTACTTGGTGAGTAGGAGGCCTTCAAAAGTGTAATTTTGAGAGTACAGAGTTTGCATGTTCCTCTCAGAATAAAAGGCAAGGATAACAGGTTTATGGAACCATAGTTTTCAAAAGATTTTGAGGCCCAGGTTTTAAAAGAAAAAGGAGGTGCATAGCAGGTATAGGCAGGCAGGAACAAATGAGGTTCTTGAGGGGTATCAGAAATGCAAATGAATACTTGAGAAGGAAATCAGGAGGCCTAGAAGAAGACACAAGGTTGCTTGAGCAGACAAGGTGAAGGAGAATCCTAAGGGCTGCTACAGATATATTAAAAGCAAAAGGATAGCAAAAGACAACATTAGTCCTCTGGAAGATTAGAGTGGTAATCTATGTGTGGAGCTGAAAGAGATAGAGATCTTAAATGAACTTCTTGCATTGGTATTTACTTGGGAGACAAACACAAAATCTATGGGTGTGAGGCAATGCAGTGGTCAGATCATGGACCTTAAACAGATTACAGAGAAGGTGTTTGCTGATTTGAAGCAAATCAAGGTGGATAAATCCCCAGAGCTTGACAAGGTGTTCCCTCAGACCCTACGGGAGGCAAGTGCAGAAACTGCAAGAGCCCTAGCAGAGATATTGAAGTCATCCTTAGCCACAGGTGAGATGCCAGAGGATTGGAGAAAAGTTTAATCATGTTCCATTGTTTAAGAAAGGATCTAAGAATAAGCCAGCAAAATTATAAGCCAGTGAGCCAGACATCAGTAAAGGGAAGGGATTCAAAAGGACTGGAAACATATTTATTTGGATAGACAGGGACTGATTAGGGATAGTCAACATGGCTTTGTGTGTGGTATCTAACCAATATTACAGTTTTTCAAGGAAGTTACCAGGAAAGTTGATAAAGGCAAGGCAGTGGATGTTGCCTACATGGACCTTAGCAATGCTTTTGACAAGTTCCTGTATGGAAGATTGGTCAAGAAGTTTCAGTTGCTTCACATTCAAGATGAGTTAGTAAATTGGATTTAGATATTGGCTTTGTGGGAGAAGACAGAGAGTGGTGGTAAAAGGTTGCCTCTCTGACTGGATGCCTGCGACTAGCGGTGTGCTGCAGTGATCGGTGCTGGGTTCTTTGTTGTTGGTCAACTATATCAATGATCTGGATTATAATGTGATAAACTCAATCAACAAGTTTGTAGATGACACCAAAGTTGGGGGTGTATTGGATAGTGTTGAAGACTATCAAAGTTTGTAACAGGATCTGGACCAGATGAAAAAATGGGCTAAAAAAATGGCAGATGGAATTTAATGCAGACAAGTGCAAGTTGTTGCACTTTGGGAGGACCAACCAGGGTAGGTCTTATACAGTGAGTGGTTGGGCACTGAGGAGAACAGAGGGATTTGGGAATACAGATCTATAATTCCTTGAAAGTGGCATCACAGATACAGTAGATAAGGTCATAAAGCTTTTGGCACATTGGTCTTCGTAAATCAATGTAATGAGTACAGGAGTTGTGATGTTATGTTGAAATTGAATAAGATATTGGTGAGGCCTAATTTGGAGTACTGCGTGCAGTTTTGGTCACTTGCCTACAGGAAAGATGCAAATTAGTTTGAAAGAATGCAGAGAAAATTTATAAGGATATTGCTGGGACTTGAGGACCTGAGTTATAGTGGAAAATTTAATAGGTTAGGACTTTATTTCCTGGAAAATTGAGGAGAAATTTGATAGACTTGTACCAAATTATGAGGGGCATAGAGTAAATGCAAGCCAGCTTTTTCCACTGAGGTTAGGTGAGTCTACAACTAGAGGTTGTGGGTTAGGGGTAAAATATGAAATGTTTAAGGGAAACATGAAGGAGAGCATCTTCACTAAGAGGGCGGTGAGAGTGTGGAATGAGCTGCCTGCGCAAGTGGTGGATGTGGGGGTGATACTTCTATAGGTACATGGATGAGAGGGGTATGGAATGCTCTGCTCTGGGTGCAGGTCGATGGAACTAGGTAGGTTCATGGTTCAGCACAGGCTAGGTGGGCTGGAAGGCCTGTTTCTGTGCTGTAGTGTTCTATGACTCTATATAAACAGGTGCAGTGAAAAACGCAGCATCATCATAGGCACATAACATCATATTAGTAGCATTCTTAAGAAACAAATTGTATGCAATTTTTACAAGAAACGACACAATTAGAACGCAATTAAGAAAAATCCATTTTAGTCAAAGAGATCAAGGTGGTCGTAGTGTAACTGAATTGTAGTGAACATGAGGAAATCTTGAGCAACACACACACAATATTGGAGGAACTCAGCAGGACAGGCAGCATTTATGAAAGAGAATGGACAGTCAACATTTCGGGCCAAATTCCTTTATCAGTGGTTAGGGTTGTGCTGATTGCCTCAAGAACCAAATGGTTGAAGGGAAGTTGTGGGTCTTCAAGCTTCTGTAGCTCCTTCCCAAAACATTGACTATTCTTTTCCCACGCTGATGCTGCTTGACTGCTCAGTGCCTCCCGTGTGTTTTTGTTGCTTCAGATTCCAGCACCTGGACTCTTCTTGTACCCTTGTACAATATTCCTTTCCCCTCTAACTATCTAGCTCTTACAGTCAAGATCCCTCAGTATCTGCAGAGTTCAGTGGAAGGCAGTACATTGCAACACATAATAAAAACTGTAAATTACAGTGTGTATATATTCCTGAATCATTGAGTGTGCGCCTTTAGGCTCCTGTATCACCACCTCGATGATAGCAATGAGAAGAGGACATGTCCTGGGTGATGGGGGTCCTTAAGAATGGATGCTACTTTTTTGAGGCATTGCTCCTTGAAGATGTCCTTGTCCTGAATGCTGGGGAGCATCCCAGCATCTTTGCTTCCTGATACTCATTTTCAACCTATGGACTCACTTTCAAGAACTCTTCATCTCATGATGTCAATAATTATTGCTTATTATTATTTCATTTTTTTTGTATCTGCATAGTTTGTTATCTTGCACATTGGTTGTTTGTCCATCTTGTGTGTAGTTTTTCATTGATTCTTTTGTGTTTCTTTGTATTTGCTGTGAATTCCTACAAGAAAATGAATCTCAAGGTTGTATTTGGTGATGTATATGTGCTTTGATAATTTTACTGTGAACTATGTGGAGCACTGTCTTAAGAAAGCAGCATCTATCATCAAGGACTCCCATCATCCATGCCGTATCCTCTTCTCACTGCTATCATCAGGCAAGAGCCTTGAGTCCCACACCACCAGGTTCAGGAACTGATATTACCTTTCAACCATCAAGCTCCTGAATCAGTGTGGATAACTTCACTCACCTCAACTTTGAACTGACTCCACAACCTACAGACCCACTTTCAAGGTCTCTACAACTCATGTTTCCAGCATTATTTATCTACTTTTTTAATTATTTGCTCACTTGGTCCTTTGCACACTGGTTGTTTGACAATCATTGGTATTTTTGGTTTTTCGTTGATTCTGTTGTATTTCATTGTTTTCCTGTGAATGTCAGCAAGGAAATGAATCTCTGGGTAGTATATGGTGACATATATGTGCTTAGATAATTAACTTTGAACTTCTTTCCTCTTTCTGTTATCCTGCTGCATTAATTCTTTTCATCTATCTAAACACTCTTCAAATTCCTAAGCTCGTGGGAATACATACCATATTTTTAGAATCTGCATTTGTAACTTAAGTTTGTAACCCAGTGTTCTTTCAGCTGAATCTGTGATTCCAAGATTCATCTTCCTCCTGTGATGACTAAAGCTGAACAATTCCAGGTGACATCTGACCATGTAACTTCCCCTGCCTTGTCTGCTTGCCTCTAAGGTAAAAGGCCAGCATCCACTGCAATATTTTCATTCTTGTTTTGTATCCTTTGGTTCATTTCTATATCCACTCCTCTTTATTTCTTAAGTTACCTATTTTAAGATCTCAGTGTAGAGCAATGTAAGTTAAAAGAAAATTACGTGAAATGAATTATACCCATGTGACTTAATTAACCTATTAACCATTACATCTTTGCAATGTGGAGAAAACCAGAGCACCCAAAGGAAACCCACATGGGCACAAAATAAACTTTGCAGACACTGGCGGGAGTAGAACCCTGGTCTATGGTGCTATAATAACGTTAAAGCACCAACCGCTATGCTACCACGCCACCTTTAAATTGGTTAGATCTTTGCTGGATCACAAAATAATGCACAGCTTGAATTTCTCTGCACAAGCACAAGCTGGGACTCTTCTCTTAAACTTGGATGGAGTTCCAGCTTCAGCTGCTCACTTTGGCCACTGGAGGTGGGGCTCTGACACAAACTGAGCACTGTCTGAGATTAGTCAATGTGGCCACTGGGTGGAGCCCTGGGCTCAGTGTGGCTATTAGATGCTTTGCAATCTGGCTCATAGCTCAAGATCTGCAGTTTTTTAACAAAATGATTCCTAAGATTTGCTACAGGAGCATCATCAGACAGAACACCAAACCACATCAGGGGAATAATTAAGGCACCTGAACCAGTTTGAGGAAAAAGCTTTAGATCTATAAGGGTATGTTAAAAGTGAAGAGGAGATAAAGGGAGGGGAAGCTCGAGCTCAGGGCCCAGACTGTTGTCAATTGTAACAGAGCAAAAGTTTGAGGTATTAATTAGGCCATAGTTGGAGTACTCTGTACAGTTCTGGTCACCACATAATAGGAAAGATGTGACTGCATTGGAAGGGCACAGAGGGGATTCCCACCTTTGCCTGGAGTGAGGTCGCCTCAGCTATGAGGAGAGGCTAGGTTTGTTTTCTGTGGAGTGGAGAAGACAGAGCCGGGATGTGATTGAAGTATACAAATGGAGCTGAATAAATGGAATAGTAGGAAGTTTTACCCCCTTAGCAGAGGTGTCTATAAACAGAAGGCAAGAGATGAGAGACAGAGTGGTCGAAATCTGGAATGCACCATCTGAGGGGGGCAGATACATTAAGTTCAAGAGGTGGTTAGCTGAGCACTTAAAAGGCTCCTGACGGAGTGCAGGAGAATGGTGTTAGTATATGTGGGTGGAGATAATAAATTCCATCCCTTGTCTCCCTCTTTTTAATACTGGCTGTCTTTAAGTCCAAGAGTAGGGTCTCAACTCAAAGCCTCCTCTGTCCAATTCCCTCTATAGATACTGTCTAACCCACAGTTTCTTCAGCATTTGGGGTGTTGTGTTAGGTAGGTACTTGGTGGCTAGCACCGACACGGTGGGCTGAAAGGCCTGATTCCATGTCACCAAGATCCTATCAGTGGGAGAGAACACTGGGAATATTCAGCGGCTGTGGGGGGATCTGTAGGTAGAGACAGAGGAGATCAGAATTGGGACCAGTTTAGGAATCCAACCTGTTTTACATTGCATAGAAGGGTGAGGGGTGGTGAAGGGGAAATGAGTATCTGTGATGGGGTGGAGAGCAAAAGAGATTGTGGTATAGTGCTGGTGGAGAGAAGGTACTTTTGCCCTGTTAATCAGTTGATCTGTGCAGGAGATGTGAGCGGAAGTCAAATGAAAACAGAACCATGGCTGATTTCTCTTTGTCCCCATTCTCCCACCTTCTCCCCATAACCTTCTCCCCATAACCCTTAACCTTCTTACCAACCAGCAACTTGTGTATCTCTTAAACACACCCACTGACTTGGCCACCACAACCATACCTCATGTCAGCAACGTCACATCACAAATATGATAGTAGTATTCAATAGGCAGATGGGTATGCAGGGAATGAATAGATATCAAACCTCAAAGTAAATTTATTATCAAAGTATTTGTATGTTAACATGTACTACACTGAAATTCACTTTCTCACAGATTATATATATATATACTGACAAACTGAAAAAGAAGACAAAATGCAAATAAAGTATAATACAGAGAACGAGTTGTAGAGTCCTTGAAAGTGAGTCTTATCATAGGCATCCGTTAGTCTCATGAGACCATGAATTTGCACCTTGGAAGATACCCAGGACACAGGCCTGGGCAAGGTTGTATGGAAGACTGGCAGTTGCCCATGCTGCAAGTCTCCCCTCTCTACACCACCGGTGTTATCCAAGGGAAGGGCATTAGGACCAATACAGCTTGGGACCAGTGTTGTCGCAGAGCAATGTGTGGTTAAGTGCCTTGCTCAAGGACGCAACACTGCCTCAGCCAAGGCTCGAACTAGCGACCTTCAGATCACTAGACGAACGCCTTAACCACTTGGCCACAGGCCAACACTAAAGTGAGTCTGTAGGTTATGGAATCAGTTCAGTGTAGTGAATGAAGTTATCCACGCTGGCTCAGGATGATTGTAGTGAAATAACTGTTCTTGAAGCTGGTGGTGTGGGACCTAAGGTTTCTGTACCTCCTGCCCGATGGTAGTAGTGAGAAGAGCACACGTCCTGGATTGTGGGGGTCTTTGTAGGTAGAAAAGGTGTCGTTTGTGTTCAGCACATACTTTGTGGGCTGAAGGGCCTTTTAGATTGTGAGAGTAAGTAACAAATTCGGGGTTGGAGGAAATCAGGAGTGGCTGGACCCATGATTAAGGTTGTTTCTGAATTGGGAGCTGGTGCAGCAGGGAGAGCAGAGGGAGGTTCAATACTGCCAGGTCTCCCTCATTAACCTGCCCCTGAGAATTGTTCCCTCCCAGAAGTGAATCTTGCTTGGAGATGGAATGTGGCCAGATTTTGAGGCTGATCTGTGTTCCATGTTGATTTTCTAGGTCCGGATTGTGGTAATTGACAGCATTGCGTTCCCGTTCCGCCACCACCTGGAGGACCTGTCGCTACGGACACGGTTACTGAATGGACTTGCTCAGCAGCTGATCACCATGGCCAACAAGCACAGTGTGGCAGTAAGTAAAACCTGGCATCTTGTCATCACCTAGGAGTGGAGTGGAGTGGCAGCAGCCAAACACAAATACCATTTATCCAGATCTTCCAGACTCCCCTTCAATACAAGGCCTATTTGGCTAGCAGAACTACTAATTTCCTTACAGCAAAGGCTATTCAGCCCAGTGAGTCAATGCCAGCTTTTAGAGTAATCTCATTCCCCCACAGATATTCCCTGTTATTAGTTCTCCCAACATATCCATCAATATGGATGTATTTAAACCAGAGGTTGATAGGTACTTAATTAGTAAGGGCACCAAAGATTATGGGGAGAAGGCAGGGGAATGTGTTTGAGAGGGAAAATAAATCAGCCATGATCAAATGGTGAAGCAGACTTAATGGGCCAAATTGTCTAATTCTGCTCCTATGTTTTATGGTCTAACTCTACCCAGATTCTGCTCACCCACATAACAGGGGTCAATTAACCTGTCCATCCACGTTTCTTTAGAAGATGGGATGGGATGAGATGAGAGCATGTGGAGGAAACCCTTGTGGTCATTGGGAGAGCGTTCAAACTCTACACAGACAGCACTGGAGGGTAGGATCAAACCGGAATCTCTGGAGCTACAAGGTAGTGGCTCTACTAGTTGTATCGAATGTGCTTCCAGACCAGGCTAGACCTCATTTTGGCCAAAGAGACATGAGAGACCTGCAGACACTGGAATCAATGGCAAAAAAAAGTAGCTGGAAGAACTCAGCAGGTCAGGCAGCATCTGTGCAAGCAGAGGGATAACGAACATTTTGTATCCTATTGAAGGGTCTTGACCTGAAGTATCAACCATCCCTTTGGCTCCACTTTGCCCTTTGCCTGACCCACTGAGTTCCTCCATGCAACTTCTTTAAAATCTTGTTTCAGTCAACCCTGTGTTGGAACTGGACTCAACAAAGTGACTTAATGCTAAATTGTTGCCCTTGACATCTGATGGAAAAGAGTAACCATTGAGAAAGACTGGATTATCCATTTGATGGTTCTGGGCCTGTACTTGGATTTTTGAAGAATGATGGGAGGATTTCATTGAAACCTATTGAATATTGAAAGGGATAGATAGAGTGGACGTGGAGAGGATGTTTCCTATGGGGGGGGGAGTCTAGGATCAGAGGGCACAGCCTCAGAATGTGTTCCTTTCGAACAAAGGTGAGGCAAAATTTCTTCAGCCAGTGGGTGATGAATCTGTGGAATTCATTGCCACAGGCGACTGTGGAGGCCAAGTCATTGAATATATTTAAAGCGGAGGTTGATAGGTTCTTAGTTAGCTAGAGCATCAAAGGTTACGGGGAGAAGGTAGGAGAATGAGATTGAGAGGGATAATAAATCAGACTCGATGGGCTGAATGACTTAATTCTGCTCTTACATCTTATGGTATTATCCTGATGACCTGGTTTTAGAGCTCTACTTCACCTGCCTCTTTTGAGTTGATAGATTATGTAAGTACATAACAAGCTTAATAGTTACTGTTGTCCTCTTCAAGGTGGTGCTGACCAACCAGATGACCACACGATTTGGAGAAGCCCAGTCCTCGTTGGTGCCTGCCCTCGGTGAGACTCTCCAGTTCCTTCTCTTTTTTTTGGTCTAGTTTTATATTAAAACAAGTGGTGCATCTTCCCTGGGCCACGGGATCTTGGTTATTTACCAGCTTTTCCTTCCCCTTCCCCAACAGCACACATACGTGCACTCACGTAGCAAAACAATTTGCATTTATATAGCACTTTAATTTAAATTATTCTACAGTAGTGATTGTTATCATGCTAAATTTGACATAAGCCAGGCAGATCTTGGGACAGGTAACCAATGACATAGTTAATGAGGTGGAGTTTTCCATATTATTTCCATATTTGCTTGTAGGATAGAAGAAGGCCCTTCAGCCCAACCAGACTGCAGGATCTCAGAACAGTCCCATTCCCCATTAATATTCCCTGTAATCTATTTTCCACCACATGACCATCAGTTCTGTTGTCCACAGAACCAGGGTGGATGGAAATTTACAACGGCTATTTATCCTACTAGCCTGTGAGTGTTTGGGATGTGCAAGGAATCTCACATGGGGGAGGAGGGGAAGGGGGGAGGCCAGGGAAGGATGACGGACATGTAAATTCCACTGAAATAGTGCAGGAGGTCCTGACTGAACCCAGTCGCTGGAACTGAGAGTCTTCAACTCTGTCAGCAGTCAAACTGTCCCACCCTAGTAGCGACGTAATAGAAGAGAGGAAGGGGAGAAGTTCATGAATGAAATTTCGGAGTTTAAATCCTTGGAATCTAATGGCAAGCCACCACGGTGTGCTGACATCCTGAGGTTCCAGAGGAGGTTCACAAGTATCATCCCAGGAATGAAAGGATTTATACATGAGGAATATTTGATGGCTCTAAGCATGTACTCACTGGAGCTGAGAAGAATGAGGAAGAATCTCATTGAGACCTATTGAAATGCTTTACAGCGCCAGTGATCCAAGTTCAATTCCATGCTGTCTGTAAGGAGTTTGTATGTTCTCCTCATGGCCACGGTGTTACCTCCCACATTTCAAAGATGTACGGGTTACGGTTAGTAGATTTAGGCATGCTATATTGACGCCAGAAGCTTGACGACTCTTGAGCTGCCCCCAGCACATCCTCAGACTGCTGGTTGTTGACACAAATGAAACATTTTACTGTAAGTCTAGAGCTACATGTGACAAAGCTATTCTTTAAAAGAAGTGGCAAACCATTATGTTCAGAACTGTTAAATACGGATAACAGGACCCTGTAACAGCATTCATAAAGGACTGGACTTGAATCTTACAAGCTGGTGGTCATACTTCCTTTTTTTTAAAAGGTCACATGTTTGGTATGGCTAGAATGACGCCGCCTTAATTTTGTGTATGTGTGTGCGTGTGTGATATTTGAATATTAAACTGATATAGTGAGTGGTTAATGATGAACATCCATTATTACCTTTATACTAGCATTTGAGTTCTTGGACTGCTATGTTAATCATTCGTTGTTTATAACAGGATAATGTTATCTAGTCAATAGCCAACAAGATATTCTAAAAAGTTTGGGCAAAGCTCGTCCTTGTAATGGAATCAGCTTATGTTCAAGTCCTCCCATGTCAATTTTCTTCATCTTCATAACTTTGTATTTTCTCGAGACTTAAAAAATGTTACAGTTACATAATTTATGCAAGTATTGTTGGACCAGTACTGTACAGCAGGCACAAATGCATGGTGCAAAGAGCAAAATCTTAGAACATTATCTATAAGATATCTTTTTTTTTAATTTTATTTTTATTTGGATAAGGAGTTCACAATTATCATGTACTTTTTTCACACATATAACCTTTTCCATTTTTTTTATATGTATAAAACTACAATTATTTATATATCTTATGGACAATATTGACAAATAATTTTCTCCCACGCCCTTAATTGTTCCAGTTTCATTGTTCACTCAGTAGAACCCAACGCTGTTTCTTTCTTTAACATAAAATGTCTGCCATTCTTCCTACAACTCCGTCTAAAAGTAAAGGTTTCACTCTGTCCTGGCTGTTACTTCTTTGTATTATTTGTCAGTGCCTCAACTGGAAAAAGCTTTCCTTCTCCCCATAGGTGCATTAATCATTCTGCAGTGTGTGTGGTTGAGAGGGAAAATGTTCGAGTTCAGTTCTCCTGTTACAGTTCACCCTGCCTTCCTACTCAGAGTAGAGTGAGTGTTGTACAGATTTTTCTTTCTCAGTATTATGTCACAAGCAAGGATTCTTAGCAGTGAGCTGGAGCAGAGGGATCATGGAGTCCAAGACCATAGAACCTACAATTTGATATGGTGGTTAAGAAGATGTACGCAGTGTTTGCTTTCATTGGTTGGGGCATTGAGTTCAAGAGATGCGAGGTAATGTTGCAGCTCTATAAAACTGGTTAGATCACACTTAGGATATTGTGTTCAGTTCTGGCTGCCTCATTATAGGAAAGGTGGAAGCTCTAGAGAGGCTGCAGAGGAGATTTACCAGGCTGCTGCCTGGATTGGAGAGTATGTCTTGTGAGGAAGGTGATTTTATCTTTGGGATGAAGGAGGATTAGAGGCATCTTGAAAAAGGTGTACAAGGTGGAATAAAATGGGCAGCCAGTGGCTTTTTTCCAGAATGGCAGTGGCTAGCACCATGTTTTTTTATTTTTCACAGGGTGTGATAAGTGCACGGAACACACTGTCAGAGGTGTTGGTAGAGGCAGATACATTAGGGATACTTAAGAGAATCTTAGATAGGCAGATGGAAGAAAGAAAAATGCAAGGCTAAGTGTGAGGTCTTAGATTGATCGTGGAGTAGGCTAAAAGATCAGCACAACGTTGTGAGTCAAAGAATCTGTAGTGTACTGTTCTATGTATTTTGTGGAAATTGTCCAAAGCTCCTCTGTCCCTTACATCTGTTACCCTGGGGCTAACTGAAGTCCAACCCCACCAATGATGGATTCTTGTTTTGTCTAGGTGAAAGCTGGGGTCACGCGGCCACCATTCGCTTAATTCTACGCTGGGAAGGCAAGCTGAGGTAAGAGGTGAATTGTTCAAGTTATGTATGAGGCAGCTGGATTAGGCTTAGTGAAATTGTCAGTCCTCAATGAGCTGGAAGACTTGGTCACTTCCAGTCTCGGAGGGGTGAACCATTTCAGTGTGAATAGACACTGCCTTGTTTCTGATATGTTGCACTGTCCAAGTGATAATAACAAGGGTGAGTTGGCATCACCTGCCAGCTTGTACTCCTTCCCTTCCTTCTATCTTTTTATTCTAGTTTCTTTCCTCTTCCCAGTCCCAATGAAGGAGTTGGCCCGCAATGTCGACACTTTGTTCCCATCTATAGATGCTGCCTGACTTGCTGAGCTCCTTCAGCATTTTGTCTGTGTTGCTGAAGATTTCCAGCATCTGCAGAATCTCTTGTGTTTAAGGTTCTTATATGAACTCATCCCATTTGCCTGAATTTGGCCCATATTCCTGCAAACCCTTCCTTTCTGTGTACCTGTCCAGGTGCCTTTTAAATGTTGATGTACCTGCCCCAACTACTTCATCCATCAGCTCCCTCCATGTACTGACCACCCTCTTGTTCCTCTCCTCTCACCCTAAATCTGTGTCCTCTAGTTCTTGATTCCCTAACCGTGGAGAAAACAATTGTGTGGATTCACCTTATAATTTTATAGAGCTTTGCAAGATCTCCCCTTATTCTCCAGCACTCCAATGAATAAAGTCCCAAGCATCTCATCCTCTCACAGTAACTCAGTTCCTCAAGTCCCAGCAGAAATGTCTTCAGGCAGAAGGAGGTGAACCTGTGAAATTCTCTACCACAGTGGAGGCTGGTTAATCTGTGTGCATTTAAGGTAGTTTACCAGACATCAAGGGGCGTAGGGAGAGAACAGGAACATAAGCAAAGATGGTAATTATACTGAATAGCAGAACAAGTTAGAAGGGCTGAATGGTGTAATCCTATTTTCTGTGTAAGATGCTGCCCCTCTGGTCACTGCTGCTTACTAAGGGTTGCTCACTGGCATGAAATGAGCTGCACTTTCAAAGCCTGACTCCCAGACTTTGCTTTGTTTTCTCTGAATAGGTTTGCTTCCCTCTATAAATCGCCGACGCAAAAAGAAGCGACTGTTCCATTCCAGATAACCGTGAGTCACCTGCCAGTAATTCTGTATTCCCTTTGTCTTGGTTTTGCTTTGTGGTGCCAGAGATTGTTTTACTCTTTGAACAGCTTGGGTACGGTAAGAGGAGACAGAGGCAGAGGGAAGACGGGAAAGAATGTGAGGGCAAGAATGAAGTTGTTAGTAGGGGAGTAGAAGGAAGATTGTGGAGTGGTCACAGGCTGTGATTGGGAGGGAAGAAGCTCTCCTTCGTTTGAGGCTTTTGACCTTGTTGCCGAGCTGGTTAACCCCCCTTCTCTCCTGTCCCCATTGTCTCATTTTTCAGTCACTTGGGTTTCGTGACGTCCAATCATTGGAGGCACCTTCAACTTCACCCGCCAACCCACGCAAGCGTCCGCGGACGGATGACCAGGATGGGCGTTGATGATGTCCACTAGGTACTGCTCCACACGGTGTAGTGGGGACCAAGTGTGGCCGATGATGGATGGTCTTGGATCCATTATCAAGCCGTGACTGCATCGGGATTGCATTGGGGCCTGAAGTGGCAGTCGGCCCCATGAATCCAGCTGGACTGGAGAACTGGAAAAATTCCCTTTCTATTAGGAACCTGCTCTGGGTTCTTTTTCCCCCACCCCATCACTGGGTTTTCCTATCTTGCCCACTGAACTGGAGGATTGTTGGGTAGAGGCTTGTGATGGAGGATTGATCTTCCTGGTTTTGTGGGCTTGAGACACTCTGGACCTCACTATCTACCTTCAGAAGCCCAAACCTCTGCGCATCGCAAGTTCTTGAGTCAAAAGTTTATTAAAACCTTGCATCTGCTCATTGATCTCCCTTTGTATTTAAGGTGATAATGATTTTCTCTCTCTCGTTCTGACATGTTGCAAGTAAAAGTATTTTGAGGTCATGGTGGTGTTGGTTTATCCCTCACTGATTGCTGCTTTGCTACATCTGATAGCATACTATTTGAAATACTACACCAGTGATCCTGGACCCGCGTAAACATTTCAAATCCTTTTAATCAGATAAATGTGAAAGAAACAGCCATTATCGGTATCTGACCATGAAAATTACATAACCTGCAGGTTCCTCAATGCTATTTAGGCCAGGAGTTTGTTCTCAGTTGGACTGGGAGCAGAATTAGGCCATTTGGTCCATCGAGTGCTCAGCCATTTGATTATGCCTGAATATTTTCCCTCTCAACTTCATTTTCTTGCTACCTTAATCTTTGATGTTCTTACTAATCAAAATATTAATCTCCACTTTAAATATACCCAATGATTTGGCCTCCACGGCCATCTGTGGCAATGAATTCCACAGAATCACCACCCTCTGGCTAAATAAATCCTTCTCTACAGGGACAATCTTCTATTCTGAGGATATACCCTCTGGTTCTAGACTCTGCTACTATTAGAAACATCCTTTCCACGTTCACTCTATTTAGGCTTTTCAATATTTGGTCAGTTTCACAAGATATCCCCGTCACCCTTTTAAATGCCTGTAAGTACAGCCCCAGAGCCATCAAACAGTTCTCATACATCAACCCTTTCATTTGTGGGATCATTTTTGTAAATCTCCTCTCAGCCCTCTCCGATGCATCTGTCTAGAGTCAGACCATTCAAAATGAATTCTAACATTGTATTTGACTTCTTACTACTAATCCTTTAGGGAGTCCTGTACTAAGACACCCTGGGCCTTTTGCGCCTGATTTCTGAATTTGCACCCCGTTTAGAAAATAATTACGCCTTTTTTTCCTTCTGCTGAATTCCAAAGTGCAAGTCCATGCGTTTCCCTGCACTCTATTCCATCTGCATTTTCATTGCCCATTCTTCCAATCTGTCCAAGTCCTTCTGCAGACTCCCTGCTTTCTCAACACTATGGCAGGAGTGGTCACTTATATATATGACACCGACAGGTATATAACATACTGACAGAACTGCTCTATGACAGATGCTATGATATCTTCCATGTGCCGGGCCCTAACACACCTAGAAAATGAGGACTCTTATGTCAGAATGCTGGTTCTGTGTTTCAGTTCGGCATTGAACACTATTGTCCCACAGAACTTGGTGAACAAACTTCTATTCCTTGGTGCAGGAGCCTGAAAACACACTCAGTGTTTTAGAAACAGCTTTTTCCCCCTCTGCTATTGGATTTCTGAACGGGCAATGAACCTGTTAACATTAGCTCATTAATTTTCTCTTTTTTGCACTTTTTAATATACTGTATATTCTTACTGTAATTTCTGGTAATGTTTATGTATTACACTACACTGCTGCCACAGAACAACAAATTTCATGACCTGTGCCAGTGATAATAAGCCTGATACTGATTTTGGTTCTTGCCTTTCACCTTAGTTTGCTTTAAACTAGCCCTCTTGTGTAAGACTTCTTGTAAAAGGTTTCTGAGGCACTACATAAATGCAATTCCTTCCCACTGCAGCCAGTGACAGTTCTTGTGTATAATCAGTTCTTTCTACCATCAGGGAGGAGGTGTAGGATACTGAAAACACAGCACTTAATGTTTTAGGAACAACTTCTTCCCCTCTGCCATTAGATTTCTTAACAGTCCCTGAACCCATTAACATTAGCTCATTATTCTTCTAAAATAATGAATGTGTGTGTGTGTGTGTGTATAAAAGCATTGTAAAAGTCTATTTCATCTTCTCTATTCCCTGTCTGGCCACAACATTGTTTATATGTCTAGACTTGCTTTTGCTCTTTTCAGACATTCTATCTGACCACTTTAAGGTGTTCACAACATCTTATCCCCCAGCAAGCAGTCAAAATAAAGTGCTGAGAATATGTTCTTGCTTTTGACAGTACCTTTTACTACTCCAGGGTAGTCTGAAGTGTTTTGCAACCATTGATGTGCCACTGCAGTGTTGTAGGAAATATTCATGTACACAAGCTCCCACAAACAGTACACACAAAATGCTGGAGGAACTCAACAGGCCAGGCAGCATCTATGGAAAAGAATATGGTCGACGTTTTGGGTTGAAACCCTTTGGCAGAACTGGATAAAAAAGCTGAGGAGTAGATTTAAAAGGTGGGGAGAGGGGAGAGAGAAACACAAGGTGATAGGTGAAACCTGGAGGGGGAGGATGAAGTAAAGAGCTGGGAAGATTTTTGTTGAAAGGGACAGAAAGCCATGGAAGAAAGAAAAGAAGGGAGGAGCACCAGAAAGGGGCGATGAGCGGGCAAGGAGATAAGGTGAGAGGGAAAAGGGGATCGGAAATGGTGAAGGTGGGGGCATTACTGCAAGTTTGAGAAATCGATGTTCATGCCATTGGGTTGGAGGCTGCCCAAACTGAATATAAGGTGTTGTTCTTCCAACTTAAGTGTGGCCTCATCATGACAGTGAAGGAGGCCATGGATGGACATATCGGAATGGGAAGTGCAATTTAAATGGGTGACCACTGGGAGATCCTGCTTTTTCTGATGGACGGAGTGTAGGTGCTCGGCGAAGCTGTCTCCCAACGTACATCGGGTCTCACTGATATACAGGAGGCCACACCGGGAGCACCAAACACAGTATATGACCCCAACAGACTCACATGTGAAGTGTCACCTCATCTGGAAGGACTGTTTAGGGCTCTGAATGGTAGTGAGGGAGGAGGTGTAGCACTTGTTCTGCCTGCAAGGATAAGTGCCTGGAGGGAGAGATCAGTGGGGAGGGGCGAATGGACAAGGGAGTTGTGTAGGGAGTGATCCCTGCAGAAAGCACAAAGTGGGGGGGAGGGAAGGATGTGCTTGGTGGTGGGATCCTGTTGGAGGTGGTGGAAGTTTTGGAGAATTATGTGCTGGATGCTGGTGGGGTGGTAGGTGAGAAGTGGAACCCTATCCCTGGTAGGGTGGCGGGAGGATGGGGTAAAAGCAGACGTGCGTGAAATGGAAGAAATGCAGTTGAGGGCAGCATTGATGGTGGAGGAAGGGAAGCCCCTTTCTTTGAAGAAGGAGGACATCTTTGCTTTGGAAAAATCAGTGGTGAGGTGACGTACTTTCTTGGGAAGTTGATTGGCCACCACACTGCAAGCTCTTTGCCAGCATTGTACCCTTCATGTCCACTGCCTCAGGTCAGTGGCTCCTCTAAAAGATGGGACGGCATGGCAGCATAGCGACTGGCGTAACACTATACGGCACTGGCTGTAAGGTCGAGTTCAATTCCTGCTGCTGTCTGTAAGATGTTTGTATGTTCTCCCTGTGACTGGATGGGTTTCTTCTGGGTGCTCTTGTTTCCTCCCACATTCCAAAGGCATGCGAGTTAGTTGTGGGCATGTTGTATTAGCACTGGAAGCATGGCAACCCTTGTGGCCTGTCCCCAGTGCATCCTTGGACTGTGGTCGTTGACACAAATGATGCATTTTGCTGTATGTTTCAATGTATATGTGACAAGTAAAGCTAAACTGATCTTCATCAAAGATGGCATTGCAGCACGTCATCACGATGCAGAGAGAATTGGCTGCATACTCCAGTGACAAGTGTGGGACACAAACCCATGGACTCCTTTGCGTGGGGCTGAGACTAAGCTTCCTCTTCTGGTGCCACAGATGGCAGATGCTGGAACCTGAAGTGACAGTCAGTCTGTTTCAGGAAGTCTGCGGGTCCTGGAATATAGAACAGTACAGGCACTTTGGCTCAAGATGTTGTGCTGATCTTTTAACCTACTCCAAGATCAATCTTGCCCTCCCCTCCCACATAACCCTCCATTTTTCAATCATCCATGTGCCCATGTAAATGTCCCTAATGTATCGGCCTCTATCATCACCCCTGGCAGGGCGCTTCATGCACTCACCACTGTGTAAAAAAAAACTTACCTCTGCCATCCCCCTATACTATCCTCCAATCACCTTAAAAGTATTTGCCCCTTGTATTAGCCATTTCTGCTCTGGGTCAAGCAATATCTGTGCGGGGTGAGGAAGGAATTTCAGTTATCTGGTAGTTCCCAATAATAATTTTGATTAAATTTGATGCTGTCCATGATGTGAGACAGACGGTGGCTGTTGGTGTGATTAAGTCAGTGACCAGGAACAATGTCTATGAAAGCCACCAAGGCTACCAGTGAAGTATTAAACAAGAAGTGAATATCACCACTGGCCACTAAGATTGAGCAAACCTTGAAACTGACACCAAACTGTTTATTTGTTACCAGCCAAATATGTGTATAAATGAGACTGGATATTGACCAAGATGCATCGAAAGAAAGGAAAGGATAAGGAAAAATGGATTCTAATTGCAAATTCCATAAGACATGGGAGCAGAATTAGGCCATTCAGCCCATTGATTCTGCTCCGCCTTTCCATCATGGCTGATTTATTAAACCTCCTCAATTCCATTCTCCTGCCTTCTTGAAACCTCTGACACCTTGACGAATCAAGAACTGATCAATCTCGGCTTTAAATATACCCAATGACTGGGCCTCCACAGATTCACCACCCTCTGGATAAATAAATTCCTCCTCATCTCTGCTCTACCATTCCGAGGTTATGCCCACTGGTTCTAGACTAGTAATTAAGCATGCTGGCTTCAGGAATAGAAGCTGCATCAGACACAGAGGAGTAGAAAATTTGCTTCTCAGGAGCTGAGGCTGTTGGTCACTGTTTCGGATTGAAGAGTAAATCACAGTAAAAAGAACAAATTATTACTCATCATTGCCCAACTGTTAACTTAAGTTTGTTTGAGATGAATGTGCTTGAAGTCTATCAATTGTGAGTGTAAATCATAGAGGAGGCCATTCAGCCCATTGTCTATTCTGGTTCTTGGAATGATCTAAGTTGGCGCCTCTCTCCTTTCCCTTCTCTGCACACGTTTCACTTTTCTGCTACTGTATGTAAATTCATTCAGGAAAGGTATTTTCGAATATGCTTTCAGGGGCCTTTCATACAGTAGAGGCCAGCTCGTAAATCACTGTGAAATTTATTCTCAATCTCGCTGTTTGGCAATTACAGATCTGTGTCATCCGGTTGTCCTGTCCTTCGCCCTGCCCACCATCATTGTCTGAGGCATAAATGTCGGCCAGGTCACTAGGGAGAGCTCTCATTCTCAAGGTTACGTGGCAGTTTTTGGCGAGAGCAGACAGTGCCTCGATTTAACATCATGTCTAAAAAAGGAACATTTTCTCCCTTTTTCCTTTTAACATTTATAATTTTATACATTGCAATTATCCTGTAATTTCTGTTGAAGGAGCATGATTTCAGCTGCTCCTGTTACTTTGCAGCCACCTCCTACCCGGGTGGTAGTTGTCTCCTGCTGTCTGACACATGCACAATTTCACATGGTCTCCCTCACTGTCCCTCCTTCCCTCCCTCACCCTCCTTCCGGCAGCTTTCTTGTTCCTGATCTCCAGTGCTGTCTGTATGGTGAATGCATGTTTTCCCCTGTGAATGCATGAGTTTCCTCCAGTTGCTGTGTTTCATCCAAGGAAGTATGAATTGGTAGGTTAATTGGCCACTAAATTTCCCGTAATGAGTGGTAGAACAGGGAAGTAGTTCAAAGTAAATTTATTTTCAAAGTATACATACCATGCACAACCTTGAGATTTTTTTTTGCAGGCACCTGTAGGAAAATAAAAGAATGCAATAGAATCAATGAAAAAACTAT
Source organism: Mobula hypostoma (assembly GCF_963921235.1). Classification (NCBI taxonomy): domain Eukaryota; kingdom Metazoa; phylum Chordata; class Chondrichthyes; order Myliobatiformes; family Myliobatidae; genus Mobula; species Mobula hypostoma. The sequence goes on from NC_086119.1 coordinate 8,355,016, forward strand.
ACACAACAAAGGTAGAGTTCCTGAAAGTGAGTCAGTTCAGTACTGAGGAGAGTGAAGCCATCCATACCAGTCCAGGAGCCTGGTAGTTGTAGGGCAACAACCGTTCCTGACATAACTCTGCACCTCCCAGATGCTCGTAATTGCGAGAACAGAGGGAGATGTTGGCATTGTGTTCCCACATTCCCTTAGTTGATGGGAATGTGGGGTCTATACAACAGGGTTCATGCAGGATTAGTAAAAATTGTTGCTTAACTATTTCTATGTATATATAGATAAATATATATATGTCTGTGTGTGTGTGTGTGTGTGTGTATATATATATATATATATATATATATATATATGTAATTGATAGCATATTTTGCATGTTGCACTGTATTACTGCCACTAAACAATGTTCTCTATGTCAGTGTTAATAAACTTGATTCTGGTTCAGGTTCTTGAATGAGGGTCTTGGGCCAAAATGTTGACTGTTAATTTCTCTCCGTAGATGCTGCTTGACCTGCTGAGTTTCTCCAGCATTTTGATTGTGTTACACTCCAGTGTCAATCTTGTTTCCTTTGTTTAAGTGACTGCATCCAATGTAGTGACATAGGAAGAGACAGAGGCAAGCATACTTCTGAACCTGTTCCTCAAGATTTCCAGCATCTGTGGAATCTCTTGTGTTTCTGATTCTGATTACGTGAATTCAGCAGGCCAAAGGGCAGTTTTGCTTTCTCTGATTTTATATACCGTCCATTAGCATGTTAGCTGGTCAGTTTAGTGTATGGGATCCTGAGCAGCATAAATACTGAACTTGTAACACCACCAGATACAGATTCATTCAGATTCAACTATGTATTTATTTATCACATATACATCAAAACATACAGTGAAATGCATCATTCACTTTGACAACCAACACTACCCAAGGATGTGCTGGGAGCAGCCTGCAAGTGTTGTCACACATTCTGGCACCAACACAGCATACCCACATTATTCTGCAGAACAATGTGAGCAACATCAGCAACAGAATAGTAGGCATGAAGGACATTTAAGAGGTTATTAGATAGTGTTACGAGAATACACATAAAATTAAGATGTTTGCTGGCCTGGGCTAGCATCAGCGGCATCAGCAGTTGGTCTGCCACCTGCCCTCAGGGGAAGGAGAGATAAGGAACAATGGAGCAGCGTCTGGAGATGTGTAATGAAGGGACGTGGGAGAGAGAGAGCTGTCTGGAGCGGCTCCCCCCTTTGAACCTTGAACTGTTTGAAGTGATGGACAGGCGATGCCCCAGCAGGGGGATAAAAAGGGACAGGTTCGCTAAGACAGAGACACACGCCACCCGAGGTAACGAGACCCTGGAAGCGGTGCGCCTCTCACGAGTGGGTGAGAAGCATCAGACAACGACCAGGGTGGAAAGGTACGATCAGCGGGAACCCGGTGTGTGTCCGCCTTGCCTGGGTGCCGGGTTCACTGCAGAGGATCGACCGCATCTGGAGGAGGGGTCACAGTCGGTGACCTCAGGTGACATCACCAAGGACCCGCCCAAAAAGTTGCTTGTGAGCCATCTCGCCGGTCTGTGAGTGAAGCCGTTCTGAATGATCAGTTGTTCCTGTTCTATCTCTCTCTTCCCCCACGTTGTCCATCGCCATGGCAACGTTTACTGCGAACTGAACTGGACTGAACTTTGAGTCACTTTTAAATTTGGTCATTTACCCCTAGACAACGATAGAGCTTGATTGATGCTGTTATCTTAATTCTGTGCACATGTGTGTTTATCATCGCTGAACTGTTGCATTTATTATCCTTTCGATTACTGTGTTGCTTGTTTCTTTAATAAAACTTTCTTAGTTCTAGTACTCCAGACTCCAACTGAGTGATCTATTTCTGCTGGTTTGGCAACCCAGTTACGGGGTACGTAACAATAGGCACATGGATGAAAGAGAAATGGAGGGCTATGTAGGAGGGAAGGGTTAGATTGATTTTTGGAGTAGTTTAAAAAGTCGGCACAACATGGTGGTGAAGGGCCTGTGCTGTTCTATATTCTAAGCATCAGTAGCGAAACAAGCCTCTATCCTCCCTCCCACCTACTCACACGCGCACTGTCCTCCAACCACAGGTCACATGCACACATAGTCGTCCAACCATAGGTCAGGCTACCTCCGGGCCTCCAATAGTTTCATGGACACACAGACATTGGACCTCTGACTTCTCCTGTGGTCTCACAGACCCAGAGCTTAGGCCACCAGACCTCAACTTCCAAACAACCTTTGGGCTTCGATCTTCACTTTCGACCCCAGAAATCATTGATGAACATTCAGGGCATTGTCTTCATGCCGGCTTCTAGAAGAACAATCCTTTTAGTCCCCTTAAATGTTTTGAACCTTTATAAAACTCTGGTTAGGTCAAAATTGGCAATATGTGGCAAATTCCATTTACCTGACCTTAAGGGAGATCTGAAGGTAGTAGAAAAGATTTATTAGAGGAGTCCAGTTGTTGAAGGGTTTCAGTCATAAGCTTAAACTGTCAAGTGTGGGTTGATCTTTGATAATGAGAACTGAGAGGACATTTGATAGATATATCAAAATGACAAATGTGACAAGGAACTTTACTCCAAGAGTGGTTTTGTCTGGAATTCATTGCCTGTTGGGATGATGGAAACAGAATTGCCTGTTGCCTTCATAGGACAGTAATATCAATGTAGAATAATGGGTCAGCATGATAGCAAAGCGGTTAGTGCAAATGCTTTATAGTGCCAGCGATCAGGGTTCGATTCCTGCTGCTGTCTGTAAGGAGTTTGAACGTTCACCCCGTGACCATGTGGCTTTCCTTCAGATGGTCTGATTTCCTCCCACATTCCATAAGACCCTAAAACATAGGAACATAATTAGACAGTTCAGCCCATCAAGTCTCTTCTGTCATTTTATCATGTCTGATTTATTATCCCCTTCAACCCCATTCTCCTTCCTTCTCCCTGTAATTTCAGATGCCCTTGCTATCAAGAACCTTTCAACTTATGCTTTAAATATACCCAATGACTTGGCCTCCATAGGCATCCGTGGCGATGAATTTCACAGCATCACCACCTTCTGGCTAAAGAAATTCCTTCTTGATTTGACAACAACAATGGAACGGCGTGCAAGAAGGAGGTAGAGTGGCTGATACAATGGTGTGAGTGCAACAACTTGAGTCTCAGCATGATTGTGAACTGTAGGAGGGTGCAGGCTGACCACTGCTTTCTGTATATACACAGCTCCTCCATAGCGAGAGTTAGGAGCACCAAGTATCTGGAATTGCACATAGTAGCTAGTGTCTCCACTCCTTGAGGAGATTGAGGTGAGCAAGGCTTCTCTTCCCCCGCCCCAACCCCATTCTAACCAGATTTTACCGGAGCACCCTTGAGAGTGTCCTGACCAGCTGCATCACCGTCTAGTAAGGAAATTGCCAGGCATCTGACCGCAGTCCCTACTAAGGATTGTAAGGACTGCTGGAAGGATCATTGGGGTCTCTCTTCCCACCTTTAGGGATATATTTATCAGGAGTGTTGTGTACACAGGGCCCTTAGCATTGTCAGTGATCCTTCCCATATGTCCAACAGTCTCTGACTCCCCCCTACCATCAGGCAGGAGGTACTGTAGCTTTAGGATAAGAACTGTTAAGGATGGGAAACAGCTTCTTCTCCTAGGCCATTAAGACTACTGAACTGCCTGCCACCACCCGGGTCTCATCACGTATGAAGCACCAGAAGCATTATACCGTTTACTTTAAAACTTGTATATGCAGCTCATTATTTGTTAATTTATTTGTGGTAATATTACTTCATGTGTATGTGTGTGAGTTATATGTACTGTGTGTGCAGTGAAGTCACCTTTTTATCATAATGCATACAGGCCACTAGATCAGTCATGGAATCATTCTTGTGACACTTTGCATATTTATCATATGCAAATGATTGCTTAAGTCATTGTCAAGGGCTGATGAAAGGTTAACGCCACATTATTTTTCAAACAGGTCATGCTTGCCCCAAATATCTGATTATATTTCAAAGTAATGGCAAACCTGTTTTTCCATTGTGCCTCAGGGCGTCCTGAAGCACCTTGCAACCAAAGTGTTTTCCAGGTGTAGCCACTGTACAAAGCAAGTTGTTCCATGTGTCACAACAGTGGGCCTGGAGGGAGATGTCAGTGACTCCTTCATCCCAGTCACAAACTCCAGGCCATCAATCAAATATTACAGATAGTTGTTTGAAGCCAGGGCAACACAGTTACGCCAAGCAACACACATAAAAGTTGCTGGTGAACGCAGCAGGCCAGGCAGCATCTCTAGGAAGAGGCACAGTCGACGGTTCGGGCCGAGACCCTTTATCCTGATGAAGGGTCTCGGCCCAAAACGTCGACTGTACCTCTTCCTAGAGATGCTGCCTGGCCTGCTGCGTTCACCAGCAACTTTGATGTGTGTTGCTTGAAATTCCAGCATCTGCAGATTTCCTCGTGTTTGCACAATTACGCCAAATAGTTTAGAATATCACAATCAGAACTGGGTTTAATATCACTGGCATTTGTCATGAGATTTGTTGTTTTGCAGCAGCAGTATATTGCAATACAGAATAAAAAACTATAACTTACAGTAGGAAATATATATATATGGAACAAAAAAAAGTGAAAAAAGTAGTGAGGTAGTGTATGTAGGTTGATTGACCATTCAGGAATCTGATGGCAGTGGGGAAGAAGCTGTTCCTGAAATGTTGAGTGTATGTCTTCAGGCTCCTGTAGCTCCTCCTGGATGATAGCATTTGCCTTGAGTTCTCAGTTTCCCATGTACAGAAATGTTCTTCCTGATAGTCAGTTTACAGCAGGATTGAATTCGAGACCAGAAACCTCAATTTGGATTTCAGTGATAGGCACAGAAGTGGCTGGGTATCGCATTACCTTGCAACTGTGGGCACTGCTGCTGTGAATGCAGGCACAACAGTGTCAGTGCTGTGTCGGTCAGTGCATCTGTTAGTGCCGCTGTCGCACAGTTTCTGGCTCCAGGGTCTGATCGTGATTCTCAGGCACTATGTCATTGCATTTTCTCACTGCTTGCTCCTGTTTCCTCCCAGATCATGCAGATGTGCCAGTGAGTAATTTATAGTGGCTGATTAGTCCTTTGGTACAGGACTCTTACAAAAGAATCAGGAATTGCACGAGTGGGAAGATAAAATGTAGAACTATGGGGGAATGGGGTGACAAAAACTGGATTTGCACTGCTGGGAAGCCTGCACAAACTGGATGGGACAAATTACTCCGAAATTTGTAATAATATATTATATAATATATAAGCTATAGGAGCAGAATTAGGCCATTTGGCCCATCAAGTCTGCTCATCCATTCCAGCCCTCTCAATCTCATTCTCCTGCCTTCACCCTGTAACCTTTGACACCCTGACTAATTATAGACCTATCAACCTCATCTTGAAATACACCCAATGAATTGGCCTGCTCAACTGTCTGTGGCAAAGAATCCCACAGAGTCACCACCCTACGGCTAAAGAAATTTCTCCTCATCTCTATTCTAAATGGACATCCCTTAATTCGGAGGCTGTGCCCTCTGGTCCTAGACTCCCCCACTATAGGAAACATCCTCTCCACATCCACTCTATCTAGGCTTTTTGATATTCTATAGGCCTCAATGATGAATATGTGATTTATGAGTCCCGCCGAAGGGTCTCGGTCTGAACCTCTCGGCCTGAGGTACAGGTATAGCCAAGTACACTCATTTCTCAATTCCTAGGAATTTTAGGACTTTTCTGGTGGTGTTCGGTGTTATAGCTTTCTGGAGATTTACATAAATATTGTGTTCAAGAGCATTGGTGTTTCCATACCAGGCAGTGATGCAGCCAGAAAATATACTGTACCACACATTTATAGAAGTTTGTCAAAGTTTTGAATGTTATGCCAAATCTTCGCAAACTCCTAAGGGGGTGTCTAAGTGAAGGTGGAACAGGTTCAGAAGTGTGCTGACCTTTGCCTTTCCAGTGTACTGTAATTAAGTTGGATGTAGTCACTTGAACAGAGAAACAAAATTGATATTGGAAAGTAACACAAAATGCTGGAGGAACTCAACAGATCAGGCAGCATCTATGGAGAGGAACAATCAGTCAACATTTCAGGCCAGGTCCCTTCATCAGGACTGGAAAAGAAGAGGGAGGAAGCCAGAATAAAGTGGAGGGAGGGGAGGAGTACAAGCTGACAGGTGAGGGGGAAGGTAGGTGGGTAGGGGAGAGAGGATGAATTCAGAAGCTGGGAGGTGATAGGTGGAAGAGGTAAAGGGCTGAAGAAGAAGGAATCTGATAGGGGAGGAGAATAGACCAATGGAGAAATGGAAGCAGGAGGGGCATCAGAAAGAAATAAAGGGATGAGAGGGGAACCGGAACGGGGAATGGAAAAAGTAGAGAGGAGGGAGTGGGAAGAAATTACTAGAAGTTTGAAAAACTAATGTTCATGCCGTCAGGTTGAAGGCCATCTGTACAGAATACGAGGTGTTCTTCCTCCTATCTGCAAATGGACAATGGGGTGTAGGACTGAGGAAGAACAGCAGACAGGATTTTAAACCAAGGTCTCACTTGTCTCTTAAACAAATGTAAAAAGTCTCATGACATGATTTTGGAGAATAGGACAGTTTTCTCCACTGACCTGGCCTACATTTAAACCTCTCCAACAGTATTAAAGCAGATTATCTGGTCATTATCACATTACTACTGGGGTGGGGGGTGGAGGGGGAGCTTTCTACATGCAAATTAGCTGCTGGCTTTCCCGTACTGCGATTGTGTCAATATTTCTGAAGTATTGGAAAACTTTAAGGGTGTGCCGGATGGTTTGTGGAAGTACTTCCCTTAACACAATTACAGTATCACCCTGGTTCTACAAGCAAGCTGCTGGCATTTTGAGTGATTGACCTGACATCAATCAAGGCAGCAGGTTCAGTTGTGGCAAATCTGCAGCTGGCCACCATCGACCTTATAAATCTGACAAACATCTGGGGATCTGGTGTCCTCAGGAACAACCTGAACAATTATGCTCATAGGTCTGTATTCACTTCCATCTTTTCTCCTGGGCCCGTCTTGTCCCACCAGCAGGATACATTCACTGAGGGGGTGGGGGGGGGGAAGACCTGCTGGAAGAGAGGGGGCATGTTTACTTAGTGTTACGGAGTAACACCTCAGCTTTGATTTCAGACACACTTTAAATCTTGTAACATCAGATCAAACAGGTATAGCTACCTGCTGATTACTGCCCACTGTCCCCCTCTCAACCATTGAACCAGTGCCCCTGTTTAAACAAAGTTCAAAGTAAATTTATTATCAAAGTTCGTGAATGTCACCATAGTGATTAATTTCTTGCAGGCATGCACAGGAAATTAGAGAAATTAGATTAGATTATGAGGACACTCAGTCCTCGTTTATTGTCATTTAGAAATGCATGCATTAAAAAATGATACAATGTTCCTCCAGAAAGATATCACAGAAACACAGGACAAACCAAGACTAAAACTGAAAAAAAACATAATTATAACATATAGTTACAACAGTGCAAAGCAATACCGTAATTTGATAAAGAGCAAACTATGAGCATGGTAAAAAAAAGTCTCAAGTCCCGATAGCCCCATCATTTCACGCAGACGGTAGAAGGGAGGAACTCTCCCTGCCATGAACTCCAAGTGCCGCAAAATTGCCGATGCATTGGAAGCACCCGACCACAGCCGACTCTGAGCCCGTCCAAAAACTTCGAGCCTCCGACACCACCTCTGCCGAGCGCTTCGACCCCACCCCAGCAATAGAATTTATGAAAAACTATAGTATACATAAACAAAGACTGACAACCATACGCAAAAGGAGAGAAATTCTACAAATAAAAATAGCTAGATAGCTAATACTGAGAACAGGAGTTGTGGCCTTGAAAGTGAATTCAAGTTTGAGTTTAATTGTCATTCAGTAATACATGAATACAGCTATACAGTCCATAGGTTTATCTTTATTGTATTTAGTGACACAGAGTAGAATGGACCCTTCCAGCCCTTCGAGCCATGCTGTCCCACTGCTGCACCTGACAACCCCACTTCAACCCTCATCTAATCACGGTACAATTTACAATGCATCTGTCTTTGGACTGTGGGGGGAATCTAGAGCACCCAGGGGAAAGCCCATGCCTTCCACGGGGAGGACGAACAGACTCCTTGGAGGTGACGCTGGAATTGAACCCCGAAATCCAATGCCCTGAGCTGTAATAGCATCGCGCTAACTACTCCGCTACCGTGGTTGTGGAATACGCTCCGGGCTGAGGTGAGTGTAGTTATCCACGCTGGTTCAGGAGCCTGATGATTGAAGGGTAATGGCTGTTCCTGAATGTGGTAGTATGGGAACTACCACTCTGTACCCCCTGCCCTGGATCCTCGATGATGGGTGTTGTTTTCTTCTGGCAGTGCTCCTTGTGAACAAGCACTGAAAGCAGCCTGGGCACAAGAGACTGCAGACGCTGGGAACTAGACAAAAAGCTGGAGGAACTCAGCAGGTCAGGCAGAATACGTGGATGGAAATTAACAGTCATCAGAGCACAAGATTAAGATTAGGTTTATTTACTGCATGTCAATTGAAACGTACAGTGATATGGGTCGATTGTATCACTGACCGACACAGTCTGGGGATGTGCTGGGGGCAGCCCGCAAGTGTTGCCATGCTTTCTGGCACTAACATAGCATGCCCACAGTTTACTAACCCTAACCTGTATGTCCTTGGAATTTCGGAGGAAACTGGAGCATCCAGAGAAAACCCATGTGGTCACGGGGAGAATGTACAAACTCCTTACAGACAGCAGCAGGAATTGAACCCTGATCTTCCAATTGCTGGCACTGTGAAACATTATGCTAACTGCTGTCCTACCAAATTGCCCCATGTACGTCCATCACCAGGAGTGGCTTATTGGCATCTCCACACTGACCAAGTCCTGAAGCATCTGATGAAGTGTGGCATCAAGGAGCACTTCTACAGTGCCAGTGACCCAAATTCAATTCCCTTCCCCCTCTCCTCTCTCCTCCTCTCCCCACCGCGCCCCCCCCCAAGTCTGCCATGATGAGACCACCTTCAGGTTGGAGGATTAACACCATATAGATCACCTAGATAGCCTCCAACCTGATGGCATGAACATTGATTTCTCCAACCTATGGTAATTTTGTCTTCCTCCCCTCCCCCTCCACTCCCCTCACTCCTCCCTCCCCTTCTCTTCCCTCCACCTACTCTTCCCTGTCCTCCCCTACCATACCCTTCCCCTCCACCTCCCCACCACTTCCTCTTCCCCTCCACCTCACCCTCACTCTTCCCACCCTTCATCCTTCCCACTACCCCTCCCCTCCCTCTAACCGCTGCTCTTCCCCTCTCCCCTCCCCTTCCCTCCCCTCACTCTTTCCACCCCTCCATCTTCCCTCCCCTCACTCTTCCCTCTCCCTTCTCTTCCTCTTCCCTCCTTTCTCTTCTTCTCTTTCCCTTCTCTCTTCCCCTTCCCACTCTTCTTTTCCTTTTCCCTTCCTCTTCTCTCTTCTCTTCCTTTTCCCTTCCCCTTCCCTCCCTTCTCTTCCTTTTCTCTTCCCCTTCCCTCCCTTCTATTCCTTTCCCCTTCCCCTTCTCTTCCTTTTCTCTTCCCCTTCCTTCCCCCTTCTCTTCCCTCCCCATCTCTTCCCTTCCCCCTCATCCTTCCCTCACTCTTCCCTCTTATTTATTTCCCCATTATGGCTCCCCTCATATCTCTTCTCCTCACCTGCCCCTGGTGCCACTCCACATTCCCTTTTTCCTATGATCCACTCTCCTCTCCTATCAGATTCCTTCTTAGAAACACAGAAAACCTACAGCACAATACAGGCCCTTTGGCCCACAATGCTGTGCCGAACATGTGCTTACTTTTGAAATTACCTAGGGTTACCCATAGCCCTCTATTTTTCTAAGATAGTCATTGATATTTTCTAAGATTCTTCATATGTCATTGTTACCAATATGTACCAAGGCTTTTTCTTTCTTTCTCCCTCTCTATCTCTCTCTCTTTCTCTGTCTCTATCTCTCTCTCTCTCTCTCCCCCTCCCTTCCTCCCTCCCTCCTCACCATCCATCTGGGTGTCCACAGAATCTCTAGTCTGGCCCTATGACTGTTGAGCCCACTATCACTATTGCTGCCCTCTTCCCCCCTTCATCTTTTGCAACATGGATCTATACTCAGTGCCAGCAACCTGGTCTCAATGGCGTTCCCTTGGGAGGTCATCCCCCAAAACTCTATCCAAAACTGTATACTTATTTTTGAGGGAAATGGCCACAGGGTGCTCTGCACTAACTTTCTATTCACATTTGCATTTCTCCCGACAGTCACCCAGCTACCCGCCTCCTGCAACTTTGGGGTAACTACTTCCCTGTAACTTTGATTGATTATCTCCCTCAGCCCTTCACCTTTTCTACCTATCACCTCCCAGATTCTTTCTTCATCCCCCTCCCCCACCTTCCACATATCAATTTCTAGCTTGTATTCCATCCTCTCTCCCACTTCTGTATTCTGGCATCTTTCCTCTTCCTTCCAGTCCCAATGAAGGGTCTCAGCCTGAAATGTCAACTGTTTATTCATTTCCATAGGTGCTGCCTGACCTGCTGAGTTCCTCCAGCGTTTTGTATGTGTTGTTCTGCATTTCCAGCATCTGCAAATGTGAACTGTTTATTCATTTCCATTGGTGCTGCCTGACCTCCTGCGTTCCTCCAGCGTTTTGTATGTGTAGTTCTGCATTTCCAGCATCTGCAAATGTGAACTGTTTATTCATTTCCATTGGTGCTACCTGACCTGCTGAGTTCCTCCAGCATGTTCCAGCATCTGCAGACTCTCTTATGTTTGCAGGATGTTGTCCATTTAGAACAGGGATGAAGAGGAATTTCTTTAACCAGAGGGTGGTGAATCTGTGGAATTCATTGCCACAGACTGCTGTGGAGGCCAATTCACTGAGGATATTTAAAGCGGAGGTTGATAGGTTCTTGATTAGTAAGGGCGACAAAGGTTACAGGGAGAAAGCAGGAGAATGGGTTTGAGAAGGATAATAAATCAGCCACGATGGAATGGTGGAGCAGATTCGATGGGCTAAATGGCCTAATTTTCCTCCTATATCTTCTGACCTTAGAGTATCCAGGACCCATCTGCAATTTCAAAGGATGTCCACTCTGTTTCTCTCTCCGTTGATGCTGCCTGACTTGCTGAACGTTTACAACATTTTAATTTGTTTTAATATATATTATGTACCGATTTTGTCAAGGAAAAAATATCCAAATGAAGCCAAGCAACACACACAAAATGCTGGAGGAACTCAAGCTGAAGCTGAAGGAAGCCAAGGTGGGAGCTACCCATGGCACCTGGAGGCGCGCCCACGTCTGCTGGGAGACGGGGGGGGGGGGGGGGGTGCGCGCGCGTACAGCTGCCGGGGACGCGCACGCCCGAGCATTGTCTGCTTGTGGGGAGGGCGGGGGCGCGCACCTTCTTGTCACTGGAAGCAGACGAACGCTGAGCGCAGATCGCGTGCGGGCTGCCGGGCTCCGGGAATGCGAAGCGATGGCATCGTCGGCAAGCGAGGAGAAAGCCTTTAGGAGGTTCCTGGAGCTCCTGCTGCGGGAATTCCGAGGGCCCTTCGGCGAGGACGACCCGTTGCCACTCCGGCCTGTCTCGAACCACATCACAGAGGAGGAGGTCGAAGGAGAGTGCCTAGATCTGTGTCTCCAGCATCTCTGCAGATAGTTAAGTACCGATGTTAGACTTCAAATGTATAACAATAGTCAGCGTTGCATTGAGCGGGAGGCTTTGGAAACAATTGCAGTGTAAGCAAAAAAGTGAGATCGGGGAGCCCCTTTTGGATGGTTTGAAGTGTTCGCCAGCCGGCGTGAACTGAAGGTCAAAACGTCAAACAAAATGCAGCCTTTGCAGAACTGTGGTCACCTCGGGGAGGGCCGAGAGCAAATTAAATTCGTCTTGGGGGCAAACTGGTGATTGCATTAGAATGTGATGCTTGCTTTAAATATAATGCAATTGGAAATGATTGATAAAAGGGAGAGTATTTGTTAGATTGACGGGGATTTAAACGCGCTGATCGTGGTTGTGAAGAAAACTGTCTTTGCATTGTGGATTTCGTGTGGGTAAAAACGGGAATATGATATTGAAAGCCCCGGCGTGGTATCCTGTACAAGGGACCGGGATTATTAGGGTCTATATCGCGGGGGAGAGTGACATAAATGATAGCAGTTTGTAACTCCCCCTGCACTCAGGAGTAATTGAAAACCAAAAAAGGCACATTGCAGTCTGTGCCTTGATCGGAGTTTATCCTAAACCACTAATTCGGAAAGGATAAGCGTGACCCGGGGGAACCGGTTAATCTCCTGTTAGTTTTAAGACTCACAGCGCCCGACGTTGGCAGGGATTCCTACCATTTAACGCAAATTTATTGAGTCGGCTGCAAACGCAATCGTCAATGCACTCTGGTTTGAACAATATGTAAACCAATGTACAGTGGGCAAAATCCACCGGGTCAGAGCCACTTAGTTTTCTGCCTAGTCAGAAAGGACTTCCCCATTCGGCGAAGTGTGAGTCTACGGTCGGTCGGACCGACCTCGTTGGCGAGAGGCTTTGAGCCAGTTGTGTTCCCTAGAGTTGATTAAAAAGAGTAAAAGTTACAGTTAACAGTGAAGTTGTAGCGGTGTATTTTTAAGGCGAGTGTTTCGTCTGAGTATTGTATCCATGTCTGACCGATTATTGTGTGACCCTGGTTTATTTAAAGACTCCCCCCCCCCAAATAAGATGTGGAATGTAGGGGATGTAGCCTAATTTTCAATTTTGTGGCGATTGTGCTCGTTTTTAATTGTTGTATTCCGAGCTGTCCTAAATCAGAACACAGACGGCTCGAAGACTCCCTCCCACGAGGGCTGTCTGATCGAAGCTTCGCACTTCACTCTTCACTGACTGGGGAAATCTTCTCTGACGAGGCAGGAAATAAAAAAATTGGCTTTAACCCGGCTGGTTTTGCCCGTGGTGTCTTGCTGGAGAATCCCTGTACAATTGTTCAAAGCAGGCTGTACAGGTGACTGGGTTCCTGAGTCTTGGCGCCCTCAATCTGTGCAGGAGATTGGTTCCCTGTCCTCTCCCAGTTCCTACTGTTGTCTCACAGTGAAGACACGATACTGTACTGTATCCCCACTTGAGGGTGTACATTCTGCCTTCAGAAGCTGACAGGCGCGTCCCCGGCTTGACGCGCGCCCGCTGCCTCCAACTATTTATCTCTTCTTGTGGTGACCATTGGTTTCATTTTTTTTATTGCCAATTGTATTTAAAATAAACTGAACAATATTTGATCGGTTAAGTACAGGGACAGTAGTATTTTATTTATGAGAACAAAGGCCTTTTCAGTTTTCTCGTTGTAACTGTTTTTTGTTCCGGTCGTATGATAACGGTTCCCTCCCGTACACGCACACGCGCGCGCTCGCGATGAATGTGTTACCTGTGTTTGTTTAAAATCACCACACATTTTTCCTGCTCTGAATTGTTAGCATGAGGGTTTCTTTACGATGTGTTAAAGGATTAAAGACTTTCATTTGTACATCGTTGGAAGGGAGTCAGGATATTTGAAAGAGGAACTGGTTGAAGAGCTAGCTCTGGAATTTGAGACAATTTGATCCCGACCATTGTTAACCACGAGTTCCTCTGATGCCTTTCTACCCATTCTGACTATGCCTCTTAAACCTGTTCTACAAGCAGGGGATACTGTGCTTTGGGTACAGAAGTTGTTATTTCTATGTATCAACGAGGCCATTACACAACTCTTGAAAGTTTCAGGCTCAGCTTTAGTATAGGTAAAAGTCGAGTGTTCCTACCTCATAGTTTCAGTAACCAAGGCATTCCGTTGAATGTATCCATGGAGAATCTAGGCTCAGAACGCTCCACCTTCTACTTGTAGTGTGTAAGGGCAATGAAACCCTGCTATTCTCCAAGTTTCCCAGCGTGTGCCAACTCTATGGACATTTTATTACATCAGCACAGTACAGGAACGTAACTTGGTCACAATGTCAATTGGGAAGGATTGAACATCGACTTTTCTAAATTATGGTGATGTATCCCCCTCCCCCTCACCTGCCCATCAACTCCTTGTGGTGCCTCTCCTCCATCCCTTTCTCCCATGTTCTACCCTCCTCTCCTATCAGATTTCTTCTACAACCCTTTACCTCTTCCACCGACCCCCTCTCCGCTTCTCACTTCATAACATCCTCCCCCACCCACCCACCTTCTCCCTCACCTGGTGTCACTGATCACAAGCCAGCATGTACTCCTTGCCCCTCAACTGGTGTCACCAATCACCTGCCAGCTTGTACTCCTTCCCTTCCCCCCCCCATCTTATTCTGGTTTCCTCCCTCTTCCTTCCCAGTCCCGAAGAAAGCTTTTGGCCCAAACTATTTATTCCTCCCCATAGATACTGCCTGACCAGCTGAACTCCTCCAGCATTTTGTATTTGTTCCATTGGGAAGGAAGCTCAGTTTAGCTAGTATTGTGGTTTTGGTACTGCTCAGTTATAAAACAGCATCATTACAATGCCATAGAAAAAAAGGCCATTGGCCCCTTGATTTCATTTCCACTCTTTATAAAACTCATTCTCATTTCTCAAATTTTTACTGTAACTTTGCAAATTATTTCCCCTTGAGTGTCTATTCAATTCTGTTTTGAAGATCTGCGTTAAATTTGTGCCTTTCATCCTTACATGAGTAAATTCCAGATCACAATTGTTTTCAGCATTAAAGAAGTTTTTTCTTGCATTTGTCGCATGTCTTTCCATGTGCCCTGGTCCATAAACCATCCACTAATAGAGGAACGGTTTTCCTCTCTTCACCCTGTCTGAACTATACCGATCTTGTACATTTCTGTCATATCTCCTCCCAATATTCTTTGCTCCAAAGGAAACAACCCACCTGTTTCTGTTCAAACTTGTGGGCCAAAGTTCTTGGCACCGTGCCTGAGAAGGATCCTCAACATCAGATAGACTGATATAGTAACAAACCAGACACTGTGGGAAAACACCAACCAGGAGTCCATACGCAAACAGAAATGGAGGTGGATTGGCCCCACCTTGAGGAAGCCAACCAACAACATCATCGGGCAGACATTAAAATGGAATCCCCAAGGAAAGAGGGAAAAGGAACATCCAAGGCACATATGAATAAGAGACATTGAGGCAGAAATTAGACGATGGGGACTCTTGTGGTCCACCCTGGGGAAACTGGCTTAGAATAGAGAGTGATTGGAGATGGGAGGTCATCGATAGACTACCCTCCACTGTGAGCTAAGGATCCAAGAAGAAGAAGACCCTAATTGAACCATCCTGATCTTGCATATTTCTGTCATACCTCCTCTCAATCTGCTTTGCTTCAAAGAAAACAACCCCCTTGTTTCTGTCTGAACTTGTGGATTCTGATATCTGTTCAGGGACTCTTATCCTTCCTAATGTGTAGTAATTAGATTTGGGTGTAGAAGCTCTGGTCATGGCCTACCTTTGAGTTCCCCTTAAATATTTCATGTTTCACCTTGAACCTATGACCTGTAGTTCTAGTCTCACCCAATCTTATTTATTATAAAAGCAGTCCTTTATACCCTAACCTCTCTGCTTTTGCGTTCTGTCTTACTTATGAAGTCTGTCATCCCATTATGTTTCTTCAGCTGCTGTCTCAATAAAGGTCCTCCAGGTTCCTATTTAATGAGTCTTGGCACTAGTTTGTTTCAGATTGAGCCCAGTTCTGGTCATCCTGGTGTAAAAAGGCTCTGCTAGAAGTAGTAAAAGGACTTAAAAGACAAAAATTAAAAAATGATACTATTGATTTTAGTGCTGTTGATATGGGTTTATTATTGTCACTTACCAGGATACAGTTGAAAGCTTATCTTGTATACCGTTAATACAGATAGAATCATAACACGATGCATTGAGCTAGATTAGATAAAGCTATAACAATGCAGAATAAAGCATAAAAGCTATCGAAAAATACCTAGTGCAAAGTCAAAGTGCTTTTTATTATCAAAGCGTGTGTATATATAACCATATCTTGAGATTCATTTTCTTGCAAGCATTTACAAGAAAATAAAGAAATAGAATAGAATTTATGAAAAACTATACATAAACTAAGTCTGACAAACAACCAATGTGCAAAAGAAGATAAAATGTGCAGAAAAATGTATATAAATAATACTGAGAAGCATGAGTTGTATAGTCCTTGAAAGTGAGTCCATAGGTTGTGGAATCAGTCCAGAGTTGAGGTCAGTGAGGTTATCTTGGTAGTTCAGGAGCCTGATGGTCGTAAGGTAATAACTTCTTGAACCTGATGGTATGGGACCCAAGGCTTCTGTACCTTCTGCCTGATGGTAGAAGTAGGTAAACAATAAAGAGCAAGATCATAATGAGGTAGAGTGTGAGGCTCAGAGTCCATCTTATTTTACAAAAGGTCCATTCAAGAGTCTGATAACAGTGGGACAGAAGCTACGCTTGACCCTGGTGGTAAGTGCTTTCAGGCTTTTCTATCCTCTGCCCAACGGAATGGGGGAAGAGAGAATGTCTGGGATGGGTGGGGTCTTTGATTATGCTGGCTGCTTTACTGAGGCAGCAAGAAGTGTAGGCGGAGTCCATAGAGTGGAGGCAGGTTCCTGTGAGATGCTGAACTGAGTCTCAGTTGTTCTGCAGATTGTGGAAAATTAAAATTAAAAAATGTTAAGTGTTAGATAAACTCAGCAGGCCAGATATCATCGGTGAAAGGAGATAGTTCCCGATTTGGGTATGCGATCCTTCATCAGAACCAGAAAGAGAGAAAACTAGTTTTCTAAGTAGAGTCATAGAGTACCACACCACAGAAACAGGCCTTTTGGCCCATCTAGTCCATGCCAAACTGTTACTCTGCCCAGTGCCATTGACCTGCACCTGGACCATAGCCCTCCATGGATGGATCCCTCCCATCCATGTACTTATCAAAATATCTCTTAAATGTTCAAATTGACCCCACATCCACTACTCTTCTAGCATCCACCACTTGCTTTCAGTAAGGTGGCGACACACTTGGATGCAGTGGCCACTCCAGGTCCAGTCAAAGGTGTAATGTCTGTTTTATGATCACAAGACACTGCTGGATATTGAGAACATCAAGTATTGCGGATCTACCCACCAGTGAGTTGCTCAATAGTGATGGAGCTGGACTTATTGTGTACATTGTTGTGTTGTTGCTTGAACTTGTTGCGTACCGTTGTTGTGCCAAGACAGTGCGTGGTCCAACAAGCAGTGCGAATGATTGTCTTAGACACTTTGGGTACTGCTTGTCTACCCCATCAGCATGCTGCTTGTTGGCATAGGAGCTGGACTTGTTGTGAACCGTGTTGGGTCTGCTACAGGAAGGCATCGGAGTTGGGGCGTGAAAGCAGCATGCTGTGTAGTGGCGGGTGATTATCTTGGATGCTTCTCTTGCCACTGCATGACCCTATTGGACATTGATAATGTAAAATGCTGCAAGCCCGTTTCCCTTGTTTGTTGGTGCAACAGACAGTGGGGAGCTGCATGGCTTTGGTTGTAGCACAGACCAGGCCTCAAGTAACGGGCTTGCCTGCTGCTGCAGTTCAGGGAAGATGTCACCAGAGGTGGTGTCACGCTCAGTTAGGGGCTGGCCTTTCCTGTGGGTGCTGCCATCCAGTGTTCAATCGATAGAATGACAAGCTGGATTGCATCTGTGCATGTGTTCGTCTGTGGTCTTATGGGAACTGTACCATCAACTTGCGGGACATGTCACTCAGGGACTTGGGTTATATATATATATTTTTTGCATGACTATATGTTTGCTTGCTATCTTGAATCTGCGTGTGTGCCTTGTGCTGTCAAGTGTCGTGTGTTTTGTACCTTGGCCCCGGAGGAACACTGTTTGTTCAGCTGTATTCATGTATGATTGACTGATAATCCAACATGAACTATAGACGTTCTCTTTTGATCGCAACGCCCTGTTGGACATTGGTAGCGTAGAATACTGCAGGTCTGGTTCACTGGTTGATTGGCGAGACCAACAATGAGTGAGCTGCATTTCCTTGGTTGTCGCCAGGTTGCCTGTTGCAGTCGCTCAGGGGAGGAGACGCTAGAGGCAGTATGTGAGAGAACAGAGGCCTGTGTGAGTGCGCTGGAACCCATACTGGGTTGGAGGCTGCCCTTTCCGGATGGTGCTGCCCTTCGGTGTAGACTTGGTGCTGCCCTTCAGTGTTTGCTTGGTGGAAGAACAAGCTGGACCAGGACAGCAACCATGCACCAGCAGTCTATGGGCCATGCCATTTGGGGACTTGGGCTATATTTTTGTGGCTGTATGTTTTTCTTCTACTGTAACCATATGTGCTGTGTGCTGTTGGTAATCTGTTTTGCACCTTGGCCTTGGGGGAATGCTGTTTTGTTTGGCCATATTCATGTATGGATCACTGATAATTAAACTTGAATTTGAGCTAACTCCACACTCTCAATATCCTCTGAGTGGAGAGGTTCCCCTAAATTATTTCACCTTTCACCTATGACATCTAGTTCTAGTCTCATCCAATCCCAATGGAAAAAGCCTGCTTGCATTAACCCTATCTATACCCCTAATGTACCTATGTATTGGGGATAAGTAAACAAGTTGGGGATAATTTCACTCAAAAAATGTAGGAGGGGAAGAATGGTCATCTTAAAACTTCTGGAGTTATTTGATAATTTGGATACAGGAGCTGTCTTCACTTACAGGGCAGACAAAAACTAGAGCCCAAACATGTAATCTAGCTCCCATGCATCCAGTGGGAAATTGTGGATAAACATATTCAGCTAGAGTATAGTGAGAACATGAAACCCATTACCTCATGGAGCAACATGGAAGAAGGAACATAAATATCTAAAGACTAAACACAAAAGATTCTGCAGATGTTGAAACTCCAAAGCAGCACACACAAAATACAACACGCTGGAGGAACTCAGGAGGTCGGGCAGCATCCGTGGAAAAGATTGGTGGACGTTTCGGGCCGGAACCCTTCGTCAGGAGGGTTGACCCCAGCATCTGCTGATTATTTTGTGTTTAGCACACACAAAATGCTGGAAGAATTCAGCAGGTCAAGCAGCATTGATGAAGAGGAATAAGAAGTCAACATTTTGGGCTGAGACCCTTCACCAGCATTTATGAAAGGTTTTGGCCTGAAACATTGGTTGTTTATTCTTCTTCATAAATAGTGCTGGACCTGCTGAGGTCCTCCAGCATTTTGTGTGTGTTTAGAGCAGGTCTTCCCAACCTGGGGTCCATGGTTAATGGTAGGGGTCCATGGCATAAAAAAGGTTGGGAGCCCCTCATCTAGACAGTAGTAGTTTAACTGGCCTATTTCTGTGTTATAGACATTTTGTAACTAGAATCAAGTATTTTTGAAGATGATTGATGAGGGAATGTGGTAGATGTTGTCTACATGGCTTTTGACAAGGTCCCACACAGTAGACTGGTTCTAGTGATAAAGTTTAAGGGAATGGGGGATTCTCAAGATTCCTGTAAACAATGGATTCAGTACTGACTATGTCTGTGACTGCAGTGTGTTTGAATAATGTCTCACAGCTGCTTTCTTTGGAGCAAGATGATTAAAGTTTGCCCAGATCCACATAGATGTCTCTGGGCTTTTCACACCTTTTGATTTTGACAAAAAGCAGTACCTGATGGAAATTAGACAGAACATTCCTTTCTTAATTAAAGCATAAATTTGAAGGATGTTCTCATCTTTGTCATTAAGTTGTGGCTCCAGCAAACCAGGTAGGACATTCCCTTTTTATTTAAGGTGGCTGGAGTGTCTAACAAATTGATTGTCCTTTTGTATCAATAGTCCATTGACTTGGCCGGAATAGTTATCAAACTGATTGTTCTCTGTATCAATAGTCCATTGACTTGACCGGAATGGTTATCAAACTGATTGTTCTTTCGTATCGGTGGCCTTATAACTTCTGACAATACTGACATCAGGCAGTGAACTTGTAGAACCGCCGGGGAGATGAGAAAGGGTCTCTCCCTGATGTTGGGTCCGAGTTCACTCGTCGGCTGAGCTCAAAGAAATAAACGGGTGAAAAGATATGTAACGATAAGTAGCAAGTTACGTTTACACTTGAAGTTGAGGTCACTTGGGATCCAGAGTGAGCTAGCGAATTGGATACAAGATTGGTTTGGTGGAAGGAATCAGAGGATGATATTGAAGGGTTATTCCTCAGATGGAGCCCTGTGACCGACTGGTGCTGGGACTCCTGTTGTTTGTTGTATATACACTTGATGGCCACTTCATTAGGTCCAGGAGATACCTAATAAAGTGGCCACCAAGTGTATTTCTGTATGTTTGTGGTCTTCTGCTGCTGTAGTCGATCCATTTCAAGCTTTGACGTGTTGTGCATTTGGAGATGTTCTGCACACCACTTTTGAAACATGTGGCTATTTGAGTTGGTGTCACTTTACTGTCAGCTTGAACCAGTCTGGCCATTCTGTCATTAACAAGGCGTCTTCACTCACAGAACTGCCATTCACTGAACGAGTTTTGTTTCTCACAGCATTCTCTGTAAACTCTCAAGACTTTTGCGTGAAAATCCCAGGAGATCAACAGTTTCTGAGATAGTCAAACCACCCCATCTAGCACCAACAATCATTCCACGGTCAAAGTCACTTAGATGATGTTTTCTTCTCCCATTCTGATATTCGGTCTGAACAACAACTGAACCTCTTGACCATGTCTACATGCTTTTATGCATTGAGTTGCTGCCACATGATTGGCTGGTTAGATATTTGCATTAATGAGCAAGTGTACCTAATAAAGTGGCCACTGAGTGTATACCGTATATTAATGATTTGAACGAGAATGTAACTGGCATGATTAGTAAGTTTGCAGATGACACCAAAATTGCTGGTGTAGTGAACAATGAAGAAGGTTGTCAATGGTTACCACAAAGTTGAGATTGACTGTGAAAGTGGACAAAATAAACGGCAGATGGAATTTAACTCAGACAAATGGAATGTGACGCATTTTGAGATGTGAAACCAGGCCAGAACTTACACAGCAAATGGAAGGACCCTGGGGAGTGTCGTAGAACAGAGAGATATAAGTGTATAAACACATAACTTTCTGAAAGTGGTGACACAGATAGACAGGGTGGTGGAAAAGAAGGCTTGCCTGCATCAGGCAGGGTATGAGTCCAAGAATTGGGATGTCATGTTACAACTGTACAAGATGTCGGTGAGGCTATACCTGAATGTTGCGTACATCTTGATTGTCATATGGTATAACGCAATTTAGGTCGAAAGGGTTCGAAAAGTATTGACGATAGTGATCTTGAGTTGTGAGGACAGATGGGACTGTTTTTCCTGTAACAAAGCAGACTGAAGGGTGACTTTTCATAGGTTTGTAAAGTCTGAGAGGCATAAATAAAGTTGGTGATGGTCAGTCTTTTTCTCGGGGTCAGAGAGTCTAACAGTAGAGGGCGCAGGTTTAAGCTGAGAGGGGAGCAATTTAAAGGTGAATGGAGCAGCATGTTTTTCACAACAAGGGTGGTGGGTACATGGAATGAGCTGCCAGGAGAGATGGTAGAGGCCAGTACAATAACAACATTTAAAAAATATTTGGACAGATGCATGGAGCAGAAAGATTAAGAGGGATGTGGGCCAAATCTAGGTAAATCTGGGAGGCACCTTGGTCGGCATGGTGGGGCTGGACCAAAGGTTCTGTTTCTGTGATGCTTAATTCTGTGACCTTACATAAGACCCCAGTTTCCTTGTTTTGGGTCAAATTATCATCCTAATGAAGGGTCTTGGCTAGAAATGTCAACTTTATTCCCCTCCGTAGATGCTCACTGACTTGCTGAGTTCCTCCAGCATTTTGTGTGTTGCCTGTTCCCTTGTCCATCATGTATTGTCAAAATCATGGCTGATTTTTACTGGTAGACACTAGCGGGGACTCTGTGAACTTATTAAACAATAATATTATAGAGTTATAGAATATAACAACATGAAACAGGCTCTTTGGCATATCACGTCTGTGCTGAAGTATTATTATCGCTTTTCCCATTGAACTGCATGTAGGCCGTAGCCCTCCATACCCCTCCTATCCATGTACCTATCCACATTTCTCGGAAATGTTGAAATCGAACCCATGCCCACCACTTGCACTGGCAGTTCATTCCACGCTCTCACTACCCTCTGAGTTAAGAAGTTTCCCCTCATGCTCCCTTTAAAACAGTTAACACAAAATACTCTGCAGATACTGGGGTCAAAGCAACACTCACAACACGCTGGAGGAACTCAGCAGGTCAGCATCCGTGGAAACGATCAGTCAACGTTTCAGGCCGGAACCCTTCATCAGGACTGTAGAGGGAAGGGGCAGAAGCCCTATAAGGAAGGTGGGGGGAGGGTGGGAAGGAGAAGGCTGGAAGGTTCCAGGTGAAAAACCAGTAAGGGGAAAGATAAAGGGGTGGGGGAGGGGAAGCAGGGAGGCGATAGGCAGGGAAGGTGAAGAAGGAAATGGGGAAAGCACAATGGGTAGTAGAAGGAGGTGGAACCATTACCTCCGCTCTGTCCGCCACAACAGACAGGATCTCCCAGTTGCCACCCACTTCAACTCTGCTTCACATTCCCATTCGGATATGTCCATACATGGCCTCCTCTACCGCCATGATGAGGTTAAACTCAGGCTGGAGGAGCAACACCTCATATACCGTCTAGGTAGTCTCCTGCCCCTTGGTATGAACATAGAATTCTCCAACTTCTGGTAATTCCCTCCTCCTCCCTTCCCCTATCCCTATGTCACTCTGCCCCCTCCCCCAGCTGCCTACTACCTCCTTTATGGTTCCGCCTCCTTCTACTACCCATTGTGCTTTCCCCATTCCTCCTTCACCTTTCCTGCCTATCCCCTCCCTTTTTCCCCTCCCCCCCACCCCTTTATCTTTCCCCTTACTGGTTTTTCACCTGGAACCTACCAGCCTTCTCCTTCTCACCCTCCCCCCACCTTCTTTATAGGGCCTCTGCCCCTTCCCTCTTCAGTCCTGACGAAGGGTTCTGGCCGGAAATGTTGACTGATCGTTTGCACAGATGCTGCCCGACCTGCTGAGTTCCTCCAGCATGTTGTGAGTGTCCCCTTAAACAGTTCACCTTTCACCCTTAACCTATGACCTCTAGTTCTAGTCTCACCCGACCTGAGTGGGGGGGAAAATTCTTCCAAAAAAAAAATTCTGCTTTATGAGTGTAAACACCTTCAGTATGAATGAAGCTTGCACAACGTACGTTTGTACTTTGCTTGTGGTGTCCTGTTACACTTGCTTATTGTTCCGACTAGAGGGCAACGTGGCTCAACAAAGGGCTCTGAGCACTTCCGCGAGTGGCCAGCAGACGGTAGATGTGTGCAGGGCGGGTCCAGTCCTTTGAAAACCCGGTCACAGCTGAGGCCCATTAATTTTCCATTCCCCACTCCACTGCACCGAGCCTCGGGACTTGTGTGGCAAATTCACATCCTGTAGGCCAACACTTCTCATCAGAGCCAGTCTTGTTCTACAGTGTATTCACCTGCAGGGCAGAAAGAGGCAAAGGTAACATACTCTTAACCACCATTCAGGGCCCCAGACAGTCCTTCCAGGTGAGGCGACACTTCACCTGTGAGTCGGCTGGGGTGATATACTGCGTCCGGTGCTCCCGATGTGGCCTTTTATATATTGGCGAGACCCGACGCAGACTGGGAGACCGCTTTGCTGAACTCCTACGCTCTGTCCGCCAGAGAAAGCAGGATCTCCCAGTGGCCACACATTTTAATTCCACATCCCATTCCCATTCTGATATGTCTATCCACGGCCTCCTCTAATGTAAAGATGAAGTCACACTCAGGTTGGAGGAACAACACCTTATATTCCGTCTGGGTAGCCTCCAACCTGATGGCATGAACATTGACTTCTCTAACTTCCGCTGATGCCCCACCTCCCCCTTGTACCCCATCTGTTATTTATTTATATACACACATTCTTTCCCTCTCTCTCCTTTTCCTCCCTCTGTCTCTCTGACTATACCCCTTGCCCATCCTCTAGGTTTTTGCCCCTGTCCCCCTTTTCCTTCTCCCTAGGTCTCCTGTCCCATGATCCTCTCATATCCCTTTTGCCAATCACCCGTCCAGCTCTTGGCTCCATCCCTCCCACTCCTGTCTTCTCCTATTATTTTGGATCTCCTCCTCCCCCTCCCACTTTCAAATCTCTTACTAGCTCTTCCTTCAGTTAGTCCTGGCAAAGGGTCTCGGCCCGAAACCTCGACTGTACCTCTTCCTAGAGATGCTGCCTGGCCTGCTGCGTTCACCAGCAACTTTGATGTGTGGTACTCTTAACCACATTTGATTGCTCGGCATTACACAAATATGGCAGAAGCTCTTATTTTGTGACAGCAAGTTCCAACCTCTATATTGACGCTCTTAAGGCAGCACTGAGGTGATACCACACTTGGATTCGCTTCTTCTTGGATCAAGCTTTAAACCATGGGTCCACCTATCTCCATAGGGGGTTGGGGGAGGGGGAAACTGAAAGGATCCCACAGCTGAGCAGAAGAATTCTTCCCTCTTTCGACCTCTTCCTGCAGCCTGGTGCACAGGCAAGATGACCAAAACAATATCTCATTGCTATTAGTTATAGAGTCATTGAACATCACAGCATAGAAACAGGCCTTTCAGCCCATCTCGTCCATGCTGAAATAATATTCTGCCTAATCACATCAACCCGCACCCGTACCATAGCTCGCCATACCCCTCCCATCCACGTACCTATCCAAACTTCTCTAAATGTTGAAATCAAACTCACATCCACCGCTTTCACTGGCAGCTTGTTCCACACTCTCACCACCCTCTGAGTGAACAAATTTCCCCTCACGTTCCCCTTAAATTTCACCTTTCACCCTTAATCATGACCTCTAGTTCTAGTCTCACCTAACCTCAGTGTAAAAGGCCTACTGATATTTACCCTATCTGTACCCCTCAAATATCTCATTCTCCTACACTGCAAGGTTCAAAGGTTCAAATTACATTTATTACGTTAGTATATACATGTCGCTATATACAACCCTGAGATTCATTTTCCTGTGGGAATACTCAAATCCATAATGGAATTACTGAAAGATCACATCAATTTGGTGTTCAACTATTGTGCAAAAGACAATAAAGCCCTAGCCTATTTAACCTTTCCCTATAACTTGGGTAACTTGAGGTGGAGTTTTCTATATTGTAGAAATACTTCAGTTATTCTGGCCATTAACCCACAGGAGTCAGAAAGAACCAAGCATCTATTTCTGTTATATTTCATATGACTTAAGCCAGTTGTAGTCGGTGTTGTAGGAAATGCTCAGCGAGATCTCATGCACAAGTACTGGCTCTCCTGTTTTAGATGTTAGTGAGGTGATGATTGGTCACATGAGTATAATTAGCCAGGCAGTATGGAAACTGTGTAATTGGAAGAACCTGTTACCGTTCTGTATGTCTAAATAAATGAACTAAAAATAATATAATTGTAGGCCCATCCTCCACACTGACAGGTAGTCATGGGAACCGATGAGACCGTAAGACATACGAATAGGATTAGGCCATTCAGCTCATCAGGCCTGCTCTGCCATCCGGTCATGGGTGATTAATTATCCCTCTCAACCCCATTCTCCTGTTTTCTCCCCGTAACCTTTGATACCCTTATTATTCAAGAACCTATCAACCTCCACTTAAAATATAGCCAATGGACCTGGCTTCCTCAGCCTTTTGTGGCAATGAATTCCACAGGTTCTCCACCCTCTGGCGAAAGAAATTCATCCTCATCTCTGGTCTAATAGGAGGTCCTTGTATTTTGAGGCTGTGCCCTCTGGTCTTAGACTCCCCCACTATTGGAAACATCGTCTCCAGGTCCACTCTATCTAGACCTTCCAATATTTGGTAGATTTCAATGAGATCCCCTCTCATTCTTATAAACTCAAACAAATACAGGCCCAAAGCCAACAAATGTTCCTCATACCTTAACCCTTTCATGCCCAGGATAATTCTTGTGAACTCCTCTGGACTCTCTCCAAAGCCAGCACAGGCATTGCTGAAATTTGTGTGGAATGTGGTACCTTTGGCACTGTAGGGTTCCTTTAGTTAAACACCAGGGTGTTTCCAAATCCCTGCAGTCTCTAACTACAACACCGTCCAACACTCCCTGCCCCCCCAGTCCTTGTAAACCTTCTACAGCCTAAGAGTGGCCTGAAATTTCCGTGGTCCATCAATTCAAGCCTCATCTGTGCTTGATTTTAATCACTGGCTCCTGAGCTCTGAACTTACACTGGCCTTGACCAAGATCTTTGTGTCGATCACAGCTTTCCAAACAAGCACCAGTGTTGTAAATTTTGTTTGATAATCAGATCAAATTAGAATAGCTTTATTTGTCACACGCACAGTGAAACGCACAGTGAAACACACAGTGACATGTATCGTTTGCGTCAACGACCAGTACAGTCCGAAGGTGTGCCGGGGTCAGCCCACAAGTGTCGCCATGCTTCCAGTGCCAACGGATGATTTAGTAAGGGTTAATAAGTCCACAGCTTGCTAACTCGTACAATCTTTGCACTTCCAGCCTCTAATGTGTGGAATCCTCACAGTGTGTCAAAAGCAGGCTCCCTGTGGATTGCGTCCCTCTGATGAAATGCATCCTCCCCAGAGTCATCCCTGTCTGTGGAAATTGCAGATGCACCTTGCACTAATTAGTAACCTGAATATACACAGAATCTTTAACAATGGGAAAAGTCCCAAGGTGCTTCATGCCACAAGGTATGCCATGGTAGTGTAGCAGTTAGCTTTACAGTGCCAGTGATTGGAGGATAGGGGTTCAATTCCCACCACGGTATATAAGAACTATTTCCCATGGCTGCGTGGGTTTTCTCTGGGTGCTCCAGTTTCCTGCTGCATTTCAAAGAACGTGGGTTAGTAGGATAATTGGTCACATGGGTGTAATTGGGTAGCATAGGTTCGTTGGGCCAGGAGTGCCTATTACTGTGCTGTATTTCTGAATTAAATAACAATAAAGCTTTTCACCTTGGTGCATGTCACAATAATATACCAATTTACCAACCTGGAGCAACAGACAGACCACTGGAAGAACTCACCTGATCAAGCGGCATTTGTAGAGAGAATTGGACAGTTGACATTTTGGGTCGAGACCCTGCAATTGGACTTGCTGTTCGATATAGGTTCATTGCAGGTTCATTACCCAAGAGAATTGGGTGAATGCTTTCCAAAGGAGACATTTGTAAGGCATGTCATCAAAAACTTCAGTAGTTGCACCAGTAGTGAGTATCCATGATCTGGTATGGTAGCACCAATGTCCAGGAAAGAAAAAGGCTCCAAAATTGATTTCACAACTTAGACTCACTCTGAAGGATTCTTTTATGACTGATGTTCTCACCATTATCTTATTTGCACAGTTTGTCTTCTTTTGATTAACTTTATTTGTTACATGTACATTGAAACATAAAACATGCAGTGAAGTGTGTTGTTTGTGTCAAGTCAAATCAGCAAAGATTGTGCTGGAGACAGCCTGCAAGTATTGCCTTGCATCCAGTGCTACCACAGCATACCAACAACTCATTAACCCTAACCTGTACGTCTTTGGAATGTGGGAGGAAACCAGAGCACCCAGAGGAAATCCACACAGTCATGGGGAGAATGTACAAACTCCTTATAGACAGTGACGGAATCGAACCCCGATTGGTGATTGTTGGCTTTGTCAAGTGACTCTGCTTTGCAGATTCGTAGTTCGTTAGTCTTCGTTTCATAGATTCTATTGGCAGGGAATGAACCAACGTTTGGCCATTGCTGGAGCAAACTTGGAGGCAATTTGATGCAGCAGAACTGAGCTGAGTGGAGGCAGAGCAGAGTTGAAGCAGCGGGGCCCAGGCCCGGGCCCAAGAACAATCATGGTATGGTCAACTTAAGCACCCGGCCAAATTGGAAAGGTCGGGTTTGAGCCAAATCGAGACAGCAGGGGACCAGGCCCAGGCCTGAGAGCTATCGAAATAGAATGGCCCAGGCCTGAGAGCTATCGAAATAGCAGGGCCCAGGCCTGAGAGCTATTGAAATAGCAGGGCCCAGACCTGAGAGCTATCGAAATAGCAGGCCCGGTTCTGAGGGCAAGGAACGACCTGAAGTTTGATCAATTTAAGCGCCAGGCTGAATTAGAAATGTTAGGTACGGGCTGAATTCAGGTGGCAGGACTTGGAATGGGGGCATAGCGAAGTGGGTCTGAGAGTGAGGAGTGATCCAAGGTTTGGACGGTTTAAGCGCTAGGCAATATTGAAAAGGTCAAGGTTTCGGAGCTGGAGGCAAGGGATGGGCCAGTTCAGCTCGCTGCTCCACAAGGTTTACTTGTCTCTCTGTGCTGAACAGTGGCTGTGGCCTGCAACTAATGGGCTCCTGGATCAGCTGCAGTGATGACTGGCTTCATGGCTGTGGGCTCACTCTCATGAACTCAGGGTGCGTTATCATTGGGGAGAGTCCAGAGGAGGTTCATGAGGCTGATTCTGGGAATGAAGGAGTTAACATATGAGGAGTGTCTAGCAGCTTTGGGCCTGTACTCATTGTGATTTAGAAGAACGTGTGGGGATCTCATTGAAACCTACTGAGTGTTGACAGGATTAGATAAGGTGGATGTGGGGAGGATGTTTCCTCTGGTGGGAGTATCCAGAACTAGAGTGCACAGCCTCAACTTGAGGAGCAAGCTTTTAGAACCGAAGTAAGGAGGAATTTTTTTTTAGTGAAAGAATGGTGAATCTGTGGAATGCTGTGCACAGTCTATGGTGGAGGTCAAGTCTGTGGGTATATTTAGAGCAGAAGTTGATAGATTCCTGATTGGTCAGGACATCAAGGGATATGGTGTACGGGGTTGATGGCGATCTGGGATCAGCCATGATGAAATGGTGGAGCAGACTCGATGGGCTGAATGGCCTAATTCTGCTCCTATGTCTTATGTTCTAACTTCAGTTTGTTTGCTTTTGTTGTTTACACGATTTGTGTTTTATTTTCTGCACTTTGGGTGTTTGACGGTCTTTAATGGGTTCTATTGGGCTTCTTTGTTTTGTGGCTGCCTGTAAGGGGACGAAATCTCAGGGTTGTATGAAGTATACATACTTTAGTAATAAATGCACTTTGAACTTGAACTTTGAAATTTCTACAAGAAAATGAATGTGAAGGTAGTATATGGTAATAGGTAAGTACTCAGATAATACATTTGCTTTGAAGTAAATGAAGAACTCTTTAATGTGTTGTAAGATACAGTGTGTGACAAAGGGATGAACAGTCAGTGTTTGAGATGTTGACTCAAAGCCAAAGGAACAGAATTGGAGGTGGAGAGTCTGTGGAAGAGGAAAGGTGCCAGAGGCAGCTTAGCATCAGGAGGTATAAAAGAGAGGGATGCTTTTGCAAAAGAACAGATGGTGACAGAGTAACAAAAGAACAAAAGGTTAGCATAGCAGATGAGTCGCTCAGTGCGCAATGGTGACAAACAGCTTCTCCCACTGGGCACAACTTTGAAGATCAGGTTAACGTTTAACTCACAGCCAGAGCCACCCCAGAACCAATTAACTGGTCAGTCCAGCTTGCAGTTTGATGGAATTATAGAAAGTACTGCAAAAGGCCATTCGGCCCTTCATGTTGAGGCTGCTCAAAAATACTCCACTTCTGAAGAAGGGTCTCGGCCCAAAACGTCGACTGTTCATTCATTTTCATAGATGCTGTTGGACCTGCTGGGTTCCTCCAACATTTTTTGTGTTGTTACTCTGGATTTCTTTCCAGCTTCTGTAGAATCTCGTGTTTGCATCTCTTCTCAGCCCTGCACATCGTGGCTCTAGTAATGCAAACAACAGGAATTCTGCGGATGCTGGAAATTCAAGCAACATACATCAAAGTTGCTGGTGAATGCAGCAGGCCAGGCAGCATCTCTAGGAAGAGGTACAGTCAACGTTTCAGACCAAGACCCTTTGTAAGGACTAACTGAAGGAAGAGTTAGTAAGAGATTTCTTACTAACTCTTCCTTCAGTTAGTCCTGACGAAGGGTCTGGGCCTGAAACGTCAACTGTACCTCTTCCTAGAGATGCTGCGTGGCTGTAGTAATTACCATTTGGGCATTTAAAAAAAATATGATGAGGGTTTCCGCCTCACAACACAGTAAGCTACTGGGTTAGCTCACGGACCCACAGTCACTGGCATGGAGCTGTTTGCTGGAGGAGAGAGGACAAACTTGCATTCTCATGTAGCATTCTTGTAAACATCCTCTGGACCCTCTCAAATCCTTTGTTAGAAATAGGGCTAAAAGCTGCTCACAGTACTCCAAATGTGGTCTGACCAATGCCTTATAAAGCCTCAGGATTACATTCTTGCTTTTATATTGTAGTCCTCTGGAAATGAATGCTAACATTGCATTTGCTTTCTACGCTACTGATTCTGTGTGCAAGTTAACCTTTAGGGAATTCTGCTTGAGGACTCCCAAGTCCCTTTGCACCTCCAGTTTCTGAATTTGCTCCCTGTTTAGGAAATAGTTAACACCTTTATTCATTCTCCCGAAGTTCATGATCATACACTTCCTTACTTTCTATTCCATCTGCTATTTCTTTGCACATTCTCCTCATCTATCCAAGTCCTTCTGCAGACTCCCTGCTTTCTCAACACTACCCATCCCTCCACCTACAGTACTGTGCAAAAGTCTTTGGCACATGCTTGTAGTTAGGGTGTCTAAACCTTTTGCATAGTACTGTATTTGTCATCATTGAGCAGAGAGCAAGATTTGAAACCAGGCAGGAATGGGGATGTTGGGAATAGGGAGGGTGGAGCGCTGAGGGAGGGGTATGGGACAGGTGACAGAGGAGTGCCAGGGGTGGAGATTTGCGTGGGTGAGGACACATCCATCCCTGAATCACCAGGCACGGTCATTTGATTCCAAACAATTGGTTTATTGATAATTACAGAATGCCTCTCTGGTGCTTCCCACTCCCTCCCCTCTCCCTTCCCCTTTTCCCAACCATGATTCCCCTCTCCCTGCTCCTTTCCCACTCTCAGTCTCTATTAGAGAACCATATTCATCAGTCCTGATGAAGGGTCTCGGCCCGAAACATCAAGTGTTTACTCTTTTCCATAGATGCTGCCTGACCTGTTGAGTTCCTCCAGTGTTTTGTGTCTGTTGCTTGGATTTCCATCATCTGCAAATTTTCTTGTGTTCATATTAGAATCAGGTTTATCATCACTCACGTATGTCATGATTTTTGTTTGTGACAGGAGTACAGTATATTGCAAAAGTCTTAGGCACCCGATATACATTCCTAAAACTTATGCATAGTACTGTACTTTTGTATCATCCAGTCATAATGGGCTAGATTGGGTAAGTACATAGAAGAAGCTGTGGATCATTCAGCCCCTGCAGTGTGCAGTACTTTGCCATTCGGTTGTGTCGGTGCTGAAGGACATTAGTAACCCAGTGGGGTTTTAAGATGCCTCAGTGGTTCTGTGGTCATCACTATCGAAGGCAGCTGTGTTTTTGTTGGAGTGTATATGAACCAGGTTTAAACTCCGCAGCTGCTGGGCTGGAATCTGAACTCGGAACTCCAGATTTTCAGACCAGACTTCTACGATACTGATCCAGAGACTTAACTGATGTGCTGCCACCTCATGCGCCTGATGTACAGTGGGATCTGAGTGAGGGTGATTGCGCCTACCGATATTAGAAACTTCTCCATCTGTGTATTCTGCACTCGAGAGTGTTTCCACAACATGTCCTTCAGTTAAATTTATTTGTCACATGTACCTCGAAGCAGCAAAGTGCACTGTTTGTGGTTGTTTGCAATGTGCTGGGGGCAGCCAACACTTGCCATCCTTAAATGAACTTCATTTTTCGGAATGTGTGTGGAAGCCGGAACACCTGGAGGAGAACGGCAAGGTCACAGGGAGAATGTACAAGTTCCTCACGGACAGTAGTGCAAATTGAACTCTTATCTTCCAGTCGTTGGCACTGTGAAGTGTTACACTACCATGCCATTTGATAAATCCTTCTATAGTCATGAAGCAAGCCACGATGATATTGGCTACTGAGTGCACTAATCCCTTGCGCAGTTCCTCAATAACTTCAGAAGAACCAACTCTTAGCCTGAAGTATGACTGGCAGGTGATACTTCTCATCTGCTTAGTGTTCATTACTGAAGGCAGATTGTATCAAGGCTGTCTCTCTCTCTTCTCGCTACCCCGTCAGGTGGGAGGTGCAGGAGTCTTGGGTCCCACGCCACCAGGTCCGGGAGCAGTTGTTGCCCTGCACCCATTGGGCTCCTGGACTGACTTCACTTGCCTTGGCTCTGAATGGGCTCCACAGCTGTGGACTCACTTTCAGGGACTTTGTGGTTCCTGTTCCACATGTTTCTCTGTACTTATTTTTGTGTGATTTGCATGACTTGATCAAGGCTGAAGGGGAAGGACAAATTGGTGCAACACACATCAAAGTTGCTGGTGAACGCAGCAGGCCAGGCAGCATCTCTAGGAAGAGGTACAGTCAACTTTTCCGGCTGAAACCCTTCGTCAGATCTCAGCCCGAAACGTCGACTGTACCTCTTCCTAGAGATGCTGCTTGGCCTGCTGTGTTCACCAGCAACTTTGATGTGTGTTGCTTGAGTTTCCAGCATCTGCAGAATTCCTCGTGTTTAAGGACAAATTGGTGTTCAGCTCACTAATCTGCAAGGTTTACTCACTTCAGCGCTGAACTGACTGCAGCTGTGGCCTCGCCACTCGCCTCAGCGCGGAACTGGCTCTGTGGACTCTCTTTTGGGGATGCTGCAGCAAATGTTCTGTGTTTACCTTTTACTTTATTTACTTATTTATCGTTTGCATGATTTGTTCTCTTTTCACACATTAGGTGTTTAACAGTCTTTCTTGTGTAGGGTTTTTAAAAAGGGTTCTATTGTGTTTCTTTGTTTTGTGACTGCTTTTGAGGGGCGATTCTCAAGATTATAAATGCTTTGATGATAAATGTGCTGCACTTTGAACTTTGAACTCAACAGCCCTACACAGACAGTGCACTGTTTAACATCTGGAATTAAAACACATGGAGACGCAACTCTGGAGAGATTTGTTCTATGTGTTTGGACCAACGTTCCATCTTTAACATTGGTGTGTTCCAGAAGATAATATATGTGTTAACGTGAGACAGCGGCAACAACCCTCACTCAATGATAACTGAGGTGACTTTGAAAGTTAGAGTTTATTTTGCCATATGTTAAAGTCCAGTTCCACCAATCTGGCAGTGTGTTAGTATTTATGGGATGCCCTAATTTCTCACGTTTACTCTGCTCGGGAGGAGAACAGAGAGGCAGATCTACTATCTGGCAGATGTCCCGGTTATTGAGGGCGGATGATCTGTGATTCTCTCAGTCAATGCAATTGACATCTGGACTCAGAGCAGGTTTGGATTTTTTTTTCTTTCACATTTTTTAAGCAAATCTTGCAATGTGTGCCTGTTCCCAAGTGACAGGCTCAAGCAGGAGCCAAGCAGGAGCCTGTAATTTGCCTAAAGGGGCAGGAATGGCCTGCTTTAGTGTTGAAGATTCAAGGTTAAGCAAACAGGTTTTTCATGTTTTTTGATAAATATCTAACATTTAATCTTCAGTCTGTGACTCTGGTTTCTAAAGCTCCCAACCACAACAGCAGATCACCTTGAAATCCTTTAGGAAAGAAAAAGACTGGGTCTCTGGTTGGTCGGGGCTCAGTGGAGGCTAGCCGGCCAGTCAGAACAAGTCGGACCAACATAAACGCGAGCACTTGGCGGAAACAACACTCAATTGTGCGCTGATGATGTCACCTCAACTGGTGATGAAACGTTTGCAATCTAACCTCCAGGCTCAGTGAATGGCCCTACAAACAAGCAGCCAACCTGAACTACCAATCTTCTCTTTCATTGCAAACTGGGTGATGTGTTCTAGATAGATAGATAGATATACTTCATTGATCCCGAGGGAAATTGGGTTTCGTTACAGCCGCACCAACCACGAATAGAGCATAAATATAGCAATACAAAAACCACAAACAATCAAACAACAATATGCAGACTATGCCAGATGGAAATAAGTCCAGGACCAGTCTATTGGCTCAGGGTGTCTGACCCTCCACGGGAGGAGCTGCAAAGTTCGATGGCCACAGGCAGGAACAACCTCCCGTGACGCCCAGTGTTGTATCTCGGTGGAATACGGCCGGAGTCCAACAGCAAAAAGTTCAGTATCCGGTCTACAAACACATTCCTCGATCGTAATATGACCAGGATTGCACCATCCATTGTTAACCAGAACAATAAGCCCCCAACTCCTTTACGCTTACCGCTCTCAGTGCACTTGCGGTCAGCCTGAACGGTCATGGAAAAGTTTTGATCGGATATGTCCTCGTGCAACCCCGTTCCAGTAAAACACTAAAGATCTATTACACTAAAGATAAAAATTTATTTGTCACATGTACATCGAAACATCGAAACAGACAGTGAAATGTGTTGTTTAGCGTCAATGTGCTAGGGCCAGCCTGCAGTCATCTCTCCTCCTAGTACTTTCATCTCCAAGCTCTGGTAGTAGGTTCCCAGTGTGCACTGTCCCATCAGAAATGCCAATGAAAGTCAACTGACAGAGGAACACAGTAACAGTTAATGTCTGAGCTGCTGTTGGATCTCTGCACAAAATGTCCTGGAGAGCTCAGGTTGCCTGTGTAAAAGGATTTCAGTACAGGTGACTTCCATCCCTTTGTTTAAACGTCAGTTTTGGGTTATTAACCCTTGAGTGGGAAATTCTGGGACTCATGCATAAAAATATAACCTGGCATTGAGGAAGTGTCAGAAGAACACTTTTCTCGGTACATCAAGGCCCTTTGTGATTTCCACAGGACATAGACGATCCAGTTGCATAACCTTGAGGAGGAGTGGAAGAGATCCCAATGGTCTCCTGGCCAACATTGATCCCTCAGTCAACATTCCCAAATCCAGTCTATCGTGTCACTGCCTCGTTGTTGTGGCAAACCGGCCACTATGTTCCCTACGTTACAACGGTAGATTAGGTTCTCACACTCTCGCTTAGATTACACTGCCGTTCCTGAAGGAACGTCACAGTGTGCCTTTGTGTGAACTTGCAGGCATGTGAGTGAATCTATGTGTGGCTGTGTGTTTTTAGTACACGGTATGTAAATGGGCACTGACTTGTTGGACTAGAAGGGCCTGTTACCATGCCTAATTTCTTAATAAATATGAAATACATTCATAGAACATAGAGCAGTACAGGGCTTTAGCTCAGGTGTGCTGCTAATTTTTTAAACTACTCTAAGATCAATCTAATCATTCCCTCCTGCATAGCCCTCCATTTTTCTTTCATCCATGTGCCCATCAAAGTGTTTCTTAAATGTCCCTAATGTATCTGCCATGCACTCAGCATTCCTTGTGTGAAGAGAATTTACCCCTGACACCCCCCCCTCGTACAATCACCTTAAAGTTATGCCCCCTTGTATTAGCCATTTCCACCCTGGGGAAAAGTCTCTGGCTATCCACTTGATCTGTGCCTCTTATCATCGTATACACCTCTATCAAGTCACTTCTCATCCTCCTTCACTCTAAAAGCCCTAGCTCACTCAAACTTTCCTCATAAAATATGCTCTCCCATACAGGCAGCATCCTAGTAAATCTCCTCTGCAACTTTTCTAAAGCTTCCACATCTTTCTTGTATTGAGGCGACCAGAACTGGACACAATACTCCAAGCAGTCTAACCAGGACTCAAATGCCTGACTAACGAAGGCCAGCACACCATCGTTCGTTCGATATGTGATGGGTCATATGATGTGGGCGATCATGATCTTTCCACGACCATGATTGCTCTTGGCAAATATTTCTACAGAAGTGGTTTGCCATTGCCACCTTCTGGGCAGTGTCTTTACAAGATGGGTGACCCGAGCCATTATCAATACTCTTCAGGGATTATCTTCCTGGCATCAGTGGTCACAGAACCAGGATTTGTGATATGCACCAGCTGCTCATACGACCATCCACCACCTGCTCCCATGGCTTCACGTGACCCTGATCGGGGGGCTAAGCAGGTGCTACACCTTGCCCAAGGGTGACCTGCAGGCTTGTGGAGGGAAGGAGTGTCTTACACCTCCTTTGGTAGAAGCGTATCTCCACCCTGCCACCCACATCACACCATCCACCTTCTTTAGAACACTATAAACCCTAACAAATCCAACAATATACCAAATAAACTTGGAATTTCTATTGGAGGGTGTGAGCATGCATTTGTGTGAGTATTTCTGAGGCTCTTATGTGTTGAGTCTGTGTGTTAGTGTGTCTGTGTGAATGTATGTATGTGAGCCTGTGTGTGTCTGTGTTTTCACTTGGGGGCCAAGATGCTCTTATATCTTTGCTGTTTCTTTCTGTTAGCTTCCCCCAGGAGTGATCGATGTGAAGAATGTCTTTGTGAGTAAGTGGTATTTTCCTGAGTAACAAACAGTGGGCTGTGACAGCATCAAACTGCTTGGAAAAACAAAGCCAACACTTCCTTGTCCTGACCAACCATACACTGTAGCCGAGGTGCCAAGAATCTCAGCTGGCAGGGGAATCAGCCCAGTCCAGCATTCGGTCAGCTGTGCAACCTGCTTCAAGGCCATAACTCTTGCTGCTTGTCAGAGCCAGACACTTACACAAAGTCTGCATTCACAATGACACTTGGATTCCTTCGTGGTTGTGTCCTTGGAGCCTGTGCTAAGCAAATCCTTTGGCAAAACCATTTAGAATTCTACTGAAGTGGTAGGTCGATCTTTCTGCAGGCCTCTTCCTACTGTGCCTTACAGATTATCGGGATCTCCCAAGTCCCTTCACAGCTGGCAAAGAGTTCTTGAATCATAATCACTATGGTAATGTTCAAAGTTCAAAGTGAACTTATTTTGAAAATATTTATATGTCACCATACACTACTCTCGAGATTCATTTTCTTGTGAGCATTCACAGTAGATACAAAGAAATACAATGGAACCAATGAGAAGTTACACAAAAGTAAAGACGAACAAACAACCGACGTGCAGAAGAAAACAAAATGCAAATGCAAAAATAAATAAGTAAATAACAAATAAATAAGTAATAAATAATATCGAGAACACAAGTCGTAGAGTCCTTGAAAATAAGTTCATAGGTTGTGGCAAACACGAGGAAATCTGCAGATGCTTTTAATTTCAAGCGACACACTTTGCTGTCTGGTCTGCTGTGTTCACCAGCAACTTTTAAGTGTGTTGCTCATAGGCTGTGGAATCAGTTCAGCATTGAGGTGAGTGAAGTTATCCACACTGATTCAGAAGCCTGTGAGGCCGATGAGTACCCTGCCCAGATCTCATCGCTAAGCCAGCAAGCTATTTCCTGTTTACCTGTGCTGCACACTTCACATGCATTTTAAATTATATTTTATTAACTTACTTGTGGTAGTATTTTGTTTACTGTGCTGTGTGTGATATTGTGGGTGCACCGTGGTGCGGAGTTACATCGTTTTGTGTGGTCTGATGTTGAGGCTTTATAAGGCACTGGTGAAGCCTCACTTGGAGTATTGTGTGCAGTTTTAGGGCCCCTTATCTTGAAGGGGATGTCCTGGGATTGAAAGGTTTATCATATTAAGCGTTCGATGGTTCTGGGCTGATATTTACTGGAATTCAGAAGAATGAGGGAGAATCTCATTGAAACCTATCGAATGTTGAAGAGTCTCGATAGAGTGGATGTGGAGAGGCTGTTTCCTATAGTGGAGTCTAGGACCAGAGGTCACAGCCTCAGAATAGAATAACATCTATTTAGAACAGAGATGACAAGGAATTTCTTTAGCCAGAGGGTGGTGAGTCTGTGGAATTCATTGCCACAGGCAGCTGTGGAGGCTAGGTCACTGAGTATATTTAAGGCAGAGTTGATAGACTCCTGATTAGTCGGGGCATGAAGGGGTAGGAGGAGAAAGCTGGAGATTGGGGCTGAGAGGGAAATGGATCAACCATGATGATATGGTGGAGCAGACTCAATGGACCAAATGGCCTAATTCTGTTCATATGTCTTATGGTCTTATGACAATAAACTTAAAGATTGAAATATAACTGTTCCTCAACCTGATGGTGTGGGACCTAAGTTTCCTGTACCTCTTTCCCAGAGGCAGTAGCAAGAAGAGAGCTGGCCTGGACAGTTAGGGACGTTGATGATGGATGCAGCTTTCCTGTTACAGCACCCACAGGTACATAATTCATGGAAAGTGGCTTCACAGGTTGATAGGGTCGTAAAGAAAGCTTGTGTCACGTTGGCCTTCATAAATCATTGTATTGAGTACGGAAGATGGGATGTTATGTTGAAGTTGTATAAGATGTTGGTGAGGCCTAACTTGGAGTATTGTGTACAATTTTGGTCACCTGCCTACGGGAAAGATGTAAACAAGGTCGAAAGAGTGCAGAGAAAATTTAGAAGGATTTTGCTGGGTCTGGAGGACCTGAGTTAGAAGGAAAGATTGAATAGGTTAGGACTGTCTTCTTTAGAACACAGAAGATTGAGAGGAGATTTGATAGAGGTTTACAAAATTATGAGCGGTGTAGATAGGGGAAATGCAAGCAGGCTTTTTCCACTGAGGTTGGGTGGGACTACAACTGAAGGTCATGGTTTAAGGGTGAAAGGTGAAAAGTTTAAGGGGAATAAGAGGGGAAAGTTCTTCACTCAGAGGGCCGTGAGAATGTGGAATGAGCTGCCAACCCGAGCGGTGTATGCGAGCTCGATTTCAATGTTTAAAAGAAGTTTGGATAGGTACATGGGTGGTAGGGGTATGAGGGTTTTGGTCCCAGTGCAGGTCGATGCAGTTTAAATGGTTTAGCATGGACTGGATGGGTTGAAGGGACTGGTTCTGTGCTGTACTTCTCTATGGCTCTACATTCCTCGTACATAGGGAAGTGGTTTACTATATATATTAATGACTTGGATGAGGGAATTAAATGCAGCATCTCCAAGTTTGCGGATGACATGAAGCTGGGTGGCAGTGTTAGCTGTGAGGAGGATGCTAAGAGGATGCAGAGTGACTTGGATAGGTTGGGTGAGTGGGCAAATTCATGGCAGATGCAATTTAATGTGGATAAATGTGAAGTTATCCACTTTGGTGGCAAAAATAGGAAAACAGATTATTATCTGAATGGTGGCCGATTAGGAAAAGGGGAGGTGCAACGAGACCTGGGTGTCATTATACACCAGTCGTTGAAAGTGGGCATGCAGGTACAGCAGGCGGTGAAAAAGGCGAATGGTATGCTGGCATTTATAGCGAGAGGATTCGAGTACAGCAGCAGGGAGGTACTACTGCAGTTGTACAAGGCCTTGGTGAGACCACACCTGGAGTATTGTGTGCTGTTTTGGTCCCCTAATCTGAGGAAAGAAATCCTTGCCATAGAGGGAGTACAAAGAAGGTTCACCAGATTGATTCCTGGGATGGCAGGACTTTCATATGAAGAAAGACTGGATGAACTGGGCCTGTACTCGTTAGAATTTAGAAGACTGAGGGGGGATCTGATTGAAACGTATAAAATCCTAAAGGGATTGGACAGGCTAGATGCAGGAAGATTGTTCCCGATGTTGGGGAAGTCCAGAACGAGGGGTCACAGTTTGAGGATAAAGGGGAAGCCTTTTAGGACCGAGATTAGGAAAAACTTCTTCACACAGAGAGTGGTGAATCTGTGGAATTCTCTGCCACAGGAAACAGTTGAGGCCAGTTCATTGGCTATATTTAAGAGGGAGTTAGATATGGCCCTTGTGGCTACGGGGATCAGTGGGTATGGAAGGAAGGCGGGGGGGGATTCTGAGTTGGATGATCAGCCATGATCATAATAAATGGTGGTGCAGGCTCGAAGGGCCGAATGGCCTACTCCTGCACCTATTTTCTATGTTTCTATGTTTCTATACACTCATTGGAGGGGAGCCTTTTAAATAAAGTGGAAAATATGGCAACTAAATATTGCACTTACGGACAGCAGAGTATTAATGAGGTAATAATTTCTCCCAGTTAGGTCAGTCAGTGATAGGATTAATTCATTCACAGATCACGAGAGAGACTGGCCTAGTCACCCCCGTCTGTCCCTCATCACACCTGATTCTGTGCTGGCACGGGAAAGATTGGCCTGGTCACCCCCGTCTGTCCCCCATCACACCTGATTTGTGCTGACAAGTGAGAGACTGCAGATATTGGAATTGGGAGCAACGATTTATTTATTTAGAGATGCCCGCAGTACAGGCCCTTCTGGCCCAATGAGCTGAGCTGCCCAGCAACCCACCGATTCAACCCCTGCCTAATCACAGGACAATTTACAATGACCAGTTAACCTACTAACCGGTACGTCTTTGGAATGTGCGAGGAAACTCATTCGTGGGGAGGATCGTACAGACTCGTTACAGACAGCCCCAGAAGTGAACTCTGAACTCTTGACACCCCAAGCTGTAATTGCGTTGTGCTGCTGTGGCACCCTGCTGGAACAATGCTGTGGTTCGTGTGGCATCCGTGGGAGGACGGCGGCTTGTTACAGATGGCACCGGAATTGAACTTCGAACCCCGATGCCCCATTCAGTAATTGCGCTACTGTGGCACCCTGCCGCAGGAACTCAGTAGTTTGCACAGCATCTGTGGGTGGAAAGGAATTGTCAGGACTTATGATATAAGGTTTCGACCCAGAATGTTCCCTTCCTCCCACAGATGCTGTTCGACCTGCTGAGTTCCTCCAGCAGAATGTTTGTACCTTCTGATTACGAGATGGTGAGTCACCTTTTTGACCTTCTGCTTTTGCAGTGGTGAGAATTCTCTCACAGTGTTGGGAAGTTAACTACAGGGCTTAGAGGCAGTAACAATAAAAGGCGATATATTCCAGGTTAGGATGGTGATGCCATTCCTATCGACCCACTCCTCTTGTGCCACTAAACTCAATTTTTAGATTATGAGAACACTCAGTCCTCTTTTATTGTCATTTAGAAATGCATATATGCATTAAGAAATGATACAATGTTTCTCCGGAGTGATATCACAGAAAACAGGACAGACTAAAGACTAATACTGACAGAACCACATAATTATAACATATAGTTACAGCAGTGCAAAGCAATACCATAATTTGATAAAGAACAGACCATAGGCACAGTAAAAAAAAGTTCTCAAAGTCCCGAGTCGATCGACTCCCGAGTCCCCAATAGCAGGCGGCAAAAGGGAGAAACTCCCTGCCATAAACCTCCAGGCACCGTCAACTTGCCGATACCTTGGAAGCAGCCGACCCCAGCCGACCCTGAATCCATCCGTCCGAAAACTCCGAGCTTCCGAGCAGCCTCTCCAATACTGCCTCCCAAGCATCATCCTCTGCCGAGCACCTTCGACCTCTCCCCGGCCACTGAAACACGCAAAGCCGAGGATTTCGGGGCCTTCAGCTCCAGAGATTCCAGTTACCACACAGTAGCAGTGGTAGCAAAGCAGTCATTTCAGAAGTTTTCCAGATGTTCTGCTGTGCTGTCACGTCTGTCTCCATCAAATCAGGATTGTGCACGGTCCCCTACTTGACAAATAACAGATATTCATCACCAAAGTGGCCGCGCGCGCTGTCGTCGCGCCGCCATCTTCTCCCCCCTCCAGGGAGGATTGGCCTTTCAAAGCATTCTATTGACAAAATACTGGCCTTTCAAAGCAATCTATTGACAAACTTCAACTTATTCAGAACACTACTAAAACAAGGAGCAGGGAACATATCACTCCCATCCTAACTACTCTGCATTTGCTTCCCGTAACTTTTAGAA
Organism: Mobula hypostoma; assembly: GCF_963921235.1. Classification (NCBI taxonomy): domain Eukaryota; kingdom Metazoa; phylum Chordata; class Chondrichthyes; order Myliobatiformes; family Myliobatidae; genus Mobula; species Mobula hypostoma. The sequence goes on from NC_086119.1 coordinate 8,396,905, forward strand.
TCGATTTTAAAGTTCTCTTACTTGTTTTTTAAAGCTCTTAATTGTTTGAGACTGGAGTATATCAAAGAATCGTTTTTGTTTTATAACCCTGCTTGAGCTCTCGGGTCTTTTTCTGCCGGTCTCTTAAATTTAAACAATCTCCCTCAAACGATAATCAGCAGGTCAGCTTTTGAACTACATTCCTAAACTGTAGAATTCAATACCTACAACTATAAGGGATGCAGACTCAGTTGACACTTTTAAATGCCGGCTCAAAACCTATTTATAACATCTATTTTTCTTTTATTTTCAAGGTTATTTTAAATTTATTTTTACGTTTGCACTTTAACCCATTGTAGAGTACTTTGAACTACATCATCCATGTGAAAAATGTTTTATAAATAAGTTGTTATTTTTTTTCTCAGCTCAATCTGGTAAAACCTGAGGTACGAGTATAGCCAAGCACACTCATTTCTCAATTGCTAGGAACTTTCAGACTATTCTAGTGGTGTTTAGTGATGGCTTTCTGGAGATATTAGGGTGTAGGCCTAATTGTATAATGCTCTTGTGTAGTGACTTTGGGATGATACCACTTATTGATATTACTATTAGGACAGTGTATACTCTGTTCGTGTTCCATAGTCTTTCAATTTCCTCTTCTAATTCAGCATATTTATTATTACCTGTATTAGAAGCTGAAAATCATGGATTTAGAGGGTGCTGTCCAAAACCACAATACAATGGAGAGGAGTTGAGTCCGGATGAAGCTGCTCATTCCCCTCCATAGACAATGCTGAGTTCCTTCAATATTTTATGTGATATTCAGGCATCTGCAGAATCTCTTGTGTTTGTGTTTGAGAGAACTTCCTTGCTTCCTTACAAAAATGTCCATGTGTTTTTTGACCCTCACCTAAGAGAGACCTTCATTTAACAGCTCATCGGAGAGACATTGCAAGGCTCCCTCAATACCTGGTGTCAGCTGAGATTATTTGTGCTCGAGTCCCAAGAGCAAAAACCAATCTGCCAGCAAAACTCAGCAGATTGAACAACATCTGTGGAGAGAAATGAATTGTAAATTGGTAAATTGGTTTATATTGTTACATGTACTGAGATACAGTGGAATTCAAACAGATCATTTCATTACAACAGTGCATTGAGGTCGTACAAGGGGAGACAATGAGAGCGGCTGTCGGAGGGCCCTGCACTTGGTAATCAATTTGCTGATTCTCAAGTCGGAGAACTCGAAATAAAAAGCAACGCTTCAGACTGACTGTAACATCGAAATAGCGACTTTTGTCTCACCAGTCGCTGTGGAAGGAGTGATATCTGTTTCTCCCTTGTTAGTGAGAGAGAGAGAGCCTGTGGGATGTTGAAAATGTTGGAGTTAACAGTTAGTTTTTGACGTACTGTAAACCATGGTCTCTGTTTGGGGGCTTTGCTGTTGCTGGCATTGTGGGTAGTGGGAATGCTGATGCTTTATGCTAGAACAAGTGGTGGGAGCATTGACGCTGCTTGTTGCCACTTGTGCGTGGGAGGGGGCAGGGGGCTTTAGGTTTCTTATGTCTTTTTTCTGCCATTCATTCTTTGTGGGGGTGGGGTTCTTCTGTTTTGAGGATGTCTGCTGAGAGTAAGAATTTCCAGTTGTATATTGTACATGTTTGTTTCATCACCTAAGTTACAGAGAAAGGTTGAACAAGTTGGGTCTTTATTCTTTGGAGTGTAGAAGGTTGAGGGGGGACTTGATAGAGGTATTTAAAATTATGAGGGGGATAGACAGAGTTGACGTGGATAGGCTTTTTCCATTGAGAATGGGGGAGATTCAAACAAGAGGACATGAGTTGAGAGTTAAAGGGCAAAAGTTTAGGGGTAACATGAGGGGGAACTTCTTTACTCAGAGAGTGATAGCTGTGTGGAACGAGCTTCCTGCAGAAGTGGTTGAGGCAGGTTCGATGTTGCCATTTAAAGTTAAACTGGATAGATATATGGACAGGAAGGGAATGGAGGGTTATGGGCCGAGTGCAGGTTGGTGGGTCTAGGTGAGAGTAAGAGTTCGGCATGGACTAGAAGGGCCGAGATGACCTGTTTCCGTGCTGTAATTGTTATATGGTTATATGTTCTCTGATGTTAAATGGAACAATTAAAAATAACAGAATGCAGAATAAAGTATTACAGTTTCAAAGAAAGTGCAGTGCAGGCAGACAATAAGGTGCAAGACCAAAATGCAATAGATTGTGAGGTCAAGAGGCTCTTTTATTGTACTAGGGACCGTTCAATTAGTCTTATACAGCAGGATAAATGCTGTCCTTGAGCCTGGTGCTTTCAGGCTTTTGTATCTTTTGCCGGATGGGAGAGGGAAGGAAGGAGCATGTCTGGGGTTGCTGGAGTTTTTCATTCTGGCTGCTTTACCGAGGCAGTGAGAATTGTAGACCAGGGGTCCCCAACCAGTTTTGCACCGCAGACTGGTTTAATATTGACAATATTCTTGCGGACTGGCCGACCAGTGGGGGGCGGGGGGGAGGTGTTCAAGTAGGGTTAAACTCACCTCAACATGTCTTTTACAGTTAGGGTTGCCAACTTTCTCACTCCCAAATAAGGGACAAAAGTAGCAGTCAAATCCCGGGACACTTTACCCCAGGAAAGACTACCATGACCATGAAGCCTTGCGCGGGCACCTGTGTGCGCATATGCGTACGTGTCGATTTTTTTCCCACAAATTGGTTTTGCCTTCATCTTCCCGACTATACTGTACATACATTATTTCTACTTTATATAGGCTGTGTATTTATCATATTATTCCTGCTTTCACTATCTGTTAGTGTTATTTTCAGTTTTATGTGTTATTTGATATGATTTGTTAGGTTATTTTTTGGGTCTGGGAACACTCAAAAATTTTCCCCATATAAATTACTGGTAATTGCTTCTTCGCTTCACGCCATTTCGGCACAGGTTTCATAGGAACGCTCTACCTTAGCGGGGGAAATACAGGACAAACCAGTTTAGCCCAATACAACGGGATGTCCTGGCAAATATGGGACAGTTTGCAACCCTATGTTCAAGTTCAACAGTGCGTGACAGGGAATGAGGAAAGGTGCAGTTGACTCATGTCGTTTCCTCGCGGCCCGGTAGCACATGCTTTGTGGCCCGGTACCGGTGTTGTAGACAGAGTCCAGGGAGGGGATGTTGGTTTCTGTGACATGCTGAGCTGTGTCCATGACTCCCTGCAGTTCCTTGTAATCATGGGTAGAGCAGTGGCCACACCAATTTGTGATGCAACCATATAGGAGGCTTTCTGTGATGTGTTGATAAGAATTGGTGAGGGTCAAAGAGGACATGGCAGATTTCTTTAGGCTCCTGAGGAAGTAGAAACACTGGTGAGCTTTCTTGGGTGTGATGTCAACATGGTTGGACCAAGACGGACAGTTGGTGATGTTCATTCCTAGGAACATGAAACTCTCAGTCCTCCCGACCTCCAACTCTGCTGATGTAAACAGGAGTGTGTGCACTGCCCACTCCTGGAAGTCAATGATCAGCTCTTTTGTTTCACTGACCTGGAGGGAAAGGTTATTGTCATGACACCATGTCACAAGACTTTCTATTTCCTGACGATGCAGGGCTTCAAATCAAGATGCCCAAAATGTCAGCAATTCCTTCCTTGCACCCCTGCAACCCCCACCACCCAGAGATGGTGCTCAACCCACTGAGTTCCTCCAGCAGATTGTTTCTTGTTCCAGATTCGAGCATCCGCAGCCTTATGTGTCTGCAGAGTGGTGGAGCTTGTTCGAGGGTTGAACATCCGCCTCCTAAAGTTATGACCCCACTCCGAAAGGGCTGAGACCCACCTGGATCCACGTCACAACGTACTCACTTAAAGACTTAGAATGCTCACCTCTTAATTTGGCACCCAAAGTTAAAGATTGCAACTGAAAGATTAAAAGCATGTGACTGGTGTATTAGAGGTGAATTACAGCTACAAGAAGGGTGTAAAACAGTCCAAATTAATCCAGAGATCATGTAGCATACTCCAGCCTCTTTTAAAAAATAATCCAGAGCATGTGGGGCTTTTCCAAAACAAAATGAATTCTGCCAATAACTTGGTGAATTAATACACTTCCACTGATGACTTATTTCCAATTCCCGGGCATCCCAGGGGCAGCATGGTAGTATAGCGGTTAGTGTAATGCTTTTACAGTGCCAGCGATCCGGGTTCAATTGGTGTCATTGTCTATAATGAGTTTGTACTTTCTCCTTGTCTATAATGAGATTGCACTTTCTTCCTTTAGCCAGAGTTTTGTGAATCTGTGAAATTCATTGTACCAGACGGCTGTGGAGGCCAAGTCATTGGTATATTTGAGAGGTTGATAGGTTGTTGATTAGTATAGGTGTCAAAGGTTATGGGGAGAAGGCGGGAGAATGGGGTTGAGAGGGAAAATAAATCAGCCATCATTGAATGGTGAAGCAGACTTGGGCTGAATGGCCTAATTCTGCTCCTTTGTCTTATGATCTATGGTCTTGTACTGGGCAACAGGGAGGGGTACGTAAGCTGGAGTCAGATCGGTTGTCAGTGCACTTCCTAACTCAGTAGCCAGGATCTGATGGGTGGCGAAAGGTATGTGGTGTGGGCTGAAGCTGTTGGCTTTGTTCTGCCTGTGTTTAATTGGAACAAGGGTTTGACAACCCAGGACAGGATTTAGGGCGAGCAGCTTGAAAACTGTTCAGAACAGACGGTGCACTTAACCTCCTTAGAATATGTAGTCATCCATTAGCTCTCCTGACTGTTTGCTCTGGCCTTATTTTGACAAGCAGCCACAACCTGGTGCTGTGTTAAAGGTGCCAAGCGAGCAAGCTCCTCCCTCCAGCACAGATGTAGCCACAAAAGCCCCATAACTTCAGTGCAGGCACATGGTCTCCGGACAGATCAAAGTCAAAATTAAATTCATTATCAAGGTGCCTATTCTGTATGTCACCATTTACCACCTTGAGATTCATTTTCGTGCAGGCATTTACAGGAAAATAAAGAAATACAATAGAATTATGAAATGAAATATACATAAAGACTGATGATGACCAATGTGCAAAAGAAGACAAATTGTGCAAATAATAGTAATAAAAAATGTAAGTAACTAATACTGAGAACACAAGTTGTGGAGTCCTTGAAAGTGAGTCTGTAGGCGGTGGAATCAGTTCAGTGTTGAGGTGAGTGAAACTACCCATGCTGGTTCAGGAGCCTGATGTTTGAAGGTTAATAACTATTCCTGAACCTGGTGCTGTGGGACCTAAGGCTCCTGTCAATCCTGCCTGATGGTATTAGTGAGAAGAGAGCGTGACCTGGATGGTGGGTGTCCTTGATGGATGCTGCTTTCTTGTGGCAGTGCTCCTTATAAATGTGTTCAATAATGAAAATTCACAGTCAATTTATTATCAAAGTACATATATGTCACCATATACAATCCTGAGATTCAATTATTTGTGAGCAATCACAGTAAATACAAAGAAATGAAAAAAGCAATAAATATCGGGAACATGAGATAGAGTCCTTGAAAGTGAGTCCGTAGGTTGTGGGAACATTTCAGTAACGGGGCAAGTGAAGTTGAGTGAAGTTATCCTACCTGTTCAAGAGCCTGATAGTTGAGGGATAATAACTGTTCCTGAACCTGGTGTGTGGGTCCTGAGGCTCCTGTACTTTCTTCCTGATGGCAGCAGTGAGAAGAGAGCATGTCCTGGGTGGTGGGGGTCCCTGATGATGGATGCTGCTTTCCTGCGACTGCACTCCATGTAGATGGGGAGGGCTTTACCCTGATGGACTGGCATGTATCCAGTACTTTTTGTAGGCTTTTCTGTTCAAGGGCATTGGTGGTTCCATGTTGGAACCAGTCTATATACTTTCCACTGCACATCAACAGAAGTTTTAAATGGTATGCTAGATTGTTGTGAGCATCTAAGAGAGTAAAGGCACTGCTATGCTTTCCTTGTAATGGTACATAGTGCTGGACTGAGGACAGGTCCTCTGAAATGACAACACCGAGGAATTTAAAGTTGCTGGCCCTCTCCACCTCTGATTCCCCGATGAGGACTGGCTCATGGACCTCTAGTTTCCTCCTCCTGAAGTTGATAATCAGCTCCTTGGTCTTGCTGACATCGAGTGAGAGGTTGTTATTGTGGTACCACTCAGCCAGATTTTCTATCTCCCTCCTGTGTGCTGATTTGTCACCACCTTTGATTTGGCCTTCGACAGTGGTGTTGTCAGCAAACTTAAATACGGCATTGGAGCTGTGCTTAGCCACACAGTCATAAGTATAAAGTGAGTAGAGCAGGGGTTTAGGTACAAAGCCTTGTGGTGCACCTGTGCTGATGGAGATAATGGAGGAGGTGTTCTTGCCTGTCTGAACTGACTGGGGTCTGCAAGTGAGGAAATCGAGGATCCAGTTGCACAAGGGGCTAATGAGGTTTAGGTCTTGGAACTTATCGATTAGTTTTGCGGGAATGATGGTATTGAATGCCAAGCTGTAGTCAGTGAAGAGCATCCAGATGTCTGCATCTTTGCCATCCAGATGTTCCAGGGTTGAGTGAAGAGCCAATGAAATGGCATCTGCTGCTGATCTGTTGTGACAGTAGGCAAATTAGAGCGGATCCAAGTTGCTTCGCAGGTAGGAGTTGATATGTTTCATTGCCAAGTTCTCAATACACTTTAGCACAGAGGATGTAAGTGTTACTACACGATAGTCATTGAGACAGGTTACCATGTTCTTCTTAGGCACTGGTATGATTGAAGTCTACTTGAAGCAGGTGGGTACTTCAGACTGCTGAAGTGAGAGGTTAAAGATCTCAGTGAGCACTCCAGCCAGTTGATCAGCACAGGTCCTTAGTACTCGATCAAGTACCCCATCTGGGCCAGATACTTTCTGTGGGTTCACGCTCCTGAAAGATGCTCTCACGTCAGCCTTAGACTGAAATCACAGGGTCGTTGGGGGCTCACGATGGTGCTTCCATGCTTTGATCGTCAAAGCGAGCACAAAAGTGAACTCGTATGGGAGGGAAACCTTGTTGTCACCTATGTCGGTTGGTTTCACTCTGTAGCAGGAGATGGCATTCAAGCCCTTCCACAGCTTTGAGCATCCTTCAGTGATTCAAATTTGGTCTGGAATTGTCTCTTCACCAGTGACATGGCTTTCTGGAGATTGTACCTGGACTTCTTGTATTTTACTTGGTTGCCAGACCTGGCCCTCAGCAGATTGTGGATCTCTTGATTCATCCAGGGCTTCTGTTTGGGGAAGGTTGTATTATTTTGTGGGGACACAGTCATCTATAGCTGTTTTAATAAAGTCCGTGATAACTGTAATGTATTCATTAAGAATCTCCTCGGAGTCTATGTCCACCGACTTGAAGCAATGGGGAGCACTTTGCCTGTGATGGACTGGGCTGTATCCACCATGGAGAGGTTGCAGGCACAGGGCAGGACACAAGCGTTAGATTTCAGGCAATGCCGTTTGGACAGTGAGCGAACTGCAAGGTAATATTAAACTAACCGGGCTTTGGTGTTGATTAGTTCGGGGCTGAACCCGGGTGGGGCTGAAGAGTAGGAGCATCGTGGAACAAACACAACCTAGTGTGCCCAACTCCTTCGCTCTGCCTCTCTCTGCTTCTCACCCCCTCTGCTTCCCCTCTCTCTGCCTTTCCTCCCTCCCTACCCCCCTCTCTCTCTCCCCCTCTCTCCCCCTCTCTCTGCCTCTCCCCCTCTCTCCCCACTGCCTCTCCCCCGCTCTCTCTCCCCCCACTCTCTCTGCCTCTCTGTCTCTCCTCCCTCTCTCTGCCTCCCTCCCTCTCTGCCTCTCCTCCGCTCTCTGCCTGTTCCCCCTCTCTCCCCACTCTCTCTGCCTCTCCCCCTCTCTCTCTCCCCCTCTCTCTGCCTCCCCCCTCTGCCTCTCCCCCACTCTCTGCCTCTCCCCCTCTCTCAGCCTCTCCCTCTCTCTCTGCCTCTCCCCCTCTCTCTCTCCCCCCTGTCTCTGCCTCTCCCTCTCCCCTCCTCTCTGCCTCTTCCCCCTCTCTCTCTGCCTCTGTCCCTCCCTCTCCCCCTCTCTCTGCCTCTCCCCCCTCTCTCCCCTCTCTCTCTCCCCCTCTCTCTGCCTCCCCCTCTCTCTGCCTGTTCCCCCTCTCTGCCTCTCCCCCATCTCTCTCTCTCCCCTCTCTGCCTCTTCCCCCTCTCTCTCTGCCTCTGCCCCTCTCTGCCTCTTCCCCCTCTCTCTCTGCCTCTCCCCCTCTGCCTCTCCCCCTCTCTCTCCCTCTCCCCCTCTCTCTGCCTCTCCCCCTCTCTCTGCCTCTCCCCTCTCTCTCTCCCCCCTTTGCCTCCCCCCTCACTGCCTCCCTCCTCTCTCTCTGCCTCTCCTCCTCTCTCTCTGCCTCTCCCCCTCTTTCTGCCTCTCCCCCTCTCTGCCTCTCCCACTCTCTCTCTGCCTCTCTCTCTGTCTCTCCCCCTCTCTCTGCCTCTCCCCCTCTCTGCCTCTCCCTCTCTCTCTCTGTCTCTCCCTCTCTCTCTGCCTCTTCCCCTCTCTCTTTGCCTCTCCCACTCTCTCCCCCTCTCCCCTTCTCTCTCCCCCTCTCCCCCTCTCTCTCTGCCTCTCCCCCCTCTCTGCCTCTCCCTCTCTCTCTGCTCCTCTCTCTCTGCCTCTCCCCCTCTCTCTCTGCCTCTCCCTCTCTCTCTGCCTCTCCCCCTCTCTCTGCCTCCCCCTCTCTCTCCCCCTCTCCCTCCCCCTCTCACCCTCTCTCTCTGCCTCTCCTCCTCTCTCTGCCTCTCCCCCTCTCTCTGCCTCTCCCTCTCTGCCTCCCCCTCTCTCTCTGCCTCTCCCCCTCTCTCTGCCTCCCCCTCTCTCTCCCCCTCCCCCTCTCCCCTCTCTCTCTGCCTCTCCCCCTCTCTCTGCCTCTCCCTCTCTCTCTGCCTCTCCCTCTCTGCCTCTTCCCCTCTCTCTGCCTCCCCCTCTCCCTCCCCCTCTCCCCCCTCTCTCTGCCTCTCCTCCTCTCTCTGCCTCTCCCCTCTCTGCTCCCCTCTCTCTGCCTCTCCCCCTCTCTCTGCTCCCCTCTCTCTCCCCCTCTCCCCCTCTCTCTGTGCCTCCCCCTGTCCCCCTCTCTCTCTGCCTCTCCCCCTCTCTCTGCCTCTCCCACTCAGAATCAGAATTAGGTTTGTTATCACAGCTTTATGCGAAGTGAAATTCGTTGTTTTGCTGTGGCAGTACATTGCAATACGTAATAGTACAAATAAAAGGAACAATGAGGGAGTGTTCATGGGTTCATGGACAATCAGAAATCTGATAATGGAGGGAAAGAAACTGATTGTTGAAAGTGGGCCCTCAGGCTGCGTACCTCGTCTCTGACAGTAGTAATGAGAAGAGGGCGTGTCCTGGGTGGTGAGGATCAGTGATGGATGTTGCTTTCTTGAAGGTTTCTCGATGGTGAGAGGGTTGTCGCTGTCACTCCCTCTCTCTTTGCCCTGCTCTCTTTCCCTCCCTCAAAATTGTTCTCTCGATGCTTCCTTTTAGCTTGCTTCCCCTTCTGTCTCTCCCCCTCTCTCTCCTGCCCCTCCCTCTTTCTCCCCCTTTCTGTCTCTCCTCCCTCTTTGTCCATTTCTCCCCCCCGTCTGTCTCTGTCCCTTCTCTATCTGTCTCTCCCCGTTACTCTCTCCCCCGTCTCTCTCCCCCACTGTCTCTCTTTCTCCCTTTTCTCTTTCTCTCCTGTCTTCCTGTCTCTCTCTTCCCCTTTGTCTGTCTGCCTCTCTCTCTCCCCTTTTCTCTCTGTCTCTCCTCTTTGTCTCTCTTGTATTTAATTGGCTTTTCTCTCCCTCTCTTTTGCTTTCTCTCTCTACCACTCCTTGGCTCATGCTCTGTTCCTGCACCCCTCATCCTGCCCCAATTTGATCCCATCCTTCACCCACCCAACTCTTGACCCTATTGTGATGCTCCCCATCTCACTCAGCCCCACAAAATCTACTCCGTCCCTTCCTGTCTGCTCGCAATTTCACCCCACTCCGTTTTTCCTCGGAGTACCCTTCTCTCATTCATTGCTCTCTTCAATTTTCTCATTCTCTCTTATTCTTCCCCCTCTCTGTCACTCTGTTCTCTCTCTCTCTCTCTCTGCAACCCTATCCTTTCTTACTGTCTGTCCTCTGCATCCCCCACGTCTTCTTTTTCCCAATTCCGTTCCATTCACACTTCCTTGCACCCATTCTCTCCCCCTCTCCTGACCACTCTCCCCACCTAGCCTCTCTGCCCACTCTCTCTCGAACTGCTCTCCCTCTTGCACGCTCCTCCATCTTTGTCCTTGTGCCTCCCCCCTTTTACTCTTTTGTTTCTGTGTACCACTCTTTCTCTTGCATGCTTATTCTTTTGTAAGCACCCCTCTTGTGAGCCCTCGCCATCCCTGCCTGTCTTCCCTCTTGCTTGCCTAACTCTACCGTTCACAAGCACCCGCTGTCCTTAACATCCTGCATCTATGTCTGTATTCACACCTCTTCTTTTCTCCATTCTGTCCATTCTCCCATCTGCCACTCTGTCCAACATCTTTCTTTTCCAACCTCTTATCCTTTTCTGTCCATTCTCCTTTCTCATTCCATTCCTTTCCCTCTCTGTATGTCTTGAACTCTCTGCCCATGCCGTCATACTTTTTCTTTATCCCCCTGCCGATTAACCTTTGCCCTTTTATCTCTCTTGTTCTTTCTGTATCTTTTTCCAGCTTGTTTTCTGTCAGCCTCTCCAGTCCTTTTCCTCTTTGTCTCTCTCTCTCCTCTCCCACCATCCATCTCTCCTGTAACAGTTGCAGTTGAAATGAGTTTTGGCAGCTGTTAATCTCCTTCCAAACGGGAATGAGTCCAGAGCACGAAGCCGCCTGAGTTCCAAGCCCTCCTGCTTGGTGCGAATTTTTCTGGTGTTGGCAGTGGCGACTGCTGCCTTGGCAAAGTAGGATGGGACTGGGTCATAGGGTTGGCAGAGCCTGGGCTGTGAGTGCTGGATGGATTAAAAGTCCTGAAGTATTCCATTGCGAGTCCCGTTCCTGAAAATTACTGTAAACTCGATTACCAGAAATCCACTAGGGACTGTCGTAGGGAAGAGCAGTGATTACAGATGTGTCTCTGTTAAAGAATTAATTACCTGTTGGGTTTAGTTAATTGATGATTCATTTGCAAACTGGTTCAAGGCTGCTGAAGGAAGTGAATGAAGATGGGGGCAGATTTAACTCCTTCCTGCCTGCTATTTTCAACATCTACTTTCATTGCATCTGCCCATGTGGCTTCAGGATTTCCCTCAAGGATCACACTTCGAAGAGCACTTGATTGGCAATATCAAGGGCGTATATACAGAAAGGTGCCTGACAAGGGCCGGAAGAAGCTGCAGAAGATCGTGAACACGGCGCAGCACATCACACAAACCAATCTTCCGTCCTTGGACTCACTTTACACTGCACGCTGTCGGAGCAGTGCTGCCAGGATAATCAAGGACATGACCCACCCAGCCAACAGACTTTTTGTCCCTCTTCCCTCCGGGAGAAGGTTCAGGAGCTTGAAGACTCATACGGCCAGATTTGGGAACAGCTTCTTTTCAACTGTGATAAGACTGCTAAACGTATCCTGACCCGGATCTGGGCCGTACCCTCCAAATATCCGGACCTGCATCTCAGTTTTTTTGCACTACCTTACTTTCCATTTTTCTATTTTCTATTTATGATTTGTAATTTAGAATTTTAATATTTACTATCGATTTGTAATCCAAGGAGTGGGACGCGCAGAATCAAATATCGCTGTGATGATTGTACGTAGAGTATCAATTGTTTGGCGACAATGAAGTATAAAGTATAAGTAACATCATGAAGGGTCCCACCCACCCTGCTCATGGACTGTTTGTTCCACTCCCAACAGGGAGGAGGCTGCATAGTATCCACGCCAGGACCACCAGACTCAAAACCGTTACTTTCCCAAAGCAGTAAGGCTGATCAACACCGCCACCCACTAACCCAACATTCACTACTTTATCATTTCCTGTCAGAGTCTCTTCTGTACAGACACTCCGGTGCCTAGCATCACTTTATGGACATACAATCAATCTACATACAGAGCTAGCTTATTTATTTAGATTTATTGTGTTTTCTTATTATTGTGTCCTTTATCTCATTATGTTTTTTTTTGTACTATATCAGATCCGGAATAACAATTATTTTGTTCTCCTTTACCCTTGACTACTGGAAATGACACTAAACAATCTTGGATCTTGAATTATGAAATTCAGAACTTCCAGACGTTATGAAAGTTGTGGCGCAGTCTGTCCAACCTTTTACTAGGAATCACTGTCAGTGATAGTAACAGCAACCACTTAATGAGTTTATAGGACATTTTGCCTAATAGAGCCATTAAAAGAATTTGTTTTGGTTAAGTTCTCAAACATAAGAACTAGGAGCAGGAATTGGTCAGCTGGCCCATCAAGCCTACTCCACCATTCAATAAGATCATGGCTGATCTGGCCATGGATTCAGATCCACCTACCTGCCCTTTCCCCATAACTCTTAATTCTCCTGCTTTGCAAAAATCTAGAGAACATAGAACATTACAGCACAGTACAAGCCATTCGCCCCATGATACCGGGCTAAACATGTAACTGTATCTTATGAGGTAGCCTCTAGTACTTTCCTATGCAGAGAATTCTACAAAACCTCCTATTCCTCTTAAGCCCATAACCCCTACTGGGACATAGTTTGCCGATGGCAGCTTCCCAGAGTCCAGTCTTTCAAGATGTCCTCAGGTATAGCCCATCTTCTAGGTGAAGATTCTTCCTTTTCCAGGGATGAGGTCTTTGGAGCTTCTGTTGGCATTTCTGTAGCTCTGGACTTTTACAGGATAAGGTTGCTAGCCCTGTGCTCAACCCTCCCCCATTCGCAGCTGGGCATGGGGCCGTCTATAGCGAAGTTAATTCCATACAGCAGTGAATTTTGTGTGTGTTCCCCTGGATTTCCAGCATCTGCAGATTTTCTCATGTTGGTGGAATGAAAGGCTTGTATTTCTCCTGTGGCTTCCTGGACATTCCATAACATACTCAAATGGGTCCATTTTAATATTAGAGAACGCATACAGTATACAATCTGGAGTTGGTGGTACACCTGTACACCTGCTCGTTAATGTACATATCTAATCAGCCAATCATGTGGCAGCAACTCAATGGATAAAAGCATGTAGACATGGTCAAGAGGTTCAGTTGTTGTTCAGACCAAATATCAGAATGAGGAAGAAATGTGAGCTAAGTGATTTTGACCATGGAATGATAGTTGGTGCCAGAAGGGTTGATTAGAGTATTTCAGAAGTCTCTGATCTTCTGGGATTTTCATGCACAACAATCTCTAGAGTTACAGAGAATGGTGTGATAAACAAACAAAGCATCTAGTTGAACAGCAGTTCTGTGGGAGGAAACACCTTGTTAATGAGAGAGGTCAGGGGAGAATGGCCAGACTGGTTCAAGCTGACAGGAAGACAAAAGTAACTCAAATAACCATGCGTTACAACAGTGACGTAACAACATATCGAACTTTAGAAGTGGATGGGTTACAGCAGCAGAAGACCAGGAACAAACACTCGGTGGCCACTTTATAGGTACCGGAGGTACAGAATAAAATGGCCACTGAGTGTGCTTCAGGTGAGCTCCAGTGGTGTGGTCATGAGGACAAACGATACCGGAGTCTAGGCCCCTGCTCTGCGCTCACCAGCCAGTGATGAAGGACATCTGTGGAAATTGGACTGTACCATGTTGGTGGATCCTGCGAGTGGATGTTCATTTGAGCCCAGTGTTCAGGCCTGGAGGCTGGACCCGTCATCCACTAGTCTAGGGGTCAATACCAAAGATCAAAATCCAAAGGTCAGTTGGAAGTTTGGAAACTGAGGCCCAATGGTTGAAGATTGGAGAGCAGATGGCTGTCCATATGTGTGTGTTAGGAAAGGGGTTTGTTTTGCTGTTGTTGTTTTGTCATTTGGTTATGTTCTGTGTTGTTCTGCCAGACATTGTGGGCATGCAGTGTCAGTGCCCAAATGTGTGGCAACGCCTCCGGGCTGCCCCCAGCACATCCTTAGTTCACCGCGTCCACACATTTCACTGTATGTTTCCATGTACATGCGATAAATAAATGAACCTGGAACAGACATTTGTCATATGTTCTCCTTCTCATAACCCCCCCCCCTTCCCTTCAACACTTCAGTCACCTGTTAACGACTTCCCTACTGACTTGCAGCCAAGTGATTTGATGGCAGGATTCGGAGTGAGGGATTGAATGTAAAGTAGCAGTATGTTCTCATATTGTCTGCTCATTGGCTACTGCCATGGGCTGTGGGCGGCTGGCCTGTCGGTGAGAACTCCAGCACTGAAAATGTGAGGCAGTGTTAGGTAGTTACCCATGTGTGTGGGATGTTAGTAATTACTAACACTGTGATTCAAGGAAAGCGAATAAAGCAAACTGCTCCGAATGACATCTTTCAGATAGTGAGGGGGCGGTCAGTGCATTTAACATAATTAGAGCTTTATATATTGCATGGTCTCTGAAGGGAGACATCATCTGGATCTGGGAGCCTGTTCTTTCTTCAGTGCCTCTTCCATTTCTCTATCCGATTATCAGAAGATGGGCTTCGTTATCATTTTAAATGCAAACAACAGGAATTCTGCAGATGCTGGAAATTCAAGCAACACACATCAAAGTTGCTGGTGAACGCAGCAGGCCAAGCAGCATCTGTAGGAAGAGGTGCAGTCGACGTTTCAGGCCGAGACCCTTCGTCAGGACTGCAGTCGACGTTTCAGGCCGAGACCCTTCGTCAGGACTAAGAGTCTCGGCCTGAAACGTCGACTGCACCTCTTCCTACAGATGCTGCTTGGCCTGCTGCGTTCACCAGCAACTTTGATGTGTGTTGCTTCGTTATCATTTATTGCTTGTTCCAAATTTTTATTATGAAGGTGGTGGCGAACGCCTGCCTTGAAGTATTGCAGTTCCCCGATGAAGGTATCCCCACAATGCTGTTGAGCTCTGAGGGGGGGGGGGGTCAGGATGTTGTGAGACTTGGAGGGGAACATGCAGGCTGTCAAGTTCACTGTGCCATGTGCACAGGTAGAGCGAGGTACAGGTATAATGAAAAACTTGGTTGCAACAGCATCATGAGAACAGAGGGACAGAATAGCAGCATGGTGCCGTGGTGGTTAGCACAAGGCTTTACAGTACAGGCGACCCAGGGTCAATTCCCACCGCTGTCTGTAAGGAGTTTGTACGCTCCCCCCATGACTGCAAGGCTCTCCTCCAGATGCCCAGGTTTCCTCCCAGTCTAAAGACGTAAATAGTCCTGTGATTGGGGTTAAATCGAGCAGCGCAGCTGGAGGGGCCTTTTCCCCCACTGTATCTCAATAAATAAATAAATAGACAGGCGGATAAATTATACATACCGTACGTTACATGAGACAGTTATACGTACTGCACATTATAGAAGACAATTAAGAGAGAGAAGGGGAAAATGACTATTAAAAACAGTGCAAAAAGAAGACACAGAGACAGGTCTATGGTAGTGCAAGAGGTGGTCTGTAGTATTCCAATGCTGGGATGGGGTTAAGGTTGTGCAGGTCATTTCTATCTCAACCCTTCTTCATTAGGAGCTTGAGGAAATTTGCTATCTCCCCAAACTGTTACAGATTTGTATAGGTGTACAGTGGTATGGAGGATCCAATGCGAGAGGCTGCAGGGGGCTGCGGCCTCGGCTCCATCATGAGCACAACCTCCCCACCATCAAGGGGATCTCAAGAAGGCAGCATCAGTCACAAAGAACCCTCGCTATCTGGGATGTGGTCTTTTCTGGCTACTGTCATCAGGGAGGAGATACGGTAGCCTGAACCCACGGATGCAGCTTCTGCCCACAGTACCCTGCCATCAGATTTCGAAAGGTCCATGAACCCAGGAACACTACCTCTTCATTTGCACTATTTAATTTTGTAATTTATGGTAATTTAATGCCTTTTCACTGTACTACTGCTGCAAAACAACAAACTTAGGGCCCGCACCAATAGATTCAGGAGCAGTTATCACCTTTAAGCCGTCAGACTCCTGAAGTAGTATGGATAACTTCACTCACCTCAACGCTGAACTGAGTTCATAAACTCCAGACTCACTTTCAAGGCCTCTATAACTCAAGCTCGCAGTTTTATTCATCTGTCTACCCATCAATCAATCAATCAATTTACTTGTAAATGCACAGTTTGTCTTCTTTTGCACATTGGATGTTTGTCAGTCTTTGTGTGCAGCTTTTCACTGGTTCTATTGTATTTCTTTGTTCTGTGAATGCCTGCAAGAAAATGAATCTCAGGGTTGTATATGGAGACAGATACGCACTTTGATAATAAATTTACATTGAACTTTGAACTTCCAATTTCACATCAGGTAATTCAATGTTAATGAATCTGATTCTGACATGGCAGTGTCTTCCCATGAGCCTGCTGCCCAGGTCCTCTGATTGCTGGAGGCTGCAGGCTTGTGAGGAGACCTCAAGGGCAGCCTACGCAAGTCATCAAAGTTCATTCTGCAGCTTGTACAAATCACAGTAACAATGATGGAGGGATTGAAAGCTTAGGGTAGTTAAAATGTTGTGTCACCAGTCAATTGGGTTGCTTTGGCATGGTTGATTTCAAACTTGAGTGCTTGAGAACTTCATTCTCGAGTGCTGTTGGAACTCAAGAATTCAAGTGGAGAATATTCTACCACGGTTTAGATGGGTCTTGCAGATGACAAAAGGACTTTGGGGTGTAAAAGGTTAAATCACTAATTGCAGGGTGTACCGTTTTGGAGCTGTTTTGAATCAACAGTTTTACACTCAGTGGCCACTGTATAAGATATCTTCTAAACCTAATAAAGTGGCCACTGAGTGTACGTTCATGGTCTTCTGCTGCTGTAGCCCATCCACTTCCAGGTTTGATGTGTTGTACATTCAGAGATGCTCTTCTGCACACCACTGTTGTAGCGCATGGTTATTTAAGTTACTGTTGTCTTCCTGTCAGCTCGAAACAGTCCAGCCATTCTCCTCTGATCTCTAAGGCGTTTTTGCCCAAGAGCTCACTGGATGTTTTTTTTTTTGTTTTTTGCACTGTTCTCTGTAAACTAGAGATTGTTGTGCATGATAGCCCCAGGAGATCAGCGGTTTCTGAGATACTCAAACTACCCCATCTAGCACCAATAATCCTTCCACAGTCAAAGTTATATAATCATATAACCATATAACAATTACAGCACAGAAACAGGCCATCTCGGCCCTTCTGGTCCGTGCCGAACTCTTACTCTCACCTAGTCCCACCGACCTGCACTCAGCCCATAACCCTCCATTCCATTCCTGTCCATATATCTATCCAATTTAACTTTAAATGACAACATCGTACCTGCCTCAACCACTTCTGCTGGAAGCTCATTCCACACAGCTACCACTCTCTGAGTAAAGAAGTTCCCCCTCATGTTACGCCTAAACTTTTATCCTTTAACTCTCAGCTCATGTCCTCTTGTTTGAATCTTCCCCACTCTCAATGGAAAAAGCCTATCCATATCAACTCTATCAATCCCCCTCGTAATTTTAAACACCTCTATCAAGTCCCCCCTCAACCTTCTACGTTCCAAAGAATAAAGACCTAACTTGTTCAACCTTTCTCTGTAACTTAGGAGATGAAACCCAGGCAACATTTTAGTAAACCTCCTCTGTACGCTCTCAATTTTATTGACATCTAAGTCACTTAGATCACACTTCTTCCCCATTCTGGTGTTCGGTCTGAACAACAACTGAACTTCTTGATGGTGTGTCTGCACACTTTCATGCTTGAGTTTCTACCAACTGATTGGCTGATTAGATATGTGCATTAGCAAGCAGGTGTACAGGTGTACCTAATGAAGTGTCCACTGAGGGTATGTAGCTGGTCATTGGTGATCTGTCGATGTAGCTGCCCTTGAGGTGGAATGGTTGACCACCACCATCTCATCTCACTTGCGCATCTGCAGCCTGGAGTAGTTCTCTCAAATTTTACCAGGACTCCTTGGTCAGTTGCTGCCTTGATATCAAGGGCAGTCATATCACCTTTGGAATCCAGCTCTCTGGACTCTTATCCAGACCAAAAGCTACGGTGAGATCTGGGGGTGAGTGGTCCTGGCAGAACTAAAACACCAGTGAGTGGGTTATGGATAGCACAGCTGACAACATCTCCATCATTTTGATGATGTTTGAGAGTAGACTGATTGGGAAATAATCATTTAGATGAAGTTTATGAGGACAGGCCATACCTGAGCAATTTTCCACATTGTCAGTTTATTGCCTGTGTTGTAATTACAGTATACTGGAGCAGCTTGGCTAGCACCGCAGGTAGATCTGGAATGCAGGTTCTCGGTGCCACAGTCAGAACATTGATTGGTGCCATAAACCTGGCTGCATCTGGTGCTGTCAACATTTTGGATATCACATGACACGAATCAAATTTTGTGTGTTGGGTATTTTATTTACACAGTGCAGAAAGATCATTTGAAAAGAGATTTATAAATATGTAAGGGATATGAGCAGGCTGTAAGGTGGGGCGGCACGGTAGCATAGTGGTTAGCACAATGCTGTACAGTACCAGCAACCCGGGTTCAATCCCACCCCTTCCCCCCATCACACTGTCTGTAAGGAGTTTGTACATTCTCCCCATGACTGTGCGGGTTTCCTCCCACAGTCCAAAGACCTACCAGTTGGTAGGTTAGTTGGTCATTGTAAATTGTTCCATGATTAGGTTAGGGTTAAATTGGTTGTTACAGGGTGGTGTAGCTCAAAGGACCTACTCCGCGCTGTATCCCGATAAATAATTTTTTAAAATCTTCTTGCTGGGCCAGCTGGTGGCGCAATGACATCAGCGCTGGACCCGGGACCGGAGGTTCCCGGGTTCGAAACCAGTCGGGTCCACTCCCAAGTACGCTTTCCATCCGTGCCGGGTTGAGTGTCGAGATCGCAACTCGACCTCGTAAAATAAAGGGAAAAATACTGCAAAATGTCTGTGTGGGGAGTGGCGCACCACACAGTCTCTCTCTCTCTCGCTCCGCGCCTTGTAAAAGGCCATGAGAAAAGACATCATCACGGACGGACACGCAGACACACACGCACAGACGCGCACGCATGCAGGCACACGCCAAAAAAGAATCTTCTTGCCTAGACACGTTAGAATGTAGAACATTACAGCACAGGAACAGGCCCTTCAGCCGTGATGTTTGGCCAGATTAAATTTGTAATTAAATACCTAGCTAAATTAAATTCTTCTGCCTCCGCATGATCCATATTTCTCTGCATATTCAGAAACACTGGAGATTCTGCAGCTGTTGGACCTCCAGAGTAACACACAAAATTCTGGGGGAACTCAGCAGGTCAGGCAGCATCTATGGAGAAGAATAAACATTCGACATTTCAAGTCGAGACTGGTCCTGATGAAGGGGTGGCAGACTGAAACGTAGACTGTTCAGCCCTCTTTCCGTGGATGCTGCCTGACCCGCTGAATTCCTTCAGCATTTGTGTGCGTTAACCTGCAGATACATGAGCCTGCCTGAATGCTTCTTCAACATCACTGTTGTATGTGCTTCTACCACCACCCCTGGCAGTGGATTCCAGACACCCACCACTCTCCGTGTAATGCCCAGCATATCTCCTTCGATCTTATCTTAAACACGTGCCCCTTGGTATTAGACATTTTGACCTAGTCTGGTATTAGACTGGTGAAGGGCAGCAAAGCAGCAAAAATAAACCGTAAACATTCCTTGGATAGTTTCTGGTATTTTAACTAAAAATATCCTCCCTCTTCATCTGCCATTGTTTTAAAAGAATTTATTTAACAATACGGCTATACCGTAGTAACCCCTTCAGGTCCTTTGAGCCACGCTGCCCCAGTAGCCCCCAACTAACCTAATCACAGGACAATTTACAATGACCAGATAACATACCCGGTACCTGTGGAAGGAAACTGGAGGGCTGAAGGAAGCCCACAAATTCCACGGGGGAGAACATGGAGATGCCTTTATAGAACGGCGCCAGAATTGAATTCCAAACTCCAGAACACCCTGAGCTGTAATAGCATCGTGCTAACCAGTACGCTAACATGGCTACCCTCCCAGATCGCTCCTCCTTCCGTCACCTCCGAAAGACGTACAAGCATCGACAAGTGTGGGCCACTTACAAGAAGATTGAGTTAATAATGGGAACAGGGAAAGGCAGAGAAAATCAATAAGCTTTTTTAAAGAAAGCACACAAAACCTGCAAGGTAGCACATCGCTTTACAGTACCAGTGACCCGGGTTCATTTCCTGCTGCTGCCTGTAAGGAGTTTGTATGTTCTCCCACTGACCGCGTGGGTTTCCTTCGGGTGCTCTGGCTTCCTTTCAAAGATTACTGGTTAATAGGTTCATTGGTCATGGTAAGTCACCCTGTAACTAGGCTAGCGTTAAATCGCGGATTGCTGGGGGGGTGTGGCTCGAAGGGTTGGAGGGCCTGGTCCGCGCTACATCTCGATAAATAATTAAATAAAATCTTAAGTGAAAGGACTAACAAAAACGACGGGCACAGTGTCAGAGTTCAGAGTTCGGAGTTCAGTTCCGGCGCCGCCCGTAAGGAGCTAGTACATTCTCCGCGTGACCGCGTGGGTTTCGTCTGGGAGCTCGGGTTTCCTCCCCAGCTCAAAGACATACTACTTCGTAGGTTAATTGGTCACTGTAGGTTGTCCCCTGATCAGGAGGGTTACTGGGTGGCGCAGCTCGCTGGACCCGAAAGGCCTATTCAGTGCTGATTCTTTAAATAAATTACTTAATAATAAGTAAATATTATTCAATATATAGTACCAATGAAATTGGTAAACTTGAAAGCTGATAAGTTCCAAATGCTTGAAGGAGATGATTTTGGAGATAGTGAGTGCCCTGGTTGCCATCTTCCGGAGTTCTATAGATTGTGGAATGGTTCTCAATGATTGTCAGGAAATAGATATAAAACCCACAGTTTAAGAAGGGAGAGAAAAAGCAGAATTACACAGTTGTCAGCTTAACATTAGCTGCTGGAATCTACACTCAGTGCTCACTGTGTTAGGTAGACCTGTACACCTGCTCATTAATACAAATATCAAATCAGCCAATCATGTGGCAGCAACTCAAAGCATAAAAGCATGTAGACGTGGTCAAGAGGTTCATTTGTTGTTCAGACCAAACATCAGAATGGGGAAGAAGTGAGATCCAAGTGACTTTGGCCATGGAGTGATTGTTAGTGCTTTGATTATATCAGAAACTGCTGATCTCTGGAATTTCCATGCACAACAGACTTTAGAGTTTACAGAGAATGGTGCGAAAACCAAAAAACATGCAGTGAATGGTGGTTCTTGTTAATGAGAGAGGTCAGAGGAGAATGGCCAGATTGGTTCAAGCTGACAGGAATCAGAATCAGGTTTATTATCACCGGCATGTGACGTGAAATTTGTTAACTTAGCAGCAGCAGTTCAATGCAATACATAATCTAGCAGAGAGAGAAAAAAAATACTAAATAAAATAAACAAAATAATAATAATAAATAGACAAGTAAATCAATTATGTATATTGAATAGATTTTTGAAAAGTAAAAAACAGAAATACTGTATATTTTAAAAAAGTGAGGTAGTGTCCGAAGATTCAATGTCCATTTAGGAATCGGATGGCAGAGGGGAAGAATCTGTTCCTGAATCACTGAGTATGCGCCTTCAGGCTTCTGTACCTCCTACCTGATGGTAACAGTGAGAAAAGGCCATGCCCAGGGTGCTGGAGGTCCTTAATAATGGACACTGCCTTTCTGAGACGCTGCTCACTGAAGATGTCCTGGTACTTTGTAGGCTAGTGCACAAGATGGAGCTGACTAGATTTACAACCTTCTGCCTTTTCTTTCGGTCCTGTGCAGTAGCCCCTCCATACCAGACAGTGACGCAGCCTGTCAGAATGCTCTTCACGGTACAACTATAGAAGTTTTTGAGTGTATTTGTTGGCATGCCAAATCTCTTCAAACTCCTAATAAAGTATAGCCACTGTCTTGCCTTCTTTATAACGACATCAATATGTTGGGACCAGGTTAGATCCTCAGAGATTTTGACACTGAGGAATTTGAAGCTGCTCACTGTCTCCACTTCTGATCCCTCTATGAGGATTCGTATGTCTTCCTTCGTCTTACCCTTCCTGAAGTCCACAATCAGCTCTTTCGTCTTACTGATGTTGAGTGCCAGGTTGTTGCTGCAGCACCACTCCACTAGTTGGCATATCTCACTCCTGTACGCCCTCTCATCACCACCTGAGATTCTATCAACAGTGGTTGTGTTGTCAGCAAATTTATAGATGGTATTTGAGCTGTGCCTAGCCACACAGTCATGTGTATACAGAGAGTAGAGCAATGGGCTAAGCACACATCCCTGAGGTGCGCCAGTGTTGATCGTCAGTGAGGAGGATATCACGAATCCACACAGAAAGTGACAGTAACTCAAATAGCAACACATTACAGCAGTGGTGTGCAGAAGAGCATCTCTGATCACACAAAAGATTGAATCTTGAAGCAAATGGACTACAGCAGCAGAAGACCACAAACGTACACCCAGTGGCCACTTTATTAGGTACAGAAGGTAACTAGTATAGTAGCCACTGAGTGTATATTGAAGAATATGATAATAGAAATGTGGGAAAGAAATACAAGACGGATCAACATTAGAATGGATTTGTAGAGGAAAAACATTTTGACTAATCTGTTGAGTGCATATGTACAGCAGATAGAGAGAAACAGTGGATGGAGTGTTTTCGAATTTTCAAAAGGTGTTCAATAAGGAACCACACAGCAAGTTGATGAATGACATTACAGGATGTGAAATTTGTGGTACTTTGCACAGAAAGATTGGGAATAAGTAGATTATTGACGGTTTGTCATGCTGAGACTACTCAGGCACCACAGGGATCAATGCTTTTAAGAAGGTGTATAGTGGGTTGGCCTTCGTTAGTTGGGGGATTGAGCTCAAGAGCTGCAACTCTATAAAATCCTGGTTAGATCCACGGTTGGAGACCACACTTAGTTATGGTCACCTCACTATAAGAAGGATGTGAAGGCTTTAGAGTGGGTGCAGAGAAGATTTACCAGGATGTTGTTTGGGTTAGAGAGCGTGTCTTATGAGGAAAGTTTGAGTGAACTAGGGCTTTTCTCTTTGGAGCGAAGAATGAGAAGTGACTTAATAGAGGTGTACAAGATGCTAAGAGGCATAGATTGAGTGGCTAGCCGGAGACTTTTCCCCAGGGCATAAGTGGCTAATCAAGGGGACATAATTTTAAGGTGAATGGGGGAAAATATACAGGGGATGTCAGAGGTAAGTTCTTTACTCAGAGTGATGGATGCATGGAATGCTCTGCTGGGGTGGTGGTAGAAGTAGATTAGGAGCACTTAAGAAACTCTTGGCAAACCAGGTAATAGATAAATGGAAGGTTATGTCGGAGGGTATGGTTAAATTGATCATAAAGTAGGTTAAAAGGTTAGCACAACATCTTGGGCCACAGGGCCTGCACTGTGCTGTACTGTTCAATGTTCAATGTTCCAACATGTTGTGAGGTGAAGAAGATCTTTAGCTGGTTGCCTGGGAGACTTTGAGTTCTCTGCCTTGGCTTTCTGTAAGTCTGATTTGAAATCATAATGGTCTAACGCAGTCACCATGCAGTAGGTTTTTAATGAAAGAAAGTTCTTCCCTTTTATTTTAAATGCTTCCCTGCAAACATCTGAAGAGTTGCGTATATTTAATAGTGTTCACCACTATTTATAAACTGGCAATAGCTCAATACACCTCTCCAGGGCCCCTTGAGTAAAAGTGGTTGGCAATTTTGGACTGATAGAGGAAAAATATTTCATGTGGCGTGATCCATTAGAGCTCTCTCAGAAGACTTGACACTCATTGAGTATTCTAAGGTTCAGGATAGCATCCTTGTGCCTGTACACCTCTCTACTTTACCCTGCAGTTTCAAGACATCCTTCAAATTTTAATTCCTTGAAGCTTTTGCACACCTGTGGTAATATTTGCTATTTTGATCCAGTGCCAGATCTTACGTAATGATAAAAACATAGGCAAATATCCTTACTTTTTATTTGGCACTGTATCTGTTATCTTTGCCCATTTGCTTCACCTGGCTAAATTCCTTTGCAGACTCTACTGACTGCTCATAGCTTGATTCCCCTCTTACCAACCTGGACCCAACATATTGATGCAGCTACATGCATGACAGCGGCTATATTTCATTAGGAGTTTGAGGAGAATTGATAGGTCAGCAAAAATACTCGAAAATTTCTACAGATGTACTGTGGAGAGCATTCTAACTGGCTGCATCACCGTCTGGTATATGGGGGTGGGGGAGCTACGGCACAGGATCGAAGTAAGCTGCAGAGAGTTGTGAATTTAGTCCGCACCATCATGGGCACCAGCCTCCAGAGTATCCAGGACATCTTCAAGGAGCGATTCCTCAGACAAGTGACGTCCATCATTAGGGACCCCCATCACCCAAGTCATGCCTTGTTCTCATTGCTGTCAACAGGAAGGCACACACTCAACGATTCAGGAACAGCGTCTTCCCCTCTGCCTTCTGATTTCTGAATGGACATTGAACCCATGAACACTACCTCACTACTTTTTTATTTCTGTTTTTGCACTGCTTATTTAATTTAACTATATAAAGCCCATAATTCTGTTCAAATCACAAACCCCTTTTGTCTCCAAACCATAAGACCATAACATGTAGGAGCAGAATTAGGCCATTCTATCATGGCTGATTTACAAACACTCTCAATCTCATTCCTCTGCTTAAACGTTATGCTTACTGTAATTCAGTTTTTTCCCTCTATCATCATGTATTGCATCGTACTACCGCTGCAAAGCCAACAAATTTCACAACATATGCCGGTGATATTAAACCTGATTCTGATTCCGATTCTGACATCACCAAACTTGGATACACCACATTCTTGTAATTAAACTGCATATAGCTGTAAACTCAGAACTGATGCCTGTAGCCTCCCACTAGGAGTTGGCCCAGTTTCCCCTACCTGCTCCCATGAAGGCCCTTGGAATGGTTTACTGTGTTAAAGAGGCAGG
Organism: Mobula hypostoma; assembly: GCF_963921235.1. NCBI lineage: Eukaryota > Metazoa > Chordata > Chondrichthyes > Myliobatiformes > Myliobatidae > Mobula > Mobula hypostoma. Next base: position 8,422,031 of record NC_086119.1, read on the forward strand.
ATGATGGTGCCAGCCACAATATAACATCCTGAAGTGGTTTGCACCCAATAATCTACTTTTTGGAGAATGAATACTTACAGTATTATAATAGTCATAGTCATAGTCATACTTTATTAATCCCGGGAGAAATTTGTTTTTCGTTACAGTTGCTCCATAAATAATAAATAGTAATAGAACCATAAATAGTTAAATAGTAATATGTAAATTATGCCAGTAAATTATGAAATAAATCCAGGACCAGCCTATCGGCTCAGGGTGTCTGACCCTCCAAGGGAGGAGTTGTAAAGTTTGATGGCCACAGGCAGGAATGACTTCCTATGACGCTCTGTGTTGCATCTTGGTGGAATGAGTCTCTGGCTGAACGTACTCCTGTGCCCAACCAGTACATTATGTAGTGGATGGGAGACATTGACCAAGATGGCATGCAACTTGGATAGCATCCTCTTTTCAGACACCACCGTCAGAGAGTCCGGTTCCATCTCCACAACATCACTGGCCTTACGAATGAGTTTGTTGATTCTGTTGGTGTCTGCTACCCAGCACACAACAGCAAACATGATAGCACTGACCACCACAGTCTCGTAGAACATCCTCAGCATCGTCCGGCAGATGTTAAAGGACCTCAGTCTCCTCAGGAAATAGAGGCAGCTCTGACCCTTCTTGTAGACAGCCTCAGTGTTCTTTGACCAGTCCAGTTTGTTGTCAATTCGTATCCCCAGGTATTTGTAATCCTCCACCATGTCCACACTGACCCCCTGGATGGAAACAGAGGTCACCGGTACCTTAGCTCTCCTCAGGTCCACCACCAGTCTTTTTCACATTAAGCTGCAGATAATTCTGGTCACACCATGTGACAAAGTTTCCTACCGTAGCCCTGTACTCAGCCTCATCTCCCTTGCTGATGCATCCAACTATGGCAGAGTCATCCGAAAACTTCTGAAGATGACAAGATTCTGTGCAGTAGTTGAAGTCGGAGGTGTAAATGGTGAAGAGAAAGGGAGACAAGACAGTCCCCTGTGGAGCCCCAGTGCTGCTGATCACTCTGTCGGACACACAGTGTTGCAAGCGCACGTACTGTGGTCTGCCAGTCACGTAATCAAGAATCCATGATACCTGGAAAGCATCCACCTGCATCGCTGTCAACTTCTCCCTCAGCAGAGCAGGGCGGATGGTGTTGAATGCACTGGAGAAGTCAAAAAACAGGAAGCATGGTCTTTACATTTGTACACAACAAGCTTCCTGCCCAGGGAGGCGGTAGAGGCTATCTCATTAAATATATTTAAGACACAGTTGAACAGATTTTTGCATAGAGGTGAATTTAAGGATTATTGGGGGGGGTGGGGGAAGAGACAGGTAGGTAGAACTGAGCCCACAGCCAGTTCAACTGTGATCTTTTTGAGTGGCGGAGCAGGCTCAATGGGCCAGATAGCCCACTCCTGCAACTAATGTTATTATGTTCTTTCAAAGATAACATTTTGTGACCAGATCATCAGTTCTGCTAGCAAAGGCAAGAAGTGCTGGAAGATCTTAGCAAGTCAAGAGGAGAGGAAAAGACGTAACCCATGTCTCTCCATGTTAACCTGTGGAGTGTTCCTAGAATTCCCTATTTTTGTTTCAGATTTACAGCAGCTGCTGGTCTTTTTGTCCCAATTAAGTTTGATAATTCTGGTTAGCGGGTGAATCTTAACTAGTGCATTTAGAGAACTGTTGGCCTTTGGAATATTTTGGACAGCGGTCTCCACAATGGATTTAGTAAGGGGTTTATTTCTTTACCATTGACTTTGGCAGGGTCATTCAGACATGAGGGAGTTAGATATGGCCTTTGTGGCTAAAGGGATCGGGGGTATGGAGGGAAGGCTGGTACAGGATTCTGAGTTGGATGATCAGCCATGATCATACTGAATGGCGGTGCAGGCTCGAAGGGCCGAATGGCCTACTCCTGCACCTATTTTCTATGTTTCTATGACTCTATTCCTAAGGGTTACCTGTGATGAATCTTACTTGTGCAGAAAGGAACGCGTGACCTACCCACTCCAGCCACCTACAATACTTGGATAGATAGATTCACTCAGCTAACTTGAAGCTGTTCAGGTCTTGGTCAACAGAGAGTGCAGATTAAGAAATGGTAAAGTGTGAAACCTGTGATTATTCAGAATGTTCACCTTTCTACAGCTGAACTCCAGGGGTCCAGAGGAGGTTCACGAGAATGAAAGGGTTAACACATGAGGAGTGTTTGATGGCTCTGGGTGGGCTTGTACTCACTGGAGTTTAGAAGAATGGGGTGGGGGGGTGGAATATCATTGAAACCTATCAAATATTAGACTTGGAAAGAAAGGATGGTTCCTACAGTAGGGGAACCCAGGACCAGAGGGCTCAGCCTCAAGAGTAGGAGGGCATATCTTTAGAACGGAGATGAGGAGGAATTTCTTTAGCCAGAGGGTGGCGAATCTGTGGAATTCATTGCTACAGGTGGCTGTGGAGGACAGGCCATTGGGTACATTTAAGGCAGAGGTTGATAGGTTCTTGATCAGTCAGGGCATGAAAGGTTACGGGGAGAAGGCAGAGGAAGGAGATTGAGAATGTTTGTAGATCAGCCATGATAGAATGGCCTAATTTTGCTCCTATGTGTTATGGTCTTACAGTTTGGAGACGAAAGGGGTTCGTGGTTTGAACAGAATTATGGGCTTAGGGAGGCCATGGATTGGAAGTCTTCCCTGGATATGAATAACTATCAGTAGGACAGGACTAGGTGGCATGGAAGGCAACAAAAGAAATTGTTTAGAAAAGACTTTAATTTCTTCAGTACCTTTCACAACTTCTGGAGATCCCAAAGTGTTTTCCAGCAAGTATAATGCCTTTTTTGTGGCTTGATGACTTGTGATCTAGGAAATTTCGTAGCCAGACTGACCCCCAAATGGGACAGCAGGTATACTTTATTAGGAGTTTGAAGAGACTTGGCATATCAACATACACACTCAAAAACTTCTATAGATGTACTGTGGAGAGCATTCTGACAGGCTGCATCACTGTCTGGTATGGTGGGGGGGGGGGGGCTGCTATTGCACAGGACCAAAAGAAGCTGCAGAGGGTTGTAAATCTAGTCAGCTCCACCTTGGGTACTAGCCTACAAAGTACCCAGGACATCTTCAGGGAGTGGTGTCTCAGAAAGGCAGCATCTATTATTAAAGACCTCCAGCACCCAGGGCATGCCCTTTTCTCACTGTTACCATCAGGTAGGAGGTACAGAAGCCTGAGGCACACACTCAGTGATTCTGGAACAGCTTCTTCCCCTCTGCCATCTGATTCCTAAATGGATATTGAACCCTTAGACACTACTTCACTTTTTTAATATACAGTTTTTCTGTTTTTTGCATGTTTTTTAATCTATTCAATATATGTATACTGTAATTGATTGATTGATTTATTTTTATTTTATTTCTTTTCTCTTCTATATTATGTATTGCATTGAATTGCTGCTGCTAAGTTAACAAATTTCACATCACATGCCGGTGATAATAAACCTGATTCTGATTCTGATTATGATATGGAGTATAGAACAGTACAATGCAGACCATTCAGCCTACAGAATTATGCTGTTAATGAGCAGATTGTTTTGTTTTATAGATCTCTGACTGAAGGATCATTGCTGGCCCTCGATAGCTGGGTGAGAAACAGACCATCGACTGGAGGAACTCAGCATGGCGAGCAGCATCTGTGGAAGAAAGGGTATGGTAACTTTTCAGGTTGAACATTTAAGCCCTGATGGAGGGTTTTGACCTGAAATGCCCACAGTTCCTTTCCTGCCAAAGATGCTACTTGACCCACTGAGCTCTTCCAGCATCTGTAATCTGTTCACCCAGAGAACTGCCACTCACTGGATGTGTTTTTTCCCTGTTTTGCACCATTCTCTGTAAACTCTAAGACTGTTGTGTGTGAAAATCCCAGGGGATCAGCAGTTTCTGAGATACTCAAACCACCCAGTCTGGCACCAAGAATGACTCTACAGTCAGTCACTTAGATCACATTTTGATGTTGGTTCTGAGTTGTTGCCACATGATTGGCTGATTAACTATTTGCATTAAGTTCAAAGTAGATTCTGTTATCGGAGTACAGACATGTCAGCATATACAACCCTGAGATTAATTTTCTTGTGGGCATACTCAACAAATCTACATAGAGTAATAACTATAGCAGAATCAATGAAAGTCCACTTAACTAGGGAGGTCAGTCAGAGTACAGAAGACAACAAACTGTGCAAATTCAAAAAGAAGAAATAATAATAATAAATAAATAAGCAATAAGTATGGAGAACGTGAGATGAAGAGTCTTTGAGAGTGAGTCCATTGGCTGTGGGAGCATTTCAATGATGGGGCAAGTGAAGTTATTCCCTTTGGTTCAAGAGCCTGATGGTTGAGGGGTAATAACTGTAACTGAACCTGGCGGTGCAAGTCCTGAGGCTCTTGTACCTCCTTCCTGATGGCAGCAGCGAGAAGAGAGCATGTCCTGGGTGGTGGAGGACCCTGATGGTGGACACTGCCTTACTGCGACAAAGTTTCACGTCTATGTGCTCAATGGCACATAAACACAAAACGCATTAGCGAGCAGGTGTACCTAATAAAATGGCCACTGTGTATATATATCTGAGGGAGGAAATTGATGCCCCTTTGTTTCACATCTCTCTAGTAAAATGGGAGCCTCAGTAATACAGCACTGGCTTACTTCTGAGCTGGAGAGCTGTGTAATCGGTATTTGTGAGATGGAATGGTGTTGAATCATTGGGGGAGGATTCATATGTCAGCAACGTTGCAAAATCAGTGGGAAGGTTTCTTCTAATTGTAACTTGCATCAATACCAGAAATGTAGAATGTGATCACAGTCCCACTAAAAATAGTAAACACTAAGACCTCTTAGTGCTGTGCTGACACAGTGAGGGAGCAGAGCCTTCAGCTGCATGGGGATAAAGAGCCTGGCAGATCCATAAAGAGACAAGTCAAAGTGTGGAGATGGCGCTACTTCTTTTTGTATCCAGTTCTCTTTACAGGTGATGAAAATCTGAAGAGGTTGAAGGACAATAAATGGGCAAAAAATAACAAACTGTGGAAATACAAAAAGAAAGTCTAAATAACAGTAATGATAAATAAATAAATAATATTGAGAAGACGAGTTGTAGAGTCCTTGAAAGTGAGTCCTTCGGTTGTCCATGGTCCATGATGGAATATCAGAGCAGACTCAATGGGCTGAATGGCCTCATTCTGTTCCTATGTCTTATGGTCTTATGGACGTTGCATATCCTAAAAACTACATCTCAAACCCCTAATGAACCACTTTCAGATGCACTTTGATTTTCTTCAGAAATGCAGGAGTTGTATAGGTTGAGTTTTCACTCATTACTGTCTCAGTTCAGCTTAGCCGGTGTTTGTGATGCACATACACCTCTTTCTTTTCAATGCAGTCCTTTGCCCTATCCCTCTATTCCCTTCTCCCTTCTGTTTTTAACATTATCGTCCACCTCCATTATTCCCATTGTCAGTGTAGCCCATTACAGTATCTCTTCACTCTCTGCATGAGGACGTTTCTCCTGAATTCTCTGCTGAATTGATTAGTGGCTGCCTATAGGCTGCTGGTCCTGGTTGTGCTCATCAGTCAGATTTAAGAGTGACTGGCTCAATGCATTGGTAGGAACACAGCCAGTGTTATGTTTGTGACATGGCCAAACTGGTAAGAAATTCACACAATTTTACTCATAAGAAATCTATTTCTTTTCCATTCAGCAATGAAGAAAACATTCATATATCTGTAATGTAAAACTTTATATACATACACTCAGTGGCCACTCTATTCTGTACCTCCTGTACCTAATATAATGGCCACTGAGGGTATGTTCATGGCCTTCTGCTGTAGCCCAGCCACTCCGAGATTCGGTGTGTTTGCTGTTCAGAGATGCTCTTCTGCACACCACTGTGGTAACCAGTGGTTATTTGAGTTACTGTCACTTCCCTGTCGGCTTGAACCAGTCTGGCCAGTACTGCTGACCTCTCCCATTAACAAGGCGTTTTCATCACAGAGCTGCTGCTCACTGGATGTTTTTTGCTTTATGCACTATTAGACCATAAGACCATCAGACATGAGTGCAGAATTAGGCCATTCAGCCTAATATGCTCCGCCATTCCATCATGGCTGATCCCGAATCCCACTCAACCCCATTCACCCGCCTTCTCGCCATATCCTTTGATGCCCTGACCAATCAGAAAACTATTAATTTTCGCTTAAATATACTGACAGTCTTGGCCCCCACAGCTGTCTGTGGCAGAGCATTCCACAGATTTACTACTCTCTGGCTAAAAAAATTCCTCCTTACCTCTGTTCGAAAGGGTCACCCCTCAATTTTGAGGCTGTGCCCTCTAGTTCTGGATACCCCCACCATAGGAAACATCCTCTCCGCATCCACCATATCTTTCCTTTCGACATTCGGCAAGTTTCAATGATATTCCCCCCCCTCACCCCCCGGCATTCTTCTAATTTTCAGTGCGTACAGGCCCAAAGCTGCCAAGCGCTCCTCATATGTTAACCCTTTAATTCCCAGAATCATCCTGGTGAACCTCCTCTGGACTCTCTCCAATGACAGCACAACCTTTCTGAGATATGGGGCCTAAAACTGTTGACAATACTCCAAGTGCAGCCTGACTAGTGTCTTACCAAAATGCATTATCATACATTTCCCAACACTGTATTCCATCTGCCATTTTTTTCCCCATTCTTCCAATATGTCTACATCCTTCTACAATCACACTGCTTCCTCAGCACTACCTACCCCTCCACCTATCTTTGCTACAAGGTCATCAATTCCATTATCTAAGTCATTGACAAACAATGTGAAAAGTAGCAGTCCCAATACTGGCCCCTAAGGAACACCACTAGTCACCGGCAGCCAATCAGAAAAGGCCCCCTTTTATTCCCACTGGCTGCCTCCTGCCTGTCAGCCATTCCTCTATCCATGCCAGTATCTTTCCTGTAATGCCATAGGGTTTTATCTTGTTAAGCAGCCTCATGTGTGGCACCTTATCAGACACCTAAAAATCCAGGTAAATGACATCCACTGCCTCTCCTTTGTCTACCCAGCTTGAAGAACTCCCAACAGATTAGTCAGGCAAGCTTTTCCTTTACAGAAACCATGCCATTTTGACTTATTTTATCTTTAGTCTTCAAGTACTGTACCTTGAAACCTCATCCTTAATAATAGACTCCAACTCTTTCCCAACCACTGAGGTTAGGCTAAGTGGCTTATAATTTCCTTTCTTTTGCCTTCCTCCCTTCTTAAAGGAGTGACGTTTGCAATCTTCCAGTCCTCTGGGACCATGCCAGAATCAAGTGATTCTTGAAAGATCATGACCAATGCATCAGTTATCTCTTCAACAACCTCCAGAAGGACTCTGGGACGTCATCCACCTGGCCCAGGTGACTTATTCACCTTAAGGCCTTTGAGTTTGCTTAGAACTTTTTCCTTTGTAATAGCAATGGCACTCATTCCTGCTCCCTGACACTCACGGATCTCTGGCACACTGCTGCTGTCTTCCAGTGAAGACAGATGCAACGTACTCATTCAGTTCATCTGCCACTTCTTTGTCCCCCATTACTATCTCACCAGCATCATTTTCCAGTGGTCCAATATCAACTCTGACCTCCCATTTACTCTTTATATAACTGAAAAAACTTTTGGCATCCTGCTTAACCCACACAAAATACTGGAGGAACTCAGCAGGCCAGGCAGTATCTATGGAAAAGCGTACAGTCACCATTTCGGGCCGAAACCCTTCGGCAGGACTGGAGAAAAAACGCTGAGGAGTAGATTTAAAAGGTGGGGGAAGGGGAGAGAGAAACACAAGGTGAATAGGTGAAACCTGGAGGGGGAGGGATGAAGTAAAGACTGGGAAGTTGATTGGTGAAAGAGACAGAGACCATGGAAAAAAGAAAAGGGGGGAGGAGCACCAGAGGGAGGTGATGGGCGGGCAAGGAGATAAAGTGAGAGAGGGAAAAGGGGATGGGGAATGGTGAAGGAAAGGGGGGGTGGGGCATTACCAGAAGTTCGAGAAATCAATGTTCATGCCATCAGGTTGGAGGCTACCCAAACGGAATATAAGGTGGTGTTCCTCCAACCTAAGTGTGGCTTCATCACAACAGTGGAGGAGGTCATGGATAGACATATCGGAATGGGAATGGGAAGTGGAATTAAAATGGGTGGACACTGGGAGATCCCACTTCTTCTGCCGGACGGGGCGTAGATGCTTGGTGAAACGGTCTCACATCTACATTGGGTCTCACCAATATACAGGAGGCCACACCGGTACCACTCGACGCAGTATACGACCCCAACAGCCTCACTGGTGAGGTATCACCTCACCTGCAAGGATTGTTTGGGGCCCTGTGAGGGAGGAGGTGTAGGGGCAGGCGTAGCACTTGTTCCACTTGCAATGATAAGTGCCAGGAGGGATATCAGTGGGGAGGGATAAATGGACAAGGGAGTCGCATAGGGAGTGACCCCTGTGGAAAGCAGAAAGTGGTTGCGAGGGAAAGATGAACTTGGTGGTGGGATCCCATTAGAGATGATGGAAATTTCAGAGAATTAACCCCCCCACCACCACCACCAGCATCCAGCACATAATCACCCTGTGATTCTCTCTCCCCTCCCCTCACTTTTAAATCTACTCATCAGCTTTTTTACTCCAGTCCTGCCAAAGGATTTCAGCCCGAAACATTGACTGTACTGTTTTCCATGGATGCTGACTGGCCTGCTGAATTCCTCCAGCATCTTGTGTGTGCTGCTTGGATTTCCAGCATCTGCAGATTTTCACTTGTTTGTGTTTAGTATCCTGCTTTATATTATTGGCTAGTCTGCGCTCATATTTCATCTTTTCCCTTTTTATAGCTTTTTTAGTTGGATTTTAAAAGTTTCCCAATCATCCAACTTCCCACTCACTTTTGATTACTTATGTGTTCTCTCCTTAGCTTTTATGCAGGTCTTAACTTCCTTTTTCAGCCCCTGCCATTTAAGAACTTCTTCCTCTTCAGGACATATCTATCCTGCGCCTTTCCCAGAATTCCCTGAAACTTCTCTGTAAACTCTAGAGACTCTTGTGCTTTAAAATCCCAGGGGATCAGCAGATTCTGAGACCCTCAAACCACCCCATCTGGCACCAACAATCATTCCACAGTCCAAGTCACTTAGATCACATTTCTTTTCCAAATATTTGGTTTGAACAACAACTGAACCTCTTGACCATGTCAGCATACTTTTATGCATTGAGTTGTTACGATATGATTGGCTGACTAGATATTTGCTTTCATGAATGGGTGTACAGGTGTACCTAATGAAGCGACCTTTGAGTGTGTGGAAAGACTTGTATCATTACATTCTTCAGTTATATCTTTCAGAGAAAGGTACGTGAGCCTGGATCACACCTTCTTGATGATTATAACCTCTCTATTTTGTTGTCGATCTTTTTCGTTTTTGTTGTACTTTTCTCAACGCTTTTCCATCTTCTGATCACACAGAGACTATGACTTAAGTGGCCTGGTAGGGTATAACCAAGATTTGTTGTGTTTGCTGTCGGTTATCAAAGGCACGCACAGACTTCTACACATGTACCGTGGAGGGCATTCTAACTGGGTTGCATCACCATCTGGTCTGAGGATACACAGGGTTGGGAAAAGCTGCAGAAGTTTGCAAAGTCAGTCAGCTCCATCATGGGCACTAGCCCCCCCCCCCCCCCAGCATCGAGGACATCTACAAAAGACAATGCCACAAATCAGGTGGTATCTATCATTATGGACACCCATGACCCAGGACATGCCCTCTTCTCATTGCTACCATCAGGGAGGTGGTACAGGAACCTGAAGGCGCACACTCAACGTTGTTAGAACAGCTCCTTCCCCTCTGCCATCAAATACTGAACACTACCTCAGTATTTTATGCTCTTTTTTAGCACTACTACTTATTTAATTTAATTTTTATACAGTATATATTTTTATACTGTATATATTTCTTATAGTAATTTATTGTAATTTTATATATTGCAGTGTACTGCTGCTACAAAACAACAAATTTCACGGTGATGCCAGTGATACGAAATCCGACTCTGATTCTTCAGCATTGCCATCATATTAGAAGTACATTTGGGACTTTGTGTTGCCCATGTTGGTGCTTTGAGTGATATATGTGTTTATGTGTTTGGATCATCTGCTGTAGCACAGAATTTATACTTAATTTTCAATGAGTTTATCGCCCTGTTATTCCACTACCAAATAACACACTCTGATTGATAGTGCCATTTATTTTCCATTTTAATCCCTCCTCTCCTGTCTCCCCACCTTTTTCTTCATTTTCCTTTATTCCTAACTCACATAGGGCGTCTGCTTAACCTCCATCCAACCCCTACCCTGACACCCTCCTCCCCAGCCCATTAATAAAAGTCCCATCGAAGGGTCTCAGCCTGAAATACCGACTGCCCATTCTCCTCCGTAGATGCTGCCTGACTTGCTGATGTTCCACCAGCATTTTGTGTGTGTTGCTTTGTATTTCCAGCATCTGCAGAGTCCCTTGCGTTTATCATCAAAAAGACGTTTTCTGCCACTCCGTTCTTGACAGATCTTGCAGGAACTGTTAACATCTTCCACAAGGCAAGGAAAATTCCCATCTTGGAGAAATCATTAGTACTGAGAACATAACACGCCCATCACAGCGCTGGTCTGAATCAGACACAGCCTATGATAGACCAGTTGATTTTGCAGAGGGCATTTTCAAATGCGGATTCAGACTAAATCATTGTGGCGTTAATTAACAATAATTTATTTGACAGTGATGAGGGCAGCTGGTGAAAGCTCTTAATAAGGCAAATCTTCAACTAATTGGGTGTTGCAGTAGGAGAGACATCAGGAGGTCGAGACTGCCCACTGACTGTCAGTAGCCTAGTAATGGTGGTATTGGACTACCATTAGCTAAAGGGGTCATCAGTTCATCACCATGATGCAAGACGGGAGAAGGGTATGAATTCATTAAACCTGCTTGCTTTACAGTGCTGTTCTGGAATGTCAGTACTTGGTCAGTTCAGAAGCGGCTCTGACCGTAGATTCAAAGTTCAAGACAATCCTCAGCATCAACTAATGAAATATTTTATAGAACATAGACATTACAGCACAGTACCGGCCCTTCAGTCCACGATGTTGTGCCGACCTTTTACCATGCTCTAAGATCAATCTAACCCTTCCCTCCCACAGGTCCCTCCATTTTTCTATCATCCATGTGCCTAGGTAAGAGTTTCCTACATGTCCCTAATGTAGCTGCCTCTTCCATGATCTGTGGCGGTGCGTTCCATGCACCCACCACTCTCTGTGTAAAAATAAAACCTCTGAGATTCAAACTGCTGGAGGAACTCAGCAAGTCAGGTAGCATCTATGGAAAAGAGTAAACAGTCGATGTTTCGGTTGGTGTTGTGTGTGTTGCTTTGGATTTCCAGCATCTGCAGATTTTCTCGTGTTTGTGATTTACCTCTGACATCCCCCCCCCCATACTTCCCTTCAATCACCTTAAAATTATTCTGCCTCATATTAACCGTTTCTGCCCTGAGAAAAAGTCTCTGGCTATCCACTTGATCTATCATGTACACCTCTATCAATTCACCTCTCATTCTCCTTCGCTCCAAAGAGAAAAGCCCAAGCTTGCTGAACCGATCGTCATAAGACCTGCTCTCCAATTCAGGCAGCATCCTGGTAAATCTCCTCTGCATCCTCCCTAAAGCTTCCACATTCTCTTCATAATGAGGCGACCGGAACTGAACACAATATTTCAAGTGTGTTTTAACCAGAGCTTTAGAGAGTTGTAGCATTACCTCGCGGAACTAATGAAGGTCAACACACCGTACATCTTCTTAACAGCCCTATCAACTTGTGCAGCAACTTTGAAGGATCTATGGACATGAATCCTGTGATCTCTCTGTTGCTCCACACTGCAAAGAGTGCTCTCTGTATTCTGCCTTCAAATTCGAGTTTCCAGAGTGAATCACTTCAAACTTTTCCAGGTTGAACTCCCATCTGCCACTTAGCCCAGATCTGCATCTTGTCAATGTTCTGTTGTAACTCTTGACTACATTCTACACCATCGACAACACCACCAGCCTCCTGCACATTTACTAACCCAACCTGCCACTTTCCTCATCCAATTTCACAGACTGGACATGACCAGGGATAATGGATATAACTCATGCAAGCCTACGAATAGGACTAGGGTGTTGGGCAGGTAGTTTTTTTCGGTCTGCAGGTATTCGGCCCGTAGAGAGTATGGTTGGTGGTGCACTGAATGCTGACTTTCTGTATAGGATGAGAAGGACTGTACCCAGGTTCAAATGCCCAAGCAATTTCTCACCAGGGATCCAAACTTCTGGTACAGACCTGAGAGCTGTTCAGTTTCACAACCAGCCACCAATTCTTGGAGTTTCCTCCATTGTTCCCTCTAAGCTGCATGGGTGCGTGGCCACACAGTAACTGAAATGCTCTCGTGCACATAGCCTTTGTTGCCACGCAGCTGGAATAAAGGCAGGTGAGAAAAAGTTTATGAAACTTGAAAGATTTTCTTTGTTGTACTGTATTTGATTATACCCTTCAATTAATAAATGAAATTACAGTTCGACCACCCCGAATCTGGCATTCAGTAATCTGGTTCCACCGTTTGTTCGCCAGCCTGATTTCAAATTTCCCATGTCGCCACTGTTTTGGTGTTGCCATTAGCAGAATCCCTGACGGCACGATCTTTAAAAGAAGGAAGCCGTTCCTCTGTTATTCTGCATGTATTTTTATAATCTATGCTTATCTAGCCCCAGTCATGTCTTCATTGAATAAAGGAAGTGCTTCTCATGGTGTAAAGCACAAACACCATACGTTATCTATTCAAGATAAGGTGGAGGTTCTGAAAAAACTCGACAATGGTGTAACTGTGAAAAGCACATGCAACTTGGCTCTTCCACAGTTCACGATATAAAAAAAGAAAAAGAAAAGTTGCTTTTGTTTTTTGCCAACAGCAAACCAAAAACACAGATGTGCTTAAGGAAAACAATGAAAGGCAGAAGATGTTCACAGCTAGATAAGGTTCTCATAAAGCGGTTTAAATCCACGTCAGTGAATGTGTAGAACTGTCAGGAGAGATGGTGAAGGAACACGCAAGATTATTTCATGAAGAATTAGGACTGGATTATGAGTGTGATTACAGTGAAGGGTGGCTTCAGCGTTTCAAGCAGGGACATGGCATGAAGTTTGATGCAGTGTGTGGTGAAAAACGGTCAGCAGACAAAGAAGCAGCCACTGAGTTTGTTGATAAGTTTGCTAAGTTAGGTCCTGATGAAAATTTAAGTCCTGAGTAAGTCTACAATGTGGACAAAACTGGCTTGAATCAGGATCAGATGTAATATCACCAGCATGTGTCGTGAAATTTGTTAACTTTATTGCAGCAGTACAAAGAAATACATGATGAATAAATATAGAGGAAAAAATCTGAGTTTCATTAAGTGTATATGTGTCTATTAAATAGTTCAGTTAAAATAAGTAGCGCAAGAAAACAGAAATAGAAAGGTAGTGAGGTGGTGTTCATGGATTCAATGTCCGTTTAGAAATCGGATGGCAGAGGGGAAGAAGTTGTTCCTGAATCACTGAATGAGTACCTTCTGCTTCTGTACCTCCTTCCCAACAGTAACAGTGAAAAGAGGGCATACCCTGGGTGATGGGGATCCTTAATGGTGGGCGCCGCCTTCCTAAAGACGTCACACCTTGAAGATGTCTTGGAGAGTATTTTGTCTTTGGATACTACGGAAGCCGGTACCCGTGATGGAGCTGGCTAATTTTACAGGTTTCTGTAACTTATTTCAATCTTGTGCGGAGCATCCCCCGCGCGGCCCCCCCCCCCATACCAGCTGGTGTTGCAGCCATTCAGAATGCTCTCCGTGGTACGTTTGTAGACATTTTCGAGTGTTTTAGTTCAGGTGTCCCCAACTTTTTGCGCACCGCGGACCAGTTTAATGTTGACGATATTCTTGCGGACCGGCCAACGGGGGGGCGGCGGTGGGGGGGTGTTCAAGTTCAACAGTGCATGACAGGGAATGAGGAAAGGTACAGCTGACTCATATCGTTTCATATCGCCAAATCATATCGTTTCCGCGCGGCCCGATAGCACATGGGGACCACTGTTTTTGTTGACAAATCAAATCTCCTTGCAAGCGGAACAAGTGCTACGCCTGCCCCTACACCTCCTTCCTCACTACCGTTCAGGGACCCAAACAGTTCTTCCAGGTGAGGCAACACTTCACCTGTGAGTCTGTTGGGGTCATGTACTGTGTCCGGTACTCCCAGTGTGGCCTCCTGTGTATCAGTGAGACACGGCATAGATTGGGAGGCCGCTTCGCTGAGCACCTACGCTCCATCTGCCAGAAAAAATGGGATCTCCCAGTGGCCACCCATCTTAATTCCACTTCCCATTCCCATTCTGATAAGTCTGTTCATGGCCTCCTCCACTGTCGTGATGAGGCCACACTCAGGTCGGAAGAACACCTTATATTCTGTCTGGGTAGCCTCTAATCTGATGGCATGAACATCGATTTCTTAAACTTCTGGTAATGCCCCCACACCCCCCTCCTTCACCATTCCCCATCTTCATCCCCTTTTCCCTCTCTCACCTTATGTCCTTGCCTGCCATTGCCTCTCTCTGGTGCTCCTCCCCACTTTTCTTTCTCCCATGGCCTTCGGTCCTCTCCTATCAGACTCCTCCTTCTCCAGCCGTGTATCTCTCTCACCAATCAACTTCCCAGCTCTTTACTTCCCCCCTCCCCACTTCAGGTTTCACATGTCACCTGGTGTTTCTCTCTCCCCACGCCCTCACCTTTTAAATCTACTCCTTAGCTTTTTCTCTCCAGTCCTGCCAAAAGGTCTCAGCCCAAAACGTCAAGTGTTTACTCTTTTCCATCGATGCTGCCTGACCTGCTGAGCTCCTCTGGCACTTCGTGTGTGTTCCTTAGAAGGAATGTTGGTTTCCACTTTCCTGGATTCAGAATCAGGTTTATTATCACTGGCAGGTGTCGTGAAATTTGTTAACTTAGCAGTAGCAGTTCACTACAATACATAATATAGAAGAAAAAATAAAATAATAATAAGAACAAATAAGTAAATCAATTATGATTAAAAATCGTGCAAAAAACAAATAGTATATATTAAAAAAGTGAGGTAGTGTCTAAGGGTTCAATGTCCATTTAGGAATCAGATGACAGAGAGGAAGAAGCTGTTCCTGAATCACTGAGTGTGTGCCTTTAGGCTTCTGTCCTCCTACCTGATGGTAACAGTGAGAAAGGTGGTGAAGAAGGCGAATGCAATGTTGGCACTCATTTCTAGAGGAATAGAGTATGGGAGCAAAGATGTGATGTTGAGGCTCTATAAGGCGCTGGTGAGACCTCACTTGGAGTACTGTGGGCAGTTTTGGTCTCCTTATTTAAGAAAGGATGTGCTGACGTTGGAGAGGGTACAGAGAAGATTCAATAGAATGATTCCAGGAATGAGAGGGTTAACTTATGAGGAATGTTTGTCCGCTTTTGGACTGTATTCCTTGGAGTTTAGAAGAATGAGGGGAGACCTCATAGAAACATTTCGAGTGTTGAAAGGCATGGACAGAGTGGATGTGGCAAAGTTGTTTCCCATGATGGGGGAGTCTAGTACGAGAGGGCATGACTTAAGGATTGAAGGGCGCCCACTCAGAACAGAAATGTGAAGAAATTTTTTTAGTCAGAGGGTGGTGAATCTGTGGAATTTGTTGCCACGGGCAGCAGTGGAGGCCAAGTCATTGGGTGTATTTAAGGCAGAGATTGATAGGTATCTGAGTAGCCAGGGCATCAAAGGTTATGGTGAGAAGGCGAGGCAGTGGGACTAAATGGGAGAATGGATCAGCTCATGATAAAATGGTGGAGCAGACTCGATGGGCCGAATGGCCGACTTCTGCTCCTTTGTCTTATGGTCTAAAAGGGCATGCCCTGGGTACTGGAGGTCCTTAATAATGGAAGCTGCCTTTCTGAGACACCGCTCCTTGAAGTTGTCCTTGAAGATCCTGTGCCCAGACTGGTTCAATCAATTGGCATTCCTTTCCTACCCTCAATATGTAAGCACATTATTTGAATGCGATTTCTTTCTTATTTTATATGGTGATTGGGGGCAGAGGTGACTTGAGGCCTTCCTGCAGTTAGTATAGACAGAGAAAGTTTCTTGCTACTTTATCTAAGTGTGTAAAGTGGATGACTACCACGAGTTTCCCATGCTTCTGTGTTCACTTAAGAAGAAATGTGTTAAGATTGATTGGAACTTGCAGTGAACATGGCCTATTTTTTTTCTCTCAGGCTGTGCAGCTGCCCAAAAAGAAGGTTGTTAAACAATCTGGTGGAGGAGCTGATGGTAAAAGAATTGGAACTTTCACCAATTCAGGATGTCCAAAAGCATCTTCCAGCCCATGTAGTACTCTTTGAAGTCAAGCCTTTGTTTTAATATAGAAAATATGGCAGCCAGTTTGAACAAAGTGAGAGCTCTTGCAAACAGCAATGACGAAGTAATCCCTCTTTTGTTGGTTAAGACACCAATGTTGTGGAAAATTCATCTGGTCTCTCTGAAATAGTGCCGTAATTTTTTTTCCTTCACTCTGAGAGTAGACAGGGCTTGGTTATATATCTTGTTCCAAAGGTAGGACATCCAGCCATATAGCATCGTCCCAGTGCTGCACTGATGTGCCAAGTAACACACACACAAAATGCAAACACGAGGAAATCTGCAGATGCTGGAAATTCAAGCAACACACATCAAAGTTGCTGGTGAACGCAGCAGGCCAGGCAGCATCTGTAGGAAGAGGTGCAGTCAACGTTTCAGGCCGAGACCCTTCGTCAGGACTAACTGAAGGAAGAGTGAGTAAGGGATTTGAAAGCTGGAGGGGGAGGGGGAAATCCAAAATGATAGGAGAAGACAGGAGGGGGAGGGATGGAGCCAAGAGCTGGACAGGTGATTGGCAAAAGGGATATGAGAGGATCACGGGACAGGAGGCCCGGGGAGAAAGAAGGTGGGGGGAGGGGGGAACCCAGAGGATGGGTAAGGGGTACAGTCAGAGGGACAGAGGGAGAAAAAAGAGAGAGAGAAAAAGAAAAAGAATGCTGGAAGAACTCAGCAAGTTAAGCACCATCTATGGAGGGGAATAAACAGTTGATATTTTGGGCTGAGATCCTTCAGCAGGACTGGAAAGGAAGGGGGCAGAAGCCAGAATAAGAGATTCTGCAGAACCTCGTGTTTCTGACATGCTAAACTGGATACTTTTAGCGGACTACCTGGAGAAGGACTGAGACCCACAACTTCCACACTCAGAAAGGAGTGCTATAATTGTTCTATGGCTAGGATGCAGAGCGTTCCTCCTGCATCCATTTTGCTGTTGTGAGCTGCTGATAACCTCTGCCTATTTCATTTAAATAAATAAAGGATGGCAACACAATCATCAACCCCCCAAAACCCCTCCCCCATACAAAACGCAACAAGAATATCAGCCCCCAAGTACCCTTCCCCGCACAAAGAATATAACATAAGCACAATATGAACATCAACAATCTAATCCTGGATTACCATGGAGTTCAGGAGTTTAAGATATATCTCCTCTACATTAACAGCCCAGAAATAACTATTATAGTCATTTTTAAAAACTATTTCTAATCAACATAACTACATGTTTTGCTCAATTAAAATGTTGTTAACAGGACCAATGACAGCTTTTTGATATTAAGGGAGATGAGTGATGTAGGGTTGGTACAGGAAAGTGATGCAGAAGATAAAATGAGCTGCAATGTTATTGGGTGGTGGAGCAGGCCTGAGGGAACTACTGGCCTGCTCTTTAATTCTTGAATACCGAAGGGTACTGCTTGGCCGTTATGTTGTTATTCCTCTCCGCGTCTGGTGACACATCGGGTGGCAACCTTGCTGGGTTTTTTAGCATTTTGTCTGTTTTTGACGAGGCTGAGTTGTTAGCTTGATGCTCAACCCAGCATGGATGGAAAGTGTGCAAGGAGCCCGTGAAGTTGCGTGCTGATGCCACCTCACCACTGGCTGGCTAACTTGACTGTATGAGGCAGTAATTTGTGGTCTGACATTTACAAGAGTACGTCCAGCAGCAAAGGGGAAGGAGTTGGCACATCAGCTAATGCCTGAATGTGAGCTTTTGGTATCTCTGGGATTTCTGCAATCACAGAAGGCTTCCGGTTCCTAAATCCTGATGTAGTTGCTTATTGATTTCTTCAAAGGAACATAGCTCCATATTTTCCTGAACTTTCCTTCAAAGATTGTTGGCAGAAAATCAATGTGGTATGAAAGAAAATGAGAGAGAGAGAGTGTGTGTGTGTGTGTGTGTGTGTGTGTGTGTGTGTGTGTGTGTGTGTGTATGTGTGTGTGTGTTTTGGAAGCTTTGACAGTAATGCATTAACTACCCAAGGCTTATTTTCTATTTTTAGACCCTTGAAACGTCCTTGTGGAATGAAGCTGTTTTAATCCGCCTCCCGTTGACGCGCTTTTTGATTTCTGTGAGAGAGGCAGAATGTGGGAATTAGATTGGACCCCCCTGCTCTGTCTGTCTGTCTGTCTTTGGGAGTGTGTCTCTGTCTTGCCTGTCTCCCTCTCTAGGTGCTGCCGCGTTTACCTGCCAGTCTGTTGCATATGGGTCTGCATGCGCCTACCCTTTGTGAGTCTTCTGCCCCTGACGCTGTCTACCTGATTTTTAATTTCCCACCCACCCACCTCTGATTCCCCTCCCCTGTAAATGCTGCCTTGGATCTCAGATGAATGGAGGCACGGCTCAGGCTAATTTTATCTCGGACTGAATGCTGTGACGTCAATAAGCCAGCTGCTGGTGTACAATGTCAGGTCCTGGGGGGGGTGGGGGGGCCCCAAGTCGAGCATCAGTCTGCCCGTATCCTTTGCCAGCCTGCCACAATCACAGTGACTCCTTCACCGTATCTAACACAATTTAGAAGGTTGTCAGAAAGTAAAAGAAAGAAAGGGAAACTGTTGTTACTTCAGTTAGTCACAATGACGTCAGGTAATCCTTGTGATGCAGTTATGCTGAGAGATGAGAGGTGGAGAGAGTCAGCAGCTTTACATTCCTTGGTGTTATTATTTTGGAGGACCTGTCTTGAACTTTGAACTTTCATTAACTGGACAACAGCAGCCCACACTGAGGGCATCTTTACTCAGACTTCAAGTTGGCAGAATTAATTCTCGCTTTGCTGTCCATAGTTTATGTTCTCGAGGGGAATGTAGGTGACGTGATATGCATATTTGCAGATGACACCAAAGTTGGTGATTTAGTGGACAGTGAATAAAGTTGTCTAAGGTTACAACTGGATCTAGATTAACTGGGAAGATGGGAAAGGGAATGGCAGATGGAATGTAATTCAGATAAGTGCAAGGTAACACATATTAAGACCATAAGGGATAGGAGCAGAATGAGGCCATTCAGCCCATTGAGCCTGTTCCGCCATTCCATTGTGGCTGATTTATTTTCCCTCTCAACCCCTCTCCTGCCTTCTCCCTGTAACCTTTGACTCTCGACTGATCAAGAACCTGTCAACCTATGTTTTAAATCTGCCTGAAGACGTGGCTTCTGCAACCCTCTGTGGCAATGAATTCCACAGATACACCACCCTCTGGCTAAAGAAATTCCTTCTCATCTCTGTTCTAAGATGAACAGAAACTTTTGAGAAGGTAAATCAGGGCAGGACATACGCAGTGAATGGTAGGGCTTTGAGAAGTGTAGAACATGGCAACACAGTTAGATAGGATGGTGAAGGAGGCAGAGGGCACATGGTACAGAGTACAGGAGTCGATACATACTATTCCAGCTCCACTGATGTTGATGAGGTTGCATTTGGTGTATTGTGTGCTGTTCTGATCGTCATGGTATAGGCAGTATGTAATATGATTATATAATAAAGCTACACTCAATGGCCACTTTATAAGGTACACCTGTATATCTGATTGTTAATGCAAATATCTAATTATCAATCATGTTTCAGCAACTCAATTCATACAAGTATGCAGACATGGACAAGAGGTTCAGTTGTTGTTCAGACCAAACATCAGAATGGGGAAGAAATGTGATCCAGGTGACTTTAACCATGGAATGATTGCTGGTGCCAGATGGGGTGGTTTGAGTATCCGCTGATCTCCTGGGATTTTCACACGGAACAGTCTCTAGAATTTATAGAGAATGGTGTGAAAAACAAAAAAAAAATTTCAGTGAGTGGCTGATCTGTATGTGAAAATGCTTGGTTAATGAGAGAGATCAGAGGAGAATGGCCAGACTGATTGAAGCTGACAAGAAGACGACAGTAACCCAAATAACCACACATTACAACAGTGGTGTGCAGAAGGGCGTCTGTGAATCCACAACACGTCGAACCTTGGGGTGGATGGGCTACAGCAGCAGAAGACCACAAGCGTGCAGTCAGCTTGTTAGGTACAGGAGGAACAGAATAAAGCGGCCAGTGACTGCAGAAATGATTCAAAAGGACGTTGCTAGTATTGGAGGGCTTGAGTTATAAAGAGACACAATATACTCTGTAGATTTTCTAATGTTGATTAGGAATACTTTTGGAATATTGTGTGCAGTTTTGGTCACAATGGTATGGGAAGTAATTATATAATTAAGCTAGAGTGGGTGCCGGAACAATTCAAAAGGAAGTTGCTAGGACTGGAAGGCTTGAAGGAGAGATTGCTTAGCCCTTCTAAATACTGTCTTACTTACTGCTTGTTATACCTGCTGGCATTTAGGGCAGCAATGAAGGTCCTCCATTTCTGCCTGCCCACTGTCGCACGCGGATGGAGAAGGATACTTCATTGCTGTTTCGGTATCCATTTTGTTTTACCAGTCTGGGTTGTTAGCCCTGAGATGAATCCCCAGACCTGGAGGATCAGTGGACCGCTCTTTGCCTGGCCTCTACCCTTTGACCTTTTTGCATCGGGTGACCCTACCAAGAGCCAAAGCAGTAAGCCTTGACTCCAGCCAGCATAGCTCTCCTGGTCATTGAGGTATACAAGCCTCCAAAGCACAAGGTTTTGGTCTTCTTGGAGGTTAAAGTAAAGAGCCTGATGCAGATTTGTTTTCCAAATTGCAAGCTGCTTCTGCAAGTCTATTTCAGAGATTTTGAGATAATGCACGGTAACAGGTCCTTCTGGCCTAAGAGCCTGCGCCGCTAGTTACACCCCTGTGACCAATTAACCTACTAATCTGTACGTCTTTGGAATGTGGGAGGAAACCCATATATTCACAGGGAGACTAAGACCATAAGACATAAGGGCAGAACCAGGCCACTCGGCCCTTTGAGTCTGCTCCGCCATTCAATCGTGGCTGATTGTTTTCTCCCTTCCCCTGTCCCACTCCCTGGCCTTCTCACCATAACTCTCGATACTGTGGCCAATCCAGAACCTATCAATCTCCACCTTGAATGCACCCAAAAACCTGGCCTCCACAGCTGCCTGTGGTAACTAAATCCACAAATCTACCACCCTCTGGCTAAAGAAATTTCTCTGCATCTCTGTTTTACATGGATGCTCCTCTATCCCGGGGCTGTGTCCTCTTGTTCTAGAGTCCCTTCTCCCCCCACCATCCTTTCCACATCTACTCTGCCTAGGCCTTTCAACATTTGAAAGGTTTCAATGAGTTACCCCCTCATCCTTCTAAATTCCAACGAGTACAGAGCCAGAGCCATCAACCTTTGTGATAACTCTTTCATTCTGGGAACCTTCCTTATGAATTTGCTCTGAACCCACTCCAGTGCCAGCACATCTCTTCTTATATAAGTAACCTAAAACTGTTCACAATACTCAAGGTGAGGCCTCACAATGGCTTATAAAGCCTCAGCATCACATCCCTGCTCTTGTATTCTAGGCCTCTTGAAATGAATGCTAATATTACATTTGCCTTCTTCACCACCAACTCTACCTACAAGTTAATCTTTAGGGTGTTTTGCACAAGGACTTCCAGTCCCTTTGCATCTCAGCGTTTTGGATTTTCTCCCTTGTATTAGTAACTGCACTCACTTCTCTTCCCTCTCACCCTTCAACATCTGGCTCACTGCTGGTGTCTTCCACAGGGAAGATTGATGCAAAATGAACTCTCATCTCTTTTATTTTTAACATACTTGAAAAAGCTTTCTCTATCCAGCTTGATATTGTTTGCAAGTTTGCTTTCCTATTTCATCTTTTCCTTCCTAATGATTCTTCTAGTTGCTCTCTGTAGGGTTTTAAAAGCTTCCCGATCATCTATCTTCCCACTAATTTTTGCTTTGTTGTATGCCCTCTCTTTTGCTTTTACATTAGCTTTGGGTCTCCCAGGACTCCAACATCTGGCATGAAGAACACGCAACGACCTTTTAAACAACACTAACCACTCCTGACACAGTAAGGAAAAATGAAAACTTGACAGAAACTTACCCGGACAACTTACTCAGAGCCAACGTCTCTTCCACGCTGAAGCCTCCTTTGTGCCAAAGCCTGACACTCCCACTCTCACCACTGGCCCACTCCTGGGAGTGGTCACTCTGCTTATCCCTTCTGTACTTTTATTTACTCGTCTTTGCGCTGCCCCCGCCGCTGATTAGGCCGCCAGAGTGACCACCGAATGCCCGCGAAGCACTCCTTTTGAACAAGCGCCGTCAACCTGAGAGAAACCTTCTCGCGGTGTGCTGCTCCCACTGCTGACTGAGCAGCCGGAATGACAATCTCCTTACAGACAGTGGTGGGAATTGAACCCAGGTCTCTGGCACAGCAGAAATGTTACGCTAACCGCCACAGCTTTCTGTGTATCTCAGATCTGCACAGCAAGATCTCACTGTAAACTAAGATTTAATAGCTGCTCAACATTTGCTTTCTTATTTTCCTACCAGCATGAATAACTTCACCAGTCCTCACCTTGTACCCCACCTGCTAGCTATTCCAATCTTGTCATCTATTATTATGGACACCTTGTGAATTTCTTACAGCTCAGTGTCCTACCAAGCTTTGTACTACTAACAAGGAGAGATATATAGTACTATCTTTTTCATTCAAGCCCCCACCACTGAGCCCCCACTACATGGAGCCCTGCCACAAGAAAGCAGCATCCATCATCAGGGACACCCACCATCCAGGCCAAGCTGCCTTCTTGCTGCTGCCATCGGGAAGGAAGTACAAGAATCCTCAGTTCCACACCACCATGTTCAGGAACAGTTATTACCCCTCAACCATCAGGCTCCTGAACCAGCGTGGATAACCTCACTCACCAAACTCTGTACTGATCACTGAACACAACCTATGAACTCGCCTTCAAGGGCTCTACAAGTCATGTTCTCACTATTATTTATTTATTTATTATTGCTTGTTTTTTTGTATTTGCACGGTTCGTCATTCTTTGTAGTTTTGCATTGATTCTGTTGTACTTCTTTTCTACTGCAAATGCCAGCAAGAAAATGAATGTGACGTGTACAGTACTGTGCAAAAGTCTTGGGGAGGCACCCTATATTTTTTATGTGGTTTGAGATGGTGGGGCCTCCACAGAGCCCTGATCTCACACCATCGAGGCTGTCTGGGATTACCTGGAGAGACAGAAGCAAGTGAGACAGCTAAAGTCTGCAGAAGAACTGTGCCAAGTTCTCCAAGATGCTTGGATCAACCGACCAGCTGATTTTCTTATCAAACTGCACGACAGTGTACCTAAGAGAATTGAAGCAGTTTTAAAGGCAAAGGGCGGTCACATCAAATATTGATTTGATTTAGTTTTTTACTGTTTACTGATCTTTATAGTAGTTTTTTTATATTTGAAAACTTTTAATTTCATCATTTTTGAAAGTATCTTCACTTTACAGAATTTTTTACATCTGCCTAAGACTTTTGCACAGTACTGTATGTACTTTGATAGTAAATTTACTTTAAAACTTTGATATTAATATTTGTTATTTGACCTTCTGTTTCCATCAGCCCTTTCCACACTTCTCTATGTCATATGTAAAAAAAAATCCAATATGTGGTATGGGTAATGAACAAGTCTTTTCCACAATCTTCCATTATTGGAGGGACCATGCTAAACCTGTAGGATGAGTAACTCTGCTCCTGTTCAAGGAGTGTAGTGCCACTTCGGTAAGAGATGTACAGTATTATCATTGTCCAAACCTTCCCAAAAAAAGCTGGATCTTAAAAGCAAGAGCAGAGTTAAATAAACAAAATAGACACACTAATATGAAAGTGTGACTTGTAGAACTAAACTTGTGATCAAATCTTTAATGGAAAATCCTCAAGGAGACTCTCTATTGGCTGTTCAGTACTTCCAGATGTGCTAATATGCAGATCACAAATGCAAATAATTGTGTCTCATTAATATTCATATCTATGCAAATACACAGCATTGCCTGTCTGTACCAGCTTGCCATTACTAAATCATGTGGGGCTTCATTGGCTATCTCTTGAGAAGCACAGTATGTAAATGAGGAATCTGGATGAATGCAAGGTGGGGTTGGGGGGATGAGAAGGGGGAATAATGATGGAGTATGATTTCTTTGAAACTGAATAATGTGTCCATTTTAATATTCTCTACAGATGAAAATCTGTACCTTATCAACATTAAGAACACCTCTCCCTCAAAGGTTCAAATCTTCACCATACAAGATGCCATATGTTTTCAATGCAAAGGAATACAGAAAATTGGGGAAAAGGATGAGAAGTGTTTCTGATGTGGCATTTTTCATGGCCCTTGTTAATTCTCCAGTCACTGGAGACTGGTTCTAGGAATACAGTCGTGAAGGAACTTGGGAGAATCCCCCCACGCCCTCACCCTAATCAGAGACCCTTGATGAGCGCAGTGCAAAAATCTTACACAGTGGTTGTTTGTCAGTCTTATTTTATGTGTAGTTTTTCATTCATTCTGTTGTATTTCTGTGAATGCCTGCAAGAAAATGAATCTCAGGGTAGTGTATGGTGACATATACATACTTTGAATTTAGATACTGTTGTTCACTACGCAATCTTAATGAAGATTGATTCTTTTTACACATTATTTATTTACTTTTCTTATTGTAGATTATAGTATAGTTTATGTATTGCACTGTACTGTTGCCGCAGAACAACAAATTTCACGACATACGGTACTGTGCAAAAGTCTTAGGCACATATATACCCTGAAGAAGGGTCTCAGTCCGAAACGTCAACTGCTTATTCCTTTCCCTAGATGTTGTCTGATCTGCTGAGCTCCAGCATTTTGTGTATATATAGGTAGGGTGCCCAAGACTTCTGCACAGTACTGTATATTGGTTAGGATAGGAAGGTAGTTAGGAAACAGAAATAAGAGTACCTAGCTTTGTATTAGCCCAGTAGTATTAAGAGTTATTTGGTAACAGAAGGACATACTGTTATATACAGTATTGTGCAGAAGTGTTAGCCATCCTTTCTATTAACGTGCCTAATACTTTTCCACAGTACTGTGTGTCAGTGATAATAAACTTGATTCTTGTTCTGGTTTTGACCGTGAGACGTTGGAGCAGAATTTGGAAGTTCAGCCCATTGAGTTGGCTTCCCCAAACCCAGGATGTCACAAAACGTTACCCACTCGATGAGTTACATATAAAATGCTATTATTACTGAAGTTAGGAAACACAGCAGCCCCCCTACACTTAGTGGCCACTTTATTAGGTACACCTGTACACCTGCTTGTTAATGCAAATATCTAATCAGTCAATCGTATGGCAGCATTTCAATGCATAAAAGCACACAGACAAGTCAAGAGGTTCATTTGTTGTTCAGACCAAACGTCAGAACGGGGAAGAAAGGTGATCTAAGTGACTTTAACCATGGAGTGAATGCTGGTGCCAGCTGGGGTGGTTTGAGTATCTCAGAAACAGCTGATCTCCTGGGATTTTCACACAGAACATTTTCTAGAGTTTACAGAGAATGGGGTGAAAAATAAAAAAAATTCAGTGAGTGGCAATTCTGTGTGTGAAAATGCCTTGTTAATAAGAGGGGTCGGAGGAGAATGGCCAGACTGGTTCAAGCTGGCAGGAAGGCGACAGTAACTTAAATAACCACGCATTACAACAGTGGTGTGCAGAAGAGCATCTCTGAACAGACAACACATCAAACCTTGAAGTGGATGGGCTACAGCAGCAGAAGATCATGAACATACACTCAGTAGCCACTTTATTAGTTACGGTAGGTATGTAATGAAGTGGCCACTGAGAGTGCATCAGTGATAATCAACCTGATTCAGATTCTGATTTAAAAACCAAGGATGCCCCACAATGTTTCCCACTCAATGAATTACATGTGGAATGTAATCATTACTGTAGTTAGGAAACAGCAGATTGTCATTGTACAGTAAGATGTTATAAAGGCAAGCCTATGATGACCAAGTAATCTGTTAAAATGACATTTGCTGAAGAAAAAAATAATTCCGTTTGACATTTTGGTTCTGCACTGAGATAGTGCTACGTTGTCAGTCATGCTGCCTGTTGGATGAGACTTTTCACCAAGGCCCCAGCGGCGTTTCCTGCTGGCAGTCAGCGATTCCTGCCACTAACTGTAGAAGAGCAAGGTGATTTTCTTTTTTGTGTTCTGGCTAATGTGATCCCTCATTAATGTAATGGGGTGGCATAGTAGTGTAGGAGTTTGTATGTTGTCCCCGTGACCACATGGGTTTCCTCCGGGTGCTCCAGTTTCCTCCCGCAGTCTAAAGATGTACCGGTTAGCGTTAGTGAATTGTGGGCGTGCTACGTAGGCACTGGAAGCATGGGGCCCACAGCACATCCTCGGACTGTGTTGGTCATTGACGCCAATGGGGCATCTCATTGCCTGTTTCGATGCACATGTGACAAATAACTTACTTACTTTGGCCCTCAGCTCCCAGTGGAGCATCAGCCATCAATGACCTCCCGTCTCCATCGTTCTCTGAAATCAATGGAGTTCATTAATGCTTCTATAATCCATTGCATCCTCTGTATAGGGGATTGGCCTATACGGCTTCACCAGAGCCTCGACCCGTTTCCACCTCTCACGACCAGGACATAGGGTTGGACTTTGAGAGGCCTGACAAATAAAGCTACTCGCTATCTTCCATGAACAGTAGTTGATCATTATCACAGAACCGTTTCTGGAAACTTCTGCGCATAATCTGGTTGCAGTACTTCTTACAAGTGAGATGGCACTTCAGAAAGGACCCCATTGGCAACTTGGGACAGGCTGAAGTACCAAAAGGTGCTATAAAATACACATTTTGGTGATATATATCTACTCCCTCAGAGCCTGAGTGTTGCAGAGTAAAAAGTGGTAATGATCTATATTTACACATTCTTCATTATATATACTTTTTTTTAAAAAAATTGAGCGCAGAGAGACTAACCACTGTGATTAAGTGCTATAGACGTCACCTGTTAATAGATAGTTCAATACACTGCAATTACCCTGCTGGTAAACGGCTGTTCCCTGGGTTTCCATAGTTGCATATGTCTCCTAATCAATTATTCATTCCCTGAACTGCTTCCTCCACGACTGGGACAGAAGGCAAGTCAGTTTCGAGCCCAGTTCCCAGCTGGGCGTAGCGCCTTAGAGTTGGCGGGAAGTAGTGTGTTCCACTGAGACTCGAGGCTGCTCTAGTCCTGACGAGGAGGATGTGGTCACTATTTGGATGATGTATCATGCTCCTTATCAAACCGTATAGCACAGGAGGCCGCCAGCAGGCCAGTGTCCCTTGCCAGTTTTGTAAGTGATCCAATTAGACCCAGTCTCTGTCTCTTCCCCAGAGCAATGCACATATTTCCTACTTCAATATTTATTCATTTCCCTTTGGAATGTTGTGATTTAAATCTGCTTCCACCTCCTTTTCTGGCCGGGTATTCCAGTCACAACTTGCTTTGTAAAAATATGCTCAGTGGCCATTTTATTAGGTACACCTGTACACAGCCTCATTAATGCAAGTATCAGCCAATCATGTGGCAGCAGCTTAATGCATAAAAGCATGTAGACATGGTCAAGAGGCTCAGTTGTTGCTCAGGTCAAAGATCAGAAAGGGGAAGAAATGTGATCTAACTGATTTTGACCGTGGAATGATTGTTGATGCCATTCAGGGTGATTTGAGTATCTCAGAAACTGCTGATCTCCTGGGATTTTCACGCACAACAGAGTTTACAGAGAATGGTTCTGAAAAGCAAAAAAAAAAATCCAGTGAATGGCAGTTCTGTGGGTAAAAATGCCTTGTCATGAGAGAGATCAGAGGAGAATGGCCAGACTGGTTCAGGTTGACAGGAAGGTGACACTAATTTAAATAACCTCATGTTACAAAGGTGGTGTGCAGTAGAGCACCTCTGAACCTACAGTATGTTGAACCTTGGATGGGCTGCAGCAGCAGAAGACCACGAACATACACTCAGTGGCCACTTCATTAGGTACATGAGGTATCTAATAAAGTGGCCACAGTGTGTATTGCTTCTCAGCTTCCCACTGAACAGAAGTAAACGTTATGGCCCAGATTAGGGTGGTTGAATAATAAAGAACATTTGATGGGAGAGTTCATGAGATGTAGGCATTTTGGGAGGGTTTGGCATTACTCATACCTGCCTTCAAGGACGGTGAGAGCCAGCATGTTGAACAGTTCTCACAACACGCTGGAGGAACTCAGCAGGTCAGGCAGCATCCATGGAAAAGATAGGTCGACCTTTCAGGTCGGAACCCTTCATCAGGACTGTAGGGGGAAGGGGCAGAGGCCCTATAAAGAAGGTGGGGGAGGGTGGGAAGGAGAAGGCTGGAAGGTTCCAGGTGAAAAACCAGTAAGGGGAAAGATAAAGGGGTGGGGGAGGGGAAGCAGGGAGGTGATAGGCAGGAAAGGTGAAGAAAGAATAAGGGAAAACACAATGGGTAGTAGAAGGAGGTGGAACCATGAGGGAGGTGATAGGCAGCTGGGGGAGGGGGCAGAGTGAAATAGGGATAGGGGAAGGGAGGGGGAGGGAATTACCGGAAGTTGGAGAATTCTGTGTTCATACCAAGGGGTATAACAGTTCATAACAGTTGCAGTGTTGCAGACCCGTATTGCTTCTGTGGTCACTGCACTAGTCTGCGATGGGACGCCTCATCGGTCTCCAACGGGACACCTCATCAGTCTCCGATGGGACGCCTCATCGGTCTCCAACGGGACACCTCATCGGTCTCCAACGGGACGCCTCATCGGTCTCCAACGGGACGCCTCATCGGTCTCCAACGGGACACATCATCAGTCTCTGATGGGACACCTCATCAGTCTTCAATGGGTCACCTAACCAGACTTCTCCTAACTAAAAATCAGGTCCTGGTGAAGGATCTCAGCCCAGAACGTCAGCTCTTTATTCCTTTCCATAGATGCTACCTGTTCTGATGAGCTCATCCAGCGTTTTGTATGTGTTACTCTGTAACTTTTAATTTCCTCTCCCCAAAAGTCAGTATACATTTACTCATCATAAGATATTGCAGTGCACTGTCTGATGTGCTGGTGTACAATCAATGTTATTGGATCCATTATTCAAGCATTGAGAGTTGAAATCCCACCAACAGCAATGTGAAAAGTTCAGTACCATTCCAAGAGTCTGGAAATAAATGTCCCACGGATATGGTAATAAGGCTTTTTCCACTGAGGTTGGGTGAGACTACAACTAGAGGTCATGGGTTAAGGGTGAAAGGTAAAATGTTTAAGGGAAACATGAGGGGGAGTATCTTCACTCAGAGGGTGGTGAGAGAGTGGAACAAGCTGCCAGTGGAAGTGATGGATGTGAGTTTGATTTCAACATTTAAGTGAAATTTAGATAAGTACTGGATGAGAGGGGTATGGAGGGCTATGGTCCTGGTGCAGGCCAATGGCACTAGGCAACATAAGATAGTTTGACATGGACGAGGTGGGTCGAAGGGCTTGTTTCTGTGCTGTAGTGTTCTATGACTCTATCAGAAATAGGACAACATAGCTGTAAGTTTGTCATAATAATTCCAACCAGTTTGGTGAGGGAAAGGGGTCCTTAACATCTGCCGGACGGTGCTGAGGATGTTCTACGAGTCTGTGGTGGCCAGTGCGATCATGTTTGCTGTTGTGTGCTGGGGCAGCAGGCTGAGGGTAGCAGACACCAACAGAATCAACAAACTCATTCGTAAGGCCAGTGATGTCGTGGGGATGGAACTGAACTCTCTCACGGTGGTGTCTGAAAAGAGGATGCTGTCCAAGTTGCATGCCATCTTGGACAATGTCTCCCATCCACTACATAATGTGCTGGGTGGGCACAGGAGTACATTCAGCCAGAGACTCATTCCACTGAGATGCAACACAGAGCGTCATAGAAAGTCATTCCTGCCTGTGGCCATCAAACTTTACAACTCCTCCCTTGGAGGGTCAGACACCCTGTGCCAATAGGCTGGTCCTGGACTTATTTCCTGACATAATTTGCATATTACTATTTAATTATTTATGGTGCAACTGTAACAAAAACCAATTTCCCCCAGGATCAATGAAGTATGACTATGACTATAAGATCATAAGACATGGCAGAATTAGGCTAGTCGACCCATCAAGTCTGCTTGGCTGTTTCATCATTGCTGATCTATTTCCCTCTCAACCCCAATCTCTTGCCTTCTCCCTGTAATCTTTCACGCCCTGACTGTTCAAGAATCTAACAACCTCGGTCTTAAATGCACCCAGTGACCAGACCTCCACAGATTCCACAGATTCACCAACCTCTGGCTACAGAAATTCCTCCTCATTTCTGTTCTGAATGGACGTCCCTCTATTCTGAGGCTGTGCCCTCTGGACCTAGACTCCCCCACCAAAGGAAACATCCTCTCCCGCGTCCATATAGAGCTAAATGTGACTCTCAGTTGACCTCTCAAGTTGGCTTCTCACTGGTTTGCAGTTGCTACTACCAACACTTTTCATGGCAATGTGGGACATTAACCCCAATCTCCCTTTGGGAATTCCCTCACCCTCTCAGAGGTACAGGAAGAGATTAATTCAAGTGGAGTAGTCTCTCTTGATTTCTGAAGCTCAAGAATCCTTTCTGGTTAACTTCACAAATTCTGATTTTTTTTTGGCCTTGAAAAATCATTGCACAGAACATTTCAATCTCATCTGCTTTCTCTGACTAACAATTCATTTATTTAAAGATAAAAATATATATTTTTAATTCCAAAATGCCACTGGGGATGACTCAGAGAGGAGATAGAGAATCACTGACAGTGGCAGATGCAGTTTGGTCCAATCTATGCATCTGTTTTATAGAAATTCTCTTACACAAAGACCCAAAAAAAAAGTACACACAGGGTGAAATAAGCACGCAGGGAATGGAATTGAATTAGCGCGGTGAGTCAGAGAAAAGATCTGGCATTGAGAGTGAACTCATCGTATAGAGAATGTCGTGAGGTGATTATAGAAAAGGGTAGAAAATGCTGGGAGTCATAGAGGCATAGAATGGAATATTTCTGCTAGTGTCACTGTCACCGCACCACCCTCCCCCCTCCCCCCCCCTACCAGGCTGCACAATACAGAAGAGACGTGGAAATGCTGCAGCAGTCCAGATGGGATTGATCAAGTGTGGGGAAATGAGTTAAAGGGAACCTTTTTAAATTTGGTCTCTTCATTCAAGCCTATTGAGGTAGCTAAATCAGAATCCAAATCAGGTTGAATATCGCCGGTATATGTCGTGAAATTTGTTAACTTTGCATCAGCAGTACAATGCAATACATAATAATAGAGAAAAAAACTGTGAATTACACTAAGTATATATATATTAAATAGTTAAATTAAGTAAGTAGCGCAAAAAATAGGAATAAAAAAGTGGTGAGGTAGTGTTCATGGGTTCATTGTCCACTCAGAAATCGGATGGCAGAGGGGAAGAAGCTGTTCCTGAATCACTGAGTGTGTGTCTTCAGCTCCTGTTCCTCCTCCCTGATGGTAACAGAGAACACGGCATGTCCTTGGTGATGGGGGTCCTTAATGATGGATGCCGCCTTTTTGAGGCATTCCTCCTTGAAGATGTCCTGGATACTACGGAGGCTAGTGCCCAAACTGGAGCTGACTAAGTTTACAACTCTCCGCAGATATTTCGAACCTGTGCAGTATAGCACCCCCTCCCCCATATCAGACCATGATGCAGTCAGTTAGAATGCTTGCCATGGTACATCTATAGAAATTTGCGAGTGTCTTTGGTGACATGCCAAATTTTCTCAAACTCCTGATGAAATATAGCTGCTATCAGTCCTTCTTTGTATGTTGCAAAAGATGAAGAATGGGCAAACACAAGGAATTCTGCAGATGCTGGAAATTCAAGCAACACACATCAAAGTTGCTGGTGAACGCAGCAGGCCAGGCAGCATCTCTAGGAAGAGGTACAGTCAACGTTTCGGGCCGAGACCCTTCATCAGGACTAACTGAAGGAAGAGTGAGTAAGAGATTGAAGAATGGGGTAGTGTTGGCATGGGTGCAGAAGAGGTTTACCAGGATGCTGTCTGGATTAGAGAGCATGTGCTAAAAGGAGAGATTAGATCATCTTTGGTAATTTTCTCTGCAGCGGACGAAGCTCAGGGGAGATCTAATAGAGATCTAGTAAGATTGTGAGAGGTGCAAAGAGAGTAGACAGGCAATATCTTTTTCCCAGGGTTGAAATGCCTAATACCACAGGGCATGCATTTAAGGTGAAAGGAGTTAAATTCAAAGGAGATGTGTGTGTGGGGGAGGGAGAGAGTTTTTTACACATAGTAGTGGGTGCCTTGAAAGTGCTGCTAGGGTGGTGATCGAGACAAGTATGATGGAGGCAATCAAGAGGCTCTTAGACAGGGATATGATTGTGCAGGATATGGGCACGGTGTAGGCAGAAGCAATTAGTTTAGTTGGGCACTTAATTACTGATTTAATTATTTCGGCACAGTGTTGTGGGCTGAGGGCCTGTTGCTGTGCTGTACTGTTCTGCGTTTTAATCAAAGCTATGGGCTAAGCTAATGCAGGTTTCACTGAGCATCCATTTCATAGCACTGGTGTGGGCAAGATGGCCCTTCTTGTGATCTGATCCATTTTCTCTGTTCAACTTTGCCTACATCTTTGCCTCGTGCCTCGTCTATCAGATGAAGAACCCTGCTGACTGTGTCTTCTGCAGAGTGAGGGTATAACAGCAAGGGTGAGCCCCAACTGGAAAGAACCTGGAATCTTTCAGAAAGATCCTCAGATTTAGCACGGCTTCCAACTTCCTTTCCAAATCCCAGCCTACAACTAAGGCAGGTGCTCCTTCTTGATTTTCAATGAACTGTGGGAGATTTTGACAGATTCATGACCTTCACTAAGTTGACGTTCTTAAGGCAAGGACAGCAGCACCACAAGGGTTAAAGTTAAACTTACAAACGAGAAAATCTGCAGAAATCCGGGCAACGCAACACAAAATGCTGGAGGAACTCAGCAGGCCAGGCAGCATCTATGGAAAAGAGTACAGTTAACGTTCCGGGCCGAGACCCTTCGGCAGGACTGGAGAAAAAAGGCTGAGGAGTAGATTTAAAAGTTGGGGGAAGGGGAGAGAGAAACACATGGTGGTAGGTGAAACCTGAAGGGGGAAGGATGAAATAAAGAGCTGGGAATTTGATTGGTGAAAGAAACAGAAGGCCATGGAAGAAAGAAAAAGGGTGAAGGAGCACCAGAGAGAGTCAATGGGTGGGCAAGGAGATGAGGTGAGAGAAGGAAAAGGGGATGGGAAATGGTGAAGGGGGGGGCATCATCACAACAGTGGAGAAGGCAATGGATAGACATATCGGAATGGCAATGGGAAGTGGAATTAAAATGGGTGGCCACTGGGAGATCCCGCTTTTTCTGGCGAATGGACCATAGGTAGGCGGTGAAGCGGTCTCCCAATCTATACAGGAGGCCACACCGGGAGCACCGGACGCAGTACATGACCCCAACAGACTCACAGGTAAAGTGTCGCCTCACTTGGAAGGACTGTTTAGGGCCCTTGGTGGTAGTGAGGGAGGAGGTGTAGGGGCAGGTGTAGCACTTGTTCTGCTTGTAAGGATAAATGCCAGGAGGGAGATCAGTGGGGAGGGATGAATGGACAAGGCAGTCACGTAGGGAGTGATCCGTGCGGAAAGCAGAAAGTGGGGGGGGGGAGGGAAAGATTTTTTTGGTGGTGGGATCCCGTTGGAGGTGGTGGAAGATAAATTTACTTGGATATAAAAATCTGTCAGTTAGGGTCTGTTTGCAAAAATTAAAATCATCTGAATAAATCCTCAAGAGAAGTGTAAGATTCTGGAAGTACACAGTAAGTCAAGCAGCATCGCACCTCTGTAGATGGTGAAAAGACCCTAGAGCATCAGGAGCTGAGTCACCTGGCACTGGATACCCAGCCCCTGACCAATTCCTGTAGCTACAGTATTTATTCAGCTGAGTTTCTGATCAGCGGTGACTCTTGATACGGTGATATTGAAGGTGGGGCATATGGCGATGAGAGAGGCATTGTATGTTAACGGCTGGTGTTCAGTATTTACCTAGAGATGGCCATTGCTTGGTATGTTGGTGGCAGTAATGTCATTTGCTATACAGTATGTACCATACTTTAATGTTTTTTAGTTCTTTTACATGCATGGGATCTTTGATCAAATGGAATTAAATATTTCTCAAGCTGGAGGAGCAACATCTCCTATTCCATCTGGGCAGCTTTCAACTTGATGGCATGAACATCGATTTCTCCAGCTTCTGGTAATTTCTCCCCCTCCTCCCTGCTCTCTGTTTCCTCTTACCCCTTCCCTTCTCCTCACGTGCCCATCACTTCCCTTTTTCTTCCCCTCCTTCTTCCCCTTAACAAGTTAACAAATTTCATGACACATACCGATGATAATAAACCTGATTCTGATTCTCCCATGGTCCACCGTCCTCTCCTATCAGATTCCTTCTTCTTCAGCCCTTTACCTTTTCCACCTATCACTTCCTCCCCCACCCCCCCATACACACCTACCTCTCCCTTACCTGGACTCACCTGTCACCTGCCAGCTTGTTCTCCTTCCCCTCCCCCGCAACCTTCTTATTCTGGCTTCTTCCCTCTTCCTTTCCAGTCCTGATGGAGGGCCTCAGCACCAGAACAGTTTATTCCCCTCCATAGTCGCTGCCTGACCTGCTGAGTTCCTCCAGCGCTTTGTGCGTATTGCAGAATCTCTCGTGTTTATGAAGCGAAATTGAATAAAATTCAACCAAGAGTGAACAACTCTGTCTCTAATCTAATGATCAAAAGAAGGTAATTGAAGAAGCAGATGAAGATAGCTGAGCCTAGGACACTGCCCTAAGGAACTTTTGCAACGATATCCCCGGCCTGTGATGAGTGATCTCTAAAGAATTTAATTTGTGTGAATAATAGTTTCTTTTCCCCTTTTATCATGTTGATGTCAGTTTAATCTTGGCCCCGGATCCCACATCCAGTCAAATGCTGCTCGGACACCCTCAACTCACCTCTAGAATTCAGTTCATTGAGTCCTGATGAAGGGTCTCGGCCTGAAACGTCGACTGTACCTCTTCCTAGAAATGCTGCCTGGCCTGCTGCGTTCACCAGCAACTTTGATGTGTGTTGCTCAGTTCATTGATCCATGTTTGGATGAAGGTTGAGAGTGAAGTGGTTTCAGTAAAAGCCAGACGGGGCTTCAGTGAAGGAGCTGTTGCTGAGTACGTGGCACTGTCAGTAATGGCATCCGTCACTTTGCTGATGAGAGTGGGCAGACGTGGGTGGCCGATGCCCAGATTGGATTTCTGGTGCTCTTTGTAAGTGGGACATAATTCCACAACGTTGGGCAGATGCTGGGGTTGTTCTGGAGCTACCGGGAGGTAGATTTCATTCTAGAGCACAGCTCTACAGTATTGTCGTCCGGTTTCGCGGTGTTTGGGGTATCTTGGGCTCTCATTTATTCCTGCTATCTGGTTTGAGTGATGGTGGGGTTTTCAGTGGGGATCAAGGTCAGCTCATCTGTTGAACGTGGTTGGGAAGACTTCGGCTTCATGTGCTGGATGAGTGTAGGAACACTTGAAACCTCCACATGAACCGCAATGAATTATGATTAGGTGTGGTAGGACTGCCGTACCTTGATATGATCCACTGCTTTGAGGTTAGTTAGATCTTTCTGTTGCACACAGTTTGGAGCATCTAGCTTCAAAAGACTAGTATCTCATCACTTTTAAGAATTATTGCTGTTACTCTGGAAAAAAGCCATTTGTATGCTTCATTGATGCAGGGACGATCCCCTGGCTTTACCTCATCTCACCACAACTCTGGACTGATTCCACAACCTACAGACTCACTTTCAAGGACTCTGCAGCTCAGGTTCTCTGTTTTTTTTTTTGGCCAGTTGTCTTTTCTCGCATATTAGTTGTTTGTCAGTCTTTATTTATGCATAGATTTTCGTAAGTTCTATTCGAGTTGATATTTTCCTGTAAATGCCTGCAAGAATTGTTGGTAGAATCTCAGATGGAGAGGGTATACAGGAGCAAGATATACCAGCTGGATGAGTGGTGTCGCAGCAGCAATCCTGCACTCAATGTCAGTACGACAGAAGAGCTGATTGTGGACTTCAGGAAGGGTAAGATGAGGGAACGCAAACCAATCCTCATAGAGGGATCAGAAGTGGAGGGAGTGAGCAGTTTTAAGTTCCAGGGTGTCAAGATCTCTGAGGATCTAACTTGGTCCCAGTGTATCGATGCAGCTATAAAGAAGGTAAGACAGCAGCTATATCTCATTAGGAGTTTGAAGAGATTTGGTTTGTCACCTAAAACACTCGGAAGTTTCTGTAGATGTTCCATGGAAAATATCCTGACAGGCTGCATCACCGTCTGGTTGGGGAGGGGGACGTGGTTACTGCACAGGACCGAAATGAGCCAGCTCCATCGTGGGTACTAGTCTCCATAGGACACACAGCATTTTCAAGGAGCAGTGCCTCAGAAAGGCGATGTCCATTATTACGGACTCCCATCACCCAGGGCATGCCTTCTTCTCATTGTTACCGTCAGGAAGGAGGTACAGAAGCCTGAAGGCGCACACTCAGCAATTCAGGAACAGCTTCTTCCCCTCTGCCGTCCGATTCCTAAATGGACATTGAACCCGCGAACACTGCCTCACTTTTTTATGTATATGTTATTTTTATTTTTATTACTGTGATTTATTCACGTAGTTAATTTTTATTTTAATTTTTTCTTTCTATAATATCATGTATTGCTTTGAATTGCTGCTGCTAAGTTAACAAATTTCATGACACATGCCTGTGATAATAAACCTGATTCAGATTCAGATTCTGAGAAAATGACTCAAGGTAGGTTTTGGTGACATATACCTACCTGGATAAATAACTTTACTTGGACTTTCACTTGACTTTGACTTTATAGCAGTGGTGGGCTGAGGAACTATGGGGTTACAGATCACCGGAGTTTGTATTTCTGCTGCAACTGATAGTCCACAGAGAATAAGTGCTCAGTTTTGAGCTGCCAGATCTATTCTGATGAGTGACGAGGTTGAGGTATGTCTCTACCAAAGGAGGTGTAAGGTGCTCCTTCCCTCCACAAGCCTGCAGGTCACCCTTGGGCGAGGTGTAGCACCTGCTTAGCCCCCCAATCAGGGTCACATGAAGCCATGAGAGCAGGTGGCGGTGGTCGTACGAGCAGCTGGTGCATACCACTGACACCAGGCAAACAATTTCTGCAGAGTATTGATAAGGGCTTGGGTCTGTCATCTTGTAAAGACACTGCCCAGAAGAAGGCAATGGCAAGCCACTTCTGTAGAAAAATTTGCCAAGAACAATCGTGGTGAAAGACCATGATCGCCCACATCATATGACACGGCAGATAATGATGATATCTATTCTGAAGCGATTCCACTTAGACTATCTGTAGTTCCATGCAAATATGATAGAGACGGTCTTCAGAGTGAATACAGGACTTTGTATTCACACTGTTCTTACAAGTTGATAACTTAGGATTCAGTTCTGTAGAAGTTTGTACTGGGTGAAGGTGGATGGGGTGGAATCGATGAGACGGGAAGTCTATACCAAAGGGCTTCCTCATAGCTGCGCTTGTCTCCCACCGTAACTGTACTGTGACTCTGTTGTGGATCACAATGACAAAGTTCCTGCAACATATCCTGTGTTGGCATTGGGACTATCTTCAAACAGCCCAGGTATGCCGAGCGAGTCTTCCACTACAATCTCAAATGCTTCATGGAAGATGCAGTTTCAGAGATGTTAAACCGTTTCTACTGAGCAAGCAGATAGGACCCTCATGATTCCTAATGCCCTCCTTAACCCTACACCACCCTTAAAGCCTTAACCACTAACACCAATCCTAATAACCAAAGGTCATTATTAAAAAAGCATTACATGGAAACCAATGTGCTTCTTTAAAACTGTGAATCAGAATCAGAGTTAGGTTTAATATCACAAGATTGAAGATTGTTTAATCAATTTCCTATACACAAGTGTAAAGGAGAATGAAATAATTGTTACTCCAGATCCGATGCAGCACAAGAAAAAAACACGAAAGGTAAAGAACACAATAATAATAAAAACACAATAAATAGAAATACATAAGATAGCTTATATACATAGGTGGATTGTATGTCCATAAAGTGATGCTAGGCCAGGGTTTCCCAAGCGTTTTTTATGCCATGGATCCCTAGCATTAATGCAGGGGTCCATCGATCCCAGCATGGGAACCCCTGCACAGCTAGGCTGGCATACTGGCAAACGTCATGAAATCTGTTGTTTTGTGGCAGTAGTACATTGCAATACATAAAAATAAAAAAAACTGAATTACTCTAAGAAATATACTGAATATGTAAAACTAAATTAAATATGTTGCACAAAAAGAGGAAAAAAAACATAGTGATGTAGAGTGCATGGGTTCATTGTCCATTATGCACAACATAAGTGCTTTTAAGCTGACTGCACCCGACTGAGAAGTTAATTGCTTTCTCTCTTTGCAGATTTTAATGTGATTTCTTTTTGTCTTTGCTACTTTTCCCAATTCCTTTAAATATCTTTCTGCTGATGGTCTGTTCTGTGATGTTTTGATGGCTGTGCCTGCTTGCCAAGGAGACTGCCCAGAAGCCGGGTCTGGGAGCTTCAGTGACGCATTCGCCTGCCTGGCTCATTAGCATACATATTGCCAAGGTACCTCCAGGTTGTTGTGTGGGTGGAAGGCTCATCGATTCACAATTGTGATGTGTCATCGGCATACTCAGCAGCTTGCAACGTAAGCCTGGGGTTTTTGCTCTTAATCGAGTAGTTGGTGAGTGCGAAGGGCAGCTCTGGAAGTGGTGGCGCCCAAAATTCAAAGTAAATTTATCATCAAGTGTCACCATGGACTGCCTTGAGCATTTCCTTGCAAGCATTCACAGTAGAACAAGAAATACAATAGAATCAGTCAAAAACTACACACAAAGACTGACAAGCAACCAATATGTAAAAGAGGAAAAACTGCGCAAATACACAAATAATAACAATAATAAATAATACTGTGGACGTGAGTTGTGGAGTCCTTGAAAGTGAGTCCAGTGTGGAAGTGAGTGAAGTTATTCATGCTGTACAGAGTACTAGTACGGCAGCACCTGTACTTCCTCAGAAGTCTGCGAAGATTGGGCGTGACATCTAAATCTTTGACGAACTTCTATAGATGTGTGGTGAGGAGTATATTGACTGCATCACGGCCTGTTGTGCAAATACTAATGCCCATGAATAGAAAATCCTACAAAAAGTAGTGGATACAGACGGCCCAGTACAGTACCAGTAAAGCCCTCCCAACCATTGAGCACATCTCCATGAAACGCTGTCGTAGGAAAGCAGCACCCATCATCAAGGACACCCACCACCCAGGACATGCTCTCTTCTCACTGCTGCCATCAGGTAGAAGGTACAGGAGCCTCAGGACTCACACCACCAGGTTCAGGAACAGTTATTACCCCTCAACCATCAGGTTCTTGAACAAAAGGGGATAACTACACTCAACTTCACTTGCCACATCATTGAAATGTTCCCACAACCTATGATGAACTCACTTTCAAGGACTGTTTATCTCACTGAACACCTTTATACAAAATGTTGTCACAGGAAAGCAGCATCCATCATCGAGGACCCCCACCACCCAGGACATGCTCTCTTCTCACTGCTGCTGTCAAGAAGGAGGTACAGGAGCTTCAGGACTCACAACACCAGGTTCAGGAACAATTATTACCCCTCAAATATCAGGCTGTTGAACCAGAGGAGATAACTTCACTCAACTTTATTTGCCCCATCACTGAACAGTTCACACATGTGTGGACTCACTTTCAAAGACTCTACATCTTATGTTCTTGATATTTATTGCTTATTTATTATTATTATTATTTATTTTTGTATTTACACAATCTTTTGAACACTAGTTGTCTGCCCTGTTGGGTGTGGTCTTTCATTGATTCTATTATTATTGGATTTATTGAGTATGCCCGCAAGAAAGTTAATCTCGAGGTGGTATATGGTGACATATATGTACTTGGATAATAAATTTATGTTGAAATTTGAACTTTGAAATCAGCCAGTATTGAATGGTGCACTCGGTATTCAATGGGCTGAGTGGCTTAATTCTGCTCCTTTGTCTTCTGTCTATGTCTAAAGAGCATCAAATCCTTAAGGTCTGTCCAATCCCAGCCCCTGGCTCCAACAGATCTCCCTGACCTGAAGCCCTGTCTGCTAATGGTTTTCCAGAAATTAGGCTAAGGCTCCAGATCACTTACCAGCCAAGGTTACAGTTCCAAATTGTACCCAGTCTTCTGCAAAATTACCTGACGGCAGTGATAGAATGGGGACAATGGAGCTGTCTGTCTACATTTGAATCTCACTATACTTTGGTTTACATCGTCAGTCTGCGAAAGATTAATGAAACACTTGTCAATTTGATTGTAATTACTCTGTAAAATTTTAGGAGTTGAATTTGCACCTTCCAGTCCCAAAGGTACTGGGTTCCTCATCTCTATTAGGGATGCCATGGTGGAGTAGTAGTTAGCATGACACTATTACAGCTTGGGGCTCAGAGTTCAATTCCAGCGCCATCTGTAAGGTTTGTATGTGCTCCCCATGAACCACATAGGTTTCCTCCACATTCCAAAGGTATATGTGTTTTGGCAGGTTAATTGGTCGTTGTAAGTTGACCTGCGGTTAGGCTAGCGTTAAACATCTGGGCAGAGTGGCTTGTGGGCCGGGAGGGCCAGTTCTGCGCTGTACCTCTAAATCAAAATAAATTTTTAAAAATGCTGCAATAAAAAAGGGAATTGTTTTTAATAAAGCAGAAACTATGCTCCTGCCAGAATGATCAATCTTCTTCCCATGTCAGTTTACAAGTATGGAGTCACTGAGTCACTCTGCACAGAAACACATCATTCACTGCTCCACGTCCATAACAATGATCAAATATCTATCTACATCAACTCCCTTTACCAGTACTTGGTCTGTTGTTTGCTGTGCCTCTGCGATTCAAGGGCTTATCTAGATGGTAGTATAGCTGTTAGAGTTACACTCTACAGCACCAACTGTAAGGTTGGGGTTCAATTCCTGTCACTGTCTATAAGGAGTTAGTGCAGTCTCCCCGTGACTGTCTTATCATACTTAACTAGAGGGCCATTCAATAGTCTAACATCGATGGGGTATAAGTTCCTTGCTTGTGCCTTGCAAGGATTTAAATATATTCACCAGGGTCCATAATCATGTAGGATATATCACCAGGCTTTGGAATTTATCCATTCAGGGATCTTATACCTCTTCTTTAATCTTAACATCCTAAATTTCACTGTCCTAACTGAAATTTCCGCCTATAATATCTTGCTCTTTCGTGAATGCAGAGTTAAAAGTATTAATTTAGGTCTTAGACTCTAAGACAGTGGAACGAGCTGCCAGCAGAAGTGGTGGTTTAGGGTTCAATTGCAACCGTGAGGCAAAGTTCAGGTAAGTACATGGATGGGGGGGTGTCTGGAGAGTCATGGTCTGAGTGAGGGGTTAATAGGACTTAGGCAAAAAAAAAACAGGTTGGCATGAACCAGATGGGCCAAAGGGCCTCTTCTGTGCTGTAGTGCTCTAAGACTCTATAACCTCACTCCAACCTACGTGTGGAGTATCCACACGTAGGATGCTTCTTCGGTTCCTATTGTGGCCTCCCCCTTAGATATATATATACATACACACAAACATACTACTGCTCTTAATAGAATAAATGTGGCCCATTCTTTCCCTGATTATCCTCTTTCACTTAATGTATATGCAAACTGCCTGAACATTTTCCATAATATTATCTTCCAATGACATTTTGTGCCTTCCCTTGCCCTCTTAATTTCTTCCTTCAGCACTCTGTACATTTTCTATATTCCTTAAGGTCCTTTCGCATTTATCTACCATATTCTTCCTTTTTTTCCCTTCATCAGTTCCTCCCGTGACATGCAGTGTTTTGCCGTTGTTGCCCTTCATCCTTATCGGAACATGTTGGTCCTGAACTCCCACAAGTTCACGTTTAAAAGCCTCTCACTTCCCAAATGTAGTTTACCTGCTTTACGTTTATGTTTGCCAGGTCCCTTCCGATGATACTGAAATTGGCCTCCACACCCCGCCCCCCCACCAATTTAGTTATTTAATTTACTGGACAATCTTTATCCACCTCCATGTGTTATTTAAAATTCTTTGTAATTGTTGAATGGTGTTGCATTCTATTGCATGTCGCATCAAAACGCCACAGTAAATTCCTAATGCAGAGGATTCTGGTTAATTGGGACACATTGAGACCAATTTGACCCAATTAAGTGGCTGGCCCAATTAGCTGAAGTTTTATGGAAATAGCTAAAAAGGTATAAAATAGACAGATTACCAGTAATCTAAGTAACAAATTATATATTTAAATGAAATACAGAATAAATATTGAATACTACCAATGCTATCACAGTATTATAAAACTGCATTAGTTCCTAACAGTTATTAATCGAGTAATTTATCTAGTGTACACTGCCATGTATGAGGTGTCCAGGGAGTGGTAGCGTCTCTGGTGAAGGGGCTTGTTGTGTCCATTCTGGGGCAGCTCACTCACCTTTGGTCCCCACCGGACACTCAGCTCTCACCTGTGGCTCCAAGTAGCTGTTTGTATGTGACAGCAGCCGCGCCCCCGGTTCAGGTGGGCTAAACTAGGTGAGGGTAGCTGGCAGGTCTCAAACCCCAATCAAACAGGGACATGCCTGTCCTCGAGTGTGAAGTCAGCTGTGGTGGACTCAGGAGATGAGATCAACAATGAGGTCGAATGGCCAAGAAGGTGGTTCTGCAATGCTTTGTGGGGAGTGAAGGACATGCCAAGGCACAGAAGAGATTATGGTCATCCACTGCAACCAAAGGAAGACCCCAGGTTGTGACACTTGTTCGTACCATTGGGCCTGAACTTCCAAGGTCGAGAGAGTAGAACTAACACAGTGCAACAGCTTTTCCACTTTAGAAACTCTCCCACTCACGCTTCTTTGTCATTGTCAGATACAACGGACAGCCAACACACTGCTGTATTCTCTTGATTGATTGTAAATTAACAAAATTAGTGCAGATAATGAACTGCCTAAATACAGTGCTTTCAATGACTTCATCCTCCAAACCTTCATTTCCATTGTCACATTCAAGACAATTGTTGATAACTTCAAATTCTTCATAGTTCCTAACTTGTTGAAGTAGTGAAGTCATTTCATTTTCACTCCTGGCCACTTCTGGCATCTCTAAGCCTGAATGCTTGAAACCGCAGTGAGCAAAACAATTCTGAATTCTTACAGCTTATTTCTCGCCAACTAGCACTGACACTAATCACTTCTTTTTGAACACAGGAACACGTGCAACCGACACTATTTAAGAACTG
This sequence comes from Mobula hypostoma, assembly GCF_963921235.1. Classification (NCBI taxonomy): domain Eukaryota; kingdom Metazoa; phylum Chordata; class Chondrichthyes; order Myliobatiformes; family Myliobatidae; genus Mobula; species Mobula hypostoma. Next base: position 8,465,994 of record NC_086119.1, read on the forward strand.
TTTGTTCCAAGCATGGTCTAATGGCCACACGAGTTCACACAACTAACACTAGTTAGAAACGGTTCAGCAACAGACTACTGACGCATTTAAGCGGCATACCGTCCCAAATAAACGAAAGGAATCCTCACTATTTTGTTGATGAGTTTTTGTTCTTTAAAGTTGTCCTAAATGAGTGGCTGCCCCGTTAACTGATGGTCCACTGTACATGTAAATGTGTATGCCAAATAAAATTGCTCCTTCAGTTGATCCTTGATCTTGTTTCATAACTATTTTGAAACTTACCAAGTCATAGTCACTGTCCCCAAAGTGCTTGCCCAATAACACTTCAACCGCTTGCAGGGTTTCTTTCCCTACAGTTAGATCCAGCACTGCCCCATTCATAGTGGGATTATCTGTGTACTACCGCAAAAAGTCTTCTGGATGCACTTCTAAAATTCTGTCCGATCTATTCTTTTCACACTAAGGTGATCCAAGTTGATATTGGGAAGTTGAACACCCCTGCTGCTACCTTCTAATTTCTATTACTTCTCTCTGATTTTCTTATTATTGCTTTCCTCTGTCGCTCACAGACTTGTTGGGAGGGCTGTACAATAATCCCAAACTAATCAGGCCTTTAGAAATTTATTTTAAAATCTACACAAGTGCATACTCATTTTAAGAACTCATTTTAGTAACTGTTTCTTCCCCTCCACCGTCATCTTTCTAATGGACGATGAACCCTTGAACACTGATTTGGGCGACCTTGGTCCCATGACCATGATTATTCTTGGCAAATTTTTCTGCAGAAGCGGTTTGCCATTGCCTTCCCCTGAGCAGTGTTTTTACAAGAGGGATGACCCCAGCCATGATCAATACTCTTCAGAGATTGTCTGCCTGGTGTTAGTGGTCACATCACCAGGACTTGTGATTTGCACCGGCTGCTCATACGACCATCCACCAGCTGCTCCCTGGCTTCACGTGACCCTGACCAGGGGCGGGGGGGGGGGATGCTGGAGGCTAAGCAAATGACCTGCAGGCTAGTGAATGGAAGGAATGCCTTCACCTCCTTTGGGAGAGACGTATCTCCACCACTCCATCCATGAACAGTACCTCACAATTTTTGCTTTTTTTTTGCCCAACTTATATAATTTTATGTACATTTCATGTTGTAATTGGTGGTTTTTTAAAGTATTGCAATGTACTGCTGCCACAAAACAACAAATTTCACGACATAGGTCAGTGATATTAAACCTGATTCTGATTCTGAACCTTCTAAGACATCTTGCCTCACTACAGCACGATGGGCTCCTTGATGCACTGGCCCCACTCCTACCCCTATAATATTCACCCCCTCCTCCAATCTCACCTGAAACTTCTAATATTGAACTGTTGGTCTTGCATCCTTTCAACCACGTCTTAGTGATTGCAATAATAACATACCCTACTCTTTCAGCTAACTCCCTTTAGATTCTCCCACGTGCCTTGCCGTGCCCACCCAGCTTCTGTCCCGCTGGTATATGACTCCTAAACAGGCCTTTTATACTTTAAAGATGAACTTTGACTTCACAAACTACCTCACCGTGACCCTTACGCTTTATCATCAACCTACGCTGCTCTTTCTCATTAACTGTAGCACTCTACTCTGCATTCTGTTATAAAATTTTATTTTATTTCAGAGCTGCAGCATGGAATAGGCTCTTCCAGCCCTTCGAGCCGCACTGCCCAGGAACCCTCTACAACTCCGATTTAACCTAAACCTAATCACAGGACAATTTACAATGACCAGTTAACCTACTAACAGGTACGCCTGTGGACTGTGGGAGGAAACCGGAGCACCCGGAGGAAACCCACACATTCCGCGGGGAAGACGTACAGGCTCCTTAGAGAGGATGCAGGGATTGAACTCTGAACTCTGAACTCCGACGCACTGAGCTGTAATGTATTGTGTGAACTGCTGCACTACTGATGTGAATGAATGGCTTGCAAAGTGAAGTTTTCCACTGCATCTTGCTACATATGACAATAGTACACCAGTACTATGTCTGCACTGCCTATTGACCTAGTTTTTCTTCTATATTTAACTGAACATCGCCCCCAATTCTATATTTACTCTGTGTCCCAATCTCCTGTCAAACTGTTCGGCATGGTAGCATAGAGGTTAGTGTAATATTATCACAGCGCCAGTGACCCGGGTTCAATTCCTGCTGCTGTGGGTAAGGACTTTGTGCCTTCTGTCCGTGACTACATGACACAGAAGACGTCCTGGTCATCCACTGCGCCAAGTCCCCTCTCCAGCCGTCTTGACTCTTGTCTTGCTACTGGATCCAGATGGGAATCGGGAAGAGAGAGTGAGGCTGACGCTGCGCAACTCTCCCTCACCTAAATCCAAATCATGCGCTAGTATCGGCACTATCAGTGGTGTCGAGGTCTTCATCGACGACGGACAAACCACCACATGGGTTTCCTCCGGGTGCTCTGGTTTCCTCCCACATTCCGAAGACGAATGCGTTAGTAGGTTAATTGGTCACATGAGCTCATTGTGCCAGGAGGGCCTGTTACCACGCTGTATCTCTAAATAAAATAAATAAATATGATACAATTAGTTTAAAGCCTGCCCAACAGCACACAAAACCTCCCAGCAAGGATATTCAAGCAACACACACAAAATGCTGGAGGAACTCAGCAGGTTGGGCAGCATCTAGGGGAAAGATTACAGTCAACGTTTCAGGCCGAGACCCGTCATCAGGACTGGAAAAAAAGATGAGGAGTCAGAGTAAGAACTTTCCAATCCTGATGAAGGGTCTTGGCCTGAAACGTCGACTGTATACTCTTTTCCATAGATGCTGCCCAACTTGATGAGTTCCTCCAGCATTTTGTGTGTGTTGCTTTGGATTTCCAGCATTATAGGTACTGCAAATCCAAAGGCTCTCAGGATTATAGGTGTCGATGAAGCCACAGCTGGTGAGAAGCTAGCCAACAGTAGCGTACACCACAGACGACAGGTTGCTGGAGCTACTGTGCTATACAAAATGCCAACCAGCCACAGCCCTGCAGACCTTCGCGCCATGCTGCCTTCATCTTATGAGAGACGGCGCACCACACGATCAAGTTTATCTATACCTGCTCATGCTGTTTCTGTGCCTGATGCAAGAACCTACACACTGGGTAGAAGCTTCCTTCACTGTGCTATCAGAATTTGGAACAGCCTTCCAGATGCTGTGGTTGGAAACACCTGCGACAATGGGGTCCAAGCCTCCAAGAGTCGAGCGCACAAACACTTATCATCTCTGGGAGGGAAGTCACGTGCTTCTTCATAAGCTATCATGAAGGGGACCAGGATGGCAATGCTTGGTTGTTCGTAGGTAGGGTTAATACCTGACTTTCAAGAGCACTTGTGAGTTATGTTCCAGCTGGACTTAGTCCTCAAACTGCTGGAGAACAGTACGGAAAGAACAGGTGCTGTTTCTCCCAGTAGGGATTAGTTTTTAGTTCCAAGTGCTCCTGTCACGTTTTGTCACCCTGCAACCTTATCCTTCAATCTCTTTGAATTATGGAGGACAGCATGTGCATAAATGTCTCTCTCCAACAGACTTCTTCATGATCGTCATGACCCCAGTATTTCTACTATTTTTTAATGCTTCTTAATTGTACATATGATTTTTAAGTGTTCTATCGCTGAGCAGCGGTGAACCATCTGATTGGCCTATCAGAGTTCTCTTTGGGAACTAGTTGACTTGATCAGCATTTCTGAACTGGCTGTTGTTCACGATTGCACTTAATAATAAAAAAAAATCTGCAGATTTTCTCTTGTTTGTGAAAGGATATTCAAGTACAGCCTGTCCTCAAACAGGTCCCACCAACCCCAGTAACACTCAGAGCTCATTCCCGGTTCCCTGAGAATTCCTAGCTGGTCGTTTCGGAGGTCAGTTAAATGTTAGTCATTGCTGTGTGACTGGAGTGGAAATCGGAAAGATTTGGGGGTGCCAGTGCAGCACCATTACAGCTCGGGGTGGGGGGGGGGAAGGGGGGGGGGGTCCAGAGTTCAATTCGGACTCTGCCTGTAAGAAAGTTGTACGTCTTCCCCGCGGGTGCTCTGGTTTCCTCCCACAGTCCAAAGGCAAACCAGTTAGTAGGTTAGCTGGTCATTATAAATTGTCCTGTGATCAGGCTGGGGTTAAAGCAGTGGGTTTCCGAGCCGTGCGGCTCATTGCGGCCCGTTCCGTGCGGTGTCTCTAAATAAATAAATAAATAAATTTGATGAATGAGCCAAGTTTCTCACAGAAGCTTAATGAAGCAACAAAAATAGAAAATGCTGGCAGCGCTCACCAGTTTGAGCAGCATCAGTGGGAGAGAAATTGCGGAGATGAGAGGTGACTTGATAGAACTGCACAAGATGATCAGAGGCAGAGTGGATCACCAGCGACTTCTTCCCGGGCGGAAGTGGTCAGTTCAAGGGGGCATACTTTAAGGTGATTGGAGGGAGATACAAGGGGGGATGTCAGAAGCAGGGTTTTTTCACAGTGTGGTGGGTACATGGAATACCCTCCCGGGGTGGTAGCAGAGGCAGATACATGAGAGGCATTTAAGAAACTCTTAGGCAGGCACATAGAAATGGAGGGCTGTGTGAGAGGAAAGGGTGAGGCTGATCTTAGAGTAAAGGGGTAGCACACTTTGGGGGCTGAAGGGTCTGTGCTGTTCTATGTTCTATTAACACTTTGGATCAAAACCCTTCATCGGATCTGGGAAAGTGTGAAAATGAGCATGGTTTAGTTTGCAAAGAGGGAAAGGGTGGAGCCGACAAAGGGGTTTTTGTGATAGGCTGTAGATGAGGAGCTGTGAAACATTTTTATGCCGTGGATCCCTATCATTAACCGAGGGATCCATAGCCTCCAGGTTGGGAACCCCTGCTGTAGACCAAAGTTGTCAAGGTAATAATTATATTAAACATTGTATTTAGAGAATTAAAACAGGATTTACTGCCACATACACTCAGCAGCCACGTTATTCGGTGCACCTGTACACCTCCTTGCTATTGCAAATATCTAATCAGCCAATCGGGTGGCAGCAACTCAGTGCATAAAAGCATACGGATATGGTCAAGAGGTTCATTTCACCAGCTGCACCTCAGATTTCAAGCATCAGAGAGAGGAAGAAATGTGTTCTAAGTGACTTTGATCGTGGAATAATCGTTGGTGCCAGACAGGGTGGTTTGAGTATCTCAGAAACTGCTGATTTCCTGGGATTTTCACACATAGCAGTCTCTAGAGCAGGACTTCCCAACCTGGGGTCCACATATCCCTTGCTTTATGGCATGGGTCCATGGCATAAGAAAAGGTTGGGAATCCTCCTCTACAGTTTACAGGGAATGGTGCAAAAAAATAAAAAAAAACAACATCCAGTAGCGGTGGTTCTGTGGGCAAAAAAAACTGTGTTAACGAGAGAGGTCGGAGGAAAATGCCCAGACTGGCTCAAGCTGACAGGAAGGTGACAGTAACTCAAATAGCCCCATATTATTGGAATCAGTTCAGTGTCGAGGTGAGTGAGATTATCCATTCTGGTTCAGGAACCTGATGGGTGAAGGGTGGTTTGAGTCAGAAACATGATGAGTGCTCTCCGCTTACCCGTATGTGAGCAACTTCAATAGAACTCAAGAAGCTTAATACCACCCAAGAGGAAGAAGCTGACTTGACTGACAACCCATCACCATTCTCTTGACCATCAATAGAGAGCAGCTACATTGCATACCTTCTATAAGATGCACTTGCCCAAATCCCTAAAGTGTCGAGCAAATATGGCTTTCCCTCCGTTTCTGTGTGTTTCCCTTTGTCTTTAACTGCTGCAGTGTTTTTTAAAGTAGATGTTACCTTGACAGTACTCCTTACCCTGTTCATTCTGGCTTCCTTTCCAGTCGGAGCAAAGGATCTCAGCCCGAAAAGTGGGCTGTTTATTCCTCTCCATAGATGCAGCCTGAGCTGCAGAGTTCCTCTAACATTTTGTGTGTGTTGCACTGGATTTCCAGCATCTGCAGAATCTCTTGTGTTTACCTTGACAGTATTGGTATTACTTTGCACTTGACTTCAGAAACGTTATTTTTCTCGCCCGCTCCAGTCCTCTCTGCAACTTAACATAAGCTTGTTTCGTCATTTCTCCGGTTCTGTTGAGGGGTCACTGACCTGAAATACACTCCTTTGCTTAATAAAGTGGCCACTGAGTGTACGTTCATGGTCTTGTGCTGCTGTGGCCCGTCCACATGTTGTGCATTCAGAGATGCTCTTCTACACACCACTGTTGTAACACGTGGCTATTTGAGTTACTGTCACCTTCCTGTCAGCTTGAACCAGTCTGGCCATTCTCCTCTGACCTCTCTCATTAACAAGGCATTTTCACCCACAGAACTGACATTCACTGGATGTTTATTTTTGCACCATTCTCTGTAAACTCTAGAGATTGTCGTGTGTGAAAATCTCAGGAAACCAGAAATTTCTGAGACACTCAAACTGCCCCGCCTGGCACCAACAATCATTCCACGGTCAAAGTCACTTAGACCACATTTCTTCCCCATTCTGATGTTTGGTCTGAACAACAACTGAACCTCTTGACCATGTCTGCATGCTTTTATGCAATGACTTCCTGCCACACGATCGGCTGGTTAGATATTTTTATTAATGAGCTGGTGTACCTAATAAAGTGGCCACTGCATGTATGAAGCCCTGTTTCTCTCCCTACTGATGATGCTTGACTTGCTGAACGTTTCCGGCAGTTTCTGCTTCTGTTGTTTTGGATTTAAAGTACTTGCGGCTTTTTGCTTTGGGAGTTTAATGAAGCAGATGGTTTTGCTGACAGTCACTTGTCTTTTGGCTTCTGCATCGAGGATTATTGCTTTCACATTTTGAAAACTAAATTTAATTTTTTAAAAGTTAGATTAAATTTTTAAGGTGCTGTCGGGAAGATCTGAGCTGTCACTGGAGGCCAGGTCTCTGGGTCTATTCGTTTATTTAGAGATACAGAGTGGGTTAGGCCCTCCTAGCCGCAAACCACGTCTGTAGAAAATTTGCCGAGAGCAATCATGGTCATGGGGCCATGATCACCTACGTCATGCAACATGGCGCATAGTGATGACAGTGATGATATTCCCACTGGAGGTGGCAAAGAGGGAGCAGCGTATGAAGACTGAAGGAAGAGGTTGAGCATATACCCATTGGAGTTCAGAACCTGAAATCTTAAACGCAAGAGAATTCCAGATGCTGGAAATCCAGAGCAACACACACAAATTGCTGGAGGAACTCAGCAGGTCAGGCAGCATCTATGGAGAGGAATAAACAGTCAACGTTTCGGGCTGAGACCCTTCCTCAGGACTCTTATTGAATTGCAGAAGATCCTCAGGCAGAAGATGTTTCGTTTGGTGTGGTTATCTAGGACCAAGTGACATAATTTCAGAACAAGGGTTGACACATTTACAATGGAGATGAGAAGGAATTTCTTCTCTTGGAAGGTTGTAGCTCTTGGAATTCTCTACACCAGAGATCTGTGAGTGAGGGGGAGGAAGAGAGAGAGAAATGGAGGGGGAGGGGAGAGAAGGAAAGGGAGGGGGGAGAGAGAGACACACACACACTCACACAAAATCTCTTTATACTAAACCTCTATTACCATGACAACAGTAATGCTGCTAAGATACCAGGGCTGCTTTCAGAAAATCTCGAGTGTTTACATTTAGGGCTACAAGAATTTTCTCACTGGTCCAGTCCTTCCTATCTAGTTGCAGTCATCCTTTCTACAAATATGGTGAATATCCTAAACGTCCTAGGCCCCAGAATTTGACTTAAATGACCACAATCTATTTCAGATACTGTGAGAAACCTCAGTTTGGATATGATGTCACAGCGAGCATTTTACCCTCCCACCTAATGTATACCAACTGTGCCACTGGGAAGATGCATATAGATTGGCCATTTGGAGGAAGCCCATGCTTACAAGTTCAAATATCAGAGAAAATAACCTGTCTCGGTCCTGCTCATCCGATCTTCTCTCTCAGTCCTGCCCATCCGACCTTCTCCCTCAATCCTACCCAGTCAACCTTCTCTCTCAGTCCTGTCCATCCGACCTTCTCTCTCAGTCTTGCTCATCCGACCTTCTCTCTCAGTCCTGCTCATCCGACCTTCTCTCCCGGTCCTGCCCATCCGATCTTCTCTCTCAGTCCTGCCCATCCGACCTTCTCTCTCAGTCCTGCCCATCCGATCTTCTCTCTCAGTCCTGCCCATCCGACCTTCTCTCTCAGTCCTGCCCATCCGACCTTCTGTCTCAGTCCTTCCCATCTGATCTTCTCTCTCAGTCCTGCTCATCCGACCTTCTCCCTCAGTCCTGCACATCCGATCTTCTCTCTCAGCCCTGCCCATCCGACTTTCTCTCTCAGTCCTCCCCATCCGACCTTCTGTCTCAGTCCTGCCCATCTGACTGTCTCTCTCAGTCCTGCCTATCCGACCTTCTCCCTCAGTCCTACTCATCCAACCTTCTCTCCCAGTCCTGCCCATCCGACCTTCTCTCTCAGTCCTGCCCATCCGACCTTCTGTCTCAGTCCTGCCCATCTGATCTTCTCTCTCAGTCCTGCCCATCCGACCTTCTCCCTCAGTCCTGCACATCCGATCTTCTCGCTCAGTCCCGCCCATCCGACCTTCTCTCTCAGTCCTGCTCATCCGACCTTCTCCCTCAGTCCTGCACATCCGATCTTCTCTCTCAGTCCCGCCCATCTGACCTTCTCTCTCAGTCCTGCCCATCCGACCTTCTGTCTCAGTCCTGCCTATCCGACCTTCTCCCTCAGTCCTGCCCATCCGATCTTCTCTCTCAGTCCTGCACATCTGATCTTCTCTCTCAGTCCTGCCCTTCTGACCTTCTGTCTCAGTCCTGTCCATCTGATCTTCTGTCTCAGTCCTGCCCATCTGATCTTCTGTCTCAGTCCTGCCCATCCGATCTTCTCTCTCAGTCCTGCCCATCCGATCTTCTCTCTCAGTCCTGCTCAGCCGACTTGGAAAATCTAGCGGTCAAATCTTGGCCATTTTGTCTGCTGAGAGAGTTTTCTGCCATCATCCTGGTAGCAGTGTATATTCCATCTCAGCCTGGAGGGGTGAGCAACATAACCAGCAGGCCAGAAACTGTGCACTCTGGTGCCTTTCCCATCATGTGGGCGATTTCAACCAGGCCAGTGTGAAGAAGTTTCTGAACAATTACCACCAACATAATGCCTGTGCAACCAGGGGAGCCAGCACACTTGACCACTGTTGTACCACCATCAAGAACACTTACAGTGCCATCCCACGCCCGCACTTTGGGAAGTCTGATTACCTGGCTGTACATCTTCTCCCAGTGTATAAGCAGAGACTAAAGACCGCAACGCCGGTGATGAGGTCCAAGATATGGTCAAAGGAGGCAGAGGAAGACTTACTGAGCAACTGCTTGAGTTGGTAGACTGAACAATATTCAGGACTCATCTTCCCATCTGATTGAATGCACCACAGTTGTCACCAGCTTCATCAATGCCTGGCTGGTATGGACGGGCCGCTGCACAGGATTGGAAAAAGCTGCAGCAAGTCGTAAACTCAGTCATGGCTCTAGCCTCCGTAGCGTCCAAACTTGTTGGACCTTAGAAGAATGAGGGGGGAGGGGATCTTATTGAATATTGAAAGGGTGAGATAGAGTGGATGTGGCGAGGATGCTTCCTATAGTGGGAAAGTTTAGGACCAGAGGGCAGAACCTCAGAATGCAAGACATCCCTTTAAAATGGAGATGAGGAGGAATTTCCTTAGCCAGAGTGCAGTGAACCTGTAGGATTCATTGACACGGACGGCTGTGGAGACCAAGGCATTGGGAATATTCTCCTTGACCCCATTTTGGCCGAGACCCTTCACCTGTCCATTGGCAACCGAAACATGGCCTGCTTATTCCTTTCCTAGATGCTGCCTGACCAGCTGAGTTTCTCCAGCATGCTCTAGATTTCCAGCATCTGCAGAATCTCTTATGTCTGTAATAAAGCCAAGCCACTGAATTCATTACCTGGCACGCTCCAGTTCAAACTACCTTAACTGCCTCTGCTCGTACGCCCTTCGAGAGAACCGTGTTGGAAAGGATTGGGAAGCTGGAACATTGAATCTCTCAGGTTTAGCAACAGTTTATGTTAACAGGCTCTATTTTACAGGTTAACTTCAATCCATTATCCAAACCTTACTTTAAAGTGCCAAAGACTTTGAGTACAAAGTATGAAAGCTGATCTCGTAATTCCTTGGCAGCAATCTCACTCTCTGTGAAAGTTAGTGGGTAGTGTCAGAGGAACATTTTAACCATGATTGGAAACACTGCTTTGATGCTGTCAAAGTCACAACTATCAGTGAAGGTTTTAATGTTTGTCCATCACTCAGGAAAGAAAACCTGCATTCACATACCATCTTTCATAATCCCGGGATATTCCATAATTCTCTTACAGCCAGTGTGGTAACGTACAGTACTGTGTAAAAGTCTTAGGCACATATGTATAGCTGGGGTGCCTATGACCTTTGCACAGAACTGTAATAATTTTCTGTATCGCTCTGTACTGTTGCCGCAAAAAAAAACAAATTTCATGACGTGTGAGTGATGATAAACCTGATTCTGATCTGGGTCTCTATTGTGGACTGAGAGTGGGAAGGGGGCAGGGAGAGGGGAATCATGGTTGGGAAAAGGGGAAGGGAGAGGGTAGGGAGCAGGAAGCACCAGAGAGACACAGCTGATTCATTTTCTCTCTCAACCCGATTCTCATAACCTTTGACAGCCTTATTAATTAAGTACCCATCAACCTCTGCTTTAAATATACCCATCTGTACCAATGAATTGCACAGATTCACCACCCTCAGCTACATAAATTCCTCCTCATCTCTGTTCTAAAGGGACGTCCTTCTATTCTGAGGCTGTGGCCCATGGGCCTAGAGTCCCCCACTCTTCGAAACATCCTCTCCTCTCGTTCACCTATCTGGGCCTTTCGGGGGAAAAGGGAAGATAAAGAGAGAAAGAGAATCCCTGGAACACTTGGTGGGGCGGTAACTGAGTAGCAGCTGGCAGTGAGAATCTTCGTGATATATGTGACATTTTGACAGGTTCCAAGAAGGCACTGCCTGAAAATGCTGGCAATGATTAGCTGCATGTTCAAGTCTCCCATTTGGCAGAGACTTGACAGTGAAGCCCGAAATGCCGGTCATCAATTGCACTGTGTTCTCGTGCTTGGGCTGTGACTGAGACGTGTCTTCCACATGCAGTTAGGGTGTCAGCTTGCAGGTTCATTTAAAGTGTATTCGGGGAGTCGAGGAGTTGGGGTGGTGACGGTGGGGGTGGGGGTGGTGATAAAACGTGTGCGTTGAGAATGTGCCAATGAAGTGTTGCTGTTCTCCAAAGACACCTAGAATATAAACATCAGGAAGTAAAGGAGCGGCTACATTAGTGGAAAGACAGCAGCTGAACTTGAGGAACAGAGGCCAGTGATTCAAGATTCAAGTTAACATAGAACATAGAACAGTGCAGCACATTACAGGCCCTTCAGCCCACAATATTGTGCCGACCCTCAAACGCTGCCTCCCATATAACCCCCCCCCCACCTTAAATTCTTCCATATACCTGTCTAGTAGTCTCTTAAACTTCACTAGTGTATCTGCCTCCACCACTGACTCAGGCAGTGTATTCCACACACCAACCACTCTCTGAGTAAAAAAAACCTTCCTCTAATATCCCCCTTGAACTTCCCACCCTTACCTTAAAGCCATGTCCTCTTGTACTGAGCAGTGGTGCCCTGGGGAAGAGGTGCTGGCTGTCCACTCTATCTATTCCTCTTAATATCTTGTACACCTCTATCATGTCTACTCTCATCCTCCTTCTCTCCAAAGAGTAAAGCCCTAGCTCCCTTAATCTCTGATCATAATGCATACTCTCTAAACCAGGCAGCATCCTGGTAAATCTCCTCTGTACCCTTTCCAATGCTTCCACATCCTTCCTATAGTGAGGCGACCAGAACTGGACACAGTACTCCGTGTGGCCTAACCAGAGTTTTATAGAGCTGCATCATTACCTCGCGACTCTTAAACTCTATCCCTCGACTTATGAAAGCTAACACCCCAAAAGCTTTCTTAACTACCCTATCTACCTGTGAGGCCACTTCCAGGGATCTGTGGACATGTACCCCCAGATCCCTCTGCTCCTCCACACTACCAAGTATCCTGCCATTTACTTTGTACTCTGCCTTGGAGTTTGTCCTTCCAAAGTGTACCACCTCACACTTCTTGGGGTTGAACTCCATCTGCCACTTCTCAGCCCACTTCTGCACCCTATCAATATCTCTCTGCAATCTTCGACAATCCTCTACACTATCCACAGCACCCCCTCCACCACGACCCTCTGCCTTCTGCAGGCAAGCCAATTCTGAATCCACCTGGCCAAACTTCCCAGGATCCCATGCCACTAACTCTCATAACAACCCGGCTATACCTCTTCCCACCCCGCCACATGCAAAAGTGCCATTCCTTATTCCCAGTTCCTCCGTCTCCGCCGCATCTGCTCCCAGGACGAGGCTTTCCGTTCCAGGACATCTCAAATGTCCTCTTTCTTTAAGGATCGTGGTTTCCCTTCTGCCATCATCAATGATGCCCTCACCTGCATCTCCTCCATTTCCCGCACTTCGGCCCTCACCCCATCCTCCCACCACCACAACAGGGACAGAGTTCCCCTTGTCCTTACCTACCACCCCACCAGCCTCCGGATCCAGCACATTATCCTCCGCAACTTCCGCCACCTTCAACAGGACCCCACCACTAAGCACATCTTTCCCTCTCCACCCCTCTTCGCTTTCCACGGGGATCGGACCCTCCGCGACTCCGTTATCCACACGTTCATCCCCACTGATCTCCCACCCGGCACTTATCCCTGTGAGCGCAAGTGCTACACCTGTCCCTACACCTCCTCTCTTGCCACCATTCAGGGCCCCAAACAGTCCTTCCAGGTGAGTCAACACCTCAGTTGTGAGTCTGTTGGGGTCATCTATTGCATCCGGTGCTCCCTGTGCGGCCTCCTCTACATCGGTGAAACCCGACGCAGATTGGGGGACCGCTTTGTCGAGCACCTCCACTCCGTCTGCCACAACAGGCAGGATCTCCTGGTTGCCACCCATTTCAACTCTGCTTCCCATTCCCATTCGGATATGTCCATACATGGCCTCCTCCTCTACTGCCATGATGAGGCTAAACTCAGGTTGGAGGAGCAACACCTCATATACCGTCTAGGTAGTCTCCAGCCCCTTGGTATGAACGTGGAATTCTCCGACTTCCGGTAATTCCCTCCCCCTCCCTTCCCCTATCCCTATGTCACTCTGCCCACTCCCCCAGCTGCCTATCACCTCCCTCATGGTTCTGCCTCCTTCTACTACCCATTGTGTTTTCCCCTATTCCTTCTTCACCTTCCCTGCCTATCACCTCCCTGCTTCCCCTCCCCTACCCCTTTATCTATCCCCTTACTGGTTTTTCACCTGGAACCTGCCAGCCATCTCCTTCCCACCCACCCCCCACCTTCTTTATAGGGCCTCTGCCCTTTCCCTCTTCAGTCCTGACGAAGGGTTCCGGCCAGAAACGTTGACTGATCGTTTCCACGGATGCTGCCCGACCTGCTGAGTTCCTCCAGCGTGTTGTGAGTGTTGCTTTGACCCCAGCATCTGCAGAGAATTTTGTGTCTACCTATACACAAATGAAGGCTCTTACTCAATTTGACTTCTTAACTGTATGCTTACTTTCATCGACAGGTGCCAAGGACACCCCAGTCTCATTGAAGCTCCTTCTTTTCAAATATTTACTGCTAAAATATTGATCGCCCTTCTCCTTACTGCTGTCGGAGTAGATCACCTCACGTTAGACTGCACAGTCTCCACTCCCTCGACCTGTCTAAATCAACCTAGAGCTCCTTGCGCTCTCTCTGCATCCCACCAGCTTTGTGTTATCCTTGTGTTAGTCGGTGTGCTCCACCGGGGGGCAGTGACGCATGGCGTCCATGCTGGGTTTGGTGTTGTCCCCCACCCCCCAGTATTCGCTTGGCCGGAAGAAAAGCCCTGTTATGGTCTACTGCAGGCTCCTGAACCAGTGTGGATAACTTCTCTCACCTCAACAGTCAGCTGATTCCACAACACATGGATTCACTTTCAAGGTCTCTATGACTCTGAGTATTATTTGGTTGCTTGGTTATTTGTTTGTCTGTTTATTTATTTTTTATATTATTTATTTAGTATTATTTTGTGTCTACTTTTGCACTTTGGTTGTTTCAGTCCTTGTGCGTAGTTTTTCATTGATTCTATTGTATTTCTTTGTTCTACTGCGAATGCCTGCAAGAAAGTGACTCTCAAAGTGACATATATGCACTTTGATAATAAAATTACTTTGAACTTTGTAGATTTCTTTGTCACAGGTACAGTGAAATGCATTGTTTGCATTAACTCAAAGCAGCGAGGTTTGTGCTGGGCAGCCCGCAAATGCCACCATGGTCCTTGCGCCAGAGTAGGATGCCCACAAGTCGCTAACCCTAAACATACATCTTTAGTGTGTGTGGGGAGTGGAAACTGGAGCACCCGGAGGAAACCCATGCAAATGCCTTACAGACAGCGGTGGTAATGAAGCCCCGATCGGGGATGGCTAGTGGGTTAGAGTGATGTACCAACTGCTACTCTACCGTGCCGTGCACCCTGATGTACCCCACTAGTCACTGCCTGCCACTTGGAAAAACACCCATTTGTTCCTGCTTTTGTTCTCTATCAGACAACCAGTTCTTTGTCCATAACACCACCTTGGCCCCAGTCTCTGGTGCATTAATCTTTCAGGCTAATCTGTTACATAGAGTCTTACTGAAATCTTTCTGAAAGTCCAAGTACCCCACAGCCACTGTAATCGTGCTGGTTACATCCTCAAATAATTCCAAGACATTTATCAAGCATGATTTCCCTTTCATGAATCCTGTCACTTACCTTAATGTGCTCCCCTGTTCTTTTTATAATGGAGTCCAGCATTTTCCCCACCACTGATGTTGACCTAGTACATAATTCTCTGTTTTATCTCTTACTCTCTTTTTTTTAAATTTTGGGGTTATGTTACCAACCCACTGGTCCAATGGAATTGTTCAAAATCTAAGTGATTTTGTGAAATTACATCTATCCACTATTTTTAAGATCATTTCCTTATGTTCTCTAAAAGGCAGACTATCTGGCCCTGAGGTCTTATTAGTTTATAATTCCATAAGACATCGGAGCAGAATTTGGCCATTTGGCCCATCGAGTCTGCTCCACTATTCCATCATGGTGGATATATTATCCTTCTCAAACCCCATTCTCCTTCCTTCTCCCCATCACCTTTGATGCCCTCGCTAATAAGAACACATCAACCTCTGCTTTAAATACTCCCAATGATTTGGACTCCACAGCCGTCTGTGGCAATGAATTCCACAGGTTCACACCCTTTGGCTAAAGAAATTCCTCCTCATCAAAGTTTCAAAGTACATTTTAATATCAGAGTACGTGTACAGTATACAAGCTGAACTTCATCCTCTTCACAGACATCCATGAAACAAAGGAATCCCGTCGAACAATAGAAATACCCCTCCCCCTTCCTTCACATAAACAGCAGCGATAGCATCGACCCCGTTCCCTCCACCCCTGCCAGCACCGGCAGAAACACCAGCAGAAGCACTGCCCTCTCCCCGCACCCCCCCACCCATCATGTGAGCACCAGCAGAAACACCAGCAGAAGCACTGCCCCCTCCCCGCACCCCCCCACCCACCATGCCAGCACCAGCAGAAACACCAAAGGGTGCATTGACCCAGAGTCCATCAGACTACAGATCTCCAGTACTTTAGTATCTCAGGCAGGCTGTCTCTCTTCAGTGAGAGAGAGAGAGAGGTCACTCCCGCAACGAGAGTGGAGACCAGCAACTCATTCTTCTAACGTTATAATCTTCCACATCGTTTCTCCAAGCCCCCCTACCCATCTCGAGGAACCCGCAGGCTCTCTCTCCACCGAAAGAGAGGGGAGGGGGATCGCTCGAGTACAAGGGCCTTCCTCCAACAGCAGCTGTCCATTAGCAAGCTGTCTCAACATTTCAGTCTTCCACTATGCTTCCGTTGGCAAAATCAGCAAATCAGCGAGGGCCCGACTTCCGATCTCCCAGGCCTGAGGGCGCGCAACCTCCAGGCCCTTCCTGGAGATAGCAAAGCGCTAGGCTGCCAAGTCAGTCCGAAAACCCATTGCTTGCAAAGAACCACAGTTTGAATTGTAGATCACGGACTCCAATAGAACCACAACACCTTGAAAAGAAAAGAAAGACAGAAGAGAAATGAGCTGTGTTGTGGACAGGCTGGAAGAAGTCGCCTGGGTCTACAAAGTCCGCTGCCGCCATCTTTCCTTGCTCCTCCTTGTTCTAAAGGGACATCCCTCTATTCTGAGCTGTGCCCTCTGGTCCTAGACTCCCCCGGCATAGGAAACCTCCCGTTTCCCTAACACCACTCTCTCTGAATACTAATTTTCATTTATTTCACTCTCTCATTAGACCAAGGGTTCCCTACCTTTTTCATGCCATGGACCCTACCATTAACGAGAGGTCCGTGAACCCCAGGTTGGGAACCCCTGCTAGACTCTGTGTTCTTCAACGTAAATGAGAAGTTACGTGCATCCTCCTTTGTGAAGACAGATCCAAAGTACGAATTTAATTGGTCTACCATTTCTTTTATTCCTTAGCTCTGGTTCCTCCACTTCTGACTGTAAGGCACCTCTATTTGTTTCTTTTTATGTTTCTATTCAAATGTCAAATGAAGATTTAACAGTCAGTTTTTATGTTCTCTGCAAGTTTACTCTCATACTCGATTAACCCTTTCCAATCCCTTGTCTTCCTTTGCTGAATTCTGAACTGCTCCCAATCTCCAAGCTTGTTATTTCTTTCTGGTCTTTTTACATGCCCCCGTTTGTATTTTTCCAATTCCATGGTGAAGCCACTTTTCCTGTTTCATTTTTGTAGCAGACAGAAATAAAAAATTCATAAATGCACTCATTAAATACGGTATTGCCTATTCTCTGTCCTCCCTAATGTTCCCTGATCTATTGCAGTCAACCTTTGCCTCATACCTTTATAACTTCTTTTGTGTAGAATCACGAGCCTAGTTTCAGAATCAGCTCTCTCACTCTGTATCTTACTGAAGCATTCTGTTGTGTCGGGGTTGCTCATGGGCGTGTTGTGTTGGTGCCAGAATGTATGATGACTCTTGCAGGCTGCCCCGAGCACATCCTCAGATTGTGTCGGTTGTTAACACAAACGACGCATTTCCCTGTCTGTTTCGAAGTACACGTGACTAATAAATCGAATCGAATCTAATCTTCCCCAGAGGACCACTCACAGGACTGATTATTAATCCTTCCTCATTCCACAGTATTCAGTTTGGGAGGGCTTGGTTGGTGCCTCAGCGCATGGGTCCAGAAACTGTCACAAATCAGTCCAGATATTCCTCCTCTTTTGGATTATTGATAACTTGGTTTGCACCAGCTATATGTAGATTAAAGTTATCCAGAATCAAAGTTCCAATGTTACCGCATGGATCTCTTATTTTCTGTTCAGTGCCCTTTCCCTCATCACCTCTTTCTATTCCGTAGCACCGCCCATAGAGATTCCTGAAGCAAGCTCTTCCCGTACTATTGTATCGATTATCTCAACACTACTCTGTCTCCTTTCCCTTTTTATCTGCCCTTCCCGAATATTGCGTCACCCCCTCTGGTCGCCCTGCAGTCACGTCTCCTTATTTGCAAAGATACCATATCCACTCACACATATCATTTTCACAAGTAAGTTATCTACCTATTTTTGAATACTTCTCACGTTGAGACACAGTATCTTCAGGTTTGCTCCTTTACCAGTATTAGTCTTCTATCAGAATCAGAATCCAGCGTCAATTGTGAAGCTTGATGTCATGCACGAGCAGTACATTGCAATACATAATAAAAATTGTAAATTACAGTAGGTATATACATATATTTTTTAAAGTTCAATAGGTAGTGCAAAAACAGGGGAAAAAAAGTAGTGAGGTAGTGTTCATGGGTTCAGTGTCCGTTCATAAATCTGATGGCGGAGGGAATGAAGTTGAGTGTGTGCCTTCAAGCTCCTGTACCTCCTCCCTGATGGTAACAATGAGAAGGGGGCATGTCCTGGGTGATGGGGTTCTGAATGATGGATGCTGCCTTTTTGAAGCATCACTCCTTGAAGATGTCCTGGATACTGGGGAGGCAAGAGCCCGTGTTGGAGCTGACTGAATTCACAACTCTCTGTAGCTTATTTCCATCCTGCGCAGTGACGCCCCCCCCGCCCCATACCAGACGGTGATGCATCGATTCATTATTTTGCACGATGGCCTAGCTTGCTCCGATCTTCCACCCCTGCTCTTCAGTTTCCTAAACACAAGAGATTCTGGAGATGATGGAAACCCAGAGTAACACGTACGTACAAAATGCCGGAGGAACTCAGCAGGCCTGACAGCATCTATGGAAAGGAATAAACAGTCAACGTTTCGGGACGAGACCCTTCATCAGGATGAAGTGTCTCGGCCTGAAACGTCAACTTTCCGTCGGTGTTGCCTGAGTTCCTCCAACATTTTGTGTGTGTTTCTCTTCAGTTCCCTGTCCTTTTCCTTCTATCCCCGTTTCCTCCCCTTCAGTCTCTCGTACTCAGTCTGTCTGATATGTTTCGATGATAACACCTCATAAACGTGAGCAGATAGGCCCATTCTGTTTAACCTTCTGCATGAGATAACCCTCTCGTCCCAGCACTGAATCTTATCTGCACGTTCTGCAAAGCAAGTACTTCCTCCCTCAAAGAGGATTTTAAAAATTATGCTGTCATCCAGATATGGTCTTATCAAAGTCACATATTGTTACAGCAGAGTTCTTTCATATCTCATTCCCCCTTGCAGTAAATGCTAACAGCTTCATTTACCCTCTTGATTCATTGCTTGACCTGCTTGCTGATATTTGTTTCGTGGTACATGTAAATTACACTGCATACAGTACTGTGCAAAGAAAGACTTAGGCCCATGTACTATGTAGCTAGGGTGCCCAAGGCCTTTGCACAGTACTGTGTTTGTCAACGTGGAGCAGAGCGCGAGTTGTAAGCCTGGCGGGAGCAAAGGATGTTGGGATGGCGAGGACAGAGCACCGCGGGAGGGGTGTGGGACAGGTGGCAGAGGCGGAATGCAGGGGAGGGGGTGGTGTGGGTGCAGACACACCCAGCCCTGAGACACCAGGTAAGGTCACTTGATTCCAAACAATTGGTTTATTGATCATTACTTGTTTCATACACCTGTTAGGGTGCATTCTCCAGATACCTTATAAGGTTACCGTAGCCTTCAGCCAGGAGCAGATGTCATCAGGTGGTTCCCAAACTTCACCGAGTGTTTCGACCCTTAACCACGACACTCTCCAGTTGGAGGGCCGGCAGTGGTGGCCAAATCACTGCCCATCTGCTCCTTACTTCCAGTTTCCCTCCTCTCACCTACTCCAAATCCAACAAGAGGCTCGTTCTTCCTCTTCCCCCATCCTACGAGCTGCTTTTTTTTTTTGCTCCTTTCGTCCAGGCCCAGATCTGACAGCAACAGCCATGCTGATTTGGCTGGGAAACCTCTGCAGCCGATCTCCACAGGGAACAACCATGCCTGCCATCCCTTGTCTTTCTGGTGCTTCCTACTCCCTCTCCTCTCCCTTCCCCTTTTCCCAACCATGATTCCCCTCTCCCTGCCCCCTTCCCACTCTCAGTCCACAATAGAGACTCATATCAGAACCAGGTTTATCATCACTCACAGACGTCATGAAATTTGATTTTTTTTTGTGCTGCAGCAGTACAGCGCAATACACAAAATTACTACAGTACTGTGTAAAGGTCATAGGCACCCTAGCTATATATATGTGCCTATGCAACACAGAGCGTCATAGGAAGTCATTCCTGCCTGTGGCCATCAAACTTTACAACTCCTCCCTTGGAGGGTCAGACACCCTGAGCCAATAGGCTGGTCCTGGACTTATTTCATAATTTACTGGCACGATTTACATATTACTATTTAACTATTTATGGTTCTATTACTATTTATTATTTATGGTGCAACTGTAACGAAAACCAATTTCCCCCGGGATCAATAAAGTATGACTATGACTAAGACTTTTGCACAGTACTGTATGTCACCTTCTTGTAGGCATTCACAGTAAATTCAAAGAAATAAAGATGATAATAATAAATAAACAATAAATATCGAGAACATGAGATGAAGAGTCATTGAGAAAGAGTCCATAGGTTGTGGGAACTGTTCAGCGTTGAGGTGAGTGAAGTTATCCCCTCTGTTCAAGAGCAGGATGGTTGAGGCTCTGTAAGGATGGTTGAGATGTGTGCTCTCCTCATGACTTGTTTTCTCAACTGTCTTTGTATTATCAGCCAACTTTGATAAAATTCGTACAGTCCCTTCATGGTTTCCGGCCCGCCTCAGTACATGGTCTATATGCTTCATGAGCCTGTCTAAGAGCCTCCTAAAAGCAATGACGAGCTTTGGCTGATGTTCAGCCACTGTAATTAAATCTGCTCGGTTGTTTCCTGAGATGTTACTCTTGACAGTTCCTGTGTAAGTAGACCAAAACCCCATGAGATGGAATACAGAGGAATTTTATTTGGTGAGATGCTCGTCTCAAAGCACCTTGTTGTTCCAATTCAAATCAGCGACTGTTGCTAAGAAATCGAATAACCGGACGGAATACAGTATGCTGATGCATCTGATGTTTTAAATCATGTACTTTGTCTAAACCCGAATTGCTTGCTTTACAGTATACCTGGAACGCAGAGGCTGAGGCCCTTCTGATTCCTGTCATGTACTGAATGGGGCCGATACCAAACCAGGGCATCACAAGAAGTGCTGCGTTCGCAGAGCGCTCAGCATTGTCACGGACCCCTCCCAACTGTCCCACAATCTCTGTGACCTCCCCCATCAGGCACAAGGTACCCCAGTGCAGGACAAGGTCTGTGAGGCTGGGTAACAAGCTTCTTGGCCCAGACTGTGAGACTTCTGAGCACCCAGCTTCCACGTTATTTATGACAGCGCTGTTAACACTGACACTGTTGTTGATCTATTAGTATTATTCTGTGTGCTGTGCGTGATATATTGTTCTGTGATTTGCACCTCAGTTCCTGCGGAACACTGTTTCATTTAGCTGTAGACACGTGCACGGATGAATAACAATAAACTCAAACTTGAATGATCTGACCGTCAATGTCAACTAACACACATCAAAGTTGCTGGTGAACACAGCAGGCCAGGCAGCATCTCTAGGAAGAGGTATAGTCGACGTTTCAGGCCGAGACCCTTCGTCAGGACTAACTGATGGAAGAGTTAGTAAGAGATTTGAAAGTGGGAGGGGGAGGGGGAGATCCAAAATGATAGGAGAAGACAGGAGGGGGAGGGATGGAGCCAAGAGCTGGACAGGTAATTGGAAAAGGGGATATGAGAGGATCATGGGACAGGAGGCCTAGGGAGAAAGAAAAGGGGGAGGGGGAACCAGAGGATGGGCAAGGGGTATAGTCAGAGGGACAGAGGGAGAAAAAGGAGAGAGAGAAAAAGAATGTGTGTATATAAATAAATAACGGGTGGGGTACGAGGGGGAGGTGGGGCATTAGCGGAAGTTAGAGAAATCAATGTTCATGCCATCAGGTTGAAGGCTACCCAGACGGAATATAAGGTGTTGTTCCTCCAACCTGAGTGTGGCTTCATCTTTACAGTAGAGGAGGCCGTGGATAGACATGTCAGAATGGGAATGGGACATGGAATTAAAATGTGTGGCCACTGGAAGATCCTGCCTTCTTTGGCGGACAGAGCGTAGGTGTTCAGCGAAACGATCTCCCAGCCTACATCGGGTCTCGCCAACATATAGAAGGCCACATCGGGAGCACCGGACGCCAACTATCCTTTTTAATTGAGAAACTCAGCTACAGACTACTGAATGCAGAGACTAATGGCCCAAGAAGGAAGTAAAAGCTTCTGTGTTAGTGGCACGATGGCGTAGCAGTGCAACGCCTTTCAGTGGCAGCAACCTGCGTTCAATTCTGCTGACCGTATCTGGCCGCGTGTACAGATCCAAAGATAATAAGGGTTAGTTGCGGTTGTGCTATGTTGGCGGAAGCATGGTGACACCTGAGGGTGCCTCCAGCACAGCTGCGTTGGCTGTTGACGCAAAAGGACGCATCTCACTGTGAGCTTTGGTGTTTGTATTACGAGTAAAGGTAATATCTAATCTGGTCGAACATGAAGATGAGACTATTTGTTCACTTAGTTATTGATCCTCCCTCACAAGATTTGAGCACCGAACCCATGCTACCTTTTGCAGAGTAACACCAAGGGAACATCACAGTGTAGTAAGGGCCACTTCCTGTTTGTTGTCGGGGATGGAAATTTGAAAGAGACCAAGTCCGCCCTGGTGTCTTGGTTAGTTAATAGTTATCTCTCCATCAAACATCACGAAAAATTAATTATCAGGTCATTATCACTTTGCTGGTATGAGAGCCGTTGCTGTGTTTTCTACATCACAACAGAATAAACACACTTAATGGGCAGTGGAGTGTTTTGGAATATCCCAGTGTGATTAAAGTTACTATAGAAATGTGAATCTATTTGTTCTTAATGAAAGGACCGCTGATAAGAAATAAAAGCTCAAATGGATTCTGGTTTCTCAGCATGAGAAACATTTGAGTGGCCAACTTTGAAAGATTTCTCCAAGTGTGGACTGTCATTTGGCTCCAGTTATACAGACTAGTGACCGGGGCATAAAAAGATCATGAAGCCTCACCCTCTGTTGAAATGTCACCAGATGTTTGCTAATTCCTTCAGCACCCATCTGACCTCCTACGAGAGAGAAGACAAACAAATCAATTTTCTATCCAATATTAATATAATCAAATCTAAATCAGAAAACCATGTTGGCTGTCCATGTACTTTACACTCAGAAGCCACTGTATTAGGTGCCTGCTGTACCTGATAAAGTGGTCACTGAGTGTATGTTCATGGTCTGCTGCTGTAGCCCGTCCACTTCTAGGTTTGAAGTACTGTGCATTCAGAGATGCTTGTCTGCACACTACTGTTGTAATGTGTGGTTATTTGAGTTACTGTTGCCTTCCTGTCAGCTTTATTCACTCTGATCATTCTCCTCTGACCTGTCCCATAACAAAGAGTTTTCACCCACAGAACTGCTGCTCACTGGATGTTTTTTTTTAATTTTTGCACCATTCTCTGTAAACTTTAGAGACTGTTGTGCATGAAAATCCCAGGAGGTCAGCAGTTTCAGAGATACTCAAACCACCCCATCTGGCACCAGCAGTTATTCCATGGGTCAAAGTCACCTAGAACCCATGTCTTCCCCATTCTGATGTTTGAACTGAACCTCTTGACCATGTCTACATGCTTTTATACATTGAGTTGCTGTGCCACATGATTGGGTGTTTGCATTAACGAGCAGGCGTACTTAATAAAGTGGCCACTGAATGTAGATTTGCGTTTGAACTAAATCTATCTCCTCGGTTCCCGTGGATCTCTCCACTCCACTGTTGTGTCCTGATTCCTTCCCTCACCTTGGTCTCTGCCAACCCGTAGATGACTCTGGGTCGTTTGTTATTGCAGGTGAACAGATCAGAGTTCACTGCAGCGAGAGAAGTTCCAACTCTTGCACCCCACAATATTCAGAGAGCAGTGAAAGATATGGTCAGTGCTTCTGTCACCTCCTCTCACACTTCCCTCAGAACCTAAAGCATTCCATTTTGTCCTGATAACTAATTGCACTGTTGATAGCTTCATGCAGTCAATTTTTAGTACATCCAGTACCTCACCTATTTCCTTTTGGGGTACAAACACACATGTCTTTGATGAAGGCAGATGTAACACTTCATTTAGTATCTTAATGGAGTGGTGTCGTTGTGAGCTGTTAATGTAACACTTTACAGAACCGACTGTAAGATCAGGGTTCGATCCCCGCCACTGTCTGGAAGGAGTTTGCAGGCTCTACCCCTGACCTCCGAGTGCCCTGGTTCCCCCCACCCCATTTCCAGAGACCTGCAGGTTAGGGTTAGTGAGCCGTGGGCATGAGGTGCTGGCGCTGGATAAGTGGTGACTCCTGAGGGCTGCCCAAGATAATCCTCGCTGATTTGATTTGATTTCACGCAAAACAGCGTATTTCACTGTATGCTTCGGTGTAATCTTTAACAGTGACTTCAGCGACCACAGACAATGTCCCCTTTTAGTTCATGATGGGCCCGAGTCTGTGTGCTTCTCTTTTGCTGCTTATGTGCCCTTTTTTCTCGTTTTTGAATTCCCATGATGCTGAGAGCTAATTTTTCCTAAAGTGCCCTTTTTCTTGTCTTTCAGTAATGCCCCCTTCTCATTGGCTGCTGCGTTGGCAAGAGCGACGACCAATGAAATCCTTCAGAGTGACCTTTCTGTCCTCCATTATGTACCGAGTCTCCTGGATGACGCAGACAGTATAACACGTAAGTAACATAAAGACCCAGAGAGGAGAGATGGAGGGGAATAGAACTCCCCTCTGCAATCCTTTGAAAAGCCTTGGGGTGTTTTACCGGACCAATATTTGTCAGTAAAAATAAATTCCACTTTGCTGATTGCCGAGAGCTTGCTGTGTGTAATCAGCCAGACATTTTTTCTGTATCTGTGATTGCACTTCAGGGGTACATGATTGTGTAATATTTTGGGATGACTAGTAAAAACAAAAGGCTTTAGAGAATTGCAGGCTCATCTTCATTACAAGTATTACTGCTGAATGATTGAGAGAGAGGAATCCAAGAGAAGACATTCTATCTTGAGAAATAATCAGAATCAGGTTGATTATCATCGGCATACATCATAGAAGCTGTTGTTTTGCGGCAGACATAAATATTACTGTAAGTTAACAAAATAAATAAATAGTGCAAAAGGCAAATAACGTGGTTCATTGGTTCATGGACTATTCAGAAATCTGATGGCGGAGGGGAAGAAGCTGTTCCTAAATCATTGGGTGTGGGTCTTCAGGCCCCTGTACTTCCTCCCTGATGGTAGTAATGAGAACAAGGCATGTCTCAGATGGTGAGGGTCCTTATTGATGGATGCTCACCACCCCCTCCCCAACACACACACACACACACACACAGTCACACACACACAAACACACTCTCACACAGACACACACACACACACACAAACACACTCACACACACACACTCACTCACACACACACACACACACACACTCACTCACACACACACGCTCACTCACACACAAACATATACACACACACACTCACTCACACACACACACACACTCACTCACACACACAAACACACTCACACTCACACACACACGCTCACTCACACACACAAACACATACACATGCTCACTCTCACACACACACACACACACACTCTCACACACACACATGCTCACTCCCACACACACAAACACGCTCATGCTCACTCTCACACACACACACACACACAGTCACTCACATACACACATTCACACACACACACTCACGCTTACTCATTCACACACACAGCCACACTCACACACAATAGTGATGAAAATTAAACTGGTTGAGTTCATTTTCCTGTGAATGCCTGTAAGAAGATGAATCTCAGGGGAGGATATAGTGACATCTATGTTCTTTGATAATAAATTTACTTTGAACTTTCGCTTCTTTGCCCAAAGTTTTGATACCAATTCCACTGACTCTGGGTAAATTTGAAATTAAATGTGGGCCAGTGCCATCTCTGACTACATTATGTTTTATCGGAAACAAGACCTTGCTGGTTGTGGCAGTAATGGAAGGAAATGTAGATTGATTGCAGTTTTGACAGCAGCATGCAAGGAGTACATTAAAATAAGAACAAAAAGGAAAGTACATTGAATTCTGGTTAATTGGGACACATCAGGACCAGTACATTTTGGCCCAATTAATCTGCTGCCCCAGTTAGTCAAAGTTTCATGGAAATAGTTTAAGAAAGACAAACTGCTGTTTAACTGAATAACAAATGATGCGTTTAAATGAAATACAGAACCAATGAGAGCACTACCAATAGTACTACAGTACTATAAAACTGTCTATTAGATCCTAATTGTTATCAACAGAGAAATTTAGTGTTTACGCTGCCACGTTCTTCTGATGGTCTGTAAATGAACAAATTCAACATGGCCACCTAGTGCAGATAATGGACAGTTCTCATTGCCTTCCTGCATAAAGTAGTGTCAAAAATCACTGCTCTTTAATTCAGTGTCGGTCGGCCTAAAATCTTTGTAGTTCCTAACTTGCTGAAATAGTGAAATCATTTCATTTTCACTCTCGGCCTTTTCTGACATTTCCAAGTCTGAATGCTTGAAACTGCAGTGAGCAAAACAGTTCAGAATGGTCTCGCTGCTTATTGCCCACCAACTCTCGGTGACAAAAGTCACTGCTTTCTGAACACAAGCACACACAACTGACACTGTTTAAAAACTGTTGGCTCTAAGTACGGTTCGTCTAGTGATCTGAAGGTCGCTAGTTCGAGCCTCAGCTGTGGCAGCATGTTTGTGTCCTTGAGCAAGGCACTTAATCTGTGCGAGGAGTGGCGCCCCACACAGACTTCCAATCTGCGCTTTGTAAGGCATGAAAATGCCCGACACAATGTCTGAGTCGATGTTCCCTCCCTCCGTTCCTAAGTACCGCGTTAAAGCGACTAATGCTAGTTAGAAATTGTTCAACAATGGCCTCCTGTCCCAATTAAGCAGCATAGTGTCCCAAATAAATGAAGGGAATCCCAGCGACTGGTTTTTAATCTTTTAAGAGTTGTCCCAGGTAAGTGGCTGCCCAATTATCAAATGGCCCAATTAATCAGAATCCGTTGTATTTTAGTTTACCACCTTTCATGTGCCCTTGATTATTCAAAGTCTCTTATTGCAATTACTTAACTTTGATATTCAGCAGCCACAGATCAATATGTTCTGGTCAAACTTGGCAGCCTCTCTGTGAATAGCAAAATCTCACAAACAACAGTGTTATTCACTGTAAATCAACACTAACAAAAGTGTATAAGGTTTCCTTAAACACTGCTGTGTTTGATCTAGCAAAAGTTTCTAATTCTTTCAATCAAGAGGGACTATGGAGTATCCTCTTTCAATATCAGAAACTCCTTTCAGTTCTGTGTCTGCTACACACCACACACAAGAGCATAAGACATAGGAACAGAATCAAGCCGTCCATCCCACCGAGTCTGCTCCACTGATTTATTTTCCTTCTCAACCACATTCTCCAACCTTCTCCCTGTAACCTTTGATGCCCTGGCAAATCAAGATCCATCAACCTCCACTTTAAATATACTTAATGACTTGGTGTCCACAGCTATTTGTGACAATGAATTCCACAGATTCACCACCCTTTGGCTAAAGAAATTCCTCCTCAATTCCGTTCTAAAGGGACATCCTTGTATTCTGAGGCTGTGCCGTCTGGTCCTACACATTCCCCGCTATAAGAAACCTCCTCTTCATTTCTACCCTGTCAAAGTATTTCAATATTCAATAGATTTCAATGACAATGGCTATATTTCATTAGGACTTGAGGAGATTTGGTATGTCACCAGACACTCACAAATTTCTACAGATGTACTGTGGAGAGCTTTCTAACTGATTGCATCACCATCTGGTATGGAGGGACAACTGCACAGGATCGAATTAAGCTGCAGGAAGTTGTAAACTCAGTCAGCTCCATCATGGGCACTAGTCTCCCCAGCAGCCAGGACACCTTCAAGGACAAAAAAGAGCCATCCATCATCAAGGAACCTTAATGAGGACATGCCCTCTTCTCATTGCCAGACATCCCACCCTGCAAAAACTCATTTCAGGGGGGTATCACCACCATTTCAGGGAGGTTAGCACCCCTACCCTCCCGCAACACCATATTCCCCCCCCCCGCCCGTCGACCTCCAAGGGTGTATGTAATACTTTGTTTAGTGATTTTGTCTAATCTGTAAACCAAGTTGGGTATATGCAACAAATGTGACATTAAAATATGTGCTTATATTATATAATATTATCATGTTTATTCTATTACAACTTTAAGCAAGTCTACGGGGAGTTTGGCCTCATCACGTAGGACATCAATAGCGTAGCTCCTTAGCAGCTAGCCAGCTGGGTTAAATAACGTTAGCTATGCTGTAATGACACCTGTTAAACTCACCTCAACATGTCTTTTACATTTTAACCCACCATGGGCAATAGAAAAGTCGCTGTTGCAAACAGTGCAGCGAGCAACACTGTCATTATTTTTGAGGTCGACTGTAAAGCCCACCCACAGAGAAAACGGATAAGTCTACTTAGCAGGGGTCCTCACCTTTTTTGCACCGCAGACCGGTTTAATATTGACAATATTCTTGCGGACCGGCCGACCGGAGGGCGGGGGAGTGTTAATCACGACCGGAGTATAGGTGATAAGTCAATAGCATCATAACATTTTAAGTAACGTTTTGATATTAAACACACAGCACATATTTTCCCCATATGAACATATAAAATCATTGCAACACACCAATATCGCTGAGTCAGTGCGAGTCCTGGGCTTGTTTTCCTGCAACAAGACAGTCCTCTCGAGGGGTGATGGGAGACAGTGATACTCGAAGGGGGTTCCTTATGTCCAGTCTATTCGGCAATTTAGTTTTCA
The DNA here is from genome assembly GCF_963921235.1 of Mobula hypostoma. NCBI lineage: Eukaryota > Metazoa > Chordata > Chondrichthyes > Myliobatiformes > Myliobatidae > Mobula > Mobula hypostoma. The sequence continues at coordinate 8,494,742 of NC_086119.1, forward strand.
TTGCATTCATTGCAGAAAACTCCGCTTCTCAGCGACATGATGTTGGAAATGGAAGCAACGTTTTCAGTGCTTCCGTGGTTATCTCAGAATATTTAGCCTTGACTTTGATCCAGAATGCCAGCAGAGATGTTATGTCAAACAAACTTTTCAGCCCGCCATCATTTACAAGCTCGAGGAGTCGATCTTCTTCCCGCGCTGACATGGATGACGCGCGCGTAATGATCTTGCGTGCGTTGAAGTTCAACAGTGCGTGACGGGGAATGAGGAAAGGTGCAAATGACTCATATCGTTTCATATCACCAAATCATATCGTTTCCTCACAGCCCGGTGGTTGGGGACCACTCTTAGCACAAAGAGAGACCAATCAAGATGCTCGTTCTGCCTCTCAAAAAAAATCTATTTCTGGGATATTGTATATAATTTCCGGGTGTCAGGGAGCCACTATCGATATGCGGGAGACTCCTGGATCTGGTGGGATGTCTGCATTGCTACCATCAGGGAGGAGGTAGAAGCTGCAGAAGATTGTAATTCCAGTCAGCTCCATCTTGGGTACTAGCCTACAAAGTACCCAGGACATCTTTAGGAAGCAGTGTCTCAGAAAGGCAGTGTCCATTATTAAGGACCTCCAGCACCCAGGGCATGTGCTTTTCTCACCATTACCATCAGGTAGGAGGTACAGAAGCCTGAAGTCAGACACTCGGCGATTCAGGAACAGCTTCTTCCCCACTGCCAGCTGATTCCTAAATGGACATTGAATCTTTGGACACTACCTCACTTTTTTTTAATATACAGTATTTCAGTTTTTGCACATTTTAAAAAATCTATTCAATATATGTAATTGATTTACGTCGACTGTACCTATTCCTAGAGATGCTGCCTGGTCTGCTGCGTTCACCAGCAAATTTGATGTGTGTTGCTTGAATTTCCAGCATCTGCAGAATTCCTCGTGTTTAAATTGATTTACTTGTTTATTTTGTTATTATTTTATTTTATTTATTTTTTTCTCTCTGCTAGATTATGTATTGCTTTGAACTGCTGCTGTTAAGTTAACAAATTTCACGTCACATGCCGGTGATAGTAAACCTGATTCCGAATCTGATTCTGAAGGCACATACTCAACGATTCAAGAACAGCTTCTTCCCCTCTGCCATCAGGTTTCTGAATGAACCCATGAGCACTAACACACTACTTCTTTTCTCTTTTTGCCTGACTTATTTAATTTAATTTTTTAAATGTATATATATATATATATATATATATATATTCAAGATTCAAAGTACATTTAAAGTATCGATGCAGTGTATAACCTTGAAATTTGTCTTCCCTACAATCACGAAACCAGCCGAGATCCTTCTTCAGGACTGGAAAAGAAGGGAGAAGGAGCCGAACAAAAAGGAAGTAGTACAAGCTGGCAGGTGATAGGTGAGACAAGGTGGGGTGGAACATAGGTGGGTAGAAATGAGAAGCTGGCAGGTGATAGGTGGAAAAGATAGAGGGCTGAAAAAGAAGGATTCTGATATGTCAGAGTGTACCACAGGAGAAAGGGAAATAGGAGAAACTCCAGAGGGAGGTGAAAAATTAGTGATAAAGTTTGTAATCTACCAGGGAATACTGATCTTCAGTTTCAAAGTTCAAAGTAAGTTCATTCTCAAAGTACATAAATGTCGCCATGTACCACTCTGAGATTCATTTTCTTGTGGGCATACTTAGTAAATCTACAGAATAATAACCATAACAGAATCAATGAAAGACTGCCCAAGCTGGGCGTTCAACCAGAGTGCAGAAGATGATAAACTCTGCAAGTACAAAAATAAATAAATAATAAGGAATAAATAAGAAATAAATATCAAGAACATATTATGAAGAGTCCTTGAAAGTGAATGCATTAGTTGTGGAAACATTTCAATGATCAGGCAAATGAAGTTATCCCTGTGGTTCAAGAGCCTGATGGTTGAGGGGTAGTAACTGTTCCTGAACCTGGTGGTCTGTGTCCTGAGGCTCCAATGCCTTCTTGCCGATGGCAGCAGTGAGAAGGGAGCACGACCTGTGCTTTCCAGTATTGTTTACAGTCACTGGGTTGAAACTCTGGAGCTTCCTACTCATTAAATTCATCAGAACTGCAGCTGTTCAGGGTGGTGTCTCCCTGCTACCTTCATAAGGGCTTCTGGAGTGGAAATACATGCTGGCCCTCCTAGCAATGGCCAGATCTTGACGGCTACACAAGATTATAAAATCTACACAATCTGCTGACAGAATAAGTGAACCCACATCAGAATCCCCTCTCGAATAAATAGCTCCAACTCAAAAGCCTATAATTACACACAGCCAGATAAAATGGGCAGGTCACATTATTTGCACACCCCAATGTCGGGCTACTGAAACAAGCACTCTAGTTTAAACTACAGAATGGCAAATGATTATCATAGGGGGAAAAAAAATAAATCTATAGAATACATTAATAAATACACTTTTGTAGGCACACCTGCACACTTGCTCATTAATGCAAATATGCGTATAATCAGCCAATCAGGTTTCAGGCAGAAAGCATCCAGTTGGTAATCTTCCAGCAGCAGTTGTCTCAGTTGTTGTTCAGACCAAACATCAGAAAGGGGAAGAAATGTGATCTAAGTGACTTTGGCCGTGGAGTGATTGTTGATGCCAGAAGGGGTAGGTCTGTAGTCTAGTGTAGTTTTCTGTTGTTTTTTACGTAGTTCAGTGTAGTTTTTGAATTGTTTCATGTAGCACCATGGTCCTGAAAAATGTCTCGCTTTTACTGTGTACTGTACCATCAGTTATGATCGAAATGACAATAAAAAGTGACGACTTGACTTGACTTGGGCAGTTTGAGTAACTCTGAGACTGCTGATCTGGAATCTTCACGCACAACAGTCTTTGGAGTTTACAGAGAATGGTGCAAAAAACAAAAATACATCCAGTGAGCGGCAGTTCTGTGAGTGAAAACGCCTTGCTAATGAGAGAGGTCAGAGGAGAATGGCCAGACTGGTTCAAGCTGACAGGAAGGTGACAGTAACTCAGATAACCACATGTTACATCTCTGAACACACAACACGTCAACCCGTGAGGTGGATGAGCCACAGCAACGGGAGAGCATGAACATGCACTTCAGTGTACTTCCTGTAGCCAGAAAAGTGCCCACTGAGTGTAAATAGCCAATGTTCCCTACGCCTCATTGAGAAATTTTAACATTCTCGCCAATTGTGAGGATCCCTTTTGCATGATTGTTCAAAATGGAGAAACGACATTCTGATAGCTGAGCCTGAAGGCACACACTCAACGATCCAGGAACAGCTTCGTCCCCTCTGCCAGCCGATTTCTGAATGGACGTTGAACCCATGAACACCACCTCACCACTTTAGCACCACTTATTTAACTTATCTCTCTCTCTCTCTCTCTCTCTCTATGAATTACAGTAAGCATGTATATAGATAAATACTTACTGCAGTTCACAGTGTTTTTCTCTGTGCATTATTATGCTATGCATTGTACTGCTGCTGCAAAGTTAACAGATTTCACAATATATGCCAGTGATATTAAAACTGATTCAGATTCTTACATGAGTCTTGTTATTAGAACATAGATGCCCAGTGAGGATGATGAAAACAACACGCCACCTACTGCTCTAACACCCCCTCCCTCCCCATCTGCCTATTTGTTTGTCTTTGGATCCTACAATAGATTCAAGAAATCACTTAAGAACCCAAGGAATTGGATTAAAAACATGTCATCATCAGTTACCTATTATTGTCTAAAGCTGATAACCACCAAGCTGGCTCCACCATGATCATTGTCCATTAGGCTGTCATACTTGCTCTATACACTGTAGTTGCAGTAATGAATCATAGTGTCATTATAGAATTACAGCACAGAAACAGGCCCTTCAGCCCATCTAGTCCATGACAAACCGTCGTTCTGCTTAGTTACATCATCTGAACCATAACCCTCCATATCTCTTCCATCCATGCACTTATCCAAATATCTCTTAAGTGTTGAAACCAAACTTTGCCGTTTGCATTTTTCATTGATTCTGCTGTGCTTCTTTGCATCTACTGTGAAAGCCCGCCAGAAAATGAATCTCGGTAGTATGTGGGGACATATATGTACTTAGATAATAAACTTACTGGGAACTTCCACTGGCAGCTCGTTCCTCACACTCACCACTCTCTGAGTGAAGACGTTCCCCCTCACGGTCCCCTTAAATATTCAACCTTTCACCCTTAACCTATGAACTTTAGTTTTAGTCTCACCCAACTTTGGTGGAAAAAAGCCTGCTTGAATTTACAATATCTATACCCTCATGATGTCAATACATATATTTTTAATCTCAAAAATGTGAATTTATATATTTGTGAATTTTATAAATAAGCACCATATGTCACCATTCTCGGTATGAGCTACATCACTACATTTACATCAAGTCAGGAAGGCAGGAGCTTTCCTCTACAGACATTACTGGGGAGGGGGGTGATGGTTGAAAACACAAGTTTCAGTCTCTAAATGTGAAATGATGCAAGGTTTTTTTTTCCGCTGACCTTTGGTAGCAGCTGCGCTGAGCATCAGTGTGTCTCTCAGCACATAGTTTTTAACAGTGGAATGTGCCAATCTGCAACATTTGGTCATGAAAAGCTCCTTGCAGCTGAGCACCAGCAGCTTTCGGCAGACTAGAGGGCACCAAGTTGATCATTTTCCAGCAACAGTTGCCTCGGAGTGCTAACCAGGGAACAGCCCTTAGATGCTGCTCCTAGTGTCGCACAGCTATTTGGGATGGAAACACTTCGTCTTCTAGATGACTCCTTTGGCTGTTCTGCCCCTGGCGTGTGGGGCAGCAATGAAGGTCCGCCAACTCTGGCATCATTCAGGACTTCCTTCGTCGTGTCAGTAGCTTCCTCTCGGTTTTCACTGCCGTCAGTCGTGCAAGTCCCAGGTGGAGACTCAGGAATATCGCCGCACTCAGGACTCTTCATTGCTGTTTGCATAACAGTTTTGTTGCACCAGTCAGAGTTGTTATCCCTGAGTTGAACCCCCAAACCTGGAGGACCGGTGGACCTCTCTTAGTCTGGCCTCTACCCTTTGACCTGTTTGGCATGGATGACCCTACCAAGAGCCAAAGCATAAAGCCTTGGCTCCAGCCAACACAGCTCTCCGGGTCATTGAGGCACACGAACCTCCAAACCCTACGACGAGGTTGTGGTCCTCCTGCTCTTGGAAGCTTCTGGAAGATTTTATTAGCAAATGCACATCTCAGAAATACACTCAGTGTCCACTTTATTAGGCACACCGGTACGCCTGCCCATTAATGTTAATATCTAATCTGCCAATCATGTGGCAGCAACTCAGTGCATAAAAGCATGCGGACATGGTCAAGAGGTTCAGCTGTTGTTTAGACCAGGATGGGGAAGAAATGTGATCTTAGTTGGTTTGACCGTGCAATGATGGTCTCAGAGGCCCTTAGCACGTACAGTAGAACCATCTGTTATTCTGCCCAACCTCTCCCTTGCTGGGTGGGATGAAATGAGCTGCACTGTACTGATTGAGTACTGTTGAACATGTGCCAAGTGCACAGCTGGGGTGGTTTCCAATTAATTTATCTGCGGTTTCATTGAAGAGCTTTATTAAGCTGCAGTTATAGATCCCCCAGTGGCTCTCAGTGAATCATGTTTAAAAGGAAGAATACACAAAGTTGGCTGGCTCCTTGAACAGCTCAGCCTGTTGGGATGCTCAGCCGGTAATCCGGACCAAAGAAAAATTGGTCCGGGGACGGTTCAAACCTTAGTGAAGGAACGAAGGAAGATTTTAATTTGCAGTGACTCAGGCTACCCCTGAAGCTGCCTACAGCAGTTAAAAACTTCAGAATGAGTGTGTGCAGAAAGACAGCTGGTTGTGTACAACAGGGCTACAGATCAAAGTACCTTTATTACCAAAGTATGTACACGATATACAAACTTGAGATTCTTCTCCTTATAGGCTGCCAATGAACAAAGAAACGCAACAGAACCCATTACAAAAAGAGGATGGGCGAACACCCAATGTGCAGAAAAAAAACTAATTGTGCAAACAATAAAAGTAAGCAGATACTTGTATTTGCTAACTGTAGAGCACAGCTGGCCCAGGGGCCCGTTAGTTGCAGGCCAAAGTCTCGGGTCAGTGCAGAGAACAGTATCCCTGCAGAGCAGCGAGCAGAACTCCAGCCTGTCCCTTAACTAGTGGTTGTGTTTGCTGCCAGCAAGTCGTCGCTGTGCTTCACCAGCGCCATCTTGAACCGGAGGGTAAATGCAAGCAGGCTTTTCCCACTGAGCTCAGGTGAGACTAGAACTAGGGGTTTACTGTTAAGGGTGTTACGTACCCCGTAACTGGGTTGCCAAACCAGCAGAAATGGATCACTCAGTTGGAGTCTGGATTACTAGAACTAAGAAAGTTTTATTAAAGAAACAAGCAACACAGTAATCGAAAGGATAATAAATGCAACAGTTCAGCGATGATAAACACACATGTGCACAGAATTAAGATAACAGCATCAATCAAGCTCTATCGTTGTCTAGGGGTAAATGACCAAATTTCAAAGTGACTCAAAGTTCAGTCCAGTTTAGTAGTTCAGTTCGCAGTAATCGTTGCCATGGCGATGGACAACGTGGGGGGAGAGAGAGAGAGAACAGGAACAACTGATCATTCAGACACGGCTTCACTCACAGACCGGCGATATGGCTCACAAGCAGCTTTTGGGGCAGGTCCTTGGTGATGTCACCTGAGGTCACCGACTGTGATCCCTCCTCCAGATGCGGTCGATCCTCTGCAGTGAACCCGGCACCCAGGCAAGGGCGGACACACACCGGGTTCCCGCTGATCGTACCTTTCCACCCTGGCCGTTGTCTGGTACTTCCCACCGACTCGTGAGAGGCGTACCGCTTCCAGGGTCTCGTTACCTCGGGTGGCGTGTGTGTCTTGCCTTAGCGAACCTGTCCCTTTTTATCCCCCTGCTGGGGTATCGCCTGTCCATCACTTCAAACAGTTCAGGGTTCAAAGGGGAAACCGCTCCAGACAGCTCTCTCTCCCCCGTCCCTTCATTACACATCTCCAGATGCTGCTCCATTGTTCCTTATCTCTCCTTCCCCTGAGGGCAGGTGGCAGACCACTTGCTGATGTCACTGATGCTAACCCAGGCCAGCAAACATCTTAATTTTTATGTGTGTTCTCGTCACAAGGGTGAGCGGTGAAACGTTTCAGAGGAACATGAGGGGGATCTTCTTCACTCAGAGGATGGTGAGAGTGTGGTGGATGCGGAATCGATTTTAACATTCAAGAGAAATTTGTATAGGTACATGGATGGGAGGGGTATGGCCAGGGTGCAGGTTACTAAGACTAGGCGGATTAATAGTTCGCAAGATCTAGATGGACCAAAAGGCCTGTTTCTGTACTACCAACACACATCAAAGTTGCTGGTGAACGCAGCAGGCCAGGCAGCACCTCTTCCTAGAGATGCTGCCTGGCCTGCTGCGTTCACCAGCAACTTTGATGTGTGTTGCTTGAATTTCCGGCATCTGCAGAATTCCTGTTGTTTGTGTTTCTGTGCTGTAGTGTTCTATGCCTCCAAAAAGATCTCATGAGACCAGTGTTAAGATGACCAGATTATCTCAGAATCAAAATCAAAATCTGGTTTAATATCCCCGGCATATGTCATGAAATTTGTTAACTTAGCAGTACCATGTAATACATGATAAATATAGAAAAAATACTGTGAATTACAGTGAAGTATATATGTATATTAAATAGTTAAGTAAGTAGTGTAAACACAGAATAATAATGATGTAATGTTCATGGTTTCAATGTCCATTTAGAAATTGGATGGCAGAAGGGAAGAAGCTGTTACTTAGTGTCCAGACCTTAGATGCAGTTGTGGTTCTCAGCTGTAGCAGACTGAAATGAGACTGTTTGATGGTTTCCGTCGGAGCTGCCGCCCGAGTCGCCCTTATCTTTGGCATCCTGGAAGATCTGTTCTGTATGCCATTGATTGAGATCAAAACCAATCCTAGAGTTAGGAAGCTTCAAACCTACCATTGACAGCAGACGAAATCTCAGTTTAATGTCACCTCAGAAGGATGGTGCATCCTGACAGGGTGGTTCTTCATTAGCATAACGCTCTCAGCTCCACCCTGGGAGTGTCCGCTGAATTGTGCATTCAAGGCCTTGTATTGTGACTTCAACTCAAAAAGCCCCTCTTTCAGGTGAGATTGCTTCCCTGGGTCAGAACAGGTGGGTCAAGCTCGCAAGCGTGGTTTATTGATGGTGGAGGCCTGTGATCTAGGTTGATACACTTTTCGCAAATTCTGCCTATCCCCCCCTGTAAGACTGTAAGACATGGGAGCAGAATTAGGCTATTCGGCCCATCAGGTCTGCTCCGACATTCTATCGTGCCTGATTTATTATCCACCTCAACCCTATTCTCCTGCCTTCTCTCCACAATCTTTGACACCCTGACTAATCAAGAACCGGCCAACTCCTACTTTAAATATATCCAATGCCTTGGCCTTAAAAACTTGTAACTTGTGAAGCTGAACCCATACTACTGCGTTTGATAATGTCACATCAGATACAACCGCCGTCAGATAGCAACGCTTTGTTGGTGGTGGCGGGGGAGGGGTGGGGAGGGTGTGGTTGATGTGCTAAGTAATTGTTGGACCACCAGCAAGCAGTACAGGCCCTCTTCCTTAACGCACCAACACCTTCAAATCCCTCCACCCTGCCACTTGAGATTCTCCCACTGCTACAATCATCTGTTGAATGAATGTTTCTTTATTGCGCTGGCGTCCCATTTACCCAATTAAAGACTGATTGATTCTGACAACAAGCAGTAAGTTGTTTCTGAGTGACTTGGACCTTCTAAATCACCTGTTGAATCATCCTTACAGGCAGCCTAACGATGCTCAGAGATGGCTAATTCCCCACGGCCTCACTTCCTGAGAGTTGGTTTGAGTCTGTGTGACAGCAAAGCTGATTGAGGTTCTGATGGTTCTTATTCCCATTCATGTCAGGCAGCTAATGATCCTATCACATAGTCATAGTCATACTTTATTGATCCCGGGGGAAATTGGTTTTCATTACAGTTGCACCATAAATAATTAAATAATAATATGTAAATTATGCCAGAAAATAAGTCCAGGACCAGCCTATTGGCTCAGGGTGTCTGACCCTCCAAGGGAGGAGTCGTAAAGTTTGATGGCCACAGGCAGGAATGACTTCCTATGACGCTCTGTGTTGCATCTCGGTGGAATGAGTCTCTGGCTGAATGTACTCCTGTGCCCAACCAGTACATTATGTAGTGGATGGGAGACATTGTCCAAGATGGCATGTAACTTGGACAGCATCCTCTTTTCAGACACCACCGTGAGAGAGTCCAGTTCCATCCTCACAACATCACTGGCCTTACGAATGAGTTTGTTGATTCTGTTGGTGTCTGCTACCCTCAGCCTGCTGCCCAGGCACACAACAGCAAACATGATCGCACTGGCCACCACAGACTCGTAGAACATCCTCAGCATCATCCAGCAGATGTTAAAGGACCTCAGTCTCCTCAGGAAATAGAGATGGCTCTGTCCCTTCTTGTAGGCAGCCTCAGTGTTCTTTGACCAGTCCAGTTCACCTACAGTACCTCAGAAATCACACTTCTGGAATCCACTCCCCTGACTCTTGCTGGGGGTTCATTCTTGACCTGGTCTGAGGTCTTGTTTCAAGGTTCATAGTGAGTCCATAGGTTCTTCAGTAATCAGTTCAGAGTTGAGGTGAGTGAAGTTATCCACTCTGGTTCCGGAGCCTGATGATTGAAGGGTAATAACTGTTTCCTGAACCTAGTGGTGTTTTGTTGTTCTATTTTTTGGTTATTAGACATAAAAACAAAGTTCAAAGTAAATTAATTAGCTAAGTACCTATTTGTCACCATCTATTTATATATAAATGTATTTTCTGAGATACAGTGAAGAATAGGCCCTTTGAGCTGCACCACCCAGCAATCACCCAATTTAATCCTAGTCTGATCAGAAGAAAATTTACAATGACCAATTAACCGACCAACCGGTATGTCTTTGGACAGTGGGAGGAAACAGGAGCACCCGGAGGAAACCCACATGGTCACAAGAAGAAAGTACAAACTCCTGACAGGCAGCAGTGGGACCTGAGCCCGGACTGCTGGAACCGTAAAGTGTTGGGCAGAGACTAGGGAGAATTGTAAAGCAGCGTGACCAACTCTCCCTAGACTCTACCTGTGAGGATCGAGAGGGCACAAATTTGACTGGGCATCAGTGAAAGTCATGGCGCAAGCAAGCACTTGGTATGGAAGAGAATTCTTGAGGCGTGGTTTTCCGCAAATAATCCTGTAAAAAAACACGTAACATGTATATGCAGGCATGCTCCCCTATGCTCTGTCTGCCAGAGAAAGCAGGATTTCCCAGTGGCCACACCAGCAACTTTGATATGTGTTGCTAACATGTATACGCGCTGATGCGGGCAAAATTCCAGACCACGACGCACGAAGTTTGTCACACAGCAATCAGCGACGAGATTTCCTCCTCCTGACACAAATGAAATGACGACAAATCAGCTGATTGAAAAGTATATAAAGGCCAAGCATTGGGAGAACACACCACCATTGACAGCGCACTGACAATTCTCCTCATATGGTGATGAAACGTTTGCAAGTAAATTGCCAAAGATTGGAGAAGAACTCAACCCGACCACAGGTCTTTAGTGTTTGGCAAATGGGGAGGAGAAGATGGCGGCGCGATGCTGCGTGCGCGGCCACTCCGAAATGATATCGTATCTGTGAAGTAGGATGCCGTGCACAATCCTGGTTTGATGGAGACAGACGTGAGAAGCACGGAGGAACATCTGGAGAAACTTCTGAAATGCCTGCTTCACTGCCGCTGCTACTGTGCGATCGAGAATCTCCGGAGGGGAAGGCCCCAAATCCTCGACTTTGCCTATTGCCTGTTGCCGGGGCCGGGATTGAAGCGCTCGGCAGAGATGGTGCTCGGTGTCGGAGGGCTGATTGGAGGCTCAAAGTTTTCGGACGGACTCAAAGAGTCGGCTGTGGTCGGGTGCTTCCAGGATGCTACATCGGCAAGTCTGCGGCGCTGGAGGTTCATAGCAGGGAGAGTTTTTCTTCCTTCTACCGTCTGCGTGAGATGATGGGACTTTCGAGAGACTTTGAGACTTTTTTTTACCGTGCCCATGGTCTGTTCTTTATCAAATTACGGTATTGGTTTGCACTGTTATAACTACATGTTATAATTATGTGGTTTTTGTCAATTTTTTTAGTCTTGGTTTGTCTTGTGTTTCTGTGATATCATTCTGGAGGAACATTGTATCATTTCTTAATGCATGCATTACTAAATGACAATAAAAGAGGACTGCGTGTCCTCATAATCTAATGCCCTGTCTGGTCCTGATGCTTTCTGTGGGTTCAGCCTCCTGAAGGCTACTTACTTATTGGCCTCAAAGACTGAAATAATAGGATCATCCGGGGTTGTTGGAGTTCATGATGGCCCCTCCATGTATTAACAGTGAAACTGAGCACAGAAGGCTTTGAGTTCATCTGGAAGCGAAGCCCTGTTGTCGCTTATGTCACTTGAAAGCGTTGAAGCCTGGCACAACTGTTGAGCATCCTTTATTGGTTCAAGTTTAGTCTGGAATTGCCACTTCACCCGTGAAATGGCTTTCCAGAGATTGTGCCTGGACCTCTTGTAACTTTCTCGATCACCAGACTTGAATGCCTCTGACTTGGCCGTCAGCAGATTGTGGATCTCATGGTTCATCCAGGACTTCTGGTTGGAGAAGACTCTGAATGGTCTTGTGGGGACATACTCGTCTACAACGGTTTTAATAAAGTCCGTGCCAATCAGTTGTATTCATTCCGATCCACAGATGAGTCCTTGAGCATCACCCAATCCATTGACTCAAAGCAATCCTGTAGCCGCGCCTGTGCCTCCAGCGACCACCTCTTTGTTGTCCTCGTCTTAAGAACTTTGCTCTTTAGCCTCTGTCTGTGTACAGGTAGAAGGACGGCCAAGTGATCTGATTTACCGGAATGTTGTCTGGGCATGGAACGGGTTGGCATTCCTTATTTTAGTGTATCAGTGGTCTCATGTATTGGGACCTCTGGTGCCACAGATTATATGCTGATGATAATTAGTCAGGGTTTTCTCCAAGCAAGATCCCAGCTGTGATTTGAAATGTGTCAGGATGGACTGTTTCTTGTTTAGAGATGGCATTATCCAGTATCGCGAGGGCTTGATTATAGTCGGCTGCTCTAGGTATGTGAGCTGCAGTCAGGTTATTGAGGCGAATCCTAGGTAAATATAAATGGACAGCATTTGACCGTTTGATGTTCAGGTTTGGGGGAAACATGACTTTAACAAAGCCGCCACACTGGAGCATCACAGAGAGTTATCATGAAACACACACCTCCACCCTTTACCTTTTATGAAGTAGCAATTTGGTCCATCCTGTGAATCAAGAAGCCTTTGGGTCTGACCATTGTATCTGGCGTGCTAGAAGTAAGCCACATTTTATTGGAACATAGAACACAGCAGTCTCTCATTTCTCTCTGATACAGCAATCTTGCCCTGAGGTGCTCAATTTTATTCCCCATTAACTGCACATTTGCTAACAAAATGCTGGGTTGAAGGAGCTTCTTCCATCTGTGTTTCAGCCTGGCTTGGAGTCGTCGTCCCTGCCCCCCCTGCCTCATCTCTGGCCATGCCGATGAACCTTCATCCACTTAAAGATGCTATACCTGCTTGCTTGAGAGCTAAGTTCTGAAGTCAATAATCGGCACTTTGTCTTAAGACATAGGAGCAGAATTAGGTCATTCACTCTATCGTCTGCTATGTCATTCAGTCATGGCTGATTGATCATCCCTTTCAACCCCATTCTCCTGCCCTCTCCCCGTAACCTTTGATGCCCTGATTAATTTAGAATCCATCAGCTTCCATCTTAAATACACCCAATGACTTGGCCTGTGGCAGTGATTTCCACATATTCACCACCCCGTGGCTAAAGAAATCTTCCCTCCTCTCTGTTCTAAATGGACATCTCTCAGTTCTGAGGCTACCCCTGGTCCCAGACTACCCCACATCCACTCTATTCAGACCTTTCAATATTCATTAGGTTTCGATGAGATCCACCCCCCTCCCCCTCACCACCACCCCATTCTTCTAAACTCCAGTGAGTACAGGCCCAGAGCCATCAAACGCTCCTTGCACTTAACCCTTTCATTCCTGGAATCATTCTCACGAACCTCCTCTGGACCCTCTCCCGTGCCAGCACATCTTTTCTCAGACAAGGGGCCCAAAGGGACAAGACAAGGGAACACAAAATAACCTGCAGATGCTGTGATCAAAGCAACACTTTCAGTATGTTGGATGAACTCAGCAGGTTGGGCAGCATCTGTTTGGGATGCATGGTTTGTTGTATCAGGTAGTCGGACCCTGCGCACTACACTGCTGCCTGTTGAATCATTGTTGACATCGGCTGTTTGACTCAGGTGACAATAGCCACCGTTTCCTTCATTTTATTTAATTATTTAAAGGTACCGCAGACTGACAAGCCCTTCCAACCCAATGAGCCCACACCCATGTGACCCACTAGCCTCTTAACCCATACACCTTTGGAATGTGGAAGGTAACCGGGCACCCAGACGAAATCCACGTGGTCACGAGGAGAACGTGCAGCCTCTTTACAGACAGAGGCGGATTTGAAGCCAGGCCACTGGCGCAGCAAGGGCATTACGCTCACTGATACGCCCGTCTGCTTAGAGGTCCAAGCATTGGGCAGAGATGTAGCTCCATTGCCAATTGTAACGATCAACCTTACTTCTGGGCCTTCACGGTGAATCCACACTCAGCAACCCGCTGTGGATAACACCTCATTCCCATAGCAGACCCAGAGGTGTGAAGCAAGGAGGTACTTCCATTTGGGAGGAGCATCTAGAAATGTAAGACTGTCCCTCAGAATTCAAGAGAAACCGAGAAAGGGAAGAGAATGTGTGAGATGAATAGCAGAGAGATACACTCAGTGGCCACTTTATTAGGCACAACTGTATAATACCTCCTCATTAATGCAAATATCTAATCAGCCAATCATGTGGCAGCAACTCAATGCATTAAAGCACGCAGACATGGTCAAGAAGTTCAGTTGTTGTTCAGACGAAAAATCAGAATGGGAAAGAAATGTGATCCAAGTGGCTTTGACTGTGGAATGATAGTTGGTGCCAGATAGGGTGGCTTGAGTATCTCATAAACTGTCGATCTCCTGGGGTTTTCACGTACAGCAGTCCGTAGCACTTACAGTGAATGGTGAGAGAAACAAACAACAGTGAGCAGCAGTTCTGTGGGCGAAAATGCTTTGTTAATGAGAGAGGTCAGAGGGGAATGTCCAGACTGGTTCAAACTGACACGAAGTTGACAATAACTCAAGTAACCACCCACTACAACAGTGGTGTGCAGAAGAGCATCTCTGCATGCACAACACGTCAAACCTGACAGTGGATGGGTCACAGCAGCAGAAACCATGAACATATTAGGCACTGCACCTCATGTCGCTGTTCTTTATTAGGGGATACCTAATAAAGCAGCCACTGGGTTTATTCAATGGAAAACCGGTTAAACACGAGGGAGAGTGGAAGAAAGAGTATGATGGTGAGTGGATAATGGTGGAAGAAGATGGAGAGCTGGGTGAGGGGAGGTTTATGTAGGTCATGAATCCCTGCATTGAGCAGTTGAGTTTAATGGCCCAATTCTGTGCAACTCTGAATGATAAACACGTTACAGAAAAATTAGGAGAGATTGTTCCATTTAAAAGTTGAGTAGTGTTTTAGAGGTCATCTTCCCACTGTGATGACGCGACTCGGTCCTAGTTCCTGCAGTGGGAGTGGATATGTGTTTATTTATGTCAGTCAGATGTGATGGTTGGGTGCCCAGTGGACCCTGTGCTGTTTCTTGACGACCAGCAAGTCCCTTTAGTCCCCAGAGATTGCAAAATGCCTCAAAAGAGTCTCGTCTGACCAACATAACACTGACTCAGGTGAGATTGAAGCAGATCAGAGAGCCGAGAACAGTCTCAAGGGTGAATTTCCAACTCAAACAGCTGCCTGCATCGTTGCCTAGTAACTATTAGACCACTGTCCTTTTCTAGCTACTCTTCATTGTGAGGATGAGACAAATACAAATCTCTGCACACTCTTTGTGCTGAATATGTACCACTCAAGGCCAAAGTCATGCTTTAAAAAGTATAAACACAAAAGATTCTGCAGAGGCTGGAAATCCAAAGCAACACACACAATATGCTGGAGGAGCTCATCAGATCAGGCAGCATCTATGGAGAGGAATAAAGAGCTAACGTTTCAGGCCAAGACCCTCCACAAGTCCTGATGAAGTATCTCGTTTCCCTAGATGCTGCCTGACCTGCTGAGTTCCTCGAGCACTTTGTGTATTTTATCCTTAAAAAGTCTGTGGGGTAACTTAGATAACCCATGTTGTGGATGTCATTAAAACGGAAAGGATTGGGAAGAATGCGCCATTGTAATTAAACCAGGCAGTGGGGGTGACAGCCTTGGTTACAGGGTGTGTGGGCAGCAGTGCTCCCAGTGTCTGTTTGGGAAGGAAGCAGTGATGGATGTTGCGTTCTTCTGGCGGTTGCTGTCAATGATTGAAGCCCTTTTTTTGACCAGTTCTACTTACCATGCAGAGTGGATGGTCCCACACCTTTGTCCCATCAGAGGGGGAAGGAAGGAGCCTAAACATGCAACTTCACGTCTACGGCCTTACAGCCATGTAACAGTCCACATTGCACACCCCCACGCCAGAAACACACGACACATCCCACGGGCCAGTCCACGAGCCACGCGATGCGCTCTTCGTGCTCCCACATGGAACCTGCACACCCAAACGGTACAGTGCACGTGCCACGCTCCTTGTAGAACAGTCCTCGTGACGTGGCACACCTGCACACCGTGGCATGTGGAATACCTGATGCATATGCCAGTTCCACCAGCAGTCTTGCAATGTATCAAGGCACCATAATGACACGGCACTGGTTCCGTTCTTGGTGGGAGTTTTAGACGTTGTCCAGCTGTGGAGGATTCTGGAAGAGTTAAGAAAAAAATCGCCTTGTCCTTCTTCATCGTGTTAATGTGAAAGTGAGATGCCCCTCATCTGCAGGGAATATCGAATGCCCGGGGGAGGTTCACTTTACTGCCAGGATCCAGAGGGTTTCCTTTTAGGGGGCTGCTTCTGTGTGTAAATCCAAAGTATTACAGACCTTGAAAATGTAAGATAAGACCAGAAAGTGCTGTAAATGCTCTGCAGACCAGGTTGCAGCTGTCGGGAGAGGAACAGAGCTTAAATGTTTCATGTCAGTGACTTTTCGTCTGGACCAGGGATGGACGCAAGTTTAAGGGGAGCTATTCTTTCAGTACCATGATCGCTGGAAACCAAACCGTAAAGATTAGCTTTATGTGTTATGTGTACATCAAAACATACAGTGAAGTATGGCATTTGCATCAAATCAAGTCAGCTAGGATTGTGCTGGGGGCAGCCAGAAGTGTCGCCCAGTTTCCAGCGCCAACATAGGAAGCCCACAACTCATTAATAGAAAAGCAAGCCTGGGTGATTACCATCAACCAGACTGGGCCCCAGTACCCTAATTGGACTGCAGTATTGACTCTGTTACTGAACTGACTATCCGTAGTCTTGGACCAATGATACCTTGCACCATGTAGACCACAGAACCGGAGGAAATTAAATTCCAGAAATAAATCTAGAAAATAAAAGCTGACGTGTATAAGTAGATCGTAAGCGGGAGGAGGGGGTGGAGGGGGGCAGCAGGGTAGCGTAGCAATTGGTGTGGCACTATTACAGCACCAGTGACCTGGGTTCGGTTCCACTGCTGTCTGTAAGGAGTTTGTACGCTGTCCCCATGACCACATGGGTTTCCTCCGGCTGCTCCCGTTTCCTCCCACATTCCAAAGACATACGGGTTAGTAGGTTCATTGATTCTGTGAGTGCAGTTGGGTAGCGTGGGCTTGTTGGAAGGGCTCGTCACTGTGCTGAATTTCTAAATAAAAAATAAAACCCAACAGTTTTACAAGAAAATCCACCACCCTTATCCTGTCCAGTCCAGCGTGACCCCAGAACATGAATTTGATTCCTAACTGCTTCTGTAAGGAATGGTTCAGGAGGCAACTCAATTTTGGGACTAATTGAGGAAGAGCCCGGATGTCAAACAAAATACTGAACCCATATTTGCGCATATCATGGACAAGTGTTTGGATGGGGATTCCTCTGCAACTGCTGACCTGTCTGATAGGTTTGGTGTGGAGATGGTGAGGGACTGGGTCCAGTGGAGAAGCAAGAAGTGAGGTCCAGAGGAGAGTTGGGAGGGTTGGGCGCCCCAACCCATTACCATGTTGGACTTGAATAAAGGCAGCTGGGACTTGGAGTAGCTTTGCTGGCAGAGACAGATGATATCTTCATGCTCAGTCACTGATACAGCTCGGCCTGCTGACAAGGGAGAAGAGATACGATTCGACACAATCGCTGGGTGCTGTAGGCTGAGTCAGCTGCGTGTTGTCAGGTCCCTCTGTGAATGATTGATGAACAATACTCTGCTGTACGGGCCGGGTTAGACCAGAGATCTCTTCCATCTGTTCGCCATGGCCTGTCAGCAATTATTAATGTCATGGAGAAATTATATTGCATGCCTGCTGGGGGAGGGTGGCAAATACACCGTACTTGCATTTCATGACCTCGAGATGCCCCAAAGCACGTTGAAGCTTTTGTTTAAAATGTAGTCAGTATTACAGTCGAGGGAATGTAGAGGCCAGTTTATAGGCCATAAGCTCCCAGGAAAAGCAATATGATAATAGCCAGGCAATGTTTCTGCCACATTGATTGAGGGATAAATATTGAACGTGACACAGAGGATAACTCCGCTGTTCTTTGGAGCATTTTGCCACGGAAAAATCCTGCGAAAGTTGACAGGTCTCATTGTAAGGCCTCGTGTGTAAGACAGCACCCTCGACAAAACAGTGTAGTCCTTCAGTACTGCCCCCTTCAGGGGGCAACACGCATGAGGAAAGACTGGTGATACAGAACTGAGATTATGCCGTCTGAGAAGACTGAACAATTGGGAACTTCTGTTGGAGAGAGGCAGAGGGAAAGATTGGTGCCGTAGTGGTTAGCACACGCTTTACAGTATCAGCAGCCCAGGTTCAAATCCTGCCACTGCCTGTAAGGAGTTTGTACGTTCTCCCCATGAGCGCATGGATTTCCTCTGGGTGCTCTGGTTTCCTCCCACAGTCCAAAGACATACCGGTTGGTAGGTTAATTGGTTATTGTAAATTATCCCTTGATTAGGCGAGAGTTAAATCGGGGGGTTGCTGGGCAGCGTAGCCTGAAGGGCCGGGGAAACCCACTCCGCACCAAATCTCAACAAGTAATAAATTAAATATAGATCTTTGAGAGTGTGTTGGGATAGAAGAGTTTTCACACAAGGAGAGGGCAGACAATGGGGATAACTTTAAGTGTTTGGAGGGAAGTGGGAGAGTCGAGGACCAGAGGGCACAGCCTCTGAATAGAAGGACGTCCCTTTGGAACAGAGATGTGGAGGAATTTCTTTAGCCAGAAGGACGTGAATCTGTGGAATTCATTGCCACAGACGGCAGTGGAGGCCGAGTCATTGGATATGTTTAAAGCAGAGGTTGATGGGGAGGTTTCTGATTAGGAAGCGCGTCAGAAGTTATGGGCAGAAGGCAGGAGAATGAGGTTGAGATGGATAATAATTCAGCATGAGCCTAGCAGCTGGTGTAAATCTCTGGAGTAGGTTTGACCCTGAAACCTCCTAACTTAGAGGCAAATGTTCTGCCAGCTGGGCCACAACAGCTCAGGTTGATCCCAAGATTTTTATTGATCAAACCGCCATCGATTTCTGTTACCTTTCTGCCCTTAGTGTAAACATGAGTATCATCGGCCCTGCGATGTTTGACTAACATTCATCTCCTGACAGCTATACAGTGACTGCAGCTGGCTTGGCAGCATCGTTGTTTGGAACTTACTTTCTGCTTACTCTGCCTCGATTTAAAAGAAGTATTTATTTGTTTCTAGGTTTGTGCACATTGCTGACGAGGCCCGTCTACGTGCAGGAGAGACAAATCACTTAACCTTTGCGCTTTTTCAGAGTTTGACTCGACGAAGCTGGCCCGAATGGTGTTCACAAAACTCCACGAGGTCTGCTGCAGCTGGGTGAAGGATTTGCCTTTGACGAGAAGAACGCACCCCTACTTCGAAACGTCAATTCACGCCATCAAGAATATGCGAAGGAAAATGGAGGACAAACATGTCTGTCTGCCTGATTTCAACACACTCTTTAATCTAGAGGTACGTAGATTCAAATGTGATGGAGTGTGGCTTGCCTCACTGAGCTTTTGCTAAATCTCCTCCCAACATTGTAGATGTAAAGTAAACCCTCCAACCCCCTTTAAAAAGTGTAACCGCACCATCTTTGTAGAGAAAACATTCCATTGGACAGAAATGAGGAGGAATTTCTTTAGCTAGAGGTAGTGAATCTGTGGAATTCATTGCCACAGACTGCTGTGGAGGCCAAATCACCGGGTATATTTAAAGCAGAGGTTGATAGGTTTCTGATTAGTAAAGGTGTCAAAAGTTACATGGAAAAGGCAGAGGAATAGGGTGGAGAGGGATAATAGATCAGCCATGAATGGAATGGTGAAGCAGACTCGATGGGCCGACTGGCCTAATTCTGCTTCTATGTTGCTAAAAGCAACAGATACTAGACTGAAAGTGTTATATTTGAATGCACGCAGCATAAGAAATAATATGGACGATCTTGAAATTCAGCTACAGATTGGCAAGTATGACGTTGTGGCCATCTCTGAAACTTGGCTAAAGGATGGCTGCCATTGGGAGCTGAACGTCCAAGGATATACAGCGTATCAGAAAGAATGGTTAGTAGGCAGAGGGGGTGGTGTGGCCCTGTTTATAAGAAATAATATTAAATCATTAGAAAGAGATGACATAGGATCGGAAAGTGTAGAGTCTCTATGGGTTGAGTTAAGAAATGGAAAGGGTAAAAGGACCCTAATGGCAGTTGTCAAACAGCAGCCAGGATGTGGATTACAAATTATAGCAGGAGATAGAAAAGACATGTCAGAAGGGCAATGTCATGATAATCGTGAGGGATTTTAACATGAAAGTGGATTGGGAAAACCAGGCCAGTACTGGACCTCAAGAGAGGTCATTGGTAGAATGCCTAAGGGATGGCTTTTTAGAACAGCTTGTTGTTGAGCCCACTAGGGGATCGTCTGTGCTGGATTGGGTATTGTGCAATGATCCAGAGGTGATAAGAGAGCTTAAGGTTAAGGAACCTTTAGGGAATAGTGATCACAATATGGTCAAGTTCACTTTGAAATTTGAGAAGGAGGATCTAAATTCCAATGTGTCGGTATTTCAGTGGAATAAAGGAAATTACAATGGCATGAGAGGGGAACTGGCCGAAATTGACTGGAAAGGGACACTAGCAGGAAGGACAGCAGAACAGCAATGGCTGGAGTTTCTGCGAAAAATGAGAGAAATACTAGACATATATTCCAAATAAGAAGAAATTTTCGAATGGAAGAAGGACACTACCATGGCTGACAAATGAAGTCAGAGCCAAAGTAAAAACAAAAGAGAGGGCATACAAGGGAGCCAAAGCTAATGGGAAGATAGTCATAGTCATAGTCATACTTTATTGATCCCGGGAGAAATTGGTTAATTTAATTTTTAATTTTTAATTTTTAATCCATCAAGATAGTGGATTGGGAAGCTTTTAAAAATTTGCAGAAGGAAATTAAGAAGGTCATTAGGAAGGAAAAGATGAATTATGAAAGGAAGCTGGCAACTAATGTCAAAGAAGATACTAAAAGCTTTTTTAAGTATATAAGGGGTAAAAGAGAGTCAAGGGTAGATATAGGACCAGTAGAAAACGATGCTGGAGATATTGTAATGAAAGATGCAGAGATGGCAGAGGAACTGAATGAGTTTTTTGCATCAGTCTTCACAGTGGAAGACATCTGCTGTATACTGGATATTCAGGAGTGTCAGGGAAGTGAAATAGGTGCAGTGAAAATTATGACTGAGAAGGTGCTTAGGAAGGTTAATGGTTTGAGGGTGGGTAAATCTCCTGGACCCGATGGAATGCACCCTCTGAAGGAAGTATCTGGAGAGATTAAGGAGGCATTAACAATGATCTTTCAAGAATCGATAGATTCTGACATTGTACTGGATGACTGGAAAATTGCAAATGTTAGTCCGCTATTTAAGAAGAGTGAGGGGCAGCAGAAAGGAAACTATAGACCTGCTAGCCTGACGTCAGTTGTTGGAATTGATTGTTAGGGATGAAATTACGGAGTACCTGGAGGCACATGACAAGATAGGCCAAAACCAGCATGGTTTCCTGAAAGGAAAATGCTGCCTGACTAACCTACTGCAATTTTTTAAGGAAATTACAAGCAGGGTAGACAAAGGAGATGCAGCAGATGTGGTGTACTTGGATTTTCAGAAGGCATTTGACAAGGTGCCGCACATGAGGCTGCTTAGCAAGATAAGAGCCCATGGAATTACAGGGAAGTTACTAGCATGGGTGGAATATTGGCTGATCAGCAGAAAACAGAGAGTGGGAATAAAGGGATCCTATTCTGGCTGGCTGCCGGTTACCAGTGGAGTTCCACAGGGGTCGGTGTTGGGACTGCTGCTTTTTAGGATGTATGTCAATGATCTGGACTTTGGGATTAATGGATTTGTGGCTGGCTGAATTTGCTGATGCTACAAAGATAGGTGGAGGAGCACGTAGTGTTGAGGAAACAGAGAGCCTGCAGAGAGACTTAGGTAGTTCAGGGGAATGGGCAAAGAAATGGCAAATGAAATACAATGTTGGAAGGTGTATGGTCATACACTTTGGTGGAAGAAATAAATGGACAGACTATTGTTTAGATGGAGAGAAAATTCAAAACGCAGAGATGCAAAGGGACTTGGGAGTCCTTGTGCAGGATACCTTCAGGTTGAGTCAGTGAAATACAATGTTGGAAGGTGTATGGTCATACACTTTGGTGGAAGAAATAAATGGACAGACTATTGTTTAGATGGAGAGAAAATTCAAAACGCAGAGATGCAAAGGGACTTGGGAGTCCTTGTGCAGGATACCTTCAGGTTGAGTCGGTGGTGAAGAAGGTGAATGCAATGTTGGCATTCATTTCTAGAGGTATAGAATATAACAGCAGGGATGTGATGATGAGGCTCTATAAGGCACTTGTGAGACCACACTTGGAGTATTGTGTGCAGTTTTGGGTTCCTTATTTTAGCAAGGATACACTGACATTGGAAAGGGCTCAGAGAAGATTCACGAGAATGATTCCAGGAATGAAAGGGTTACCATATGAGGTATGTCTGGCAGCTCTTGGGCTGTATCCCCTGGAGTTCAGGAGAATGAGGGAGGATCTCATAGAAACATTCCAAATGTTAAAAGGCCTGAACAGATTAGATATGGTAAAGTTTTTTTTCCCATGGTAGGGGAGTCTAGGGACAAGAGGGCAGGACTTCAGGATTGAAGAACGTCCATTTAGAACTGAGATGCGGAGAAATTACTTTAGTCAGAGGGTGGTAAATCTGTGGAATTTGTTGCCAGGAGCGGCCATGGGGGCCAAGTCATTGGGTGCATTTAAGGCAGAGATAGACAGGTTCTTGATTAGCCAGGGCATGAAAGGGTATAGGGAGAAGGCAGGGGAGTGGGGATGACTGGAAGAATTGGATCAGTCCATGATCCAATGGTGGAGTAGACTCAATGGGCCGAATGGCCTACTTCTGCTCTTATATCTTATGGTCATATGGTCTTAGGGTCTGATAGAGTTATGGCATGGTGCTTGAAATTTCTTAAATTCCCTTTTATCTGTTCTTTGAAATCTTCAGTGGCTTATTTCCATCCAAGGTGGTATAGATGAAGATCACTTAGCCCCGGATTCTTTTTCTTCCTTCTAGGCATATTTTAATGTTAGGCTTTTTTATTCTTTTTTTTAACTGCTCCTCCCTCACACTTCTGGTGAACCAAGGCTGAATTCTGAGGCCTTGCACCAATGACACCACCATGCATCTTTTCTCCCTACGTCCTGTGGGACATTGGATGAGTGGGGGTTCAAGATTCAAGTTTATTTATCATGAGTCCATTGAAACAGACCATGAAGTGTGCTGTTTGCATTAACAGGGTGTGCTGGGAGCAGCCCGCGAGCGTCACCATGCATTCCTGCGCCAAGATAGGTTGCCCACAATGCTTGGCAGAACAATGCAGAACACACAGCAACAACAGCAAAACAACCCCCATTCTTCCCTCCTTCCCACATAATGCATGGTCCTCTAATCTCAAGAAAGTCGGGCTTCTTTGGACTCTAGCCTCCAGCGGACTCAGACACGTGGACAGACATTGGACCTCTGACTACCCCCAGCTGACTCGGACATTGGACCTCAGACTACCCCCAGCTGACTCGGACATGCAGACAGACACTGTCCCACCCAACAGCTGGAAGCTGGAATCACTGGCCACTAGCCCATGGGTAGGAATGGAAGTGCCTTGTCCCTGTGGACTGGTCCACCTCTACCTGATGTACAGCTTAGTGGAGTCATTAGTCCTCTCCATCTCCCTCACTTGATACAATTTAAAATACATCTGAAAAGCCTGTCTCAGTTCAAGGTACGAGGAAACCCAAAAAGAGAGCTTTATCTTTACCCTGTACAGAGACGCAATGTTGAAAAGACTGAATTGACACTCTTGTGATTTAGGGAGATCTGCTTTTCACCAGTTCGAGATGTTCCAAAGTATTTGAGAGCAATCAAGAAGTCATTACTGTGATGTGGGAAATGCAAAGGTCAATATGTACACAGAAAGATCCCAGGAAATCAATTGATAACCGTATCACCTAGTTGCACGATTTCAGAGAGTGCTGTTGTATAGGACACAAGGGAACTCTTCTCTGAATTGTTTCAGGAGATCCGTAAGATCAAGGAGGACAAACAGATCATTGCTTGAGCCTCTCGTGTGAAAGGTTGCATCGCTGACAACGTAAAACTCCCGCAATCTGACAATGTAACACTCCCGCAGTCTGACAATGTAACACTCCCGCAACCTGACAATGTAACACTCCCGCAGTCTGGCTCTGGGGGGTAGATAAAAGGTTGGGAGCATATAGAACTTCACTCACCTTAACTGGGAGTGTAGAGAACTTCACTCATATTAACTGAGAGTGTGGAGAACTTCACTCACATTAACTGAGAGTGTGGAGAACTTCACTCATATTAACTGAGAAGATGGGAACTTCACTCACATTAACTGGGAAGATGGGAACTTCACTCACATTAACTGGGAAGATGGGAACTTCACTTACATTGACTGGGAAGATGGGAACTTCGCTCACATTAACTGGGAGTGTGGAGAATTTCACTCACATTAACTCTTAATGGATTCCAGAACCTATCGACTCACTTTAAAGGACTCTATAACTCACAGAGATGTAGGAAAGTACAGCACAGAAACAGGCCCTACGGTCTATCTCGTCCATGCTGAAACCATTTAAGCTGCCTACTCCCATCGACCTGCACTAGGACCATAGCCCTCCATACACCTAACAACTATGTACCTATCCAAACTTCCCTTAAACGTTGAAATTGAGCTCACACACGCCATTTGTGCCGGAAGCTCTTTCCATACTCTCACGACCCTCTGAGTGAAGAAGTCTCCCCTGATGTTCTCCTTAAACTTCTCACCTTTCACCCTTAACCCATGACCCCTGGTTGTAGTCCCACCCAACCTTAGTGGAAAAAGCCTGCTTGCATTTACCCTATCAATACCCCTCTTAATTTTCTCAGTATTTACTTATTTATTATTTGCACAGTCTGTCTTCTTCTGCACGTTGGTTGTCTTTGTGTGTAGCTTTTCATTGATTCCATTGTAATTCTTTGCGCTACTGTGAATGCCTACAAGAAAATCAATCTCAAGGTGGACAAAGTACATATATGTACTTTGATAATAAATTTACTTTGAATTTTGAGCTTTTAAACTTAGGTTTTAATGCTTAAGCGCCCAACTGATCTTCAGTTGACACTCAAAAGTTCAAAGTAAATTTATTATTGGAGTACATACACCTCCCTGGGATTAATTTTCTTGTGGGCATTCACGGTAAGTACAGAGAAAATGCGCAGATCCATCAAGATGGGCTGCTGTTTGTTTTCAGAATCCACTTCAGAACAGAGAGTGCACTGAGCAGAGGTAATGAATTCAAGTGATGCTTACAATGATGTGACAACAGCAGCTGTCATAGACAATTACTTCATCAAACAGTCTGCTATTCTCTGTGACTGGGTGGTTACTAATGGTTGAGTGTGTGTGTGTGGGGGGAGGCAAAGGTGAAAGCAAAGGACAAAAGGCAAGGGGGAGATCCGGAAGGACGGTGGAAAGCAGAAAAATTAAGGCTTGGGGGAAAGGCAGGGAAACGGGAGGAGGGAGATTGGACAAGGGTGCAGAAGGGTTATGTGAGAGGAGGCGAGGCTGCAGGTCAGTGAGAGAACAAGTAAGGGGGAAGTCAGAAAATTACGTCTGGCTGGAATGGAAGGTTGAAAAGGCAGAAGAGGTGTACGAGTAACATGAGAAGAAGGGAGAAGAGTGGTGGGGGGTGATGAGAGTGGGGCGACAGATACGGTGAATGAGGGAGGGAGAGTGTGGATTATTGGAAGCAGGAATAGGAGAGGGGATGTAATTAGTGAGCGGCAGTTTTGTGGGTGAAGTTAATGAGAGAGGTCGGAGGAGAATGGCCAGACTGGTTCAAGCTGACAGGAAGGTGACAGTAACTCAGATAACCTCACGTTACAACACTGGTGTGCAGAAGAGCATCTCTGAATGCACAACACGTCAAACCTTGAAGAGGATGTGCGACAGCAACAGAAGACCATGAACATATCTCAGTGGCCACTTTATGACACACCTCCTGTACCTAATAAAGTGGCCACTGGGAGTATGTTCGTGGTCTTCTGTTACTGTCACCCATCCACTTCAAGTTTCGAAGTGTTGTCCATTCAAAGACACTCTTCTGCACACCAGTGTTGTAATGCGTGATTATTTGAATTGCTATCACCTTCCTGTCAGCTTGAACCAGTCTGGCCATTCTCCTCCGACCTCTGTCATCAACAAGCTGTCTTCGCCCACAGAACCGCCACTCACTGGAAGTATTTTGTTTCTTGCACTGTCCTGTGTAAACTCTAGAGACTGTTGTTGTGCGTAAAAATCCCAGGAGGTCAGCAGTTTCTGAGATACTCAAACCACCTCGTCTGACACCAATGGTCAAAGTCACTTTGATCACATTTCTTTCCTCATTCTGATGCTTGGTCTGAACAACAACGGAACCTCTTGACCATGTCGACGTGCTTTTATATATTGATCCGCTGCCACATGATTGCTGATTAGATATTTGCATTAATGAGCAGGTGCAGGTGTACCTAATAAAGTGGCCACTGAGTGTGTTTGCACAGATGATGTGTCTCTGATGTCCATTAGCTGATAGCTTGTGGGACACATGCTGTTCAATGTGTCACCTCGTTTACAAGGAGGCTTCAATTCAGAAAGATATATTTGGCTACAAATTGCTTTGGAAGCTTGACACATTGCCTTTGTTTGATTCCCGGTTCTGTATCTGTTACTCTGCACAGGACCAGGAGGAACAGTCCTTTTTTGCCGTGTTTGACGGGCACGGAGGGGTAGACGCTGCAATTTATGCCTCCATCCACCTTCACGTGAACCTGGCTCGACAGGAGAGCTTCCAGCATAACCCCGCTGAAGCCTTGTGTCATGCCTTTCGCCTGACAGACGAGCGATTCGTGCAGAAGGCTGCCAGAGAGGTTTGTGACCAACATCTGGAGAAACCTTAGCCTCACTATCAGCTGTTTTATGGGGGGGCTTATCTCCAAAATCTGAAGAAACCTGACCTTCAGTATCAGCTACTTAACCGGGGGGGGGGTGGGGGGGGAGGGCTATCTTAACACTTGGAGATATCATACTCTTAGTAGCAGCCATTTGACGGGGGTGGGGGTTGTCTTTCTCAACATCTGGAGAAACCTTACCCTCACTATCTGCAATTTGACAGGGGGGGTGATCTCTCTCAACACTTGGAGCTACCATACTCTTAGTATCAGCCATTTTACAGGGGGAGGGGTGTCTTTCTCAACATCTGGAGAAACCTTAGACTGAGTATAAGGAGGGAGGACCTAGACAGCCCCCTTGTGTAGAGAAATATGCCCTCTTCTTCTTCTGAATCCATAAGACATAGAGGCCCATAGAGTCTGCTCTGCCATTCAATCATGGCTGATTTATTATCCCTCTCAATCCCATTCTCCTGCCTTCACCCCGTAACCTTTGACACCCTGACTAATCAAGAAACTATCAACCTCTGCTGTGCCCTCTGGCCCTAGACTGCTCTCTTCCGGGGGAGTCTCAGACCAGAGAGCACAGCCCCAGAATTGAGGGACATCCATTTAGAACAGGGGTGAGGAGAAATTTGTTTGGCCAGAGGGTGGTGAATCTGTGGGGTTTCTTGCCACAGACTGCTGTGCAGGCCAAGTCACTGAGTGCGTTTAAGATGGAGGCTGACAGGTTCTTCAAAGGTTAAAGAGGGAAGGCAGGAGAACGAGGTTGAGAATCAGTGAAAAACTGCACACAAGATGGACAAATAACCAATGTGCAAAGGACAACAAACTGCAAACACAAAAGAGGGAAAAAAGCCAGAGTAATGACAGTAAATAAATATTGAGAGCATAAGATGAAGAGTCCTTCAAAGCGAGTCCATAGGTTGTGGGAACAGTTTAGTGTTGAGGTGAGTGAAGTTCTCCCCTCTGGTTCGAGAGCCTGATGGTTGAGAGGGTAATAACTAGTGGAAATCCAAAGCAACACCCTCAAAATGCTGGAGGAACTCAGCAGGTCAGGCAGCATCTATGGAAATGAATAAACAGTTGATGTTTCCAGTCAAGACCCTTCTTCAGGGGTAATAGCTGTGCTTGTGCCTGGATGGTGGGGGTCTTTCATGATGGATGCTGCTTTCCTGTGACAGCATTCCTTGTAGATGTGCTCACTCTGTGTGTGTGTGTGCATGTGTGTGTGTGTGTGTGTGTGTGTGTGTGTGTGTGTATGTGCGTCTGTGTGTGTGTGAGTGTGTGTGTCTGTTTGTGTGTGTGTATGTGTGTGTGTGTGTGTGTGCATCTGTGTGTGTGTGTGTGTGTCCATGTGTGTGTGTGTGTGTGTGTGTGTCTGTATGTGATTGTGTGTGTGTGTGTGTGTGTATGTGCGTCTGTGTGTGTGTGAGTGTGTGTGTCTGTGTTTGTGTGTGTGTATGTGTGTGTGTGTGTGTGCATCTGTGTGTGTGTGTGTGTCCATGTGTGTGTGTGTGTGTGTGTGTCTGTATGTGAGTGTGTGTGTGTGTGTGTGTGTATGTGTGTGTGTGTATGTGTGTGTGTGTCCATGTGTGTGTGTGTGTGTGTGTGTGTGTGTGTGTGTGTGTGTTGTGTGTGTGTCTGTATGTGAGTGTGAGTGTGTGTGTGTGTGTGTGTGTGTGTGTATGCATGTGTGCGTCTCTGTGCGTGTGTGTGTGTTGCTCAGGGTAAACCTGGAGGAACACTCCCGTTTCTGGGTTTAGGAAGCTCACGAGCAATAGGAATGGGTGTATAAGACGCTTGTAACCTTGATGCTAACCTATAGCTGTTTCATTCTGACTCCCCCCCCCCACTCCCCCCAGAACCTGCGCTGCGGCTCCACCGGGGTGGTGACCTTCATGCGGGGGAACATGCTGCACGTGGCCTGGCTCGGGGACTCACAGGTTATGCTGGTCCGAAGAGGTCAGGTCGTCGAACTCATGAAACCGCACAAACCTGACAGAGAGGTAACGGGGGCACAAAGACACTGTGTTGGATTCCTTTCATTAACACATCCCTTCGGGGCTGGCGGGGTGGTCAGACAGAAATCACACTTGCCTCAGACTCAGAATGTGTTAAGGGACTGGTGCTACAGCTCATAAGACCAGAAGATATAGGAGTAGCAGTGGGCCATTCGGCCCATCGAGTCTGTTCTGCCATTAAATCATGGGCTGATCCAATTCTTCCAGTCATCCCCACTCCCCTGCTTTCTCCCCATACCCTTTGATGCCCTGGCTAATCAAGAACCTGTCTATCTCTGCCTTAAATACACCCAATGACTTGGCCTCCACAGCCGCTCGTGGCAACAAATTCCACAGATTTACCACTCTCTGACTGAAGTAATTTCTCCACATCTCTGTTCTAAATGGACGTCCTTCAATCCTGAGGTCGTGCCCTCTCGTCCTAGACTCCCCTACCATGGGGAAAAAACTTCGCCATATCTAATCTGTTCAGGCCTTTTAACATTCGGAATGTTTCTATGAGATTCCCCTTCATTCTCCTGAACTCCAGGGCATACAGCCCAAGAGCTGTCAGACATTCCTCATATGGTAACCCTTTCATTCCTGGAATCATTCTCATGAATCTTCTCTGAATCCTCTCCAAGTCAGCATATCCTTTCTAAAATAAGGAGCCCAAAACTGCACACAATACTCCAAGTGTGGTCTCACGGGTGCCTTATAGAGCCTCAACATCACATCCCTGCTCTTATATTCTGTACCTCTAGAAACGAATGCCAACGTTGCATTCACCTTCTTCACAACCAACTCAACCTGAAGGTTAACCTTTAGGGTATCCTGCCCAAGGACTCCCAAGTCCCTTTGCATCTCTGCATTTTGAATTCTCTCCCCATCTAAATAATAGTCTGCCTGTTTATTTCTTCCACCAAAGTGCATGACCATACACCTTCCAACATTGTATTTCATTTGCCACTTTCCCCTAAATGATCCAAGTCTCTGTGCAGGCTCTGTGTTTCCTCAATACTACCCGCTCCTCCACCTATCTTTGTATCATCGGCAAATTTAGCCACAAATCCATTACTCCCTTAGTTCAAATTGATGACCTTTGGCACATACAGGAGACTGAGGATGTGAAAGGTAGGAGCTACAGGGGGCTGGCACCTGGGTGACCGACAGGAGAGAGAAAGGAAATCAGCATGCATTGCAGACTACCCCTGTGGCCATTCCCCGCAATAATAAGTACAACATTTTGGGTACTGTTGGTGGGGGATCTACAGCGACTGGGTCTCTCGCACTCAGTCTGGTGCTGTGACTCAGAAGGAAGGGGAGGAGAAGTGGACCACAGTGGTGATAGGGGATTCCATCATCAGAAGAGAAGACATGAGATTCTGTGGATGGGATAGACACATCTGGATGATATGTTGCCTCCCAGATACCAGGATCAGGGATGTCTTGGAACCAGGATCAGGGATGTCTTGGATTCACAGCATTCTAAAGGGGAAGGGTGAATACCAGAACTCTTGATACATATTGACATAGGTAGAAGAAAGGAAGAGGTCCTGAAGAGAGAATTTAGGGAGCTAGGTAGAAAGCTGAAAAGTAAGACCTCCAGGGTAGTAATCTCTGGATTGCTACCTGTGCCATGTGCCAGTGAGTGCGGGAACAGGATGATTTGTCAGATGAATGCATGGCTGAGGAACTGGTGCAGGGGATAAGGTTTCAGATATGGATCATTGGGATGTCTTCTGGGGAAGGTATGGGTACAAAAGGGACGGGTTACACCTGAACCCGAGGGGAATTCAATATACTTGCAGGCAGGTTTGCTAGAGCTGTTTGAGAGGGTTTCAGCTAGTTTGGCAGTGGAATAGGAACCCAAGTGATAGAACTGAGGATGGGGCAATTGGTATACAGGCAGAGGCAGTGTGTAGTGAGACTGTCAGGAGGACAGTCAGATGATAGGTCAATATTGTAGTCAGTTGGAGGAATTGCAATGTAATGGGACAAAATCCAAAGGGTTGACAAGTACGGGACTGAAGGTGTTATACTTGAATGCATGCAGTGTACGAATAAGGTAGATGATCTTGTAGTGTAATTAGAGATTGGGGGCATTACTGAGTCATGGCTGAAAGAAGATTATAGTTGGGAGCTTAACATGCAAGGATACACATTGTGTCGAAGGGACAGGTGAGTTACAGTAGGTGGAGTGAGTGATCTGACTCTGTTGGTACAAAATCAAATCAAATCCTTAGAAAGAGGTGACATAAGATCGGAAGATACAGAACCATTGTGGGTAGAGTCACAGAACTGGAAGGGTAAAAAATACCTTGATGGGAGTTATATACAGGCTTCTCTGAACAGGAGCCAGGATGAGGGCTACAAATTACAATGGGAGATAGGAAATGCACGTCAAAAGGGAAATGTTACAATAGTTATGGGGGATTTTAATATGCAGGTAGATTGGGAAAAACAGATTGGTGCTGATTTTGGATCCCAGGAGAGAGAATTTGTAAAATGCCTACGAAATAGCTTTTCATAGCAGCTTATGGTTAAGCCCACTAGGTGATGAACTATTCTGGACTGGGTGTTGTGTAATGAACTGGATTTGGTTAAGGAGTTTAAGGTAAAGGAACCCTTAGGAGACAATGATCATAATATGATAGAATTCGCCCTGCAATTTGAGAGGGAGAAGCTAAAGTCAAATGTATCAGTATTACCCTGGAGTAATGGGAATTACAGAGGCATGAGAGAAGAGCTGGCCGAAGTTGATTGAAAGGGGATACTAGCAGGAATGATGGCAGAGCGGCAGAGATTTTTTTAGATGACATTCAGAAGGCACAGGATACGTACACCCCAAAGAAGAAGCATTCTAAAGGCAGGATGATATAACAGTGGCTGACAAGGGAAGTCAAAGCCAACATAAAAGCCAAAGGGATGGTATCTAATAGAGCAAAATTAGTGGGAAGTTAAGAGGACTGGGAAGCTTTTAAAAAACAACAGAAGGCAACTAAAAAAGCCATAAGGAGCGAAAAGATTAAATACGAAGGTAAGCTAGCCAGTAATGTCAAGGAGGATACCAAAAGTGTTTTTAGATATTTAAAGAGTAAAACAGGTGAGAGTAGATATTGGACACTGGAAAATGACAGTGGAGAGGTAGTAATGGGGGACAAGGAAATGGCGGGTGAACTGAATGAGTATTTTGCACTGGTCTTCACTGTGGAAGACACTAGCAGTATGCTGGAAGTTCAAGAATATTGGGGGGTAGAAGTGAGTACAATTGCGTGGAGGGAGAAGGAGCTTGGAAAGCTGAAAGGTCTGAAGGTAGATAAGTCATTTGGATCAGATGGACTACACCAGGATTCTGAAAGCTGTAGCTGAAGAGATTGTGGAGACATTAGCAATGATCTTTCAGGAATCATTAGATTCTGGCATGGTTCCGGAGGTCTGGTAAATTGCATACGTCACTCCATTCTTTAAGAAGGAAGGGAGGCAAATAACAAGAAATTTTAGGCCAGTTAGCCTGACTTCAGTGGTTGGAAAGATGTTTGAGTCAATTGTTAAGGATGAGATACTGGAGTACTTGGAGGCACATGATAAAATAGGCCAAAGCCAGAATGGTTTTCTTAAGGGAAAAGCTTGCCCAACAAACCTGTTGGAATTATTTTAGGAAATAACAAGCAGGAAAGACAAAGAAGAATGGGTGGATGTTGTGTTCTTGAATTTTCAGAAGGCCCTTGACAAGATGCCGCACGTGAGGCTGCTTAGCAAGATGATAAAGAGCCTATGGTGTTACAGGAAAGATACAAGCGTGAATAGAGCATTGGCTGACCGGCTGGAAGCAAAGTGTAGGAGTAAAGGGAGTCTTTTATGATTGGCTGCCGGTGGCTAGAGATGTTCCACAGAGGTCGGTGTGGGCACCGCTTCTTTTTGCAGGGTCAATGATGGAATTGATGGCTTTGTGGCCAGTTTTGCAGATGGTACAAAGATAGGTGGAAGAGTGGGTAGTTTTGCATAAGAACTAAAACAGATTTAGGAGAATGTGCAAAGAAGTGGCAGATGGTCATGCACTTTGTGTAGTGATGTGGATGGTCATGCACTTTGGTAGAAGAAATAAAAGCATATATTATTTTCTAAACGGGGAGAAAATTCAAAAATCCGAGGTGCAGAAGGACTTGGAAGTCCTCGGGCAGGATTCCCTAAAGGTTAATTTGCAGGTTGAGGAGGGCAAGTGCATGTTAGCATTCATTTCAGGAGAACTGGAATATAAATACAAGGATGTAATGCTGAGGTACTTGTGACTTGGAGTATTACGAGCAGTTTTGGGCCCCTTATCTAAGAAAGGATGTACTGACATTGGAGAGGGGTCAGAGGAGCATTACAAAAACGATTCCAGGAATGAAGAGCTTATCATATCAGGAGCATTTGATGGCTCTGGGCCTTTACTCGCTGGAACTTAGAAGAATGAGAGGGGATTTCATTGAAGCCTATCGATTATTGAAAGGTCTCAATAGAGTGGATGTGGAGAGGGTGTTTCCTATAGTGGAGGAGTCTAAGACTAGAGGGCACAACCTCAGAATAAAGGAACACCTATTTAGAACGGAGTTGAGAAGGAATTTCTTTAGCCAGAGAGTGATGAATCTGTGGAATTCGTTGCCACAGGCGGCAGTGGAGACCAAGTATATTTAAGGTGAGGAGGGTTGCTAGATTCTTGATAAGTCAGGGCATGAAAGTTTATGGGGAGAAGGCAGGAGAATGGAGTTGAGAGGGAAATGGATGAGCAATGATCAAATGACAGAGCAGACTCGATGGGCTGAACGGCCTGTTTCTGCTCCTGTCTTATGGTCTAATTGTTTTGCTCTTGTCCAGGCCAGAGGAAATGCCATCGAGCCTGGCATTGGCCAGCAGTGCCACACTGTTTGAGTGGTGGTGCAGATGGAGTCTCCACTGTTGGACGTGTAGTGCAGAGGCAGTGCTACCCAGTTGGAGAGACAGTACAAGGGAGTGCTGGGCTGCCTGAAGGCCTGTACATATGGAGTGTTACGCTGCACCCTTAAAGGGATAGAACCAAGAGAGTGCTGTACTTTCAGCAGGTCTGAACCCTTGCTTAGGGTATTACAACAGCACTGTAGCGTAGCACTCACAACACGCTGGAGGAACTCAGCAGGTCGGGCAGCATCCATGGAAACGATCAGTCAACATTTTGGGCCATAACCCTTCGTCAGGACTGAAGAGGGAAGGGGCAGAGGCCCTATAAATAAGGTGGGGGGAGGGTGGGAAGGAGAAGGCTGAAAGGTTGCGGCCTCCTCTACATCGGTGAGACCCGACACAGATTGGGGGACCGCTTCATCAAGCACCTGCGCTCTGTCCACCACAACAGACAGGATCTCCCGGTTGTCACCCACTTCAACTCTGCTTCCCATTCCCATTCGGATATGTCCATACATGGCCTCCTCTACTGCCATGATGAGGCTAAACTCAGGTTGGAGGAGCAACACCTCATATACCGTCTGGGTAGTCTCCAGCCCCTTGGTATGAATATTGAATTCTCCAACTTCTGGTAATTCCCTCTCCCTCCCTTCCCTTATCCCTATTTCACTCTGCCCCCTCCCCCAGCTGCCTATCACTTCCCTCATGTTTCCGCCTCCTTCTACTACCCATTGTGTTTTCCCCTATTCCTTCTTCACCTTTCCTGCCTATTCCCTCCCTGCTTCCCCTCCCCCACCCCTTTATCTTTCCCCTTCCTGGTTTTTCACCTGGAACCTACCAGCCTTCTCCTTCCCACCCACCCCCCACCTTCTTTATAGGGCCTCTGCCCCTTCCCCCTACAGTCCTGACGAAGAGTTCCAGCCTGAAACGTTAACTGATCGTTTCCACGGATGCTGCCCGACCTGCTGAGTTCCTCCAGCGTGTGTTGTGAGTGTTGCTTTGACCCCAGCACCTGCAGAGTGTTTTGAGAGTACTGTAGCGTAGCAGTTAGCTATTTCAGTGCCAGTGATCTGGGTTCGATCCCCACCACTGTCTGTAAGGTGTTCTCCCCGTGACCGCCTGGGTTTCCTCCGGGTGCTTTGCTTTCCACCCACATTCCAACGATGTACGTGTTAGTAGGTTCAATGGTCACGTGGGTGTCATTGGGCCCATTGGGCCGGAAGGGCCTGTTAACGTGCTATATCTCTAAATTTAAAACATACAAAACCTCTCTAGTTAAAGTCTATTGACCTGAAAATCCATTGGAATTTGTTACCCCACCTTTATCCCCAACTCCAAGGTTTTGTAGTGGTGCAACAGCTTTCCTATTTCTTCTCCCCCCCCTTTGCTCTTTCAGGATGAAAAGCAGAGAATCGAGGCGCTGGGAGGCTGTGTGGTCTGGTTCGGGGCCTGGAGAGTCAATGGAAGTCTTTCTGTCTCCAGAGCAATTGGTGAGGCTTTTAATCTGGAAACCGATTACCTGCTTTTCCTGTTGTCCACCCACAGCTCGCAGTGACACCCACAGAGACACACACAGCCTTCTGCTGCATAGAATGTGCAGCCCGTTTTGTCCATCTCATCCATACTGGGACTGGTGCTCCACGGAATAATCCCCCCACTCCCTTTCACGCACTCCACACACCTCCCCATTCCTTTCCTCCCCAATTGCGTCTACTTGCCTCAGCTACCTCATGTTTCCAGCCCTTTCTGGGTGCAGACATTATTCCTGAATTCCGCAATTTATTATTGATTACCACGTGTAATCAAACCCTTAGATCTGGTCTAAG
Organism: Mobula hypostoma; assembly: GCF_963921235.1. Lineage (NCBI taxonomy): Eukaryota > Metazoa > Chordata > Chondrichthyes > Myliobatiformes > Myliobatidae > Mobula > Mobula hypostoma. The sequence continues at coordinate 8,530,505 of NC_086119.1, forward strand.
TAAATTTATTATCAATATGTCACCTTCAGATTCATTTCCTTGCAGGAAAATAAGGAAATGCAATAGAACCAATGGAAAACGGCACAAAGACTGACGGACCGCCAGTGCACAAAAGACGGCAAACTATGCAAATAAAACCCGAGAACGTGAGCTGGAGAGGCCTCGAAACAGAGCCTGTAGGTTGTGGAATCCGTTCAGAGTTAAAGTGAGTGACACACACAAAATGCTGAAGGTACTCAGCACCTGTCCCGATGCAGGGTCTCAGCCCGAAATGTCGACTGTTTATTCCCCTCCGTGGATGCAGCCTGACCTGCTGAGTTCCTCCAGCACTTTGTGTCTGTCACTCTGGATATCCAGCATCCGCAGAATCTCTTGGTGTTTAAGGGCTGAGCTGAGTGAAGTTATCCACACTAGTTCAGGAGCCTGATGGTTGAAGGGTGATAACTGTTCCTGAACCTGAGGCTCCTGTACCTCCTGCCAGATGGTAGCAGCGAGAAGAGAGCATGGCTTGGTTGGATGCTGCTTTCTTGTTACAGCATTCCTTGTAAATGGGCCCAAGATGTTGAGCCGACCTTTTAAACTACTCTAAAATCAATCGAACCCTTCCTTCCCACATATTCTTCCATTTTTCTTTCATTTGTGTGCTAATCTAAAAGCCTCTTCAACATCCCTAACATACCTGCTTCTACCACAACCCCTGGCAACACATTCCAGGCATCTCCCACTCTCTGTGTAGAAAAATCATCCCTGATCTTACCCGGACGCTTTACTTTGAGCACCTTATCATTATGCCCCCTCATATTAGCCGATATTGCCGTGGAGAAAAGTCTCTGACGATTCACTCGACGTATGCATTTTATCAGCTTGTGCACCTCTATCAAGTCACCTCTCCTCCAAAAGTACAGAGAGCTCTGCCTGTGATGGACCGGGTCGTATCGACCACTTTCTGTGGAGAAATAGCAACGTCTTCGCCACATCCACCCAAGCAGACTGCTTCAGGATCATAGGCTGGTGTCGGGTGGTTCCTCATCTTTGTCAGTCATTCCCGATTTTAATCAATATGAGTTTATTTCTCACTCTCAAATTTCTATACGTTCTTTACAGAGACAACAACTACCAGTTACCCTGACTGTGACCGAGTGAGGGTCACTAGATTATTCAGTGAGCTGTTGCTTCTTTATGGCCTGCAGTCTCAGCCTGCTGCCAGCTCCAGGGAACATACTCTCCCCGCTCAATTATCGTACAACGTTTCACAGTTGACGGTTTCAACCCAGAGGTAGATGCAAATCACTGATGTGTAGGTGATGCATCAAAGAAGTGAGTGAACATGAGGTTCAGGAACAGTTTTCACTCAACAACCTCCAGGCTCCTGAACCAGCTTCAATCACCTCAACACTGAACTGATTCCACAACCTACAGACTCACTTTCACGGACTCTTTACAACTCATTCTCAATATTATTTATTTATTCATTCATTGTTATTATTTTTTAAAATATTTGTATGGTTTATCGTGGGCACATGGCCAAGTGGTTAAGGCATTGGACTAGCGACCTGAAGGTCGCGAGTTCGAGCCCCAGCCGAGGGAACGTGTTGTGTCCTTGAGCAAGGCACTTAATCACACATTGCTCTGCGACAACACTGGTGCCAAGTTGTATGGGTCCTAATGCCCTTCCCTTGGAGAACATTGGTGTCATGGAGAGGGGAGACTTGCAGCATGGGCAACTGCAGGTCTTCCATACAACCTTGCCCAGGCCTGCGCCCTCCTGGAGAGTGAAGACTTTCCAGGCGCAGATCCATGGTCTCGCAAGACTAACGGATGCCTTTATTTATGGTTTATCTTCTTTTGCGCATTGATTATTTGTCTGTTTCTGTGTGTCTTTCATTGATCCTGTTGCACTGGTTTTTTCTACTGTGAATGTTCGCAAGAAAACAGATTTCGTGGTGGTATATGGTGACGTTTACAGACTTTGATAATAAATGTACTTTGTACTTTGAATTTAATCTTTGGGCGCCCTTCACTATCACTGAAATATCCTCCCGATTTTGGTAAAAACTGAAGGGCAGATTTCTGGACCAAAGTTCTCAGTGGTGACCCCCTGACAACTCTAGAAGCTTAACAGTGCTTTGTCAACATTGTGTATTGCTACAAAGGTGTTTGCCAGGGCTCAATTTACAGCAGTGTTGCCCTCCTGAGGCTATAGTGTCATGGAAAAGTACAGCACAGAAACAGGCCCTTCAACCCATCTCGTGCATGGCAAACTATTATTTTGCCTAGTCCAATCAACCTTCACCTAGACCAAGGCCCTCCATACCATTGCCATCCATGTACCTCTCCATCTTCTCGTGAATGTTAAAATCCTCGTTGGGGGCGGCACAGAGGCATAGTGGTTAGCGCAACCCTTTACTGTACGGACGACCCAGGTTCAATTCCCGCCCCTGCCTGTACGTTCTCCCCGTGACCGCGTGGGTTTCCTCCCACAGTCCAAAGACATACCGGTTGGTAGTTTAATTGGTCGTTGTAAACGGGCCCGTGACTGGCCTCGGATTAAATCGGGGATTGCTGGGTGGCGCAGCTCGAAGGGCAGGGAGGGCCTACTCCACACTGTCTCTCATTGAATAAAATCCACCACTTGTTCCACCCTCTGAGAGAAGAAGTTGTCCTCTGGTACTAGTCTCACCCAACCTTCGTCCTTCTCATCCCATCCAAGTGAGACTACTCTTTCAGGAACGTCCTTTGACTGGGACATTTTGCAGTAATGAAAGGGGCTGTCTATAATGCCTTAAACATTTCAGCTTTCACCCTTAACCTATGACCTCTAGTATTAGTCTCGCTCAACCTCTGTGGAAAAAGCCTGCTTTCATTTACCCACTCTATGGCCTTCATAATTTGTACACTTCTATCAAATCTCCCCTCATTCTCCTACACTCTAGGAGATAAAGTCCCAACCTATTCAACCTTTCCCTATAACTCAGTTCCTCAAATCCTGGCAACGTCCTTCTAAGTTTCAGCTATCACTCTTAACCCACGACCTCTACTTTTTGTCTCACCCAAGTGAGGCTAGTATTCCACGTCCCATTCCCATTCTGGTATGTCTATCCACGGCCTCCTCTACTGTAAAGATGAAGCCACACTCAGGTTGGAGGAACAACACCTTATATTCCGTCTGGGTAGCCTCCAACCTGATGGCATGAACATCGACTTCTCTAACTTCCGCTAATGCCCCACCTCCCCCTCGTACCCCATCCGTTATTTATTTTTATACACACATTCTTTCACTCTCCTTTTTCTCCCTCTGTCCCTCTGACTATACCCCTTGCCCATCCTCTGGACTTTTTCCTCCCCCCTCCCCCTTTTCCTTCTCCCTGGACCTCCTGTCCCATGATCCTCACGTATCCCTTTTGCCAATCACCTGTCCAGCTCTTGGCTCCATCCCTCCCCCTCCTGACTTCTCCTATCATTTTGGATCTCCCCCTCGCCCTCCAACTTTCAAATCCCTTACTCACTCTTCCTTCAGTTAGTCCTGACGAAGGGTCTCGGCCTGAAACGTCGACTGTACCTCTTCCTAGAGATGCTGCCTGGCCTGCTGCGTTCACCAGCAACTTTGATGTGTGTTGCTAGTCTTTCAGGAATGTTTTTTGACCGGACATCATGAAAGGGGCTCTCTAGAACGCCTGCCGCGGACAAGCACCGCAGTAGCAGTGTGTCGCTGTGCCTGCCAGTCTTGTCACTGAGATCAGCAGAACGTATGTGTAGGTTGTTTCTGTGCTACCTGCTCTGACTAACCCACCTTTGTCCGGTTGTCTCAGGGGACGCAGAGCACAAGCCTTACATCTGCGGGGAAGCAGACAGTGACTCCACCTTGCTGGACGGGACCGAGGACTACCTTATCCTGGCCTGCGACGGCTTCTACGATACCATGGAGCCAGAGGAGGCTGTCAGGGTGGTGGCCGAGCACCTGAAGGAGAACAACGGGGACAGCAGTATGGTGGCCCACAAGCTGGTGGCATCGGCGCGGGACGCTGGCTCCAGCGACAACATCACTGTCATCGTGGTCTTCCTGCGGGACCTGAATGCGCCGCTCGAGGAGGAGGAGGCCAACGGCGACTCCAAGTGGTCGGGCAACTCCTTCGACGGTGCCCAGGGTGACGGCGGGGATGACAAGGAGAACCAGGGTGACTTCCAAGGCCCCAGGGTGCAGCATCCGTTCGGAGGCGGCTCGGAGCTGGCCCAGGAAACCCGTGAGGATTCGCTCACCGACAGAACTAGTCTGGCTCTAGGCCCTCAGCTCCCCCTCATCTGCGCCCAAGGCTCCCAGGCGACGGGAGCCAGTGCCAAGGGTTCTCCTACGCCACAGCGCAGACCCAAGAGGTCCGATCCGCCCAGTGCGGAACTGCCGCTGTCGGCCTTGCGGGAGCTCAGGGACTTTGACGTGGGCGAGGCCTGGCACCAGAAGCCGTCTCCCACGGGCCACGTCGGGAGCCAGAGCCGCAGGGCAGGGAGGCTGGCTCCCCTCTGTCCAGCCACCGAGGAGGCCCCTGCCGCGGCCCACAGGACCTCCTGCACAGTAAGTCAGCACGGACAGCGGACAGCCGCGTCACCGCAGCGCCGCACGCCTCTCCTGGCTCGAAGGCACAGCAGCAACGCCGGTGCTGGGCCAAGCAGTTGGAACCGCAAGGGGGTGACACACAGGCAGAGGAAAGCGGGCAGTATACGTCGCTCGGGGTGGGCTGGCGTCAACTGGCACGGGCCGGTGCCGACCAGTTTACGTGACGTCTGTCTACTCCAGCAGTAACAGCTATGTGTAGTTCCACGGTTAGTAGACTATTCAACACCATGCCCCCTTCTCCCAGCCAGCCCCCGCTTCTCTAGCTTGCCTACAGTTCAAATGAGCAGTCAGCTGTCCTGTCTTCCACTCAAAGAGTAGCCGAGGCCTCGGGCATTCCCGAAAGAGAACGTAACCTGTTTTTGTTGCTAGACAGGCTTCACTACGGCAATTTTTGTGACTAAGGAAACTCCTCAACTGCTTGGAACCCCCTGACTGACACTCACTGGGTGGTGGGGGAGTCAGGATGTGAAGCAGAAAGCGTGTATCTGGGGTTCTCCTGCACCCTCTCCTGGCTCTCTTAAATACAGGCAAGAAGTTCGCTGCCTACTCTTGGGGTGGGAGCCATCCCTGGGCAATGCTGACCATTTATAAAGCCCTCCCCCCTCCCCCCACCTTGGTTAACCTCTGAAGATGGGGGGGGGTGTGGGGGGATCTCTTTGAACTGCTGGTCCAATCCAACAAGCGCGCCACCTCAGAGGCCGGTTGAGAAGCGGCCATATTAGATTTGGGGTGGCCGTTTGCCACGTTTCCTTCCTTCAAGTTAAAAAGTTTTCATGGCAGCCAAAAATCTCATTCAAAGACTTATTTCCCGACCTGATGGCAAATTGTCTGCGGTGAGATTAGAATACGCATTCTTTAGATTATCGGTCTAGTAGACCAGAGTTTCTCAATCTGGGGTCCATGGATATTCTCAATATTATTGGTCTATGGCATAAAAAAGGTTGGGAACTCTGCTATAGACACTCCTCAATTCTTAACATTTTTCTCCCACCCCTAATGAAGCCCTGTCTTGGGCTCAGTTTCATTTTTCTGTGGACTATCTCCAGCTGGTCTGGTGAGTGACTCTCACGTGACAATTCCGCCCCCCCTTTTGCCTCTCCCAGTGTCCCCAGGCCTTCCCAGAATCAGGAAGCCCAATGAGACCCCCATTCAGATACTCCCTCATTGTAAAACTTGGTCACAAAGTGGGAAGAGTACTGGCCTGAGGGACATGAACCAATTGTGGAAGTGGAGGTGGAATGCTGAATTGGGGTGGCAGTAAATATCTTTCAATCTGTATAATTCAAGGACATACAGTAATCAAGACACTTAGCATTCAGTAGTTAAAAGTATTTAGATGTCTCTTGCCGTAGAATTCATTTGAAACTAATCAACTCCATTTTCAGACGAATTATTCTCACATCCATAAAAAGCTTTTCCTAACAGACTCCATAATAGTTACACATCGAATAGCTGAGTAACACACTCATTGAAACATTGAATAGTTGTCCTGTTAGAAACTAGACTACATATCAGATCAGTGCAGTCCAAACACCGGTAGTAGCAATCCTGTCAAACGAGTGCAAGCTGGTTGAAATTTACAGCGTATTTTCTCAACAAACTAAAGGTAATTCAGTAAGATGTATGAAGCGTTAGTAGTTGCTGACCTGAGTATACACCTGTACTAGTACTGTGCTAATCCACTGTTCACTTGCAATGGAACTTGCACAACTTCCTGCAGCGGCCCACCTGTACGTAGTGTGGAGCATGGTCTAACTGTTTCACTTCACCTGTATCAATACTCCAGCCATTCAACTAATTAGTACTGGTCTAACTGTGCATCCATACCGCATTTGTGGTCTGACTGTAGTCCACGACAGTACTGATGCCTACAACAGTCCAATGATATACCTGCACGGGTATCCATGATGGTCTGACACTACTTGTTCGTATTCCTGTGTGGCACCTTTAACAGTCTGACTACGAGAGTGTCTGCAGGTACTGACTGTACACGTGTAGCAGCTCGACTGTACTGCTCTGACTGCATGTGTCATTATACGTTATACCTGTGCCAGTTCGGCTGCACACCTACATGTGGGACCGTACTGTACCAGTTTGACCCCCGAACTACTCCAAATGCAATGTTATCTGTTAGTTGTGCAGGGACTGACTACATCTACAGCAGTCTGAGAGTACAGTTCTGTTCTCGTGTACCAGTTCCACACTTTAGAGCAATCTTGTTTTGTAACACGCAGTGTTTAAATGAATTCAGCTGGTGGTAGCAAGTAGTCTTTAACTTTGTTTGATTTTCTGTGCCCTTATTTGCTGCTTGTTCAAGTAACTAAAACTCCCCTCCAACTACTATCAATATTTCTTGTTGTAATTTTTAATGGTATTTCCGGTGACTATAATGTAAAAATTATATATATATATATATATAAAAAAAATAATCCGAACTCAGCAAGAGGTGACTATTGTAATTATCTGTTTTGTCTGTATACATTTTGTGTCCTCTGTAATCTGTGCCGTGTGTTGAAAATGATGGAGCACTTTGTATTATCATAAACGAAGTTAACAAGCCTTTCACGATTAAAGGGATTGGACCAGTTTGACGAGCCCTTCTTTACTTGGCAGGCTGCAGTATTATTGGGGAGGGAGGCTGATATTCTGTCTCCACGCTTTAAATACAAACTTGTCATTTGCCGTGGTCAGTCACACAACTATCCGTCACTCCCTTACTCTTCCTGGGTCAGTAATTGAATGGGTAGAAACTTGGAACTCCCTACCCGCCACTTTTTAGAAATATCTTCACCACAGTTTGAGAAAGTTATGAAAAATCAGCTATCACCTGAAGGGCAATAAACACCTTTTCTCAAGAAAATATTAAAATCAATCTCCAGTATCTCCTTACACAAGGAAATCTGCAGATGCTGGAATTTCAAGTGATACACATAAAAGTTGCTGGTGAACGCAGCAGGCCAGGCAGCATCTCTAGGAAGAGGTACAGTTGACGTTTCGGGCCGAGACCCTTCGTCAGGATTAACTGAAAGAAGAGCGAGTACAAGATTTGAAAGTGGGAGGGGGAGGGGGAGATCCAAAATGATAAGAGAAGACAGGAGGGGGAGGGATGGAGCCAAGAGCTGGACAGGTGATTGGCAAAAGGGATATGAGAGGATCATGGGACAGGAGGCCCAGGGAGAAGGAAAAAGGGGAGGGGGTATCTCCTTGCCAGGCCTCTCCAGCTGATAACACATGGTATGCACTGGAGTTCAGAAGAACGAGGGAGGAGCTCATGAAACCTATCAAATATTGAAAGACCTAGATAGAGTGGATGTCGCGAAGATGTTTCCAGTAATGGGGGAGTCTAGGACCAGAGGACACAGGTCAGAATGGAAAGGTGTCCCTTTAGAACAGAGATGACGAGGAAGTGCAGCCAGAGGGCGGTGAATCTGTGGAATTCATTGTCGCAGAGGCTAAGTGTATTTAAAGTGGAGTTTGATAGGTTCTTGATTAGTAGGGGGCATCAAAGATTACAGGAAGAAGGCAGGAGAATGGGTTGAGAGGGATAATAAACTAGCCATGATGGAATGGTGGAGCAGACACGGTGGGCCAAATAGCCTAATTCTGCTCCGATGTCCAGTGGACTTCTTTCCAGGAGGTGTGGAAGCTATTTTAGCTGGCTGGCATCTCAAGCATAAAATGCTGGCACCATCACCATTATAAGACTGTATATGGATGGAGCCACTGCCAGGATTGAATTAGATATGTTCGCCAGTGCTATGGAGTCTTTGGCATCAACAAACTGGTAGAATTATAGGATATTTAGTAAATATGGAACATTATCTAGTGAGTGGAAACAAAAATCTCTGTCAGAGCACAATTAGGAAATTGCACTTCTTAGTTTAGACTTCACGATTCTGCTAAAATCTACTTGCATAACACAAATGTAAAAATCTTCCTTGGGCTAGTACACAGAGGTTGCTATAAAAACACGAACCACATCTTTGTCTCTTTCCATTTGAGGATATTAAAGAATGGCGACCAGATATTGTTTTATCAAAACAACTGAAAATGATTTTACCATTCCTTTAAATGGTTCCCTCGAAAAGGCATCCTAAGAAACCATTTCAGAAAGACGAGATTCTGCAGTCGCTGGAAAGTCCAGAGTAACACACACAAATTCCTGGCTTCTTCCTCCTTCCTTTCCAGTCCTGATGAAGAGTCTTTGCCCGAAACATCGACTTTTTATTCATTTCCATAGATGCTGCCTGGCCTGCTGAATTCCTCTGGCATTTTGTGTGCTACTCCAAACCCTTTCAAGTTTGATTGATGCACCCTAGTCAACCGTACAATATGTTAAATCCTTGTTATTAAAATATTTTTATTAAATCCTATTTTAGTCCGTGACCTTAAAAGGCATAATCTGAAAGCCTTTCAGGATTCAAAGTCAAGTTTAATGTCATAATGCATAAGTATGCATGCACAGGCGTAATACAGAACTTGCACGGGCACATGGCATCAGGTAAGCAGCTTGAATGTGCCAGTTCCTGAAGACCCAAGCTTCAAAACAACAATTCCTGGGAAGTTCAGGACTGCATCATTAAAGGGAGGACGTAGAAGCTTTAGACAGAGTGCGGAGGAGATTTACCAGAGTGCTGCCTGGATTAGGGAGCATGTCCTACTAGGATAGGTTGAGTGGGCTGGAGCTTATCTCTGGCGAGGAGGAGGAGAGCTGACTTGATTGAGATGTACAAGATAATAAAAGGTGTTGACTGAGGACAAGCAGACACCTTTCTCCCACAGTAGAAATGGCATAACTTGATGTTGGGAGGGACCTTCAAACATGGCAGGGATGTCAGAGGTAGGTTTATTTTTAAACACAGAGAGGGATACGGATGCGCTGCTGGGAGTGGTAGAGACAGGATACATTCAGGACATTTAAGAGGGTCTTAGATAGGCTCATGGATGAAAGAAAAAGTGGAGGGCTATATGGGGGGGGGAAGGGTTAGATAAATCTTGGGGTAAATTAAAGGGACTGTACATTATCGGCCAAAGGGCCTGTGTTCTGTGCATCAGCTGGCTGGCTAAAACACTCACATTTAAAGTATAAAAATATACAAGAGGAAAATAAAAAGGCAATGATTATGGATAGTGCTTTTGATGTTAAAATGGAACTGCTGGGTCCTGTGCACAGTTACCTCAAATCTTAACTGTCGGATAGATGGATGCTACGTAATTTCTACCCATTAAATTATATATAATGACATTCAATTGCTCTTCTGCTTTGAATATCTGTGAGTCATCTGTGAGGTGACTCACACAGTTCCAGACTTGCAGCAATAGGTTTTCAAAAAGTTGGTATCAATTCCTTGGAAGTAATTATTTTGAAAGTCTGCAATTTCCATATAACAGACAATTCATGGGAAATGGGGAGTGGATAAGGGAACAGGTAACACACAACAGGTCCCAACATGAATTCTGATAGATTTGTCATGTGAAATTCTTTCATCTGCCTTTTATTTATGTCAAAACACTGGAATTTCCATGGCTTTATTGCTGAGAAACCCACTCCATCACGCCCCCTCCAAATCATATTTCAGTACTTCATCTGCAACACGGAAGAGTAGCCAGTGTATAAATGAAATAGACTTTCAACACCAAAAGTTTTCCTTTTCACTAATCAGCCCCAATACCCGCCCCTTTTAATCACATTCTTGCCACAGAAGTCATGGACACAAGAAAGACTGCTCAACAATAAAATATTAAATAACATGACAGGTCAGGAGATTTGATCAGAAAGTAAGAGCAAAAGCAAATCAATGTGACCAATTGAGGTTATTTAAAACATGAACACATCCCATTATGTTGGCAATATTGCATTCTGGATCACACTCCTGCCAGAGGAAAAAAACTAGCATCAATAACATTTTATGATTTGGCTGATTTTATTTTTGTAGGAAAAAAAAGAGAGCAGCACGGTTAGCACGATGCTTTACAGCACTGTAATATTTGATTTCCACCCATGTCTGTACACTCTCCCATGACCGTGTGGGTTTCCTCCAGGTGCTCCTGTTTCCTCCCACATTCCAAAGATGCAGGGTTAGTAGGTTAATTGGTGTATTTGGGCAGCACAGCCTATTCAGGCCAGTAAGGGCCTCATAATGCAATATATTTCTAAATTGAAAAGAAAAGCATGATGATGTCATGATTTCCTCTTAAATAATTTTCACTCCATGAGGCCAGATCCATGCCATAGACAGGCTCAACGAAGCAGCAGACTTGCTCAGATGCCATATGCCTGATCTGGCAGTGCCTTGATTAAAAAGTTGTCTTCTTTTATTTTATTCTCGTAATCAGTGCAAACTTGGTCTCAAAGCAGCTCTCTGACATGTCACGCTGCTTTGCTATGAGTAGGAAGGAGGAGGCTAGATTGTGCCAATTTCCTTCAGCTTGACCTTTACTGAGAAGAAAAAGTGTCAGTAGGAATGTGTATTAACATGCACCAGTCCATTGTGCTGTTCTAAATGTACACCAACATCCCGAAGACTCAAATTCACGTTACTAGGAAAGAAAGACCCTGCCTTCGTATCATTTCACCATTTTGCTCCAGGTTAGGATAGTAAGAAATAAAGGTCGATCTTTTTCTAGTCATTGTTGCAATCCTGAAAAATAGCTAGCTTCTGGAGGAACACACACATGAACTGGAGGAATTTAACAAGCCACACTGTATCTATGGAGGGGAATAAACAGGAATGGAAAAGAAGGGGGGAGTAGGTAGAGGGGCATCCTTTTAGAGCAGAGATGAGCAGCAAAGTCTTCAGCCAGAGGATGGTGAATCGTGAATCTGGAATTCATCGCCACAGGGAGCTGTTAAGGCCAAATCATTGTGTATATTTACAGCAGAGGTTGATAGATTCTTTAATCGGGGCGCAAAGGAATACAGGGAGAAAGCAGGTGACTGGGGCTGAGAGGGAAAATGGATCAGCCATGATGAAATGGCGGAACAGACTTATTGGGCCAAATGGCCTAATTCTGCTCCTATATCTTATGGTCTTACGGTAAAGAAAGTTCTTGGCACGTTGGCCTTCATAAAACAAAGTATTGGGTACAGGAGATGGGATGTTATGTTGAGGCTGTATAAGACATTGGTGAGGCCTAATTTGGGAGTATTGCTGTTTTGGTCACCTACTGTACCTAAAGGAAAGATGTGAATAAGGTTGAAAGGGTACAGAGAAAATTTACAAGGATGTTGCCAGGACTGGAGGAGCTGAGTTATAGAACATAGAAAACCCACAGCACAATACAGGTCCTTCGGCCCACAAAGTTGTGCTGAACATGTCCTTACTTCAGAAATTACCTAGGGTTACCCATAGCCCTCTGTTTTTCTAAGCTCCACGTACCTATCCAGGAGTCTCTTAAAAGACTCTATCATATCCGCCTCCACCACCGTCACCGGCAGCCCATTCCACACACTCACCACTCTCGGCGTAAAAAACTTACCCTTGACATCTCCTCTGTACCTACTTCCAAGCACCTTAAAACTGTGCCCTCTCGTGCTATCCATCTCAGCCCTGGGAAAAAGCCTCTGACTATCCACACGATCAATGCCTCTCATTATCTTGTACACCTCTATCAGGTCACTTCTCATCCTTCGTTGCTTAGAGGAAAAGAAGGCCGAGTTCACTCAACCTATTCTCATAAGACATGCTCCCCAATCCAGGCAGCATCCTTGTAAATCTCCTCTGCACCCTTTCTATGGTTTCCACATCCTTCCTGTAGCGAGGTGACCAGAACTGAGCACAGTACTCCAAATGGGGTCTGACCAGGGTCCTATATAGCTGTAACATTACCTCTCGGCTCCTAAACTCAATCCCACAACTGATAAAGGCCAAAACCTTATAAAGAAAGATTGAATAGGTTTGGACTTTATTCCCTGGAACGTAGAAGATGAAGGGAATGTTTGATAAGAGGTATACAAAATTATAAGGGGTATAGATAGGATAAAGAAAAGCAGGCTTTTCTTACTGAGATTGGCTGGGACTACAACTGGAGGTCATGGGGTTAAGGGTGAAAGGTGAAAAAGAACAGGGAGGGAAGCTTCTTCTCTCAGAGAGTCATGGGAGTGTGGAATGAGCTGCCAGTGCAAGTGGTGCGTGCAAGTTCAATTTCAACATTTAAGAGAAGTTTGGATAGGTACATGGATGGCTGGAGTATGGTCCAGTGCAGGTCGATGGGACTAAGCTGCTTAAATGGTTCAGCATGGACTAGATGGGCCAAAGGGCCTGTTTCCATGCTGTACTTTTCTCTGACTCGAAAAGAAGCTGGAACAAGGAGGTGGGAAGGAAAGGAGTACAAGCTGGCAGGTGATAGGTGAGACCAGGTAAGGGGGAAGGGTGAGCAGGTGGGGCAAGGAGATGAAGAAAGAAGCTGGGAGGGGATAGGTGGAAGAGGTAAAGGGCTGAAAAAGGAGGAATCTGATAGGGGAGGGCAGTGGACCATGGAAGAAAGGGAAGGAGGAGGGCAACCGAAGGGAAATAATGGGCTGGTGAGAAGTAAAGGGGTGAGAAGGGAACCAGAATGTTAAGGATGTGGTCCAGGGTAGTTGGAGGCACACGATAGAACAGGCCTAAGTCAGCAAGGGAAAATCTTGCCTGACAAATCTGCTGGAATTATTTGAGGAAATAACAAGCAGGAAAAACAAAGGAGAATTGGTGGATGTTGTGAATTTGGATTTTCAGAAGGCCTTTGACAAGATGCCGCAAACGAGACTGCCTAGCAAGATAAGAACCTATGGTGTTACAGGAAAGATACTAGCACTAAGAGAGTGCTAGCTGATTAGCAGGAAAAAAAGAGTGGGAATAAAGGGAGCCATGTCTGATTGGCTTTCGGTGACTAGTGGTGTTCTACAGGTGTCAGTGTATGTCAATGATTTGGATGATGGAGTTGATGGCTTTGTGGCCAGGTTTCTGAATGATACTAAGGTAGGTGGAGGCATAGGCAGTGTTGAGGAAGCAGACAGCTGTAGAAGGATTTAGACAGGTTGGGAGACTGAACAAAGAAGTGACAGATGGAATACAGTGTCAGGGAGTGAATGGTCATGCACTTTGGTAGAAGGAATAAAAGCATAGACCATTTTCTAAATGGAGAGGAAATCCTAAAATCCGAGGTACAAAGGGACTTGGAAGTCCACATGCAGAATTTCCTAAAGGTTAACTTGGTGGTGAGGAAGGCAAATGCAATATTCATTTTAAGACTAGAATATAAAAGCAAGGATGTAATGCTGGGACTTTGTGGCCTCACTTGGAGTATTCTGAGCAGCTTTGGTCCCCTTACCTAAGAAAGAATGCACTGACATTTGAGAGAGTCCAGAGGAAGTTCATGAGAATGATTTCAGGATTAAAAGACATTGTATGAGGAGCGATTGATATCCCTGGGCCTGTATTCACTGGAATTTAGAAGAATGACGGGGATTTCATTGAAATCTATTGAATGTTGAAAGAACACACACAAAATGCTGGAGGAACTCAGCAGGTCAGGCAGCATCTATGGAAATGAACAAACAGTTGATATTTCAGGTTGAGACCCATCTTTGGGACTGGAAAGGAAGGGGGAAAACACCAGAGCAAAAAAAAGTGGGTGAAGGTGAAGAGGGAGAGCTCGAAGGTGATAGGTGAAGCCAGGTGAGTGGAAAAGGTAAAGGGCTGGAGAGGAAGGAATCCGATAGGAGAGGAGAGTGGAACATAGGAGAAAGGGAAGGAAGAGGGGATCCAGGGGGAGGTTATAGGCAAGTGAGAAGAAATAAGAGGAGAGTGGGAAAAGAAGTGGGGAGGAGACAGGAAATTGTTTTTAAATGGAAGGAGAAATCGATATTCATGCCATCAGGTTGGAGGCTACCCAGGTGGAATATAAGACTGTGCTCCTCCACGCTGTGGGTAGCCTCATTGTGGCCATGGACTGGCATGTTAGAATGGGAATGGAAATTGGAATTAAGATGTTGGGTACTGGGAAGTTCCATCTTGATAAAGTGGATGTGGAGAGGATGTTTCCTATAGTGGAGGAGTCTAGGACCAGAGGGGACAGCCTCAGAACAGAGGGGCATCCATTTAGAACAGAGATGAGGAGGAATTTCTTTAACTGGAGGGTGGTGAATCTATGGAATTCATTGCCATAGGTGGCAACAGAGCCAGATCATAGGGTGTATTTGAGACAGAAGTTGATAGGTTCTTGATTAGTCTGGGCATGAAGGGATATGGGGAGAAGGCAGGAGATTGACATTGAGAGGAAAATTGGATCAGCCATGATGAAATGGTGGAGCAGACTCAATGGGCCAAATGGCCTAATTCTGCTCCTATATCTTATACAGGCACATTCCATTTACCGACAATTCTAGCTGCTCCCTCTAGTGAAATGAAAAATGCATTGGCACCGTCCTAGCACAGAAGCCCGAACTTGAGTTAACTCTATCAGAACACAGGATAGCCCCAGGGAGACCAGCTCTGATTTACTTAAAGTTTCTGTAAATTAGCTTTTACATCCTACAAGTTCGTTACACACACACACACAAAAGTAAGATTGTGTCAGCTTTGGGGCAAATATGCCCCCAAAAAACTTCTTCCATTCCTCATTTTGATTCCTCTCACCACTTCTCTTCTCAGTACCCCATGGTTCTCCCCCTCCTTTCCTTTCGCCCATGGCCCACTGTTCCGTCCCATCAGATTCCTCCCTCTTCAGCCCTTCCCCTCCACTTTTGCCCTCATGTGGCTTCACCTATCGCCTGCTTCCACACCCCCTCCCTGCTTCTTATTCCGGCTCTTCCTCAATTTCCAGCCCTCTGAGTCTATCACCATAGCACGCCTCTTCTCCCCCCCCCCCCACTTCCCTTCTGAGTCGCAGGGACAAACTCAGTGCCAGAGGCTCTACCACTGTGACTTTCCTGTTAGGTCAAAGCAAACCACACACTCCCACCCCCAACAGTATCCAAAGTGATATTCCTTTTGAAGGGAATGGCCACAGGGGTACTCTGCACTGGTTCCTTAACTTCCTTCTCCTTCCTGACTCTCACCCAGTCTCCTGTGTCCTGCACCTTGGGTGTAACTACCTCTCTGTATTTCCTAGCTATCACTGCCTCAGCCTCCCCCACATGATCTGGGGTTCATCTTTAACGTGGATTGCTAGAAGCTGCAGCTGGGTGCGCTTCTCACAGTTGTAGTCATCAGGGACACTGGAGGTCTCCCTGCCTTCCCACATCCTGTAAGAGTAGCATTCAGCTATCCTGCCTAATATTTCAACTGCCCAGCTGAGTAGATATAATGAAGGGGAGGGGGGAACTTAACCTTGAGCTTTTCTTTCCTTTGTTTTTCTGACTGAAGCCTTGAAGAGCTAAAGCCTCACTACCCTGACTGTCCTCTCAGATGACTGCCACCGCGCTTGCCTCGCCTTCCTTTAACTTGCTCTTGCTAATCAATCCCAAACACCGATCGGTCACTGGTCAAAGATCTTTTTTTGCTTAGTGACCCACTGCCGCTTTTTCTACTCAGGTAGTGAATGTGATTGAAATCCCCTCCTCTCAAAACTTCTGATGACTCAATATTAAAGTGAGACCTCTGAGCTGGATCTCACAGCAGTAATTAAACCCACCAGGGAATTCTCCCCTCTATCCTCCACCAGTATAAGCTAACGGAAAGCCAGAGCCATGCTTCATCTTACAGATGTTTGTGGGACCCTTGTGGTAAGGAAGGGAAGTCGGAAAGTCAGATCTGTAAACTTCAGGATAAGGATTGGCTCCAAGGTTTGGGTTGGTCAGGTGCAGCTTCTTAGTGGGGCAGGGAACATCTCACAGCTCGATGAAGTGCTGTGGCTGGGCACCAAACACCTACCCTACATTGTTCCACCACTGACCTGGCATCATGCATCAAACTTAGAACTCGGAATAGTAGGAATGCTCAGGTCACACCCTCTTACGGGAAGGTTGTGATGAAGCTAAGAGGTGGTGGGAGTGCCGGGCAGGGGATGGGGAGGTAAAAGGGGGAGATGGTGGTGAAAAAGATTCACAGAAGTTGCCAGGACATTTAGAGCTTCAATTATAAAAGGAGGAACTGCATATGCTGGGACCATTTTGCCTGGAGTGCAGAAGGCTAAGGGGGGAACTCAAGAGGTTTAGAGTCTCTGAAGGGACAGTCATCTTACCAGGTTAAGGGAGTTTAAAAACTAGAGGGCATAGGTTTAAAGTGAATGGAAAGATTTAAAAGTGATCCAAGGATGAACTGACTACCCTCCCCCCTCCCCCCGCCCCCCCAACATACACAGCCACAGCTGGTGGGTACATGGAATGAACTAGCAGCACCAAATACAGGTACGTGTGACTAGCTCATATAGGCATCTTGCTCAGTATGGCCAAGTTAAACTGCCTCTGTGCTACACAACTATGACTTTTGAGCACAGCACAGGAACAGGCCTTTGCCCCATCATGCCTACACTGCCTATGATGCCACGACACCATATAAACAACTCCACTCTTTACACCACCAAAACAACTAACCATGTAATTTTATGCGTTCACAGATGTTGAATGCCACTATCACTACTGCAATATCAAAATACAAGCTGTGTTGACAATTCTCTGATCAAGAATTTTATGACCACTTCTCAAAGTGGCACAATTTAAATTATGGTGAGGTGTTCCTTGAACATGCCTTCTAACTTTGAGAATGTAGGATACTCCTCACTATCAGAATAGAAACCCAGGGTGAAAGTTAGCAAACGAGCAATGTGGTAACTGTAAAAGTGAGACCTCAGTAAGTGAACACACTTCCTTAATTAGTGAGAAGGGAATGAAAGAAAAAGATGTGTGGTAAAATAGGCAATTTATGCAAAGAAAGGCATGAGACTGCACTAAGTTTAAGGAAAGGCAAAGGGAAAAATCAAGCATTTAAACTTTTGCAGACACTTCAAAGTCAACTTTATTGGTGTGCAGAGCATCAGGCAGAACAAGGGGTTAGTGAATACTCAAAACTTCTAGAAGGCAGATAAAAGTTGACTGTCACTGTCAGCTATTCAAATCTGCAAAGTGTCGGTACCACATTAGGCAGCATTCTCCTTACCAATTCTTCTCTCACTCTATTGCGCTTTGCTGATTTTCTGGGCAAAGTTCAACACACAAAATGACCCACCCCAGGACCCACTTTCAGAAGTTCTCTAGTGACAAAGCATCACACAAATAAAATTTTCTTTGAAACCATTAACACTTCTGTGTTAAAATTTTGCTTGGCTCATTAGAAACTATACCCAGTTATATCCACCCCGTCGAAGAAACAGAAAATATACCAATAGTTTGCAACACAAGTTTTATTAACAAAAAAAGTGCAGAAATGTTATCATGTAAACACAATGGATACAGTATTTAAAATGCAACACTGGATACACATTACAGATAAAGCACAACTTTCTCACAGTATAAGGTACATCACAGTTAGACAGGATGTTGACATGCTTTACAGGAACTGGGCCCAGGGCACTTGGCACCACAAGGACGATCCACCCAGTACGACACCTTCTAGTACACAGACAGACTGCCAGCAGTGACTTGGTAGACTTGTTGCTAGATTTCCAAATTCTCTCAATGGCACAGCATTCTCAAAGGAGCGCTGAAGAAATTCACAAAACCTAAATGTGCTCTGTAAAGCAATGTCAGCCAACATTCAATACATTGCAAAGCATGTCACAGTTGTAGGCTACGCAGAAATGAGGACAAGGTTACTGAACTACAGTTAAGGTCATGCTGCCAGAGCGAACTGATCACCAATTACCTTTCAAAGAAAGGCTCACAAACATTGAAAACCAAAATAATAACATACCATACTAGTGAGCAGAGAAGTAAAGAGTCTCCCAAAGATTCAAGTATTTTTGATCAACCTAATGGAAAATTCTGGAAAAACCTATTTCTAATATCAGCACCAAATAATGAACAAATGCTTGATACATCAGAGTATAATTAAAGAGTGGTCTAGGGCAGAGATATTGTAAACTATAAGTTAACAGAACCCACAGATTTGCCCATCTCTTGGAGAACAGATTATAATGACAGATTGATAAGTGCTGTTTTACACAAAGGCTTTTGGGGTGGGAGCATCAAGCTGATTAGCAAGGAAAACCCAGGCAAGAGATTTCTCTAGATAAAGGCACCAGCCCTTACAGCTTTGCTAATCAATTCCTATCTGAGGAGTTCCCGGAGGAAAACACTGTTTGGCACCAGTAGGGCACAGCTACAAAGAAAAAACACAAAGTGATTGTACCTTCTGTACAGAAACCATTTGGTAGAGAAGGGTTTACTAGTGGGTATCAGAATAGCTGCTTCAGAGCAGAAGCTGAATGAATAAATAAAATGATTTGGAAATAAATTAACATCAAGGAATCTTGTTGGAACTTTTGCTTGAACGTTTGTGCCAGAAATGATCCTGAACTGAAACAATCAAGTATAAAACAGACCATACAAACAGGACAACTGTAGAACTTTGATACGGTATACTCTGTTTCATTGTCGAGGACTCCAGCTTACTTGCACTTGTAACATTGCTAACCAGCAGGCTAGTCGCTATAGGGCTTCATTGCACACAAGAGATGCAAGTGATGGAAATACTAGAAACACCTGAAGAGGTACCAGGCGGAGAAGAAATTCTGCACAGAAAATACGTACACAGCACCACCACGCAGTAGTACAACAAATCTATGATTTCTGCATTGAGGACAAGGAAGCTGCCCAGTCAAGTCATACCCCACTGTCAACGTCAGTGGGGTTGACAGGGCAGTATTTAAATTTGCCATTTAGATCATAAATGGCAAAACAACCGAGTACAATGTCACTTTGATAAAATACACGATTAAAGTCAAAAAGCACAAAGGCTCGACTTGCAGAGATCAGTTGGATTACTTTCCTCAATCACCACTCAATTCAGTGTCCGTTGTGTCTGTACAGGGATAATACTGCACATGCTTCTAATCATGAATCTAATGGTCTGAGCTACACAGCAAACACAAAATATAAACTCAATTTATATCTACTGTAGTCCGTCAGTCTAATTATAACAGGGCACTTTACAATCTCAAAGTCATCAGTAGTAAAACACGAGTGGCCTAGATCAAGCAACGATGCCAATAACCTACTCAGTGAATTCACAAGTTCAGCCATTGCTCACAAGTGCAACCAATCCCCTGTTCAACCCCCACCAATCCCCCATCTCAACCTGCCAGGGAAGGCCAAGCCCCTACACGAATAATTGTTAATGTTCAGCTTATGTCAACCAGGGGCAAATAAGAACACGCCAGGGCCCATTCACATGTTTATTCTAATTGTTCTGGGAGCAGTGGACAGCTTGAGGAGGAAATGACCTACCATAACTCCAACAATAAAATGCAGAAGAACTAAAGTTATGAAGGATAGCAAGTCAACTGCTTGGAAAGAGGTCTCAACTGCTGCAGAAGGATGGTTTGAAAAGAAAAGTAGACAGGGCAGCTACGCAGAAACTGCAGGCTGCAAATGTGCCAGAGTCCCAATGTAGAGACCATTACAGTCATAGCTTTGCTGTGCTGATGAGATGGTTTACAGGTTTTTTAAAAAAATGTACAACCAGGTACTGGTGAGTGTAATTAACTCTGACCCATTGAAGAAACAAAATCAGTGCAATGTTTATTGGGAGTTTGCTGTATCAGCACATGGCTGGTGCAGTAGTGTATGAATGATAGGTGAACATTATTTTCACAAGGGATGTTATAGTTTATTTCCCTTAACCTGCTATTAAGGATGGAAACATTTTCAGCAGGTTCCCATTCTTTTCCATGCTTCCACTGCAATTTGGATGCAAAATATTTTCCATTGACAAAGTCCTCATGATCTGTGGGGAGAGAGAGAGAGAGAGAGAGAGAGAGAGACCAGAAATAACTCAGTGGTTAGATTAAGTAACCCACTCTACTTCCTGCCCTGTTGAACTGACTGAGCCCACAGCCCTGGAATTTGGTGCCACTATATAATTTGTCGGCTGGTGGTGCAGTGACATCAGCGCCGGACTCCGGAACGGAGGTTCCCGGGTTCGAATCCAGTTGGGCCGTTCTCGAGTACACTTTCCATCCGTGCCGGATTGAATGTTGAGATCACAACTCGACTTCGTAAAATAAAGAAAAATACTGAGAAATGTCTGTGCAAGGAGTGGCGCGCCACACAGTCTTTCGTTTCGCACCTTGTAAGGCATGAAAATGCCTGGCGCTGGCCTCTCAGGCCTGAGTTGACGTCATCACCATCATATATAATTCAACTTCCAATTCCATTCTCCCTCTGCAAAACATCCAGGCACTTCCCCCTAAATTTAACACCAAGAAGAGCTGAATCCAGGGTCTCAAACTAATGTGCACTGAATCAGTCCTTAATATATAATAAATAACAATACCCAAGTTTACATACACACACACGTAACAGCTTTTTTGGGCAAGTACTTTTCTGTGGTAGCATCTGCAGAACTGGATCTCAGCAAGAACCAAGTTTCTTCAGAGGTGGCATGACACTCTGCAAATTAACTTTCATATTTGCCTACATTAATGCCAAATGTGCTTTCCAAACAATAGACTGTAAAACGATTTGCATTTATATAGTGGATCGTCCTTAGGCACTCCACAGGAATCTATTCAGACAAAAATTGACACTAAGCCAAAAAGGAAGGCAAACTTATTTTTAGTTTAAAAGGATGCAGCCATTTGGCCCATTGGGAACAATCCTTCCCACTGTTTCTGACATCACCTTTCACAATCCCAGACTATTTTATAGCATATTACAGCCTATGGAAGCACTGTTGGGACAGGGGGTAGATTTTGAGAGGCAGTTTAATGGAGGATTTCGGGTATGTGGATCATGTTCAGGGCACCCCAGTACTGGGGTGAGCAAAAGAAAAATACTTGAGGGGGGATATACTGGCTTTGGAGGCAGTGCAGAGAGGAGGTTCACCAGGTTGATTCCAGAGATGAAGGGGTTAACCTATGAGGAGAGATTGAGTCACCTGGGACTGTACTCTCTGGAGTTCAGAAGAATGAGAGGGGATCTTATTGAAATATACAAAATTTTGAAAGGGATAGATAAGATAGAAGTAGGAAAGCCGTTTCCATTGCTAGGCGAGACTAGAACTAGGGACATTCCCTGGATTCAGGGGAGATTTAGGACGGAGATGAGGAGAAACTTTTTCCCCCAGAGAGTGGCGAATCTGTGGAATTCTCTGCCCAGGGAAGCAGTTGAGGCTTCCTCACTAAGTGTATTTAAGATACAGTTAGATAAGTTTTTACATAGTAAGGGAATTAAGGGTTATGGGGAAAAGGCAGGTAGATGGAGCTGAGTTTATGGACAGATCAGCCATGATCTTATTGAATGGTGGGGCAAGCTCGATGGGCCGGATGGCCTACTCCTGCTCCTATTTCTTATGTTCTTATGTAAAAGAGGTCAGGATTCACCAAAGGTGAAAAATGAAGGAAGAATTCTTGGGGAGGAAGTAAATTGTGAGGAAAATGTGCAGTAAGGATCAAACACATGGACAGGAATTTTAAAAGCATTGACATCACTGGGCTTCACTCAGTCACTGAATAAAGGGGAGACTGCTGTGGAAGCCGTCGAGTTACAAGACAGCAAGGTTGAACGTGAATTCATACTTGTGCCTGGCCAGACTAGGAGGGAACTATCAGAGACATGGATGAGGCTTTCAACCTCATCAAAAATGGGTTATAATTACTGAAAGGTAGTTATAAAGTCCCAGATCATGGTTAACTAGAGAGCATGATTGCAGATTTTGATTTAGCCTGGCCAGACAGGCACCAAGGCTTCAGCAGAGGCATTAGTTTCCCGGTGTTTAAATAAGAAGTTTTGGAGCACTCAGTGGAGGTTGAGGAATAAGTTTAGAGCTGTAGGATTGCATACCATCAGCATACAGGTGGAGCCTGATGAGTTTTCAGGTGGTGGTGCTAAAGCAGGAGCTCATACATGAGAAATGAGAAGGCCACAAGGATAGAGCCTCAGATATTGTACAAAGTGGAAGAGATGTCATTGCTAAAAGCTCACGGGCAATGGCCAATTAAAGAAGAATGGTTCTGGATCTCAAAGCATGGTTTTCTACAGATGCTGCTTGAAATGCTGAATATTTTTATTTCACGTTAAGGACAATTCAGGTGGACAGTACAGCTTTGAATTCAGGGCAAACTTTTGAGAGATGGAAGCTGAGTCAGAACAGAAGAATAACATGGGGCTCAGGCAGTGCCAATTGTGAGATTAGCAGAAAGCAGGTAATGGGGAAAATAGTACAGCTGTCACAGTACCCTGTATGTATACGCTACTTGGATTAGGGCAAATTCAATACCGTAAGTATAATATCAGGGAATTCACAACTGATTCAAGAATCTGAGGTAAGAGAAATCCAAGACAAGGTTTCTCTTTGAGGAATAGGCAAGAGCAGACACAAAGTGGAACAAAGGGAAACTGCAAATAATAGCTAGCATGGAGGAATTTTTGAGGAGAGGGGTGGGTGGGCCAGAACAGGAAAAGTTGACAGATGGTCATCATTTTAGTGACGAGAAAAACAAGTGGGACCATCACCCAACAGGTATACAATCTTAATCTTGGTGATAGATGCTCCGAAAATCTTCCCACTGGAGTCAAAAGTATAGTGAGGAGTTTTAAAAAATCTGTTGAAGGTGGTTATGTTTTCACTATTCCAAAGTGAATAGGGAATGTGCAGCTTACAGTTTGAGAGCAAGAAATGAAAGCACTAGTCTAGGGAGATCTGTCAGAAATGGTTACACCAGCTTTACAACGCAAATGCTCAAGTGTGTGTTTGGTGTTAAAGGTATTTAAATGGGTGGGGATTTACAGAGGAGAATGACTAATAACGGAGAGTTTAAGGATTTTACTGACGACAAGGACACATCAAAAAGGAGTGATTAAGCACAGGCTTTGAAGACCAAAAGCCAGATCATCCTGAATATAGACAGTGCACTGCATTTAAAAGTGTCTCGAGGGAATAGCTCTCTCCATTTTGAAATGTCACAAGAACAATGCAAAATCTTTTTTTTGCCCCAGCATGTTGGACAGTACTGGGCACCAGAAAAGGAGCTTAAAATAATCACAAATAGCTGCACTTACCACTCATTTTTTTCTCCATTGACAAAATTTGCGCTGTCAGAATTGCCCAAATCACCTGCTAAAAAAAAATGCATCTCAATTTCCTTCTGCAGATACAAACTTCATCATTCATCAGCTTGGCAGGCAGAGGAAAATGGGTCATGAGTGCCCCTGTGGTTTGAAAGGTCAGCACAACTTGTTGGAGGCACATCCCTTGGTGATGAGCCAAGGACACAACCAAAGACACTCATTACTCACGCAAGAGCAGCTCTAGTTACAACTTTATTGTATAGACACAAAATGCTGAAATGGTGAGCATAAAATATTAAATCTTTTCCTTGTTTAGAGCAGGTATACCCCCCTCCTTCACCATTGTACAATTCTCAACAGAAGATTATGATAACATTTGTTCATCCCCACCCACCCCAAACCCCATTGGCACTGACTGCAGTTTTTAAAATTCAGGAACGCATGTGTCACTGCTAACAAGCTCATCATTTATTGCACAGCTCTAATAGTCTTTGAAAGTGGAAGTGATGGCTGCCGTTCTTGTAAAGATGCTTTCTGGTATTTTTCAATATAGGTTGAATACCCCTTATCCTAAATCCAAAAACATCCAATATCCAAAATTTTTTTGAGCGCTGACGTGGTGTCACAAGTAGAAAATTCCACAAGATGCTGGAAAGGTTCCGGGGTGCTGTGCAGGTCTCTGCGTATCACAGCCAGTTGTGTAAGGAATAGAAGTTAGTGATAAGCAGAAAAGCACTGCATACAACGAAAACAAAGATCTTGATTGTGTTTTGAAAGAGTGGATTCATCATCGGACTGAACACACGCCGTTTAACAGTACGCTGATCATGATACGAACAAAGATCTATCATGAAAATTGAAGGTTATTGTTTCACGCACAAAGTTGCTTAAAGTATCACATAAAACTACCCCCTCCTCCTGTGGTAACTGCTGTGGAATGGGTGGCTGTTTGAAATTGATGGTGGATATGAAGCCAATCGTAGCACTGAAAACAGGTAAATAACGTGGTCGGGAGTGGTCCAGATTGTACTTAGACTTCAGGCTGTTCTTTGAGCTTTATACCAGCTATGTAAGTAAATAGATTTTATATTTACACTTGGGTATCATCCCCAAGGTATCTCACCATATAGATGCAAATATTCCATTTTGGATAAGAGATGCTCAACCTGTAGTAATTTCTAAAGTTCAAGTCAAAAATAAAGGAAAAGTGATGCATTTCTAAGTTAGGAAATGAGGTTTGGTGGGGCAAACAGCAATACAATATTCCTGTGTCACGGACGCCCTTGAATTTGTTGGAGGTGCTGTCCAAGTAGCTTGCCATGTAACTTCAGTAAACTTGTAGATGACACCACAAAGTGATGACAAGTCAGTAAAGTGAACCTTGGTCCTTAATGGCACTTGACCTTTTTATAATGTTGCTGAAGCTACACTCATCTGAACAAAGCATTCCACTGCACTCTTTACTCACATCCTGCACAAGCTGGATTGGCATTTTGGAAGCTGGAGTTTAGTCACCTTCGAATATCCCACCTCTAATGCAGGGGTTCCCAACCCTTTTTATGCCATGGATCCCTACCATTAACTGAGGAGTCTGTGGAGCCCTGCTCTAATGTACTCTTGTTGTTTCTCTCCACACCTGTGGCGTACTGGGCAGCAACCTTGCCATTTCTTTAACGTTTGTCTGTTTTTTTTTTAAAGAAGGCAGAGTTGCTAGCTCGACGCTCAACTCAGCATGAATGGAAAACGCGCAAAGAGCTGGCCGGATTTGAATCCTGGACCACCTGCCTTGAAGTGCAAATGCCACTACACCACCAGCTGGCAATATGGTCTTGAAAGTGCAGGATTTATATGGATAGTTTAGTTATAAGGCTAGCTGATTAACTTTCTGGTCAATTGTCATTGCCAGAACACTGAGGGTGAATGAACAGAAGATGTAAAGAAGGTGCTTCCCTGGCTGAACAGTTGAGAGTTACAAGATCAAACACGTATGAATGAGTTAGGCCATTCAGCCCATTGAACCTACCCACCATTTGATCATGGCTGATTTATTTTACCTCTCAGCCCCATTTTCCTGACTCCTCCCCATAACATTTGATGCCCTTGTTGGTCAAGAACCTATTAACATCCACTTTGACATACCCAATGACCAGGCCTTCACAGCCAGCTGTGGCAATGAATTCCACAGATTCACCACTCTCTGGCTAAACGAAATTCCTGCTCATCTGTTCTAAATGAATGTCCCTGTTCTCTGGTGAAGCTTTCTGATCCTAGACTCACCACAATAGGAAACATCCTCTCCACATCCACTCTATCTAGTCTTTTCAACTTTGGTAAGCTTCAATGAGAGCCCCATCATTCTTCTAAGTTCCAGCAAGTACAAGCCCAGACAATCGCTCCTCATATGATAACCCTTTCATTCCTAGAATCATTCTTGTGAACCTCTTCAGGACCCTGTCTGATGTTAGCACATCCTTTCTTAGGTAAGTGACCCAAAACTGCTCACAATACTCCAAGCAAGGCCTAGCTTGTATAAGGCATGCTTTAACATTTTCCATCACATTACTGATGGGGAGCAAATGAACAAGCAAGACTTGATTTATCCCACCATTTGAGGACAGATTTACCTGGACATTTTTCCACATTGCAGGGAAATGTCATAGTAATTAAACTGTAACATGTGCTACACAGTTGGTTCCAGAGTTTAATCTTCACAGCTACAGAAAATTACAAAGAATGCATGACAGTGGCTCTACTTCATTAGGAGTTTGAGGAGACTGGGTTTGTCACCATGAAGGTCTGGGGGGCTATTACACAGGAACCAGCTCCTCAACGCCCAGTGGTGGTCAGCTCCCGAGACCATGGTCTTTCTCTAAAGCCTTTGCAGTGGCTATGCAAAGCTTAAGTGTCTCCCTCAGCATGTACTGTGAGCCTTTCTTGGAATCACTAGTTATGAATATAGCATTAGCTGAAAGCTGGTTTCAGTGAGAGCAGATATCCCAAGGTATCAAGATGGATCGATTTGGCATTTTTAGCTGAAAGTGACTGCAAGTGTTTTTATCTTCAGTTTTGTTAAACATGGCCGATGACAGGAACAATCTTGAACCTCCTCCTAATAAATATTGGCCACCCACCATGGAAATGATGAGGCAGGACTGCAGAGCTCTGATGTGGTCCAGCAAGTGAAGCGTCTATGACTTGGTACTGTGACTTTAATGCTACCTGATGCTCGTGGAGACCCAAGTTGCCATTTTGCCAGGCTGTCATCTCTCTAAAAAGGTGATAATCCACCAAATCCTCAACATTCCTCACCAAATCAATGTTGGTGCTGACTTCAAGATTAAAAGGGAGAGTGAGGGAGTGATTTATTGGGCCCTGAAGTTACACACTCCAATGAAATACACTCAACACGCTGGGGGAACACGCAGGTTGGGCAGCATCCGTGGAAACGATCAGTCAACGTTTCGGGCTGGAACCCTTCATCAGGACTGTAGGGGGAAGGGGCAGAGGTCCTATAAAGAAGGTGGAGGGAGGGTGGGAAGGAGAAGGCTGGTAGGTTCCAGGTGAAAAACCAGTAAGGGAAAAGATAAAGGGGTGGGGGGGGATGGGGGGAGAAGCAGGGAAGGGATAGACAGGAAAGGTGAAGAAGGAATAGGGGAAAGCACAATGGGTAGTAGAAGGAGGCGGAACCATGAGGGAGATAGTAGGCAGCTGGGGGAGGGGGCAGAGTGAAATAGGGATAGGGGAAAGGAGGGGGAGGGGAATTACGAGAAGTTGGAAAATGTTCATATGTTCAACTTCAATGTTCATACCAGGGGGCTGGAGACTACGTAGACGGTATATGAGGTGTTGCTCCTCCAACCTGAGTTTAGCCTCATCATGGCAGTAGAGGAGGCCACGTATGGACATATCCGAATGGGAGTGTGAAGCAGAGTTGAAGTGGGTGGCGAATGGGAGATCCTGTCTGTTGTGGCAGATGGAGTGGAGGTGCTCGACAAAGTGGTCCCCCAATCTGCATCGGGTTTCACCGATGTAGAGGAGGCCGCACCGGGAGCACCGGATGCAATAGATGACCCCAACAGACTCACAAGTGAAGTGTTGCCTCACCTGGAAGGACTGTTTGGGACCTTGAATGGTGGCAAGAGATGAGGTGTAGGGACAGGTGTAGCACTTATGCTTACAGGGATAAGTGCCGGGTGGGAGATCCATTTGGATCAGGGAGTCGCGGAGGGAGCGATCCCTGCGGAAAGCAGAGAGGGGTGGAGAGGGAAAGATGTGCTTAGAGGTGGGGTCCTGTTGAAGGTGGCGGAAGTTGCGGAGGATAATGTGCTGGATCCGGAGGCTGGTGGGGTGGTAGGTGAGGACAAGGGGAACTCTGCCCCTGTTGTGGTGGCAGGAGGATGGGGTGAGGACCGAAGTGTGGGAAATGGAGGAGATGCGGGTGAGGGCATCATTGATGATGGCAGAAGGGAAACCACGATCCTTAAAGAAAGAGGACATTTGAGATGTCCTGGAACAGAAAGCCTCATCCAGGGAGCAGATGCGGCAGAGACGGAGGAACTGCGAATAGGAAATGGCATTTTTGCATGTGGCAGGCCTGATGTGAAATTTTAATAAAATCACAATGGAGAGCAAGCATAGGCAGTATATAGGGTGACACAGTTGCATAACAGTTAGCACAATCACCAACAGTGGTCACCAATTGGGGTTCAATTCCCACCACTGTCTGCAAGGCATTTGGACGTTCTCTGTATGGGTTTCCTCGAGCTGCTCCAGTTTCCTCCAACATTCCAAAAACAAACAGGTTAGAGCTAGTGAGCTGTGGGCATGTTATGTTGACACCAGAAGTGTGGCTACACTTACTGATTTGAAGGAAATGACACATTTCCCTGTATGCTTCGATGAGCATGTGACAAAAAAAACCGCTAATGTTTCTGTACTCTCTCAAGAATGAAAATCCAGCTTTCAGGCATGGAACTCTGCTTTCATACCTTCACTGGAACTTTGTACTGCGAAGTTACGAGTGACCACCTCTGCAGACACATTTTCCTCCTGCTCCTCATTCTCAGTATCGCATTCGCTCTCACTGTCGGTACTCATCCCAGGCAGTAAACGGAGGATAGTCTTCTGCAGTGACATGACTGGAAAAAAAACATGCCCTGAGTGAGACTTTCCACCTGTGCAAAGCAAACATCAGTAAACATGGATAAGTAGGTGCTAATGGAACTTTTATGATTGTTGGTATTAATACACAGCTACAAATACATTGCAGCTGTGTATGTACACAAAGGTTAAGCGTACAAAATTACCTGTCAGAACTATAATGCAAATCTCATTCTGGAATAAACACCGAGATGCTGGTTACATGCTTAAAACCCGACAGTGATTGCTCTAGACATTAGTTACATAACAACACAAAGTGAAAGGTGCTCCAACTTCAGAGCTGCATTACTTATTATCTGCTTGAAAAAGAAATCAACAAATTCTTCCCTCACATGGTGGTACAGAGCAGGGCAGGGATGATAATGATTAGTACAAATTATGATGACATCAACTGAAGGTCTCATGCATGAAAGTCTTTGACAAATACATTATATTCATCTCCATAAATTTATGAAAAATTCTGACAGCAAAGTGCAAACAACATTTTTCCTCTGTTAAATGTCCAAGAGGCAATATTTTCCTTACAATTTATGGAAATTACTGGCCAATTTTATGTGCAGTATTAACTTAGTACAGGAATAAATTAAAAAAGCCACATTTCTTTTGTGACATATACAATGTGAGCAATTAGCTTTAAGTCTTATGCAGTCAGCCTGAAGTGACCATAAGACCATAAGATCATATGATATAGGAGAAGTAGGCCTTTTGGCCATCGAGTCTGCTCCGCCATTCAATCACAGGCTGATCCAATTCTTCCAGTCATCCCCACTCCCCTGCTTTCACCCCATACCCTTTGATGCCCTGGCTAATCAAGAACCTATCTATCCCTGCCTTAAATACACCCAATGACTTGGCCTCCACAGCCAATTGTGGCATCAAATTCCACTGATTTATCACTCTGACTGAAATAATTTCTCCACATCTCTGTTCTAAATGGACGTCCTTCAATCTTGAAGTCCTGCCCTCTTGTCCTAGACTCCTCTACCATAGGAAATAACTTTGCCATATCTAATCTGTTCAGGCCTTTTAACATTCGGAATGTTTCTATGAGATCCCCCCCTCATTCTCCTGAACTCCAGGGAATATAGCCCAAGAGCTGCCAGATGTTCCTCATATGGTAACCCTTTCATTCCTGGAATCATTTTCATGAATCTTCTCTGAACCCTCTCTAATGTCAGTGTATCCTTTCTAAAATAAGGAGCCCAAAACTGCACACCAAGTGTGGTCTCACGAGTGCCTTACAGAGCCTCAACATCACATCCCTGCTCTTGTATTTTATACCTCTAGAAATGAATGCCAACATTACATTCGCCTTCTTCACCATCAACTTAACCTGGAGGTTAACCTTTAGGGTATCCTGCACAAGGACTCCCAAGTCCCTTTGCATCTCTGCATTTTGAATTCTCTTCCCATCTAAATAATAGTCTGCCCGTTTATTTCTTCCACCAAAGTTCATGACCATACACTTTCCAACATTGTATTTCATTTGCCACCTCTTTGCCCATTCCCCTGAACTATCTAAGTCTCTCTGCAGGCTCTCTGTTTCCTCAACACTAAACACTCCTCCACCTAAATTTGATTCATCAGCAAATTTAGCCACAAATCCATTAATCCCATAGTCCAAATCATTGACATGTATCGTAAAAAGCAGCGGTCCCAACAACAACCCCCGTGGAACTCCACTAGTAACTGGCAGCCAGCCAGAATAGGATCCCTTTATTCCCACTCTGTTTTCTGCCGATCAGCCAATGCTCCACCCACGCTAGTAACTTCCCTGTAATTCCATGGGCTCTTATCTTGCTAAGCAGCCTCATGCATGCCATCTTGTCAAAGGTCTTCTGAAAACCCAAGTACACCACATCTGCTGCATCTCCTTTGTTGACCCTGCTTGTAATTTTCTCAAAAAATTGCAGTAGGTTAGTCAAGCAGGATTTTCTTTTAAGAAAACCATGCTGGCTTTGGCCTAGCTTGTCATGTGCCTCCAGATACTCCGTAATCTCATCCCTAACAATTGATTCCAACAACTTCCCAACCACTGATGTCAGGCTAACAGGTCTATAGTTGCCTCCCACCCTTCTTAAGTAGCTGAGTATCATTTGCAATTTACCAGTCATCTGGTACAATGCCAGAATGTATCGATTCTTGAAAGATCATTGTTAATACCACCGCATTCTCTCTAGCTACTTCCTTCAGAACCAGAGGGTGCATTCCATCAGGTCCAGGAGATTTATCCACCCTCAGATCATTAAGCTTCCTGAGCATCTTCTCAGTCATAATTTTCATTTCCTTGACACTCTTAAATGTCCGGTACACTGCAGATGTCTTCCACTGTGAAGACTGATGCAAAAAACGCATTCAGTTCCTCTGCTATCTCTGTGTCTCTCATTACGGTATCTCCAGCGTCATTTTCTATTGGTCCTATATCTACCTTCAACTCTTTTACCCTTTATATATTTAAAAAAAACTTTTAGTATCTTCTTGACATTAATTGTCAGCTTCCTTTCCTAATTCATCTTTTCTATCCTAATGACCTTTAGTTTCCTTCTGCAAATTTTTAAAAGCTTTCCAATCCTCTATCTTCCCACTAGCTTTGGCTCCCTTGTATGCCCTCTCTTTTGTTTTTACTTTGGCTCCGACTTCACTTGTCAGCCACGGTAGTGCCCTTCTTCCATTCGAAAATTTCTTCTTATTTGGAATATATGTCTTCCACTTTCCTCATTTTTCGCAGAAGCTCCAGCCATTGCTGCTCTGCTGTCCTTCCTGCTAGTGTCCCTTTCCAGTCAACTTCAGCCAGTTCCCCTCTCATGCCATTGTAATTTCCTTTATTTCACTGAAATACCAACACATTGGAATTTAATTTCTCTTTCTCATATTTTAAAGTGAACTTGATCACGTTGTGATCACTGTTCCCTAAGGGTTCCTTAACCTTTCAGCTCTCTTATCACCTCCAGATCATTGTACAACACCCAATCCAGCACAGCCGATCCCCCAGAGTGTTCAACAACAAGCTGTCCTAAAAAGCCATCCCTTAGACATTCTACAAATTCTCTCTCGAGATCCAGCATTGGCCTAGTTTTCCCAATCCACTTTCATGTTAAAATCCCCAACAATTATCATGACGTTGCCCTTCTGACACGCCTTTTCTATCTCCTGCTGTAATTTGTAATCCACATCCTGGCGGCTGTTTGGAGGCCTGTATACAACTGCCATTAGGGTCCTTTTACCCTTGCCATTTCTTAACTCAACCCATAGACACTCTACACCTTCCGATCCTATGTCATCCCTTTCTAATGATTTAAGCATTATTTCTTATACACACCACCCCGCCTGCCTACTAACCTATCTTTCCTTTGACATTCAACTCCCAATGGCAGCCATCCTTTAGCCAAGTTTCAGAGATGGCCACAACATCATACTTGCCAATCTGTAGCTGAATTTCAAGATCGTCCATTTTATTCACATACAACACTTTCAGTCCGGTATTTGTTGCTTTCTGTTTTAACTGCACCACGCCTCTATTGCCCTGTAACTCATTCCACTGGTTGTGATTCTGCCTTAGCTCCTGCCTGTCCTTTCTATCGTCTCTGTTGCACAATATCTTTGATTTATTTCTGTTTTCCCCTTCCTCAGCCCTATCACTCCGGTTCCCATCCCCCGGCCAAATTAAATTTAAACCCTCCCGAACAGCTCTATTAAACCTGCCTGCTAGGATATTGGACCCCTTTGGGTTCAGGTGTAACCCGTCCTTTTTGTACAGGTTGTACCTCTCTCAGAAGGGGCCGCATGATCCAAGAACCCGAAGCCCTGCCCCCTACACCAGTCTCTCAGCCACGCCATTAATATGTCTGATCATGCTATTCTTGCACTCATTAGCACGTGGCACAGGCAGCAATCCTGAGATTACTACTCTGGAGGTCCTGCTTTTCAGCTCGCTACCCAACCCCCTGAATTCTCTCTTCAGGACCTCCTCCCTTTTTCTACCCACGTCATTGGTACCAACATGTACCAAGATTTCTGGCTGTTCACCCTAAGGTATTACATTTCTCAAGGCTGCATTTCCACTATGTTGCATAATCACAGCCTAGGACAAGGTGTTTTGGACATTTCAATTATGCTAACCAGAATTAGCTGTTGTTTACACCAGTATTATGGTTTCTTCAAACCCAGAGGACCAACATGCAATAATACATGTTTAACCAGGGGACATAAAGTGCAATGTGTAGAGTTTTGGAAGAGGCAGGCACAACCTAGCAGTGAAAGCATTTGAGTGGCAGGAGACTGTACTGTGGACTATATTTATATAGGGAGGAACTTTGATAACTGCCAGTCATTAGGTAGGGAAATAGCATTTAAGAAGGGAGAAAACAGAATTTAAAAGTGGCTGTTTGACTTAAGGCTCTGTTCCGGAAATGCTTCTGTTCAGTGTGCACTGTAAGATGGCAGTAAAGCTAAAGGCAGTAACAAATTTTTAGATAGTTTGAAATAGAGTAAGGGAATTATTTTGAAGACGAAAGGAAAAGTCATGGGGAAAGATGTAGCAGATGCAATTCAATGGCAGTGCTTGTGAGGTACCAAATCAGAAAATAATAAAAACAATAAATACGCAGTACTTGAAATGAAGGAAAGCTGTGTGCTACGAGACTGCAGGGCTTTATAGGGTCAAGTTCGTAACATCTTAAAAGAGGTATCTGAAAAGACATTTAAAAAGTTGATAGAATTATGGTTTCATAACAAAAGGCCCAGAACATAAAGGTTACAATGCAAGAGTGAGTAGATAGATAACACTGTTAAGACCACAAGTGGAAGATTACTGAGGAGTTACCATGCTGATTCACTAAGGCAGTACCTAGCACAAGAAAGTACAAACATACAGCCTTGGAAAAATAAATCACTTTTGTTACAGATTGGTCAGCAACATGACAGAGGTATTTGAAATTATTAAATGAGAAATAATAGTAAATAGTTTTAATCCTGTATCTGACTCCTTGTTCTAACCCCTCATTGTAATCCGGCTTCCTTTCTATTAGGGAACAGGAACCAGATAAGAAAGAAATATACTCAAGAATTTCATGGGAGTAGGGAAATATATTGAGTTACTGACTCAAGCAGAAGGCATTGCTAACGAGGATTAAATAAGTAGCTGAAGGAAAAGATGTTGGGTGGGGGGGGGTCACCACTTCAAAATATCATGGCAGGTTAAATAAAACACATCCAATTTGAAATTTCTAGGGAATACGTTCTATACAATATTCTATGCACTCCAGACCTATCACTTTGTGTCCTATATACCTAAATAGATGGATAGGTTTGCCACAGTTGGGTGTACGTAAATCATGGAATTGAGGGCTGCAGGGTTCTGACAAATGGAGTTAGGCTTGAGTAGATCAGCCATGAACATATTGAATACTGAAGCAAGCTTGAGAGGCCAGGTGATGTATTCCTGCTCCCAATTTCATGTTCTTGTATTTCCACATGCATGATACCTGTCTACACAAGAGACTGAAGATGCTGGAATCTGGAGTAAATCAAGATGCTAGAGGAACTCAACAGGTCAGGCAGCATCTATGGAGGGAAGTGGACAGCTGACATTTTGGGTGAAAACCCCTTCATGTGGATGTAGATATCTTACAGAACCAAAATACTGTGTACTGGAATTGTGAAAAAGACAATGCTTACTCAGTGAGGCAGATAACATCAAGAAAAATGCAACACAGGATATGGTGCAAGTTGGTGTCCATTCATCAATTTTGATAAATTGCTGTCCCTCTGCTATTCTTTCCTCAGCTGCTGCCCCACTCGAGTTATTTTAGCATTTTTGGCTGCTCCTATTTTATTGTAGATCCAACAAGATGATCTCCAGTAGTAGAGTTTAATTTGGAGCTTCTGTAATACAGCATTCTTCATTATTCTTCAGGGGGGGGAGGAGAAGATGGCAGCGCGATGCAGTGCGTGCAGCTCTCTGGTGAAATGATATCGTACCTGTTAAATAGGGGTCGTGCACAATTCTGATTTGATGGAGACAGACGTGAAAGCACAGAGGAACATCTGGAGAAATTTCTGAAATACCGGTTCGCTGCTGCTGCTACTGTGCGATTGAGAATCTCCGGAGGGAAGGCTCCAAAATCCCCAGCTTTGCCTGCTGCTGGTGGCCGGGGTTGAGGTCGAAGCGTTCGGCAGAGATGGTGCTCGGTACTCAGTGCTGGAGGGCTGGTCGGAACTCGAAGTTTTCAGATGACTCAGAGTCGGACTGTGGTCGGGCATGGCAGGGAGAGTTTTCTTCCTTCTCCCGTCTGCGTGAGATGTGGGACTTTT
The DNA here is from genome assembly GCF_963921235.1 of Mobula hypostoma. NCBI lineage: Eukaryota > Metazoa > Chordata > Chondrichthyes > Myliobatiformes > Myliobatidae > Mobula > Mobula hypostoma. The sequence continues at coordinate 8,565,736 of NC_086119.1, forward strand.
GAGGGACTTTGAACTTTTTTACTGTGCCATGGCCTGTTCTTCATCAAGCTTATGGTATTGTTGCACTGTTGTAACTATATGTTATAATTATGTGTTTTTTGTTAGTTTTTCAGTCTTGGTCTGTCCTGTGTTTCTACGATACAACACCGGAAGAATATTGTATCATTTCTTAATGCATGCATTACTAAATGACAATAAAAGAGGACTGCGTGTCCTCATAATCTAATTATTGCTTCTGAATTTACCACTTTATCAACCTGTAAAAATAGTATCGTGTTTATGGAATCATGGACCTACCTTGGCAGAGTTATTCTTACAATTAATGCAATGAGATGAATTTTTATACATTGAGTTTGCACCCTACTATGAGATTACTATATAATGAGTGCAAAACTGTCCCCAATGCACACTTCACATTATGCTATATAGTGACAGAAGCAACAATATGGTTTACTGCAGCTTCGTCTCACTACCATAGAATCCATTCTTTAAAAGAATAAGCAAGCACATTAAGCTTGCTTGGCATTTGCCTAATAACTCAACAGGTGAGACCATACCTTCTTCAGGACTAGTCGATCCAGCCTCACGTGTGCCTGAAGTGATTGCATTCTCTGTGTTGGAGTGCTGCTGACTTTCTGTGAACGAGCATGGGGGCACTGACCTGGGATAAAATTAATAAAGATCCTTTAAACCAATCACAAGCATTTTCATTCTGAACTTACTCTTGTTAATTTCATTTACGGGGAAGCTACAAATTTAATGAACACCTTTTACAAGATGCTATCACAAGAGTAAGCCAAAGTGTGGTTTCCAATACCACACTGACTACCAGCAACTTAATAGCAGCAGAAATGCAAACAGCATAATCTGCAAGTTGTCCTCCGAGTCACACAGAATCAGAAATGTCCACTTACACCCACTGAGTTAGCACCAACCATTAAGCACCATCTTTACACTCATCCTATTCTTGCTCATTTTATTCTCCTCATTCTCACTAAATTCTACCATTCATCTAACACAAAGGGCCAATTAACTTATCAACTTAATCTTTTGGGGTGGGGAGGGAGGGGGGGGGAAACTGTGAGAGGAAACCAGAGCACTTGGATGAAAACCACATGAGCATGAAGAGAACATGCAAACTCCACAGTGAAAGCACTAGTGGTCAGGATCAAACACGTTTCACTGTTCTTTCATTGTCACTGGATCAAAATCCTGCAATTTTCCTGTCACAAGGATGATTGCAAATATTTAAAATGCCTTCTCATAAGTGATTGAAAAAAGGCTATAAATGGCAAACATTTAAAAAAATGACAGTTACACACTGCAACTGAAACATCATCTTGGCTCAGTCCATAATATTACAAATCAAAGGGGAGCGTAACAAAGGAATTGAGCAAGTAAATCGACATCATAGTGCTACATTATCAGAGATATCACTTTTGAAGTAGTTTTAAACCCAACAGGGTGATAGCTTGAATATTAAAGATAAATTAACACTTTCATCAGTTGGGAGTTCTCTTACCACTTCCCTTTAATTACCACTATTAGAAACTTCTGTCCATTAGCTACTTTTGGGATTATTTGCAGATAAATTTACAGGTGTTTGTCAAGAGAACAGAGGTTACATTCTAAAAAAAACTCCTCACTCTTGCATGATAAACAGCAATAAAAATTCAAATTCCATCCTGTCCTAAAGGATTAGTTCTGGTGTGGCTGGAAAAAGATACAGATTTGGTCACTGTATCACGAACTTCAAACTTTTGTACAAGGTAAAGGATTAAAAATACTCTCCTTTAGGCAGAATTAGTAAACAAAATCATTCATTTATTGCTATTTTTATTCAAAGCAACATAAATGGAGAAGGTAAATACACATCTCACCCTATTGTGACAATTTTCCGTGACATTTCCAGCGAGGTCAATCCATTCAGTGCCGAGGTGCTGAATATTTCTGAAGCAGCAATGATAGAAGGCCTATCGTCAGCCTTGCAGACTGATGGCATCTCTAAATCACCGCATTTGTTTATGGAATGTGGGGATCCTTGTCTACTGCTGGATTTTGTCGATCCTAAAAATAAATAATAAATTATTTCTCCCCCCCTCAAGAAAGAAAATCTCATCTCTCCACAAATAACTTCCTTTCTAGAATTGATATTATAGCGTTCATGGTTAAGTTCTGAATACCTCTTGCCAACTTCCACTTAATCTTCCATTTTCGGAAATAAAGTCATTACACCACAGGTAGAGGATGTATGCACAAACTCCATCAGATAGTTCCAAAAGGGACAGCAGTATTGGCCAGAAGTGAATTACATCAGGGAACATGGAACATTAAGTTACTGTCAGATTAAAGCTATATACAGCTGAACATGAGTGACCCTGGAACAAAGTTTGAAATTACGATATTATAGAAGAGCCATTCTGTATGCTATAGCAAGCCACACTTATCAGTGTGAAACGATTTAAGAATCAGAATTAGGTTTCTTACTGTCTTATATGATGTGAATTTTGTTGCTTTGTTGCAGTAGTACAGTGCTAAGATACAAAATTACTATAAATTTTGATTTCGGCAAGGAATTTGATAAGGTACCCCATGCAAAGCTTATTGAGAAAGTAAGGAGGCATGGGATCCAAGGGAACATTGCTTTGTGGATCTAGAACTGGCTTGCCCACAGAGGCAAATAGTCATATTCTACATGGAGGTTGGTGACCAGTAGTGTGCCTCAGGGATCTGTTCTGGGATCCCTTCTCTTCGTGATTTCCATAAATGGCCTGGATGAGGAAGTGGAGGGATGGGTTAGTAAGTTTGCCAATGACACAAAGGTTGGGGGTGTTGTGGATCGTGTGGAGGGCTGTCAGAGGTTGCAGCGGGACATCATTAGGATGCAAAACTGGGCTGAGAAGGGGCGGATGGAGTTTAACCCAGAAAAGTGTGAGGTGGTTTATTTTGCTAGGTCAAATATTACGGCTGAACATAGTATTAATGGCAAGACTCTTGTCAATGTGAAGGATCGGGGGGAATCTTGGGTCTGAATGCATAGGACACTCAAAGTTGCTGCGCAGGTTGACTCTGTGGTTAAGAAGGCATATGATGTATTGGACTTCATCAACCGTGAGATTGAATTTAAGAGCCGAGAGGTAACGTTACAGCTATATAGGACCCTGGTCAGACCCCACTTGGAGTACTGTGCTCAGTTCTGGTCACATCACTACAGGAAGGATGTGGAAACTATTGAAAGGATGCAGAGGAGATTTACAAGGATACTGCCTGGATTGGGGAGCATGCCTTATGGGAATAGGTTGAGTGAACTTGGCCTTTTCTCCTTGGAGTGACGAAGGACAAGCGGTGACTTGATAGAGGTGTGCAAGATGAAGAAAGGCATTGATCGTGTGGATAGTCAGAGGCTTTTTCCCAGGGCTGAAATGGCTAACGTGAGAGGACACAGTTTTAAGATGCTTGGAAGTAGGTACAGAGGAGATGTCAGAAGTAAGTTTTTTTGTTAATGCAGAGAGTGGTGAGTGTGTGGAATGGGCTGCCGGCGATGGTGGTGGAGGTGGATACAATAGGGTCTTTTAAGAGACTCCTGGACAGGTACATGGAGCTTAGAAAAATAGAGGGCTATGGGTAACCCAAGGTAATTTCTAAAGTAAGTACATGTTTGGCACAGTATTGTGGGCCGAAGGGCCTGTACTGCGCTGTAAGTTTTCTATGCTTCTATTATAAACAAACAGTGCAAATGAAAATATCTGTTTTATTATTTCCTGTCAGCTTATGTACAGACACCGTGCCAAACATCATTTTATGGACGTACAACCTATCATTCTTTTTTATTGTTGTTTTCTTTATCTTAGTTTTTTTTGTGCCACATCAGATCGGAAGTGACAATTATTTTGTTCTCCTTTATACTGTGCACTAGAAATTACATTAAACAATCACGAATCTTGAAGAGGACATACCCCAGATGGTGAGGGTTGCTAGTGATGGATGCCTCCTTCTAACCCATTTGCTCTAATAATTGTAGTTAGTTTCTTTCTGAATGCATCCTTCCTTATTCTGCAAGACTAAGTACCTGCTGCCATCTTGAGTATGAAAATGAAGCAAAGGAACAAAAACATTAGTGGTTACCTCCTGCAATGGATTGGCAGTTCTCTTGGCAGAGGAAATCCTTATCTCCACCATCCAGTGCTCTGCGGAGAGAGAGGGAGGTCCCTGGGCCAGAGCGATTGTTCTTCGGAGATGCTGATTTCTTACTGGTTGCTAACAGATAGTTCGAAAGGAGACACGACTTACAGCTCATCTGTTTGTCAGCTAAAACCTCAAGCTACTGCATACAAATCCCAATTCCTCTAAAATTAGGTCAAAATATTTTGAAGTATAAAAACAATTTAGTAGATAATTTTTTTCCTCAGATTAATAAAAGGCATGCTGGGAATCCAAAAAGAAAGAAACTGGCATGAAAATCCAAGACCAAAAGGGCCTCTTCTTTATTCAAATAAAAAAAACTGACAAGCTTGTTTATCAACATCAAATTTCCCCAGTATCTAAACTGGTTATGAATTCTGCCCACTAACATGTACCCAATTCACTCAAATATTTTCTTGAATGTCCTTTTCACAAGTATTTCCTGAAATAGTCAGCAAATCAAATCAGTGTTCATAGGACATTTATGGTTTTGATGTCAGAAGGAACAAACTGAGTGCTCACCAGAATGTACTATGAAGTAGATCAGTCCTGTTTCCCAGGTAACAACAATCTGATCACTAAGCACTAAATTCCAGCGCTTAAACATTTTCTAGAGCTTTATGTTCATAAGAGTATTTTTGTCTTCTTGCTACATACAAAAGCATTTTTTTCCCCTTTGCAAAAAGAGACAAGTCTCAAGCCTGGCATTCAACTCTAAGAGCTCTATTAGATCTGCTTTCCCACTTTCCACAGCAATGTGATAAGAGAATTCATTTTGACTTTTAAACAGGTGCAATCATTTCCTCATGAGCTTTTAGACTGAGGATGCAGTAATAAGTTGTGCACCAGGTGATGGTAGGTTTGACTCCAGACTTGTCCCATTAGCTGTGCTCAGGTGTGTACCAACTGAGACACTCCAGTCACCTTGCGCATTGGGAATGAGAGAGAAAATGACAACTCCTGTTTTGCATCATCAACCCATGACATCTGCTCACAACACACATGCGAGCGGTCACTCAAGACCTGGATACCAAGTCTCCAAATTAATCTCGATGGTTACCAAAAGCAGAATCACTGAAATTTGACATGAACTTCAAAGTGTAGCAGTGATCTTTCTTGACTTAGATAAAATATTCAAAGATCGAGATCTTAAACGTAACATAGATGTCATTGCCTACTATACAGCAAATGATCCCCATCCTATGTTTTCAAGATTTGGGCTACCAACAATAACTGCTGGAATTCCATAACAGCCTGCAGAATTTTCCAAATTCAGTGAATGGATAAGCTATAATCCCAAGTCAAACTTCTGAGCAATGAAGCCCCAAAGACATTCAGTCAACTCCATCAGGCAGGTGATGTCATTCACGTGCCTGACAGCAGACTCCCAAAATAGGGCTGTGTCATGGAAAGAACCCAAGAATATTCTCAAAGCCTTTTTGAAATACAATGTGCTCAATGACTCTTAGGGAATTTCTGATCACAAATGCTCAAAACAGAGAAGGCGTGTACAGGAAAATATTCAGAACCTTAAATCCACGCAAAGAAGCCCTGGATAAGTGGAAAGCAAGGATGCACAACTTCAAATTACCCACTGCCCTCTGTTGAATACCCTCTACATCATATTCATCCAATTAGTCACTTGAAAACCCACAAAACCCAAGAGGAAGCAAGTCATTCTTGAAACTGAGGAACTGGCTACGAAGGAAATAAGCCTGTGTATCAGTTACTTCCATGTTTCTATTATGATCGGTCTTCACTTGGAAGCAGTTAATGTGATTAGTTTGGAATAGGAACAAGTGACCAGGTCCCCAATCACGGTGATAGAGGAAAAAACACGAACTTTGGAATCAGAGGCAATGGTGTACATTTTGTGTGAGCAAAACTTTAAAGTGGTATCAATAGTTTTGATCTTTCTAAAATAGTACCCAAAACACAGCTCAAGTGATGTGGTTGTTAACTTTGAACATTTTCTCTCAATAAAATCAGATAATACAACACATACGAGCATTATTAACTATGTCATATTACATTTTTTGTTCAGTCATGTGTTGAAAAACTACAGTGGAAGTAATGTCCTTGTTACTTACCAGAAGTTATGTAATTAGAAAAGAGATCCAGCCCTGCTTCACATCTCTGGATGTTGTCAATTCCACAGGACCCCAGTGGTCCCTGCTCTCCAGCAGAAGCGATGCAGTTTGAACCCAGATCAGTACACGACACCGTACTTTTCACTTCTGACATCTGGCTTTTCACTTCTGACATTTTGCTCCTGACTTCAGCCATCTGTGCCTTCAACCTCTTCAGAACTCCAGAATCAGGAGGTGAACGACGCACAGACTGCTGTCTCCGCTGGTCACGGTCTTTACGACATGGACCTATTTACAGAATGAATTTTTTTTTAGCCCCTCCTTTAAACATACATTTATGTAGACATTCATTGTAATCTCAGTCCTCGTATTAATAACTTTAGATTGTCATTTCTCTTACTCTCAAGCAAGGAGGGCGAGACTAGCTGCAGTCTCTTAAAGTCACTCAGAATGCTTCTCACTCAGTACAGAACAAGGTTTAGCCTAGAACGTTAAAGTTCAATGTAGCTCTAACTCAAGAGTTATTAAAAAGTCCTTTGGCGGAAACAATGCAGACAAATGTGATCACAGCTACACATTGCCGATTCAGATGAGCAGGTCAAAATTTCCTGAGTTTGGTTGCATTATATATTTAGCGTATAAATGCAACATATCTTCCTATAGAAAACCACAAGACATAGAAGCAGTATTAGGCCCTTCAACCCATTAGGTCTGCTCTGCCATTCCATCATGCTGATTCATTATCCCTTTCAATCTCATTCTGCCTTCTCCCCGTAACCTTTGATACGACAAATCAACAACCTATCAATCTCCAGTCTAAGTAGATCCAGTGACTTGGTCTCCACAACCATCTACAGCAATAAATTTCACAGATTAACCACCCTCTGGTGGAAGAAATTCATCACTTTTTTTTTTAAAAAAGTGACATCCTATTCTGAGGCTGTGCCCTCTTGTCCTAGACTCCACCACTATAGGAAAGATCCTCTGCACGTCCACTACCAGATTCTTTTAAACTCCAGTGAGTACAGGCACAGAGCAAAACGCTCCTCCTTCATTAGCCCTTTCATTCCCAGGATCGTTCTCATGAAACGAAACTGAATGGTGCCCTACCAGAGGATTTCAAATTTGTGACTGGACTGGGCAGCATCAACTTCAATTGTGGGCGAGTACAAAATTAGGAGCTAGAAACACAAGGAAGTTATCAGTAAATCCAAAGAGCATTCTGGAAAATTATTTAGTTACTAGACCATGAAATAGAGCCAAACAGAATAAATATATTTAAGGGAAAGTGGGTGAAGTGAATAGAAACATGCTGTTAAGATAGAAGGATGATGATAATGTAGAAGATAAAACCAGTATATACCCATAGAGTAAAATATTTATCTCGTTCCCAAATTGTACCCAAATATATCTACAACAGGATACAGATAGGAATAAAAAACTAACACTTCAGCTGCACCCAACCTTTATCTGTACATTGTAGTTTGTGCCACAGATGAAAAGAGAGCCATAGGCATGCCACCTTCACATGAAGGAACCTTACATGACTCAGCAGGGGCTTCAATCACGCATAGATAACCTGCTAGATCCAAATTTTGAGAGGGAGGCATTAGTACAAAAGAAGAATGAAGTGCCAATCAGCGTTCTTCCGCTGCATAAAGCTGTCTGTCACACAATCTCTCCCAAGGAGAAAGCATAAAAATTAAAGTTATGAGAGAACAATCTGGATGTTACTAATCATCAAGAACATGGTAGCAAATTTATACTGCACTAATGATGTGTTTCCTGCAATTACAACAGTGACTACACTTTTAAAATGCTTCATTGGCTGTAGAGCACTTTGGGACACCCACAAGTAGTAAAAGACACGGCATAAATGCAAGTCTCTCTTCCTAATGAGGCAAAACGAAACACCAAGTAGTTTCTTGCATTTCAAAACCTGTGACCATTTAACTAACTGGGGAGTTACACTTATGGGCCTGGAAAACAATGCCATTTTATTAAAATGATCACTCCTCATTCTGAATATTACAATGGTTTAATTAGTTGAACATCTGATTTAATCCCAGATACTTTAAATTCTTTTCCTAAAAATCAAAAATTCAGATTAAGTTTTCTTCCATCCCTATCTTTTTCTTGGAAATTGAGGAAAACATTCAAATAAAAGACGCAGGAAGCTATGGTGTCACTTGGGGAGATCCAAGGAGTGAGGTACAGAAAGCTGCCATGAATTTATAATAGAAACCTATTTATAATTGTTATATGTGCATCCTCTCACTGGTGCAGTAAAGACAAGATCCTTGGTGTTGATTTTGTATTCCATGAAACCTCACGGCAATAGGTCAAAAACAAGGGCCATTTCATTAGCTGATGAATGTTCACTCCTCCACAGCGAGCAAAGAAAATTAAACCAAGGGTAGCAAGGACAAAAAATGGATCCTGGATGGGCAAGTTTATTATCCATTGCCAGCTAGCTCAGTGGCACCACCATTAATCAAACCTTGATGGACACAACAGCCAGATAGGCTTTGCAGCAAGAAGGGGATGGACAGGGATAGAAACAAAAAAGTTACAAAGGGTTTCCTGTTTCACATTCTCAATCTGTGGCACTACCACCATACAAATGTTAATATATTCAAAACAAACCCAGCAGTTCAAAGCTGGGCATTCTTGGGATTCAGTAGCAGAACTGTACCCCATTACAACATACCAATTCAAGACGTTATCTGTCACTCTACCATTGGCACCAACTCTGGGAGCAACTGAAGGTTAATGAGCAGCAAGGAAAGCATGCTGAACCACTATCAAATGCACTTAACACAAGTGAAGCTTTAACAAAGCATCAAGTGCATTCTAAAGTGCATTAACACTTTGCAAAAAACAGTGCACAACAATCCCACAACCAAAAGTTTGCAGTCCACCACATCAGCTTGCAAGGTGGTGGACAATTAAAAGGGATGAGAAGGCTCTATGAACCTTCTCATCCTCAGTAATGGAACCCAACTCGCAACGGCTAAGGGCATGGCTAAAGTACTCACAATCACCCTCAGCAGTGACAAATGGATGATCCATCTGTCTCATCCCAAAATACTCATTATAGAAGCAGTCCTCAAATTATTTAATCCATTCCAACTGACAAGATTGTAAGTATGGGATACTGGAAAATAACTTACTATCTCACTGATAGACCAAACATACACATCAGGTGTAGATCAGTTGACTTTAAAGAGAAGCCAGTATGTTTCAGGGATATGGGACGGAGCAGTTTCATTTTTTGGCAAAAAGATTCATCACCGTTACCATTATCATTGGTGGGTGGGATGAAGCAATGGGGCTTGTTTTGCTGATTTATTGCTTGTTGTGATCTGTGCTGTTCTACCAAGCACTGAGGACATGGGCACCAGAATGTGTGGTGACACACGGGCCGTCTCCAGCACATCCTTAATGTGTGATGGTGTTAGCACGAGCTACGCAGTTCACTGTATGATTCAACGTGCATGTGATAAATAAAATAATTGGAATTGGATTTTATTGTGTGTGTGTGGGGGGGGGGGGCATAAGTGAGTAAATCACATGGTACGCTCTATCTGACCAGATAGGAGCAGTTGGAATAAACCCCAGTTAACACCCACCACCCGCCCCCCTGGACAGGAAAAAAAGACAGCATACATTCCACCATCCTAAATACTTGCTTTCTCCAATGTCAGCACACCATGGTTACAGGACACATCTACAAAATGCACTGCAGCAACTTGCAAAGATTGTTTGGTAGCACTTCTAATTCAGCGGTCTCTGCCAGAAAAACTATGAGGTCAGCAGACCCACAGGCAAATGCATTCATGTTCTCTGCCAAGTCACACGCTGGCCAGATTTGAGAATATAATGCCATTCCTTTATCATTACTAGACCAAAATCCTGCAATTTCTTATCCAATAGCACTGTGGGACAGCTGGACCACAAGGAATGAAGCAACAAGTAAATGATTCATCACCATTTTTTCCAAAAGGTAATTGAGGCAAAGGCACAAAATACTAAACACTGACTACCCCAGGTAATGAGACTAAAGGGAAACAAGCGGTAAAATAAAAAGCCTTCTAGCCCAGCTGTCCTTACCTATTACTTAACTTCATGAATCTCCATCCTCAACAAACACCATTAGCACGTTCCTTTTTTTTGCCTTTTAATCTTTCCTGGTATGCTTTTATTCTTAACTACTCGTGGCAGTAAGCCCCACATTCTCAAAGGAAGGTACCATTCAGATTTGTTATTTCCAGTTCCAATTTTAGGAGGTCTTACCAACTTGTCCAAACAATCATGTTCACACATTATAGTACAAATTACAGGCCAATTAAATTACCTGCTGAATGCAGGATGGAAGCTGGTGGATGGGGATGAAGACCCCACAGATTTTCCATGCTACTTCGGTCCTTCAAGTCCAACAGCTGTATGAGAATGACAGGGTCAATTTCAAGTAGGCTGTTGCTGGCTGTGGATGTCAGACTGCCCATTACCTTCCTTGAAGACCTACTGTGGTTGTTCATTCCTCCTGTGGAGAACAGAGGCATACTATAACCAAGACCAAAAAAAAACAAACCTTAAATCAGCAAAGACTAAAAAACGAGGAGGAAAAATGTGGTCTTCCGAAAGGGGCTAAATTAATCCTCAAAATTTACAACAGATAGGACAAACAAGCTGATATTTCCAAGCGACACATGATATTCACTGAACTGTTATTCTTGTTTCACTATTCAGGATGTTTCATTACTTTGCACAAATAAAGACTTGCACAGTTGGACCAAATTGTTACCATGACAGCCATCACCACCACAAAAAAAATTATTAGGCATTCAACGATTATACCTCTTCCTCCCCATGTATTATGTATCACTTCTGTCGTTAAGGATTCATTTCTCTTTGTGTTCTCTTTCTTCAAAAGATCTTAACTCAACACTTGAATCTTTCTTCCTGACAAAAACTTATAAACTGGCCTTGTACTTTCACCAATTCTTGTTTCCATTTCAGGACTGCCAAAACCCAGTTTCCAAAATTAACGGCAATAATACAGGTGTAGCACTAGCAGGCAATTGCTGCATTGGAAGCAACTAGAATTTATCATAATTAGTCTAAATTTCTGTTACAGTCACACTGTAAACATAGCTTCAGCCTCTTTCTTAGTAATATACTCGATTGGTCCATACTGATTTATCTTTTACTTCTGACATATGCTTTACCTAATCTGCACTGGTCCAAATCAGGCCTCTGAGATAAAATTTGTAGTAACTCCCTAACTCATCAAGTAATAATGTCAAAAATACAGACTGATTATAGTTTACAAATCGATACTCTCTCCCGGGGTAACTATTTCTGCTTGCCCAAATGCTCAATCATTCACCCTGTTGAGTTTTCAGTAGTATTCCCTCAAGTACAGCAGAGATTGGCGTAATGCATTACTACTTCCTAAAACTCTACATGTCACTAGCAAAAATGCTTGTCTATTGCGCCTCAGGCACTCAAAAGTAAGCCTTACACCTCAACTGCACATGAAGGGTCTTGTCAGTAGGACTTCCTTTAAACGGGAAGAGGTGAATGAGAGTTTTCTGATGTGTGGAGACATCCCTCCCCCTCTAGCTGCATGATGTCTTTTTTTAGAAATTAGGACCCCAACTGGGAGAGACTGCACCCAATAAAGTTTTGACCGAAAAATTTTAAACCACATTGTACTAAAGGACTACAAATATTACTTTACATTTAAAACATCTTAATTTAAACAAATTCAGTGTAAACAACTAAAATATCATTTCCACCAGTTGACTAATTGGTAAGAAATAAAGCTTAACCAACTGAAAGTGTCAGGAGTCAGAATAACTTGCTCATACAATGAACGTGATAATATGTAATGCCTATCAAGGTGCTAATGAGACTACCCCCCCCCAAGAAAAAAAAAATCACATTTAAATAAACCTGAAATATCAACCAAAAATTTACTATAGAAGCTCTATTCATCTTTCAGGGGCAGAGATCATAGTAAGCTTGAGCACTGGAGAGAATACTCAGCACTTTAGTGTTTTGAAAGAGAATGATTCCCAAAACAAAAATCACAATAAATGCAAATATGGTACATTTCAAACAGGTACCTCTCTACGCACAATACTTTCACACGATGAGAAAACAATTATAGCTTCTAATTTGCTCATATTCTATGTTACTTGTCCTCAAAGTTACTCTTGGACCCCTTGGCTAGCCACCATTTTATTTCCCCCCCCCCCACCCCCCGTTCAAACAATGGGGCAAGTATTATAAAATGAACTGGTCTTGCTCACTCAGGAGATACCAGAGATATGTAGTAAATCAGGTAGTATCTCTAAAGACAAACCACAGGGAAATCTAATAAGGAATTGTATGCATTCTCTTTAATCAAAGGCTCAAAGGTTCATTTATTATCAAAGTATGTGTCTCTATACAACTCTAAAATTCGTATTCTCCAGACAGCCACAAAACAAAGAAACATAGAAGTCATTCAGAGAGAAGCACCAAACCCATCTCCCCTGTACAAAAAAGAATAGCATTCTAATCATCAACCCTCCCAAATCCTCCCTACCCCTACACAAAATGGAACAGGAACATCGACCCTCAAAAATCAACCCTCCCCGCATATTAAACTGACACAACATCAACCCTAAACATCGTCTCCTTGCACAACAAAATGGAAAAGGAACAGGTGATAAAACACTAAATATAAAAACCATAAGTCTGAAAGAGTCCAGAGTCTGTAAACACAATAGTCCAATCTATAAACTCAGAACCATGATACCATCCTACGACATCACCAACATTCACAGAAAGAGGGGGATACCACATAAGGCAAAGGCCTACCCACCTGCCACAGCGATAGGACACTCGCAGACTCCTCCTTGGCAGTGATCAAAAGGAAGGCAGTCGGTGCTGAAAGTTGCTCGTCTTCTGCATTCACCTTGATGTCTCAATCTTCCTCAACGCTTTAATCGGTGATTAATGGGGGAGAGGTTTCTTCAACTTCTGGTGACTTTCTCCCCTTCACCCTTCTCTCTTTTTCCATTCTGTTTCCTCTCTCACCTCTGCTCATCACCTCCCTCTTGCTCCCCCCCTTCATCCATCATCCACTGTCCCCTCCTATTAGATTCCTTCTTCTTCAGACCTTTACGTCTCCCACTTACCTACTCAAAACTTCTCACTTCAACTCCCTCTCCCTGCATCCACCTTACCCCTCACCTACCAGTGTGCACTCCCTCCCCGCCACTCCACCTCCTTATTCTGGCTTCTGCCCCTTTCCTTTCTAGTCCTGGTGAAAGATCTCGCTCTGTAACATTGACTGCTTATTGACGTGCTGAGCTTGTGTGCTGTACTTTTTTCCATTCAGTTTAGGATTACAATAATTGGTTACCTAATGACACCAAACATTCAGCCAAAAACAAAAAGTGCTAAATCTGGTGATTAAGCAAATTTTCAATCCCCATATTAAATAAACAGAGAAATTGGAAAAGGCAAACAAAGAGATCTATGAGAATATAAGTCAAACAGCTGAAAAGAGGAAGCCAAAGATGATTTGATAATTGTGGAAGGACAAATATTTCTGCAAGTAGCTAAGTGACTAATATCTGAAAACATACAACAGTGATAAAAAAAAAAATTCCAAATTCCCTATCAGTTCATTCCTACACAGTGAAATACAAGGCTGCAGATTTCTTCATCACATGAAACAATTTCGAGACTTACCATTTCAGGAAAGCCAAAGTAGTACAAGGAAGAAAGTAACCTTAAAGCAACAACAGCACAATCAATATACGGACACAACTGACTCCACTGATGTATGGAGAATTAAGATACTGGAATTCGAAGCAACAAACTGGAGGAACTCAGTAGGTTGAATGGTATCTGTTTTTTGGAGATGGATGAAGAACAAGGAGATGAGCAATTGTCAAAATTTCAGGCCAAGAACCTTCAAAAGGATTGAGTGAAGAGGGGAGATAGCCAATATAAAGAGGCGTAGGACTCTGGTGAGATAGGAGCCAAAGGCAAGTGGTAGGTAGAACAGAGGTGGAGGACAGACAATTGATGCTTTAATGGCATGGACGCAAATGTATGATTTTGACTGAATGAAGAAGAGGGGAAAAGGAAGAGAAAAACTTGGCAATTATAGAATACCTAGGAAACTAGGTATGGCACTTGCATCTTTGGAAATAGCTCTATTTCCATCTTTAGTACCTTTATTTTTCCCTTTCAGGGTTCCTTTGAAGACACTGACCTGGAGCTGACTTCGGTTCTTTGTGGTAATGGGAACCTCTCCTCGGGTTTCATAACTGGCCGTTGTTCGGCACGCAAAGGGCTCAGCCTAAGAGTCCAGCTTGGATTTAGAAGCCTAGAATCTCGGGGCTCTGGAGATGGGCGGATCGAGGGTCGGTGTCACGGCAGGAGACCCATGTGTTGTTGGGGGAAAATCGAAATATCTATGGCTGTGTGCCTGGAGACCTGAGATCTTCAGGCACAGAGCTTTAAAAAAAAAACGTAACGGACTTTTAACATCATAAACCAGCGAGTTGTTCGTTATGTCTCCTCACTCGCTGGGAAAACAGAGACACCTCCTTCTCCCTTATTGGGGAGAGAGAGCCTGTGGTATGCTGTATACTGGGTGAAATGCAAAGTCTTTGGGGTAACTGCAAGTCTGTGTCTTTGCTATCGCTTTGCTCATGCTTGAGCGCTCAGTGGCGGGTGCCGATGTTTTTTCTATCCGGTGCGGGGGGGGGGGAAGAGAGGAGGAGGGATTGTTGCTTGGTGCTGCTTACACGCAGGAGGGAGGGGAGCTGGGGGGGGACTTTGGGGTTCCGACATTTAACTGTCATTCTTTCTTTGAGAGCACTCCTCTGTTTTCGTGGTTGGTTGCGAAGAAAAAGCATTTCAGGATGTATATTGTATACATTTCTCGGAGATTAAATTGAACCTTTGAACTTTTAGGCAGTCTGTTGGAAGAGCATTACTGAAAGCTATCAATAAGATGAATGACTGAGCATTTGGACAAGCACTAGTTGGCCAGAACGTATTGATTTGTAAACTTATCTGGATTTCTGATATTATTCGATGAATTAGGGTATTACTACAGATGTTATAGAAATTAACTTCAGAGCAGCATTTGATAATAGAAAATCATCCATACAAATTGGGATTGATAAAGAAAAACTACTCCAATTGGCAGAAGGGTGGCACAGAAGGTACCAAAGTTCATATCTCTAATAATGAGTTCTTTTCTGGAGTTTGTAGAAGGTACAAATTAATAGATGCTGAAAAATACACAGATGGACAAAACATATTCAAAAAGATCACAGTCAGAGTAATTGAGATAAACTCTGACAGATGGAATTCCATGTGGTCCGTTATCAAGGTAATCCATTCTGTACTCAAGAACTAATTGAAACAATTCACATGGTGAAAAACTATGAACAGTAAAAGAACTGTGCATTTAGGTACAGAAATCAATAAAAGCTAGTACACAGGTACGAATTGTATTCAGGAGAACAAAAGAACCTGACTGAGAGTCAGCAAGTGAAGGGGAAAACATGGATATTTTTGGCTGAAGCCCTGCGACAGGAAGGAGAGGAAAACATACAAGATTGACAGCATAAAGAAGTAGGTACAGGATGCATGATAGGAGCTGACAGGTGACAGGTGAAACCAGATGAGTAGGGGATAATGGGCAGATGGAAGTGGGGCAGAGGGCGATGCAAAAAAATGGACAAAGAAAAACTAATTGTCTGCGTGTGTTCGTTTGTATGTTTATTTTGAGATACAGCAAGGTAACAGGTCCTTCCGGCCCAATAAGCCCGCATCACGCAATTACACCCATGTGACCAATTAACCTACTAACCCGTACATCTTTGGAATGTGGGAGGAAAATGGAGCACCCGGAGGAAACCCATGTGGACGTCTTCCTATTTGTATGTGAACTCTCTTTACAACTATGGGAAAATGTAAGGAGAGACTGGGTATTGTGAGAATGGGAAGAATAGCTACTGACATGCAACCAGAAGCTCAAAATGGCAAATTTGGGCAGAACACAAGTTCTACAAAATAGTCACTAGAAACTATGCTTGGTTTCACAAAATGTAGAGATTGCACAGAACACTGTATCAGCATACCACTTTGGATGGGGAATAAGTGAATGTCTGCCTCACCTGGAAATGCTATTTTTAGGGAGGTGAAGGAACAGATGTTGCACCTTCTACACCTTCAGGAGAAAAGAGCCTGAGAAATAGTCATAGTCATACTTTATTGATCCCGAGGGAAATTGGTTTTCGTTACAGTTGTACCATAAATAATAAATAGTAATAGAACCATAAATAGTTAAATAGTAATATGTAAATTACGCCAGGAAATAAGTCCAGGACCAGCCTATTGGCTCAGGGTGTCTGACCCTCCAAGGGAGGAGTTGTAAAGTTTGATGGCCACAGGCAGGAATCACTTCCTATGACGCTCTGTGTTGCATCTCGGTGGAATGAGTATCTGGCTGAAAGTACTCCTGTGCCCAACCAGCACATTATGTAGTGGATGGGAGACATTGTCCAAGATGGCATGCAACTTGGACAGCATCCTCTTTTCAGACACCACCGTGAGAGAGTCCAGTTCCATCCCCACAACATCACTGGCCTTACGAATGAGTTTGTTGACTCTGTTGGTGTCTGCTACCCTCAGCCTGCTGTCCCAGCACACAACAGCAAACATGATAGCACTGGCCACCACAGACTCGCAGAACATCCTCAGCATCGTCCGGCAAATGTTAAAGGACCTCAGTCTCCTCAGGAAATAGAGATGGCTCTGACCCTTCTTGTAGACAGCCTCATTGTTCTTTGACCAGTCCAGTTTATTGTCAATTCATATCCCCAATTCGTATTTGTAATCCTCCACCATGTCCACACTGACCCCCTGGATGGAAACTGGGGTCACCGGTACCTTAGCTCTCCTCAGGTCTACCACTAGCTCCTTAGTCTTTTTCACATTAAGCTGCAGATAATTCTGCTCACACCACGTGACAAAGTTTCCTACCGTAGCCCTATACTCAGCCTCATCTCCCTTGCTGATGCATCTAACTATGGCAGAGTCATCCGAAAACTTCTGAAGATGACAAGACTGTGCAGTTGTTGAAGTCCGAGGTGTAAATGGTGAAGAGAAAGGGAGACAAGACAGTTCCCTGTGGAGCCCCAGTGCTGCTGATCACTTTGTCGGACACACCAGTGTTGCAAGCACACGTACTGTGGTCTGCCAGTCAGGTAATCAAGAATCTATGATACCAGGGAAGCATCCACTTGCATCACCGTCAGCTTCTCCCCCAGCAGAGCAGGGCAGATGGTGTTGAACGCACTGGAGAAGTCAAAAAACATGACCCTCAAAGGGATGTAGACCAGGAAATCCCAAAAAGAGCAATCCATGTGGAGGCAAAAGTCAACGCATGGTGGTGGGGATCAGGTTGGAACTGACAGAAATTGAGGAGATATGATGGATACAGAGATTGACAAGGATGAGGGAACTCTTTACTGTTATGCCCTAAGTGGAGGAAACCTGTGTACGGGCTCCAACTCTGCCAGGAGCAGGAAGGCATTTCAGAAGCTCTTAAGACAAGAGGTCTCATTTTGAGAACATATGCAGCAAAGATGGAGAAACAGATAAATAGAGATGGCATTCTTATAAGAGGCACTGCCAGGGGTTGTGGGGGGGAGAGAGGAGAGGAATAGGGTGTTGTGTTATTGAGGTAGGTATGGTAATATGCAGGTTCATAGAAATTAAGCAGAAGTTACATAAACCTAATCTGTATTCTCTTGCAAGCTAGGTTAGGGGAAATATAGATACTCAGTTATTGTACATCATAAACATTTTGATTTCAACCACAGGAAAAGCACCTTTTCTACAAAGTAGCATACATTTGGAACTTGTCGCTGCAGTTACTTAAGCCTTGCATATGGAGACTGACAAGAACAATGTCTTGAAGTAAAAGGTACCAAGGGATATCATTCAAAAGTAGTGAAATGATACTATGACTGCAGCTCAAATATGAACAAGTTACTGAATACATTTAGCAACACACATCAAAGTTGCCGGTGAACACAGCAGGCCAGGCAGCATCTCTAGGAAGAGGTACAGTCGATGTTTCAGGCCAAGACCCTTCGTCAGGACTAACTGAAGGAAGAGTTAGTAAGAGATTTGAAAGTGAGAGGGGGAGGGGGAGAATGGAAATGATGGGAGAAGACAGGACGGGGAGGGATGGAGCCAAGAGCTGGACAGGTGATTGGCAAAAGGGATATGAGAGGATCATGGGACAGGAGGCCCAGGGAGAAAGACAAGGGCAGGGGTAAACCCAGAGGATGGGCAAGGGGTATAGTCAAAGGGACAGAGGGAGAAAAAGGAGAGAGAGAAAGATTTGTGTGTATAAAAATAAATAACGGATGGAGTACGAGGGGGAGGTGGGGCATTAGCGGAAGTTAGAGAAGTCAATGTTCATGCCATCAGGTTGGAGGCTACCCAGACGGAATACAAGGTGTTGTTCCTCCAACCTAAGTGTAGCTTCACCTTTACAGTAGAGGAGGCCGTGGATAGACATGTCAGAATGGGAATGGGATGTGGAATTAAAATATGTGGCCACTGGGAGATCCTGCTTTCTCTGGTGGACAGAGCGTAGGTGTTCAGCAAAGCGGTCTCCCAGTCTGCGTCTGGTCTCGCCAATATATAGAAGGCCACATTGGGAGCACTGGACGCAGTATATCACCCCAGCCGACAGACAGGTGAAGTGTTGCCTCACCTGGAAGGACTGTCTGGGGCCGTGAATGGTGGTAAGGGAGGAAGTGTAAGGGCATGTGTAGCACTTGTTCTGCTTACAAGGATAAATGCCAGGAGGGAGATCAGTGGGAGGGATGGGGGGGACGAATGGACAAGGGAGTCGCGTAGGGAGCAATCCCTGCGGAAAGCAGAGGGGGGGGGGGAGGGAAAGATGTGCTTAGTGGTGGGATCCCGTTGGAGGTGGCGGAAGTTACGGAGAATAATATGTTGGACTCGGAGGCTGGTGGGGTGGTAGGTGAGGACCAGGGGAACCCTATTCCTAGTGGGGTGGCGGGAGGATGGAGTGAGAGCAGATGTGCGTGAAATGGGGGAGATGCGTTTGAGAGCAGAGTTGATGGTGGAGGAAGGGAAGCCCCTTTCTTTAAAAAAGGAGGACTTCTCCCTCATCCTGGAATGAAAAGCCTTACTCCTTACTCCTGTTTTCAAGAAAAGCTTTTAGTGCTTGCTTACTGGGTAGGCTTGAACTGATAACCAAAAATATGATTACATGAAAAAGCAGAAGGGGGCTCACAATTAAATGAGATGATGGCTGATTTTTCCTGCAATTCCTTTGATACCCAAATATCTTCTAATTTCCATCTTGAATACACTTAGTGGCCAAGTAGCAACAACTTTTTTGAATTTAGTACCCTCTGAAGGGGAAAAAAAAAACTTGTGTTATGAATGGCTGATCTGCCCCCCAATTTCAAACATAGCAGCCAAGGGAAAATATTTTCCCTGTTTTCATCAAGGGAAACCTTACAGTGAGGCAGCGCTCATTCTTCTGAATACAAGAGCACATAGGCCTAGTGTGCTTAATCTCCCCTCAAAGGATAAACTTGCCATCGCAGAAATTAGTCTGGTGTACCGACACTACACTCCCTCTATTGAAAACTCACCCTTCCTTAAGTAGTGAAATCAAACTTGTACAGAGTATTCCAGACATTAACACATCTGTATCCCCCTGAAGCCTCAGTTTTGCCCTTAGAACCCAGACTACTACCCAGTTTCACCAGGTTGCATTTAATCTTTGTCCAAATCAGTGATACAGATTTTACAACTAGGATTCCTGCACTAGATCCTACAGAACTCTAGTTCAGTTACTACAAGAGCCAATCGGATCCTCAATCTCCCACAGTGAGTCACTGAGAAGTGTAATGGAATTCTCTCTATGGGCCTGGATTACTGTACCTCCAGCTACTCAATAGGATCAGATTAACTGTCAATTTAAGGATGCCAAATATTCATTTTCTCAGAGCTTTGTGCACAGTGGCTGAAATTTGAACCACCTACAAAATGCACTGAAGTTATTCACCAGGTTACTCCAACACTGCTTTCCAAACCTGCAGCCTCAATCACCAAGGGCAGACTACCACTGTAGAAAAGTCCTCACAATAGCACACTATCCAGACCTAGAAATATTTCACTGGTTCTTAATTCTGGACATCTATCAGAAGGACTACTGCTCACCACCAGTTTTCAAAAGTGCATTTCAAAACTCAAATTAAACTTATTATCTAGTTACATACATGTTACCATATACCTTAAGATTCATATTTCTAGAGTGGACAACGAAGGGTGGATTGCTCAAATTCTCCAAACGAAAAATACGCAAAATTGTCACAAAATTCCAACCCAAAAATTATTGCTGTTTTTCAAGAATTAAACAATAACATCACTGGTATCTTAAATAAAAAGATGACAACAGGATATCGAAAAGAAGAAAGTCAAGCAAGGCATTTCCTTAAGGATAGGGAAAATACCAATAGCTGTTATCTTCTTAGAAAAAACTGCAACATGAAGCACTTGCCTGACTCACACATAATTGGATATGGTTGGGAAAGGAAGCAAGGGAGTTTCACATTTAATTAAAATTACTCATTCAAATGAATCTTACTGTGTAATTAAAATGCCTTAAGTACAAAGAACTGAATATACTCAAAATACACTGCAGTCAAATCACTACCTGACATGGATTTATTTCTGATGAATGGCCTGACTCAAACTATAGATCTATTTTAAATTATTAAAAGCTGATTTATCATTATATTTGTAGTGTATTTTAAGAGATAAATAATTCTTTAAAAAAAGTAAACCTCTATTTAGACTTACATCTCAGTGATTAAATACTATATTAAAGGTGTAGTACTTTTGATAAGCAGGGTATGATTTTTCTCCAGATGTTACCAGGAAACAGGAAGATGCAATCCCTACTACTTAGTTTTCAGTGTTCTGGTTTTCAAAAGTACTAAAATATCTTGAGTTAAAAGGTAGCCAAGAAGAAGCTCAAGAGGAAAGTGTGAAAGATGTGAGAAAGCTTTGGCAAAACCCCCCAAGGTTTTCTGTACACGTGAAGCACTGGGGGATGAGCAGAGTGTAGGACTGATCAACAGAGTATTCACCAGTGAGATGGATTTTGATGAATGAGAGGTAAGCATAGAACAGCCTAATATGCTGGAACATGTCAAGGTTGAGAAAGGTAGTGTTGGAATTTTCGGGAAAAAAAACACATTAGAATAGATAAGTCCCTAGTCCCACATGGGATATGCCCCGGGTTACTACATGAAGTGAGGGAAGAGACTGCTGCACCTTTGGAGATGATCTTTGTCTCCTCACTGGTTACAGGGACACCACCAGCAGACTGGAAGGTGGCAAATACTATTCTTTATTCGAGAATGGTGATAGTGATGATCCTGGGACTTCATAGCATCAGTGCTGGCCAAACCATTGGAGAGGATTCTTAAGAGATAGGCTTTAACAGCATTTGGAAAATGGGGATAGTCACAGGGATAGACAGCATGGCTTTGTAAGAGGTAGGTCATGCTTCAAAAGCCTGATTGGTTTTTTGAGGAACCAACAAAACAAACTGATGAATGTAGAATGGTACATGTAGTGTGTACCCTGCCTGGGGAAAGTGGGGATTTTTGAGAGACTCAGGCACATGGATGAAAAAAAAATGGGAGGGCTATTTGGGGTAAATGGGGAGGGGTTAGATTGATCTTGGAGAAGACTAAAAGGTCAGCACATCATAGGCTAAATGGACTGTACTATTCTATATTCGATCTAAGTTCTATGTTCTATTTGAAACCATTAGCGAAGTTTGAAGGATTAATGGGATATTGTTATTAATGTGAAATTATTTATGGACGGCGGGAGGAGAAGATGGCAGGGCGCCACACGTGCACAGCTCTCCGGTGAAAATGATATATCCATTAAATAGGGGCCGTGGACAATTCTGATTTGATGGAGAATGGACATGAAAGCACAGAGGAACATCTGGAGAAATTTCTGAAATGCCCATTCGTTGCTGTCGTTACTGTGTGGTCGTGAATCTTTCGGAGGGTAGGCCTCAAAATCCCCGGCCTTGCCTGCTTTTGGCAACCGAGAAGGAGGTCGAATCGTTCGGACAGAGATGGCGCTCAAGTACTTGGTGTCGGAGAGCTGATCAGAGCTCGAAGTTTTCCGATGACTCAGAGTTGGACTGTGGTCGGCATGGCAGGGAGAGTTTTTCTTCCTTCTCCCATCTGCGTGAGATGTGGGACATTTGAGAAACTTTGAACTTTACTGTGCTCACGGACTTCTTCATCAAGTTATGGTATTGTTACACTGTTTGTAACTATATGTTATAATTATGTGGTTTTGTCAGTTTTTTCAGTCTTGGTTTGTCCTGTGTTTTGTGATATCACACCAGAGGAAATGATGCATCATTTCTTAATGCATGCATTACTAAATGACAATAAAACAGGACCATGTGTCTTGATAATCATTAAATCATTATTTAAATATATCAAGCACAATGTAAATCTCTATCATTCCTAAGCTCAAGCATCTAAAGATCAGGGCTCACCAACATTTTTTTTGCCATAAACTCCTACATTAACTGAGGGATCCATAGACCCCAGGTGGGGAACCCTGATGTAAATACAAGTTTATGAACAAGTACATAAGGAATGCTGAAACTAAAGGGTTATATGGCCATAAACAGGTTGCATAGAATGAGCTTGCATTTCTGAGTTTAGAATGGTAATAGAACTGAAATGTTCACAAGGACTGTCAAGTGCAAAGATATTTCCTGTAGTGGTGGAGTGATATAGGAACACAAAGGATGTCAGAAATCTAAACTCTTCCTCAAAACAGCAAATGAGGTTGGAAGTCAAAGAGAAAGGCTCAAATGAAATTTTCCAAACCACCACCGAGTGGTTTTTATTAAGCTATAGCTTTTGGTATAAAACCAAATCTGATTATGAAGATCAGTCCTGAACTCATAGAAACATGAAGCAAATGCAGAGATAAATGCACTTACTCCTACTCCTCTGGACACTGAACTTCAAATCTAACCCAAGCCTACAGTTGCAAGAAAAAGTTTGCGAACACTTTGCAATTACCTGTTTTTTTTTTGCATTGATTACTTATAAAATGTAGCCTGATCTGCATCTAAGTCACAATAATAGACAAACACAATCTGCCTAAACTAGTAACACAAACAGTTGTACTTCTCATCAATACCGATTACATCATTTAAACAATCACAATCTAGGTTCAAAAAGGGATGTGACTCTCTCAGGTAATAAGATACAATAAAATAAAACTATTTATCCCTAAGGAAATTGTTGCAAGGTTATTCGGTCAGAAATATATACTTTAAAATACAAAATGTAAACACAGAGGTACAAAAAGACTACAAAATGTGCATTAATAAGTATAGAGCAAAATACAGATGTACAATGAAATCATATACTTATACACTTAAGAAGGAGAAGTTGTAGAGTCTTATAGCTATTGGGAGAAAGGCTCCACAAAATCTAATTGAAGTCAGGTGTTCCAATCAATGAGATGAGATTGGAGGTGGGGTTATAGAGATGTGTTGTCCTATAAAAGTCAGGTTACTGACAGAGCCTGCTCTTCTCAAGAAAGATCTGTTTATGTGCACCATGCCTCGATCAAAACAACTTTCAGAGGACCTCAGAAGAATAGTACAGATGCATATAATTACAAAAGCATTTCTAAAGATCTGAGTATTCATCAGTCCACAGTAAGAGAAACTGTCTACAAATGGAGGAAATTCAGTCCTCTCCCGAGGAATGGGCTCCTGCAAAGATCACACCAGGAGCATAACATGCAGTGCTAAAGGAGGTTTGAATAAGAACTGAAGAGTAACAGCAGCAAACCTGCAGAAATTTCTTGAATTTGCTAAAGACTATGTTCATGTGTCCACTATAAGAAAAACAATCAAGAATGGTGTTCATGGAAGGACACCACGGAGGAAACCACTGCTCTCCAAAAAAAAACACAAAAGAAAATAAGACAAAAACCATTGGTGCACACCTCAAGTTTGCAAAAACCCACCTGGATGTTCTACACGTTTCTGGGGCAATGTTCTGTGAAGTTGAATTTTTTGGCAGAAATGCACACTATGTTTGGAAGAAAAAGGGCACTGCACACTGACATCAAAACCTCATCCCAACTGTGAAACATGGTGGAAGGAGCATCATTGTTTGGGGCTGCTTTGCTTGCTGCCTCAGGACCTGCATGGCATGCAATTGCTGAGGGAAAAATGAATTCAAAATTGTATCAAGACATTTTGCAGGAAAACCCTAGGGTAGTGGTCTGTCACCTGCTGCTTAATAGAAGTTGGATGATGCAACAAGGCAATGATCCGAAACACAAGAGCAAATCAACAACAGAATTGTTTGAAAAGAATTCATGTTTTAGAATGGCCAAGTCAGAGTCCATACCATAGCCCAACTGAGATGCTGTGGAGGGCTGCTCATGCAAGGTTTCCCAGAAATATTGAAGTAGTGAAACAGTTTTGTATGGAAGAATGGTCTAAAGTTCATCATCACCATTGTGAAAGTCTGATCAGCACTTACAGGAAACATTTGGTGGAGGTTATTGTTGCTAAAAGAGGCTCTACCAGTTATTAAATACAAGCATTCACATACTTCTTCCAGCCTGGAATGTGAATGATTAAATAATGTGTTCAATAAAGATGTGAAAGGTACAGTTGTTTTCATCTTATTAGTTTAGGCAGATTGTGTTTGTCTACTATTGTGACTTAGATGAAGATCAGGCCACAGTATGTGTAATTAATGCAAAAAACCAGGTAATTGCAAAGAGTTCACAAACCTTCTTGCAATGGTCTTCAATAGTGACAATGAATGAAGAGAAAAGCTATTTTAGTTCAATCTCTGATAGAATTGGATCTGGCCTATGTACTTTACTGATGGAAACATCATTTGCAAGGCAATAATTCCAAGGTGCTCACTCTTCAACATCATTCGAAAGATTTTAAAATGCGAATTACCAGTAGCTCCTGCAGAGTCAGCTAACTCCCCTTCCTCCAAATCCATGTTGTTACTGTATTCAACATCATTCTCTCCGGACCTGTAACAGTTTGAAACAGTTTGAGTTGAGATTCAAGTAAAACCCCCACTTAAAGAGCAGAAAAACGATCAATGTATCTGGGATCAACGAGAGTTTCCAAGATTTGGAGTACGATCTGTAGTCATGTAATATTTACATCAAGAAGCAGGCAATGGCTCATTGTTTGGCTGCAACAGCAAAGTATTCATGAGTGGAATGTTCCTCCCAAAGTTGATACCAAACCACATCTTTCTACCAAGAAACTAGTCAATGTGAACAGAATTATAGCTTGTATAATCTCTCCTATGTTTTGTCAGGAGCCACACGATGTACACATAAGATCGGCAGTACTGGGTGTAATTATCAAATTACGATCTTGTAAATAAGGGAAACACAATTTCCCCTCCCCCCCAGGTTCGGTAAAATAATTGCTTCAGACTAGGTACAGATTAGTGAGCACCAGCA
The DNA here is from genome assembly GCF_963921235.1 of Mobula hypostoma. Classification (NCBI taxonomy): domain Eukaryota; kingdom Metazoa; phylum Chordata; class Chondrichthyes; order Myliobatiformes; family Myliobatidae; genus Mobula; species Mobula hypostoma. The sequence goes on from NC_086119.1 coordinate 8,591,670, forward strand.
GTCTTTTGGCACTTTGCATGTGAAAATTCTTGCAAGTTAGTTTGAGACAATCCCTGTTCATTCCATCAGGATTACAGGATATTAAAGTAGAACTAATAACTGATTTCCCTCACATCCCCACATAAAGAAAACCCAAGTAAATTGAAATCCCAAGTAACAACTTTTGCTGAAACCAGTTCAATACTTAACCTGAAGTTTTACTGCAAGGGCCAATATCATAACGTGACAGAGAGCTTCCCACTGAGATGGACCCAATCCACTTCTACTCCCCATCCATTGAAAATTCCATAAATTTGCCACAAGTATAGTTTCCACCTATTAGTTAAGATTTATTACAAAGCCCTGTTCTGTCAGATACACTCCATTATTTTATACAGCATAGAGAATGACCTTTCTAGCCCAATACTCCCTTGTAACCAATTAATCTACTAACGTGCACATCTTTGGAATGTGAGAGGAAACTGGAGCACTCAGAGGAAACCCATGTGGTCACGGGGAGAATGTACAAACTCCTTATCTTTAAACCCGTCACTAGCACTATAATAATGTTATGCTAACTGCTATGCTACTGTGCTGCTGTTGAAAGGAGTCAAAAACTACACAGGCCCACTAAACACCCAAGCATACAGTATGTGGAAAGAAATCCATCCTGCTACAATGACAATGACATCCACTACTTTTCATAGACTTTTCCATAGAAGGACATTTGTTTCCGTATCAGGCTGTGATGCACACATCAATAGAAGTTTGTCAAAGTTTTAGATATCATGCTGAATCTTCAAACTTCCAAAGTAAAGGTCCTACTGTGCTTTCTTTGTAATTGTACTCTGAAATAACACCTAAGAATTTAAAGTTGCTGACCCTCTCCATCTCTGATCTCCCAATGAGGACTGGCTCACAGACTTCTTGTTTCCTCCGCCTAATGCCCATAATCAACTCCTTGCTGACACTGAGTAAGAGGTTGTTGTTGTGGTACCACTCAACTGGATTTTCAATCTCCCCCCTATAAGCTAAATCAAAAATGGTGACGAATTGGCAAACAGTGGTGTCGTCAGCCAACTTAAATATGGCAATGGGGCTGTGCTTAGCCGCACAGTCTTAAGTATAAAGTGAGTAGAGCAGGGGGCTAAGCACACAGCCTGTGGTGCACCTGTGCTGAAGGAGATTGTGGAGCAGGAGACATTGCTAATCCAAACTGACTAGGGTCTGCAAATGAGGAAATAGAGGATCCAACCTGCACAGGGAGATGTTGAGGTCAAGATCTTGAAGTTTATTGCTTAGCTTTGAGGGGACGATGGCACTGAATGCCAGGCTGTAGTCTGTAAAGAGTATCCTGATGTATGCAACTTTGCTGTTCAGATGTTGCAAGGTGGAGTGAAGAGGCAATGAGATGGCATCTGCTGTAGACCTGTTGCTCCAGTAAGCAAACTGGAATGGATCCAAGTTGCTTCTCAGGCTGGAGTTGATACATTTCATCAACAAACTCTAAAAACACTCCATCACTGTCAGTACAACTGCTATTGGAGGGTAGTCATTGAGGCAGGCTACCATGTTCCTCTTAGGCATGTGTAATTGAAGCCTGTTTGAAGCCGGTAGACATTTCTGAATTTCAAAGCAGGAGGTTAAAGTTATTGGTGAATATTCATTGAGCCAGGTAACCACATTCTTCCCACAACTGAAGCCTGCCGTTTACCTCAGACTCCTGAAGAGAGATGGTTGAAGATACCAGTGAACACTCCAGCCAGTTGTCCACTACAAGTCTTTAGTACTCAGCCAGGTACCCCATCTGGACTGGGTGTCTTCTGCTGGTTCACCCTCCCGGAGGTGACTCTCATTTGGCCTCAGAGACTGAAATCCCAGACTCACAGTGGGGTTTGGGGGTTTGTGAAGGTGCCTCCATGTTTTGAAGATCAAAGCGAGCATAAAAGGCATTGGCATTGAGCTCATCTGGGAATGAAACATTGTTGGTGTCACCTGAGTTGCTTGGTTTCACTTTGTAAGAGGTAACAGCATTCAAGGCCTGCCACAGCTGTTCAGCATCTCTCAGTGATTCAAGCTTGATCTGGCTTTGCCACTTTGCATGTGAGATAGATTGTACCCGGACTACTTCTATATTACTTAGTCATCACACCTGAATGCTACTGATCTGGCTCTCAAGAGATAGTGGATTTCGTGGTCCATCCAGGGTTGGAATGACTCTGAATGATTTTGTGGAGACACCCTCATCTACAAATGTGGTCTTTTTATTTATTTATTTATTTATTTATTTATATAAAATAAAAGCCCATGACTATCATGGTGTATTTGTTCTCACAGGAGTCCTTGAACCCAGCCCAGTCCACCAACCAGAAGCAATTCCGTAGCTGCTCCTGTCTCCCATGACTTTAGTCTTTACCTGTATGCAAGTAGGAGTAGATCAGATTTCCTGAAATGCAGTCTCGGCATAGAACTGTAGGCATTCATAATTGTAATATAGTAGCAGTCAAGTGCCTTGGGATCACTGGTGCTGCAGGTGATATATTGATGATAATTGAGCAGAGATTTCTTCAAACAAGCCTGATTGAAGTCCCTAACAATTATTTGAAAGGCACTGGGGTAGGCTCTTTCTTGTTTGCTGATGACAGCACTCAGCATCATTAGTGCCCACTCAATGTCAGCCTTTGGCGGTTTGTAAACTGTGGTCAGGATAACGAAGGAGAATTCTCTTGTTAAGTAGTACGGATCGACACTTAATAATTAAATGCTCCAGGTCAGGGGGACAAAAGTGTGACACAACTGCTGTGTCCAAGCACCACAAAGAGTTTATCATGAAACACAGACCCCCACCTTTTCCCTTCTCTGAATCAGCAGTCTGGTCCATCCTGTGTATTGAGAAGTCCTTGGATTGCCAAATCCTGCATGTCAAGAATGAGCCTCGTCTCTGTGAGACACAGAATGCAGCAATTTCTCAGTTCCTTCCAATACAGCAATGTTGCCATTAGGTCCTTGATCTTGTTCTCCAACACCTGTACATTTGCTAACATGATGCTTGGTAGAGGAAGTTTCATACCCCAGTGTTTTAGTCTGGCTTGGAGTCCTCCCTTTGCTCTCTTTCAGCTGTGGCAATGTACCTTCGTCCATTTAAAGGTGCTGTACCTGCATATTTGAGAGTTAAATCTGTAATTTGCTCAGATGATCGTGAAATTGCTAATTCATAAAAAGATGGTTCAAAAGCATGTTACTTAAAGGGAAACTACAGGCTGAAAATTGCAGTGAGAGTAGTTCAGAAGAAGGATATTTATAAGTTTTGTAAGCTGCCTGCAATGCGTTGCTGTGATTCACTAGTGCCATCTTGGAACGCCCATCACAGGTAAAGCCCTCTCGACCAATGAGCACGTTTACATGGAGCGCTGCTGTAGGAAAACAGCATCCATCCAGGCCCTGCTATCTTCTCGCTGCTGTCATCAGGAAGGCAGTACAGAAGCCTCAAGGTTTGGGAACAGTTATTACCCCTCAACCATCAGGCTCTTGAACCAGTAGGGATTACTTCACTTGCCTCCATCACTGAACTGCTCCTACAACCTATGGACTCCTTTCAGGGATTCTCATACTTGCGATATTTATTGCTTATTTATTATTTTTTTTGTAGTTGCAGTTTTCCTTTTGCATGTTGGTCGTTTATCTGGCCTGTTGGGCGCAGTTTTTCCACTGATTCTGTTGTGTTTCTCGTATTTACTGTGAATGCCTGCTAGAAAAGGAATCTCATGGTTGTATACAGTAACATAGCTGTACTTTGGTAATAAATTTACTTTGAACTTTGACTGTTATCAGAATTATAAACAATTCAATGCTCAAGAATTTAAATCAGTGAAGACCCACTAATGTCCATTTATTTATTAATATAAATGTTCTATCGCCCAAGTAATGGGGTAGACTGCACAATACTTACATTGTCTCCTCATCAATGTCATTTTCTTCTGTATTACTTGTTGCTGTGGAACTAGCAGAGGAGCTGCTGCCATCAAGTTGGTTCAATTCGTCATCCACTGTGAGGAACTCCAAGTCCAAATCACCATCAGAAAGATCATGCTAAATAAACAAACATACCTCACCTGTTACAGGACCCCAGCATTCTTTTCTAACATTTTTTAATGCTTCACCTCTGCCTATATTTTGAAGCATCCTAAGCAATAAGTTCAATCACAATTCACCCAACAGTTTAAGGCACTTCAGAACATGCACTACAAATAGTATAACCTATTTTCAGATGAGCTGTCTGAATAGTTCCCCAAGTAAGGACTTCGTTAAAAGGCAGGATGAGATCATCTGCAACTTCTTGGTAAAGGGACTACAGGTATTTCCAAAATTTTCCAAAAATGGGCAAATGGAACAGGAGCTGTCGTTAGTTTAAACCACACACATTCCATGCAGCACTCCTTTATACTTGGGCATTTCACTCTATGAATGAACTGATTAATGCACATTGCAATTATGGCATTGTAAATTTACTTTTACTTAAGAATCTGAAGAAATTGCTTATTTACCATTCAAATAAAACTGTAGGACGAAAAACATGGGCTAAGCATCAAAGCCTCAAAAATGAAGCTTTGTAGGCATATTCATCTGTGCTGAATTAAGCATTTTTATAGTTCTTTTTTTTTGAAGCTGTTTGCAATATCTGATTTTTGTATGATTTTGAGATACTCAAAATATTCCCTGAAGACTTGACCTGAATTTTCATTAAATCAGCTTGGAAGATTTTCAAAGTTTGTAGTCACAACTAAAACCACCTACATTTGAGTCGTCCTGTGGCGTCTTGTCCTCTTCCTCCTCCTCTTTAACCTGGTTTACTGCTAAAGCTGAACAAGCACCCTCTGCTGGCAAATCTTCATTACAAGCAAGCTTTTTTGTCCTGGTATCTGAGCAGTCATTGTTTTGTGGGCTCAAGCGCATATTGGGTGGTGACAAGCTTTGCGAGGCTCTGTTACGTGAAAGTTCAATGGCCAATCTCTGTAAAAGTCAAGATAGGGACAGGGGAAAATGCAGATGGTAGAGATACTTGACACAAATGATTTAAAATACACCAAATAAAGTGCACTCCTTGACCAACTAAATGAACAAGTATATGTCTTTGTTTCACTTGAAGAATGTTGGAAGGACTCTTAAATCGATAGACACATACATTTGATAAACACTGATGAATATATAGACTCTTACAGTAGGTAGATAGCAGAAGATAATGAGGCCATCCATGCTTCATTGATATCAGATGTGGAAGTAGGTCAACAACTCCACAATAAAATAAACCATTTCCTTAATCCCTCATAAGCAGGGTGCATCGATAACCAAAACTCTGGATTCTATTACATCTAAGTGAATTACATAAGTAAAACTGTGCTCAACACAGACAAAACACTGGAGGAACTCAGCAAGTCAGGTAGCATCTGTGGAATGGAATAAATGCTACCTGATTTACTGAGATCCTGCAGGATTTTGTGCACTTTGAGCAAGATTTCCAATATCTGTAGAATATCTTGTGTTAGTGCAGTTTTGTTGACTTGATTAGGTATTCCACTTGCAAAGTTGCAGGATCTCAAAAAATTGGAAATGGAAAGAATGTAGAAAGGTACAGCATAGAAACAGTAACTGCAGCCCACTAGTAGTAATCAAATGCCCAGTTAAACCAACTGCTTCTGCCTACAGTATCCATTTCCTTCACATTCAAATACCTACCCAAGAGACTTGCGAAAGGCTCTCGTATAATTGCTTTCACCACCACTCCTGACAGTGCTTTCTAGGCAACAATGAAGGAACGATTCTTCTCAAAATTGAACTAATGTGTTGAAGTTGTCCTTTTTACCAAAATACAAGATGTTCTCTATTAGTACAGATGCATTTTTACAGCAGGTGATACTCAAAGCTTAAAAAGTTCTTAGAACCTCTCGTGAAATCAAAACCTCCACAATTAAAGAAAAAAACGTTTTTACAGTTCTGTGCAATAAATCAAGTTTGAAAGAAAGCCAAGCATAGCAGTACCATCTATCTGCAATGGAGTGTCGAGGCCAATCAGTGCCATCCAATATCAACTGGGAGTATGATCCAACCAAGAAAACCGACCACTCTAACAGCTTACATAGATCCTCTATCACAGAGGAGGAGAAGGGCTGCAGCTACAGACACCAACATTTACAGCAGAGTAGCTACAATGGAGGCACAAGAAGCTGCAGATGCTGGAATCTGGAGCAACACAGAAACTGGATGAATTTAGCTGGTTGGGGAGTATCAGCAGAGGAAATGGGCATTAACTGTCCATTTCCCTTCATACATATTGCCTGACCAGCTGAGTTCCTCCAGCTATTCATGTGGCACCAACATCTATAGATTCACACCAAGTCACATACCATTCACCATTTGATTGATTGTATACTGCCAGTTCAACATCATTGATTGTTTTAGGATTATCTGTCCTTACCAGCAACAAACAAATTTTGGAATGAACTTAGAAACAAAACATGCCTGTTGCAAAATGATTATTCTAGTGAACTGGCCATCATCCACTCTCTCTATGAGGATTAGTTCCCATAGTTTTCTCTCCCAGACCAAGCACAAATACACCTATAAAGAGTGATAAGCTTTAGTAACACTCTTTTTACATTCAACATCAAAACAGTCTTTCAGACATCTGGCAGCTATTTTGGAAAACTGTTCTCATATAGTTGAGCTCAACATATTTGTTCGTTATGTGTTCATATGACATAGGTGATCACGGTCTTTCCATGACTTTGATTGTTCTGGAAGATTTTTCTACAGTAGTTTGCCATTACCTTCTTCTGCGCAGTGTCTTTTCAAGATGGGTGACCCCAGCCATTGTCAATACTCTTCAGAGATAGTCTGCCTGGCGGCAGTGGTCACATAGCCAGAACTTACGATATGTACCAGACTATCCACCAACTGCTCCCATAGCTGCACGTGATCCTGATTGGAGGCTAAGCAGGGGTACACCTTGCCCAAGGGTGATTTGCAGGCTAGCAGAGGGAAGAGGTATGTTACACTTTCTTTGGTAGAGAAGTACCTTTACTCAGCCACCCCCAACACATCAGTGCTTCAAAAAATTCAAGATTGGATGCTGAGAAAAGATAACATCTCATCTAAAACTGCTTGTACTGCATTTCAAAAACAGTAACATAAAAAGTATATCTCATTGATTAAAGACTGAACTGCAAAAGCAAAGTGAGACCACAAATTCAGTTTACATGACACGCCACAGAATATCAAAGAAGGTATTCAAATGATTAGCACCGATACATTATCGACCTTAATTATACAACCGAGCAGTGGACAGACTGCAAGTTGGGCATTTATTGTGCAATAAAATCTGTACAGTATGGATAACTAGTAATTGGAAATCTACTGATCTCTTTACAAAGGGTCATGAGATTAGTGCAGGAAAGTGATAGAGAGATCGAAGATCAACCATTATCTTAATGAATGGTAAAAGAGGCATGAGGAGTCAAATAGCCTACTCCTACATCTGCCTGTTAGGTTCTTATGGTGATAGGCACATATTTCTTTGCAATCAGTTGTAGAGAAACCCAGGTCAGCCATCTCCAATTACTCCTCCACAATGCACATTAAGACGAATTAGAACAAGCTAGAATTTACTTTTTAATCTGGTAGTGCTCATCATCCAAGGACTTTAATTGTATGTTTACATGCATTTTGTTCCAATTACAAACAGGAAAATGGGAGTAGAGAAGCACAAGAGCAAGAATTGCAACTTGACCTCCTGGTGCTAGATGAATTATCTCTCAAACAGACACAAGACTAACTGTTCTTTAATTTATTACGGCTGGAAGGCTATACTCCGGGAAACTAGTGTCCAAATGCAAAGCGTGGACATCTGGAATTGCTACACAACCAGAGACACAATCAATTATTAAAATGAGGGCATTAATCAAGCAGGAAGTTATAGATGATCATAGTGTACGTGCTGGCATCACATGGACCAAGTGGTAATATCAAGATCTGAGACTTTGCTGTCGTATTATAGGCGGTGTTTTTTTTAAAAAAACAAGCTTGGAAGCAAGACGATGAACAATCAAGGGAATCCAGCAGCAACAGTTTATGAAATACAGAACTATGCATAATTATTCTTGTAATTAATCTTCTTGTGCTTAATCATAATTTTCTTGTGCAACAAAACCTTTCTCTGTGACGGCCAGTAAAATATTCCCGGTACTTCATTAGCTTTTTTTAAGATAAAAAAACTGAATTGTTATATCATCTACTACCTACTGTAAAAGTTGATTAATTTTAATAAAATCACTTGTTAGTATACAAGAAGAAGTCTGACTGAAGGCCTGGAGCTGAAACATTAATTGCTTCTCCTTCCAGGGATGCTGCCCAATTGGCTGAGCAATTCTAGCTTTCTATATTTATTAGCCAATTGTCATACATATCGCAACCTCATTCTATAACAATCCTGGTGAAGCCTTTTGTTAATAACCAATAAGCCCTACAACCTTCACAAGTTTCTCCAGTAACTTCCTCATTTGGCAATGATGGAAAACTGGATGAAAGGTGATCAAGCCAAAATGTTAACCCTACCCCAGCATAGATGCTACTGACCTGTAGCACCTCTGCAGCATTTTTTAAAATAGATACACACACACTTCAAATTTCCAACATTTTATCTTTGTTTCAGTTTATAGTTGCGGCACTGGCTTTCCATTTTTTTCATAGATGGCATGTTAAACCTATTTAATGTATAATCCAAGTTACTGGTGTTTTTAATCTTCTGTCATGATTCAAACTCCTTGCCCTTATCTTCTTTACCTTTATCTACTCAATTTCACTTTGAATACATTTTAATTCATACTTCTGTTAATAGACCTGTACAACAGCTTCTCCTGCTTAATCAGGCCCCATTTGCCTGTTGAACTTGCCACAGTAATGTTATAATTTGCATTTATGACCACTTGTCACTTAAAGAAATTAAAATTTATGCAAGTAAAAGTCAATGCTAACTAATGGCATATGCTATTCACACCAACAGCATAAATTTGACCTACAGCTCCTCCCAAAACAATTGATGAAAAGCTTTATTTCCTCCAAGACAAAAAAAACACAGCTGGTACAAAATATTTGAACCAAAAATAAAAAGACATCATAAACCATTATCACTTCACAAAACTGCATTTGAACCAGTTTAATGGAAAAATTCCATTTCATTTGCAATTTCTAATACAAAAAAATTTACAAACTATTATTATAGCACAAAGCGAAACTAAGCACGGAAGAAAACACCATTCATAAATCCGCATAGCAATACAGTACAGGGGTTGCAGTATAACTCAGGCATGTAGCTAGTGACTGAACCTACAGTTACTGAAAAGCTACATCAGAGTACAATATTCAGGAAGAAGCACCATTCATCAAGATCAAATGTCAATCAGTGCTGTTTAAGTTCCCATTTGATTATAGGATGAAGGTAGATTACAGAAATTTACCTCTTTGAGATTGTTGATTTGTTGAATGTAGCCTGTTTGAGCCACCTCAAGTTGGCTGATGTACCAATTCTGGTCACGGCATTTCTGGAAAAATGTAGGTGCACGCACCTGGTACCTGTACGATTTAGACAGGTTTGGGGGGGGGGGGGAGGAGGGGTGGAGAAAGATGGACATATAGAATTAAGAACTCTTAAAATGAATTTGACCAAATAATAACTTTGCCAAAATTATATTTTACAGAAGCAGAGAAACATGATGGAGTTGGGTTTAGATGTAAATTTCCAATATTTCTAAAGAAAACGCAACTGAAATCCCCATTTAGCTTGAGAAGCAACAATATAGAGTTAAGTATTTTCCTCCCACAACATCCAAAGTTACTTACCTTAAAAAGTTAACCACAGCAGCTTACCACCACCACCCTTGGACTTGCTCCAGTAGGCTGCTGACAGCAGGCTTTACAGGTGCTAAGTTGCGGCAACGAAAGGGTTAACAGAAGGTCCAGGCAAGCACAAAATGCAGATAATGTGCAGTCAGCCCAGGTAAGAAAGCATGTTTCAGAAGTGTCTTTGAAGAGTATAGCTTCCCTTTCCTAGACGTGGTGGGGGAGCCATTTGTCATACAGAGACAAGTGTAAGCCACACACACCAAGGGATAATTACTTCAAAGTATCGTTGGTTGCTAGTTTCTATTGACTTTTAACACCTCTATTATGAATGTGATTGATATTGGAAGAAGGAAATTTAAACATACAGCTTCACAAATGGTCATTATTCATAACGGCTAGTCAACTCTATATAAAAACGGCATTTCTCTGTACAGCTTCAGAACATTGTAGTGACAGGGGCCATGCTGTTCTCTTTGTGTACAAGTAAATAAAAGTATGATTGAGGAATGAGTGCCAGTTCTCAGAGTCCAATTAATCGGTGATGACACAGGCAATATGAAGACTTGCTTCAGAATGAGTGGTCACAGATTGATAGGTCCCTCATGAAACATATTTGTCTGAGATCCTCAGTCTATTACTGTCAGATGCATGGATGATTCAGACTCAACGTTATGCAAGTCAAAACATTTTCTCCATCTTCATTTTTGGGTCATTTTCCCAATGACATTGGATCACATGACACACAAATGTCGTGCTAGGTGATACAAATTCTATTGTTTTTACATCTGCTGCATGAAAATTTTAATAAAATCATGAACATAAATACTTCTAAAGAACTTGCAGATAAAATATTTCCATTAACCTGGTTCAACAGAAAATGCAAATTTGTACCTACAGCTGCCATATCTTAATGTCTTCAGATCTGAATGTAAAAATTTTTTATTAGTTCTACTGAATTTCCTTATCATTGTGACATCAAGAAAGGGGTGTGTGTCTGTGTAGGGTAGCCAATACCAAAAAAGCACCTGAAGCGAAAAGATTAGGACCTTGAAATTGCGTGAGGCATCTAATTATCTAATCCTCTCCTCTGATAACGCCATGAAAATCAGAAAATATAAAATTACACCTTACCAGTGTACTTGAACAGCAATTATTTTCAATTCTAAACCTCTTACTAGTATTAGTGGCACAGTTTAGAGTTTTCATTTAAATTAGATCTCCACGACTCACTCCAGACCCTCAAGTAACAGTCAAGTGACCTTTGTAAGTGTACAGGTTGAGCACCCCTTCTCCGAAATGCTTGGGGCTGGAAGTGTTTCGCCTTTTTTTTTTAGATTTTTGAAATATACTGCATCTACTTAATGAGATAACTTGGGGATGGGACCCAAAATCCATTTACATTATATATACACCTTATACATATACTCTGAAGGTAGTTTTATGTAATATTTTAATAATTTTGTGCATGAAACAATAATGTGTACATTGAACTATCAGAAAGGTAAGCTCTCACTACCTTGGCCACCTAAGCAGACAGACAGTGACTGTTTGACATTGCCATCATTCCCGACTCCGAATTTATGTGCTACCGGTAAGCAGTCTTAGTATTATACTTGTTCATCAGACACATGTACTGATGCAGCCATTCAGAGTGTTAAGACTTCCATCAGTGATGACCTTGACAAACACGTCAATGAGCTTCCCTGCCGCTTCGTGATAAGCAGACGCTTTGTCACCACAAATCTTTAAAAATTTAATGCCATGTCTTTTCTTAAATTGCTGCAACCAGCCTACCGAATATTCACAATTACCTTCAAATTTTCAGTTTGTCATGATAGATCTTTGCACGTTTCATGATCAACATACCATTAAGTGACTTGTGTTCACTCCAAACCTGACAAATCCACTTTCAATACACAATCGAGATCTTTATTTCACACTTTATGTAGTGTTTCTATTTCTCATTAACTTCTGTTCATAACATATATTGGCCACTTCTCAGAGCTGTCTGTGCACACAGAGACCTGTGCCTTGCCAAGGAATCTACTCAGCACCTTATGGAATTTTCCATGTGCTGACATGACAGCACAAGAAAAATTTTTGGATTTAAGGTTTTCATATTAGGGGTGTTCAACCTGCAAGATGAAATCCTGAACAGGTTGCCTTGACTGAGACACTTCTCATTGTTAATAATCAATTTGCAAACTAGATTTTGCAAAGTGAGTTAAACAGTGCATTATGACTGGAATTCCATTCAGAATCTGCCTACAAAAAAAATGTCTTTTAACTCAATTTAGGCTCCTAGCATTTTTTTAAAAAAACAACGGTAACTATATTCATTTGCTGCCACCTGCAGGTGAAATGAAACAACAGTATGAATAGAAATTTATCCTTTATTTTTGAAAGAATGCTAGTATTCTACAAAATACTGGCAGACTTTAAAAAAAATGTAAAACCACTGTAGTCCTGGAAACATATGGCTCTATTCCAAAGTAATTGAATAAAATTTTGTAACCCTTGCTTCAATCAGGAATTGCACACAAAATTTTATTTTCAAATGAAGAAAATAATCCCAAAGTCCTGCTTACCTGAGCACCAAAGTGTCACTCTGCATATTCAGGTAACCCTCACTGGCAAGAAGGTCCAATCGAAAGAAACGATTGTAACCCCAACATTCACCAACTTCAAAATCAGAGGCAAATTCGCGAATTATGTTTTTGGTTGGGTCATTGGAGACTTGATGAACCATTTCTACTCTGTACTCATACCTGGAAACAAAGTATGGAGAACTTCACAGATTCTGTACAAAACGGAACTGTTCAAATACAAAAGGTCAAAAACTTTAATTTTCTCAATCTTTGACCAACTTAAATAATAAACCAAGTCTTAAACTTCGAAACATTTTAAGTATGTCTCACAAGGATCAGCACTTAATGTCTTCTTTAACCTGTTACCAGATTACATTCTATACACTATGCTTTAATGGAGACATCTAAAGTGCAAGCCTTTATAAGTGATGAAGGACTCAAACATTTGAACTCAACATTGCTTTCAGTTTAGATGCTGCTACTTAAAATTGTCAGTACATATAAAGACAAGATGAAAAATATACCCACAGGAGCACTATTAGTTCTTTGAAAGACGGGGAAAAGAAAAAGATCATATTCAGCCTATTGATTCTGCTCCACCATTCTATCATGGCTGATTTATTATCCCTTTCAACCCCATTCTCTTGCCTTCTCCCCACAATCTTTGAAGCCCTAACCTATCAACCTCCACTTTAAATATATTTAATGACTCGGCCTCCACAGCTGTCTGTGGCAATAAATTCCAGATTCACTACCCTCTGGCTAAATAAATTCCTCATCTGTTCTGAATAGATGTCCTTCCATTCTGAGGCTGTGCTCTCTGGTCCTAGACTCACCCACTATAGGAAATATCCTCTCCATATTCACTCCACCTGGAGCATTCAATATTCGATAGATTTTAACGAGATTTCTCCGTCCCCGCCCCCATTCTTCTAAACTCCCGCGAGTACAGGCTCAGTGCCATCAAATGCTCCTCATAAATTAACCCTTTCATTCCTGGAATCATTCTTGTGAACCTCCTCTGGACCCTCTCCAACGCCAGCACATTGGTTCTCAGTTAAGAGGCCCAAAACTGCCCACAATACTCCGTGTGGTCTGACCAATGCCTTATAAAGGCTCAACATTACATTCTTGCTCTTATGTTCTAGTCCTCTTGAAATGAATGCTCACACTGGATTTGCCTTCTTTACAACCAATTCAACCTGCAAGTTAACCTTTAGGGAATCCTGCACAAGGACTCCCAAGTCCCTTAGCACTTCTGATTTCTGAATTTTCTCCCTGTTTAGAAAATAGTTTATGCCTTTATTCCTCTACCAAAGTGCATGACAATATACTTTCCTACACTATATTCCATCTGACACTTTATTGCCATTCTGTCCAAGCCTTTCTGCAGACTCCCTGCTTCTTCAAAGCCATAAATTTTGTTATCCAAATCACTGACATACAACGTGAAAAGAAGTGATCCCAACACAAACCTCTGCGAAATACACTAGTCACTGACAGCCAAGCAGAAAAGACCCTCTTTATTCCCACTCCTTGCCTCCTCCCAGTCAACCAATTTTCTATCCATGCTAGTATATTTCCTGTATTACCTTGTTCAACAGCTTCGTGTGCAGCACCTCATCAAAAGTCTTCTGAAAATCCAAGTAAAGAACATCCACTGACTCTCCTTTATCTTGCTTGCTATTTCCTCAAAGAATTCCAACAGATTTGTGAGGCAAAATTTCCCCTTAAGAAAACCATGCTGACTTTGGCCTATTTTATGATGTTCCTCCAAGTACCCCCAAAACCTCTTCCCAACCACTAAAATCAGGCTGACATATAATTTCCTTTCTTCTGCCTCCCTCCCTGCTTGAAAGTGGAGTGACATTTGCAATTTTTCCAGTTCTCCAGAACCAATCCAGAAAGCTAGTGATTCTTGAAAGATTACTATTGCCTCTACAATCTCTTTAGCTACCTCTTTCAGAAGCCTGGAGTGTGGTCCATCTGGTCCAGGTGACTTACCTACCTTCAGTCTTTTCAGCTTCCTAAGCATCTTCTCCTTATGCACTCATTTCTGCCTGACACACTCAAATTTCTGACATACTGCCAATGCAACCACAGTTAAGATTGATGCAAAATACTTAAAATTCATTTGCCATTTCTTTGTCCCCCATTACTACCTCTCCAGCATCATTTCCCAACACTCTGATATCCACTCTCGCCTCTTACTCTTTATACATCTGAAAAAACATCTGGTATCTTCTTTTATAGCTTACCTCCATATTTCATCCTTTATCTCTTATGGCTCTCCGTTGGTTTTTAAAAGTTTGAATATTCCTACTAATATTTGACGTATTATATGCCCTTTCTTTTGCTTTTATGCCTCTTTGACTTCCCTTGTCAGCCACAATTGCCTCATGCTGCCTTTAGAATACTACTGCTTTGGAATTTACATGCATCTATGTGGTGTCTTCCGAATTCCTGCCAGAAACTCTAGCCATTGCTGCTCTGCTGTCATCCTTCCTACTGTCCCCTTCCAATCAGCTTTGGCCAGTTCCTCTATGTACCGTAGTTGCTTTTACTCCACCATAATACTGATACATCATACTTTAGCTTCTCCCTCTCAAATTTAAGGGTGAATTCTATCATATTATCATTGACTCCTTTACCTTAACCTCCATAATCAAATCCAATAATCTAGAACAGCTGATCCCCTAGTGGGCTAAACCACAAGCTGCTCTAAAAAGCTATCTCATAGGCATTCTACAAATTCTCTTTGGGATCCAAAATAAGCACCAACCTAATTTTCTCCAAATCTACCTGCATATTGAAATCTGCCCCCCCCCCCCGCCATAACTATCGATATATTGACCCTTTGGCATGCATTTTTTAGCTCCTGTTATAATTTGTAGCCCACTGTTTGGAGACCTATATATAACTCTGCACAGGGTCCTTTACCCTTGCAGTTTCTTAACTCCAGAGTCAACGATTTTACATCTTCTGCTTCTATGTCAGCTTTTACTAAGGATTTGATTTCTTTTTTTAATATAAACAGAGCCACCCCAATCCCTCTGCTGAGCTGCCTGTCCTTTTGATAGAATGTGCATCTTGAACGTTAAGCTCACAACTATAATCTTTCAGCCATAACTCAGTGATGCCCACAGTAACATACCAGCAATCTCTAACTGTGCTACAAGGACATCTACTTTATTCCATATATTACATGCATTCAAATATAACACCTTCAGTCTTGTATTCATCCTTTTCAATTTTGCCCCCTTGTTACACTTCAGCTCATCCCACTGCCTACTAATTTTGCCCCGTCATCTGCCTGCCCTTCCTCAATCTCACTACACAATGCAAACCAATTGCCACACCCTCAGCTCCATCACTCTGGTACCCATCCCACTGCCAAATTAGGTTAAACCTTTCCCAACAGCTCTAGCAAACCTGCACATCAGGATCAGGCTCAGCTGTAACAAGGTGTAAAGTGAAGGAAAACAAATTTAGGTGCAAAACTCATTTGGAAATGAATTACAAGATGCTTCAGATTCTATCAAGAGTATATATCTTGAAAAACAATATTTTTAAGTGAATTTCACTCGACTAATAAGCTCTTCTCGGACCTCATCCAGGTACAGGTTTCGATTATAACCAAAGTTTTGATGACAAATTCTGCCATCTTCATCAGTGATGATGTCTGGGTATCTAGTCTGGTGGTATTTATACCCCCTCCTGATTAGATGTGGCTAACCAATTCGTTTTCCCCTCTCTCACCTTGTTTGCAACCGAATTCCAGTTCTTAAGAGCAAGTCCTTCATCTTTGTTAAAATTCTTTTAGACCAAGGTCCCACTCTAAATAAGAACTGGAATTCAATTATAAGCAAGTTGGGAGAGCAGAAACCAGATAGGATGAGGACTAACCAAATCAGGAGGGATGGAATACACCACCAGACTAGACATGTCCAGTCATCACCCTGGATGAAGATAGCAGAATTTGTCATCGAAACTTCAGTCATAATCGATACCTGTACCCGGCTGGAAGGCAAAGAAGAGTTTATTCATCACATACACTGGGAAAGCACTAGATTCTTTTTCACTCAAGACTCTTTATTCAAATGTTAAATAAAGCAGCTGTTCCCAGAGTCAACCCGCAGTAAAAAAATATATAGCTGAAAATGCGAGAGAGAGAAGTTAATCAGTATCTGATATTTCAATTCTGAAACTTCCTAATTTTGGTTTTATCACTTCAACAGATATTGGAAGAATAGTTAACTTTGGACTCGTGCAATCTTTCCAGCATTCTTAAATTTTGTGGAAGTGAAATTTCAAGTTCATCAATTACAAGCTCATTTGATCGTAAGACCATAGTACCCTCTGGTTCCTGCACAATCATTTGGAGACCAGAATATTCTGTGTTTGATCAAAGCGACAACAAAGCAAAGGATGCCTTGTGGTGCTAATTTACATAATGGCTGTTCCCTTAACTAATCAAAAGCAAGTCCCACTGTCTTTTGAAGCTTTTTCCTACATTTCCATTACAATTTTAATTGCCACTGTTCCATCAGTACTCATGATAATGCATTCTATGTTCCCACTTACTAAATAGTTGACCTCAACAATTGCTTTACTTGGACCCAGTGAAAGAGGTAACAGTGGGGGAAATGACAGGAGTAAAAAGGGATGAAATCAAAGAAAAACAAAATATGTTTGAACATATAAACAGACTGAATGTACTCATGACAGTTCACAATGATGGCTATGAGTGGACTGCAGGCAAACATTTTCCCAATACTTGTAGAGTAGGCATGAAGATGAAGGGATGACCTTATGATTATCGGAAAGCTATCATCCAATGCATTATAATCACAGCACGAATAAACTTTCCCAGCAAAAGGAGGAAAATAAAATTTATTACAATACTAATGACAAACCAACACGATAAAGAGGCAAAAATGTTTAATACAAACATAGTGACCTACTTTGATGTTTCAGGGAGTCCTGCAGAGAGTTCTAGAAACACTGACAAGTAATTTCCACGCACGACTCCATTTCCATCCTAGAAAGGAAGAGCAACTTTTATATGAAACTTTAAAGAAAATTTAAAACCACATGTAGTATATGCATCTCCTTTGAAGCAAATACTTCGTTAAAAAGTCTACACAAATGTATTCAATTTCAAAATCTAGACAAGTACTTTAAGTGTAAATATTTAAAATTTTCTCTCTGAAGCTGCGTATTTTTTTTTTACTTAAGTCTACTATTCATGCATCTCTAGAAAATTATCCATGAGCAAATCAAATTTGATAGAACTACTGAAATTTCTAATCAGTTGATACCACTCAAGGATTTGAGCGATGTTAACAAAGTTGTGAGGTTGTTGAATCCAGTCATATTTCATTCAAATCACAAAGCTCAATGCAACAAAATGATCCTGTGTTGAAAGTTCATCAAACAGCAGTTATTCTAACAAAGACTTCACCTCTAGCATCCACTGATAATACAAATACAGTTTTAAAACTCACTGGATAAACTTTCAGTCTCCAACAGAGTCCCGATACTTGCAGAGGAGGGCTGTATACAGGGTCTGCACGCTGACGTAAAGTGCTTTTCAAAACAAAAATATTTACATAATTTTGAAACCAGGATACAAATGTTACATTCAGAAAAAGATCCAAAAAACTCAAACATGTTAATAATTTCTTGGATTAAAAAGGACAATAATAATGAAGTACTCACATATTAAAATTGGATAACAAGAATACATGACCATTCCCCTTCAAAGAATTTCTATATTTAAAATAGCTTGATTTCAAACTCTGAACATTTAAGTGAATATGAAGTCAGGAGTGAAGGAAATGTGGAAAAATGGGTCAAGAGTGAAGGAAATACGGAGAAATGGACACGAAGTTTCCAATAATGCCATCGCTGTAGATTTTATTCTTTAACCGCTATACTTCCAAACTAATGTGTTCAGCCAACAGTAACAAGGGAATAGGCTTTAAGACAGGGGAACACATCTACCAGCAACTTGGTTCTCAGAACTATACACTACCAAGTAACTTGCAAGTTACATAGAGTGAGGCAGGATCCAAATTCGGACTTTGAGATTCAAATGTTATTGTTTATCACTACAGAACTGGATTGTTTCTTTGCAAGTTTACTTGAGCAAAAGAAAAGTGCATACAATGATTCATTGCTAAATGGGCAATACTTTTCTACTGCTTGAATTTATAAACAGCAAATATTAAACCATCAATCCAAATCAATGTACATGCATCTTGGGGTATGTTCAACAATTACATTAGTATATTTATTAAAACAATAAATAATGCGACATCCAATACACAAATGCATAATACTAGCACATCAAATTAATCACAGGAAATGAAAAATCCATTAAATTCTGAACAGGAATATTTACTTAAATTTACCAAATTTATTTAAATGCTTTAAGAGACTGTACTAAAACATTTGAAGTGCTTAAGTTGCAGGAACTGTTTGACTGCAAAGTCTCCAAAAGCCTAGACTATTCACATAAAAAGGAAAGCTAAGGTTAATGTGGGTCCCTTAAAGACCAATGCAGGAGAATGACATGGAGGATAATGAATAGATTTTTCCCTATTTGGTTGTTATAGCATACTGTGAAAGCCATTTTGTTTGCATTCCAGGCATTCACCCTCTACCATTATCACTAATTTACCTTGTCTAGTCTATATGCAGATTAAAATCTACCAT
This sequence comes from Mobula hypostoma, assembly GCF_963921235.1. Lineage (NCBI taxonomy): Eukaryota > Metazoa > Chordata > Chondrichthyes > Myliobatiformes > Myliobatidae > Mobula > Mobula hypostoma. Next base: position 8,610,851 of record NC_086119.1, read on the forward strand.
GATTACTCTATTAGCCCTGTTACACAATCCCCTAATTTCCTGATTTATGCCGTGCCCATCTTACAGCTATTATTTGGTTGTCAATAAATTACCTCTATCAATATTTTATGGCTTTATTTTTACCATGCTGTTTCTTACCATGACTCAAAGTAATTCTAATACTGCAAAATTATCTGCCAAACCAAGGTTATTTTTCACTAGAGTACTGCTCGCATCATTTATCTCATCTTCTTTTTCTTATTAGCCATTTTTTCTTCTGTAAAATATCCCTGAACATTCAAAGTTCCAGTAGCCACACTTTCTTAATGGCAATTAGATTAAATCCAATTTTTTAAATTTGTGTCTAATTTATCATCTATCTTGTGAATACTAAGGATAATTAAATAAAGCAATTTTAATTCTGCAACTATGACATTCTACCCTATTACATTTATTTATTTCTTTATTTGCAGTTTGTCCTTTTGCACATTGGTTGTTTGTCATTCTTTGTCCATAGTTTTTCATTGTCTTTTGTATTTCTTAGATCTACTATGGATGCTTGCAAGAAAATTAATCTCAAGGTAGATAAATGATAAATCACCAGTTAAACTTACCAGAAGATTAGGGCTGGTCCATGCAAGAAATAACATTTTTAAAACTGTAAAATCTTAAAGCACATTATTACTCTGACAATCAACTTTTAGTTGTGAAATATCATTCTCTCGGTTCCTGTTTATAAAAAATGAACTTTCTAATAAATTGGCTTATTATTGTCACATGTACTGAGGTACAGTGAAAAACTTGTCTGCTGTTCAACAGTGCATTAGGTTGTACAAGGTAAAATAACAGTACAGAACAAAGTCTTACATTTAAAGGTGGTGCAGTGCAGATAAACAACAAGGTCATAAGGTAGATTGTGAGGTCAGAAGTTCAACTGATTACACTCTGAGACTTTTTAATTGTCTTATTAAAGTGGGACAGAAGCTGACCTCGACTCTGATGGTACACGTTTACAGGCTTTTGCATTTTCTGCCTGATGGGAGAGAGAAGAGAGAATGCCCAGAGTGGATGGGTCTTTGATTATGCTAGCTGCTATACAGAGGCAGTGAGAAAGGTAGGCGAGTTTCCGTGATGTACTGAGTTATGTGCACTATTCTACTTCTTGCAGTCACTGACAGAACAGTTGCCATACCAAGCTGTGATGCATCTGGAGATAAACGTTTTCTATGGTTGGAGTCAATGGGAACATGCCAATTCTGAGGAAGAGATGACACTGGTGAGCTTTCTTAGCTGTAGTGTAAATGCGATTGGACAAGACAAGCTATTGGTGATGTTTACTCCTAAGAACTTGAAGCTCTTAACTCTCTCGACCTCAGCACCATTGATGTAAACAGGAGCTTGTGCACCACACTTCCTGAAGTCGTAACCAGCTCTTTTGCTTTGAAGACATTGAGGGAAAGGTTATTGTCACCAGGCTATTCCCCTCCTGGCCTCTGACCCAGGACATGCTCTCTTTTAGATTAGATTAGATTCAACTTTATTGTCATTGTGCCGAGTACAGATAGAACACCAATGAAATGCAGTTAGCATCTGACCAGAAATGCAAAGAATAGTGTTACTTACAAAATAACTGCGAATAAAAAGTGCTACAGCACACAAATATAAAAGTACTGAGACAGTACAATACGGATGCAATACTGCTTAGCACTGTGATGTGAGGTTCAGCAGGGTCACAGCCTCAGGGAAGAAGCTCTTCCTGTGCCTGCTGGTGCAGGAACGGAGGCTCCTGTAGCGCCTACCGGATGGGAGGAGAGTAAAAAGTCCATGGTTAGGGTGAGATGCATCCTTGATAATGCTTTTCGCCCTGCCCAGGCAGCGTTTATGGTAGATGTTTTCAATGGTGGGCAATTGGGTGCTGATAATCTGCTGGGCAGTTTTCACCACACACTGGAGTGCTTCTCACTGCTGCCATCAGGAAAGTGGTACAAGAGCCTCGAGAGTCACATGACCAGGTTCAGGAACCTCAACCATCAGGCTCTTGAACTAACTAGGATAACTTCACTCAACTCCACTTGCCCGATCATTGAAATATTTCCACAATCAAAGGACTCACTTTCAAGGCCTCTTCATCTCAAGTTCTCAGTATCTATTGCTGATTTATTTATTTATTCTTCAGTGAGACTCTCTCTCACTGCTCCCCCTGTGATCTGAACACAGAATTCTCCAACTTCCGGTGATTCCCTCCCCCTAGCCCTATGTCACTCTGCCCCCTCCCCAAGCTGCCTACCATCTCCCTCTTGGTTCCACCTCCTTCTACTACGCATTGTGTTTTCCCCTGTTCCTTCTTCACCTTCCCTGCCTATCACCTCCCCCACCCCTTTATCTTTCCCCTTACTGGTTTTCACCTGGAACCTTCCAGCCTTCTCCTTCCCACCCTCCCCCCACCTACTTTATAGGGCCTCTGCCCCTTCCCTCTACAGTCCTGACAAAGGGTTCCGGCCTGAAACATCGACTGATCTTTTCCACAGATGCTGCCTGACCTGCTGAGTTCCTCCAGCGTGTTGTGAGTGTTGATTTATTTATACTGTTTCTTCTTTTTGCATTTGCAAACTTCGTTGCCTTCTGCATTCTGGTTGAGCACCATAGTTGGGTGGTCTTTCATTGATTTTGATATTGTTTTTATTCCATAGATTTATTGAGTCTGCCCACAAGAAAATGCATCTTGGGGTTGTATATGGTAACATATGTACTTTGATAATAAAATTTACTATGAACGTATCGTTATTTGACATGCGGCCCACTACAATGGTATCACCTACAAACATACAGATGGAGTTAGAACAGAAACTAGCCACAATTGCAAATGTATAGTCTGTAGAGTAAGGAGCTGAGTATGCAGCTGTTTGAGGCATCAGTGTTGAGAATAATCATGGCAGAGCTGTTGCTGCGACCAGCTGGTAAGAAATTCCAGGATTCAGGTGCAGAGGGAGGAATGCACAGTCTATGAGTTTGTTAGTATGTTTGGAATTATACTATTGATAGCCAAGCTGTAGGGGTAGTGGGTACTGGCTCCATATGTCACTACTACAGGGCGTGACGACCCTGCCCTACACGAGTCCCGGGCTTAGCTGGCTCCGGCTGACAGGACCCGGTATGGGCCCCTGTCCAGGGTTAAGGATCCCACTGCCTTGTGGGTATTTTCGGGAGAAGAGAAGGCCAAGGAGTAAACTCTACACAAGTCCGGAGTGGAGCCCCTGAGGCGGTTGGATGACGTATCATGTCACCTCCCGGCAGCTCCTGCAACCAAGCTGATGCCAAAAGTACTGCTTTGCATTCCTCTGGACCACATCTGTGAGGCCAAGAGGGGGATCTTGATGTCTGGACAGCCCAGGAGCTCCACATTCATCACCTAGGTCTGCGCCCCAGAAAACTGAGCACATCCATTGTCTACTCAGACAGACGGAGCCATTAATTAATTATCGTTTGACTAATCTAACATAGATGGTTTTTACTGACCAGATGTTCCAGAGATTAGTGTAGTGCCTGGGTTATGTTATCTGCCATAGACTTGGTTTGGCTGTACGCAAATTGCAGCGGGCGGGAGGTCAAGTGTACCATGACCAGACTCTCAGAGCCTCTAGACCAGGAGTTCCCAACCCGGGATCCATGGGCCCCTTGCTTCCATGGCATAAAAAGGATTAAGAACATGTTACTGTGCTTTTCTAAGGTACCAGGTTGATAGTGGTCTTCTTAAAGCAGATGGGCATCTTAGATTGAAGCAGGCAATGTTAAAAACATCTGCAAAAACTCCCATTAGCTGATCTGTACAGAATCTAAGGACATAGTGATAGATACCATCTGGCCCAGATGCTTGCCACAGGTTCACTCTCCAGAAGATTGATCTTATGTCTACAGGATGGGTGGTGATGCTGTAATCCCCTTCTATTCAAACCATGCATAGAATGCATTAAGTTCATGGGATGTGGGATGCACTGTTATCAGCATTGTTGCTTGACTTTAAACTAAGTTTCTTTCCCTCAGTCTCATCTTTCCTTGTTACTTACTTTTACCTTCTGTGCTCACTTTAGACAGAATTCCTAACCTACTCATTTGGTATGGACTTATTGCCTCAGTAACAATTCTTTATTTAGGTTGATTAAGGAGCTGCTCAGTGACCTGTTAACATATTCCTCAAACAATTTACTACATCAACCAAGTTCTAGTCCAAAATATGCTGGCAAATGCAATAAAGAGACGGTACCATTCACTTACTACTGATAAAACCAACAAGTGCCACAATGTTGGCAAATTGTTAAAGGAATTATTTAATATTACCTGAAATTTGATAGGACAAATGTGCTGAAGTCATAGGCAGGAACCAACTCACTATTAAAAAAAGAAATCAAATTTAAAAATAGCCTTATTGTAATTAAATTTGCAATTAAGTATTCAATCTATCTGTATGCACTCATTCAGAGGCATAACATAAAAACAGCACTCCCATGTTATTCTGAAATTAACTTGTATCAATACGCCATTTGCTTTTATACTTGAATGTATTTATATACACAATATACATATTTAGAGATGTCTTAAGACATGGGAATCAACATGATTAGTAATGTATTAATAAATCACAATATTCTTGAAGGTAATAGATAGAATTTCAAAGGTGTATCCAACATCACAGCTAACAAATTATTTACATAGCTCCCCAATTTCACCAAGTTTGCTGTGCTGCTTTATTTGCAAATGGAGGGGCAGATTGAGGGGAACACCACCCAAGGACTACTACTACTACTACAACATCGACTCAGGCCTAGGGGGCCAGTGTCGGTAAGGCACCCAAGGACAGAACACTTAAATTGCTTTGCTCTTCATCCCTATCTCAGCTGTCCAAATATCAAAGCAAGAATTTATTGGAGCCAAAAATAAAATATTTGGTAGAAAATGAAATTGGGAGCAGAAAAATGAATCAAATTTAAAAAATGGTTGAAATGCATTCACGTTATGCATCAGCATGTGCTTTGCATTCGTCGTCGTCTCAGAGACTAGAAAATTGAATAAAGTGTCTCACAGCATACCCCAGCTTTAAGTCAACGTTTAAACATAGCTCCTGCCCAACTCAGGTACAAGTTTCCGAAACGACCAATCATCCATAAGAAAATATGAACGAAGTGAAAGCAGATCTGGTATCAGAGACTTCCGCTTTCCATCCAATCAGGGCTATATTGTTCTACTTGAAACATCAGGAATCCTCATTGAAAAATGCAGGCAATCTTTATTCTCATCTACAACTTAATGTAACCACTAGATGGGGTACAAGTCCATCTCAACTCTTCGTGAGAGAAAATGGCACCTTCCATTGAACATCATCCAGTAAGGTCACAGTATTTCTTACACAAAGCAAAACCGTAGACTTTTCAATAGAATTAATACACAAAAAAAAAACTAGGTTGGGGGAGAAAAAATTCCATATTCTTCAAAACTCAATATTTCCACACTGCAAGATGAGAAACAATTAAACAATTATGAGAAAAAAACATTTTTCTTCCCCCACTTCTCCACATCATATCCCATAGACACCAAACCTAATCTTGCAGAAAACAATTGAACTATAACTAATGAAATAAAGCATCAGAATCTATATACCTACATATATCTGAAAAGTGGAAGGCAAGAACTTGTGTTAAACTTTGGAGAATGAGCAGGGATGGAAAAAGGTAGAAACGAGGCAAAAAAAATATACAAACCAGAGCGTATTGAACTCTGCAAACAAAAACTGCTTCAGAGATAAATATCTAATCTTCTATTATCAGTATGTTGCCCAAGTTCAAAATGATACATACTCCCTTTCTTCACATAAGTCCAACAAACAGCTGCATTATCTGCACATTTATTACAAATTGTCTTACTGCCCTTGTAGTATTGTAGTACCTGGTGAAATCTGGTGGGACAGGTGTAGTGACAAAGGAAGCCATGGGTTTACGATGCACTTGCTGAAACATCAACAGGATTTTTTGACTCTTCACAATTAGTTCACTTTTACTGCAGGATCGCAGCTGCAGGAAACAAAATTATTCAGGGCAGGTGTCACTTCTGAAATAGTCTTAGAAATATCACCTGAGTAAAGCAACGTAAAATGTTCAAGTTTTGAACCTCTTTGTTTGCACGGTCTTTCTTTGAAGTTGCTGGGAAATTATCTCACAGGCACTGTCCATCCCCTTAGCGCCTTACCCAAATAGCCATCCTTCAGAAGAGAACCCAGATTGTGCCATCAACCTATTACACAATTATAGCCAAGAACACGGCTGCCCTCATTCATACTTTCACCATTAGATTTTAAACCAACAACTTTAGCAATATCAAGGCTATATCAGCAAACTCATTATAATCCAGGACAGAAATCACATTTCTGACAGGCAATGGTTTAGTCATGCACTACTCATTTGACGTGTCAACCAAGCCACTGCAACGGTTAGTTTTTATATCACTTTTTTCTGAAATAAATTGAGGAGCTTAATCTATCATGAGCTCTTGGAGAACTGTCAATTCCAACTTTGGCAATCCAAGTAAGTTTTATTATTTTACTTCCACTTCTGGGTTACCTGATGCTCTACTTCTTGTAACAGTGACTCAAGCAGCTCCGTTTCCTGGGTCAGCGATCTCTTCTGACCTAGGAAAAAAGATTTAAAAGTCATGTTGAGAGATTTATACATTTAGATTTATTTATCAATCACATGTGCATTGAAACATACAGTGAAATGTATCATTTGCATTGACAACTAACACAAATTGATTATGTGCAGGAGGCAGCCCACAAATGTCATCACACATTCTGGTGCCAACATAGTATGCTTTCAGATATGGCTTCAGTGTCTATGCCATACCAATAACATCTACAGATTCACCTGGATCAATCTATACCAGTCCTGTGATTAAATTAGGGTTAAACTGGGGCTGGGAGTTGTTGGACAGCGTAGCCCAAAGGGCCTATTTGTAAATAATAAATAAAGAAATCCCCTAAAGGGGCATTTGCAGTGTTGAGATCCACCTTCTTGACAGATGATCATAGGAATACGAGGCAAGTCAGAAAATAGCCCATTGGCTGGTGTTGCATAGTTTCAAATGTTCCGAATCAAAAATACACAAAAGTGGACCAGATTAATCTCATTTTTGGGCTTTGGTTCATCGAGCATTTAGACAGGCACTTTTTAAAAAAAAAAAAATGCAATGATAGCTTGTATTCGCTACTTAATCCAAATCTCCACTACTTAATGAATGGAAAAGAAATTAAGGTAACTCTGCCCACTGATAGAGGAAAAAGATCATTCCCGTTCACCCCAAGACTCAATTATATATAACTCGGTTACCTCTCTGTCCTTATTATTCCACATAATTACAAGTTCTCCTTTCATGACAACATCTACAGAGCTCCAGTGCTACAACATTCTCCCAGTAACTTAGTAACTAGTACTGTACACAGTACTCCAGTCAAGGCTCAATTAATGCCATTGTTTTTAAAAGAACAGCCCCAATATTTTGCGCTACACACACAAAATGCTGGAGGAACTCAACAGGCCAGGCAGCATCTATGGAAGCGCTTGTGGTCGATGCTTTGGGCTGACCCTTCATCAGGATGAGGAGTCAAGAGTTAGAAGGTGGGGGCAGGGGCTTTTTTTTTAAGAAGTGTGAACTCGCCACTGAGGCACTTATCCTAACTAGTCCACTGGCATCTTCTTGTTCATTATCAACTACACTACCAATTTGGTATCATTGTCAAATGTCCGTGATAAAAAATTAAAGTAATGCAGATGTATAATCGCACAAAGCACAGGCCTCAATTCTGCACGCTGCGGACTCCTACTATATACCACTGAAACTAATCTAATGTAACCCGTTGCCTTTCTTGATCAAAAGATTTTTAAGCCAAGTTTAAACTTTTGCTTGGATCCCATTTGTTTTTACTTTCTTGGTTAATTTGCCCAAGAAACTTCAGCAAATGTCCCCCTACATTTGGTATGCAAGGTATCAACTTACAGACATGGCTCAGAATAAAAATTCATGTTAGTCAGGCCCTACATACCCTTAAATCCACACAGAGTATTGTTGATCAACTTGTGCCATTTCTCCCTTTTAAACTTTTCTATGAACAGTGAGGTACTACTCTAGAGAAATATTTTCTTTTTGGAAATTAACATTTCGCCATAAGTATGTATAGCATACCCATTAGTGTGAAAAGTTTATTTTTCAGGTGTGTATCCAGTCTTGCGGTTATCATTTCCACGGCATTCCTAATCTCTCTCACGCGCTCATCTTTTGCACTATTTACTGCTTCCACATTTCTCTCCTGGGTACAAAATAAACATTATTAAATCTGCACCATTATGCAAAAACTTGCATTTAAAAAAAAGACTGCATGGAACTCACAGCATAGCAATACACCAAGCTAATACTTATGCATCACACAAATTCCATCCTACCGTTCTTCTATTTCTTTAATTAACCTCAGTACCAAGCTTCACCTCAACTTCATTCTGTCAGAAAATCCAATAATGTAATGTGTTTAGATACATAAAAACAAAACTATTCTATTTATTAGTAACAATTTATTGTCTCTAGCCTTGATTACCTTTTTTTTTAAAAAATTGAAAATCTCCAATAATTACTCACTGCAGAACATCTGTAAATCTGCTGATATCATAATTTGGACATTATAGTTAATCAAACAGTTATGCTCTCAAATTATAAAAAGTTAGAGATGCAAGTCAATTAGCAATTATCCAATGCAAGAAGATAAAACCTATGGTGATTTCATCCAAGCAAACCCAGACTACACTGACACAATGGTCTCCACTGCAGAAAGCTTCATGAAGAAAACAATCTGGATATTATTTCATTCAGAATACAGAAATATCAAACCATAGTTTGAGCAGTAATGCTTTCTCCCCCCCCCCCAAAAAAAATTACAATTTAAGCTCCATGAGATTGACATCAGTTTTCACAGTTTAAAAAATGTCACAAAAAGTTCCATAAACTAGTTAAAAATGACCCTGGCAACTTTCTTACTATCAATCATCAACCAAAAATCAGCAGAATTATGTTAGCTAGTTACTACTTATTCTAGTCTATAGAAACCATAGAAGACACTGGCCACTGCACACATCTACATTAAAGCATCTATTCATCAGTACTTCCTTGGTTTGTAGGGACAAGGAAATAATAAAAGTTCTTTGCATTCTTTTAAGCCTTTTGAATTCAAGACTGGTCAGGTGTCTCAGCCACTGAGTGCCATACACGGCTGCACAGAAATATTCACTCTTTCGAACAAAGCGTTCAAGATCCAAAAGTAAACACTTTCCTGCTTCCCACTGCCATTCATCAATACCAAAATCCCACACTATACAAAAACTCATCCAGGAAAATTCTGGGTTACTGCTTCACCTTTTAAGTCTCTGAGCAGAGATTTAGGGAATGCCACTTCTCACTGGTCTAAAATGCCTGCTTACTACTGAAAGAATTAGCTGAAGCCCATTTTAGAGCACTGATGACTACAACCTTATTTAATAGCATGCTACCAAGTGTATGATATTATACTGCATTAACATTTTCATAACCTATTGAATACAAAGAAAGATCAAGTAAGTTTCAGAAATTACAAACAAAAACAACAAATTGCACGCCAAGTGATCAGTCAGTGAAGTTTGAATGAAGAAATCTAGTTCTGGGAAAACAATGCATAGTGGGACAACAGGAATATTGACTCATAAAGAGGAGAATCTGCAGATCTGGGAATTGACGCCAGACTAAAACTAGGAAAAATCCAAGGGCTAGGGGAGGTGGAGATTACAAATTACTTTGCATCACAGTCAAAACTTCTAGAATGCTGTGCAAGAAAGGGAAATAAACATCTTGCTGCATGGTGCAATCACAGGTGATCTTTACTGTGCTAATTGTATTAGAAGCACACCTATACGTCCAATGCAAATTCGATCTTGCAATTTGAAAACTACTGTCATACAAAAATATAGAAAAAGAAAGACTCGATAGGAACTCAGAACAGGTAGAATCAGCATAGACAACTTTGAGTTATATGGTCAAGTTTAGTGGATCAGCATTTCCCCTTTATCACCTTACCACTTCTTGAACTAAACTTATCAGCTCCATCAGTCGACGTCGCAACTTTGCCACTTCATCGTTCACCTTGGTCACATGTTGATCATAAACCTCAGCTAATGGCTTGAATGTGTGACCTCCATGCTGCAGTGAAAACAGACAATCACTGTTTCAAAGGAGAGAAGAAAATGATGAACCATGATTTATGAGAACAATTCAGGTACAAAGGAGAGGACTGAGCAACTCTTGCTACAATTCTTTTGTGTTCTTATTTACAAGATAGCTGAAGGCAAAGAAAATAAATGGAGCACTGTGGGTGAATTAAAAACCTAATGATATTTTTTAGTTCCTATCTACTTATCAAAGAGAAATTTCAGCTACTTTCAGAGCAGGCGACTTGAAACTACATCAGTTTGTCAATGATCTTGCATACACAGTTCTACAGCTGTCAGGAAAATGCTACAATCACTTAAGCAAGTGATAACACCACTTAGAAAAGATAATTAGGCATAGTCATCATGGTTTAATGGAAAGGAAATCCTGTTTATCTAATTTGTTTCTTCAAGCATGGTAGAAACAGGATCTGGGATTCCCAAGGCATTCAATACGGTATCACGCAAGTTGACAGAACAAACTAAGTCTGAGAATAGAAGACTGGTTAACAGGTAGGAAAGACAGTAGGCACAAAACAGGTCATTTTCAAATTGCCAAACTTTAACAGAGTGCCTCAGGAATCAATGCTCTATTAGTACTTGCTGTGTCAAAATCCAGGACTCCTTAACTAATCATGCTGTGGGAGTAACTTCGCAACAAGTCAGTGAATCACCACATTCAAAGCCCATTAAGACAGGTATTAAATTTTGACCTTGCTACTAAAAGTGCACATCCTGTACAAGTAAAAACACTTCTCTAATGGTTACTTGATTTCAAAGCAGCACACTAATCAAAGAGCCTTGTTTTCTTGCAGTAGTTGGACAAGCCATTAGAAGTTAGGATGACAGCTTAACATTGTTTACAGCTACAAAACTAATAAAACATTTTCAGGCCAAGTGAACGTAGAAATATTAGTCTCCGGTGTACCCACCGTTCCTCCCCAAAGTGCACATTGATGGCAGATACATTTCTTGCAAGTCCAACAGAATACACTTAGTTTCTCATGATGACTGTCACATCTGCAATAAAATATTGAAAAATTAGACATTAAAATTTAATTCTGAAGAATTCACAATAAATTCTAATGACTCAACTTTGGAGTAAAGTTGTTTTTAACGAAACAAGGGATTAAATAAATCCAGATCAAAATATGCCTTCTGTTTCTGCAGTAATTCCAAACGAAAGACATACCGGGCCATTCACACAATATATCAGCATGAACCTGCAACTTAAGGCTTTCTAAAATTTAGTCAAATTTGTGGTCTCACTCAAAGATTCTGCAAGAAAGTTCACGATGGCAAATTATTTCTCATTATTGGAAATAAGAGACTTAAAAGGCCATATGGAGAGGTTAGATAAACTTGGATTGTTTTCTGTGGAGTGTCTGAGGCTGCAGGGTGATCAGATTAAGTACAGAAAAATTTGAGGCATAAATGGGGTAGACAGCCAGAGTTTCTTCCCATCACCACTCCCTGATATATCGAATACAACAGGACTTTTATTTTTTTTTTTAAAAAGTGACAGAGTAAACTTTCAAGGAAATGAGAGAAGCTCGCTGTTGTGTTTTTACATTTAAATAGAGAGTGATTGGTGCCTGTAACATACTACCGGGAAATGGCTGAGGCACTGTTTAAGAGACATTTAGACAGGCACATAAGCAGGGGATTGCAGGAAAGATCATGTGCAGGCAGGTGTGCAGATTAAATTGACCTCATGGGCCAAACAAACCATTTTGTGCAGTGCAGAATTCATACCCCAATCATATCCCTGTACAGATGGTCTTAACATTGTACTGTACATACAAAGTTAAAGCCTAATTGAGCTCTAGACTTTATAAAGTTCAATGTCAGTTTACCCTGTTAAATGTTGTGTTCTAGTGAGTTTCACTTCTCAGGCACAGGGTGTTAACGTCAAAGCTGATCAAGTGATTAGTTGTCAAAAACATGTATGGAGGGAAGAACAAAAAAAATTGAGGGAGAAGGAGGCAGGAAGTGATAAATTACAATTGAAATGACTAAACAAAACAGTGTGCTCCCAAGAGTTTATAATAAATGTCTATCATAATGGAAATTTTTGAGAGCTATATGTTTGCTGTCAGTCACCTCCACCTTATCAATCACAAAAATTGACAGTGGTGGTAACAAGCCATAGCTGTTGTAATAAATAACAGCCATGTTATTCATGTTATGGACTGAAGTTGAATCAGAGTTGCTCTGTAACAAGTACTTTTACATTTGCATCAATGGCACAAAACCTTTCAAAACAAAAGAAAGGGCTACATTTTGATCATGATCTTAGTCCTAAATATAGTGGCAAAAACTTACTTGTCTTTATCATTTTCTTCATGCTTATTGAGATTAGATAGCTGAAGAGTGTCCAGTTGTTGTGTGACTTCCTCTGCCCAACGGCAGTTCACAAGCTCCCGTAGCTGAAGAGGTGCCCTACACAAAAATCAGGCATTGAATCATAACTATAATAACTGACCTGTTCACATACAGACAGTATTGAAAGACCACAATAGATAATTCACTCAACAAATTGTGCATAAAAGGTGGACAAGGTCTTCCTTTGTCAACTCCAGACATTCCCAGGAAGGTACCAACATGACCAAGCAGGCTCTACACTTACTTCCATATAAATGATGATTTCAACAGCAAGTAAGATGAGGCAGTTTGTAATAAAACCAGAAAAATACTTGCAGGTCAGGTTGCAGCTGTGTTGAGAGAGATAGCCTAGTGATTTACTTAAATGACTTTTCAACTAGATGTGAAAAGTTAAAAAGTTAGAAGTTAAAAAGGCAAGATACAGAAGGGGTACAGGGGAATGAACAAACAAATGTCAGCAAGAGGGTAGATGGCAAAAGAGACTCAATTACTTAAAAGATGGCAATGGGACAAGAAAGCAGCAATGAATCTAGGTGATCTAGAAGTGGGAATAGAAAATCAACAGAAATTAAAGTCAATACTGAGGACAGAATTCTCTTAGATGCCAAGTTCTAGGTGCCACCACAAGCTTATGTTAGAGCATGACAGAAGAGTTTAAAACAAAGAGGGAGTGGAACAAAGCATTAAAGATTATCACAAACAGTTATTCACTCTGCTGTAATGCAATTAAATAAAAACAATTCTAGACTGAAAGTGCAGCTAAATCTGAATGCAGAAATTCCAATTGATTGAATGGTCAAATGTCATGGGCAAAAATAACCACTTTAAGTATTTAAGCCATTCCCAAATCATTTACTTATGCATCTATTTATGTGCAACAAATCCTGCACTACTGAATTATATTCAAATAGGCAAAAGAAGCATGACACTAAGATGAATTACCAGTGATTATCCCCTCTACCTCCTTTTCTTTCCCCATTAGTAAATAGGAAGCACAAGTATAAAGTTCTCAACATCTTAAGAACATTTTCACTTGACAGTTTGATTCTGTAAAAATATTAAAATATGTGGAGCAACAGAAGCCTTTTTAAATCCTGTCAACCTACAGAACTGTCTACCTTGGAAGACCAGACCTGGAAAAACAAAACTAGAACACTTCCAGGTACTGGCAGATTAAGACACCTTCTTAGATTGAATAAAAATTTTATAACACCAGTACTATAAAAGTTCTTACTAAACTGAAGTGTATTTAGTACTGAGTAACTCCAATTTTTAGTTGCCTGCACCACTTGGAATTATGAATATTTTACTTATACTTGCACATAAATATCATTTATTAAATACCCAGCACTGAAATTCTGCTCTGATATTTGATAGAAAGAGGCAATATAACATTGTCAAAATTATGCTGCAGACTCAGAGATAAAGTTATCCTAAACTGCAACACTGTAAATTTTCAAACAATTTCTCTTTGAAAGCCCAAAATCAAACAGAATTATTTGAAAAGTGTAATCCAATTGCCAAATTTAAAACACTCAAAACATTTTTCCAAGCAAATCACATTTCATTTGTATTTGAATTCAAATACCATTCTTCCCCAAAGCAGACAACCTGGCAACTAAGCAATAATTCCAAATCTGTGTAAAATTAATCTAGAACTTAATTTGAGAGAGCCAAGCTGATGATTTTTAACATTTTAACTGTAATGATATAAAAGACACAAATACTTTCACCATATTTTCATTCCCATACCTGCAAACACCTAGAACAGTTCGACTTTAGATACACACCAATATTTAGAAATTTGAACAATTTTGCTTCATTCCCCTTAGTCTTCAGTAATTAAGAATGGAACCTTGTAAGTAGAAATTTACTATCGAAAATGCTGTGGTGGAAGTATAAACTAGAGTTCTAAAGAAAGGCCAGCAAAACAATAACACTTGCACTTTCCACCACTGCCTGACCATCTGAGAACTTCCATCTTCTGGTTTTGTTATATTAGAGCACAGAGGAAAATATTTGTAATTTCAAAACAAAGAAAAAAAAAGATGTTACTCACACACATTTATCGACAGGTTCCCATTAAACCACAAGTTCCCAGGAGCAGAATTAGACCATTTGGGCCATTGAGACTGCTCCACAATTTCATCATGGCAGATTTATTGTCCCTCTCAACCCCATCCTCCTGCCTTCTCCCCATAACTTTTGACATTCTGACTAATAACAAACCCATCAACCTCTTAAAATACACCCAATGACCTGGCCTCCACAGCTATCTGTGGCAATGAATTTCACATTCACTCCCTTCTAATTGGACTCTTCTACCAAAATGCATGACCATATACTTCCCTGCACCACATTCCATCTGCCACTTCTTTGCCCATTCTCCCAACCTGTCCAACCTCTTCTACAGACTTCCTGCTTCTTCAACACTGTCATTTCAATCTTCACATTGTCTGCAAACTAGGCCACAAAGACATCAATTCCATCATCCAAATCAATGACATATAACATGAAAAGAAGTGGTCCCAACACCTGCAGAATACTGGCAACCAACCAGCAAAAGTTTTTTAAAAATTTCTACTGTGTCCTGCCAGTCAGATAAACTTCTATCCCTGCCAATATCTTTCCTGTAATACTATGGGCTCTTATCTTGTTAAACAGCCTTCCCACAAGGTTTCTGCATTAGAACAAAAAAGGCTCACATAAAGCAGCATTACACAGGTTGTTTAAACATCTTAACCTAGTTTCCAGCTTTGTATAAACCCCGACTTGCCTTTGATGTGCTCTTACCTGCAATGCGGGCACTGGGCTCTCTGTTCTGTTAACCAACGCTGTGAAGACAAAGAAGCATTTGTAAAAGAAATAAGGCTTCCCAGATAGCATTTGAGTTCTGGTGGCCTTTTCACAAATGAAAATCACCAACATTTAGGATTCACTGTATATTTTAAGAAATGAGATCACACAATTGTGCCAACCCTATAGTGCTTGAATTCAACACAATAAACTCCAAACATTTAAAGCTGGAGTAATAAAAGGGGATGAAATAACCATTGATGAACCCACCAATATCTGCTGACTCCTGGGAATACAGCTTCTCAACTAGTAAATGATCTAGTACTAAATATAAGCTCCTCCAAGAGGACCACAACCTTACTGTGGTTTGGAGGCTTGCGTGCCTCAATGATCTGGAGAGCTCTGTTGGCTGGAGTCAGGGCTTTATGCTTTGGCTCAACGCAGGGTCACCCATGACAAACACATCAAAGGGTAGAGGACAAACTAACAGTGGTCCACCTGTCCTCTAGGTTTGGGGTTCAGCTCAGGGCTAACAACCCTGAATGGCAAAACAAAATTGTTACGGAAACAGCAATGAAGAATCCTTCAACATCTGAGTGCAACGGTATTCCTGCATCCCCATCCGGGACTTGCATGACCGACAGTAGTGAAAACAGAAAAGCTACTGACACGATGACGGAAGCCCTGAACACCACCAGACATAGAGGACCTTGATTGCTGCCTTAAAAGCCAGCAGACTAACAAGCAGCAAGTAAATTTAAGTTGGTGCCCCAAACAAGTCAAGTCGCTTTTTATTGTCATTTCGACCATAAACTGCTGGTACAATACACAGTAAAAACGAAGCAATGTTCCTCCAGGACCCTGGTGCTACATGAAACAACACAAAACTACACTAGACTAAGTGAGACAACACAAGGCTACACTAGACTACGTAAGACATCACAAAAACTACACTAGACTACAGACCTGCACAGGACTACATAAATTGCACAAAAACAGTGCAGGGCAGTACAATAAATAATAAACAAGACAATAGGCACAGTAGAGGACAAATTACAATATTATAATAAATGATGTAGATGTCAGTCTAGTGTCCGGGTACTGAGGAGTCTGATGGCTTGGGGGGAAGAAACTGTTGCACAGTCTGGTCATGAGAGCTCGAATACTTCGGTACCTTTTGCCAGATGGCAGGAGGGAGAAGAGTTTGTATGAGGGGTGTGTGGGGTCCTTCACAATGCTGTTAGCTTTGTGGGTGCAGCGTGAGGTGTAAATGTCTGTAATGGTGGGAAGAGAGACCCCGACGATCTTCTCAGCTGACCTCACTATCCGCTGCAGGGTCTTACGATCTGAGACAGTGCAATTTCCGAACCAGGCAATGATGCAGCTGCTCAGGATGCTCTCGGTACATCCTCTGTAGAATATGGTGAGGATGGGGGGTGGGAGATGGACTTTTCTCAGCCTTCGCAGGAAGTAGAGACGCTGCTGGGCTTTCTTTGCTATGGAGCTGGTGTTGAGGGACCAGGTGAGATTCTCCGCCAGGTGAACACCAAGAAATTTGACACTCTTAACAATCTCAACAGAGGAGCCGTTGACATTCAGCGGGGAGTGGTTGCTCTGTGCACTCCTGAAGTCAACAACCATCTCTTTTGTTTTGTTCACATCCAGAGACAGGTTGTTGGCTCTGCACCAGACTGTTAGCCGCTGCACCTCCTCTCTGTATGCTGACTCATCAATCTTGCTGATCTTGCACCACGGTCGTGTCATCGGCGAACTTGATGATGTGGTTCGAGCTGTGTGTTGCAGCACAGTCGTGGGTCAGCAGAGTGAACAGCAGTGGACTGAGCACACAGCCCTGGGGGGTCCCCATGCTCAGTGTGATGGTGTTGGAGATGCTGTTTCCAATCCGGACTGACTTGAGATCTCCCAGTCAGGAAGTCTAGGATCCAGTTGCAGAGGGAGGTGCTCAGGCCCAGCAGTTTCAGCTTTCCATTCAGGTGCTGAGGAACGATTGTGTTGAATGCTGAACTGAAGTCTATAAACAGCATTCGAACGTACGTGTCTTTTTTGTCCAGGTGGAGGGTGCTGACGATGGTGTCGTCTGTTGAGCGGTTGGGACGATACGCAAACTGCAGGGGGTCCAGTGGGGGGGGGGGCAGCAGGGTCTTGATGTGCCTCATGACGCATCAAGTTCCATTAAAGTAAAGTGGGTTCATGTAGGTAGGAGATAACCTCAGAATTATTTAACAAAACCAAAAGACAAAAAATGTACATTTCTGCACACTCTGCATGTGCGATGTTCAACTTGCTCATATGCTGAACAAGCAAATAGTTCCTTGGATAATACATGCATGCAGGTGCCATTGTGCAGTTAGTCAGCAGTTACATGCAGAAGCTTTACTGTTCACTAATGGATTTGTTCAGTAATGATTACAGCATACCCCAGCATTAACAGGATATTTTTAAAATAGTCAGCTGAAGCATTCAGGATGGATACCATTCCAAAAATAAAAGTATTAGTCACATCAGAAAGATGTAATCTTTCTGGTTCATTCCCACAGTTTGAATGAAAACAATTATTTCAAAAGAGTACTGCTTCATTTCATTGTTACACTGACTATGGAAATGTATGTATTATCAACACTACAGTGACACTTGGAAATTTTCCAGCTGCCTTTCATTCTAAGCCTTTCCGCTTACTAACAGTTTTGACTGTATTATCCAAAATCCAACAAACACCCTTGCAATACAAGATACATTATACATTTCGTTACACAAAGGGAATCAATCTCACTGGATTAAAACCTGCGATTTCACAAGTTCTTGCGCTTTAATATAAATCTTCCTCTTCCTCAATTTACATTTTCTGCTTCAAATTACAATGAACAGTTCCTATATTATCTGCAATCAAGAAGCCTTTCTCAGGATTTTGGCAAAAGCATGCAACCTGGTCAATAGGAATGGCAAATTTTAAAGCAACCTATGCATGCACATACAAAATTGGAACAAGAGTTGGGCTGCCCTGCCCTCGAGTCTGCTCTACCATTCGATAAAACCACATCTGATCTCACCCCAACTTATCCACAGTAACTTTGTTCCCCTTGCCCATAAAAAACATACTGACCCATCTTAAAAATACTCACTCTGATCTTCTGAGTGAAGGAATCAGATTTCCTAGACTTCCAAGATAATGAAAATTCTTTGCCTCATCTCCTCGCTAAATAGGCAACCCTTTAGTTATAAGCACACCACCAGGTCTAGATTCTTCCACAACTGAAAGTCTTCTCTGACACCTCAGTATCTTCAATATGTCAATTAGACGTATTATCCATTGTAAACTCCAGCAGGTAGAAGGCTGGTCTGCCCAGTCCATATTCATAAGACAACTCGATCATTCCAGATGTCAGTTCAGTAAACCCTCGCCAAGTCACTTCCAAAGCACTGCTGTCACCTTCTCACATAAGGAAGCTAGTACATACACAGGTTCCCAGATGTGTTTTCACCAGCACGCAACATAACCAAAGCGTAGCCTTCCTTTGTTGATTATAACTGGAAAACAATGATTAGTTTTCCTGATTACTTCTGGTACCTATTTAATTAGCTTTTCCCATTATCCTCAGATCTGCAATCTAGTGCAATTTAAAATAATGCTTTTATTTTTACCAATAGCCAATTATTATACCCCATTTGCCAAATCTTTGCACACCCAACATACATCTGGCGTCTCTTTATGTCCTACTCACAATTTGCTTTCCTAGCTAACATGATCAGTAAATTTAATGATAACTTCGGTGTCTTCATCCAAATTTTATTAAGGGATACAGCACAGCAAGTCATAGCAGCAGAATTAGGTCACTGATCCATCAAGTCTGCTCCATCATGGTTGATTTATTATCCCTCTCAACCCCATTCTCCTGCCTTCTCCCTGTACCCTTTGACACTCTTATTAACAAAGAACCTATCAACTTCCACCTCCAAATATATCCAATGACATGGCCTCCACAGTTGTCCATGGCAATTAATTCCACAGATTCCCCACTGTCTAGCTAAAAGAACTTCCTCATCTTTGGTCCAAATGGATGTCCCTCTATTCTGAGACTGTGCCCTTTGTTTACAGACTCCCCGATATAGGAAACATCCTCTCCACATCCACTACCTGGGCCTTTCAATAGTCAATAGATTTTAATCAGACACCTCCCCCCCCCCCCCAATTCTTCTAAAGTCCAGTAAATACAGGCCTAAAACCATCAAATGCTCCTCATACTTTAAGCCTTTCATTCCTGGGATCATTCTTGTGAACCTCATTTGGATCCTCTCCAATGCCAGCACATCCTTCTTTTAGATAGGAGACCAAACTGCTCTCAATACTCCAACTAACTTTGTCTTCCCCTTTTCTGTCCAGATGAAGGGACTTCAACCCTAAATGTTAACTGTTTCTCTTTCCACAGATGCTGCCTGACATGCTGAGCTACCCCCCGCCCCCATGTTTTGTTTTTCAACAATTTCATTTTAAATTACAGAACAAATATGGTCTGACCAATGCCTTATGAAGTTTCAGTATTTCTTCTTTATGTTTATATTCTAATCCTCTCAAAAGGAATGCTAACATTGCATTTGACTTCTTTATCAATAACTCAATCTTTAAGTTAACCTTTAGGGAATCCAGCACAGGGACTTCCAAATCCCTTTGCGCCTCTGATTTTTGAATTTTCTCCCTGCTTAGAAAATAGACTATGCTGTTATTCCTTCTCCCAAAGGACATGACCGGATATATTCCATTTGCCTGTTCTCCTAATCCGTACAAGTCCTTGTGCAGACTCCCCTCTTCTTCAGCCCTACCAGCCCCTTCACCCATCTTCATATCGTCCACACACCTGGCCACAAAGACATCAATTCAGACAATTGACATGAAAAGAAGTGGTCCCGACAATGACCCCTGCAGAACACTAGTCACTAGCACTAAAGCCTTCTTTATTCCAACTCTCTGCCACCTGCCAGTCAGCCAATCTTCTACCCATGCTAGTATTTTTCCTGTAATACATGGGCTCTTATTGTGTGGCACTTTGTCAGAGGCCTTCTGAAAATCCAAGTAAACAGCATGCACTGACTCTCCTTTATCTATCTTGCCTGTTATTTCCTCAAAAGAATTCCAACAGATTTTTCAGGCAAGCTTTCCCCTTAAGGAAACCATGCTGGCTTTGGCCTAATTTATTATGTGCCTGCGAGTACCCTAAAACCTCTTCCCTAATAATGGACTCCAGCAACTTCCCAACCACTGTAGCCAGGCTAACTCATCTATAATTTCTTTTCTTCTGCCTCCCTCCCTTCTTAAAGACTGGAGTGACATTTGCAGTTCTCAAGAAACATTCCACAATCTAGTGATTTTCTTCCAGCCCAACAAGTCTGTGGTGCCCAAATACACCCATGTGACCAATTAACCTACTAACCTGCACATCTTTGGACTGTGGGAGGAAACTGGAGCAGCTGAAGGAAACCCAGGCTGTCTTGGGGAGAATGCACAAGCTCCTTCCAGACTGACAATAGTGGAACTCAATCAGTATTGCTGGCACGGTATAGCATAACACTAAAAACTATGTAACCATGCCACTATTACTTATATCATGTTGACTCCCCGGAACCGATTCCTACAGCACTTCAGGTTACATCTAGACAAAATTTTTAAAACGTGCCTGTTCAGGCTTACTCACCGCTTTTCATTCATCAGATATTTCATTCATGCCAACATGTTACCTCAAACATTGTGAGCTCTATTTTCTGTAGTAATCTTTTAAGCACAACTTATCAAGTGGTTTCTGGAAATCCAGCATTGTGTAACAACTGATTCACTGTACATTACACTTCTGTGAAGAACTCCAATAAATTGCTCAAACTTACTTTATTTCTGGTATGCTACTCAGGAACCATCCTTGTGAAATTGTACAGTTTAAGGACGGATGTATGTATAGGGATAGTTGCAGATCAGAACATCTTCGTTGAATGAAATGGTTTAATTAACCATGTATACACACACACACGCAGCTCAGAGCATAACCATTTCTTACCCTTATGCAACTGAAGCAACAAAGTTTTGAACAGTGTGGACAAAGCCGAGCATCACGCAACTTCTCCATACAAATAAAGCACCTGAACACCTCGGCAATGCTCTAGAAAAGTAAAAGAAAAGAATATAGTTACCAGACATATCAAAACTTAGAGCAGTACATTTTTTCTAAAATTTCTTCAGGACTTGGGAGTGCATCAAGAATACATTTTTGTGCAAAATTGTTCATAAATAGGGTGCTGGACAACAGAACATATATCTGGTCTATCATTTTGAAGGGAAGTAGAATTAAATGGTCTAGAAGCTGAAAATTTTCATAAAGCAATTTAAACTTTGATATTTGAAAAGTTATAGTGGATTGATAGATTAAACCACAAATGATCAATAAATCAAAACTGTTTTTTTATGTTGTCCTCTCATTGAAGTTCATGAAACGCTCCCCTCCTTTGTCAGGAAACAGACCAACATTTAGTCACTTAGCTTAGACAAACAAAAGTCAGGTTTTGCAAAGACAGCAAAGCTTGCAATATGCCTGAATGACTTACAATTGTTGCTTAATATCTCCGAGCTACTAGCCCTTCAGCAGTATCACCAAAGTTGCTTTACAAGCCAGAAGCCCAATTCATGATTTAAAAATATCCTACTCTTTCTGGTAGAACACATTTCCAATGATAAAATAGGAATGTAACCTGATGTAATACCATCACAACTTACTGAGGATAAAGGCTTATGAAAATGAGCTAATGTATGGACTTCCTGCAAGTCCAAAAAAGTTGAAAAATATGTTATGCACCTTACGAGAGTGATACATTCTAATCCGTTTTAAGAAACTCAGCTCATGTTGACAGTTTCCCAGTACAATTTTTCCAGCAGCACAAATTAAGTGAAGAGCATTAGATCCATTTCATTCTCTCCACACTAACCATATCTTTAACTGACCTTCAGTGATGCAGTCTCTCCAAAGCAAAATATATATTTGCTTGATAAGACTTGGCAATGCCACCACGATATGCTGATCTAAGGCCAGAGTTCAACGTAAGTAGGTTTTAAGAAGTCTTACACACACGAGAGTGAATTATTCACCCACATAGTTGGTCTTCAGCATCACATTATTGTGCACAAACAGAATTGTAATTGCACAGCACAAAAAAAGGCACTCCAGCACAACCTATTAGCCAAGTATCTATCTACGTTAATCCTATTTACCTGTGTTTGGTCAATATCCCTCTGAACCTTTTCAATCCATGTACCAGCCCAAATGACTTTTTAAACATTATAAACCACCACCTCTGGCGGCCCATTCCACATATCCACAACACCTCAGTTTACCACCAAATCAAGGGTAGCAACCAACCCAAACATACTTGCATTTCATCTACAAATACGTAATTCCCAGCAGGTATGCTGGGTAATGATCTAAAAGTAAAACAATAGCAGATTCTATTACTTAAAAAAACTCCAACACCAATTTCAACGGCCTACAGGGATGAGGTCCTGCACCTGGCCGCATGGTGTGCCAACAACAACCTGGCCCTTAACACCCAGAAGACCAAGGAGATCATTGTGGACTTCAGGCACGTTAGGAGCCACACTCACGTCCCCATCTACATTAACGGAGCTGTAGTGGTGCGTGTATCAAGCTTCAAATTCCTTGGTGTCTACATTTCCGAGGATCTCACCTGGTCCCTGAACTCCTCCATCCTGATCAAAAAGGCTTTATTTCCTGTGGAGCATAAAGAAAGCTCACCTCTGTCCCAGGATACTGACGGACTTTTACCGCTGTACCATTGAGAGCATACTCACCAACTGCATCTCAGTGTGGTATGGCAATTGTCCCGTATGGGACCGCAAAGCACTCCAGCGTGTGGTGAAAACTGCCCAGTGGATTATCAGCACCCAATTGCCCACCATTGAGAACATCTACCATGAACGCTGCCTGGGTAGGGCAAAAAGCAGTATCAAAGATGCATCTCACCCTAACCATGGACTTTTTACTCTCCTCCCATCCGGTAGGCGCTATAGGAGCCTCCGTTCCTGCACCAGCAGGCACAGGAAGAGCTTCTTCCCCGAGGCTGTGACCCTGCTGAACCTCACATCACAGCGCTAAGCAGTATTGCATCCGTATTGTACTGTCTCAGTACTTTTATATTTGTGTGCTGTAGCACTTTTTTTTTATTCGCAGCTATTTTGTAAGTAACACTATTCTTTGCATTTCTGGTCAGATGCTAACTGCATTTCTGGTCAGATGCTAACTGCATTTCATTGGCTTTGTATCTATACTCGGCACAATGACAATAAAGTTGAATCTAATCTAATCTAAAACTCTTCAATAGCTGTGTCTACCTGGAACTGTGGACACAAGATCAAATGTTCCAAGAACAGAATCTGTAGGATTTTTGCAGCTCTCCACCTGTACTGTTATCCACCAAGTTATGAAGTTACACTTTCCGCACAGTATTCACACAAGTTTACAGTAGAACTTTTGATTACGTGCCAAAGAATGGTATGAGGTTAAGCAAGGTGACCCACTTTGCATGATTTTATTTAATATTATAATGGGCTTTTTTAAAGATAACTTTTTAGAAGAAATATTAGTTAAGCAGCCACTGACATTTTATTAAATTCACATAATAGGATGCGTTCAGTTTTGTTTAGAATGGACAATTTTTGTCCACAGACTTTGCCAATGACCCTGAACTTGCAAGCAATTCCCAGAAATGTGTGTCTCAAAATCAAGATCTGGGAAAAATTCTAGAGCAAGACTAACTCTGAAATGTCAAATCAAGTAGAGTTGGTGTGAGGGAGGGTTGCAGGGATAGTGGAGAGAGTTAACTTGTCTGAATATGCACATTTATTTAGTTGACCACTAAAAGCCACAAAGTAATCAATCCAGCAAAAATTGTTGCACTCTATTTGCCCAATTGAAGGACCGAACAGCCTAGAAACCATACACAAAACAAATTAAAGTAGAAAATGCCAAGAACATTTTGCAGGACAAGAGAAGTCCCGAGAGAGAAAGATTAGTGCTTCTTCTGAAGTTTTGAATCCATGACATTCAGCAACTTTAAGTTACCTCAACACTTTGCTCATCCATTTTCGGTCTATGCTCCGTACTGCAGATTTTATCCTGAAGATGAAGTCTACTGCTATGAGACAATCAGAAAAGAAAAAGGGACAAAGTCAGCTTTCCCCCTAAAGATTGCTAACAAACTCAACAATTTCAAAACTAAAGTGACCAATAGCTAAAACTTTTAATTTTAAATGCATATACAATTCAAAGAGTCAGAATGAGAGCCAATTTCTTCCTTCCTGGCTGCAATGCTTTATACAATAGCAGGCAGAGCCAAGGTATTTCCTCCACACAGTCCAAATCCATTTACAGATAGCAAATAAAATTAGGGCAGGAGAACTTGGGACTCGCCTGTTTTTAAAAATGTTGTGGATTTAAATTTGAAGTTGTGCAGTACATCTCTGTAATTTAAAGATTTTTAAACTAAGTTTTCCCACACTCAGATCAGTCAAAAGAGGCCACTCAAATAAAAAATGCTTACCAGATAATTTGAGTAAGGCATTCCTTTTGTGTTTTGCAACAAACCACACAGACATTTAATGTTGACCATGCAAGAGTTCTGCATTTTAAGTAACTACATACAATACTCCCTTTGACAATACAGAAGCTGCCACTTATTATACACAAATGGGAACTTACAATCAGTCCAAGATAATATACTACACTGTTTAAGATGGGAAAAATATCTGGAAGCAACAGTCCAAGGTTCTAATTATGTCCACAAATGTGTGTGCATAATTATTAATATAAGTAATCTTACTGTAAAGTTTTCCCATAAGTAATTTGAAGAAGGACAACTTAAAGATAGTTCTTTTGGTACTATGTAGATAGTAAAATGTAACTTAAAATTGGCATGGCATGTTCTATTTTCATACCACCACCCCCATCGCCAAAAGAAACTAACACAGAAGGGTAGGCCATTTTATTGAAAGTGCTTTCTTTGCACGATTTCAAATGCTGGGTACAGGAATTTTGAGATGTGTGTACAATTTTAAATTTGGTAGTTTTAGGATGGACTCCAACCACCACTGGAAAAGTCTACTGTCAGCTCTGATGTTCAAGTAAGGCGTCACTAATAAATTACTGAATAATTAGTAATTCTGTTATCAACCAAACAGTATTTGTGACTTGTGTAATCATACTAGAGGCAGCAGGGTCTACTTAAGAATTCAAATTTACTGCTGGCTAAATCATCACTGAACTGTTCTCATAACCTATGGACTCACTTTCAAGGAGTCTTCAGCTCACATTCAATACTTATTAACTCTTTTTTTCCCCCTTTTTTGTGTTTGCAGTTTGGTGTCTTTTGCACACGGTTACCCTATTGGTGCAGTCTTTCATTGACGATATTATGGTTATTAGATTTATTGAGTATGCCCACAAGAAAATGAATCACAGGGTTGTATATATAGTGACATACATGTACTTTGATAATAAATTTACTTTGAATTTTGGATAAGGAATTCCTTCTCCAGTTACTTGAGAAATGGAAATTCAATTTGACTGGTATCATTATCATAGAATTAACTTTACAACTACAAGTTCAGCACTCCTTATCCAAATGCTCGGGGCTGGAAGTGTTTTGACTTTTCCTGATTTGCATCTATACAATGAAATACCTTGGGGATGGGACCCAAATTATATCATAGAAGGTAGTTTTATATAATACTTTAATAATTTTGTGCATGAAACAATAATGTGTACATTGAACCACCAAAAAAGTACGCTATCACTATATCAACTTTTTCCACTTTATGCAGTGTTTTTCTATTTTTCATTAACTTCTGTTCATTACATATGTGAGGTCACTTCTCAGAACTGTCTGTGGTGTGCAGAGACTTGTGCATCACCTGGGAACCCTCCCAGTGTTTCGCAGAATTTTCCATTTATGACATCATCTCAATGCCCAAAAAATAAAAAAATTAAAAAAAAATAATCGGTTTTTGGAATTTCAGGTAAAAGGTGCTCAATCTATATTGTTTTGATGCTTATTAAATGCAAGATGACGGAAGACTTAATTTCAAGGACTCTACAACTCAGTACTATTTATTTACTACTTTAAATTATTATTTGCACAACTTGTCTTCTTTTGTACATTGGTTGCTTGCTGTTCCTTATGTACAGTATTTCATAATCTATTGTATTTCTTTATTTTCCTGCAAATGCCTGCAAGAAAACAAATCTCAGCGAATTATCTGGTGACATACAAGTACATTGATAACAAATTTATTTTGAACTTTGACACCAAATTCCAGGATTGCATTTCAACCAACACAAACTAGAGATTTCTCAAAACCTTCAGTTTCTTCTTCATTTCCCCCCATTTAACAGGATCAAGATTACTACACATTATACTCTCAAGAAATCCTGGAAGAACCTAAGACATTAAAAAAAAATCCAATTGTTGTCATTTTTTTTGCAGAAGGAAAAGCAAAATTATTGCAAGAATCAAGTACCAATCTTAAATTTCTACTTCAGTTACACTAAATAGCATTTTATATGAATTGCCCAGTTCCACAATGAATTGCCAAGAAAGATAACCAAGACCAGCTAGAACAGTTAACCAGCCGGCAAAGTATCTTTGCTAAAAACAAAAATAATAAAATTTTTGTCTGAAATGAATTTCTAGAAACTGAAGGGTGATATTCTATATTCACAACTTTATTGCATGCAGAAAATCAGTCTTTTTATGTGCAATAAAAAAATAAGGAACTTAACATACTTAGTGCATTATTTCCCCGCTTTAACACAGGCAAGATCTATATAATGAAATAGGTCGTAAATCCAATTGTAGATTTCCCAAAATGAAAAGCAAGCAAATTCAGTTTCGTTTACAAGACAGAGTAGCCCCTTGACAGAGGTTGTTCTCTGTATTATACAGATGTACATGCTTTACAAATCAGTTGTTCCAACTTCAACTGTCATTCATTGCATCAAACATCCATGCAAAATTACCACCCAATGTGATAGATAACCTTCAGCCAAATTTCAAACCATGCTGAAATAAAGAAACTACAAAGCTACAAAGGGGCTGACAAAGAATCTGGACGAGATCAACAGTAATGCTACAAACAGTTGACCAAATAGCTACAAGTTTGATTTCTACACATGGCTATCTAAACAACTTGTAAAGTGTAGGATAAGAGATACTGACAACACACTGCCATTAGCATATGCAAGTTGAGTCCAGTCAAAGTTTCAGAGGCAAATGGGAAAAGTTAGGAACAAGTGAACTGAGGTCATTCTTGGCAATTAGACTGCCTGAATCATTGAATAAGGAAAGTGGAGGTTTTTTTTTGGAATAAAGACTAAAATTTTAAAAGCTGCGAAGCAGATTGGACAGGTGTTAATGGATTATTAATGCTAGAATCACAGAAAACCAACTATATTATACAAGTGGTTTTAAACTTCTAATTAAATTCACCACTTACCATCAGCTGAAATCCTTAAATTCTGGCTCTGTTTGTGCTGTTACCAGATACTTTTGACACAAGCTTAGTTAACCTCAAGTCCTCTTTTTTTAAAAAAAAATCAGTAACATTCACAATGGAGGAACACCAGATTTGAAGCCAGTCAGAGCCTTGGAAAGAACACAAAGAGATTTACTGCAATTGTAACCTTGGATGAGGGACTTCGCAGACACAGAAAACACAAACAGAGGCAAAGGACCAGTCAGTCCTTCAAGCATTCTCCTCCTTTCAATATGATAATGGCTAAGCTTTTACCATGGCATCAATTTTCTGTACAAATACAGTAACACTGGACTCTTTGCTGCTGTCTTTGCACTCCTGAGTAGAGGGATCAGAGAAGATCCTTCTTTTTCATGCATACAAGGCCAAGGACAATTGAGTAGAATAGTCATAAAAGGTTCTAATTGAACTGTAGGAATTTTAGGCTTTCAAAAATAAAAAAAAACTGGACCCCTTTAGTCAAACCAAAACTCCAATGCTATCAAAGTTTCTGCATTGCTGTAACTAAGATCTCATTGTGGGTAACCCAGTTGTATTTTTACTCAAAGGCTTTTATCAAGATTGTTCCCTTGAATGCCATAAGCTATGATACTACCTATTTCTTCTGAATTTTCTGGGCCTGTGAATCTCAGATTTTCTTCTAGACTAGAATTCAGCTAAACTCAGAAAAAAAATTCAATTTCACCATTCCTAGACAGTACAGCACATCTTAAAAAGAAGAATTTGGAGGTTTGTTTGTTCCCTACTGAAGAATAATGTAAGTAGACAAAAACCACGACATGGAATTTGAAAACTAATCTTATTTTAACAATTGCACCCATAGATTTGCCTGTAAAGGACATCAAAGATTTAAAAATAAATGCATAATGTAGATGACCTTCAGAATACTAATTCAGTACAAATCAACGTCTAGTACAAAACATTGACGCTGGAAATCTCTGAAATGGACTGCAACAAATATGCAGAGGTCATCAGATCAACTAAGCATTTTGGCAATTTTCCCCCCCAAAAGATTCATTCCTTGGTTAGGAACCCTTGAATGTCATACATTAAATAACTGGGTTAAATAAATTGAGAACAAGCTCGTACATAGGCAGGCAACCCCCAGACATCTAACTACATCACAGGCTGCTATAACACAAGCCCAACTCGGGCAAGCTCAAAAATGCTGCTGCACCTGATCGGAGTCACTGCGGCTTACTGGTGCCGCGAGGCTCCCCCGAGGACCGGCTTTGCTCGGGCCGCTACGGGGGCAGGAAGAGTTAGGGTGAGGATGGAGCCTGCGGCCTGCGGCGGCAACGGTGCGACCCCCTGACCAGCGACTGGAGTTGCCGGGGCGGGTCCAGCAGGTCCACAGTGCCGCAGCTCACGGCCCTTCGCCTTCAGTTCACTGCCCGCATCTCGTTGCTTTGCGGCCGCCTCCCTGCTCACATGCTCGCCCCGGCTGTCGGCTTGATTCAAGATCTCGCCGAAGGAGAATTGCCCTCCATCATTTCTCCCCCCGTCTTCAAATCCACAGGCGACCGTTTGTCACCGTGGCTACAGCCAATCAGGTGACGGCTGTTTGAGCTACCCCCCCCCCGACACCCACCCGTCCCTGCCCGACCGCGTGGGGAGGAGGGCGGGCGGGAGAGAGCAGCAGCCAATCGCCGCCGGCCTCTGTCTCCGACATCACCAATCAGGAATTGGATTCGTATCCCTTCTGGCCTATCGTCACTGCGCTCTCCCGGATTCGTCCCCAGGCCAACTCGCGCGCCGGAGGAGTTATCGCGATGATTTGCTGCCTGCCCTAGCAACCGGAATGGCGCGTCCTCGGCAGATGCAAACCGACGCCAAACCAGTTTCTGCTTACGGGATCGAATTGCAAAAGTACTGTACTCAAGATCTTAAATTACAAAAGAGGTGGTAAACTTCAGCACGTTGAGCCTAAATGCAAATTTATTTAGGTGTCTCCCGGCTGGAATCTTATATCCGCTGACAACAGGAATTCTGCAGATGCTGGAAATTCAAGCAACATATATCAAAGTTGCTGGTGAACGCAGCAGCAGGACCCTGACGAAGGGTCTCGGCCTGAAACGTCGACTGCACCTCTTCCTATAGATGCTGCTTGGCCTGCTGCGTTCACCAGCAACTTTGATGTGTGTTTCTTATATCCGCTGATTGACTTAATATCCAGATAGTTACAAGTTTCTTGGTTGAATATAGTCTGATCTCCTGTAATTCTCTTGGATAGATCAATCCGAAGATCACTTTCTTGATAGGGTCATTGTCACAGGACACTACAATGCAGAAACAGACTCTTTAGCCCATCTAGTCTATCCCAAATCATTAATCTGCCTAGGTCCATGGAACTGCACCCAGGCCATCGCCCTCCACACACCTCCCTTCCATGTCCCCATCCAAAGTTAAATGTTGAGTTCAACCTCGTGTCCCACGGAATGATCCACGGGTTCATATTCCGTCATTAGGAATCAACGTAGCATACACCCCCAGCCATGACTGCAGCTGCACTCACGCTAAATCCTATGGAGATGGCAGAAGCACCAGGTTGTTGTGTCAGCTCAAAAATGTATTCTTAAAAGGGAAATTAAAGGCTGCAATCAATCGGAGTTCAGAAAAATACCTGTAAGCTGTCTGCATGATGTCACTGTTGATCACTGGCTCATCTACCTCATCTTCAATGCCAAGTGAATAAACCTTCTTGACCAACCTCCCATGCAGGACCTACTTAAAAGCCTTGCTAAAGATCATGCAGACAAGATCCACTGCTTTGTCTTCACCAACTCTCCTGGTAACTTCCTCGAAAAACTCCATAGAATTGGTTAGACGTGACCTACCAAGCATCCTCAATCAAAGTCCAAATTTGAAGTAAATTTATTATCAAAGTACATATACGTCACCATTTAAAACCTGAGATTTGTTTTCTTGTGGGCATACTAAAATCCATAATAAAATCAATGAATGATCTCACCAACTTGTGCATTCATTCAGTGTGCAGAAGACAACAAGCTGTGCAAATAAAAAAAGAAATAATAAATAGGTAAGCAATAAATATCAAGAATATGAGATGAAAAGTCTTCAAAGGTGAGTCCATATGTTGTGGAAACATTTCAGTGATAGGGCAAGTGAAGTACAGTAATCTGCTTTGGATCAAGAACCTGATCGCTGAGGGTAATAACTGCTCCTGAACCTGGTGGTGTGAATCCTGAGGCTCCTGTACCTCCTTCCAGATGGTGACTGTGAGAAGAGAGCATGACTTGGGTGGTGGGAATCCCTGATGATCGATGCTGCATTCCTGCGATAACACTCCGGTGCAGATCTGCTCAATGGTGGGCAGGGCTTTACCTGTGGGCTGCATCCACTAGTTTTGTAGGATCTTCTGTTCAAGGGCATTGGTGCTTCCAAACCAGGCTGTGATGCAGCCAGTCAATATACCCTCCACCACATATCTATAGAAGTTTGTCAAAGTTTTAGATGTCATGCTGAATCTTCACAAACTCCTAAGGAAGTAGAGGCACTACTTAATAAATTGCACTTGCTTTCTGGGTCCAGGACAGGCCCTCTGAAATGATAAAACTGAAGAATTTAAAGTTGTTGACCCTCTTCACTTCTAATCTTCTGATTGAGGATTTGTTTATCGACCTCTGGTATCCTCCTCCTGAAGTTAATAATCAGCTCCTTTGGTATTGCTGACACTGAGTTGTTAATGAGTTGTTATTGTGCCACCACTCAGCCAGATTTTCAGTCTTGCTCCTATATGCCGATTTTCACCAACTTTTGATTCAGCCCATGACAGTGATGTCATCAGCAAACTTAAATACGGCATTGGAGCTGTGTTTAGCCACACAGTCATAAGTGAAAGTGAGTAGAGCGGGGGGTAAGCATACAGCCTTTTGGTGCACGTGTGCTGACGGAGATTGTGGAGGAGATGTTGCCAATCTGAACTGACAGGGGTCTGCAAGTGAGGAAATCGAGGATCCAATTCCACTAGGAGGTATTGAGGCCGAGGCCTTGAAGCTTATTGATTAGTTTCGAGGGGATGATGGTATTGAATGCCAAGCTGTAGTCGATAAAGTGCATCTTTGCTGTCCAGATATCCCAGGGTTGAGTGAAGAGGCAATGAGATGGCATCTGCTGTAGGCCTGTTGCTCCAGTAAGCAAATTGGAGTGGATCCAAGTCACATCTCAGGCTGGTGTTGATACATTTCATCACCAAACTCTAAAGACACTCCATCACTGTCAATGTAAGTGATATTGGACACTAGTCATTAAGCCATGTTACCGTGTTCTTCTTATGATTGAAACCAGCTGGAGGCAGGTGGGTACCTCAGACTGTCAAAGCAAAAGGTTAGACATCACAGTGAACACTCCAGCCGGTTGATCAGTACAGGTCCTTGGTACTTGGGCAGGTACCCCATCAGGTCCAGATGCTTTTCGTGGGTTCACCCTCCTGAATGCAGCTCAAGAGATCGAAATCACATGATCATCAGGGGGCTGTGGGAGTTCATGATGGTTCCACCACGTAATCAAAACCCTGTCTATCCAAATACTTATATATTCAGTCTCTTAGAATACCTTCCAATAACATTCCCACTACTGATTGCAGGCTCTCTGGTCTATAAGTTCATGAGTTATACTTAGAACCTAATGACACTGATTGAAGACATTTCTTCTGATTTCTGTCTAGAATGGCTGATGTCTTACTCTGAGACTGATGTCTAAATCCAGGTAACCCAGTCAAGGGAAGCAATTTCATCTCATCCATAAAATCCTGTGGTCATTCTGTGTTTGAACAAGTATTGAGTAAGTGATCTGTGTCAGCTCCTCCAGAGATCATCACCATCAAGAGAAGCCAACCTCCAACCAATTTGATTAACTCCAGTTGATGTCAGAAAAATGGCCGAGAGCATTGAATAAACAAAGACTGTGTTGGACCAAACAAAATCCCTCTTAAACATTCCAGTATCTAGATGTGCCTGTAATCATGCTGTTCTAGTTACAATATTGGACTACTAGACAATATGGAAAGTTATCTAGCTATGTTCTTTCACAAAAAGTTGATCAAATCTCATTCAACTGGTTATCAACAACTGGTCTTCTGAATCATCAGGAAAAAATATCATTGTCAATTGTCTTAACAAGGCATACTTACCAAAAATTGATGCCCAGTTTGGTTCTGGCAGGATCACTCAGCTCCAGATCTTGCCACATCCTCAATCCAAACATGGAACAAAGGATGAGTACCAGAGGAAGGGGGGATGAGACTGTCCTTGACGTCAAGGCAACATTGAAACAAGTGTGACACTAAACTGAGGTACCCTGGTAAAAGTGAACTTAATAGGAATCAAAGAGAATATATTTCAGTAGTTGGAGTCATATTTTGCACAAAGGACGGTTGTAGGAAGTCAATCACTACAGGAAGTTTTTAGCCCCGACCATTTCATCGTAATGTCAGAAGTGGCAGAGGGTGAAGGTAGAGTTCTGATGACTGCATAATATATAATTCTATTTTCAGCTGTTCAATGGGTGAAGCAGGCTGTGACTACACGTGACAAGACACAGACAGCATTCGGGCCTGAGCTGATAGGTGCCAAGCAGCTTTCGTACCACAAGAGTCCCAGAAGCTGACTACCTCCAACACATTGAACTACCTACCCTTGGCATTTCTATTGACACGTCCCTCACTAACCATACCTTGGGGGGGTGGGGGGGGGGGTCACCATTGACCAGAAACACAACTGGATCAGCCAGGTGATCACAGATCCTGATTCAGATTTAACCATATAACCATACATTACAGCAGCACGGAAACAGGCCATCTTGGCCCTCCTAGTCTGTGCTGAACGCTTACTCTCACCTAGTCCCACCAACCTGCACTCGGCCCATAACCCTCCATTCCTTTCCTCTCCATATACCTATCCAATTTTTCTTTAAATGACAATATCGAACGTGCCTCTACCACTTCTACTGGAAGCTCATTCCACACAGCCAACACTCTCAGTAAAGAAGTTACCCCTCGTGTTACCCCTAAACTTTTGCTCCCTAACTCTCAACTCATGTCTTGTTTGAATCTCCCCTACTCTCAATGGAAAAAGCCTATCCACGTCAACTCTATCTATCCCCCTCATAATTTTAAACACCTCTATCAAGTCCCCCCTCAACCTTCTACACTCCAAAGAATAAAGACTCAACTTGTTCAACCATTCTCTGTAACTCAGGTGCTGAGACCCAGGTAACATTCTAGTAAATCTCCTCTGTACTTTCTCAATTTTGTTGACATCTTTCCTATAATTTGGTGACCAGAACTGTACACAATACTCCAAATTTGGCCTTACCAATGCCTTGTACAATTTTAACATTACATCCCAACTCCTATACTCAATGCTCTGATTTATAAAGGCCAGCATACAAAAAGCTTTCTTCACCACCCTATCCACATGAGATTCCACCTTCAGGGAACTATGCACCATTATTCCTAGATCCCTCTGTTCTACTGCATTCTTCAATGCCCTACCATTTACCATGTATGTCCTATTTTGATTAGTCCTACCAAAATGTAGCACCTCACACTTATCAGCATTAAACTCCATCTGCCATCTTTCAGCCCACTCTTCTAACTGGCCTGAATCTCTCTGCAAGCTTTGAAAACCTGCTTCATTATCAGTATGGAGAAACAGGATCTTGGGGTCCAAATCCATGCTAAGAAGGCTCACGCTGACCTTCATGTATCAGGGGATTAAGCCACAAGGAAATATAGCTCTATAAAACACCAGTTAGTTCTTGTCACCTCATTATAGGAAGGATATGGAAGTATTAAAGGGTGTAGAGGAAATTTACCAGGATGCTGCCTGGATTAGTGCATGTCCTGTGAGGATAGGTTGAGCAAGCCAGGACTCATCTCTTTAAACATTGTGATGGATGCACAGAATATGGTGGTAGAGGCAGTAACATCAGGGACACCCAAGAGAGACTTAGACAAACACATGAATGATAGAAAAAGGGAGGGCAATGTACGGGAAAGAGTCATATTGTGCTTAGAACATGTTAAAAGGTCGGTACATCATGAGCCGAAGAGCCTGCACTGTGTTGTCAAGTTCAATGTTCTCCACATTATTTGACCTTCTCTCGACCGGTATCACTTTAAAAACGATTACACTGTTATTCTGAGATTGCATGTGAATTGGTTGTCTTTTTCTTGCATTATGTCAGTGATTGTATTTATGATTTATTACCTTTGCCAACTGTGCTGGCATGGCCCAAGGTCATGAGAGGCTATATAAACATATCATTTTTAAAATCAGTTAAACTTCCTAAAAATAAAAGTAGAGAATGTTCCCATTTTCAGCAATACAGTAATATTACTTAGATTAAGGTCATACTGGATGATTAAAACATTAAAAGGTTACATTTATTAACTTAGAAGGCCTTAAATGGCAAATAATTTGCAGATTAACATCACTAACTTTTCATCGCCTGAACGTGGCGTTATCACCATTACTTTGGGCCGTCTTCCTCTGGGCTTCGGAGACTTCACTTCAACTGCTTGTTTCTTTCTCTTATTTATCACATGTACATGTATGTCAAAATATACAGTAAAATGTGTCAATTCAGTTAACAACCAACACATAAGGTTGTACTGGAGGCAGCCCACAAGTATTGAAACACATTCCGCGCCAATATAGCATGTTGCAATGCTCAGCAAAACATCACAGAACACAATACAGAACATACCCGTGACAGCAAAACGAGCCCCATTCCACCCTCCGTCCAAGGCAAATACATGGTCCTATAACCCCAGGACAGTGGCTAAAGAACACATTTGAGGCTGGGCACCCTCACCTCCTGACATGCAAAGCCTCTCAGCAAGGCAAAAGTCAGGAACATGATGGGATACTCTTCAACTTTCAGGGGTGAGTGATGCTCCAGCAACTCTCAAGGAGGTCAACATGATCAGGACAAAGTCACCGGCTTGATTGGCATTCCATTCACCAGCCTAAACATCTGTTCACTCCTCACTGGCACACAGTAACTGCAGGGTGCACAGCCTACCATGCACACTGCAGGCACTCATCCAGGCTACTCTGACCGCACACTTCAAGCCTTAAACCTCTACCACCAAACAGTTACAAAGGAAGGAACAAGTTCTCCAAGCCACAGACCATCCTGACTGGGAAAGTTATTCATCACCACTGCTCCAAATCCTGGAACGCGGCAACAGCGCTGTGGGAGTGCCTTCACCCGAAGAACTGCAAACAGCTCACGAAGGTCACTCATCATCACCTTCTCAAAGAGAAACTACATTGCAGTTAGCACAACACTTTATCATGCTAGCATTCAGGGCTCTACTTACACCACTGTAAGGAGATTGTACGTTCCCATCATGATGACATGGGTTTCCCAGGGAGTTCCGGTTTCCTGGCACATTCCAAAGAAGCACAGCTAGGGTCAGGGTCAATGTGTTGTGGGGGCATGCTACGTTGGTGCTGGAAACATGGCGGGCTGCCCCTCGCATAACCTCAGACTGTGTCGGTCATTCAAATGGTTTAGCTTAATATTGGAGCACACAACCTGAAATTCTTATTTTTCACAGAGACATCCACAAAACAAGAGCCCCAAAGAAAGAATGATAGCAGCTTCAGAGCACGAAAGCCCCCCCTTCCCACACACAAGCTGCAGAAGCATCCACTCTCCTCCCACTTGCATCAGCTGAAAGCACTGACCGCCCCTCTCCCTCTACCATGCAAACACCCCCAGAGAAACCTCGATCTAGAGTCCATCAAAGACTACAGTCCATAACTATAGTCGTTGACACTAACTTTGCATTTCACTGTATGTTTTGATGTACATGTGACAAATAAAGCTAACCTCTTTTGAAGGAATTTGGAATGGGCGATAAATTTTTGCTTAGCTATGGATACCCAGGTCCTTAAAATGAATGCACACAAAGTCACTTGTCATTCTTCTGAACTCCAGATGGCCCAGTCTACTTGATCTCTCCTCATATGAGAAACGTGCCACTCCAGGAACCAACATAATCAGTTTTAACTGCTTTCCCCCGAGTAAGTAGTTCTTTGGTAGGGAGCTAGACACATAAACAATATTTGAGATACTGTCTCATCAGGGCCCTATATAGTTGAGCACACGGTCACTACTCCTTCCTCTTTCAATAAAGTCTAATTTACCGTTTGCCTTCTTAATTGCTACATGTTAATCTTTAAGTGATTTAAGCATAAGGACACCCAGTTGCCATTGAATACCAATGACTTTCAAACTCTCATCATTTAAAAACAAGTCAGCCTTTCTATACTTCCATGAATATCCACATTTTCCCACATAATATTCCTTCTTCCACATCTATCTGTTTAACATCTCTACTTTGCCATGAATGAAAATATTAAAAAATAAACAAATTGTCAACCTGAAATTTAAAAAAGAAACAGGAAATGCAGGAAACTCTCTGCAGCTAAAGAGAAATAGAATTAACGTTGACTGTCCTGTGTCAGATTTGGCCAGTTCTGTTGGTTAGCCACTCCTTTAATTGGTTCCCCAACAGTGTGGGGGTGGGGGGGGGGTACACTGAACAGGATCGGAAAAAGCTGCAGAAAGCTGTTAATTCAGTCAGCTCCATTACGGGTACTAGTCTCCCCAGCATCCAGGGCATCTTCAAGGAGTGATGCCTCAAAAAGACGGCATCCATCATTAAGGGCCCCCGCCACCCAGGACATGCCCTCTTCTCATTGCTACCACCAGGGAGAAGGTACAGAAGCCTTAAGGCACACACTGAACGATTCAGGAACAGCTTCTTCCCCTCGGCCATCTGACTTCTGAATGGACATTGAACCTATGAACACTACCTCATTACTTTTTTTCACTTTTTGCACTAGTTAATGGTTTGAATTATATATATATATATATATATATAATTCATTACAATATATATGTACTCCTTGCAGTAATTTAGTTTTTATTATTATGTATTGCATTGTACTGCTGCCACATAACAACAAATTTCATGATATATGCCAGTGATATTAAACCTGAATGCGATTCAGCTACTGTATTAATGTATTAAGCCAGGATCTCTCTTGTTCTCGGAATCTCAAGAACAGAAAATGCTTTAAGTGCTGTACAGCACTTGTCACAATTCTGCTTGAGTATTTCCAGTATCTTTTGCTACAGTTATGTTCATTGAATATGACATCAGGAATACCTCTGTGTCCCTTGACCTATTTGCTTCCAGGAAATGTTGGTCTTTGGGTGTCACTGATCATTTTTCAAAAGAATACTTTAAGGAACCACTCTGCACTTGTTAAGCCTTTATATAACATCCTTAGGCTGTTCCAGTGTGTTTCAGAATGAGTGCGCCTTGAATCCCCCATCAACTCTAATTCCGTTATAAATAGGCAAAATATTATGTATCTGCCTCATCGAATAGTTAGAGGTACAGAAAGGGGGTTCTGTGGTCGTGACAGAGACTCCCGGATGGTTTGTTGCCCCCCAGGTGCCAGGGTCAGGGATGTCTCTGATTGCGTGCCCAGCATTCTGAAGTGGGTGGGTGATCAGCCAGGTGTCATGGTACACATCGGTACCAATGACATAGGAAGAAAGAGTGAGGAGGTCCTGGAGAGTGAGTATACAGAGCTTGGTAGGAAGTTGAAAAGCAGGACCTCGAGGGTGGTAATCTCAGGATTGCTACCTGTGCTAGGTGCCAGTGAGGGTAAGAATAGGATGCTCTGGTGGAGGAACAAGTGGCTGAGGAACTGGTGTAGGGGGCAGGGTTTCAGATTCCAGGATTATTGGGACCTCTTCTGGGGCAGGTGGGACCTGTACAAGAGAGACGGGTTACACCTGAACTACAGGGGGACCAATATCCTTGCAGAGAGGTTTGTTAATGCCATTGGGGAGGGTTTAAACTAGATTTGCAGGGGGATGGGAACCAGAGTGCCAGAGCAGATAGCGGAGCGGGGGTGAAAATAAATGATGTTTAAAGTTCATGCAAAGTCACAAATAGAAGGGTTGTGTGTGGTGATAATAATCTTCTGAGGTGTGTCTACTTCAATGCAAGGAGTATTGTGGGGAAGGCTGACGAGCTAAGGGCATGGAAAACTGGAAAAATGGCAGATGGAGTTTAATACAGACAGATGTGAGGTATTGCACTTTGGAAGGACAAACCAACGTAGAACATACAGGGTTAATGGTAGGGCACTGAAGAGTGCAGTAGAACAGAGGGATCTGGGAATACAGTTAAAAAATTCCCTAAAAGTGGCATCACAGGTAGATAGGGTTGTAAAGAGAGCTTTTGGTACATTGGCCTTTATAAATCAAAGTATTGAGTATAAGAGTTGGAATGTTATGATGAGGTTGTATAGGACATTGGTGAGGCCAAATTTGGAGTATTGTGTACAGTTTTGTGTACCAAATCAAAGGAAGGATATTAATAAGGTTGAAAGAGTGCAGAGAAGGTTTGCAAGGATGTTGCTGGGACTTGAGAAACTGAGTTACAGAGAAAGGTTGAATAGGTTAGGACTTCATTCCCTGGAGCGTAGAAGAATGAGGGGAGATTTGATAGATGTATATAAAATTATGATGGGTATAGATAGAGTGAATGCAAGCAGGCTTTTTCCACTGAGGCAAGGGGAGGAAAACACCAGAGGACATGGGTTAAGGGTGAAGGGGGAAGAGTTTAAAGGAAACATTTGGGGGGGGGCTTCTTCACACAGAGAGTGGAGGGAGTGTGGAATGGACTGCTAGATGCAGTGGTAAATGCAGGCTCACTTTTAATATTTAAGAAAAACGTGGACAGGTACGTGGATGAGAGGTGTATGGAGGGATATGGTCCAGGTGCAGGTCAGAGGGACTAGGCAGAAAGATGGTTCGGCACAGCCAAGAAGGGCCGAAAGGCCTGTTTCTGTGCTGTAGTATTCTATGGTTCTATGGAATATACAAATACCAAAGACTCTAGCAAATTTCTACAGATGTGCTGTGGAGAGCATTCTAACTGGTTGCATCACTGTCTGGTATGGAGGGGCCAATGCACAGAATTGGTAAAAAAAAGAAGAGCTGCAGAGGGTTGTAAACTCAGCCAGCTCCACCATGGGCACTAGCCTCCCCACCATCTCAAAAGGCAACATTTTAAAAAGGCGGCATCTATCATAAAGGACTCCACTAATCAGGATGTGTCCTCATCTCATTGCTACCATCAGGAAGGAGGTACAGACATATACTTAATGTTTTAGGAACAGCTTCTTCCCATCCATTAGCAGATTTATGGATGGACCATGAACTCACTTTTTGCACTACTTTTTTTTATACTTCAATTGTAATTTATAGTATTTTTATGAATTGTACTGCTGCCGCAATGCAACGAATTTTCTGACGTATGTCAGTGATGATAAACCTGATCCAGATTCTGATTCTGAATATATTTATAAATACCGACAACTGCAGTACTTGGTTGTGAGATTCCCCACTGTGCATTGAAGGTCTGGATCATAAACACCGAGTAGTTCAATTGAGATCCGGTGCAAAGTTTGCTATTCTCTACCCAGGAAGCAGCAGAGTCATTACAATTGTCCTTGACAATTATTGCATCCAAATAGTAGTATTCCACTGAGGTACCAAGGGGTCCGAAGTGCCTGTGTAACATATTGTGTCAGCGCCTCAAGGAGAGGAGCTAACTGCAGAAGACAAGGATATTGAAGAAACCATTGCTGAACTCAGCAAAGGATTTTTTTTCCAGAATATTTATAACCTTCCATGCATGATGAGATAACTAATTACAATCAATGTTAATTAAATGAGGAAACAGGGAAAGAGTGCTAACATCATTTAGGAATACATAAACAAGAGAAGCCATTTTGCCTCCCTCCTATAAAGTGAATTCCACCCTAACGCCACACATTAAGTAGTTCCACTATTTTCTGATTAATCAACTTTTTAGATTTAAAATTTCAGATTTAATGTTTACAATTGCTCTTGCTTCCATGGCCGTTTGTAGAAGAAAGTTCACAGCTTCTCCCACACTTTGACATGCTCACATTTTACCAAACTTCATCTCTAAAAGAATAAGCTCTCGATTCCCTCTCTCTGTTCTTGAATCCCCAACGGGTAGAAATAATTTGCTGTTATCCTTTTAGATTCCACTATTAAATTGAAAGATTTGATCAAATCTTCTCTTAACCTTATAAACTACTGTGGGTGTAATCACCCTTTGTAATTTAATTCTTGGAGTTCTGATCAAACACTTATTAACATCAACCTTTACAAAATCACATTTTAGGCTTAAGGGTACTTGTTGCGGAGTTAAACTGTAGTAGTTTGTAAACCCTACTGCAGAAATAAAACTACTCCAGAAAGAAAAGCACATTATTTAGGCTTACATTTCTTTTAGTTGAGTGACTATTGCAGTGTATTTAATATTTCAGTAATATTGTGAATAAATTGTTTGATTAAACATTTTTTCTCTGTTTACATAATTAATTATGGGTTAAATGTATGAAGTACTTGAATGGCATGCACCATTACACCACCACTCATATATGAGAGCCTCATTAAAAGTAAAATTAAGCAGACACATTTCCCAACTTGCATATTTTTCTTTTCATTAGTTTTTGGAGTTACCATATGATGAGTAAGTTTTAAAATAAATCTGAGAAAATTACCTACCTGTTGATGTGCAGCACGTTTTCTTCTTTGGAAGGAGAGAGAGAGACACATTTGAGTTTAAAAACAAGCACAGCAGGTATTTTTTCACCAGGATAGAAAGACAGTCAAAGAAAGGCAGAAAACAGATCACGAGTTCATAATCACTGACTATCGAGTGATAATTATAATAATATTCTTAAAAACGGAAATGGCTGGGTACATCAGAAATATAGACACGTTTGATTGCACAACGGATAACTGGTTGATGTATACTCAACAAATTGGACAGTATTTTGAAGCAAATGAAATAGCCAATGAAAAACAAGTGCTAGTGTTACTGACTGTAATAGGTGGAAAAATACACAGTTTACTTAAAAATTTAACTGCTCCAACCAAACAAGCTGAAATGAGATTGGCTGATATCGTGAAAGTAATGCAAGTACATTTACAACTGAAACCATTATTGATTGGACAAGGCTTTAGGTTTCATAAGTGAAATCAAGAGGAAAGGGAGTCCATTTTAGTTCAAGAGACCGAATTGGAGAGATTGTCTGAGCATTGTCAGTTCAGTGATGGGCTCAATGGTGCACTGAGAGATTGTTTAGTTTGTGGAATCTTAGAAGAAAGCATTCAGAAACAGCTCCTAACTGAAGTACAACTCACATTTAATAGAGCAACTATGTCTTCAAACTGATGTGTCCCCGGAGAAAAATTTGAATCACGAGCCTTCTATTTGCTCAGATGTTCATGTGCTGTTCCTGCCAAAGTACAACCCTCAGCCAATGTTATTAACGTCAATTTATCTAGTTATCTAGGACCTTCACTCCATCCACCACGAAAGACGGGA
Source organism: Mobula hypostoma (assembly GCF_963921235.1). Classification (NCBI taxonomy): domain Eukaryota; kingdom Metazoa; phylum Chordata; class Chondrichthyes; order Myliobatiformes; family Myliobatidae; genus Mobula; species Mobula hypostoma. The sequence goes on from NC_086119.1 coordinate 8,653,368, forward strand.
TCTCTCAGTGGCCACCCATTTCAATTTGACTTCCCATTCCAATGAAAAGTCGATCCATGACCTCCTCTACTGTCATGATGAAGCCACACTCAGGTTGGAGGAGCAACACCTCATATTCCGTTTGGGTAACCTCCAAACTGATGGCATGAAAATCAATTTCTCTAACTTCCCATAATTTCTCTCCCCCCCTCCCTTTCATTTTCCATTGCATTCCTCACCCCTTCTTTTCTCACCTGCCCATCAGCTCTCTCTGATTCCCCTCCTCCTTCCCTTTCTTCATGGTGCAATGCCCTGGTTCACATGGATCATATTTTATCTCAGTTGTGCTTTTCTGTTCTCTGTGTAAGCTGCTTGTTTGGGTTACTGTTGCATTTAAGAGATAGGAGAACTGTGTGCCATCGAATGGGGATGAACGGATTCAGGGGAGGTTTCTCTGGAGAGGGTAGCTACGGTTGGGCTTGGGGCTTTTGAGAGGGTAGAAAAGAGAAGAGATTGGAGGAGTCAATCCGGACTGGGGCTGGGATTCGATGAAGTCTGGGGAGATTCCCGTGAGCTCCAACTTGTGCACATTAGACTGTACCACTTAACATGGGCCCTTTTCTTGTTTTTGCTTTATCTTCATTAACTCTTTAGTCAAATTAAGAATTATAAAGCTAAATCTTTTAACTGTGTGCGGTGTGCTGTCTGTCATTTCGTTGTACTGATTTGTAACAGGGTAACAAATCATGCAGCATCCACACAAACAGGGAGATTTGGGAGACTTGCGCTTCAATCTCCCACGTCTAGTGGGGCCGGAGGGTGTCTTCTCTAGACTTACGCAGCCAACAGAACCAGAGTGTTACAATGGTCTGCCGTCCTCTCCTATCAGATTCCTTCTTCATCAGCCTTTTACCTCTTCCACCTATCCCCTCCCAGCTTCTTATCTTATTGCCCCTCCCCCCTCACCTGGCCTCACCTATCACCTGCCAGCTTGTCCTCCTTTCCCTTTCCCCACCTTCTTCTTCTGGTTTTTGCCCCTTTCCTTTCCAGTTCTGATGAAAAGTCTTGACCTGAAGTGTTGACTGTTTATTCCCTTCCATAGATGCTGCCTGACTTGCTGAATTCCTCCATCATTTTGTGTGTTTTGTTCAAGGTTTCCAGCATCTGCAGAATTACTTTTGTTTCTCTAGTTACTTGTCTCATTATTGTTTGCAGGAACCTGCTGTGATTATCTCCATATACTTCCTGAATTATAGCAATGACTATACTAATTAATCACTTCATTGGATGAAAATTCTTTCAGGATTTTTCCAGAACTGGGATGGATAATGGAAACAGCTTTGCCCTTCGTATAAATCCACATTGACTTCAGGCAGTTGTGGCTGAGATATCAATTATTTAGATTTAGATTTAGATTATGAGGACACTCAGTCCTCATTTATTGTCATTTAGAAATGCATGTATTAAAAATGATACAACGATATGATCAACCAACACACATCAAAGTTGCTGGTGAACGCAGCAGGCCAAGCAGCATCTGTAGGAAGAGGTGCAGTCGACGTTTCAGGCCGAGACCCTTCGTCAGGACTAGGATATGATGATATTTTTATTGTGAAATAAAAGAGATGGTTGCTAATGGGAATGATTCAAATATTTTTGAAGTATTACAACATTTAAAAACATTTCTTTCATATTTTAGTGGGAAGCACAGCAGTGTAGCAGTTTGCGCAATGCTATTACAACGCCAGTGACCCAGTATTGGGTTAATTGATCCCAAGGGTGTAATTGGGTGGGTGGGTTTGTTGGGCTGGAAAGGTCTGGTACTGAGTTGTGTCTCTAAATAAAACAAGCTGATCAGTACCCTTCACAATAATGTTTACAGGCTGGTCCATTATTGTTTATGAACTTGCAAGCACATCAGCCACTTAAGGTGATTAATAATAATGGTAGGCCATAAACTCTTCAACTTTCACACTTTCCCTTCCTAAATGCCAAAAATAATTTGTATTCCAAACCCCTGACTATTGAGCAAAAACTTATGTTGATCTTCAGAAGAAAATTATCCTTTGTGGGACTAGAGAATTATTTTTCATACATTGAACAGTAGAATTATTTTAGAATCAGAATCAGATTTAGTATCACTGGCATATGTCATGAAATTTGTTGTTATGCGGCAGTAGTACATTGAATTACATAATAATAAAAACTATAAATTACAGTAAGAAGTATAAATATTAGAAGTTAAATTAAATTTGCAGTGCAAAAAATTTTTTAAAATAGCGAGGTAGTGTTCATGGGATTCAATGTCCATTCAAAAATCTGATGGCAGAGGGGAAGAAGCTGTTCTTGAATTGTTCAGTGTGTGTCTTCAGGCTCCTATACCTTCTCCCTGATGGTAGCAATGAGAAGAAGGATGTCCTGGGTGATGAGGGTCCTTAATGATGGTTGCCGCCTATTTGAGGCATCGCTCCTTGAGGGTGTCCTGGATGCTGGGGAGTCTAGTGCCCATGATGGAGCTGACTGAGTTTACAGCTTTCTGCAGCTTTTTCTGGTCCTGTGCAGTGCTCTCTCTCCCACCCACCCCAGACGGTGATGCAACCAGTTAGGATGCTCTCCACAGAACAACTGTGGAAATTTGCGAGTATCCTTCCCAAATTTCCTCAAAGTCGGAATGAAATATAGCTGCTGCTGTGCCTTCTTTGTAACTGCTTTGAGATGTTGGGTCCAGGATAGATCCTCAGAGATATTGACACCCAGGTACCTGAAACTGTCCACCTTTTCCACTTCCGAGCCCTTGATGAGAACTGGTGTGTGTTCCCTTGCCTTACCCTTTCTGAATTCATTGGTTGTACTGACATTGAGTGCAACGTTTTTATTTCTTCTGTTTCCCTCTAAGCCTTGTCCACATTCAGCAGCAGGCTGTGATTTGACTGAATTCTAAAATTCGAGTATTTTCGTAATTTTGTAACAACTCCCACATTAAATCGACGGTTATACATCCAACTTCTCACAGTGTGTTTCTATCACTGTGTAGTTAACATGATGAGTTAAGTCTGACCAATTTCTTAAGCCCAACACATTGGTGAGCCAATGTAGAATTACTGTTTTCAATAATTGGAACCATATAATTGGGTTGATAGCAAACTACCCACTGAACTGCAGGTGGATGCGTTCAGTATTTAAACACACGGTCCAACTGGTATTCCATTTTGTGAAAGGGACTCTTTAATGAAGGCTGAACACTATAATTAGCCAGTGGAGTTGATTGGGTAATACCCCCCTCAATCAATCTTGTTCACCAGATTGTAGTAAAGTGACTGAAATTGATTTTTCTGTAACCATGGTTCACTCACTGCAATTTTCTATAAGAATTATTACTGTGCAAAGTTACTTAAATTTATTCCACTGCACCGTATGTACCTCTAATCCTTTGGCAAGCGCTCTGTTAGTAATAAATACTCCAAGGAAAGGCTTCAATTTATTTATTAAACACCTTTTACAAAATAATTGCATTCCAAATTGCTTTTCCATGTTGTTGCAATTAGCCACTTTAATGCAGAAACTGCAACAGCGACTTTGTGCACATCAAGATCCCAAAAGGCAAACATGACAATGATCAGATAATCTGCTTCGGTGAACTTGGTTGAGCTCAAAGTTCAAAGTAAATTTATTATCAAAATACATATATGTCACCATATACTACCTCATTTTCTTGTAGGCATTCACAGTAGAACAGAGAAAGACAATAGAATCAATGAAAACCTACACACAGGTAAAGACTGACAAATTACCGACGTGCAAAAGAAGACAGACTGTGCAAATCCAAAAAAAAAGGTAAATGGGGGCGGGGGGGTTTGGCCAACTAATCAACAACACGTCCAAAAATAAATTTAACCACTCAGTTCATTCCAATTTTTAGAAATCTTACTGTGTCCAAAAGTGGCTGCTACATTTGCCCACATCAGGCACTGCCTTTCATAATAGTGTTCCAAAATATACTTTAAATTAATACATAAATACATTAAAATATGGATGTTGTCTGTTCTCCCTAGGATTTAGCAGTGTTTTCTGTTTTAATTTCAGGCTTCCGGTACCTGCAGTTTTGATTTCTGGAAAACATTTTCTTTCTTGTTTACTTGGAGGATCTGGGTCGATGTTCTTCCAAGTCCCAAGTTTATGTTTACTGTACATTGGCCATTGTCCTGAGTAAATGAGTGACGTTTCCACACGGCGACTGGGGCTTTACAATGGAACATTGAACACACCAGGAGGAATGCGTCCCAGTTGCTCTGTGGAAATCACTCCGTCAGTAGAACATAATCACTAGTAGGCTCATACATTAAGTATGATTGCTGAAGAAATTTCCATTTTGGGTTTAATTAGCATAATTTATTTGATATAATCAGTATTCATATATTGTAATTTGAGCTTTATGAAAATAGGTTATTTAAATTATAGTTATAAAGAAAGTCTGTTTTCTAATTAACTCCATCTGTAACATTGAGGTTAATCAGCATAATGCATTGCAGTTTATTACAGAGTGATCAGATCTTTGGAATAATTAATGAAGTAATAGAGTTATGATTCTGATTCCGTCCCCACTTGCTGCTTTCCACAGTCCTATGGTATGGAGCTGTTTAAGACGTACCATGACAGACCCCAAAGGTAAAGAACTATTTCATCCTGCCTGATAGCACCCAACATCAAAACCATGGGTGAGAAGGTTAGGCTTGCATTTTTACTGAATGACTCTCAGGGGAGTACGTGGTGACATATTTGTAATTTGAGCATAAATTTACTTAGAACTTCAAAGAAGCAAGTTTGTGTCCAGTCCCGTTAAATCCTATTAAACAATTAAGCTAATGGCCGCATAGCTGAGAAATAGGAAGTGAACAGAACAGGAGGAAATACACCTCAGGTGTAAGCATCATCTTGGTGTTTGATCAGATCTCTGGAAGTAGATGAGCTGTCAACTTTACCACTGGCAAACCAAATTTTCTGCCTCTTAGGCTACGGTTGAGACATTGTCATAGAATCATAGAGATGTAGCATTGAAACAGGCCATTCAGCCACTAAAATGTGTGACCATCAGCCACCCATTCACATTAACCCTACATTAATCCCATTTATTTCTCCACACATTCTCATTCAGCATCAACCAGATTCTACCTCTCACTAGGCTAAAACAATATAAGGCTAGCTTTATTTATCACATGTACATTGAAACATGCAGTGAAAGATGTCATTTGTGTCAAATCAAACCAGTGAGGATTTGATTTACTTACATACGAGGGGAAATTTTGGGTGGTGGGTTGGACATATGTCTCCACCAAAGGAGACATAAGCCACTCCTTCCCTCCGCTAGCCTGCAGGTTGCCCTTGGGCAAGGTGTAGCACCTGGATCAGGGTCACATGATACCACGGGAGCAGGTGGTGGATGGTCATATGAGCAGCAGGTGCAGATCACAAGTTCTGGTTATGCGACCACTGATGCCAGGCAGGCAATCTCTGAAGAGCATTGATAATGGCTGGGGTCACCCGTCTCGTAAAGACACTGCTCAGAAGAAGGCATAGGTAAACCACTTCTGTAGAAAAATTTGACAAGAACAAATTTGACAAGAACAATTGCCTACGTCATACGACACGACACATGATGATGATGACCAGGGGCAATTTGCTGGAGTAAACTGGAGCAACATATGGAAACGGCAGCAGTTACAGAGATAACATGTAAACTCTATACTGACAGCAGCTTAGGTCAGGAATGAAACTCTGGCACTGTGAGGCAGCAGCTCTTCCAGCTGTACTTTTGTGCCTTGCCATCAGTGCTGTCTCTATGACTCTGAAATGCTGTGGCGCTTGAACCAGTGCCTTGGACAGCATCCTACCACCACCCATACCAAAGTGGCCATTCGTACTTATTTCAAAAGCCTCTGTAAAAAGATGCTTGTTGTGTAGAGAAGGAAAATAGATTTTAATAAGGATCACAGCGAATAAAGCAGCTAGTAATTCAACAAAGGAGGTCTTTAGACATTAGGTCACAAGTAAAAAAGCTATCAGCTCATTATGCAGAGCTATGGCACAAGAACAGCAATTAAACCACCAGCATTTTATAATACTTTAGTAAAGTATAAAATGGCCAGGGCATTATCAAATGACACTAAACCACATAAGGAGTTATTCGGGTACTCGCAGGTTTTGAAGAATATTTTAAAGGAGGAAAGAAAGCTTGTGATGGCTGAGAGTCAGTTCAACTTGTTAATAACTGAAGGCAGATCAGTGCAGTAATTGAAATGAGACCTGAAGGAGAGCAAAATTGGACTCTGGATTGTAGGAACACAAGAGGTTACATTAGAACATGGAACAAAAAGTATAGAATGTGGAATATTACCGCGCAGGAATTGGTCTGTCGACACATGATGTCTGAGCCAGGCATGATGCCCATGCAAACTAATTCCTTCTGGCTGTCTATGTTCCTCAATTGTCATTTCAAAGTTCAAAGTAAATTTATTATCAAAATACATATACGTATGTCACCATATACAATCCTGAGATTCATTTTCTTGAGGACATATTCGATAAATCCGTAACTGAAAATAACCGTAATATAATTAATGACAGAACACACCAATGGGGCAGGCAGCCAGTGTGCAAATACAAAAGTAAAGAAATAATAAATAAATAAATAAGCAAACAATACATAAATATTGAGAACATGAGGTGAAGAGTCCTTGAAAGTGAGTCCATAGGCTGTGGGAGCATTTCAATGACGTTGAGTGAAGTTATATCCTTTGGCTCAACAGTCTGATGGCTGAGGGGTGATTACTGTTCCTGAACCTGGTGGTGTGAGTCCTGAAGCTCCTGTATCTTCCTCCATCCTGGGTGGTGGGGGGTCCCTGATGATGGATGCTGGTTACCTACAACAACACTTTGTGTATATGTGCTCAGTGGTTGGGAGGGCTTTACTCGTGATGGACTTATTCATGTATCTGTCTAAATGTGTCATGAACTGCTAGTTTTTCTGCTCCCACCAGGTCCCTGGCCGCATGTTCCAACACCTTCCACCCTCTGTGTAAAAAACTTGCCTCAGAACTCTCCTTCAAACATTTCCCCTCTCAGCTTAAAGCTCTGGCAACTAGTTTTTGATATTTCCATCCTTTGAAAAAGCCTCTATCCCCTATCTATGCCTCTCAAAGTTTTATACTAAATTAGTTTTTCCTCCCTGTGCCTTGTAGCTCATCAGGTGGCAACTTGCCATTTACTTAGCATTTTGTCCGTTTCTTTTTATGAGGCCGAGTTGCTAGTTTGATGCTCAAACCGGCACGGATGGAAGATGTGCAGGGAACCAGCCACATTCAAATCAGGGACCACTCGCCTTGAAGTCCTGTGTGGACCCTCCATCTATCAGCCTCCAATGCTCCAGAGGACACATCCCAAACAGCTAATACTCTCCAATCCAGCCAACATCCTGGCGAACCTCTTCTGCACCCCCTCCAAAGCCAGAACGCCTTTTCCGTAATCTGGTGATCAGAACAGCATTCCCTACTCTAAATGTGGTGTAACCAAAAATTTTATTTAGCTTGATTACAGTGGGGGAAGTTCTACACTGACCATCTGTTACCTGGTCACTGGGCAACCAAAAAAATGGAAGAGAAACACAAGACAGGGGTAATGCCTGTGTAATTTGTAAGTCTAAAGCTTCCCCTTATAGCATTGTGAATCCATTATGTGATTTTTAAAACTGTCAGGATGTCATAATTTACCAAACCACAACTCGACACTGAGAGCCTAATTGGAGGCTCTGAGGAAGAAAATGATTTTTGATACTTACAAAAAATGATGCTCTTCTCAGGCTGCAGACATCAACAACTAGCTCTCTCAAATAATCTGTCAGACCACAGGACCTTCCAATTGCTTGGAGGGCTTGATGACAACAAGAAGGGAGAACGGTAAAGTGATGCTGTGGGAACACAATGAACCAGTGTTGCAATCAGGGAACTAGCATGTAATCCATTGGGTCAGTATAAGAAAGCAGAAAGATTTTCATTCACATTCTGTGGCCACTTTATTAGGTACACCTGGTCGTTAATGCAAATATCCAACCAGGCAATCATGTGGCAGTACCTCAATGCATAAAAGCAGGTCAAGAGGTTCAGTTGTTGTTGGTCCAAACATCAGAATGGGGAAGAAATGTGTGACCATTGGGAAATCTCACCTGTTGCGGATGGAGCGAAGGTGCTTGACAAAATGCTTCCCCAATTTATGTCTGGACTTACCGATTTAGAGCAGACCGCACTGGGGGCACTGGACCTTGACAAACTCCTACCTACCTACTCACTTGGCTTCACCTATCACCTGCCAGCTTCCACTCCTTCCCCTCCACCGACCTTCGTATCCTACTTCTGCCCCTTACCCTTCCAGTCCTGATGAAGGGTCTCGGCCCAAACCTTGACTGTTTATTCTCCTCCATAGGTGCTGCTTGACCTGCTGAGTTCCTCCAGCGTTGTGTGTGTCCAACTCGTTAATGCTGACAAAGACGTCTATCTGAGCTTGTCTCATTTGCTTGCACATGGCCCATGTTTCTCTAAATCCTTTCTATTCATGTACCTGTCCAAATGTCCCCGAGGATCAGGGTATCAAAGGGTCACCCCTTCTATTAGTTGCTTTATTACTCACTATTACTCATAGATGAGGCTGGACAGCAAATCTTTCATTTGATATGGAAATGCTTAGCTGTGTCTGAAACTTTCCACCACAAATGCACATACCTTGTGATATGGATTTACCAGACGAGCACCCCATTTTTCCATGAAAACACAAGAAAATGCGACCAGGAGTAGATCATCAATGCCTCACCATTCAATGTGATCATGTCCGGTCTCTGCCAGTTTCCCCAAATCCTCGATCCCATGATCTGCTCTCTGCTATTGAAAGTGGTTTGATGCCTTGATCAGTCGGGAGGCTGTGGACATTGATATCCTCAGATGAGTATGGACGTCTCTCTGGGGTTTGACCTGAGATGAGAGTTCTATCCACCAAGCCACATGCCCTTAGACCAGGCATCCCCACCTGGAGTCCATGGACCCCTTGCTTAATTGTATTGGTCCATGGCATAAAAAAGGTTGGGAGCCGTTGCCTTAGATGAAAGAAAACTGAAAGTAAATTATTGAGCATGGAGAATTCAAGAGAAAGGGAAGGTTAAAAACATCCCTTTGTGTGGTGACAAGCGCTTGCCGGGGGTACTCTGTCTTCAGAACTCTCCCACACTTTGAAATCTTTGAAAACAGGCCTGCTCTGAACTTGTAGCTTAGAACCATGCCAATTAAATGATTTCAAGCAAAAAAAAAACCTGACACAGTTTTATTTCTCATTGTTTTTATGTTTTTAATCTTCCAAGTAAAATGATTCTGAGGAGCAAAAGACTGAAGGTGAATTATGCATCTCAACCCGGCCTCCTGTTGTGCAAGATTTGCAAAAATAGTCCAGGAATTGCATCAATGCAAAATATCCCCTGCATCTGAGCCGTAGCCGTACTCATTCAGTGACCAAGATGAGTCTGGAATTTGTTACAGCCAGATTGTGCATCTATCTCTTTTTCCATTGGACACAGGATGATTGTTTTAACATTCAGTGACAAACGCGCCACGTTTCATCTCTCTCTCACACACACACAAAAAGCAGCAAGCCACAGATGACAGATGCTTACGCAAATGAAGGTGATGAACAGCAGTTTTTTTTAAGTTGTCTGTTCCCTTGCAAGCCTGAACCTATGAAAGGGAGACTTGTACTCAGATAGCACCTTTCAAAATCTCCGGATGTCTCAACATGCTTTACAACTAATGAAGTACTTCTGACATATTTTTTTTTGCTGTAATATAGATGTGGCATCCAACTTGTGAAAAGGAAGTGCCCACAATCAGCATTATGACATTGATGAGATAATCTGTTCTCTTTGCGCGATTTGTTAAGGGATGAATATCATCCAGTCTGCTGGGGCAACTGCGTTACTTCTCTCAGTCCCATGAGTTCTTTTACGTATTTGTAAGGATCAGGGCTTTGTTTTAGCACCTTATATCAAATACAACATTTCTGATATCGATGTGTTTCTGGTTTCTGATCACTCCTTTTTCTGTTGCTATATTGTGCGATTTTGTTCGGGGCGAACGACACAGAGCTAGATTGAACTAGAATGGAACTGAAACTGAACACGTCTGGACTCTTTCATTGACTTTTGTGGTTGATGTTTTTTTTTGTGTTGTGGCTGTCTGTGGTAAGATAAATCTCAGGGATGCATACTGCTTACATACATTGATAATATATATCCTTTGAACTTTGCAGCACAAAGTGGATAGTCAGAGACGTTTTGCCATGGCAGAGATGACTAATACGAGGGTGAACTTTAAGGTGATTGGAGGAAAGTATGGGGGGGGGGGTGGTGGAGACTGTCACCACTTTTTGAAGCCGGTTATGTTCCTGAGCATTGGGGTTGCCATACCAGGCTATGAGCAACAAGTTGAGATGCTCTCCACTGTGCATCTGTAGAAGTTTGTCAAAGTTTTGGTGATATGCTTCATGATGATGCTTATGTGCTGGTCAGAGGACAGGTCCTCTGATATGTTAACTCTAAGGAATTTAAAGGTGCTGACCTTCTCCGCCTCCACTTCCCGAATGAGGACCAGCTCTTGGAACTCGGCCACCTTCCTCCTGTAGTCAATAATCAGCTGCTTAGTTTTGCTGATGCTGGGTGGGAGGTTGTTGTGAAAATCAACCAGATTTTCAATCTCCCTCCTATATGCCAATTCGCCACGACCTTTGACCTGGTCTTCAGCAAACTTAAATACAGCATTGGAGCAGTGCTCAGTCACACAGTTGTAACTAGAAAGTGAGTAGAGCAAGGAGCTAAGCACACAACCTGTGTGATGCTATTGCTAATCTGTACTAAATGGGGTCTGCAAATGAGGAAATCGAAGATCCAGTTGCACAGGAAGGTATCGAGGCCCAGGTCTTGGAGCTTCGTCATGAGTTTCAAGGGGATGATCGTGTTGAATGCTGTGCTGTAGTCAATGAAGAGCATCCTGACGTTTGCATCTTCATTGACCAGGTGTTCCAGAGTTAGCTTACTGATAATTAATTGAGTTATACCATTCCTACATTTCCCAGCACATTCCTCTTCACACTCCCAGAGTCACCCAATGTTCCTGTTGTTTTCGTAAACTCCTGGGCAACAGGGTTGTCTCACCAGAGACAAGGAGGTGCAGAATGAGTACACACTCTCCATTGTCTGTCAGACCAACCCTCACACAGGCAGCCCTAAGGATGTATTCCAAGGTGTGTAGCCAACATAGACATCAGCCTGAAATGTTAACTGTGCCTCTCACCCCACGGATGTTACTTAGTTTGCTGAGCGTTTTCTGTTTTTTTAAACTTAAGTACGCTCTTCTTTCTGAGTTGAAGCATCAACTCGGTTGTCTTAGAGTCCACTTTGATGGATTTATTTGGAAACAGAAGATGACAGGAAGTAAACAGAGACCCCAGGGAGAAGCTGCCATCAGCCTCACAGCAGATGGCTTGATATATTGAACAATAACTTGACATAAAATCAAGTGTAACCTATTAGAGTGTCAACACTTTATGAGATCACACAATCAACCCCAGCAGAAGCAGAAAAGTCACTCCATTTGTGAAATACAAACTTTCTTCCCTCTTTCCTTGGCTTCTCTCCAGCTCTGCCTTGGTGGAGAACAGTGTCAGTTCGTGATGAGGTTCATAGTTCTGGCAGAGTGCAAGTTCCGACTCAGAGATTGCAAGGTATTTACCGCGCTGCTCAGAAAAAAGGCCATTCAGAGAACACAGTATAGAACAGTACAGGCTCTTCAGCCCACAATGTTGTGCTAACCTTTTAGAAAATAAGACCATAAGACAAAGGGGCAGAATTAAGTCATTCGGCCCATCGAATTTTCTCTGCCATTTCATCATGGCTGATCCATTTTTCCTCTCAACTCCATTCTCCTGCCTTCTCTCCATAACCTTTCATATCCTGACTAATCAGGAACCTATAACCTCTGCCTTAAATATACCCAATGACCTGGCCTCCACAGCTGCAGGTGGCAACTAATTCCACAGATTCATCACCCTCTGGCTAAAGGAGTTCTTCCTCATCTATGTTCAAGACTTCCTCCGCTGTAGGAACCATCCTCTCCACATCCACTCTATCTATGCCTTTCCACATTCAATAGGTTTTAATGAGACCTCCACCCCCATCCTTCTAAATTCTAGTGAGTACAGGGCCAGTGCCAGCAAACGCTCCTCATATGTTAACCTTTTTGTTCCTGGAATCTTTCTCATGAACCTCCTCTGGACCCTCTCCAATATCAGCACATCCTTTTTTAGATAAGGAGCCCAAAACTGCTCACAACACTCCAAATGAGGCCTTATCAGGGCCTTGTAAAGTTTCAGTATTACAAACTTGCTTTTATATTCTAGCCCTCTCAGAATAAATGCTAACATTGTGTTTGCCTTCCTCACCACGGACTCAACCTGCAAGGTAACCTTTAGGGAATCTTGCACGGGGACTCCCAAGTCCCTTTGCACCTTGGATTTTTGTTTTTTTCCGCCCGTTTTGAAAAATATTCTACGCTTTTGTTCCTTTAACCAAAGTGCATGACCATACACTTCCTAACACTGTATTCTATCTGCCATTCTCCTAATCCGACTAAGTCCTTCTGCAGCTTCCCTGGTTCCTCAACACTACTTGGCCCTCCACCTATCTTCATATTGTCTACAAACTTGGCCACAAAGCCATCAATTCTGTCATCCAAATCATTGACATATAATGTAAAAAGAAGCATTCCCAATGCTGATCCCTGGGGAACACCACTGGTCACCAACAGACAAGCAGAAAAGGCTTTTCTTTCCACACTTGCCTCCTGCCAATCACATATCGATGCTAGTATCTTTCCTGTATTACCATGGGCTCTTAGCTTGTTAAACAGCCTCATGTGTGGCACCTTGTCAAAGGCCTTCCGAAAATCCAACGACACAACAGCCATTGATTCTCCTTTGTCCTCAAAGAATTCCAACAGATCTGTCAGGCAAGATTTTCCCTTGAGGAAATCATGCTGACTTCGGCCTATTTTATCATGTGCTCCTGAGTACCCTGGGACCTCATCCTTAACAATCAAACTTCTCTTCCTTCTTGATGAGTGGAGTGATATGTTATTTTCCAGTCCTCTGGAACCATGCCAGAATCTAATGATTCTTGAAAGATCATTACTAATGCCTCCATAATCTCTTCAGCTACAGCTTTCAGAATCCTGGTGTATTCCATCTGGTCCAGGTGACTTATCTATCTTCAGGCCTTTCAGCTTCCCAAGCACCTTCTCCTTAGAATGACAACTGCACTCACTTCTGCCCCCGACACTCTTGAACTTCAGTCATACTGCTCATGCCTTCCACAGCCTCTGTTGGCTTTAAAAAGCTTCTCTAACTTCCCACTAATTTTTTGCGACAACATATGCCTTTACTTTGCTTTTATGTTGTCTTTGACTTCTCATGTCAGCCATCGTTACACAATCCAGCCTTTAGAATACATCTCCTTTCAGATGTACAGTACTATGATATATATATATATATGTGTGTGTGTGTGTGTGTATATGTGTATATACGTGTATATATATAGAGAGCTAGAGCACCTAAGGCTTTTGCACAGTACTGTATTTATCAACTTGGAGCAGGGAGTGAGTTTGTAAATCTGGTAGGAACAAAGGATATTGGGAATGGCGAGGGTGGCACATCATGGGGGGGGAGGAACAGGTGGCAGAGGAGTGCCAGGGTCAGGGATGGCACGAGTACAGACACACCCAGCCCTGTGGCACCATGCAATGTAATTTGATTCTGAACAATTAGATTATGGATCATTACAGAATGTCTCTCTGGTGTTTCTGGCTCCCTCCCCTCTTTCTTCCCCTTTTCCTAGCCGTGATTCCCCTCTCCCCGCCCCCTTCCCACTCTCAGTCCACAATAGAGACCCACAAGATTATCATCAATCACATGACATGAAATTTGTTTTGTTTTTGGGGGGTGGGGGAGCAGTACAGTGCAATACATAAAATTACCACAGTAACGTGAAAAAGTCTCAGACATCCTAGCTATATATATACATAGCCCTCCATTTCTACCATCCATGTGCCTATCTAAGAGTTCCTCAAATGGTCCTGATGTCTCAGCCTGATCCACAACCCTTGGCACTCTCCATTCTCTGTGTAAAGAACTTACCTCTGACACCCCTTTCTCCCATACTTCCCTCCGGTTCCAGTTACATCCTCTGGTATTAGCCATTTCTAACTGGGAAGAAGACTCTAGCCATCCACTTGATCTGTGCCTTTTAACATCTTGTACACCTCTCTCAAGTCAACTCTCATCCTCCTTCACTCCAAGAGACAAACAACTGATCAATACAAATATTTATTTATTTTTATTTCACGATACAGCGTGGTAACAAACCCTTCTGGCCCAAGAAAGCCGCGCTGCCCAATTACACCCATGTGACTAATTAACCCACTAACCCGTACATCATTGGAAAGTGAGAGGAAACTCATGTGGCCACGGGGAGAACGCACAAACTCCTTCCTAACAGCGGTGGGAATGGAACCCCGAATGCTGGTGCTGAAACAGTATTGTGCTAACTAGTGCTGTTTGTTCTTTATACCTCCATAGAACATATAAAGAGGTCGTTCAGCTCCCACTCCCTCACTTATCTGTATTCTCTCTCACAAGCCCATTGACTTCCCCATTCTCCTACCACTGATCTGTACAGGGGAAACTCACAGCAGTCAATTAACCTTCTAGCACACCTTTGGGAAATGGGAGCACCGGATGGAAACCTGCATAGTCACAGGGAGAAAGAGCTAACTCCACACAAATTGCATCGAGACCAGGATCAAACCTGGACTGCTGAGAGCTGGGACGACACTTCTGACTGCTGTGCCACGGCGCTCCAAGTGGCCCTTTGGCATGGGAACAAGTAAAAGGAGTTGTGCCCTATAGAGCACCTCAAAACCATTTGACAAAAAACTATCGATTCTCTCCCTCCATCATATTTTCTTGCCCAAACCTCCATCTCAACAGCATAAGTAATGACTGAGCATTTACGTACCCCTGAGGAGTATAATTTCAAAGAATCACAATCCTTCTTTGACAGTCCTAAATGTCTAACCACTTACTCAGCAGTTACTCAGCAAGTCAGGCAGCATCTATGGATTCTGCCTGTGACCTTCTGGCTTTCCTCCAGGTGCTCCGGTTTCCTCCCACGTTCCAAAGGTATACAGGTTAAGGGATTAGAAAGTTGTGGGCAAGCTATGTTGATGCCAGAAGTATGGTGGTGTTTGCAGGCTGCCTCCAGCATCTGTTCACCTTTGATGCAAATGATGCATTTCACTGAATGACTTGATATACATGTCACAAATAAAGCTACTTAAAATATATTTTTTTAAATGGATACTCTCCCTTCAATTTGCAACAATAATAATTTGTGATTTTCTTTTTCTTTACTATTAATAAAATTTGAATATATCACATCTCCAGTAAATGTTTCAATGGTATGAGCATTTATGGTCTTGATTACTTCTGCTGGAACTTCTCCAGGAATTCAAAGTAAACCTGTTTCTGAGGTGCAGAGGCTGGGACAAAATGTCCTCCTGTGTGAGTGAGAATGGTAGGATTCAGGAAGGAGGTGGACAGCTCCTGGCTCAGCTCCCCAGGGATGACCCGGTCGGTTTCACCGAATACGTGCAGAGAAGGAAGTGTAATGGGCTCCCTGTAGAAATGGTCGTGCAGTTTGCACCTACTCTTGAAACCTGCGATGAGGATTGCAAAATTAAACTGGAACCTGGGGTCTCCCTGCTGCCTGAGGGTGCAGATCATGGACACGAGAGCTGCTCCTTGACTAAAGCCTAATATACCATCAAACGGGCCCAACTCGGCCATGGCTTTGGCAATGGTCTCCAGCGATTCCTCTAGTCCTTTGCAGGACTCAACATGGTCCAAAGCATTAAAGCTCTCCTCTTCTGAGTTTGAGAACCACCAACCACGACTGTCTGCCTCGGTCTCTGTCGATGGAGTCTCTGAGGGAATGAAACATAATAGTTTGATTAATAGCTTCCTAGTGTCAATCAGATTGTTTGAGCAAGCTACACCTTTTATTTTAACTACTTGCTTTTAGGGGATGCTATATCCGCAGGATGGGTAGAATAGCTTCACAAATACTGCAGCACTGAAGGTTTGGGGAGGGAGGATCCAGAGGCAATATGTAGAGTTCCTTCTTCACCCAGAGAGTGGTAGCACTTGGAAAGCACTGCTTGACACAGTGACTGAAGGTGGGTCACTGACAGCATTTACATGGTATCAGAGGAGCTTCAGTGTGCTCTCTGAATCTACCTGCCCGTGATGCTACTGCAAGCAGGTATGTCTAAATCAGGGGTTCCCATGCTGGCATCCATGGGCCCCTTGTTTAATGGTATTGGTTCATGGCATAGAAAACGTTGGGAACCCCTTGTCTAAACCAAGTGACTAAATGTTGGTCTGTTTCCTGACAGGTACTATTTCTGTCTGTCTCTATTTCCTGAGGAGACTGAGGTCCTTTAACATCTGCCGGACGATGCTGAGGATGTTCTACGAGTCTGTGGTGGCCAGTACGATCATGTTTGCTGTTGTGTGCTGGGGCAGCAGGCTGAGGGTAGCAGACACCAACAGAATCAACAAACTCATTTGTAAGGCCAGTGATGTTGTGGGGATGGAACTGGACTCTCTGACGGTGGTGTCTGAAAAGAGGATGCTGTCCAAGTTGCATGCCATCTTGGACAATGTCTCCCATCCACTACATAATGGACTGGTTGGGCATAGGAGCACATTCAGCCAGAGACTCATTCCACTGAGATGCACACAGAGCGTCATAGGAAGTGATTCCTGCCTGTGGCCATCAAACTTTACAACTCCTCCCTTGGAGGGTCAGACACCCTGAGCCAGTAGGCTGGTCCTGGACTTATTTCCTGGCAAAATTTACATATTACTATTTAATTATTTATGGTGCAACTGTAACGAAAACCAATTTCCCCTGGGATCAATAAAGTATGACTATGACTAAACATTTCATGTGCTTCAATGAGAGGACAATATTAAATAAAAATTGATTTATTGATCATTTGTGGTTTAATCTATCAATTCACTATTATAACTTTTGAAAGTTTCCCGCTTCCAGACCATTTAATTCTACTTCCCTTCAGCATGATCTTCCCGATGTATGTTCTCGTGTCCAGCACCCTATTTATGAACCTTTTTGCACAAAAATGTTTCCTTGATGCACCTGAAGTCCTGAAGAAATTTTAGAAAAGATATACTGCTGGATATATTATGCATATGGAAACAAGCACGATTTCATTCCAGCTTCTAACACTTCCCCCGAGGCACTCAATCCACTGCTGTCACCTTCAGTTTTGGAATTTACCTCCCTCCCCCTCTACGTCTCTTTTCTGTATCACGCCCTCTTAAAACCCACTTATCGTTACAGCTTCCTGTTAAAACTCCTCTGGTGCCTAAGGGCACAGATCATAGACACGAGAGCTGCAGCTGATTCACTTGGCTAAAGAGGGCTATGGATCGAGTGCCGGGAGATGGGATTAACATGGAAATGTGTCCACTGATGGTCATGGTCGAGTTGGAGGTGACTGATCGAGTTCAATGCTGTCCAGTTCTGTCACTCACTCATTAGGACAGCAGGGCACAAAGGGTACCAGGGTAGAGTAATGGTTAGTGCGGCGCTGCGCTACTGCAGATCAGGGTGTCAAGATCAGAGTTCAATCCTGGCGTACTACGTAAGGAGTCTCTGTACTTCCTCCATATGGAATGCATGGACTCTCTCTGGGTCCTCTGGTTTCCTCCCATATTGGGTAGGTTAATTAATCATGGGAAGTTGTCCTGTGATTCGATTACGGTTAAATTAGGGGTTGCTGGGAGCTGTGGCTCAAAGGGCTAGAAGAGTTTATTCCACACTGAATCTCTAAATTAATATAATCTACAATTTCTTGAGTATTGATTAAGTCCAATTGGAGTGTTAAAGACAATTAAAGTATTTATAATGTGAAAACATTTCCTCAGGCAGCTCAAGGTGACAAATCCGTAAATTGAGAACTAGACGATTCAGGGCTAGGTGAAAAGAAAGCACAATTTCACATCAAAGATGGTGTAAATCTGAAACCTTTTCCCGTAAGAATGTGTTCAAATTAAAAGCAGGGGAAATGAATAAAGACTCCAAAACTGACGGTGATAAACTTTTGTAGAACAAGACTTCTTGTTATGGGTATGGGTTAATTATTGTCACCTTTGTTTGTTTATTTATTGAGATACAGGGCAAAACAGGCCCTACTGGCCCTTCCAGCCATGCCAGCCAGCAACCCCCAATTTAATCCTGCCTGATCCCAGGACAATTTACAATTAATTTACCAACCAGTACGCCTTTGGACTGTGGGAGGAAGCCCACGCGGTTGTGGGGAGAACATTCAAACGCTTACAGGCAGCAGCAGGAATTGAACCCCGGTAAAGCGTTGTGCTAACCACCATGCCACTGTGCCGCCTTTCAAGACAGTGAAAAGCTTGAATTACGTACGATTCATACAAGGTCAGATCATTACACGATGCAGTAAGGGAGAATGAGGGAAAACAATAACAGTGCAGAATAAAGTGTGTAAGCTACTGAGAAAGTGCAAGATCATAATAAGGCAGATTGTGAGGCCAAGAGTCCATCTTATTGTACAAAAAGTCCCTTCAAGAATCTGATCATAGTGGGATAGAAGTTATCCTTGAACTTGGTGGTACGTGATTTCAGGCTTCTGTCTGATGGGACAGGGGAGTGAGTGAGGTCTTTGATTATGCTAGCTGTTTTGCTGAGGCAACGAGAAGTGTAGACAGAGTCCATGGAGGGTAGACTGGCTAACATATATAGGTATGTTGTTTAAGTTTTGGTACTGAACAAATTCTTCTTGTTTCCAAACCCCTCCCATTGACTCGAAACTCCTCCAGTTGTAAACCTTTTGAGATCCATGCACTCCTTCAATTCTATTAACCACCCTTAGCACTACCATGGGCTTGTTTCTGACTGTACTTTTGTTTCACACGGTCTTTTTCTTCACTGTTTAGTCAAATTTATGTGTACTTTATATTCAGTGTGTTGTCTGATTCTGCCTGCCGATGATGCTACTGCAAGCAGGTTTATTATTGTATGGGTACTTCACTGTATATGACAACAAAATCGATTTGATTCCAGCTTCTAACACTTCTCTGCTGTCAGCTTCAGCTGCGGAATTACCTCCCTCTCTGATCTCCATCACGTTCCTCAAAACTCCTCCACCTTTTTGACAATGTAGTAGGTTAGTTGTCCTATAAAACACCCCTGACGCAGCTCTGGGATGACTGGGCGGGGGGGGGGGGGCGTTATAAATTAGATCAGAGAATTTATTCGGCCTCTATGATCTAATTTATAAACCGGGTTATAAGTGGTTGTTATTAAGCTTCAGCTTTGAGTGCCGGCATTTCCGGACGGTGTGGGCACTAGAACTTAGTGCGGGCTCCGGTATCACAAGGATCTGCAGAGCCAGAGCCGACCAGCACAGATAAACGGGCCGAATAGCTTCTCGAACCCACCCCTCCCTCCCTCCCTCCCTCCCTCCCTCCCTGCCGCGCACTCCCTGGCTCCCACCCCGGCCGGCCGGCCGCGCTCACCGTCTCCGCCGCCGAGCTGCTGCTCCGGGCCCCCTACAGGCGGCACCCTGAGCGGCGCCGACACGTAGAGCAACTCTGCCCGCTTCCGCAGCAGTTTCCGCAGGGAGCCGGTCCGCTCGCGGAACGAGCGCTCGTTCTGCCGGTAACCGTGCACGCAGAAAATCCGCAGCAGCGGAGCCATTACACCAACGGCACCGGTAATCCCGCCGGCCAAACCCTTCCGACTGGGCTACCGGAACCGTGCACAATATTTCCGGGTCCGCCCCTCCGCACCACTGTTGAGTCATTTCAAAACTAGAAACTCGGTCAATTTGCTTTATTTCTCGACTAGAATAGAACAAAAACATTTGAGAAATACGTATACATTTTCCTGTTTCCTCCTCTCCTTTCCAAAGAGAAGGAGAGTTTCAGGGATTGGGATTTTGCCCGGAAGTTCCCCTTAAGGAATTAAACAATCAAAACTATCAAGCATCTCCAACTTTCTCTCCTCTTTGGGGTGGCTGTGATCAAACTGTTTGATCACCGCCTCTCGTGTGCCAAATCATGAGTTCAGATTAGTGTGAGGTATAACACGGAACTGGTCAAAGAAAAGGGCTTCTTCAAAGTCGTGAGTCGCCACAAGTGGTTCTTCATATTGTGAGTTCCTGGGACCTTCATGGCCGGGAAATTTGCCTACCCAACAGAGGCCAATGCACTTCAGAGTGAAACTCTTTGAACGAGTGCAAAAGAAAGACTTGATTGTCAAAACATTTTAAAAAGATGTACTTTTGAGCAGTTACTGATACTAAGTGGGAAAACACAACAGCATCTTCACTTCCTAAAGAGATTAAGGAAAACGAAGCTGCCCTCCCCCCATTTTAGGTGCATTTTATAGGAGAACCATTGAGAGCGTTCTGACAAGTTGCATCTCCATCTGGTATGGGAGCAGCCAAACATTCGACTAGAAGCCCCTACAAAGGACTATGAGAACAGCTGAGAGGATTATAGAGGTCTCCCTACCATCCATCGGGGACGTTTATCAGGAGCGTAGCGTACTCTGATACATAAAAACAAGAACGGTCAGGATGGGAAACAATTTCTTCCCTCAGGCCTTTAAGCTTCTGAACTCCCTGCCGCATCGCGTTCCAAGTGTCACTGGTTAATCTGTTCTGTAATTTACAATATTTAATATATGCACTTTTGTTTGTTTATGTGCAATCCATCCATAGATTTCATCCTTACTTTCATAAGTTATGTGTTATGTATACTAGAATCAGAATCAGGTTTATTATAACCAGCAATGTGTTGTGAAATTTGTTAACTTATCTTTACCACAGTGTTTTACGCGCTGGTTCAGAGAAACGCTGACTCGCATGAGGATCTACATATAGTTAACTAACAATAAACTTGACTTGTTCCCACACATTTTCTGTTTTCAGTAAAGTTCAATGAAGGACATCAGGGATTTAATTTATTTCAAATAACACCATGGTGTACCTTCTAAATATACCTGGAGATTGGGGCTGGGGAGAGGCGTCACAGAGCATGTCCTGTTTCAACATCTCATCCAACGATGGCCCTTATTAAAAAGCAACATCCCCCCAGGAACTGTTGTCGAGTATTGCCCTGGCTTTTCATGCTGAAGCCTCTGAAGGGAGGCTTGAACTGACAACTTTCCACGGCAACCAGAAAATAAAACTCTGCATTATTATCAGCAGGTAAGTTTCTCATTACAACATATATTTGTGTAGATGACAATAAACTCAACTTTTTCTTTCTTTTCAAATCTTTTTATTGTTATATACAGGAAAAGTAACACGAGTACATCGAAGTAACAACACTTACAATGCCTCAAAAAAAAAATTATCTTAAAGATTGAAAAAAAAATTTGTGATAACAAAAAAAACCTAGTAATCAGAAAAGTGAGGAAAAAAAAGAACCCATTAGGTGTACAACCCTGGAGCCATGCGTCATACAAAAAGCTTCTGAAAATAAACGTCAAACCGCCAGCAAGAAAAGAAAATACACTAAAAAAATTTACAATTAGATCGTGGAAAAATTATATCAATTAACTCAAATGATAATAACGAGCAAATGAGCCCCATCTTTTCCCAAAATCAAATAAAGGTTCAAAGGTTCGACTTCTAATTTTCTCCAAATTAAGACATAGCATCACTTGAGAGAACCATTGTGACAAAGTGGGAGCTGATGTATCCTTCCACTTCAACAAAATGGCCCTCCTAGCTATCAATGTAACAAATGCAATAACATGTTGGTCAGACACAGAGATACCATGAATATTTTGAGGAATTATTCCAAAGAGCACAGTTAATTTATTAGGTTGTAAATTAATTTTAAGTGTTTTAGAAATTGTTTAGAAAGCTGACTTCCAGAACTGTTCCAATATAGAACAAGACCAAAACATATGTGTCAGTGTAGCTATCTCAGTTTTACATCTATCACAATGACTATCAACATTAGGAAAGATTTTAGAAAGTCTCTCCTTTGTCAAATGATAACGATGTAACGATGTGACTAGTGGTGTGCCACAGGGATCAGTGCTGGGTCCATTGTTATTTGTCATCTATATCAATGATCTGGATGATAATGTGGTAAATTGGATCAGCAAATTTGCTGATGATACAAAGATTGGAGGTGTAGTAGACAGTGAGGAAGGTTTTCAGAGCCTGCAGAGAGACTTGGACCAGCTGGAAAAATGGGCTGAAAAATGGCAGATGGAATTTAATACAGACAAGTGTGAGGTATTACACGTTGGAAGGACAAACCAAGGTAGAACATACAGGGTTAATGGTAAGGCACTGAGGAGTGCAGTAGAACAGAGGGATCTGGGAATACAGATACAAAATTCCTTAAAAGTGGCGTCACAGGTAGATAGGGTCGTAAAGAGAGCTTTTGGTACATTGGCCTTTATTAATCAAAGTATTGAGTATAAGAGCTGGAATGTTATGGTGAGGTTGTATAAGGCATTGGTGAGGCTGAATCTGGAGTATTGTGTTCAGTTTTGGTCACCAAATTACAGGAAGGATATAAATAAGGTTGAAAGAGTGCAGAGAAGGTTTACAAGGATGTTGCCGGGACTTGAGAAACTCAGTTACAGAGAAAGGTTGAATAGGTTAGGACTTTATTCCCTGGAGCGTAGAAGAATGAGGGGAGATTTGATAGAGGTATATAAAATTATGATGGGTATAGATAGAGTGAATGCAAGCAGGCTTTTTCCACTGAGGCAAGGGGAGAAAAAAAACCAGAGGACATGGGTTAAGGGTGAGGGGGGAAAAGTTTAAAGGGAACATTAGGGGGGGCTTCTTCACACAGAGAGTGGTGGGAGTATGGAATGAGCTGCCAGACGAGGTGGTAAATGCGGGTTCTTTTTTAACATTTAAGAATAAATTGGACAGATACATGGATGGGAGGTGTATGGAGGGATATGGTCCGTGTGCAGGTCAGTGGGACTAGGCAGAAAATGGTTCGGCACAGCCAAGAAGGGCCAAAAGGCCTGTTTCTGTCCTGTAGTTTTTCTATGGTTTCTATGATTTCTACAATTTTAAATTGAATCAATGAATGGCTAGCACAAATTGAAGAAGAGTTAACCAACTTCAATATCCACATCCAATCCTCCGTCATAAAGTCAAATTAAGTTCCTTTTCCCATTTCGGCCAATTTGGGTAGAACTGGAACTGAAAGTTGTAAAACAATTTTATTTAACCTTGTTATTGGGAGCTGCTTTACCTATGCAATTAGGTAAAGTTGTTAATTTAAACCTATATCCTGTGATTAAGTATTCTTTACAAATTTGGCTCCAGTTCCACAATTTTTTTAATCTTAAAAAATTTAAACTTTGTAGTTTAATTTACTGAAATTACTTTTTTAAGCCTTCTTTGAGTGATCCAATTTTTTTACTTTGGAAAAATAAAGGTATTAATTCTTTTTTGGATTTATTTAAAGAAGATAGATTGATGTCTTTTGAACAATTAATTGATAAATATTCTCTTTCATACTCACACTTTCTGCAATACCTTCAAGTTAGATACTTTTTACAAAAATATCTAAAGTAATTTTCCTTACATATTGGAGGCCGACCTGTTAGATACTATTATGAGTATGAATCCTTTGATTAAGGATTCTATTGGAAGAATTTATAATTTATTATTACAATGGGATAAGCGTCCTTTATCTAAGATTAAACTCAACTTTTATCAATTGGGCATTTCTTGGGTCAAAGTTGAGCAGCCTACCTCTCAGAATTATTATTATAACATCGGTTAGTTACAAACACAATAAATTCTGCAGATGCTGGAAATCCAGAGCAACACACACAAAATGCTGGAGGAACTCATCAGGTCGGGCAGCGTCTCTGGAGAGGAATAAACAGCTGATGTTTTCGGCCTGGACAGGAAGGGAGAAGAAACAGGAATAGGAAGATGGGAGGAGGGGAGAGGGGAAGGAGTACAAGCTGCCAGGTGATAGGTGAGGTTAGTTATATTATTTTGTAACCAAGGAAGATACAAATAACCCAGGGTTTTCAATGTGCCTATGAATTTTTTCTGAAGTCACCAGAAGCAGGAGGTTTATTATGAACTGTGAGAGAGGGCAATTCTACTGGAAACCAACGAGCATTAAAGCCTATGACCTTCAGGAACAGCAGAACAAGGAATCCAGTGAAGCATAAACCAAAGACAAACTGATCAAACACAAGACTGATTCACCTGAAAGGACTTTGGTTCTTGGCCAGTGATGGGCACGAAAATCAATAAGCAGTCCACGTCGTAAATAATCAGATGAGAGCATTGGAAAGAAAATGCCTTGAAGAACTTTTCATTGCGGTACAGTGTCTGATTACAGTACAGTGTCTGGTTACAGTACTGTGTCCTATTACAGTACAGTATGTCTGGTTACAGTATAGTGTCCGATTACAGTACAGTGCATCCAGTTACAGTACAGTGTCTGGTTACAGTACAGTGTTCAGTTTCAGTGCAGTGTCTGATTACAGTACAGTGCATCCAGTTACAGTACAGTGTCCAGTTACAGAACATTGTCCGATTACAGTACAGTGTCTGCAAGTGATGCTCTGCTGAGTCCAAGAGGCACTCAAGCAGGGAGTTTCGTAACCTCACAGTGACATTGCTTTTTACTGTTCACCCTCCCCACCATTGAGAACATCTTCAAAAGGCAATGCCTCAAAAAGACAGCATCCACCATGAAGGTCCCCACCACGCAGGACCTCTTCTCATTACTACCACCAGACAGGAGCTACAGGAACCTGCACGCACACACTCAACGTTTTAGGAACAGCTTCTTCCCTTCAGCCATCAGATTTCTGAACAGACAATGAACACTACCTTGCTATTTTTGTGCTACTTACTTAATTTTAAAATATATATTTTTATTATAATTTATAGTGTATTTTATTATGTAATGGTGTCTTAAAACAACGCATTTCACTATATATTTCTGAGATAATAAACCTGATTCTGATTCTAGTGGCAGACCTCTCATATTAGTACAAAAATATAAGAGAATAAACGAGTTCTGCATGGTTTTGTTTCAATAACCTGTGAGCCAGCTCTGGTTGAGTAGCTAGCACTCTCACCTCTGAGTCAGGTCGGCGTATATGAGGAGAGTTTGATGGCTCTGGGCCTGTACTCACTGGAGTTTATAGGAATGATGGGGGTCTCATTGAAACCCACCAAACACTGAAAAACCTAGACAGACTGGCTGTGGAGAGGATGTTTCCAATAGCAGGGAGAGTCTCGGACCAAAGGGCCCAGCCTTAAAATACAAGATGTCCCTCTAGAACAGAGATGAGGTGGAATTTCTTTAGCCAGAGGACGGTGAGTCTGTGGAATTCATTGCCATGTTTGGCTGTGGAGACCAAGTCACTGGGTATATTTAAAGCAGAGGTTTTAAGGTTCTTGATTAGTAGGGGTGTCAAAGGTTACAGGATGAGGGCTGGAAAATGGGCTTGGGAAGGAAAATAATCAGCCATGATTGAACGTCAGAGCAGACTGGATGGGCTGAATGGCCTCATTCTACTGCTCTATCTTATGGTCTTATGTCTTCTAGGTGATTAATTCAACTGTTCCTAGCCATGGAACTCCAAAGGAATGCTCCACTGCCAAAGGTGTTGTGTTTGGGGTGAGCAATCAAATGTTCTGAACAGGGCATCATTCAAGGAGAAGTGAAGACAGACAGACAGACAGACAGACATACTTTATTGATCCCGAGGGAAACTGGGTTTTGTTACAGTTGCATCAACCAAGAATAGAGTATAAGTATGGTAATATAAACCATAAATAATTAAATAATAACATGTAAATTATGCCAGATGGAAATAAGTCCAGGACCAGCCTATTGGCTCAGGGTATCTGACCCTCCAAGGGAGGAGTTGTAAAGTTTGATGGCCATAGGCAGGAATGACTTCCTATGACGCTCTGTGCTGCATCTCGGTGGAATGAGTCTCTGGCTGAATGTACTCTTGTGCCTAACCAGTACATTATGTAGTGGATGGGAGACATTGTCCAAGATGGCATGCAACTTGGACAGCATCCTCTTTTCAGACACCACCGTCAGAGAGTCCAGTTCCATCCCCACAACATCACTGGCCTTACGAATGAGTTTGTTGATTCTGTTGGTGTCTGCTACCCTCAGCCTGCTGCCCCAGCACACAACAGCAAACATGATAGCACTGGCCACCACAGACTCGTAGAACATCCTCAGCATCGTCCGGCAGATGTTAAAGGACCTCAGTCTCCTCAGGAAATAGAGATGGCTATTCTGGAACAGAATTCTGTCCTGGTAAACTGACCAATGATTATCCTCTAACCACACAGCACCACACAGGAATAAGCCCTTCTGTCCACAATGTCTGTGTCAACGACCTTACCAAATTAAACTACTTCCCCTTCTGCTTGCTCCTTACCTACTGCCTGATACGCTGCTGGCGTTTAGAGCAGCGATGAAGATCCTCCATCTCTCGGTGCTCAGGGCTTCCTTCATCTCGTCAGGAGCTTCCTCTCAGTTTTCACCACTGTCAGCCGTGCAAGTCGTGGGTGAAGACTCAGGAGAAGGAATACCTTCGCACTCAGATGTAGAGGAATCTTCATTGCTGTTTCCATAACAATTTTGTTTTACCCGTCAAGGTTGTTAGCCCTGAGCCGAACCCCCGAACCTGGAGGACCGGTGGACCAGTCTTAGTCTGGCCTTTACCCTTCGACCTGTTTGCCGTGGGTGACCCTACCAAGAGCCAAAGCATAAAGCCTTGACTCCAGCCAACACAGCTCTCCAGGTCACTGAGGCACACAAGCCTCCAAACCCTACAACAAGGTTGTGGTCTTGGAGGACCTCTGCCTGCACATCATCCATATCCTCCATTTCCTGCACATTCACGTGCCTGTGTAAAAACTTCTTAAATAATGTAATCATACTGCTTCATCACTACCTGTGGGAGCCCGTTCCAGGCGCCTACCACCCTCTGTGTAAAAAAAAACTGGCGGCACCCTTCCCTGCCCACTTTGAAAAGGAGAATATAACGACAGCTGTGAAGATCCCTGCTGCACCTGATGACCCTGTGATCTCGGTCCCAGAGGCCGATGTTAGGCTGTCTTTAAACACAGTGAACCCTCACAAGGTAGAAGGTCCCGATTGAGTACTTGGTATTGAATTATGCCCACTTCTCATTGCTGCCACCAGGAGGAGGTACAGGAGCCTGAAGACACACACTCAATAATTCAGGAATAGCTTCCCCATCCACCCCCACCATCAGATTTCTGAATGGACATTGAACCCATGTATATTAGCTCAATATATATTTTGTTTTCATTTTTTTGGCTTTTCTGTTGCACGACTTGTTCAACTTAATTTATATATACTGTATATTTCTCATTGCAATTTATTTATTGGTTGCTTAATTGATTGAGATACAGCATAGAACAGGCTCTTCTGGCCCTTTGAGATGCACCACTCAGCAACTCCCATTTAACCCTGGCCTACTCCCGGGACAATTTACAATGACCAATTAACCTACCAACTGGCATGTCTTTGGATTGCAGGAGGAAACCGGAGCACCCGGAGGAAACCCACACGGTCTCTGGTATTGTAACGTGTTGTGCTAACCACCGCATGAGTGGCAGCAATGCTTCACTACCAGATGAACTCAATGCCTTCTCTGCCCGCTTTCGAAGGGAGAACACAACTACAGCTGTGAAGATCCCTGCTGCACCTGATGACCCTGTGATCTCGGTCCCAGAGGCCGATGTTAGGCTGTCTTTAAAGACAGTGAACCCTCACAAGGCTGAAGGTCCCAATTGAGTACTTGGTAAGGCTCTGAAAACCTGTGCCAACCAACTAGCAGGAGTACTCAAGGACATTTTCAACCTCTCACTGCTGTGGGTGGAAATTCCTACTTCCTTCAAAACTGCAACAATTATACCAGTGCCTAATAAGAATAATGTGAGCTGCTTTAATGACGATCGCCTCGTAGCACTCACATCGGCAGTGATGAAATGCTTTGAGAGGTTGGTCATGATTAGACTGAACTCCTGCCTCAGCAAGGACCAGGACCCATTGCAATTTTCCTATCGCCACAATAGGTCAACGGCAGATGCAATCTCAATGGCTCTTCACACGGCGTTAGACCACCTAGACAACAAAAACACCTACATCAGGATGCTGTTCATCAACTATAGCTCAGCATTTAATACCATCATTCCCACAATCCTGATTAAGAAGTTCGGAACCTGGGCCTCTGTACCTCCCTCTGCAATTGGATCCTCGACTTCCTAACTGGAAGACCACAGTCTGTGCGGATTGGTGATAACATATCCTCCTCACTGACAATCAACACTGGCGCACCTCAGGGATGTGTGCTCAGCCCACTGCTCTACTCTTTATATACAGATGACTATGTGGCTAGCCATAGCTCAAATACCATCTATAAATTTGCTATAATTGTTGGTAGAATCTCAGGTGGTGACGAGAGGGCGTATAGGAGTGAGATATGCCAACTAGTGGAGTGGTTCTGCAGCAACAACCTGGCACTCAACATCAGTAAGACGAAAGAGCTGATTGTGGACTTCAGGAAGGGTAAGACCGAAGGAACACATACCAATCCTCAGAGGGATCAGAAGTGGAGAGAGTGAGCAGTTTCAAGTTCCTGGGTGTCAAGATCTCTGAGGATCTAACCTGGTCCCAACATATCGATGCAGTTATAAAGAAGGCAAGACAGCGGCTATACTTCATTGGGAGTTTGAAGTGATTTGGTATATTAACAAAAACACTCAAAAACTTCTATAGATGTACCGTGGAGAGCATCCAGACAGGCTGCATCACTGTCTAGTAAGGGTGGGGTGGGGGAGGCTACTGCACAAGATTGAAAGAAGCTGCAGAGGGTTGTAAATTTAGTAAACTCCATCTTGGGTACTAGCTTACAAAGTACCCAGGACATCTTCAAGGACTGGCGTCTCAGAAAAGCAGTGCCCAGCACCCAGGGCATGCCCTTTTCTCACTGTTACCATCAGGCAGGAGGTATAGAAGCCTGAAGGCACACACTCAGCGATTCAGGAACAGCTTCTTCCCCTCTGCCAGCCGATTCCTAAATGGACATTGAACCCTTGGACAGTACCTCACTTTTTAAATTGTGTATTATTTCTGTTTTTGCACAATTTTTAATCTGTAATTGATTTACTTATTTATTATTTTTTTTCTTCTACATTATGTATTGCATTGAACTGCTGCAGCTAAGTTAACAAATTTCACATCACATGCCGGTGATAGTAAACCTGATTCTGTGCTGCCCCTCATGTCCTGCAATGAACTGCTGCCGCATAATAACAAATTTCATGACATTCGCTGGTGATATTAAACCTGATTCTGATTCCTTTAATCTTTCCGTCACCTTAAATGCCAGTGTCAGTAAAAATGAATTAAATCATTGGGTTATTGTCAGATTGGTGGGCACTTGCTGTGTGCCAACTGCCCGCAGTTCATTCATCAAGTAAGACTTGTTTTGTGAGGTCATAAAAGGTGCTATCGAAATGCGTATTGTTCCTTTATAGAGATTGCAACCAGATGGAAATGTCACTGAATGTCAACACAACCCAATTGGACTTAATGTAAATTGATTCACTTGGTTACATATTCTGACACCTGTCCGTCAGTGATTATTTCTTCATATCAGAGGGACACTTCCAGTGACTTTGTTAACTGCCCACATCTTTTCTGACTGCAGCCTGTAGAATTACCTCAAAGGCTTCACCTAACGTTCATTAAGGCTGAACTGCACTCGTGACACATCTCTCAGACCCTCAGAGTTTTACTCCCAGCAACTGATTTCCAAATCGTTGCCATGCCTTAATTTTGCACATAGGTCAATCATTAGGAAATTGAATCATTCTTGTTTAAATCAGTATAATGAAAGGCA
The DNA here is from genome assembly GCF_963921235.1 of Mobula hypostoma. Taxonomy (NCBI): domain Eukaryota; kingdom Metazoa; phylum Chordata; class Chondrichthyes; order Myliobatiformes; family Myliobatidae; genus Mobula; species Mobula hypostoma. The sequence goes on from NC_086119.1 coordinate 8,683,531, forward strand.
GAGGTCCAAGCATTGATCCCTGCGAGACTCCATTAATCAAAGCTGTCATTCAAGTAATTTCCATTAATGGTTACCTTCTGCTTCTTGTCAAGCCAGTTTCGGTCCAATTAGCATTACACCTTTGATTCCGTTAGGGGTTTGTTTTATTTTGCTGCAGCTTGTATGAGGGACTTTAAGTGAGATGTTTTCTGAAGGTCACAGGTAATTCCCTTTGCTCACAGACTTGGCTATACTGACAGAGAACTGAAATCATCTTTATTACTGGGGAAGAGTGCAACATTGATTTCTCTCGCTTCTCTCAACCCTTGATTGCCAAAACACTCGCAGGTTCTGAAGGACCCTTTCTTTCCACCTAGTGCTAGTTCACCTACTGGCTGCACACATCGACAGGTGGTGCAGAAGGGCATATGGCATGCTACTTAAAGCGCTGTCACAAGAAAGCAGCGTCCATCATCAAGGACCTCAATCGTCCAGGTGATGTTCTCTTCTCACTGCTACCATCAGGCAGGAGGTACAGCAGCCTTAGGTCCCACACCACCAGGTTCAGGAACAGTTATCACCCGACAACCATCAGGATCCTGAACCAGGGTGGATAACTTCACTCTCTTCAACACTGAATTGATTCCACAACCTACAGACTCACTTTCAAAGACTCTTCGACTCGTGTTCTCAGTATTATTTATTTTCTTATTTATCTATCTGTATATTTATTCATTTGGATATAGTGCAGAATAGGCCCTTCGAGCAACCCCCAATTTAACCACGGCCGGTTGGTGGGGTGGAGATATGTCTCTACCAAAGGAGGTGTAAGGTGCCCCTTCTCTCCACTAGCCTACAAGTCACCCTTGGGCAAGGTGTAGCACCTGCTTAGTCCCCTGATCAGGATCACGTAAAGCCACAGGAGCAGGTGGTGGATGGTTGTATGAGCAGCTCAACTCCTGGTTATGTGACCACTGATGCTGGGCAGATTATCTCTGAAGAGGAATTGGTTAATTGGACCAACATTTAGTGGAGGCAGCCGCTTATTTGGGACAACTCTTAACTAACAAAAACGAATCTAGAAAATAGCTGATATTCTCTTCATTTATTTGGGACACTATGCTGCTTAACTGGGGCTGATTTAACTGTCTGTCGAAGCGACGTATGGGGTATGGCCGCTGTCACATGCCAACAGCTATTTGGAGCACAGGTGAGAGCTAAGTGCCCATTTGGGACCAAAGTTAATATTCAAGATGATTGTTGATACCTTCAAATTCTTCATAGTTCCTAACTTGTTGAAATAGTGAAATCATTTCATTTTCCCTCCCGGCTGTTTCTGGTGTCTCCTAGCCTGAATGCTTCAAAATGCAGTGAGCAAAACAGTTCTGAATTGTCTTCCTGTTTATTTCTCAGCAGCTATCAGTGACAAAAAAACTTCACTTTTTGAACACAAACACACACCTGATGCTATTTAAAAATGGTTTGCCCTAAGTATGGGGTGGTGTTCGAAGGCCACATGATGTGCACTGACGCTAGTTAGAAAATGTTCGGCAACAGTCTCCTGTCCCAATTGAGCGGCATTGTGTCCCAAATAAATGAAGGGAGTCCCGGCTATTTTCTCAGTCAGTTTTTGTTCTTTATGAGTTGTCCCAAGTAAATAGCTGGTCCTTTCGCTCTCACTTTCAGCTTCCACCGCTGGCTAGCAGTCTTGTGAAAAGGAGAGCTGGTTGTGTAAATCTCTCCAGCCTCCCCAACAGCAAGCCTCATGTGGTGCCTCCTCACCGGCGACACATGGAAACTGAACTCCTTTCGGAGTCAGGCTGAACTACAGAGGACGGGGAGGAGGTCCGGCTCCTGCCCACGTAATTTCTTACTGTAATTTATTGTTTTGATTATTATGCATTGCAATGTTCTGCTGCTGCAAAACAACAAATGTTACGCCTATTAAACCCGATACTGACTTTGTAGCTTTAGGGCACTGAGGGGATTTACCAGGATGCTGCCTGGACTATAAAGCATATCTTATCCTAGGTTAAGTGAGGTCAGGCTTTTCTCTTTGGAGCAAAGAGGACTTGGTAGAGGTATACAAAATGATAAGAGAGATAGATCAAGTGGACAGCTAGAGACTTTTTCCTCAGAGCTGAAATGGCTCATGCAAGGAGGCATAATTTTAAAGTGATTGGAGGAAAGTACGGGGGGGATGTCAGAGGTACATTCTTTACACAGAAAGTGGTGGGTGTGTGGAATGCCCTGCCTGGAGTGGTGGTAGAGGCAGATACGTTAGGAGCATTTAGGAATCTCTTAGATAGGCACATGGATGAAAGGAAAATGGAGGGTTTTGTAGGAGGGAAAGGTTAGATTGACCTTAGAGTAGGTTAGATAGTCAGCACAACATTGTGGGCCAAATGGCCTGTACTGTGCTGTAGTGTTCTATGTTCTATCTTCGACACTGCTGATTCTACTGACTTCCCTTTGTAACATACTCTCAGTCTGCCCTCTTTTACCACCAGCACTCCCGTCCTTACCCTTGGCTAACACCCCATTCTACACCACCTTTAAACTCCAGTGCTGCAGCCTACTTCCTATCTCACCACCGATCCCTACTCTCCAACACACACACACACACACACACACACAAACACACACACACACACACACACACACACACACACACACAGAGTCTCTGTTCCCCACCTTTCACATCCTCATTTCAAAATGCTCATCTTTTCCTTTGTGCTTTCACCCCTGCCTTTCTCCAAAACTCTGATTACTCGGAGCCCCAATGCTCTCCTGACTCTCTGGTATCACCTCAGGCCAAGAACCCCCCACTGCAAATCCCCTCATACTCCTTTCCCTCTCCCCACTGGTTTTCGCTTCTCTTCCCGCCTGAGCTCCTCAGTGCTGAGCTCTGACCAAGCTCCTGATCACTCAACTGGCTTTTTCCTACTGTAGCTGGACGTCCATCTTTGTGTCTGTGACTCACCCAGCGTTCTGCCTGAAGGCTGCTAGATAAAGACAAATCCCCCTCAGTGTTGATAAACTAACTTTGGTTGAAGCGGATTCCTTGGGAAGTCTGACTTGTTGAGACTGCTGCAATGTGTGAATGCATTTGCTTTAATTATCCCGTGTGGCACCTTCACGTACAGAATTAGGCTGTGTGTTGGTGCTAAGCATCTGTAAAATATTGTCTTCAATGTTTAAAAATAAAAATGATGCAAGTGTAGGAAGCTGGGAACCAGGGCTGGGGCTTGCATCATACAGAACATCTTTACTTCCTCCTCTGGGATACCCTCCATTTGCAAAGAGTTCTGAATGGTGATGAAGTGTTTGGTAAGGACCACCAGACCATAAGATATAGGAGCAGAATTAGGTCATCTGGCTCATCAAGTCTGCTTTGCCATTCGATCTTGGCTGATTTATTTTCTCTCTAACCTCATTCTCCGATGAGTCCTTTGGCTAAGTGTTATCAGTCAGCCAGTTCACAGTAAATTCAAAGTAAATTTATTTTCAAAGTACGTATGTATACATCATCAATATACTGCCCTGAGATTCACTTTGTTGGAGGAATTTACAAAAAAAAAAGAGAAATACAACAGAATTTACAAAGAAGTACACATAAGACTGATAAGCAAGCAATGTGGAAAGGAAGACAAACTATGAAAATAAGGAAAATAATATTGAGAACATGAGTTGCAAAGAGTCCTTGAAAGTGAGTCTGCAGGTCACTGTATCAGTTCAGAGGAGTGGTGAGTGAACTTATCCAAGCTGGCTCATGAGCCTGATCGTTGTAGGGCAATAACTGTCCCTGAACCACCTCCTCTCGTAACTTTCCTGCCCCGCCGTTACTTCACATTCTTGACATCCACCAGTGCGCCTGTTAGGATGGAGAAACCTCCATGGGGGAAACAAGCGAACAGCCAAAGTGGGGTAGGCAGCAACTTACATCAGTAGCCATGACAGAGGTGTGGTTGCAGGATGGAGATGATTGGGAATTAAAGACCAGGGTGCGTGCATTGAAGGTGAGAGGGGCTAGGTTCAAGGGGGGGGCGTGAGGGGTAAATTTTTTACTCAGAGAGTGGTGGATGCCTGGAATGTGCTGCCTGGTATGGTGGTAGAGGCAAATACATCAGAGGCTTTTAAGAGGCATTTGGATAGGCCCATGGATGCAAGGAAGATGGAGGGATATGGGCATGGTGTAGGTATGAGGGATTAGTGTTTAGATTTTTTGATTTGCTTTTTGGTGGTTTAGCACAACACTGTGGGCCGAATGGCCTGTTCCTGTGCTGTCCTGTTCTATATTCAATGTTCTAATGATATCAGGTAACATGGAAGGATATACAGGAATGTAAGGGAAGTGGGATAGCACTCTGAATTAAGGAGGAGACCAGGGTGATACAGAAAATGTAACATCTAAGGATCAGAATGTTGAGTCCATCTGAGTAAGAGGTTAGGACAAGTAAAGCGATAAAACATCAAGTTCAGATTCAAGTTTATTGTCATTCAACCATAGACATGTATACAGTTAAATGACACAGTATTCCTCTGGGGCCAAGGTACGAAACACCGTACACACAGCACATTTAGTTACAGTACTGTGCAAAAATCTTAGGCACATCCGGTATATATAGCTAGGGTGCCTGAGGCTTTGCACAAAACTGTAGTAATTTTATGTATTGCACTGCGCTGCTGATGCAAAAAAAAACCTAATTTCATGATCTATGTGAGTGATGATAAACTTGATTCTGATCTGGGTCTCTAATGTGGACTGAGAGTGGGAAGGGGGCAGGGAGAGGGGAATCATGGTTGGGAAAAGGGGAGGGAGTGGGAAGCACAAGAGAGATATTCTGTAATGATCAATAAACCAATTGCTTGAAATCAAATGACCTTGCCTGGTGTCTCAGGGCTGGGTGTGTCTGCACCCTCACCGCCCACCCCCCCCACCCTTGGCACTCCTCTGCCACCCATCCCACGGCACTCGATCCTCGCCATTCCCAACATTCTTTGCTCCTGCCAGATTTACAAACTCGCTCTCTGTTCCACGTTGACAAATACAATATTGTACCAAAGTGTCAGGCACCCTAGCTATATCTAGGTATGTGTCTAAGACTTTTGCACAGTGCTGTACAATAGCACATACTGTTACAAAATAATATTAGCACAAGTCCCTGGTAGGACTTGTCTGCCTGCAGGCCTCAAAATGATAACATTACAGTGGCAGTAATCCAACAAATATCTGCTGGATAATACAACAATAAATGCATAAATGTGGGTGTAAAATTATCTGGGCTAGGCTTACAGTAATGTGCAAGATCCATTCTGTATTCAATCAAAATGCCAAGCAGGCTTGATGTTTAGAAAGAAACTTCTGAACGATGTGCTTAAGCACAGTGAGGCAAGAGTTAAAATGTTTTCTTAGACCTGTCTGTGAGAAGCTCAATATATTTTCCTTACACCATGGCTGTGTTTGAAGTGTAACATGCTTTCAAGCAAGAATGTTTAATATTTAACAAGATAATAGATACTAAATTTCACCCCCCCTCCCACTCCCTGTTGTCAACCTCCCCTCTTTGAAAGCACTTGCTTAGGCCGAAATGAGCTGCTACCAGTCTTGCAAATTGCATCGCCGCGTTGCAAATCCATTCACTGGTCAATCACAGCCCCTCCAGTGGTCCCTCGCCCAGTCTTGATTTCCCTCCAGTCACTGTGGCTCCAAAGCATTCTTTCCGTGAAGATTCCCAGTCTTCATCCAGGATCAATCCATTCGGACTGGGAATATTCAGCCTTTCAGCGTCGGCTGCCAGTCATCTGATTGTCCCACATTCCAGAATCGTGAGCACCAAAATCTGGGCTGATGCTCCAACAGGCTCCCAAAAGAGCGCTCTGCTGTTGGGAGTGCCAGCCTGGGTTTGGTGATCAGGATTCTGGAATGTGGGTGTCATTTTGCTAATGTTAAATAAGATACCATCTCAGGTGGTTCTATTTCAGACAAGAGCAGGACAACGTCTTCACTCAGAGTGTGGAACGAGCTGCCAGCACAAGTGATGCCTGCAAGCTCGATTTCAACGTTTAGGCGAAGTTTTGGATAGGTACATGGATGGCTATGGTCCCGGTGCAGGTCGATGTGAGTAGGCAGTTTAAAGGGTTTCAGCATGGACTAGATGGGTAGAGGATCTGTTTCTGGGCTGTACTATTCTACGACTCTGACCCAGGACAGAGGACTCCGGTGAGCTGCAGTCAGAGGCTTATGCCCCAGTAGAGGTGATGGGCATCCGTAAATAGGTAAATCAGCAGGACATCTGTATCTCCCCTCACTAAAAACTGCTCAGCTGGACCTCCATCACTACTCCTTGTGGGACCTTGCTAAGCAAAAGTGGGCTGTTGTGTTTCCTACAATATGATGGTACTCCGTAAGTACTTTGTGCCTGTAAAACACTTTGAGATTTTATTTTATTCCCCGGGGTGAAAACGGCTAATACAAGGGGGGCATAACTTTTAAGGTGATGGGAGGAAAGTATTGAGACAGATTTTTTACACCGTGTGGTAGGTGCATGTAACGTGTTGACAGGGATGGTGATAGAGGCAGATTCTCTCGTTCATTATGTGCCGTGTTGTATGACGTGGGCGATCTTGGTCTTTCAATGACCATGATTGTTCTTGGCAAACTTTTCTACAGAAGTGGTTTGCTATTGCCTTCTGGGCAGTGCCTTTACGAGATGGGTGACCCCAGCCATTATCAACACTCTTCAGAGATTGTCTGTCTGGAGTCAGTGGTCACATAACCAGGACTTGTGATGTGCACCGGCTGCTCGTACGACCATCCACCACCTGCTCCTGTGGCTTCATGTGACCCTGATCGGGGGGGGGGGCTGGCTAAGCAGGGTGACCTGCAGGCTAGCAGAGGGAAGGAGTGCCTTACACCTCCTTTGGTAGAGACGTATCTCCACCCTGCCACCCACAGATTCTTTAGGGACATTTAAGAGACTCATGGATAGGAGTTAAAGTTAGTTTTTCTGTTGTTACTTGTGTTGTTCCCTATGTTGGCACCGGAATATGTGAACACACTTGCACATCTTTAAGTTGTTAACATTAATGGCACATGTCACTGTACATTTTCAACGTTACAAATGGTAAATAAATGAATCAGAATCTGAATAACACTTGATAACAAAGATTTTACATCTTGAATATTTTTGGGTGTATCTTATGGATTTTGGACTGCTGATCATGAAAATCATCATGAAATTTCCCCATCATGCACCATTTTAAAAAAAATTACTTTTATCTATTATTTCAATTCATAACTCATCAGAATAACTGATGCCAAACTTAAGGAAGGCAATCAAACAGGTCATCAATGACAGGCAATTCAAAGAACTTCTAGCGGGACCTGAGAAAATCGCATGGAAGACATTCAAGGATGATGAAAATTTTCTTGTCAACTACAGAGCACCAGACTATGTGCAGCTGGTCAACATGCTTCAAGCATACAAAACCATGAAGTGCAACATGCCTCTAAAGATTCATTTTCTGCATTCCCATTTAGACTTCTTCCCTGCAAATCCTGGCACTGTCAGTGACGAGCATGGTGAAAGGTTTCATCAGGACACAACGATATCAGGGCAACTGGAATCCATTAATGCTGGCTGATTATTGTTGGACGCTTAAGTGAGAAGCCTCAGACACTGAGTACAAATGAAAATCATCGACAAACCGTTTTTAGTTTAGTTGAACTACTGCAAAGCTTCAGCACCGTTATGCAATTAAACACATTATATACAATAAAAGTTAATTTTTTTCTCTCCAAATTCCTACATGATATAAGTGGTCTCAAATTAAATTTGTTTGCACCTACAAGCGGTCTATCATAAATAGAGAAAATTCTGAGGAAGAATTTGGAGAAAAACTTTGTTGTCCAGAGTGGTTGACCTTGTTGAGATGCACTGATAAATAGCTCTGGGCCCTTGTGTATCTATAGACGTTGTGTATCTATAGACTGCTACAGTACTCAGCGATCATCAGGGAAACTATATTTAAATGTTACTTTGTCAATTTAATTTTGGTCTTTGCACTTGCAGTGATGAAGCATTCCTGTTACTTAGAATGTAGTTCTGTTTCCCTAGTTTTTAAATTTAACAAGATGACGAACACATTGATTTATATTGCTATTAATACTAATATGATGAACATATTGTCTTGCTCACAAAGAAGAAGAACTCCCTGATATCCTGGTACTTACTTACTTACTGTCCATTATGCCTTTAGCATTTAGGGCAGCAATGAAGGTCCTCCATCTCTGTCTGTATAAAAGGATTCTTAACTACTATTTCCGTAGAGTTTTGATTGACCAGTGTGGGTTGTTAGCCCTGAGCTGAATCCCCAAACTGGGAGGACTGGTGGACCACTCTTAGTCTGACCTCTACCCTTTGACCTGCTTGGCATGGGTGACCCTTCTTCTTCTCTTCTTCGGCTGTCCATTGATTTTCGATGTTGACTGAGGCCTGGGCAAGGTTGTATGGAAGACCGGCAGATGCCCATGCAGCAAGTCTACCCTCTCCACGCCACCAATGTTGTCCAAGGGAAGGGCACTAGGACCCATACAGCTTGGCACCGGCATCGTCGCAGAGCAATGTGTGGTTAAGTGCCTTGCTCAAGGACACAACACGCTGCCTCAGCTGAGGCTCAAACTAGCAACCTTCAGATCACTAGACCGACGCCTTAACCACTTGGCCACGCGCCACAACAACACTTGGTTGACCCTAGCAAGAGCCAAAGCACAAGGCCCCGACTCCAGCCAACATAGCTCTCCAGGCCATTGAAGCACGCAAGCCTCCAAACGTTATGACAAGGTTGTGGTCCTCTTGGAGGTGATATCCTAGGGACAATATTTATTCCCAGATCAACAGAACTAAAGCAGACTGTTCGACCATTATCTTCTTGCTGTTTCTGGGAGCTTGCTATGCACTAATTAGTTTGCCTGTTTCCCTAGTAACCATGTTTCAAAAATACTTTACTGGCAATAAAATACTTTGGAATCTGGAGTTCTGGAGTTGGTAAGGTGCGATGTAAATAAGAAGTCTTGTTTTATTTCTCATTACTGGTAACCAGGGGCAACGTGACACCACCTCTTCTCAGTTGTTCCCGGAACTGACTACTTTAACATATAATCACATTTACGGTGCCAATAAACCACAGAGATAGATACTTAGACAAGTGCTGTGAGAACTAATGAAAATAAACTATTCCTGGGACAGCCTGGGGCTGTGAAAACATCAGAAAATTAATTTCAGTTCACAGACCTGAATACATTATGCAAATTAAATTTCAACTTGACTTTACCCCTACAGGAACAGATATAGACTACCATACAGGTCCCGGTGTATTACCATGTTTATATGCTTGCTGTTGACCCTAAAACAGATGTGAATAGCTGGTCAGATATGAGAGATGTTGAGATCTTGTGGCTGAGGCGTTCTAACTAACATCTTCTTGCTCAATCCTGTGAAGGTTGGCGGGTCGTGAGGGGTTACTGGCCGAATGATTTCTGTTTTTATTGTGCTTGACACAACGCTGAGGCATTGCACGCTTCACGGGTCTTAAGTAACGCTGAAGCCATTGTTGCATGGTGGGAAATATAGACAACAATTTGTGCTGAGCAAGATCCCAATACGCAAGGACCTGATTAATCTACTTATACTCATACAGCATTCTGATTGGTTGCGTCACTCCCTGAGGCTCCAACGGACGGAATCACAAGAGGCTGCAGAAGATCATAGGCTCAGGCTCAGCTTCATTACAGGCACATCCTTCCCCACCATTGAGGACATCTTCAAGTGGCAGGACCTCAAGACGGAGGCATCCCTCAGTGTCGAGGATATGCCATCATCTCGTTACTACCATCAGGGAGGAGGTACAGGAACCTGAAGGCCCACACTCAATAACTCAGGAACAGCTCCTTCCCCTCTGTTATCAGAATTCTCAATGGTCCATTAACCGATTAACTTGACCTATTTCTCTTTTGCACTATACATTTATATTTGTAATTTACAGTATGTTTTATGTCTTTGCACTCGTACTGCCACTGCAAAACAACCTATTTCACATAATCTATGCCAGTGATAATGAGTTGGATTCTGATTCAGTGATATCGCTGGAGGGAGCTGAACAAAATTCATACTCTGTGTTTAAAATAGAGCAGGAGTCCCCTTTAGCCAAAATGGAGCCGCTGGAGCAACTCAGCGGGTCAGGCAGTATATATCACCACCAAGTCATTGGGTATTCCTACAGCGGAGGTTGATAGGTTCTTGATTAGTAAAGGTATCAAAGGTTACAGGGAGAAGGCAGGAGAATGGGGTTGAGAGGGATAATAAATTAGCCATGATGGAATGGCAGAGCAGACTTATGGTCTTATCTGTAAGTGTAAAAGGCTCCTTCTGAGAGCAGTTCGGGCATCAAAACAGCCAAGCCTGACCTGGGGTTCACTGGAGCACTTAATCCCTGTGTGCCCACCAGCCGCGGTGTCAGATCTTTACTGCGCCATCATCAGCGGCGATCAGATGCAAATGCAACGCTGCGACACAGTTGCCTCATTCTGCTGGTTTTAAAATCTCGTCATTAGCCGGGTCAGTGCTGGCCTCTTTGTTGTTCTGAGGTCCCTACGGCTGCCGCTGTGGGCGATTCAGCAGCTCTCGTCTCTGCAACGCCGGGCCTGGTCTCAGGAATTTTCCTCTGGCCCCTGGGATGACTGCTTCTATAAAATCTGTTCATTGCTCTACACTGGCTGTGACATACAGATAACAGCACCGACCACATACTAACAGTCTATATATATACTAGTTACTTGTACATTGTGTTTCATAGGATTGGTTTTATATTTATATTTATTGTGTCCTTTATGCTTATTGTGTTTTTTATGCTGCATCGGATCCGGAGTAACAATCCTTTTGTTCTCCTGTACTGAAGAATAACAATAAACAATCTTGAGGTACAGAAGCCTGAAGGCTCACACTCAGCGATTCAGGAACAGCTTCTTCCCCTCTGCCATCTGATTCCTAAATGGACATTGAAGCTTTGGACATTACCTCATTTTTTTTAATATACAGTATTTCTGTTTTTGCACATTTTTAAAATATCTATTCAACATACGTAATTGATTTACTTGTTTATTTATTATTATGTTTGATTTTATTTATTATTTTTTTTCTCTGCTAGATTATGTATTGCATTGAACTGCTGCTGCTAAGTTAACAAATTTCACGTCACATGCTGGTGATAATAAACCTGATCCTGATTCTGATTCTCGAATCTTGAACACTGTTTCCCCCTCCTGTCTGGTCTACAGGAGTTATCAATCACACGATCAGGATGTGGGATCAACTTTACCTGCCATTAGGAATTTGCCGTGGTGTGTTGGTTCGACATGCGACAAAAACAGCAACATTCAACAATGATAAAGAATAAACAATTACATAAAAATAAAGTTAGAGGATAAAGTATGGATATGGAATAAAATGTGCATCAATACATGAAACAAGCATGTATTTACAATGTAAACAGAATTACAAAAAGTGGTTTAAAGTGTTTACAGTGCAGTGACTGAGGGAGTAGACAGACCTAACTAGAATGGTTGATCAGATTAATTGCCTTGGGAAAGGAACTTTTTAAGATGGCATGAAGTTTTTGTTTCAATACTCCTATAGCGTTTTACAGAAAGGAGTTTTTGGAGAAGGCAGTTTGCACGATGGGTAGTGTCCACAATGATTTTTCCTGTCCACTTCGTCGTCCTGGACGCATACAAGTCCTGTCTGTGCCTGCTTGGTTACAGTTTTTTTTTTAACATCCTTTTGCATGAGTGTGGACTTTTCAATATGACGTCTTGGTATCCATCAGTAGTAAGTGTCAGCTGCAACTCAGTGGATACTGGGCTCAGAGTCCAAGGCTTCAGCCTGAAGGTTGAAGTGCTCTACTGTCAGTCTGCTCTCTCCTGTGTAAGGTGTTAAATCAAAGTTCAACATTTCAAAGTAAATTTATTATCAAAGTACATACATATCACCATATACAATCCTGAGATTCATTTTCTTGCAGGCATACACAGTAGATCCAAGAAATATAATTTGAGTGAAGTTATCCCCTTTGGTTCAAGATTCTGATGGTTGAAGGGTAATAACTGTTCCTGAACCTGGTGGTGTGGGGCCTGAGGCAGTGAGAAGGGAGCGTGACCTAGGTGGTGGGGGTCTTTGATGATAGATGCGGCTTTCCTACAACAGCACTTCTTGATGTGCTCAATGGTGGGGAGGGCTTCACCAGTGTTACACTAGTCCATGTGCACTGCTTTTTGCAGGATTTTCTGTTCAAGGGCATTGGTGTTTCCGTACCAGACCATGATGTAACCAGTCAATATACTCTCCACTATAAATCCATAGAAGTTCGTCAAAGTTTTAGATGTCATGCCGAATTTCTCAAACTCCAAAAGAAGTCGAGGCTCTTCCGTGCTTCCTTCATAATTACAGTTATGTGCTGGACCCAGGTCAGATCCTCCGAAATGAGAACACCAAAGAATTTAAAATTGCTGACCCTCTCCACCTCTGATCCTCCAAAGAGAACTAGCTCATGGACCTCTGGTTTCCTTCTCCTGAGTCAGCTCCTTGCTCTTGCTGACAATTGAGTGAGAGGTTGTTATTGCGGCACGCCTCGGACAGATTTTCAATCTCCCTCCTATAAGCTGATCCGTCACCATCTTTGAATTAGTCAACAACAAACTTAAATATGTCTTCGGAACTGTGCTTAGCCTCACAGTTACAAATTTAAAGTGAGTAGAGCAGGGGGCTAAGCACACAGCCTGTGGTGCACCTGAGGTGATGGAGATTGTGGAGGAGATGTTGTTGCCAATCTGAACTGACTGGGGTCTGCAAGTGAGGAAATCAAAGATCCAATTGCACACAGAAGTATTGAGGCCAAGGTCTTGAAACTTATTGATTAGTTTTGAGGGGATGATGGTATTGAATGCTGAGCTGTAGTCAATAAAGAGCCCCCTGAGGTATGCATCTTTGCTGTCCAGGTATTCCAGGGTTGAGTGAAGAGCCAAAATGAAGTGGAATCTGCTGTGGACCTATTGTGCCAATAGGCAAATTGGAGTGGATTCAAGTCACCAACCTCTTGAAACACTTCATCGCTGTGGATGTAAGTCATGGAGGTAGGATACCACCTTCTTCTTAGGCACCAGTGCAATTGAAGAAGGTGAGTACCTCAGAATGCCGAAACGTGAGGTTAAGGATATCGGTGAACACTCTAGCATGTTGATCAGCACAGGTCTTTAGTACTCGGCCAGCTACCCTGTACGGGTCAAATACTTTTCGTGGGATCATCCCCTTATGTTGGCCGCAGAGACTGAAATCACAGGGTCGTTCGGGGCCATGAGAGTTTGTGAAGATCTCTCCACGTTAAGATGGTCAAGGTGAGCACAGAAGTCATTGAGCTCATCTGGGAGCAAAGCCTTGTCACCAATGTCGCTTGGTTTCACTTTGTAAGAACTAATAGCACTCAAGCCCATCTGCAGCTCTCGAGCGTCCTTCGGTGATTCAAGTTTGGTCCAGGACTGCCATTTTGCATGTGAGATGGGCTTATGAAGATCGTTCCTGGACTTCTTGTATTTTACTTAGTCGCCAGACATGAATGCCACTGATCTGGCCCTCAGCAAACTGGGGATCTCATGGTTCATCTAGGACTTCTAGTTGGAGAAAACTATGGATCATTTTGTGGGAACGCACTTGTATATGTCTGTTTTTATAAAGTCCGTGGTAAAGATTCTCTGATAAGCCCCTGACTAGAGCCCAGTCTACCGACTCGAGGCAATCCCCTTCCTCTGCCTCCGGTGACCACCTCTCCGTTGTCCTTTATCTCTAGACCCTTGCTTTGCAAATCTGCAATGGCTTAAGTCTCTGGTGCTTGGAGCTGCATCTCATTTAGAAGTTTGAGAGATACAAGGGATACCCAACTTTTACACACAGACTTTTATAGCTGATGGCCCACTAAACTCACCCTGGCTGATTCATGCCCACCAACGGCTGAAAGTTAGAGAAACCAACCTTCATGCCATCAGCTTGGGGGCTACCCAGACAGAATATAAGGTGTTGCTCCTGCAACCCAAGTGTGGCCTCAACATGGGTGTTCACCAGATTGATTCCTGGGATGGCAGGACTTTCAAATGATGAAAGACTGGATCGACTAGGCTTATATTCATTGGAATTTAGAAAATTGAGGGGGGATCTTATTGAAATGTATAAAATCCTAAAGGGATTGGACAGGCTAGATGCAGGAAGATTGTTCCCGATGTTGGGGAAGTCCAGAATGAGGGGTCACAGTTTGAGGATAAAGGGGAAGCCTTTTAGGACCGAGATGAGGAAAAACTTCTTCACACAAAGAGTGGTGAATCTGTGGAATTCTCTGCCACAGGAAACTGTTGAGGCCAGTTCATTGGCTATATTTAAGAGGGAGTTAGATATGGCCCTTGTGGCTAAAGGGATCAGGGGGTATGGAAGGAAGGCTGGTACAGGGTTCTGAGTTGGATGATCAGCCATGATCATACTGAATGGTGGTGCAGGCTCGAAGGGCTGAATGGCCTACTCCTGCACCTATTTTCTATGTTTCTATGTAAAGGAGGCTATGGACCCCCAATGTAGTTTACTTGCAATGAATGAGTGGTGTCTTAGAAATGACTTGGCATCTTAAATGCAAACTCTTCCTATTCGAGCAGAAAAATTCTGCTGTCTCCTTCCCTTTGGGTTTCTTACAATTTGATGCCATTGTCATCTACAAAGCTGACATAGAGTTGCTAACACTTGAGGGCTTCTCAGTGGTGAGACAGCTTGTAGTACGTAGAACCTGCTTTCTGTCACGATATCCTGCAGGGAGGCTGTGAGAGTACCAAGTGGTCTCAGCACATGCCTGAGTGGGCACTGATGTCACGGACCCCCGATGCTTCACACAGTCTGTGCTTTAAGGCCTGGCGCCCAAGGTTAGATGTCACTGTGAACCAGGAGCTGAACACTCTCTGCCCATGAGTAGCTGGCAACTTTACAACAGCGAAGGAGGTGTTTGCCATAAATCTCTGAGAACTGCGCACAATCCCTACAATGAGGTCACCTGCAGCTTAAACCCCTGTCTTACAGCACAATCTAGCAGCATTCAGGAGGATAATAAACCATGTCACTGAAATTATGCAAAGAGTAGGTGAGTTATCACCAGACACCCTAATGGGCAGCATGGTAGCACAGCGGTTCGCACAATTGCTTTATAACGGCAGCGATCAGTGATGGGGGTTCCATTCCCGCCGCTGTCTGTAAGGAGTTTGTATACGCTCCCCACATTCCACTTAGGGTCTGTAAGTTGTGGATATGCTATGTTGGAGCTGCAAGCATTTGCTGGCTGCCCTCACAGTCTATGTGTCACAATGGCGGGGGCATAGGGAGCAAGGGTGGACCCAAATGCAAGGCACATCTTGTGAGGTTAATTAAATTTAGTTTATTGTTTGATATCAGGAGAGCTAGGCAGGAGCAGGAGTAGCGAACTGGACAAGGACTGGGGACTACGACTAGGCTGGAACCAATGGTCTGGGCTAGGACTCGGAATCGGCTCCCAGAACTAGAAGAGACATGAAGAGGCTAGAGTATGGACTCCGAGCCCGAGACTGGGCAAGGACCCAGTATCTGGGTCTTGCCTCGGGCTCGGACCCCAGAACCAGGCATGGACATGACATGGGCTAGGGAGAGGAGGAACATGGGAACACAGAGCCTCGGTCTTGGGAGAGCAGGTACATGGAACCATGGACACATACACAGAACACAGAGTCGGGACCCCTCCTTGGTTACAGGACATAGGGCCGGGACTCATGACCCTCCACGGGGCAACAGCAAGACGACCTGACCTACCCCACGGAGGCGAGGACAAGACAAGACAAGACATGACTCCCCGCGGGGCAACGGCAAGACAGCCTGACTTACCCCACGGAGGCGAGAACAAGACAAGACAAGACCAACACGAATGAACACCAGACAGTACCTGTCTAGCTCCGGCGATGGAACTAGACTGAAGTGCAGGCGGGGGCTGCAGGCGAGGGCGAGAGGCGAGAGGGGCAGAGAAGGGATTCAGACAAGGGGGTAGGACAGGAATCACAGACCACCAGGGCCAGGACTTGACTCAGAACTGGGAAGCTGCAAGGGACAGGACTTGACTTGGTGCTTGAATGCCGCCAGGGCCATGACTTGACTTGGTGCTAGGATGCCGCTAGGGCCAGGACTTGACTTGGTGCTAGGATGCCGCTAGGGCCAGGACTTGACTTGGTGCTAGAACGCTGCCGGAGCCAGGACTTGACTTGGAGCATCCAGGTAGTGGCGAGCTCTCGACTCAGCCCAGGAACAGTAGACAGCGGTTCTTGATTCCCTCTGGCGGGTTAACTGACGGACCCACCTCGGTGAGGAAACTTTGCAGGCTCGCTTTGGCGAGGTAACTGGACAGGGTTGCTCCAGAGAGGAAAAGGCGAATTACCGGCACTCTCTTTGGCAGAGACTAGGCTTGCTCTGGCCAGGTGACATTGGCACACCATACCTTAGATGACTTTGCAGACGCTCCCATGCCGAACGGCTGAAAGCCGGAGACTATAAACTACTGGTTCAGCTGAGTGTTAATTGCCTCTAATCACCAAAGTCGAGGGACACGGGAAAACAGGGAATCAATGGTCCGGATCGTAACATAAACAAGGTAAATTTAAAGGGACCCCGATCTGGACCAAGACACTATGCTGATTTGATTTGATTCAAATGATGCATTTCACTGCACGTTTCGATGTACATGCGACAAATAAAGCTAATCTTTTTTTTTCAATATTTTCAATATTTACTCTTCAACCTCACTAAAGTGGCTCTCTATCAAAGAAATTGGTGTGCATATAACTGGCTGTTGTGTTTCTGATGTCACAGCAGTGTAGGAACTTTAAAGAAAAGCTGTAACATAGTCTGAAGTCATAAAAAGTTGTATCAATGCAAACTATTGTTTGTTTTAAGGAAAGCAGGAATAGCTATTGATTAACACAAGAAAGTCTGCAG
Organism: Mobula hypostoma; assembly: GCF_963921235.1. Classification (NCBI taxonomy): domain Eukaryota; kingdom Metazoa; phylum Chordata; class Chondrichthyes; order Myliobatiformes; family Myliobatidae; genus Mobula; species Mobula hypostoma. The sequence continues at coordinate 8,700,606 of NC_086119.1, forward strand.
ATGCTGGAAATCCAGATCAACACACACAAAATGCTGGAGGAACTCAGCAGGTCAGGCAGCATCCATGGAAATGGATAGACAATCGATGTTTCAGGCCGAGACCCTTCTTCAGCACTGGAAAGGAAGGGGGAAGATGGCAGAATAAAAAGGTGGGGAGAGGGGAAGGAAGGTAGCTAGAAGGTGATTAAGTGAAGTCAGGTAGGTGGGAAAGATAAAGGACTGGAGAGCAAGGAATCTGATAGGAGAGGTGAGTGAGCTAAAGGAGAAAGGGGAAGAGGAGGGATCGGGGACGGGGGGTGATCGGCAGGCAAGAAGAAGTAAGAGGCCAGGAGGGGAATAGAAGAAGAGGGAAAGGGGAGTGAATTTTTTTTACCGGAAGGAGAAATCAATATTCATGCCATCAGGTTGGAGGCTATTCAGCTGGAATATAATGTGTTGCCTCTCCACCCTGAGGGTGGCTTCATCTTTAGACAAGAGGAAGCCATGGAGTGACATGTTGGAACGGGAATGGGAATTAAAATGTTTGGCCACCGGGAAGTTCCTTTATTGGCTAGTGATGATAAATTGGTGGATTATGGCTGGAAGCGAAGGGAACAGAACTGTGTGCTCAGCCCAAGTCACCGCACAATGGAAGGCTGCTTTCTGATTTGCTCCATTGGAAGGTGAGCAGAGATAAGCAGAGATTAACAATGGAAACTTGGTTCACTGACCTTCGAGAAATCATCTGAACAGAAGGACGTTTTGTCCAAGAACTATTGTGGAGAGAGGATAGATATAAAACCAAAGACAGGCTGCAAGACAAAATGAATGGTGCAGAGATAAAGACAAAGCCCGAAGAACTGTCGGAATGGAAAATATGTTCAGATCTGCAACCACGAACCCAGGGGAGAGAAACCCGCAAAAACACAGTCATTTCATGAGGTGGAACTACACACAATATTTGAATAGGACACAGGGAGATAGGGACCTTTGGATCATGCATGAAAAATCTATTCCCTTTCTGTCCATGGGTCAGAAAGATTGTTCTCTGCAGCAGAACAGAATTCTACTGCTGCAAGTATAGAGAGCAAAGCTCCATACCTTAGGTCAGTCTGACTCCCTCTCTCTTAATATGTTATTTCTAAAGTAATTTAGTGTCTGCAAACATTATTTCTGTGGTAAGGGACTCATTTAATTTAGTACTCTGTTCTCTATACAGAATAACTTCCTATCTTTCTCTTAACTTGATTTTAGGCATGTGATTTTGCACAGGTAGATGTGACAGATAAAATAAGTATGAGATGTAGGGTACATAAAAAAGGACGTCTTGCATTTTGTTTGGTCACTGTTTCTAGATGTGATTCAGAATAGACTCAATTCTTATAAAAGGCACACTCACACATGAAAGGAGTCACCGAGCTGTGTATGAATGATGCAACGTCAAGGCGTTAAGGGAAGAGGGTGTCCCTGGAGATGAACATTATTGTCTTCGAAGAAACAGGTTTAAAGTCTATGTGACTCCGAAGTTCATAAAAGGAAGCCTAGTTATAAATCAAGTGAACTTTTTCTCTTCCTAAATAGGTGACAGCTTTACTAAACCGTGACAGTTCTGTCTCTATGTACCCAATAGAGGGGAAAAAAAAAACATGTCGCCAGGGTTCATGTCTTTCAGCTGCTGCTGCTGCTGCCTATTTACACTATCCTCTCTGGCTCCTTAATTAAGTTAAGGAGCTTGATGGGCAAGTCCCCCTGTGCACCCAATTTCACATGATGTGCATAGTCCAGCTCTCTCCATCCTCCTCAGAACACAGAGGCATTGGTGAGCATCCTTGGCTGCGGAGGATGTGTTCTGGGTCCACATCTCACAGAACTTCTCACGGCTGCAGAGATGAATCTCAAGTTAGTGTATAGTGGCATATACAGGAGCCACTGTGTGCATGTTATAGTCTTCTGCTGCTATAGCACATCCACTTCAAGGTTCCACAAGCTGTGCATTCGGAGATACTCTCCTACAGATAAATGTTGTAACACGTGGTTATTTGAGTTACTGTTGCCTTCTTGTGAGCTTGAATCAGTCTGGCCATTCTCCTCTGATCTCTCTCATTAACAAGGCGTTTTCACCCACAGAACTGCTGCTCGCTGGATGCTTTTTCGTTTTTTTTGCACCATCCACAGTCAAAGTCACTTAGATCACATTTCTTCCCCATTCTGATGTTTGGTCTGAACAACAACTGAACCTCTTGACCACGTGGGAATGCTCTTATGCATTGATGTTGCTGCCACATGATTGGCTGAACAGATGTTTGCATTAATATACAGGTGTACCTAATAAAGTGACTCTTGAGCATACGGTGATATCTATGTATTTTGATAATAAATTTACTTTGACTTTGACTGAGTTTATGCAAAGATCAAGCAAATTATCTCCAGTGCCCTAACCAACAGTGGCGTGTGGCCAAGTGGTTAAGGTGTTGGACTAGCGATCTGAAGGTCGCGAGTTCGAGCCTCAGTTGAGGTAGCGTGTTGTGTCCTTGAGCAAGGCACTTAACCACATAATGCTCCAGTCTACCCAGCCGAAAATGGGTACAGGCAAATGCTGGGGGTTAACCTCGCGATAGACTGGCGTCCTATCGGGGGGGGGGAGTCTTGTACTCTCAGTAACTTCATGCCATGGAAACTGGCATAAGCACCGGCCTGATGAGCTTTAACTAACCTAACCCACTAATCAACCCACTTAATAAAGTGGTTTCATATCAAAGAAGTTGGTGTACAGGAACATCTGCGTTGAGTATGGATTGGGCACTCCCAAGTCCAAATGGGAAACACCCAAGAAGGTAGTGGAGAATAACAGAGCTAAGATCCTGTGGGACTTCCAAATACGGACTGATAAGCAGGTACTGGGCACCCAACCAGACAGTAATACTGGAAAAGGAAAAGAAAGCAATAGTAATAGACATGGCAATCCTGAATGACAGCAACATCAGGAAGAAAGAATATGACAAGCTGGAGAAACACCAGAGCTTGAAAGGCCAGTGAGAAAGAATATAGAAGATTAAAGCCAGTGTAATCCTGATGGTGATAGGAGTTCTTGGAGCTGTGACACCTGGAGTGGGAGAGTGACTCCAACAAATCCTGGGAACAATATCTGAGATCTCAGTCCAGAAGAGCACACTACTATCAATAGCAAGGATACTGTGCCAAACCCTGGAAGGGGACCTGGGATTGAGGGAAAAATGCACATACACACCTCCCATAAGGGGTGAGGAAAATAAATATGTATATATGCACCTGCTTATTAATGCAGATGTTTGATCAGCCAATTAAGTGGCAGAAACTCATATCTTCTATCTTTCTCTTGTACTCTGACTCATTTGAGATACAGGTCAGGAGAGTGCAAACTTGTGAAGTATCGTGTGCTTCTTGGAATGCAACATCAAGTACACGTTAAACAAATACACGCACAGGCGTCTTCGCTCTGTATGGAACGAAGACCATCATCCTCGACCTTGAGGGATAGCCACGATGATTTATCCACATTTTATTCCGGATCTGTACCTTAAACTCTAACTTTATTTTTATATAATTTTTATTCTTTATAATTGTTGGATGGTGGTGCTTTATTTTGTTGCATGTCACAGCAACACACTTCAGCAAATTCCTAATACAAGTATATGCTTATAACGTTGACCCTTGATCCTTTTCTGCCTTTTGGAAAGGTCTCAGATTACTGTCCCATCCAACAGAAGGCACCTCTGACAGAGCAGCATTCCCTCAGTGTTTCTAAAGGTACATTTAATGTCAGAGAAATGTATACAATATACATCCTGAAATTCTTTTTCTTCGCAACCATCCACAAAAACAGAGGAGTGCCCCAAAGAATGAATGACAGTTAAATGTTAGAACCCCAAAGTCCTCCCCAGCTCCCCCTCCCACACATAAGCAGTAGCAGAGCAATAACCCTCCCTCCCCCACCAGAAAAAAAGCATTGGCACCCCCTCCCCACGAGCACTCAAGTGTGCAGCAAAGCATCAATAAAAACACAGACTTGCAGTACCCCAAAGACTACTCGTTCACCCAGTAATTCAACATACCCCAGGCTCTCTCTCTCCCTAATAAGGGAAAAAGAGGTGTCCCTGTTTCACAGCGAGAGGGGAGACATAACAAACAACTCGCTGATTTACGAATTAAAAGTCTGTTGCGTCGCTTTTTCTGAGCTCTGTGCCCAAAGAACTCGGGTCTCTGGGCACACAGCCAGCAGCCAACTTGCTGCTTTCGATCTTCCGTCTCCCACAACGCACCAGTTTCCTGCAGTGGCACCGACCCTCAGTCTGCCCACCTCCAGAACCACGAAATCCCGGAACCCTGAAGGCGCGCTGGTCTTCTAAGCCACGTCCTTGGCATATTGAATAGCCCCAGTAAATGTTCTGCCGTCTCTAGGGTGGAGCTTGAATCTATGACTTACTGACTTTAACCTGGATTATCTGCTCAGCTAGAATTCATCGATACACTTGATCATTTAGGAATGTTTTTATACCTCACCGTTTCTAATCATTTTACCAAATGAATAAAGAAGTAGATCTGAGGTGCAAAGGGACTTGGGAGTCCTTGTACAGGATTCTCTAAAAGTAAACTTGCAGGTTGAGTGAGTGGTGGGGAAGGCAAATGAGATGTTCACATTCACTTCAAGAGGACTAGAATGTAATGTTGGGGCTTTGTAAGCCAGTGGTCAGACCATACTTGGAGAATTGTGGGCAGCTTTGGGCCCTTATCTAAGAAAGGATGTGCGGGCATTGGTAAGGGTCCAGATGTTCACGAGAATTATCCTGAGAATGAAAGGGTTAACACACGAGGAGTGTTTGATGGCTCTGGGTCTGTACTCACCTGGAGCTCAGAAGAATGGGGGGGGGGGTGGTGGTGGGGGGATTTCATTGAAACTTATTAAATATTGAAAGACCTAGATAGAGTGGTCATGGACGGGACGTTTCCGACAGTGGGGGAGTCTAGGACCAGAGGGCACAATCTCGGAATAGAAGACCGTCTCTTTACAACAGAGATGACGTGGATTTTGTTTAGCTAGAGGGTGCTGAATCTGTGGGATTCATTGCCACAGCTGGCTATGGACGCCAAGTCGTTGGGTGTATTTAAAGTGGAGATTGATAGGTTCTTGCTTTGTAAGGGTGTAAAATGATTAAGGAGAAAAGGCAGGGGAATGGGATTAAGAGAGATAGTATATTAGCCATAGTGGAATGTCGGAGCAGCCTCGATGGGCCAAATGGCCTAATTCTGCTCTCATGGTCTTAAATACCTATATTAATGAATTAGGGGAAATTGCAGTTCTTTTTGACACCTTAATAAGCTGAAACCTGCAAGTTGACAGGCTGGCAGGAAACTCTGTGACATTCACAAGTAGAAATGGTTCAGGAAGACTGGAATTTAGCAGCAATACAAGTCTCCAGTCTGATAAAGGCAGAGAGTGGGGTGGGAACAATTGCGATTGGCTTTCTGAGGTAGTATTGACAGAGACAGTCAGCATCTGTGTCAAACTGCTCAATGTTCAATGGCAGATCATTTGAATACCTTTCAGAGATCCACCTATTCACAGGCACAACGTACAAGAGGAAAACTGACAGGTGTCGTTTCTCATTGGCCTCACTGTCCAACTGTAGTTGTTCAAAGCAGGGTTCATGCTTCAGCTAATTTGCTAATTCACTGAGAGATATTTGCTGACATTTAGAGGTTAGCACAGACTTTGCTGTGATTTCCTCCCCAACCTGCCTTCAGACAATCTTAAACCTACCCTCAGTGTCCACTTTATTAGGTACACTTGTATACCAGCTCGTTAACGCAAATATCTCATCAGCCAGTCATGTGGTGGCAGCTCAATGCATAAAAGCACGCAGACATGGTCAAGAGGTTCAGTTGTTGTTCAGACCAAACATCAGAATAGGGAAGAAATGTGATCTAAGTGTGAAGAGTGATTGTTGGTGCCAGATGGGGTGGTTTGAATATCTCGGAAACTGCTGATCTCCTGGGATTTTCACGCAGAACAGTCTCTAGAGCAGGGGCTCCCAGCCCAGGTCCATGGACCACTCGGTTAATCATAGCAGTCCATGCATTAAAAAGCTTGGGAGCCCTGTTCTAGAGTTTACAGCGAATGGTGCGAGAGCAGCAATCTTGAGGGTGAAAATGTCTTGCTAATGAGAGAAGTCAGAGGGGAATGGCTAGACTGGTTCAAGCTGACAGGAAGGTGGCAATAACTCAAACCATTTGTTACAACAGTGGTGCAGAAGAGCATCTCTGAACACACAACACGTTGAATCTTGAAGTGGATGGGCTACAGCAGCAGAAGATCACGAACATACATTCAGTGGCCACTCTATTAGATACAGATGTGTCCATTCCTCTTCCAATTCCCAACTCTGACCCTCTATGCAGTACTAATGCATTCATGATAGACCCCTCACACCCTGATTCATTATTATTCATAGAACACATTATCCATCATGGTAAAGCTAATGTCTTGTTGGCCAAAGCTCACGTGTGTAGATGGGTCTTACCCTCAATGTTTTCTATCCAACCTGAACCACATCATTCTCTGGGACAACAAAGGTCCAGGATGAGATTCTAGAAAGCGTGGACTACTTACTATGCAGTGGGATGCAGCGCTTGGCAAAGGCAGACACCAACGATGAAATTCATTGGTGCCATAGATCATAAGATATAGGAGCAGAAGTAGGCCATTCGGCTCATCGAGTCTGCTCCACCATTCAATCATGGGCTGATTCAATTCTTCCAGTCATTCCCCCCCCCCACCTTCTCCCCATACCCTTTAATACCCTGGCTGATCAAGAACCTATCTATCTCTGCCTTAAATATACCCAATGACTTGGCCTCCACAGCCACTCGTGGCAACAAATTCCACAGATTTACCACCCTCTGACTGAAGTAATTTCTCCACATCTCTGTTCTAAATGGATGTCCTTCAATCCTGAAGTCATGCCCTCTTGTCCTAGACTCCCCTACCATGGGAAATAACTTTGCCATATCTAATATGTTCAGGCTTTTTAACATTCAGAATGTTTCTTTGAGACCCCCCCCAATTCTCCTGAACTCCAGAGAATACCGCCCAAGAGCTGCCAGATGTTCCTCATACCAACACATTGGATTTTATTTTTTCCCTCTCAAATTTCAACATGAACTCCAGATCATTGCACAACACCCAACCAGCACAGCTGATCCCCTAGAGGGCTCAACAACAAACTGTTCTAAAAGGCCTTCCCTTAGACATTCTACAAATTCTCTCGAGGTCCAGTACTGAGCTGGTTTTCCCAATCCACTTTCATGTTAAAATCCCAATGATTATCATGACATTGCCTTTCTGACACACCTATTCTATCTCCTGCTGTAATGTGGGCTAACACGGCTTTGGCCATCTGAGAGAAAGGGTGTTTGACACTCAAGGCTTCAAATATAGAACAAAACCTGCGTTCTTCTGAGCTGGAGTGATCCCAGCCCTCCTGCACACAGAGTCACAGAACGATACAGCACAAGAACAGGGCATTCGTGCCCACCAAGGTGGCCATCCATTTCCCCATGTTTGGCCCATTTCCCAACCTACAGTCCATGGACCTCTTGCTTAATAGTATTGGTCCATGGCATAAAAGAATTTGGGAACCCCTGCTCTAAACCTTTCCTTTCCATGTATCTGCCCACATTTATGGAAGTACCCTTGTTTTACAACACTCTCTTGGACCCTGTTGTTCACTGTGAAGGTCCTTCCCTGCTATAATTTCCCAGTTTGTAACACCTCACATTTCTCTGTTATTTGCAATTCCTTGACCCACTAACCTAGATAACCAAGGCCCCTCTGTAAAATTTATAGCCTTCTTCTCTGTCTACAACACCACCTACTTCTGAGACATTAATTACAAACAGTCTAAGTATTCTGAATTATACAACTCCATATTTGGAAGGTCAATTGGGAGTTTGCAAGTCTGGGTCCTTTGGATGGAGCCTGGAGGCTGGAGGCTTGCCCTGGTGATGGAGGCATCTCTTGGGGTTGGAGTTTTGTTTTGCTGTTGTTGTTGTTTTGTTGTGTTCTGTGTGGTTCTGGTGAGCATTGTGGACATGCTACATTGATGCTTGAATGTGTGGCAACACTTGCAAGCTGTTTCCAGCACATCCCTAGTTGGGTTGGTTGTTAACACAAACAACACATTTCACTGCATGTTTCCATCTACACGTGATAAATAATCAGATACCAAGGAGCCAAAGGTCCCATCAATGCAGTCCTTGTATAATCCTTCAAATACACTGGAGGGAGAATTGAACCAATGACAACTTTCTCTCCCATGCAAGCATCTCACAAATTAAGGCCCTAATTCCACTCTATCAGTTCTGTTGAGCAGAGTTTCTTGTTCACATGTCTATCACCAGACTCCCGAATCAGATGCTCTGTTCCAAGCTCTGACACAGAACAAAGATGTCCAGGTGGACAGGGGAAAAGATTCAAAGCTGTTTTCCAAACCTTCCTGTTGAAGACCAAAACATCCCTACTGACTCTGAGGAAACCCTCCCTCATGATCATTCAAAATGGAGAAGATGCTTTTGGGTCAGCAAGAAGAACTTGCTGGGAAGGTGCAGGAGTCCAATGCAAACTGTGGAAGAGCTAGGCATCTCCCACCCACAGAACTGGAGAAGAGTGAGTCGTCCTTGATCCCGAGTGGCTGACGGAGAAAAACTCAAAACAATTAAAACATCTAGTGCTCAACAAACAAAGACAGGTGAATAAATCCAAGACAATTAATCTGTTTATTTCTGTTTGTCAGTTAAAAGATTGTCCCAAAGTGCTAACCCACCACTGCCATGGCTTTGACTAGACTTGCACCTCATCTGTACCGATGTGAATTCATAATTTGAATCAAAACACCAAAACAATCCCATTTTGTGTATTTGCCCCTCAGCGAGCTGAAGGACAAGCTGGATAGGTCAATGGTGGATGTGAGATTCCTGAGTTTCTGTCATCTCAGTCGGACTGTTGATCTCTTGGTGCCTGGGATCATACCTGTGCTGTCATTGGGATGGCAGCTCCCCTGACTGGCTCTGGGCAGTCTCCTCTCGTTGGCACCCAGAGTCTATACTCGTCCCCCCGACGGCTGCGGCATTGGGTTCTGCTGGCTTGGCCTGGGTGAAGAAACGAAACCAGGTCATGTTCACATAGAATGTGCCGCAAACATCAGTGGCCGGTGGGTTCAGGCCCATAACTTCTGCCTCCCTGCATTACAGTATCAAGTTGAGATGATTAATCAGTCCCCTGGCTGTCAACTGAGGTGGCCACAGTGCTGTTGGTTTTAAGAAGTGTGATTGAACACTGCTCTATGAACGCAATATCTGTGAATGTAAGAGAGGAGGAAGCTGTTTCTGAAATGCTTCAGGCTCCTGTACCTCCTCTCTGATGATAGTAACGAGAAAAGAGTATGTCCTGGATGGTTGGGAGGCTAGTGATGGACACCACCATCTGGAGGCATTGCCTTTTGAAGATGTACGTGATGCTGGGGGACTGGTGTCTGTGATGGAGCTGGCTGTCTGCAACCCTCTCTGCTTTTTCATTCCCCGATTTTATTCCTGTTTTTCTGCATTTGTATCTTTATTCCTTTTTACATTTTTGCCACAACTATTTCCTTGCCACAGACATTTCTTTGAGGCACACTATAAAATTGAGGCCACACACAAAATGCTGGAGGAACTCAGCAGGTCAGGCAGCATCGATGAAAAAGAGTAAACAGTCGACGTTTCGGGCCGGGACCCTTCATCAGGACTGGAAAGAAAGGGGAAGATGCCAAAATAAAAAGTGGGCGGAGGGAGGAAGGAGGATAGCTGGCAGGTGATAGGGGAAGCCATATGGGTAGGAAAGGTAAAGGGCTGCCAAGGAAAGAATCTGATAGGAGAAGTGAGTGGACCACAGGAGAAAGGGAAGGAAGAGAGGACCCAGGGACAAGTAATGGGATGGAGAGAAGTAAAAAATCAGAGTGGGGAACAGAGGAGGGTGGGGGGTGGTTAAGGTTGTTTACCAGAAGGAGAAATTGATATTATGCCATCAGGGAGGAGGTGATAGGCAGGCAAGAAGAGGTCAGAATAGGGAATAGAAGAAGATGGGAGGGGGAGGGAATTTTTTTAACTGGAAGGAGAAATCGATATTCATGCCATCAGGTTGGAGGCTACCCAGATAGAATATAAGGTGTGCCCCTCCACCCTGAGGGTGGCCTCATCACGGCACAAGAGGAGGCGGTTGACCGACATGTCGGACCGGGAATGGGAATTTCCATAGATGCTGCCTGACTTGCTGAGTTCCCCTAGCATTCTATGTATGTTGGCTTAGAATTCCAGTGTCCGAAATCCCTCACATTCATAAAATTGGGAGTTATTTTCTTTCCACTTGGTGTACTGGCCACTCAAAGAAGAATCGTAATCGGAAACAAATGCTTTAGCCGACTGGATGACTGTAAGGGAAGGGTACCCCATTCCAAGGATTAACATGTTGTCTCCTTTGTCTTCTTCTCCAAATAAATAACAAATTATGGTTAGATGCCTTTCTCATCTCCTCCTGCCTCGCCTGTTCTCCACCCCACACCTTACCTTAGAACTTGTTTAGGAATGAGTGAACGAGTGTGGAAAATATTTACAAGGATGTTGCCAGGGCTTGAGGGACTGAGTTTGGACAGGCCAGGACTTTATTCTTTGGAGTATGGGAGACCGAGAGTTGAGCTTACAGTGGTATACATAATCATGACCGGCACAGATAGGGTGAATGCACTCAATCTTTATCCCAGGGTTGGGGAACCCTGGCGCACCTCAGGCGTGTGTGCTTAGCCCACTGCTCTGCTCTCTCTATACCCATGACTGTGTGGCCAGGTATAGCTCAAATACAATGTATAAATTTGCTGAAGATACAACCATTGTGGTAGAATCTCACATGGAGTTGAGAGGGTGTACAGGAGTGAGATATACCAGTTAGTTGAGTGGTGTTGTAGCAACAACCTTGCACTCAATGTCAGTAAGATGAAAGTGCTGGCATTTGTCAACTATAACACTTGAAAACTTCTATACAGTTACCGTGGAGACCATTCTGACAGGCTGTATCACTGTCTGGTACAGGGGTGGGAGGGTGGGGCTACTTCACAGGACCGAAAGAAGCTACAGAAAGTCGTAAAATTAGTCAGCTCCATCATGGGTACTAGCCTCTGTACTATCCAAGGCATCTTCAAGAAGCGATGGCTCAGAAAGGCGACGTCCATTATTAAGGACGCCACCTCACCCAGGGCATGCCCTCTTCTCATTGTTACCATCAGGAAGGAGGTACTAAACCTGAAGACACACACTCAGAGATTCAGGAACAGAATCAGAATCAGAAACAGGCTTATTATCGCTGGCATGTGACGTGAAATTTGTTAACTTAACAGCAGCAGTCCAATGCAATACATAATCCAGCAGAGAGAGAAAAAATAAATAAATAAAATAAAACATAATAAATAAACAAGTAAATCAATTATGTATATTGAATATATTATTTTAAAAATGTGCAAAAACAGAAATATTGTATATTAAAAAAGTGAGGTAATGTCCAAAGCTTCAAAGTCCATTTAGGAATCGGATGGCAGAGGGGAAGAAGCTGTTCCTGAATCGCTGAGTGTGAGCCTTCAGGCTTCTGTATATCCTACCTGATGGTAACAGTGAGAAAAGGGCATGCCCTGGGTGCTGGAGGTCCTTAATAATGGATGCTGCCTTTCTGAGACACTGCTCACTAAAGATGTCCTGGGTACTTTGTAGGCTAGAACCCAAGATGGAGTTGACTAGATTTACAACCTTCTGCAGCTTCTTTCAGTCCTGTGCAGTAGCCCCTCCATACCAGACAGTGATGCAGCCTGTCAGAATGCTCTCCACAGTACATCTATAGAAGCTTCTTCCCCTCTGCCATCCGATTTCTCAATGGACATAAACACTACCTATTTGTTTATCTTTTTCTGTTTTTTCTCTCTTTCTGCACTACTCATTTAATTTAATTTTTACACAAACATACAGTGGATCCCAATTAGGACCAGAAAATCTTTGCCCAATTAAGAGGCTGTCCCAGTTAGATGAAGTTTCAAGGAAATCGTTGAAAGAAGGAAAAAAAAAGACGAACTATTGTTTAACTGAGTAACAATTTAAGTATTTAAATGAAATACAGAACAAATTAGAACACTACCAATACCTGTGTATTAATTCCTAATAGTTATTAACAGAGGTATTCACCGACCGTGTTCTTTTGATTGATTGTAAATGAACAAAATTAGCGCAGACACCTAGTGCAGATAATGGACTATCTTCACACAATGTTTCAGATGATTGCATCCTCTAAATCTACATTTTAATTGTAATATTCATGATGATTGTAGATACCTTCATAATTCCTAACCTGTTGAAGTAGTGAAATCATTTCACTTTCACACCCGGCCATTTCTGGCATCTCCACACCTGAGTGCTCCAAACAGGACTGAGCAAAACAGTTCAGAATTGTCTTACTGCTTAATTCACAACATGTGCTGGATATATTAAACCTGATTTTGATTCCCCTTTTGAAATACCAACCCTCTCCTGTGTGTATTTGGGCTGTTTTACTACACAATGCCCTGTCGAAGTGCAAGTGGTCCGGGTATTGTGTGGCCGTGCACTAATACTGTGTGAAGCTAACGCCGTGTGTCACGCCATGCAGGTGACCTAAACTGGCCAGCAGAGAACTTGCCGGTGTCTATCTCCTTCTTGCAAGCAAGAAAAGAGACAACTCAGGGGGCTTTGTTCTGTCTCAGTGAGTCAATCAATTCCACAGAAGTGGAGAAAGCGGAAGAGGGGGATCAGACACAGCAGGATTCTGCTCTTCAATTTCTTCCACAATTTACCTGCGGTTGACTGTGCACATTCGACCAGAACCGATTCGCTTAACGTGGCTGAGCCTTAGCCCAACGTGCTTGTGATAAGCACATTGCAGCAGTTAAGGCACCATCCAACATACTGCCACGGCCAGATAATCAAGAAAATGACACACCGTGAGATTACACAGAGCTGGCTTCAGAAATCATCCGTCTCTAAATATTATCAGTCACTGTATTTCATGGAGCATTAGATTGGGAATTCCAAAATGGAACACGGTAAAAGTGCTTCCGGCCAAAATGAGCTACCCCACTTGCTGCAGGAATTTCAATCTGCCGGGATATTACTTTTATTTCTAGGAATGACGGAGGGGCAATAGAGACAGAATTGGTCCAAATCGGGGTTGATAATCGAGAAAGTGACACACTGTGAGATTACTGGGCTTCACCTCTAACTATTATCAGTTACCATACTGCATGGAGCTTTTTGCTGGAATGAGTGGAGGGAGGCCTGGCGCTTTGCAGCTGCCTGTGTGTGGGAAGGGGAAAGGGCGGGTCTTTGGGGTTCTAACGTTTTTCCTGTCACTCATTCTCCGGGGTTCTGACGTTTCGTGGATGTCCGTGGAGAGCAAGAATTTCAGGTTGTATATTGTATAATATTAAACGGAACCATAGAACAACTAGATTGGGAATTCTGAAATGGGACTTTTTGGCCAGAATGAGCAGCCCCACTTACAGTCAGGAAATTGCATTTACTTCTAATAATGTCAGATGGGCCACAGAAGACAAAATTGGTCCAAACTGGTGTCTGGTAAAAGCTCTCCCCCCCACCCCTGACTGATGTAAAGGCTCACGTGTTGCTTCCAACAAGGTTACAGGTTGGAAAACAATGATAGAAGAAAGAGAGAGGTGAGGAAGGAACCACTGTGACCTCTCAGAACTCTTGGGCAAACAGCTCAAGCTAAGAATAATGCAGTTAGTAGAGCCTCTGCCTCACTGCACCAGACAGCCAGGTTCGGTCCTGACCCTGAGTGGAGTTTGCACATTCTCTGTCACTGTGTGGGTTTCCTTCCGCAGCCCAAAGACTCTTCAACAGAACTGAATATTAATTTAATTTTAGAGGAACAGCACGGTAACAACCCCTTTCAGCCCAGTGAGCCTGCACCACTCAATTACACCCACGTGACCAATTAACCTACTAAGCCGTGCGTCTTTGGTATTTGGGAGGAAACCGGAGCACCTGGAGGAAACCTATGCAGTCATGGGGAGAACGTACAAACTCCTTACAGACAGCAGTGGAACTGAACCCGGATTGTTGGTGTTACAGTACCTTAACTTTAACTGATTCTCTTTCCACCATGGTGCCTGAGTTGTTGACTGTTTCCAACATTTTCTGTTGAATTGGTAGCAACTTTTAAATTTACTGAGGGGTTCCCTGGAATAAACATGGAGGAGACACCAAAACGATGGGCTGTTTAGAGAGTCAAAATCAATTTAGCCTGGCATTTGGGAGAATTCACTTCCCCTAGGCCTAGAGAGAGCTAAGGGAGGAATTTGCTGACACATTCCACAGATGCTTCCTGGCTTCTGGAGTAAAAAATTAGCATTATTTGTCACACGTGCATAGAAACATAGAAACAGAATGCGTCGTTCTGTGTCAACAACCAACACAGTCAAAGGATGTGATGGTGGCAGCCATCAAATGTTGCCGTGCGTCCAGCGCCAACTCAGCATGCCTACAGCTCACTAACCCTGACCTGTGCATCTTTGGAAGGTGTGAAGAAACCGGAGCACCCGGAGGAAACCCACGCAGTCACTGGGAGAACGTTCAAACTCCTCCTAGACAGCAGCGGGAATTAAACCTGATTTGTGGTTGCCGGTGGTGTAATAGAATTACGCTAACTGCTACACTACATAGGCTAAGAGGGATATGGACCAAGTGCAGGCAAATGGGTTGGCATGGACGAGTTGGCCCAAGTGGCCTGTCTCTGTGTTGTATTGTGTATGACCGTATACCTGGATTGGAACATGTGCAGGTCTGTGCTGTGTGTGCGATACCGTCTGTCTGAAATCCCAGCTGGTGTCTGTGGGTGGCGCTGTTCACCTGACGGTGAGCAGACCCTTGGCAGGGCAGGAGGGGGAGAGAGTGATGGCAGCAATCTCGAGTGGAGCCAATTTGGGATATATTTCATAGCAATTAACAATAAAGCAAACACTCCTCGAATCCTGAATAAATCATTAAATGCCAGCAATTCTCCCACTCACAGCTGCAAAATGGGAAAAATAAATAAAATCTCACGGAGAGCGGTGGCAGAAGATAAAGCCAGGTTTTTATTGTCTTCTTGTTTTGCTAGCTGCTGTTCAGGTATATTGAGTGTATCTGTTGTTATGACGTGAATTGGCCTGGTCTCCCTTCCCCCACTCCAACCTGATCCCGCCGTCCTTACTCTCTTCAGCTCAATGTCATACCTACTTTGCAATTTAAAAAAAATGCAATTGTTTCTGCACTTTACTCAGTGAAATTGCAGTTTACTGACACCGAGCCTGCTTTCCGACCTTTCTGCTCCTGCATAATATTTGCATTCTACCTGTAAAGGTCACTATAAGTGCCTCAACCCCGTGGGATAGGGAGAAAAAAAACACATCAAGGAAATCTTCTGGGGCGGGGAGAAAGAGGATGGGAGAATGAATGGGATATGGAGAGGAGGAGGGAATAAAAGCAAAGGAAGATAGGGCAATTGGAGAGAAGGTGAGGGTAAAGGAGAGGTACAGAAAATGGGAAGGAGCAGATGAAGTGATAAGAGGGGAAGATAGGAAGAGAAGAACGATAAATAGAGAAAAAAGAAAAGGAGGGCAAGAAAATGCCAGATAGTGACAGAGGATTGATAGATAGGTTTATTAGTGTTACATGTACTGAGGTACAGTGAAAAATTTGATATCATTTTATCGCCTCAGTTCATTGAGATAGTACGAGGGAAAGGCCATAACAGAATGCAGAATGAAGTGTTACAGTTACAGAGTATACTGCAGGCAGACAGGAAGGTGCAACGCCATATCAAGGCAGATTGTGAGGGAAAGAGTCCACTTCATTGTACCAGAGGATCGTACAGCCTTACAACGGCAGGATAGAAGCTGTCCCTGAGCCTGAAGGTAGGTGCTTTGAGGCTTTTGTATCCTCTGTCCAATGGGTGAGTGGAGAAGAGGAAACATTCAGTGTGGGGTGGGGGTGTCTCTGCCAGAGTAATGGGGACTGTGGCCTATCTTGCTGGACCAGTGAGCCTGGAGTCAGAGTCTGTGGGTTTGTGAGTCCAGGCCAAGGATTGGGGGGCTGGAGACCCAGGGGCGGACTGACTGTGTGTGTGTGTGTGTGAGCATGGTGGGTGGGGAGAGGCTTGTTTTGCTGTTATTATTTTGTCATTGTGTTGTTGCTGTTGTTACTGCCTCTGTTCGGCTGAACGTCGTGGGCACTGGAGTGTGCGGCAACACTTGCAGGCTGCCCCAGCACAGATTTAGGTGTGTTGGCTGTGAACACAAACAACACATTTCACTGTTTGTTTCAATGTACAGGTGATAAATAAGTAAATCATAATCTGAATATGATTATGTTGGTTGCTTTACTGAGGCTGCCAGAAGTGTACACAGAGTCCATGAAGAGAGAGAGAGTGTGAGGACGAGAGAATAAGGGACAATGAGGTAATTGAGATAATGTGTAATGAGTGATAAAGAATCATTATCGGACAGTGAAAGCCGATAAAGACACAGTGAAGGGTTGTGTTGAATCAGAACACTGGGGGATAAGAGAACTGGTGCAGATTAGACAATAAAACCATAAGACATAGATAGGAGCAGAATTAGGCCATTTAGCCCATTGAGTCTGCAAGTTGATTAGCAAGGGGGGGGGGCGGGGGGACCTGGTCTGAGATGTGTAGCATCACATTTGCCTGTTATTTCCAGTAAGTTTCTACAAGGTCACCTAGGGTCTCTCTGAACACCAACAACCTTTCAATACCCCCAGTGTTTTCTGCCTTCAGGGCAGCTTCAGTTGAAGTGTATCACTCTATCTGAGCCTGAAACATCTCTGTATTCTTCTCACAACGTATACTACCCACCCAGCTTTGTATCATCAGCAAGCCCTGGCTGTATTACATTTGATTCACAAGTCCAGGTAATGGATACGGTTTGTAAACAGCTGGGCTCCAATACTGATCCAAGTGGCATCCTGACCTGAAAGTGACCCAATTTCCCTTTGTTTCTGTTTTGTTAATCAATCCTCAAAGTTCAAAGTAAACTTATTATCAAAGTACATATATGTCACCATATACTACCCTGAGATTCATTTTCTTGCAGGGATTCACAGATCGATGAAGTACAAGCACTGATTCCGCTAAGCTGTGCCGGTGTGCGGCTGTGCAGTAACTGAAATGCTCCTGTGCACATAGCCTTTCTTGCCGCGCTGTGACAAGAGTCCTTGATGAGGATGGCTTGGACCCCAATGCTGGAGTATCTCAGGCAACGATCGACACACGGTTTCAAACTGGATCGAGAACCTGAGCACAAGACAAACATGAGACGGAATCATGACTAGGCTTACGACTGAACACCGAACCTCAGTTCAGGTGCTCCTAAAATGTTCAATCCCTGGTCCCAAAAACATGACTGCCAATTAGCGGGACTGTCCTGAATCTTTAAAGGGGTTGCGCCAGTTATCTACACGCCAGGGAGTTAGGGTGTCTAAACCTCAGAAGCTGGTGCGGATGGGTGCTTGTCGTAACAGAACCCACTCCACTATGGTCGACTCCTGACAGCCCTGACTGCCCGGAGAGACATTGACTGTAGTCATAGATGAGAGCCAATTCCAAGACGTCTCTTTCAGGCACCGTGCACCTCTCATCCTGTCCAAATCCTTCCCAGTCCACTAGATATTGCTGAACACCTCAAACAGCGAGTCCAAAATTCTTCTCACAGTGAAAGCCTGTTCCTCATGAACGAACTTGGGTGGCAGTGGGGCTAACAGGCTGATGTTCACAGGTTTTAACTTGAAAGCGTGGAAAGTGGGATTGATCTTGAGGGTCTTGGGGAGCTGCAAGGTGTAAGCCACTGGGTTTACTTTCCTGAGAATCCTGAAGGGTCCAATGATCTTGGGCGCCAATTTCCTGGACTCCACTCGGACAGGCAAATCCCGAGTTGACAGTCAGATCTGTTGCCCAGGCTGCAAGACTGGTCCCTGCCTTCTCTTGCAGTTAGATTTATTGAGGCCTTCAGGGTAGAAGTTAGCAAAATCTCCCTTGCCCTAGTCCATTTCTCCCTGCAGCGTTGCACGAGATCTTCACCTGTAGTAACTCCAACCTCTGCCTCCTCCTAGACTGGCATTTGAAAGGGGGCATCCCGTGCGCTGAATGATGTAAAGTGTTGTGGGCGACCTCTGTTCACATCAAACGGTTGCTCCATTCATTCGATCTTTCAGAGGCCAGGCATCTGAGGGTACATTCCATACCTTGGTCACTCGCTCCATCTGGCTGTAAGACTCGCTGTTGCCCCAACCAATTTGAAAAACACCCTGCAGAAATGTGATGTGAATAGATCCGACACAGTATCCACTAGAAAACCATGGATCCCGAAGACTTGCTGCAGGACAATCTTGGCTGTCTCTGCCACAGATGGAAGTCTGTCCAACGTGATGAATTTGTATCCTTTGAAAAACGATCCACAGTTACCCTGATAATGGTCTTCCCCTTGGATGTGTGCCCATGGTCCTTCCGGAACAGGTGGAGGGTGGAGGAGCCCTTGAGGCTGGGTGAGGTGCTCCTTGTTCCAGGCGCACACTTCACATGCCAGAACGTATTGATGGACCTCCCTCGCCATTCTAGGCCACCAGTATCTTCTCGTAATGAACGTGAAGGTCCTGGCAATCCCTGGGTGAGTGGTCATTCTCGATGCATGTCCCCGTTGAAGAACCTGAGACCGGACATGACTGGGAACGAACAGCTGTCCCAGAGGGCCGTTCTGAGGGATCTACCCTTGCGCCTGGGCCTTGTGAATAAGCGTGTCGATCCCCCAACAAATAGGCACTATCACCTTGGCTTGGGGCAAAATGGTGGTAGGCTGCTTTTCTTGTTCGGGTTCGTTCCACTGATGGCTGGTTTCTGGTTCTTAGATCCCGGTCGATAGGTCAGGATGAAATTAGAATGGTTACCAAAAAAGGACCATCTAGCCGGCCTGGAATTCAGTCTCTTGAACGCCTGAATATAAGCCAGGTTCTTGTGGTCCCTCCATACGATAAAAGGGTTCTTGGCTCTCTCAACCCAATGACACCATTCCTCCAGAGCCACCTTGATCACGAGCAGCTCTCTATTTCCAATGTCATAGTTCACCTCTGCTGGGGATAGCCGACTGGAAAAGAACGCACACGGGGCAGTTTATTGTCTGAAGGTGTCCGTTGAGACTACGCAGTACCCAATTCCGACGTCTGAGGCGTCCACTTGCACGAAGAAGGGAAGGTCTGGGTTGGGTGTGTGACCAAAATGGGAGATGTCGCGAACTGTTGTTTGAGCTCTGTCAAAGCAGCCTCTGCCCCGGTAGGCCAAATAAAGGACCTGTGGATCTCTTGGTTAGTGCCGTCACTGAGCTGAAGTTCCTGATAAACTTTCAATAAAAGTTGGCAAGTCCCAGGAGTTGGTGGGCCTGCTTCACACTGGATGGTGGTGGCTAACCGCTGACTGCCACTGTTTTACTAGGGTCCATCTTGAGATTGTCATTAGGGATGATGTAGCCCAAAAAATAAATAGTGTTTACGTGAAATTCAGACTTCTCCAGCTTTACGTAAAGTCCATGATCAAGAAGCCTCTTTATAATATCTCTGAAGTGAGTGACATGCTCCTCCACAGACTTCGGGAAGATTAGGATGTCATCCAAGAGAACAAAGGCATACTTATGGAGATTATCCCGAAGCACATCGTTTATAAGGGTCTGGAAAACTGCTGGCGCATTCACAAGGTCGAAGGGCATGACCAGGTACTCATAGTGCCCTGTTGTGTGTTGAATGCAGTCTTCTACACCCTGCTTTATGCGAACCAGACTGTATGCACTCCACAAGTCTAGCTTCAAGAATACTCTTGGCCCTTGGAGAATCTCGAAAGCAGTGTTCATGAGTGGACAAGGGTAACGATTCTTGACCACATGTGATTTAGTCGTCTATAATCAATGCAAGGCTGCAGACTCTCGTCCTTTTTCTGTATGAGGAAGAAATCAACAGAGGCTGGAGAGGAGGAAGGCTGAATAAATGCCAGGGCACAAGCCTCCTTAATATACTCCTCCACAGTGCTTCTTTTCGGGCCTGAGAGCGCGTATAATTGGCCCCGCGGAGGTAGATCTATTGCACAGTCGTATTGATGGTCCAGTGGAAGAGTCGAGGCCTTTCCCTTACTGAAGACCTCTTCCAAGTCCTTGTAGATGGAAGGGATTTCTGCCAGCCTGGCTGCTGCATGGACCCCCAAACCTTCCCCTGAGGATGACTTCTGAGACTCTATCTGTTGCGGGGGTGGATTGGGAGACCCCAGAGTCTCCCCCATAGGTCCCCCACAGTCTTCAGTGAAGACAGAAGCCAAATCACAGTCCAAATCCTTGTCCATCTCCTCAGATGTCAGCAGCGAGTTTCGACAAATACTCCTTGTGATCCTGGGACTAGGTTCCAAGGATCTCCGTCTTGGAGCCTTCCCCTTAGATGGGATCCTTTGGCTTAGCTGCTAGAGTTCCAGACTTCTTGGGTAACTCCTTGGTTTGCTCCTGAACTAGAGATCTTGTTCCAGCGCACCCCTTACTGGACTGGGTCAGGACTCACACGGGCTTATTGGCTTGAGCCAGCTTGTCTTCCCTTAAAGTTAGGACTGGGTTTCCTGAAGGCTCCAGGTCCCCTTGAGCAGAAGTTTATCCCCTCATTGGCTGCTGGTCTTGGGAAAGTCTAGGGTTTGGAGCACCAAGCTGAAAACAAACCCTCTTACAATGGCTGGACCGAGCAGTGATTCTCCCCCTCCCTCCAGCCGACAGATGGATTATGCTGGGACAGCCAAGGATACCTGAGGATCAGGGATATGAGCAGAGAGTCAATAATGTAGAAACTAATGTCTTCCACATGATCCCCTGTCCTCATCTGCAATGTCAGAGTCTGTTGCTGAAACTGCCAGGAGCCCAGTGGGTGGCCATCCAAGGACTGACTCAACTCACGCACTGGCATGTTGAGCTGATGGGTGGTCTCCAAGTCCAGGAAATTTCCCGCTGCTCCAGACTCCAAAAAAGCATTCACCTCTTGTCAGTTCATAACCCAGGAGATCTCTGCCCTCAGTGTGACACCAAAATCTGTGAGGTTGGGGGGTGGGGGTGGCTGCTACCGTCACAGTCCACCCGACACTAGACTGTCTGAAGAGTTCTCCCAACACCTGCAGCTTTGGACGTTTGGCCTGCAGGTGACCTGCTTCCCTGTAGTAATGGCAGCAACCTCGACTCCAATGCTGGAACCTCTCATTGGCAGAGATTGTTATGTGGCCAGTTTGCATGGGCTTGACAGGATCCTGAGCAGAAAACAGGCTGATCATAGTCCTAGATCAGACTTCAGCCTCTTGATGTTGTCTCACTTATGCTCTGCCAGGCAATTATCCAGACAAATGGGTTGGTCAATCAGGACCTCTAAGTCTTCGGCTGGCTCCCCCAAGGTGAGGGCATCCTTCAGTTCATCTTGGAGTCCGCGGTGGTATAGCATCATCAAGGCCTCCCTGTTCCACGAATTCCTCCAACCTTCGTTCCCAATGCATGGTGGCCAAGGCCAGGGCTCTTCCAGTCAAGAGAGAGATAATGAAGGCCACCTTTCTGCACTCCAAAGGAAACTGGGATGGCTGGAGTTTGAACACTAATAAGCATTGAATGAGGAAGCCACAGCAAGAATCCGGATCACCCTTGGGGTCAGAAAATGAACCGGCTCTGCAGAGAGACCGACATCCGCACCCAAGCGACTTTGGCTTTCCTCCTACAATAGTTGACACATGGCGACCTGGAGGCCAAGTATCTCCAGGCTCTGTTTTGGAATGTTCCCACTGGGTCCATATTGACTCAATTGTAGTGTGACGAGAGTCCTTGACAAGGACAGCATGGACCCAAATGCTGGAGTATCCAAGGCTAGGATCGAGAAACGGTTTCAAACTGGATTGAGAATCTGAGCACAAAACAAAGACTAGACAAAATCACAAGTAGGCTTATAATTGAGTACCCAACCTCAGTTCAGGTGCTCCTTAAATGCTCAATCCTTGGCACCTTATGCTGATTAGCGGGACTGTCCTAAATCTTTAGAGGGGCTGCACCAGCTATCCATACACCGGGGAGTTAGAATGTCTGAACCTCGGAAGCTGGCACGGATGGGTGTGTTTTAACACATGCAGCTGGAATTTTCTTTTATATAAATGCTAATATAAAGTGCCGCGCTGTTTTCAGGCCATGTAAAAATTTCCTGCTCAAAGCAATAGTCAATCTGTGCAGCTGTGAAAAATAATTACAGGGAATGTTGAGCACGATGAAACAAGTGAAAAATTAAACACAAATAAGGACTGACAAATTGTTCAAATACAGAAAGAAACGAGTCATAACAAACAAACAAATACATAGAAATGAGAACATGAGTTGTAGAGTTCTTGAAAGTGAATCTATTATCAGTATATTACCCCAAATTCTATTGTGTTTAGTAATATCTTACGGCATCTTATCTAGAAGTTCAGAAACACACTGGTTCCTCTCCATTACTCGTACTGCTTCTGGCAGGAACAGCTTGCTTTCCACTACCATACAATTCCTGAATGGACATTGCAACCATGAACACTACCTCACTATTGTTTTATTTCCGTTTTTTCACTACTTAACTAATTTAACTATTTGACATACACACACACACACACACACACATATATATATATATACACACACACTGTAATTCACAGCTTTCCCCCCTATATTATCATGTACTGCATTGTACTGCTGCCACAAAGCTAACAAATTTCACAACATATGCTGGTGAGATTAAACCCAATTCTGATTCAGATTCTGATGACGGAATTTCAAAGTTTAAAAAAAAATTATGATCGAAGTACATAAATGTCACCATTGTCATTCATTGTCAAATTTCTATACTATTATAGATTTGTCAATGACGATACCCTTCCATAAAGACTTGCTGAAATTTTCCCAAGCCTATTGCTATTTTTAAGTATTTTGCAACCACTTCTTTAATAATTGATTCCAGCATTGTCCCAGAAACTAATGCTAACATCTACAGTTCCTCATTTCCCCTCTCTTCCCGTTTTAAATTGTGGGCTACATCTGTGATCCATTGCTCTGGGGAAACTATTCTGCGAGATGCTGGAAGTGACAGCCAAGTCCCCATGGCAACCTCTTTCAAAAGCACACACACTACCAAGTATTGATGACTATTATAAGACCATAAGAGATAGCAAAATTAGGCCATTTAGCCCATCAAATCTACTCCACTATTCCATCATGGCTGATCTATTATCCCTCTCAACTCCATTCTCCTCCTTCCTCCCTGTAACCTTTGATACCCTTACTAATCAAGAACTTATCAACCTCTGCTTTGAATATACTCAATGACTTGGCCTCCATGGCCGTCTGTGGCAATGAATTCCACAGATTCACCACCGTCTGGCAAAAGAAATTCTTCCTCACCTTAGCTCTGAAGGGACGTCCCTCTATTCTGAGGCTGTGCCTTCTGGTCCAAGACTCCTCTGATATAGAAAATAACCTCCCCATATATTCTCAACAAAACCTTTTTCTTAATGATACTAGTTTCTCTTCACTGCACATTTATTTTAGCCCCACTGATCTCCCCTCTTGCTGAAAGGCTTCCCGTAGCTTCTGGGAAGACAAGCACAATATATTTGTTTAATTTCTCTGCATTTCCTCATTTACCATATAATTTCCGTCATCTCAGTCTGTTAGGAACCCAAGTTTTTTTTTCCCTAACTGTGGAAGCTTTTACGGTCTGTCGTTACGTTTCTTGGTTAAAGGTTGTTCTTTAATTCTACTGTTTACCCTTTCCAAATCATGTTCTCACTACCCCAGGGGTTCCCAACCTTTTCTATACCATGGACCGAGGGCTTCCTGGGCCCCAGGTTGGGTAATCATGTGATACACCTTTGCTGAATTCCAAAATGTTCCCTAATCTTCCAGTTTCTGTATCCTTTGGCAACATTATGAGGCTTTGCCTTTGATTTATTGCTACCATTGTCACTCCACTTTTTAAGACCATAAGACAAAGGAGCAGACATAGGCCATTTGACTCTCAAGTCTGCTCCACCATTCCATCATGGCTGATCCAATATCCCTCTCAATCCCATTCTCTTGCCTTCTCCCAGGAACACTTGATGCCCTGACTAATCAAGAATTCATCAACCTCCATTTGAAATATACCCAAATGTCTTGGCCTGCACAACTGTTATGGCAATGAATTCCACAGCTTCACCATCACCTCTGGCTAAAGAAATTCCCCCTCATCTCTGTTCTAAAGGGATGTCCTTCTATTACTATGCTATGCCCTCTGGTCCTAGACTCCCCGACTATTGGAAACATCCTCTCCACATCCACTCTATCTAGACCTTTCAACATTCGATAGGTTTCAATGCGATCCCCCCCTCATTCTTCTAAACTCCAGTGGGAGTTTAGAGTTTTAACTCTGCAACAATTTTCTGTTGTTTATTAAAGGGATGTATTGTATACCTGGTCCCAGCTCTGTGCTATTTCTGTAACTTTTAAACATTGCTCATTTGCGAACATCCCTGACAATGCAGTCTCCCAAATCTCCCACAATATACTGTATCTCATGCCTCGATAGGCTGCACTGTATGGATTTAAGACCTTAGTATCAGATTAAATAAACGCCTTTCAATCTTTATATGAAATTCTATCACATCCTAACTGCTCTTCCTTCATGTCAGCACCACTATTAATTAACCCTTTCTTATTCCACAACACTGGATCTGAAATAGACTGACCTTCTAAATTCTTCCAGCGTTTTGTGTGTGTTGATCTGAAATAGACTGTTCCTTTTTTACTTCTTCAACAGAGCCTGCTATCATTCGATCAGAGCTCGATTCCTTGATTCCTGCAGCCACCTGCAGGGAGCCTGTACATTCTCCCCTATTGACCTCCAAAACAATGTACAGTCCATGAATTTGACTTTTACTCTGTGGCTGTTAATTTAGTTTGCACAATTTATGTAGATTAATTTCCTCCATAATCATCATGTTCGTCTTCTCAACCACTTCTCTATCTCCTGATTTATACTGAGACTTTGGGACCCTATATATAACGCACACCAAAGTTTCATGCCATTTGCTGGTTTTTATTTCCAGGAAAACTGGCTCTTTCATTTCCCACTCTTCTTTTCCATTTTATCCATCTCTTCGAAAGGTTAGAGATCCTGATTTGCAGAACCTGCAGAATCTCTTGTGGTCACAGTTGCATAGTGGGAATCCAGAGCATCAGAACTTCTGAATCAGAAACCAAGAGCGACAAGAGTACTCTCCTTTTCACTCGGAGAGCAGAACTAATAGCTATCCCATTTCTCCTCCGGAATGCTTAACGGCTCTCGATCTTTAACTAGCTGCAAACATTTTTCGCTGGGTTGTTGTCAGCCCTTGTGGAGACGATCGTGTTTAAACACAGGTAATGAATGCGAGCTGACAGTGACAGGCAGACAGCACAGACTGTGATTGGATTGTCTAGGGGCCGGAGAGAAGAGTGATTTACAGAGATTGTGCGCTTAAAAGGCACTCGTGCTCGGCTGAAGCAATGAAGGGTCTTTAAGAGCTGAAGGATATTGATTACTTTGAATAATACTCAATGCATTATTTGCTGTAAAATTTAAGAGACTGTAAAAGACACTCAATTCCTACTAATCAGGCAGGTGAAGTGAAACATCCCACGAAAGTTTTATTAATGAATGTGCCTGGGAACAGTTCAGGAGTTGATTTGCCTCAATCCATCAATCACTTGGTACTAGGAAAATAGAGCCCTCTTTACAGAAAATTAGAACCACACACATTAGTAGCACAGTGGTTAGTGCACCGTTTTACATTGGCAGCGATCGCCGACTGGGGTTCGATTCTTGCCGCTGTCATTAAGGAGCTTGTATGTTCTCTCTGTGACTGCATAGGCTTCCTCTCATGTTTCAAACACAAGAAAGTCTGCAGATTCTGGAATTCCAAAGCAACACACAATAAAACACTGGAGGAACTCAGCAGGTCAGGCAGCATCCATGGAAAAGAGTACACAGTCGATGTTTCAGCCCAAGAGAGCCTTTTTCGGGACTGAGACATACGTACTGCTTTGGATTTCCAGCATCTGTAGACACTCTCGTGTTTGTGATAAACTACTCGACTGTGAAGTCTCTTTAGGGATGCCTACCCTGAAGAAGTTTAAATCTTCCTCAGTCGTGAAGAAGGGTCTTGGTCCGAAACATTGACTGTGTACTCTTTTCCATAGATGCTGCCTGACCTACTGAGTTCCTCCAGCATATTGTGTGTTTCGTACGGTTAGTGCTAGGATTAGTGAGTCAACATGCTAGGTTGACACCGAAAGCATGGCGGCACTTCGTGGGCTGCCCCGGGCACAATCCTGGACTGTGTTCGCTGTTGACGCAAATGGTGCATTTCGAGGGAAGTTTCAATGTCTCGATGTAGATGAGGCAAATAAAGCTGATCTTATTTTTTTTTGTCTTTAAATGGCATGATCTCCCTTGACTTAAAAAGCCCACTTTTAAAGATTAGATAAAGATCAGCTTTATGTCATGTGCACCGAAACACAGAGTGAAATGTGTCATTTGTGTCAATTACCAACGGAGTGTGCTGGGGGCAGCCTGCAGGGTCAATGCAGCACTTACTAACCCTAACTCTAAACATTAGTTTGTGGAATATGGGAGGAAACCAGAGCACCTGGAGATCAGGAGGAGAACGTACAAACTCCTTACAGAGAGCTGTGAAAGTGAACCCAGGTTGCTGGCGTGGTGAAGAGTTATGCTCACTGCTATGTTACCGTGTCCTCCCAATATTATTGAATATTTCCAGTCCGCCAATGAAACTTGTCTTCATCTTGCTTCTTGAAGGCATGGATTGCTGGGGAGTCCAAAATGGATCATGTGATCATCAGCAAACATCTCCATTTCTGATCACCAGCCAGGAGGGAGGTCACAGATTAAACAGCTGAAGGCAGTTGGGTTCAGGACACTGTCCGGAGGAACCCAAGTGGTGAACTGTGGCTGGGAAGGTTGACACCCTAAGATCAAAACCATTTTCCTCAGTGTAGGATGACTCCAACCACTGGAGTGTCTCCCTCAATGCTCATTAACTTCTCTTTTTCTAGGAACCTACAAAGCAAAAGACACAGCACCTCTACTTTCTTAGAAGTTTGTGTAGATTCAGCATGTGACATAAAACTCTGACAGACTTCTATAGGTGCACAGTGGGGAATGTCCAAACAGACTGGATTACGGTCTGGTATGGAAACACCAATGACCGTGAACAGAAGAGTCCATAGAAAGTAGTGGACACAGCCCAGTTACTACCCTTCAACCATCAGGCTTCTGAACCAGTGTGGATAACTTCACTCAGCTCTCAACTCTGAGCTGATCTCACAACCGACAGACTCACCTACAAGGACTCTACAACTCACGAGTCTATAAACTCATGCCCCAGCGTTATTTACGTTTTATTTACACAATCTGTCTTCTTTTGCACATTGGTTGTTTGTCAGTCTTTGGTTATGTCTAGTTTTTCACAAAATTCTATTTAATTTCTTTATTTTCCTGTAAACGCCCGCAAGAAAATAAATCTCAAGGTAGTATATGATAATGTATAGGTGCTTTAAATATAGGTGATAATCTATAGGTTCTATTTTGATCATAAATTTACTTTGACTTTGACATTGGAATTGTTTATCTTATATTATAATAGCACCCTCACATACCAGCCTCTGCACATAGAATTGTTAAGGCATAAAATGGGCTCATTTCATATTTTGGGTCTAGTCTGGCTCCTTGTAGATCAGACTATCAGTGCCAATCTCCCATCCTTTACCCACAGAACTGAAAATAAAGTTCCTCAGTTGCCCATCCATTTCTCTTTTGATAGCCCAGATTAACACTGTTTCTAACATTTTCACAGTGAGTTCTAGGTCTTAACCACACGGTGTGTGAAAGATTGTCCCTCACATTGCCCCACGTGTCCAACATATCAGATCCATCACCAGTCTTCCAACTAGCTACTAATGGGAACAGCCTCCCCTGGTTTACCTCACCTAAACCTGTCACTATCTTATACACCTTTACCACAAGTTAGTGGGGAGCGTAGATTGTCAAGCAATGTTCCCTCTAATCTGTCATCACCAGTGTGCGCAAAAATCTTGTGCTGGCAATTTTTTGGTCAGTGACAGCAACATGTGTACACTTTATTTTTGAGCAATTCTAAGGATTATAAGCCATTCCACATTAAATGAACCAGCAGTTCTTTTGTGCTTCATGCCGTTTGCTTCTTTGGAATTTGACATGGTGAATCAATAATTTCTTCAATAAAACAATATAAATAAGCCAGTTCTAAAATCTGCAGACAAATCATCGCAAACTCAATGTTATCAACACTGTCCACACCTGAAACCAGAGAAGGAAATGTGATTGTGTACGATTGTGAAATATACTTAACATTGCCAATGAGGTAGAGGGTTTTGTGTGTGGGTTAAATTCCTTTGTGCACTAGTAGCAAAAGATGAGTGCACACGAGTACACACACACCTCAGAGGGAAATTGTTGTCAAGTAAAACTATGGTACTATTAAAAGGGATTTCACCAATGTGCAGATTTTAGAGAAACTGGAATTGTTTGGTCTCAGTTGTTAAGACTGTTGGTGGAGGAGTGGACAGTGTAGAAGTTATGGAGGGTTACAATGGGATATTGATAGGATGCAGAGCTGGGCTGAGAAATGGCAGACGGAATGCAATCCAGAAAAGTGTGAAGTGATTCACTTTGGAAGGTTGAATTTTAATGCAGAATACAGGGTTAAAGGCAGGACTCGTAGCAGTGGGAAGGAAGAGAGATATCTTGGGGTCCACATCCATAGATCCCTCAAAGCTGCCACGCAAGCTGATAGGGCTGTTAAGAAAGCGTATAGTGCGTTGACCTTCATCATTTGGGGGATTGGGTTCAAGAGCCACAAGGTAATGTTGAAGAACTATAAGATGCTAGTTAGATCACAGGCAATATCGTGTTCAGTTCTGGCCGCCTCATTATAGGAAGGATGTTGAAATGGATGCAGGGGACACAAAATGCTGGAGGAACTCAGCAGGCCAGGCAACACCTATGGAAAAAAGTGCAGTTGATGTTTTGGGCCGAGACCCTTCGGCAGGTCCTGGCCTGGTGAGCTCCTCCAGATTTTTGTGTGTGTTGCTCGGATTTCCAGCACCTGCAGATTTTCTCCTGTTTGAGATTTACCAGGATGCTGCCTGGACTAGAAAACATGCCTTACGAGGATACGTGAAGTGAGTTAGGGCTTTTCTCTTTGAAGTGAAGGAGCATGAGAGATAATCTAATAGAGGGGTACAGGAAGATAATAGACAATAGACAATAGACAATAGGTGCAGGAGTAGGCCATTCGGCCCTTCAAGCCAGCACCGCCATTCACTGTGATCATGGCTGATCATCCACTATCAGTATCTAGTTCCTGCCTTATCCCCATAACCTTTGATTCCACTATCTTTAAGAGCTCTATCCATCTCTTTTTTGAAAGCATCCAGAGACTTGGCCTCCACAGCCTTCTGGGGCAGAGCATTCCATATATTCACCACTCTCTGGGTGAAAAAGTTTTTCCTCAACTCCGTTCTAAATGGCCTACCCCTAATTCTTAAACTGTGGCCTCTGGTTCTGGACTCACCCATCAACGGGAACATGCTTCCTGCCTCCGGCGTGTCCAGTCCCTTAATAACCTTATATGTTTCAATAAGATCCCCTCTCAGCCTTCTAAATTCCAGAGTATACAAGCCCAGTTGCTCCAATCTTTCGACATATGACAGTCTCGCCATCCCGGGAATTAACCTTGTGAACCTATGCTGCACTCCCTCAATAGCAAGAATATTCTTCCTCAAATTTGGAGACCAAAACTGCACACAGTACTCCAGGTGTGGTCTCACCAGGGCCCTGTACAGCTGCAGAAGGACCTCTTTGCTCTTGTACTCAATTCCCCTTGTTATGAAGGCCAGCATGCCATTAGCTTTTTTCACTGCCTGCTGTACTTGCATGCTTGCTTTCAGTGACTGATGTACAAGAACACCTAGATCTCGTTGTACTTCCCCTTTTCCTAACTTGACTCCATTTAGATAATAATCTGCCTTCCTGTTCTTACCACCAAAGTGGATAACCTCACATTTATCCACATTAAACTACATCCGCCATGCATCTGCCCACTCACCCAGCCTGTCCAAGTCACCCTGCATTCTCATAACATCCTCCTCACATTTCACACTGCCACCCAGCTTTGTGTCATCGGCAAATTTGCTAATGTTACTTTTAATTCCCTCATCTAAATCATTAATATATATTGTAAACAGCATAGGTCGAGTGGATAGCTAAACAGTTTTTCCGAGGAACTGGCTAATATGAGGAGGCATAATTTTAAGGTGATAGGGGTAGGATTTTTACACAAAGAGTGGTAGGCACATGAAATGCCCTACCAGGGGCGAAGATAGTGGTAGAGTCATTAAGGACATTTAAAAAACTCTTAGATAGGCACAATGGGTGACAGAAAACTAGAGGATTGTGTAGGTGGGAAGGGTTAGATTGATCTTAAGAGTAGGTTATACAGTCAGCACAACACTGTGGACCGAAGGACCTGTACTGTGCTGTAGTGTTCGATGTTTGCCTTGGAGGAGGATAGTTTAAAAAGAGATTTGAAAGATTAAATCTCACATTGCAAAGGTTTTTTGAACCCAGTAAACAAGAGAATGTATTTTCATTGGCAGTCGAATTGGTAACTACAGATTCGCAGTAATTGGCAGAAGGATCCAAAGGGAAGAGGAGGGTTTTTTTAAATGCAGTGAGCTGTTATCTGGAATCTATTGCCTGCAGGCAGTGGAAGCGGATTCAAGAAAAACCTTAAAGAAATTGGATAAAAATTTGAAGAAAAGGCTCTGGAGGAATGGGAGTGGAATGCGTCTGATCGCATTGCTCTTTCAAAAAGCTGCCCCAGGTAAAACGAGCCTTGCCCTTCCCCATCTTTGTGATCTTTGCCAGCTCGAAGCCCATCCAGCTTCTCTGTTCCTCCAACTCGGGCCTCTTGTGCAACCTCCTTTGTCCTCGCTCAGGCTGCTGAAGGCCTCTAAGCTTCAGATTTGAGATGCCAACAGTAAGATCATAAGAGTTGGATTGTACGTTTGAAGGCTTGTTAAACTGGCTCCTTGCTTCACTGATGATTGGGTGCACACGGAGGGAATGCTGTGCCTGGACCATTCTACATCAACATATTCATGCTGTTGGATTGGAGTGTTCAATAGTTATTTTTCTTGGTTTAACTTTCCTATGCGTGATTATAATTTTTATATAATCACCTAGTAATAGTTTTGGAGGTAGAGTGGAGATATGTCTCTCCCAAAGAGGTGTAAGGCACTCCTTCCCTCTGCAGCCGGTACATATCACAAGCCCTGGTTCTTCGACCACTGACGCCAGGCAGACAATCTCTGAAGAGTATTGATAATGGCTGGGGTCGCCCGTCTTGTAAAGGCACTGCCCAGAAGAAGGCAGCTATACTAGAATTACTAGAATAATTTGCCAAGAACAATCATGATCAGGGAAAGACCATGATCCCCTATGTCATACAACACGGCACATAACGAAGGAATGAATAATATTTGTAGTGTGATCACCCAAGTCGAGTGTGATGTTCTCCTAAGGAGTTGTCTATTGGTTGGTCATCAGGTGGGTGTACAGGCAGATTCAGGATCCACATATTCTGTCCTTAACGGAGAACGCCTGTGCATAACTTTGTTTAATATGAGGAGGCTGACACACCGGCAGCCACCACACACTCCTTGACAGACAGGGGCTCAGGGTCTACTGCCATGGAATGCAAGACGACTGGGAACGGTTCGCTGCCTCAGCCTTCCTTCACCTTCACTGCCGTTGTGATGTGTCAACATCTTTCGCCAGCTCCGCCATTGAGGTCTTGGTTGGATCGCTCTTTGTCTGGGACCTCCCCCTTGACCTGAACGCCATGGGTGACCCTATCAGGAACGAAACTCCAGGCGACATCGTTCTCAGGACCTCAGGGGCTCCCAAACCTCTCCACCAAGGCAAGGTGATGATCCTCAGAGAAGATTATCTCCTATACTAGATGGGCTGAAGGGCCTGTTTCTGTGCTGTACTTTTCCATGATACTATGTATGTGTAATTATAGTATAACTGATTCTGTATTTTCTAGAAGCTTTTCAGGTTTTCTGCAGCAGGTGTCACGTCTCTTGAATCTGGCTTTTTTATAGGTTACACTATCAGTAGAATGTGCCTTATCGTATAGTCTGAGAATGAGGTGACTACGACCTCCTTTCAGAATGTAGAATGGCACAGTAAAGTTCAGGCCGTTTGGCCTTTGATTTTGTTCGGACCAACATAAACCTTCTCTAAGATCAATATAACCCTTCTCTCCCACACAGCCCTCCATTTTTCTATCATCCATGTGCCTATCTAGGAGTCTTGTACATCTCTATCAAGTCATCTCTCATTCTCCTTCTCGCCAAAGAGGAGAGTCCTAGCAAGCTCACTCTATCCTCTTATGTTTTCTAATTCTGGCAAATCTCCTCTGAGAAAGGAAACATGTTTTAATAGGCAGTTGTGAATAATCTGGTACTTTTATCCTCAGAAATTTGTGAAAGGAGCTTAAATCTTTTCTATGACTGAGACTGATAGACATTTTCATTGGGTGAGCAAATCCATTGAGAGAATGAGGCTACAGTACAGATCAGCCTGATATCCAGATGTTAAATAGCCTGTTCCTCATGGGAAACGTCATGTGGAAAGGGTTAAGAGGAAGACGAACTTTAGTCTGGTTCTCCCACTCTCTCCTCCCCTGATCTAATTTTAAAATGTGCTCAAAAAACCCAGTCACTGCACCTACCAAGGCTGTTAGTGAATTGTTACCAAGTACCACAAATACAATCACAGAGTGTTAGCTTCGTCGACTCATCAATTTGAGCTTATCATTGAAGCTAAATAATATATTTGAAGATGATTTCTGCTTAGTTCATTTAATTCTAAACTGCTTTCTGCGAGAATGAATAATTCTCTATTACAGTAGTTAAAGAACATTACAACAATGCACTGGGTATCAGGCAACAGCCTGATGGGCTTTGTGCCTGTACCTGAATCTAATGGATGATAATTGCTTACTTATGGGAGTCCTGTTGACTGCAGATCTATTATCCAAACTCAGTGCATGTGCTTCAACGCATTATTTCACATAATGATGATTAACTAGCCTATTCTGTGGTAAATGTCAGTACATACAGTTCCTATGGAAAGGATAACAGCAAGTTGGCATATTGCGCCGAGACCCTTCATCAGGACAGGAAAGAGAGGGGAAAGAAGCCAAAGTAAGGAGGCGCGGGGAAGGGAAGTAGTACATCTGGAAAGTGGTAGTGAAGCCATGCGAGGGGGAAGGCACAGTCTTGTGCAAATGTCTTTGGCACACATATATACAGCCTAAGACTTTTGCACAGTACTATATTTGTCAATATGGCGAGAAGAACAAGTTTGTAAATCTGACGGGAGCAAAGGATGTGGGGAACGGCGAGGGTGGAGCCCTGTGGGAGGGGTGTGGGACAGGTGGCAGAGAAGGAGTGTCAGGGGTGGGGGGTGGCACGGGTGCAGACACACCCAGCCCTGAGACACCAGGCAAGGTCATTTAATTCCAAACAATTGGTTTATTGATCATTACAGAATATCTCTCTGGTGCTTCCTGCTCCCTCCCCTCTCCCTTCCTTTTTTCCCAACCGTGAATCCCCTCTCCCTGCCTCTTTCCCACTCTCAGTCCACAATAGAGATCCATATCAGAATCAGGTTTAGCATCACTCACGTATGTCATGATGAAATTTTTTTTTTTAGCACAGCAGTACAATACATAACATTACTACAGTACTGTGCCAAAGTTTTAGTCTCCCTAGCTATATAAATCTGCCTAAAACTTTTGCACAGTACTGTAGGTGGGTAGGGGAGGGGGATTGAAGTGAGAAGATTGGAGGTGATTGGTGGAAAAGGTGAAGGGCTGAAGAAGAAATCTGACAGGAGAGGAGTGTGGACCATGCGAGGAAGGGAAGGAGGAGGGACACCTGAGAAAGGCCTCCAAACTGACTGCATGAATATTGATTTCTCTAGCTTCCGGTAATTTCCCCCTCATCTCTTCTTCCATTCCCCATTCTGGCTCTCCTCTCACCTCCTTCGCCTCACCCGTCTATCACCTCCCATAGATGCTGTATGAGTTGCTGAGTTCCTCCAGCATTTTGGGTGTGTGTGCTGCTCTGGATCTTCAGAATCTCTTTATTCCTTTTGTTTCTAATTCCCCCCCCCCATCCCTATTTCTGTGCGCCACTCTGGGCAGCAGCTGCTTTTAAAAGGTGGTGCTTCAGATCAGCCACGAATGGTTGAGAAAGACAGAGAGGCAGTATGGCCTACTTCAGAACCTATATTCTCAAACCTACCACCTCCCTCTTTAAGATGTACCTTGGAACGTGCCCCTTTGTCGTCCTTATAGTTCCCCAGGGGACTTGTTTTAAATCACATACATCTCAGTAAATGTACTGTCCATCCGTAATGGAGAAGTTGGAGAAGAGAGACCTGTTTAAAGTACTGCAGCCCAGGTGCTGAAACGATGCTGTGAGCTGTAGGATAACAAGGAAGGTGGTATCATATTTTGCTTTAGCCGAAAGGCCCAGATAGAGTGGACATGGAGAGGATGTTTCCGATAGTGGGGGAGTTTTACTGATAATCGATTTTGGAGCCCCTCCACCTAAACCGGGAGTGAG
Source organism: Mobula hypostoma (assembly GCF_963921235.1). NCBI lineage: Eukaryota > Metazoa > Chordata > Chondrichthyes > Myliobatiformes > Myliobatidae > Mobula > Mobula hypostoma. Next base: position 8,735,591 of record NC_086119.1, read on the forward strand.
TTGGATCCATTTAAGTGTTGCGCTGATTTGGAAGTGTCGAGTACGGGTCAGCCCAAGCGTTTCGCTGCGGCGGGGCCCATGCCCCGGTGTGGGTAACAGCCTGGTATTTGGACAAATTAAACACTGGGCCAGATGGGTTGAAGAGGGAGGGTGTCGGGACCAGGGGTGAGGGTCGGGCCGGTTCCGCTCTGCAACGTTTTACTCCGCTGTCCTCAGTGCTGAATCTGAGGCTGTGTCATGCTCCAGCTGCTCCGGGCCTAGTGTCTGCGAGCTTTGCAGCGATTTGCCCCACTGTGTGATGAACTCAGGCTGTGGGCCTGCTCCGGGCCTAGTGTCTGCGAGCTTTGCGGCGATTTGCCCCACTGTGTGATGAACTCAGGCTGTGGGCCTGCTCCGGGCCTAGTGTCTGCGAGCTTTGCGGCGATTTGCCCCACTGTGTGATGAACTCAGGCTGTGGGCCTGCTCTGGCTGCTCCAGGCCCATTCTGAATGCTGTTGCTTGCTTTATTGTTAGCATGATTTGTTTTTTTCCCTCTCTATGCATGGGTGTTGGTCTTTTTTTAAAAATTGAGTTCTTTTGGGTTTCTTGTTTGTAAGCAGACAAAGGTTGTATCATTTATACATACTTCGATAATAAAGGTACTTTGAACTTAATTTAATTTAATAACTTAATAATAGATTTATGAATGGCCGCACCATCAAATCCTGCAAGATGTACATGATTTAAAAATGGTTTCATGAGGCGCAGCAGGCACAGCCTAGGAATACAAGTACATAGAGATGAGGAGGAGCTGCTTCCCCCAGTTATATGTACTTGGTCCGAGAGAATGTTGTTTTGTTTGGTGGTATATATGTATACAGTTGAATAACAATAAACTTGAACATAAATTTCTTTAGGCAGAGGTTGGTGAATCTGTGGAATTCATTGTCATAGATGGCTCTGGAGGCCAAGTCATTGGGTATATTTAAAGTGGAGGGTGATAGGTTCTTGATTAGTAAAGGCAACAAAAGTCACGGGGAGAAGGCAGGAGAATAGGGTTGAGAGGGATAATAAATCAGCTGTGATGGAATGGCGGAGCAGACTTGATGGGCTGGATGGCCTAATTCTGCTCCTAAGTCCAGTGGTCTATACAACCACTTGACCCTGCTATGCTATTCAACTAGATCATGGCTGCTTTGATTATTGTCTTCAGTGTCACCTTCATGCCCACTTCTGTAACTCCCCCTATATTGAAAGAAATCTATCTACCTCACCCAAATCATTCTGCCTCCATGTGTCTCTGGGTAGACAATTCCAAAGATCCAGGACACATGAAGAAGTTCCTGCTTGTCTCCATTTTCAAAGGGCAAATCCTTATTTTGCCCCAATTTCAAAATCCTTCATGAGAAGAAATTCCCTTTCAGCATCCATCATGTCAAACTCTCTCAGAACCTTACACTTGTGATTCCGGTTCAGATTTATTTATTTTACGTGCATCAAAACATGCAATGAAATTCGTTGTTTGTGTCAATGACAAACACACCCAAGGATCGTGCTGGGGACAGCCCGAGAGTGTTGGGAGCTTTCGACACCAGTGTAGTATGCCAACAACTTCCTAACCCTAACCTGTGCATCTTTGAACTGTGGGAGGAAACCGGAGCATCTGGAGAAAAAATTCCAAGTGGTCACGGGGAGAACGTACCAACTACTTAAAGACAACAGTGGGAATTGAACCCCAATCGCTGATTGCTGGTGCTGTGAAGCATTACACTAACTGCTACACTATTGTGCATTCCATTCTCCAACATTACTATCCATTAACTCCCCCTAGATTCCACCATGCAGGGGAAATAAGCAATTAGCCTACTAACCTGCACAATGTCAAGAAATGCTCATGATTGCAGCAAGAGCACGCAGATCAGGGTTTGAACCCGAGGATCAAAGCTCAAAGGTCAATCAGACTTTTGGAAATTGAGACCCAATAGCCGGAGCCCTGGGTACCCAGTACCTGTGAGTCCGCTGGAGCCTGGGTACTGCAGAACTGTGTGTATGTGTGGGAGGAATGGGGACCTGTTTTGCTGTTGTTATTTGTTTGCTGTTGTGTTCTGCTGACCATCGAGGTGCCAGAATGTGTGGCGACACCTTTTATTGAGATACAGAGCAGAATTGTCCTTTCCAGCCCTTCGAGTCATGCTGCCCAGCAATCCCCCAATTTAATCCTAACCTAATCATTAGACAATTTACAATGACCAATTAACCTACCAACCAGAAACCAGAGCACCCGTAAACCCACGCAGTCATGGGGAGAATGTACAAACTCCTTACATGCAGAAGCGGGTTACACCCAGCACATCCTTAGGTTATGTCGGTCGTTAATGCAAACAATGCATTTCTCTGTATGTTTCAATGTACATGTGATAAATAAATGAATCTGTATCTGAATCAGGCAGCACCAAGAGGTCAGGATCGAACTGGGGTCACTGGTGTCGTCAGAGGCCTAGCCAAGAAGATTAGAAGACTAACAATGCAAGGCATGTTTGTGCCATACTTGGGGTAACACTGCCCCAACAGAACAAGGATGTCAGGGCCCAGTGGTTCCCAGCCTTTTTTCTGCAATGGAGTCTTACCATTAACCAAGAGGTTTGTGGGCCCCAGGTTGGAAATTCCTGCCAAGGTATTTGGCACTTTCCATCTATACAAAGTCTCATACTGAATATTCACTACCACTCAGACTCACCCATCAGCACCGGGAGGGTGGGGATAAAGTATGAGTCGCCATTAGAACCTCGACTTACCACTGCCGTTTTCCTTGTCCTCCTCGGGGGCTGGTGGCTTTCGTGGTTGACAGTCCATGGTCCGAGCGACTGGTTGGCATAGAAGTCCATCGGGTACCGTTGCTGCCACTCAACCTTCTTGAGAGCTACAGCCGCCTACAGAAGAGAGTAGATGGCAGAAAACAGGAAGGCAAGGTCACAATGGGGTCCACGTAGACTAGGAAATGTTATTTATTTTTATTTAGAGATATAGCATGGTAACCCAAAGTGAGCCCAAAGTGAGCATGCTGCTCAATTTCACCCATGTGATCTTAATTGAATAAATATAATTGAAAATTTTACAACTCATATGATCTTAGACCATAAGATCATAAGAGATAGGATCAGAGTTCGACTATTCAGCCATGTCTGACGGACCCGCCATCTCAACCCCATTCTCTCACTTCTTCCTCTATTGTGTCCAAAAATCAAGAATCACCAAATTCCACCAAATGCCTTGGCTTCCATAGCCGTCCATGCCATCCATTTACTCTCTGGCCAAGAAATCACTCCCCACCCTCCTCCAAAGGAACACCTGTTCACTCTGAGGCTGTGCCCTCTAATCCCAGATGCATCCCCCTCCCCCATCACCAAAAACACCATCTCCCTGCCCACTCCATCCAGGCCCCCCAACACTCAATAGGTTTCAATGAGATCCCTTTCCATTCCACCAAATTCCAGCCAGCACAGGCCCTGAGCTACCAAACGCTCCCCACTCATCAACCTCCTCTCCCCTGGGATCACTCCGGCATCGTCATCACGTTACCCCCAGGCACGGGGCCCCAAACTGCCCAGAACACTCCAGAAAAAACCTCCCATGTTTGTCGGAAAGTAGCAGTTCCTGAGCCTAGTGGTGTGGGATTTCACGCTTCTGTACCTCATGCCCGATGGTAGCAGTGAAAGGAAGGCATGATCCTTGATAGTAGATGGTGCCTACTTGAGGTAGTGCCTCCTGTAGATGCTGACAGTATCACGTAGGCAGCTGGGATGCAACATCAATGGTCAAACCTGATCAACAGAGAGCCTCTGACACAGAACTGACCATTTAGAAAACCCTGTATGTTCAAATCCCTTACTTGCAAGATAAATCTCCATTCACAATACCGGTGTTAAAAGCCACTAGAAACTACAAGCTGACAATTGATGATACTTTGAAGTTAATGAAGTATTTGTCCCTTACTTGGTGTGTGCCTTGCATCCTTATCTTGTCTCCATATGCCAAATAGCTCCAGTCCCCTGCTGTGCAGAGGGAAGCTATGCTCTTCAAAGGCCTCACTTGCCTGGACTGACTGCGCACTATCTGTAAGCTATCCTTGCCTGGTCAGCATCTTAACCCTTGCCTTGATGCATCTTCCAGACCACGACCCCTTCCTCAGGCAGTTTGTTCTCTATAACCGCCACCCTCTGTGTGAAGAAGTTGCCCCTTAGGTCCCTCTTAAATATTTCCCCCTCTCACCTTAAACCAGTGTCCTCTTTTTGAATCCCTTTCTTTGGGAAAAAGTCTGTGTGCATTCACCCCATCTTTGCCCCTTATTGTGGCAGATATCACTGCCTCAGGTGGCTTTCAACCAAATGACGAACCACGCCCCTGTCCCGGTGAGCTGATCATTTTGGAATCCTGCTACACTCTTTTGTCTCAGTTACCAGCTGAAAGATCACTGTCCACACATGTCATGATAGACAATGTGAGCTGGGCATCAGTGCCAAGGATTTATGATGCTTATCAGAGTGGATCAAGTTTTCCTGTTTGACCTTTATTCTTAAGCAGTTCAGGCCGTAGATATAATGAACGAACCTGGATTCCTGCTGACTCTCTTTCACAGATAGCCTTATCCTGAATAATGATATAATTAATCTTTTTATTTCATTTCCTCTATGTATATGGTTAAAGTTTAATTATCACTTGTTTTGTTACAAATTACAATTGCGTTATTTCCTCTCATATTATTTAACAATTGATGTTTTATTTGCTTATTGATGCCATGAAACCGAATGGCATTTCATCTTTGTTTGGCATTCATTTGCTTCTAAATAACCTTTTTAAAAATAAAACTTGCACTCAGTGTCCACTTTGTTTGGTAGCTCCTGTACTTGACACAGCGGCCACTGAGTGTTTGTTCGTGGTCTTCTGCTGCTATAGCCCGTCCACTTCAAGGTTTGGCATGTTGTGCGTTCGGAGATGCTGTAATGTGTGGTTATCTATGTTACTGTCGCCTTCCAGTCAGCTTGAACCAGCTTGGCCATTCTTCCATGACCTCCCTCATTAATAAGGCAGTCTTCACCCACAAAATTGCTGCTGAATGTTTTGTTCTAATCTTCACACCATTCTTTGTAAACTCTAGAGACTGTCTGTGCGTGAAAATCCCAGGAGATCAGCAGTTTCTGAGATCCTCAAACCACCCTGTCTGGCACCAACAATCATTCCATGGTCAAAGTCATCAGATCACATTTCTTCCCCATTCTGATGTTTGGTCTGAACAATAACTGAACCTCTTGACCATGTCTGCATGGTTCTACGTATTGAGTTGCTGTCACACGTTTAGCTGGTTGGATATTTGCATTAATGAGGTGTAAAGGTGTAGTTAATAAAGTAGCCAGTTTATTCATCTCTACTAGCATCTCTGTGGAATGTGTCACACACACTGTCACCTGCTCCTGCCCTTCCACTGCTGTTAGCGACAGGCCTGATTAAATGTTCTATTTGCCTTATCTTTGCCCTCTCACCTAGTTTGTCTTTATCCCCTTGAAGCCTCTGTACATCCTCTACCATACTTCCAGTGCTCCTACATTAGCAAATGCTGAATTCTGACGCTGGGCTCACAAGGTCTGATCATTGAGAAAGACGGTGAATAGCTGCGGGGTTGTCAGAATGGAGCTGGATTGGACTCCCGCCTTGAAATTAATCAGCTGATGTCTGATTATCTGCCTCATGTCATTGTGATTCAAAACTTAATTTCTCCCCCATCCCCCTTCTGTCTTCTTCCATTCCCATTCTGGCTCCCCTCTTCTCTTCACCTGCCCGTCACCTCCCTCTCCTGCCCTTCCTCCTTCCCTTTCTCCCGTGGCCCACCCTTCTCTCCTATCAGATTCCTACTCCTTCAGCCCCTTACCTTTTCCAGCTCTCACCTGCAAGCTTCTCACTTCATCTCCCCTCCCCTGTCCATCTACCTTCCTCCTCTCCTGGCTTCAATTTTTCAATTCAATTCAAGTTCAGCTGTCATGTAACCACACACGAATACTCATGAATACAGCCAAACGAGACAGTGCTACTATCTGGTCAAGGTGCCAACGGTCACACATAAGATCACAATCATGTAATAGGAGTCCTGACGTCCCCACTCCCCCACCCGCTATGCCGTGCGATGCCCAGTACTCGCACATACAAGTCAACAAACCAGTATGGAACATCAGTAGAACCATAACAACACAGAATATGCATATAAACAGTCCAGCCCACTGATGTCACCTGACAACCATTCCCCCCAATGACCTGCGATTTGAGGTACAGTCCTCGCTCTGAGTCCCGACTCCCGCTGGGTGAATCCACAGCTTTCAGGCACAGTCCTCACATATAAAAACACAGCCACACAAATATGTATGTATATAGTCCAGACCCCTCAGTCCATTTGAAATCTTCAGTCACCACAACTGCCCCAGCTAGAGTGCACCGGCTTGGACGCAGTCGGCCGCAGCAGGGTTTGTCTTCTGCCGAGCAAAACCCCGGGAGGGCAGCTCCGAATCCGTTCTGGGCTCTGTGCCACACCGCCCCCGGGGTGGTGCAATGGCTTCACCCCCTGTCTCTGGGCGGCTGTAAGCAGTCGGCACCGAGTCTTCAGGCCTAGTCCTTGCTACGACTGAGGACTGGGCCCCTCCATCCGCACCCACCCTCATCCAGTAAATCACTGAATCAGACTTGTGGTGTAGCAGATTAGCAACGTCGAAAGGGGTCTTGCAATCACAAGAAAGGCGACCGTGACGGCCACTTACTATTTGACTGTAAACCTCCATCGATTCAGGCTGCAGCACATTGCACAGCTTCTTCATCATCTCCGTCACTGAGCAACTCGCTGATGGTGTAGACCTGCAGTCCTTTGAGTTCTTCACATATTGCAGGATCTTGTGATCATTAGAAGTACGTTTAAATTGAATGGTAGCACCTTCTGTTGACCCCGTGGAAGCCACTGCAACCAGTCGCCCCACTATCTTGCCAGAAGAATCATCTATCACCTTCCCCTCCTCCCTCCAATCTTCTTACTTTGGCTTCTTCCCTTCTCCTTTCCAGTCCTGACAATGGATCTTGGCCTGAAACAGTGACTCTTTATTCCTCTCCATAGATACTGCCTGACCTGGTGAGTTCTATGTGTGTTACTGTAGACAGTGAGTCCCTGCTATAAGTTTCTATTGATATTTTCATTCTCACAAGATGCCTTAGATTAGTGATTTGGCTAAGGTCCCATTAAATTGTCCATAGTCCAGGCCAGGATCTCCTAGTACCTGACTTACACGTGTGCTTTGGACTACAGCCATCTTGAATATTCAGCCATCATATTGGTGCTGGCCCTTTGGAGAGCACATTTGTCAGCTCCATTCATTGCCCTGCTCTTTCCCAGTAACCATAGCCATTATCTTCACACAAAAGCCTATCCCCTTCCCGCTGAGAACCCTGACCGTCTCTCTTTCTACCAGCACTCCAGGCAGCTGGGCACTTACCTCGTATGGCGTGAGCAGGGGTTTGGAAAAAGCCTTTCCCCAATCGATGGAGAGTCTCGGACAGGCGACCTGGACCCACCTGAAGAAGAACAAAAACCCACATTGAGTCAGGGCTGGTCAGCAGAGCAGAGACATATAATAACTTAGATTCATTTGGTGCCTGTGACACAGTAGAACATTCAAACATGATCTGCACACTGGCAATTGAACAGTACAGCACAGAAGAGGTCCTTCAGCCCATGATGTTGTGCTTAATAAAACCAATCCCTCTGCCTGGATATATCCCCTAAACCTCCATTTATCGGTGGCACTCCGGCCTAATGCCAGCTATGAGATTGGGGTTCAATTCCTGCCACTGTCCGTACATTTGTACATTCTCCTTGTGATGTGTGGGTGCTGCGGTTCCCTCCCACATTCTGAAGATGCCCGAGTTGTGTGGGCATGCTACGTTGGTGCTGGAAGCAAGGGGACACATACATGCTACTCCCTCGCACATCTCAGAATATGTTGGTCGCTGATGCAAAAAAAAAATTTCACTGTATATTTATCTAATCTTTAAACTGTATAATCTCTGCATATTCAAGTGCCAATCTAAGAGCCTGGTAAACACTTCTATTGTATCTGCCTCCAGTATCACCCTGGCAGCATATTCTGGGCACCCACCACTCTCTGTGGACAAAACTTACCTTTAAACTTTCCTCCTCTCCTCTAAAACGCATGTTCTCTAGCATTAGACTTTTCAAACCTGACAAAAAGAAACCAGCTGTCTATTCTATCTCTGTCTCTCATAATTTTATAAACTTCTCTCAGGTCTCTCTTCAGTCCCTGCCACTCCTGAGAAAACAACCCTAGTTTGTATAAACTCTCCTTGTAGCACCTTACCTCTTATAACAGATAGCAGATCTAGTAACAGATCATTAAGTTATGAACATAGAAGCCTTTTATTGACATAAAGGAAATCACAACTCCAATAACAATCTGCGTTTGTGTGGGAGATTCAACGTTGTGAAAGGTCCCATGATGCTTGAGTTCTAATCAACTGAGGAGGCTTTAGGATTGATGCCCAAAGTAGAAGTAAAGTGAGGAGTCAGAGTTCAAAGCAGCAGATAAGTGAATGGATCGAGATAGCCGTGAGCTGCAGTCTCCATCAAAGGCTCAAAGTATATTTATTATCAGAGTATGTATGCCGAATACAACCCTGAGATTCACCTTCCTGCAGGCAGCCGCTAAACAAAGAAAGACCATATACCTATTCAAAGAAAATATCAAATGCCCAACACGCGAACGTGCCTCAGACTTCTTTGTTTTTTAGAAGAATTTTATTTATTTATTTACTTATTGAGGTACAGCAGGGAATAGGCCCTTCCACCCTTCGAGCCACGCAGCCCAGCAATCCTCCGATTTAATCCTAGCCTAATCACGGGACAATTTACAGTGACCAATTAACCTACCAACCAGTACGTCTTTGGACTGTGGGAAGAAACCAGAGCACCCGGAGGAAACTCACATGATCACTGGGAGAACATAGAGATTCCTTACAGGCGGTAGTGGGACTGAGCCTGGGTTGCCTGTCCTGTAAGGTGTTGTGCTAACCATTGTGCTATGGGAATTGTTCAGGGGGTAGAGAGGAGAGTTAGGAGACAGGTGAGGGTTTAGGGACATGGATGTGGGGAAATTTGAGGTCAGGCTGGATCCTATGCCCCGGCTCTGTGTTTGCAGATGTGGGACATCCACGGCTGGGTCTCTGGATGACAGACTAGCGTGGATGAGGGCAAGTGGACCCCCTCACTCTCCCAGGTCAGCCGCTTGTCAGCGGGTTTGGAATCAGAGTTCTGTATGGGCAGTAGGAATGAGGGCCAGTGATCCCTTAGGTAAGCGGATCAGCGAGACCGAGTTTTGAAGCCCAGTGCTTGGGGTCCTGTCATCAGCAAGTCTGGAGTTTGAGGCTTAGTGTTCAGTAATCAGTGGGTCCTGGTGTCACTGCCGAATATTGAAGCCCAAAGGAATATCAGAAGTCAGGAAGTTGAGGCCTGGTGGCCAGAGCCCCAAGTCCACAAGTCCCCTGGGCGAGTCAAAGCCCAAACTGTGCAAGTCTGGGTCTGTGTCTGCTGGAGGCTGCAGGCCAAAGGTGGCCTGTCCTGAGTTGGAGGACTGTGTGTGAGGGATGGGTGGGGCAGGGGAACGGGGGCTGGTTTTGCTGTTGTTGCTTTGTCACTTGCGAGTTAGAGCTTTATTGTCATTGCTGAGGACAATGAGAAAGCAGCGCTACTCCATTCACTGCAAACCAGCATATTGGCAATCCAGTTAAGAAAAACACAGTGACTACATTTAAAATAATGTCTGACTTATTTAGATTGACATCAAAGTTACAACTGAATTAAGAACAAACAACTCTAAAATTAAAAGAAACAGTGGCTGCCCCATTCAACTGTTGCACATGATATGTTATAAAATGCAGTATTAAATACAAAATAGCATCAAGAATTATGCCCAGGTATTGAACTTAGAGATTGTCCATAGTGCCTATGTACTATGGGTGGGTAGGAGAGGGGCAGCATTGCTCAGTAACACCACAGTTCTGGGGAGAAAGCTGACTTTCAGTCTGGATGTCCATGCAGAGATGTTCCTGTGTCTCCTGTTGGATGGTAGGAGATTGAATAGGTGATTACTGGGATGAGATGAGTCCATCGTGGTTTCACAAGCCCGCCATAGACATGGAGAGTTGTAGGTGGTTTCCATATCTGTTAGTTGTGTCCCAATGATGCTCTGTGCAGTCCTGATCGCCCACTGAAGTGCTTTTTTGTCGACCTTGTTGCAGTTAGTGGAATGTACTGTCATGCAGTAGGTCAGCATGCTCTCAATTGCACATCAGTGAAGGTTTACCAGCAGCTTTTGGGGCAGATTTGCTCTCTTTAAGCTCCTAAGATAGTATAGAAGCTGCTGAGTTCTATTTTGCTGTGCTCTGAGTTGTTCTGCTGAGCACTGTGTACATGCTAAGTTGTGCGACACTTATAGTCTGGACCCAGCACATACTTAAGTTCATGCAAACAACACTTCATTGAATGTTTCAAAATACACGTGATAAATAAATCTGAATCTTGAATCTTAGAGATAAGTTTAGCAGAGAATTCCAGAGCTGAGGTGCTTGACAGCAGAAGGCACGGCTGTGGAGTGAGTTACGTTGGGGAGTCAAGTGAAGCTGGAGAAGGTGCAGTGGTGTTGGGGGGTTTGTGGGACTGGAGGGGGCTGTCAACAGGAACAGGGAGTGTCGCATGCTGAAAGATGTGACCTGATTCTTACTGCTCCCTCACCCAGGATCTTGTACCCATACGTGCAGCATTGCAGTAAACACTGTACTCCCCTCCGTCCTGAACTACTGAGGAAATGGTCACGAATCAGCCAGCTCCCCGTGCACTCAAAGTATTTCAGAGGCTAATTTAATGGTGCCAACTATAATCAGGCAGTAAATCACTTTTAGCACTATAACCTTGCGAGCAGGCAGCTCCTGAATATTTTATACTCACTGGCTGCTAAGGTACTGGACAATGGGGAAGCACATAATATCCTGAGTATTTACCCCAGGGGTGAGGGCTTATGCTATCTGTTCTTGTCCAGTACCGTGTGTGTGTCTGGGCTGTAGATGTGTTGATAATATTTATGGGTACTTTTGGCACCAGGTTATTACAGTTTCAGTCCTGTGCTCTCTGTTGAGTACCATCCATCTCAACCAAAGTCTATTTATGTGGCAATCCTTTGCCCTTTATACTTAATTTTGCCAAAAAAACCCCTCCCTTTCTTGATTTTGATTTAAGCCTTGAACAGTTTGTTCAGACAACAGGCTCTGTGTTAAACTTTGTCTGCTTGAGCTCCCGAGAAGCTCCTTGACCTGTTGTATCAAGTCAAGAGATAGAAAGAAAGATTAATTTTATTTGTCATGTGTACATTAAAACATAGAGTGAAGTGCGTCATTTTGCGTCAACCACCAACAGAAGTCCGAGGGTGTGCTGGGGGCAGCCTGCAAGTGTCGCTATGCTTCCGGCACCAACATCGCATGCTCACAACTTCCAAACCCTAACCCCTTTGTCTTGAGAATGTGGGGGGAAACTGGAGCATCTGGAGCAAACCCACACAGTCATGAGTAGAACGTACAAACTCTTTACAGACAGTGGCAGAATTGAACCTGATAGTTGGCACTTAGCATGCCTGATGTCACCCAGGTGCTGTACCACAGGTAATGGGTTCTAGTTAGCTGACATCACCAGGTGCTGTACCACAGGTAAGGGGTGTTAGTCAGCTGTTCCACTACTTTCCCACACACGCTTCAGCAGGAGAAGGAGGGTGGCAATCAGGTTGTTGAGACTTCTCAAGATCCCACCACTTCCCATCTTAACAACCGAGAGCAGATCATTCAGCACAGACCCCAGAATCAAACTCGTGTCTCTGGTCAGGCTGGCTTATTGTGGGAACTTTGTCACTGGGATCAGTTGAATCTGGTGATATTGTGATACAGAGGTTCTTTGGAAGTCAAGAATAAGAAATAAAACGATGATTTTCTTTAGATATTCATAACCAAAGTAGCCAACTTACTCTACTGTACGGAAATGAGCAAACAAAGAACAATCACAGGGTAATGTTCCAGCTCTATAAAACCCTGATTAAACCGCACTTGCCATGTTGTGTTTGATGTTGGTCGCCTTATTATTGGAAGGCTGAGGAAGCTTTAGAGAGGGTGCAGAGGAGATTACCAAGATGCTGCCTGGACAGGAGAACATGTCTTATGAGGACAGGCTGAGCGAGCTAGGGCTTTTCTCTTTGGAGCCAAGGAGGATGAGAGTTGACTTGATAGAAGTGTATGGGATTATAAGAGGGCATCCAGAGACTTTTTCTCAGGGGCAGAAATGGCATAATTTTAAGGTGATTGGAAGAAGTTTAGGGGGGATGTCATAGATAGGTTTTTATTGCATATAGAGAGTGGTATGTGTGTGGAATGTGCCACCATGGGTAGAGGCAGACACATTAGGGAAAATTTATGAGGCTCTTAGCTAAGTACATGGATGAAAGATAAATGGAGGGCTATTTGAGAGGGAAGAGTAAGATTGATCTTAGAAGTTGAAAGGTTAGCACAACATTGTGAGCCACAGGGCCTGTCTTGTGCTGTAATGTTCTGCCGTATCTAGGACTTGCAATCACTAGAAATCCATTAATTCCTTCCATGCTCTCTCTCCTCCTTTATGATACCCCTGAACACTCACATCTTTGACCAAGCCTCTGGACCTCCTTCAGCAATTGTATCTTCGATTTCCTTATTGGGAGTTCACCGTCAGTGAACATCAGTAATAACCTCTCCTCCTCGCTGACAATCAACTCAGGTACATCTAAGGATGCATGCTTAGTCCACTGTTCTGCTCTCTCTCTACACGAGATTGTGTGGCTAGGCTCAGCTCCAACACCATCTATAAATTCACCACTGTCCTGGGCAGAATTTCAGGTGGTGACACGATGGCGTACAGGCGTGTGATAGATTGGCTGTTTGAATGGTGTTGCACCAACAACCTTGTACTCAGTGTCAGGAAGGTCAAGGTCTTCAGGAAGTTTGAAGAACACATACCAATCCTCATTGAGCAGCCAGCATAGAAAGGGTAAAGGAGCTTCAAGTTCCTGGGTAGATCAATTTGTTCAGACAGTGGGCTCAGTGTTAAATTTTGTCTGCCTGAGCTCCCAAGAAGCTCCTTGACCTGTTATATCAAGTCAAGATGCCGTATAACCACAAAGAATCAGCCAGTTTCATTAGAATGATCTCTCCCCAGTGAAGAATTTGCTTGCCTCCTCTTCAATAACATGTCTAATGAGTCCAGCCCAGCCTCTTTCAGACACTGAGCAGCCTTTTGCACTTTACCCAGTTCTTTTTATTTTTGGGTCAGCCCTTATTCCTTGTAGCCAATTAGACTATCTATGCAGTGTCACAGAAACTGGCCTGTGGCAGCATCTGAAGCCAGAATGACACAGGAGAGAAATCAGCTGATGCACTGCATTCCTCACTCTACCTGAGTGAAATCAGAAAACTCAGCCTCTTTTCAAACTGTCCCTACACTCTGCACGTCCATACTCTGCAAATAAAACCACATCCATTATACATTCGGGGGGCGGTGATGATCCGGAATTGAAACTGTGCAGACTGGGCCGGTGTGTGAGAGTGCAGACTGTTGCTGTGGTATTTGAGTTTGAGAGAGATCAACAGATAGGTAAAGCGAGAGAAAGACAGAGGGGTAGAGGGCAGAGAAGAGAGAGAGACAGAGGGAAAAGAGGAGAGAATAACAGAGCGAGAGAGAGAGGGGAGAGAAAGGGAAACAGAGAGAAATAGAAAGAGAAAGGGGAGAGAGAGAGGTCTGCAGAAAGGGGGGTGGAGAGAGAGAGGAGAGAGGAGAAAGAGAGAGAGGGGAGAGGAGAGAGGGAGGGGAAGAGGAGAGAGGAGAGAGGGGAGAGGAGAGGAGAGAGAGGGGGGAGAAAGGAGAGAGGAGAGGGGAGAGATGGGGAGAGAGGAGAGAGGAGAGAGGAGAGGGGGAGAGAGGAGAGAGGGAGAGAGGAGAGAGGAGAGAGGAGAGAGGAGGGGGAGAGAGGAGAGATGGGGGGAAAGAGGAGAGATGGGGGAGAGAGGAGAGGGAGGGGAGAGAGGAGAGGGGGGTGAGAGAGAGAGAGCGAGATATTATGTAGCCAAAGGTTTTGCAACTTTTCAAAGGAGATGTGAGTTGATGTGGAGTGGGAGATGATTAGATGGTGGAGAAGTGGATCATTATTTTGAGTCACTAACACTCTGCTGTTCCTTCTCAGGGTGAACTGGTGGTACACGTGGGAGACCAATTTGCTCTGCGTCCCATGTCTGAGGACATGACTGAGCACAAATGATCTTAATTCAAAGCCTAGAGTGTGACTCACATTAAGAATAACTCATTGCAATTTGCAAACATCAGGCTATGGCAGACTGTCTGCAATCCGGGTTACTGTAGACTCACACACTCAGCAGGTATCTGGTGAAAACCGTTTCCTCATACACTAGAAAACATTGGGCAGCCTAACTGCTGGATTGTGACAGACAACTGGGACAGATGGCCTGGCATTGGGCACTAGTTCAGGGCAGATAGTCCGATATTGGGCACTGGGCTGGCACAGATAAACGGGTACTGGGTCATGGCAGACATCCAGCAGTGAGACAGGCAGACAGCTTGCATTGGACACTGGGTCATGGCAAGCAGCTACACTGGGTACTGGGTCGCTGTCAGATAGCCAGCGCTAGATCAGGACAGACAGTCTGCATGAGCACTGGGTTATGGCAGACAGTTATACTGGGCCAGGGCAAACAGCCTATATTGGGCACTGGGTCACAACATACAGCCACACTGGGCACTGGTTCACAAAAGATGCCAAGCTCTGGGTCAGGACAAACACCCAGCACAATGTTAGGACAGATGCCCATCACTGTGTTAGGATACCCCACATGGAGCACTGGATTACAAAAGATGCTGAACACTGGGTCATGACAGCCAGCCAGCACTGGGCACTGGCTCACAACCGATGCCCAGACCGGATCAGGACAGACAGTGGCACTGCAGACTGGATCACAACAGATGTCCGGCACTGGATGACGACAACCGGCCAGCACTGGGTGACTAGAGAGAGCCCACACTGTGCATTGGATCACAGCAGATGCCCTGGCATTGGGTTACAACAGGCTGAAAGCCTTGCTTTGGCACAATGCCCGGACCCCAGGCTAAGGCTGAGTGCCAGAGAACCAGGCTGCACTAGATTACAGGAAGGGCAAGACTAAATTGCGGAGATTTACAGAGATCAATAAGACTCACAAACATTTGGTTAACGTTCTTCTAACTCAGTACTGCTGTCCGTTTTACCTCTGGACATCTCCAGAATGTGAATCAAGCTGACAGTGGCAAATAGATCTGTTAGAGCACTCTGAACTATCGGGTGGAGGGAGGGCTGCTTGTCTTCAGTGAATAGGCTGACAGTATATTGATTGAACTGTGCTGTTAATTAACAGGAAACATGAGTTCTTTCTTCAGGTAACACAAAACAATTGACCAAAAAAAACCTGCAAGTGCCACACTGTGATGACACAGCATCATGTTTGTCTTGTTCTTGTGTGAATTAACTACTATCCAGTATAATCAAAGCTGTATTCCAGTTACACGTGAACCTTGTACTGCCTAAACAGCCTGGTTGGTGCCATCTTTGACCCTGAATCAGTCAGTTGTAGTTTGAACCCACTACGGATTTGAGACATTACTCGAGGTTTGAACCCAATAGAGGTTTCAGATGTTGCTCCAGGTTTGAACCCATGAAGGATTTGAGATGATACTTGAAGTTTGAACCCAGGAGAGATTTGAGATTGAAGCTTGAAACCATGAGGAATTTGAGACGTTAGTCGAAGCTTGAACCATTTGAACAAGACAAAAAATCACCATAAATTACAAAAATAAATGAATAGTGGGGGCAAAAAGGAAAAATCAAGGTGGTGTTTCTGGGTTCATCAACCAAGAATCTGACGATGAAGGCAGAGACTTGGTGAGTGTGGGTCTACAGGCTCCTGTACCTCCTTCCTAAATGTAGTAACGAGAAGAGGACTTGTCCTGGATAGCTGTCACAATGGCGAGACTTTGGGAGCAAGGGTGGACACAAATGCAAGACACATCTTGTGAGATTACTTAGGTTTAGTTTATTGTACGATACCAGGAGAGCTAGACAGAAGCAGGAATAGCGAACAGGATTAGGACTCAGGACTACGACTAGGCTGGGACCAGGGGTCTGGGCTTGGACTCGGAATTGGCTCCCAGAACTAGAGGAGACATGAAGAGGCTAGGGTATGAACTCCGACCCCAGAACCAGGCATGGACATGACATGGGCTAGGGAGAGGAGGAACGTGGAAAAACAGAGCCTCGGTCTCGGGAGAGCAGGTACATGGAACCATGGACACATACACAGAACAGAGAGCCGGGACCCCTCCTTGGGTACAGGACATAGGGCCGGGACTCATGACCTTCCCCGGGGCAATAGCAAGACGGCCTGACGACTTACCCCACGGAGGCGAGGACAGGACAAGACAAGACATGACTCCCCGCGGGGCAACGGCAAGACGGCCTGACTTACCCCACAGAGGCAAGGACAGGACAAGACATGACTCCCCGCGGGGCATGGACTCGCCAGACTTACCCCACGGAGGCGAGGACAAGACAAGACAAGACCAACACGAATGAACACCAGACAGTACCTATCTAGCTCCGGTGATGGAACTAGACCGAAGTGCAGGTGGGGTCTACAGACGAGGGCTAGAGGCGAGAGGGGCAGGGAAGGGATTCAGACAAGGGGGTAGGACAGGAATCACAGACCACCAGGGCCAGTACTTGACTCAGAACTGGGAAACCGCCAGGGCCAGGACTTGGCATGGTACTTGAACGCCACCAGGACCAGGACTTGACATGGTACTTGGACACAGCTGGAGCCAGGACGTGGTGCTTGGAACTTCCGGGTAGTGCCGAGCTCTCGACTCGGCCCAGGAACAGTAGACAGCGGCTCTTGATTCTCTCCAGCGGGTTAACTGACAGACCCACCTTGATGAGGAAACTTTGCAGGCTCGCTTCGGCGAGGTAACTGGACAGGGTTGCTCCGGTGAGGAAAGGCGAATTACCGGCACTCACTTTGGGCGGAGACAAGGCTTGCTCCGGCCAGATGACATTGGCACGCCGTGACTTTGCAGACGCTCCTGCACCGAGCGGCTGAAAGCCGGAGACTATAAACCACCGGTTCAGCCGAGTGTTAATTGCGTCTAATCACCAAAGCCGAGGGACATGGGAAAACAGGGAATCAACAGTCCGGATCGTAACATAAACAAGCTAAATTTAAAGGGACCCTGATCCGGACCATGACAATAGCGAAGGTTCTTAGTGATGGATGCCTCCTTCTCGAAGCACTGCTTCATGAAGATGACCTCAATGGCGGCGAGGCTGGTGCCTGTGATGGAACTGGCTGAGTCTACAACCCTCTGTAGCCTCTTCCAATCCCACGCATTGGAGCCTCCACGCTAGACGGTGACGCAACCAGCCTCCAGTGAAGCTCTAGTCAAGTGTATTCCAAAAAATAATGCTGCACTCATCCTGTGTATTTCAAGTGCCCGCAAAAATGAAATAATGGTGCAGGAGCCATGCATCAGTTCTCTATCTGCATTGAATGCTGTATTGGGCATTTATTACAGTGACTAGTCACGAGTGGGGGGCGTGGTAAAAGTGAAGGGAGTAAGTTACGTATTCACGCTTTGTCCATGACAGAATGTAGTAGCTTAGAACCAGCAGATATCGTATCTTTTGCTGACTGCTTAATAACACTCAATTACACCTAGCTTACACTTGGGTACACTTAAGTTTCATCGCTTCAAGATTGCATGTTTACTAATTGCTAATAAAGGATCAAGCACACATCCTAGCCTTTTGGAGCATTCATTATTGGAGTGACGGTGCGTCATGCAAGTATAACAAATCTGTAGGGCTACCAGCAGCAGCAATTGTTTTGGTTTGGTTTGGCCACTACAAATGGTCTGCACAACATTATGGGCTGAAGGGCCTATAGCGTACTGTTCCATGACCAATTAACCTGCTTTTCTTACAATGATAAATCTTGTTGGATAAATGTTGATATAATTCTTCAGAATCCCATCAAAATGTACTCTGGTCTCAGAGATATAGTTTGTGATTTTAAGTTCCACTGGAAAACTTTTAAAGATTAGCTTTATTTGTCACATGTACATTGAAGCGTATAGTAAAAAGCATTGTTTTGCATCAACAACCAACATAGTCCAGTGGAAGTGTCGGAACATTTCCGTTGCCAACACAGAACACTAACCCTAACCCGTACGAGGAAAATGGAACCCCAGGAAGAAAGCCATGTGGGCATGGGGAGAGTGTACAGACTCCTTACAGACAGCAGTGGGAATTGAAACCCGATCTCTGACTGCTGGCACTATAAAGCATTACGCTAACCACTATGCTACTGTGCCATATACGTACTCTAGTCTCAGAGATAAAGGTTGAAGTTTTAAGTTGTACTGGAAGACATAATGTGGACTACATCTTCTTAATGGGCTGTCCATCGATTTTCAATGATGACTGAGGCCTGGGCAAGGTTGTATGGAAGACCGGCAGTTGCCCATGCTGCAAGTCTCCCCTCTCCACACCACTGATGTCACTCTAGGGAAGGGCACTAGGACCCATACAGCTTGGCACCGGTGTCATCGCAGAGCAATGTGTGGTTAAGTACCTTGCTCAAGGACACAACACGCTGCCTCAGCTGAGGCTCGAACTAGCGACCTTCAGATCACTAGACCAACGCCTTAACCACTTGGCCACGCGCCACACAGTGTGGATTGACACTCTGAACGTCACCTGTTGGAGATGCTGCAATTTGGATGGGATATTAATTGGGTGGTGGGGTGGAAATACATCTCTACCAAAGGAGGTGTAAGGTGCTCTTTCCCTCCACTAGCCTGCAGAGAGTAGCACCTGCTGAGCCCCCCACCCTCCTGATCAGGGTCACGTGAGGCCATGGGAGCAGGTGGTGGACGGTCGTATGAACAGCCAGTGCATATCACAAGTCCTGGTTATGTGACCACTGCTGCAAAGCAATCTCTGAAGTGTATTGATAATGACTGAGGTTATCCATCTTGTAAAGACTCTGCCCAGAAAAAGGAAATAGCAAACCACTTCTGTAGAAAAAAAATGCCTAGAACAATCATGGGCAAGACCATGTTCGCCCACGTCATACGACATGGCACATAATGAATGAATGAATTAATCTGAGGCACTAAACACCCTGGAGTGAGCATATCAGAATTCACACCATTTCACAACCATTTCACAGAGTGGCCGGTGAGATATCTCCAGCATTCTAACAGCTACTCATTGGCTAATGTCAGTAAGATGACGACCACATTACCATTTGTATGCTTAACGTATGTGGCACAGTAACATAGCGGTTACAGCGACAGCAATTGAGGTTCAATTCTTGCCGCTACCTGTACAGGGTTTGTATGATATCCCATAACTAAGTGAGATTCCTCTGGGTATACCTCTCGCATTCCAAAGTGTGAGTAGGCTACGAAGCTGCCAGATTGTGCGCAGACACTGTGGCCTACCACCAGCACATCCTCAAACTGTGGTGGCTGGTGATGCAAACAATGCATTTCACTGTATATTTTGATGTACATATGACAAATAAAGCTAGTCTTTAACAGGCTGCGACGATTATTACACTGACACTTCAAAATAAATGCTTTGGCAAGGAAACTACATTGGGACTCTGAGGTTGTGAAGGATGGTATGTAAATGGAGGTTGTTCATTTATTTGACTTAGGTTACAAAAGGAAACACAGCCCATTATCCCATGGGTGGACATGCAGACAGGAGAAAAGATGCTTTGAATATATTACATAGCACAGACAGGCCCTTCAGCCCACGATGTTATAACCTACTCTAAGATCAACCTAACCCTTCCCTCCAACATAGCCCTCCATTTTTCTATCAATTTTCTATAATCTCTTAGAAGTTAAAGTCTGTCCCGCGTCTTATAGGCCCATCAGGCCGGTGCTTACGCCGGTTTCTGTGGCATGAAGCGACTGAGAATATGAGACTCCCCCCTCGGATAGGACGCCAGTCTATCGCGAGGTTAACCCCAGTATTTTGCTGGTACCCATTTTCAGCTGGGTGGGCTGGCGCAGTGTGTGGTTAAGTGCCTTGCTCAAGGACACAACACGCTGCCTTGGCTGGGGCTTGAACTCACAACCTTCAGATCACTAGTCTAATGCCTTAACCACTTGGCCATGTGCAACAATCTCTTAAATGTCCCTAAAGTGTTTGCCTCTACCACCAACCCTAGCAGTGCATTCCATGCATCCATCACTCTCTAATAAAAAAAATTACCTCTGATATCCCCCTATACTTTCCTGCAATCCTATACTTTCCTCTAACCACCATAAGACCATAAGATACAAGACCAGAATTAGGCCATTTGGCCCATTGAATCTGCTCCACCATTTCATCATTGCTGATCCAGTTCCCTCTCAACCCCAAACTTCTGCCTTCTCGCCATATCCTTTCATGTCCTGACTAATCAAAAATTTATCAACTCCTGCCTTAAATATACTGAATGACTTGGCCTTCACAGCCGTATGTGG
This sequence comes from Mobula hypostoma, assembly GCF_963921235.1. Taxonomy (NCBI): domain Eukaryota; kingdom Metazoa; phylum Chordata; class Chondrichthyes; order Myliobatiformes; family Myliobatidae; genus Mobula; species Mobula hypostoma. The sequence continues at coordinate 8,756,322 of NC_086119.1, forward strand.
CAACTAATTCCACAGATTCACCACTCTCTGGCTAAAGAAATTCCTCCTCATCTTCATTCTAAATGGATATTCCTGTATTCTGAAGCTGTGTCCTCTGGTCTTTGGAAACATCCTCTCCACATCCACAACACGCTGGAGGAACTCAGCAGGTCGGGCAGCATCCGTGGAAATGATCAGTCAACATTTCGGGCCGGAACCCTTCGTCAGGACTGAAGAGGGAGGGGGCAGAGACCCTATAAAGACGGTGGGGGGCGGGTGGGAAGGAAAAAGGCTGGTAGGTGCCAGGTGAAAAACCAGTAAGGGGAAAGATAACGGGGCGGGGGAGGGGAAGCAGAGAGGGGATAATTCTCCTTCCCACCCTCCCCCCACCTTCTTTATAGGGCCTCTGCCCCCTCCCTCTGCACTCCTGACAAAGGGTTCCGGCCCGAAACGTTGACTGATCGTTTCCACGGATGCTGCCTGACCTGCTGAGTTCCTCCAGCGCGTTGTGAGTGTTGCTTTGACCCCAGCATCTGCAGAGTATTTTGTGTTTACTCTCCGCATCCACTCTGTCGAGGCCTTTCAACATTTGATAGGTTTCAATGAGATTCCCCCCTCATTTTTCTGAATTTTAGTGAGTACAGACCCAGAGCCATCAAACCCTCCTCATACAATAAACTTTTTAATCCCTGAATCATTGTCATGAAACTCCTCTGGACCCTCTGCAATGTCAGCACATCCTTTCTATGATAAGGGGCCTAAAATTGCTCATAATATTCCCAGTGAGGCCTCACCAGTGATTTATAAAGCCTCAAAATTGCAGCCTTGCTTTTATATTCTAGTCTAGCATATACTCGTACTCAATGAGTTAAAGGTCTGGGCAGGCTGACACCTAATAAGTTGTCAGAGCTTTGACTGGGGGACAGAGAAGATGTATTGAAATTAGTCAGTGGATGTTCCTTGATGTATTTGCCATCCGCAGCCAGTGAGTGGAGTGAAATCACTTTTATGTCAGATAGAACTGCAAGAAAATATCACAGCTGACATTTGTTACTAATAAAGCATGTCCACATTTACAGGGAAGCCACATAGCACATGAGGAGAGCCATTTGGTCTCCAACGAATATCACAGGTCTTAACTGAAGCAAAGCTAAACTAGTCCACTGGGCCAGTTCTCTGCAATTTGCCTGTTTTCCAGATCTGTGCAATAAAGGAGGTAATGGTCTTTACTTCCACCATTCTCCATAGAACCACTGTTTACCCCTGGTGATAGTTATAAACCACTGGTCCTCACCATTATCTTTGAATGTCACTCTAATAAACCCTGAAAAAAGAATCATTAAGAGAGAAATAAAAGATTGTGTGGATGGAGACAAATAAAGAAAAGGGAATGTGGGGAAAATCATTAGGAAATTAATGCAATACTAGCAGAAACTTGATAGACCAAATGGCCTGCTCCGTTGTTGCAATATCCATGTAATTGTAAATGCAGCCTGTCGAGTGTTAGTCCCATCAACCCTGTCCCTTGCTTCCACATCATGTCGCAATCGAGTCTGCTCTTATGCTACTGACTAGAGTGGCCACAAATCTCAGGTTTGAGGAGCCACACCTCATAATCTATCTAAATAGCTTCTAACCCAGGGGTTCCAGCCTTTTTTATGCCAAGGACCAATACCATTAAGCAATGAAACCCATCTGGGAAGTCCTGCTCTAACCAGATGACACGAACATTGATTTCTCTAACTTCTGGTAAGTTCTCCCCCTTCCCCCTTTTCACTTTATCCAGTCCCCATTCTGGTTAGCCTCTCTCCCCCTCTCCTGCCCATCACCTCCCTCTGGTGCCCCTCCTCTTTACCCTTCTTCCATGGTCCACTGTCCTCTCCTATCAGACTCCTTTTTCAGCCCTTTACCTTTTCCACCTATCACTTCCCAGTTTCTTATTTCATCCTCCTCCCTCCCCCACCTGCCCACCTTCCCCCTTCTCCTGGTTTCACCTATCACCTGCCAGTTTATACTCCTCTCCCTCCCCTACCTTTTTTATTCCGGCTTCTGTCCCCTTCCTTTCCAGTCCTGATGAAGGGTCTCGCCCCAAAACATGAACTGTTTAGTATGGCATGGCAGCGTAATGCTATTACAGATCGGAGTTCAATTCCCGCTGCTGTCCAGAAGGAGTTTGCATGTTCTCCCCAAGACTGCATGGGTTTTGTCCGGTTGTTCCGGTTTCCTCCCAGTTCCAAAGATGTACGGGTTAGGGTTGGCCAGTTGTGGGCACGCTGTGTGGCACTAAAAGCATGGTGACGTTTGCACAATCCTCGCTGATTTAATTTGATGCAAACGATGCATTTCATTGCATATTTTGATGTACGTGTACCAAATAAAGCGAATCTACTTTCCAAAAGTGCTGTCTAACACGCTGAATACCTCCAGCATTTTGTGTGTTCCTCAAATATCTGTACACCTGCCTTCAGTTTCTTCACCACTGCTTTCAGTGATTTTGTTAACCCGACATCTTAACCTCCTCCAGCTGCTCCCGTCTCTAAGATGTCCCCACTTGTTCAATTCTGCTCTCTCATGCATCTCTTCGTTGCTCTGCTGCATCCCCGGCAGCTGTGCCGTCAGCTGCTGAGGCCCGTGGCTCTGGAACTGTCCCTCTGCCGCAACATGACTCTCCCCCCGTTGGTCCCACTCCCACCAGGGGGGCGGCTACACAGCATCCACGCCAGGACCACCAGACTCAAATACAGTTACTCTCCCCAAGCAGTAAGGCTGATCAACATTAACCCACCCTTCCACCACGACTTTATCATTTCCTGTCACAGTCCCCTAATGTACAGACACTCCAGTACCCAGAGCCACTTTATGGACATACATCAACGTATGTATGCATGTATGTACACACAATGTACATAAGCTATCTTATGTGTTCATTGTGCTTTATTATTATTGTGTTCTCCACCTTACTGTGTTTTTTGAGCTGCATCAGATCTGGAGAATTACTTTATTCACCTTTACACTTGTGTACTAGAAATAATATTAAGCAATTTTCAATCTTTTCATGAATCTTGAACCTTCGTCAAGAGGGTCCTTAGCATATTCCTCTTTCATTGCTGTTGATCTCTCATTCTGATAGAGTGTTCTGCTTCTCAACAGGTTGAGATTAGTTTTACTTGTCACAAGCGCATGCAAACATTGAAACATGATGGTAGCGCAGTGCCCGGTGGCCTGCTGTTACAGCCCCAGTGACCCGGCTTCAGCCCCAGTGACCCGGCTTCAGCCCCAGTGACCCGGCTTCAGTCCCAGTGACCCGGCTTCAGCCCCAGTGACCCGGCTTCAGTCCCAGTGACCCGGCTTCAGCCCCAGTGACCCGGCTTCAGCCCCAGTGACCCGGCTTCAGTCCGCAGTGGCCGGCTTCAGTCCGCAGTGGCCGGCTTCAGTCCCAGTGACCCGGCTTCAGTCCGCAGTGACCCGGCTTCAGTCCCAGTGGCCCGGCTTCAGTCCCAGTGGCCCGGCTTCAGTCCGCAGTGGCCGGCTTCAGTCCCAGTGGGCCGGCTTCAGCCCCAGTGACCCGGCTTCAGCCCCAGTGACCCGGCTTCAGCCCCAGTGACCCGGCTTCAGTCCCAGTGACCCGGCTTCAGCCCCAGTGACCCGGCTTCAGCCCCAGTGACCCGGCTTCAGTCCCAGTGACCCGGCTTCAGCCCCAGTGACCTGGCTTCAGTCCGCAGTGGCCGGCTTCAGCCCCAGTGACCCGGCTTCAGTCCCAGTGACCCGGCTTCAGCCCCAGTGACCCGGCTTCAGTCCCAGTGACCCGGCTTCAGCCCCAGTGACCCGGCTTCAGCCCCAGTGACCCGGCTTCAGTCCCAGTGACCCGGCTTCAGTCCCAGTGGCCCGGCTTCAGTCCGCAGTGGCCGGCTTCAGTCCCAGTGACCCGGCTTCAGCCCCAGTGACCCGGCTTCAGCCCCAGTGACCTGGCTTCAGTCCCAGTGACCCGGCTTCAGTCCTAGTGACCCGGCTTCAGTCCGCAGTGGCCGGCTTCAGTCCCAGTGACCCGGCTTCAGCCCCAGTGACCCGGCTTCAGTCCGCAGTGGCCGGCTTCAGTCCGCAGTGGCCGGCTTCAGTCCGCAGTGGCCGGCTTCAGTCCCAGTGACCCGGCTTCAGCCCCAGTGACCCGGCTTCAGTCCCAGTGACCCGGCTTCAGTCCCAGTGGCCGGCTTCAGTCCCAGTGACCCGGCTTCAGTCCCAGTGACCCGGCTTCAGTCCCAGTGACCCGGCTTCAGCCCCAGTGACCCGGCTTCAGTCCCAGTGACTCAGCTTCAGCCCCAGTGACCCGGCTTCAGTCCCAGTGACCCGGCTTCAGCCCCAGTGACCTGGCTTCAGTCCCAGTGACCCGGCTTTCAGTCCCAGTGGCCCGGCTTCAGTCCGCAGTGGCTGGCTTCAGTCCCAGTGACCCGGCTTCAGCCCCAGTGACCCGGCTTCAGTCCGCAGTGGCCGGCTTCAGTCCCAGTGACCCGGCTTCAGCCCCAGTGACCCGACTTCAGTCCGCAGTGGCCGGCTTCAGTCCCAGTGACCCGGCTTCAGTCCCAGTGACCCGGCTTCAGTCCCAGTGGCCGGCTTCAGTCCCAGTGACCCGGCTTCAGTCCCAGTGACCCGGCTTCAGCCCCAGTGACCCGGCTTCAGCCCCAGTGACTCGGCTTCAGCCCTAGTGACCCGGCTTCAGTCCCAGTGACCCGGCTTCAGCCCCAGTGACCTGGCTTCAGTCCCAGTGACCCGGCTTCAGTCCCAGTGGCCCGGCTTCAGTCCGCAGTGGCCGGCTTCAGTCCCAGTGACCCGGCTTCAGCCCCAGTGACCCGGCTTCAGTCCCAGTGACCCGGCTTCAGCCCCAGTGACCCGGCTTCAGCCCCAGTGACTCGGCTTCAGCCCTAGTGACCCGGCTTCAGTCCCAGTGACTCGGCTTCAGCCCTAGTGACCCGGCTTCAGTCCCAGTGACCCGGCTTCAGCCCCAGTGACCTGGCTTCAGTCCCAGTGACCCGGCTTCAGTCCCAGTGGCCCGGCTTCAGTCCGCAGTGGCCGGCTTCAGTCCCAGTGACCCGGCTTCAGCCCCAGTGACCCGGCTTCAGTCCGCAGTGGCCGGCTTCAGTCCGCAGTGGCCGGCTTCAGTCCGCAGTGGCCGGCTTCAGTCCCAGTGACCCGGCTTCAGCCCCAGTGACCGGCTTCAGTCCCAGTGACCGGCTTCAGTCCCAGTGACCCGGCTTCAGCCCCAGTGACCCGGCTTCAGCCCCAGTGACCCGGCTTCAGTCCCAGTGGCCGGCTTCAGTCCCAGTGACCCGGCTTCAGTCCCAGTGGCCGGCTTCAGTCCCAGTGACCCGGCTTCAGCCCCAGTGACCCGGCTTCCGCCCCAGTGACCCGGCTTCAGTCCCAGTGGCCAGTTTCAGTCCCAGTGTCCTGGCTTCAGTCCCAGTGGCCCGGCTTCAGCCCCAGTGACCCGGCTTCGGCCCCAGTGACCCGGCTTCAGCCCCAGTGACCCAGCTTCAGTTTGCAGTGGCCAGCGGCCCGCTGTTACAGCCCCAGTGACCTGGCTTCAGTTCCTGCCGCTGTCTGTAGGGAGATGTACATTCTCCCTGTGACCGCATGGATTTCCTCCGGGTGCCCTCTTCTCCTCCCTCGTTCCATGGGTTAGTAGTGTAACTGGTCACATGGGTGTAAGTGGGTGAGCTGGAAGGGCCTGTTACGAGGCTGTACATCGAGGAAAATAATAAAAAATACAGTGAAGTGCATCGTTTTGTGTCAATGACTAACACAGTCTGAGGATGTGTCGAGGGGCAGCCTACAGGTGTCACCAAGTTTCCTGTGCCAAAGCAGCATGCCCGCTATTTACTGCCCGAACCCAAACATCTTCGGACTGTGGGAGGAAACCACAGTGCCCAGGAGAAACCCGTGAGGTCGCGGGGAGAATGCATAAGCACGTTACAGACAGTGGCGGGAATTGAACCCTAATCGGTGATTGCTGTAATGCGATGCACTAACTGCTACTGTACCTGTTGCCAACATTTTTCTTTTGACTGACCTCATTTACTTCCCTCCATTTTACACCCCCTATGATCTACATGGGCGGTGGGGTGGAGATAATGTCTCTACCAAAGGAGGTGTAAGCCACTCCTTTCGTCTGCTAGCCAGAAGGTCACCCTTGGGCAAGGTGTAGCCACTGCTTCGTCCGCCTGATCAGGGTCACGTGTAGTCATGGGAGCAGGTGGTGGATGGTCGTATGAGCAGCCGGTGCACATCACAAGTTCTGGTTATGTGACCACTGACACCAGGCAGACAATCTCTGAAGAGTATTGATCATGGCTGGGGTCATCTGTCTTAAAAGATACTGCCCAGATAAAGGCAATGGCAAACCACTCCTATACAAAGATTTGCCAAGAACAGTCATGGTCAAGACCATGATCGCCCACATCATATGACACGGCACATAATGAATGAATTAGTAAATAATCAACAAGCATTCACCTCCCTCTCTTGAACTCTCTTGGCATCCACCATGTCACAGACCAGGCCTCAGCCGTCTGCAGTCCTCCCACGTCTCAGCAACTTTAAAACATACTTGCGTTCTCATTTTGATGAGTGGTTATTGGTTGGACTCAGTTTCTCTCTCCTGCCGCAAGGTAGTATACAGGTTAGCACAATCGCTTTCCAGTGCAAGCGATGGCTGATTGGGGACCGCTCGTTCCAAAGGTGTAGGGTTAAAGTTAGCAAGTTGTGGGCATGTCATGCTGGCACTGGAAGTATGTTGACACTTGCGGGCCGCCCCCAGCACATCCTCACACTGTGTTAGTTGTTGATGCAAAACCCCACATTTCACTGTATGTTTCGTCGCATAACCAGGACTTGTGATATGCACCAGCCGTTCACACGACCATCCGCCACCTGCTCCCATGGCTCCACGTGACCCTGATCGGGGGGTTAAACAGGTGCTACACCTTGTCCAAGGCTGACCTGCAGGCTAGCGGAGGGAAGGAACGCCTTACACCTCTTTTGGTAGAGACCTGTCTTCACTCAGCTACCTGCAATTTTGTATCCCTCTATCAAATTTCCCCTCATTCTCCATTGCTCCAGGAATAAAGTTCAAAGATTCAAAGTACATTTATAATCAAGAATGTGTAAATTATACAACCTTGAGATTTGATTGCCACAAAGCAAGAAACCCAAAAAGAACCCAATTAAAGAAAAATAAATAAAAGACCAACACCCGATCTGCAAGAGAAAGGAAAAGAAACCATAAAACATTCAAACAATTGAAGGGAACAACAACGTTCTGAACTAAATTGAATCCTCATATCCGAACCCCAGAGCAGCCTGGAGTAGGCCCAAAACCTCACTTATCAGTTCATCATAGTAGCAGGCACAGAGTGCAGCAGCCGGGGCTTCATAACCTCAGTGCCACGGAGAAAGGAGTGACCGTCGCAAAGAGTGAGCAAAATCAGCTCTTGCCTTGGATCCTGACACACTGTCTTTTCAGTCTGTCTGGGTTGGTGTTGAAATTGACCAAATTGAGTAAAAGGCTCTGGCGCCCTGGAGAGGGGAAAGAACATTGCAGAGAGCAAGCAAAACTGGCTCTTACCCCTGATCTGGGCCTGCGCTTAAATTGTCTAAACAGTGCATCGTACCTTGCAATAGGACCTGGCATCTGCAAAGGGCTCTGGGCCTAGACCACGCTGCCCAGCAGCTTGCTCCTGGCCCAGATTCCGCTGCTCAGCCCAAAGCCACTCTCAAGCTCTTTAAATCAGCCCGCACCCACAGCGATCCAACTCTGCACCTGGGCGGCTGCACCACCCCGACTTCTCCTCTCCAAACAGCTCACTCCATCTGCAATGATTCTGCCACACACCATCTCGGCTCATACCCCGAACTCGCCTCACCATCACTAACCCCCTCACTGTTTGCGGCAATAGTTGAACACAATTTACCACAGAAAAGGTGTTTTTAGCGATATTTTTAGTCAAAGTCCTTGCCTCTTTAACTACCAGTGAGCTGTCGCTTGTGTTCGGAGAGTACCATCTTAACTGGAAATGCTGACCAATTCAACCATTCCCTGTAATTCAGGTCCTCAAGTCCTGGCAAAATTCTTGTAAATTTTCTCTGCTCTATTTCAATCTTATTGATAACTTTCCTGTGACCAGAACCGCACATAATACTCCAAATTTGGCGATGTTGGGTGTTGTTTTTTTGTTGCATGTTGCGCCAAAACGCCACAGCAAATTCCCAATACATGTAAATGTACGAATGAAATTGATCCTTGATCCTTGATAAGGAGCAGCTCTGGCAGAGATCGGATCTTCACTGGTTCACAGGATGAACTGCAGCAGGTGAGGGCAGAACAGTAATCAGTCTAGGAGCACTGTTAATTTATAACGAAAGCCTAAGAGGCCGACGCAGCCATCCTTACCGATCAGTGATTGATGGATGAGGGAACTGACGGGTTTCACTTCACAGAAGTAGTCCATTTAGCCCATTCTGTCAGTGCCGAATCTCTGTAAGAGTTATATTCCTGTTCCTTCCCAGTTCACTCGTGAAGAATAACAGGAACAAGAGAAGCCTTTTCAGCTCATTGTCCTGGCTGCCATTCAGTTCCAAGGTGGAAAATCTGACACTCAACGTCATCTGTCTGCCTTGATTCCCTTTTTGACAGACAAGGATTTGTACATATGGTGATCTTCAGGACTACGAAGGGTCTCGGCCCGAAACGTCGACTGTACCTCTTCCTAGAGACAATACTCCAAATGTGGTCTAAGATTTTATGGAGCTCGATATTACCTCATAGCTTTTGAACTCAATCCCCGATTAATGGAGATCAACTTCTTAACCACCCGATCAACCTGCGTGGCAACTTTTAGGGATCTATGGATGTGGGTCCCAAGATTCACCTGTGCCTCCCAACCTCATTGGCTGAGAATGGTGTTGCAGACTTCCACAATAACCAGAAGCTCTGTCTGCACCGAAGAAACCAGACACAGACTGGGCAATCACCTTGTGGAACACCTGAGTTCATTTTGCAGTAGTTACACAAAGTTTCCCTTGCTTGACACTTTAATTTTCCATCTGCCCTTGACCTACTGCACTGATACAACAAAGACCAATGTAAGCTTGAGAAATTACTCCCAATCTTCTGACTGAGCACAGTGCAGTGTTCTGGATTCAGTCGCTGAATTCACCAACTGTAAGTAACTCTTTCACAAGAACACAAGATATAGGAGCAGGCGTCGGCCATCTTGCCTGTCGAACCTGCTTCCCTATTCAATAAGATCATTGCTAATCTGACTGTGGACAGCTCCACCTATCTACCTTTTCCCTGTCACCCTTAATCCCCCTGCTATGCTAAAATCTATCTAACTGCATCTTAAGTATATTTAATGAAGCAACCTCCACTGCTTCACTGGGCAGAGAACTACACAGATTCACGACACTCTGGGAAAAGCAGTTTCTCCTCATCTCCATACTAAGTCTATTCCCCATGATCTTGAGACTAGGTCCTCGGGTGCAATCACGACAACTTGGAGCTGAATGCCCTCAAAACCATGGAGGTGCATATCGGCTTCAGGAGAAACGTGTCTCCTCTCCACCCTCTCATCATCAAGAACTTTACAGTTAGCATCATTTCAACATTTTGGGATGCTGGACATCGTTTTTTTGCAGGACCTCAGTTGGGGGAACCATAGTTCATGAACAAAAAAGCTTGGCAGTTAGAAAAATTCCATCTTTCCCAGAGTATACTGGTGCAATTCTCCACTGCCATTTTACAGAGCATCTTCACATCAGCTTTTCAAGTCAAGTCAGGTTTATTGTCATTTAACTATATACATGTATATAACGTAAATACACATATAATGTATGTAGAAACGAACCAAGGTGTAAAGCATAAAACACTATAACTTAAGAAGGTAAGGATAGAATTTGCAGATAAATCACACAAACTAAAGTGCATTAATATTAAATATTGAGTTCAGAAGCCTAATGGCCTGGGGGAAGAAATTGTTTCTCATCCTGACCGTTCTTATGCATCATGCCTGATGGTAGAAAGTCAAAGAGGGTGCTGGATGGATGGGTGGAATCCTTAATAATATTATGGGCCTTGCATATGCAGCGCTCCTGATAAATGTCCCCAATGGTTGGTAGGGAGACCCCTAAGATCCTCTCAGCTGTTCTCACAGTCCTCTGTAGGGACTTCCAGTCTGATGCTCGACTGCTCCCGTACCCGGTGGAGATGCAACTTGTCAGGACACACTCAATAGTGTTCTTATAAAATGCAGCTGTCTGGTTTGGTACAGCATCTCTCACAATGTACAAAGATGACAGTGAACTGTCATGTCTGCTGAAAAGGTCATTGGCTGCAGTCTACTATCACTGCAGGACTTGATGTGTCCACGACAGAGAAGTGGGCAGGAAAATCATTGCGGACACTAACCACCCTGCAAACTCCCTTTTCCAAAAGCTTCCTTCTAGAAAGTGATCTTGGACTATTGAAAGAAAACTTCACGTCATCTTTAAAGTTTCTTCCCCAAGCAGTCAATCTGATCAACATTCCCACCTCCCTCTATTTATTACCCCCCCCCCACGGCACAGTCCTTATCATCATCATTATGTGTCGTGTCATTTGACATGGGCAATCATGGCCTCTTGGCAAATTTATCTACAGATGTAGTTTGCCATTGCCTTCTTCTGGGCAGTGTCTTTACAAGACGGGTGTCTGCAGCCATTATCAATACTCTTCAGAGATAGCCTACCTTGCATCAGTGGTCACATCACCAGAACTTGTGATGTGCATTGGCTGCTCATACGACCATCCACCACCTGCTCCCATGGCTTCATTTGACCCTGACCTTTGGGGAGCTAAGCAGGTGCTACACCCCTTGCCCAAGGGTGACCTGCAGGCTAACGGAGGGAAGGAGCACCTTACACCTCCCTTGGTAGAAACATGTCTCCACCCCGCCACCCTGGAAAGTGCTATAGGGCTATTAAAACAAAAACTTCACGCCATCTTTAAAGTTTCTACTCCCCCCCCCATGCAGTCTTATGTTATCCATCCCTTTCATAATTTTATATATGTTTCAAGAAAAGCCCCTCTCATTCTTCTAAACTCCAGTGAGTATGGTCCCAGCTTCCTCATTCTCTCCTCATAAGTTGACACCTTCACCTCTGGAATCAAATAAGAGATTTTATTTCTGTCTGTATTAGAACTAGCCATTTCTGCCAGTCATCCATTTATGATTTTTGGCTTGGTCTTTCTCTCTCAGTCAGTGCATCCTAGCCTGCTGGGCATGCTATTCATAATGCATAAACAAGGATGCATTATCTACTTCTAGCTGCCTCATTAGATGTTCGGTCTCACCCTATTGAAGATATTCCCTTTGTTCTACCCATCTCTCCTTGTTCTTCGCAACTGAGAACCGATTTGTTTTCTTTCTTTTGCAGGATCTCAGGTGTGAAGCACGGAGGCCTGGAGCTGGCCTGTCCCAGGATTGGAGGACTATCTATGGGTGTGTATGGGTGGGCAGGTGGATGGAAGGCAGGAAAGGGGCTTTGCTTTGCTGCTGTTGTTCTGTTGAACATTGTGGGCATGCACTGTTGGCTAACTTGCAAGCTGCCCCAGTACATATTCGGGTGTGGTGGCTGTTATCGCGAACAACACATTCACTGTATGTTTAAATGATAAATAAATGAATCTGAATCTGAATCTACCTCTACCTCTTTTAGGTTGTGCCTCTTTGGCCCAATACAACATTCCCAGATTTTAAAAATGCCTTTGTGTGCCAAGATTTAGTGGATTAATTTCTCAGGATGTGGGCACCACTAGAAAGGCCAACCATTGATGCCTTGAGACGATGGAAGGGAACCTTCTCACTCTGACAACTGAAGTCACCTCCATCCTGTTGACTAGTGAAGCTGGCATGGGCGCAAGAGACTGCAGATACTGGAAATTGGAGCAATATGAAAGATGCTGGAGGAAATCAGCGGATCAGGCAGCATCCGTGGAGGAAAATGAACAGTTAGCGTATCGAGTTGAGACCCTTTCTCTGGATTACCTTCAGTGATGGTCTGGACAATCATTGTCCTTTTATGCCCAGCGTCAACACAGAACTAGCTAAACAGCACAAGTCTGCCTCAAAGGTACTTGAACCCTTCACCTCTGGGTCAGTAGTCATGTAACACTTGTCACTTGCGCTTTCAGACGTGGTTGGGGGTTTTTTCGTGTGTGTTGTGGAGGGCGGTGGGGGAACTGTGCCTGGGTATGCACTGGTGAGCATTGTGTGACTGTGTTGTTCTGTTGCTATTTGTGAATATCAGTGCATGGGCATGAGAGTCCTTGTAACTTGCATTCCATAGAAAGCTACGACAAATATCAATGTTTATCAATCTGCCATGTGCAAGCAAAGGTTACTGGCAGAAACCACCTGACAAAGATCATTCTGCTGTGGGAACTTGGAGGGTTGGGTGGGTCATCTGGATGACGGGAAGGGGAGCAAGGATCCAAGTGGTACCAGGTGAGAATATGTAAGTATGAACTTTGTGTGGAAAAAAAAGCGATCTGTTCCGACAGGACCCATGATTAATTTGTGCAGTGCAGAGCCTAATAGCTTCACAAACCATGCCATAACAAACTCAGCAACAAAAACTCCCACAGCAAATTTTTTTCATTACAAGTACCTCTCATTGTGTGGAATAAGTATTAGGTCTTCAAGTAGTGAACTGACCTTGACAACAATCATGATTTCACAATAAATGCCTGTATATTCCAGTTAAGTGACTCATTTTTTAAAGGATAAGGTATCTTTCTTATTCATTTGCGCTATTGTAAGATTAATCTTTGTTTTCACTCGTGGTGATAATTGTTCCTCCTCATTCTCAGGCAATACAAAAGCACCATCAGGCCTTTCAAGGCCCAATTATGTTGAAGATCATGTCATACGCACAATGCACTTGCCACTAAGAACTGTAAAAACTCCATCCTAGGCTCCTGTATTCATCTAAATTATCATTACATTAGACTGGAACAGGAGGGTTCCACTGTATCTATGACACATGGAACTGACAGCAGGTCCTTCCAGCAGGGAAACCTGCTCTCTAATCCCACTTCTAACTGGTTGCATTAGTGTCTCATATGGAGAGGCCACTGCATAGGATTGGAAAACACTGCAGGCAGTTGTAGACTCATCCATCCCCATCATGGCTGAGTTTATAAGCATCGAGGACATCTCAAAAAGGCATCAACCATCATTAAGGGTCCCCAATATTCAGGACATGCCTTCTTCTCATTACTACCATCATGGAAGAGGTACAGGAGCTTGAAGACACACACTCAACATCTTAGGAACAGCTTCTTCCCTTCCACTATCAGATTTCTGAACAACGCCCCTCATACATTAACCCTCCCCTTCCTGGAATCAATCTCATAAACCTCCTCTGGATCCTTTCCAATACCAACACATCCTTGCACAATGGGATTTGATTAAAGGTGTTGTCGTCACAATCAGTGCAGACACCTGGTGCAGATAATGCACTGCCTTCAAAATACAAAAAACAAAATGATCAAAAACCACTGATTTTTGAATTGGTGCCCATTGGCCCAAATGGACACCATAAGATAAGCATGCAGCTGACGCTATCTGAAACCTGTTTGCTCCAATCACGGTGTTGTGTCTAATAGCTGCACAAGTGGCCAGCTGTCTCTGGCATCTCCAAGCATGAAAGCTTTGAACCGCAGTGGGCAAAACTGTTCTGAATTGTCTTACTGCTTACTTCTTGCCAACGATTAGTGACAAAAATCACTGCTTTTTGAATACAAATGCACACTATTTTAAAACTGCTCGCTCTAAACATGGCATAATATCCACAGCCACACAAGTGCATGTGACTAACCCTAGTTAGAAACTGTTCAGCAACAATCTCCTGTCCCAATTAAGCAGCATAGTGTCCCAAATAAATGAAGAGAATCCTGGTTATTTTCTCGATTAGTTTTTGTTCTTTAAGAGTTGTCCCAAATAAGTGGCTGTTCCGATTAACTGATGGCCTGATTAACCAGAATCCATTGTATTCGACAGGTTTCAATGAGATCCTCCTTCATTCTTCTAAACTCCAGTGAGTACAGGCCCAGAGCCATCAAACAGTCTTCATATGTTAACAAATTCATTCCCAGGATCAATCTTGTGAACCTCCTCTAGATCCTCTCCAATGCCAACATATCCTTTCTTAGATAAGGGGGACTAAAACTGTGACAATACTCCAAGTGTGGGCTGACCAATGCCTTGGAAAGCCTCAGCATTACATTCTAATCCTCTCGAAATGAATGCTAACCTTGCCTTCCTTACGACCAACACACCCTGGAAGTTAACCTGTAAATTAAATTTCATTTGTCTATTTATTTATTTTGAGATACAGTGTGGAACAGGGTAAGTGAGCCTCTCGGCCCAGCCTCCCACCTATTAACAGGAGCCTAATCTCAGGACAATTTACAATGACCAATTAACCCACTGACTGCTAAATCTTTGGAATATGGGAGGAAACCGGAACACCCACAGGAAACCTACACAAACACAGGGAGAACGTACAAACTCTTTGCAGACGGCAGCGGAACTGAACCCCGAGGTGTAATAGTGTCGCGCTACTGTGGCACCCATACCACGTACCTTGAAGGTCCTCCCAAAGGAATTGCCAGTATGACAACATAGAGACCCAAGATTTTTCCCTCATCAAACATTGCTTGGGTCGCCCCGGAAATAAACAAACTACTCATTGCCACAGCTACCACGCTCGTTGAGGGTGGTACCCTAAAATCTCACCTTCATTTTAAATTCCATTCATGCTGAGCGTGCGAGACAGTATAACACTCATCTTGCTCACCACTACACCTAATTTCCAGTTTTACTTGCTATTTTGGTGAATTTTGCTGGAGAAAATAACAATGACATTTAAATGTTGTCAATTATTCAAAAGCATTAACGTCTGTCTCCAGGGAAGGACACCACCTTGGATCAGAGATGACAGGATTGATGTGTGATTAGACTAGCTCTGACGTGGATTGCTAACCATCTCAATTTGGGGCAGGTTCCGTCCAGGATCGGATCATTTAACCCACCTTTTGAACCAGCTTTAAAATTTCCAGCCTGACCTGCTGAGTTCCTTCAGCATTCCGTGCGTTGCTTAAAATTTCACTTGCTCCCTTTTACGGAGCCACGGTAGTGTAGCGGTTAGCACAGCGCTATTACAGATAGGGACGTTGAAATACGGAGTTCAATTCCGATGCCGACTATAAGGAGTTTGTATGTCCACCCCGTGAACGCGGGGGTTTCCTCCAGGGGCTCCGGTTTCCTCCCACAGTCCAAAGATATATTGGTTAGTAGGTTAACTGGTCATTGTAAATTGTCCTGTGATTAGGCCAGTGTTAAATAAGTGGGTCATTGGGCAATACAGCTTGTTGGGTTAGAAGGGCCTGTTCTGTGCTGTATCACAAAATAAAATAAAGTAGATTTCCGTTCTTCAACACACTTCAGTCCCTCCCACCTCCAACTTTTTAAACAAAAAATGCAGCTGTCTCTACTTAATTTGCTGGCTGCTAATGAGAAAGGTACACATAAGATAATTCGGTTGTATTGTAACACAGTCAGAGCCCAACTGGCTAGACTTTAAACCCTTTGGCAATGATTTTAATATGATTGCCTCAAAGATATTTTAAAAAATCTGCAGTAAGCTCTCTTGATATAACTTGCAATTAAATGACTGTGTTATAAATCATTTTAAAATTAACTTCATTATTGTCAGTGTAAAATTTCATGTACTTAAGACACAACTCGGACATTACACAGCCATTTAGATACTATGAAGCTCTTAATTTGATCAAATAAATATTTTTAAAAGCCTCTAAGACACCAGAGTTCCTAAATGTCTATAATTTGATTTTCTTCTCTTAACACCTGCAATCCTTCCGAGATGATTAATATTATACAACATGAGCAACACTCCCGTGGCAGCATACAGGACTAGAGTAGCTGGATATGACTCTGCCGTTCATTTTAATTTACATATTTTTCCCTTTATTTCAACATTCCCTTGCCAAAACCCATGGCAATTCCAGAAATGGAGAAACCAGAGATGGTAGGAAAGACAGGGAGCCAGAGCCGAACTGTCACAGCGCCATCACTGGTCGGAGGCTACTATCACCACGACATGAGTACAAAGAAAGTATACTTAAAAGACCTTGAGAACATAACATATAGGAGCAGAATTAGGCTATTCAGCCCATCAAATCATTACCCTTTCTCCTGCCTTCTCCCATAACCTTTGACATTCTTACTAATCAAAACCCTATCAACTCCTGCTTTTAAATACACCCAATGACTTGGCCTCCATAGCTGTCTGTGCAATGAATTCTACAGATTCAGCAATCTCTGGCTAAAGAAATTCCTCCTGATCTCTGTTCTAAGGAGACGTTCTTGTATCCTGAGGCTGTACTCACTGGTCTGAGGCTCACCCACTATTGGAAACAAGTCCACTCTATCTAGGCCTTTCAATATTCAACAGGCTGCAATAAATGTGGCAGAGCAAATTACGTTGGAAAAAAATTAACCAAAAAAGTATGGTCTTCTGCTGCTGATGAATTTGGTATTTAATTTCCTCAGTATGTTGCTCTATAGCACTTAAATTTAATGGTGTAACACATAATTAAATTAACACATAGCAATCTAAGAAATCTAAGTCCAGAGTTTGATACCGCAAAATGATATTAAAAAGCATCAATAACAATGCTATTTAAGAAGTTCCTGTGTGCTGCATTGAGGATTCAAGACTCGAAACCTCTGGGTATTTACAATACATCACTACCAAGGGCAGACCTGCGTAGACAGGGCTGGCTTCTTGAAACCAGGTTACACAGAACTAGTATCAAACACCTCATCCACTGACTCTGCATTCAATCTGACATCACACACATTATTCTGCATCCTATGCTCTTTCCCTGCATTTCGTCCCTGATCGTAATCTCACAAACTGTCCCGTGCTTTGCCTAATGGGTGCTACGGTAGCATAGCGGTTCGCATGACGCTGTTACAGTTTGGGGCGTCAGAGTTCCGAGCTAATCCCGGTGTCCTCTGTGAGGGGTCTCTGTACCTCCTCCCCGTGGAACGTGTGGGTTTGCTCCGGGTGCACCAGTTTCCTCCCACAATCCAAAGATGTACCGGATTGGTTGATTGGTCATAGCAAATTGCCCTGTGATTAGGTTAGGGTTAAATCGGGGTTGTTGGGGATTGCTGGCTGGTGTGATTCGAAGGGCCAGAATGGCCTATTCCACTCTGTATCACTAAATGAATAAATAAATAAATAATGATTTGCTTTATAGACTGCTCTCTACCCCGCACCAAAGATCAAGATTCAAAGTACATTTATTATCAAAGTATGTATATGTCACCATATACAACCCTGAGGTTATTTTTCTTGTGGGCATTCACAAGAAATACAATAGAATTAATGTATAACTGCACACAAAGACTGACAAATAACTAATGCACTAAAGAAGACAAATGGTACAAACACAACAATAATAATAAGTAAGTAAATAAATAATATTGAAAACATGAGTTGCAGAGAGTTTGAAAGAGAGTCCATAGGTTGCTGGATCAGTTAGATGTTGAGATGGTTCAGATCACACAACCTGTCTCATTTCATGCATTAAATTGATGCCTTATGTCTCCTTCATACACAAGGCCATGTCTCATGCTCAGTCCTTGTCCCAGCTTTATCCCATATCCCACACAGTGGCCTGTATCTCACGTGCCGATCCATATCTCACACACAGTCCCATATCTTCCATATTATTCCTAGTCCACACTTTGTCTCGTGCAGCCCCTTATCACACACAATCCCATGTCCCAATCCTGATTCGTATCTCACTTACAAACTTGTATCTCACACACGGTTTCCTATCATATTCCTCATCCCATATCTCATATCCTAACCTGAGTCACCCCCTCAACAACTGGAATGAGAAATTGGTCACATCTGTGTCCCACAACTCAACGCCTTGCAAATATCACATATCTCATGCAGAACTCACGTTTCACATTGAAACAAGCATTTCATGTCCAGTTCTATCTCACAAGACTTGAGGACCTGAGTTATAGGGAATGGTTGAATAGGTTAGGACTTTATTCACTGGAGCATAGGAGAATTTGGAGATTTCAAAGTTCAAAGTCAATGTATTAATGAAGTATGTACAGTATACGTCACCATATGTGAGATTTATTTTCTTGCAGGCACTCACAGTAGAACAAAGAAATACAATAGAATCAGGTCAAAATTGCACACAAAGACTGAAAAACACAACCAATGTGCAAAAGAATACAAACTGTGCAAATACAAAATAAATAAATAATACTGAGAACATGGGTTGTATAGTATATGATTTGATAGAGCTATATAAAATTATGAGGGGTATAGACAGGGTAAATGCAACCAGGCTTTTTCCACTGAGCTCGGGTGAGACTAGAACTAGAGGTCACAGGTTACAGGTGAAAGACGAAATATTTAAGGGGGACCTGAGGGGGAGCCACTTTACTCAGAGGGTGGTGTGAACGAGATGACAGGGGAAGTGGTGAATGTGAGTTCGACTGGAACATTTAAGAGAAGAATGGATGGGAGAGGTATGGAGGGCTAAGGTCTGTGTACAGGTGGATGGTTCTAGGCAGTACAATAGTTTGGCTTGGACTAGGTGGGCCTTTTTCTGTGAGGTAGCACTCTATGACATGGCCTGCCCCAGGTCTCACATTCAAATTCGTCACACAACCTGCCCGTTTACCCCAAACCGTTCAGTATTCTACACTCCACCCCATATTCTGTCCTGTTTTGTATTGTACTACAGACTCAAGTGCAGAGCCTATACTCAAGTTTCAAAGTTCGAAGTAACCTTACCTTCAAAGCATATATGTGTCAACATATGAGATTCATTTTCTAGTGGGCATACTGAATAAATCCATAACAGAATAACAACCTAACAGAATCAATGAAAGACCACACAAAGTTCAGCGTTCAACCAGTGTGCAAAAGACAACAAAGTGTGCAGATACAAAAAGAAACAAATAATAACAATAAATAAACAAGCAATAAATGTCGAGAACATGAGATGAGGAGTCATTGAAAGTGAGTCCGCAGGTTGCAGGGACATTTCAACGATGGGGCAAAAGAAGTTGAGTTGTTATCCCTTTGGTTCAAGAGCCTGATGGTTGAGGGGTAATAACAGTTCCTGAACCAGGTGATGTGACCAAAGGTTCAGGAATCTCTGTCCCGTATCCCACATCCTGCACTATATCCCATGTCATTGTCTGTATTTGGTCTGACATTACATACCCTATCCAATAATATCCTTATGCATCCATCGCAGTAGAACATCCACTGATCAACCTCTCAAACTCTTCCCTGAATATCACCCACAGACATGCATCTCAAACACTGTTCAGTATTTCTCAACTCTTGCTCTGCATCTAAGGCACTGCCCAATATCTCAGGCTCCACCTTGTATCTCATACCATGTCCCACATCTTACACATTATACTCATCCCACTTTGTAGCTTTAGTGTTATGTGAAGTTTCTTTTCTCACTCTCAAAGTTGGAGACCCAGTAATCTCGGATTCTTGATGAGTCCTAATGAAGGCTCTCAGCCTGAGGCGTCATCTGTTCATTTCCCTCCAGAGATGCTGCCCGACCTGCTGAGTTCCTCCAGCATTTTGTGTGTGTGTGTTGCTCTGGATTTCTAGCATCTGCAGAATCTCTTGTGAATCGATGATTGGTGTTGGAGGGGTCAATACGTGGAGAATCCTTCCCTATGAGGGTGCGCAGGAGTCACAGATTCTATCCTTTAAATCAGGGGATCCCAACCTCGGGTCCTTGGACACCTCGGTTAATGGCAGGGGTCCACGGCATAGAAAAGGTTGGGAACCTTGCTCTACATGGAACACTGCTCGCCACTTCATCCGAAAGGAGAGCCGCTTCCTTTTGCCCTAATGCTTTACAGCGCCAGTGACTGGGGTTCAATTCCCGCTGCGTTCTCCCCGTGACTGTGCGGGTTTCCTCTCACATTCCAATAACGTCCAGGTTAGTGAGCTGTGGGCATGCCGGAAGCACAGCGACACTTGGGGGCTGCCCCTAGCATGACGTCACACTGTGCTGGACGTTGATGCAAATGTGCATTTCAATGTACGTCTCGATGTACATCATTAAACTAATTTAATTTAATCATGTTTTAAGGATATAATCAGAATCAGAGTCAGGTTTAATATCACGGCATATGTCGTGAAATTGGCTGTCTTTGTGGTAGCAGTTCAATGCAATACATAACAATAGAAAATAAGTGTGAATTACAGTAAGTCTGTGTGTATATATATTTAATAATTAAATTAAATAAGTAGAGCATAAATAGAAATAAAAAAGTAGTGAGGTAAGCGTTCATGGGTCCAATGTGCTTTAAGCTACAGCTTCAGATCGCCTCACATGACCAGTGAGTTCTAAAATGACCAGAAACACGCTCTCCATTATTGGAAAGCAATGGGGGTTACTTCACACAGAGCTCATTTCTATATATAGTCCATATGAAAGCTGCAGCCTCTGCCTGTACATCCGGGACCCCCGTTGCTCGACGATACTGGAGGGCTTCGTATTCTAGTTTACAACTGATACACTGATGCTCCGTATAACACCCAATTTCCTGGAAATTCACTCAATGCCTATAAAACTTTAAGTATCTGCTAGAGTGTAGACCAGCACTGTAAATCCTTCAGTGGCTGCCTGGCACGGTGCCTTGTAATCTCTCTGCAACATCATCTCAGGCAACTTGGCTTGCTGCTTGTCTTTTCTTTATTATTTAATGAACAGCATTCTCGGAAGCGAGAGAATGGCAGTGCCCAGGGCTAAAGGGTGAATTGAACTTTCTCGACCATCTTCTCCAGGGTAATAAGTTCTGGACTTGCCAGTGATGCCTGAGAAATGAATAAATGAAAATAAATTCCCAAATTTGACAGATAAGCTCCCGTACTCAGTGGGTCAGTTAAGTCCGACACTCCTGTCTGTCCTTCTCCTGGTTAACCTCTAGACTTCCTAGCCATTCATCCATTCCACTACAATACTGAAGGGTTTGTAGAGCTGTATAAAGTTACATTGCAGCAAAAGGCCATTCAGCCCATCATATCCATGCTGTTTGGGTCAAGCAATCTGGCAAAGCTAAAATCTGGGATAGAATCTTATCTTTTAAAAATATTTGCTTTATTTATCGCATATACATTGAAACATTTGGTTCCTTAACGTTGTTATAGTCGGGGGTGGTAATGGGGACCAAGCTCCTATTACCTATTAAATGCTCCCAGTGGCGTGTGCCTCAAATAGCCTCTGACAACCAAGTCTAGCTCCTGGCCTTCACGGGTGGCTTAGCTATGAAGCCCGGTGGAACTGCGTCTACTGACAGGAGAAGGAGTAAAGACGGGTTGCTGCCACCTTAAAAGCAATTGCTTCGGGCAGATGGGGCTCGTCAGCCGTGGTTGGCAGCTCATCTAGGAGAAGGAAAACTCTTATCTTCAACCTTCATTGCCTTGCAGCTATATCCACTCATGGGGAAGACTTCAGGAGTAAATCCTGAGGGAAAAATCTGGAGCTGGAGTCCCTAAGGCAGTCCTACATTGAGTACAACACTGACTGGCAATTCTTGCGATGCTGCTGGTACCAAACTGTATTGGTCTCTGCTGTTCCTTTGGGTTCATCAGATGCGTGGAGAGGGGGAGCTTGTTACATGGGCAACAGCTTGCTCTCCATATTGTACTGCCCAGGCTTGCGTATCTAGGCAGATTGGATGCAACATCCACGGTCGACCCTGATCCACGGAGGCCTCACTCACTCACATTGAAACATACAGTTCCTGCCTTCCCATTCAATGTGCTGTAACCACCCCATGTAACCTCGCCCCCTCCGTCTCCACGCTTCTCTCTTTACTCTGCCAGGTAAGGGAGAGGAATCAATGGCAAAGTCAAGTGCAGTAAAACTGGGCAGTGAAGGGGATCGGGGACACGGGGATATTCAGGATGATGATACTGAGGTGGGAGATCAGCCATGATCTTGGTGGGAGAGCAGACTCAAAGGGCCAAACGGACGGCAGCAGCTTCTGATTGTTATCTTCTGACCTAGATGCATCGGTTCTCGCTATCACCTCTAGTTTCACCTTACAGCCAATTTCCTCAGTTAAAGCTTTCCACAGAAACTACCTTCTTCTGACACCATTCAATAGAAACATTGATTTTCCTTTAAACATTCCCACAATGAAGAGTTCCCACCTCAAGCCTCTGATCATGTTGCCCTGTGAATGCTGTAAAGCTGAAATATTGGTTTACACTGATTGTGAATTTTATTGTTCTCTCCTCTCCCCGTCTGAAGGTGTTCCTGTGATTTGGGTGGGTTGGTACTGACTAAGCGCTTGTAGCTCTTCCTGCAGCCATTGCTGAAGCCAGGTATTCTGTTTCACTGATGTTGTACAAGGGGTAAATGACAGCTGGAACAAAGTCTTTAATATCATAGACATGAAGAATGCTAATTTTATCTTTAATCCATGTCTACAGCATTAAAGATAAAGATGAGCTTTATTTGTCACAAGTACATCGAAAAATACAGTGAAATATGTTGCAAGTGTCAATAAGTATACACACAACTCATTAACCCTAAACTGTACACCTTTGGAATGTGGGAGGAAACGGAGCTCCCGCAGGAAACTCATGCAGTCCTGGGAGGGGGATTCTTACAGACAGCCGCGCGAATTGAACCCTGACTAGCGACCAGTGGCGCTGTAAAGTGACTGTGCTAACCACTATGCTACTATGCCTCAGATGCTGATCCAGCTCCCACTCAGCACTGGAGTAGAAATTATACGTCCGTTTCAAAACGGTACCTCATTATAAGCCTGAGGTTGTGAATTTCCTTTATTATCTGATGCCTTGTCACATGTTTGATCTCGATGGGTCTGGCTTTGAGTCGGATATGTTTTGGATTTGAACTGGTTGTGCATCAGGTTTGATTTGCTGGAGCCCCATGTATTCTCTGGATATAATATAGGATTATTTTCCATCAGTTAGGCCCACAGCACCAGGATCAGGTTGTTACCCTTCAACCATCAGGCTTCCGAACCAGTGTGGATAACTTCGCTCACCTCAACTCTTAACTGATTCTACAATCTACAGACTCACTTTCAGGGACTCTACAACTCATGTTCTCAGTATTATTTATTTATTTATTATTATTATTTTAATTTTTTTCTCAGCTCAAACTGGTAAAACATGAGGTATGGGCATAGCCAAGCACACTCATTTCTCAATTGCTAGGAACTTTCGGACTATTCTAGTGGTGTTTAGTATTGTGGCTTTCTGAAGATTTACATAGATATTGCTGTGTGGGCCTAATTGTTGAATGCTATTGTGTAGTGACTTTGAGATGATACCAGTTGTAAATATTACTATTGGGACAATGTATACCCTGTTCATGTTCCATAGTCTTTCAGTTTCCTCTTTTATTTCAGCATATTTCTGGTGTTTTCACTTTCTGATTTCTGTAAGTCGTATGTGTTTGGAATGGCTATATCTATTAAGTAAGTTGCTCTTGCTTGTTTATCCTGTATTATTATATCCAATGGTTATTATGGATTGTCCTATTTGTAATATAATAAATAACATAATTTGTGGTACTCTTACTCTGAAACTAGATCAGACTTGTGTTTATAGTAAGGTGTGATTTCATTTCTGAGTTTGTATTTTAAAGTAAGATTTTGATTAATGATGTTTGCCACTTGATTTCTACATTCATCATCTTGAATTTGTTGTTCTTTTATTATGTATTTTTGAATTTTTTTGGTGTTAAATTTTTTTGTCACAAGGAGCCTCTCTGTTTCTGGGAAGAGGTCTCCAACTCTGAGCCAGGCAGTATTCTAATTATTATTTTATTTACACAGTTTGACATCTTTTGTGCATTAGTTGTTTGTCAGTCTTCGTTTTTGTGCAGTTAGATTACAATTCTATTGTATTTCTTTGTTCTACTGTGAATGCCTACAAGAAAAGTGACCTGTACGTGCTTAGATAATAAACTTACTTTGAATTTTCAACACTGGACGTAAATATCATTCCTAACTGTGTTCTACAAGCCCTGGATTTAGGACTACCTGTGGAGATTCAGGTAAGGCAGGTGAAGTCACAGCCACTGAGCAGACCTTCTGCTGCTGCCTTGATGGGAATGGGGGGGGGGGAGGGGAGAGAATAAAACAGGAATTCTACTGGATTCATGGCTAGTAGGGGCTTGGTGGGTCGAAAGGCCTGTTCCCTTGCTGTATGACTCATAATTCCATCCAGGCCTGGGGGCAAGCATATCTATACATTCAGTGGCCACTTTATTATGTACCTTCTGCATGGAATAATGTGGCCATTAAGTGCATGTTCATGGTGTTCTGCTGCTGTAGCCCATCCACTTCAAGGTTTGACGTGTTGTGCATTCAGAGATGCTCTTCTGCACACCACTGTTGTAACGCGTGGTTATTTGAGTTCCTGTTGTCTTCCTGTCGGCTTGAACCAGCCTGGCCATTCCCCTCTGACCTCTCTCATTAACAAGGAGTTTTCACCCACGGAACTGCCGCTCACTGGATGTTTATTGCTTTGCACACCATTCTTTATCAACTCTAAAGATTGTTGTGCGTGAAAATCCTAGGAGATCAGCGATTTCTGAGATACTCAAACCACCCCATCTGGCACCAACAATCATTCCACGGTCAAAGACATTCAGATCACATTTCTTCCCCATTCTGATGTTTGGTCTGAACAACTAAGTCTCTATGTCTACATACATTGAAATGCTGCCACATGATTGGCTGATCAGATATTTGCATTAACAAGCAGGTGTACTGGTGTACCTAATAAAGTGGGCACTGAGCGTATTCGAAAAGCCTCGCTGACAAACACCATCTGGAAAGTGGTTGTTTGGATAAGCAACAAACATAATTGCCGCGGGGTAACAATATGGAAAGGGTTAACCATGTGTGAAGGCTTCCAGAGCACAACACACCCCAGGGAATCCACACATTTTATTTCTTTCATCACCATTTACTGATGAGTTCATACTACTGAAATTGGCATTGATTTTTTTTTCCCCGAGACTCTTATAAATTACTCAATTAAATGAGTCAGATACAGAAATTTGCAAATGAAAAAGGCAGTGACTTAAAGAGGCAGCAAATTAATTTAAAATCAGTCCTCTGTTTTTATGGGGACAATAATATACACATGGATAAGAGGACTCTGATGGGCTGAATGGCCTCTTCTGTGAAGTAAGCTTTGATGATTTGACGGTATGTCATCATAATCAAGCAGTGAATTCTTGCGCATGAGGGCCATGTTGCGTATTAACCTGCTGATCAATTAACAGAATGACTGGACAAAGGTGGAGGAACAGGAGGAAGGCATTAACCCTTGGAGCAGTTCCAGCATTCAATTAGTCCATGTCTGTTTTGTACTCTGGCTCCCTTCACCTCAATACTCAACAAAAACCCATCAACTTCAGAGCCCCCTCTCTCTCCAATCTCAAACGTGCTTTGAAACAGATTTCCAGATTTAATTTTGCTTAAAAGTTTTCTCCAAAAAGTTCTTGCTCTAATTTTACTAAATGCCTTCATTCAGCACGGCCATGGCCTCAAATGGAAGAGCAAGCAAGGTGAAAACAGGAACACAGGATGATGGGAACACTCAGCAGGTCAGGCAGCATCCGTGGAAATAGAATCAGTTACTCCTTTGAGACCCTTTGCCAGATGGTCATCAAGCTGAAGGTCAAAGCCCGAAGTATGGACTTCGAGGCCTGATGGCCAAGTCCCTCAGTCTATGGGTCCATTGTTCACTGGGGAAGTTGGAGGCCCTTAGTCCGCAAGTCCGCTGAAGGCCTGGAGGCCTGTCCTGGGCTTGGAGTACTGTCTGCATGGATGAGTGGGTGGGTGGGTGGTAGGGAGGGAGAAGTGGGGCTTGATTTGCTGCTGTGGTTTGTTGCTTGTTATATTCTGTGTTGTTCTGCTGAGCATTGTAGGCGTGTTATGTTGCCGCTGGAAAGTGTGGTAGCACTTGAAGGTAGCCCCCAGCACATCCTTAGGTTGTCTTCTTGGTTGTTAACACAAATGGCGTATTTCACCGTATGTTTCACCTTGAAATTTGCCTGCTTACAGGCAGCCACAAAGCAAGAAACCCGAATAACCCAATTAAAAAAAAGACCAATAACCACTGCACAGAGGAGGAAAGAGAGAAAAAAACACTGTGCAAACAATAGAGTCAAGCCAACAGCAACCCAAACCAGCCTGAGTCCCAGATTCACTCCCGGAGCAGCCGGAGAAGGCCTCAAGCCTCAGTCCCCAGTTCATTACACCAGCGAGGTAGAAACGCACAGTAGCCGGATCTGTTCACAGCCTCGGGGCCGTGGAGAAAGGAACAAACATTTGTGGGAGAGCAAGCAAAATCAGCCTGACCCTTGCCTCATTACCCAACATTTGTGCTTCCAGTCTATCTGTGCCGATGTTTAAATTGTCCAAACACTGACTAGTGCCACGCTCCAGGGTCCAAATCCAGGCGCAGTGACACACCTGGGCCACTCAGCCCAAAGCCGTTCTCGATCTCACCAGACTGGCTCGGCACGTGGAGGATCCAACCTTGCACCTGGGTTAGGTGGACGGGCATCGTGACTCTTCCACATCAACTCCTCTCTGAATCGCTCTCACCTTCTCCGACAGTGATACCAACTCCATCTGTGACCCTGGCTCAAACACGTTGTGCCTCGCAATGCCCTAACACAGCTTATCCCCCGAACCAGCCTTGTCTCCACCTGCCTCCTCACAGTCTGCTGCGATACTCCACCCCAACTGGCTTCAGAAAAGATGTTGTAATTAATGTTTTTAGTTGATTCTCTTGCCATATGATTTACCACTGAGCTGTCACACGTTTTGGTAGAGTCATCAGGTT
This sequence comes from Mobula hypostoma, assembly GCF_963921235.1. NCBI lineage: Eukaryota > Metazoa > Chordata > Chondrichthyes > Myliobatiformes > Myliobatidae > Mobula > Mobula hypostoma. Next base: position 8,783,343 of record NC_086119.1, read on the forward strand.
GGAGGCTAATCGATTTCTCTAATTTCCAGTATTGCCCCCCACTTCGCCATTCCTCATCCCCTTTTCCCTCTCTCACCTTATCTCCTTGCCTGCCCATCGCCTCCTTCTGATGCTCCCGTCCTTTCTTTTCTTCCATGGCTTTCTGTCCTCTCCTATTAGATTCCTCCTTCTCCAGCTCTGTATCTCTTTCACCAATCAACTTCCCAGCTCTTTACTTCACCTCTCTCCCTCCTGGTTTCACCTATCACCTTGTGTTTCCTCCTCCCCTTTCCCCCACCTTTTAACTCTACTCACCTTTTTTCTCCAGTTCTGCTGAAATAGTGAAATACGTGGTTTTGTGTTAAGAATATGCTGGAGATAGCTCACCAGTGTAGCCAGGCTTCTGGCACCAACGTAGCATGCCCACAACATACTAATCCTAACCCGTACGTCTTTAGACTGTGGGAGGAAACCAGAGCACACGGAGGAAACCATGCGGTCACAGGCAGAACATACAACCTCCTTACAGACAGCAGCAGGAATTGAACCACACTGTAAAACATAGCACTAACGGCCATGCTACTGTGCCACAGACCGGAAACCATCTTAGGATCTTCCATTCAGGGTCAGATAACATACAGTGTCCAACTCTCCACATGGTAAATACTTCTGCCATGGTGGCCGTGTGCACCACGTATGTAGGAATGATGCAGCTGCAATTTCTCCTCAAAGTTAAAAACCAGTGCTCCGAAAAAATACATTGTCCCTTTAATCACCTTAAGCCCTGGAACTTCTGACATGACAACACAGTGAGAGTGCCCTCATCACAAGACCTACAAAGATTGAAGACAGTGGCTCGCCTCCATAAGACCATTAAATACAGGAGCATAATTAGGCCATTCAGCCCATTGAGCCTATTCTTCCTTTAGTCATGGCTGATTTTTCTCTTCTCGACCTCATTCACCCGGTTTCTCCCCATGAACCAAAACCCCCTTACCAATTAAGAACTTATCAGCCTCTGCCTTATATGCACCCTGTAACTTGGCCTCCACAGGCCTCTCTGGCAACAGACTCCACACATTCACCACCCTCTGGCTGAAGAAATCCTTCCTCACTCAGATCCCAAACTTTCCTTCTAATGGAAACCACCAACACAAACGCAAGAGATTCTGCAGATGCTGGAAATCCAGAGCACAAGACAAACACAAAATCCTGGGGGAGCTCATCAGGTCAGGCAGCGTCCATGGAGAGGAACAAACAGTTGGCGTTTTGGGCCAAGATCCTTCATTAGTTCTGGCCCATTCCTGACGAAGGGTCTTGGCCCAAAGCGGTGAAAGGAAAAACCACCACATTCTTGAAGGGGTAAGGGATGTTTGTGAACAACGACTATCCTGTTAAAGGGGATAAGAAAGGGTGTGACAAAGTCTGTTAAGAATGAACAAAGTTTGAAGTGAAGACCCATAAATAGCATCGTAAAGAGAGCTTTTGGCACAGTAGCCTTCACACATCAAAGTAATGAGTCTAGGAGTTAGGATGTTATGTTGAAGTTTTATAAGACATTGGTGAGGTCTAATTTAGGATACTGTATTGTTTGCCGTTCAGGTCAGCTTCCTAAAGGTAAGATATCAATAAGATTGAAAGAGTCCAGAGCAAATTTACAAGTGTAATGCTCAGTTATATTGGCTCGTATATGTCTAGGGGAAATCCCACCCGGCACCTGCCTCAACGCTTCCCACGGAGTCGGTTGCCGCCCGAATCAATCCCAAACATCAATCATCAGCCAGCACGCCCAGTACGTTTTACCAAGTACACTTTATAGATATTACTAATTCTATGACATTAATATAAATTTGATACAGAAAAGGAAGTAATGAAAAAAAAGGGCGCCAAGACTTATCAAAGTCCAAGTTCTTCGCGCGCAACAGTTGGAGCTCAATCGATTCCTGACGACCACCCGAATCCTGTCGACTCACGGCTCGGGACCACCCGGAGTGATCGACCGGAGCCTCTCCACACGTCCACGGTCCTCCCTGTCTCTCCTCTGACTCCCTGTCTCTCCTCCGTCCTCCCTGTCTCTCCTCCAACACCCTGTCTCTCCTCCATCTCCCGGTCTCTCCTCCGACTCCCCGTCTCTCCTCCGACTCCCCGTCTCTCCTCCGACTCCCCGTCTCTCCTCCGACTCCCCGTCTCTCCACCGACTCCCCGTCTCTCCCCTGACTCCCCGTCTCTCCTCTGACTCCCCGTCTCTCCTCCGACTCCCCGTCTCTCCTCCGACCCCCCCGTCTCTCCTCCGACTCCCCGTCTCTCCCCGACTCCCCGTCTCTCCTCCGACCCCCCGTCTCTCCTCCGACCCCCCCGTCTCTCCTCCGACTCCCCGTTTCTCCTCCGTCCTCCCCGTATCTCCTCCAACTCCTCGTCTCTCCTCCGACTCCCCGTCAAAAACCCCGTCCACAGTCATATGAGGCAGCATTATCACCCGAAAACAAAACGATACATGACCACCCACTGGCTAATAGCACCCTGCTGTCTGTATTAACCCAAACAACTGACTAGCTGGAGACTTTCTCAGCATTTAACATAACAAAGAAGCCATTTTAAGTTTAACATAAAAAAAGAAAGACCAGAACCTGAGGACCTGAGTTATAGGGGAAGGTTATATAGGTTACGATTTTGATCCCTTTAGCATTGAAGACTGAGGGGAGATTTGATAGAGGTATACAAAATTATGAGGGGCATAGATAGGGTAAATGCTAGCAGGGTTTTTCCACTGATGTTGGGTGAGATTAGAACTAGAGGTCATGGTGAAAGGTGAAATGTTTAAGGGGAACATGAAGGGCTGCGAGAGTGTGGAACGAATTGCCAGCGGAAGTGGTGGATGAAGGTTCAATGTCAACATTTAAGAGCAATTTGGATAGGCACATGGATGGGAAGGGTGTATCTGGGTGTAAATCCATGGGACTATGCAGATTAATAATTTGGTATGGACTAGATGGGTTGAAGGGTCAGTTTATGTGCTGTAGTGTTCTATGACTCTATGACTGTTGAGTAAGTCTCACAAGCTCCCACAAAGAGCAATGAGGTAATGATTGGGCATAGTGTTGTGCCCGGTGGTGTTACTGGAGGGATAATTATGACTCAAAACAGAAGGGAGGACACCCCTTAGAAACAACAGATGTCCATAAGATGGAGGCCCATTTTTGATGAAGAAATGAAGAGCCAAGCTCTGCAGGCTTCTAAACCCACTGAAGCACTCGACTTGAACTCTCACCAAGTTGCAACAGAAGGAAAAACAGGCCCCAGTGCGAACCCAGACTACATTATTGACTATGTTTTTGAAAAGCCTTGTTTCATTTAAGTCAGCTGTTCTCAAGTGCATTAAGAGATAAGATTACATATTTTTCTGGCCTGATTGGTAGAGCTGAAATGGCCAATTGCCGCTGTCCCCAGGTTTGGGCTGTGCTTTGAATTGTGAGTTGGTGCTCTGTCCGTACACCCAACTAATGCCTCTGCTGTCAGCTTTGGCACGCTCGAGCTGTGAGAAGCCCCTGAGCAAATTATAGAGGGATGCTGCCGACATGTCTATAATCAGCTCTGTGGCTGCTGGAACCGATCTGAGCTGGAGACCATAAACAGTCACTCATGGGTTCAGAGAGGAAATCCAGGAGGAACTGCTGCAGGAGCAGAGTGATTGGAAAGTGGAATTTGTTATGATAAAAATTGATTGAGGAAGAAAACGAGATGCTCTTTACGGGAAAGTTGGATAAATAAAGATATAGGATTATTATAGCACAGATGTCATTCAGCCTATTAAATCCACGTTGGCTTTTTATACGGGAATCCAGTCAGTTGAATTCCCCTGTTCTTTCTCTCAAGTCCTCCAAATTAATTTGCCTCTTGCCTCTCTAATTAACTTCTGAAATCCCTGATTCATTTGTTTCCACACTTCTTCCAGGCAGTGAGTTTCAGTTTATCACTGCTGTATGTGTTAAAACATCAATTCCTCACGTCCCACCATGTTCTTTGCCTGTTAATAAGGGCCCTCTTTCCGTGTGAATCATCTACTATGGGCAAGCCCTCAGAATAGACAGGAGGAGGAATTTCTTTAGCCATAAGATGGTGAACCTGTGGAATTCATTGCCACAGAAGGCAGTGGAGGCCAAGTCATTGGATATATTTGAAGCAGAATTTGATAGGTTCTTGATTAGTCAGGGCATCAAAGGTTAAACTATTAGACATAGGAGCAAAATTAGGCCATTGAGTCACCTCCGCCATTCCATCATAGCTGAATTATTATCCCTCTCAACTGCATTCTATAAGACCTTAAGACATAGGAGCAGAATTTACAGCACAGTTTACAGGGAGAAGGCAGGAGAATGAGATTGAGAGGGATAATAAATCAGCCATGATGGAGTGGCAGAACAGACCCAACAGGCCAAATGGCCTACCTAATTCTGCTCCTATGTCATATGGTCTTATGGTTTAACTCCTTGCCTGTACCTACCCTATTGACACTCGATTTTGTCCATATTTTGTACCCTATTTTGTCCATTTTGATCAAACCTCTTCTCAACCTTCTTTTCTCCAGAGTATTCCAGCCTTTCCAGTCAACCTTGTGGATGGTGTGTCTCAATCATATATTCTAATGGCCACAGGATATCTTGGTGAGGTGAGGTGAGGTAGGCCTGTGAGTTTCTCAGAACCCACAGGAGCCGCCTGGAATTTAGCCATCTGCTGCTTAGCTCCTAGTAGGGTCATAGTGCTAAGGACAAGGGGGTGGTTCCAGATAAAGAGTGATCCGACCGAGACCTCAACGGCGGAATTGGTGAAAGATGATGACACATCACAACAGCAGTGACGGTGGAGGAAGGCTAGAGCAGTGAAGGATTATCATTCAGTCTCCCTATGTTAAACAAAGTCTCTCACAGGCATCCTCCATTAAGGGAATAACCCCTTAGGAGAACTAGTCTCAAGTGATCACATTACTACTCCTGCAGTATTGCAGTCTGAGGATGAACTTGCATTATGTGTCATGGTCTCTGATGCAGGGGATAGGGGGTGGCAGTGCTACAACTGTTAAACATAAGACGCTGGAAATCCTGAATGACATACTTCGAATGTTGGAGGAACTCAGTAGGTCAGGGGACATCTATGGAGGAGAGTAAGCAGTCAACGCTTTGAAACCAGACTCTTCATCAGGTCTGGAAAGGAAGTGGGAAGAAGCCAGAAAAAGAAGGTGGGGGGGTGGAGTTCAAGCTGGCAGGTGATGGGTGAAACCAGGTGAGGGGGAAGGTGGGTGGGTGGGGAAGGGGAGGTGAAGTGAGATATTGGGAACCAGAATAAGAAGATGGGCAGCGGGTAGAAGGAAACCTTCCAGTTTGTCCTTCTTTCCCTTCCCCCCACCTTCTTATTCTGGCTTCCTCTCCTAGTCCTGATAAAGAGCCTTGGCCTGAAACGTCAACTGTTTGTTCCTCTCCATAGATGCTGCCTGAGCTGCTGAGTACCTCCAGCATTTTGTAGTACAGTGGTTAGTATGGTGACTCAGACAGCAGAGACCAGGACTCATTCCTGACTTTGTGTGCTGCCTGTGTGTTCTATTAAGTCTGTATGGGTTTCACCAAATTCAGATTCATTTATTTATCACATGTACATTGAAATATACAGTGAAATGTGTTATAAACACAAGAAATTCCGCAGATGCTGGAAATCCAGAGCAGCGCACACAAAATGCTGAAGGAACCCAGCAGTTTGGGTAACATCTATGGAAATGAATAAACAGTTGACGTTTTGGGCCTAAACCCTTCTTCAGGACTGGAAAGGAAGGGGGAAGACACCAGAATAAAAAGATTGGGGGAGGGGAAGGAGGATAGCTCGAAGGTGACAGGTGAAGCCAGGTGGGTGGGAAAGGTAAAGGGCTGGAGAGGAAGGAATCTGTTAGGAGAGCAGAGTGGATCATAGGAGAAAGGGAAGGTGGAGGGGACTCGGGGAGACAATAGGCAGGTGAGAAGAGGTAAGTGGCCAGAGTGGGGAATAGAAGAAGAGGGGAGGGGGAGGGGGAAAGTATTTTACTGTAAGGAGAAATCGCTATTTATGTCATCATGCCCAAGGATGTGCAGGGGACAGCCCACAAGTATCAACACACATTCTGACACTAACAGAGCATGTTCTCAGTGTACAGCAGAACAACACAAGCAACAACAAACAGCAAAACAGACAAAATATCCAGATGAAGGGTCTCCACCCATGATGTTGACTATTCATTTCCCTCCACAGACGCTGACCGACCTGCTGTGTTCCTCTAGTGGTTTGACTTATGCTCCAGATTCCAGCATCTGCAGTCCCCCGCCCCTCCGAGAGTCAGAAATAGGCTGGGCTAGTGATGACAGGCATGAAGTCTGAAAATCCATCTGGGTTCAAGTATGCCACCAGGACTGTGAATGGTCCGGTTCAATGATAGACCAGTACCAAAGTGATAGATGTAGACGGTGGCTGGGAGAGAAGTTTGTGCTGGATTCTGGAAATAAAGGAGATGTACATGGTGGCGCAGTGGTTAGCTTAAAGGTTTACAATGCCAGTGATCATGATTCTATTCCCACCACTGTCTGCAAGGAGTTTGCACATTCTCCCTGTGACTGCATGGAGATTCCTCTGGGTGCTCTGGTTTCTTCCCACATATCAAGGGCGTTCGAGTTAAGGTTAGTAAGTTGCCAGCGTACTCTTTTGGCACCAGAAGCGTGGTGACATTTACATGCTGCCCCTCAGCACGTCCTTGGACTGTGATGGTTGTTGACGTAAATGACACATTTCAGTGTCTATTTCAATATGGATGTGACATATAAAACTAATCTTTCTAATCCTTAATCTGAGATAGAAGTAATAAAATTGGATTCAATATCCTCTCTGGGAAGGGATGAGTTGCAGAAAGTAAAATCAGACAGGATTTCTGCCTGTGTATTTTTTGGGACGTGCGCATGTGTTTATGTAAGCCTGATTTGAGTGGGAGATTCAAGATTCAAGATTATTTAATGTCATTTCTTATACACAAGTGTAAGGAGAAAAAAATAATTGTTACTCCAAATCCAATGCAGCACAAAAAAAGCCTACAGAAGATAAAGAACCCAATAATAATAAGAACACGATAAATATAAATACCGACGATCGCTTAAATATAGAGATTGACTGTATGCCCATAAAGTGGTGCTAGGCTGACTGATGGAAAATAATAAAGTAGTGGTGGACAGTGAGTGAAAGCATTTATCAGCCTTACTGCTTGGACAAGTAACTGATTTTGAGTCTGGTGGACTTGACATGGATGCAACATAGCCTCCTGCCTGATGGGAGTGGAACAGGCCGTCCATGAGCAGGGAGGGTGTGATCCTTCATGATGTTACTGGCCCTTCTGCCAGAATCTTTCTGCATGTATGTCCCTGATAGCAGGTGGTCTGGTGCCGGTGATGTGTTGCGTAGTTGTGACTAGCTGTTGTGGAACCTTCCTGCTCACCACAGTGCAGTTTCCTTGAGATACTTGAGGTTGAAGAGGTTGTTGATTTATGCAGCCAAACCCGACGGGCCTGTTTCTGGTAGCACAAGGGGTAAAGGTTTGGCTCTGCACCGGTATAAGAAGAGCAAAGAAAAGGACTAAATTGTCAGGCCTTCATCAACTGATTAAATCTCAAAATCTGTTCCAATTAACCCTGCAACACACACACACATGCATGCTTGAAGGTGCGTGCACACATGCGCGCGCATACATACACACACACACAATTCTGTGAAAATCATTAACCTTAGTTAATGAAACAGACTTTACAATGATTAAAAGGCACAGAAACTGGAGGGGAGGACGCCTCGTCCTTGGACAGTGCTGCAGAGAAGAAGATGGTCTTCGGAACATAAGTCACTGTCAGTTGAAATCAATATAAGTGGAAGCTTCAATGAGGTGAGAGAGAGAGAGAGACAGATACAGACATACAGAGAGAGGGAGGGAGAGGGAGAAGGAAAGAGAGAGAAAGAAAATAATAAGAGAGGAAGGAAGAATGAGAGTGATAATGAGAGAATGAGAGAGAGAGAGAGTGAGAGATAGAGAAAGAACAAGAGTGAGAGAGCGTAAGTGACAGGAAAGGGGTGTGGAAGAGAAGGGGAGAGGAGGAGAGTGTGCCATTTGTTCCTACCACCGTCACCGTACAAGGACTCTTCATCTCATGTTCTTGATATTTATTGCTTGTTGATTATTATTATTTCTTTCTTTAATACTTGCACAATTTATTTTACACACTGGTTGAACGCTCAACTAGGTGTGGTCTTTCATTGATTCTGTTATGGTTATTATTTTATCATGGATTTATTGAGTATGTCTGCAGGAAAATAAATCTCAGGGTTGTTTATGGTGACATATGGTTCAACGGTTCAATTTAATATCAAGAAAATGTATACAGCACACAGCCTGAAATTCTTACTCCGCACAGACATCCACAAAACAGAAAAAAAATCCCAAAGAATTAATGACAGAAAATGTTAGAATCCCACATTAGAACTTTGATAATAAATTTATGTTGAACTTTAAACACTGGGGCCTCACAAGTCTGAGTCCTCAGCCCCTGACTGTACTGCCTACACACTCAGACAGCATGGCCATATTCCGCTCTATACAAATAACACCACTGTCGTGGGCCAGATCTCAAACAACAATGAGTCAAAGTACAAGAGGAAGGTAGAGAGCCTAGTACTGTATCATGGTATCAAAAGAACAAACTTGCCCTCAATGTCAGCAAAACAAGAGAGCTGGCTATTGACTTCAGGAAGCTGTCTACGTGCCCGTATATGTATCAATGGTACAGAGCTTTAAGTTCCTGGGTGTCCTGGTCCAACCAAGTAAATGCTAAGGCCAAGAACGCACGCCAATAAGAACATAAGAAGTTGGAGCAGGATTAGGCTATCTGGCCCGTTGAGCCAGTTCTGCCATTCAATAGTATCATGGCTTAACTGACCATGGACTCATCTCCACCTACCTGCCTTTTCCCCATAACCTGCAGAGTTAGTCTGTCATGAAAAACAGCCTCCTCTCCACAAACTCTGTCTATACTTCCAGCTGCCTCAGGAAAGCAGCTAACTTAATCAAAGACGTCACCCACTCTGGGCATTCTCTCTTCTCCCCACTTTCCTTTGGGTAGAAGAAAGCTTGAAAACATGTATCATCAGGCTCAAGGACAGCTGTAAGACTATTGAATGGATCTCTTGTATGAAAAAGATTTTATTTATCTACCTATCCCCTTAGGTACGCAAGTTGGCAAGATTGGAGTTTGAGGCCTGTAGTAGAGGGCCCTGTCATCGGCAAGTCCAGAGTTCAAGGCTGAGAGATTGGGCTTGTCGGTAGGGGATCAAAGCCTGAAGGTTGATGGGGAGTCCAGAAGCTGAGTTCCAATGGCCGAAGGCCTGAGTCTTTGAGTCTGTGAGTCCACTGGAGGCTGGCAGGCAGCCTATCCTGGTGAGGGCGGGTGGGAGGATGGAAAGGGGATTGTTTTGCTGCTGTTGTTTTGCTGAACACTGTGGATATGTTACGTTGGCAGCAGAAAGTGTGGCACACTCGCGGGCTGTCCCCAGTACATCCTTAGGTTGTGTTGGTTGTTAACGCAAACAACACATTTCACTGTACGTTTCCATGTAATGTGACAAATAAATGAATCTGAATCTCTAATACAGAATCAAGGTTCAATATCTTGAGATAACGGGGGAAGAGGTGATATGATATGGGTGACAGTAACAGTCAAGAATTCATCACAAGTCTGGCTTGGAGAAAAGCTCTTCATCTTCAGTTTTGGTTAACGGTAGAGGTCCATGGCATAAATAAATGTGGGGAACCCCTGGTCTAGACATACTGCAGCCTTTGAACCTCAGTATCAAATTCATCAATATCAGATAACTTGTCCATCTTCTTCACCCTTTGTCACTTCCACCTAACACCTCTCACCTTCCTACATCATGCCCACTCCACTCTCTCACCTGGATCCACCAGTCACCTTCCAGTTCTTGCTCTACCCCTTCTGCATCTGCCCTCAGCTTTTTATACTGACTCTCTAACCTATTTTTTCTCCAGTCCTGATGGAGGGTCTTGACCTGAAATGTCCCCTGTCCATTTCCATCCGTAGGTGCTGCCTGAGCTAAGATTCTCTATGTTCCTCCAGATTTCCAGCATTTGCAGTCACTCTTCTGTCTCCAAGTTGTGTCAAGAGCCTCTCAACCTCCACTATAAATATACCCACTGACTGGGCCTTCACAGCCGTCTGTGGCCATGAATTCCTCAGATTCAACACCTGCTGAAGAAATTCCTTCTCATCTCTGTTCTAAAAGGCCATCCTTGTACTCTGAGACTGTGCCCTCCTCTCTCCACATCCACTCTATCTAGGCCTGTCAATACTTGGTGGGTTTCAATAACATACCCTCTCATTCTTCTAAACTCCAGCGAGTACATACCCAGAGCCATCAAATGCTCCTCATACATTTCCAGGATTATTCTCGTGAAGCTCCTCTGGACCTTCTGCAATGCTAGCACATCCTTTCTAAGAAACAAGGGCCAAAACTGCTCATAATACTCCAAGTGTGGTCTGACCAATGCTTCATACACTCAGTGGCTAGTTTGTCAGGTACACCTGTACACCAGCACACCTGCTTGTTAATGGAAATATCAGCCAATCATGTAGCAACAGCTCAATGCATAAACGTCTGGAGGTTCAGTTCTGAATCAGAATCAGGTTTATTATCACCGGGATGTGACGTGAAATTTGTTAACTTAGCAGCAGTTCAATGAAATACATAATATAGAAGAGAAAATTTAAAAAAAAATAAATCAATTACAGTATACACATATTGAATAGATTAAAATAGTGCAAAAACAAAAATACTGTATATTAAAAAAAGCGAGGTAGTGTTTAAGGATTCAATCCATTTAGGAATCGGATGGCAGAGGGGAAGAAGCTGTTCCTGAATCGCTGAGTGTGTGCCTTCAGGCTTCTGTACCTCCTACCTGATGGTAACAGTGAGAAAAGGGCATGCCCTGGGTGCTGGAGGTCCTTCATAATGGACGCTACCTTTCTGAGACACCGCTCCTTGATGATGTCTTGGGTACTTTGTAGGCTAGCACCCAAGATGGAGCTGACTAGATTTACAACCTTCTGCAGCTTCTTTTGGTCCTGTGCAGTAGCGCCGCCCCCCACCCCCACCCCGCCCCATACCAGACAGTGAAGCAGCCTGTCAGAATGCTCTCCATGGTACATTTATAGAAGTTTTTGAGTGTACTTGTTGACATGCCAAATCTCTTCAAACTCCAATGAAATATAGCCACTGTCTTGCGTTCTTTATAACTACATCGATATGTTGGGACCAGGTTAGATCCTCAGAGATCTTGACACCCAGGAACTTGAAACTGCTCACTCTCTCCACTTCTGATCCCTCTGAGGACTGGTATGTGTTCCTTCATCTTACCCTTCCTGAAGTCCACAATCAGCTCTTTCATCTTACTGACGTTGAGTGCCAGGTTGTTGCTGCGGCACCACTCCACTAGTTGGCATATCTCACTCCTGTGGGAATGATGGTATTAAATGCTGAGCTATAGTTGATGAACAGCATCCTGACATAGGTGTTTCTGTTGTCCAGGTGGTCTAAAGTCATGTGGAGAGCCATTGAGATTGCGTCTGCCGTTGACCTATTGTGGTGATAGGCAAATTGCAATGGTCCAGGTCCTTGCTGAGGCAGGAGTTCAGTCTAGTCATGACCAACTCTCAAAGCATTTCATCACTATCGATGTGAATCATTGTTCAGATCAAATATCAAAATGGGGAAGAAATGTGATTCAAGCGACTTTGACTGTGGAATGATTGTTGGTGCCAGACAAAGTGGTTTGAGTATCTCTGAAACTATTGATCTCCTGGGATTTTCAAGCACAACAGTCTCCAGAGTTTATAAAGAATGGTGCAAAGAAAAAAAACATCCAGTGAGCAGCAGTTCTGTGGGCAGAAATGCCTTGTTAATGAGAGAGATCAGAGGAGAATGTCCAGACTGGTTCAAGCTGACAGGAAGGTGACAGTAACTCAAATAACCATGTTACAACAGTGGTGTGCAGAAGAGCTTCTCTGAACCCACAACATGTGGATCTTGAAGAGGATAGGCTACAGGAGCAGAAGGCCATGAACATACACTCAGTGGCCACTTCATGAGGCACAGGAGGTATCTACTGAAGTGGCCAGTGAGTGTATAGCCTCATTGTTGCTTTGGTGGGTTCAGTTCTGCTCTGGGGACTTGAGCACAAGCACCAGGCAGATACTGAAACGTAATACTGATGGAGTGTAGACCTTGGAATTGCGTGTTAAACTGAGATCTCCTCAAGCAGACATTAAAGAGCCTGAGGCATATTTGCAGAAGCACAGAGAATTTCTCTTTAGTATTCTGGCCAATATTTATTATTCAACCAAAATCGATACAAACATTAAATTAGCTGCTCCGTGACACTTTGCTGTTTGCGGCAGTTACATTTCCCACCCTGTAACTGTGACGGCACTTCACTTAGATGTGCAAAGTGTCACAGAGTTACAGAGAGATACAGCACTGAATCAGGTCCTTTGCCCACTGAGTCTGTGCCAACCACCCATTTACACTAATTCTACATTAATTCTGTCTTCTCCCCTCTTCCTTTCCAGTCCTGATGAAGGGACTTGGTCTGAAATGTCGATTGTTTATCCCTCTCCGTGGATTTTGCCCGACTCGCAGTGTTTCCCCCAGCATTTTGTGTGCATTACTCTGGACTTACAGCATCTGCAGAATCACTTATTTTTGTGTGTTATATTCATCCTGTCTTTTAACATCCTCTCCACATTCCCAGAAGATCATAAGACATAAGAAAAGAATTAGGATATTTGGTCCATCGAGTCTATTCCACCATTCGGTCATGGCTGCTGGTGACTAGTGGTGTTCCACAGGATCTGTGTTGGGACCAGTTCTTTTTACGTTATGTGTCAATGATTTGGATCATGGAAAATAGATGGCTTTGTTGCAAAGTTTGCAGGTGATATGAAGATAGGTGAAGGGGCAGGTGGTTTTGAGGAAGTAGAGATGCTACAGAAGGACTTAGACACATCAGGAGAATGGGCAAAGAAATGGCAGATAGAATACAGTGTTGAAAAGTGTATGGTCATGCATTTTGATAGAAGAAATGAAAGGGTTAACTATTTTCTAAATGGAGAGAAATACAAAAAAACTGAGGTGCAAAGGACTTGGGAGTCCTTGTGAAAGATCCCTAAATGTTAATTTGCAGATTGCATCTGTGGTGAGGAAGGCAAATGCAATGTTAGCATTCATTTCAAGAGGACTAGAATATAAAAGCAAGGATGTAATGTTGAGACTTCAAGAAGCACTGGTGAGGCCTCACTCGGAGTATTGTGAGCAGTTTTGGGCCCCTTATCTAAGAAAGGGTGTGCTGAAACTGTTGAGGGTTCAAAGGAGGTTCATGAAAATGATTCCAGGATTGAATGGCTTATCATATGAAGAGTGTTTGAAGGCTCTGGGGTTGCATTCACTGGAATTCAGAAGAATGAGAGGTGACCTCATTGAAACCTATCAAATTTCGAAAGGCCTTGATAGAGTGGATGTGGAGGGGATGCTTAAGATGGTGTTTCACAGCCTCAGAATAGACGAGCATCCTTTTAGAACAGAGATGAGGAGGAATTTCTTTAACCAGAGAGTGGTGAATCTGTGGATTTCTTTGCCACAGGCAGCTGTGGAGGCCAAGTCATTATGTATATCTAAGGCAGACGTTGATAGATTCTTGACTGGTCAGGGCATGAAAGGATACGGGGAGAAGGCAGGAGATTGGAGCTGAGAGGGAAATTGGATCAGCCATGATGAAATGGTAGAGGAGACTTGATGGGCCAAACAGCCTAATTCTACTCCTATAATCTTATAGTCTTATTTATTCTCTCTCTCAATCCCATTCTCCTGCCGTTTCCCTATAACCTTTGATACTCTTACTAATCAACAACCTATCAAAGTCTGCTTTAAACATACCCATAAATCGACTGGCATAGATCGACATAGAAGGACTGACCTTTCTTTATCATTTAACCCACACTGGGCAAACATGCACATTAAAGTGGACCCAACACAATTGAGAAGATTTAGAAAAATTTTCCGGTATTTATTTATTGAGATACTGTGTGGAATAGGTTCTTTCGGCCCTTTGAGCCACACTGTTCGACGATTTCCCAGTTTAACCCTAGCCTCATCACAGGCAACATTCCCTCTAATTTGTAATTTCTTCGATAAAAACAGTATAAACAAGCCAGTTCTAAAATCGGCAGACAAATCATCACGAATTCCACGTTGTCAACACTGTCCGCGTCAGAAACCAGAAAAGGAAATGTGATTGTGTACGACCGTGAAATATATTTAACATGCCATTGAGGTAGAGGCTGACAAGCTTTTGTGTGCAGTTTAAATTACTTTGTGCAAAAGATGCGTATGCACGCACATCTTAGAGGGAACATTGATTACAGGACAATTTACAATGACCGATTAACCCACCAACCAGTACGTCTTTGGACTGTGTGAGGAAACTGGATCATCCAGAGGGAACCGGAACTCCCCAAGGAAACCACGTGGTCACAGGATGGACTTGTAAACTTCACAGAGACAGCCTGAGGTCAGGATTGAACCTGCGTCTCTGGCGTTCTAAGGCAGAGTTTTATTTATTTATTTGGAATAGGCCTTTCCGGCGGTTTGAGCCACATCACCCTGCAACCCCTGATTAATCTGAGCTTAATTGTGGGACAATTTTACAAATGACCAATTAACCTCCCAACTGATATGTCTTTGGACTATGGAGGGAAGCAGGAGCACCCAGAGGAAACAGGAAGAACGTACAAACTCCTCACAGACAGCAACGAGAAATGAACCTGGATCACCTGTACTGTAAAGGGCTGCGCTAACCACTATGGTACTGTGCCTGCATTTTTATAGCAACACAGTGCCAGCCAGCCACTGTGTTGCTCTAGAAATGAAAAGCTCCAGACTCATGGCTGGAGAACAGCGACTTGGTCCAGACGTTGGACAGCTGCTGATGTTGGATGATCCCGTTGTTAACTCGTGTGAGATCGACACATCTCTGGGGATCACCCAGGAAACGCAAAAATTAGAAGATCAATTTTCAGCTTCTGGGAGCAAAATAAAAAGGAGAAAGTAAAGTTAGAGGAATTAAAAAGTGGGTGCTTTTTCATTTTCTCTGAGTAGTTTTCTTCCGTTACATAAAACGAGACGGAAAATCGAAGACTGAGAGTGTGGGATGGCTGCACGAATTGAAACGCCAGGAATGCATCCAAACTGAACTGGAAACTATACAGAGTGTGAGGATTTTTTTCCATTCAGGAACTTATAAACCACACAGTGAAAAGTGTGAAAATAATCTTTAGTGCCATAATTATATTTTACATGAATAGTTTGGTTCAGTCTTCAGGGAGCAGATGGCAAGGTTCTGGATGTTGTGCTCAATAGATTGTTCTCATCCACTGTTACCCACATGGCACCCAAGGCACTCGTGATCAGGCAGAAGTTCATTCACTGATCACTGCCCTGCCACAACATATTGTTAAAATTTAAATAGTATTTGTACTTGTAGCACAGAAATGGGCTGCTCGGCCCATCTGCTTCATGCAAGGATTTATTAATATAGGTCTGTAGTTTTGGAGTCTCCCACTCTATCAATAATATTCTCCAACATGAGAAATTCTGCAGATGCTGTAAGTCCAAAGCAACACACACAAATTTCTGGAGGAACTCGGCAGGTCAGGCAGCATCTATGGAAATGAATAAACAGTCGACGTTTCAGGCAGAGACCCTTCATCAAGACCTTCAGCTTTGCTCAGTCCATGAACTCTGAAAAATGTTCAGTTCTTTGACATGTGAACAACAAGGCGATCCAGTAGTGATTACTCAGACCACACTCCTTGCATTTTGTCTGCCTGTGTACCACGCAGCTTTTGCCTCTCCACACTCACTGGCCACTTCATTCGTTACCTTCTGCACCTACGAAGGTGGCCGTTGACTGTTTGTTCATGGCCTTCTGTTGTAGACCATCTGTGTCAAGGTTCAACGCCTTGTGTGTTCAGAGATGCTCTTCTGCACACCACTGTTGTAACAAGTGGTTACTTGAGTTGCTGTCACCTTCCTGTCAGCTTGAACCAGTCTGGCCATTCTCCTCTGACATCTCTCATTAACAAAGCAACTTCACCTACAGAACTGATGCTCACTGGATGTTTTTTGTTTCATGCATCATTATCTATAAACTCTAGAGATTGTTGTGCATGAAAATCCCAGGAGATCAGCAGTTTCTGAGATACTCAAACCACCCTGTCTGGCACCAACAATCACTCCACGATCAAAGTCACTTAGATCACACTTATTTCCCATTCAGATGTTTGGTCTGAACAACAAGTGAACCTCTTGACCATGTCTGCATGATCATGCTGCCACATGATCAGCTGATTAGAATTTTTGCATTAACAAGCGGGTGTACCTAATAAAGTGGCCACTGAGTGTATTTCTCAGTTATGTTCCGAGCTTGCTATCCATTCTGTAATCTATCGCTGACTGACCCAAGTCATAATTTATCTATTCTGCAGTCTCTGTGAAAGTCTTCTGAAAATGCACTGTGGTATTACAGCAATCACTCGAGTCAAGAATGATGTTCTCCAAAGGGGTTGTCTATTGATGAGTCTTCAGGTGCTTATAGAGGATGATCTGGAATCCACATAGTTATTGGGTGGATTCCCTTAATGGAGAACACCTGTGCATGGCTTTGTTTAATTCAGGGAGGCGGATTCATGAGAAGCCACCACATGGTCGTTGACAGATCGGGGCCAGGATCCAATTAAGTGGAATGCAAGACGACTGAGGAGCCTTCACTGCTGCAGGCTTCCTCCAACTTGACTGCCACTGTGACATGGCATCAGCTTCTGCCAGCTCCACCACTGACTTCTTGGTTGGATCATTCTTTGTCTAGAACCTCCCGTTTGACCTTACCACCATCGGTGACACTAGCAGAAGCCAAGTGCCACACTCAATGCCCTCACCCTCATAATTTTGTAAACCTCACTCTCAGGATCTCAGGAACTTCACAAACCTCTCCACCGCAATGGTGACGATCCTCGGAGAAAAGAAGACCTTTGAAAATGCAGATATACTGTGTCTCCTACATTATTCTAATCTACCCTCTCTGTTACATCAAAGTTTTCAATAAGATTTGTCCATCCATTTGAAATCTGTGCTGATTACACTTTCTCATGCATAGATGGTGCAATGGAGAGCAGGGATCACTTTGTCTCTACAGAAGGTAAAAGGTAATGGGCAAATGTACCATATTATATTATTTCTGAATCCTTCTCATATTTAACAGAAGCATTATATTGTATAACAGCTAATTGCTAGTGAGAATGAGCCGTTGCACAAAATATCCCTGAATTGGTACCAGTTCAATTTGTCTATTATTTATCAGACTTTCACTAGAAGTCAGGATTAAACCCAGGTCACATGTGGGATCACAACAGGCTCATCTTCTCTGCTGCCCAAATAACCTTCATCCTTGGCCATTGTTTCAATAAAATCATTACTCACACAGTACTCCGAGTATTGTGTGCAGTTTTGGTCTCCACTCTGTAGGAAGGACACGGTTAAGAGAAATAAGTAGTGCAAAAAGAGAGGGGAAAAGTTACTGAGATAGTGTTCATGGGTTCACTGTCCGTTCCGAAATCTAATGGTGAACGCTAAGAAGCTGTCACTGAAATGTTGAATGTATCTAAAGACTATTGTACCTTCTCCTTGATGGTAGCAATGTGGAACGGACAAGTCCTAGGTGGCGGGGGGGGTGGGGGGGGTCCTTAATGATGAATGCTGCCTTTTTTGAGGCATCACCTGTTGAAGATCTCCTCATGTTGGAGAGGCTAGTGCCCATCATGAAGCTGGCTGGGTTTACAACGTTCTGCTGCCTTTTCTGATCCTATGCAATGGCCCCTCAAGTACCCAGGACACGCTCCCTAACCGTTGGGGGGGGGAATGACTTACCTGGGACTAGCTGCAGTAGCCGGATCTCTGGCACTGAGTCTGGCTCTGCAGTGCAGAAGGGAGGGGGGAGAAAGAGGAGAGCGGTAGTGATAGGGGACTCGATAGTTAGAGGTGCAGATAAAAGGTTCTGTGGTCGTGACAGAGAATCCAGGATGGTTTGTTGCCTCCCAGGTGCCAGGGTCAAGGATGTCTCTGATCGATTGCATGACATTCTGAAATGGGAGGGTGACCAGCCAGATGTCGTGGTGCACATCGGTACCAATGACATAGCAAGGAAGAGTGAAGAGGTCCTGGACAGTGAGTATAGAGAGCTTGGTAGGAAGTTGAAAAGCAGGACCTCAAGGGTGGTAATCTCAGGATTGCTACCTGTGCTAGGTGCCAGTGAGGGTAGGAATAGGATGCTCTGGAGGAGGAACAAGTGGTTGAGGAACTGGTGTAGGGGGCAGGGTTTCAGATTTCAGGATCATTGGGACCTCTTCTGGGGCAGGTGGGACCCGTACAAGAGAGACGGGTTACACTTGAACCACAGGGGGACCAATATCCTTTCAGGGAGGTTTGTTAGTGCTATTGGGGAGGCTTTAAACTAGATTTGCAGGGGGATGGGAACCAGAGTGCCAGAGCTGACAGTGTGGCTGGGGTGAAAATAAATGATGTTGAAAGTTTAAGCAAATCCGCTGATAGAAAGGTTGTGAGTGGTGGTAAAAATCTTCTGAGGTGTATATATTTCAATGCTAGGAGTATTGCGGGGAAGGCGGATGAGTTGAGGGCGTGGATTGACAAGTGGAATTATGACGTTGTAGCAATTAGTGAAACTTGGAGGGGCAGGACTGGCAGCTTAATATTCCAGGGTTCCGATGTTTCAGATGTGATGGAGGCAGAGGAATGAAAGGTGGGGGGGTAGCATTGCTTGTTAGGGAAAATATTACAGCAGTGCTCAGGCAGGACAGATTAGAGGGCTTGTCTACTGAGTCCTTATGGGTGGAGCTGAGAAACAGGAAAGGTATGGCCACATTAGTGGGATTGTATTACAGACCACCCAATAGTCAACGAGACTTGGAAGAGCAAATCTGCAGAGAGATAGCAGGCAACTGCAGGAAACATAAAGTTGTGGTGGTAGGGGATTTTAATTTTCCATACATTGATTGGGACTCCCATACTGTTAGGGGTCTAGATGGTTTAGAGTTTGTAAAATGTGTTCAGGAAAGTTTTCTAAATCAATATATAGAGGGACCAACTAGAGGGGATGCAATATTGGATCTCCTGTTAGGAAACGAATTAGGGCAAGTGACAGAAGTCTGCGTAGGGGAGCACTTTGGTTCCAGTGATCATAACACCATTAGTTTCAATTTGATCATGAACAAGGATAGATCTGGTCCTAGGGTTGAGGTTCTGAACTGGAAGAAGGCCAAATTTGAAGAAATGAGAAAGGATCTAAAAAGCGTGGATTGGGACAGGTTGTTCTCTGGCAAAGATGTGATTGGTAGGTGGGAAGCCTTCAAAGGGGAAATTTTGAGAGTGCAGAGTTTGTATGTTCCTGTCAGGATTAAAGGCAAATTGAATAGGAATAAGGAACCTTGGTTCTCAAGGGATATTGCAACTCTGATAAAGAAGAAGAGGGAGTTGTATGAAATGTATAGGAAACAGGGGGTAAATCAGGTGCTTGAGGAGTATAAGAAGTGCAAGAAAATACTAAAGAAAAAAATCAGGAGGGCTAGAAGAAGACACGAGGTTGCCTTGGCAGTCAAAGTGAAGGATAATCCAAAGAGCTTTTACAAGTATATTAAGAGCAAAAGGATTGTAAGGAATAAAATTGGTCCTCTTGAAGATCAGAGTGGTCGGCTTTGTGCGGACCAAAGGAAATGGGGAAGATCTTAAATAGGTTTTTTGCGTCTGTATTTACTAAGGAAGCTGGCATGAAATCTATGGAATTGAGGGAATCAAGTAGTGAGACCATGGAAACTGTACAGATTGAAAAGGAGGAGGTGCTTGCTGTCTTGAGGAAAATTAAAGTGGATAAATCCCCGGGACCTGACAGAGTGTTCCCTCGGATCTTGAAGGAGACTAGTGTTGAAATTGCGGGGGCCCTGGCAGAAATATTTAAAATATCGCTGTCTACAGGTGAAGTGCCGGAGGATTGGAGAGTGGCTCATGTTGTTCCGTTGTTTAAAAAAGGATCGAAAAGTAATCCGGGAAATTATAGGCCGGTGAGTTTAACGTCAGTAGTAGGTAAGTTATTGGAGGGAGTACTAAGAGACAGAATCTACAAGCATTTGGATAGACAGGGGCTTATTAGGGAGAGTCAACATGGCTTTGTGCGTGGTAGGTCATGTTTGACCAATCTGTTGGAGTTTTTCGAGGAGGTTACCAGGAAAGTGGATGAAGGGAAGGCAGTGGATATTGTCTACATGGACTTCAGTAAGGTCTTTGACAAGGTCCCGCATGGGAGGTTAGTTAGGAAAATTCAGTCGCTAGGTATACATGGAGAGGGGTGGTAAATTGGATTAGACATTGGCTCGATGGAAGAAGCCAGAGAGTGGTGGTAGAGAATTGCTTCTATGAGTGGAGGCCTGTGACTAGTGGTGTGCCACAGGGATCAGTGCTGGGTCCATTGTTATTTGTCATCTATATCAATGATCTGGATGATAATGTGGTAAATTGGATCAGCAAGTTTGCTGATGATACAAAGATTGGAGGTGTAGTAGACAGTGAGGAAGGTTTTCAGAGCCTGCAGAGGGACTCGGACCAGCTGGAAAAATGGGCTGAAAAATGGCAGATGGAATTTAATACTGACAAGTGTGAGGTATTGCACGTTGGAACGACAAACCAAGGTAGAACATACAGGGTTAATGGTAAGGCACTGAGGAGTGCAGTGGAACAGAGGGATCTGGGAATACAGATACAAAATTCCCTAAAAGTGTCATCACAGGTAGATAGGGTCGTAAAGAGAGCTTTTGGTACATTGGCCTTTATTATTCGAATTATTGAGTATAAGAGCTGGAATGTTATGATGAGGTTGTATAAGGCATTGGTGAGGCCGAATCTGGAGTATTGTGTTCAGTTTTGGTCACCAAATTACAGGAAGGATATAAATAAGGTTGAAAGAGTGCAGAGGAGGTTTACAAGGATGTTGCCGGGACTTGAGAAACTCAGTTACAGAGAAAGGTTGAATAGGTTAGGACTTTATTCCCTGGAGCGTAGAAGAATAAGGGGAGATTTGATAGAGGTATATAAAATTATGATGGGTATAGATAGAGTGAATGCAAGCAGGCTTTTTCCACTGAGGCAAGGGGAAAAAAAAACCAGAGGACATGGGTTAAGGGTGAGGGGGGAAAAGTTTAAAGGGAACATTAGTGGGGGCTTCTTCACACAGAGAGTGGTGGGAGTATGGAATGAGCTGCCAGACGAGGTGGTAAATGCGGGTTCTTTTTTAACATTTAAGAATAAATTGGACAGATACATGGATGGGAGGTGTATGGAGGGATATGGTCCGTGTGCAGGTCAGTGGGACTAGGCAGAAAATGGTTCGGCACAACCAAGAAGGGCCAATGGGCCTGTTTCTGTGCTGTAGTTTCTATGGTTCTATGGTTCTCAACTGTATTTGTTTTTAACACCCTTAAAAAATAGCTTTCCATAAGTTGCACCTGGGCTTCTTGTATAGTTTCATCTAGAAGGACGAGATAAGTAGATACCTGGGAACACCACCACTTGGAAATCCCCCTCCATGTCACTCACCATCCTGACTTGGAAACATATCTCCGTTCCTTCATTGTCGCTGGGGTTAAAATCATGGAATTCCCTCCCTAACAGCACTGTGGGTGTGCCTACACCTCAGGGACTGCAGCGGTTCAAGAAGGCAGCTCATCACCACCTTCTCAAGGACAACTAGGGATGGGCAATAAATGCTGGCTTAGCTAGTGATGCTCACATCCTGTAAATGAATAAATTAAAAAAAAGTAGGAGGTACAGGAGCCTTAAGCCTGATTTATACTTCTGCGTCAACTCGACACCGTAACCTACGCAAGTGGCCTACGCGCGTTGTGAGCATTTATACTTGTGCGTTGGCGCATCTGCATCGCTCTGCAATTCGGGCACATCACGCACGCGCCCACACCTGCCTGCGCAAGGCTTCATGGTCATGGTAGTCTTTCTCGGGGTAAACAAGTTTAAAGCGAGCGTCTTTTTTCGTAAAAGCGAAAAGTGTCCTCCATAATTTCGGAGGTCTGTAAAGCTTTATGGAAAGCATTGCAGCCAGAGTTCCTTCCCTGCCCTTCAGTCGCCCAATGGGAAGCTATTGCAGCGTAGGAGGAAAGGCGATGCTACCAAGCGGACCAATCACAGTTGTTGCGGTCTGTGTTGCCGTGACGCGTAGTTACATTTTGGGAGAGGTGTGCGTCAGGCTCTGGCGTAGGGATCTGCGTTGGCTCTGTGTAGGGTTTGCGGCAACACAGTACTTACGGCGTCGAGTTGACAAAGAAGTATAAATCAGGCTTTAGATTCCACACCACCAGGTTCAGGAACAGTTATTACCCTACAACCATCAGGCTCCTGAACCAGTTTGCATAAGTTCACTCACTCCAACACTGAACTGATTCCACTCATTTTGAAGGACTCTACAACTCGGGTTCTCAGTATTATTTATCATTTATTTGCACAATTTATCTTCTTTTGGACATTGGTTCTTTGTCAGTCTTAATGTATGTATAGTTTTTTTAAAATCTATTGCATTTCTTTATTTTCCTGTCAATGCCTACAAGAAATTGAATCTCAAGGTAGCATACGGTAACATATAGTATACTGTACGTACTTTAAATTTACTTTGACTTTGAATTCTTACTTTGAGCTCTGGTACAGATGACCTGCTGGATATGGCAGTCAGAGGATGTCAATGTTTAGTTGTTGACAAGCTGTGAGTTACATTGACCCAGTGGTTACTTGTCAATTATGCAGATGCTATGGGATATGTGCATATTGGAAGAAAGAATTAAAAGGGACTTTAGTTTTAACACAATTAGAATGTGGAGGTGAGGATGTGTGTGTGTATATATATATATATATATATATTGGTTTATTATTGTTACATCTACTAGGATACTGTGAAATGCTTATCCTGCATACTAATCATACACATCAAATTTAGGTACAGAGGAGATGTCAGGGGTATGTTTTTTACGCAGAGAGTGGTGAGTGCGTGGAATGGGTTGCCGGCGGCGACGGCAGTGGAGGCAAAAATGATAGGGTCTTTTAAGAGACTCCTGGATAGGTACATGGACCTTAGAAAAATAGAGCGCTATGGGTAAGCCTAGGTAGTTCTAAGGTAAGGACATGTTCGGCACAGCTTTGTGGGCCGAAGGGCCTGTATTGTGCTGTAGGTTTTCTAAACAGTGCATTCAGCTAGAATATGGTAAAACAGTAACAATGCAGAATAAAGTGTCAAAGCTATCAAAGAAGTGCAGTGCAGGTAAATGATCAAGTGCAAGATCATTAGGAGATAGATTGTGAGGCCATCAGTCTATCTAGTCATACAAGAGGTCCAGTTAAGAGTCTGATAGCAATGGGATAGAACTTGGTGGTAGGTGTTTTTCAAAAAGTTATAGATTAGCTTTATTTGTCACATGTACATTGAAACATCAAAATACAGTGAAATGCGTCCTTTATGTCAATGACCAAGACAATCCAAGATTGTGCTGTGGGGTACCCCACAAGAGTTGCCATGCTTCCTGCACCAATAGAGCATGCCCATAACTTACTGACTTTAACCTGCAACACACATCAAAGTTGCTGGTGAACGCAGCAGGCCAGGCAGCATCTCTAGGAAGAGGTACGATCGACGTTTCAGGCCGAGACCCTTCGTCAGGAGTGAGTCCTGACGAAGGGTCTCGGCCTGAAACGTCGATCGTACCTCTTCCTAGAGATGCTGCCTGGCCTGCTGCGTTCACCAGCAACTTTGATGTGTGTTGCTTGAATTTCCAGCATCTGCAGAATTCCTGTTGTTTGACCTTAACCTGTACGTCTTTGGAAGGAGGAAGGAAACCGGAGCACCCAGAGGAAACCTAGGCTGTTATGGGGAGAACGTACAAGTTCCTTACAGACTGTGGTGGCCCTCGATCGCTGGCACTGTATAGTGTTACACTAACTGCTATGTTACTGTGCTGCTCTCACTACGCCGTTCAGGCCTTTGTATCTTCCCTCTGAGGGGAGAGGGTGGTACGGAGAATATCTGGGTTGGGTGATTATGCTGGCTGCTTTACTGAGATCTAATACTTAGGTGAGAAGTATTAGACAGAGTCCATGGAGGGGAGGCCGGTTCCCGTGATGTGCGAGATAATGGGCTGCGGCAAACTCCCCCTGAAACACAAGATATTCTGCAGGTGCTGGAAATCTACAGAAACACACACAAAATGCTGGAGGAACTCAGCAGGTCAGGCAGCATCTGTGGCGGGGAATAAAGAGTCGATGCTTTGGGCCAAGACCCTTCACAAGGACTCTGGAAATCCTGAAGCTGGTTTCTGCAAGACAATGGACAAATCTTGGAAAACAAACCCCAGCAGAACACCACTGCACACAGGGTCACCTCCTGCTGGTTTCTGATCTTGTGCTCCAGCTTCAGAAACACAGAGGAGGTGAACTGCACACCGTGTCTGTTGGATGAATCTTGCACCGATTGCAAATGGATATGAGTTGTGGCAGAAAGCTGCCCCTTGGCTTGGCACCTGTTCTATTCTGAAGCCATCAGCCCACACTGGCAGAGGCCTCTTGATCCATTCTTAATGCAAACACCACAGCGTCTGAGCTCAAAAAACAATTAATGTCAAGCTGCATGTAACAGACAGAAGCAGATGTTCAAAATTATTACAAGGGCTCCCTTTACCAGAACTCCTCCAATTTATTATTGACTACCCCGTAATCTTATATCGTGATGTATGATACAGTAAACTGTGTTGATAATTCTTTCGGCAGCGAGACAGCGTGTACTGAAATCAAGTCCGACTCCTGAGAATTCAGCACATAATCGGAGTTGACATTCCCAGTGCTCTACGGAGGCTATGCTGCACTGACAGAGATGCTGCCTTTTTGATTAGACTATCAAATCCAATACGTGCCGGTTCACGGTAAAAGTCCCATGGCGTTTAGAGAATAGCGGGAGAACCCTCCACTGCAAACTGCCCAACCTTTAGTCCTACATCAACGTCATGAAAGCAGACCAGCGGGCTATTGTCTCACTCTTGTTTGTTGAAGCTTGCTTTGCACAAATTGTCCAACACACTCTATTGCAAGAGACACTATACACTCAGTGGACACTTTATTAGTTACCTCCTGTACCTAATAAAGTGGCCACTGAGTGTATGTTCATGGTCTTCTGCCCATCCACTCCAAGGTTCGACGTGTTGAGCGTTCAGAGACGCTCTTCTGCACACCACTGTTGTAACGTGTGGTTATTTGAGTTACTGTCACCTTCCTGTCAGCTTGAACCAGTCTGGCCGTTTTCCTCTGACCTCCCTCATTATCAAGGCGTTTTCACCCACGGAACTGCCGCTCATTAGGTGTTTTGTTTGTTTATCACATAATTCTCTGTAAACTCCAGAGATTGTTGTGCGTGAAAATCCCAGGAGATCAGCAGATTCTGAGATACTCCAACCACCCTGTCTGGCACCAACTATCATTCCATGGTCAAAGTCACTTAGATCACCTTTTTTCCCCATTCTGATGTTTGGTCTAAACAACAACTGAACCTCTAGACCATGCTTTTATACATTGAGTTGCTGTCATAAGATTGGCTTATTAGATATTGGCTTATTAACGAGCTGGTGAACAGGTAGACCAAATAAAGGGGCCCCTGGGTATATTTCTAAAGAATTTACTGTAACGAGTTCTTAAAAGGCACTTATAAATGCCTGTCCTTTCTTGTTTTTCTAGTGATCTCAGAGGTACACAAACACCATCAATCATGCCGGTATGATATAACAATAATGGAGATACTGGTTAACTCTAGCAATCAATTTCTATCAATGATAGCAGATGAGGAAAGCCCTAGTGGTGGAAATCATTGACCATTGGGGGTGTGCAGCCCGCTGTTCCCTCCTGTAAAGCTCCCAGTAATCCATGTGAAGTTTTCCATTACTCAGGTACTGTATCACAACATTCTTTTTCTTGAAAGCAATTCATATTTAGATTGACAACTCACTCTCTCCTCGCTCTCTCGTATACAGACAAACACACACACAGGTCTCAGGTACAGATGTCCATAAGGCATAGAAGCAAAATTAGGCCATTTGGCCCATTAAGTCTGCTCAGTCCTTTGTTTGCGGTTGATTTATTTTCCCTTTCAACACACAGATTCACCACCCTTTGGCTAAAGAAATTCCTATTCATCTCTGTCCTAAAGGGACGTTCCTGTATTTTGAGCCTGTGCCCTCTGGTCCTAGACTCTCCCTCTACTGGAAACAACCTCTCCACAGTCACTCTATCTGGGCCTTTCAATATTCGATAGATTTCAATGAGATCTCCCCTTATTCTTCTAATCTCCAGCGAATAAATGCCCAGAACCATCAAACGCTCCTCAAACATTAACCCTTTTGTTCCTGAGATCATTCTCATGAACCACCTCTGGATCCTCTCCAATTCCCAGCAATTCCCGCTTCATGTCTTTTTCCATTGTCTCCCCTTTGCTGACCAACACACCCCACCATCAACCTACCCAGTCCCTTATTCTCCTCTCTTTCAGTGCCACCCATGTCCCCTAACCTTCTCCCTCCTCTCCACTATCCTACCACTCAGTGTCCTTCTTCCATCCCCACTCCAGTTACAACATTGTCCTCTTTTTTACCCTCAGCTCCTATGCTCTCCTTCTGCTGCACACGAGGACATGTTACCATAAGAAAGAGGATAGGTGTATGCCATTTTGACCCGTCAAACCATTCCCCAAAAAGCTCACATACTCACTGCATCCCAAAAGGAAAAAAAGACTTGCTCTTATAAAGATAACACATTCTTTTTGAAGATACACCACTTGTAATGTGGTAATGGTATCCGACAAGAAGGCCATTAGAGTCACAGAGTCTCAGAAAAATGCAGCACTGGAACAAGCCCTTCGGCCCACCTAGTCCATACCAAACCATTTAAACTGCCTCCTCCCATCGATCTGCACTCGGACCACAGCCCTCCAGACCCCTACCATCCATGTACCTATCCAAAATTCTTTTAAACACTGAAGTTGAGCTCGCATGTGCCACTTGCGCTGGCAGTTCATTCCACACTCTGACGACCCTCAGCGTGAAGAAGTTTCCCCTCATGTTCCCCTTAAACTTCACCCATGACTTCTGGTTGTAGTCCTACCCAACCTCAGTGGAAACAGCCTCTTGCATTTATCCTATCTATACTCCTCATAATTTTTTATACCCTCATCAAATCTCCTCTTAATCTTCTACGTTCCGTTGAATAAAGCCCTAACCTTTTCAATCTTCCCTTATGACTCAGGTCCTCCAGTCCTGGCAACATCCTTGTAATTTCTCTATACTCTTTCAACCTTACTTACACCTTTCCAGTAGGTAGGTGACCAAAACTGCACACAGTACTCCAAATTAACCCTCACCAATGGCTTATACAACTTCAACATAACATCCCATCCCCTGTACTCAATACTTTGATTTATGTAAGGCCAATTGCTGAAAGCTTTCTTTATGACCATTGGGATACATCTGGTCAGAGCAACGGAGGATAATTCTCGTCTTCAACAATTATTTCAAGATGTCCTGACGAAGGGTCTCGGCCTGAAACATCGACTGTACCTCTTCCTAGAGATGCTGCCTGGCCTGCTGCGTTCACCAGCAACTTCGATGTGTGTTGCAATTATTTCAAGAGATGGTTTTACTTCCACAGCAGTGAAGAGTCTTGACCCAAAATGCCGACAATCCATTTCCTGATCCACTGAGTTTCTCCAGTTTTTCGTTTCTTTCTCCAGATTCCAGCATTTGCAGCCTCGCTTGTGTCTCAGTTTAATAGAAGACGGCAGCTTCATCAGTGCAGCTCTGCGTCGGCACTGCGCGAGCGGAAACAGTGTATCTGCAAAATGTTGGAGTGAGGTGCATCCACTAAGCCACAGTGGACTCGTAGCGGAGTACCACCTCAGAGGCGTCCACCACCCTCAAGCTGCAACTTGAGTGACACGGCCCTCACATCACTCTATAATAGTTAGAGGATCCTCTTCCCACTGACCACTGCCACAAGGTGAAAGCTTGCTGTCGTTTCCCCTTTACAGAGCTGAATCTGAGCTGTGGTGGGCTGCGAGCTGACTATTTAATGTCAAGCTGGGTGGAACTGAAGGTGGTGAGAAGGAGATATTTTAAAATATTACACGGTTTCCTCTTACCAGACAGTGCTGACCTCAAGTAATTGACTGCTCCATAATTTAGCTCCGCAGACGAATGATGAGGTTAGCTGTCTAGCAGCTCCTGCAGCTGTGAGTGTTACATTGTGTGCACCGATAATCCCAATAGGGAGCTGATTGTTAGCGAGGGTGAACACTTTCATACCCAGTAATTTTACTTCGTAGGCCAGGCCCAGGACAATTTGTGGCACTCGCTCCTGAGTCAGAAGGTGGGGATTCAAGTCCTGGCTTTTGGGTGCATTGTTCAGGCTGATCAATGCTGTGTTGCTGGCGGTCTGTCTTCAGGGCTGCAATGTTATGCACGGCCCTCGCCGTCCTTGCAGGTGCATCTGACATCTATACGGTATACGAGCAGAATTCGACCATTCAGTCCAAAGATTATGCTTCGCCATTCTACCATTGCTGATTTTATTTTCAACGCTGTTCTCCCGCCTTCTCCACTGCCAGCTTATACTCCCCCCACCCAAATTCTTGTTCTGGCTTCCGCCCCCTTCCTTTCCAGTCCGGATGAAGGGTCTCAGCCTGAAACGTTCACCATTTATTCCTCTACACAGACGTTGCCCGACCTGCTGAGTTCCTTCAACATTCCCTGTGTGTTTCTCAACATTTCTAGCATCTGCAGAATCTCTTGCGTTTATGTCCCAGTATGGCGCTTGGTCTAAAGGTGGAGGTGTCCCCTTGGACTCTCAGTCCTCCTTCCTCCAGCTGGTAGGGGCATTGAGATTGGAAGAAAATTTAGTAGCACTTTCAAGGAGCCAGAAGAGACTTGATGGGCTGAAATGGCCTTGTCCTATGCTCTTTGTGTAACAGGGATCAACATGAAACTAACCTGGGAAGGCCTTTCAAGCTGGAGGAAGGACTTGCAGTGTTTTTGTTCTCAGAGTTATCACTGGGATACTGACAGTATGAGATCAATATCACAATGCTGCAGCAGCAATGAGATGATGAGTCCATGAAACATCTGCGATTTTAATAAAGATGAAATGTGTTTGATGTGAGGACAGAAACATTGCTTAAGGCCCTGAACACTGTCTGTATCCTCCAAACTCATGGCAAGAAAGGGGTAGCCTCCAACCTGACAGTATGAACATCTATTTTTCTCACTTCCAGTAATTTCACTCTTCTCCCCTCTTTTCTCTTTTTCCATTCCCTTATTCTGGTTCTCCTCTCTCACCCCTTCTCCTCTGCCCAACAACTCTCTCTGGTTGCCCTCCTCCTTCCCTTTCATCCATGGTCCACTGGCCTCTCCTATCACATTCCTTCTTCTTCAGCTCTTTATCTCTTCCACTTATCCCCTCCCAGCTTCTTACTTCATTACCCAGTTCCCCCTCCCTCTCACCTTCCCCCTCACCTAATCTCACCTATCACCTGCCAGCTTGTACCTCCTTCTTCTCTTCTTCTCCGTCTTGTTTTACGGCGGTTGGCACCCAGCTTAATGGTGCATTACCGCCACCTTCTGCTCCGGAGTGTGCAATAGACTCACATTCCAAATTCCTTCACCCAATCACACACACACACACCCTAACCTACACTTTATCCTCCCATCTTTGGCTATCCTAGTACCCTATTCTTGCTGATTTGTCATATCCTATAAAAAAAACCTGTACCCCTCAAGAAAGCTAAAAATACCCTGACCTGTGCTCTCTCACCCATGCCCAGCAACCCTTTTAATGTGAATTCCTGCACCCCCAATTCCCTTAGGTTGATTATCATCATCTCTCTCTGTATCCCATACTTCCTGCAACTCAGAACTACATGTTCTACTGACTCCTCTTCCTGACATTCCTCACACAATCCTGTCTGGTGTTTCCCTATCATTTTCAATGTTGTGTTTAATGCACAGTGCCCCAGCCTTAACCTAGTCCACACAATTTCCTCTCTTCTGAATCCAAGCTTGTACTCCTTCCCCACCTCCCCCCGCCACACCTTCTTATTCTTTTCAGTCCTCATGAAGGGTCTCAGCCCAAAACATTGACTGCTTATTCCCCTCCACAGATGCAGTCTGACCCGCTGGGCTCCTCCAGCATTGTGTTTGTTGCTCAAGATTTCTGGCATCTGCACAATATCTTGTGTTCAGTCTGTAGATAACTTGCCGCTTAGTAGAACTATACTGAGAGATGAGCAGCTTCAGCTTCGCGTATAGAATATTCCCATTAAATCTCCTGCTAACCTTCACTGTTGTAGCTTCTTCCTACAACACTGAAGGTTAAGGGGAAATTTAATACGGCTGTTCAATATTTTGACAGGTGTTTAAAGTGCCTCTCCCACCACCCTGGCAGCACATTCTATACACCTACCAATCTGTGTCAAAACCTACCTGAGTAACTTTCTTTACAATAACTCTCAGATCAATTATCCAAACAAATTATCTGATCACTGCTGCACATTTTTCTATGAGAGCTTGTCATTAGCAAACTGGCTGCAACGTTTCTTGACGTTATAACTGTGAATGCTTTCGAACATTGGTACTGGAACTTTAATCATAATTGGAGTTTGTGAATTAAAGGAGGGGTTAACTCCATGAATTTGTTCTCTTATTCAATTAGATCTGAGACATTAATCTATGACATTAACAATCCTTGCCTCATATCTTTTAATGTCATGTCTGTTCACACATCCTGCCTTTTGTAAGCTACTCAGGAAGGTCCTTTGATGTCAGAGGCATTGGAAAGCTGTGAAAATGCACACTGTGCTTCAAAA
This sequence comes from Mobula hypostoma, assembly GCF_963921235.1. Lineage (NCBI taxonomy): Eukaryota > Metazoa > Chordata > Chondrichthyes > Myliobatiformes > Myliobatidae > Mobula > Mobula hypostoma. Next base: position 8,814,502 of record NC_086119.1, read on the forward strand.
CATTTCCTTGGCAGAGATTCACAGAATCACTGCCCTTTAAAATGGTGCAGCCTGTGGTTTTGCATTGCCTTGCCTTGCAGTTAGAGGCCGCAGTAACTGTAGCGTACTTACGCTTCCACCTCCTGGAAAAGCTGGAGTTTGTCTGGGAAGATCTCGGATAACAGGACGTTGACGTACGGCAGGTTGAGACCCTGAAGCTGTGTCTCCAAGTGCTGAAAAATAAGGACAGAATGACAGTAAGGCAAAAGAGGCGGTAAATATCTATTTGAGTCTTGAAGAAGGATCTCAGCCCAAAACGTCGACTGTTTATTCATTTCCATAGATGCTTCCTGGCCTGCTGAGTTCCTTTAGCGTTTTGTATGTGTTGCTTTGGCAGAATCTCTCATGTTTAAAATGGTGCAGTAGGGGCAGTACGATAGCACAGGGGGCAGCATGGTGGTGTAATAGCTAGTGTAATGCTTTACAGCGCCAGCTGTACGATCGGGGATTGGATCCCACCGCTGTCTCTAAAGAGTTTGTAGGTTCTCCCCATCACCACGTGGGTTTCCTCCAGGTACTGCGTTTCCTCCCACACTCCAAAGACACACTGGCTAGGGTTAGGGAGCTTGATCATGTTATATTGGCTGCAGGAAGCATAGCGCCTCTTGCGCGCTCAATCCTCACTGATTTGATTTGATGCAAGTGAGACACTTCATGGTATGTTCTGATGTCTCAGAGATTGTCTGCCTGGCGTCAGTGGTCGCACAACCAGGACTTGTGATATGCACCGGCTGCTCGTACGACCATCCACCACCTGCTACCGTGGCTTCCCGTGACCCTGATCAGGGGGCTAAGCAGGTGCTACACCTTGCCCAAGGGTGAGCTGCAGGCTAGTGGAGGGAAGGAGTGCCTTTGTTAGAGACATATCTCCACCCCACCACCCAGCAGGAACAATAACAATATGTAAAATACATTTGGACAGGTACAAGGCGATGAGAGGCTTATTTAGAGACACAGCATGATAACAGGACCTTCTATTTCAAAGAACCCACACTACCCAATTACACCCATGTCTTTGAGATGTACTCACTCGTACATCTTAGAATGTGGGAGGAAACCTCAGCACCTGGAGGAAATCCACGCAGTCATGGGGAGAACGTACAGACAACTTACTGACAGTGGAGGGAATCAAACCAGGATCACTGGCGCTGTAATAGCATTACCCTGACCGCTATACGCACCACCCCTTTAGAGGAACCTTTAGGTCTTTATTCTTTGGAGCGTAGAAGGTTGAGGGGGGACTTGATAGAGGTATTTTAAATTATGAGGGGGATAGATAGAGTTGACGTGGATAGGCTTTTTCCATTGAGAGTGGGGGAGATTCGAACAAGAGGACATGAGATGAGAGTTAAAGGGCAAAAGTTTAGGGGTAACACGAGGAAGAACTTATTTACTCAGAGAGTGGTAGCTGTGTGGAACGAGCTTCCAGCAGAAGTGGTTGAGGCAGGTTCGATGTTGTCGTTTAAAGTTAAACTGGACAGCTATATGGACAGGAAAAGAATGGAGGGTTATGGGCTGAGTGCACGTCGGTGGGACTAGGTGAGAGTAAGAGTTCAGCACGGACTAGAAGGGCCAAGATGGCCTGTTTCCATGCTGTAATTGTTATATGGTTATATGGAACGTGGATCGTATGCAGGCAAATGGGGCTGGCTTAGATGGGCAATGTGGTCAGGATGGATGAGTTGGGCCGAAGGGCCTGTCTCTGTGTCCTATTACTCAGTGGTGGTATGAAGTGTTGTTATTCAGGAGTGGCTGTGCTTTGGTGCACTAGTCCAGTGATGTTGCACTGTTCAAGGTACCATTGTTCTGATGTTCTATTTCCAGGTCAACGTAAACTAGTAAAGAGTGTTAGTTAGTGGAACAGAACAGAACAGTACAGTACAGTACAGCACAGCACAGCACAGGAACAGGTCCTCCGGCCTGCAATGTTGTACCAAACTAATTAAACTAACAATTAAATGCCTAAATACGCCCAAAATGGCAGCAGGGTAGCATAGTGATTAGCGCATCGCTGTACAACGCCAACGGTCACTGTTCTGGGTTCAGCTCCGGCGCGGGCTAAAACAAGTTTGTATGTTCTCCCCGTGAACACATGGGTTTCCTCCAGAGCTCTGATTTCCTCCTATATTCCAAAGCCACATGGTTAGGGTTAGGATTAGTAAGAAGTGGGCATGCTGCGTTGGTGCTGGAAGCATGGCGACACTTGTGGGTACATCCTTGGTCTGTGTTGGTCGTTAAGACAAAAACGGTGCATTTCACTGTATGTTTTAATAAATGTGCGACAAATAAAGCTAATCTTTCCTTCTTTTATTTGTAAATAAACGAATCCCTTCTGCTTAAAACATTCCCTGCATATTCATGTACCTATCGAAGAGCCTTTTAAACACCTCTATGGTTTCAACCTCCACCATCATCCTTGGCAGGGCATTCCAAACACCCACCGCTCCCTGTGCCCCACACATCTCCTTTGAACTTACCCCCTCTCACCTCCCGTTTTAGACATTTCAGCCCTGGGAAAACAATACCAGCTGTCTATCTATGCCTCTCACAATCTAATAAACTTCTATCAGGTCTCCATCCAGCCTCTGCTGCTTCAAAAAAAAAACAACCCAACTTTGTCCAACCTCTCCCTGTAAATGTTTAGAATTACTCCAATATTCTGACTGTAACTTACCCCGAAAGAGATGGTGAACTCATTATAACATTGCTGTCTGGTGCTGTCTGTCTTTGTTTGCATTGTAATAGTGACTACACTTAAAAATTAATTGACTGTAAAATCCTTGGGTGACCCTGAAGTTACCAAAGCTGTTGTACTGTATATACACTAGGCACGAGTTCAATCTTAATCCCAATCTTACTTCCCATCATGTTTACTTTATTTATTGAGTCAGTGTTATTCTAAGCCAAGCAATAATATCCCTGGTGACACGGTGTAGTTTCTGGTGTTATTATTCAATACTTCACGGAGAGCGAGTGCAGAGGAGATTTAACGGGATGCCGCCTAGATTACAGAGCATGTCTTGTGAGGAAAGGTTGCGTGAGCTAGGTCTTTTATCTTTGGAGTGAAGGAGGATGAGAGGGGACTTGGTAGAGGTATAAAAGATGATGTGGAATAGATAGACTGGACAGCCAGAGACTTTTTCCAACAGCAGAAATGGTTAATACAATAGCACATAATTTTAAGGTGATTGGAGGAGAGTATAGTGGGGATGTCAGACGTAAGTATTTTTACACAGAGTGATGGGTGCATGAATCGCACTGCCAGGCGTGGTGATAGAGGCTGATACGTTAGGGACATTTAAGAGACTCTTAGATAGGCACATGGATGAAAGGGAAATAGAGAGTTATGCAGGAGGGAGGGGTTAAATTGAACTTGGAGTAATCTGGCATAGCATTTATTTATATCTGCATTTACTCAGTTTGGTGTTTATTGATCTGGTTTACAGTTACTGTTCTATAGCTTTGCTAAGTATGCCACAGGAAAAAGGATCTCAGGGTTGTATGTGGTGACATGTATGCTTTTGACAAGGTCCCACACAGGGGATTAGTGTGCAAACTTAAAGCACACGGTATTGGGGGTAAGGTTTTGATGTGGATAGAGAATTGGTTAGCAGACAGGAAGCAAAGAGTGGGAATAAACGGGACCTTTTCAGAATGGCAGGCAGTGACTAGTGGGGTACCGCAAGGCTCAGTGCTGGGACCCCAGTTGTTTACAATATATATTAATGACTTGGATGAGGGAATTAAATGCAGCATCTCCAAGTTTGCGGATGACATGAAGCTGGGCGGCAGTGTTAGCTGTGAGGAGGATGCTAAGAGGATGCAGGGTGACTTGGATAGGTTGGGTGAGTGGGCAAATTCATGGCAGATGCAATTTAATGTGGATAAATGTGAAGTTATCCACTTTGGTGGCAAAAATAGGAAAACAGATTATTATCTGAATGGTGGCTGATTAGGAAAAGGGGAGGTGCAACGAGACCTGGGTGTCATTATACACCAGTCATTGAAAGTGGGCATGCAGGTACAGCAGGCGGTGAAAAAAGCGAATGGTATGCTGGCATTTATAGCGAGAGGATTCGAGTACAGGAGCAGGGAGGTACTACTGCAGTTGTACAAGGCCTTGGTGAGACCACACCTGGAGTATTGTGTGCAGTTTTGGTCCCCTAATCTGAGGAAAGACATCCTTGCCATAGAGGGAGTACAAAAGAAGGTTCACCAGATTGATTCCTGGGATGGCAGGAATTTCATATGAAGAAAGACTGGATGAACTGGGCTTGTACTCGTTGGAATTTAGAAGATTGAGGGGGGATCTGATTGAAATGTATAAAATCCTAAAGGGATTGGACAGGCTAGATGCAGGAAGATTGTTCCCGATGTTGGGGAAGTCCAGAACGAGGGGTCACAGTTTGAGGATAAAGGGGAAGCCTTTTAGGACCGAGATTAGGAAAAACTTCTTCTCACAGAGAGTGGTGAATCTGTGGAATTCTCTGCCACAGGAAACAGTTGAGGCCAGTTCATTGGCTATATTTAAGAGGGAGTTAGATATGGCCCTGTGGCTACGGGGATCAGGGGGTATGGAGGGAAGGCTGGTGCAGGGTTCTGAGTTGGATGATCAGCCATGATCATAATAAATGGCGGTGCAGGTTCGAAGGGCCGAATGGCCTACTCCTGCACCTATTTTCTATGTTTCTATGTATGTACTCTGATAATAAATATTATTTTGAACTTTGAACACTTCAGAATCAGAATCAGGTTTAGTATCACTGGCGAATGTCACGAAATTTGTTGTCTTAAGGCAGGAATATACATTGCAATACATATTAAAAAACTGTACATTGCAATAAGAAATATGTAACATTAAATTAGTTGAAAAAGAGAGCAAAAAAAGAAAAAAAATAGTGAGGTAGCATTACATGGGTTCATTGTCCATTCAGAAATCGGACGGTGGAGGGAGAGAAGCAGTTGCTAAAACATTAAGTGTGTGCCTTCAGGCTCCTGTTCCTCCTCCCTAATGGTAGCAACGAGAAGAGGCAGGTCCTGGTCGATGAGGATCCTTAACGATGGATGCCACCTTCCAGAAAAATCGGCTTTTCAAGATGTCCTCTATGCTGGAGAGGCCTGCCCACCATGGTGCTGGCTGAGTTTGCAACTTTTCTGCAGCTTTTCCGATGCTGTGCAGTGGCCCACTTCATATCAATTTGTGAGTGTTTTTGGTGACATACCAAGTCTCCTCAAACTCCTAATGAAACACAGTCACTGTCACGCCTTTGTAATTGCTTCAATATGTTTGGCCTAGGATGGATCTTCAGAGTCGTTGACACCCAGGAACTTGAAAGTGCCCACCCCTTCCACTGCTGATCCCTCGACGCAGACCGGATTGTGTTCCCTTGAGTTCCCCTTCCTGAAGTCCACAGTCTATTCCTTGGTCACACTGACGTTGAGTGCAAGGTTGTTGGTGCAACACCACCCAACCAGCTGATCTACCTCACTCCTGTACATCTCCTCATCACCATCTGAAATTCTGCCAACCATAGTTGTGTCATTGGCAAATCTATAGATGCTGTTTGACCTGTGCCTAGCCAGAGAGAGCAGAGCACTGGGCTAACCCAGTGTAGATTGTCAGTGAGGAGAAGATGTTATTTCCAATCTGCACTGACTGTGTCTCCCAATATGGAACTCAAAGATCCAGCAGCAGAGGGAGATATGGAGGTCCAAGTTTGGGAGCTTGCTGATTAATACTGAGGGTATGATGGTGTTGAATGCTGAACAGTAATCAATAACTAGCCATCTTGTCAAATCCAGAAATGACCCTAAGCACAGCTCTTACTTGAGGTTCATTAGAACTAGAGGTCATAGGTTAAGGGTGAAAGGTGAAATATTTACTCTCCAGCCAGAAAAGAATTACAATAAATTTGCCAGGACTTGATGACCCGAGTGATAGGGAAAGGTTGAACAGGTTTGGACTTTATTCCCGGGGTGTAGGAGAATGAGAGGAGATTTGATAGAGGTGTACAAAATTATGAGGGGTACAAATAGGGTAAATGAAAGCAGGCTTTTTCCACTGAGGTTGGGTGAGGCTAGAACTAGAAGTCATAGGTTAAGAGTGAAAGGTGATATATTGAAGGGGAACCTGACGGGCAACTTCTTCACTTCGAGGATGGTGAGAGTGTGGAACATGCTGCCAGTGGAAGTGGTGGACGCATAATCGTTTCAACATTTATGAGAGGTTTGGATAAGTGTGTGGATGGGAGGGATATGGAGAGCTGTTGTCCTGGTAATGGGACTAGACAGAATAATGCAGAGTAGATGGGACAAAGGGCCTACATCTGTGCTGTGGTGTTCTGTGACTCTATGACTCATATGAGGATGTGAATATATCCAAGGAGAGTGGGAAAGAGTGCAGACGGAATGGTGGGAGGGATGCACAGACGTTGTAAAGGCACAAGCCAAATGAGGCGAAATAAATTAGGAAGTAAATGGAAACAAGACACGGGATAGCATCCGCTCTATTGAAACTGACAGCTAATCGTCAGTCATCTATTTGCACTGAGCAGTTTCAATTAAGCCTTGTCTCCCATACCGTATCCAGGTCAGTAAACAACAGTCTGTGCTTTATTGTTAATTTTATTTTATTTTTTAATTAGATAAAGGGCAATAAAGAGACACCTTCACAAAGAAAAAATACAGATTTGTGTGACATTACAAGCAGATGCTTCAGCTGTTTACTTTCCCAATTTATGTGTGTGATTTACACATTTAAAAACAAAACATCCAGCGATGGTTCTCTTTGTGGGATTACGCTGAATTTTACAATACAGGAACAGGCCATTCAGCCCATTAGGTATTTCTGTTCTAGAAATACATCATCTAACTCTTAACTGATATCAGGCTGTTGGTACTTCTGCACAGAGTACTGTGAGCAGTTTGGGGTTCTTGATCAAAGAAAGGATGTGCTGGCTTTTAAGAGAGTCCAGAGATTCATCAGAATTATTCTGGGAATGAAAGGGTTAATGTATGAGGAGTGTTTGATGGCTCTGGGCCTGTATCACTAGAGTTTAAAGGAATGAGAGGGCGTCTCATTGAAACCTACTGAATACTGGAAGGACTAGATAGAGTGGACATGGAGAAGATGTTTCAATTGGTGGGGGAGTCTAGGAGCAGAGGGCACAGCCTCAGAATAGAGGGGTGCCCTTTAGAACAGTGATCAGGAGGAATTTCTTTAGCCAGTGGGTGGTGAACCTGAGGAATTCATTGTCACAGATGGCTGTAGAGAGCAAATCATTGAGCATATTCAAAGTGGAGGTTGATAGGTTCTTGATCAGTAAAGGTATCTAAGGTTTTCAGAAGAAGGCAGAAGAATGGGTTTGAGAGAGATAGTAAATCAGCCATGAGTGAACGGCGGAGCAGAATGGACGGGCCGAATGGATTAATTCTACTCCTATATCTTGTGTACTTATGGTGTAGTCTCCCCTGTGAGTTTATCTTACCTTAGAGTATATTAGTTTCACAGAGAAGGGAGCTGTTGGATGCTAGTGCGACACATCAACGGCCCTTGTGGACCTGCTATGTGAAGACACGCATGTTCCTTTACTGAGAGCGAATTATAGGAAGCTCCATGAAAACGGTGAGGGAAATTAGAGACAGTGGTGGAGCTGAACCCAGGTCACTGGCACTGTAATAGCGTTACACTCACTGCTACACAACCAGTGCTGTGAAGTTCAAGCAGTTGCACACTCTGGATCAGGGGCGCACTGTCACTGGGATAGGTCTGGGACATGGCAATACTGAGCATCCCAACACATCCACTTTTTATCAGGAATACCGGACTGCAGTGGGAATGCTGGGAGATTTTCCCTCCCTCATCCTTCCTTTCCCACTTTTTCCAACATATAGTATTAATTATAAACTGCTTGTGTGTACTTGCTGTGCCATTGTAGCTCATGAGTTTCCAATGATGACTATCCAGTCAGTGGCCACTTCATTAGGTACCTCCTGTATCTAGTAAAGTGGCCACTGAGTGTATGTTCATGGTCTACTGCTGCTGTAGCCCATCCACTTCAAGGTTCAATATGTTGTGCATTCAGAGATGCTCTTCTGCACATCACTCTGGTTACTTGAGCTACTGTCACCTTCCTGTCAGCTCAGACCAGTCTGGCCATTCTCCTTCGACCTCTCTCATTAACAGAATGTTCCCACCCACGGAACTGCCGCTCACTGCATCTTTTTTGTTTCTCGCACCATTCTCTGTAAACTCTTAGAGACTGTTGTGTGTGAAAACCCCAGGAAATCAGTCGTTTCTGAGATACTCAAACCACCCTGTCTGGCACCAACAATTATTTCACGGTTAAAGAATATAATAGAAGAGATCACATTTCTTCTCCAAAGTAACTTAGATTATATTTCTTCTCCATTCTGATGTTTGGTCTGAAAAACAAATGAAACTCTTGACCACGTCTGCATCCTTTTATGCATTGAGTTGCTACCACATGATTGGCTGATTCGATACTGGATTAACGAATAGATGTACAGGTGTACCTAATATAGTGATCACTGAGTGTATATTGAGACATATCCTACTGACGATACAGCACTTTGTGACAATTTTTCTCCCTCTGCTTGCAAACGAAATATGCAGATTGTTGGTGAACTATCAAGGTTCATCAAAGTTTGGTGTGCCTTCTACTATCCTTACCGCAACATGGAGTTTGTTAGAGGAAGGCTCTACAATGGGTAGTCAAAACCACCAACACATCACTGGCACTAGGGTACCCGCCATTACGGACATATATACAGAAACAGTGCCAGAAACAGACCAGCAATATCATGAAGGATCCCACCTTCCCTGCTCATGGACTGTTTAACCCACTCCCATCAGGTAGGAGGCTATGTAGTGTCCACACCAGGACCACCAGACTCAAAAAACAATTACTTTCCCCAAGCAGTCAAGCTAATCAATACCTCCACCCACTAACCCACCCCTCCACACCCTCAACCACCACTACTTTATCATTTCCTGTCAGAGTCACCTTATGTACAGACACTCCTCTGCCCAGTGTCACTTTATGGACGTTTAATCATGCAAACATGCATGTATATTTATTGTGCACCTTCTTATTATTGTGTTCTTTATCTTATTGTCTATTTTTTGTGCTGCTTCAGATCTGGAGTAACAGTTATTTTGTTCACCTTTACACTTGTGTACTGGAGATGACATTAAACAATCTTGTCTAATGTTGGCAATCAATCGCTAATCAATTAGCAATGCCTTGCAAAATTAATAGTAATTAACCTATTGATTGGGTGTCAGATGTGTTGCCTTTAGGTAACTATTTCTCTTTTTAATCATAGTGAGATGAATCTTCAGAGTTTTTAGATGTGAGCTCACTGGGTGTTGCCTGGAGTCAGAGAACAGTCTACGTCCGTGGGAAGGTGGGAGTGAGGAAAGGGGCTTCTTTTGCTGTTGTTGTTTTGTTGCTTGTTGTGTTCTGTGTTGTTCAGCTGAGCATTGTGGGCACGCTATGTCGACGCCGGAATGTGTGGAAACACTTGCAGGCTGCCCCAAGCACATCCCGGGGCTGTGTTGGTTGCTACCGCAAAAGGTACATTTCACTGTATATTTTGATAAATAAATCTGAAGCTGACAGCTTGGGGCATCTGCTGAGTAAGGATGGGGGACAGGCAAAAGGCAGGACTCGCAGCAAAGGGTCCAAATTCTATAATTCTAGAGATGTAACATGGAGAGCATCCTGACTGGTTGCATCACTGCCTCGAATGGAGGCTCCAATGCACAGGATTGGGAAAAGCTGCAGAGAGTTAGAAACTCACCAGCTCCATCATGTGCACTACGCACCCCCTGGGCCATCCTGTCCCACATATTCCTCAGGTACTTTGCTTTCACTATCACATGTATATCTTTAGGGTGCAGCTGGTGAATTTCAACCATTTCCTCGAGTTTACGCCAGAATTCTGAATTCCCACAGGCGACTTTAAGTGAGGGCAACTCGGACAAAATGTTCTGTTTCTCCCCGGGGGTGAAGGGCTTATGAATAGTCGTAATCAAGGTCAAGGGCTGGCTCGGATCGTCAAGGTTCTCAACCTGACATTGCCTGACCTCAGTAGGTGCCATTCTGGTAGATCTATCTGGGTAAAACCTCTCCCTGAGATACCTCCATACTAATTCCCACACTACGCAAAATATCATGGACGGGTAGCAGTTAAACAGTACAAACTTAAAACCGCAGAGTATGTATTCCACGACCTGCCACTTTTGAGTACCCAAACTCATGATGCCTACACCCAGTGACCCTTTACTAGGTCTACCTGTACACCTGCTCGTTAATGGAAATACTGTATCTAAAGATCCAACCATTTGGCAGCAACTCAGTGCATAAAAGCATGCAGTCATTGTCATGAGGTTTAGTTGTTGTTCAGGCCAAACATCAGGATGGGGAAGAAACATGATCCAAGTGACTTTGACTGTAGAGTGATTGTTGGTGACAGACGGTGGTTTGAGCATCTCAGAAACTCCTAATCTCCTGGGATTTTCACGCACAACAGTATAGAGTTTACAGAAAATAGTGCGCAAAGCACTAAGACATCCAGTGAGTGGCAGGTCTGTGGGCGAAAGTGCCTTATTAATGAGAGAAGTCAGAGGAGAACGGCCAGACTGGTTCAAGCTGACAGGAAGACAACAGTGACTCAAATAACCACATGTTACAACAGTGATGTGCAGAAGAGCATCTCTGAATGCACAACATGTTGAACCTTGAAGAAGTTGGGCTACTGCACCAGAAGACCATGAACGTATACTGAGTGGCCACTTTATGAGGCACAGGGAGTACCTAATAAAGTGGCCACTGAATGTATTCTAACCGCTGGCTGCATGCAATAGAGTACACACAAAATCAACTTTCCCCGTCAGATGGAATGACAGAGGCCTAATGGGTTTGGCTGCCGACACAGAATATTAAAACAAATCCAACACAATTCAGTGGAAATGTTGTAAACTCCTCGAGGCTAATCCCAGGAGCTTAGGCAGTTCAAACTCTAATGACATTCACCACGAATGTAATGTGTCATGAATCCATAAGCAGCAAACAAGTTGTTGTTTCACCTTTTCATTTCAGGCAACATCTTTCCAGGGGACTTTTCCAGCGCTTGCCTGCTAATTGATTTGTGGCAAGTGTAATGCAGAGAAAATACACCTGCTGCCTGGAGCGACTGAGACCCTGCAGGTGACGGATGGTCTATTGGCTGCGTCTGCAACGTGCTTCACAGCTAAAGCAACCGCAATCTCCACAAATGAACCAATCTCCATGTCACAGGTAGCAGGTTCTAGAGCCACATGGCCAAATGTTGCTGAACTTTCCTGTGGACGCTCAATAGCTGGTGCCAAATATCAGTGTGTTATTGAGTCACAGAGTCATACTGTACGGAAATGGGCCATTCAGCCCAACTGAGCCATGCTGGCTAATATTCCCGTTTAAGCTAGTCCCATTTGCCCACCTGTAACATAGTACAGTAACAGCACAGTGCTGTCCTGTTGAGGGTCTTGGCCAGAAATATTGACTGTTTACTATTTTTCATAGATGCTGCCTGGCCTGCTGAGTTCCTCCAGCTGTGTTGCACAGCACAGTACTGACCCTTCAGCCCATGATGTTGTGTCAACTTTTAACTTTCTCTTAGCCTTTCCTCCCACATGGACCTCCATTTTTCTTTCATCCATGTGCTTATCTAAGAGGTTCTAAAATGGTCCCCCACCATCACCATTCCATGCACCCACCATTCTCTGATGTCTCCCTGTGATGTTCCCCCAATCCTTTCCTCCAGTCATCTCAAAATTTTGACCCCTCACATTAGCCATTTCCACCCTAGAGAAAGGTCACTGACTGTCTGCTCAATTTCTGCCTCTTATCACCTTGTACACTTCCATCAACTCATCTCTCATCCTCATTCACTCGAAAGAAAAAAACGCAAGCTCCCTCAAACTATACTCATGAAACATGCTCTCTAATCCAGGTGACATCCTGGCAAATCTCTTCTGCACCCTCTCTAAATCTTCAAAGTTCAAAGTAAGTTTGTTATCAAAGTATGGCATTTAGAGAATAGCAGGCGAACCCTCTGCTGCAAACTGCCCAACGTTTAGCCCTACAGCAACGTCATGAAAGCAGACCAACGGGTACAGTGGGGATTTCCGGGACCAGTGGGTACCACAGGTCTCAAGAGAGTTCTGAATACCTAAGACCTGGTTAAAATTTGAAACGGTAAATAGTGTGTATAATGAAGTACCGTTAACGTGATACTATAATCATTGAATAAACTATCTTTGGAAAAGAAATGAGAAGACGAGGAAAGCTAAAAAGGGAATAAAAAACACAGCAGTAAGTGAAACTTACAGAAGGTGAAAATGAGTGGAGGGAGGAGAAAGAAAAGGAAATGTATGGAGTTAAGAGATACTGTCAGGAGAGAGTGAATGTAGGGAAGAGGAAGAATAAGGAAGACGGAAGGAGGTCACAAAGAAGGTGGGGAGAGGGGATGAGAAAAGGGAGAGAGTGTTAGCATGGAGCAGTTGGGCTGAAGGGCCTGTTTCTCTGTTGTATAACTCTATGACTAGAAATGAGCAAGGGAACAGCAGGTTAAATTAGACAGAGAGATAGTCAACACCAAGGATTAAAGAACCTGAGTAAACAGCTATATTCTACACACAAAATAATATACATATTATTATAATAATAGATAATATATAACACTGTGAATAACATATATAGTACACTATATACACGGACAGTGTTTGTACAGTACTGTGCACATATATATAGCTAGGGTGCCTAAGGCTTTTACATATCACTGTAGTCATTTTATGTATTGCACTGTACTGCTGGCACAAAAAAAACAAATTTTGTGACATCTGTGAGCGATGATAAACTTGATTCTGATATGGGTCTCTATTGTGGACTGACAGTGGGAAGGGGAATCATGGTTGGGAAAAGGGGAAGGGAGAGGGGAGGGAACAGGAAGCACCAGAGAGACATTCTGTAATGATCAATAAACCAAGTGTTTGGAATCAAGTAACTTTGCCTGGTGTCTCAGGGCTAGGTGTGTCTGCATCTGCACCACCCACCCCTGGCCCGGCACTCCTTCTCTGCCACCTGTCCCACACCCCTCCCGTGATATTCTACCCTCGCCATTCCCAATATCTTTTGCTCCCAGCAGATTTATAAATTATATATATATATATATATACTGTATGTGCTCAGACTTTTGCACAGTATTTTAAGCATATGTACAGTATATATGCAAGAGCTTTGTAGATTCTTTCAATGGGTTTATTTTAAAAGTAAAAACTACAAGCCAAAAGAAGCATAGCTGATATAATATTAGAACATATCCTGTATTAACGCATAAACAAATGCCTTGTGAAAGCTAGATACCTTTAGCCTGGAAAGAAAAGTTTCTATTTGAAGCCAAGTAAAGCATCTGTTCAAATCAAAGCAGATCTCTAACCTAAACTAATTTAAATCCTTATTAAAATTATGCTAATGGTTAGCAGACTTGAACACAGACATACAGAAGCACACAGACATAAACCAGACAAACAGAAAAACACAGCCCCCATCTGCACAATGCCTGATCTGGAAAGGGTGGGCAGCTTCAAGTTCCTGACTGTCAACATCTCTGAAGATCTACCCTGAGCCCAACACATCGATGCAATTACAAAGAAGGCATGACAGCAGCTATCACAAACAAGAGAAAATCCGCAGATGCTGGAAATCTTGAGCAACACACACAAAATACTGGAGGAACTCAGCAGGCCAGGCATCATCTGTGGAAAAAAAGTACAGTCAACGTTTCGGGCTGAGACCCTTCGGCAGTGACCTGCATGATAGCAGCTATACTTTGTTGTGAGTTTGAGGAGATTTAGTATGTCTCCAAAAGCTCTAGCAAATTTCTACAGGCGTACTATGGAGAGCATTCCAACTAGTTGCATCACTGTCTGGTATGGAGGTTCCAATGCACAGGATCAAAGAAAGCTACAGAGGATTGTAAACTCAGCCAGCCCTATCATGGGCACCAGCATCCCCACCACTGAGGACATCTACAAAAGCCGATGCCTCAAGAAGGTGACATCCTTCATGAAGGATGCTCACCACCCAGGACCTGTGCCCTTCTCATTGCTACCATCAGGGACAAGGTACAGGAGCCTGAAAACACACACTCAATGGTTTAGGTGCTGCTTCTTCCCCTCTGCCATCAGATTTCTGAACGGTCCATGAACTGTGAACGTTACCTTACTATTTTGCTCGCTTTTTGCACTGCTTATTACAGGGCATGAAAGGATTACGGGGAGAAGGCAGGAGGTTGGGGCTGAGACGGAAAATGGATCAGCCATAATGAAATGGCAGAGCAGACTTGATGGGCCAAATGGCCTAATTCTGCTCCTATACCTTATGGTCTTATGGTTCCACATTGTGTGTTTCCTGACTTTGAAAGATATTGCTGTCCTCTCACCTGTCCTATAATCCCACTCTGGATGTACCATGACTAGAAGTTGTTTAAGAGAGCATCATTTTAAGTTCAAGTTAATCATCATTCAACTGTACACATGTATACAGTCAAATGAAACAATGTTCTTCAGGGACCAAGGTGAAAAACATAATACATCGTACATAGTACATATATCTCATATAGCACATAAAATAATATCAACAGATAAACAGAAGTATTCTGTAGATATACAGTACTGTGCAAAAGACTTAGGCACATATATCCATCTACTAAATGTTTACCAATATTAACAAAGACTTAAGACTCACATATATTGCTGTTTCAAGGGCAAGTAAAGAGAGGATGGAGATGGATGTCTTTCCCACAGTTTGTTTCAAATCAAATCAAAATTAACCCACATAGGAAATTATATGAAAAACAGAAACAGCTTACAGCTGTTTGTGCAAAAGTCTTAGGCACCCTAGCTCTATACACACACACACACACACACATATAGCTAGGGTGCCTAAGACTTTTGCACAAACAGTGGTAAGCTGTTTTTCATATAAAACATATATGTGTATGTGTGTGTGTGTGTGTGTGTGTGTGTGTGTATGTGTGTGTGTGTGTGTGTGTGTGTGTGTGTGTGTGTGTGTGTGTGTGTGTATGTGTGTGTGTGTGTGTGTGTGTGTGTGTGTCTCTAAGACTTTTGCACAGTACTCTACAAGTTGATATAAAGTGCATACATGGCATATAGTTAAACATACAACAGTACAATGCTACTGGTGCTGTCATAAGTAATGTGTGCTGAGAGGTAGCAGCAGGGTGTTCAGAAGCCTCACAGCCTGAGGGACGGTGACTGGAGGACAGTATAGGTACCACAGGTTTAGTATCTACATTCAGAACCTATCCTATAAGTATAAGCAAGGTAGAGGTAGTGTTTTTTCACACAGAGAGCGGTGGGTGTGTGGAAAACCTTGCCAGTGGTGGTGGTAGAGGACAACACACCATAGGGGCACAAAGACAAGAAAATCTGCAGATGCTGGAAATCCAAAGCAACACCCACAAAATGCTGGAGGAACTCAGCAGGCTAGGCAGCATCTATGAGTAAACAGTCGGCATTTTGGACCAAGACCTTTCCTCAGGATTGGAAAGGAAGAAGAGAAGTCAGTGTAAGAAGGTGGGGGGAAGGGGAGGGGCATTATAGGAGCATTTAAGAAACCCTTAGAAAGGCACATGGAAGATAAAAGAATGGAGGGCTGTGCAGGAGGAAAGGGTTAAATTGATCTTAGAGTAGGTTAAAAGATCAGAACAACATCATGAGATGAAGGGCCTGCAGTGTTTTACGTTGCATGCTTAAGGTGGTTCACCTTCTCAAGGGGAATTAGTGATCTTCAATAAAGATTAGCCTTGTTAGTGATACCCAAACTCTTTTAAACGAAGGGTAAAATATATATGCATACACTTACAAACATATCACAATATCTGATATATAATTGTTATTTAAATGTGAGAATTGTCAGTATAAAATTGTCATGCTATAATTACCTTTGACGGCTCTGTTGGAGGTTATCACTTACATTATGAAACAAATGAAAGAACTTTGAAATATAGAAGAGAAAATAGAACACTTTATGATGGGGTTTATTGTCCCTAACAAATGCCTCTTTTTGTCTCAATATTACATTAGGTCTCTGTTTCTCTTGCCCATATCCAGCAAGATCAACAAACAAGAACAATCCATAAACAAAAGAGATTCTGAAGATGCTGGAAATCCAGATTAAGACACACAAGATGCTGGAGGAACTCAGCATCTATGGAGAGGAATAAACTGTCAACGTTTCAGGCCGAGATCCTTCATCAGGACTCCACTGAACAATGCATTCCTTTTCCCTCCCAGTCCTCCACCCCCATCTCAGCCCAAAATGGATTTATTCACTGATGAGGAGCTTGCTGAATACACACAAAATGCTGGAGGAATTCAGGCCAGGCAACTTCTATGGAGGGGAATAAACTGTTGGTGTTTCAGGGCTGAAATCTCGAATGTTTATTCCCCTCAGAGGATGCTGCCTGATCTGCTGAGTTCCTTCAGCATTTTATGTGTGTTGATCTGGATTTCCAGCATCTCTTGTGTTTAGGAGAATCATCTTTGCTAAGAGCACAATGAGAATTTGGATGCTGCTCCCTCTATATGAAGGTTATAAATGATAGAGACGCACCCAAAATGCTGGAGGAATTCAGCATCTATGGAGGGGAACAAGCAGTTGACGTTTTGGGCCCGGAACAACCGCTGTTTAGTTTCCTCCACTGTTGCTCCCTGACCTACTGAGTTCCTCCAGCATCTTGCGTATGTGCTGCTCAAAATTTCCAGCATCTTGCAGCATCTCTTGCATCTACAAGGAGCTGGCTCTCTTTAATTGGACAATCTCATGAGATGGGGCACTCAATGAAAATTTGGCCACATTGACAGGAAGTAAAATTTCTGCTGCTTCGGGAAAGCAGCCAAGATAATCAAGGACCCCTCCTACCCTCTCTGGACATTATCTCTTCTCCCTTCTCCCAATAGGCAGAAGATGGCAGGAACATTGACTTCTCAAACTTCCGCTAATGCCCCACCTCCCCCTTGTACCCCATCCGTTATTTAGTTATATACACACATTCTTTCTCTCTCTCTCCTTTTTCTCCCTCTGTCCCTCTGACTATACCCCTTGCCCATCCTCTGGGTTCCCCCCCTCCACTTTCCTTCTCCCTGGGCCTTCTGTCCCATGATCCTCTCATATCCCTTTTGCCAATTAACTGTCCAGCTCTTGGCTCCATCCCCCCCCGCCTCCTGTCTTCTCCTATCATTTTGGATCTCCCCCTCCCCCTCCCACTTTCAAATCTCTTACTACTCTTCCTTCAGTTAGTCCTGACGAAGGGTCTCGGCCTGAAACGTCGACTGTACCTCTTCCTACAGATGCTGCCTGGCCTGCTGCGTTCACCAGCAACTTTGATGTGTGTTGCTTGAACTTCCAGCATCTGCAGAATTCCTCGTGTTTGAGAAGATACAAAGCTTGAGAAAAAGGTCCTGAAGGATAGCTTCTACCCCACTGATATAAGGCTCTTCAATGGGCCTCTTATCATCTAAAGATGAACTCTTAATCTCTCAATTTACTTCGTTGTAGCCCCTGCACTTTGTTTGCCTAGCTGCTCTGCACTTTCTCTGCAACTGCACCTGCAGTCTCCTGTCTCTCCAGCAGATATGATGTCTAACCTGCAGGTGAGATGTTGAACAGTGCAACACTCCCTCACTACAACAGTGGGCATGACTTCTACATTCAAATCTCTATAGTTGTGGGAAAGGACATGATTCCAAGGTAAGACTACTACCCACTGAACTAGAGCTGAAGGGATTCAGTGTATTTGGGACCTGGAGAATTGAATGATTGGTGTGGAGTCACTGGGCTGCAGTGACTATTTCTCTGTTCTTTTTCACTAAGAAAAAAGATTAGCTTTATTTGACACAAATACATCAAAACTATGTGCTGCCCCCAGCACATGACACAAACAACACATTTCACTGTATGTTTCACTGTACATAATGACAAATAATGCTAATCTTTGAAACATACAGTGAAATGTAAACACAAGAAAGTCTGCAGATGCAGGAAATCCAAAGCACGCACACAGAATGCTGGAGGAACTCAGCAGGTCAGGCAGCATTTTGGAAATAAATAAACAATCAATGTTTCGGGCCGAGACCCTTCCTCAGGATTGGATAGATGCCAGAATAAAAAGGTGGGTGGGGGGTGGGGAAGGGGAGCAGGATAGCTGGAAATTGATAAGTGAAGCCAGTGGGGTGGCAGAGGTGAAGGGCTGGAAAGAGAAGAATCTGATAGGAGAGGACCACAGGAGAAAGGGAAGGAGGAGGGGATCCAGGGGGTGATAGGCAGGTGATAAGAGGTAAGAGGCCAGAGTGGGGAATAGAAGAAGAGGGGAGGGGTAAAGGAATTTTTTTTTACCAGAAGAACTCAATATCATGCCATCAGGTTGGAGGCTACCCAGATAGAATATAAGGTGTTTGTGTTACAAATACAGACCGAGGATGTGCTGGGGACAGCCACAAGTGTTGCCACGCATCCGGTGCCAATCAAATCAAATCAAATTCAAAATCAAGTTTAATTATCATTCAACCCTACATGAATACAGCTGAATGAAATAGTGTTCCTCTGGGGCCAAGGGACAAAACATACACAGCACATTCAAAATAGCGAGCAAAAACAAATAGTCACACAAAAAGACATATATATAATTCCTGGTGGTGCGCAGACGCATGCAATCCAGCCTGTCATTCCACCTATCGAACACTGGAGGGCAGCACCAATGTAGCGTGGCCTTTGGAATGTGGGAGGAAACCAGAGCACCTGGAGGAAACCCACACGATCATGGGGAGAAGGTAGAAAACTCAAGGACAGCGGAAGGAATTGAACTGGGTCACCGGAGCTAAAATAGATGTATCCTGCTGTGCCGCACTGTTCTCTTCTATGAGAAACTGCAGGACCTGATAACTTGGCAGGAAAGAAAATAATCAACATAAACATACGGCTAATCTAAAGTACTTGTAAATTCAACATGAAGTTAAAATAGTCAAAAAGGCTCTAATTATGCAGAGTTATGCATGATAATCATACTGCCTGACAGTCTCATACCTGTTAAATACGCACTCTGCAAGCCAACAGAAAGTGATTAATTACAGATCTAGCAAGGGTTTTTACAATAATGTAGTGTTTTACATTAACTGAAACAAGCAAGACGAGCTGCTTTTGTCTCTCACATCCTCCCTCCCCTCACCCAAACTTCCCAGGAGGATTAACTTCATCAGAAATTCTACAGGAATAGTCCGTTGGAGGGAATCTACACTCAGGGAAAGGAAGTGGCATTTCACGGAGTGTATAATGAAGCAGCAATGTCTGGAGATATTCCTGCTCCACACAAACCACTCCTGAGACTCTTCACTACCCCATGGTCCAATTCTATTTCTTCCTTCTTATCTGACTTCTCTTTACATAAAGGAATTCCTGTGGCAGAGAATTCCACATTACCTGGGGAAAGATGTCCTGTTAATTCTTCACTGATTACTGAGTTCCTGTTGTGGAAGCTGGATGCCCCAATAAACCAGATTCAGCTTTTTTATCACTGACGCAGGTTCTTGAGGGTGTCCAAAGTTATGGGGAGGAGGCAGGAGAGTGGGGTTGAGAGGATTAATAAATCAGGCATACTCAAATAGTGGAGCAGACTCCATGGGCCAACTGGCCTAATAGGGCTTCTTTGCCTTATGGACTTTACATTTTATGTAATGTGCACATGTACAGTATATATTTAAGGTGCCGAAGACTTTTGCAGAGTATTGTAGTAATTTTATGTATTGCACTGTACTGATTTCACGCCATATGTGAGTGATGATAAACCTGATTCTGATATAGGTCTCTACTGTAGATTGAGAGTGGGAAGGGGACAGGGAGAGGGGAATCACGGTTGGGAAAAGGGGAAGGGAGAGGGGAGGGAGTAGGAAGCACCAGAGAGACGTTCTGTAATGATCAGTAAACCAATTGCTTGGAATCAAATGACTTAACCTGGTGTCTGCACCAGCATCACCTCCAGCAACTCCCCAGCACTCCTTCTCTGCCACCTGACCCACACCCCTCCCGCGGTGCTCCACACTCGCCATTCCCAACATCCATTGCTCCCACCAGATTTACAAACTCTGTCCGCTCCACATCCACAAATACAGTACTGTGTAAAGGTTGTAGGCACCCTAGCTACGTGTGTGTGTGTGTGTGTGTGTGTGTGTGTGTGTGTGTGTGTACTGAAGACTTTTGCACCGCACTGTATACGTCGTGAAATTTGTTTTACAGCAGCAGTACAATGCAATACATAAAAACTACCATAAGTTATAATAAGAAATAAATAATAAACAAACAAGTAAATAAATAATGTGAAAAAGTGAACATAGTGAAGTATTGCCATAAACAGAAGAGCTTCTGCAGATACTGTAAATTTTGAGCATCACATGTGTGGAGCCAAAACAGATGGGGGAGAACCTAAATAAATGTTTGCATCTATATTTACTCAGGAGACGGACACAGTGTGTATAGCAATGAGGAAAAACGGCATCAAATTCATGGACCCTACACAGATTACAGAAGAGGAGATATTGCTGTTATGAGGCAAATCAGGATGGATAAATCCTCAGGGCCTGATAAGGTGTTCCCTCGGACATTACGGGAGGCAAGTGCAGAAATTGCTGGTGCCCTAGGAAAGATACTTAAATCATTCTTAGCAACAGGGGAGGTACCAGAGGATTGAAGGATAGCCAATGTTGTTCCTCTGTTTAAGAAAGGTTTTTAAAAAAAGACAGGAAATTATAGGCCGGTGAGTATGACATCAGTTGTTGGAAAGTTATTGGAGGGTATTCTAAGGGACTGGATATATAAGTATTCAGATGGACATGGACTATTTAAGAATAGTTATCATGGCTTTGTGCGTGGTAGGTCATGTCTAACCAATCTTATAGAGTTTTTTGAGGAAGTTACCAGGAAAGTGGATGAAGGCAATTGTTACGTACCCCGTAACTGGGTTGCCAAACCAGCAGAAATGGATCACTCAGTTGGAGTCTGGAGTACTAGAACTAAGAAAGTTTTATTAAAGAAACAAGCAACACAGTAATCGAAAGGATAATAAATGCAACAGTTCAGCGATGATAGACACACATGTGCACAGAATTAAGATAACAGCATCAATCAAGCTCTATCGTTGTCTAGGGGTACATGACCAAATTTCAAAGTGACTCAAAGTTCAGTTCGCAGTAATCGTTGCCATGGCGATGGACAAGGTGGGGGAAGAGAGAGATAGAACAGGAACAACTGATCATTCAGAACGGCTTCACTCACAGACCGGCGAGATGGCTCACAAGCAACTTTTGGGCGGGTCCTTGGTGATGTCACCTGAGGTCACCGACTGTGACCCCTCCTCCAGATGCGGTCGATCCTCTGCAGTGAACCCGGCACCCAGGCAAGGGCGGACACACACCGGGTTCCCGCTGATCGTACCTTTCCACCCTGGTCGTTGTCTGGTACTTCTCACCCACTCGTGAGAGGCGCACCGCTTCCAGGGTCTCGTTACCTCGGGTGGCGTGTGTCCTGCCTTAGCGAACCTGTCCCTTTTTATCCCCCTGCTGGGGCATCGCCTGTCCATCACTTCAAACAGTTCAGGGTTCAAAGAGGGGAGCCGCTCCAGACAGCTCTCTTTCTCCCACGTCCCTTCATTACACATCTCCAGACGCTGCTCCATTGTTCCTTATCTCTCCTTCCCCTGAGGGCAGGTGGCAGACCAACTGCTGATGTCACTGATGCTAACCCAGGCCAGCAAACATCTTAATTTTATGTGTATTCTCGTAACACAATGCAGTAGATGTTGTCTGCATGGACTTTAGTAGGGCATTTGACAAGGTCCCACATGAGAGGTTGGTCAAGAAGGTTCAGTCGCTTGGCATTCAAGATGAGGTAGTAAATTGGATTAGACGTTGGCTTTACAGGAGAAGCCAGAGAGTGGTAGTAGAGGGTTACCTCTCTGACTGGAAGACACAGACACGGAAGTACTAGGGACAGGACTAGGATACAGGGCGATGGCAAGGACATAGACAGGAAAACCAGGAACCTGGAACAGGATTGAACAAGAGAGCAAGGAGCCTGGGCTTGGACTCCGAGCCAAAGACTGGACAAGGACCCAGTACCTGGGTCTTGCCTCTGGCTCGGACCCCAGAACTAGGCAAAGACGAGGCTTGGCAGGCCCGGACAAGGCTGGAGTCTTCAGGCTAGAAGCTAGAGGCTAGAGACTTGGCTTGGCTTGGCAAGAGGCTAGAGGCTAGAGGCTAGAGGCTAGAGGCTAGAGGCTGGAGGCTGGAGGCTGGAGGCTGGAGGCTGGAGGCGAGGCGAGGCGAGGCTGGAGACTTGAGGCGAGGCGAGGCGAGGTGAGGCTGGAGACTTGAGGCGAGGCAAGGCTGGAGGCTGGAGATGAGACGAGGCTGGAGGCTGGAGACTGGAGACTTGAGGCGAGGCGAGGCTGGAGGAGAGGCGAGGCTGGAGGCGAGGTGAGGCTGGAGGCTGGAGATGAGGCGAGGCTGGAGGCTGGAGACTTGAGGCGAGGCGAGGTGAGGCTGGAGGCTGGAGATGAGGCTAGAGGCGAGGTGAGGCTGGAGGCTGGAGACGAGGCGAGGCTGGAGGCTGGAGACTTGAGGTGAGGCTGGAGGCTGGAGGCTGGAGACTTGAGGTGAGGCTGGAGGCTGGAGGCTGGAGACTTGAGGCGAGGCGAGGCTGGAGACTGGAGACTTGAGGCTAGGCGAGGCTGGAGACTTGAGGTGAGGCTTGGCAGGCTCCTCCTGGGCAGGGCGCGGATCACCACCCGACAGAGGCAAGGAACAGGAAGGGACAGAACCAACCCCAGGTAACGGCAAGACGGCCTGGCTTACCTGGGCAGAGGCAAGGGACAGGAAGGGAGCTAGGTACAGGGTGGCTCCAGGACCAGACAGCAAGACAAGGCAAGGCTACCAGCAAAGCAAGGCAAGACGAGAACTTCAGGTGAGGCGAGAGTTACCGGCAAGACAAGGCAGGGCTTCAGGCAAAGCAAAGCAAGACAGAACTTCAGGCGAGGCGAGAGTTACCAGCAAGACAAGGCAGGGCTTCAGGCGAGGAAACAGAAGGCAAGGGAAGGGATACAAGGAGTAAGGACAAGAACAATCCAGCAACCACGCCCTGGTCTCTGGAGGTATTTATGCAGCCAGCCCCAACGAGCATCAGCTGCCTCAATTAGAGCTCAACAAGGACAGAAACAGGGTAGATAGGAAAACCTGGAGCAAGGGTCGATGGACCAGACCGTGAACTGGAATATGGACTTCATGGACCGGACTATGACACGTAGCCTCTACATGGGCTTTCTCCATGTCTATACATGTTTATCTGTGTCTATATGAACTTTCTGTATTTGCATTTCAACTTCCTGCTAGCATACGCTGCTCTCATTCCTGCCGTTTCAGCTGTAGCGCAGGCTCGTGCTGCAGCTATGCCAACTGTAGCTTTGCTTGAACACTGCAAAGACGCGATCGAAGTGCCATATTCTGACCTGACCTCCAGGGCTCGCCGATTGACGTGCTGGGGTTGGAAACTGACGTTGTAGCTTTCAGATGCATCTCCAATCCGCTTTGAAGACAAGTTATCTTTTCATGCTACTGTCCTCGCAGTGCGTGTGTTAACTTTGAGAAGTTAAACACGTTCTCAAAAATCCCTTGAGCTGGAAGCTTCCTTCAGGGTTTTCAGTGAAAAGATATTGCTGTTTCAAAGGCAAATAAGGATGGATGTCTTTCTACAACGTGCTTTAAGTTGAAATCTGAATGAACCCACAGAGGAAATGATATAAAAGCTTAAGTACAGGAAGTAATGTTTCAACAGAACGAACTGCGTCGCTAGAGGCAGAACAATGCACTTGAGGGGTTGAACAGCCTCTGCCTGTTCCTTGCATTAATTGATTGTAAATCATCCATTCCCTCCAAGAGTCCTCTGAAGCTGTCTTTCCTCTGATAAGATCATAAGACATAGGAGCAGAAGTGGGAAATCTGACTCATCGAATCAGCTCTGCCATTCCATCATGGCTGATTTATTTTGCCTCTCAACCCCATTCTCCTGCCTTCTCTCTGTAATCTTTGACACCCTTATTAATCAGAAACCTGATGAGATATTAAACCAATACTCCATCTACTAGGAAGAAGAGATGCAAGAGACCCCTAGGCACTACTCCCAAGACCATGGCAACTCTTTCCAGCAGTTCAACCTACACAGTAAAACTTAAGCAAAATGCCAATCCATTGAGGCCTTCAAAAATGTGATTCACAGAAGCAGCTTCACATTTACACTATGACCCACAGATTACTAACTAGACTGCTTCATAATATTAGGATCAGATGGCACTGAAAAAGTCTATTTAGCTGATTCTGCCTTTGCCAGGCCTCTGAAACAGCTTCCTTTATTCGCTATTCCTTCTCTTCAGTCAGTGCTGAATAATCTTCCCAGTAAAGTACTCAGCCAATTCCCCTTTGCAGGTTTCTATTGAAGTAGCCTACACTGTCCTTTCAGGAGCTGCATCACACACCATCACACCATAACAGACACGTTTCCTGATATTTGTTTCCCTTGCACTTGGTTCATCTGTGTGGTCCTGATGGATCCATACTTGCACTCTACACACATCTCACTCACACACACATATACACACTCACACTCAAACACACATACACAGACACACACACACATTCACACAGAGAGAGAGAGACACACACACACTCTCCCTCTCTCACACACACACACAGACATACAAACACACATGCACACAGACACACAGAGACACACTCTCTCACACACATACAGACACACACACACACACACTCTCACACACACATAGACATGCATACACGGACACAGACACACACACACACTCACACACAGACACATATACACAGACACACAGAGACACACACACAAACTCATACACACACAGCCACACACACACTCATACACACACTCTCACCCAGAGACACATATACACAAACACATACTCTCCCACAGACCCACATACACACACTCACAGACAGAGGCACACACACACACACACACACACACACACACACACTCTCTCTCTCTCTCTCTCTCTCTCACACACACATACACAGATACCTCACATGTGCACAAGCAGGCTTACACACATACACTCACACACTTGGGTTTTCTCTGGGTGCTCCAACTTCCTCCCACATTCCAAAGGTGTACAGGTAGGTATGTGTGGCGATTTCTTTAGTTCGCCCAATGGTAGGCAATAGCAAACCACTGTTGCTATTTGCTAAGAAAACTATGGTCAAACTCACAAAATGTATCACACAACAACAGCGTCAGGAGGATCTGCAAGACAACTCTGAAGATGATTCTGGCCAGCAGGGGATCCCCGACCGTCATCAAGCTACTGGTCATAAAATTCAGGTAACACAAAAGAAAATTATTGCCACTTGGAATGTATGAACCCTATAATCAAGCAGGAAGATTGGACAATGCGATAAATGAAATGGAAAGACTAAAGATTAACATCATGGGAATTAGCGAAGTTTGTTGGATAGGTGCTGCAATATGAAATAAAACACTAGTTTATTCTTGTGGAACATCCCATACTAATGGAATAGGAATTCTAATGGATGAAAACATGGCAAAAAGTGTTTTAGGACATTGGGCAATATCAGAAAGAGTGCTCCTTGTTAGATTCATAGGGCAACCATTTGATTTAGCAATTATACAGGTATATGCACTAACATCAGATGGACCAAATGAAGATACAGATTCTATGAAGAGCTTGAACAAGCGAAGAATGGATGGAAGTCTCAAGATATCGTTATTGTCATGGGAGATCTAAATGCTAAAGAAGGACAAGGTGCTGATGGAAATACCATAGGAAAATTTGGACTAGGGGAAAGAAATGAAAGAGGTGAGAAATGGGTAGAATGGTACAAGATGAATAATCAGGTCATTATGAATACCTACTTTAAAAACCATCCAAGACGCTTGTGGATCTGGAAAAGTCCAGGTGATAGCACTAGAAATCAAATTGACTTTATTACTATAAAAAAAAGATTTAGAAACTCAGTGACTCAATGCAAAACATATCCAAGTGCAGACTGTAATAGCCACCATAACCCAGTAGTATGTCACGTAAAAGTAAAACTTAAAAAAACTAAAGAAGCAAAAACCTGAACAATCCCTTGACTACTTGCAATTAATTAAAGAAGAAAACTTAAGACAAAAATTTACAATTGAAGTAAGGAATAGATTTCGAAGTCTAGAAATAGAATCTGTTGAAGATGATAGCAATCATGTAGAAATGAAATTTAACTCTCTAAAGGATGCCTTGGTAGAATCAGCAAAGTCAGTGATTCCTAAAGAAGAAAAAAACACAAAGAATAAATGGGTGACAGATGAAATCAAAAATCTAATGGAAGAAAGGAGACGGAAGAAAGCAAATCCTATTGAATATAAGTCCTTAGATAAAAAAGTTAAAAGCTTATGTCAAAAAGCCAAAGAAGAATGGTTAAACCAAGAATGTGGGCAAATAGAAAGAATCCCTATTATTGATCCAAAAAGGCTACATCAACAAATCAAGAATATCATTGGTAAAAAGCTCCTCTGTTCTTCAGGTGGATGTTTGAAAGCAAAGGACGGTACCATTATCATGGAAAAAGATGAGATTATGAACAGATGGACTGAGTATATTCAGGAATTGTTTGAGAACGATCGAAGTGAAAAACCAGAAATTAAGAAAAACATTGAAGGTCCAAGTATTTTAAAATCTGAAGTTCATAATGTAATAAATAAGATGAAGAAAGGAAAGGCAGCAGGTCCTGATGAATTAGTAATAGAACAAATTATCGCCCTTGAAGATTATGGAATTGAAAAACTTACTGATTTAATCAATGACATTTATGAGACTGGAATAATACCAGAAGAGATGAAAAAAATCAGCATTTATCACTCTTCCTAAGAAACCTGGAGCAATAGAATGTGAATTACATAGGACCATAAGTTTAATGAGTCATATCACCAAGATACTTCTAAGAATTTTGATGACAAGAGCTAAAAGTAAGATACAAGCTGAAATAGGCAAAGAACAATGTGGTTTTGTGAAAAACAAAAGGTACAAGAAACACAATATTGATGTTAAGGATACTATCAGAACGAGCTATTCAAGTGCAAAAAGATTTGTTTTGTTTTATCGACTACACAAAAGCATTCGATAAAGTGAAGCACAGTAAGTTATTTGAAATATTACAGGAAACTCTAGATCTAGATTCGAAAGACGTCCGCCTAATCAGAAATCTGTACTGGGAACAAACCGCTGCTGTAAGAATAGATGGAGAAGTGAGTCAGTTTACGAAATCAGGAGAGGCATTAGACAAGGGTGTGTTTTCTCCCCTGATTTATTTAATGTGTACAGTGAAACAATATTACAAAAAATAAGAGACATCTTGGGAATCAAAGTTGGCAGTGAAAAATTCAATAATTTCAGATATGCAGATGACACTGTGTTAATTGCAAGTACGGAGGAAGAACTACAAAACTTAATCGATATAATTGTTGAAGAAAGTGCAAAAATGGGTCTATCTATCAATTGCAAAAAGACAGAATGTATGGTGATATCCAAAAAGAAGGAGAATCCTATATGTAGGCTGAGAATAAATAGGGAAGACATAAAACAAGTACAGAACTTTTGCTACTTAGGAAACTGGGTGACATCAGATGGCAGGTGTGACTTGGATATCAAAAGAAGAATAGGGATAGCAAAAGACTCCTTTACGAGGATGAAGAGTATACCGACCAACACAAAACTAGGCATGACAACCCGCCTCAGAGTACTGAAATATCCAGTTATGTTATATGGCTCAGAATGTTGGACAATATCTAGTAACATGAGGAAATGAGTTGTAGCAGCAGAGATGTGGTTTTTGAGGAGGATGCAAAGAATATCATGGACAAAATGAATATCTAACGAGGATGTCATGAACAGAGCAAACACAAAAAGAAAAATAATGTAAGAGATCATGAAAAGGCAACGTAACTTCATTGAACATGTGATTAGGAAAGAGGAGTTAGAATGCACGGTAATTATGGGAAAGATTGAAGGGAAGAAAGCAAGAGGAAGACAAAGACAAATGATGATGGAGACAGCAGCCAGAGAACTGGAAATGAATACCAATGAATTGATTCACTTGACCTGAAACAGGAGTGTGTTTGCATGGCAGTCAAAGCTCAAACTGGGCATGGCACCTGATGATGATGACGGCAGGTAGGTAGTTACAAAGGCAAATGCAGTATTAGCATTCATTAGCAAACTGCAAGGAGTTAGTATATTCTCCCCGTGACTGCATGGATTTCCTCCATGTGCTTTGGTTTCTTCCCATAGTCCAAAAGATATACGGGTTAGGGTGAATTGTGGGCATACTGTGATGGAACTGGAAGCACGGTGACACTTGTGGCTCAGGCTGTGTTGATGCAAACAATGCACGTCACTGCATGTTTCAATGTACATATGACAAATAAGGCTAATCCAATCCAAAATCACAGTCAACTTCATGCACACACAGACACACTATCACGCATGGGCAAGTTCACATGCGCACACTCACACCCAGACACACAATCATGCTTGTACACAGTCACAAACGTAAGTGAGCTTACATGAGCAAGTTCCCTCAGCGTTTTGCGTAGGTTTCTCAAGATTCCCAGCATTCGCAGATTCTCTTGTGTTTAAGCTTACACACATGCACCCTTACACACACACACACACACACACACACACACACACGGGCAAGTTTGTACTCACACCAACCTCACGGGGATTTGTTATTTTTTGTCACTCTAACCATTCACATTGGAGCAGGCAGCCGGCTAACAAAAGCTCTCGGTGTATCCTGCTGCACACTGCAACCTTCATTATATTTCATTAATTGAAGAAAATGGAAAATGCAGAAAAAAGGTTAAACATTAGCATTTCACACTCGAGAAGGAAATGGAACAAAGAGCAGATGAAATTGATTTCTAGCTGTAGTGGAGAGCCTTAACCCCTGGTTGGCCAGAGAGGAAATGTCTTCTAGACCAGATATTGCAGGTGGTTCGCTCGTTACTCAAGAGATCTTTGGCCAGTTTCTTTATGCACAGCTAAATATTTAAAGATAAAGACTAGCTTTATTGGTCACAAGTACATCAAAATATAGAGTGAAATGCATTGTTTTTTGTGTCAATGACCAAGATGTGCTGGAGGCAGCCCAAAAGTGTCGCCACGCTTCTGATGCTAACATTTATTTATTTATTGGTATTATCTATTTTATTGGGATACAGCACAGAACAGGCCCTCTGGCCCTTTGAGCCACACTGCCCAGCAATCCCTGATTAAACCCGAGCCTAATCACGGGACACTTTACAATGACCAATTAACCTACCAAACAGTACGTCTTTGGACTGTGGGGGTTGGGGGGCAGAACCAGAGCAGCCGGAGGAAATCAACACCGTCACGGGGAGAACATACAAACTCCTTACAGGTCACGGGGAGAACATACAAACTCCTTACAGATCATGGGGAGAACATACAGACCCCTTACAGGTCATGGGGAGAACATACAGACTCCTTACAGGTCACGGGCAGGAAATACAAACTACTTACAGGTCATGGAGAGAACATACAAACTACTTACAGGTCATGGGGAGAACATACAAACTCCTTACAGATCATGGGGAGAACATACAGACCCCTTACAGGTCATGGGGAGAACATACAGACTCCTTACAGGTCACGGAGAGAACATACAGACTCCTTACAGGGGTCATGGGGAGAACATACAAACTCCTTACAGGGGTCATAGGGAGAACATACAAACTCCTTACAAGGGTCATGGGGAGAACATACAAATTCCTCACAGGCAGCAGTGGGAATTGAACCCGAGTCACTGGTACTGTAAAGCGTTGTGCTAACCAATACACTACCGTGCCGCGCCCACAGCATAACATGTCACTACTTATTAACCCTAACTCATACGTCTTTGGAATGTGGAAGGAAACCCGCCAGGTCACGGGGAGAAGGTACACGCTCCTTATGGACAGGGGCAGAAATGAAACCTGATTGCTGGCGCTGTAAAAGCGTTATGCTGACCACAACGCTAACATGCTCCCCCTTTTTTTATTACGATGAGAGCATAGGTAAGGTGGATGGTAACAGTCTTTTCCACAGGGTAGGGGAGTCCAGAACCTGGGAGCACAGGTTCAGGGTAAGAGGGGATTTAAAGGGATCTGAGGGGCAGGGAACTTTTTCACACAGTGGATGCGGGTGGGATGAGCTGCCAAAGGAAGTGGCTGAGGCAGGTACAATAGCATCATTTAAGAAGCACTTGGATTGGTAGACGGAGGGGTGAGGTTTAGAGGGATTTGGGCTGAGCTGGTCGGCATGGGCTTGATTGTCTGAAGGGCCCATATCTCTGCTGTAATGCTCTATGAATCTACACGCTTCGCCTGGAGGAATGTTTGTGACTCTGGGTAGCAGGATGGAACAACTTCTAAAGGCAGCTCAATCATGGGCTAATGCTGCGAGAAGGTGTGTGATTTGGTGGAGTTCGAAGAGCTGACGAGAGAGAAGGAGAAGATGTCTCTGCAGGCGTATTAACAAGTTTGGAATAGAAATTGGTAAAGACAAAGACCATAAAGACCATAAGACATAGGAGCAGAATTTGACCCACCGAGCCTGTTCTGCCATTTCATCATGGCTGATTTTTTATCCCTTAAACCCCATTCTCCAGCCTTCTCCCCGTAACCTTTGATTCTCTTACTAATCAAGAACCTATCCGTTTTAAGCATACCCACAGATCGACAAAGAAAGACTGACCTTTCCTTATTATTTAGCCCACACCGGGAAAACTCGCACATTAAATTGCACTCAACACAATGAGAACATTTAGCAAACTCCCAGCAAGAAGTAAAAAGTTTCCAGTAGGATCCTGACATCCAACTCTGAGCAAGGCTGCACCCAAATCCTCCAGAGAAAGGGTTAACTGAAATACTGTGTTGAATTAATGAGCTTCCTTTGAAAACAAAATGCTTTGCCACACATTTTTCTCTTCCATTTGTCAGTTCAAAGTAAATGTATTATCAAAGTACATATACGTCACTGTATACAGCCCTGAGATTCATTTTCTTGTGAGCATACTCAATAAGTCTATAGAATAATAACCGTAACAGAATCAACGAAAGACTTGGACGTTCAACCAGTGTGCAGAAGACGATGAACTGTGCAAGTACAAAAAGAAAAACAATAAATAAATAAGCAATAAATGTCAAGAACATGAGCTGGAGAGTGCTTGAGAGTGGGTCCATTGGTCGTGGGAACATTTCAATGATGGGGCAAGTGAACTTGAGTGAAGTCATCCCCTTTGGTTCAAGAACCTGATGGTTCTACCTTCTCCATGTCCTCCCCCCCATTGTTCCCAATGCTTGTACCAAGATATAGCGAAGTTTTTATCTGCATGCCATCCAGACAGAACTTTCCCTGCATCAGTGCATCTTTCCTTACATAAGCTATTTCACGCAATCATTGAAAGTTGACTGGTCCTTCTCCCCTGCACAGCTGACATTTCCAATGACACGATAAATGGTGAAGTGCACACTTCCTTCATGGCTTGGATAAACTAAAGATTCTGGGACTGCCTATGACCTCCGCTGAATAGTCACAGAATTAAAACTCAGAATCAGGTTTATTACCACTGGCATATGTCATATTTTTATTATTACCATCATAAAGGAGGCATAGGAGCCTGAAGACACACACTCAATGTTTTAGGAACAGCTTCTTCCCCTCCCCACCAGATTTCTGAACAGACATTGAACCAATGTATGAATACTATCTCATTATTTTTGCTCTCTTTTTGCACTACTGATTTAATTTATTATCTAGGTATATGAGTGGTGTGTATGGCCATAAGACAGAGGAGTAGAATTTGGACAGTTGTATACATACATACATACATGTACATATGTATGGGGCAACACAGTAGCGTAGTGGTTAGCACAACGCTTTACGGTACCAGCGACCCGGGTTCAATTCCCGCCGTTGTCTGTAAGGAGATTGTACCTTCTCCCCGTGGCCACGTGAGCTTCCTTTGTGCACTCCCGTTTCTTCCCACAGTCAAAAATGCATCGATTGGTGGGTTAATTGGTTTTTGTAAATTGTCCTGTGATTAGGCTAAGGTGAAATCGGGGGGTTGCTGGGTGGCGTGGCTCGAGAGGGCATAAGAGGCTATACCGCGCTGTTTCTCATTAAATAAATAAATATTTAAAAAATTTAAAAACGTGTACAAGCCCACTGTGTGTATGTGTGTGAATGTGTTTGTGTGTGTGTGTATGTGTCTGTGTGTGTGTGTTTGTGTGTATGTGTGTGTATGTATATGCCTGTGTGTGAGTGTGTGTGTGTATGTCTGTGTGCAAATGTGTGTTTGTGTGTGTGTGCGAGTGTGTGTGTTTGTGTGTGTGTGTGTGCCTGTGTCTGTGTGTGAGAGAGAGTGTGTTTGTGTGTGAGTGTGTGTGTTTGTGTGTGTGTGTGTGTGTGTGCCTGTGTCTGTGTGTGAGAGAGAGTGTGTGTGTGTGTATGTATGTGTGTGTGTGTGTTTGTGTGTTTGTGTGTGTGTGTGTGTGTGTGTGTGTGTTGCTCTGGATTTCCAGCATCTGCAGAATCTCTTATGTTCAAGGTCCAATGCGCTTTCCAGTGATCAGTACAGCCACAGTGAGCTCTTTACACACTCCTGACGAAAACCACATGGGTCCCATTTCTCTGCATGAATCCTGAGCAAAGCACTATATACTGAGGTAAATGCATTTTTCCTCAATGATTAGAGGGGCTCCTATTGGGCATTAACACACAGGCAACATATTTAACTTAAAATGATGAGAAAATTCAATTTCTAGGGAATAGTTTCTTTAAATATTTAGCCTACTATCTAACTTTTAAAATAATTTTGCAATCTAATTGAGCAAAATTTCCCTTCAAACCAATGTCTTCTTGAAGGAAATTCATGAATGGAGATAGATTCTGATTCAGATTTAGACTTACTTATCACATGTACATCAAAGCATACAGTGAAATGCATCGTTTGCGCACCCAAGGATGTGCTGGGGGCAGCCCGCAAGTGTCGCCACACATTCCAGCGCCAACACTGCATGTCGACGATGCTCGGCATGACAACACAGAACACAACAAGCGACAAAACAACAAAAGCAAAGCAAAGCAAGCCCTGCTGCTCCCTCCCACCCACCAACATACATACACAGTCCAGTCCCTTAACCCCAGGATAGGCCGTCTTCATCCTCCAGCCTCCAGCAAACTTATGGACATGCAGACGCTGGATCTTCATCTTTCCCAGCAGACTTGCAGAGTTTCCCAGACTTGGCGTTCCTGCTGTCCGGCCTTGATCTCTGGGCTTCCCAGCGACCTTCGGGCTTCGATCTGGATTTATGGTTGACCTTCAGACTTCAAACTTCAGTACTGACGCAGGAACCACTGACGATGATAAACGAGGACCCTGGACAAGGGTCCAAAACTCCAGATGATGGGACCTGAACACTAGGCTTCGAATTCCAGAGTCTCTCTTAAACTGAACAGTAAATACTATGTGTGTGTGTGTGTGTGTGTGTGTGTGTGTGTGTGTGTGTGTTTGTCAGTGTGTTGCATTGGTGGGGAGTAAACAATGTGGCTGTTGTGTGTGCATTGTACATCTGTCCCTTTAGGTTTCAGGGGAATGCAGTCAGTAAAGACCGCCATTCTCAGCAAATAAGGGCTGTCAGTTTTCACAATTAAAGGGATCCGTCTGCATCTTGTATGCAGTTGGTGATGGGCATGGTGTAAGTGTGCTGACTGGTGCGTGCATGTGTGACATGCTGTGTCAATGGTGCAGATCTTCAAGTGCCCTGGTGTAAATGCCTATTTGTCCAAGTCTGAGTCCGAGACTGGTGACTGATTATTTATTTTTATTTAGAGACGCAGCACAGTAACAGGGCCTTCCAGCCCAAGTACATCCGTGTGACCAATTAACCATCCAACAGTTGTCTTAGGAATGTAGGGGGAAACCAGAGCACTCGGAGGAAACTCACATGGTCACAGGGAGAGTGTACAAACTCCTTACAGACAGTGGTGGGAATTGAACCCAGGCCACCTGTGCTGTAATAGCATTACACTAACAGCTACGCTACTGTGGCGATACCTCTGAGCTATGCACAGAGCGACTGCTACAGACTGGTGCAGGTACAGTGAAGTCATAAACACAAGAGATTCTGCAGATGCTGGGGACACAGAAAAATGCCGGAGGAACTCAGCAGGTCAGGCACTATCTATAGAGAGGAGTTGGTACAGTGCATGGATTTCTCCTGCTGCAAAGATTTATCAGCTCAGAGTGAAAAGTTAATTTCTGCTCCATATAATGACACTAGCCAGTCACTGTATCAGAAGCATTATTACAGCAGTATATTCCACTTTGCTTAACGACTGGTTCTTGCTCTTGATCTTTTTCAAGTGATGCATTTCCTATTTTCTTGTTGCCTTCTGTGGCCTTTCCACTTTTTTTTCCATCCATCTCCTTCCATCCCTTGTTCTTCTTGGCACTCCATAAATGTTTAGCACAGAATATTGGCTCATAAAAAAGTATTAAGTATTTCCCTTTGGTTTATGAGCCAAGGTCTTTTAATAGGTCTGGAATTACAGGTATAATACTAACAGTGTAGCAATAAAGATTTTCTTCCCTGGGTTCACTGCTGAAATCTACGGTGTTGTTATTTCCACTATTCCTGTAACCAATAACACAACAAAAAATCTTCTATCTATAAGTTACAATTTCAATTGGTAACCTCACCCAGAGGACTTGTAAAAAATGTAATACATGGACAATAAGGGTGGTGTCCAGAAGACCACTGGACATACTGTAGGAGCAGAATTAGGCCATTCAGCCCATAAAGTCTGCTCCGCCATTCCAGCATGTCTGATTTACTATCCCTTTCAACATCATTCTTCTGCCTTTTCCTTGTAGCCTTTGACTAATCATATATCCAATGACTTGGCCTCACATCCGTCTCACTACCCTGGTTAAATAAATTCCTCCTTATCGCTGTTCTAAAGCATCAGCCTTCTATTCTGAGGCTGTGCCCTCTGGTCCTAGACTCCCCCCACTATAGGGTACATTCTCTCCACCATCCGCTCTTTCAATTATAGGTTTCAATGAGAATCTCCCTCAATCTTCTAAACTCTAGCAAGTACAGGGCCAGAGCCATCAAACACACCTCATACATTACCAGGATCTAGGCATTATTCCGAGGTTTTGCAGCCCTGTGGACAGGCTGATTCTAAGTCAGTGCAGCCGACTGAAGTGTCACAGAAAAAAATGGAAGACTGGGAACAGCAGCTTGGCTGTAGGGGGCTCTATACGCGGCGAATAGCACTCTTTCTCTCTCGGTGGTAAGAGAGAGTTGTTTGCTGATTCTCCAGTTGGAGAACTTAGAAAAAACAGCAGCACGACCGACTTTTAACACTGTAAATCAGCCAGTTGTTTTATTACGTCTCCCCTCCTGCTGTGAAAGGAGACACCTCTTTTTCCTTTATTAGGGAGAGAGAGCCTGAGGCATGTCGAATTGTTGGGTGAACGATTAGCTTTTGTTGTACTGCAGACAGACCATGGTCTTTATTGGGGGCTTTGCTGGTGCTTGTTTGGTGGGTGGAGGGTGCAGATGCATAATTACGGGGGGGGGGCAGGATTGTTGTTCTGCTGCTGCTTATGCAAGGGAGGGGAGTAGGGGGGCTTTGGGGGTTCTAACATTTTTAGCTGTCACTCAATCTTTGGGGCTCTTTTTGTTTTTGCGTATATCTGCAAAGAACAAGAATTTCTGGATGTATATTGTATACATTTCTCTGATTTTAAATGGAACTACTGAACTATTACTGTATTGACTCTGAACTCAATTTCAAATCACATACAGTGCTGTGCAAATGTCCTCGGCACACATTTATATAGCTAGGGTGCCTAAGACTTTTGTACAGTACCGTATTTGTCACTCGCAGAGAGCGAGTTAGTAAATCAGGCAGGAGCAAAGGATGTTGGGAATGGTGAGGGTGGAGCGACATGGGAGGGGTGTGGGACAGGTGGTAGACAAGGAGTGCCAGGGGTGGGGGTTGGTGCAGGTGCAGACACACCCAGCCCTGAATCACCAGGCAAGGAGATTTGATTCCAAACAACTGGTTTATTGATCACTACAGATTGTCTCTCTGGTGCTTCCTGCTCCCTCCCCTCTCCCTTCCCCTTTTTCCAACCATGATTCCCCTCTCCCTGCCCCCTTCCCACTCTCAGTCCACAATAAAGACCCAGATCAGAATCAGGTTTATCATCGCTCAAAAATGTCATGAAATTTGTTTCGCAAACACGAGGAAATCTGCAGATGTTGGAAATTCAAGTAACACACACAAAATGCTGGTGGAATGCAGCAGGCCAGGCAACATCTCTAGGAAGAGGTACAGTCGACGTTTCAGGTAGAGACCCTTCGTCAGGAGTAACAGAAAAAAAGAGATAGTAAGAGATTTGAAAGGGATAGAGGGAGGGGGAGACCCGAAATGATAGAAGATAGGAGGGGAAGGAATGAAGCCAAGAGCTGGGAAGTTGATTGGCAAAAGGGATACAAGGCTGGAGAAGAGGGAGGATCGTGGGACAGAAGGCCTTGGAAGAAAGAAAGGGGGAGAACAGGCAAGGAGTATTTGTGAGAGAGAAAGAGAGAGAGGAATGAATGAATGAATAAATAAATAAATAAATAAATAAGGGATGGGGTAAGAATGGGAGGAGAGGCATTAACAGAAGTTAGAGAAATCAATGTTCATGCCAACAAGTTGGAGGCTACTCAGATGGGATATGAGGTGTTGTTCCTCCAACCTGAGTGTAGCTTCATCTCGACAGTAGAGGAGGCCATGGATTAACATATCGGAATGGGAATGGGATGTGGAATTAAAATGTGTGGCCACTGGGAGACCCTGCTTCCTCGGGCGGACAGAGTGTAGGTGTTCAGTGAAGCGGTCTCCCAATCTGCATCGGGTCTCACCAATCAGAAGGCCACACTGGGAGCACCGGACACGGTATATCACCCCTGCCGACTCACAGGTGAAGTGTCACCTCACCTGGAAGGACTGTCTGGGGCCCTGAATGGTGGTGAGGGAGGAAGTGTAA
This sequence comes from Mobula hypostoma, assembly GCF_963921235.1. Classification (NCBI taxonomy): domain Eukaryota; kingdom Metazoa; phylum Chordata; class Chondrichthyes; order Myliobatiformes; family Myliobatidae; genus Mobula; species Mobula hypostoma. Next base: position 8,851,877 of record NC_086119.1, read on the forward strand.
GGGCAGGTGTTGCACTTGTTCCGCTTACAAGGATAAGTGCCAGGAGGGAGATCGGTGGGAAGGGGGGGGGGGGCGGACGAATGGACAAGGGAGTCGCGTAGGGAGCGATCCCTGCGGAAAGCAGAAAGTGGGGGGGGAGGGGAGGAAAGATGTGCTTGGTGGTGGGATCCCGTTGCAGGTGGCAGAAGTTATGGAGAATTACATGTTGGACACGGAGGCTAGTAGGGTGGTAGGTGAGGACAAGAGGAACCCTATCCCTAGTGAGGTGGCGGGAGGATGGGGTGAGAGCAGATGTGCGTGAAATGGGAGAGATGCGTTTGTGGGCACCAGGACTTTTGTATTTCCATATTATTGTGACGGCGCACTTTCATTTAAGGAACGTTGCAAGAGTTCAATTTCTTATAGTACCTCAAGAGGCAGAAAAATTGATAGAAACTTTGTTTTTTGCCAATTAGACTACGGTAATGCACCCTTTTCAGGACTGCCTAAGTTGGCTGCAGCTTGTTCAAAATGCAGCAGCAAGAATCTTAACCAACAAAAGAAAATCTGAGCATATTTCACCAGTTTTGGCAGCATTACACTGGCTGCCCGTGTCCATTAGGATCAAATTTTTAAAACTCGTAATTGTATATAAGGCTTTGAATAATCTAGTTTCTCCGTATATTTTGGAGTGTCTATCCCCTTACATCCCTCATTGTAATCTTAGATCCGCGAATACTGGCTTTGCTTAGTGTTCTGAGAGCCAAGCACATACTGATGATGAGACCTTTTGCTCTTATGCACCAAAAACCTGGAATATTGGAACGACTGAGATACACCTGTCTAGTAGTTTGGAATGTTTCAAAACACTTCTAATAACTTGTTTTTTTTTATTTGGCCTATTTATAGGATTACTTAATGCCTGTTGATGTTGATTACATTGATACAATTTGGTACATTTGATTACATTTTATTCTATATAACGTTTGTTGTTACTTATGATTTTTAAATTTTGTCTCATACTTTATGGCTATATTGATTTGTCTTTATAATCTATGTAAAACATTTTGAGCCTGCATTTACTTTACTTTACTTTATTGTCGCCAAACGATTGATACTAGAGCGTACAATCATCACAGCAATATTTGATTCTGCGCTTCGTGCTCCCTGCATTACAAATTGATAGTAAATATTAAAAATTTAAATTATACATCATAAATAGAAAATAGAAGAGGGAAAGTAAGGTCGTGCAAGAAAAACACCAAGAGGCAGGTCTGGATATTTGGAGGATATATTTGGATATTTTAATGTATAAAAGGTGCTATACAAATAAAGTTATTCAAAGTTCAAACAACATTCAACTGGACAACAAAGAGTTTCCTTCCTGAATACTTCTGGGTGTATCTTATGGATTTTGGTCTGCCGATCATGAAAATCACAAAGAAATTTTCATAAAACGCACCTTGTTTTTTTGGAATTGCCTATATTTGTTATTTCAATTCATAATTCAAGTCACTTAAAATGTTGCCCACAATGTATGTTGAAAAGTTTTCTATCTTCTCTTGGCATGCTTAGACATGCTTTGGGTTGACAGAATGACCCACAACAATGGCATCTTTCACAGCAACATCCACCCTTCAAAACCGATTGGCTATGCAGTACACATGAAAGAAAACTTCTGAAATTTGAAAGTCTTGTTGAAACACATACAGTACAGCAAATACAACTGGAACGTCTGTGGTGATCTGAAAGTAGCAGTGCTGCTACTAGGAATGCAGCTCAGATACACCAAGTACAGTTGTTTCATTTGTGACTGGGACAGATGTGCTGAAAAATCTCATTATATTAAAAAGGATTGGCCACTCCGTAAGCAGTTGGTTCCAGAGCAGAAAAGTGTAGCACACTTGTAGACTCATCATTCATTCAGGTGCCTTGCCGTTCTGCGTGGGCGATCATGTCCCTCCATCCATCACGGTCCCTGGCCCTCCGAATTGTAGTTGTTGCCTCCCCTGTTACTAACCATGATGTTATTCCATCTATCATTTCCATTCTCTGTCTGCCTCTGCTTCTTTTTCCTTCCGGCTTTTCAACTGTAACTAAATGTTCTAAAGTCTCTCTTTGCATGATGTGCCCAAAGAACTTTGATTGCTGTTTTCTGATTTTTTTTAAGTAATGTATGTTTTGTTTTCGTTCTCTGCAGAACTTCTTCATTGGTTATCCTTTCCGTAAATGATATGCATAGCATTCTTCCGAGGAACCACATCTCTGCTGCATTGATTCTTTCGTCCATTGCATTTGAGATGGTCCATGACTGGCAGCCATACATCAATACAGGAAGAATGTAGGAGCTGAGAGTTCTAAGGCGGATGTCAATTGCTATTTTCTTGTTCGTTAGGATGTTTCTCATTTCTGTAAATGCTGTTCTTGCCATTGCTATTCTTGCTTTTATGTCTGTTTCGCATTTGCCATCAGATGTTATCCATGATCCAAGGTACTTGAAGTTGTGAACTTGAAAATGCTTAAAGATATTAATATCGATGGAAAAGATCTAAGAATAATCAGGAATCTCTACTGGCAACAAAGTGCAGCCATACGGACAGACAACGAGATTGGTGAATATCAGCCAATGAAGTGAGGACTCAGACAGGGTTGTGTTCTATCACCAGACCTGTTCTCCCTGTACAGTGAAAACATCATGAGAACCATACAAGACCTACCTGGAGTAAGTATAGGAGGATACAATATCAACAACCTCCACTATGTGGATGATACAGTACTGATGACAAACATCTGAAGTAATTTTACAGAATTTTATAATGAAGTAAATTTACAGAAACTAGCATCTACCATCAACACAGAGAGCGAAAGACTTGGCCTAACCTTAAACAAAAAGAAAACTGAAGTAATGGTAATATCAAAGAAACCTGATATCCCAAATTGTAGGATCGTATTGGGAAATGAAATCCTGAAGCAAGTTCACAACTTGTAGACTCAACAAATAAATTTTTGCCTCCTGTTCAGATAAAACAGGGACTTGTGAAAAATTTTGTGTAGCGATGAACAAGGAAGGTGAAGGATTTTGATATTTGAGACAGATGCTTCCCAGAATAACCGATACCAAGATTAAGGAAGGCATTTTTGTTAGTTGACAAATCAAGCAGGTCATTAATGACAGGCAATTTAAAGAACTTCTAGTGAGACCAGAGAAAATTGCATGGAAAGCAATCAAGGATGTTGCCGAAAATTTTCTTGGCAACTACAGAGCACCAAACTATTTGCAACTGGTTAACAACATGCTTCAAGCATACAAAACCATGAAGTGCAACATGTCGCTAAAGATTCATTTTCTGCATTCCCATTTAGACATTTTCCTTGCAAATCTTGGTGCTGTCAGTGATGAGCATAATGAAAGGTTTCATGAGGACATTGTGGTCATGGAGAAACAGAATCAGGGCAACTGGAATCCATCAATGCTGGCTGATTATTGTTGGACACATAAGCAAGAAGCCTCAGACTCTGAGTGCAAATGAAAACCATCAACAAAACAGTTTTAGTTTAGTTTAACCATTGCGAAGTATCAGCACTGTTATGCAATTAAACGCGTTATCTTCAATAGAAGCTAATTTCTTGTTTCTCCAAATTCCCACATGATACAGGTAGCCTGAAATTATATTTGTGTTCAGTTTCAAGTGGTCTATCATATCCCCAAAAGCTTTCTGAGGAAGCAATGCTTTTGAAAAAAGTTGCTGTCCAGTGAAGTATGTACACGGAATAAAACTCTGAGATTTGTCCTCCTGCAGGTAGCCACGAAACAAAGAAAGAACGCGGAACCCGTCCAAGAAAACATCAAACACCCAACGCACAAAACAAGAACAGATTGTGCAAACAGCAGAAAAGCAAGCAGACAACCTATAGGATATCAAACATCAAACTAGGAGGCCTGTATGATTCAGTTTAGTTTACTTCAACGTCACACCGCTTGCCCTCTGCATTCTCTGCTGAAATGCTCCAGACCACATCGATTGCCATGATTAAACTGCTCAAAAACAACAAAAAAAGTAGCCAGAATTCAGGAACACTTGCAACATGAACCCCAAAGACCCCCCCCAAAATGAGTTCACAGCCTCTCCGATCAATCCTTGCAATGTGGGTCCCGGGACTCCTGCACTTTCCTCCGACAGCAGCTAGCAAGAGGGAGAGGAAGGCTGATCAAACGCAGGTAGCGCTGAACACCCGCCCGCCCTCCACCCTCGTCCTTGTCGACTTCAACCCTGCTCGATGTCTCAATCAGAGAGAAGCAATGGATTCGATCATGGGCTCGTGCCCAATGGGAGAGAAGCGATGGAGTCAATCGTGGGAAGCCCAAATTTCGATCAGAAGTCAAAGGCTGGGTCTGGGAATCTCTGTGAGCCCACTGGGAGAGTCTGGCCCCAGTGTCTACGAAGCCACGATTTTGCTGGAGGCTGAAGACGGCCTGTGCTGGGGTTACAGAACTGTGTATGTGGCTTGGCAGGTGGGTGGACAGCAGGGAGGAAAGGGGCTTGTTTTGCTGTTGTTGCCTGTCATATTCTATTAGGTGATGTTCTGCCGAACACTGTGGTCATCCTATGTTGGCTCTGCAACGTGTGGCAACACTTGCGGGATGTTCCCAACACATCCTCAGCTGTGCTGGTTGTTAACACAAACGACACATTTCACTGTATGTTTCCACGCACGCGCCATAAATAAACCTGAATCTGAAGTCTGAACAAACAGGACAGCTGTGGGATTTCACACTGACCCCTTATCATGGACTGGTGTGGAAATTCGAATATGCAGGAACATCACAAGTTGTAGGGTGTAGTGGATTCTACCCCGTACATCGGGGGCACATCTCTCTCCACCATCAGTAGTATCTCCAGAAGGTGCTGCCCCAAGAAGATAACATCCATTGTCAAAGATCCTCCCTCCTTCTCGCAGCTACAGTATCACCGGGCAGGAGGTACAGAAGCATCAAGTCCCACACCACCAGCTTTAGAAACAGCTACTCTCCTTCAGCTATTCCATTCTTGAGTGAGGCCTCCATTGGTTACAGACGACCACAGATGTTGTGTCCTGGCTGTCTAAATATGCAAGCTCGGGCAGTACAATATGGAGAGCAAGCTGTTGCCCGTGTAGCATGGACTGGTCGAAGAACATTGAGGCTGTCTACAAGAAGGGTCAGAGCCGTCTCTATTTCTGAAGGAGACTGAGGTCCTTTAACATCTGCCGGACAATGCTGAGGATGTTCTACGAGTCTGTGGTGGCCAGTGCTATCATGTTTGCTGTTGTGTGCTGGGGCAGCAGGCTGAGGGTAGCAGACACCAACAGAATTAACAAACTCATTCGTAAGGCCAGTGATGTTGTGGGGATGGAACTGAACCCTCTGACGGTGGTGTCTGAAAAGAGGATGCTGTCCAAGTTGCATGCCATCTTGGACAATGTCTCCCATCCACTACATAATGTACTGGTTAGGCACAGGAGTACATTCAGCCAGAGACTCATTCCACTGAGATGCAACACAGAGCGTCATAGGAAGTCATTCCTGCCTGTGGCCATCAAACTTTACACCTCCTCCCTTGGAGGGTCAGACACTCTGAGCCAATAGGCTGGTCCTGGACTTATTTCCTGGCATAATTTACATATTACTATTTAATTATTTATGGTGCAACCGTAACGAAAACCAATTTCCCCTGGATCAATAACGTATGACTATGACTAAGCTCCCCTTCTCCACACATCTGATGAAGCCAAAGGAACTGCAGGGGCTGATACAGTTTGGCTCCAACTTGCAGGAGTTGCCACTCAGCATTGAACTCAACATAGGACTGCCTTAGGGACTCCAGCTCTGACTTTTACTCAGGGGTTTACTCCCAAAGTTTTCCCATGAGTGGGTAGAGCCGCAAGGCAGCAGAGGTTTGAGATCAGAGTTTTCCTTCACCTATATGAGCTGCTAACTACAACTGCCGAGCCCCATCTGCCTAAAGCGACTGGTTTTAAGGCACCAGTAACCCGCCTTCGCCCCTTCTCCTGTCAGTAGAAACAGTTCCGGCAGGCTTAGCAGCTAAGTCACACGTGAAGGCCAGGAGCTGGACTTGGTTGTCAGAAGCTATTTGAGGCGCATACCTCAACCAACAGGCAAAAACCCTACTGTTTGGCAACACTATGACCTCTCTAATCACTTTTAAATTAAAATGAACTTATTAGTTTTGAGTTCCCGTAAATGTTTATGTTTTTCTTGTGACTGCTGCACGCCTGATGATTGTTCCTGTGATACTGCTGCGAGTAAGGTTTTCATTGCACCGGTGTATACACACACTTGTGCATGTAACAAAAAAATAGACTTTGACTTTGACATTCGTAGACGTAAGTGAATAGAAACATTAGGGGGAAATGGGCCAAACTCTGGCAAATGGAACCAGCTTAGATGGACACCTTGGTCCACATGGATGATTTGGGCCAAAGGGCTAAATTGGGAGACAGCTTTGTCAAGTGCCCACCCCCCCACACCATCTGCCAAAAGCGGAACTTCCCAGTGGCCAAACGTTTTAGTCCTGATTCCCATTCCCATTCTGACATGTTGGTCCATGGCCTCCTCTTGTTCTACAATGTGGCCACTCTCAGGGTGCAGGAGCAACACCTTGTATTCCGTCTGGGTAACCTCCAACCTGATGGCATGAGTATCAATTTCTCCTTCTCGTAAACAAATCCCCCCCCCACCACCTTCCTCTATTCCCCACTCTGACCTTAAACTTCCTCTCCCCTACCTATTACTCCCCCTTCCATCTCCTCCTCCTCCCCTTTCCCCAAAGGTCCACTCTCCTCTCCTATCAAATTTCTTCTTCTCCAGACCTTTACCTTCCCCACCCACCTGGCTTCACCTATCACTTTCTAGCTAGCTTCCTTCCCCTCACCCCCACCTTTTTTGTTCTGGGCATCTTCCCCCTTCCTTCTCAGGCTTGAACAAGGGCCTTGGCTCAAAACGTCAACTATCTATTCATTTCCATAGATGCTACCTGACTTGCTGAGTTACTCCGGCATCTTGTGTCTGTTGCTTTGAGTAAAGGGGCCTATTTCTGTGCTGTATTACTTTATAGCTGTAGTAAGTGCAAAGCATAAAATAATTTAGCCCAGCCGAGGCGATCAAACGCTGCAAAATGATGTTGAACAAGCTCAAGGTGTTTGCTGAGGCGGCAGCTTTAAAATGGCAACAATTTGCGTTTGAACAACACCTCGAATGAATAAGCAGGCTTGGATATTTTGGATAATTGTTTTTTGGTTCAGTTCGAGGGTGTTACTTTGGTTTTTATTAACGCCTGGCAGGTATTTTCAGTTATTGAAAAAAAAGCATCGAAAAGCGCACCAATCCTTTTTGTCGACATAATGCAGAAAATAAACTGGTCAGTGTTAGTAACACTAATGCCTGTTAGAAACCTTTTCAACCCGTTACGTTTGCTGCTATTGTTATGCCAGCTTCCCCCTACACACACACACACACATGGGATTAGTCAGCGTTTCCTCTGAGGGCCTGGAAAACCACGTGCAACATTCCCTACACAAAATGAATAAAAATGCAAATTCTGCAGCGGTGACATTTATTGATGATTTGAGTCTAGAAACTAGGTCAGGTAGCTTCTGATTATTATGCACTACACAATCCAATTCAACTTCTCCTGGAGTGATCAAAACTGTGCGAAATCACATCAGCTGGTAAGATGATGGTGCGCTCAGATGCAGCAACCTTTCTGGGGCCAATACAAGGTGTAACTGTTCGTCCTTTACGTCTTTTTCACGATTGCAAGACACCGGTGGATATTAGGGACGCCAAGTACTGCGGGTCTACCCCGGTCAGCGAGTCGCAGGATAGCGGTGGAGCTGGACTTGTTGCTCACTGTGTTGCAGCCTGCTCCAGCCACCCACGTCACTCCATGCTCTACCCACGTCACAGGGGCTTGAAGCTTTCCTGGCAACAGTCTTGCACCACATTATCTACACAAAACACATTCATACCAGTGCTGACGTCTCTTCAACCTCCACAGAATGGTCTCCATAAGACCATAAGACATCGGAGCAGAATTAGGCCATTCGGCTCATCGAGTCTGCTCTGCCATTCCGTCATTGCTGATTAAATATCCCCCTCAACCCCCATCCTCTTGCCTTCTCCACGTAACTTTTGATGCCCTGATCAATCATGAACCTATCAACCTCCACTTTAAACATACCCAGTGACTTGGCTTCCACAGTCATTTGTGGCGGTGAATTCCACAGAATTGCACCAAATTAGGTAGATCAAACACGTTTATACCAGTGCTGACGTCATTTGGAGCAGAAAGCAGAAGCCATTCAATCTCCATAGAAGTCTCCGCAGAATAAGGGTCACTGTTCCAGTTTGTTGCTTCCTCATCATTTAAAGGGGTGCTCTACTAACTTCAGATCTGACTGGCCAAAAAAGCAAAGTGCTGCAGGTTCTCAGCGGGTCGAAGGAGCATCCATGGAGGTAAAGGGATGGTCGATACTTTGGGTCCGGCTGTTCATGTAACTCCAAATGCGGACTTTAGATCGTGGAATCTGGAGCAACACAAAAGGTGCTGGAGGAACTCAGGAGGTCAGGCAGCATCTGTGGAGGGAAAAGAACAGTTGACGTGTTGGATTGAGACCCTTTATCTGAGTTCAGGTGAAGGATCTCAACCCAAAATGATGATTGTCCACTTCCCTTTATAGATGCTGCCTGATCTGCTGAGCTCTTCCAGTGCCTATGGAATGCCCCAAATACAGTGGATTCAGGTTAATTGGGCCATCAGTTAATCAGGGTAGATGCTTATTTGGGCCAACTCTTAATGAATAAAAATAAATCAAGAAAATAGCGGGGATTCCTTTCGTTTGTTTAGGACACTATTCTGATTAATTGGGGCAGGTGACTATTGCTGAACATTTTCTAATTAGCATCAGTCACGTGCCTGTTGTGTGGCCATTAGACACTAGACCATGCTTAGAGTGATCATATTTTAAACAGCATCACTTGTGCGCTTGCGTTCAAAAAGCAGCAGTTTTTGTCACTGATAGTTGGTGAGTATCAGAATCAGAATCAGGTTTATTATCACCGGCACGTGATGTGAAATTTGTTAACTTACCAGCAGCAGTTCAATGCAATACATGATATAGAAGAAAAAAACCAAAATAAAATAATAATAAACAAATAAATAAATAAATTACAGTATACATTTATTGAATAGATTAAAAATCGTGCAAAAAAACAGAAATACTATATATTAAAAAAGTGAGGTAATGTCTAAGGGTTTCAATGTCCATTTAGGAATTGGATGGCAGAGGGGAAGAAGCTGTTCCTGAATCGCTGAGTGTGTGCCTTCAGGCTTCTGTATCTCCTACCTGATGGTAACAGTAAGAAAAGGGCATGCCCTGGGTGCTGGAGGTCCTTAATAATAGACGCTGCCTTTCTGAGACACTGCTCCCTGAAGATGTCCTGGGTACTTTGTAGGCTAGTACCCAAGATGGAGCCGACTAAACTTACAGTCCTCTCCAGCTTCTTTCAGTCTTGTCTTACCTTCTTTATAACTGCATCAATATGTTGGGACCAAGTCAGATCCTCAGAGATCTTGACACCCAGGAACTTGAAGCTGCTCACTCTCTCCACTTCTGATGCCTCTATGAGGATTGGTATGTGTTCCTTCGTCTTACCCTTCCTGAAGTCCACAATCAGCTCTTTCATCTTACTGACGTTGAGTGCCAGGTTGTTGCTGTGGCACCACTCCACTAGTTGGCATATCTCACTCCTGTACGCTCTCTCGTCACCACCTGAGATTCTACCAACAATGTTTGTATTGTCAGCAAATGATGGTATTTGAGCTATGCCTAGCCACACAGTCATGTGTATATAAAGAGTAGAGTAGTGGGTTGAGCACACACCCCAGAGGTGCGCCAGTGTTGTTCGTCAGCGAGGAGGAGATGTTATCGCCAATCCGCACAGATTGTGGTCTTCTGGTTAGGAAGTCGAGGATCCAGTTGCTGAGGGAGGTACAGAGACCCAGGTTCAGTAACTTCTCACTCAGGATTGTGGGAATGATGGTATTAAATGCTGAACAATACACAGTAAGACAATTAAGAACTGTTTTGCTCACTGTGGTTTCAAGCATTCCAGTTTGGAGATGTCAAAAATAGCCAGGAGTGAAAATAAAATGATTTCCCTTCTTCAGCAAGTTAGGATATGAAGAATTTGAAGGTATTGACAATCATCTTGAATGTTACAATTAAAATGAAGATTTGGAGGATGCAATTGCCGAAAACACTCTTTGAAGGCAGCCCACTATCTGCATTAGGTGCCTGTGCTGATTTTGTTCATTTACAGTCAATCAAAACAACACGGTAGCATAAACCAAATGACTTCCTCCGTTGGTAACAATTAGAAACCAATACACAGTTTAAGAGTACTGAATTAGTATTGGTAGTGTTCTAATTTGTTCTGTATTTCATCTAAATACATAATTTGTTACTCAGTTAAATGGTTGTTTGTCTTTTTTATACCTTTTTAACTATTTCCATGAAATTTCAGCTAATTGGGGTAGCCACTTACTTGGGCCAAAATGTACTGGTCCCAATATGTCCCGATTAACCAGAATCCACTGTAATTGCGAAGTCCAGACAGCGTACCTAATAAAACACAGCACACCTTCTTCTCCCATGTATTTAGCTACAGAAACTGTGGACTTGGTGAAAAGGCATGGGTTAAAATAATGTCCAGGCAAAGATTGTCTACAGATAGTGTACAGTCAACCCAGGCAAAAAAGGTCTTTGAAAAACATTGTTTTCCTATGTACGGCATGGGGGTCAATGGCATTTGGCATATCGGGACATTAAGGATGCAAACAATGGATTCTAGGGTGACACTTACTATTGATCAGTGCCTTTACTTATTCTGAAGTATAATTAGTCATTAATGTGTAGATTTTATTGAGTGCTAATGCATTTATTATCGTAATGTAATTGATTATGCCAATAAGGAGTTTGAACTTCCACAAGGTTTCCACATGGTCAATACCTGCATCAAACCAGTCAATTTCTGTATAAAAATGTCATTTCTTTGTTCAAACTTTGCTTACAGTGTCATAGGAGTACACTTAAGGGAAATAAGGAGTGAAAGGAAGACGAGATCACTCTGACAGATAATGTCAGGGAGAAGGGCCTGTATTAGAAACATAGAAAACCTACAGCACAATACAGGCCCTTCAGCCCACAATGCTGTGCCGAACATGTCCTTACCTTAGAAATTACCTAGGGTTACCCACAGCCCTCTATTTTTCTGAGCTCCATGTACCTACCCAGGAGTCTCTTAAAAGACCCTATAGTATCCGCCTCCACCACCATCGCCGGCAGCCCGTTCCACGCACTCATCACTCTCTGCGTGAAAAACTTACCCCTCTGTACCTACTTCCAAGCACCTTAAAACTGTGCCCTTTCGTGCTAGCCATTTCAGCCTTGGTGCTGTACTCTTTTGTTACAAACATACAAAAAAGTATATTCGTCCACAAAGTCCAGTCATAATGGTCAGGAGTTTACAAAGCTATTAACAATTTCAAATTAAGCTATGATTACTATTGTGTAAAAATAACCTTAATTCCTTGAGGAGGCTTACATTCTCAGAAATCCCCCACTGTGTCCATAGAGTGGTCCCTCCCCAAGGGCACCGGGGCACAAATGTAACCACAGGAAAGGAGCAGGCAGGCAGCTCGGGCCGAGCTTGACTGCCTGCCACCTGGATCCAGTGAATGGTGATCGTGACCAGGCCCAGGAGCAAGCCTGCCAGATTTCCTGAGTGATACACCCCCTCCTTACTGTGCTGTTATATATCTTGTGTACTGAAAGAGGCTCATAGATGTTCCCTCCGGTTCAACGCTCAGCCAATGTAACATGAACATAGGATTTATTATGCCATTTCTCTTTGTGGGACCTTTTTGTGCCCCAATTGGCTGCCATGCTGCCTACAGTACCACAGTGACAACACATACAGAGAAACGTAATTGGCTGTAAAGTACTTTGGGACATCCTGAGATTAGGTGAGTCTTTCTTTCGGAACCGTTGTTAGCTCATCCCTTAACATGGCTGCTTCTTAATAATGCGCCTTCAATTCATCAAGTGTATCCCCAGGACGCTCTCTGCCTTTCAGAGCAGCAATGATCAAAGCTGAGAAAGTGCCCTTGTGTTTTTGAAGGGAAGTGGTGTTGTGTACTTAACATATCGGTAGTATTTGAGTAATATTGTAAATATGTTGTTTGATTAAGCACTCTTTGTTGTTTACATAATGCAATGTGGGTTAGCTGTTGTGTACATAAATGTCACCACGTGATATGCGTGCACCTCGCATGAAGTTAAACTCGCATTTCGAACTCCTGTTCTCTTTTCAATTAATTTCATGTTTTGGAGTTACGAAACATAACAAATGGGGGAAAGATGGACACAATCGCATCCAGTTAACCAACAAAACTACCTTGTATCTGCCTTATCCTCCGTATTGAGAGAGAGATATATATACTTTTTCCTTTCGGCACCTCATGGTACATCGGGTGGCAACCTTGCCATCTCTTTAGCATTTTTGCCTGTTTTTTACAGGCCGAGTTATATATATATAACACGCAATGCATTATGTAAACAGCAAAGAATGTTTAATCAAACATATTTACAATATTACTCAAATGCTACTGATATGTTAAATACACAATACCAGTTTCCTTCAATATCTATCTCTATATATATTTATAGAGATAGAGAGAGAGAGAGAGAGAGAGAGAGAGAGAGAGAGACAGACAGACAGAGAGAGGGGGAGAGAGGGAAGGGGAGAGAGGAGAGAGAGGGAGAGGGAGATAGAGAATGAGATGGAGAGAGAGAATGAGAGAAAGAGAGAGAGAGCAAGAGGGCGACTTTGAAGAGGTCAATTCAATGCACCCTAGCTTCATAAATAATAAGAAAAAAAATCATTGCAGAATTATCAAAGCGACAACGTGAGATGAAAGGCATCTCTCTATTGAGCTGTTTTAATGAGTACTGAGCTGACTGATTTCCACCCTCCCCACATTTCCCCTTCAAATAGGGTTTTTGAATAGAAGCATTTAGGCTCCTGCTAATTGTTTGGCTGCTCCCAGCTCTTGGGTGAGTGGCTAAATGAAGCCTGGAATGAATGGGCGTGCAGACTCGCACAGACTAGTCATTAAGTCTAGTCAGGCAGAATGTAGTCGGAATTAAAAAAAGACGTATCAATTCCATTAAAGATCCACAAGCCTATATCCTAACTAATGAATGGGTTTCAAAATGTTTCCCTGGGGGAGGGAGGGGAAAATCGCATTTCATAACAGAAATAAGAGATTAAGAAATGATTACTTCCATTTCATAAACAGCTATTGTACAACTAAACTGCATTGTGTGGTTTCTCATATTATAAGTACAAAATTTGAAAAATTGCCATATATCTTGGTTCTAGAACACAATTCAGGTCAAATTCCCTGTAGGGTTTGAAATAAAGGTTAACCAGTTTTTCAAGTAATGCATCTTGTTGGTGACAGATGTGGGGTCTTTTTTCCCCAGGGCCTTATAAAGGAATCATAATGCAAACAAAGCCATTCATTCTAGCTCATCCTTACTGGCACTTTGAAGGAGCATGCTAATTAGTTCCAATCCCAGCCCTTTCTCCAACCTCCTGCCCAGTGATAGTAGCAGGAAGAGAGCATGGCCTGGATGGTGGAGGTCTTTGATGATGAATGCTGCCTTTTTGTGGCAGCACTCCTTGTAAATGTACTCATTCATAGAGAGGCTTTGCCTGTGGCGGACGCCACTTTCTGTAGACTCCTCTGTTCCTGGGCATTGGTGTTTCCATACCAGTTAGGATACTATGCACTATAGAAGTTTGTAAAAGTTTTAGATGACATGCCGAATCTACACAAACTTCTAAAAAAGTAGAATTGCTGTCAAGCCTTCTTTGTGATGGTACTTATGTGCTGGTCTCAGCGCAGACCCTCTGAAGAATAGGCATGTCATATAAAATTTTGACAAACTTCTATAAATGCACAGTGAGGAGTATATTGACCAGCTGCATCATAGCTTGGTACGGAAATATCAAAACCCTTGAATGGTAACGCTCTCAGAAAGTAGCGGACTTAGTCTAGTCCATCATAGGTAAAATCCTCCCCACCACTGAGCACATCTACATGGAGCACTGTCACAAGAAAGCAGCATCAATCATCAAAGACTCCCACCAACCAGGCCATGCTCTCTTCATGCTGCTGCCATCGGGAAGGAGGTACAGAAGCCTCAGGGACCAGACTAACAGTATTACCCCTTAACTGAAACCAGTCGGATAACTTCACTCACCCCAATACTGAATTGATTCCACGACCTATGGACTCACTTTCAAGGACTCTATAACTTAGGTTCTCAATATTTATTTATTTGTACTATTTGTTGTCTTTTGCTCATTGGTTGTTTGTCAGCTTGTGTGCACTTTTCATTGATCAATTATGTTTCTTTGTATTTACTGTGAATGCCCACAAGAAAATGAATCTCAGAGTCTTATGTGGTGACATATATGTACTTTGTTAATAAATTTACTTGGAACTTTGAACTGATATGATAACACTAAGGAATTTAAAGAACACAACTGAAGTTAAGCTGTGTAATGAGACTAATCAGATGAGCAGATCAGCTGAACAGGGCACGAGAGATTCTGCAGATACTGGGAATCATTGGAGGAACTCAGAGGGTCGGGAAGCATCTATGAAGGGAAATGGACAGCCATTTTTTCATATCGAGACCTTTCCTCAGGACACATCAGTTTAATATACTCAATAGTTCAATGGTTCCATTTAATATCAGAGAATGTATACAGTCTACAACCTGAAATTCTTACTCTTTGCAGACATCCAGGAAACAGAAAAAAACCCAAAGAATGGATGATAGAAACATAACATCTCAGGTAACATCTACGGAATGGGCTGTGGTGTATTAATAGGAATAATATCCTATGGACTGAAAAACATCCTACTCTGGAGGATGCCAGATTTTTGGAGATTTTCCATATATCCTCAGAACTCTTTCTTGTTGTCCAGCACACAATGTTGGAAGGATGCTTGATCTAACCATCTACCCATGGGCAAAAATACATCACTGTCATTCATCAGCAACTCCCTCCTCTATAGTCATTTAATGCCTCCAGCACAGATCCTTGCTGAGTTATGAAGACCCAGTTTATGGAGCCCTGTGCATACAAGAGACTGGCAGGATGGATGGGGAGGTGGATTTACCGGCTGCCGTGGATCTTTAGGTGTCTCTTGCTGGATGGGAATGGGTCATTTCCGCACACCTTTCATCCCCAAAGCCACAGCGCTTGGGGGCTGGGTAGAGCCGGGCAGAGCTGGGAGCACAGAACAGGCTCACTCAGGGGGTCAGTGAGGATGGCTGGTGGCCGCTCATCCCTGCTCTCAGGAATAATTTATATTATTGTAGGGTTCTCAGTAGTGTTAACTGCTAAGGCTAATGAAATGGCTTCTCTGTAATGTTAACTGCTGATGTAATGGTTTCTCTGTAGCAGCAATGTTTGGGTTATAACTACAGATAACGGATAGCTAACCAATGGGAGAGATGTGATTCTATCTAGTATGGCTGGGAACTGAGTTTTTGGCGGGAGTTGAGCGCTCGGTGATCACCGGATGGAATCTACGGGAATTCGAGGGTCCAGAAGTTAGTGGCGTTTCGGCAGAGATTGTTTAAGGAAGAACACCGGAGGGGTGATTTTTGTGCACGAACTGTTAACTTTAATAAGAGTGGCGCCCTTGTCTTTTATATTTTGTTTCTCTACTAACCACACAACAAAATAAGAGTTATAAAGTGTAATCACTTAATCGCTTATTGTGTACTGTGTAATATTTGCATTGTGAGTTTGTACTGGGGTACATTACACAGCAGCCACCCAAACTTGAATGCCCTATTTGGCGGGGCCGAAAGCTGATTCCCCTAGACGAATGTGCGAGCTACATTATAATTTCACTTTGTACCAATGAAACTCCTGAAGTTTTTCCAACATTAATGATGCATTTAATTTCAAAATTTAAGGAGAACATGAGAGGGAACTTCTTCACACAGAGGGTGGTGAGAATGTGGGACAAGCTGCCAGTGAGAGTGGTGGATGCAGGTTCGATTTCAACTTTTAACTGAAGGTACGTGAATGGGAGGGATATGGAGGGCTATGGCCTAGGTCCAGGTCAATGGCACTAGGCAGTACAACCACTTGGCATGAACTAGATGGACTAAAGGGCCTGTTTCTTTGATGTAGTGCTTTGTGAATCTATGACTGAAAGTCTTCCAGTATTGTGATCAGGGACAGTCAATGAATGGGCTTGAAGAAGAGTCTCAGCCCAAAACTTTGTCTGTTTATTCCTTTTCACAGATGCTGCCTGACCACAAGGAGGCGGGGCTAAGATGTCACCAGATGGCTCATCTGCAAAACAGCTTAATTTCTCCTCTTTAATGTCTCTTTTTCCCTTTTCAAGGTGGATGGGAGTCCGTGATTCTCAGCTGCATCCAAACTGGGGTTCTTTACCTCTTCCAGAGCTCACTGATCAGCTGTTTTCGATATTCCCAGGATGCTTCCTGGAAGATGCGCTTCTTCGGGGTGAGGCTCTGTGGCCCTGGGATGAACCAATTCCATGCTGGTGTAACTGACTGAGGTGCCGCGGGAGAACTGAACATTGAATTGTGACAATGGGTGAGGCTGTCGGAGGCCTTTGTACTCAGGCAGTTGCTCTCTCTCTCTCTCTCTTACCTTCGATGGTGGGGGAGAATTTGCTGGTGATTTTCGACTGGAAAAACTTGGAATAAAAGCGACACAGCAGACTGTAACATCGTAATCAGTGAGCTGTTTTGTTTTGTTGGTCTCCCCTCTCGCTGTGAAAGGGTGACAACTCTCTGTCCCTTGTTAGTGAGTGAGAAAGAGAGAGCCCGTGGCATGTCGAATTGTGGGGTGAACAATAGTTTTTGCTGGACTGTAGATCAGGATCTCTCTTTGGGGGCTTTGCTATTGCTTGTTTGGTGGGTGGTGGGTGCTGATGCTTTCTACTGAAATAAGTGGGGAGGGGGGAAAGGGTTGATGATTTGCTGCTGCTTGTGCATGGGAGGGGGAGAGGGGGCTTTGGGGTTCTAATATTTTTCTTTAATTCAGTCTTTGGAATTTTCCTTCTGTTTTCATGGATGTCTGTGAAGAGTAAGAACTTCAGGTTGTATACTGTATACATTCTCTGATATTAAATGGAAACATTAAGCCATTGAACCTGCTGAGTTCCTCCAGTGTTTTGTGCATGTTGTAATCAATTAACTCTCCATTCAGACTTTTTATCCTGCTTGCCCCATACAACTTGCAATATTTCTAATCACAAACTAAACAGTGCAATCTCCACGAAGAAACTGAAAAAAAAAATCAAAAACATTTGGTCTACTTGGATTTCCATTGTTGGGTTGTTGCACATCAACAGTAGGGAACACACAAGAGGCCTGAACTGAAGAGTATAGCTGGGTCAGTGTGAGGAGGAAAATCCCTTATTTCAGGTGAATGAAACTATTGGAGAGGGTCACACTGATAGCCTTGATGTAAAATGAGATCTCTGGCATAATTCACAATCACTGATAATGTTATCTATCATTATTTAAAGGGTGTCACTCCTCCTGCTCTTTCTCCCGTGGTCCACTCTCCTCTCCTGTCAGATTCCTTCTTCTTCAGCCTTTTACCTTTTCAACCTATCACCTCCCAGCTTCTTACTTTATCCCCCTCCCCCACCCACCTTCCCCCTCATCCGTTTTCACCTATCACCTTCCAGCTTGTACTCCTTCCCCTTAGAAACATAGAAAACCTACAGCACAATACAGGCCCTTCGGCCCACAAATTTGTGCCGAACATGTCCCTACCTTAGAAATTACTAGGCTTACCCATAGCCCTCTATTTTTCTAAGCTCCATGTACCTATCTGAAAGTCTCTTAAAAGACCCTATCGTATCCACCTCCACCACCGTCTCCAGCAGCCCATTCCAGGCACTCACCACTCTCTGAGTAAAAAACTTAACCCTGACATCTCCTCTGTACGTACCCCCCAGCACCTTAAACCTGTGTCCTCTTGTGGCAACCATTTCAGCCCTGAGAAAAAGCCTTTGACTATCCACACGATCAATGCCTCTCATCATCTTATACACCTCTATCAGGTCACCTCTCATCCTCCGTCGCTCCAAGGAGAAAAGGCCGAGTTCACTCAACCTGTTTTCATAAGGCATGCTCCCCAATCTAGGCAACATCCTTGTAAATCTCCTCTGCACCCTTTCTATGGCTTCCACATCTTGTCCCACCTTTTTATTCTGACTTCTGCCTCTTTGCTTTCCTGATGAAGGATCCCAGCCCAAAACGTCAGCTCTTTATTCTCTTCCCTGACCTGCCGTGTTTCCTCAGAATTTTATGTGTGTTATTCTGGATTTCTAGCATCTGCAGAATCTTGTGTTTTTGGTATCCATCAAAACAAATATTATTCTGAGCCACATGAGGTGAGATTAAGACAGATGAGGGAAAAGGTTTGTGTAAATTTTAAAGAAAGCTTAGAGGAAGGGAACACACAAAATACTGGAGGAACTCAGCGGGCCAGGCAGTATCCAGGGAAAAGAGTACAGTCGATGTTTCGGGCCAAAACCCTGCGTCTGCTGAAGAGTCCCAGCCCATAACTTCGACTGTGCTCTTTTCCTTAGATGTTGCCTTGCCTGCTGAGTTCCTCCAGCATTTTGTGTGTGTTGATTGGATTTCCAGCATCTACAGATTTCCTCGTATCTGCAGATTTTCTTTCGTTTGTTGTTAGAGGAAGGAAAGAAATCTTTGAAGTTTAGTAAGGGAATTCCATAGTTCCCTTCGCCGTCAATGATGGGGAAACAAACAAGAGGACAGAATTGGGGGAGTGCAGGAGTCTCAGACAGTTGCACCCCGAGAGGAGGTTATGGGGATGGGGAAGAACAAGGCAAATGTGGAATATGAACCAAGTAGAAGAAATTGTGTTGCTGTACTAGAAGAGTGAGGGGATTTTATGTGATGCAGCTGTTTTGGATGAGCAGGTTCATGAAGATAGGCGATGCTGAAACCACTTCCTCTTGTGGCAACCAACACACCTTCGCTCTGCAAAGGCACACAGCAGGATAAACATTTTTTTTTCATACTGGATCTCTGAAAACATGCAGATACAACAGATGTTGCAGATGGCTTAGAATCTCTCCTGATGTTTCACCCTGAAGGCAAAACCTGGTGGACTTACTGTACTGGCATCAGAACAAAGGAAGAGAGGTCTCCTTGGTGCTGACTGACCTTTCTGTGAGGTCAATCCCAGTCTGAAACAGACTGTGACTAGAGAGTAAAGCCACCTACTGGATTAATGAAATACATAACAGGGCTATTAATAAACATCCTCTCCACATCCCCCACCCCGCCTCCAGTCTCCAGTTCTCTAATGGAAAAACCATATCCCAATATATATTTTGTCCATATATTTTATGGTATGCAGTAGTTGGCACACACCGTTAGAACAGCCATACTGGCAGCTGCCTGCCTCTGCCAAGACCCAAACCAACAGCCAGAGTGTGCGAAGTGAGAAAAGGGTCCCAGCTGTTCTGATGCACTTCTGAGAAACTCCAAAAATAAAACTTCAGCGCTCTGCATCGCCTGACGGTGGGAGTAAGAGGATCCAAAAGACTTAAAAAGAGGGATCAGGCAAGGATGGTGCTCCTGTAAGGCGAGTTCGTCATCTCTCAGTGGCTGCTGGGGAGGGTGGGAAGGAGGCGACGAAAATTTCCTGTAGTAAGATCCGAGGTCTGGAAGCTTCGGGGATAAAAGGAGACAAAGATCTGCCTTAACTTGCTCTATGCAGTCTGCACACTTGGTCACATTGAAGCAATTACGGATTCAGCTCAGGAACATATTGAACTGCGATTGAAGAAATGGTCTTCTTTCTAATTTTTAATCACTTCTCAGTGAAACGTGAACAATTCTTCTTTACAATTTCTAACCTGACATTTAATTTTAATGGAAGGTTGTTTGAAATCCGGTCCGCATCATATGGACTGAGGCTCCTGTTTAACCTGAACCTGAAGGAACAGACATTGCTTTCGCCAATAGTCCCCAGAAACATGTCACAGAGATTAGCAGTTATCTGAGATCCTTAGATTTCAGGCTGATCACTATGGTGAGAATATTGTTTTCTGTACTAGGTCTAAGGTTTGTAATCAGCATGCTGCCAATATTCTTCGGATGGTTAGAGACACAGATTGAGGCACAGTCAGTGTTTTTGTCCCACGTTTGAGATGTACGTACATGGTTAAGGTGAGAGAAGATAAGTAGGGCAAGTTTCTTTTACACAGCAGGTGGTGGATGCCTGAAATATGTTGCAAGGGTGGTGATGGTAGAGCTGTTGAAGAGGCTTTTAGATTGACGCATGCAGAGACTGGAGGGATATGGCCCATGTGCAGACAAAAGGAATTAGGTTTAGCATAAAATTGTGGGCCAAAGGGCTGCTCCTATGCAGTTCTGTTCACTGTTTTATGTTCTATGGGAAGGACTGGAGGCCAATCAGTCCTTCAGCCTGTTTTGCCACTCAATAAAATCATGGCTGATCGGTATGTATCTTATTTGTCTACCTGTGGTTCCTTAAGGGTGTTATAGCCAAGGGGTGGTAATGGGGATAAACTCCAATGACAACTCAATGCTCCCAATGGTGTGTGTCTCAAATAGCCTCTGACAACCAAGTCCCTGGCCTTCACATGTGGCTTAGTTACTTAGCCTGGCGGAACCATTTTTACTGACAGAAGAAAGGGCAAAGGTGGGTTATCAGTGTCTTAAAATAAATCGCCGGGCAGTTGGGGATCATCAGCATGGTTGGCAGCTCATCTATAAGGAAAACTCTGATCTCAAACCTCTGCTGTCTTGCAGCTATACCCACTCAAGGTAAGGCTTCGGGAGTAAACCCCAAGGGACAAATCCAGTGCTGGAGTCCCTGAGATGAGCTCAGCACTGATTTGCAATTTCTGTGATGCTGCTGGTGCCAAACTGTATCAGTCACTGCTGTTCCTTTGGGTTCATCAGATGCATGGAGAGGGGGAGCTTGCTACATAGGCAACAGCTTGCTCTCTGTATCGTACTGCCCTGGCTTGCATAGATAGCTAGGATGCAACATTCATGGTCAAACCTGACAACAGAGCCTTGAAAAGTGTCTACCTGCACTGCACTCCGCTGTGACGTTAACACTATATCTGCATTCTGTTATGGTGTTGCTTTTGTATCAACCCAATGCAGTTATGTAGAGAATCATCTGTCTGAATGGCAGGCAGACAAAAGGCTTTTCATTATAACTCAGTACATATGACTATATAAGAAAAAACAATGACCTTTTATCTTAACCGTATTCATTGTCCCTTTCATGAATTTCTCTAGAAAATAACCTAGCAGACTCAGGTGCCATTTATTACTGAGCTGGCATCAATTACATTTACTGGGAGAGAACTCCACACTTCCACTATGCTTCCTGTGAGCAGAAGTTTCCAAACTTCACCTCTGAATGGTTAAGTTGGTGGTTAGGGTCAGTTTCTTCGGTCTAAGTTATAGAATTGTGGAGTCATACCACATGGAAATAGGGCTTTTTTCCAACTGGTTCATGCTGACCATGATGTCCACCTTAGCGAGTCCTACCTGGCCCATGTCCCTCTAAACATCCCAATAGTCTGTCCTGCTCCAACCACGTTGATGTTACAACCAAGAAAGCACACCGACACCTCTACTTCCTCACAAGGCTAAAGACGCTCGGCATGTCCCCGTCAACCCTGACCAATTTTTTATCAATATAGAAATCATTGGGTGGTGGGGTGGAATACATCTCTACCAAAGGAGGTGTAAGCCACTCCTTCCCTCTGCTAGCCTACAGCTCACCCTTGGGCAAGGTGTAGGACCTGCGTAGCTCCCCGATCAGGGTCACAGAAGCCATGGGAGCAGGTGGTGGATGGTTGTATGAGGAGCCAGTGCATATCACAAGTCCTGGTTATGCGACCACTGATGCCAGACAGACAATCTCTGAAGGGTATTGATAATGGCTGGGGTCGCTAGTCTTGTAAAGTCACTGCCCAGAAGAAGGCAATGACAAACCATGCCTGCAGAAAAATTTGCCAAGAACAATCATGGTCATAGACTATGAACGCCACATCATACGACACGGCAAATAATGATGATGACGATAGAAATCTGGAGGCATAACAGCTTGGTATAGAAACTGCTCTGCATGAGAACGCACGTAACTGCAGAGAGTTGTGGACACAGCTCTGCACATCACAGGAAGCAGCTCCACTCTATTTATACTTCTCACTGCCTCAGTAAAGCAGAGAGAATAATCAAAGGTCCCACCCACCCAGGATGCCCTTCCTTCTCCCCTCTCCATTGGACAGAATCCTGAATGTGCATACCACTTGGCTCAGGGATAGCTTCTATGCCACTGTTAGAGACACTTGAACGGACCTCCTGTATGACCCCACCACCCTCTATTACCTCAGTCACTGAACTCCACCGTAAACACCTTAAACCACTTTTTATATTGTTGTTTACATTGTAAGTACATGGGGTATTTATGCACACCCGTACTTTAACCTCTGAGTTTATTTTTTATACAGTAATTATTCTTATAATTGTTGAATGCTGTATTCCTCTCTTGCATGCCGTGCCAAGACACCACAGCAAATTCCTAATAGATGAATCAAGTTGATCCTTGATAAGATGGATTCTTGGCCCCACGATCTACCTCATTGAGATTCTGTAGTTTATCGTTTCCCCGCATTGTACACTTTTGATAGCTTTTGCACTTTATTTTGCATTGTTACTGTTTTAGCTCAATGCGCTGCAATGATCTGATCGGAATGAACAGTACAGCCTTTCATGTGACAACAATAAACCAATACCAATACCTTTCCTATCCAAAATTTTCCAATTAGCAAGAAAAGGTCTTTTTAGATTGTTAATTCCTTTCAGAATCCTGAAAGAACTCCAATCAAATCAGTCCTTTAACATTCCAATTCAATAAAAATGTAAGCCTAATTTCCAATCTCTCCAAATCAAACCTTGCAACTTTGTGCCTTGAATTGCAAATTTGACACATCTTTTGAAGAACTGGAAATAAGCACCACAGTCCTGTAACAGACTTCGACTCTTTGTACCTCCATGATCTTAGGAGAGCCTTGCCGTCCGAGTGTTCCAAGAATCAGGCCCCACATCTTTGCCTTTGCTGCCGTCGCTATGGCATCCTTTCTGATCTCCTGCATTGCCACGTGATCGTAGTACTCACGGGAGAGCACTTTGCTGTAGGGATCATACCTGCAATATCAAAGAATACACTCAGTGCCCACTTTATTAGGTACACCTGTACACCTGCTCATTAATGCAAATATTTAACCAGCCAATCATGTGGCAGCAACTCAGTGTATAAAAGCATGCAGACATGGTCAACAGGTTGAGTTGTTGTTCAGACCAAACATCAGAGTGAGGAAGAAATGTGATCTAAGTGACTTTGACCTTGGAATAATTGTTGGTGCCAGATGGGTGGTTTGAATATCTTAGAAACTGTTGATCTCCTGAGATTTTCAGGCACAACAATCTCTAGCTTTTACAGAGAATAGTGCAAAAGAACTATAAATCTCCAGTGAGTGGCAGTGTTGTGGGTGAAAACTCTGTGTTAATGAGAGAAGTCAGAGGAGAATAGCCAGACTGCTTCAAGCTGACAGGAAAGTGACAGTAACTCAAATAACCCCAGTATTATGTAGAAAAGCAACTCTGAACACTCAACACATCAAACCTTGTGGACGGCTACAGCAGCAGAAGGCCATGAATAAAGTGGCCACAGAGTGCACACGCCATTGAGAGGGTGAGCAAGGTACTGAGGCCACCTCAGTGGGGCAGTTCGTTAAGAGTTGATCACGTGAAGTGGAGAAACAGAAGCTTGTACATTTCTGTAGCACCTTTCACTGCTCAGGACAATCCCAAAGAACTTTGCAGGCAATGAAGTATTTCTGAATTATAGCCAGTATTGTAATGTATGGAACAGAACACAAACCAACAGAGTGCAAGAAGAGGCTCTTCGGCCTACAGTTATTGTGCTGACCATAATACAAAATTAAACTGATTCTAAACACAAGAGGTTCTGTGGATGCCAGAAATCCAGAGCAACACACACACACACAAAATGCTTCAGGAACTCGGCAGGTCAGGCAGTGTCTATGGAGGATATTGAACAGTCATCATTTCAGGATGACACCCTTCATCAGGACTGAAAAACTAATTGTAAATGCCTAGACAGGATCTACAACCCTCCATTCTCGGCACATTTACACACCTGCTTAAATGGCTCCTGAACTCCGTTATTTCATCTGCAAAACAGGTTATTAAGTTTATACCCCGGGAGTTTCCACTAGCATCATGAGTGAGCAACTTGTTTTGGTAACGTTGGTCAAGGGAAGACCTCGTGTGCTGTCCTTTGAAGGGGTGGTGGGGTCTTTAAAGTCCTGTAGGGTTGGCACACATGGCTTTTGTTCAGTTGTAGCCCCAAAGACAGTGGAATGCTCCCTCAATACATATTCAAGAAGTCTGGGATGGGGAACCAACACTGGTTCTGCCAGTGATACTCGAAGAAATTGTTGGTGCCGGCCTGTCTTCTTTCCCACCAGGGGATATGTATGGCTTCCACTCAATGCAGGACTGTAAGATGTTAAGTGGAGCATTGGCAGGTTGCCTGGTAGTTCACAACAACAACAATAACTCATATTTACGTAGCATCTTTATGGTAGCTGGATTGAATTTAACAGCAGGGAGGTTATGCTGCAACTGTACAGGGTACTGGTGAGGCCGCACCTGGAGTACTGTGGGCAGTTCTGGTCTCCTTACTTGAGGACGGATATACTGGCTTTGGAGGTGATGCAGAGGAGGTTCACCAGGTTGATTTCAGAGATGAGGGGGTTAGACTAGGAGGAGAGATTGAGTTGCCTGGGACTGTACTTGGGGAAATTCAGAAGAATGAGAGGAGATCTTATAGAAACATATACAATTATGAAAAGGATAAATAAGATAGAGGCAGAAAAGTTGCCTTCACTAGTAGGTGAGACTAGAACTAGGGGACATAGCCTCAAGATTCGGGGAAGTAGATTTAGGACGGAGATGAGGAGGAACAGCTTTTCCCAGAGAGTGGTGAATCTGTGGAATTCTCTGCCCAATGAAGTAGTGCAGGCTACCTCAGAAAATATACTTAAGACAAGGTTGGACAGATTTTTGCATAGTAGGGGAATTAGGGTTATGGGGAAAAGGCAGGTGGGTGGAGATGAGTCCATGGTCAGATCAGCCATGATCATATTGAATGGCGGAGCAGGCTCGACAGGCCAGATGGCCGACTCCTGCCCCTATTTCTTGTGTGTTCTTATGAAAGTCAGGGTGTTATTGTACTCAGGCACAGTGGGCTGAGCTGTGGACTCACAGCTCCCGTGATGCGGGTTTACGGCGGCACAGTAGTCTATATCACTCTGCAGCGCCAGTGCCTGTGGTTCAATTCTGCCACTCTCTCTGCCTCAGTAAAGCAGCCAGAATAATCAAATAATCTTCTCTCTTCTCCCTTTGGGTAGGAGATACAAAAGCCTGAAAGCTCGAACCACCAGGCTCAGGGACAGTTACCAGACTATTGAATGGACATCTTGTACGATAAGATGAACTCTTGCCCTCACCACTTATCTTGTTATAGAAACATAGACAACCTACAGCACAATACATGCCCTTCGTCCCAAAAAGCTGTGCCGAACATGACCTTACCTTAGAAATTACCTAGGGTTACCCATAGCCCTCTATTTTTCTGAGCTCCATGTACCTACCCAGGAGTCTCTTAAAAGACCCTATCGTATCCGCCTCCACCACCGTCGCCGGCAGCCCATTCCGCGCATTCCATGCACTTACTACTCTCTGCGTAAAAAACTTACCCCTGGCATCTCCTCTGTACCTACTTCCAAGCATCTTAAAACTGTGCCCTCTTGTGCTAGCCATTTCAGCCCTGGGAAAAAGCTTCTGATTATCCACACGATCAATACCTCTCATCATCTTATACACCTCTATCAGGTCACCTCTCATCCTCCGTCACTCCGAGGAAAAAAGGCCAAATTCACTCAACCTATTCTCATAAGGCATGTTCCTCAATCCAGGCAACATCCTTGTAAATCTCCTCTGCACCCTTTCTATAGTTTCCAAATCCTTCCTGTAGTGAGGCGACCAGAACTGAGCACAGTACTACAAGATCTTGCACTTTGTCTACCTGAACTACACTTTTTCAGTATCTATTTCACTTCATTCTGAATTGTTATTGTTTTAGCTCAATGCACTGTGTAATGATTTGATCTGTATAAACAGTATGCAAGACAAGCTTTTCATGGTATATGGGTACATGTGACAATAATAAACCGCCATCAATATCAACAAGCAGAAAAAGGTTGTTATGTTAATTCCCAGATAATTACTTCCAGTTGTCGGTGATGTTAAGTGCAGATAAAATCCAGCAGCAATTCACTTGCTATTATCTCGGCTAGCTACTTACATAGATTATGGGGATTTTCATTTTTAACTTTACAAATCCAGGTAGAATTTATCTTCCCCAGCCATGTCCCCCCAGCCGCTCCCCCAGCAGAGTTTGATATTTATGGAATCATTTCCCAAAAAGACTCTTGACCTGTAAACACCTCTGCAGGAAAATCTACTGCTTCGACAGAGTGGGAAGATTGATAAGGTTGCAAAATGGGTGTATTAGCTTCCTACATCCAGTCAAGGTGGCAGAACAAATATCTTGGAAAATCTAGAACAAATAACTTGAAGATTCAAAAGTTCAATGATCAATGTAAATCTATTGTTAAAGTACGTACAAGTCACTATGTCTGCTGTCCTATATCACAAATGCCTTGAGGTTAATTTTCTTCCAGGCTTACAACAGAATCAATGAAAAACTATACACAGGCTGACAAACAGCCAAGGTCCAAAACAAATACGAAAAAACTGAAGTGATGATAATAGTAAATCATCATCATAATTATGTGCCATGTCTTATTAAGTGGGTGATCATGGTCTCATGGCCATGATTGCTCTTGGTGAATTTTTCTGCAGAAGTAGTTTGCCATTGCCTTCTTCTGGGCAGCGTCTTTACAAAACGGGTGACTCCAGCCATTATCAATACTCTTCGGAGATTGTCTGCCTGGTGTCAGTGGTCACATAACCAGGACTTGTGATATGCACCAGCTGCTCATACGACCATCCACCACCTACTCCCATGGCTTCATGTGACTCTGACCGGGAGGGTGGGGGGCTAAGTAGGTGCCACACCTTGCCCGAGGGTGATCTGCAGGCTAATGGAGGGAAGGAGCGCCTTACATCTCCTTTGGTAGAGATGTATCTTCATCCCACCACCCACCCTAATAATAAACACCTAAGTAAATAATACTGAGAACATGAGTTGTGGAGTCCTTAAAAGTGAATTCATAGTCTGTGGAATCAGTTTAGTGTTGAGGTCAGTGAAGTCATCCATGTTGGTTCAGGAGCTGGATGGATGAAGGATAATAACTATTCCTGAACCTGGTGGTATGGGACCTAAGGCTCCTGTTTCTTCTTCCTGGTAGCAGAAGCAAGAAGAGAGCATGAAATCCAGAATGCTGTCAAAACTGGATCCTCTCTGCCCTCAACACAAGCTCTGTGATCCATGCTTCGGTTGAAGAAATCGCTTTGTGGAGAGAACCAGCTGTAAAAAGATAATTACCAATGCATATCTGACCCAATCTCCTCCCCTCCCTCTCTCCCTCCATTTTACAGGCAAAGTGAGCTTGATATCATCAAGAATTCATTAAAATGGAAACAGGGAGCCGAGTATGAGTAACGAGCACTTACATCTTAACTGCACCTGCTACCCCATTCTATGACTTGTAGTATTAAAGTGATTTTCAAATAAATTATCCCCAGAAGTTAACATTATCAGAATCAGATTTAATATCACTGGCGTATGCCATGAAATTTGTTATGACTTTTAGATATGACTCCAAGTAAATTATGAGAAATTAGGGCAAGCGATAACAGCATAAAGCCACGAGTCATACAGCACTATAGTACAGAAAAAAGGCATTCGGCCCAACTAGTCCATGCCAAGCTGTTACTTTGCCTAGTTCCATACTCTCCTACTCATGTACTTCTTCAAACTTGCAGGTTACCCCTAGCACAATCCTTGGCCCGTGATGGTCGTTGATGCAAACAGTGCCTTTTTCATTATTTCAATGTACACTGACAAATAAAGCTAATCATTCTTTTTTCTTTTCTTTCATAATATGGATACGTCTCAGGTTATCAAGTTCAAGTTTAATTGTCATTGAATTCCCATGGAAGCAGCCACATGAAACAACATTCCTCCATTCCTCCAGGGCCTAGGTACAAACACTCTACGAAAGTGACTAAGTCCCTGAATGTCATGTCCTGCAGACTGATGATATACAGGGCGTTGTTTCAAGAAAAAGTCCAGGCAGCCGCAGGCAAACACAATCCGGCTTGTCTTCCCCCGAGCATATACTGGAGAGCAGTACTGACAGGAGGGGTCAGCCCCAACCTGGCACGGACATCACACCACACCGTCTCTGCTGTCCCCGCCCTAGGCGGCTGCAACAGTCAAGCCCATGGCATGAGGCCCTGGTCCGTGCTACAACCGAGGCCACACAGCTTCCCCGCCATCAGTCTCACCAATGAACCAGGAGCCAGGCGCAGCATTCTACATTATCAAAGTCCAACAGGGTCTTACGATCACAAGAAAAACATCCAAGACAATCACTTACACTGTTGAATCACACACCACCTCTGACGTCTTCCTCCCTGGGCGGCTGAAGCAGACTGCAACATGGTCCAGCTCCACTCGCTAATGGGATGGAGCTGCAGTACTTGATAACCAACAGTGTCTTATGATCATAATAAAGACATAAAGGACGAAGAATTACATCTCTGATTGGACCCAGAGAGGCCGCCGCGCCTGAATGTGACGCCATCTTACCAGATCGTCGTTCTCCTTAGTTTCCCATGACCTTCTGCAGGGAAACACAAGTGAAAATACTTCACTTAAGACCTTGGCCCTGTCCCATACTTCTACACGTAGGTGTCCACACTGATCCTTAAGGGTCCATTTCTCTCCCTAGTTACTCTGTTGCTCTTAGAGAATCTCTTAAGATCACCTTATCTGCCGAGGATATCTGATGTCTTCTTTTTGCCCTCCTGATTCCCTTCTTAAGTGTACTTTACATCTCTCACACTCATTTCAAATGTGAAGTCAATGCTGCTTTTAAAGTACGACATGAAGTGGCTAAAGGAACCACAGCTTTTACACCTGTCAAAGCAGCCCTACCTCATTAAGCAGGAAATACCACGTCAGTAATAGGCTCTATGCAGTAAAACAGCGGGGCATTCAGAGTGAGGCCAATCCCTCTGGAGAATATATATCCTGTCCTCCTATTCAAGCTTGCAATTCTCATTGCATCAATGGTAATTAATGGACTGTTAATAAGACACAGCTTTGTTCAAACACTCTCTCTCTTTCTCTCAGTTTAACAAAAAGATTCGGCAGATGCAGGAAATCTTGAGCAACACACACACAAAATGCTGAAGGAACTGAGCAAGTCAGGCATGAGGCCTGATGAAGGGTCCTGGCCCAAAATGTTGACTGTTTACTTCTCTCCGTAGATGCTGCCCGACTTACTGAGTTCTTCCAGCATTGTGTGTGTGTGTGTAGATGCAGGAAATCTTGAGCAAGGCACACACAAATTGCTGAAGGAATTCAGCAAGTCAGACAGTGAGTCCACACTACGCAATTACTCATGTGTCCAGTTAACCTGCTAACCCGCACGTCTTTGGAATTTGGGAGGAAACCGGAGCACATTGATGAAAGCTACATGTCGTGGGGAGAATGTACAAACTCCTTACAGACATCAGCAGGAATTGAACCTGAGTCGCAGGCAGTGTAATAGTGTTATGCTAATATCGGTGTACTTGGGCAGTGTGAGTTATTTGGGCTGGAATAACCTGTACCATACTGCATGACTAAGTAAACAAACAGAATGAACAGTCCGACCATGTCTGTGCCAACCATGATGCCACTTTGTTAATGCCATCTGCCTGAACGTGGACAGTCAAGCAGATGGTCTACATCTCTCCACATTCTGGCCTGTTCATGTGGCTGCTTACATGCCTTTTAATTGTTGCTTCTGTATGTGCTTCCAGCCCCTCCCCTGGCAGCACGTTCCATCCAACTACCACTCTGTGTAAAAAACTTCACAGTTCAAAGTGAACTTATTATCAAAGTACATATCTGTCACCATATACAGCCCTGAGATTCATTTTCTTGTGGGCATACTCAATACATCCATGATAGAATAATAACCACAATAGAATCAGTGACAGACCACACCGACTTGGGTGTTCAACCGGTGTGCAAAAGATAACAAGCTGTGCAGATACAAAAGGAAAGCAATAATAATAATGATAAATAAATAAGCAATAAATATCAAGTGTGGGAACAGGTCAGTGATGGGACAAGCAAAGCTATCCTCTCTGGTTTAAGAGCCTGATGGCTGACGGCTTCCTGAACCTGGTGGTGTGGATCCTGAGGCTCCTGTACCCTCTTCCTGATGGCAGCAGCAAGAAGAGAGCACGTCCTGGGTGGTGGGGGTCCCTGATGATGGCTGCTGCTCTCCTAAGAGAATGTTTCCTGTGGATATGCTCAATGGTGGGGAGGCCTTTACCCATGATGACCTGGGCCGTATCCAGTACTTTCTGTAGGATTTTCTGTTCAAGGGCATTGGTGTTTCCATACCAGGCTGTGATGCAGCCTGTCAATATACTCTCCACCACACATCTATAAGAGTTTGTCAAAGTTTTAGATGTCATGCCGAACATTCACAAACTTTAATTAAATTTATATATATTTCTTATTGTAATTTATAGTTTTATTATTATATATTGCAATGTACTGCTGCCACAAAATAACATATTTCATGACATATGCCAGTGATATTAAACCTGATTCTGAACTTGCCTCACATATCTCTCTTACCCCTCTAATATTTGACATTTCTACTCCAGGAAAAGGATGCTTGTCTATCTACCCAGTCTATTCTTCTCATAATTTGATAAACTTCCGTCAGGTGTCCCCTGAGCCTCTGATGCTCCAGCGAAAACAATCCAAGTTCTTCCGACCTCCACTTGTAGCCGACGGACACTTTGGAATCATGGACCGCCTATAGTAAATATTTTAAACCACTGAAGAAACCTCAGCAATTCCGTCTCTTCAAAATGCTCCAAATGAATTTGTGGGATAGATGAACCAGTGTCAGCATCCTCTTTGGGATAAGCGTCTCCAGTATCGAGTGTCTGACATTCCAGCAGGACCAGATCGTCGCTGCTAGGATTGATCACAAGAATCTGAATCAGGCTTATTATCACTGACGTACATGACATGAATTTTGTTGTCCTGTGGCAGCAGTATAGTGGAAAGACATCAAGTCAAGTCGTCAAATCA
The DNA here is from genome assembly GCF_963921235.1 of Mobula hypostoma. Classification (NCBI taxonomy): domain Eukaryota; kingdom Metazoa; phylum Chordata; class Chondrichthyes; order Myliobatiformes; family Myliobatidae; genus Mobula; species Mobula hypostoma. Next base: position 8,883,531 of record NC_086119.1, read on the forward strand.
CCTTTTATTGTCATTTCGACCATAACTGCTGGTATAGTACACAACATACAAATTATGTACATTACAAAATTTTTAAAAAGTGCAAAATAACAATAAGGAGGTGATGTTCAAGGGTTACTGGACTGTTCAGAAATCTGATAGTGGAGAGTAAGAAGCTGTTCCTGAATTGTTGAATCTGTGTCTTCAGGCTCCTGTACCTCCACCCTGATGGTCAGACCGTAAGACTATAAGATATTGGAACAGAATTAGGCCACTCGGCCCATTGAGTTGGCTCTGATATTCCATCATGCTGATTCATTATCCCTCATAACCCCATTCACCTGCCTCTTCCCGTAAACTTTGACACCCCGACTAACCACAAAACCTATCAACCTCTGCTTTAAATATGTTTAATGGCTTGGCTTCCACAGCCATCCATGGCAATGAATTCCACAGACTCACCATGTTTTGGCTGAAGAAATTCCTCCTCACTTCTGTTCTAAATGGATGTCCATTTATTCTGAGGCTGTGTCTTCTGGTCCTCTGAATCTGTGCCCTCTGGTCCTGGACTCTCCCACTATAAGAAACATCCACTCTACCTAGGCTTTTCAATATTCAACAGGTTTAAATGAGATCACCCCCTCATTCTTCTAAACTCCAGCAAGTACAGGTCCAAAGCCAACAAATGCTTCTCATATATCATCCCTTTCATTCCCAGAATAATTTTTGTGAATCTCCTCTGAACCCTCTCCAATGACAGCACATCTTTTCTTAGATAAGGGTGCCAAAACTGCTCACAATACTCCAAATGTCCTCTGACTCAATGCCTTATAAAGATTCAGCATCACATCCTTGCTCTTATATTCTAACCTACTTGAAATGAATGCTAACATTGCATTTGCCAATCTTACCACCGACTCAACCTGCAATTTAACCTTTAGAAAATTCTGCACAAGGATTCTGAGTCCCTTTACACCTCTGACTTTTGAATGTTCTTGTTTCTTCCATGCCTTTTTTCCTTCTACTAAAGCGTATTACCATTCACTTCCCGACACAGTATTCCATCTGCTTCTTTGCCCATTGACGCAATCTGTCCAAGTCCTTCTGCAGACTTCTTGCTTCCTCAACACTATCTGCCCCTCCACCTATCTTCGTATGGCCTGCAAACCTGTCCACAAAGCCACCAGTTCCATCATCCAAATTGTTCACATATAATGTGAACAGAAGTGGTCCCAATACTGACGCCCGCGGAACACCACGTCACTGGCAGCCAACCAGAATAGGCCCCCTTTATTCCGACTCGGTAGTAATGAGAAAAGGGCATGTCCCGAGGGTGAGGCTCCTTGGTGAAGGACGTCGCCTTCTTGAGGCATCACCTCTTGTGGCGAGGAGGCTTTTGCCCATCGTGGAGTTGGTGAGTCTACAACCCTCTGTAGTCTCCTGTGATCCTCTGCACTGAAGGCTTCATACCAGGTGGGGACGTAATCAATCAGAATTCTATGATTCCATGGCTCTGTAACTCTCTGAAAATTTTAAAAGTCTAATAAAGAACTCCCTTTCACTGTATTCAGTAGTAGAACATAATCAGTAAATCTGCTATTGAATGCCTTGCTGGAATTATCTAGGTAAATCCAGACTGAGTCATGGAAGTGGAGAGGACGTTTCCTCTAGTGGGAGAGTCTAAGACTAGAGGGCACAGCCTCAGAATACACTTCAGGCCAAGATCCATCATCGGGGCTGCAAGGAAAGGGTGGGCAGAATCCAGAATATGAGGGTGGTGGGAAGGGGTAGGAGTACCAGCCAGGCTCTTGGCCTGAAACATTGACTTCATTCCCCTCCTTTTGGGTGGTGGTGCAGAGATACGTCTCTACCATAGGAGGTGTCTGCTCCTTCCTTCTGATAGCCTGCAGGTCACCCTCGGGCAATGAGTAGCACCTGCTTAGCCCCCCCCCCGCTTCCTGATCAGGGTCATGTGGCGCCATGGGAGCAGGTGGTGGATGGTCATATGAGCAGCCAGTGCATATCACAAGTCCTGGTTATGTGACCACTGACGCCAGGCAGACAACCTCTGAAGAGTATTGATAATGGCTGGGCTCCCCTGTCACTGCCCAGAAGAAGGCAATGGCAAACCACTTCTGCGGAAAGATTTGCTAAGAACAATCATGGTCTTGGAAAGACCATGACTGCCCACATTAGACAACACGCCACATAATGATAAAGATAATTCCCCTCTTTAGACGCTGCCTGACCAGCATTTTGTGTGTGCGCTCTGGATTTCCAGCATCTGCAGAATCTGGTGCGCTTGCCTCTGTCATCCTGGATGCATGCGCTCAGGCAGATCTCATGCCGTGCGGTACTTTAATATTTATCTGGCAGATGTCCATCCTTGCCATTTCAATTGTTCCTCCACTGCAGTGACCCTCAAGGAGTCCTACATACGTAAGATATAAGATGCCCTACATACATCAGAACGTGCTGCTCCGTACACTTAATTCTTTCCCCATCTGATGGAAACAAAGAACACTTTACAAAGTTCCATTACGATAAAATATTAACACTGACAGGAGTCATTAAAACACCAGGAAAATGATGAAGAGCTGATGCTCCTTTTTTCCTAATTAACTCAACTCTAATGACTTTTTAGAGGGAAGACTAATTTTTTTAAAGTATAAAAATGTCATTGCTCTTTGATTTGTATAATTTACAAAAATAATCTAGATAATTCAGTCACTGAGCCGCACTTTGGGAGCCACGTCCCTTTTAGCTTATCCCTTGACCCGCACAATACAAACGTGAATTGTGACACTGTTTAACAGTCACTGAATTTGTAGTGAGAGAGACAGAGAGAGAGAGAGAAAGAAAGAGAGAGGACAGGAGAGAGAGGGAAGAGAGAGAGAGGAGGGAGGGAGAGATGAAGGCGATAGAGAGGTAGAGGTACAGAAAGTAACAGAGAGGGAGAGGGGTGAGGGAGAGATGAAGGCAACAGAGAGAGGGATAGAAGGCTAGAGGGTGAGAGAGAGAGAAAGAGAGAGAGCAGGAGAGGGGGGAAGATGAAGGCAATAAAGAGGGACAGGATAGAAGGTGAGAGGGTGGGGGGGGGAGATGAAGGTGATGAAGAAGGAGAGGGCCAGAAGGAGGGAGAGGAGGGGGGGGAGGGAGGGAGGGAGGGAGAGAGGGAGAGAGAGAGAGAGAGAGAGAGAGAGAGAGAGAGAGAGAGAGAGAGAGAAAACTCACTCGTTTGGCAGAAAAGCAGGAGGATTGCTGAAGAACTCACAAGGGTACACTTACAAAGGTAATGATGCACTCAGAGAATTGTGTCCAGTTTAGGTCACTCTGTTATAGGAAAGATATAGGAGGGATGCCAGAGGTAGGTTTTTCTACATAGAGATTAGTGGTGTATTAGGGACATTTAAGAGACTCTCAGAGAGGCACATGAGTGAAAGAAAAATGAAGGGCTTTATGGAGGGAAGCATTAGTTCGATAGGGTTAAAAGGTTGAAATGATTGCTGGTGCCAGATGGGGTGTCTATATATCTCAGAATCTGCTGATCACCTGGGATTTTCACACACAACAGTCTCTAGAGTTTACAGAGAATGGTGTGAAAAAAAAATCATCCAATGATCGGCAGTTCTGTGGCAGAAAGTGCCTTGTTAATGAGAGAGGTCAGAGGAGAATAACCAGACTGGTTCCAGGACACATATACAGAAAGGTGCCAGGAAAGGACCAACAATATAATGAAGGATCCCACCCACTCTGGTTATCAACTATTTGTCCCACTCCCATCTGGAAAGAGACTATGCAACATTCACACCAAGACCACCAGATTCTAAAAGCAGTTACTTTCCTCGAGCCATTAGACTGATCAACACCTCTACACATTAACCCACACCACTAGTCTCCAGCACCACTACATACACATGATCTACTGTCACCTTATGTACATTCAATCAGTCTTGTACAATATGTTTTATGGGATTCCTTTTATATTTACACTCAGTGGCAATACCTCCTGTACCTAATAAAGAGGCCACTGAGTATTTATTCCACTTCAAGGTTTGATATGTTGTGTATTCAGAGATGCTCTTCTGCACACCACTGTTGTAACACTTGGTTATTTGAGTTACTGTCGCGTTCCTGTCAGCTTGAACCAGTTTCGCCATTCTCCTCTGACCTCTCTCATTAACAAGGTGTTTTTGCCCACAGCACTAATGCTCACTGGAGTTTTTTTTGTTTTACTCGTCATTATCTGTAAGCTCTAGAGATTGTTGTGCATGAAAATCACAGGAGGTCAGCAGTTTTTGAGATACTCACACCACCCTGTCTGGCACCACCAATCATTCCGTGATCAAAGTCACTTCGATCACATTTCTTCCCCATTCTGATGTTTGGTGTGAAACAACTGAACCTCTTGACCATCTCTGCATGCTTTCATGCATTGAGTTGCTGCCATATGATTCGCTGATTAGATATTTCCATTAACGAGCAAGTGTACAGGTGTACCAAATAAAGTGTTAATTTATTGTGCTTCTGTTTTCTTTTTTTAAAATTGTGTCCTTTATGCTGCATGGTATCCTAGGTAACAATCATTAGATTATTTTTTTACACTCGTGTACTTAAGAATGAAAATAAACAATCTTGAATCCTGAAATTTCATTAGTTTTGGGGGGATTTTGATTCAGTTAATAAAACAGAGTAAGATACAGTAATGACTCATCTTCTTCATAAATGTCTTTCAGAAAAAGAAATCTATTGTCCCGATGGGACCCTGCTCCCAAACTAACATGGGTGTCTCTTTGGGAAGGGGCAGTGAGATCTTGCCTGCAGCGACTTACACTCGGTGGCTATTAAGTACGCCTATCCACCTGCTCGTACCCAATCAGCCAATCATGTGGCAGCAACTCAGTGCATAAAAGCATGCAGACATGGTCAAAACGTTCTGTTGTTGTTCAGACCAAACATCAGAATGGGGAAGGAATGTGATCTAAGTGACTTTGACCATGGAATGACTGTTGGTGCCAGAAGGGGTGGTGTGAGTATCCCAAAAACTGATGACCTCCTGTGATTTTCATGCACAACAATCTCTAGAGTTTACAGACAAGGGAGAGAAAAACAAAAAAAAAATCCAGTGAGCATTAGTTCTGAGGCAGAAACACTACGTTAATGAGAGAGGTCGGAGGAGAATGGCCAGACTGGTTCATGCTGACAGGAAGGTGACAGTAACGCAAATAACCACATGTTACAACAGTGGTGTGCAGCAGACCATCTCTGAATACACAACAGGTCAAACCTTGAAGTGGATGGGCTACACTTTATTAGGTAACGGCCACTTAGTGTATATCACAAGTGTAACACGCTGGTTAAGAGTTGTTCTGCTGCGCTATAGGTATTTCATTTTAGCAGTTCTGTAAGAGCAGCTTGTTTGGGTTTGAGCTAAGATAAGAGGCTTGCTATTCAGTTTTGAAACGTGCTGCCAGCCAATCGGGACAGTGGAATTGGGAGAAGGTTCTGGAGAACGTCGGGTCTTTGTTCTTTGTTGGCAGGAGCTGGGCGAAGACAGAGGGAAAAGATGGCTGAGGATGCCGTCCCTGTTGCACGAGGTGCTTTGTGCAGCTGACTGGCTTCGAGAAGGAAGAACCAATACTCCCGTGGGAGACCCGTTTGTTCGAGATGGATTGCCAGTGATGTTCGGAAGGTGGTGTGTGCTTTCACGCAGACCGATGGTCCAGTGCTTCAGTGAGACAAGTTCAAGATGAACTCCAACTTAAGTGCACATTTGACTGTTTAGGAGTAATGGGCCCTCTTTGTTTTTTTCTTTCTGTCATTTAGTAACTGTTTGTTTAAAGTAACATTCTTAAATATATTTCTTTATAAATTGTATGCTGTGTACAATCTGTTATTTTTTTCCTGAGGGCAGCAAACCACACAGCATTCACACAAACTGGGTTTGGGTGAGTGAGACATCCCAGCCTCACAGATCTGGTGGGACCAAAGTTGTATACACCCTAGATGTACGAAGCTGGAGAAAGGTGGGTTTTTCACCACAGGATCCAGCGGCTGTTAGCAAGGGGCTAATAAGCCGGGTTTCCAGAGACACCTAAAAAAAAGAGGGGGGGGGGTGCTGCTTTCACATGAATCTAAGGACAGAAAAGTTTCTGCTTTGTGGAAATAGACCTACTGGTAATGAAGTGTGATAGGGAAAGTATTACAAAAACTAAGAGTAGCCTTTACAGGAAGTCTGTATATTTTTTTCTTACATTATAGAAATACAAAACTTCAAATACCTTGATGTTTCTAAAGCTCCTCAGAACATTCTGAAGCTGTGAAAGATACAGTAGAAAGGCAAATCTATAAACCTTTTATCATTGTTGGGTTAAAATCATGGAAGACAGGGTTATGAAAGCTGTACAAGATACACGGCCTTTCTAGCATCTTTCACAAGCCAGAACAAACAACAAGTAGGATTAGATTATAAAAGAACATAGGGAACATAAAAGAACAAAAGAACAAAAAAAATAGGGTCTTGGCCTGAAATGTCGACTGTACCTCTTCCTAGAGATGCTGCCTGGCCTGCTGCGTTCACCAGCAACTTTGATGTGTGTTGTTGTTTGTTACAAAAGAACATTCCCAGTTCAGCCAAAGCTTCCCCCACAACTGATTTCTCACCTTGTCCTTTTGGTTTCCTTTCTCTATCTCTCCAGTTTATCATTGACTCCACTTCTCCTCCGCCTTTTTGTTTTACTGCACTGAGATTATTTACTTTGCCCCACTTTTTAATCATGTTGTTCTGTTCCAAGGTGCCAAGATTTAGGTTACATTGATGACTTGACCTAGATCGTAGAGGAAGTCAGAATTCAAGCTTAGAATCAAGAGAAGATTTATGACCCAGGAGTCCATTTGGTCTATCATTTCTGTGCTGGCAGCTTAATCAGTTTTCAGCACACGTTCCATGGCCCTGGTGGTCACAGTAGTTTGGCTACGCACCCAAGTATTGTTGAATTATGATGAGGATTTATGTCTTTTCCATCCTTTCAGGCAATGAATTCCGGTTGCTCAGTGGAAAGAAAATATCCTCATTTCCCCTCTAATCCATCTATCAAATATTTACAATCCATTCCTGTGCTTTTTGACTCCTTTCCCGAGAGAAAAAGACCTTTCATATTTGCTCATCTAAGCCTATAACTTTTCACACCCTTCCTCATTCTTACAATTTTCCAGTCCTGGTAAAATCTTTGGAACTCCCCTCTGCAGCCTCTCATTGCGATCACAGTTTTCCTGTAACATAGTGTGTTGTGCATTTAATATTTCAGTAATATTGGAGTAGTCTTGTATATATAGTTTGATTAAGTATTCTTGTTCATATAAATAATTCATTACGTGTTACATGTATAAACACGAGAATTGCTTACGTTATCATGCTACTGTGTGATACATATGTGCCTTGCTTAAAGTAAACTTAAAGTTAGACCTGCATTTCAGACTCCCATGTCTTCCTTTGAATTAGTTTAATATTTTGAAGTTACAAAAGATAACACAGTGATTTGAACTGTAAACAGTATTCAAGCAGTGGCCCAATGACTCTATTCAGTTTGAGCATTACCTTCCTGGTTGGTCCTTGTTATTTACGGACCTAAGTCCGAATAAAGTCATCCCCAGGCCCCATCTTAACTGATGAAGAGAATTGGCCTGAAAGATCGACCCTTTATTCCTCTCTATAGACGCTGCCTGACCTGCTGAGTTCCTCCAGCATTTTGTGCGCGTTGTTCCGGATTTCCAACATCTGAAGAATCTTTTGTGTCTATCTTAATTTTTTTTACAAGTTTTCAGCTGCATCAAAATAAAACCAAATGGAAAGTTTCCAAAAGGACAGAATTTATAAAGATTATTAGACTTGATTATTTTTTGATTCTTGTTATTAAGCGGCAAATCAGATGCTTTCGGTGGAGAATACAGAACCTGTAGCTCCCGCTGCAACTGGATCTTCAAGTTTCTAACCGGAAGACCACAGTCTGTGTGGATTGGTGATAACATCTCCTCCTCACTGGCGATCAACACTGGCGCACCTCCGGGGTGTGTGCTTAGCCCACTGCTCTACTCTCTCTATACCCATGACTGTGTGGCTAGGCATAGCTCAAATACCATCTACAAATTTGCTGACAATACAACCATTGTTGGTAGAATCTCAGGTGGTGACGAGAGGGCGTACAGGAGTGAGATATGCCAACTAGTGGAGTGGTGCCGCAGTAACAACCTGGCACTTTGAAGAGATTCCAGACCATTTATGTAAAGTGGCTCCCTGCTGTAGAGTAACAGAACTACAGTTGTTTATGTGATTGTGCTTTGTGATTTCAAAACTGATCACTCTTTGTAAGTACTGACTATGACTATATTTATATTTATTTGGGGGTTGCACTGCCCACCAAGGGAGAGAACCTCAGTGGTATTTATGTTTTTACTATCAATGAGAAGTCAGTTCACCCATCCTTCTCTGCTGACAATTGTGCATTTTAAGCTTCACCTAATACAGCTAGTCTTTCATATATTCACTCAGTGGATACTTTTTTATGAGGTACAACTGTACACTTGCTCTTTAATGCAAATATCTAATCAGCCAATCATGTAGCAGCAACTGAATGCATAAAAGTATGCACACATGGTCAAGAGGTTCAGTTGTTGTTCAGAACAAACGTCAGAATGGAGAAAAAAAAGGGGATCTAAGTGTCTTTGACCATTGATTGATTGTTGGTGCCAGATGGGCTGGTTTGAGTATCTCAGAAACTGTTGATCTCCTGGGATTTTCACACACAACAGTACCTAGAGTTTACAGAGAATGGTGCGGAAAAATTAGGGAACATCCAGTGAGCGTAAGTTCTGTGGGTGAAAGAGCCTTGTTAATGAGAGAGGTCAGAGGAGAATGGCCGGACTGGTTCAAACTGACAGGAACGTGACAGTAACTCAACCATGCTTTACAACAGTGGTGTGCAGAAGAGCGTTTCTGAACACACAACACGTTGAACCTTGGAGTGGATGGGCTACAGCAGCAGAAGACCATGAATATAAACTCAGTGGCTACTTAATTAGCTACAGGAGGTAACTCATAAAGGGGCCACTGTGCGTAAATATTTGATAAGGAACTTTTGCTTTAATGTCATTGGCTGCTTTTGATTTACAGATTTTTTTCGGTACACCGTATACTCCGTTCACAGGAGTGCACTATACTAAGATAATGATAATGTACTTCATCCTACCCTTTTGATTTATGGGATAATTTCCAGCAACACATCACTTTCATAAAATTGAGGAAAGCATCAGTAGGCCTTTTAAGTCGACTTACTGATCTGTCCTGTTCCAAGGACCTGTGGATATCCCCTCCGAGGTCCCTTAGCTTCTCCATACCATACAATAATCAGAAGGACATTGAAGATTCCTTCATCGTTCTTTACGTCTCCATTAGTAACACATAAGACATAATACATAGCAGCAGAATCAGGCTACTTGGCCCATTGAGTCTGCTCCTCTCTTTGATCATGGCTAATTTATTATCCCCCTCGACCTCATTCTCCTGCCTTCTCCCTACAACCTTTGACGCACTTACTAGTCAAGAACCTACCAACCTTTGCTTTAAAAATAGCCAACGACTTGGCCTCCACAGATCCACCAACGTCAGGCTAGAGAAATTCCTCCATATCTGTTAGAAAGGGACGTCCTAGCATTCTGAAGCTGTGCCCTCTGGTCCTAGGACTGCCTCACGACAGGAAACATCCTCTCCATGTCAACTCTATCTAAGCCTTTCAATTTCTCATAGGTTTCAATGATATCCTCCCCTTATGCTTCTAAGCTCCAGCGAGTGCCAGCCCCCAGCCATCAAACACTGCTACATTAAATACTATTTGCTTTGCTCAACTCACCATCCAATTTAGATCTCCCTGGGTTTAAAGTGTTCCACCTCACTGACAACCACCTTGGAATCCTTTCTTAACCATGCCCCTTACATTTACATCAAAGTCATTAATGTATATTGCATGAGCCAAGGGACTGGAAATGAATTCCATAAAACCCCACTTAGAATGGATTCCAGTCTCAGAAACATCCATTAACACTACCCTTTACTTCCTACTGCTGAGGTAATTTTGCATCCGATTTGCCATTCTCTCTGAACACACAACCTGCACTGTAATGTTCAAAGTTCAAAGTTCAGGTGCGCTGATGACACCACTGTCGCTGGCTGAATCAAAGGTGCTGACGAACCAGCATGTAGGTGGGAAATTGAAAAGCTAACCGAGTGGTGTCACAACAATAACCTTTTAATATCAGCAAGACCAAGGAGCTGTTTATTGACTTCAGGAGGAGGAATCCAGAGGTCCATGAGCCAGGCCTCATCGAGGGGTCAGAGGTGGAAAGGGTCAGCAATTTTTAATTCCTCGGTGTTTTCATTTCAGAGGACCTCTTCTGGGCCTAGCATGCAAGTTCAATAATGAAGGAAGCATGGCATCTAAAACTTTGACAAACTTCTATAGATGTGTGGTGGAGAGTATACTGACTGGCTACATCACAGCCTGGTATGGAAACACCAAGGCCCTTGAATGGAAAATCCTGCCAAAAGTTGTGGACTTGGCCCAGTGCATAATGAGAAAAGCCTCCATACCATTAGCCCATCTACATGGAGCATTGTCACAGGAAAGCAGCATCCATCATCAGGGATTCCCACCACCCAGTCATGCTCTACTTTCACATTTGTTATCAGGAAGAAGGTACAGGAGACACATGACCCACACAACCAGGTTCAGGAACAGATATTATCCTTCAACCGTCAGACTTTTGATAACTTCAACCAACTTCACTTGCATCATCATTGAAATGCACCCACAACCTATGGACTCACTTTCAAGGACTTTTCATCTCATGTTCTCAATATTTATTGTTTATTTATTATTATTATTTCTTTCTTTTTGTATTTGCACATTTTGTTGTCGTTTGCACACTGATTGAATGCCCAAGACGAAGCGGCCTTTCATTGTTTCTATTATGGTTATTATTCTATTATGGATTTATTGGGTATGCCTGCCAGAAAATGAATCTCAGGGTTGTATATGGTGACATATATGCATTTTGATAATAAATTTGCTTTGAACTTTGACTGATGAAGGGTCTCAACCCAAAACGTCGACTGTTCATTTTCCTCCTTAGATGCTGCCCGACTTGCTGAGTTCCTCCAGCATTTTGAGTACGTTGGTCAAGATTTCCAGCATCTCCTGTATCACCTTAACTTCCTTAACCAGTCTGCTCTGTGGCACTTATTAAAAGCTTGGCGAAAATCGATACAGACTGTGTCAAATGTGCTGCCCTTATCAACCTTCTGTTCAATCAGGCTAATCAGACTGTCCTCAATTAATGTCTGAGTTTCCAAATGAACTCTTATACTGTCTCTTATATTGGTTCCAATAAATTTTTCACCATTGAAGTTCGACTAGCAGGCTTGTATTTACTTGGTTTAAACCTTGCTTCCTTTTAAAACAATAGGTAGCACACTGCTCCAGTCTTCTGCTACCACCCTGTACCCAGGGAGACTGGAGAGCTGTAGATAGAACCACTGCAATTATCTTCCTTGTCTTCTCTAACTACTTGGGACGCAGTTTATCTAGGCTTGGTGATTAACCTGTTTGTAAAGGTGATAAACTCACTGACATTGCACAGTGCACATCAATACTTGTGTTCTTCTACAGATGTACAGCGGAGAGCATCCTAACATGCTGGGTCACCGCATGATACAGAAGCTGCACTGCAGTGGACAGGAGGGCGCTACAACGGGTAGTCAAAACTGCCTAGCGCATTACCGCCACTACCTTACCTGCTATCAGGGCATATATACAATGGGGTGTTGGTGCAGGGCCAGTAACACCGTGAGGGATCCCACTCACCCTGCTCATGGACTGTTCACCCCATTCCCGTCAGGGAGGAGTCTATGTAGCATCTATACCAGGACCACCAGACTGAGAAACAGTTACTTTCCACAAACAGTAAAGCTAATCAACACCTCCACCCACTAACTCACCACTCCACCCCCCCAACCACCAATAATTTATCATTTCCTGTCAGTAACCTTATGTACAGAGGCACCTGTGCCTATCGACACTTTATGGACATACAATCAATCTACATAAGTATATAAGGTATCTTGTGCATTTATATTTATTGTGTTTTTTATTATTGTGTTCTTCATCTTGTGTTTTTTGTGCTATATCAGATCTGGAAGAACAACTATTTCATTCTTCTTTATACTTGCGTGCTGGAAATGATATTAAACAATCTAGAATTTTGAACATTTCCTCTTTTATTACCTTTTATCCCATCAAATAATTTCACACTTGCCTTCCTTAATTACAATGGCATTAGCCCCCTCTGATGAGAAAACTGTTACAAAGTCATTAGAAATCTTACCCACTGGTCCCTAATAGGCAATACTCTTTCATTAGTTATTACATACAGAACATAGAACATCACAGCACAGTACAGGCCCTTTGGCCCACAACGTTGTGCTGACCTTTTACTCGAAATGTTCACTCTAAGATCAATCTAACCCTTCCCTCCTACATAGCCTTCCATGTTTCTATCATCCATATGCCTACCTGAGTCCTTTAAATGCCTCTACCGCCACCCCTGATAAAGTGTTCCACATAGCCACCACTCTCTGTATAAATAAATAAGTAAATATTTAAAACTTTTTTAAAAAATGACCTCCAACATCCCCCCCCACCCATACTTCCCTCTAATGAGCTTAAAATGATGTCCTCTTATATTAGCCATTTCCACGCTGGGAAAAAGACACTGGATCTATCTATGCCCCTTATCTTCTTCACGGACTGCACTTCACTGTACTTTTTGATGTGCATGTGACAAATAAAGCTAAGCTTTAAAGCCATCCTTTAATCTTTAATCACTGGTAAATCAATCTGAAAGTAACTTTCATTCATATCTGCTTTTCAGTTTCACCTACTGCGAGTGAACGGAGGGTGCAGGTGACAAACTGCTGCTTCAAGTCAGAATCATGTGTCGTTCACATTGATGATGCCATCACACCTGTGTAATATGACAAGATATGGTGGGGTCCAGGGGCCTGAACAGGTGAAATTTCTACAATAAACATGAAGAAACACTGCAATGCTCGTGGTCAACTCTTTACCCAACAATAAAGCGCAGAAAAACATGCACAAATGTTTTATCTTAAATCCAGTTTCTCGGCTTTAATTTTTAAAATTTTAATAATATTTTAATTTTTAATAGCATGATTAATTTTTAATAGATTTTGAATATTTTTCACAGTTTGCCATATAGAGACCTGCAAAGACGGGTCAAAGTCTTTGCAAAATCTATGACAGAGGGTAGAAGTCCTACTTAGCTGGCTGTCAAAGCCTTTCTGAGGAGGGGAGTTGTTCTTTACTGTGGAAAGACCCTCCAAGGGGACTTCCTGATCATAAACCAGTTTGGGGACCCATGTTGCTGCTGCTTGGGGAGTGACGGAGCTGGTGGCTCACCAAGAATAATGTCAAGGCCAAACAGAAACATCCCATAGGTTATATGTCGTGCAATACTTAATAGAAATGGAAGCAGTTTTAACAGGGATAGAGGGGTTGGGAGAGGAAATTCCAGAGCACATAGCTTAGCTCCATAAAACATGGCTGCCACTATAGACGTAAAGAAAATTGGGGATGCTTTCGAGGCAGGAACATGGGTAGCAAGAAGGGTTAGTGTTGAAGAAAGCTAGAGACCATTAGGAGCAAAGACAAGGTGGGGATTTAAACTGAAGCATATTAATGGAATGGATTAGAATATGCAGTTTGAGGTGAAAGTAAAGACCAGTGACTACAAGTACAACATCTGTATTCACATAATAACCTTAAATAAACAACATTGTATTTATATGTTGGAATTTAATGCATACGTGTGAGGTGGTGCACTTTGGGAGGACAAACCAGGGTAGGCACAATGAATAGAGGTTAATTGGTAAGAGGGTGGTATGGGAAGTTGCTGGGAAGAGTTTATAGGTAAATTCAGAGGGCGGAAATGAAACAGCTCTGTGAGCTGGCAGAGTCTCAATGGGCCAAAACATTCCCTTCTGCTAGAAGGTAATGTGAAATCATGTGAATTACCCATGAACAGTAAAGACAGCTGAGTGCTTGATATAATGTGGCACTGGAAATCCTTCATCTGGCCACTTGCTCATAGTGTAAACCAGTGTTCAGCAAGCCACACTCTATTTTCACTGATTTGCTCTGTCAAAGTTATGGGACTAGCTCCTGACTGTTATTGAGTTGAAGCTGTTTTGGGCCAACATTTTTCTGATTAATGGAATTTGGGTTTGCTTTTCGCTCTATTTCTTAAACAGGATCTTTCTGGATGACCTGCTGTACAATTTATTGTGTCTGGATTCATTGGGATGAATGCCATTAAGGCTGAACCCTGTTCACACAGCAATGTTAAACGCTTCATCAAGAAAGGATGACACAGTTTTCCACTGAAGTAAATGCTTTGCACTGCTAGTCCTGACTTAAAGCAGCTCCCACTAAGGCGCCAGCCACTAACGTACATTGTTACACATACAGTGCAAGTCACATCTGTGCAAGATAAGTGTGCGGACATTCTTTCTTCCTCCCTCTCCCATTGGGCAGAAGATACAAAGCCTGAAAGCGTGTACCGCCAGGCTCAAGGACGTATCGAACATTGAAAAGCCCAGATAGAGAGGATATGGAGAGGATGTTTCCAATAGTGGGAGTGTCTAGGACCAGAGGGCACAGGGTTACCATATGAGGAACATCTGGCAGCTCTTGGGCTGTATTCCCTAGAGTTCAGGAGAATGAGGGGGATCTCATAGAAACATTCCGAATGTTAAAAGGCCGGAACAGATTAGATATGGCAAAGTTATAGGACAAGAGGGTACAACTTCAGGATTAAAGGACGTCCTTTCAGAACTGAGATGCGGAAAAATTACTTTAGTCAGAGGGTGGTAAATCTGTGGAATTTGTGGCCACGAGCAGCTGTGGAGGCCAAGTCATTGGGTGCATTTAAGGCAGAGATAGACAGGTTCTTGATTAGCCAGGGCAGCAAAGGGTATGGGGTAAAACCAGGGGAGTGGGGATGACTGGAAGAATTGGATCAACCCATGATTGAATGGTGGAGCAGACTCGATGGGCTGAATGGCCTACTTCTACTCCTATATCTTACGGTCTTATGGTCTTTAGAATACAATGACATCCCTTTAGAAAAGAAGTGAGGAGGAATTTCTTTAGCCAGATGGTGGTAAATCTGTGGAATTCATTGCTATAGATGGCTACAGAGGCCAAGTCATTGAGTATATTTAAAGTGGAGGTTAATAGGTTCTTGATTAGTAAGAACATCAAAGGGTATGGGGAGATTGCAGGAGAATGGGGTTGGGAGGGATAATGAATCAGCCTTGAACAAATAACCAGGCATATTCAACAGGCTGAATGGTCTTATGAACAGCATCTATCTCGCTTTATCAGACTCTTGAACAGATCTCTTGACCTCACAATCTACCTCATTATGATCCTGCACCTTATTGTTCACCTGCACTTTCTCTGTAACAGCTGTACTTTATTCTGCATTGTGATTGTTTTATCTCAATGCACTGTGTAATGATCTGATCTGTTTGACCAGTACACAAGACAAGCTATTCATGGCATCTCGATACATGTGACAATAATAAACCAATTCCAATACTCACACCACATTAGCAGAGATACTGAACAAAGGTGGCTCCTGATTTCAATAGCATCGTGTAGACATCACAGCAAAGGAATTGCCCAGGCTCATGAATGATTGGTGTAAGAAGAGCAGAACTGAGCCCAGTTATATCACCCTTCAGCTGGGAAGTCAGTGTGTTCCACTCCAGAACTTCAGCCCATAAAGGCGGCTACTCCACTGAAGCACTACCACCTTTCAGATGAGGCATAAAACCGAGGCTCCCCTTTGTACCCTCAGGCTGTGGGTGATCTGGCCAATATTAATTCTTCAATATTGGTAAAGCATTATTTACTCATTATTTGAGCTCTGTTTAAACAACATCTGCAAATGGGTGCTGAATCCAATGAGGCCTGACTTTGTGAAAGGGGAAATACTACAAAGTACTCACAGCAAAGAAACTGGCCACTTGGCCCAACAAAACCATGCTGGTATTAATGCAAACACTTTATTTCCTTAGTAACGTACACAAAATGCTGGAGGAACACAACAGGTCAGGGGGTTTCTATGGAGTCGGAATTTTGGGCCGAGACCTTTTAGGTCTCATGAGGATCCTGATGAAATCTCGGTATGAAATGTCAATCCTTTATTCCCTGCCTGACTTGTTGAGTAGCAACACACATCAAAGTTGCTGGTGAACGCAGCAGGACAGGCAGCATCTCTAGGAAGAGGTACAGTCAACGTTTCAGGCCGAGACCCTTCGTCAGGACTAACTGAAGGAAGAGTGAGTAAGAGATTTGAAAGTGGGAGGGGGAGGGGGAGATCCAAAATGATAGGAGAAGACAGGAGGGGGAGGGATGGAGCCAAGAGCTGGACAGGTGATTGGCAAAGGGGATATGAGAGGATCATGGGACAGGAGGTCCAGGGAGAAAGACGGGGGGGGGGGAACCCAGAGGATGGGCAAGGGGTATAGTCAGAGGGACAGAGGGAGAAAAAGGAGAGTGAGAGAAAGAATGTGTGTATATAAATAAATAACGGATGGGGTACAAGGGGGAGGTGGGGCATTAGCGGAAGTTAGAGAAGTCAATGTTCATGCCATCAGGTTGGAGGCTACCCAGACGGAATATAAGGTGTTGTTCCTCCAACCTGAGTGTGGCTTCATCTTTACAGTAGAGGAGGCCGTGGATAGACATGTCAGAATGGGAATGGGATGTGGAATTAAAATGTGTGGCCACTGGGAGATCATTCTTCCTCTCACTCTCCTTTTTCTCCCTCTATCCCTCTGACTATACCCCTTGCCCATCCTCTGGGTTCCCCCCCCCCGTCTTTCTCCCTGGACCTCCTGTCCCATGATCCTCTTATATCCCCTTTGCCAATCACCTGTCCAGCTCTTGGCTCCATCCCTCCCCCTCCTGTCTTCTCCTATCACTTTGGATCTCCCCCTCCCCCTCCCACTTTCAAATCTCTTACTAACTCTTCCTTCAGTTAGTCCTGACGAAGGGTCTCGGCCCGAAACGTCGACTGTACCTCTTCCTAGAGATGCTGCCTGGCCTGCTGCGTTCACCAGCAACTTTGATGTGTGTTGCTTGAATTTCCAGCATCTGCAGAATTCCTGTTGTTTGTTGTTGAGTAGCTCCAGCATTTTGTGTATTTTCCTCAAGATCTCCAGCATCTGCAGAATCCCTTGTCATTTATTTCTTCAATTCCTGACGATGTTCTGAAGTAAGGCACTTAGAAGTCCTAATATATCTCTGCCATCTTCACCCTTCTTTAGTCTGTAACTACCTTCAGTCTAAGGCCCTGGAATCTCTTTATTGGAACTCTAAACATCTCCTGGACCCCTTCTCTCTTGAGCCACATTACAAATGGCTGTTCTGTCAACTACCTTTACCAGATGCTCATCTGAAGACCTCCTTCCTCCCCATTTCCCGCTCAAGGCACAGCTCCAGCCTAAGGCTGCTTATGATGGCTGCATGCACTCCAGGATGTCCCATTCTCCTACACTCCATATCCATCAACCCTCGTCACTGGTAAACAAAACTATCAAACCTGTGTGGCCCACCACCTTCTAAAGATCTTTTTTCAAAGATTAGCTTTATTTTCAGATGTACATCAAAACCTAGCAACAGTGAGATGCATTGTTTGCATCAATGACCAACACAGTCTGATGTTGCTCTGGGAGTGGCCTGCAAATGTTGCCATGGTTGCAGCACCAAAACAGCATGCCCATGACTTCCTAACCCTAACCGATCTCCCTCTGGAATGTGGGAAGAAACCAGAGCACCAGGTGGAAACCCACACAGTTAAGGGGAGAATGCACAAGCTCCTTACAGACAGTAACGGGAATTAAAGCCCGATCTTACAGCTGTCCTTTTGCACTCAAATTAGACATGAACAGTCTCGTTAGTTGGCTGTTCCTCAACTAATCAAATTACCTCTGTCCACCTTAAATTGTCTTTTAAGATATTACTAACTTTTTAACCAAAAAGAGAAAGAAAACCAAGAAGGAACTGAAAAGAACCCGACAATTTCTCTAACTGATAACTCTCAGGCAGATCCTGGGGATCAGCCTTTGAACTTGGAGACACCAGGATCATCCTAACCTTCTCTGACCCAGGTTTGCTCCCCTGCCTAATGTTCCGAACATTATCTTGCTCTCTATTCCTGCCTGAGTCTCTGCAAAATGCCATGGGACTTCATTTTTACATTAAAGCTGTTCTGTAAATGGTAAGTAGATGTTGCAATAAATCTCCTCTGCAACATGAGCTACTGTGAGGAGAGACTGTTTATTATTAACAATTTTTTGTACTGTGGTTTCAAACAGGAGGTTAAAGGCGTTAACAAAAGTAAAGATTTCAATTTCCTTCCCATATTAAATGCCCCTCTGCAGGTGACACTGTATTGGAGCAAATTATTTTTTACATGAGGTGACAACGTGTGCAGAATTTGCATAAAGTACTGAAAGACAAATGAACATAACATGCTGTCAGATTCTAATCCTGAATCAGAAATGGAATAAGAGAATTGCAAATTAATTCTGTCCGCACGATCAGCAATTCATAATTACCGTGGGTTCTGGGCTGTGTGGAAAATCACTGCCTTTCTGGTCTCCCTACTCCTCACAGTTCCGCAAATTCAAGAAACTCACTGCTGGAACACCACGCGTCTTTCTTCAAAACTGAGAGAAGCCTCTCAACTGCATCGATTTCCTCCGAGTGCTCTGGTTTCCTCCCACATTCCAAAGACATACCAGTTAAGGTTAGGCTTGGTTGGTAATGGGCATAATATATTGGTGCCAGAAGCATGGCATCACTTGCAGGCTGCCCAAAACTATCCTCGCTGATTTGATTTGATGGAAATAATACACTTTTCTATATGTTTCAATATAACTGTGACAGTCTTTCTTTATTTCTCGAATAAAAGGGTGCATGTTTAAACCCTAAATTGCAGAGAATGTGAAGACTGTTCATTCTGACCAGTTCATGATCCCACAGAATCCCTTTTCCAGTTCTATCAAAATCAGGTTTACTATCACCTGTATGTGACGTGAAATTTGGTAACTTAGCAGCAGCAGTTCAATGCAATACATAATCTAGCAGAGAAAAAAAATAATAAAATAAAAATATTAATAATAAATAAATCAATTACAGTATACGTATATTGAATAGATTTTTTAAAACGTGCAAAAACAGAAATACTATATATTAAAAATAAGTGAGGTGGTGTCCAAAGCTTCAATGTCCATTTAGGGATCGGATGGCAGAGGGGAAGAAGCTGTTCCTGAATCACTGAGTGTGTGCCTTCAGGCTTCTGTATCTCCTTCCTGATGGTAACAGTGAGAAAAGGGCATACCCTGGGTGCTAGAGGTCCTTAATAATTGACGCTGCCAATAAACCCCCCACCACCAGTACCTCTCCTTTTCTTTCTCCCTTGTACTACGTTTGTCCAGCCTCCACTTAAATAAACCTATTCCACGGTGTCAGCGTCCCTGTGTGGACGGCACGGTAGTGTAGAGGGATAGCACAGTGGCATAGTGGTTAGCGCAATGCTTTACAGCGCCAGAAATCACCGATCAGTGTTCCGTTCCCGCCCCATCTCTAAGGAGTTTGTACTGTACCTTCGCCCTATGACTGAGAGAGATTCCTCTGAGTGCTCTGGTTTCTTTCCGTACTCCAAAGATGTATGAGTTAGGGTTAGAATGAGTTTGCCACAGTTGTCACTGACTTCAACAAGACCTGTGTGGATGAGTGTATGCCTTTGAGAACCTATCGGTCATACCCAAATCAAAAGCTGCAGATCAACCAGGAGGTTCATCCAGGAGGGCTACCTCTGTGGCATTCAAGACCAGTGATCCAGAACTATACAAGAAGTCCAGGTATGACCAATGGAAGGCTATTCAAAAAGTGAAAAAACAATTCTGATTGAGGTTAGAGATGAGATTGGATGCATGTCAGCTCTGGCAGGGTTTGCAGGCCATTACTTCTTACCTTATATCATGAATGGCTGTAATGATTCACTCCCAGCTGAGCTCAGCACCTTTTATGCACACTTTGAAAGGGAGAATAAGACTACACCTGTGTGAATACCTGCAGCATCTGGTGACTCTGTCATCTCTGACGTCAGAGCATCTTTCAAGAGTGTGAAAACTCAGAAGGTGTCAGGCCCTGATGGTGCACCCTTTTTCAATGGTGCATTGAAATCCTGAGCCAACCAACTGGTGGGAGCGTTTAAGGAACAATCCCAGACAACTGGAAGCAGGTACACTAAAGTGGCCACTATGTGTATGTCCGTGGTCTCCTGCTGCTATAGCCCATCGACTTCAAGGTTTGATCTGTTATGCATTCAGAGATGCTCTTCTACACATCCCTGTTGTGTAATGTGTGGTTATTTAAGTTACTGTTGCCTTCCTGTCAGCTTGAACTAGTCTGGCCATTCTCCTCTGACTTCTCTCACTAACATGGCGCTTTCACTCAGAGAACTGATGCTCACTGGATCTTTTTTGTTTTTCACACCATTCTCTATAAACTCTAGACTGCCATGCATGAAAATCCCAAGAGATCAGCAGTCTCTGAGATACTCAAACTACCCCGTCTGGCACCAACAATCATTGCACGGTCATCTCCTCCGCATTCTGATGTTTGGTCTGAACAGCAACTGAATGTCGCATGTTTTCATGCATTGAGTTGCTGCCACGTGATTGGCTGATTAGATATTTGCATTAATGAGCATGTTTACAGGTGTACCTAATAAATTGGCTATTGAGTGTATGACAGTAGGTGTTATATACGTGCATGAGCATGCAGAGAATGAAGGGATATAGAACATGTGTCAGCAGAAGGGATTCATTTAACTTGGCATTGTGTTCAGCTCACCAATGATGGGCCAAATGGCTGCACTGTTCTGTTCTACATCAGCACCATTTAGAACAATGGTGCTGATTCTCCCGATCATTGGTCGGACTTTGTACAGCAGCCATGAACAGGGCTTCTGATTGCTCTCGTCAAGGAGGAGACACAGGAGCATGAAGACAACATACATTCAACATTTTAGGAACAGTTTCTTCCCCACTGCCATTAGAGTTCATAAGGGTACAGTATACCAGAACATAACCTTGGAACCATAATGGAATGGCAGAGCAGATTTGATGGGCCAAAAGGCCTAATTCTGCTGTTGTGGTGTCCACACACACATGGCTTCCAACAGAGATCACTGGGACATCACAGAGATCAGCATCACACTTGAAGAAGCAGGAAGCATAAAGTATAAAAATACCTCACAACATAGATAACCAGAAGTCCTGCCACTCCATGTGGCAGTATCACTCAATACCCAATTATCATTCATCTGTTCTATGTTATAGGTCATTCTACGTAAAAACTTGCCGTTGTAAGAATATTCTGGTTACCATGGTTTTCCTTTCTGAGAGCGCTACAGTGATCGGGAGATTAATCTTGACAGAAGCATTTCAGGTTAAAAGCAAGCTTGATTTACAAATTGGAAAATTATACTCATTGAGAGCGTTCGACAGGTAGCCACTTTTACAGTGGGCTTTGCTCATTTATGCCCACTCAGGCAACAACCAGGCTCTTTAGCTGTTGCAGGGATAAACATCAGGGTCGCAGCTCCAAATCACAGTCTGCAGACCCTACACCAGACAACAGCTGGGTTCACGAATAAATGTTTGCTGGATAGAGCGACAAAAGTTTTATCTCCTGTGGTCCTGCACCAGTGTGGATAACTTCACTCACCTCAACTCTGAACTGATTCCATAACTTATGGACTCACTTTCAAGAACTCTACAACTCATTATTCTCAGTATCATTTATTTACTTATTTACTTTTAAATATTTGCAGAGTCTGTCTTCTTTTCAGATTTCATATCTAATGATTGTGCAACCATAGATAAAATTAACCAAATGGAATAGCATTCCTCCAAGGCTAGGGTGCAAGGCACATTACCAGCAGTGCATAGCACATAAGCTTATGATTTCAGGAGAGTATACAGTTACAAAGAGAAAAAAATATATAATATAGCCTGTCCCTGAACCATCCTGGTCCAGCTTGCTCTTCCACTGAGCGAACACTGGAGAATATTTAAGGGGAACTTGAGTAGGGATTTCTTCACTCAGAGGGTGGTGAGAGTGTGGAATGAGCCGCCAGCAGAAGTAGTGGATACGGATTCAATTTTGAACACTTATGAGAAATTTGGATAGGTACACGGATAGGAGTATGGAGGGGCTATGGTCTGGGTGCAGGCTGATCAGACTAGGCAGATTAATAGTTCAGCATGGATGAAGTGGGCTGAAGGGCCTGTTTCTATACGGTAGTGCTCTGTCTCTGTCTCTTACTAAGGAGCTGGTGGTGGACCTGAGGAGAGCTAAGATACCGGCGACCCCTGTTTCCATCCAGGAGGTCAGTGTGGACATGGTGGAGGATTACAAATACCTGGGGATACGAGTTGACAATAAACTGGACTGGTCAAAGAACACTGAGGCTATCTACAAGAAGGGTCAGAGCCGTCTCTATTTCCTGAGGAGACTGAGGTCATTTAACATCTGCCGGACGATGCTGAGGATGTTCTACGAGTCTGTGGTGGCCAGTGCTATCATGTTTGCTGTTGTGTGCTGGGGCAGCAGGCTGAGGGTAGCAGACACCAACAGAATCAACAAACTCATTCGTAAGGCCAGTGATGTTGTGGGGATGAAACTGGACTCTCTGACGGTGGTGTCCGA
Organism: Mobula hypostoma; assembly: GCF_963921235.1. Taxonomy (NCBI): domain Eukaryota; kingdom Metazoa; phylum Chordata; class Chondrichthyes; order Myliobatiformes; family Myliobatidae; genus Mobula; species Mobula hypostoma. The sequence continues at coordinate 8,906,435 of NC_086119.1, forward strand.
AAAGAGGATGCTGTCTAAGTTGCATGCCATCTTGGGCAATGTCTCCCATCCACTACATAATGTACTGGTTGGGCACAAGAGTACATTCAGCCAGAGACTCATTCCACCGAGATGCTACACAGGGCGTCATAGGAAGTCATTCCTGCCTGTGGCCATCAAACTTTACAACTCCTCCCTTGGAGGGTCAGACACCCTGAGCCAATAGGCTGGTCCTGGACTTATTTCCTGGCATAATTTACATATTACTATTTAACTATTTATGGTTTTATTACTATTTAATTATTTATGGTGCAACTGTAACGAAAACCAATTCCCCCGGGATCAATAAAGTATGACTATGACTATGACCATGACCATATAGAGTCTATATGGCGACATATACATACTTTGATAATAAATTTACTTTGAACTTTGAACATCCTCAGGACAGTCGAGAGGTATTTCCCTTCACTCTGTGGTAAACCTGCGTAATTCTCAACCTTCTGAAGTTTGTGAAAGACAGGTTACTGAAAAGTGCTGACGGAGGAGCTAGAGTGATGTCTAGAACATGTCAGTAGCTTCCTCTCGGTTTTCACTACGTCAGACATACCAGTTCCGAGAGGGGACGCAGGAATATCGTCACACTCAGACGTAGAAAGAGCTTTCATTGCTGTTTACGTAACAATTTTGCTTGACCACTCAGGGTTGTTAGCCCTGAGCTGAACCCCCAAACCTGGAGGACCAGTCTTAGTTTGGCCTCTATCCTTTGACATGGGTGACCCTACCAAGAGCCAAAGCATAAAGCCCTGACTCGAGCGAGCATGGCTCTCTGGGCCATAGAGTCACAGCAAAGTACGGTACAGGTACAGGCCCTTCGGCCCATCTAGCCCAAGCCAAAACCCACTTAAATGGCCTATTCCAAATGACCTGCACTGGGACCACAGCCCACCATATCCCTACTATCCATGTACCTATCCAAACTTCCTTTAAACATTGAAATTGAGCTCGCATGGACCATAATACTGGCAGCTCATTCCACGCTTTCACAACCCTCTGAGTGAAGAAGTCCCTCTCATGTTCCCCTGAAACATTTCACCTTTTACCCTTAAACCATGACCTCCGGTTATAGTCCCACCCGACCTCAGTAGAAAAAGCCTGCTTGCATTTACCCTATCTGTAACGCTCATAATTTTGTATACATCACTGAGGCACGCAAGCCTGCAAACCACGACAAGGTTGTGGTTCTCCTGAAGGCCCAATTTCACCCATGTGACCAATTAACCAACTAACCGGCACGTCTGTCGCTTGTGGAAGGAAAACCGGAGCATCTGGAGGCAACCCACGCAGTCACGGGGAGAACGTACAAACTCATTACAGACAGTGAACTCTGAACTCTGCAACGCCCCGAGCCATAATAGAGTCGCGCAAACCGCTATGCTACGGTGATGCAGTAAGCTTTAACAATGGCAGTCAGGCAGTCCAAAGATAGGAGTTACAATATAGAAACACAAGCGAAGTTAAAATCAAAGCACTAGAGAGAAAGGCAAAGTAACCAGATTGTCACCAGAGGCCCATTAATCCTACAATTGCTCTCAGTGTAGTCAGAGGCATGGATTCAGTTTATTATTTTTTGACTCTACTTTGCATCTCATTTATCAAGATTACCATGGTTTCTATTTATCACTTGACGATATGGTGAAGGTGTCATTATCATGGGATTTACATAGTGTGATATATCAAGTGCAGGATCTAATCCAGTTAATATCTTTAAAGTCATCATTTGCCCAGACACCAATTCATTTTGCCAGGGAAAGAAGGAAAAGTAATGGATTTTGTGAACGGTCTGCACTGAAAGCTGTTTTTTCTCTTGGATCGATTGAATGTCAAAGTCAGATCTGACCTATTACAGGATTAGCAGATGTAATTACTCTAAGAAAGAGGAATCACCACCTTTATTCGTGTGCACCTCAGCACAGCAGAATTCAGCTTTTGTTTGTTCAAAAACAATTCATCTGATTTACTCATCTATTTTTTTTCCTGAGAGGAGCCTGAGAGAGGAGAATGGGTGGGGGAGAGGGGAAGGGGAGGAGCAGCAGGTTCAGGAACAGTTATTACCCTACAACCATTAGGCTTCTGAACCAGTGTAGATAACTTCACTCGCCCCAACACAGAATGATCTCCACTCATGTTCTCAATAATATTTACTTATTTATTTTATTATTGACACCATCTAACCTCTTTTGCATATTGGATGCTTGTCAGTCTTTGTTATGTTAAGAAAGATTCTAACTGATTTTTTAAATTTTCCTATAAATGCCTGCAGGAAAATGAATCTCAAGCCAGTATATGATGGCATACTGTGCAAAAGTCTTAGACACCGTTACCAAAAGAAGCACATTACATGACATAAGACCATAAGATATAGGAGCAGAAGTAGGCTATTCGGCCCATCGAGTCTGCTCCGCCATTCAATCATAGCTGATTCAATTCTTCCAGTCATCCCCACTCCCCTGCCTTCTCCCCTTTGATGCTCTGGCTAATCAAGAACCTATCTATCTCTGCCTTAAATGCACCCAATGACTTGGACTCCACAGCCGCTTGTGGCAACAATTTCCACAGATTCCTCTGACTAAAGTAATTTCTCCTCATCTCTGTTTTAAATGGATGTTCTTCAATCATGAAGTCATGCCCTCTTGTCCTAGACTCCCCTACCATGGGAAATAACTTTGCCATATCTAATCTGTTCAGGCCTTTTAACATTCAGAATGTTTCTATGAGATTCCCCCCTCGTTCTCTTGAACTCCAGGGAATACAGCCCAAAAGCTGCCAGATGTTCCTCATACGGTAACCCTTTCATTCCTGGAATCATTCTTGTGAATCTTCTCTGAACCCTCTCCAATGTCAATATATCCTTTCCATAATAAGGAACCCAAAAATGCACACAATACTCCAAGTGTGGTCTCACGAGTGCCTTATAGTACCTTATACATATGTGAGTGATGATAAACCTGATTCTGATCTGGGTCTCTATTTTGGACTGAGAGTGGGAAGGGGCAGGGAGAGGGGAATCATGGTTAGGAAAAGGGGAAGGGAGAGGGGAGGCAGTGGGAAGCAGCAGAGAGACATTCTGTAACAATCAATACTTTATACTTATACTTTATTGTCGCCAAACAATTGATACTAGAACGTACAATTATCACAGCGATATTTGATCCTGCGCTTCCCGCTCCCTGGATTACAAATCGATAGTAAATATTAAAATTTTAAATTATAAATCGTAAATAGAAAATATAAAAATGGAAAGTAAGGTAGTGCAAAAAAACCGAGATGCAGGTCCGTATATTTGGAGGGTACGGCCCAGATCCAGGTCACGGTCCGTTTAGCAAATAATAACATTTATTTATGTATAGACCAATTGTTTGGAATCAAATGACTTTGCCTGGTGTCTCAGGGCTGGGTGTGTCTGCATGTGCGCCACCTGCCCGCCCTGCCACTCCGTCTCTGTCAGCTGCCCCATACCCCTCCCACGGCTTTTCTTCTGCCAGATTTACAGACTCACTCTCCACTCTACATTGACAAATACAGTACTGTGCAAGAGTCTTAGGCACCCTAGCTATATATACTGTATAAGTGCCTGAGACTTTTGCACAGCACTGAACATACATCGTTAGTAAATTTACTTTGAACTTTGAGGAAAGGAAAACTAACGAGACAAAATGTAGAAGATAGTGTGGGAGAGGAAAGGAAGTAAAATTGGAGAGTCAGATTCAGATTTATTGATCACATGCATATTGAAACATACAGTGAAATGTGTTGCTTGCGTCAACAACCAACACAACCAAGGATGTGCAGGGGCAGCCTGCAAGTGTCACCACATGCCAACATAGATATTGCCAATGCTGAGTTCCCAGCATCAACATCCTGAACACGCGAAAATCTGTAGATGTTGGAAATCTAAGGCAATGTACACAAACTGCTGGAGGAACTCAGCAGGTCAGGCGGCATCTATGGAAAGGAATAAAGAGTCAACGTTTCAGGCCGAGACCCTTCATCAGGTCTCAAGATCCTGGAGTAATTAATGACAAGGAACATCAATGGAAATTACAAGAGCTGATCATGGACTAGGAATCAGAGAACAGAGAACATTACTGCTCAGTACAGCCCCTCTGGTCCATGATGATGTGCCAACCTTTTAAGCTGCCCTAACCCGATCAATCTAACCATTCCCTCCCACATATCTCTCCAAGGTTCTATCACCCATATGCCTATCTACCACCCCTGCAGGGTGATCCACGTACCCATCACCCATCCTGCAGCTCATGATCACTTCCTAATACTCAAAGCCTTCCCACAGTCCAGAAGGTGCTGTCCAATAAAGACTGGCAGCACTGTAATTCAGCAACCTAGAGATGTGGAAAGACAAATGCCTAAAACCCAGAGGGTGGTGTGTATTTAGAATGAGCTGCCAGAGGACCTGGTAGAGCAGGGTACAAATACAACATTTAAAATAGTTTTAGACAAGGACATGGATAGGAAAGGTTAGAAGGATATACTTCAATGCAAGGTGTACTTCAATGCAGAGTATTGTAGGAAAGGTGGATGAGCTTAGAGCATGGATCAGCATTGGAATTATGACATTGTTGCCGACAGTGAGAGACTTGGTTACAGGAAGGGCAGGACCTGCAGCTCAGTGTTCTGGGGTTTCGTTGTTTGAGACATGATAGAGTAGGGTGGAATTAAAGAGGAAGGGGTGGCATTACTAGTCAGGGAACTATCACAGTAGTGCTCAGTCCGAACAGACTAGAGAGCTCACCTAGTGAGCCTTTATGGGTAGAACTGAGGAATAAGAAAGGTATGACTACGTTAACGGGATTATATATATATTTTAGGCGGAAGGAGAAGATGGCAGCACGAGCAGCTCTCCGGTGAAATGATATCGTATCTGTTAAATAGGGGCCATGGACAATTCTGATTTGATGAAGACAGACGTGAGAAGCAGAGGAACATCTGGAGAAATTTCTGAAATGCCTGGTTCGCTGCTGTTGTTACTGTGCAATCAAGAATCTTCCGGAGGGTAGGCCCCAAAATCCCCGGCTTTGCCTGCTGCTGGCGACTGAGGCTGAGGTCGAAACGTTCGGATAGAGACGGTGCTCAGTACTCAGTGCTGGAGGGCTGATCAGAGCTTGAAGTTCTCGGATGATTCAGAGTCGGACTGTGGTTGGGCATGGCAGGGAAAGTTTTCTTCCTTCTCCCATATGCATGAGATGTGGGACTTTCAAGAAACTTCGAACTTTTTTACTGTGCCATGGACTGTTCTTCATCAAGTTATGGTATCGTTGCACTGTTGTAGCTATATGTTATAATTATGTGGTTTTGTTAGTTTTTCAGTCTTGGTCTGTCCTGTGTTTTTGTGATATCACACCGGAGGAATATTGTATCATTTCTTAATGCATGCATTACTAAATGACAATAAAAGAGGGGTGCGTGTCCTCATAATCTAATCTAATCAGCCAACAGTTCGCAGGATTTAGAGGAGCAAATTTGTAGAGAGATCACAGACTGTTGCAAGAAACATAAGGTTGTGATAGCAGGTGATTTTAACTTTCCACATATCGACTTGGACTCCCAATACTATAAAAGGGCTGGACGGGAAAGAGTTTGTGAAATGGGTTCAGGAAAATTTCCTTCATCAGTTCACGGAGGTCCCAACTAGCGAGGGAGCGATACTGGATCTCCTATTAGGGAATGGTGAAGGGCAGATGACAGAAGTTTGTGTAGGGGAACATTTAGCATCTGGTGATCATAATGTCACTAATTTCAAAGTAATTATGGAAAAGGATAGGTCTGGTCCTCTGGTTAAGATTGTAAATTAGAGAAAGGACAATCTTGATGGTATCAGAAAGGATCTGGCAAGGTTGTTTTCTGCCAAAGGTGTTCTTGGTAGTGGGACACCTTCAAAAGTGAAATTTTGAGAGTACAGAATTTGTACATTTCTGTCAGAATAAAAAGCAATGACAACAGGTTTAGGGAACCTTGGTTTTCGAGCAATTTTATGCCCTGGTGAAGAAAAAGTAGGAGGTGCATAGCAGGTGTAGGCAGACAGGAACAAATGAGGAACTTGAGGAAAACAAGAATTGCAAGAGAACACTTAAGAAGGAAAACAGGAGGGCTAAAAGGAGACATGAGGTTGCTCCAGCAGATAAGGTGAAGGAGAATCCCAAGGGCTTCTGCAGAGCAAAAGAGTGGCAATTGAAAGAGATGGGGGAGATCTTCAGTGGATTTTGTGCATCTGTATTTACTCAGGAGACGGACACAGAGTTTACAGATGTGAGGCAATGCAGCAGCAAGGTCATGGACTCTATACAGGTTAGGGCAGAAATTGCAGGGATTCTACTTAAAACATCCTGAGCTACAGATGAAGTGCTGGAGGATGGAAGGATAGCTGATGTTCTTCCATTGTTTAAGAAAGATTCTAAGAATAAGCCAGCAAATTATAGGCTGGCAAGCCTGACATCAGTAGTGGTAAAGTTATTGCAAGGTGTTTTAAGGAACTGGATACAGTATATAAGTATTTGGATAGACAGGGTCTGATTAGGAATAGTCAACAAGGCTTTATGTGTGGACAGTCGTGTCTAACCAATCTTATAAAGTTTTTTAAGCAAGTTACCAGGAAAATTGATGAAGGCAAGCCAGTGGATGTTGCCTCCATGGACTTTAGCAAAGCTTTTAACAAGGTCCCACATGGGAGGTTCGTCAAGAAGGCTTAGTTCTCTGGCACTTGAGATGAGGTAGAAAATTCAATTAGACATAGGCTTTGTGGGAGAAGCCAGAGAGTGGTAGTAGATGGTTGCCTCTAAACTGGAGACCTATGACTAGTTGTGTGCTGTGGGGATTGGTGCTGGGTCCATTGTTTTTGTCGTCTATATCAATGACCTGTTTGATAATGGATCAACAAATTTGCAGATGACACCAAACTTAAGGGTGTAGTGGATAGCAAGGAAGACTATCAAGACTTGCAGCAGGATCTGGACCAACTGGGAAAAATGGAATTTAATGCATACAAGTGTGATGTGTTGCATTTTATGAGGACTAACCAGGATAGGTCTTACACGTGTGAGTGGTAGGGCACTGAGGAGTGTGGTAGGACAGAGGGATCTGGGAATACAGATTCATAATTCCTTGAAAGTGGTGTCACAGATGGTTAAGGTCATAAAGAAAGCTTTTGCCACATGGGCCTTCATAAATCAATGTATTGAGTGCAGTTGTTAGGATGTTATGCTGAAATTGCATAGGTGGGGGCTAATTTGGAGTATCGTGTGCAGGTTTGGTCATCTACTGACATAAAAGATGTAAATATGATTGAAAGAATACAGAGAAAATTTATAAGGATGTTACCCACCCAGGCTTGAGGGAAAGGTTGCATAGGTTAGGATTTTATTCCCTAGTATACAGAAGAATGAAGGGAGATTTGATAGAAGTTTACAAAAACATGCTGGGTATAGATAGGGCAATGCAAGCAGGCTTTTTCCATTGAGGTTGGATGGAACTACAACTAGAGGTCATGGGTTAAGGATGAAAGGTGAAATGCTGAACAGGAACCTAAGGGGGAGCTTCTTCTCTCAGCGAGTGGTGAGAGTCTGGAATGAGCTGCCGGGTCAAATGGTGGATGTGGGGTCGATTTCAACACTTAAGAGAAAGTTTGATAGGTACGTAGATGAGAGGGCTATGGTCAGGTGCAGGTCAATAGGAGTAGGTAGTTTAAATGGTTTGGCACAGACTAGATGGGCTGAAGGGCATGATTCTGTGCTATAGTGTTCTATGACTCTATGGATATGGACCAAACATAAGGAAATGGGTCTAATTCAAGTGGACAACTTGCTTGGCATGGACTAGTTGGGCAAAGGGCCTGCTTCTGTCTTGTATCTATGACTGGGTCAAAGATCACTGACCAAAATGCTGGGGAAGCTCAGCAAGCCAGGCAGCATCTATGGAGGAGAATACACAGTCGGTGTTTCGGGCCGAGACCCTACATCAGCTCAAAACCTTCATTTCTCTCCACAGGTGCTGACTGACTTGATGAATTCCTCCAGTGTTTTGTGTGTGTTGCTCAACATTTTCATCATCTGTAGAATCTCTTGTAATAAAGATCATTGACCGATTGACTCAGTTCTATTGACAGACCCAATCTATCACTGTGTTAAAGATCACTGCCAACTGACTCGAGTCATCTTGCCACAGGTTATTTCCAGGATTTAGTGGTTATATTTCAGATTTCTACCATCCAGCCTTTTGCATTAGTTTTCGGATGATGTTAGTTGGTGTGACAACAAAGAACAAAGAGAAACATAAGGCATAGAGAAGGAGAAAGAATAGAGGAAATGGAGAAAGGAAAATAACCAATGAAAAGCAGAGTTAAAAAAGAGGAATGAAAATGTCTTATGAAGATAGGTTGAGCGAGCTAGGGATTTTCACTTTGGAGTGAAGGAGGATGAGAGGCGACTTGATGGATGTACAAGATGATAAGAGGCATAGATGTAGTAGACAGCCAGGGGCTCTTTCCCAAGGTGGAAATGGCTAATACACGGGTGTATAATTTTAAGGTGAGTTAAGGAAAGTATAGGTGGGGGGGGGGCCGAGGAATGTCAGATGTAAGCTGTGGGTGCAAGGCACAGTCCTGCTGAGGGTGGAGATAGAGGCAGATACACAGCTTCTGAATACAATGATGTTTCTTTAGAACAGCGAAGGGGAGGAATTTCTTTAACCAGAAGGTGGTGAATCTGTGGAATTTATAGCTACAGACAGATGTGGAGGCCAAGTCATTGGGTATATTTAAAGTGGAGGTTGATAGGTTCTTGATTACTGAGGGCATTAAAGGTGATGGGAGAAGGCAGGAGAATAGAGTTGAAACAGAGAATAAATCTGTCATAATGGAATGGCAGAGCAGACTCGATGGGCCAGATGGCCTAATTCTTCTCCTATATTTTATGGTGTTAGGGTGTTACATCAGGGATATTTAAGAAACTTTTAGATAGTCACATGGATGATAAAAAAAATGCAGGGCTATATAGGAGGGAAGGGTTAGATTGAACCTAGAGTAGAGCCATTTAAACTGCCTATTCCAAATGACCTATGCCAGGATCCTATTACCATCCAGGTACCTATCAAAACTTCTCTTAAACGCCGAAATTGAGCTCACATGCACCACTTGCACTGGCAGCTCATTCCAGGTTCTCACAGCCCTCTGAGTGAAGAAGTTTCCCCTCATGTTCCCCGTAAACTTTTCACCTTTTACCCTTCACCCATGACCTGCATTTGTAGGTTAAAAAGTTGGGCACAGTATTGTGGGCCGAAGGGCTTGCGCGGTGCTGTGGAAAGGGAAAGAGTAAGTAAACAAGGGAGAAGGAGGAAAATTAGAAAACAGGGGAAAGTGTAAGAAGAGGAGGAGAAGGTAGGAGAGGAGGGAGAGAGGAAAAGACTGGGTTAACAAAACAATATTTTTGGGGAAATACTTATTGCAGATTGAGTTTTTAACAGATTATTCAGAGATTTGGATACCAAACCATTAAAATTGAGTGATTTTAATTGTGGTCCATTATTTCCTGCTTTACAGCACAGTGAGGGATAGGTCATCTCTTGCTACTGATTGAACACACAGACAGCATCATTTGAAGAAGTTTCCATCGTGTTTGCTGAAAAGTGATTAAAGGGCTTTTTTTTCTTTTTAATGTTGCCATAGTAACAGTGTCATGCTGACATCCTGCAATGTGGGTTTGGCGAGCACAGATAATCAGTTGAGAACAACACGAGGAAATTACCTGTCCAGTTTGGATCATGTTCTAGCAATGTGATGAAACCCAGGGAATACATAAACACCAGTCAGGGTGCTGTTGCTTCCCATAAAGCAGTGGGAGATGGTATTGACTCAGAGGGTGCAAGAGGAGATTTACCAGGATGCTGCCTGGATTAGAGAGCATGTCTTATGAAGAAAAGTTGAACGAGCTAAGGTTTTTCTATTTGCAATGAAGAGCATGAGGGATGACTTAACTGAAGTGTATAAGATGATAAGAGGCATAGATTGAGCAAACAGCCAGAGAATTTTTCCCAGGGCAGAAATGGCTAATACAAAGGGACATAAGTTTACAGTGATTGGAGAAATGAAAATATCATAGGAGGATAGGTTGAGTGAGGTAGGAAGTAGAGGAAAGTAGGGATATCAGCGGTAGTTGTTTTACACAGAGGGTGGTAGGTGGTAGAGACAGATACGTTGGGGCATTTAAGAAGCTCTTAGATAGGCACGTGGATGACAGAAAAATGGAGGGTTATGTACAAGGGAAAGGTTAGATTGATCTTGGAGAAGGTTAAAAGGTCAGCACAACATTGTGGGCCGAAGGGCCTGTACTGTGCCATAATGCTTTGTGTTCTATATTCAATTCCCATAACCAGTTATGGCACTAGCCAAATCTCCGCTGTGTTCAGTGTCACAGCTCGCATACGACGGAGCCTTGGGACAAGGGTTAAATCGCCTCACACTCCTGCTGAGCACTTGACTATTTTGAACCGATGTTGGCCGCCCCTTCGCTGCCTGATTTAGATTCACTCATTGATCACGTGTACATCGATACATGCAGTGAAATGGGTCATTGGTGTTAACCACCAACACACCCAAGGATGTGCTGGGGACATTCTGCACGTGTGGCAACACGTTCTGCGCCAGCATAGCATGGCCACAATGTTTAGCAAAACAACAGCTAAACAAACCTCTTTGTGAATCAGCATCAGACTTTGCCTGGTAAATGGTTTCAGTTGTATTCATCCCACCACTAGAGGTCACTCCTTCTGCTGTTGGGCTGAGGTGTAGAAATCACTCCATTCAAACACTCCTAAAAATAAACTTTTCCATCAACATTCTTGTCATCTATCATTTCCTTCGTCACATCTATCCCTATCTTTTTCTCATGGTAAGGGAACATAAATTAGAGGCCACAGGATTAACGTGAGAGAAGGAAGATTTAAAGGGGACTTGAGAAGCAACTTCTTCACACAGATGGTGGTGAGTATTTGCAATGAGCTACCAAAGGAAGTAGTTGAGGCAGGTGCAATATCTACACTTAAAAGATAGTTTGGTAAATATATGCACCTGTAAGGCTTTGAAAAAGACTGTCTTATTTATCTCATATACATCGAAACATCAGAACATACAGTGAAATGTGTCATTTTGCATCAACGACCAACACAGGGTGGTGAGGGTGTGCTGGGTGCAGCCCATAAGTCTCACCATGCTTTTGGTGCCAAGGTAAGGATAAGGGCTAAACGTGACAAGCTTAGGCAGGCACTTTGGGTCAGCATGGACCAGTTGGGCCGAAAGGCCTGTTTCTGCGCTGTTATACTCCATGACTCTTCCTTTTGCTGGCAACCATGTCTAGGATTCACACTGGTTTTTGTATCAGCGGCAGATTTTGAAGTGGTTTGGGTGTTCCTAATGTGAACAATGGGTTGTCATGTTTGAGGAAGACAATCTCAGCTGGTGACAAGTTCAAGACCCCCAAGATTATTTTGCTCGGATACAAAACACAAAAATGGAAATGGACAACTCCTGTGTGCAAGGCCGACCCTGTACCCTCCAATGGGCTCACTACAGTCTTCAGCTGGTAGCCCATGCTTTCAAGGCACTACAATCTCTGGTACAAGGAGCCAGGGATAAAGATTAGGCTAAAAACAAAAGTCTAACAGGACTGGTGAAGGGTTTTGGTATGAATTGTTGACTGCTTATTCCCCTCCATAAATGATGCCTGAAATGTGAAATGCTGAGTTCCTCCAGCTTGTTGTCTGCATTGTTCTGGACTTACAGCATTTCAAGTTCATAAGAACTTGAAGAATCTCTTGTGTTTTCGAAACAAAACATTGACAATTCCCTCCCCCACCTCTCCCTATCGAGGGAAACAGTGCTCCCCTTTGGCTTTGTGTAACCTGTTAGCCACTGACTACCTACTAAGAAGTACAGTAATGTGGATCGCAGTTGTAGGATTCACCCATTCAATGCTTTTTGCTTGCTTTATGAAGTCCCTGCTGGCTTCTCCCCCATTCCCAGGTAGAGCAAAGGTTAAGCACAAAGTTAGAGCTTGCAGTCACAATGCTGAACAGGCACATCTTTAATTAATGGCTGTCAAGAAAATGCATTCTACTGACAACTTGAGCACCAGTGGATTGTGACATGACTGGCCGAGGTTTACACTCTCCCATCTCCACTCTTTAACTCTTTGGAGGAAATAATTTCACACATGAGTTGAGCACACTATCCGGAGTAATTTTTTTGCATGTGAGATGCAGAATTCATCTCTTAGATTTGCTGAGAGGGAGATAACAGAAAAGAAATCAAGAGAAGATCCGGTTCTCAATTACAACAACAATATGCAATTAGGAAGTCTCCTCAGTGTAGCAAAACATCGTGAAGTGCATCACAGGAATGAAAATTTTCAGTCTGAATTGGAAGAGACAAAGAAGGCTTTAGAAAACTTCAGCAAGCAGTTGGCCAAAGTGCTAGATTTTAACAAGCAACTGAGAAGAAAAGATAAAAGTCAGAATCATTATCACTGACATGTTATGAAATGTGTTGTTTTGCTGCAGCAGCAACACATAAAATATTTCTAGAAGTTACAATAAAAAATTATTTTAGAATAAGTAACATAAAAAGAGCAAAATAGTGAAGTAGTGTTTGTGGACCTTTCTGAAATCTGATCGCAGTGAGTGAGGAAGAGCTGTTCCTGAAACATTGAGTGCATGTCTCTAACTCCTGTACTTCCTAACGATGAGAGATTCTGCAAATGATATAAATCCAAAATAACACACACAAAATGTTAGAGGAACTCAGCAGGCCAGGCAGCATCTATGGAAAGAAATAATGAGTTGATGTTTGAGGCCGAGACCCTTCTTCAAGACCCTGTACCTCCTTCCTGATGGTAGTTAATGAGAAGAGGGTAAGTCCTGGGTGGTGAGGATCCTTAAGGACAGTCATTGCTTTCTTAAGACACTACCTTTTGCATAGTACTGCGGTAGTTTTATGTATTGCACTGTACTGCTGCTCAAAAAAACCCCACATTACATGACATCTGTGAGTGATGATAAACCTGAATCTGATATGGGGATATGGGTATCGATTGTGGACGGAGGGTAGAAAAGGAGCAAGGAAAAAGGGAAGGAAGAAAGGAGGGAGTGGGAAGCACCAGGGAGACATTCTGCAATGATCAATTAGTTGCTTGGAATCAAATGACCTTGCCTGGTGTCTCAGGGCTGGGTGAGTCTGCACCCTCACCAAACCACTCCCCCCACCCTTGGCACTCCTCCTCTGCCACCTGTCCCACACACTTCCCACGGCATTCCACCTTCACCATTCCCAACACCCTTTGCTCCTGCCAGATTTACAAACTCACTCTCTGCTTCATGTTGACAACTACAATACTGTGCAAAAGTCCTGGACACCCTAGCTATATATATATATATATATATATGCCAAAGACTTTTGGGCAGAGTTGGTTGGATCCTTCATGATATTTCTGGCCCTTTTCCAGCACCTTTCTGCACAAATGTCCTTGATGGTGGGTAGGCAGGTACTGGTGATGTGTTGGGCAGTTTTGACTGACTTTTGTAGAGTTTTCCTGTCCCCTGCAGTGCAGTTTCCGTACCAAGCAGTGATGCAGCATGTTAGGACGCTCTCTGCTTTGCCAATGTAGAAAGTGGGGGCTGATGTGCATAATCCAGCTCTCTTCAGTCTCCTCAGAATGTAGAAGTGTTGAGAAGCTTTCCTGATTGTGTATGGTGTGTTCAGGGCCCATGATAGGTTTTTTTAAAAAAATGTATTCCATTACAGGATATGGGCTTCACCAGCTAAGCCAGCATTTATTGCCCATCCCTAGTTGTCCTTGAGAAGGTGGTGATGAGCTGCCTTCTTGAACCGCTGCAGTCCCTGAGGTGTAGGTACACCCACAGTGCTGTTAGGGAGGGAATTCCATGATTTTGACAGCGACCATGACGGAACGGTTGATATATTTCCAAGTCAGGATGGTGAGCGACTTGGAAAGGGCTTTCCAAGTGGCGGTGTTCCCGGGTATCTGCTGTTCTCGTCCTTCTGGATGGTAGCGGTCGGGCGTCTAGAAGGTGCTGCCTTAGGAACTTTGGTGTATTGTTGCAGTGCACCTTACAGACAGTACACACTGCTGCAACTGTTCGTCGATAGTGGAGGGATTGGATGTTTGTGGAAGAGGGACCAATCAAGTGGCTGCTTTGTACTGGATGGTGTCGAGCTTCTTGAGTGTTGATGGAGCTGTGCTCATCCAGGCGAGTGGCGAGTATTCCATTACACTCCTGACCTGAGCCGTGTAGATGGTGGACAGGCTTTGCGGATCAGGAGGTGAGTTACATGCTGCAGGATTCCTAGTCTTTGTCCTGCTCTGGTAGCCACAGTGTTTATATGTAATATTCACTCCCAGAAGTTTGAAACTGCTTGCAGTTTTCACTGCTGTAAGGAGGGGTGTGAGCGGTGCAAGTTCTCCTGAAGTCAATAACCATCTGCTTTGTCCTGCCGACGTTGAGGAACAGGTTACTTGCCTGGCACCATGCTTCAGGCTGTTCCACTTCCTGCCTGTAGGTGTCTTATTATCGACGGTAATGAGTCCCACCACTGTTGTGTCCTTGGTGAACTTGACAATGTGATCACTTGGGTGTTTGGCTGTGCAAGTTGTGTGTGAGCAGAGGCTCAGCACACAGCCCTAGGGGCCACCTGTGTTGAGGATGATGGGTATGGAGGAGTGCTTGTGCATCCTGACTATCTGAGATCTACTGGTTAGGAAGTCCAACACCCTGTTGGACAGTGGTGTATTCAGACCGCAGAGTGGGAGTTTATTCACCAAGGTCTGTGGGACAATAGTGTTCCATGCTGAACTGAAGCCCAGGAACAGCATTCTGAAATAAGTCTCCTAGTTTTCTAGGTGTGTCAGGGCCAGGTGCATGACAGTTGCTATGGCAATGGTTGAACGGATTAGGATTTTATTTCCTGTAGCATAAGCAAATGAGGGAAGATTTGACAGAGGCGTAAAAAATTATAACAGGAATAGATAGGGTAAATGCAAGCAGGCATTTTCCACTGAGGTTGAGTGGAACTAGAGGTCATGGGTTAAAGGTGAAAGGTGAAATATTTAAGGGGAACCTGAGGAGGAATTTCTTCACTCAGACAGTGGTGTGAGTGTGGAACTAGCTGCCAGCTGAAATGGTGGCTGGAAATTCGAGAAATTTGAATAAATACGCGGATGGGAGGGTTATGGTCCAGGTGTGGGTCAACGGGAGTAGCCAGAATAATAGTTTAACATAGACTAGATGGGCCAAAGGGCCTGCTACTATGCCATATTTACAAGGGGCACTTAGCTAGGCTCCTGCCAGCCATAGCCAGTTTCTTCTACCTCCTCACTTGCCTTCCCCACCCCCGTCCCACAGAAAAGACCTCACATTTGTCTTCGTCCTCCATTTCGATTGCCAAATCAGTTTTCAATCCAGTTAGCTAATTTCTCATTAATTCCGCATTCTTTAATCTTCTTTGAAAGCTTCAGTGCTGACCTTTATCAAATAGCTTCTGAAAATCTGAGTAAATTACTTTCATTGGATGGCTCTCATGCGCTAATTGAATTACCTCCTCAAAGAACTCCAATAGATGCATCAGGCATGACCCCATTTCTAGTAAAACTACAATGACTATCACTTCTGGCCTCTGTGCTCTTTCAATGCACATTGGCTCTGTAAAATATTTTCCTTGCTGCCAATCATACATTCAGTGATTGGTAATTCTATACCTTGTTCATTTGCTTGAATGGCAGGATAATGTGTTTCCTTGGCCTTTAAGTACAACCCCTGCATTTCTTGGCAAAAGTTAAACACAGGCACAGCTATTTCTTGCATTAGCTACTTCAATCATTCCTGAATATACATTGCTATCACTTTCCAAGTGCTTCATTCTTCAAGGTACTGTAGTTATGTAAGAATGGAAGAACAAATGGATTAGCAATGAGGTCCAAGACTCCCTTGAACTTGTCCATTCACAAAATAAAAAGAATCAGAATCAGGTTTATTATCACTGATCTACAGTACTGTGCAACACACATAAAAAATGCTGGTGAATGCAGCAGGCCAGGCAGCATCTCTAGGAAGAGGTACAGTCGACGTTACGGGGCGAGACCCTTTGTCAGGACTAACTGAAAGAAAAGATAGTACGAGATTTGGAAGTGGGAGGGGGAGGAGGAGATCTGAAATGATAGGAGAAGACAAGAGCGGGAGGGATGGAGCCAAGAGCTGCCGATGGGACATCAACCATCTCGACTTCACCACACCTTGTTCCCATTCCAACCTCACTCCTTCCGAACGCTCTGCTCTCCACTCCCTCCGCACTAATCCTAACCCTACTATAAAACCCGCCGATAAGGGGGGCGCTGTTGTAGTCTGGCGCACTGACCTCTACCTTGCCGAGGCACAGCGACAACTCGCGGATACCTCTTCTCCCCTCGATCATGACCCCACTAAGGAGCACCAGGCCATTGTCTCCCACACCATCACCAACTTTATCAGCTCAGGGGATCTCCCATCCGCTGCTACCAACCTTATAGTTCCCACACCCCGCACTTCCCGTTTCTACCTCCTACCCAAGATCCACCGACCTGCCCGTCCAGGTAGACCCATTGTCTCAGCTTGCTCCTGCCCCACTGAACTCATTTCTGCATACCTCGTCACTGTTTTATCCCCCTCTTGTTCAATCCCTTCCCACCCATGTTCGTGACACTTCTCACGCTCTTAAACTTTTCAATGATTTTAAGTTCCCTGGCCCCCACCGCTTTATTTTCACCATGGATGTCCAGTCCCTATATACCTCCATCCCCCACCAGGAAGGTCTCAAAGTTCTCTGCTTCTTTTTGGATTCCAGACCTAATTAGTTCGCCTCTACCACCACTCTCCTCCTCTCCTCCGTCTAACGGAATTAGTCCTTACTCTTAATAATTTCTCCTTTGGCTCCTCCCACTTCCTCCAAACTAAAGGTGTAGCCATGGGCACCCGTATGCGTCCCAGCTATGCCTGCCTTTTTGTTGGCTTTGTGGAACAATCCATGTTCCAAGCCTTTACTGGTATCTGTCCCCCACTTTTCCTTCGCTACATCGATGACTGCATTGGCGCTGCTCCCTGAAAGCATGCAGAACTCGTTGACTTTATTAACTTTGCCTCCAACTTTCACCCTGCCCTTAAGTTTACCTGGTCCATTTCTGACACCTCCCTTCCCTTTCTAGATCTTTCTGTCTCTATCTCTGGAGACAGCTTATCTACTGATGTCTACTATAAGCCTATGGACTCTCACAGCTACCTGGACTATTCCTCTTCCCATCCTGTCTCTTGCAAAAATGCCATCCCCTTCTCGCAATTCCTCCATCTCCGCCGCATCTGCTCTCAGGATGAGGCTTTTCATTCCAGGACGAGGGAGATGTCTTCCTTTTTTAAAGAGAGGGGCTTCCCTTCCTCCACCATCAACTCTGCTCTCCAACGCATCTCCCCCATTTCACGCACATCTGCTCTCACTCCATCCTCCCGCCACCCCACGAGGAATAGGGTTCTCCTTGTCCTCACCCACCACCCCACCAGCCTCTGGGTCCAACATATAATTCTCCGTAACTTCCATCACCTCCAACAGGATCCCACCACTAAGCACATCTTTCCCTCCCCCCACTTTCTGCTTTCCGCAGGGATTGCTCCCTACGTGACTCCCTCGTCCATTCATTCCTCCCCCCCCATCCCTCCCCACTGATCTCCCTCCCGGCACTTATCCTTGTAAGCGGAACAAGTGCTACACATGCCCTCACACTTCCTCCCTTACCACCATTCAGGGCCCCAGACAGTCCTTCCAGGTGAGGCGACACTTCACCTGTGAGTCAGCTGGGGTGATATACTGCGTCCGGTGCTCCCAATGTGGCCTTCTATATATTGGCGAGACCTGATGCAGGCTGGGAGACCATTTCGCTGAACACCTACGCTCTGTCCACCAGAGAAAGCAGGATCTCCCAGTGGCCACACATTTTAATTTCACGTCCCATTCTCATTCTCATATGTCTATCCACGGCCTCCTCTACTGTCAAGATGAGGCCACACTCAGGTTGGAGGAACAAGACCTTCTATTCCGTCTGGGTAGCCTCCAACCTGATGGCATGAACATTGACTTCCCTAACTTCCATTAATGCCCCACCTCCCCTTCGTATCCCATCCCGTATGTATGTATGTATGTGTGTATGTATGTATGTATTTCTTTCTTTCTTTCTCTTTTTTTCTCCCTCTGTCCCTCTCACTATAACTCCTTGCCTATCCTCTGGGCTCCCCTCCCCCTTTCTTTCTCCCTAGGCCTTCCATCCCATGATCCTCTCCCTTCTCCAGCCTTGTACCCCTTTTGCCAATCAACTTTCCAGCTCTTAGCTCCATCCCTCCCCCTCCTGTCTTCTCCTATCATTTCAGATCTCCCTCTCCCCCCTCTCACTTTCAATCTTGTACTATCTCTTCTTTCAGTTAGTCCTGACGAAGGGTCTCGGCCTGAAACGTTGACTGTACCTCTTCCTAGAGATGCTGCCTGGTCTGCTGCGTTCACCAGCGTTTTTATGTGTGTTGCTTGAATTTCCAGCATCTGCAGATTTCCTCGTGTTTACAGTACTGTGCAAAAGCCTTAGGCACCTTAGCTATATTACTTATATATATATATTGCAAGCTGTTTTGGGCCAAGACCCTTCAAAAGTTCATTGTCCATTCAGAACGATGCCCATCGTTGTCGGTAAGAAATCTGTACGTTCTCCTCGTGACTGTGTGGGTTTTCTGGTTTCCTCCCACATTCCAATGATGAACGGGTAAGTAAGTTGAGGGCATGTTATGTTGGTGCACGAAGTTTGGAAACATTTCTGGGCTGCCCCAGCTCTCTAAAGGAGAAGAGTTTCAAAGATTTACATCTAAATAAGGAAGTTTCCCCTTGTTAGATTCTTAAGTTGCTGAGCCCATCTGCTGACATTTGCCCTAGTTTCATACTCTCCAGATAGAAGCAACCTTCTAACATTTACCCTGACAATCCCTACAAGAATTTTATTTTTTTTTTAATGAGGTCACTTCTTAGGGGGCAGAAACCAGAATAAGAAGGTTGTGGGGGGAGGGTGCAAAGTGAAGATGGAAGAGAAAGAGAATGGGGATTGAGATGTTAGTGAAAGTGACAGTGGGAGAGAAAGAATAGAAAGCAGAAATGGCTTAAGGGGAAGCTATCAGGGAAAATAAGAATGGGGAAAGACAGAGGAGTGGAAGGATCACACAAAATACTGGAGGAACTCAGCAAGTCAGGCAGCATCTATGGAGGGGAATAAACAGTCAACATTTTGGGCTCCTGATCTGCTCTTTCATGTTTAAGACCAAGACTGGGAATCACCAGGAGGGCGGAGGAGCAACCAGCAGGTGTGAAGTAAGTATTGAAGTATACTGCCTTATCTTATTGATTTCCAATGCCTGAAGTTAAGTGCAGGCTGTGTAAGTGCAATTTATTGCTGCAAAAGTCATACTATTGGGACAGAATGCCTGCCCTGGGCTATCTCATGCTGTGGGAATGACTGTTTATACAGTATATAGAGGGACTGATGGATTGGCAGCAATGACAGAATCTAAAACAGACATTGCTGCTGCCTAACATGGCCAGGCTAAGCAAAATAAAACCTGGGCAGTTCAGAGCCAAAGTGAAGGTGGGAAGACAGAGAATAGGGATAAAGGAGGAGGTGAGGGTGAAATTGGGAAATAAAGAATGGAAGGGCGACTTGGCTGAAAGGGAAGCTATCAAGAAAGAATAGAATGAGAAAAAGACATAAGGGATGGGAGAATCATACACAAAGTGCTGGAGATACTCAGTAGGTCAGGCAGCATCTATGGAAAGCAATGAGCAGTTAATGTTTTAGCCCAGGTCCTTCATCAGGACTGGAAAGGAAGCGTACACAGTAGCGTAATGTTTTACAGAGCCAGCTGTAAGATGAGAGTTCAATTCCCGTCACTGTCTGTAAGGTGTTTGTATGTCCTTCCCTTGACTATGTGGGTTTCCTCTGAGTGCTCTGGTTTCCTCCCACATTCCAAAGACAAACAGTTAGGATCGTTGAGTTGTGGGTATGTTGTGCTGGCGCCTGAAACATAGAGGCAGTCGTCGGCTGCCCAGCACAATCTTTACTGATCTGATTGGATGCAAATGATGCATTTTACTGTATGCTTCAATGTATGTTATTTTTTAATCTTTACAAGAGGGAAAAATTGCTGATAGCTGGAAAAATCATTGTTGGTACCATCAGGCTGGAGGCCACCCAGACAGAGTTGAAGGTGTTTCTCCTCCATCCCAAATCTGCCTCATTGTGGCAACAGGGGAGGTCATAGACAGACATGTCGGAATGGGAATAGGAAACTGAATTCAGATGGGCGACCACCGCAGTGGTTCTGCCTCTTGTGGTGGACAGGGTGAAGGTACTCGACAAAGTGGTCTCACAATCTATGTCAGGTCTCACCGATGAAACACAGGCTACCTTGGAAGCAAGAGAGGACCCCGATTGACTCGCAGGTGAAATGAGGAAATGGAAGAATGATGTGAGGTTGAGAAAGATAGGCAGCATCTATGGAGGGGAATGAACCGTCTACATCTCAGGCTGGGTCCCTTAATCGGGGTATAGATGCTGTCTGTCCTAATGAGTTCCTTCAGCATTTTGTGCGCATTGCTCAAGACTTCCAGCATCTCTTCTGTTTCCTTCTGATGTTCTGTTCATTATCAGGCAATGAGGTTTGGAGAACAGTCACAGAACATACAACAATACAGGCCCTTCAGTCCACAATGCTATGCTGTCCTGTTATCTTACTCTTAAATCAGTCTAACTCCTCCCTCCCAAGTGCCTATCAACTGTAAGAGTCTCTTAAATGTCCCTAAGGTATCTGCCTCTACCACCACCCCTGGCAGTGCTTTCCACACACCCACCACTCCATGTAAAAAATCTATCTCTGACGTCCCTCCTATACTTTCTTCCAAACACTGGTCTAAGTACACCACTATACAACTAGGTGCTGGGCTTCCTAACAAACAGATTTCAGATACTCAGGATGGACAACTGCTCCTCCCTTCCCATCATCCTCAACACGTGTGCAACCCAGGGCTGCATGCTGAGCCCACTGCTATACACTCTGCTCACAAATGACTTCATGGCAACCTCTCGAACAATCGCACTGTCAAGTTCTCCGATGATACAACAATGATAAGGTCGCCTACATAAGACATAGGAGCAGAATCAGGCTATTTGGCCCATCGAGTCCGCTCTGCCATTCAATCATGGCTGATCTTTTTTCCCCCTCCTCAACCCCAAAACCCTTGATGCCGTAACCAATCAAGTACCTATCAATCTCTGTCTTAAATTCAGCCAATGACCTGGCCTCCACAGCTGCCTGTGGTAACAAATTCACCACCCTCTGGCAAGTTTCTTCCTCTATCCTGAGGCTGTTCCCTTTTGTCCTAGACTACCCCACCATGGGAAGCTTCTTTTCTACATCTACTCTGTCTAGACCTTTTAACATTCGATAGGTTTCAATGAGATCTCCCCCTTATCCTTCTAAATTCCAGCGTGTACAGACCCAGAGCCATCAAACGTTTCTTGTATGAGAACCCTTTCATTCCTGGAATCACCCTTGTGAACCTCCTCTGGACCCTCTCCAATGCCAGCACATCTCTTCTAAGATGAGGGGCCCAAAACTGTTCACAATACTCAAGGTGAGGCCTCACCAGTGTCTTATAACGCCTCAGCATTCAGAGAGGAGGTGGAAGAGTTTGGGCCTGGTGCTAGCAAATATCCTTTTCCTTAAGGTCAACGAGACAAAGGACAAAAGAGGTAGTTAGGAGAACTCGCACCACACGCACTGCTCTTTACATCGGTGGCACAGCAGCGGAAACTGCAAGCAGTTTGTGACTCCTGGGAGTGCACGTCTCACACAACACCTCACGGTCCCAGAACACATCCTCACAGAAAAGAAAGCTCACCAACACCTCTGCTGTCTGAGGAGGCTGAAGAGAGCTGGACTTTGCATAATCTGTATCCAGAAAAAGGCCCAGTAATGTCATAAAGGATCCCATCCTGCTCATGGACTCTTTATCCCACTCCTGTCAGGGAGGAGGCTACGTAGCATCCATGCCAGGACCACCAGACTCAAAAATATTTACTTTCCCCAAGCAGTAACACCTCCACCCACTAACCCCACCATTAGTTTATTATTTCCTGTCGATCCCTTTATGTACAACTTAGCATCACCTTATGGGTGTATAATCAATCTATGTATGTAAGCTATCTTCTGAATTTATGTTTATTATGTTTTTCAAATTATTATTACAGTATTGTGTTCTTTATCTTTTGTGGGTTTTTTTGTGCTGCACTGAATCTGGAGTCATAATCATTTTGCTCTCCTTTACACTTGGCTACAGGAAATGACATTAAACAATCTTGAATCTTGAAAATTATGCCCCCTTGTATTAGCCATTTGTGCCCTGAGAAAGAGTCTCTAGCTGTCCACTCTATGTATGGCTCTTATCATCATGTACGTCTCTATCTATCAAGTTATCTCATCCTCCTTCATTCCATAGAGAAAAGCTCTAGCTTGCTCAACCTATCGTCATAAGACATGCTCTCTAATCCAAGCAGCATCCTGGCAAATCTCCTCTGCACCCTCTATAAAGCTTCCTCATACTTCCTATAATGAGGCGACCAGAACCAGGCACAATTCTCCAAGTCTGGTGGAACCAGGGTTTTACAGAGCTGCAACATTACTTTGTGGCTCTTGAACTCATTCCTCTGCAGGCCAACACACCATACACCTTCTTAACCACCCTATCAATCTGTGCGGCAACTTTGAGGGATCTATGGACGTGGACCCCAAGATCCCTCTCTTCCTCCACACTTTCAAGAATCCTGCCATTAACTCTTCCTTCAAGTCCGACCTTCCAAAGTGTATCACTTCACACTTCTCCAGAGTGAACTCCATCTACCACCTCTCAGTCCAGCTCTGCATCTTATCAATGTCCCATTGTAACCCACAGCAACCTTCAGAATCAGGTTAATATCACTAGTATATGTCATGAAATTTGTTGCCTTTGCAGCGGCAGTACAATGCAATACATCATTATAGAGAAAAAAACTGTATGACATATATATAAATAAAAGACGGTGATACAGCCAGTTAGAATGCTCTCCATGGCACATCTGTAGAAATTTTCAAATGTTTTTATAAATTCTCAAACTCCTAATGAAATATAGACACTGTTGTGCCTTCCTTGTAGCTGCACCGATATGTTGGGTCTAGGTTAGATCCCCAGAGGTACTGACACCCAGGAACTTGAAACTGCTCACTCTTTCCACTTCTGATCTCTCAGTGAGGACTGGTTTGTGTTCCCTTGCCTCACCCTTTTTGAAGTCCACAATTATTTCTTCGGTCTTCCTGACATTTGAGTGCAATGCTTTTGCTGCGACACCACTCAACTAGCTGATGTATCTCACCCTCGTACACCCTCTGAAATTCTGCCAACAATGGTTGTATTGTCAGCAAACCTTCTGCACTAAGCAGAGTGATTCTTCTGCATCTGCACCCCAGAACAAACCAAAACAAAAAGCAAGAGCGGATGTCAGTGGTTTTGCATCCCATGTGCCTCCTTGTTCTGTGCACTGTGGTGCTAAAATGAGTTGTCAATAATCTAATCAATGTCCCCTTGGGCTTTCAGAAATTGACTGCGTTGTTTTTTTTTCTGAGTTACTTAAAGGAAGTGGTTTAACAGCAGTTTCCTCCTCTCCAACAGTTTTGAGGTCAATTAGCACCAGAGAAAGAATCAAAGTCCCAATAGGAGCCATCAGTTAAGGAAAAAATTCACTTGGAAAGTAAGTCTGCCTGCATGTCACTGTAAACAGCAGCACAGAGAGTTCAATATTAACTCTAGACTCTCAGCTCCCAAGTATGAAACTTAACACAATGTATTGTAGAAGATGGATGGCAGATCCCAAGGCAAGGATGATATGATGCAGCAAGGGACACCAAAAACAGCAGACAAGATAAATCTGCTTGAAAATTTTCAGGTGATTTGTCTTCTTAAGCTAAGAATGATCATTCCTGTCCCAAAGGTGAATCCATCACAACCCTTTTGACTGGTACCATTGGAATGATGCGAAGTGAACCAGCACATGGAAGAGTTGAGGTGAAGGGAACAGATCGATTTAAGGGGAAGAAAGGTAAGTTCATGAGGAACCAAAGAATGGAAGCCAATAAATAAATAATGATCCCATATGAAGAAATTACTGCTGGTGTTTCAGCCAGTTAAGGTGTAACTGGAAGTTGGAAATTGTAAAGGAGAAGATATTGATAACACCAGTTGCACTCAATAAGTCATCCTGTCCAGATGGGATGTGCATCCTAGGTCACAGAGGGAAGTGAAGGAGAAACAAATGAAACGCTGGAAGAACTCAGCAGTCAGGCAGCATCTACGGAGGGGAGTAAACAGTTGACATTTTGGACTGAGACACTTCATGATGAAGGGTCTCGGCCCAAACCATCAACTTCTTACTGGCCTCCATTGATGAGTTCCCCCAGCATTTTGTGTATTACTCTGGATTTCCAGTATCTACAGAATAACCTTTTTATGAAGTAAAGCAGAACCTGATCATAATCTCTCAAACATCTAAAGATTCAGGGCTGAGATAGGGGAAAATGGCAAATATTCCATCTTTGTTTAAAACTGGAGATAGGGATAAACCCAGTAGTTACTGTTAAATCTTGTGTTGTGGGAGTTGATAAAAACGATAACCAAAGGCAAAATCATCATTCACTGATTGATGAGAAAAAGCTGGATTTGTTAAAAGCATATGGTGTCTTAACTCTCTTGATAGAGTGGAGATAAAGAGGAAGCTCATGCAAATCATAAACCATCTGAATAGGGTAGCTGACCTTTTATTAATATCGTAGTTATGTATAGGGTTACATGACTAGGATATTAATAAAAGGTCAGTGCTAGTCATACCAAATATTGTATTATATAGAATTGTATGCAGTTGTGGTTGAAATTCAAAGTAATTTTTATCACCAAAGTACATATATGTCACCACATATAACCCTGAGATTCATCTACCTACAGGATAAACATGGATAAGATTGAAAGAGTACAGAGAACATTTACAAGGATGCTGCTGGAACTTGAGGGCCTGAGTTGTAGGGAAAGGAATAGGTTAGAATTTCATTCCTGGAGCACAGGAGAATGAGAGGAGATTTGACTGAGGTATACAAGATATAATGGGGTAAATATAAACAGGCTTTTCCCACTGAGGCTGGGTGCAACTAGAACTAGAGGTCATAGTTAAGGGTGAACGGTGAAATATTTAAGGAGAACATGAGGGGGAACTTCTCCACTCAGACGGTGGTGAGAGCGTGGAACGAGCTGCCAGCGGAAGTGGTGGATGTGAGTTCAGTTGCAATGTTAAAGAGGAATTTGGATGGGAGGGTTATGGAGGGGTATTGTCCTGGAGCTGACTGATGGTACTAGGCAGAATGGGCCAAAGGGCCTGTTTCTGTGCCGTCCTGCTCTATAACAACAACTCCATATTTAATTTTAATAATAGGCATCCGTTAGTCTCATCAGACCATGGATTTGCGCCTTGGAAGGTTTCCAGGGCGCAGGCCTGGGCAAGGTTGTATGGAAGACCGGCAGTTGCCCATGCTGCAAGTCTCCCCTCTCCACGCCATTGATGTTGTCCAAGGGAAGAGCATTAGGACCCATACAGCTTGGCACCGGTATCGTCACAGAGCAATGTGTGGTTAGGTGCCTTGCTCAAGGACACAACACGCTGCCTCAGCCAAGGCTCGAACTAGCAACCTCCAGATCACTAGACCGATGCCTTAACCACTTGGCCACGCACCAACAGCTTCGTATTTACATCGCATTCTATCAGGTTATAATTTTAAATTAAATCGCCCATTAAGGGCTCATAGTTCAGAGCTAAATAATCTATTCGCAACTTATAGGTCTGCGTTTGAACAGCCCATTAACAGGTTGCACTGCTGCTTTAGAATTCACATTACCAGGTTAATAGGATGAACTAAGTACCGGTTAATGAATAGCGCATACTCAGTGACAATTATGACAATCAATATCTTGCCAATGGCATATTTTCGCATACAGCTAGAACCTGTTCACAGGCTATTTATATGTTCAGCACCCATGAGCTCATCACAAAGTTAATATAATCATCACAAAATCACTCAGTCAATAGAGGGGCCCAGGAGAGTGACTTAAACCTTAAGACCATGAAAAACAAGTTCAAAGCTCAAAGTAACATACAAAATGCTGGAGGAACTCAGCAAGCCAAACAGCATCTATGGAAAAGAGTAAACAGTCAATGTTTCAGGCCAAGACTCCTCATTAGGACTCAAAGATCAAAGTCCATTTATTATCAAAGTATGTATATGTCGCCGAATACCACCCAGAGATTTATTTTCTTGCAGGCATTCACAGTAGAACAAAGAAATGCAATAAATTCAATCAAAAGCTACACACAATGACCTGGAAAGCAACCAATATGCAAAAGAAGACAAACCGTGCAAATAAAAACAAATAATAAATAAGTAAATAAATAACACTGAGAACACATGTTATAGAGTTCTTGAAAGTGAGTCCATAGTTTAGTGATCAGTTCAGTGTTACGGTGAGCGGTGAGAGAAGCATAACTAGTCCATTTGATCCACCAAGTCTGCTCTGCCATTCAATCATGGCTGATTTATTTTCCCTCACAACCCCATTCTCGTGTTTTCTACCCATAACCTTACTAATCAAGAACCAATCAAACTCCGCTTTAAAGATACCCAATGACTTGGCCTCCACGGCTGACCATGTAAATGAATCCCACAAATGCACCACCCTCTGATTAAGGAAGACAAATATTGTTGGAAAATTCATTCTGGGATTTGGAGCAACAATGTGGAAGAGGAACTTAATGAGATGAGCAACATCTTACTGGCGTTCTTTGAGGATATAATGAGCGCATTGGATAGAGGAGGACAGGTGGATGATGTATACTTGGATTTTCAGAAGGCATTCTATGGTGCCGTATACAAGACTTCTCCATTGAGTTAATGTATTAGGATGGATAGAGGATTGGTTAAGGCACCGAGCTGGAATAAATGAATGTTTCTCTGGTTGGCAGTCAGTGGTGCGTAGACTGCCACAGGGGTCAGTACTGGGTCTGCACCTGTTCATGATACACTTTAATGATTTAGAAGAGGAAACCTAGTGTAGTGTATTTAAATTTGCTGAAAACACTAAATTCAAAGGAAAAGAAAACTGTGCAGAGGATGTGGAGAGATATAGACGGGTTAATTGAGTGGGCAAGGGTCTGGTAGAAGGGCAGTACCGTTGGTAAATGTGAGGTCATCCACTTTGTAAGGGAAAATAAAGGATCAGATTATTATCTAAATGGTGAAAGATTGCAGCAGGCCATTGCGCAGAGGGACATTGGAATGCTTGTGTATGAATCACAAAAGGTTGGTTTGCAAGTGCTGCAGGTTGTCAAGAAGGCAAATGGAATGTTGACCTTCATTGCCAGAGGGATGGAATTTAAAAGCAGGTGAGGTTATGCTGTACCTGAACAGGGTACTGGTGAAGCTGCCCCTCGAGTACCGTGTGTCATTCTGGTCTCCTGACTTGAGGGAAGACATACTAGATTTGGAAATGGTCCAGAGGAGGTTCACCAGGTCGATTCTAGAGATGAGGGGGTTAACCTGTGTGGAGAGACTGAGTTGCCTGGGACTCTCCTCACGGGAATACGGGAGAATGAGAGGGGATCTTATAAAAAATATAAAATTAGAGCAGGGATAAATAAGGTAGAGGCAGCCAAGTCCTTTCCACTGGAAAGTGAGACCAGAACAAAGGGGAATAGCCTCAAGATTTGGGAGAATAGATTTAGGACAGAGATGAGGAGGAACTTCTTTTCCCAGAGGGTAGTAAATCTGTGCTATTCTCTGTCCAGTGAGGCTACGTCATTAAATATATTTAAGGCACAGTTAAATAGATGTTTGCATAGCAGAAGAATTAAATATTATGAGGAAAAGGAAGATAGATGGAGCTGAGTCCACAGCCAGAGCTGCGATGATTGTACTGAATGGAGGAACGGGTTCGACAGACCTTTTGACCTCCTATTTCTTACGTTCTAATCTGCGGGGCAGGGAGGGGGGATGGTAAGGAATTGTTGACATTTCAGGTTGAAACCTTGCGTCAGAGGTGAGAGTGGAGAGGGGACAAGGGCTTCCCCTCTTTATGCAAGTCATCTTCTCTCTCCACTCTCAGCCCTGCAGTGGTTCAATTCAAAAATGTCAACAATTCCTTTCCATCCCACAGATGCTGCTCAACCTAAAGATTAGTTTTGGTTTTATTGGCTTTATTTGTCACATGTACATCAAAACATACAGTGAAATGCGTTGTCTGCATCAGTGACCTACACAGTCCGAGGCAGCCTGCAAGTGTCGCCATGTTTCTGGCGCCAGCATAGCGTGCCTAACTCTAACCTGGACATGGGAGGAAGCCAGAGCACCCGGAGGAAACCCACACGGACACGGGGAAGAAAGTACAAACTCCTTATAGCCGCAGCGGAAATTGAACTCGGCTAAGTGTTGCACTAACTGCTGCCCTACTCTGCCAAGAAATCATTAACTTCCCGGCTCAGGAACTGAAATGTTGGGATCACATGTCCTCGCTTGAAACATAATGATAATAACCTACAATATGTGATGAACAAGACACACTTATTGATTTCTCTAAGTTCTGATAATTCCTCCCCCTCCTCCTTTTCTCTTCTTCCATTCCCCATTCTGGTGTGCCCCTCCTCCTTCCCTTTCTCTCAGGGTCCTCTCTCCTCTCCTATCAGCGTTCTCCTTCTTCAGACCTTTTATCTTTTCCACCTATCACCTACCAACTTCTCAGGTCAACTCCTCCCCCACTCACCTACCGTCCCTTTCACATGGCTTCACCTATCACAGGCCAACTTGTACTCCTTTCCCTCCCCCCCCCACCCTTCTTATTCTGGCTTCTTCCCCCACTTGGACAATCGTTCTGGGACCCCCCTCTCTTCGTGATTTATAAATGACCTGGATGAGGAAGTGGAGGGATGGGTTAGTAAATTTGCTGATGACACAAAGGTTGGGGGTGTTGTGGATAGTGTGGAGGGCTGTCAGAGGTTACAGCAGGGCATCGATAGGGTGCAAAACTGGGCTGAGAAGTGGTAGATGGAGTTCAACCCAAATAAGTGTGAGGTGGTTCATTTTGGTAGGTCAAATATGATGGCAGAATATAGTATTACTTTACTTTATACTTAATTGTCGCCAAACAATTGATACTAGAACGTACAATCATCATAGCGATATTTGATTCTGTGTTTCCCGCTCCCTGGGTTACAAATCGATAGTAAATATTAAAAAATTTAAATTATAAATCATAAATAGAAAATAGAAAAATGGAAAGTAAGGTAGTGCAAAAAAACTGAGATGCAGGTCCAGATATTTGGAGGGTACGGCCCAGATCCGGGTCGTAAGGAGTTAATGGTAGAACTCTTGGCAGTGTGGAGGATCAGCGGGATCTTGGGGTCCGAGTCCACAGGACACTCAAAGCCACTGCGCAGATTGACTCTGTGGTTAAGAAGGCATATGGTGCATTGGCCTTCATCAACCATGGGATTGAGTTTAAAAGCTGAGGGGTAATGTTACCTGGTCAGACTCCACTTGGAGTACTGTGCTCAGTTCTGGTCACCTCACTACAGAAAGGATGTAGAAACTATAGAAAGGGTGCAGAGATTTACAAGGATGTTGCCAGGATTGGGGAGCATGCCTTACGAGAATTGGTTGAGTGAACTCGGCCTTTTCTCCTTGGAGCATCGGAGGATGAGAGGTGACCTGATAGAGGTGTACAAGATGATGAGATGTATTGATCGTGTGGATAGTCAGAGGCTTTTTCCTAGGGCTGAAATGGCTAACACGAGAGGGCACAGTTTTAAGGTGCTTGGAAGTAGGTACAGAGGTATTGTCAGGGGTAAGTTTTTTATGCAGAGTGGTGAGTGCGTGGAATGGGCTGCCAGCAGCTGTGGTGGAGGCAGATATGATGGGGTCTTTTAAGAGACTCCTGGATAGGTACTTGGAGCTTAGAAAAATAGAGGGCTGTGGGTAACCCTAGGTAATTTCTAAAGTAAGGACACGTTTGGCAGAGTATTGTGGGCCAAAGGGCCTGTATTGTGCTGTAGGTTTTCTATGTTTCCATGTTTCTTTCCAGTGCTGATGAAGGGTCTCGGCCCAAAACGATTTGAGTTTCTAGAAGATGGCAGCACGTATAGACGCAGCGCCACTCCAGCTCTGACTAACAGTAAAATTTCTTGTCTTGTTTGCCTTTTCTTTTTTTTTCCCCTTGTGCGCGTCTGCGTGTGCATGCATGCGCGTCTGCGTGTCTGTGCGTGCATCTGTGATGATGTCTTTTTCATGGCTTTTACAAGGTGCGGAGTGAGAGAGAGAGAGACTGTGTGGCACGCCACTCCTCACACAGATATTTTTGCAGTATTTTCCCTTTATTTTACGAGGTCGAGTTGCGATCTCGACACTCAACCCGGCACAGATGGAAAGCGTGCTCGGGAGCGGACCCGACTAGTTTCGAACCTGGGAACCTCCGTTCCCGGGTCCAGCGCTGACGTCGTTGCACCATCAGCCGGCCCTTGTTCGTCTTTTCTGTAGCTGAGAAACACTGCTGAACATTAAGAACACTAAAATCTGCAACTTTACTCGCTGGCGAACGGAATAAGGAAGGTGCTGCATGGTTACGGACTAATGCAGGGAGAGGGCTCTTGTTCTGCCTCCCCCTTCAACGCTAAGGTCAGCAAGAGTTATGCTCTCCCATGCCATCAGGAAGGCAAAGCATGAGTACGCACAGAAAACCTACAGACACCTTTGGGACACCAGGGACGCGAGGCAAGGTATACAGAGCATAACTGATTACAAGTCACCCTGAGAGTCAACAACGGTGACACCTCCCTTCCTGACAAGCTCAATGCTTTCTATGCACAACCTGACAATTTGACTGATGTGACATCGAGGAAAGTCCCCTCTCTCCCTGAGGAACAGGCACCCTATCTGGCCACAGCTGAGGTGAAAGGACCCTATCCAGAATAAACCCATGCAAACCTGCAGGGCCAGGCAACATACCTAGTCAGGTGCTGAGGGACTATGCGGCCCAGCTAACAGAGGTCTCACAGACATTTTTAATGTTTCTCTGAAACAGTCCAATGCACTTGCAGGCTTCAAGACAGCCGCCATCATTCCAGCGCCCAAGAGAGCAACGTTAACCGGTCTAAACGATTACTGCCCAGTGACGCTGACCTGAACAATCTTGAAATGCTTTGAGCAGCTGGTAATGGATCATATAAAATTCCTTTTTCCAGATACATTGGACGCTTTCCAGTTCACCTGCTGCTCAAACCGGTCCACTGATGATGCCACAGCCTTGCCCTCCACTCTGTCCTGGCCCACCTAAAAAACGTTGCCTTGTACACCAGGATGTCATTCATTGACTTTAGCTTGGCGTTTAACACGACCATCCCTCAGAAGCTGGTAGGTAAATTGTCCCTGTTGGGACTTAACGGCCTACTCTGTAACTGGAGCTTGGAACGGTCTAAACTGACTTACGAATGCACTGCCCGATTCAGCTCAAACTGCATCATCAGGTTCACTGATGATACTACAGTGACTGGCCTCATCAACAACAATGATGAGTGGGCATAGAAGGAAGAGGTAGGGAGGTCTGTCAAATGGTATGAGAACAACAAGACCAAAGAGATGACTGTGGACTTCAGGAAGGCGCGGGTTGACCACTTTCCATTGCACATCGATGGCTCCACCGTGGAGACAGTGAAGAACACAAAGTTCCTTGGTGTACACATTACAGATGATCTAACCTGGACCCACAACACCTCTTCACCGGTCAAGAAGGTACAGCAGCATCTACACTTTCTAAGGAGATTGAGGCGTGCAAGGCTCCCCACCCCCATTCCAACAACTTTCAACAGAAGCATCATCGAGAGTGTCTTGTCTAGATGCATCATTGTGTGGTATGGAAGCTGCAAGGCATTGGACCGCAAAACCCTACAGAGCGCAGTAAAAACTGCTGAGAGAATCATTGAGGTCTCCCTCCCACCTATTTGTGACACGTACCAGAAGCACTGCAGTCGAAGGGTCCAAAGCATTGTTGAGGAATACCTACCACCCAGCCTGCAATGTCTTTGACCTACTACTGTCTGGAAGGAGACACAGGAACAACAGGACTAGGACTGCCAGACTAGGTAACAGCTTCTTCCCTCAGGTTGAGAGACTAATGAATACCCTGCCACCACCGAGGTCCCGTCAGTAGGACAGCGAGCTTCTTACTGTACTGTACTGGTTACCTGTGCTGCGATTTATTACATGCATTTTGAACTATATGTCATTAACTTATTTATAGTATATGGAATTGTGCAAATGTTTTAGGTACATGTATATAGCTAGGGTGCTTAAGATGTTTGCACAGTACTGTAGTAATTTTATGTATTGCTTTGTACTGATGCTGTTGCTTAAAAAAAATAAGTTTTATGACCTATGTGAGTGATGATAAACTTGATTCTAATATGGGTCTTTATTGTGGACTGAGAGTGAGATGGGGACAGGGAGAGGGGAATCATGGTTGGGAAAAGGGGGAGGGAGAGGGGAGGGAGTGGGAAGTACCAGACAGACATTCGGTATTGATCGATAAACCAGTTGTTTGGAATCAAATGACCTTGCCTGGTGTCTCAGGGCTGGGCGAGTCTACAACAGTGCCATTCTCCCCTGTTTTGGCACTCCGTCTCTGCCACCTGTCCCACACCCCTCCCATGGCATTCCACCTTCATCATTCACAACATCCTTTGCTCCCGCCAGATTTACAAACTTGCTCTCCACTTCACATTGACAAATACAGTACTGTGCAAAAGCTACATATATCTGTTTAAGACATGTGCACGGTACTGTGTATTTTCTCTTTCAATGTGATGGCTGGAACAATGATTTTGTATGTTATACCTCTGAATTTTATACCACACACTAATTTTCCATTTCACAATCCTCCAATCATCTGCCTCTTGCTTCAACCCATATCATATCATTTTTGTTTTGACAATTAATGACATCACAATTGCTGAGTCTCACGTCACCTACATCATAGAACATAGAACATTACAGCACAGTACAGACCACGATGTCATGCTAAACTTCTAACCTGCTCTAAGATCAATCTAACCCTTCCCACCCACAGAGCCCTCCATTTTCCTTTCATCCATCTCCCTAGCTAAGATTCTCTTAAATGTCCCTAATGTATCTGCCTCTACCACCACCCCTGGCATGGCATTCCACACACCTATCACACTCTGTGTAAAAAAACCTAACTCTGACAAGCCTCCTTTACTCATTCTCCACTCCAAGTTGACAAATACAGTACTGTGCAAAAGTCTTGGGCACCCTAGCAATGTAATATATATGTATATGTATGCCTAAGACTTTTGCACAGTACTGTAGTAATTTGGTTTATGTGTGATATATGTAATGTGGGTGCACCATGGTCTGGAGGAACATTGTTTGTATATATGTATAATCAAACGACAAATAAAATTGATTGAAATCTTTATTCCTCTCCATCGATGTTGCCTGACCTACAGCATTTCCCATGTATTACTCAGCTCTGAGTGATTATCAGCCATACAATGTTAAAGGTGAGACTTCAGGAAACAAGACCTGCAGTTGCAAATTCCAAACAAAAGGTGAATTATCCCGTCAGACAATGTGAAGGACTTAAAGACCACCTGTCTAGTGTGGGATTGGTTGCGGGCAAAGAATTGGGGAAGTTTAGAGGCAACACCCAGCAGGATGGCAGAACATATTACCTCACTCAAACTTCAGACCACCATTATACAGCAACACTTAATTTCAACCCTGAGGAGGAAAACCTTTATGACATTTCAATAAATTATCAAAGCCTTAAATAAGTAGCAAACAAGGAAGTAGTTTATGTTCCAGGTCAGGACCCTTCAGACCTGAAATGTTAACTTGGATTCTCTCTGTGCAGACGCTGTCTAACCTGCTGAGTGCTTCTGGCACTTTCTATCCTTACTACTGTCAACCTAATGTCTATTCCCACTTGGAGATATGCATGGTTCTAATAGTAACTCGTGATCACATTGCCTTGGGCAGATTGGCAACAGCTGGGTGGGCGGAAACAAAGACTTCTCAAACTTAAAACCCAAAGCCAGTCTGTGCATTACCAACTTCTATTGTTTTAGTAAGGGCCAATATAAAAAACGTCACAAAGACATCCGTAGTTGGGCCACTGCCGTCAGCTAGATCTCACTGGAAAGGAGGTATGAAAAACTCAGTGATTTCGTAGGGCTGACTCAGTGGTCAGTGTAGATTATAGCCAAGAAA
This sequence comes from Mobula hypostoma, assembly GCF_963921235.1. NCBI lineage: Eukaryota > Metazoa > Chordata > Chondrichthyes > Myliobatiformes > Myliobatidae > Mobula > Mobula hypostoma. Next base: position 8,941,004 of record NC_086119.1, read on the forward strand.
TCGCACAGAATAAACTCCAGGAGCAACCTTAAAAATAAAAAAAAACAGCACAAACAACACAATGCTGAGGGGATGCCAAGAGCTTATAAAGACCCTTGAATGCAACATGTTTGGGAGTCTTTGGAAATCAGTCAATGATTGGACAGCACGGTAGTGCAGCAGTTGGCATAACGCTATTGCAGTACCAGGCAGCCAGGTTCAATTCCTGCCCGTATCGCATTCTCCCTGTGACCATGTAGGTTTTGTCTGGGCGCTCCGGTCCAAAGGGTTAGTGGGTTACTTGGTCACAAGGGTGTAATTGGGTGGTGCGGATTCATTGGGTCGGCAGGACTTGTTATCGTACTGTAACTCTAAACAGAATAAAAATAAAATACATTTGGGGGCATGCCAACACTTGCAGGCTGCTCCCAGCACATCCTTGACACAAATAACACATTTCACTGTATGTTTTGATGCGCTGACCTTTTAATCTACTCTAAGTTCTATCTAACCCTTCACTTTGACATAGCCCTCTATTTTTCTGTCACCCACATGCCCTCTAAGAGTTTCTTAAATATTTCTAACGTGTCTGCCTCACCTGCTGCTCTGTGTAAAATAGCTGCCTCTGACATCCCTCCTGTACTTTCCTCCAATCACCTGAAAATTCCACACCTGGTATCAGCCATTTCCGCACTGGGAAGATGTCCCTGCCTGTCCACTTGATTGATACCTCTTATCATATTGTATACCTCTATCAAGCTGCCTCTCATCCTCCTTTGCCCCAAAGAGAAAAGCCTTAGCTCACTCAGCCTTTCCTCATATGACATGTTCCTTAATCCAGGCAGCATCCTGGTAAATCTCCTCTGCACCTTCTCTAAAGCTTCCCCATCCTTTCTATAATGAAGTGACCAGACTAAACATAATATTACAAGTGTGGTCTAACCAGGGTTTTATAGAGCAGCAACCAAACCTTGTGGCTCTTGAGCTCAATCCACCCAACTAATGAAATCCTTCTTAACCACCCTTTTGTGGCAACTTTGAAGGATCTATGGATGTGGACCCCTAGATTTCTCTGTTCCTGCACACTACTAAGAATTCTGCCATTAACCCTGTCTTCTGCCTTCAAATTTAACCTTCCAAACTGAATCCCCTCAGACTTATCCGTACTGAACTCCATCTGCCACTTCTCAGCCCAGCTCTGCATCCTACCAGTGTCCTGTTATAACCTACGACAACCTTCCACGCTACCCACAACTCCACCAACCCCCGTGTCATCTGCAAACTTACTAATCCACCCTTCCACTTCCTTATCTAAGTCATTTATAAAAATCACTAAGTTAAAACCCAGAGTTAATGTTTCAACCTTCCGTTTCATCAAATGTTGAATCCTGTTTTCCCTCTCTAGATGCTACCTGGCCTGATAAGTGTTCCCAGTATTTCCTGCTTTCATTTCAAAGAAGCTCATTCATTTTAAACCACTTTCAGTTCCAGTAAAGCAGCACATCAAGGTCAATTGCTCTTTCCAAGTTCAGTTCATTGTCATTCAACTGTACACATGTATACTGCCAAATGAAACAATGTTCCACCAGACCCAGGTGCATAACTCACACTCATAACATATAAATTAAGATTACCACAAATAATAAGGTGCATATATGACACAAGTTGAAAAGTAAACAGTATAATTCTACTAGTGCTTCATACGTGATGAGAGCTGGCTGGTGGCAAGGAGTTCAGTGTTCTCACAGCCTGTGGGAAGAAGATATCTTCCATCCTAACAATTCTTGTCCAAATGCTATGGTACTTTCTGCTTGATTGTAGGGGTCAAAAAGATTGTTGGACAGATGGTAAGGATCACTAACAATGCTAAGGTCCACGCGTAGGCAGCGCTCCTGATAAGTATCTCCGATGGATGGAAGACAGATCCTGATGATCCCCTCAGCAGTCCTCGCAATCCTTTGGAGGGACTTGCAGTCAGATCCCTTGTAATTCACGTACCAGATGGTGATACAGCTGATCAGGACGTTCTTGATCAGGGGTTCTCAACCCTTTTTTAATGCCATGGACCCTGAGCATTAACCCAGGCTGGGAACCCTTGCAATGAGCTCCTGTAAGAATTGGTTGTGTCGGGGGGTGGGGGAAGAGCCTCACTCACCTCAGGAGGTGGAGACGCTGCTGAGTTTTCTGTGCTTTAGGAGTAAAACGTGTACAAAGGTGGGTAAAATAAAAAATAAAATTATAAAAAGTGCATCTTCCTTAAACAGCCCAGAAGTGAATGGAATTCAACATCACAGTGCAGCACTCTCCCGAGTGACATTCTTCGGCAGATGAAAGGAACACTGAAACACTGATCCCTAATTGTGTGAGCAGTAGGACTGAAACTGGAATTGCCATTCACTTCCATTGAAAAGCTGCCGCTTCACTGTCGGCATCACCAGTGCCTTCATATAGTACACAAGCCTTGATGGTCTTACATAGAACAGTACAGGCCCCTCGGACCACAATGTTGTGCCGCACCAATTAAATTAATAATCAAACGGCCAACTAAAGTAATCCCTTCTGTCTACACAATGCCCATATCCTTCCATTTTCCTCATATTCATGTGCTTATCCAAATGCCTTTTAAAACTCACTAATGTATCTGCCTCTACCACCACCTCATGCAGGGCATTCGAGACACCCACCACTCTCTGTGTAAAAAACTTGCCCTTCACATCTCCTTTGAACTTAAACTCTCTCATCTTAAATCCATGCCCTCTGGAATTTGACATTTCAACCCTGGGAAAAAGATATTGTCCCTATTTCTATCTCAAGCTAAATTTATTGTTATTTAACTATAAAAAGTATACCATCAAACGAGACGTTTCTCCAAACCAGGGTGTAAAGCACAATAGTACACATATCACATGGTAACTTATGAAAGTAAGAATGAAATCTACAGATAAATCACACATAAATAACAAACAAAAGTGCATAAATTAAATATTGTAAGGTATGGAACAGATTAACCAGTGACACTTCAAATGTGACGCAGCAGGGAGTTCAGAAGTCTAATGGCCTGAGGGAAGCAACTGTTTCCCATCCTGACCGTCCTGACCATCTCCTCTCTGATGGTAGAAAGTCAAAGAGGATGCTGGATGGATGCATGTGATCCTTAATAATACTAAGAGCCCTGTGTATGCAGCACTCTGGATGGTAGTGTGACCTCTACGATTCTCTCAGCCACTCTCACATCCTTTGTAGGGACTTGTGGTCTGCCGCTCGGCTGCTCTCATACCAGATGGACATGCAACTTGTCAGGATACTCTCATAATCTTATAAACCTCTTTCAGATTTCCCTTCAGACTCCACAGTTCCAAAGAAAACAACCCAAGTTTGCCCAAACTCTTGTTGGCTTTGTTTATTTAGCAGGCGGTTAATAACTTATAAAAGCTTCATTAACCTGGCAAAGGGAAGCAACTCTGGTTTCAGAGTTAGTGTGGAGGACTGGAGACACAGACTCAATGGGCTGAATGATCTAATTCTGCTCCTTTGTCTAATGGTCCTACGTGAGCACAGTGCTTGATTTGTCAAGCTCCTCTGTCAAGCCAACAACTTCAGTGATGGTTAAAAATAGAACCTTGGGATTTGGAGCAGACTTGATGGGCTGAATAGCCTAATTCTGCTCCTAAGTCATATGGGCTACGTCTTACAGAGATCTCCATTCTGCTTTGCAGCACACTATCAGGCTCTGAGATTTCTGGAAACCTACTAGTCTTCTTTCCTATATAGAGACAAATAAAAGGGTGTCTGCTTGTACCCCAAAAAGTAAAGAACGTGAAGGTTTTCATCCAACCAGTTCACAGTCTATTTTAGTCCGTCCTGTTGGGTGCGGTCTTTCATTGATTCTGTGATGCTGCTTGGATTTACTGTGTATGCCCACAAGAAAACGAATCTCATTGTTGTAAACGGTGACTCCCTGTATATGTACTTTGATAATGAATTTACTTTGGACATGTTGTAGGAGAAAGAGGTGGACACAGCTCAGGCTGTCACATCGGAACACCATTGCACATATTTACATGGGGCGCTGTCATAAGAAAGCAGCATCCATCATCAAGGACCCACTATCCAGGCGGTGCTCTCTTCTCATTACTACCATCAGGCAGGAGGTACAGGAGGCTTAGGTCCCACACCACCAGGTTCAGGAATGGTTATTACCCTGCAATCATGAGGCTCCTGAACAGTTGTGATTAACTTCACTCAGCTCAGCTCTGGACTGATTCCACAACCTACAGGCTCACTTTCATGGACTCTGCAGCTCATGCTCTCAGTTCTTCTTATTTGCCCAACTTGCCTTCTTGTTTGTTTGCCAATCTGTGTTTATGTATAGTTTTTCATAAATTCTATTGTATTCGCTGTCCTACTGTGAATGCCCGCAATAAAATGAATCTCAAGGTAATATATGGAGACATATATGTACTCTGCGCTCTCCATCCGTGCCTGGGTTGAGTGTCGAGGTTACAACTCGACCTCGTAAACAAACACCTGGAGAGGGATGGGCTCCGCCGGGTTTCAGATGCCCAAGACACGCCATACGATGAGCTTGTCATGACGGCGCCCCGACGACTCCACCAGGAGTTAAGGGCACACACACACATATGTACTCTGATATTAACTTGCTTTGACTTTGACTTGACTTTAGTCCTTACCTGGTCTGTGTGTGACTCCTGACCGACAGTGGCTTATAAGTTGTGACATAACTGCAGTGGTTCAGTGAGGCAGCTGCCCCCTTCTACCCCCTCAAGGATGGACAATAAATACCGGCCCACATCCCGAAGAAACAAAAACAAACTAATTCACTGTCTACCAAGTCTTGGGGACATTTTTGTTTAAGTATGAAATGTTTAGTAAAGATCATAAGGGACAAGAGCAGTCCATCGAGTCCACTCCACCATTCGATCATGGCTGATTTATTCTCCTGCCTTCTCCCTATAACCTCTGACACCCTTACTAATCAGGAAACTATCAACCTCCACTTTAAACATTTTCATGGATCAACTGACATAGATCAACAGTGAAAGACTGACCTTTCCTTATTATTTATCCAAAGGAGCGCGGACCTGAACACTACATTGGAACCAACACAATTAGAACATTTAGGGAATCTCCAGCAAGAAGGGAAAAGTTTCAAGTCGGACCATGACATCCAACACAGTGCATCCAGGTTCTCCTATGAAAGGGTTAATTGAAATCCTGAGCTGAATTAATGCGTTTTTGAAAACAAAATACTTTGTCTCCTCCTCCTTCCAGTTGTCCCCTCCCCACCATCTCCTCTGACCTGTAAAGTGTTTGACTCAGGTGTGTTTTCACTCACTCACCTGTAGGCCGGGGTGCCAGGGTTCGCTATCATGATGGATTCCAGGTGAAAGCGCCCGTCGCCTAGGTAACTGCAGGAAGAAGACAAGGCACATGCTGGATTAGTACTGAAGTGTGCCTCTGATCAGCTGCACAGCCACTTGCATTAATCATTGCGCTACTGCATGGCAAGTACGTCGAGAAAACCAGGTCAGCCTCACAAACAGCCCCACAGGCACCAAGCAGAGGCCTCACTGTGAGGCCAGCAGGGGGCAGTGGTGGAACCATCACACTTCACAGATTAATGTTCCCTGTCTTGGTCCGTCTCTTCCACAGGATTTAAACTGGGTGATAAATCAGCAGCACCCCTCATCTCAATGGAACAATGAGCTGTTCATCCACAAGGGACACGGAGGATCTTAGCTTAATCTCCAGCTAGAGAAGATTTACAGTGATGTCGCCGGAGTTATAAGGAAAAGATTGGGTTCGGATTTTATTCCCTGGAGGACGAGTGGAGATCTGATAGAGGAATACAGAATTATGAGGGGTATAGATAGGGTAAATGCAAACAGGCATTTCACACTGAGGTTGTCTGAGACTGGAACTAGGAGTCATAAGTTAAGGGTGAAAGGTGAAATATTTAACGGACAACTGGGGGGAACTGGGGCAGAGACCTGGACTTGGGGAGTGGACAGAGTGAGGAACAGAGAAGCACTCACAATTCATTTCACTTGCAGACGGTGTACCGTTGACATAATCTCATCCACACTATTACATTTTCTTTGAGCCGCTTATAATAAGACTCTGCACTGTGTGATACACAAGTAATTCTACAGAACTCAATAGTCTCATTTTACTGTACAATTAGAGATTCCATGTGACACCTTCACAGTGAAGAATTGAATCTTCCTGAATTCCTTGTTCGTTTCTGACAGAGAACGGTTAAGGGTTAAGGTTTCCTTGAAGTAAAATTATGCCGGATAGAATTTGGTGTGTTGGACTGGGGCTCTGATTGGTATTAGGCCAATATAATGCCGTATTGTTGACAAACGTTCACTAGTCACACTGAGGTCCAAAGTGGCCACTATCAGTTGCCTTCAATTGACATGGTCCACCATTCATTCTGAATTATTCTGTAGTATATTCCCGGAGGCTGTTGGCTCTTCAATGTAAAGGAATTGTGGAGCAGCTCCGAGCTTCGCCCCATGACTCCTTTGTCTTGCATCATTACAAATTTCCCTGATGCAGTTCCTTGTCTTGAACTCTCTGGCTTTATCATTACAGACCTCATTACAGGGATCCCTGCCTTGTGCTGTTACAGAACTCTGTAATGGTAATCATGTCAGCAAGTGGGGAGAGCAGACGTTAATGATTCAGAACAAAGGCCCTGAGAGGTTCTGGTGGAAAGTCATCAACCTAAAACTGTTCCAGCCTCTGCAGATTTTCTCGCGTTTGTGAAACCACTACTACTGCCAAGTCTCTCCGAGGGGAAGCCTACCCTGAAGAAGTTTCAACATTCCCTTCGAGTCATGGCCCTGATGAAAGGTCTCGGTTTGAAATGTCAACTATTTACTCTTTTCCTTCGATGCTGCCTGGCCTACTAAGTTCCTCCAGCATTTTGTGTGTGTTGCTTTGGACTTCCAGTATCTGCAGATTTTCTTATATTTGTAAAACTGTTCCTTTCCCTGCCAACGCTGCCTCACCCTGATCATTTATAGAATTTCCTCTTTTTATTCCAGTTTCTTTGGCCTGTTTGGACTTTCTGCAGGATTACAAAAGAAAATCTTGACTCGGAACATAGAATAGTGCAGCAGAACAACAGGCCTTTTGGCCTGCAAAGCCTGTGTCAAGCATGATGCCAAATTAAACTAATCCTTCTACGTGCACATGACCCATCTCTCCATTCCCTGCATATCTGCAATGCCACTATCATATCTGCTTCCATCTGCTTCCCCTGGTACCCAGGTCCAGACACCCACCAGCCTGTGTAAAACAACACTGAGAGTATTGGGTATGGTAATGTGGCTGAGTGGCCTAACATGCTGGATTGAAGCTCCAGACTTGAAATAAGCATCACAGGCAGATAAGGTTGTAGAGAAAGTGTTTGGCGTATCGGCCTTCATAAATCAATATACTGAGTACAGGAGTTGGGATGTTATGTTGAAATTGTATAAGACGTTGGCGAGGCCTAATTTAGAGTGTTGTGTACCGTTTTGGTCACCTATCTACAGAAAGATGTAAGTAAGATTGAAAGAGTCCAGAGAAAGTTTACAAGGAGGTTACCAGGATTTGAGCACTTGACTTATAGAGAGAGGCTGAACCTTTATAAAGGTTAGGACTTTATTCCCTGGAATGTAGAAGATTGAGAGGAGATTTGATAAGAGATACACAAAATTGTGATGGGTAGTGAGAGGGTATATGCAACCAGCCTTTTTCCACTGAGGTTGGGTGAAACTACGACTAGGGGTCATGGGTTAAAGGTTAAAGGTGAAAGGTGATATGTTTAAGAGGAACATGAGGGGGAACTTCTTCACTCAGAAGGTGATGAGAGCGTGGAACGAGCTGCCAACTCAAGTGGTAGATACAGATTCGATTTCAACATTTAAGAGAAATTTGGATAGGTACATGGATGGGATGGGTGGGGTGGGCTGTTGTCTGGGTGGGCTGTTGTCTGGGTGCAGGTTGATAGGACAAGGCAGATAAACGGTTCGGCACAGACCAAATGGGCCGAAGGGCCTGTTTCTATGCTGTAGTATTCTAGGACTCCAACAATCAATACAATCTGCCAATTGTGCTGGGGGCAGCCTGCAAGTGCCGCCATGTATCTGGCATCAACATAGTATGCCCACAGCTCACTGACCCGAACCCATACAGCACTGTAGCGTGGTGGTCAGCTTAACGCTATTATAGTGCCAGCTGTAGGATCGAGATTCAATTCCTGCTGCTGTCTGTAAAGAGTTTGTACGTGCTCCCTGTGACCATGTGGGTTTCCTCCGGGTGCTCCGGTTTCCTCCCACATTCCTAAGACGAACGGGTTAGGGTTAGTGAGTTGTGGGCATGCTGTGTTAGCACGGAAAGCCTGGCAACACTCACGGGCTGCCTAGATCAGGTCTTGCTGATTTGATTTGATATGTTACGATGCACTTGTGACAAGTAAAGCTGATCATTACCTTTAATCTCTTTGGACTGCGGGAGAATACTGGATCACCAGAGGAAATCCACGTGGTCACGGGGCGAACATACAAACTCCTTACAGACAGCAGCGGCAGTTAAAACTGGGTCAACGACACTGCAAAGTGTTACGCTACACCACTAAGCTGGCAGAATGACTCATCTTTGGGTTTGTTATCTGGTCTGCAACTGCATACTGCCCTGGTATACCTCCTCCTTCTATCCCTTCATTTAGCTCAACATTTAGGCACAGCCTTGGAGAATGGCCTCTCAAAGCTTGCCAAGGTACTGCCGGTGGCACAGTAGCACAGCGATTAGCGTAACTCTACTATGGCACCATTGCCCTGGGTTCAATTCCGCCACTGTCTTTAAGAAGTCTGTATGTTCTCCCCGTGATGGCATGGGTCTCCTCCAGGTGCTCTGATTTCCTCCCACTTTCCGAAGATGTACAGGTCAGTATGTTAATTGGGTGGCACGGGCTCCCGAGCCGGAAGGGCCTGTAACGTGCTGAATGTCTAAATAAATAAAATGGGAAGTTGTGGGGGGGGGCACTCCTGATGTCTCGCATATATGTATCACAGCAAGAAACAAAGGCAGAGGCAGAGGGGAGAAAACTAGCAAGAAGAGAAAGCCAGCGAGCAGGAATTGTCATTTCAGAATGCTTGTATTCCAGTAAAAACATTGCCTGTGATCCCTCTGGGAGGATAGATTGGTCTTTACAGTTTGGATTAGACCTCATTGCTCACCAGTTATCATTCAACACAGGAAGGTTCCATGCAGTCTGCGAGCAGGCAGCTTGTTATCACCTAGTCTCAGGCAAACTATATAAACAGCTGGCACGCTAATGATGAGGTGGTCTGGACCTATTCACTTGTAACAATGATGTGTATGATTATAATATTTATTAAGTGCACCTCTTGCTGCTAGTGATCAATTTACTAAATACACCAGTGACATTGTGTGATCAATAGAGACTGATCAATATAAGGATAAGCTTTCCCTTTTTTTTGTTGTTCTATTGACAGTTTGTCCAGTCTGAGCACCTTTCATCTTTACTGTTCATCTAATTAGGAGAATTGTATCTGCTATTTTATTCCTGCCTGTCACACGGGAGACTGGGGTTCAATTCCCTGAAGGGGTGCTAGGTTCCTTCAGGTTGTTATAGCTGGCGGAGGTAGTGGGGATAAGCTCCGACTACCTATTAAATGGTCTCAATGGCATATGACTCAAATAGCCTCTGACAACCAAGTCCAAAGGGGCAAAGGCGAGTTACGGGCACCTTAAAACCAGTTGCTTTGGGTAGACAGGGCTCGTCATCCGTGGCTGGTTGCTCACCTGAGAGAAGGAGAACTCTGATCTCAAACCTCTGCTGCCTTGTGGCTATACCCACTCATGGGGGAGGCTTTGGGAGTAAACCCCAAGGGAAAAAGTCTGGAGTTGGAATCCCTAAGGCATTGAGTTCAATGTTGAGTGGCATCCCCTGTGATGCTGCTGGTACCAAATTGTATCTGCCGTTCCTCTGGGTTCATCAGGAGTGTGGAGAGGGGGAGCTTGCTCGCCATATTGTACTGCCCAGGTTTGTGTATCTAGACAGCTAGGATGCAATATCCATGGTCGACTGTGACTAACAGAGGCGTCAGATCTGCTACTTGCCACAGGCACACATTTTATTAGCCCTGTTTAATGAGGACGTAGAGGAGGAAATACTTCACCATGGACGATCCCAAGTCCGGCTGCAGAAGTGGGAGGGTTGGACATGGGGCTGACACCCATAAAAACCCCGAGCTACAGAAACACCAACACAAGCTTCAAAGGTCTCACCCCTGAGAGAGTAAGGATCTTTGAAGGTGGGCTACACCTGGAACAACGTGAAAGACTGAACAACTTCAGCAGGGACGATACCAAAGAGGAGGAAGCGGGAGGGGCTTGGGCTCTCGGCTCAGGAGTCAGAAGGCATTGCGTTTGAGCAAGAGGGACATGAGGACAGAAAGTAAACCGGCAATCTGATGCAGGCTGTGATAGCAGAACTGATCGCTGACCGAGGTGCTTTCAGATGTGGAGTGAGATGTTTTTAAAACATATTATTAATTAATAGAGAATTCCACAGAATCACTACTCCCTGAGAAAAGCATTTTCTCTTCACCTGCACCCTAAATCTATTCCTCTGGATCTGGAGACTCTGTTCGCTAGTGACCAAACATCTAACTAATTTCTTTTGCCTACATTAGGTCCACATTCCTCCATTCTGTGCACATTCATATGCCTGTCTAAGAGCTGCTTAAAAGCTTCTGCATATTTGCCTCCACCACCTCCCCTGGCAGTGCCAGGCACCCACCACTCTCTGTGTAAAATACTCACCCCACATTCCTCCTTTGTACTCACACCCTCTGACCAGAGGTGCATACCCTCTGGTATTAGACACTGTGGAAAAGAAACTGACTGTCTATCTGTGCCTCTCACAATCTTATAAACTTCTTTCAGATCTCCCCTCAGCCTCCACTACTGTGGAGAAAGCAAATCAAGTTTGTCCAGCTCTCCTTATTGCACACAACCTCTAAAGCAGGCAGACTGAAATAAGCAGCAGAAAGTTGTGAATTTAGCTCCATCATGGGCACCAGCCTCTCCAGTATCCAGGACATCTCAAGGAGCGATGCCTCAAAAAAGGTAGAATCCATCATTAAGGACACCCATCACCCAGGACATGCCCTCTTCTTATTGCTACCATCGGGAAGGGCCTGAAGACGCACTCTCAACAATTCAGAAATAGCTTCTTCAACTCTGCCATCAGACTTCTGAATGGATGTGGAACTCATGAACACCACCTCATGACAATTTTCCCCTCTTTTTGCACTACTTAATTAATTTAACCTCTTTTAATATATGTATTTTTTACTGTAATTTACAGTTGTTATTATTACGTATTGCAATGTACCACTGCGACATAACAACAAATGTCATGCCATACGTCAGTGATATTAAACCCGATTCCGATTTTTTACATTTGATTTCCCAAAGTGTAACACTTGTCCGAATTAAATTTTATCTGCCATTTCTTCACCCAGATCTTCAACCAATTGTATCCTGTATCCTTTGACAATCTTCTGCGTTATCCACAACGCCACCAATTGTCATATTGTTTGTGAGCTTACTAACCCAATAATTTAGCACAGAAAGTTCGACATTCGTTAAGTCAGAAGGTACAGGCATGAAACGTGTACACATGTCAGGTGGGTACAGGTGCTCAGGGAAATATCTCGTTTCTCACAAAATCTTTTTAAAATTTTGAAGCAAGCTTTTAGACCTCAATATATTTTTAGGATTGGAAATAGAACCAAGCAAACAACAAGAGTTAAAATATCAGCTCTGATTTAGATAAATGGAACAACCTTAGGGTGGCATGGTAGTGCAGCGGTGAGCTTAACACTATTAAAGCACCACGACCCAGGTTCAATTCCCACTGCTGCCTGTAGGGTGTTTGTATGGTCTCCCTGTGATTGTGTGGACTTCCTCTGATCCTTCAAGTGCTATGGTTTCCTCCCACATTCCAAAGACGCACGGGTTAGTAGGCTAATCGGTTACATGAGTGTAATTGGGCCGGAAGGGCCTGTTACCACACTGATACTCTAATTAAAAATAAATAATAATAAAATATAAACCTCAAACAGCTGAAGGCCTTCTCTGGATTCTATGTTTCTTCCCACCGACCCACCGTCTGCCAACTGGGACTGATGGTTTGGGGTTTTTGTTGGTCCTCTGTGAAGATTCTTACTCTTTCCTCCGGGATTGGTTACAGCAACTTATTTAACGGTACGGCCCATGTCAAAGTTAAAGTAAATTTATTATCCAACTATGTGTCTGCCACCATACACTACGGCACCAAGATTCATTTTCTTGCAGGCATTTACAGAAAAATAAAGAAATTCAATAGAATTTATGAAAAACTACACATAAAGAAAGACTGACAAACAACCAATGGTGAAAAGAAGACAAATTGCAAACATTTTTTTTAGATTATGAGACTCAGTCCTCTTTTATTGTCATTTAGAAATGCATACATGCATTAAGAAATGATACAATGTTCCTCCAGAGTGATATCACAGAAAAACAGGACAAATCAAAGACTAACACTGACAGAACCACATAATTATAACATATAGTTACAGCAGTGCAAAGCAACACCATAATTTGATAAAGAACAGACCATGGGCATGGTAAAAAAAGTCTCAAGGTCCCGAGTCGATGGACTCCCGAATCCCTGATAGCAGGCGGCAAAGGGAGAAACTCCCTGCCATAAACCTCCAGGCACCGACAACTGCCGATGCATTGGAAGCACCCGACCACAGCCAACACTGGGTCCATCCATCCGAAAACTTCGAGCCTCCGACTAGCCCCTCCGATACAGCCTCCCGAGTGCCCTCCTCTGCCGAGCGTCTTCGACCTCATCCAGGCCGCCGAAGCAAGCAAAGCCGAGGATTCGAGGCCTTCTCCTCCGGAGATTCCGGACCACACAGTAACAGCGGCAGCGAAGCAGGCATTTCAGAAGTTTCACCAGATGTTCCTCTGTACTCTCACGTCTGTCTCCATCAAATCAGAATTGTGCACGGTCCCCTACTTGACAAATAACTCATTCACCGGAGAGGCCGCGCGCGCTGCGTCGCGCCGCCATCTTCTCTTTTATTTATTTTAAAAATAAATAAGTAATACCAAGAATATGAATTGTAAAAAATCTCTGGAAGTGAGTCTGTAGGTTGCGGAATGAGTTCAACGTTGAGGTGAGATAAATCGTCCGCACCGGTTCAGGAGCCTGATGGTTGAGGGGTTACAACTGCCCCTGAACTTGGCGGTGTGGGACCTAGGGCTCCTGTACCTCCTGTCCAATGGCAGCTCTTCTTGAAAATGTGCTCAATGGTGGCACACCACTGTCTTTTCTGCAGAAATCCTGGACATTAATAACTACTCCCTGGAGTCGCTGGGGCAATCTTGGAAGGTAATCACTCCTATCCTTCCATTTGCACATTCACTCAGCTGTCTGTGCAGTGCATTAGCCTCACTGAACTATGCAGCCTCTCAGACGTGTTGCAGGTTTTAATGCCCATCAGGAAGAATCAAAAAATCATAGATATGGGCACTTGACCATAAAAGTCACAGGCTGCACCTTATTTATAAGGCACAGTTTTTATTAATGTTTTATGACTTTTCATTTTCAAGCACAGTGGACAGCTTTGCAAGAGGACAAGCTGAAGCCGTTAACCTAAATATAGGCATATACATTCAGTGGCCACTTTATTAGGTACACCTGCACACCAACTCATTAATACAAACATCTAATCAGCCAATCATGTGGCAGTAACTCTGTGCATAAAAGCATGCAGACATGGTTAAGATGTTCAGATCAAATGTCAGAATGGGGTAGAATAATTGTTGGTGCCAGGCAGGGTGGCTTGAGTATCTCATAAACTGCTGATCTCCAGGGATTTTCACACACAACAGTCTCTGGAGTTTACAGAGAGTGGGGTGAAAAACAAAAAAAAATCTAGTGAGCTGCAGTTCTGTGGGTGAAAGCAGCTTGTTAATGAGAGAGGTCAGAGGAGAATGGCCAGAATGGTTCAAGCTGACAGGTAACTAAAATAACCACACATTACAACAGTGGTGTGCAGAAGAGCATCTCTGAACACACAACACATTGAAACTTGAACTGGATGGGCTACAGCAGCAGAACACCACAGACATACACCCAGTGGCCACTTTATTAGATACAGGAGGTGCTGAATAAAGTGATCACTTGTGTATATTGCAGTGTTCTGGAAGGAACCATCACATATATGAGGGGTGATTGATAAGTTCATGGCCTAGGGTAGAAGGAGTCAATTTTAGAAAAGACATTTATTTTTCCTACATTTACACACTTAGTCCAGCAGTCGTGGTAGAAGTCGGCATCTTGAACCTCCAGAAAGTGGTCCACAGCAGGGGTGATTGATAAGTTTGTGGCCTAAGGTAGAAGGAGATGAGTTATTAACTTCAAACTTTCTGCATTTTCACTCAAAGAGTTGAACTGCACATGCATGTAACGAGAGCTGTATAACTCATCTCCTTCTACCCGAGGCCACAAACTTATCAATCACCCCTGCTGTGGACCACCTGGAGTTCCAAGACGCTCTTGTTACATGCACGTGCAGTTCAACTCTTTGAGTGATAATGCAGAAAGTTTGAAGTTAATAACTCATCTTCTTCTACCTTAGGCCATGAACTTATCAATCATCCCTGCCGTGGACTACTTCTACAAAGAAGGGATCCGTATGCTCCACGACCGCTGGACTAAGTGTGTACATGTGGGAGGGGACTAAGTTGAAAAATAAATGTGCTAGGTTTTCTAAAACTGATTCCTTCTACCGTAGGTCACGAACTTATCAATCACCCCTCGTACATGACACTGAGTCTGCCTCTGTGACTCAGGAGGGAAGGGGGAAGAAGAGGCGAGCTGTGGTGATAGGGGATTCGTTACTTAGGAGAATGGACAGGAGTTTCTGTGGGCGAGAACGAGATTCCTGGATGGTATGTTGTCTCCCGGGTGCCAGGCTCTGGGACATCTCAGATCGTGTCCTCAGCATTCTTAAGTGGGAGGGTGAACAGCCATAAATCATTCCTCTAGCATTTTGTGTGTGCGTTGCTCTGGATTTCAAGCATCCAGAGAATTTCTTGTGTTTATGAGTTGCTGGTTTATGCCCCTGCTCTCAGCAAGAGAAATGACACCCCTGTAAAATTCAGCTGGACTTGGTGAAGAATCAAATTAAACAGGAGGTTCTGGATGTCAGTGTGAACGCCGGGGATAACTTGTGAAAGTTTACTTGGGTCACAATCTTTGGTAGGCTAGTGAACTGCTGCTTCTCCACTGAATGGCTATTCCTACTTAGGAGGAATTCAATTATTTAAATCACTTTGCTCAATCTTCTCACACGACTTCGAGAAAGCAGTGAAAATAAAAAGTGGTGAATGCGAGCTCGATTTCACATTTAAGAAAAATTTGGATAGGTACATGGATAGTAGGGGTATGGAGGGTTTTGGTTCTGGTGCAGGTTGATGTGAGTAGGCAGTTTAAGGGTTTGGCATGGACTAGATGGGCTGAAGGGCTTGTTTCTGTGCTGTACTCTTCCATAACTCTATGACTGTAACCTTGAGAAGGTGGTAATGAGGTGCCTTTTTGAACTGCTGTAGTCTGTGCCTGAAGGTATTCACACCATGGACAGTTCAAGGATTCAGACCCTGAGATGGTGAAGGGTCAGCACTGTGTGTTCAAGTCAGGATAATGAATAATTTGTAAGATAAAATTTACTTTAAAGATTCACTTTATTTGTCACGTTTACAATGAAACATACAGTGAAATGCATCGTTCGGGTCAACATAGTTCGAAATGTGATGGGGGCAGCTCGTAAGTGTGGCCGTGGTACCATACAGTGCAACACTTTACAACACCAGCTTTAAGATCAGGGTTCGATTCCTGCTACTGCCTGTAAGGAGTTTCTACGTTCTCCTGGTCACTCCATGGGTTTCCTCTAGGTGCTCTGGTTTCCTCCCACATTCCAAAGACATAAGGGTTAGGGTTTGTGAGTTGTGGGCATGCTACGTTGGCGCTGGGGGCATTGTGGGCCACCCCTAGCACATCCTCACTGATTTAAATTAATGCAAATGGTGCCTTTCACTTAAAGCTTTGTGCTAACCACTTTCTGGCCTTTGTATCTTCTGCCCAACGGGAGAGGGGAGAAGAGAGAATGTCCATGGTGAGAGGTGTTTTTGATGATACTATCTGCTTTACAGAGGCATTGAGAAATACAGACAGAGTCCATAAATTGCCATGATGTGCTGAACAACTTTCTGCTGTTCCTTGCGTTCACGTGGAGAGCAGTTGGTGTACCAAGCCACCATGATTCCAAACGGAATGCTTTCTCTGGTGCATCGATAAAAACTGCTAAATGTCGACGGGTCGTTCAGAGTTGAAACCAAGGAGCAGATCTACCTGAGATGTTTTGGCTCAGCAGTAGCATCATTACCAGTTGTATGTCTGAGCCACTTTAAAAACAGGCTATTATCTCCTTTGTGTTGTGGATCTTTATCATGCATAAACCGGCCACCACATTTCCCACACTGAAAGCCTCCACTCTAGAATAACACAGAGGAGCTGCCGCACTACCGGAGCTGCCAACTTGGAAAGCAAAAATATATCTGACAATGAGCTATCTCCTGAAGTCAAGGAAATTTTTATTCAAAGAAACTAACTTCTTTAAATGCTTTTCAGTATGGCTACACCACAGCCCTGCTCCTACAGTAACTAAGGACTTTTCTTCAGAGGTTCCCAACCTTTTTTTATACCACAAACCTCTACCATTAACTGAGGTGGACCCCAGATTGGAACCCCTGATTTAATGCCTTGTGGTTTAGACCATTAAGACCGTAAGACATAGGAGCAGAATGAGGCCATTCAGTCCATCCAGTCTGCTCCATCATTTCAGCATGGCTGATTTATTATTTCTTTCAACCCCATTCTTCTGCCTTCTCCCCATAACCTTCTGTGGCAATGAATTCCAC
Source organism: Mobula hypostoma (assembly GCF_963921235.1). Lineage (NCBI taxonomy): Eukaryota > Metazoa > Chordata > Chondrichthyes > Myliobatiformes > Myliobatidae > Mobula > Mobula hypostoma. The sequence goes on from NC_086119.1 coordinate 8,958,071, forward strand.
ATATTTACCACCCTCTGGCTAAAGATATTCCTCCTCATCGCTGTTGGACATTGCATCTTTGATTATACATTTCAACTCAGGAGCTTTAAGAAGGCAACATCCATCATCAAAGATCTCCACTGTCCAGCCAATGCCATCTTCTCACGGCTACCACTGGGCAGGAGGTGCACAAGTCTGAAGACCCACACCACCAGATTCAAGAACAGCTACTTCCTTTCAGCCATTCGGTTCTTGAACCAACTGATGCAATCCTAATCACGTTAGTTTGGCAACACTATGACCACTTTGATCACTCTGCACTAAAATGGACTTTGGACTTCTTGGATTTTTTTCCTGTAAAAATTGTGTATGATTTACAGAAATGCACCAAAATGACGCAGGAACACAGCAGGACAGGCAGCATCTATGGAGAGGTATAAACAGTTGACTTGTCAGGTTGCAACCCTTCATGAGGGCTGCCTGATAATTTATGCATATGCATAACTTATGTTTCATTAGTGTTTCTTTGTAAACACTGCTTATAAGATTCAAAGTTCAAAGGAATTTTATTATCAACATAGATCGTGGCACAGAGACCACTACAGGACATTTCAGGCCCTTTGGCCCAGGATGTTGTGCCAACATCAAAGAGCAACCTAACCCTTCCCTCCTATAAAGCCCTCCACTTTTCTGTCATTCACTTTTCTCCCATGCTCCTCTTTGACCACCCCTGGCAGGACGTTCCACGCACCCATCGCTCTTGAGTAAAACACACCTCTGATATCCATTCTATAAGTTACCTTATACTGCCTTCACCTTCATTTTGTTACAGATATTTACAGAAAAAAAAAGAAATACAAAAGAATTTTACAAAATATTGCACAGTCCTGTATGATAAACAAATCTGAAACAATGATCTGATTTTGTGCTTTAGTGATGTGGATTGAGGAATTTTGAGGATTTTCCTCCGATTTTGAAAAATGTCATCATGGGCCATTTTATGTCCATACATGCGGGCTACCCCCAGCACATCCATAGGCTGTGTTGGTTGTTAACGCAAAAAAGACATTTCACTATATATCCTGATATGATAAATAAACAAATATGAATCTGAATCTGGCCACCGAGTTGGTGACTGTAAATTTCTTGTCAGAAGCAGAAAGCCTGGAAATATTTATGAAGTGACTGCTCTAATTAAGGAGTGGAGTCAGGAAGGGAGACAAGCCACAGTGCTGAGAACTGTTGAGTCTAACTGGATGGATGAAAAGGTCCTTTCAATCTCGTGTACAGAAACAACTCCTACACCTCCTTTGAAATGGGATTTTGCACGAAGGCTCCATCTGTGCTCTCGAACGAATGTAAAATATGCCAGTTTGCTATTTTGACAGACAGTGGGAGAGACCACCTCAAAATTCCTCTCTAATTCGCATCACTGAAGCATAGATTGGATCATATTCAGACACTCAGCATCAGATTCGGGTTTGATATCAGTGACATATGTTTTGAAATGTGTTGTTTTGCTGCAGCAGTACAGAACAATACATAAATATACTATAAATTACAATCGAAAATACATAATAAAATTAAATAAGCAGTGCAAAAAACTGAATAAAAGTAGAGAGGTAGTGTTCATGGTTGGTTTACTGTCCGTTCAGAAATCTGATAGTGGAGGGGAAGAACAGTTCACAGTGTTTTTGCTCGGTGTCTGCCCCAAGAGTGGGCAGCAGAGCAGGAGGTATAACAGGAACCCACATCACTGAGGCACAGATTGGATCACATTCACACCATTTCCCCCCAGTTTCTGAATAGGCAGCAAAGTAGAAAGAGTAACAGGAACTCACTGAGGATATGCCGTCATTCATGAGAGGCAAACACAGTTGAGGGAAGTTCCATTGCCATCTCAGGATGGACCCGATGACTGGTTTGTCTCCTTGCTGCTGCTACAGCTCAGGGAGGCCAGGAGTTCAGCATCCCCACTCTCGGCTGTAATGTATAAATTCCTAAGTACAACGTCTCAGAGCCAATTGATCGGTTCATAGCAATTGTGTGCTGCAGGCACAAGTTGTCTGGGAGCTGAGATCAGACTGCAAAGGTACAATTGGAATCTCCAACCGTGACTTAAGAGATGAGAGAATTCTACCTTAAAGAATTTATTTTCTTATATAGACCGTTTTATTTCTATTCCACTTTCTCCCCTCATTCTCATCCAGTGACCAGTTGTTTCTAGTTTCTAACACGCTAAATTGGAGCAAGCAATTTATTTGGCTTTCAATTGATTTGTGCTGGTCCAGGTGAAGGATGGGTCAGGCCAACAATTTAGATTGGAGCTTATAAACCAGGCTGGCTCTCCCAGTACAGTAACAAGTGAGATATCCACCACGTCACAGCCCAGAGTGGGGATACTGAAGTCCTGGCCTCACGGAGCTATACCAGCAGCAAGGAGATGAACCAGTCATCGGGTCCATCCTGAGGCATTTCACTGGTAACGGAATATGGGAGGAATTCCCATCAACTTCCCTCAGCTGTGTTTGCCTCTGACGAGTGCTGACATTGTTGGTGGGTTCCTCTGATTCTTTCTGATCTTGGGGCAGGAACTGGGGGAAAACAGTGTGAATGTGATCCAATCTCCTCGATTATTGTTACTAAAGCACAACATTGGATTGATGTTGATTCAGATTCAGATTTATCACATGTACATTAAAACAAACGACCAACACAACCTATAGATGTGCTGGGGACATCAACCCCCAGACGAACTGATGGCAGGACCCCAAACTCCAGGCTTGAACTTCAGGCACGCCGACTGACAGCACCCCCCATGCCTCCTGCTCGCTGGCCTTTGAGCGCAGAGTGGAAGATGGGTGTGTGGATGTCATGAAATGAGGCTAAGGGAAGACGTTACAGAGGCAAAATATTGTGCAGAAGTCTTAGGCACATATATGTATATACATGAACAGTCAGGCACCCTAGATATACATATATACATATAGCTAGGATGCCTAAAACTTTTGCACAGTACTGTATTTATCAACGTGGAGCGGAGAGCAAGTCTATAAATCTGGTGGAAGCAAAGGGTGTTGGGAATAGTAAAGATGGGGCACCACAGTGGAGATATGGGGCAGGTGGTAGAGAATTGCCAGGGATGGGGGCGGGGGGGGGGGGTGGCATGGATGTGGACACACCCAGCCCTGAGACACCAGGCAATGTCATTTGATTCTCAACAATTGGTTTATTGATCATTACAGAATGCCTCTCTGGTGCTTCCCACTCCCTCCATTCTCCCCTCCCCTTTTCCCAACCATGATTCCCCTCTCCCTGCCCCCTTCCCACTCCCAGTCTACAATAGAGACCCATATCAGAACCAGGTTTATCATCTCTCATATATGTCATGAAATTTGTTTTTTTTTGTGGCAGCAGTATATTGCACTACATAAAATTACTACAGTGCTCTGTGTGTGTCTAAGACTTTTGCACAGCACTCTATATAAAGTAGAAAGAGGAAATGTTTCCTCAAAACAATGGTATCTAAAGGTTTGGGACATAGGTTTGTGGCCAGGGGTGAAAGGGGATCTGTGGGAGACCTTTTCTAGTATCTAGATATACACTTGAAAGCCATGGGATTACAGACTATGAACTATGGGTTGGTAAATGGGGTTGGTATAGGTGGGTACTTTAAGGCAGCATGGGTATGATGGGCTCAAGGGCCTATTTCTGTGCTCTTTAACTCCATTGAACATTTATAGCTGTTGGTTCTGGACAAATGTTAACATCGTCTCAATATTTATTAAATCATAGTCTTGCACAATCTTGAAAACCTCTATCAGATCAGCTTCGCAGGTGATAAGATTCCAGCCACCTCTTCTTTAACAGCCCTGCCGAGATTAGCACACATTCCATCAAACAGAAAGGGAAGGGAGGCAGGTACATGGCAACCCCATCACCTCTGAGGGACATGCACCCTCCCAATTAGCTCTCTCATCATTGTTCTGCTTGATATGTTAACCCTACCTTTGTGGAAACTAAGGAGGGACAACAGGTGGAGGTTTTAGAACATAGAACAGTACAGCACTGTACAGGCCCTTCGGACCATGATGTTGTGCCGACATTTTAACCTACTCTAAGATTAATCTAACCCTTCCCTCCCACATAGCCCTCCATTTTCTATCATCCACATGTGTCTTAAATGTTACTAATATATCTACCTCCATCACCAACCCTGGCAGTGCATTCCACTCACCTACAACTCTCTGTATAACAACACTACCTCTGACATCCCCCTATACTCTCCTCCAAAAATCTTAAACTTATACACCTCCCTATGAGCCACTTCTGGCCTGGGAAAAGGTCTCTGGCTGTCCACTTGATCTAGCCTCTTATCATCATGCACATGTCTACCATGTCACCTCTCATCCTCCTTTGCTCCAAAGGGGAAAACCCTAACTCACTCAATATTTCCTCGTAAGACATGCCCTCCAATCCAGGCAGCATCCTGGTAAATCGCCTCTCTAAAGCTTCTACAGTACATTCTTTCTGTAATCAGGTGACCAGACAATATTCCAGGTCACTGTTTTATAGAGCTCCAACATTATTCCGTAGATCTTAAACTTAATCTCCTGACTAATGAAGGCCAACACACTATACATCTTCTTTACAACCCTACCAACTAGTGCAGAAAGTCTGAGTGATCTACGGGTGTGAAGCTCAACATCCTTATGTTCGACCACACTACCAAGATTCCTGCCGTTAACCCTGTATTCTGCCTTTAAGTTTGACCGTATGAAGTGAATCACTTTACACTTTTCCAGGCTGAATTCTGTCTCACAAAAGTAATCCACATCACACAAGTGGTTTAAATAAAACTCAAGATCAATCTCTGTGAAAACTATGGCTATATTTCACTCAGAGTCTGAGGAGATTTGGTATGTCACCAAAGGCTTCAGCAAATTTCTATAAATTTACTGTGGAGAGCATCCTATATGGTTGCATCACCGTCTGGTTTGGAGGGGCCACTGCACAGCACATGATTGGAAAAAGCTGTAAAGTATTGTAAAGAGGTCCTGACGAAGGGTCTCGGCCTGAAATGTCGATTGCACCTCTCCCTAGAGATGCTGCCTGGCCTGCTGCGTTCACCAGCAACTTTGATGTGTGTTGCTTGAATTTCCAGCATCTGCAGAATTCCTGTTGTTTAAAGTATTTTAAACTCATTCAGCTCCTTCATGGGCACTAGTCTCCCCAACGTCCAGGACATACGCTCCTCTCATTACTAGCATCAGAGAAGATGTTTTAAGAACCACTTCATCCCCTCCATCATCAGACTTATGAATGGCCAATGAACACATGCACACTACCTCACTATTTTTCCTCAGTTTTAGCCCTACTTATTTAATTTATTATAGGAAAAATATATATAAGTATATATACATCTAGGGTGCCTAAGACCTTTGCACAGTACTATGTGTGTTTGCAACCCGCAAACTTTTGCCCCTGCTGTCCCACCTGTCCCACACCCGTGACACTCCACCCTTGCCATCCCCAACATCCTTTGTTCCTGCCAGATTTACAAACTCACTCCCCACTCCACATTGACAAATACAGTACTGTGCAAAAGTCTTGGGCACCCTTGCTATATATGTGTGCCACAGTCCTTTTGCAGAGTCCTGTGAGTGAGTGTGTGTGTGTGTGTGTGTGTGTGTGTGTGTGTGTGTGTGTGTGTGTGTGTGTGTGTATATATATCTTATTATAATTTATCATATACTTTATGTATTGGACTGTACTGCTGCTGCAAAACAACAAATTTCATGACATATGCCAATGATAATAAACCTGATTGTGATTGTGATTCTGAGCTTGAATCTGACAAATGTTTTCATCAGGAGGGGTTTCAGTGCTCAGCGTCCTATACTCCCATTCTATCTGTATAATCAGTTTGGCATTAATGAGATGCAAATGAAAGCACTGTCCTGTTTCTGCTGAGGTATGGCAACCCTGGAATTCTTTAAAAATCCTTTTTTTTTCGCAGAAGTCTCTCCTGTATTAAACTTTCCAATTCCCACTCACAATTAACCGTGAAATAAAAAGAAGTTCTCTTTTCCTTCCGAGGTCCTTACCAAAAACAAATGCTACTCGAAGCATAGTCTCCCAACGTTCCAACAACCAATTAGCCTGCCTCCTTCTGGCTCATTGTAAACCTCCTTGATATATGTAGCAATTACTGGTTCCAGCAATGCTGGGGCCAGTCCCAAATCAGCACCTTCAGGAATGTTAATGTGACACGAAAGCCACTTAGAAACATAAAGCCATTAATGTGATGGATGGCAAACAAGAAGAGGTTCAGCTGGAAAGGTTCTGGTGGAATTATAACCTTCACAAGCCAATTGGGGATTGAGCTGAAAGTTACGGTTACCAAAGTTCTGGTTGTCACCAGGCAGAACCTGAAATGCACTGAAGACTTCAGTTACACTGATTTCTTCAGATGGTTGGAGGGGATCTGTCAGTGAAATATTCACCATGTTGTTAAACAATGAGCGCTGGCAGTGTTTAAGATTCTGCAGACAAAGTACGTGGAGTAAGGGAGAAAACGAAAACTAAAAAAATGAAAAGAGAAAAGTGGAAGGGTCTTCATGATGTTTATAAACACCCAGTCAGTTTTGTAGTTAAGAAACTGGCAGACAATTTCCACAGAGTAGGATCTCACAAACAGTCATGTCAAAAAGTTAAAAAGTTGACAATTACCCTCCTGTTCACACGCCCTTCAGCACACCAGTCCAGGTGCCCAGGCAACCAATGCTCCCTCAGCCTCAGCACCAACACCTTCCCTCCTCCCTCCTCCCCCCTCCCCCCTCCAGTTCAACACGCGGATGAACAACACAGACTACCACTGTCTACACCCCCTCCTTCCCCTGCACCTACCATCCACACCTCCACATACCAACTGCTACTGTCCCAATCTTCACCTCTCCAGCCCCCACTTCTACCAACTCCCCAGTCATCATAGACTCACTGTCACTACTGAGCAGGTGAGTTGGGCTCTGGGGAAACTCAGACCTGGCAAAGCAGTGGGACCAGATGGCGTGAACCCCAAGGTTCTTAAGGAGTGTGCTGAGCAAGCAGTGTGGAGTTCTCCAGCACATTTTCAATCTGACTCTCAGCCTGGAAAGGATCCCGACTGTGCAGAAAACATCATGGGTAGTCTCAGTGCCCAAGAAGGGCCGACCAAAAGTCTTGAATGGCTACTGTCCAGTGGCCCTAACCTCACACATCATGAAGACCCTAGAGAGGCTGGTCCTGGCGCAGCTCTGATCCCTGGTCAGATCAGCCCTCTATCCCGTGCAGTTTGCCTACCAGGAGCACATTGGAGTTGACGATGTTGACTCCAATCTGAACAGAGCCTACTCCTATTTGGATAAGCAGGGCATCACTGTGGGGATCATGTTTTTTTGATTTCTCAATTGCCTTCAATACCATACAGCCCTCATTGCTGAGGTAAAAGCTTCATTCAATGCAGGTTGGCATTTCCATTGTATGCAGGACAATGGACAACCTGACTGGCAGACCACAGTTTTGTGCGGCTTCAGAGCTGTGTGTCAGACATGGCTATAAGCAGCACTGGGACCCCACAGGGACTCTATTGGCTCCCTCCTGTTCACCCTGTATACCTCAGACACTAGATACAACACTGAGTCATGTCATCTGCAGAAATTCTCTGATGACTTTGATGCTATAGTTAGGCGTATAAAGGGAGAACAGGAGAATGAATACAGGGCCCTGGTGGAGGACTTCGGTGAATGGTGCGAGCTGAATCATCTGCAGCTCAACATCAGTAAGACAACGGAGATGGTGATGGACTTCAGGAAGACCAAACCTGCACTGCTCCCTGTTACTATTAACAGTGAGAACGTGGATGTGGTGAGGACCTACAAGTACCTGGGGGGTGCACCTGGATGATAGACTTGAGTGGAGCACCAAAACAGAGGCCGTGTACAAGAAGGGCCAGAGTTGCCTCTACTTCCTGAGGAGACTGAGGTCCTTTGGAATATGCAGGCCTCTCCTTCATATGTTCTACCAGTCTGTTGTCGCCAGTACAATCTTCTGTGCAGTGGTGTGTTGGGCAATGGCTCAATAAACTGATCAGAAAAGCTGGCTCTGTTATACGAGTCAAACTGGGCACACTGGAAGCTGTGGTAGAACAGAGAACTCTCTGAAAAATCCCAACAATTCTGGACTTTGTTTCTCACTCTCTGCATGTCACCTTAGCTGAACAGAGGAGCACTTTCAGTAGTAGACTAAGACAACTGTGCTGCTCCGAAGAGCTCTATATGAGGTCATTCTTATCCTTAGCCAAAACGCTCTATAATGAGTCAACCTATAGTCAGGGAAGTGATGACCCCCCCCTCCTATTAGACTGTTATTAACCTGTTTACCAGAGCTGTTTAAGCTCTGTTTACCATGCCTTGCTATTGTGGACACGCTATGCAATACTACCATTAATTCTTATCTGGACTGTGTGAATGCGTACCCATTACTGTATAATATTATGATAATTCTTGTATTACTATCTTATCAGTGTGAACTTGTAAGACTTGTAATCTTTGACTTGTAAATCTTGTACATCTTATTTTTAAGGTAACTTTTTTTTATTATTCTTTCTTACTTTTCTTCTAATATTTGTACATCTGTGCACTTGAATGCTACTGTGAGACTTCAATTTCCTTTGGGATCAATAAAGTACCTATCTATCTATTTGTCAATATGGAGCAGAGAACGAGCTTGTAAACCTGGCAGGAATGTTGGGAATGTCGAGGGTTGAGTGCTGCGGGAGGGATGTGGGACAGCTGGCAGAGAAGGAGTGCCAGGGGTGGGGGGTGGCGCAGGTACAGACTCACCCAGCCCTGAGACAGCGGGCAAGGTCATTTGATTCCAAACAATTGGTTTATTGATCATTACAGAATGTCTCTTTGGTGCTTCCCTCTCCCTCCCCTCTCCCTTCCCCTTTTCCCAACCATAATTCCCCTCTCCCTGCCCCCTTCCCACTCTCAGTCCACAATCTGGCCACCCTATTATAGGGTAGTCACTGTCAAACTGGAGAGGGGGCAGAAGAGATGAGGATGCTACCTGGACTGAAAGATCTGGGTTAGAGGGAGAGGTTGGCCACAATGCATCTTTATTCCTTGAAGTGCAGGAGAATGAGAGGTGACCTTATTGAAATTTATAAAATCATGAGGAGCACGGATAAGGTGGGCGGTTATACTCTTTTTCCTAAGGTTGAAAAGTCTAAAACTAGAGGGACAGATACAAGATGGGGTGGGGGGGGGGTAGATTTAAGAGGCTTGAGAGGTAACTCTATTACAGAGGGTAGTGGCTATCTGGAATGAGAAACAAGAGGAAGTAGTCGGGGTAGATGATAATGCCACATTTAAGAGGCATATGGATAGATGCATGAAGAGAAGGAGTCTGCAGTGTTCTGGGCTGAACACAGGTAACTAGGACTAACAGGGAGGATGCTGTCATTGTCATGGACCAGCTAGGCCAGAGGGCCTGTTTTTAAGCTGTATCATTCTATGACCCCTCTCTTCACATAAAACTTGAAGTTTCATTTCTAACTTTTCATTGCTCGGGTGAAAGGTCATCAACCGAAACCATTAACTTTGTTTCTTTCTCCACAGGAGCTACCTGACCTGCTGAGTATTTCCAGATTTTCCATTTTAATTTAGCACTGTTGCCATGGAGACAAGAGGAAGGAGATTCCATTCTATCCATGCCAGTCTGAACTACTGGCCAAAATAAATAGTTGAGCTATTTTATAAAATTTTGCCCAACTTGCATTATTTACCACAGGGAAGACTAATACCAGGACTCGAAGGCCTGAGTTATAGGGAGAGGTCGGACAGGCTAGGACTTTATCCTCTGGAGCATAGGAGGCTGAGGGGTGACCTCATAGAAGTGTATAAAATCATGATAGGGTGAATGCACTCAGTATTTTCCCCTTTGAAAGGGGGAAAAAAACTAAAGGGCATAGGTTTAAGGTGCGAGGGAAAAAGTTTAAAGGGGATCTGAGGGAAAACTTCATGCAGAGGATGGTGCACAGATAGAATTAGTTAGCAGAGGAAGTGGTTGAGGTACATACAATTACAACATTTAATCATTTAATAGACAGGTTTTAGTACTGTGCAAAAGTCTTAAGCACACTGGATTTTTTATATGGTTTCAGATGGTATTGCCTCCACAGATCCCTGAACTCCAAATCATTGAGGCTGTCTGGGATTACCTGGCGAGACAGAAGCAAGCGCGACAGCCAAAGACTGCAGTAGAACTGGGACAAGTTCTTCAAGTTGCTTGGAACAACCTACCAGCTGATTTTTTTTATAAAACTGCACAATAGTCTACCTAACAGAATTGATGCAGTTTTAAAGGCAAAGGATGGTCACACAAATATTGATTTAATTTAGTTTTTTACTATCTACTGCTTTTTATGATAAATATTTTGATATGTAGAAACGTTTCATTATTTTCGAAAGAATCTTCACTTTACAGAATTTTTTCATGTGCCTAATACATGGATGGAAAGGTTTTGAGGGATATGGGTAAAAGGCACTAGATTAGATGACATCTCGGTCAGCATAGATGGGTTGGGCTGAATGGCCTGCTTCTTTGTTATTTTACTCTATGACCTCAACCTGGATCAAAGATACACACGTCACAATGCCATTCAACGTGATCACTATGTCTAACTAATTTAATGTGGACTGTGAGGTTTCACTTTATGTCCAAAGGACTGGCATTGAGCTAAGAGCTGTAAGGTCATAAGACCAGAAGACATAGGAGTCATGGAACAAGAAATCACGGTGGAACTCCAATCCACAAATCACCCGAATCTGTGCAGGATGCACGGCTTGAGGTATCACCGTTAGCGCAATGCTATTACGGTTTGGGACGTCAGAGTTCTGAGTTCAATTCTGGTGTCCTCTTTGAGGGGTTTGGACATCCACCCCGTGAACACTTGGGTTTCCTCCGGGTGCTTTAGTTTCCTCCCACTGCCCAAAGATTTTCCAGTTAACTGGACAATGTAAATTGCCCCGTGATTAGACTAGGGTTAAGTTGGTGGGTTTCTGGGCAGTGTGGGCCGGAAGGGCCTGTTTGCACTGTAACTCTAAATAAATAAATACATACAGGCCCAACGATGACAGGCTTCTTCCTCAAAGTCTCTAAGTGAAGACGGGACAAGTGGAAATCAAATTCACTGTTCAGAACAGTGCTCATCAAAGTTAGACACCTGAAATAAATCAGAAGCTAGTCTGACTGACATTAATAAATTTATTAATAAATTTCACACATTTCTGGTGTTCTCTATTTGTTCGAATTGACTTTGCCATCTCCAAAGCTGACTAGCTATAGCCCTGATTTAATTTGCCTGTAGAACTCCTTCCTGAAACGCTTGATGTTATTATACTTGATCTCCTCCCTGGGCACTCTGTTTTAAGCAGTTCACACAAACATTAATCGATACAGCACAGCCTGAACAGCGCTGAAGTAGGTCATTGAATCCAAATGGTCTATGTTGGTGTTTATCAGCCAAGCGAGCCTCCTCTCATTTTACTATCTCATCCTGAGACATCACTGACGATGGCCTTACTTACAGCATTGGCAAGACAAAGCGTCTCCACCAACCTGCCCCGGCAACACCACGTTAGCCATTTAACAAATTTCATGACATCTGCCGGTGATATTAAATCTGATTCTCTTGATTCAGACATTCAGGGTTTCTTGGTTGTCCCAGATCTACACTCAGTGACCACCTCGTTCTGTACCTCCTATCCCTAATAAAGTAACCAATGAGTGTATGTTCATGGTTGTAATGCATGGTTATTTGAATTACTGTTGCCTTTCAGTCAGCTTGAACCAGTCTGGCTATTCACCTCTGACCTCTCTCATTAACAAGTTTTTTTTACCCACACACTTTCTGATCACTGGATGCTTTTTAATTTTTTCACCATTCTCTGTAACTCAAGGGCAGATTCCCAACCTTTTCATGCCGTGGACCCCTACAATTAACCAAGGAGTCCGTGGGCCCCAGGTTGGGGACCCCTGCTCTAGGGACTGCTGAGCATGAAAATCCCAGGAGATCAGCAGTTTCTGAGATACTCAAACTACCCTATCTGGCACCAACAATCATCTTATGGTCAAAGTCACTTAGATCACATTTCTTCCCCATTCTGATGTTTGGTCTGAACAACAACTGAACCTCTTGACTATGTCTACATGCTTTTATGCATGGAGTTACTACCACATGATTGGCTGATTAGATATTTGCATTATCGAGCAGGTGTATAAGTGTACCTAGTGACGTGGACACTGAGTGTACACAGGCCACCCCTTATCTCCGGAACCAGCTCTCGGTATGGGCAGACAGAAGTACTGAAACTCACAACAGCCTTTGATACCCAGCTGATCCTTAGATCAAATCGCCAGAGCTGGTACACGGCTCACAATCCAATGGGCAACAGTAATCCTTGGCCTCTTAAATTCTTCTGTGAGCTGCAGTACCTATATTTTTGCTCAAGATGGCGCCAAATTCACTTCCCACTGTTGTCTGTAAGGGGTGACCGCATGCGTGTATTCCAGGTGCTCTGGTTTCCAGACCAGATGGAAGGAACAACTAGGAGACAGCAGAAACACGAGGAATTCTGCAGATGCTGGAAATTCAAGCAACGCACATCAAAGTTGCACCAGCAACTTTGATGTGCGTTGCCAGAAGACAGCAGAAGAGAGCCAGGAGAAGTGCAGCCATGGTTGCCACCACTACCACATAGACATGTCCCACCTGCAATAGAGCTTGTGGGTCCAGGGTAAGACTGTACAGTCATCAAAGATCTCACTGTTAAAGGAGTGGACGTCGTCATTGGATTTCGATGGACAACTGAGAGGTTTCCTCCCACATTCCAAAATCGTTTGGATTAGTAAGGGTTGGTAAATTATGGCAGCAGCTCAATGCATAAAAGCATGCAAACGTGGTCAAATTATTCAAGTTCAAGTTTAATTGTCATTCACCCATACACATGAATACAACCAAAAGAAACAGTGTTCCTCCAGGCCAACAAGCAAAACTCAGTACCAACAGTCTCACACAGCACAAGGCACATATAACACGTTATGATAGCAAAACAAAAAGTTACATCAACAAATAAAATAGTCCAAGTCCCTGAGTGTCATGGCCTGGAGATTGATGGTACATGGGACGTTGTCCTCTAGCCACATTTCTGCAAGAACAACTATGCAGTAGTTCCTCATCAGGCATTAGTACAGCCACAGATCATCACAATCCAGCTTGTCTTACACTGAGCGAACACTGGAGGGCAGCACCAACAGGAGAGGCTAGTCTCCAACCCAGCAAGGACCTCAGTGGTGCCTCTGCTCTCTCCCACACCACTTCCTGAGTCTCCTCTGCTGGGTGGCCGCAACAGGAGATGACGCGGCATGAGAGCCCAGTCTGTGTAACTACCCAGGCAACACAACACCCCTGCTGTCAGTCTTCACAATGAACCAGAGAACTGGACTTGCAGTATTCTACATCACCAAAGTCTAACAGGGTCTTGTGATCACAAGAGACAGGTCCAAAAAAGGCATCTGCACCATTTGCTGGGTTACACACCACCTCCGTGCACCACCTCTGACGCATTGTAGCACTTGGCAACACAGTATGCAACAAGTCCAGCTCCATTGCTATCGAGCACTCACAAGTGGGTTCAAGAGATTCAGTAGTTGTTCAGTCCAAATATCAGAATGGGGAAGAAATGTATCTAAGTGACCTTGACCACGGAGCAATATTTGGTGTTAGATGGGGTGGTTTGAGCATCTCCGAAACTGCTGATCCCCTGGTATTTTCACACTCAACAGGCTCTAGAGTTTACAGAGAATAGTGTGAAAAACAATAAAACATCCAGTGGGTGGCAGTTCTGTGGGGGGAATGCGTTGTTAATCAGAGAGGTCAGAGGAGAATGGCCAGACTGGTTCAAGTTGACAGGAAGGTGACAGTAACTGAAATAACCACACCTTACAACAGTGGAGCGCAAAAGAGTATCTCTGAGTGCACATGTCAAATCTTTAAGGGTATGGGCTACAGCAGCAGAAGACCATGAACATATACTCAGTGGCCACATTATTAGGGTCAGGAAGTACCTGTAGAAGAATGGGGCGGGGGGGATTCTCACTGAAATGAATGTTGAAAGGCCTTGATAGAGTGGTTGTGGAGAAGATGTTTCCGATGCTGTCCGAGTCTCAGACCAGAGGATATAGCCTCAGAATAGAATGGAGAAAAGGAGTTACTCCTTTAGTAAGAGAATGGTGAACCTGTGGAATTCGTTGCCACAGGCGGCTGTGGAGGCCAAGCTATTGGGTATATTTAAGGCAGAGGTTGATAGGTTCTTGAATAGTCAGGGCATGAAGGGTTACAGTGAGAAGAAAGAAGATTGGGGCTGAGAGAGAAATGGATCAGCCATGATGAAATGGCGGAGCAGACTCGAAGGGCCAAATGGCCTGATTCTGCTCCAGTCTAATGGTCTAATAAAGTAGCCACTGAGTGGAAGTCAGTCATCCTTCGAGAGCAAGGGGCTGCCTAAGTAGAGAGGAAAAAGTTCCCCCTGTTCTGCCTGAGAGCATCAGTTAGAATTGGTGGTGAAGTCTCCCGAATGGGACTTAAACCCATAACCTTTAGATTCAGAGGTGAGAGTGCCTCCCATTGAGCCACAACAGCACGATCCTGCTAATAGGTGGTGAGCAGATGTAGCGAGGATGACTGAGACACTCTGGAGTTCATCAAGCAGAACAGGCAGGAAGTCTTCACACTAACAACACCCTGCGGAAGTGGCACTTGTAGGTTAACAAGACTCACTGATCCACTCTGCACCATATGTGGTGCACACAGACCTAGGCTGCTCATGAAGGCATTGTGACAACTGGTCCCTGTACATTTCCTGAAAAATACGTGATTGTTCTCTCTTTACTGACAATGAGGCAATGTCAGCAGAGATCATAGGGTCGGGGGAGAGGTGAAGGAGACACATGGGTGAATGTAATCTTCAGCTATGTAAGATAATAAGGGTTGACAGGTTTTTGAACACAAGAAATTCTGCAAATGCTGACAATCCAGAACAACACACACAAAATGCTGGAGGAACTCAGCAGGTCAGGCAGCATCCACGGAAAGGAATAAACAGTCGGCATTTTGGACCGAGGTCCTTCACCAGGAAGATGGGAACTGGGCAGGAAGTACTGAAGGGAGGGGTTTGGATGGGTCTGGGGTGTCACGGCTGACAGAACAGAATGAGGGGGAACAGGAGTAACATCGGAGGAAAGAGTGATACGGGTAGAGATTGGTGAAAGACCAGAGGAGCAGTACAAGACTGTGCCAGTCTATCCAATAGTCATTCCCTACTGCTGGCTTACTCATGTATTGACATCCATCACACTCAAATAACCCTGACCAACTCCTTGTTCAATGAAGATACAATTAATCCCTCTCGCTGCCCCTTGCTGCCGTCATTCACTTCTTCCTTACCCCATCACTCCCTGCCCCTCTGCAAGTCACTCACACAGTTCAAAGTAAAATAATTATCAAAGTATGTATATGTCACCATATACAACCCTAAGATTCCTGTTCTTGTGCACAGTCACAGTAAGTACAGGAAACACAATAAAATCAATGGAACATACATCAAAGTTGCTGGTGAACACAGCAGGCCAAGCAGCATCTATAGGAAGAGGTGCAGTCGACGTTTCAGGCCGAGACCCTTTGTCCTGACGAAGGGTCTCGGCCTGAAACGTCGACTGCACCTCTTCCTATAGATGCTGCTTGGCCTGCTGCGTTCACCAGCAACTTTGATGTATGTTGCTTGAATTTCCAGCATCTGCAGAATTCCTGTTGTTTGCGTTTAAAATCAATGGAAGCCTATATCCAACAAGGCAACCAACAACCAATGTGTAATAAGGAACAACAAATGGTGCAAATCCAAAAAGAAAGAGAAAAGAAGAAATAATAATAATAATAATAATAATAATAAAACCACTAGAATAATCTGAAATTTCCTAGCAATTCAGAAATGAATGTGCTTGGCTATGGTCGTACCTCAGATTTTACCAGATTGAGCTGAGAAAAGATATTTCTTAATAATAATAATAAATAAACAATAAATATTGAGAACATGAGATGAAGTGTCTATGAAAGTGAGTCCATAGTAGTGGAAACAGCTCAGTGATGGGGCAAGTGAAGTTATCCCCTTTGGTTCAAGAGCCTGATGGTTGAGGCTCTTTCTAAACCTGGTGGTGTAGGACCTGAGGCTCCTGTATCTTCCTGACGGCAGCAGAGAGAAGAGAGTGTGTCCTGGATGGTGGGGGTCCGTGATGATGGACGCTGCTTTCCTGTGTCAGTGCTCCATGCAGTTGTGCTCAATGGCGGGGAGGGATTGGACTGTATTCACCACCTTTTGTAGGTGAAAGGCCTCGATAGAGTGGGTGTGGAGAGGATGTTTCCAATGGTGGGTGTGTCTAAGACCAGAGGCTGTGATTTAAAACAGAGGGGCATCCACTTAGAATGGAGATATGGAGGAATTTCTTTAGCCAGAGAGTAGTGAATCTGTGGAGGCCAAGTCTTTATGTATATTTAAGGCAGAGGTTGATAGATTCTTGATTGGTCAGGACATGAAGGGTTACGGGGAGAAGGCAGGAGATTGGGGCTGAGAGGGAAAATGGATCAGCCATGATGAAATGGCGGAGCAGACTCGATGGGCCAAATGGCCTAATTCTGCTCCTATATCTTACGGTCTTTCTGTACAAGGGATTAATGCTTACATACCAGGCCATGATACAACCAGTCAATATACTCTCCACCACACATCTATAGAAGTTTGTCAGTGTTCTAGAGGACATGCCAAATCTATGCATACTTTTAAGAAAGTAGAGGCACTGCCGAGCTTCCTTTGTAATGGCACTTACATGCTGAACCCAGGACAGATCCTCTGAAAAGATAACACTGAGGAATTTAAAGTTGCTGACCCTCTCCACCTCTGATCTCCCAAAGTCCTGAAGTCCCCCTCCTGAAGTCAATATTTATCTCCTTCATCCTGCTAACGTTGTTGTTGTGGCGCCACTCAGCCAGATTTTCAATCTCCATCCTACGTGCTGATTCATCACCACCTCTGATTTGGGCAATGACAGTGGCGTCATCGGCATTGGAGCTGTGCTTAGCCTCATAGTCTTAAGTGTAATGTGAGTCGAGCAGGAGGCTACACACATAGCCGTCTGGTGCACCTTTGTTGATGGAGATGGTGAAGGAGATGTTGTTGCCAATCTGAACTAAGGTCTGCAAATGAGGAAATTGAGGATCCAGTTGCACAAGGAGGTATTGAAGCCAAGGCCTTGAAGCTTATTGATTAGCTTTGAGGGGATAATAGTATTGAATGCCGAGCTATAGTGAATGAAGAGCATCCAGATGTCTGCATCTTCATCACCCAGACGTTCAAGGATTGAGTGAAGAGCCAATGAAATGGCATCTGCTATTGACCTGTTGTGATGGTAGGCAAATTGGAGTGGATCTAAGTTGCTTCTCAGGCAGGAGTTGATAAGTCTCATCAACAGCCTCTCAAAGCACTTCATCACAGTGGACGTAAGTGCTACTGGACGATACTCATTGAGGCAGGTTACCTTGTTCTTCTTAAGACGCTGGTATAACTGCAGCTTGCTTGAACCTCAAACTGCTGAAACGAGGGGTTAAAGGTCTCAGTGAACACTCCAGCCAGTTCATCAGCACAGGTCTTTGGTACTTGGCCAGGTACCCTGTCTGGAGCCAGATGCTTTCCGTGGGTTCACCCTCTTGAAAGATGTTGTCACATTGGCCTCAGAGACTGAAATCACAAGGTCATCAATAGTTGTGGGAGTTGGTGAAGGTGCCTCCATGTTTTGATGGTCAAAGCAAGCATAAAAAGCCT
The DNA here is from genome assembly GCF_963921235.1 of Mobula hypostoma. Lineage (NCBI taxonomy): Eukaryota > Metazoa > Chordata > Chondrichthyes > Myliobatiformes > Myliobatidae > Mobula > Mobula hypostoma. The sequence continues at coordinate 8,976,025 of NC_086119.1, forward strand.
TGAGCTGATTTGGGACCGAAACCTTGTTGTCACTGCCCCTCTCCCACAGCCAATCCCCACCGTCTCCCCTCTCCAACAGCCAATCTCCACTGTGTCCCCTCTCCCACAGTTCCTCTTCATGCTGCTCCGTTCTCCTTAGTCAGTCATCAAGGTCTTTTTTCCACAACATGAATCTCCACCACCCCACTGCTTCCCTGTCAATCTCAATTCCCTTCTCTCTGACTCCCAGTGCTCCTCCAGGTGCCTTAAGATAATGATTCTAGGAATGAAAGGGTAAAGATGTAGGAGGAATGCTTGGAGGCACTGATCCAGCACTCACCGGAGTTTAGAAGAATGAGTGGGGAATCTCATTGAAACCTACAAATATTGAAAGACCTATATAGAGTAGCTGTTGAAAGGATGTTTCCTGTAGTGGGGGAGTCTAGAACCAGAGAGCACAGCCTCAGAATAGAGGAACTTCCCTTTAGATGAGGAGTTATTTCTTTAGCTAGAGGACGGCGAATCTGTGGAATTCATTGCCACAGACAGCCGTGGAAGCCTAGTCATGGGCGTATTTAAAGAAGAGGTTGATAGGTTTTTGATTAGTCAGGGCATCAAAGATTAAGGGGAGAATGGAGTTGGGAGGGTTAATAAATCAAGCATGGTGGAATGGTGGAGCAGAATCAATGGACCGTGGTCCATTTCTGTTCCTATGTGACATGGTTTTATGGTCTGTTGACTAGTCCGCATTGGGCAGAACTTGTTTCATATCTTCGGTCAAGTGCCTTTTCTGCCTCTCACTGTGGACATTCGATAACAATGCACTACCAACGTTTCAGCTGTCGGATAAGGCATTTATTTGGTTCTCAGTCATGCAGTTACATATGAACATCCATAGGTCATTTAAATGTGGACAAAATCATAAGACCAATGTCAGCAGATCTATTCTTAACTAAGGGGCCCAAAAGTGCTCACAATACTCCAAGTGCAGTCTAAACAATGCCCTGTAAAGTCTCAGAATTACATTCTTAGTTTTATATTTTTGCCCTCTTGAAATGAATGCTAACATTGAATTTGCCTTTCTCACCACTGACTCAACCACACTCACTCCATCTATCAAATCTTTACCCCACCCCTTCGCTTTCCACAGGGACTGCACCCTCCGTGATCCCTTTGTTCATTCTCTCCTCCCGGCACTTAACCCTGCAAGCGGCCAAAGTGTTATACCTGCTCAATCACCTCCATTCAGGTTCCCAACAGTCCATCCAGGTGAGGCAACACTTCACCTGCGAGTCTGCTGGGGTTGCCTATTGTATCGGGTGCTCTGATGCGGCCTCCTCTACATTGGTGAGACCAGTCGTAAATTGGGGCACCGCTTTGTTGAGCAGCTCCGCTCCATCTGCCAAATGCGGTCTTCCCAGTGACCAAACTTTTTAATTCCCATTCCCATTCCCGTTCCAACATGTCGGTCTATGGCCTCCTCTTGTGCTACGATGAGGCCAAGTCCGGGTAGAGGAGCATCACCCTATATTCTGTCTATGTAGCATCCAACCTGATGGCATGAATATCAATTTCTTCTTACAGTTAAAAAAAAAATTCCTCCCTCTTCTCTTTTTCTATTCCCCACTCTGGTCTCTTACCTCTCCTCATCTGCCTATCACCTCCGCCGGGTCCCCTCTTCCTTCCTTTTTCACTATGTTCCACTCTCCTCTCCTATCAGATTCCTTTCTCTCCAGCCCTTTACACTTTCCACTCACCTGGCTTCACCTATCACTGTCTCACTATCCTCCTTCCCCCACACCCACCGTTTTATTCTGGTATCTTCCCCCTTCATTTACAGCCTGACCATTAAGTGAGGGTTTTTGCATGATTAGGCAGTGCAGATGATACCTGGTGCACTGAGGCTAAGAGACTGATGACTGTGAAGGAAAGTTGTCACAGACAACGTGGTACACTGCAACATAAAATGTAGGGCCGGAGTTCCAGACACTGCTTCTGAAGAGATGAAATACATGTAGCATGGACACACACTGGATTATTCTATCTTTGAAACCAATCAGACCACTTAATCCTCAGTGCCTACAATGTACAGGCTCTTAATGCTTGACACCACCTCAAAGCAGCCACTTACTTGTCCTTACTGGTTCAGTCAAAAGCCTTCTTGCACCTGCGTTGGTAGTTTATATGTTCGCAAGCTTCCTGAGCATAAAATCTGCCAGCTCAACATATTAATGCAATTACAAAGAAGGCACGCCAGCAGCTGTATTTCATTAGAAGTTTGAGAAGTTTTGGTATGTCACCAAAGACTCTCGCAAGTTTCTCCAGATGCGCAGGTGGAGAGCATTCTAACTGGTTGCATCACCATGTGGTATGGAGGAGCCATTGTAGAGGACTGGAAAAAGCTGCATATGGTTGTAAGCTCAGCCAGCTCCATCACTGGCATTAGCCTCCTCCCCAGCGAGGACATCTTCAAAAGGCGATGCCTCAAAAAGCACCATCATCATGAAGGAATCCACCATCCAGGACATGCCTTCTTCCCATTATCAGGGAAGAGGTGGTACAGGAACCTGAAGACACACTCAATGTCTTAGGAACAGCTTCATCCCTTCCACCATCAGCTTTCTGAACAGACTGTGAACATATGAACACTACCTCACTATTCTGCGCTATTTTTAATAATAATAATTCACCAAAATCTTGCTTCAAAATACAAACATAAAAGACATCATATCTTACTATAAATGCAAACCTGATCCCATTTTAGAGTCAGAATCCCACAAATTATATTCCATTATTACAGATAGGATAATCCGTAATAGCCATCCTGATATAATAATACAGGATAAACAAGCAAGAGTAACTTAATAGATATAGCCATTTCAAACACACATAGCTTACAGAAATCAATAAGTGAACAACACCAGAAACATGCTGAATTAAAAGAGGAAATTGAAAGACTATGGAACATGGACACAGTATACATTGTCCCAATAGTAATATCTACAACTGGTATCATCCCAAAAGCACTACACAATAACATTAAACAATTAAGGGTACACAGCAATATGTATGTAAATCTTCAGAAGGCCACAATACTCATCATCACTAGAACAGTCTGAAAGTTTCTAGCAATTGAGAAGTGAGCATGCTTGGCTATGCCCGTACCTCAGGTTTTACCGGCTTGAGCTGAGAAAAAATATTAAAAAGAAAATACCAAATTTTAGAAAACACTACGTACACGCGAATGTGCTTACATTAACACTACCTAGGACAGAAGGAGGAAGAGGAATAACAGACATAAACCATTTAAACAGTGGTTAGATAAAACTTCTGAGGATATATTTTCATCAACAAAAACAGGATTTAGCACTCCACGCAAGCATAAGCAATTCAGCTAAGAAGTACATACCACTAAACTTAAATGAAAGCATAATCCAGAAAAATGAAGAAATTATCACTACAGAAGAAAAAGTTAACCAATAGAAGAGCATGACCCTCCATGGAAGACATCCCTAGGATCTGAGCAGAAAAGGTCAACAGGAAGCATTGAACGGCTGGATCAGAGTTGGAGACCTCTTCCCAGAAACAGAGGTTCCTTGTGGCAATACAGGACCGGGTGGTTAACACAAAAAATATAAAAAATTCATAATAAAAGACCAACAAATTCAAGATGATAAATGCAGAAAATGCCAAGAAAAAACAGAAATAATCCAACATATTACAGGATCCTGCAGCAGTTTTACTCAATCTGATTACAAAGACAGGCACAATGAAGTGGCAAACATCATTCACCAAAATCTTCTTTATAATACAAACTTATAAAGACACCATACCTTACTATAAATAGAAGCCTTATCCAGTTTTAGAGTCAGAGACCTACAAATTATATTACGACTGATCCATTATTGAAGATAGGACAATCCACAATAACTGTCTGGATATAATACTCTAGGATAAACAAGCAAGAACAATTCACTTAATAGATATCACCATTCCAGGCACACGTACGATACATAAATCAATATGTGAAAAACACCAGAAATATGCTGAATTAAAAGAGGAAGACTTTGGAACATGAACAAGGTATACATTGTCCCAATAGTAAAATCTACAACTTGTATCATCCCAAAGGCACTACACAATAACATTAAACAATTAGGGCTACACAGCAATATCTATGCAAATCTTCAGAAAGCCACAATACTAAACACCACTAGAACAGTCCTAAAGTTTTTAGCAATTGAGAAATGAGTATGCTTGTCTATGCTCGTACGTCAAGTTCTACCAGCTTGAACTGAGAAAAAATAAAAATATAATGATAATCTTATGTAATGAGCACTTTTTATACAGATGATGTAGCTCAAAGTGCTTTACAATGGGATAAATATAAACATGAAAATAAAAGACAAAATTATGTTAATTAAAAGCAAGGTTATATAAATAGGTTTTGAGCTGGGATTTAAAAGTGCCAACTGAGTCTGCATCCCTTGTACTTTCAGGTATTGAGTTCCACAGTTTCAGAATGCAGTTCAAAAAAGCTGGCCTGCTGATTATCTTTTGAGGGAGATTGTTTAAATTTAAGAGACCAGCAGAAAAAAACCTGAGAGCTCAAGCAGGGTTATAAAATGAAAGCAATTCTGTAATGTACTCCAGTCCCAGACCATTGAGAGCTTTAAAAACTTCTTATTTATTATTTATATTTCTTATTGTAACTGACAGTAATTGTTTATGCATTGCACTGCACTACTGCTACAAGATGACAAATCTCACGTTTGTCAGTGATAATAAACCTGATTGTAATTCTGATTGTGATCCAGTCTGAAGTTTCAGTTTAGTAATGAATCATGGCAGTGTAGTGGCTAGCACAACACTTTACAGTACAGGTGACTGGGGTTCAATTCCCGCTGCTGCCTGTAAAGAGCTTGTACGTTCTCCCCGTGACCGCGTGGATTTCCTCCGGGTGCTCAGATTTCCTCCCACAGTCCAAAGACCTACAGGTTGGTCCGTTAATTGGTCACTGTAAACTGTTCCATGATTAGGGTCAGAGTTAAATAAGGGGATTGCTGGGTGGTGCAGCTCAGGGGCCAAAAGGGCCTCGTCCACACTGTATCTCAACAAACAAACACTGCTTCTTCAGGAAGATTGTTGCATGTTAGTCGGCTGTTGTGTTACTCAAAAAAATTTCTTTGAATATCCTGAGGACATGAAAGGTTTTAAAGGAATGTAAAACTTCCAGTTAGCTCATGGTGCCCTGGACAATATTTCTTCTTAGGCGAACACCATCAAAAACAAATTAATCAGTCACTTGGCATTTTTAGGTCGTTTTCTGCTCACTGCCATGTGATTGCAGCTGGGAAAAGTCATCTGTGAATCTTTTGGGATATTTGGAAGTAGCAGGTTGCTAACTGAAAGATCCCTGAGCAATGACCATGATCTGTACAATCAAAAGTATTGCCTCAAGAACACAGGAGAGTCTGCAGAAGCTGGAAATCTTCAGCAACACAACCAATATGCAACAGGAACTCAGCAGGTCAGACAGCACTGATGGAAATGAATAAACAGTGTTTATTCCCTTAAGGATCTTGGTCTGAAACAGTGACTTTTTTTGTAGAGTCATGGAGTCATAGAACACTCGAGCACAGAAACAGGCCCTTTGGTCCATCTAGTCCATGCAGAACTATTAATCTGCTGCATCCTATCGACCTCCACCCAGATCACAGCCCTCCATACCCCTTCCTTTCATGTACTTATCCAAAATATTGAACCCACATCTACGACATATGCTGGCAGGTCACACTCTCACCACCCTCTTTGTGAATAAATTCTCCTTCATGTTCCCCTTAAACATTTCACCTTTCAAGCTTAACCCATGACCTCCAGTTGCAGTCTCACCCAACCTCAGTGGAAGAAGCCTGTTTGCATTTACCTTAACCATTCCCCTCAAAATTTTGAATACTTCTATCAAATTTCTCCTCAATCTTCTACGCTGTAGGGAATGAATTCCTAACCTATTCAACCTTTCCCTATAGGTCAAGTCCTCAAGTCATGGCAACATCCTTGCGACTATTCTCTGCACTCTTTTTATCTTATTTACATCTTCCCTGTAAATAGATGACCAAAAATACACACAATACTCCAAAGTTAATATTTTGATTTATGAAGACTAATGTGCCAAAAGCTTTATTTATAACCACACCTACCTGTGACATCACATTCAAGGAATTATGGGTTTCTATTCCAAGATCCCTTTGTTCTACCGCTTTCTGCAGTGCCCTACTGCTTACCGATAAGATCTACCCTGGTTAGTCCTCCCAAAGGGCAACACCTCACACCTGCCTGCATTAAATTCCATCATTCAGCCCATTTTTCCAGCTGGTCCAGATCCTGCTGCAAGCTTTGATAGCCTTCCTCGCTGTCCACTACCCTACAATCTTGGTGTTTTCCATAAACTTATTGATCTAGTTTACCACATTATCTTCTAACAAACAACATGACAACCAACAACAGATCCAGCACTGATCCCTGTGGCACACCACTAGTCACAGACTTCTAGTCAGAGAGGCGAGCATCTACTACCACTCTCTGGCTTCTTCCACAAAGCCAATGTTTAATTCAATTTACTACCTCATCTTGAATGCTAAGCAACTGAACTTTCTTGACCAACCTTCCAAGAGGGACCTCGCCAAAGGCATTGCTAAAGTCCACATAGACAACATTCACAGCCTTTCTTTCATCAACTTTCCTGGTAACTTCCTCAAGAAACTTCATAAGATTAGTTAGACATGACCTAACAGGCACAAAGCCATGTTGACTATCTCTAATCAGTCCCTGTGTATCTAAATCCTTATATATCAGTTCCCTTAGAATACCTTCCATTAACTGACCCACTACTGATGTCAGACTCACTGGCCTATAATTTCTTGGCTTATTCTTAAAGTCTTTCTTAAACAATGGAACAACATTAGCTATCTTTCCATCCTCCAGCACCTCACACATGGCTAAGGACGCTTTTAATAACTCTGCTACAGAAACCTGAAGTCCCAAACCAACAGGGTCAAGAACAGCTACTTCCCTTCTTGGACCAACCGGCACAACCCTAATCAATATCTCCAGCATTTGCAGAATCTCATGCATGTGTGACTATGACCACTGTAACCACTGGACTCTACAATGGACCCTGTTTTGTTTTAAATTATGTTCTTTCTTGTAGAATTTATATTTAAGCTATGTGTAATTTATGTTTTTCTTGTGAGTACCCCTTATCCAAAATTCCAAAATCCAAAATGTTTTGAGCGCTAATATGACGTCACAAATGGAAAATTTTACAAGGTGTTAGGAAGGTTCTTAGGTGATGTACAGGACTCTGTACACAGACAGTTCTGAGAAGTAATCTCACATATGTAATGAACAGAAGTTAATGAAAAATAGGAAAACACTACATAAAACGAAAAATGAAGATCTCAATTGTGTATTGAAAGAGTGGATTCGTTAGTGTCAGAGTCAACATATGCTATTTAATAGTATGCTAATCATGAAACAAATTGAAGGTAATTGTGAATATCCAGCAGAAATTTAAGAAAAAGCACAGCATTACATTTTTAAAGATTTAGAAAATTTTAAAGATAAAATGTCTGCTGATCACGAAGCAGCAGAGAAATAAGTTTGCCAAGATCATCGACGATGAAAATCTAACATCAGAACAAGTTCTTATGAAGGGTCTCGGTCTGAAACATTGACTGTACTCTTTTCTATAGATGCTGCCTGGCCTGCATTTTGTGTGTATTGCTACAGTGACAACTGTTTTTTCATACCTTACATAAAAACTTAAAAAAAGTAAAATACAAATACAGTGTATTGTAGGTGAAGACTGAAAACCTGCCATTTGTTTTTTTTTGGCGTGTGCCTGCGTGCATACGTCTGTGCGTGCGTCCGTGATGATGTCTTTTTCATGGCTCTTACAAGGCGCAGAGCGAGAGGGAAAGACAGTGTGGCGTGCCACTCCCCACACAGACATTTTTGCAGTATTTTCCCTTTATTTTACGAGGTCAAGTTGCGATCTCGACACTCAACCCGTCACGGATGGAAAGCGTACTCGGGAGCGGACCCAACTGGTTTCGAACCTGAGAACCTCCGCTCCCAGGTCCGGCGCCGATGTCATTGCGCCACAAGCCGGCCACAACCTGCCATCTGTTGTTGTCCAATATCTAATTCAGATATTCTCCTGATGCTCCCTGTGCTGCCTCTGTTAACCTGTACACATTATACTTTCATATTAATGGTATGCAATAATTTTTACTGTTAAGTACATATGTGTGACGGACAAGTGTACGACAAAGACTTTTTACAGGTTGCACATAAATTCTGGGTTGGAAATTATGGTGATCCTAAGCTTTCACATTATATCTTCCAAAATCCAGAAAAGTATATGAAATCTGAAACAATTCTGGCCCCAAGCATTTCAGAACAATGGTACTCAACCTGTATTTGTTTCTGATGCTATGAATATCAAGATAGTATATGGTGACACGTACATATGTTTTTAATACATTTTACTTTGAACTTTGAATGTGCCTGTGATGTGGCTGCAAGTAAGTTTTTCAATGCACCGATGCATAGAATACTTGTGGATATGACAATAAATGACAGCGTGTGTTTCCTCTAGGTGCTCTCGTTTCCTCCCACATTCCAAAGACGTACAGATTAGTAAGGGTTAGTGAGATGTGGACATGGTCACACAGAGTGAAGCTCCCTCTACGCTGTCCCATCACACACTCCCGGGGTTAGACACAAAGTGAATCTCCCTCTACACCATCTCATCACACACTCCGGGGTCAGATACAGGCTGTCCTCAGTACATCCTCAGATTGTGTTGGTCGTTGACGCAAATGACACATTTCACTGAATGTTTTGATGTACATGTCACAAATAAAGCTAATCTTTAAATCGTTAAAATTAACTTTGACCAACATGATTATATAACTTGACCAGAATGGCGAAATATGAGATACACTTTTGAAAAGGCTTTACTTTTTGAAACAAAAGTGGTTTAAAATAAAGCATTTTTATATAGTTATCTCTTTATCATTGTTGGAGTAATGTCCAAACCTTGGAGACAATACTGAGAGAATCACAGGTTAATATATGTCAAAGTACAGTTCAGCAAAATGAAGGAAGAATGAAGGATGAGGCAACTTGAGGGAGGATTTAAAAATAACACGCTGCTACCACTAATTGTTTTTATCAGAAGTTTACATTGTACTAAATGCCCAGCTTTGTAGAAAATACTCAAAACTGCTGTTCACAGCAAGGCATAGGACAGAACTGTAGCATAGCCGTTAGTGTAACACAATTACAGCACCAGCAATCAGTAATCGGTGTTCAATTCACACAGCTGTCGGTAAGAAGTTTGTATGTTCTTCCTGTGACCATGTGGGTTTCCCCTGGGCGCTCCGGTTTACCCCCACTTTCCAAAGATGTATGGGTTAGGGTAGTGAGTTGTAGGCATGCTATTTTGGTGCCTGAAGCTTAGCAACACTTGTGGAGAATGCTGATCATTGATAAAAATGGTGCATTTCACTCTGACAAATAAAGCTAATCTTTATCTCACCTTTGAAAGCAATCTATTCCCTAATGGTGTTGGTCAGATTAGGAACACTTACTGTCCCTGACAAGGAGAAAGTGAAAAATTGGTCAACATGGTGAAGGTATAGAGACACAAGAGACTGCATCTGGAGCAACACACGAAGTGCTGGAGGAAATCAGTAGATCAGACTGCATCGATAGTACTGTGCACAAATATATAGCTAGGGTATCACATTACTACACTGCTGTGCAGAAGTCTTGTGCACATATATATATAGCTAGGGAGCCCAAGACTTCTGCACAGTACTGTAGTAATGTTATGTATTGCACTGAACTGCTGCCAAAGAAAAGAAAATTCATGACATCTGTGAGTGATGATAAACCTGATTCTGATATGGTCTCTCTCTAATGTGGACTGACAGTGGGAAGGGGAATCATGGTTGGGAAAAGGGGAAGGGAGAGGGAAGCACCAGAGAGACATTCTGTATTGATCAAAAATCAATTGTTTGGAATCACATGACTTTACCTGGTGTCTCGGGGCTGGGTGTGTCTGCACCCATGCCACACCCACCCCTGGCACTCCTTCTTTGCCACCTGTCCTACACCCCTCCCGCGGCACTCCACCCTCGCCGTTCCCGACATCCTTTGCTCCCGACAGATTTACAAACTCAGTCTCCACTCCACATAGACAAATACAGTTCTGTGCAAAAGTCTTAGGCACCGTAGCTACATACTGTATACGTGCCTAAGAGTTTTGCACAGTACTGTATATTGGGGAATCGTTAATAATTTTGGTTGAAGTCCTTCATCTGGAGCTGTAACTCCAGATGAATGATATTGATTCAAAATGTCAAATATGCATTCCTTTCCATAAGTTCAAGTTTAATCGTCATTCACCATACACATGAATACAGCATTCCTCTGGGGCTAAAGTACAAAACACAGAGCTACAGTCACACACACAGCACATACAATTATGATAGCGGAAAAACATAGTTACCATAAAAAATTCAAAAAATATCAACATAGTCCAAGTCCCTGAGTATCAGTGTCACGGTCTGTAGATTAATGCTGCATGGATGTTGTCCTGGAGCCACGTTTCTGCAAGAACAGCCCACAGCAGTTCCTCCTGTCACGCAGTACAGCCGCAGTCGAATGCAGCCCAGCTTGTCTCCCACTGAGTAAACTCTGGAGGGCAGCACTAATGGAAGGGGACAGCCTCCAACCCAGTGCGGAATCAAGCAGCAGAGTCAGCTCCGCGTCTCCTTCCTCGCCGGCCGCAACAGGTGACCCCCAAGGCATGAATGAAGCCTGGTCCACGCCACAACCAAGGCCGTGCAGCTTCCCCACTGTCAGTCTCACCAAGGAACCAGACTCTCAGTATTGTACATTACCAACGTCCAACAGGGTGTTGCAATCACAGCAAAAATGTCGAAGACAATCACTTGCACCATCCGTTGGATCGTGTACCGCCAGTGACGGTACCTCCTTCCTTGGTGGCTAAAGCAGGCTGCAACACAGTGTGTAACAAGTCCAACTCCACCGCTATCCAGCAACTCGCTAGCGGAGTAGACCTGCAGTTCTTGATAGCCAGCAGTGTGTTGCGATTGTAGTAAAAAAGACATAAAGGAGGAACAGTCACACCTTTGATTGGACTCAGGGAGGCTACTGTGTTGCAGTGTGCTGCCATCTTACATGAACTCGACCTGTGAGGTTCCTCCAGCACTTCATGTATTACAGGGTGAAGGTACTTCCACGATGAACTTCCAGATAATGAATTGCTACCTGGTTGCAGTCGGGGGACATTGGAGGAACTCAGCAAGCAGTAGTTTAGAAGGTCGACCCACAATGTTGAGCTGATCTTCTAGCCTGCTCTAAGATCAATCCCTCCCACATAGCCCTCTGTGTTCCTTTCATCCATGTTTCTATCTAAGGGTCGCTTAAATAGGTCTGATGTATCTGGGATGAATTTATCCTGTACTTTCCGAACCGCCCCCAGAAACTCTAACCATTGTTGTTCTGTCATCTTGATAGTATCCTCTTCCAATCATCTTTGGCCAGCTCCTCTCTCATGCCACCATTAATCCCTATATACCACTGCAATACTGATACATCTGACTTTATCTTCTCCCTCTCAAACTGCAAGGACTTGTGATATGGACCAGATGCTCAGCCTGAAGCACTGACTGTTTATGGATGCTGTCTGATCTGCTGAGTTCCTCCAGTGTTTTATGAGGGTTGATCTGGATTTCCAGCATCTGCAGAATCTCTAGCGTGCAGGAGTTCCCATCCTGGCATCCACAGACCTTTTGCTTAATGGTATTGGTCCATGGCATAAAAACCGTCGGGAACCCCTGCTCTAGTGTGTATGGATCCTGGCTTCAAATCTCAATCTCTTGAGAAACGTAGAATGTGATAAGTTTAGCAAACCTGTCAGAAGGACGTAAATTAAAACTGGTATCACCCTCGGAACTCCCTGTTGGCTAATATCTGGGAACAGACAGCTTTTCACCTGTCCTCTTCATCTTCACCAGCCTGGGTGATAATGTCAATGGACCAGCAACTGTGAAAGATGCTCATGGGAGTTTGCCATGTAGAAATTGTCAGCCTTCTTTTACAACATCATGGAAAAGTCTATACTTCATGATCACTTAAATGGCCCTAAACTGCTTTTTGCATCCTGAAAGTACAGTGAGAGGTGCTGTGAAAATATGTTTTTTCTATTATCAATTTAGAAGAGCAGGTGTCAGTGAAAATAACTAGTAGTATAGAGTTAGCGCAATGCTTTTCAATGCCTGCGCTCAGCAATCGGGGTTCAAGGCCTGCCGCTGTTTGTAAGGAGCTTGTATGTTCTCCCTGTAATGTGGTTTTCCTCCACACGTTCTGGTTTCCTCACGCATTCCAAAAGACAGACGGACAAGGGTTAGTAAGTTGTTGGCGTACTACGATGCTGCCGGAAGCAGAGAGCGTCTAGCTGTGTTGGTCGGACTGTGCTGGCTGTTGACAGAAAACCACACATCTCACTGTACGTTTCGATGTACACGTGACAAATTAGCTAAAGCTAATCTTTTAAAATAACCAGTAAGCTGATGGGTTGTTGCAAAGGAAAAAAAAACCATCTGTGCTACACATATCCTTTGGGAAAGAGACTCTGCCTGGAGAACCACACTAATCTGCTTGACTCTGCTCTGCCCTCCAAAGCAGCCTGGCAAGTGACCCAGTTGTATCGGCCACGGCTGAGCAATAAATACTGGTCCCACCACTGTCACCCTCTTCCCAAAAACAAATCAAAAATAAATGAAACGCTGGAACATGGGCACTCAGAGCTGGACTGGAGTGGCATTATAAAGCAATCTGCCGCTGGAAATCAGCAGCAAAACTAATTCATTCCTCTAAAAAAGTAACGGATATTGAAGCTGGCGGATTAGTTCTGGTTTATCATTTTTAATTATCATATATTTATTTTCAGCTCCTGTCCCACTGGCACCCATGAAGCCATCGCACTTTGACTGTGATGAGTTCTATCCTCGCTTCCCGTCACTTCATTTGTGCTCTGACATTGGTATCTGACACATGGGACACTGTGCGCAGTATGAGACCTGGCAAGCCACAGTGGGAACCCGAAGGAGGGCTTCAAAATGATACTTTAACCTCTGAGTTTATTTCTTAGAAACACTCTGTGGTCACTTTATTAGGTACACCTGTACACCTGCTCGTTTATGCAAATAACTCATTAGCCAATCATGTGGCAGCAAACTCAGTGCATAAAAGCACGTGGACGTGGTCAAGAGGTTCAGATGTTATTCAGAGCAAACATCAGAATGGGGAAGAAGTGTGATCTGTGTGACTTTGACCTTGGAATGTTTGCTGGTGCCAGACAGGGTGGTTGGAGTATCTCACAAACTGCTGATCTCCTGGGATCTTCATGCATAGCAGTTTCAAGAGCAGGGGTTCCTAACATGGGGTCCATGGACCCCTCAATTAATGGTAAGCTCCATGGCATAAAAAAGGTTGGGAAACCCTGCCCTAGAGTTTATAGAGAATGGTGCATAAGACTCAAATCATCCAGTCAGCGGCAGTTCTGTGGGTGAAAAGAATAGAACGGCCAGATTGGTTCAAGCTGACGGGAAGGTGACTGTAATTCAAATATCCACACATTACAACAGTGGTGTGTGCAGAAGAGCATCTCTGAACGCACAACACGTTGAACCTTGCAGAAGTAGAAGACCACGAACCTACACTCAGTAGCCACTTTATTAGTACTGGAGGTATCTCATATAGTCCTATCTTTGTATTATCAGTAAATTTCTCTGATATCTAAGACTGAGGGGAGAGATGAGGAAGATAATAAGCAGGAGGGAGAGAAAAGAGGTGGTGAGGGGAGAAGGGGAAGAAGAAGTTGGAGAGGAGGAGAGAAAAAGGTGAGTATCAGAATGAAATTGGAAAAGTGAGAATGGGGGCGAAGGGGAGTTTGGGGGTGGGATGGCAAGGAAGGAGATGAGGAAGAGAGTGTAGAGGACTGGGGTGGGGGGCTTGGAGAGAGTAGTGGAAAGCAGAAGGGATGGAGGGAGAGAGTGGAAGAAATCATTGGGAAAAAAGAAGAAAGGAAATGAGTAAAACTCGCTCTCATTTATTTTGCTGCGATTGATTTACTGACCATTTCTCTTCCAAATCAGTGTCAGTATAGAGATGACTGATTCTGAATTTGTGAAATTGACCTGAGACTCATGAGTAAACCATTGGAAAGTGGCTTTTGCAGTTCTGTCACATCCCGACACAGTGCCCTGAGGAATTCTACTTGTTATCAGTAGCAAGAGGAACCCCAGGACACTTTATAAATATGTCAGATCCACTCATCTGCAATTCAAAAGTAAAGCCAGTGTGTTTATGTTAAAGAGGCTGGTCTGTTTTTCCTGCATTTTTAATACTTAGTCTCCACTTTTCCATTCCCTTCCTTTCTTCCCTCCACCTTGAGATACTGTCATCTCCTTGGCAAATACGAATAAGGCTGTCAGCCAATGGCTCAGTGGGTACCGCTCTCATTACTGCTTCTGGCTTCAAGTCCCACACCCAGGGCACAAACACAAATTCTAGGCTGGCTAGAGATTTACTTGGGCATAAAATTAAAATCCAATTCAGTCAGGGTTCAATCCAAGCCTACGGATGGCATTTTTTGTTGTTATCTGACTTGTAGCAAGCTCAGCAGACAGGGCTGAGTCACGTCAGGCTTGGGTCAGTAGCTAGGCCCCAGTATGCGCCGCGCGGAACTGGCACTTCTGCTGATGTGTTATTGAAACAAAAGTCCACAAACTGCTGCCAGAAGCAAAGAAAGCTTATCAATGGTTCTTTCCCTCGGTGGATGTTAGCTGATTCGCCGAGCATTCCCAGCATTAAAAGGTGCGTCATCGTGTACTAATGCACCTCTGAGCGCAGGTGAACGGATTTACAGTAAAACAAAGCTGCAAGATCGACAGTTAAAGATGCACAGTGGCACATGTACAAAATAAGCTGTAAAACTCTGAGGCTCAGGACCTTGGTGGTGTTGAACTGGCAGATTTTCTGGCCTATTGGATTTTGTTTATACTGATACAAAGACAAACCTTTAATTCTCCTTTTTTTTGGTGTTACATTCAGAATAATAATGACATTGCCATGAACTCAGTAAGATTAAAGGGATTGTGGGAACTAGAGTCCTGGTGGAATTGAACAGAGTGTGGAAACTAGGATGGATTCATGAAAAGTGGTCCAAATGAGTTTCCAGGAGAGTGGGAGATGGACTCCTGGTGAGTGTCCAGGGAGAGTGGGAGATGGATTCCTGGTGAGTTTCCAGGAGAGTGGGAGACGGGCGGTCTTGGTGAGTCTCCAGGGAGAGTATGAGATGGGGTCCTGGTGAGTTTCCAGGAGAGTGGGAGACGGGCAGTCTTGGTGAGTCTCCAGGGAGAGTGGGAGATGGGGTCCTGGTGAGTTTCCAGGAGAGTGGGAGACAGGGGTCCTAGTGAGTTTCCAGGAGAGTGGGAGATGGGGTCCTGGTGAGTTTCCAGGGAGAGTGGTAGATAGGGTCCTGGTGAGTTTCCAGGAGAGTGGGAGACAGGGGTTCCTGGTGAGTTTCCAGGGAGAGTGGGAACTGGGGTCCTAGTGAGTTTCCAGGGAGAGCGGTAAATATCACCTGGGGAACTTGATGATGATTTCCAGTCAGACAGCAGACTATCGGAATCATACTGTGCCCAGCATTATTAAAGCTAAGGGCATTGTGACTGAGGCCACAGACACTTGTGACAAGGGGCAAATGTAAAACACAGTTCTCCCCTCGGTTCTAGGAACAGTACAGTGTCTGCCAGTGGGCTGGGCTGCCACTCACATGGCAACATCCCACATTGAAAACGTTAAGACCTCAGCCCAAATGATCATGGCAGAACAATTATCCCATCTCCAGGGTGTCTTGCTGGAAGGGAGAGAGGGTTTCTCTACCACACTCAACCAACCGGAGCCCTGGTAGGGTAGTGGGTAAATTCTTTTAACAGAACTGAGAATTCAGTAATTAATGTAATTAAGCAATACGCTGTGTGTTTCTGTAATTAGTAAAAAATTATTTTTGCTATCCTGGAAATTCGTGCAATTTTTCAATTCTTTCTTTCTTTTTCTCTCTGTCCTTTTTTCTTGCTTTTTTTCCTCTCTCTCGTTATTACTTTTTCTCTCTCCTTTTCTGTCTGTCTCTCTCTTTCTTGTTTACTTGAAGGTGCAGCATAGAAACAGGCCCTTCTGGCCCAGTGAGTCTGTGTGCCTTATTACACGCATGTGACTAATTTACCAGCTGGTCTTTGGAATGTGGGAGGAAACTGGAGCACCCAGACGAAACCCATGCAGCCACGGGAAGAACATACAAACTCCTTACAGACTGCGGCTAGAATTAAACCCAAGTCATTGGTGCTGTAATTGTGTTACGCTAGCCACTACACTACTGTGGAAGGGGATACCATATCTCATTACACTCTATCAAAGGGAAGCAATTATCCCCCATGTCTCAGCTGGTACTTATCCCTCATTCAACATCACTAAATTGAAAAGAACCTGCTCACTATCACAAAAGTGAGCACGAATGTGAGAATAGTTCCAATAGTGAAAGAGTCCAGGACCAGAGAACAGAGACTCAGAATACAAGCACATTCCTTGAGAATAGAGATGAGGAGATATTTCTTTGGCCAGATAGCCGTGAATCTGTGGAATTCACTGAGATAGGCAGCCGTAGAGACCAGCCATTGGGTAGATTTAAAGTGGAGGCTGATAGGTTCTTGATTAGTCAGGGTATCAGAGGTTATGGGGAGAAGGCAGGAGAATGGGGTTGAGAGGGATATTAAATCAGCCAGGGTGGAACAGCAGAGCAGACTTGATGGGCCAAATGGCCCAAGACTGCTCCTACAGTACTGTGCAAAAGTCTTAGGCGCATATATGTAGCTAGGGACCCTAAGACTTTTGCACAGTGCTCTAGTAATTTTATGTATTGCACTGTACTGCTGTTGCTGCAAAAAAAAATAAAATTTCATGGCATATGTGAGTGATGATAAACCTGATTCTGATCTGGGTCTCTATTGTGGACTGAGAGTGGGAAGAGGGCAGGGAGAGGGGAATCACGGTTGGGAAAAGGGGAAGGGAGAGAGGAGGGAGAGGGAAGCACCAGAGAGACATTCTGTAATGATCAATAAACCAATTGTTTGGAATCAAATGACCTTGCCTGGTGTCTCAGGGCTGGGCGCCCATGCCAACCCCCACCCCTGGCAATTCCCTGCCATCTGTCCCACATCCCTCACACAGCTCTCCACCCTTGCCATTCCCAACATCCTTTGCTCCCGCCAGATTTACAAATTTGTTCTCTGTCTCACATTGACAAACTGTGCAAACGTTTTAGGCAGCCAACCGATATATAAGAGCCTAAGACTTTTGCATTGTACTGAATGTCTTATGGTTTTAAGGTCTTTAAAAACACTCACAAATTAGTTGCTGCGTCTCCTATGTCAGAACAGGTATTCGACTTGATGGGTTGCAAAATGTTTTGCAGATGTTCTGAGGTCACGAAAAGGAACTATATGAATGCAAATGCTTCTTCAAGGATCAGTGGTTATCCAGCTGCTGACTTCCTGGCGGAATGCTTAGTTTTCTGACCCACTGCCTGCCGTGAGTGCACAGGAGCCCAGGAGCACAGTGTTAGTGATTGGGCAGCCAACACGTTGGGACCCTGAACATAGGGCTCAAGAGCCAGCTGGTTAATGTGTGTGCCAACTTACCAGTTATAAAGATTTGTCAAAGTCAGGTTAGCAACGTAACTCTGCCAGGAAACCTTAAAATACCACTGCATTCCTGACCTGAATTTTGAGGCAGCACTTGGAGGATGAAAGAGAGACCACTGAGACTGAGGGACTGGTGTAAGAAAAATGGGCTTGGATTTCTACTGCGCCTTTTGTCACCCTTTCAGGACATTCGAAATCTGCTTAAGGCTGCTGAAATACTTATGAAGTGCAGTCTCTGTTAAGTAAGAAACCTTAGAGCTGCTTCACAATACAACAGGTTCCCTTGACATCAGTGCAATAACAAGATGACAATTTGTTGTTCTGACATTGGCTGAGGGACCTCTTTACCCAGAGCTGTGGAATCAAGAACTGGAGGGCATATGTTAAAGGTGAGAGGGGAGAGACTTCATAGGAATTTGAGAGGCAAATTTTTTCACCAGGAGTGTGAAGTCTGAATTTGGAGGCCTGATATTTGTGAGTTTGAGAATCTGGAGACAAGTTTCTGTGGCATGGAGTTAGTCAGTCCTGGGGCTGGGGGACTGAGTGTGTGTGTGTGTCTGTGTGTGTGTGTGTGTGTGTGTGTGTGTGTGTGTGTGTGTGTGTGTGTGTGTGTGTGAGAGAGAGTGAGAGTGTGTGGGGGTGTGGGGGTGTGTGTAATGTGTGTGTCTGTGCGTGTGTGGGTGTGTGTGTGTGTGTGTGGGTGAGGGTGTGTGTGTGTGTGTGTGTGTGTGTGTGATAGAGAGTGAGAGTGTGTGGGGGTGTGTGTAATGTGTGTGTCTGTGCGTGTGTGGGGGTGTGTGTGTGTGTGTGTGTGTGTGTGAGTGTGCGTGTGTGTGTTGTGTGAGTGTAATGTGTGTGTGTGTGTGTCTGTGTGTGTGTGTGTGAGAGAGAGTGAGAGTGTGTGTGTGTGTGTGATAGAGAGTGAGAGTGTGTGGGGGTGTGTGTAATGTGTGTGTCTGTGCGTGTGTGGGTGTGTGTGTGTGTGTGTGTGTGTGTGATAGAGAGTGAGAGTGTGTGGGGGTGTGGGGGTGTGTGTAATGTGTGTGTCTGTGCGTGTGTGGGTGTGTGTGTGTGTGTGGGTGAGGGTGTGTGTGTGTGTGTGTGTGTGTGTGTGTGTGTGTGTGTGTGGGTGTGTGTGTCTGTGTGTGTGTGTGTGAGAGAGGAGCTTGTTTTGCTACTGTCTAATTTTATTATGTTGTTGTCATCATTGCTGCTCATGTTGTTCTGCTGAACACCGAGGGCATGCTGTGCTGATGCCGGAATGTGTAGCAACACTTGTGGGCTGCCCCCTTGGGTGTGGTTGGGTTGAGCTGATCTATGATTTTGTCAATTTACCTGCAGAAGTTTTGTCACCATACGAGGAGACATCATCAGCGCGCTTTTAATCATGTTATGTCCTCCAAATGCCTGGCCTTTATATACTTATCAATCAGCCGATTTGCCATCATTACGGAACCTCAATTCTGATGCCGGGAGGAAATCTCGACATTGATTGGTTGTGGTGAACTTCATGCGTTGTGCTCTGGAATTTTGCCCACATTGGCTCAAAAATAGGATCAAGGTCTACATATCTCCTCAACCCAACCATCAACCACTCGAGCTACACAATTTCCAAATTATCCTTGAGTGTGTTGGTTGTTATTGCAAAGGACACCTTTCACTGTATGTTTCAATGTACATGTGATAAATAAATCTGAATCTGTATCATGTACGGAATGAGCTACCAGAGGAAGTGGTTAAGGCAGGTGCATTGACAATGTTTAATAGACGTTAGGACAGGTATATTGATGGACAGGTATATGGATGGACAGGTATACGATGGGAAAGGTATATGGATGGACAAGTATACGATGGGAAAGGTATATGGATGGATAGGTATACGTTAGGAAAGGCATATGGATGGACAGGTATATGATGGGAAAGGTTCAGGGGGATATGGGCTGAACACAAGCAAAAAGGACTAGTTTAGATGCAAACAACAGGAATTCTGCAGATGCTGGAAATTCAAGCAACATACATCAAAGTTGCTGGTGAACGCAGCAGGCCAAGCAGCATCTATAGGAAGAGGCGCAGTCGACGTTTCAGGCCGAGACCCTTGAAACGTCGACTGCGCCTCTTCCTATAGATGCTGCTTGGCCTGCTGCGTTCACCAGCAACTTTGATGTATGTTAGTTTAGATGGAAATCTTGGTTGGCAGAGAGCAGATGGGCTGAAGGGCCTGTTTCCCTGCTGTGACTCTGTGACTCTATACCTGTATAACTCGTTGATGGCGGCACAGAAGCTTAGCGATTAATGTAACACTGTTATAGCACCAGAGACCCGGGTTCAATTCCTGCCACAATCTGTAAGGAGCTCATATGTTCTTCTCGGACCATGTGGGTTTCTTCTGGGTGGTCGGGTTTCCCCCCACATTCCAAAGACATACAGTTAGGGTTATATTTATTTAGAGATTGAGTGTACATATAGGCCCTTCCGGCAGACCGAACTGCGCCGCCCAGCAACCCACCGATTTTACCCTCAGCCTAATCACATGACAATTTACATGACTAATTAACCTAATAACCAGTATGTCTTTGGATTGTGGGAGGAAAGTTCAAAGTAAAATTTATTATCAGAGTATGTACATGTCACCACATACAACTGTGAGATTCTTCTTCCTGTGGGCATACTTGGCAAATCGATAGAACAGTAACTGTACGCAGGATCAATGAACAACAAACGGTGAAAATGCAAATATAAGTAAATAGCAATAAATAAATAATGAGAGCATGAAATAACAAAATAAAGAGTCCTTAAAGTGAGACCATCAGTTGTGGGTCACTCAGCAGAAACTGTCACGCACACAGGAAGAACATACAATATAAACTTTCTTGCAGACAACGCCGGAATTGAACTTTGAACTCTAATTCCCTAAGAGTGTTGCACTAACCACTCGTATACCATGGTTAGTAAGTTGTGGACACGCTATGTTGGTCCTGAAAGTGTGGCGATACCTGTGGGCAGTCACCAGCACATCCTCGGACTGTGTTAGTTGTTGACGCAAGTTACATATTGTATCGATGTACTTGTGACAAATAAAGCCAATCTTTAAATCTGTAATCTCTCAATATATGGCTTCAGCTATGGAGCATCTGTAGGAAAATTCAGGAATGTCTGGCCAAATGGCTCTAGAAATTGTTCCCTGCGGTCAGCGCATTGACAGGTCGCTGTTCTGCTTCCAAACAGTCACACAGGAACATTTACATCTATCTGAGAAAATGGATGAGTCCTTGACTTCAAATCCCTCCTTCTCCGATTATTGCCCCAAAGCGACAGCCTAGTTTTCCGTCCTCAAGTCGTAACGCTATTACAGCACCAGTGATCCGGGTTCAAATCCGCTGCTGTATAAATAGTATCTGGATGTACATAGAACAGTTCTTCTGACATTGCTTGGTTATGGAAGATTGAGTTGTGCATAACTTGTATTTTTACAGGTAAGAGTGATGTTAATCTTTCTTAGTTGAGATGTACTTGCAAGTCATGGTAGCTTAGCGATTAGCATAACACTGTTACAGTGCCAGTGACCCAGGTTCAATTCCCACCACCACCACTGTCTGTAAGGAGTTTGTACGTTCTTCCTGTCACCATGTAGGTTTACTCCGGATGATCTGGTTTCCTCCTACATTCCAAAGATGTTCGGCTTAGTAGGCTAGGTCATATGGGTGCGATTGGGCGGTGCAGGTTTGCTGGGCCTGAAGGGCTGTTAGTGTGGTGTATTTCTAAAGAAAGAAGGAAAGGAAGGAAGGAAGGAAGTAAAGAAAGAAGAAAGGAAGGAAGGGATGAGGGAGGGTCAGGGGAAGGAAGGGTGGTGAAAGGAAAGAAAAATGCTTGAAGAAAAAAGGAAGGAAAGAAAGACCTAAAGAAAGAGAAAGGAATGAAAGAACAAAAGAAAAAGAATGAATGAAAGAAAGAAGAAAAAAAGGAGAAAGGAAAGAGAAAGAAATGAGAAAGAAAGAAGAAAGGAGAGAGGGAGGAAGGAAGGAAGAAGGGAAAGAAAGAAAGAAAGGGTCAGTCAAACTCTGGAGTTAGACTAACTGACTCAAAGTGAACATTTCAAGACTGGCACCACCTCTGATTTGACTGATCTTCGTGTTGTGCTCTTTCCTTGCTTTCCATTTCCCAGCACTATCCTGTCTCAAGCTGCACAAAGCAGTGGATAGGTTGACCTTGGCTACTTTCTCCCCAAATGGCAAAGTGCGGCTCCATTTACACGGATACCTAGTAGATGCAGGAACGTTCCACTCATAGCAAACAGCTGGGCTTCACAGAATCACCAAATGCTAAAGTGTTAAACCATGAGGACAGATTGCACAGACCAGCTTGTATGCCCTTCAGTGTGCAAGTTAATGTGTATTAAGTACTCACTTAATTGAATAAATGTGTTTAAAATGACAGAAAGTTAATAGGCTTGTTAGTGTCTAGAATAGGGCTGGAATACACTACTCAGGGAAGTGTCAAGAAACACAATTTCACTGCAAGGATAGCTGAAACTCAGAACAATTTCTCCAAAGGAGTGAGACTTCCTTTTGGATTACTGTTAACTTCATTCTGAAAACTGTCAGCAAACTGACGTTACACAGACAAAATGCTGGAGGAAGTCAGCAGGACAGGCAGCACCTACGGAGAGGAATAAAGAGTCGACGTTTCGGGCCAAGACACTCTGTCAGGGCCTGTCAAGCTGACGTGTTGATCACAAGAGGAAAAGTTCACTCAGCCTTTCAGGTTGGTTCTGCCATTTCTTCTCTCTTCTCCTGATCGACCCAGTTCTTCCTACACCCACTTAGCATACCATTATCCTGTTACTTCCCTGTTCCCCTCCCCATTTCATCTGTCCATCACCCACACACTCATTCCTCTGGCTCCCCTCCACCCACTGTTTCCATCTGCCCTCCTATCCTCCCTCCCTTGATTTCATGCTCCACCTTCCTCTCCTGTCAGATTCCATCACCTGCAGCTTTGCGTCACCTCCAGCACTCACCTCCCAGTCGCTATTTTCACTCACCCCTCCTCCATCTGTCTATCACTATCACCCACTCATCTGGATCCATCTATTACCAGCCAACCCTTCACCTCACCTCTTTTTACTGGCTATCCCTCCCCTCTTTTAGTCCAGATGAAGGGTCTCACCCTGAAACGTCCACTTCTGTGGACATTGCCCGACTCACTGAAGTCCTCCAGTGTCTTGTCTGAACCTGAATCAGAATCAGGTTTATTATCACTGGCATGTGACGTGAAATTTGTTAACTTAGCAGCAGCAGTTCAATGCAATACATAATCTAGATGAAAAAAAAATCTTATTCAGTATACTTTATACAGTATATGTATATTGAATAATTAAAAATCATGCAAAAAACAGAAATACTATATATTTTTTTAAAAATGAGGTAGTGTCCAAGGGTTCAAAGTCCATTTAGGAATCGGATGGCAGAGGGGAAGAAGCTGGTAGATGCAGCCCAGTCCATCGCAGGTAAAGCCCTCCCCGCCATTAAGCATATCGACAAGGAATGCTGTTACAAGAAAGCAGCATCCAACAGCAAGGACCCACACAAGCCATGTCCTCTTCTCACTACTGCCACTGGGCTGAAGGTACAGAAGCATTAGGTCCCACAACGCCAAGTTCAAGAACAGTTGTTACCCTACAACTATGAGGCTCTTGAACTGCATGGATAACTTCACTAACCGCAACTCTGAACTGATTCCACAACCTACAAACTCAGAGTCGGACTGTGGTCGGGTGCTTCCAGGATGCTGCATTGTCAAGTCTGCGGCGCTGGAAGCTCATGGCAGGGAGAGTTTTCTTCCTTCTCCCGTTTGCGTGAGATGACGGGACTTTCGAGAGACTTTGAGACTTTTTTCTTTACCTTGCCCATGGTCTGTTCTTTATCAAATTACGGTACTGCTTGCACTGTTGTAACTATATGTTATAATTATGTGTTTTTTGTCAGTTTTTCAGTCTTGGTCTGTCTTGTGTTTCTGTGATATCACACTGGAGGAACATTGTATCATTTCTTAATGCATGTATTACTAAATGACTATAAAAGAGGACTGTGTGTCCTCATAACCTAATCTAATCTAATCTAATCTCAAGAACTTTACAACTCCTGTTCTCAGTATTATTTTGCTTTATTTGAACAACATGTCTTCTTTTGCATTTTGGTTGTTTGTCAGTCTTTCTTTATGTATAGTTTTTCTATAAATGCTACTTTATTTTATTGAAAATGCCCGCAAGAAATGTATCACAGGGTAATATATGGCAACATATACAGGTATGTACTTTGATGATAAATTTACTTTGGCTTTGACTTCTCCTTCCCTCTATCATCGCGGGTGTTGGAGTATTCCTCTGTGTTCAATTCACTCAGTGACAACATTCAAGCAGGAGCTGAAGAGTAGCAAACATCATATTAGCTCCCAAAGTTCACCTTTAACAGCAGGGAGTCCAGTTTTCACTCTGTGATGTTCAATGACTGATCCATCAATGAATCACCCCTAGCATTAACAGGACATTTTAAGGACCAACCATATAAAGGTCAAAGTAAATTTATTATCAAAGTACATCTAACACTATCCTGAGATTCATTTTCTAGCAGGCATACACAGTAGAACAAAGAAATACAATATAATCAATGAAAAACCATAAACAAAGACTGACAAGAAACCAATGTGTAAAGGACAAACTGTGCAAATAAAAATATATAAATAATATTAATAGTAAAGAAATAATACTGAGAACATAAGTTTTAGAGTCCTTGAAAGTGAGTCCATAGGTTGCATTCAGTGTAGAGGTAAGTGAAGTTATCCACACTGAATCTGGAGCCTGCTGGTCAAGGGGTAACAACAGTTCCTGAACCTAACGTTGCAGGACCGAAGGCTCCTGTATCTCCTTCCCGATGGCAGCAGTGAGAAGAAAGCACGACCTGGAGGGCAGGGGTACTTGATGATGGAGGCCACTTTCTAGTGACAGCGCTCCTTGTAGACGTGCTCAGTAGTGGGGTGGCCGTTTCCTGTGATAGTCTGCAATGATAAGAGATGGTCAAGCTGCCTGCCTCCTCCCACTGTGATACCGGTGAGAATCACTCCCACTTGTGTTGCGGGATTGTTGAATGTCTCACCAGGTTGGTCCTGCTGGTTTGGAAATGTCAGTGAATTTGGAGAGTCAGAAAGCCTGACAGCATGACTGAATCAAGACTGACACATTCAGACATTAACCAAGCCACCACATTATTTTAGCTGTGCTTTCCTGCACTGATTTAGTACTTCACAGTAACTGAATAAAAAAGATCTCTTCCTAACCTGTCTCCCCCTCCGCCCCTACCCACCCTTCCCCTCAGCTACAAATAAACGTTATCAGCACTCAAAACCTAGCCGGACTACATCAGTCATTAAAAACAACTGAAATACTCCCAAGGTTTCATTTCACTCAGCATACTGTGGCAAGCGTTACTCTTCAGCAGATGCTACGCACACAGTAATTACACTTCATAATATTATAGAAACACATTATTATAACAATGGCACTAACAGAGCATAAATGCTGAGTATAGGAGCTCTATTCAGAAATGTTACACAGGTAATAGGTATAAAGTCACTTTCTGATGGATTTAGTAGCTAAAATCCACTCTGCAATTTCTTGCTTTGACATGTCATTCCTTACAACACTAAAGGGATACTTTAACCGTGTGAGTGAAAGCACATCTGAGTTAAACACTTAAAGGTGTTGAGAACAAGAGGGGAGATGGTGGGGAGGGGAGAACTGAAAGGTGGAGAGACAAATAATGAATGTGGCAAAGTATTTTCATTCAAAGTTCATTAATTCATCTCAGGATTTCAGTTAACCCTTTCATAGAAGAACCTGGATGAAGCCTTCCTCTGTGTTGGATGTCAGGGTCCTACTGGAAACTTTTTCCTTCTTGCTGTGAGTTTACTACATCTCCTCATTGTGTAGGGTCCACTTTAATGAGCAGGTTTGCATTGCATGGGCTAAATAATAAGGAATTGTCAGTCTTTATGTGTTGATCTATGGGTATATTTAAAGTGGAGCCTATAGGTTCTTGGTTAATAAGGGTGACAAAGGTTATACAGAGAATGCAGGAGAATGGAGTTGAAGGGGAAAATACATCAGCCATGATCAAAAGTGGAGCATACACCAAGGGCTGAATGGCCTAATTCTGTTCCTAGCTATTATGGTCTTTACCTAAGGCAATGATTGGGAAGGTTGCACACTTTATGAGAAGATACAGGGAGGGGCAAGAGTCCTTAAGAACGAAGGCTTTGAAAACTTAAGCAAAAAACAAGATTCTGGAGGAACTCAGCAGGGATATAGGCTGTTGATATTTCAGGTTGACACTATTCATCTGGACTGCAAGATACGGGGGAGATAACCATGAGATGGTAGCGTAACACGACGACAGCACCAACGACCTGGGTTCAATTCCTGCCGCTGACAGGAAGGAGTTTGTGTGTTCTTGTGAATGCACGGGTTTCTTCCGGGTGCTCTGGTTTCCTCCCACATTCCAAACATGTACAGGTTAGTAGGTTAATTGGTCACGTGGGTGTAACTGGCCAGCACAGGCTGGAAGGGCCCGATAACATGCTGTATCTCTAAAGAAAGAGGGAAAGAAAGGAAGGAAGGAAAGCAGAAAGGGAGGAAGAGATGCATGGAGGGAGGGAGGGAGGACCACTGTACCTTCAGAGCCTGTTACCTTGCTGTACCTCCAAATAAATAAAAATAAAAAACTTAAAGAAGTGGAGGGAACTGGTGGAGCAGGTGAGATATAGATCCAGGCAAGGAGGAGGAGGGAGATGATAGGCAGATGGAGGAGATAGCAACAGGGGCTGGGAGGTGAGAAGGACTGCAGATGATGGAGCCTGATGGGAAAGGAATGTGAAGCAAGGGACCGAGTGAGGGAGGTGGGGAGGGCAGAGGGTAACAGTGGGGGGGGGGGAGAGGGGAACCAGGAGTGAGTGTAGGATCACTGGGTGGATCAGAAAACAGATGGGGAGTGGGGGGGGAGCAGTTTACTAGAAGTTGTGTTCAGTGTTTATGCCGTTGGTCTGAAGACTCTTGTGAATCACTATACTTAGCTCAAACCTTGGAGGTGGTTTGATAAAATGACAGAAGAGGTCTTGGAAAAGGGGGTATGATAAGTGGTAGAGGGAAAACAGGAGGGGCAGGAAAAGCAAGAGCGGGCACTGTTCCTTTCCCCTGGGTGGGAGAGGCCAGTCAGTTGATCACAATGTGATGGTGTAGTACCTTTTGTCCCCACCAGATGACTGAAATTGCAAAACAACACTTCTATTGTTGTACCATATGAGGCCTTCAAAAACAGGATTGTCATCTTTACTCTGAATAAATCAATTAGAAACCAGAACTGTCTAGTCATCTCTTGCTCTGAACTGGAAGAACTTTGATCATGGTGATAGCATGGAGGACCTCAGTGGTGAGACAGCATCTATGGAGGTAGGTGGGCTTTGATGATTCAGGCCAAGACCCTTCACCAGGACAAGAGGGGAGATTGCTAGTACAAAAAGGTTAGGGGAAGGGGTGAAGCAAAAGCTGGTGGGATAAGGGTTGGAAAATCTGCTTATGTACTGCTGTTTGAGGAATAAGCTTTGGCCGGGGAACTTGGGGAGATCTTAGAACACAGAACAGTACAGGCCCTTCAGCCCACAATGTTGTGCTGACCCTTTAATCTACTCTAAGATCGATTTAACTCTTCCCTTTCACATAGCCCTCAGTTTTTCTTTCATCCATATGCCTATTTAAAAGTCTCTTAAATGTCCCTAATCTATCTGCCTCAATTAGCACCACTGGCATATATCACACATATACCACTCTCTGTGTGAAAAACTTCCCTGCTCCACTTTCCTCCAAACACCTTAAAGTTATGCCCCCTGGTATCAGTTATTTCTGCCCAAGGAAAAAATCTCTGTCACCTCTCATCCTCCTTTGCCTCAGAGAGAAAAGCCCTAGCTCGCTCAACCTATCCTCCTTAGACATGCTCCGGGCAGCACGTTGTTCAGATAGTGCCTTTCGATGTGTTATGCCCAGCTGAGAGGGCAGATGGAGCTGGTCTAAGACCTGTGAGTGGCACAGTAGCACATGGGAGACACGCAGCGTAGTGGTTAGTGCGATCACTAAACAGAGCCAGCCGTCACTGATTGGGGTTCCATACCCGCTGCTGACTGTAAGGAGTTTACACGATCCCCTGTGACTGTGTGGGTTTCCTCCAGGTGCTCCAGTTTCCTCCCACATTCCAAAGTCGTACGGGTTAGGGTTATTGAGACGTGGGCATGCTGTGTTGGTGCCAGAAATGTGGCGACACTTGTCGGCTGCCCCCAGCACATCACAAACCACGTTTCGCTCCATGTTTCGATGTGCATGTGACAAATAAAGCTAATCTTTATCTTATCTCATTCACAGGCCGCCTGTCAGCCCTGTTGTACAGCACATCACCAGTACTGCTCACCTTACTTTTTCGAGCTTGTCCCTCGGATGGGGGGGTGGTTTGACCCCACAACTTGCTGAGTCGAGGGGACCAACTGCCCTGAGTCACAACTAATGTCTGGCATAAGCGAGCGAGAGTTAAGTGTGGAAAGACACATGGAAAAAAGTAAGAGATAATTGAATGACGCAGAACCTGAAATAAGGAACCCAGGGATAAATTTAGGACTTTTTTTTTTCTCTCAATCAAATGCCACACTGGTATATTTAGAGTAGAAATTGCATTACCCAGCAAAGCTGTTGAGAAGAATACTGTATGTACTGTTGAAATACTCTATGACAAAGACCCTTGTTGAAAAAAGAAAAAAAAGGTTTAAAAAAAAGACTAAAAATGCTGGCAGTACTGTCATGTATAGTGTCTTCTATCTTCTCCTCCCTACTCCCCTCCTCAGTCCTTTCGTTGCCTTTTACGCTCCAGTAAAACACAATACTCTCATCTAAATTGGATCATATTATAAAATATTCAATATGTAATTTGTTTTATCGGTGTTGCTCGTGGCTTGGAGATTTATTGCATTTGAACAACATTGCCTATTCTGGCTGCAGATATGAATTAATGTGTTATTGACCAGCGCAGTGGTCTGTGACTGAGGGAGGCGAGGAGGGTGGAGTTGTAGGGGCTGTCTCCGGGTAATGCACACAAGGTCACTGATGGCTGCCCTGCAGGTGGGCCCCACCAGATTGCAGATTAGGACCTCGCTCCCACTTCAGAGGAAATAAAAGCGACACTGAAGAAACTGTATTATATTTAATAGCTGCCATCAGAAACCATTAGCCACTGGAGGTCTCATCTAAATTGGATATTGCACTCTGTTTGAAAACGGCAGAGAGATCACAAGGCATCAGAGGCAGACACAACAATGTTTTTAATAGCCCACACCATGAGTGGATTATGAGAAGTGAATAAAAATGCTCTGAAATGCTCTTCTTGTGAAATGAATGCTTCAAAAACACGCTGACCATCTGCAGCAAAAAAAAACAATCTGCTTGACGAACCCGAGAGGATTGAGCAGCATCGATGGGGTGGAAAGGGATTATCAATATCTTGGGTCAAACAGATGAGGGGCTTGACTTGAAATGCTGACAATTCCTCCCTATCTCTCCCCCACAGATACTGCTCAACATGCTGAGCTCCTCCAGTAGATTATTTGTTGCTTCAGAATCCGGCATCTGCAGTACCTTTGTCTTGCTGTCCTGGGTGTGGACATCTCTGAAGATCTATCCTGTGCCTAACATACTGATGGTGCCATGATGAAGGCACGTTGGCGGCGGCTATATTTCTTTCTTTCTCAATCTTTTTTATTGTTTCAAATTGATAAACATAACAATGATAATGCTACAAAGAGATCGAGATTACATTAATAACGGTTAACGCATAAAGACACAGACTCCAAGCAACATACGTAATTTAAGCCTCCCAATCTCTTCATAACTGAACATGAAAAAGATTCAAAAGGCTATATTTCATTAGGAGTCTGAGGAGACCCTCACAAATTTTTACAGAGTGCATTCTAACTGGTATGTAGGGGCCACTTCATGGGATGGGAAAAAGTTGCAGAAAGTTGTAAATTTAGCCAGCTCCATCAAAGGCACTAGCCTTCTCAGCATTGAGGACATCTTCAAAGGCAATGCCTCAAAAAGTCAGCATCCATCATTAAGGACCCAATTACACGCATGTGACTGGTTACCCTGCTAACCTGGATGTGTTTAGAATGTGGAAGGACACTGGAGCATCCAGAGGAAAATCATGCAGTCAATGGGAGGTCATACAAACTTCTTACAGACAGTGGTGGGAATTGAACGCTGGTCACTGGAACTGTATTCGCTTTATGCTAACCGCTATGCGACCGTGCGCCCTGAGAACGTCTGTTTCAAATGAGCTCTGTCTGGTGCAGAACTCAAAGATTCACCATCCTCTAAGTGAACAAACTTCTGATTTTTAGTCTGAAATGACCTGGCCCTGAATTTGTTACATGACGACACACACCCCTGGTCCCAGGCTCCTTAGCCAGGGGATACGTCGCTCCCCTGAACTCGGGGAATAAAGTTTTAGCCTTCTTATATGTACAAGGGCAGCACGGTAGCATAGTGATTAGCACAATACTTTACAGGCAACATGGGTTCAATTCCCGCTGCTGCCTGTAAAGAGTTTGTACGCTCTCCCTGTGACCTGATTCCTCCAGGTGCTCTTTTTTCCCACAGTCCAAAGACGTACCGGTTGGTAGGTTAATTGGGGTCATTGTAATTTGTCCTGTGATTAGGCTAGGATTTAATTGGGCAATTGCTGGGCAGTACAGCTCAAAGGGCCGTAAGGGCCTGTTCCTTGCTGTGTCACAATGATGGATGGGAGGATTATGGAGGGCGATGGTCCAGGTACGTGTCGATGGGTCTAGAAGAATAACTTTTCAGCATAGACTAGATGGGTTGAAGGGCCTGCTTCTGTGCTGTAGTGCTCTATGGCAGATCTACTGTCCCAGGAAACAGTAAACCATCACCACACTTTTAAAGCAGGTACATTCCTCATTAGGTCAGAACAATACTTTCACAGTGCAATGGAGACACAAGAGACTACAGTAGCTGGAATCTGGAATGACAAACCATTGCTTGGAAGAACCCAGCAGGTCTTAGAACATAGAACATAGAACATTACAGCGCAGTACAGACCCTTCGGCCTAGGATGTTGTGACAACCCTTTAAACTACTCTAAGATCAACCTAACCCTCCCCCCCGCCCCCAACTGCCTTCCATTTTTCTTTCATCCATCTGTCTATCTAAGAGTTTTTTTAATGTCTCTAATGGATCTGCTTATACCACCACCTCCATATACTTACCATTCTCTGACAACACCCCTGTACTTTCCCCCAATCACCTTAAAACTATGTCTGTTTGTATTTGCCATTTCCATCCTGGGAAAAAGTCTCTGGCTGTCCACTGCATGCATCTTCTCATATACACCTCTTTCAAGTCACCTCTCATCCTCCTTCACCTAAAGAGAAAAACCATGGAAGAACCCAATGGGGCAAGCAGCTTCTGTGGGAGGAAAGGAACCATTGATTGCAGGATCAATTTCCTGCATCAGGACTAGAAACATCAACAATTCCTTTCCTCTCACAGATGTTGCTTGATCTACTGAGTTCCTCCAGTAGATTGTTCGATACTCCAGTCTATATAATTGTAGCAAGACATCTTTACACAAGAGATGTGTAACAGACACAAAATGCTGGAGGAACTCAGCAGGGCAGGCAGGATCTAGGGAGTAAACAATCAATGTTTCAAGCTGAGACCCTTCATCAGGACTGGAAAAGAAGAAGAAGCCAGAAGCTAGAGACATCTTTATTCTTGAATTGAATTCCTCTTGCTATAAAGGCCAAGATACCATTTGCCCTCCTAACTGTGTGCTCTAGCTCCATGTAGCCTTTGGTGACCTATGTACATATTTCTCCAATGAATTTATTTTCCATTTTCTTCCAAACCACTCAATACCATTTGACAAATTGTCAAAAAGAGGCAGTGAATTCTGGAATTAGTCTTCAGGACAGACAACCAGAATTCATGTTTCATTTTGAAGATCTTTTATCAACAATACTATCTGATTAAGGAGAGTGGACGAAGACTTAGGGAGATATCGGAGGTAGTACTTTGGACAGAGAGTGGTAAATGCCTGGGATGCACTGCTGTGTGTGCTGGTTGGTAGACCCGTGGAACAATATGGATATTTAAGTGGCACTCCGATAGGCACATGGATGTACAAAAACTGGAGGGTTACGTGCTGTGTTGGGGGGTAGGTTTATGGAGATTTATAAAGGTTGACACAATATCATGGGCTGAAGGGTCCGTACAGTGCTAAGACCATAAGACATAGGACCAAAATTTGACCATTTGGCCCGTCGAGTGTGTGACTTTGACACAGTCACTTGTATGGGGTAAATCATACATTTATACCCTACACTCCAGAGCAAGTATATTTCAGTGCTTATTTTTAACCTGTATGGTGATGATAAAGGAGAAATCTAACTGAAATCTCACTGTGATATTGGGGATGAAGTGATCTTCCAGTTATATTACAGCAGAAATTAGAATTTCAGAACTTTTTAGAACCTTTCTTACCTTAAGAACAGTGAAAAAGACCAAAAGACCAAAAGACCATAATACATAGGAGCAGAATTAGGCTATTCCACCCACTGAGTCAGCATACCTTCAGCTGCTCTATTAGTCCCTCCTTAAAGAATGCCAACTTCCTTTCTTGCCTTGAGATACTCTGTCAAATAGTTTTGACCAAGTTTGGTCACCTGAACTTAGTTCTACCTTGAGCTGTATTTGTTAATTGACTCTCTGAATATTTTTGTTTAGCAATACAGTGCGAAATAGGTGCACTATTTCGAGCTGCACCACCCAGCAACCTCCCTATTTCACCTGAGCCCAATCACAATGACCAATTAACCTTCTAACCAGTACACCTCTGGAATGTGGGAGGAAACCGGAGCACCCAGAGGAAACCCACGTGCAGACAGAAAGAACGTACAAACTTGCTTTCAGAGGATGCCAGAACTGAACTCCAAACGCCAGAATGCCCCCAGCTGCAATGATGTTGCACTAACCACTATGCCACCATCATTAGTATGTTGTGGGCATGCTATGTTGGCACCAGAAGTGTGGCGGCCCTTTGGGCAGCTGCCAGCACATCCTCAGACTGTGTTGGTTGTTGACGCAAATGGTGCATTTCACTGTATTGATGTACTTGTGACAAATAAAGCCGATCTTTAAGTCTGTAATCTCCTCATATATGGCATTCGCTATGGAGTATCTGTAGGAAAATTCAGGACATTTGCCAAATGGCTCTAGGAATACGGCTCTATTAATCCACATGTGGGGCGATGGGGTGGAGAAACTTCTCTACCAAAGGAGGTGTAAGGCACTCCTTCCATTCGCTAGCCTGCAGGTCACCCTTGGGCAAGGTGTAGCACCTGCTTAGTCCCCCCACCCCCAGTCAGGGTCATGGGAAGCCACGGGAGCAGGTGGTGGATGGTTGTGGTGCATATCACAAGTCTGGGTATGCAACCATTGACACCAGGCAGACAATCTCTGAAGAATATTGATAATGGCTGGGGTTACCCATCTTGTAAAGGGAATGGCAAACAACTGCTGTAGAAAAATTTGCCAAGAATAATCATGGTCATGAAAAGACAGTGATCGCCCACATAATACGAGATGGCACATCACGAGCGAACAAATTCCATATGGCTACGCTACTATGGCACTCCTTTGTTGAGGTTTTTAATCGTACATCGAAGGTACTGCTTATGTTCTGAGCTCAAGTACATAATAGAGCTTGCAAACTAGTTAAACATTTTAACATATCACCTGGGAGAGGG
Organism: Mobula hypostoma; assembly: GCF_963921235.1. NCBI lineage: Eukaryota > Metazoa > Chordata > Chondrichthyes > Myliobatiformes > Myliobatidae > Mobula > Mobula hypostoma. The sequence goes on from NC_086119.1 coordinate 9,009,783, forward strand.
TGCAGAGAAGATCCACCTAGCGATGCCAGGCAGGCGAGATAACAGTTCTGTGGAGACACCAACAAAAACTGGATTGCTCTTTTCAGCAGGAAACAGAGTAAGAGAACATTTAATGGATGTCTCCAAAATGTTTGCAGATTAACTAAAGGGAAATAATTTCCATTGGCAGGATGATTTTGGAGAATGGGAATGAACCAAACAAAAAAATAGGAAGCAAGAAGTGCGCCACAGTAGCTTAGCGGTTAGCGCAACGCTATTGCAGCTCGAGGCATTCCGGGGTTCAGAGTTCAATTCTGGCGTTGTCTGTTAGGAGTTTGTATGTTCTCCCCATGAACACGTGAGTTTGCTCAGAGTCCTCTGGTTTCTTCCCACAGTCCAAAGATGTACCAATTAGTAAGTTAATTGGGTCATTTTAAGTTGTCCTGCGATTAGGCTAGTGTTAAATAGGTAAATTGCTGGGCAGTGCGGCTAGTAGGGGCAGAATGCATTTCCTAAAAGGGAATGGAATCAAATTCAAAAAGAAATTGTAAGAAACAAAACCTGCAGTGATCTGGGGAAGCAGCAGACTTATGTAGCTTAATGAGCTTGCTTTTTTCAAGGGCCAACACAGGCAGAATGGGCCAAGTGGCTTTCTTCTGCACTGTTGATACAACGATGAGAACATTTTCACACCTTTCTCCTCTCTCCTCAGGAATTAACCAACTGTTGCCGAGATACCAGTTCCATTGGCAGTGTCTGTGTGAGGCAGGATCGGCAACGTGACAAGCATTGGAACAATCTCAAACCAATCATTCCTGGTTGCACAGTATGAAAACTGATGCACTTTCCCATTGGGATCGCTCTCCAAGAAGCCTCAGCTTGATGATATCTCTTTTATGGAAACTGAATATGGGGTCCTACTGCATCTGCCTTCGTCAAGAATCTTCACTCCATAAGCCAAAGAAATGGCCAAACATTTTAATTCCAATTCCCATTTCCATTTTGACATTTTGGTCCATGGTCTCCTCTTGTGCCACAATGACACCACCCTCAGGGTGGAGGAGCAACACCTTATATTCCATCTGGGTAGCTTCCAACCTGATGGCATGAATATTGATTTCTCCTTCCAGTGAAAAAAAAAACTCCCCCCCTCCCCTCTTCTACTATTCCGCACTCTGGCCTCTTACCTCTTCTCACCTGCCTATCACCTCCCCCAGTGCCCCTTCTCCTTCTCTTTATCCTATGGTCCACTATCAAATTCCTTCCTCCCCAGCCCTTTACCTTTCCTACCCACCTGGCTTCACCCATCACCTTCTAGCTATCTTCCTTCCCTTCCCCCTTCCAATCCTGAAGAAGGGTCTCAGCCCAGAATTTTAACTGTTTATTCATTTCCACAGATGCTGCCTGACCTGCTGAGTTCCTCCAGCATTTTGTGTGTGTTGCTTGGGATGGTACTCATCGTGGCAGCTGACTGTGGCAATTTTCACCCCATTAGCTGCAGTTGTAGTCACTGTTTTCATTTGACGATTGTGTGTTTCTTCAATTATTTAAGGCTGATTTCTATTACGCTGTGCATCACTGCGGGTCACAAGTTCACCAAACATCAGCAGCTAGATCAGAGCACCATGGAACACAAGAGAAACATTTAGCTATCTGCGTCCAGCTGCTGCTCTGTCCAGCTTCTGCACAAATACGCACTCAGGATGCAGATACAATCTTGTTGAAGTACAATGCATACAAATTCTTAACTTCCTCTAGGTCCCTCTTCTGACTTCGGATCCCACCAGGTGGCAACTGTAGGGTCAATGGAGAACGACTGGAATGTGTCTCACAACTCCCGTATAACTGGCAAAAAGCTGAGCTCTCGAGCAGGGTGTTAATTGAGCAGGCTTACTGGAGGAATTTATCTCTGTGAAGAATGCAGGAATGTTTTGCTACAGAAGCAGCAAGATCACAGGCCTGCCTTGAGATCAGAAGGCAAAGTGCACAAGATGTAATCCAATCACAAACAACAGAAAATCTGCAGATGCTGGAAATCCAGGCAACACGCATTAAATGCTGGAGGAACTCAGCAGGCCAGGCAGCATCTATGGAAAAGAGTACAGTCAACGTTTCAGGCTGAGATCCTTCAGCAGGACAAGATGTAACTCCATTTACATGTCTTTAAATGGTTTAACATTCCTATTAAATAATTTATATGAGAGAGCGTGAGGTGTACCGTGTGTGTGTGTGTGTGTGTGTGTGTGTGTGTGTGTGTGTGAGTGTGCGTGTGTGTGTTTCTCACCCTGTTACCTCTCCATTTCTCTTTCACCATACCACGAGATTCCTCCTTTCTTCACTGGTTACCTCACTCCCTACTGTACCCCTGCCCCTCTATTCCCCTCCACCTTACCCACTGTCATCTTCAAGTTTGCTCTATGCCCTTTTACTCTCTAGCCCAGAGGAGTGCTCCACCAAAAACCAACTCCACTGTCTTAAGGAGGAGGAGGAGAAGATGGCAGCGCGATGCAGTGCGCAGCGGCCACTCCAGTGAAATGATATCTGTTATCTGTCAAGTAGGGTGCTGTGTACAATCCTGCTTTGATGGAGACAGATGTGAGAGCATGGAGGAACATCTGGAGAAACTTCTGAAATGCCTTCTTCGCTGCCGCTGCTACTGTGTGATCCAGAATCTCCGGAGGAGAAGGGTCCAAGTCCTCGGCTTTGCTTGTTGCTTGGCAGCTGGGGCGGGGTCGAAGTGCTCGGCAGAGATGGTGCTCAGTGTCGGAGGCTCCAAGTTTTCGGACAGACTCAGAGTCGGCTGTGGTCGGGTGCTTCCAACGCATCAGCAGTTGTCAGCGCCTGGAAGTTTATGGCAGGGAGAGTTTCTCCCTTTTGCCGCCTGCTATCAGGACTATCGAGAGTCGAGCAGAACCGTGAGACTTTTTTTTACTGTGCCCATGGTCTGGTCTTTATCAAATTATGGTATTGCTTTGCACTGCTGTAACTATATGTTATAATTATGTGGTCTTGTCAGTGTTAGTCTTTGGTTTGTCCTGTTTTTTTTGTGATATCACTCTGGAGGAACATTGTATCATTTCTTAATGCATGCATTTCTAAATGACAATAAACGAGGACTGAGTGTCCTCATAATCTAGTCTAATCTATCTATAAGACCATAAAACACGGGAGCAGAATTAGGCATTCAGTCTATTGAGTCTGTTCTGCCAATGTATAAAGATTGGTGGAGGGGCAGGTAGTGTTGAGGAAACAGGTAGGATGCAGAAGGATTTAGACAGATTAGGAGAATGGGCAAAAAAGTGGCAATGAAATACAATGTTGGAAAATGCATAGTCATGCACTTTGGTAGTAGAAATAAAATGTGCAGACTATTTTCTGAATGGGGAGAAAATCCATGAATCTGAGATGCAGAGGGACTTGGGAGTCCCTGTGCAGAACACCCTGAAAATTAATTTGCAGGTTGAGTCAGTGGTGAGGAAGGCAAATGTCATGTTAGCATTCATTTTAAGAGGTCTAGAATACAAGAGCAGGGATGCGATGCTGAGGCTTTATAAGGCATTGGTGAGGCCTCACCCTGAGAATTGTGTACAGTTTTGGGCCCCTCAACCTAGAAAAAATGTGCTGGCATAGGAGAGAGTCCAGAGGAGGTTCACAGGGATGATTCCAGGAATGAAGGGGTAAGCATACAAAGAACGTTTGATGGCTCTGGGTCTGTTCTCACTGGAATTTAGAAGGATGAGGGGGGATCTCATTGAAACCTTTCGAATGTTGAAAGGCCTAGACCACCCTAATTCAATTGACATTTGCTATTTGCTATTTAACACAGGTTCTATTGCCTGCAGTAGGTAAATAGGTAATGGTGCCAAGGTCAAAGTGAGTTTGTCATTGATGTACCTACAGTACTCTGCAAAAGTTTTAGGCACATATATACAGCAAGGGCGCCTCAGACCTTTGCACAGTACTGTACTAATTTTATGTATTGCACTGTACTACTGCTACTGCAAAAAAAAACAAATTTCATGACATATGTGAGTGATGATAAACCTGATTCTGATACGGGTCTCTTTTGTGGACTGAGAGTGGGAAGGGGACAGGGAGAGGGGAATCATGGTTGGGAAAAGAGGAAGGGAGAGGGGAGGGAGCAGGTAGCACGAGAGAGACATTCCGTAATGATCAATAAACCAATTGTTTGGAATCAAATGACCTTGCCTGGTGTCTCAGGGCTGGGTGAGTCTGCACCCTAGCACCCCCCTGCCACCTGACCCACGCCCCTCCAATCCTCCACTCTTGTCATTCTCAACATTCTTTGTTCCCACATTTACAAATTTGCTCTCTGCTCTCTGTTGGCAAGTACAGTATTGTACAAAAGTCTTAGGCACCCGAGCTAGGTATATGCACAGTACTGTATATAATATGAAATGCTTCCTTGAGACTGATTTCTTGCAGGCATTTATAGGAAAACAAAGAAATACAATACAATATATGAAAAACTATATATAAGCAAACATAGACAAACAACCAATGTGCAAATAATTTTTAAAAATTCAATAAATAATACTGAGTCCTATCTCTACAGTATCTCAGTTAATAATAATGCATGTTCTTATTCACACAAGTCACCTACAGTACCTGGTGAATGATAAAACACAAAAGGCAATTAGCAATAATATTTGAAGGAAAGGAAGAAATCTTACTTGCAATCATCTCTCTTAACAGATGGTAGTAGCACCCAGAAGTTCATTACCAAGGTTCTCTGACTAGATTTGCGAAGCAGAGTCTGCCTGAGCTTTGAGGAGATCCCATTGAATGTGAAGCACATCGGCCAATGCCCCAGCTCTAGTCATAGCAGACATAACCCACAGAGCAAATACACAATGGGAAGTGGGCTGATGTTATGGGGAGAACCCCTTTGTATCATAAAGAACAAGACATTTCCAACGCAGCCACTCGTGTTTATACACCACTCCCTCTTTACTGAGAATTGCCCTCTTCCCATTACCTCGGCTCTTGGGCCTGCAGAAAAAGAATCTCAGGGTTGTATGTGGTGACATGCATGTACTCTGATAAATGGTGTTACTCTCACTTGCAGTTAGTACCCGTTAACGAGAGGCTGGTATCTCCCAGTTGGTATCCGTTACCTACAAAAACTGGTGTGGGCTCAGTTACACTATAATCTTCCATCAGAATCACAGTTACCTGAAGTTATGGGGAGAACCCCTGTGCACAGTGGGCTCCATGAGAGCATTCTGACTTGCTGCATCACTGCCTGGTATGGGAACTGTACTTCTCTTAATCGTAGGTCTCTGCAGAGAGTGGTGCGGACAGCCCAGCGCATCTGTAGATGTGAACTTCCCACTATTCAGGACATTTACAAAGACAGGTGTGTAAAAAGGGCCCGAAGGATCATTGGGGACCCGAGTCACCCCAACCACAAACTATTCCAGTTGCTACCATCTGGGAAACGGTACCGCAGCATAAAAGCCAGGACCAATAGGCTCAGGGACAGCTCCTTCCACCAGGCCATCAGACTGATAAATTCACGCTGACACAATTGTATTTCCATATTACATTGACTGTCCTGTTGTACATACTACTTATTGCAAATGACTTATAAATTGCACATTACACATTTAGACGGTGACATAACATAAATATTTTTACTCCTCACGTATGTGAAGTATGTAAGTAATAAAGTCAATTCAATTCAATGGGCCCCTCTTGTGCTGTGTTGTTTTTAAGTGTGCAGTTTAACGGGAATCATTTCCGGTCACCAAATTACAGGAAGGATGTGGAGGCTTTGGAGAGGATGCAGAAGAGGTTCACCAGGATATTGGTCAGGACAAAGGGTCTCGGCCTGAAACGTCGACTGCACCTCTTCCTAGAGATGCTGCCTGGCCTGCTGCGTTCAACAGCAACTTTTATGTGTGTTGCTTGAATTTCCAGCATCTGCAGAGTCCTGACGAAGGGTCTCGGCCTGAAACGTCGACTGCACCTCTTCTTAGAGATGCTGCCTGGCCTGCTGCGTTCACCAGCAACTTTTATGTGTGTTGCTTGAATTTCCAGCATCTGCAGAATTCCTGTTGTTCACCAGGATATTGTCTGGATTGGAGAATACTAATCTGAGAGATTGGATAAACTTGGATTGTTCTCTCCGGCTGACGGGGAACTTGATAGAAGTTTATAAAATTAGGAAAAGCCTAGATGGAGTAGGTAGGGTCATTTACCCAGGGTGGAAATGTCCAATACTAGAGGACATAGCTTTAAGATTCAGATTCAGGTTTATTTATCACATGTACAGCGAGACATGCAGTCAAGTGCGTCATTAGCATTAGTAACCAACACACCAAAGGATGTGCTGGAGGCAGCCCACAAGTGCCACCGTTCATTCCAGCGCCAACAGAGCACGCCCACAATGCTCAGAACAACAACACAGAACAGGACACAACAAGCAAGCAACAAAACAACATCAACAAAGTCTCCCTCCCCTCTCTCACCCTCCCTCCCACCCACATACACGGACAGTCCTCCAACTCCAGTTCAGGGCTCCAAGCCCATGGATTGACCCTGGGACTTTGGACTAGCTGACGATGAGACCCCGCGGCTCAAACTCCACGAGAGGGGAAAGTTTGAAGAAGATCTACAAGGCAAGACTTTTTCTTCACACAGAGAATGTAAGGAGCCTGGAACATACTGCCAGAGGAGGTGATGGAAGCAGATGCAATTACAATGTTTAAGAGGCATTTAGTCAGGCATATGGGCAGGCAACTAATGGAGGGATACGGACCACGTGAGGGAGACAGGAATAAACAAGAGAAAATCTGCAGATGTTGGAAATGCATGCAACACATACAAAATTGTGGAGGAACTCAGCAGGCCAGGCAGCATCTATGGAAAAAAGTGCAGTCAACGTTTCAGGCTGAAACCCTTCGGCAGGACTGGCGAGATGGAAATAGTTTGGATTGGCACTGTGGTTAGCACCGACACCATGGGGTGAAGGGCTGTTCCTGTTGTATGTTCTACAATCCCATCTTGATGAGGAGCTCCTCATTATCGGAGAGTCAGAATCAGATTCTTTGTGAAAGACCAATTCCAGCTGCTTGTTCTATCTAAAAAAGGTTATTTCAATGGCAGACACAAGAGGTTCTGCAGATGCTGGAAATCCAGAGTAGCACACACAAAATGCTGGAGGAACTCAGCAGGTCAGGCAGCATCTATGGAGAGGAATAAAGAGTTGGTGTTTTGGGCCGGAACTCTTCATCAGGAAGGGTCAATGGTAAATTCAGCAACCAAACACCTCGTTTCAGAACCTTTACGTTCTCATTAACAAATATAACAATGTCTCCTTTCTGCCTTTCCTCCTAATAACCCAATAGGTGGATTTCAGGCCTATTTACACCCAGTGGCCACTTTATTAGGTATGTCCTGATAAAGTGGCCACTGAGTGTATGTTTGCGGTCTTCTGCTGCTGTAGCTTGTCCACTTCAAGGGTCGACACGTTGTGCATTCAGAGATGCTCTTCTGCACACCACTGTTGTAACACATGGTTATTTGAGTTACTGTCGCCTTCCTGTCAGCTTGAACCAGTCCAGCCATTCTCCTCTGACCTCTCTCAATAGCAAGGCAATTTACCCTCAGACCTGCCATTCACTGGATATCTTCTGGGTTTGTTTGCACCATTCTCTGTAAACACCAGAGCGAGGGTTCCCAATCTTTTTTTATACCTTGGACCAGTATCATCAAGCAAGGGGTGCATGAACCCCCGGTCGGGAACCCCTGCTCCAGAGACTATTGTGCATGAAAATTCCAGGAGATACTGGGATCTCAAACCACTGGTCTGGCACCAACAATTATTCCACTTTCAGTCACTTAGATCACATTTCTTCCCCATTCTGATATTTAGTTTGAACAACTGAACCTCTTAGCCATGTTTGCATGTTTTTATGTGTTGATTTGCTGCCACATGATTGGCTAATTAGATACTTGCTTTATTGCTATTTATTTGTATTTGTATTTACCCAGTTTGATGTTCATTGATCCTGTTTACAGATTTACTGTGTACGCCTACAGGGAAAAGAATCTCAGGATTCTATGTGGTGACACATATGTACTCTAATAGTACATTTTACTTTGAACCTTTGATTTGCATTAACGAGCAGGTGTACCTAATAAAGTGGCCACTGTGTGTATAATAAGCCTCCCCTTACTTTCACTCTCTCGGTTAAAGGAAGGAAGAATGCTTCGAATATATTACACTCATCAATCACAAAACCTTTCCACTTAAAAACAACGAGGGAAAGTGACTGAGAAGAGACAGAGACTCCGATCTACTGGAATCACAGGTTAATGCTATCCCAGAAGCACTTTGCTCAAACCTATTCATAACACAGCTGACACAAGCGAGACGCCAAATTCTGCAGATAACAGGAGAGTAATTAATTCTGCATGCCGTGAGCACAGTATCGCAATCTATAGTGAGACTCGAGAGCAGAGGTACCAGAGTATTCAATCTCTAGCCTACTCTAACTTGCCGGTGAGCTTAACTATGACAAGAGTCAGGGTTTGTGTTCCCCCTTCTGGAACTAGAACTAGAGGTCATAAGTTAAGGGTGAAAGGTTGGGGGGGGGGAATTCTTCACTGAGAGTGTGGAAGGAGCTGCCAGTGAAAGTGATGGATGTGGATTTCAATTGGAACATTTAAGAGAAGTCTGGATAACTACATGGATGGAGGGATATGGAGGACTATGGTCCAGGTGCGTGTCAATGGGACTAGGCAGAATGACACTTTGGAACGTACTAGATTGGTTGAAAGGCCTGTTTCTGTGCTGTAGTGTTCTATGACTCTAAGTGGACATTGGTTGATAGGAGTCTAGTTGGGTTTAAGAAAACAAGTAATCTCACTTGGCAATTGCCTAATAGCAGGCAGAAGCAACCAGATAACCACTAAGGTTCCCTGACCAGGTACGAACATCTGAATCTGCCTGAGTTTTGAGGAGATCACAAAGTTCCACAGCCATCATAGCCAGTGGTAACCCAGAGGATTCCTTTAAGGACAGAGCAAGGGCACAGTGGGCTGTACGTTCCTCCGTTGTGCTGAGACACTTTATGTTCAACTGTGAGCAGTTGCTGGTCAGTGTGTTACACGAAGAATGTGGAGGTTTTGGAGAAGATGCAGAAGAGGTTCACCAGGATGCTGCCTGGATTGGAAAGCATTAGCTACAAGAGGATGGACGAACATGGATTGTTTTCTCTGGAGCATTTGAGGCTGAGGATCTTTAAGGTGTTCTACATAAATGTAGGCTATTGTTTACTATAATATATTGGCCAATAGGAAATGGTGTACAAAAAAATTATAACGAAATCACAACAGAAAGTCAAAATAGCAACAAGATGTCCACATGGACATAAGGTTCTTAACTCGGAGTAAGGAAAGAGCTCGAGGGCAGTATGAGAAACCAATGTTGATCCATCATTTTACTACCTGTCAGAGTACCACACCCTGGGCAGGTGCAGAACAGTGGTGGCCAATTCTACACAGCGGCCTCTGACTCCTCAGTCATTCACTAATTCTAACCACTGTTGCTTGAAGAGTTCAAACAACGACTTAGGTTTATACACAGTATTTAATGTAACAAATATCCAAGGCACTTTGCAAATTTTTGATGATTAGAAATCCAACATCTAAGTCTAAGCCACGTAACAAAATAGGAGGGCAGATGATCAAGAGGTTTGTTCGAGAAGATGTGAGCTGGCAGACTCAACTCAACAGCTTGCTCTCCAGAGAATTTGCAATCTTCGTTTGTCCTTGGATAGAAGGAGGTTCAAAATGTATGTGCGTTTTGGGTCCCTTATGTGAGAAAGGATGTGTTGGCATTGGAGAGCGTCCACAGGAGATGCATGAGAATGATCCTGGGAATGAAAGAGTTAACATAAAAGGAACATTTGATGGCTCTGGACTTTTACTTGCTGGAGTCGGGGACAATGATGGGGGATCTCATTGAAATCTATCGAATATCGAAAGGTCTAGACCCCTACCATTAACCAAGAGGTTGGGAACCTCTGCACTAGATAGAGTGGACATGGTCAGAATTTTTCTACAGTGGGAGAGTCTAGGATCAGAGGGTACAGCCTCAGAATACAAAGACATCCCTTTAGACCAGAGATAAGGAGGAATTTCTTTAGCCAGAGCATGGTGCATCTGTGGAATTCATTGCAATAGACAGCTGTGGAGACTGGGGTGAGAGGGAAACTAAATTAGCCATGATTGAATGGCAGAGCAGACTTGATGGGTTGAATGGCTTCATTCTGCTCGAATATCTTAAGGTCTTATGATCTCAAAATCCTGGCTCAACTTGATCCTCCGAAGGAGGTCAGTCTCCAATCTGGGCAGTCTGCATACTCTGCCTCAGAGAAGATTCTTTACAGATGAGGGAGGGAGGAAGGGCTGAACTGGTCAGATTTAGAATCAGATTTACTATAAAATTTGTTGTTTTTTGACTGCAATACAGTGCAGAGACAAAGCAAAAAATTTTACTTTACATAATAAAGAAATAGTGTTAAACAAAAAACAAAGAGGTAGTGTTCATGGGTTCATAGACCATTCGGAAATTTGATTGTAGAGTGGAAGAAGCTGTTCCTAAATCACTGAGGTTGGATCTTTAGGCTCCTGTACTTCCTCCCTGATGGTGGCAACGAGAAGAGGGAAATTCCAGATAGTGATGGTTTTGTATGGAGGTGAAGTCATGGAAAAAACGTTGAGAAAAGGGGAATTAAGAAATGTGTAGTAGAAAATAAGAAAGTGATATAAGCAACATACATCAAAGTTGCTGGTGAACGCAGCAGGCCAAGCAGCATCTATAGGAAGAGGTGCAGTCGACGTTTCAGGCCGAGACCCTTTGTCCTGACGAAGGGTCTCGGCCTGAAACGTCGACCGCACCTCTTCCTATAGATGCTGCTTGGCCTGCTGCGTTCACCAGCAACTTTGATGTATGTTGCTTGAATTTCCAGCATCTGCAGAATTCCTGTTGTTTAAAGTGATATAAGCAGCTGATTAGGAACATATACATTAAAAATATGAAAATAATCAGCCTGTGTAAGCCATGGCTGCCCAAAAGGGGGATGCATTCAAGTTTTCATTGTCTTGAAAAACGCACATTACAAAAAATAAAGCCAAGCTACCCTGGGAGGAAGTCTGATGCACACTAACCCTTTCCAGGAAACACCATCTTTCCCTATGACCTCTGATGCTCTCACTTTTTATGGTTGTATCAAAAATGGAGAAACAACATCTCACATGTTTCTTTGTTAAGGTGCACATGTGGCGAGTCCTGTTGTTCAGTAACAGCTCTGAGAGTCCCACACAGCAGATCATAGCTGCATCTGAACCACACCGGCTGCTGATCTGGGAAAGTTTTAAAAAATGTAATCCTTGCTTTCGTTCCCTCCTTAGCCTTGCCTGTCTCTAGCTTTATAACTTTCAGCTGTTAAACCCTCTAACATGCTTGTGTTGCTCCAGTTCTGGCCTCCAGTTGAGCCCTGACTTTAGTCACCAGTATTGGTGGCCCTTGTCTCCAAGCTCCGGATTTCACTCTCTATCTCTCTATCCTTCTGTCTACCTGAATTGTACTTCTCAGACGTCCTACAAAGCACTTACAAATCCAAATGCCTTAAATATGCAGCAGTTCACGAGAACTGGTCTCCTCTCTGTGGATTCAATCTACACTTCTCGCTGCCTCAGTAAAACGGCCCGCGTAATCAAAGACCCCACCTACCCCATCGTCTCTTGTATCTTCTCTCCTGTCCCATCGGGCAGAAGATAGAAGAACTTAAAAGCACGTACCACCAAGTTTCTATCAGACCCTTGAATGTACCTCTTGTATGGCAAGAGAGGCTGTTGACATCACAATCTACCTCATTATAATCTTACTCTTGACTGATTACCTGCACTACACTCTTTAACAGTTACACTTCATTCTGCATTAATATTGTTTGACCTTGTTCTACCTCAATGCACTAGGTAATGATTTGATCTGTGTGAACAGTACGCAAGGCAAGCTTTTCACTGTATCTTGGTATGTGCAACAATCAGATGCCGATTCCAATTCAGTTCTTGGTGTCCATTTTATTTGATAGCACTCCTGTGAAGTCTCTTGTGATATTTTACATTGAAATTGCATTACGTAAATACAAGTTGCTGCTCGTTAGTATATGCTTGTTTGGGGAATAATCCAGCCAAGTAGAGACAGACAAAACAAAAGGAAGCCATTTTGGACCATCTGGCCCACTCAACCAACTCAGTATTTTCATCCTTCATTAACCTCACCAATATGATCTCTGATGGAAAGTTCAGTATAATTATCCCTTTCCCCATTTTCATCTCCATTTATCCATCTTACATTGCAGTTGTTTTCCCTGAGCAACTGTCTCCCGAGTAACCCTCATTTCACTTTGAAATGCAGGAACCATTGACTAGAATACTTATTGAGCTGCCTATCCCCCACACAATAATCAGTTCTATTCTCAGAGCAAACTCACAGTTCTCTGTACTGCCTTTAGCTTGGAGACTACACTGATCCCTACATTTCATATTGCATCCGTGCATTTGAAGTTGCTCCTTTTTGCTATTTGCGCGATCTGATCGGGGCACTTTGGCATGGAACTGGTCTTGCAGCTGAGGCCTGTAGTCGTCGACACTGCGCTAAACTGAACTGACTCGGTGGCTGTCACTCCTGGAACTTTTTCGGGGACTTGCGGTTTGACGTTTAATATTCTGTGTGTTATTTGCGCATTTTTTTGCTGTGAGTGTGATTTTGTTTTGCGCGTTGGGTGCTTGGTGTGCTTGATGCCTGCAGGAGGATGAACCTCAGGGCTCAGAGTTCAATGGTTCATCTCCTTACAGACAGCCACAAAACAAAGAAACCCATAGAATCCATTAAAAACAAAAGACCGTCAAACACCCAGTGTGCAGAGAGAGGGAAAATAGCAAATTGTGCAAACAGTAAAAGCGAGCAAGCAGCATTCAGTTCACAAAAGCCAGGCATCACTGCAGCCTGTCCAGAAGTCCACTAGTTGCAGGCCACAGCCACCGAGACGAGCAAACACTGCAGAGCAACGAGCCGAACCTGGTTGCCCTAGCCTCCAACCCCAGCACTCTGACCACTTCAGTCTGGCCTGGTGCTTAAACCATCCATACCTCGGGTCCTTCCTTGCTCTCTGTCACATCAACACGCCTTCAGGCTTGAGCACCACTGCTTCAATTTGGCCAGTACCCAAACTTGTCAATTCAGCTCGGCTCTTAAATCAATCAGACCTCAGATCTTTCCTTGACTTCACCACGCCTCAGCTCAGCTGCATCAAACTGCCTCCATGTCTGCTCCAGCAATACCTGGACATGCTGTAAATGCCATGCCTCTCTGAGACCCCGGCCCACACATAAAAATGCCAGGTCGTTCAGGCAATTCAGCTCAAGGCTGACGGGGAAACCACATGCCAGTGTTTGCAGCGATTGTTTACCAGAAAAGTGTGAATAGCAAAGTATTTAGTTGCTTTCTTTGTTTCATTGGCCACCAGAGTGTAGTCGCCTGTTTGCAGTTTGTCGTCTTTTGCATGTTGGTTGTCAGTCAGTCTTTCTGTGTCGTTTTTAATTGATTCCATTGTATTTTGTTGTTCTACTTTGAATGCCTGCAGGAAAATGAACCTCAGGGTAGTATATGTGATATGTGCATACCTTAATAATAAATTTACTTTGAACTTTGATATACATTAGGGGCATTTAAGATAGGCACATGGATGATAGAAAAATTGAGGGCTATGTAGGTGGGAAGGGTTAGATTGGTCTTGGGGTAGGTTAAAAGGTTGGTACAACATTGTGGGCCAAAGGGCCTGTATTGTGTTGTAGTGTTCTATATTCTAAAGTACATGCAGCCGCTAAATACCAAAGCAGAAGAGAATATTGACGAAAATCAAAAGCATGGAAGTTAATTAATTCCTGGCCCATTACGTCCACATGAACAGAGCTTCCCATCTCTTCCAAAGTTACATTCAAAGCAGCAGGAGTGGGCCATCTGGCCCCACGAGCTTGTTCAGCAGGCTTACCAGCGAAGCCATTCGTGCTTTCCTGGCTCATCTATCCTTAAAGCAAACTGAACAGCCCGCTAGAATTATTAAGCTTTTTTCCCTCTCCATTACCATGGGGCTGTGTATGAAGAGAGAAAGGAATTGATTCAAAATGACAAGAAGAGTTCAGACACGAGAAGATCATTATTGCATCTCACCTCATCAGTGTCAACTTGATGGATCCAACTTGCGCTATTTTTGTCTCCTGCACCAGCTCCAGATTCACTGCTCGCTATAACGGTGAGTCAGGAACAGGAGCAGCAGAACAAACCTGCTCAGCGCCTTGCGCTGGCTTTGTCAGTTGACTCTGCTGATGTTCCTCTTAACTCAATCACTCTGATCCCTATGTGAGAGCTTCACTTGGTCTCCATTCCCCACGTTAGACCAGTCAACAGTGTAGCGTAGTGGTCAGCTTTACCGCACCTGCGTCCAGTGTTCAATTCCCGCCTCTGCCTGTAAGGTGTTTGTACGTTCTCCAAGTGACCGTGTGGGTTTCCTCCAGATGCTCTGGTTTCCTCCCACACTCCAAAGACACATGGGTTAGTAGGTTAATAGGTCACTATAAATTCTCCTGTGATTAGGCTAGGATTAAATCAGGGGATTGCTGGGCTACATGGCTTGAAGGGCCAGAAGGTTCTTTTCCATGCTGTACCTCAATATATAAAAAAAAATTAATATTATGGGTGAGGCAGGCCGGCTTATAATGTGAACTCAAATGTGTTTACTTCACTCAGGGTTCTGTCCTCCTCGTTTCCCTACTTGTCTTTTGATTTAATTTCCTATTATCTATTAATCGCCTATCAATTAAGTTCAAGTTACAGATTATCGTAATTTCAATTGTACTCATGTATACCACGAAACGAAACTATATTTCTGCGGACCAAGGTGTACAACACAGTACGTATAGCTCACACATAACACATAAAGCTATATTGCAACAAATAAACTTAACAACTTAAAAGCAAACAGTATAACTGGTACTTCATATGTGCATGAATTAAGCAAATTTCCTATATACTTACTATCTACAGTCTTAGAGCTATTTAACCATTCTTTATATGTCCAATCATCAAAACTATGGCCACTCTTGCTTCAGTTGACATATCGGAGAGTTATTATACAGGGAAAGCATAAACACAGGAGATGCTGTAGATAATGGTAATCCAAAGTAGCACATCTCAACAGGTCAGGCAGCAATTGATGCTTTGGGCCAAGACCTGATGAAAGGCTGGGTCCCATTCCAATACCTTGGGGGTCTTTCTTCAGTGGTTGCAAGGTGACTTAGACTATGAGACTATAAAACATAGGAGCAAATTTAGGCCATTCAGCCCATCAAGTCTGTTCTAGCATTCCATCATGGCTAATTTATTATCCCTCTCAACCCTATTCTCCTGCCTTGCTCCCATAACTTCGATGCCCTGACTAATCAACAGCTCATCAACCTTTACTTTAAATACAATCAATACCTTGGCCTCCACAACTATCTGTGCAATGAATTCCAGATACACCAGCCTTTGGCTGAAGAAGTTCCTCCTCACCTCTGTTCTAACGGGACATCCTTGTATTCTGAGGCTGTGGCCTCTGATCCTATATTACCCCACTATAGGAAATATCTTCTCTACGTATACTCTAACTAGGCCTTTCAATATTCAATGGGTTTCAATGAGATTCCCACCCCCCCACCCCATTCTTCTAAACCCCAGCATGTACAGGCCCAGAGCCATCAAACGCTCCTCATAAATTAACCCTTTTCATTCCTGGGTTCATTCTTGTGAGCCTCCTCTGGAGCCTCTCCAAAGGACCACACATCGGTCAGTTACAATGCAACCAGTTCTCTTCACCTCAGGAATTACTATCCTGAAGCTCTCCCACTAACCCAAGATGAGTAATTACTCTGAGGTTGGCAGGTGACTTCTCCATTTTTCTCACTATCAACCCTGTGACCTTCCCTGGTGAGATATGGCAACCTGCAGAGGAAAGCAAAGACTCGAATGTGTGTTTATTGGCACTCACTGATGGAGGAGAGCTAACGGAACATCTGGATTGCACACGTGCACAGTGCAGCTGGAAATACTGCTCCTCTGTAGAGTGCACAGGCACAGTCTCAACCCAAGTCAGCAAAATCCTTAATAATTTTAAAAGAAAATATTATTGTTGTAAAAATCACTGAAAATGTTATGCTGTGTTGCATGACATTCTACTGAAAACCAAGCCAAAATTATGGCCAAACAGACTCTCTGTTCTGAAAGATTAATGCTATATATGTGGAGCGTAATTCCCTCAGAATAATTACATTAAAATTCCATGGATTCTTATAATAATAAAAATACTTCACTACTTTAAAAAAAATGTTTGCATACAATGTTTTGGTTTCTATCTTGATCTGCGAGCTCAAGTCTGAATTGGCTAGCGGCTGGAAGAAGACGACTACCTGTCTTGGGGTTAGAGGACTGAGTATGTGTGTGTGTGGGTGGGTTAGGGAAGAACGGGGTTTGTTTTGCTGTTGCTATATTGTTGCTTATTGTGTCCTGTGTTGTTCTGCTGAGCATTGTGGGTATGGTATTGTGGTCGACAGCTCACCCCAGTATTACTAGCATCCAGCCCTGCTTATTGCTCTTGTTTTAAACGTGTTCGTGGAATTATGGTGAGATGTTCAAGTTCAAGTATTGTTACATTTTAGCTCAGGTCATACAGTTGTTCGCTTGTGTGTTTGTGGGTCACCCTGACTGTAACTCCCCCATCTGTATGAGACTGAGTAGTTCTCACCCAGTGACGATGCTCTGTTTGTTATTGTGCTTATCACAATTAAAATGCAGTTGTGTTTAACAAGCTCTTCTCGCCCGTCATCATGGACTGAATGCTCGCCACAGTATGTTGGCGCCAGAATTTGTGGCGATACTTGTGTGCTGGTTAGTAACACAAATGATATACTGTGTTGTACTTTTCAATATACACGCGAAAAGTAAACCTGAACTCTGAATCTTGTTTATATCTGCATAAAAACTCAGTTTATATTTTGATTGCGGAAAAATGTTTAAAAAGTAGTAAAGGCTGGATTTTCTTACTTCCTGGCTTGCTGTCTGTGACACTTCTACAGCCTGACGGGCTACTTTGCCAGCTTGATACTCCTTTGATTGTTAGGTGCCACAGTTCCCACAGCAACAAACTAATCTTGGCAAAGTAAAAACTTGGCAAGTGTCCATCAAAGTATGTGGCACATGCTGGAAAGACCCAACCAATAAATTCAAGGTCAATTTACCAAGTCCATTTGCAAATAAACTCAGTGGCCACAGTATTAGGTATACCTGAACACCTGCTTGTTAATGCAAAAATCTAATCAACCAATCATCTGGCAGCAACTCAATGTAGACGTGGTCAACAGGTTCAGTTGGTGTTAACACCAAACATCAGAATGGAGAAGTAGTGTGACCGGAGTGGTTTTGACTGTAGAATGATTGTTGGTGCCAGACGGGGTGCTTTGAATATCTCAGAAACTGCTGAACTCCTGGGATTTTCACGCACAACAGTCTCTCGGGTTTACAGAGAATGGTGTGAAAGACAAAAAAACATCCAGTGAGTGGCAGTTCTGTGGGTGAAGACGCCTTGTTAATGAGGGAGTTCACAGGAGAATGACCAGACTGATTCAAGCTGACAGGAAGGTAACAGTAACTCAAATAACCACGTGTTACAATAGTGGTGTACAGAAGAGCATCTTTGAATACACAGCACGTCAAACCTTGAAGTTGATGGGCTACAACAGCAGAAGGCCATGAACATACACTCAGTGGCCACTTTACTGGGTACAGGAGGTACGTAATAAAGTGGCCACTGACTTTATACACCTCCAAGAGGACCACAACCGTGTCGATGGGTCTAGAGGCTTGCATGCCTCTATGACTCAGAGCTATGTTGGCTGGAGTTTGCACTTTATTCTTTGGCTCTTAGTGTCAGTTCAAAGGGTAGAGGCCAGATTCAGAGTGGTCCACCAGTCCTCCAGGTTCGGGGGTTCAGCTCAGGGCTAACAACCCTGACTGGTCAAACAAAATTGTTACAGAAACAGCAATGAAGAATCCTTCCACATCTGAGTGTGACAGTATTCCTGAGTCTCCACCCGGGACCTACATGACTGACAGCAGTGAAAACAGAGAGGAAGCTACTGACATGATGAAGGAAGTCGTGACACTGCCAAAGATGGAGGACCCTTTCTACTGTACTAAATGTCAGAGGCATAATGGGCAGTAAGTAATTAAGTGAGTGTATACAGACAAAATTTATAGACAATAGACAATAGGTGCAAAAGTAGGCCATTCAGCCCTTCAAGCCAGCACCACCATTCACTGTGATCATAGCTGATCATCCACAATAAGTACCCTTTTCCTGCCTTCTCCCTATATCTTTAAGAGCTCTATCTAACTCTTTCTTGAAAGAATCCAGAGAATTGGTCTCCACTGCCTTCTGAGACAGAGCATTCCACAGATCCACAACCCTCTGGGTGAAAAAGTTTTTCCTCAACTCCGTTCTAAGTAGTCTACCCCTAGAGTGAGACGCAGTAAAATGAAACAGAACGATACAGCACAGTAGGATCCATTTGGCCCATCGAGCACTGTAGGCTCTTTGAAAGTACTATCCAATTTGTCCCACTCCTGTATGCCAAAATGAATTTATTCTTTAAAGCTGCCTAATTGTTATTTTAATCCTTCTCTCAACAGAAGATATATTTTACTCAGTCAATGTGTGGAACTGGATAAAGGTATTAGTGATTTTAAAATTCTCTTTAAAAGAGCTAAGAACAGGGATATTAAGTTTCCTTCAAACCAATCACATCTCACAGGTCAAGTATAAATTGAATTAATACACTATAATCTTGCAGGGAACAAAAGCACAGTTCAATATCCTTGAATGGCGCAGTGACAATCCTTATTCATTAAACTCAACAGTTCCAAACTAATATTCCCTGAAGTTGACAGATCTGGCTTGTGTCTCCTCACTGCAGTCGGAGCAATAAAGGACAAATGACCGCCTGGAGTCACAGAATCATGCAGCAAGGAATCACAGGAACACTGGAAAATAGGGGCAGCAGTAGGTCACCTGCCTACGCCTTCCAGCCTGCCCCAACATGCAAGCAAACAAACTGATCCTGACAGCCTCCCCCTCCACCCCCACCCTTCTTATTCCTGTTTCTTCATCCTGCTTTTCCTTTCCTGATGAAGAGTCCCAGCCTAAAGCTTTGCCTGGTTATTTCCCTCCATAGATGCTGCCTGACCTGATGAGTTCCACCAGCATTTCATGTGTGTTGCTCTAGATTTCCAACATCTGCAGAAGTTAGCGTTTTATGACTTGGACCACCGTTCAATATGGCTGATCATACTGGCCTCAACATCTCTTCTACCCCTGTTCCCCATAAACCTCAATCCTCCAACCTTTCAAATATTTATCTATCTCAGAGTTTCAAAGTTTCAAATTAATTTTGTTATCAAAGTACATATATGTTACCAGATACAACCCTGTTTTCCAGGCATAATAAATTCATAGAATAACCACCAAAGCAGAATTAATGAAAGACCGCACCAACTTGGGCATTGTGTAAAAGACAACGAACTATGCAAATACAAAAAGAAAGTAATGATAATAATAAATAAATAAACAATAAATATTGAGAACATGAGATGAAGAGTCCTTGAAAGTGAGCTCATAGGTTGTGGGAACATTTCAATGATGGGGCAAGTGAAGTTATCCCCTTTGGTTCACAAGCCTGAAGGCTGAGAAGTAATAATAGTTCCTGAACCTGTTGGTGTGAGTCCTGAGGTTCTCGTACCTTATTCCTGATGGCAGCAGCAAGAAGAGAGCATGTCCTGGGTGGTGAGGGTCACTGATGATCGATGTTGCTTTCCTGCAACAGCGTTTCATGCAGATGTGCTCAGTGGTGGGAGGGCTTTACCTGTGTTGGACTGGGCCGTACCCACTACATTTTGTAGGATCTTCCATTCAGGGGCATTGGTGCTTCCATCACAAACAAGAGAAAATCTGCAGATGCTGGAAATCCGAGCAACACACACAAAATGCTGGCATTTTGCTTGGTGTTTCCGTACCAGGCTGTGATGCTGTCTCCATCTTAACTATATCTAACGACTAGGCCTCTGCCACCCTCAGAATTAAGCTTGCTTCTTTTTGCTGCTCATTTCTGTGTTCCTGTACAGAAATACAATTGGAGCAGGTGAGGCCCACCAGGCTTCTCAAGCCTGACCCTCCCTTCAAAGTGATCACAGCTGATTTATACTAGCCACAGCTCCTCTAGTGTGCCTTTTCCCCATAAGATTAAGTCTAGCTTTATATGTCACATATACATCGAAACCTCAAAGCATACAGTAAAATGCGTCATTTTTGTGTCCACCACCAACACAGTGCTGGGGCCAGTCCACAGGAATCGCCATGCTTCCATCCCCAGCACAGCACACACACCACTCGTTAACCCTAACCCTGACCGTACATCATTGGCATGTGGGAGGGAACAGGAGCAGCCTGGGGAAGCCCCACGCGGTCACTGAGAGACGACAGACAGTGGTGGGAATCGAACCATGATCATTGGTGCTGTAAAGCAATTGCACGAACCACTGTGCTACCGTATCACATTCCATTCTTCAATCTTTTAAATATCTGTCCATTTCCCCTTGAAACATGTTTTATGATCTGACCTCCACCACCTTTAGGAGCGGGGAGCTCCAGAGATTCACTACCTGAGAGAGGAAATTTCTACACACTTCATTTTCAAATGATCGACCCCTTATGTTGTGGCTATGTCACTTTGTGACCCTCCCACACGTGAAAAACCATCAATGTAAGATGATAAGACATAGGAGCAGAATTAGGCCATTCAGCCCATCACATCTGCTCTGCAATTCCATCATGGCTGATCTATTATCCACCTCTACCCATCTACCCAGTCAAGCCCCTATCACCTAACATCAGAGGTAATATGGACCCAGCCTGTTTAGCCTCTCCAACACCGGATCACACAGAGGAAACCCGTACAGGTACGGGAAGAACATACGAACTCCTTACAGACAGTGGCGGAACTGAACATGGGCCGCTGGTACTGTTACACTAACTGTTACGCTACAGTGACTTATAAATACATGTTAATCAAGCAAGACTGAAACCGAATTAGCCTGTAAAAATACAAATTATGCACAAATTAATCTTCCATAATTAAGCAATGTCAAAAGATATATTTTATATAAACCCAACTGCAAAGGAAGATACAAAGCAAAGAGCTGAAATCTACAACTTAAAAAGAAGTTTTATTTGGTTTCTGTAAGCCTAGTGTACTGTGGAGAGCATTCTTTCTTTTCTTTCTTTTTTTTTTATTGATATATATAAAATCTAGTATACTATTATGTTATCTTGGTTTCTTATGCTTAAATTACATTGTTTGTAGTATTTTCTTTTTGGTATTGTTATCTTTTGGAATTTTATTATACTTTAACATTGTATTAATGTTTATATGGCTTACCTTTTTTGTATACTTACTCAATAAAAAGATTTAAAAAGAAAAGCATTCTAACTGGAGACATCACCGTCCAAGCCACTGCACAGGATTGGAAAACGCTCAGCCAGCTCCATCAAGGGCACTAGACTCCCCACCATTGAGGACTCCTTCAAAAGCCGATACCTCAAAAAGGCAGCGTCCATCATTAAGGGCCCCACCACCCAGGACATGCCCTCTTCTCATTGTTCCCATTGAGAGAGGTATATATGCCTAAAGATACACACTCAACATTTTAGGAACAACTTCTTCCCCTCCACAATCTGATTTCTGAATGGACAACGAACCCATGAACATTACCTCACTATTTTTGCTCTCTTCTTGCACTATTTATTTATTTTTAATACAGTATATTTCTTGTTATAATTTATTGCATATTCTGTAATACACTGTACCGACTTTGCAAAACAACAACCTTCCTGACATATGCCAGTGATATTAAAACTGATTCCAATTCTGATTCTGCATAAAATACCATGAATAAACAGTGTTCAGATACGAGTTTACGTTTCAATTGACAAGTTAAATCCACACCAAGACAAACTTCACCAGCTTCATGGAAAGAGAAAGCTTCTACACTTGCAAATTTCTACAGATGTACTGTGGAGAGCATTCTAACTGGCTGCATTACTGTCTGGTACGGAGGGTGAGCTACTGCACAGGATCAAAATCAGCTGCCGAGCTCCACCATGGGCACTAACCTCTGTAGTATCTGGAACATCTTCAAGGAGTGATGCCTCAGAAAGGTGGCTTCTGTCATTAAGGACCCCCATCACACAGGGCATGCCCTCTTCTCATTGCTACTGTCAGGGAGGAGGTACAGAAGCCTGACGGCACACACTCAGAGACTGAGGAACAGATTATCCCCCTCTGCCCTCCAATTCCTGTATGGACGTTAAACCCATAAATGCTATCGCACTACTTTTTTTTAAAACGCAAACAACAGGAATTCTGCAGATGCTGGAAATTCAAGCAACATACATCAAAGTTGCTGGTGAATGCAGCAGGCCAAGCAGCATCTATAGGAAGAGGCGCAGTCGACGTTTCAGGCCGAGACCCTTCGTCAGGACTAACTGAAGGAAGAGTGAGTAAGGGATTTGAAAGCTGGAGGGGGAGGGGGAGATGCAAAATGATAGGAGAAGACAGGAGGGGGAGGGATGGAGCCGAGAGCTGGACAGGTGATAGGCAAAAGGGGATACGAGAGGATCATGGGACAGGAGGTCCGGGAAGAAAGACGGGGGGGGGGTGACCCAGAGGATGGGCAAGAGGTATATTCAGAGGGACAGAGGGAGAAAAAGGAGAGTGAGAGAAAGAATGTGTGCATAAAGATGAGTAACAGATGGGGTACGAGGGGGAGGTGGGGCCTTAGCGGAAGTTAGAGAAGTCAATGTTCATGCCATCAGGTTGGAGGCTACCCAGACGGAATATCAGGTGTTGTTCCTCCAACCTGAGTGTGGCTTCATCTTTACAGTAGAGGAGGCCGTGGATAGACATGTCAGAATGGGAATGGGATGTGGAATTAAAATATGTGGCCACTGGGAGATCCTGCTTTCTCTGGCGGACAGAGCGTAGGTGTTCAGCAAAGCGGTCTCCCAGTCTGCGTCGGGTCTCATCAATATATAAAAGGCCACATCGGGAGCACCGGACACAGTATATCACCCCAGTCGACTCACAGGTGAAGTGATGCCTCACCTGGAAGGACTGTTTGGGGCCCTGAATGGTGGTAAGGGAGGAAGTGTAAGGGCATGTGTAGCACTTGTTCCGCTTACACGGATAAGTGCCAGGAGGGAGATCAGTGGTGAGGGATGGGGGGGATGAATGGACAAGGGAGTTGTGTAGGGAGCGATCCCTGCGGAATGCAGAGGGGGGGGGAGGGAAAGATGTGCTTAGTGGTGGGATCCCGTTGGAGGTGGCGGAAGTTACGGAGAATAATATGTTGGACCCGGAGGCTGGTGGGGTGGTAGGTGAGGACCAGGGGAACCCTATTCCTAGTGGGGTGGTGGGAGGATGGAGTGAGAGCAGATGTACGTGAAATGGGGGAGATGCGTTTAAGAGCAGAGTTGATAGTGGAGGAAGGGAGGCCCCTTTCTTTAAAAAATGAAGACATCTCCCTCGTCCTAGAATGCAAAGCCTCATCCTGAGAGCAGATGCGGCGGAGACGGAGGAATTGCGAGAAGGGGATGGCGTTTTTGCAAGAGACAGGGTGAGAAGAGGAATAGTCCAGATAGCTGTGAGAGTCAGTAGGCTTATAGTAGACATCAGTGGATAAGCTGTCTCCAGAGACAGAGACAGAAAGATCTAGAAAGGGGAGGGAGGTGTCGGAAATGGACCAGGTAAACTTGAGGGCAGGGTGAAAGTTGGAGGCAAAGTTAATAAAGTCAACGAGTTCTGCATGCGTGCAGGAAGCAGCGCCAATGCAGTCGTCGATGTAGCGAAGGAAAAGTGGGGGGCAGATACCAGAATAGGCACGGAACATAGATTGTTCCACAAACCCAACAAAAAGGCAGGCATAGCTAGGACCCATACGGGTGCCCATAGCTACACCTTTAGTTTGGAGGAAATGGGAGGAGCAAAAGGAGAAATTATTAAGAGTAAGGACTAATTCCGCTAGACGGAGCAGAGTGGTGGTAGAGGGGAACTGATTAGGTCTGGAATCCAAAAAGAAGCGTAGAGCTTTGAGACCTGCCTGATGGGGGATGGAAGTATATAAGGACTGGACATCCATGGTGAAAATAAAGCGGTGGGGGCCAGGGAACTTAAAATCATCGAAAAGTTTAAGAGCGTGAGAAGTGAGTTTCATTCTAGGACGAGGGAGATGTCTTCATTTTTTAAAGAAAGGGGCTTCCCTTCCTCCACTATCAACTCTGCTCTTAAATGCATCTCCCCCATTTCACGTACATCTGCCCTCACTCCATCCTCCCACCACCCCACTAGGAATAGGGTTCCCCTGGTCCTCACCTACCACCCCACCAGCCTCCGGGTCCAACATATTATTCTCCGTAACTTCCGCCACCTCCAACGGGATCCCACCACTAAGCACATCTTTCCCTCCCCCCCTCTCTCTGCATTCCGCAGGGATCGCTCCCTACACAACTCCCTTGTCCATTCGTCCCCCCCATCCCTCCCCACTGATCTCCCTCCTGGCACTTATCCGTGTAAGCGGAACAAGTGCTACACATGCCCTTACACTTCCTCCCTTACCACCATTCAGGGCCCCAAACAGTCCTTCCAGGTGAGGCATCACTTCACCTGTGAGTCGACTGGGGTGATATACTGTGTCCGGTGCTCCCGATGTGGCCTTTTATATATTGGTGAGACCTGACGCAGACTGGGAGACTGCTTTGCTGAACATCTACGCTCTGTCCGCCAGAGAAAGCAGGATCTCCCAGTGGCCACACATTTTAATTCCACATCCCATTCCCATTCTGACATGTCTATCCACGGCCTCCTCTACTGTAAAGATGAAGCCACACTCAGGTTGGAGGAACAACACCTTATATTCCGTCTGGGTAGCCTCCAACCTGATGGCATGAACATTGACTTCTCTAACTTCCGCTAAGGCCCCACCTCCCCCTCGTACCCCATCTGTTACTCATTTTTATGCACACATTCTTTCTCTCACTCTCCTTTTTCTCCCTCTGTCCCTCTGAATATACCTCTTGCCCATCCTCTGGGTCAACCCCCCCCCCCTTGTCTTTCTTCCCGGACCTCCTGTCCCATGATCCTCTCGTATCCCCTTTTGCCTATTACCTGTCCAGCTCTCGGCTCTATCCCTCCCCCTCCTGTCTTCTCCTATCATTTTGCATCTCCCCTTCCCCCTCCAGCTTTCAAATCCCTTACTCACTCTTCCTTCAGTTAGTCCTGACGAAGGGTCTCGGCCTGAAACGTCGACTGCGCCTCTTCCTATAGATGCTGCTTGGCCTGCTGCGTTCACCAGCAACTTTGTTGTATGTTGCACTACTTTTTTTAATTCTTTACTTTTGCATTGATGTATATGTGTGTGTATATTTCTGTAATTCACCATTTTTTCTCTATTATTATGTATTGCGTTGTACCTCTGCCACAAAGTCAACTACTTTCACGACACGTGCTGGTAATACTGAACCTGATTCTGATTCAGAATTCAATGCTTATAGAATAATAAGGGATCCTTGAGTCGTTCCTTTGAGACCAAAAATTCACTTGCATTTCAGCAATTGATTTAGAAAATGCAAACACATGTGCTTGAGTGCCCTGTCTCCAGAAAGGTGTGAATTGCAACATAAATCCTTCACCTTGGACGTGGCAGTTTTTAGGCTCATCGAGCTGGGTTCCCTTTACCACTGAGTCTGCACAGTCTGTTAACCCTACTCATTCCGCCCCGCGGCACCTCCATTAACCCTACTCATTCCGCCCCGTGGCACCTCCGTTAACCCTACTCATTCCGCCCCACGGCACCTCCGTTAACCCTACTCATTCCGCCCCGCAGCACCTCCGTTAACCCTACTCATTCCGCCCCGCAGCACCTCCGTTAACCCTACTCATTCCGCCCCGCGGCACCTCTGTTAACCCTACTCATTCCGCCCCGCGGCACCTCTGTTAACCCTACTCATTCCACCCCGCGGCACCTCCGTTAATCCTACTCCTTCCACCCCGCGGCACCTCCGTTAACCCTACTCATTCCGCCCCGCGGCACCTCCGTTAACCCTACTCATTCCGCCCCGCGGCACCTGTTAACCCTACTCATTCTGCCCTGCGGCACCTCTGAGCCACAATTCCGAGCTTGATTGTTTTCCTATTAATAATAAAGTCCCATAATACGCTGGAAGTGAATGTTCAAAGCTCAAGACAAATTTATTCTCAAAGTACGTACTGTATATGTTGCCATATACTACCCTGAGATTGATTTCCTTGCAGGCATTCACAGTGGAACAAAGAAATACAATAGAATCAATGAGAAACTACACGCAAAGATGTACAAGCAACCAATGTGCAAAAGAAGACAAACTGTGCAATTTTTAAAAAAAGTTAATAAATAAATAATACTGAGAATATGAGTTATATAGTCTGTATGGATAATTTCACTCACCTTAAAGCTAAACTGACTCTACAGCCTACAGACTTATTTTCAAGGGCTCTACGTCTCATGTTCTCAGTATTATTTATTTATGTTTTTTTTTACTATTTGCACAATTTGTCTTCTTTTTGACATTGTTTGTCAGCCTTTATGTATAGCTTTTCAGAAATTCTATTGTATTTCTTATTTTTCTGTAAATGCCTGCAAGAAAGCCATTAGGTATATTTCAAGCAGAGGCTGATAGATTCTCGATCACTGAGGGCGTCCAAAGTTACAGGGAGAGGGCAGGAGAATGGGGTTGAGAAAGAAAATAAGTCAGCCATAACAGAATGGCAGAGCAGACTCAATGGGCTGAATGGCCTCATTCTGCTCCTATGTTTGATGGTCTAAAGTGAATCTGAAGGTAGTATTTGGTGACATGTTGTATATGTACTTTGATAATATATTTATTTTGAATTGTAAGGCATTCATCCATTTTAATGAAAGCAACTACTGAATTCCTACCACCTTTCCGCATTCTGTAATCCAGATTATAATAAATCTGGGTACCACTCTAGTGTAGTAGTTAGCGCCATGCTATTACAGCTCGGCTGTTCCAGAGTTCAGAGTTCAATTCCAGCACTGTCTGTATGCAGTGACCTCTATGTGGGTTTCCTCCAGGTGCTCCAGTTTCCTCCCACAGTCCAAAAGCGTACCAGTTCATAGGTTGACTGGTCATTGTAAATTGTCCTGTGATGGAGGTAGGGCTAAATAGGTGGGTTAGCATACCAGTTAGTAGGTTGACTGCTATTGTAAGTTGTCCTGTGATGAAGGTAGGGTTAAATAGGTGGGTTGGTGGGTGTTGCAGCTCGTTAGGCGAGAGGGACCTGTTCCATGCTGTATCTCAAAAATGAAAAAAAAAATAAATCGCTGTATAACAAAATCTCTCTCCCTTCTGGTCCTCATGCCAAATATCTTACAGTTGCATTGTCTGGTTAGCAACAGTCCCTGCCAGTGGAAACACTTTTGTCCCGTCACTCCGTTTTTCAGCACACGGCATTAACTGCTGATTAAATTTTCCATTAATGTTACAGAGAAACCTCAAACCTGCTGCTCCTACTTGCAAGCAGCTCACAGGATTTTCAATATACTTCACATGCGATACAGGATAAGTCCGCTGCCTCAGTGCTGTTCTTTAATAAAGCTTTATTGTCAGGGGTGAGAGACTTTATACGGTGTGCACACCAGGCTCTTTAGTGCCGAGCTGAATTAACAGTCATGCGTGGAATGGAAAAGCTACTGAGCAATGGCTCTTGGCTTCAGCGTTTTGTTCCACATTACATTCAGGTCTCGACACCCCAGGGTCCTCAATCGGAATGCTGGTTCTCCCTAACCCGCTTCTTTCAGAATCATAATCAAGTTCTAACCAATTTTTACTGGAGCACCATCGAGAGTGCCCTGACCAGCTGCGTCACCATCTGGTAAGGGAAGTGCAAGGCATCTGACTGCAAGCCCTTACAGAGGATTGCGAGGACGCTGAAAGGATCATTGGGGTCTCTCTTCCACCCTTCAGAGATATACATCCAGATAGCTGCGTATGGAGGGTCCTTGGCATTGTCGATGATCTCTCCCAATCATCCAGCAATCTCTTTGAACCCCCCTACCATCAGGCAGGAGGTACTGTAGCATTAGGACAAGGACTATAAGGATGGGAACTATCCTAGCTCGTAAGACTACTGAACTCTCTGACACCACCCAGGTCTCGTCACGTATGAAATGCCAGTAGCATTACACTGTTTACTTTTTAACTTGTGTGGTAAATGCACCTTATTATTTGTTAATCTATTTGGGGCAATATTACTGATGCGTTTTGTGTGTGTGAGTTATGTGCACTGTGTCGTGCATCTTGGTCCAGAGTAATGTTATTTCGTTTGATGTTCTGCATGTAGATGGTTGAATGACAACAAACTGAACTTAAACTTGAGGTCCAATATCAAGGTCAAGTTCCAGTTCCACTATCATTCAACTGTACGCATGTATACAGCTA
Source organism: Mobula hypostoma (assembly GCF_963921235.1). Taxonomy (NCBI): domain Eukaryota; kingdom Metazoa; phylum Chordata; class Chondrichthyes; order Myliobatiformes; family Myliobatidae; genus Mobula; species Mobula hypostoma. The sequence goes on from NC_086119.1 coordinate 9,038,498, forward strand.
AATGAAACAATTCTCCTCCAGGGCCAAGGTGCGAAACACAGTCACACACAGTTACGATCACACAGATAGTCACAAAATAACATTAGCTCAAGTCCCTGAGCGGCATGGCCTGAAGATTAACAATGGCTGGGACACTGTCCTGAAACAATATCTCTGGAAGAACAAGCAAGTAGCAGTTCCCCATCTCGCACTCGGTCAGCTGCAGACGAAGGCAATTCAGCTTGTTTTCCAGGGAGCCAACACTGGAGCGCAGCACCGATAGGACAGCCGGCTGCGGGGGCCAGCGCCTGATCCAGCACAGATTCCAGCGGCTGCCTCCAGCACATTCTTCGGTTGTGTTGGTTGTTAACACATCAGAAACGACGGTGCAGTTGATTTTTATCTTCCCTTCCAAAATGGTCAAGCCCACCCAGTTTATAGGAGATTAGGGACGGGAATTAATTAGAGGTCATGTCACGTAGTCTTTTTCGCAAACAAAAAGAAGCAAAATAAAAATACACACAAGGGATTCTGCAGATGCTGGAAATCCGGAGCAACACACACACAATGCTGGAAGAAGTCAGCAAGTCAGGCAGCATCTATGGAGGGAAACAAACAGCCAACGTTTCAAGACCTATCACAATTTTCCTTACCATGTAGCAGACCAAGCATGAATGATTGCCCAGAGATTAGTCAACAACTTCATTACAATTACATCACATGCCCATCAGGATGGTTACAGGAGAACAGAGAAAGATAAAAAGATAGAGATCAGCTTTATTTGTCGCTGCACATGGAAACACTGAAATGTAGTGAAAAGCATTTGGATCAACAACCAACACATTCCAAGGATGAGGCAGTCCACATGTGGCACCATGCTTCTGGCTCTAACGTAACATGTCCGCAACTTATTAACCCTAACCCACACGTCTTCGGAATGTTGGTGGAAACTGGAGCACCCAGAGGAAACCCATACGATCACGGGGAGAATGAATGCGGTGAAAATTGCGATTGCTAGTGCTGTAAAACATTGCGCTAACCGCTACACTACTATGCCACCACGAAGCTGGATGAACTTTGGAATTGTTGTGGGAGAAAAGGTTGACAAGATTAAACAGTTTTCTCTCAGCAGGAGGCTAAAGCTTGGATTAAAGATTAATGCTCACCATGTGGAATGAGAAATTCAGGAGGAACTGTTCTGCTTTGAGAGTGGTAAAAATGTGGAGCTCAAAGAAAGAGCATTTTAGGAGAAATACACAAAAGATACAGGAACAGAAGATGATGCTGCAAACACAAGAGATTTTGCAGATGCTGGAAATCTAGAGCAGCACACACACAATGCTGAAGGAACTCAGCAGGTCAGGAGGCATCTATGGAGAGGTGCTCAGCAGTGGGGAGGGCTTTACCTGTGACGGACTGGGCCGTAACCACTACTTTTTGTAGGATTTTCCATTCAAGGGCATTGGTGTTACCACACCAGATCATGATGCAACCAGTCAATATACTTTCCAGCACACATCTATAGACATTTGTCAAAGTTTTAGATGGAAGTAGAGATGTTGGCATGGTTTCTTTGTATTACCACTTACATGGTGGTCCCAGGACAGCACGTAATTGAAGCATAAACACAGGAACGTATCTGATGAGTTGAACAGCCTACAAGTTCAAAACAATTCTATTGCAGGAGGGATGGTAAAACCTATTGTACTCAGCAAAGGGTTTGGTAACAGCCTCTCTCTTGCCACTTCTCTACCTGCCTGCTATGCTTCAGGAGCAGGAGCCGAGAGCCTGGGAGATGAGAGATCCCCAAAAGACTTCTGGCCATTACCAGCGAGCTACACCTACTTAAACCAATATTATAACAATACACTCCTCACCCAATATTCTTAATTAATCACCAGTCACTACAAAGAGCTCCCACTACAAACATCACCAGTAATGGATGTGTAAATACCAGGCTATTTACTCTAAAAGTACAGCAATTGTTACCATCATCCAAAAAAAGCTTTTAGGTAGCACCTAATTTTCTCTCCTGAAAACATGCAAAGTATTTAGCATGCAATTATTTACTCTAAAGTGCTGTCATTTTGAAGAAGGGAAATGTAGTAATTTTCACATAGAAAACCCCTACTGATTGTTTATATACAAATGTTTGAAGAAATTGGTCAAGGTGTTATGAGCCATTCTCTGTTCTATAAAGAAACTGGTATTTAGAATTAAGCTTATTGCCGTAAGATTTGTTATTTGCAGCAGCGGTGCGGTGCAAAGGCATAACGTTATGTGTTATGGGGGCTTATTCCAGCGACATTCAGTGAGGAATCTCGGTACGTCCTCTCCGTGGAATGTGTGGGTTTTCTCTGGTCCTCTGGAGCCCACCCACAGTCCAATCACCTACAGGAAGGGTTAATTGGTCATTGTAAATTGTCTTGGGCTTGCTGGGCCGGCCCAGCTCGAAGGGCCAGAAGGGCCTACTCTGCACTGTATCGCTAAGTAAATAAATAAAACCTTACAGGAAAATATAGGGGGATGTCAGACATGTTTTTTCTACTGAGACAGTGGTAGGCGTACGGAACGCACTGCCAGGGGTGGTGGTTGAGGCAGATACATTAGGGACATTTAAGAGACTCCTCGGCTACGTCCACACTAGACCAGATAAATCTGTAACCGAAGCTTTTTCTCTTCGTTTTGACCCTCCGTCCACACTAAAACAGCATTTTCCTCCCCCAAAAATGGAGCTTTTCAGAAACGCTCTCCAGAGTGAATAAATCTGAAAATGCCTAATATCCGGCGTAGTGTGTACAGGGTAACCGGCTGTTTTTAAAACCGCTGTCATGACGTGCCGGAACAAATGGTGGCAACAGCGCGGCATTTCATTGTTTTCTTGAACGCAACCTCCAACACCACAACAACATCTGACAATAGATGTGTAACAGCCTGATGTAACATTGTATGGAAATACAAGATAACACTGATGCAGACATGTTTTATACATTTAACAAGATGCTTTATTAATGTATTGCTTGTGCAAACATTCAATAGATGCAATTGTCACTTTTGCCTAGTAACTCGTTTTATTGCACATGTTAAATACAGCAAATAATACACAAAAGCATGGCAAAAGTAAAGGCAAACAAATAAGGTAACAACAAATTTCACTTTTGCCCATTAACAAGCCTTATTGCATTTAGTTGTAGCTGTCGTCCCTTTCATCAGTGAAGAGACTATGGCTGTAGGAAATGTTTCTGGACAAACGCGCACCAAGTCTTTCGTTTGGCAATTTCCTTTTAAGTTTTTCTAGCCTGTAACTGGACAAACATGCACCAAAAATACCGTTTCCTCTTCGCTTATTTTCTGTGTGTCCTGCGCATGCCCAGTAGGAGGAGATTCGCCCAAATATCCGTTTTAATGAGGACAGAGGTATTTTTAAAAACACCTAGTGTGGACGTCTGTTGTTTTTATGTGAAACCGGCATTTTCAAAATTATCCGGTCTAATGTGGACGTAGCCTTAGATAGGCACATGGATGATAGAAAAATGGAGAGCTATGTGGAAGGGATGGGTTAGGTTGATCTTGGAGTAGATTAAAAGGTCAGCACAACATCATGAGCTGAAGAGCCTTACTGTGCTGTACTATTCTACGTTCTGTGTTCTCTTGTTCACTGGAGAGGCTGGGGGTAGATGGTGAGCTGATGCTCTCCTACTGCTGCTTACTGGTATTGGAATTGGTTTACAGTCAGCCATGATTGAATGGCAGAGGAGACTCGATGGGCCAAATGGCCTAATTCTGCTCCCATGTCTTACGTCTTATTATTGTCATTTGGAATGTGTTGTGTTCAGTTCTGGTTGCCTGATTATAGGGAGAACGTGGAAGCTTTAGAGAGGGGTGCAGAGGAGATTTACCAGGTTGCTGTCACATGAGGATAGGTTGAGCAAACTAGGGCTTTTCTCTTTGGACAGAAGGAGATGAGAGGTGACTTAATAAAGATGTATAAGATGGTAAGAGGCATAGATCAAGTGGATAGAGGTGGATACATTAGGGATATTTAACAAGCTCTTAGATAGGCACATGGATGATAGAAAAATGGAAAGTTATGTAGGAAGGAAAGGTTACATTGATCTTGGAGTAAGTTAAAAGTCAGGTTATGTTCCCTTACTATAAAATACAAAATAAATAACTAGTTCAAAAATGAATAATGAGTCCATGGACTGTTCAGAAATCTGATGGCAGAGGGGAAGATGCTGTCCCTACAACATAGAGTCAGATCTTCAGGGGATCTGTGAGATCCACCTAAGCAACTGGGCACAGCCTGATTTTGATTCACCGCTAAAGGCTTGAAACTTCAACAGTGAGATATTTCCATGGTTTAGAGCAAGTGTTCTTTTGGTGAGCAAGGCTCGATCCCAGAAATTTATCAAGAATACTGCCAAATGAACCAAACGCTGAATAAGGCCGGAGATACTCTGCTTGGTTCTTTCACAGCTCAGATAAACCAAGACTGAGAATTTCAGCGGTACACTTAACTAAAAATCAAGTAATACCACTGAGGTCCAGGAAAAAAAACAGTGATCAGTTTGTTCCAGGTAACATCCATCATGTAAGAAAAACACTTGCTCTATTCCCAAAGATTGATATGAACATCAACAATTTTAATTGACTAAATCCCACAAGGATCACGATCTGGCACTTGTTAATACCTCGCTCATTTTGTACACCTTCAGTTCAATCTATGCATGAAGTACAGAAACGTTATGGGCTTGCTACCCTTGCAAACTTCGGATGAGCTGTGGAACTCAGTGCCATCTGGGAGTGGCAGAGGGGCTCTCCAGAGGAATACACAAAATGCTGGAGGAATTCAGCAGGTCAAGCCGCATCTATGGAGGGGAATAACCAGTCAACAATTCCGACCAAGACCCTTCCGCGGGACTGGAAAAGAAGGCAAAAGAAGCCAGAACAAGAAGGTGGGAGGAGGGGAAGGAGTACAAGCTGATAGGTGATAGATGAAGCCTGGTGAGGGGGAAGGTAGGTGAGTGGGAGAGGGCGATGAAGTGAGAAGCTTGGAGGTGATTGGTGGAATATGTAAAGGGCTGAAGAAGAAAGAAGCTGATAGGTAAGTAGATGGACCATGGAAGAACGGGAAGGAGAAGGGGCACCAGAGAGAGATGATTAGCCTGTGAGGTGATGAGAAGGGTTGAGAGGGAAATGGAAAAATAAATACTGGGGGAAGGGGGATGTAATTATCAGAAGATGAGAAATCAATGTTCACTCTAGTGATTCTCCCTTGTGTCCTGGCTAAAATTATCCTTCAACTGACATAATTAAAAACAGACTTATTTGGTTGCTATCACATTGCTGTTGGTGGAACTTCGTTGCAGATTAGAAGTAACTAATTTCACTCGTGCAACGCTCAAAACAAAGCAAAGAGAACTCCCAATGTCACGAAGGACCCTCATTTACTGTATTTCCATTGCTTTATAAGTCTTGTTGAAAGAGTCTCTAAGGACCCTTGCAAATTTCTATACAGGATATGTGCAATGGAGAGCATTTTGAGTGTTAGGTTCTTGATTAGTAAAGGTAATATGAATGAGAGATAGCAGCATGTTATGAAGCTTCAAAGGAAATAACTGCAGAATTCATTTACTGGGGAACATAAGGCCAGGCTGAACACAGCAGCACTAGTTCAGGTTCAAGTTTATTCATAGATGAATACAGCCAAATGAAATAGGGCTCCTTCAGAGTCAAGGTGCAAAACACATTACCGACAGCACAATGCACATAGCACTAATAGTACCTATGGTTAGGATAGCAGAATAACATACACTCACAGAAAATATATAGAGCCCAAGTTCTGAGTGGCATGGTCTGTAGATTGATAAATTGTCCTCGTCCAGGTTGTTCTTCCACTGAGTGAACACTGGACAGCAGCACTGAGCGAACACTAGAGGGAAGCACTGAGCGAACAAGAGAGGGAAGCACCGAGTGAACACTGGAGGGAAGCACCGAGTGAACACTGGAGGGAAGCACTGAGCGAACACTGGAGGGAAGCACCGAGCGAACACTGGAGGGAAGCACTGAGCGAACAAGAGAGGGAAGCATTGAGCAAACACTAGAGAGAAGCACTGAGCGAACAAGAGAGGGAAGCACCAGGTGAACACTGGAGGGAAGCACTGAGCGAATAAGAGAGGGAAGCACCAAGTGAACACTAGAGGGAAGCACTGAGTGAACGCTAGAGAGCAGAACCAACTGGAGGGGCCAGTTCCTAACCCAGAATGATTACAACATGCCCACAGAACCCTCTGCTCTCTCCCATGATGCATCAGCATTTCATCCTCTGGGCGGCTGCAACAGGTAGCTCTGTTCCAAGGGCCTGGTCCTCACTACAACTGAGGCAATGCAGTTCCCCCGTCATCAGTCTCGCCAATGAACAAGCGAGTATATTACTTTACCAATGTCCAACAGGGTTTTGCAATCACAATAAAAACATCCAAGTCAATCGCTTGTACTGTGCACAGTCTCAACACAACAAAGTCCAACAAGTCCAACCTCTCAGGCTGGTGAAGTTCTGGGATAGTTTAGTACTCACCTGTGAGATTTAATTGTACACTCAGTGGCCACTGGATTAGCAACCTCATGTACCTAATAAAGTGGCCACTGAGTGTGTGTACTCATGGTCTTCTACCGCTGTCGTCCTCCACTTCAAAGTTCGATGTGTTGCATGTTCAGAGATGCTCTTCTGCATACCACTATTGGAACACGTGATTACTTGAGTTGCTGTCGCCTCTCTGTCAGTGTGAACCAGTCAGGCCATTCTCTTTTGACATCTCTCATTAACAAGGCTTTTACGCCCACAGAACTGCCGCTCACTGGATTTTTTTTTTGTTTCTCACAGCATTATCTATAAACTCTAGAGATTGTTGTGCAAGAAAATCCCAGGAGATCAGCAGTTTGTGAGATACTCCAACCACCCCATCTGGCACCAGCAATTATTCCATGGTGAAAGTCACTTAGATCACATTCCTTCCCCATTCTGATGTTTGGTCTAAACAACAACTGAACCTCTTGACCATGTCAGCACTGAGTTATGGCCACATGATTTGGCTAATTACATATTTGCATTACGAGGAGGTGCACAGAAGTATCTAATAAAGTGGCCACTGAATGTATATCCCACAGCATTAACTGACAAGGTGGAAGGAACTCCAACAGTGCCTTGGTCAACAATCAGAAAACAAACCGACTAAATCACCTCTGATGTTTCTGAGTCAACACTGCCTACAGAACAATGACTGGATGTCAAAGCAGTGGAATTATATACAAAACACTTTGGGACATTTTAACAATATGAAAGGGCAATTTGTGTATGCAAATCCTTTCTGAAAACACCACTCAACCAGACAATCCCTTGCTGCAATATTTTACATTGCAGTGAGATGCAGGAGATACTCAGCAAAAGCTAAAATGGCAAGGTGAAATTTTCAAGATAATTCTATATTCTCAAGGTAAAACCAGGCCATGCAGATAATTTATACATTCATACATAATATATACTCAAAATGAACAATTTATTATGATGAAATTATTTATAATAGAGTCCATTTCATCTACAGAGTTGAGCAAAAGACTTCAAATCTAATTAAGTGCTTTTGAAGTTGCTATTGTTTTGTAGAGCCAAGCAAGACAGATCATAAGTCCACAAGACATAGGAGCAGAATTAGGCCGTTTGGCTCATCAAGTCCACTCTCCCATTCCCATTTTCCTTCTCAATCCAGTTCTCCTACCTTCTCCCTGTAACCTTCGATGCCATTACTAATCAAGAACCATATCAACCTCCACTTTCAACACCCCAATGACTTGGTCTCCACAGGTGTGGTGGCAAATGAATTCCAAAGATTCACCACCCTCTGGCTGGAAAAACTCCTCCTCATCTCTGCTCTGTCCACAGATCCAGCATATAGCAAATGGATAAGATTGCAACCTATATACAGGAGACTGCAAGTGCTGGATATTGCAGCAACAAGCAACCTACTCGAAGAACTCTGTGGGTCAAGCAGTGACTATGGCTGTGGTGGGGGGGAGGTACTGCTTTGACAATTTTTCTTCCCCCATAGATGATTAGGCCGCTGAATTCCTCCAGAAAATTGTTTGTTGCTCCAAATTTGTTGGTGTTTGAGGAATCGATAATACCTCTAGAAGAACAGACACTTTAAATATTGCTGTGGGATCATTTAGTCATAAGAGTTATGATGCAGTACACCACAGAAACAGGCTTTTAGCCCATTTAGTCCATTAAACCATAAGATAGTGGAGCAGAATTAGGCCATCTGGCCCATCAAGTCTGCTCTGCCATTTCATCATGGCTGATCCATTTCCCTCTCAGCCCCAATCTCCTGTATCCCTTCATGCCCTGACTAATCAAGAATGATCAACCTCTGCCTTAACTATACCCAATGATTTGCAGTAAACTCCACAGATAAGTCCATGCAGAATCATGCCTGGTCCCACTGATCTGCACTTGCACCACTCTCTGAGTGAAGAATTTCCCCCTCAGGTTCCCCTTAAGTTTTTTACCCTAAACCTATGACTTCTAGTTCTAGTCTCACCCAACCTCTGTGGGTAAAAGCCTGTATGGATTTAACATAAGAAAGCAGCATCCATCATCAAGGACCCACTATCCAGACCATGCTCTTTTCTCATTACTACCATCAGGCAGGAGGTACAGGAGCCTTAGGTCCCACACCACCAGGTTCAGAAACAGTTATTACCTTGCAATCATAAGGCTCCTGAACAGTTGTGAATAACTTCACTCAGCTCAACTCTGGTCTGATTCCACAACCTACAGGGTCACTTTCATGGACTCTGCAACTCATTATTTATTAATGTTTTATTTGCACAGTTTGTCTTCTTTTGCACACTGGCTGTTTGTCAGTCTTAGTTTATGTACAGTTTTACATTCAAAGTTCAAAGTAAATTTATTATCAAAGTACATACATGTCACCACATACAACCCTGAGATTCATTTTCTTGCAAGCATTACTCAATAAATCCATATTGGAATCAATGAAAGACTGTACCCCAATAGGATGGACAAACAACCAATGTGCAAAAGACAACAAACTGTGCAAAGAAGAAATAATAATAGTTATACATAAGCAATAAATATTGAGAACATGAGATGAAGAGTCCTTGAAAGTGAGTCTATAGGTTGTGGGAACATTTCTATGATGGGGCAAGTGAAGTTATTCCCTCTGGTTCCACAGCCTGATGGTTGAGAGGTCATAGCTGCTCCTGAACCTGGTGTGCGGGTCCTGAGGCTCCTGTACCTTCCTCCTGATGGTAACAACGAGAAGAGAGCATGACCTGGATGGCAGGGGTCCTTGCTGATGGATGCTTTCCTGTGATAATGCTTCATGTCGACTTGCTCAATGGTGGGGAGGGCTTTACCCGTGATAGACTGGGCCATATCCACTACTTCTTTTAGTATTTTCCATTCCAGAGCATTGGTGTCTCCACACCAGGCTGTGATGCAGCCAGTCAATATAATCTCCACCACACATCTATAAGAGTTTGTCAAAGTTTTAAATGTCATGCTATATCTTCACAAACTCCTAAGGAAGTAGAAGTGCAGCCATGCTTTCTTCATAATTGCACTTATGTGCTGGGACCAGGATAGGTCCTCCGAAATAACAACTCCGAGGAATTCAAAGTCTATTACATAAATTCTACTGTATTTATTTATATTCCTTGAAATACCTACAAAAAATGTATATGGTGACATGTGCATACTTTGTTAATAAATTTACTTTGACTATGACGTTGATCTATACCCCTCATAATCGTGTATAGCACCATAAGATCTCCCCTCGTTCTCCTGCGCTCCAGTGGAAAAAATCCTAACCTATTCAATCTTTCTCTGTAACTTAGTTCCCGGCAACATCCTTGTAAATTCTTTCTGGCCGTTTTCAATCTTACAGTGAATGGTGGGGGTTGGTCCTGGTTTAACTGTGCGGCCAATGGGATGCAGCTCTCCTTCGAGTACGTTTCGAGGTGTCAAGTGAAGGGATGAGGCTTAGGGGGAGAGAGAGAGGAAGTTCAAGTCTCAGCTCCCTGACTCAGAGTGGATATGAAGTGGGCCCAGGGGACACATTTATTTTATTGGTTCAGTGATACAATGTGGAGTAGGCCCTTCTGGTCCTTCAAGCCAAGCTGCTCCAGCAACCCCCGCGCACCCCCCCCCAATTAACCCTAAACTAATCACGGGACTATTTACAATGACCAACTAACCTAACCGGTACATTTTTCAACTGCGGGAGGAAACTGGAGAACCTGGAGAGATCCCACACTCTCCACGGGGAGGAAATTACTGAATGGCGCTGGAGTAGAAATCTGAAGTCTGGGATGTCCAGAGCTGAACTAGCGTCTCGCCAACCGTACACCGCCAAAGCACCCTGGTGGAGTGGAATATGAAGCTTCGAAACAGCACATCAATAATGGAGAAAAATTGGATGGCTCATAGAAGTGAATGCAAGTTCAATTAAAAAAGAGCACATCTCATTAATAAGAGCTTCTTTGCATCAGGAGTGACTTGGGAAATGCTCATATGGGCTTCTCTCTGTTTAATTTAGCTCTACTCAAAATAACATTGTTCTTGAGACTCAAAAGGAAAAAAAGCATCAAGAATTCAGAATCAGAATCAGAATCATATTTAACATCACCAGCAAATGTGAAATTTGTTGTCTTTGCAGCAGCAGCTCAATGCAATACATAATGATAGAGAAAAATGTGAATTACAATAAGAATAAAATTAAATAAGTAGAGCAAAATAAAGTAGTGAGGTAGTGCTCATGGGTTCAGTGCCCATTCACAAGTCGGATGGCGGGGGGGAAGAAGCTAATCCTGAATTGTTGAGTGTGTGCAGTTCTGTAAATTTTCTCATAAACTAGTAGAAGTCTGCAGATACAAAATTTCTGTCTGCTCCTTAACATGAAAGGGTAAAAAAAAAAGCTTCTTCACCTCTAGCTTTTCCACCGATTCCCTCCAAACTCTCACTTCATCCACCCACCCTCCCCCTCACCTGGCTTCACCTATCTTCTGCCAGCTTGTACGTCTTCCCCTCCCCCCACCTTCTTATTCTGTCTTCTCCCCCTTTTCTTTCTAGTCCTGCTGAAGGGTCTTGGTCTGAAATATTGACTGTTTACTCTTCTCCACAGATGTTGCCTGAACTACCGAGTTCCTGCAGCAATTTGTGTTTGTTGCTCTGGATTTCCAGCATCTGCAGAATCTCTTGTGCTTATTGACATGAAAAAAGTAGTTTTGTGCTCCTCTGATTTCCAAGGTTGCAGTATCCAGCTCCTGCACACATCACTGCCTGCTGTCTCTTCTAGGTGTATCTCCACACTGATAAAATCATCATTACCTTCAAGAGGAAGGCTATACTCAACTGGGGTCTCTCTCTAAACTGCCTGCATACAATAAAATTGCCTATTTTGTCGTGTTTCACCTCGCTCACAATGCGGGAGAATCTGAATTAAAAGCACATCATTGCACATAATGAGAGATTCGCAAAACAAGCTGATAGTAGGTAATAAAGTGCATGATGCAATGGATCAACTCTCTGCAGCTGAGTGAGCGGCTGCAGACTGAACAAGCAACTTGATTGTTTGCACTTGGGGTTTTTGCCTAAATTTAGATCTCCAGCAGCTGAATGGTTATGTCATTATTGTACTAAACTCTTGCACAGTACAATGGAATGGGAATTACTGCAAACTGAAAAATAAGCATAAGAACAATAAAGCAACCTGCCAGTAGACTTTAAGATTCTGAAGTGGTTCAATAGAGAAGGCACAGAGAGGATTATAGGAAAGTCCAATACTTGGAGTACTCAGATTGTCACTAATGAATACAACAGGGATTTCAAGAGAGACTTCTTTACCCAGGCACCAGTTAGAGTAGAACTTATCACCATGAGGATTATGGTACAGAGGGGGCACCGGACAGGATCAGAAAAAGCTGCAGAGGATTGTAAGCTCATTATGGGCACTAGCATCTCCAGCTTTGAGGACATCTTCAAAAGGCGATGCCTCAAAAAAGAGACACCCATCACTAAGGATCCCCATGATCTGGACATGGCCTCTTCTCATTGCTATCATAGGGAAGAGGTACAGGACCCTAAAGACACATACTCAACACTTTAGGAATAGATTCTTCCTCTCCGTCATCAGATTCCTGAATGGACAATGAACCTATGAACACTATCTCACTGTGCTTGGGTTGAGTTGTTCACCGATCTTGGCAATTTACTTGCTAACATCTCATCACAATGTGAGGAGCCATGGTCACTGCGCCGTTGATTGTTGTGTGTCTTTCAAATGCTTGGTCTTTATATACTTTTCAATCATCTGATTGGACATAATTTCTGAAACTCAATTGTGATGTGTTGAGAAAATCTCATCACTGATTGGCTGTGTGGCAAACTTGTGTACTGTGGTCTGGAATTTTGCCCACATTGACTCATAAGTTGACTCACTAATTTTTCCTCTCTTTTTGCACAACATATTTAATATATATTTCTTATTGTAATTTGTATTTTTATATATTGCACTGTATTGCTATCTCAAAGCAACAAACTTCACAATGTATGCCAGTGATATTAAACCTGATTCCAATTCCAAATTATTCAGGTGAACACTACGGATGCATCCAAAGGGAAAAGGGATAAAAGATGAGTGAGAAAGGAAACAGAGGATAATACTTCTCCTATAATAATTTCTCCTTTTGCTCCTCCCATTTCCTCCAAACTAAAGGTGTAGCTATGGGCACCCGTATGGGTCCTAGCTATGCCTGCCTTTTTGTTGGGTTTGTAGGACAATCTATGTTCCGTGCCTATTCTGGTATCTGTCCCCCACTTTTCCTTCGCTACATCGACGACTGCATTGGCGCTGCTTCCTGCACGCATGCAGAACTCGTTGACTTTATTAACTTTGCCTCCAACTTTCACCCTGCCCTCAAGTTTACCTGGTCCATTTCCGACACCTCCCTCCCCTTTCTAGATCTTTCTGTCTCTGTCTCTGGAGACAGCTTATCCACTGATGTCTACTATAAGCCTACTGACTCTCACAGCTATCTGGACTATTCCTCTTCTCACCCTGTCTCTTGCAAAAACGCCATCCCCTTCTCGCAATTCCTCCGTCTCCGCCGCATCTGCTCTCAGGATGGGGCTTTTCATTCTAGGACGAGGGAGATGTCTTCATTTTTTAAAGAAAGGGGCTTCCCTTCCTCCACTATCAACTCTGCTCTTAAACGCATCTCCCCCATTTCACGTACATCTGCTCTCACTCCATCCTCCCACCACCCCACTAGGAATAGGGTTCCCCTGGTCCTCACCTACCACCCCACCAGCCTCCGGGTCCAACATATTATTCTCCGTAACTTCCGCCACCTCCAACGGGATCCCACCACTAAGCATATCTTTCCCTCCCCCCCTCTCTCTGCATTCCGCAGGGATCGCTCCCTACACAACTCCCTTGTCCATTCATCCCCCCCATCCCTCCCCACTGATCTCCCTCCTGGCACTTATCCGTGTAAGCGGAACAAGTGCTACACATGCCCTTACACTTCCTCCCTTACCACCATTCAGGGCCCCAAACAGTCCTTCCAGGTGAGGCATCACTTCACCTGTGAGTCGACTGGGGCGATATACTGCGTCCGGTGCTCCCGATGTGGCCTTTTATATATTGGTGAGACCCGACGCAGACTGGGAGATCGCTTTGCTGAACATCTACGTTCTGTCCGCCAGAGAAAGCAGGATCTCCCAGTGGCCACACATTTTAATTCCACATCCCATTCCCATTCTGACATGTCTATCCACAGCCTCCTCTACTGTAAAGATGAAGCCACACTCAGGTTGGAGGAACAACACCTTATATTCCGTATGGGTAGCCTCCAACCTGATGGCATGAACATTGACTTCTCTAACTTCCGCTAGGCCCCACCTCCCCCTCGTACCCCATCTGTTACTCTTTTTTATGCACACATTCTTTCTCTCACTCTCCTTTTTCTCCCTCTGTCCCTCTGAATATACCTCTTGCCCATCCTCTGGGTCACCCCCCCCCCCCGTCTTTCTTCCCGGACCTCCTGTCCCATGATCCTCTCGTATCCCCTTCTGCCTATCACCTGTCCAGCTCTCGGCTCCATCCCTCCCCCTCCTGTCTTCTCCTATCATTTTGCATCTCCCCCTCCCCCTCCAGCTTTCAAATCCCTTACTCACTCTTCCTTCAGTTAGTCCTGACGAAGGGTCTCGGCCTGAAACGTCGACTGTACCTCTTCCTATAGATGCTGCCTGGCCTGCTGCGTTCACCAGCAACTTTGATGTGTGTTGCTTGAATTTCCAGCATCTGCAGAATTCCTGTTGTTAGAGGATAATACTGGTGGGATAGGCCAGGGTGCAGAAAGGTTTGCCTCAGCTAGAAAGCTGTAGATGAACAGGAAACACACATAAAAGTTGCTGGTGAACGCAGCAGGCCAGGCAGCATCTCTAGGAAGAGGTACAGTCAACGTTTTGGGCCGAGACCGTTCGTCAGGACTAACTGAAAGAAGAGGTAGTAAGAGATTTGAAAGCGGGAGGGGGAGGGGAGATCCAAAATGACAGGAGAAGACAGGAGGGGGAGGGATGGAGCCAAGAGCTGGACAGTTGATTGGCAAAAGGGATATAAATGGTAGGGCATTGAAGAATGCTGTAGAACAGAGGGATCTAGGAATAATGGTGTATAGTTCCCTGAAGGTGGAATCTCATGTGGATAGGCTGGTGAAGAAAGCTTTTGGTATGCTGGCCTTCATTAATCAGAGCATTGAGTATAGGAGTTGGGATGTAATGGTGAAATTGTATAAGGCATTGGTAAGGCCAAATTTGGAGTATTGTGTACAGTTCTGGTCACCGAATTATAGGAATATGTCAATAAAATTGAGAGAGTACAGAGGAGGTTTACTAAAATGTTGCCTGGGTTTCATCTCTTAAGTTACAGAGAAAGCTTGGCCAAGTTAGGTCTTTATTCTTTGGAACGTAGAAGGTTGAGGGGGGACTTGATAGAGGTGTTTAAAATTATGGGGATTGATAGAGTTGACGTGGATAGGCTTTTTCCATTGAGAGTGGGGAAGATTCAAACACGAGGACATGAGTTGAGAGTTAAAGGACAAAAGTTAAGGGGTAACATGAGGGGAAACTTCTTTACTCAAGAGACTTGGTAGCTGTGTGGAATGAGCTTCCAGCAGAAGTGGTTGAGGCAGGTACAATGTTGTTGTTTAAAGTTAAATTGGATAGATATATGGACAGGAAAGGAATGGAGGGTTATGGGCTGAGTGCAGGTCCGTGGGACTAGGTGAGAGTAAGAGTTCGGCACGGACCAGAAGGGCCAAGATGGCCTGTTTCTGTGCTGTAATTGTTATATGGTTATATGATATGAGAGGATCATGGGACAGGAGGCCTAGGGAGAAAGAAAAGGGGGAGGGGGGAAGCCCAGAGGATGGGCAAGGGGTATAGTGAGAGGAACAGAGGGAGAAAAAGGAGAGAGAGAAAAAGAAAGCGTGTATATAAATAAATAAATAACCGATGGGGTATGAGGGGGAGGTGGGGCATTAGCGGAAGTTTGAGAAGTCAATGTTCATGCCATCATATTGGAGGCTACCCAGACAGAATATAAGGTGTTGTTCCTCCAACCTGAGTGTGGCTTCATCTTTACAATAGAGGAGGCCGTGGATAGATATATCTGAATGGAAATGGGACGTGGAATTAAAATGTGTGGCCACTGGGAGATCCTGCTTTCTCTGGCGGACAGAGCATAGGTGTTCAACGAAACGATCTCCCAGTCTGCCTTGGGTCTTGCCGATATATAGAAGACCACATTGGGAGCACCGGACGCAGTATATCACCTCAGCCGACTCACAGGTGAAGTGTCGCCTCACCTGGTAGGACTGTCTGGGGCCCTGAATGGTGGTAAGGGAGGAAGTGTAAGGGCATGTGTAGCACTTGTTCCGCTTCCAAGGATAAGTGCCAGGAGGGAGATCGGTGGGGAGGGATGGGGGGGACGAATGGACAAGGGAGTCGCGTAGGGAGCGATCCCTGCGGAAAGCAGAGAGGTGGGGGAGGGAAAGATGTGCTTAGTGGTGGGATCCCGTTGGAGGTGGCGGAAGCTACGGAGAATTAACGGAGAATTAAGTTACAGAGAGATAAACAGGAAATGGGTTTCTCCATATTGGAAATCAATGAGAAGAGGTTTAGTCTACTGGAGCTCTGTGTGAAGCTGTGAAAAGACAATGAATTGTTTCATTATGATTCTGTACATTGGGAGTGAATAGGAAAGGATTTGGCCCATTGAGGCTATGTACATGGAGCCAATCTGAAAGTTTAGTTTATTGGCACTCCATATACCAAGGGATTTTATTTCCATTAGAAAACCATACAGGGGAGTGAGGGGAAAAAGGATTTGTTTCATTGAATGAGTAGAAAGGGATTTGTCCATTGAGATTCTACACAGGAATCTATGGATAAGTTTTGTCCAGGAAGGTTGTGATCACCTTAATTCCCACTGCTGCCTGTAAGGGGCTTCTACGTCCTCCCTGTGACCGTGTGAGTTTCCTCCGGGTGCTTTGGCTTCCTCCCACAGTCCAAAGACATACCCATTGGTAGGTGAGTTGGTCATTGTAAATTGTCCCGTGATTAGGCGCGGTTTAAATCGGAGGTTGCTGGGTGGAGCGGTTTGAAGGGCTGGAAGGGCCTATTCTGCAGTGTATCTCAATCAATCAATCAATAAATTAATTAATTAACTAAATGAGCTTGGGGCAGTCCTAACATCTACACAAACAAAGGACATGGTTGAGTGCCACACTTTCATACTTAATCTTCAGTTAGCCATTGATCGTAAGCAATAAAATATGGAATAGCTTTATATAATACTTTGCCCCTTTCTATACTTAGATGTAAAATTATGACCAACAGCCAATCTGTAAGATTTGTGTGAGTTTTTATGGGATTATAATAATTAAACAGGTGTGATAGACCACATGTCTGCTTTTGCTCTGAAACTCTCCAGCTCACATCTTTAGTCAAGTTCATTCCTTGACTTTTCCTCCTCATTTTGAGCAGCTTCCTGTGATCCCTGACTTACACTAACTCCTCATTTCATCAATGATAAAATTCTCTCCCTTATTTTCAAATTCTTGCTGACTTACCACTTCCCCTTCTCTGTAATTTCCTGCAGACTTACAACTAACCACGGTATGTGGATTCCAGAATCACATTTATTATCTTTGACACATGGCGTGAAATTTGTTATTTTGTGGCAGCGGAACAGTGGAAATACATAAAGATCCATCAACTGCTAAAACAAATATATACAGTGGGTTCCAGTTAATTGGGCCGTCGGTTAAAAAGGACAGCTATTTACTTGGGACAACAAAAACAAATCGTGAAAACAGCCAAGATTCCTTCATTTATTTGGGACACCATGCTACTTAATTGGGGCAGGAGACTGTTGCCAAACTGTTTCTAACTAGTGTTAGTCATGTGCACTTGTGTGGCTATTAGACACTACACCATGCTTAGAGTGATCAGTTTTTAAATAGCATCAGTTGCATGTCTTTTGTTTCCAAAAACCAGTGATTTTTGTCACTGATAGTTGGCAAGAATTAAACAGTAAGAAAATTCAGAACAGTTTTGCTTACTGCAGTTTCAAGCATTCAGGCTTGGAGATGCCAGAAATGGCCGGGAGTGAAAATAAAATGATTTCACTACTTCAACAAGTTAAGGACTACGAAGATTTTGAAGGTATTGATAATCGCGTTGAATGTTGCAAAAACACTCTTTGAAGGCAGACCATTATCTACAATAGCTGTCTGCACTTATTTTGCTCATTTACTGTCAGTCAAAAGGAACTGACAGCATACTCTGGATGAATTTCTCCATCAATAAGGATTAAGAACTAATGCACAGTTTAACAGTGTAGTAGTTTTGGTGGTATTCTAACCTGTTCTGGATTTCATTGAAATACATAATTTATTACTCAGTTAAAAGGTAGTTTGTCCTTTTTATACCTTTTTAACTATTTCCATGCAACTTTGGCTAATTGGGGCAGCCGCTTCATTGGGCCAAAATGCACTGGTCCTGCTGTGTCCCAGTCGGAATCCACTGCGGTGCAAAATAAAAGAAAAATGAGGTAGTGCTCATGGGTTCTGTATCATTCAGGAATCTGTCAGCAGAGGGCTCCTGAATCATTGTTTGTGTCTTCAGGCTCCTACACCTTAATGGTAGTAGTGAGAAGAGGGTGTGTTCTGGATGGTGAGGGTCCTTAGTGATGGATGCTGCCCTCTTGAAGTGTTGCCTCCTGAAGATGTTGATGCTGAGGAGGGCTGTGCCCGTGGTGAAGCTGACTGAATCTATAATGCCCTGTGCACTGGAACCTCCACACCAGGCTGTATTGTCAAAGACCAAAATACGTAGGAGCAGAATTAGGCTATTCAACCCATCTAGTCTGATATATTTTCCTCCTCAACCCTATTGACCTGCCTTATCTCCGTAACATTTAACACCCATAGTTAATTGAGGGAGCAGTTTGTTGAGCACCTTCACTCCATCTACAACAAGGGAGGATTTCCCGGTATCCAACAATTTTAATTCCATTCCCCATTCCCATTCCGACATATCAGTTCATGCCCTCCTCTACTGCCATGATGAGGCCACTCTCAGGGTGGAGGAACAATACCTCATATTCTGTCTGGGTAGCCTTCAACTTGATAGCATGAACATTGATTTCTCCAATATCCAGTAATTTCTTCCTCTTCCCCTCTCTCTCCTGTTCCATTCCCCTGCCAATCACTTCCTCTGGTACCCCTCCTCCTTCCCTTTCTCCCATGGTCCACTCTCCTCTCCCATCAGATTCCTTCTTCTTCAAGTCTTCACCTTTTCCACCTGTCACATTGCACCTTCTCACTTCATCCCTCCCACTTTCCTTTCCCGTCACCTAGCTTCGCCATTTATCTGCCAACTTCCCCTCACCCCAAATTCTTATTCTGGCTTCCTCCCCCTTCCTTTCCAGTCTCGTTGAAGGGTCTTGGCCCAAAATGTTGACTGTTTATTCCCCTCCATGGATGCTGCCTGACCTGCTGAGTTGCTCTAACATTTTGTGTTATATTAAATCCACTGCTTAAGCACACAGTGTCGACATTAGAGTTAAGCCTAAATTTATCTATTTTAAACCTATTCGCAAGATTTTGATTAAAGAGCTACTTTCTAAAAGCATCTATTAATTAATATACTGTACTTTTTCTATATGATCATTCACTAGTTACTTCCTTTCAAACTGAAAAAAAACCAAATTGTTTAATACTTTCTTTATAATTAGTTGGAGGGTTTATAAATAGGTACTTTATCAATGTCATGAATTTTATCCTATTATGGCAACTCAGCAAGAAAACCTTTGCCACGACCTCACAAGTCACTAATTTGAGCATTTTATACTCTACAGCTGGAACACTGAAAAGATTTTTATGAACTAAACTCACCAAGGAAGCTGCTGAATACAAAGGCCCTCATTTCAAGTAGTACTGTTGGCCACTAACAACTTGCCGCTGAACACGAAGGGGGAAATGTGCGGAGACTCCAGAGTCGTGTAGAACCAGGTGTGTTTGCCCCCGAACCTGCCGCAGCAGAGACCAGCATGGCAGCCATGGAACAGAACGGCAGTCATTTACCTTGCTCTATTTCTTGCAATGCGAGTATCTTACTCACCAAGTACAATAAAAATAACATTAACCTCTTTTAAAAATGCAAACTGCAATTAATATCACTCACAAAATGCTAGAGGAACTCAACAATTAGTATCACCGATAGGAAGGTTATAACCTATTTTAAACTAAAGTGCTAGACCTGCATTTTCTTCGGCAAGAAATCAAAGAAATACTTTAAGATCAATACTTCCAGTTCATTTCCACTTCAATCTCTCTCTTTCTCCCCCCCAATCTCTCTCCCTTCCTCCTCTCCTCTCTCATTCTCCCTCTCCCTCCCCCAAACTACGCATTTCTCTGTCTCCTCTCACTCACCTTCCTCCTTTCCCCCTTTCTCTCTCACTCTTCCTCCCTCCTCTCACTCTTTCTCCCCTTCACCCACTCCTTCTCCTTCACCTACCTCTTTACCCCTCCTTCACGTTTCTCTTCCTTCTCCCCTTCCTCCCACTTCTCTCCCTTTCATTCTCTTTTTCTCTCTTCCCTTCCATTCTTACTCCCTCTCTCTTTCTCTATCTCTTTTCTCCCTCACCTTCCTCCTCTCCCCATTTCTCTTTCCTCGTCTCCCCTCTCTCTCACCTTCCACTCTCCCCTTTTCTCCCTTCCTCCCTCCCTGCCTGCCTCTCACTCTCTCTACTTACCTATCTCCTCTCTCCCTTCCCCTCTTCCTCTCCCTCACTTTCCTCTCTCATTCCTTCCCCTCTCCCTCACCTTCTTCTTACTCCTCCTCTCTCTCTTCCCTTCCCTACCTATTCCTCTCTCTCTCTCTCTATCTCCTCTCTATCCCTTCCGTCTCTCTCTCCCCTCCTTCCCCCTCTCCCTTTCCTCCCCCTCCCCACCTCTCTCTTTGCAGTTCCTTTGTACAGGGGAAGTGATTAGTGGTCGGGACAAAAATGCAATTCTTTGGAGAGCCAACTGCACTTGATCTCCCTCATATCTCTACTCAGGATATCAGGCAAAATCCAATGGTTGCTGGAATTTTGAAATACAATCAGAAATTCCCAGACATAGGTTCAATAGAACGTAGAACTGCACATTACAGGCCCTTCAGCCTGCGATGTTGTGCCAACATTTTAACCCACTCTGAAATCAATCTAACCCTTCCTTCCCACATATCCTTCCATTTTTCTATCACCCATGTGTCTATCCAAGAGTGACCACACACCCACGACTTTCTGTATAAAAATTCTACCTCTAACATTCCCCCATGCTGTCCTCCAATCATCTTAACATTATGGCCCCTTGTTTTAGCTGTTTCTGCTCTGACGTCATTTATGTTGAGTTTACACATTCTTCCTGTGATCTGAGACACAAGAGATTCTCCCAGTGTTGGAAATCTTAAGCAACATATATGGAGGGGAACAAACAATTGAAATTTTAGGCTGAGACCCTTCATCAGGACTGGAAAGGAAAATGGCAGAAGCTACCTGGGCTCAGCTATCATCTACCTCCTTGTGCTCCTCCCGCTTCCCCAACCATTTTTATTCTAGCTTCTGCCCTGCTTCCCTCCAGTCCTTTTGAAGGGTCTCGGCCTGACACACTGACTGTTTATTCCACTCCACAGATGCTGCCTAGGGTTGTCAACTGTCCCGTATTAGCCAGGACATCCCATAAATTGATTTGTCCCATACGGGACCGCCCTTGTCCCGTAGTTCCCCCGCTAAGGTAGAGCGTTCCTATGAAACCTTTCGTGCTGAAACGGCGTAAAGTGAAGAAACAATTACCATTAATTTATATGGGAAAATTTTTTGAGTGTTCCCAGACCCAAAAAATAACCTACCAAATCATACCAAATAACACATAAAACCTAAAATAACACTAACATATAGTAAAAGCAGGAATGATATGATAAATACACAGCCTATATAAAGTAGAAATAATGTATGTACAGTGTAATATCACTGAACAGAATCGCCAAAACCGATTTGTAGAAAAAAATAGGCACGCACATACATGCGAACGTCACGCATGCGCACACAGGTGCCTGTGCAAGGCTTCATGGTCATTGTAGTCTTTCTCGGGGTAAACACAAGTGCCTCGTATTTGACTGCTACTCTTGTCCCCTATTTGGGAGTGAGAAAGTTGACAACCCTAATGCTGCCTGACCCGCTGAGTTCCTCCAGCATTTTACGCGTATTATCGGAAGAACTCTGCAAGCCCAAGTGATCCAGTTTGCTCCCACATTCCAAAGACATGCAGTTTGATTGGTCAATTGGCCACTGAAACGTGCTCCTAGTGTGGTGAAATCTGGGAATGTGGAGAGATGCAGATTCAGTGGGCTGAAGGGAGGGAGTGGGGAGACATCAACAGAAGCTGGTGAAATTGATGTTCATGTCATCAGCTTGGAGGCTGCCCAGAAGGAATATGAAGTGTTGCTACTCCAGCCTAAGGGAGGCTTCGTCGTGGCGGTAGAGGAGGCCATGGACCGACATATCAGAGTGTGAGTGGGGAGTAAAAGTCCTTCCTGTTGCAGATGGAGCAAAGGTGCTTGACAAAGCGTTCTCAATGTTAGACTGCCAAACAAATGCCAATCATAGTCTGCTTGTGAAGAGAAGGTAAGCAAGCAAGGTTGGCGGGATCATTATAAACTAGGGAGAGTTAGGGACTTCACAAATGTGAGATGCTGGAAATCCAGAGCAACACACACAAATGCTAGAGGAACTCAGCAGGTCTGAAAGAGGTCTTGGACAGAAGGTAGGGTAAAAGTGGGGAAAAGAAGAGGGGAGCGGGAGGGAATTTTTTTACTGGAAGGAGAAATCCATATTCATGCCAGCAGGTTGGAGAGTTAGTGACTTTAACAAAAAGAAATTGAAAGAAAATACATAGATACTGCTAATTAACAATGCTCCCGAATCTATCACAAATACCTTTTTACAGTAGGACCAGGAACTGCATGACAGTGTCCAATTAATATCTGCACATAATACCATTGGTGCCTGATATTAATCCTAGGAGACCAACAGCAGAAATAAGAGTCAAACCCATCGAATATCAGGTAATTAATCAAATGAAATAGCAAAGCTTGCAATGTTCAAATTCTGTAATGTGGTACAAGAACCTCTGTGGTTATCACTGTAGAAGCGAACACCGTGTAATATTATGCAAACTGACAGCAAGATTAATTATTGTATACTGTGTCATTTAATGATCCTCATTCTACTGAGCAGACATACAGTAGACACCCTGCTCGTCCACACTAGCACATGGCTGGCTTCACCATCCTCTTGGGGATCCGAGAGCCATTCTTTGGCATTGCATACGACAGAGAACTTTACAGAAAAGGCTAATCAAGGTCACCAGTGCTCGATGTGAGCTCCTTGCTTCGCCCTCCCTCCCCATCTAATCCTAGTTAAAAGGGGCGCCATAGTAGCTTAGTGGTTAGCGCGACACTATTACAGCTTGGGGCGTTCCGGAGTTCAAAGTCCGACTCCGGCGTCGGCTGTAAGCTGTTTGTATGTCCTCCCCCTGTGACCATGTAAATTTCCTCCGGGTGCTCCAGTTTCCTGCCACAGTCCAAAGATGTACCGGTTAATAGGTTAATTGGTCATTGTAAATTGTCCGTGATTAGACTAGGGTTAAATAGGTGGGTTGCCGGGTGGTGCATCTCATTGAGCTGGAAGGGCCCGTTCTGCAATGTAAGTAAAAATAAACAAACGGAAGGCACTCTGGTTACTGGAAATCTTAAATATACTCGTACAGCCAGATTTGGGAACAGCTTCTTTCCAACTGTGATAAGACTGCTGAACGGATCCTGACCTGGATCTGGGCCGTACCCTCCAAATATCTGGACCTGCCTCTCGGTTTTTTTGCACTACCTTACTTCCCATTTTTCTATTTTCTATTTATGATTTATAATTTAAATTTTTAATATTTACTAATTTTAACTATTCTTAATATTTAATATTTGTAATCCAGGGAGTGTGAAGCGCAGAATCAAATATCGCTGTGATGATTGTACATTCTAGTACCAATTGTTTGGCGACAATAAAGTATAAAGTATAAAGTAGATAATGAGAAAATGTCTGACAATTTCAGTAACACACAAAATGCTGGAGGAAATCAGCAGGTCAGGCAGCATCTAAACAGAAGACGTTTTGGTGTGCTGGTGAAGGGTCTCAGCCCGAAACATCGACTCTTTATCCCTCTCCATAGATGCTGCCTGACCTGCTGAGTTCCTCCAGCATTTTGTATGTGTTGATCTGGATTTCCAGCATCTGCAGAATTATGGCATTTTCAGTCAGTCACATTATCCGTAGGTACCGAAGTTGCTCAGATGATGGGTCAAAGTTAAACTTTCTTTCCCACTGATATACCCTTCCTGTCACTCATCCGTTGAGTGCTTATCCCAGGTTTCTCTTATGCACAGCATGCCATTTCCTTCAAGGGCTGAGGGTCAGCTTCACTCACCGGGTACATTCACATGCATTGGGAACTTGTTGTGGTGTGTTGGCGTGACACGCAACAAAAAACAACGTCCAGCAATTGTAAAGAATAAAGAATTCTATAAAATGTAAAGTTAGAGGTTAAAATGCGGATATGGAATAAATGTGCAGAAGCACCAGCAGGTATTTACAATGCAAACAACATTCTAGCAAGATGTTTAGATTGTTTTACAGTGCAGTGCAACATTCTTCATTATGAAGGCAGCCTCCGGATTGAATTTGAAAGGTTGAAGGATGATGTACAGTACTTGCAAAAGTCTTGGGCATATACATATAGCTAGGGTGCCGATGACTTTTACACAGTGGAGCAGAGAGCGAGTTTGTAAATCAGGCAGGAGCAAAGGACGTTGGGAACGGTGAGTGAGGAGCACCACGGGAGCGGTGTGGGACAGCTGGCAGAAAAGGGCTGCCAGGAATGGGTGCAGACACACCCAGCCCTGAGACACCAGGCAAGGTTATTTGATTCCAAACAATTGGTTTATCGATCATTACAGAATGTCTCTCTGGTGCTTCCCACTCCCTCCCCTTTCCCTTCACCTTTTCCTCCACCATGATTCCCCTCTCCCTGCCCCCTTCCCATTCTCAGTCCACAATAGAGACCCATATCAGAATCAGGTTTATCATCACTCACATATGTCATGAAATTTGATTTTTTTGTGACAGCAGTACAGGGCAATACATACAATTACTACAATGCTGTGCAAAAGTCTTAGGCACTTATATATAAGTGCTGAAGACTTTTGCACAGCACTGTAGTAATTGTATGTAATTGTATGTACAGTACAAGTTCATCTGATGGTTATCAAAAATTATAGGGGGTTCCTAATCAGTACTGTTATTGTAAAGTTTTTAGGTCAAGGATCAACTTTATTCATTGTATACATTTACATGGATTAGGAATTTGCTGCAGAGTGTTGGTCAGGGTACAACATGCATAAAAAAAACAGCATTCAACAATTATAAAGTATAAAGAATTATATAAAAAATAACACTAGAGATAGAAGTACAGATATGGAATAAAATATGCATAAATACATAAATACCAACATGTATTTACAATGTTATTTGTTAATGTTAATATTCACTATTATAGAATGAAACAGCATTCATTCTATTATAGAATAAAAGGTGATGAAAAGTGTTTACAGTGCAGTAAAGGGGTAATAGAGAGAAGTGAAAAATAGGATTCATTCAACTACTCTTTGAGGCCTGGACCATCCAGAAGTTTCTGCCGCATTTGTTGCCGACCATCCTGAATTTATGATCCCCAATGTCGTTGTCAACTAAGATGTGGAAACAGCTTCTTTATCCTACTAGAGGCCAGGAGGCAGCCTGTTCCCGGACTGGAGGTCTGTCTGAGTGGTTGGATCAGTTTAGGGAAGAAAGGTGCTTGTTTTGATGTTGCATTGTTTTGTTAAACATTATATTCAAAGTTCAAAGTACATTTATTATCAAAGTATTTATTTGATATACAACCTGATATTCGTTTCCTTTCAGGCAGCCACAAAACAAAGAAATCTAATAGAACCTATTAAAAAATGACAACCGTCGAACACCCAATGTGTAGGGAGTAAAAAAAAGCAAATTGTGCAAACAATAGAAGTAAGCAAAGGGCATTCGGAACTGAAGTTCACGGAAGTGAGTTCATAGCCACAAAGTCAGTCACAGCCGATCCAGGAGCCCGTTAGTTGCAGGCTACAGACTTAGCTTAGCGCAATCCTTGTGGAGCAGTGAGCTGAACCACCAGCCTGCTCCTTTCCTCCTGCCCCAACACCCTGACCTCACCAATTTAGCTCAGTGGATCCACTGACCCACTGGAGGACTGCTAAAGGAAAAGGGAGGGCTGCTGGGGTGGGAAGAGGTGTGTGCTGAATAATAATGTGCTTGGCAAAGTGAACCATTGAAGAGAACAGTGCAGGAAAAAAGGCTGTTCAGCCATTGTGAAGAGCAAACCAATTTGTCCAAGTCCATCGCTCGACATGTTCTTCCTTTTCAAATATTTAGACCATAAGACAGCCAAGCGAGTCTGCCATTCCATCATGGCTCATTTATTAACTCTCTCAACCCCATTCTCCTGCCTTCTCTTTGTTACCTCTAAAGCCCTTACTAAACAAGAACCTTATTAACCTCTGCTTTAAATATCCCAATGACTTGGCCTCCACAGCCATCTCTGGCAATGAATTCCATAGATTCACCCCTCTGGCTGAAGAAATATCTCCTCATCTCTGTTTTAAAAGGAAATTCTTGAATTCTGAGGTTATGTCCTCTGATCCTAGTCTCTCCCACTGTTGGAAACATCCTCTCCATGTCCACTCTATATAGGCCTTTCAATATTGGATAGGTTTTAGTGAGATCCCCCCTCCCCCATTCTTCTAAACTCCAACGAGTACAGGCCCAGAGCTGTCTTCTCAAATATTTATCTTTTTTCCCAACTTCATTCCAAATATTTACCCCAATTCCCTCTGAAAATTCCCATTACATTGGTTTCCATCACCACAGAACTATTTCACCTCATCTATCTTTCTGTAAGCTGTCTGATAAATGGTACCTTCGACCAGTGAAGTCAGTCTTGGCTGAGCTAACCCAAAGTTTCGCAGACCCGAAACAAGAGTATATATTGACATGGAGCAAATTCTATTTAAAATGCACAGGCAACCAAAGTTACTTCCTCTCAGTAAAAACTGGGTGAAAATGCAAGGAGTGGAGTGTATAATTATAAATAATGTTCAGAAAATCAATGTCAGTCACTTACGGCAGCATGGTATCAAGCTTGAATGACAGGTATATTACCAAATCCTCTCCACTCTATCTTGTTGTGGTATTGACCCTACGTACACAGTAATGTTAATCAGCTGTTAAAACTCGTTTTTTTATTATCTGATCCAACTTTATCACACTAAGTGTAGACACAGATCCATAAAGATAAGCTAAATGTTTCCCTTTATATGTCTGTATGATAATTTGTGCAGCCTGGTAGTATAGTGTTTAGCACAATGCTTTTAAGTATCAATGACCCAGGTTCAACTCCCGCCGCTGCCTTTAAGGAGTTTGTACGTTCTCCCAGGACTACGTGGGTTTCCTCCCACAGTCCAGGACCTAATGGCCAGTAGGTTAATTGTAAACTGTGCTGTGATATGCTAGGGTTACTGTAAATTGTGGGCTGCTGGCTAGCGCGGCTCAAAGGGCTGGAAGAGCCTGTTTCACGCTGTAGTTCAATAAATAAATAAAAATAATAAATTTATCTTAAAAATATTTTAGAGAAAAGAATCCTAAACGGACTTCATATGAGGCACGTGATGACGGTGCTCTCCAAGTGAATCTCCTGGCAGCTCACCAAGTTGCTTGTTTACTCTTGAGGCTTTGATCGCAGAGGGGAGCAATTCCAGTGAACAAGACCTCAAAGGGGGTGTGACACTTTACACAGCTGGAGCGCTTCTGTTGTGAAAACGACGTGAAAAAAGAGCAGTCAGAAAGTACTCACATGATGGCATCCACAGGCTTTTCGATGTGCGGAGAGGTGCATCCCAGAATTTCACCCGGTGACAGCGGCTTGCACTGAGGAACGCAGATGTCATAATCCGATCGCAATTCCTGGCTGGTGGACTGGACAGAGAGAGAGAGAGAGAGAGAGGGATTATAGGGAGAGGAAAGGCAGTCTACATTAAGAGGTTGTGGAGAGGAATTTATTTCAGGACTACCAAAAAATTAGCTATAGAAAGAGATGCAAGTTACAGTCAAACCTCATTAGCTTCTTCCCACTAGGAGGAGATGAAAACGGGCTGTCAATGCCAATCCTCATAACATCCAGCATCACACAAGCTATTTCCAGAATTTTACAGCCAATTATACAGCAATTCTTTACTTTTTTTGTCATCACTCTTCAGCAATGCCTTACTTAATGATTACTAAAGTGGGAGGGCCTTTCCTTTAATAAATCTATGGTGATTGTAACACAGGGAACTCGCGCAGCTCCAAGAAGCTGTAAGTGTAGAAAAGGCAGCTGAGCTTTTACATGACCTTAGGAAAACTGAGGTTTATGAGATTGTGAGAGGCATGGATAAGAGTAGCACACACAAAATGCTGGAGGAGCTCAGCAGGTCTGATAGCATCTATGGAGGGCGATAAACTGTCGACATTGTGGGCTGAGACTGGAAAGTGGGGGGGGGGGCGGGGGGAGAAGCCAGAATGAGAAGGTGGAGGCAGAGGAAGGAGGACAAGCTAGAAGCTGATAGGTGGAGCCAGATGGGTGGGGGAGGAGTGATTGAAGTAAGAAGCTGGGAGATGATTGGTGGAAAAGGTAAAGGGCTGGAGAAGAAGAAATCTGATAAGAGAGGAGAGTGGTCCATGGGAGAGAAAGAGGAGGAGCTGCACCTGAGGAAGGTGATGGGTAGGTGAGA
Source organism: Mobula hypostoma (assembly GCF_963921235.1). Taxonomy (NCBI): domain Eukaryota; kingdom Metazoa; phylum Chordata; class Chondrichthyes; order Myliobatiformes; family Myliobatidae; genus Mobula; species Mobula hypostoma. The sequence continues at coordinate 9,067,080 of NC_086119.1, forward strand.
GTGCCTGGAATATGCTGCCTGAGGCAGATACCTTAGGAACTTTGAAGAGATTTTTAGATAGACGCGAGAGCATGAGGAAATAGAAGGATATGGACATTGTCTAGGTAGAGGGAGTTAGGTTAGTTGGCCATTTGATTCCTAATTTAATTGGTTCGGCACAACACTGTGGGCTGAAGGGCCTGTTCCTGTGCTGTATATTCTGTCAGCCAATGCTCCAAGTGTAGATCTCTTGCCTGGGAATGGAGGCTGTGGGTTCCTTTCCCACACCAGAAATTTCAAGATAAAATTAGGGATGGTACAATGGTTTATCAGTTAACGCAACACTATTACAGCGCCAGGGCCCCGGGTTCAATTCCCGCCACTGTCTGCAAGGAGTTGTACATTCCTCCAGTGAGCACGTGAGCTTCTTCTGGGTGTGCCAGAGTCCTCCCACATTCCAAAGACGTAGGTTAATTGGTCATGTATGTAATTGGGGGCCACAGGCTTGTTGAGCCGGAACAGCCTGTTTGCAGTGCTGTATCTCTAAAATATAAAAAAAAGATTTTAAAACAACCAGGCTGATAAAATTTAGGAAAAGCTGTAGTTAGAGAATCTGCCTCTCAGATGAAACTTTAAACCCACATCTGTCTGCCATCTCTGTTGGACATAAAGACTTCAGCAGCACTATATCAGGGAAGAAGTATGGAGTTCTCCCCAGGGCCATGAGAAACATAAATCACTCAACCAAAATCAATAAAGCCCCGTTATCTGTTCATTTATTTTCATGGATCTTTGTGACATCTTGCTGTGTTTCCTACAAAACAGTGGCTATGCTTTAACCATACTTCATTGCTATAACGTGCCTGTGAACAGCATTTTTACTGAAAGCTTAACCCTTTCTGGAACGAGCAAAGAGACCAGACAACATTTTGCCCAGGTTCCTGCCCCTGATCACATCTCCTTGGTGACAGCCAAAGAGTGCTGGTGAACGTCAGCTCAGCATTAGTCAGGAAAGCACAGCAGCATCCCCACTAACTGAGGAGATGGAGCCGAGCACGCCCCCCCTGCCCTCGTCATTCTAATCAATATTTATGGGAGGGGAGCACAGTTGAGAGTGCTTCAAAGGTGCACTTTATCGTCAGGGGGAGAGAATTTGTAAAGTTTGTAGACTGAGCTCTCTAACGGGGAGGTGAATTAACAGCCATGCATGGATTGGAGAAGCTATTGAGCAATAATGGTTATTGGCTTCATGTTTTGTTCCACACAACATTTCAGTTCTCAACATCCCAGGGATCTCATTGGAAACAGGGTCTCTCCCAAACCTATTTCTTTCAGAATCAGAATCTGGTTCTAACCAATTTTTACAGGAGCACCACTGCGAGTGTCCTGAAGCTGCATCACTGTTTGGTATGGGAATTGCAAGGCATATGACTGCAAATCCTTACAAAGGATTGCGAGGACTGCTGATCTCTCTTCCACTCATTAGAGATATTTATCTGGAGCGCTGTGTATGCAGGCACCTTAGCATCATCAAAGATCCCTCCCATCTGTCCCGCAATCTCTTTGATCCCCTACCATCAGACAGAAGATATCATAGCATTAGGACAAGAACTGTTAGCATGGGAAACAGCTTCTTCCCCCAGGCTGTGAGAATATTGAACTCCCTGCCATCACCCAGGTCTCACTACGTATGAAGTGCCAGTAGCGTTACTGTTTACTTTTTAACATCTTGTAAGTGTACCTTATGCTAAATGCTAATCTTCTGGAATATATTTTATTATTTGTTAATTTATTTGTTGTAAATTTACATCTCGTGTTGAGAGTGTGAGTTATATGTACTGTGTTGTGCATCTCGGTCCTGAGGAACGTTGCCTCATTTGGCGGTATACATGTGTACAGTTTAATGACTATAAACCTGAACTCAGGCTTGAGCTGAGGTGAAGGTCAGCTGATGACCTCTGACAGGTCACAGACCTGAAACGTCAGCTGTTTCCTTTCCTCTCTGCTGAGACTTTACAGCGATTCTTGCGCTTTTATTCCAGATTTGCAGAAACTGCAAATATTTCAAGCACACTGGGGTGACTTGTCTTTTGATCTGAACACCTACAGTGGTTCCAAAAGGAGGAAGAACAAAATAGAGGCCAAGGCAACATTCGAGAGAGATGAAAGTCACCACGGCCGGGGAGAGGCTGGGAACTTCCATCCACAGCGGAGAAGTCAAAAGTCTATTCAATGTTTCACCTAACTGACTTCCCTTTTGTCATCTTAAGCTCATGGTGAATAATGGCCATTGGGAGACGGAAAAGCAGAATGTGATTCATTCCTTTTCTCACCGTATTCCACGGAGAGAGCCAAGGTTACAGAAGGGAAATCTCATCGGACAGGGATGGCATTAGTCGTGGGAAAGAATTAATAACTGCCCTATAATTCAGCTCTAATTAGCTACAAATGGTACGCCAGAAGAGAAGGATGTCCCTTTAGAATAGGGTTGAGGAAGAACTTCTTTACTCAGAGGGTGATGAATCCGTGCAAATCATTGCTACAGACACCGTGGAGGCCAAGTCATTGGGCATAATGAGAGCGGAGGTTGATCGGTTCTTGATCAGTAAGGGCATCAAGGGGTAAGGGGAGAAGGTAGGAGAATGGGGTTGAGAGGTATAATAGATCAGCCATGAAGGAATGGTGAAGCAGACTTGACAGGCCGAATGGCCAAATTCTGCTTTTATATCCTATAGTAGTGTAGCAGGGCAGCACAGTAGCGTAGCACCAGAGATCACCAATTCCCGCCACTCTCTGTCAGGAGTTTTTCTTCCTCCCTGTGACTGCACGGGTTTCCTCTAAATTTCCTCTGGAATCTAAGGTGGAGGCTTATATGGGAGGCAGGGTTTGAGGGTCGGCACAACATTGTGGGCCGAAGGGCCTGTACTGTGCTGTACTATTCTATATGTTCTCTGGTTTCCCCTCTCACTCCAAAGACATACGTTAGGGTTAGGTACTGCGACTTGTGGGCACGCTCTGTTGGTGCCGTAAGCACGGTGTCGCTGGCAGCTGCCCGCAGCAAAATTCTCAGACACACAATGACGCATTTCACTGTATGTTTTGATGTTTCGATTTGCACGTGACAAATAAAGCTAATCTTTTGTCTTTGAAACTACAGCGTTCACTAATAAGTATGAGCCTATTCTACATCAGTGGGATAACCTCCAAATTATCACCTGTCAAATAAAGCATAAGAATAATAGACTTCATCAAGATACAAAGTAGACAGTTGATAAATGTCCAACATCACCAGGCGAGTTTTGAGAAATACTCATTCGTCTCTCCAGCTTTCCGCTCAATAAGGTCAGTTTAAACTTGTCTAGGCAATATATCAGTGTGTCATTCCGCAGTGAGCAGGATGGTCGGGGTCCTGGTGTGCAAAGGAGGAGCTGTTTCAGACCCCAGCCTCCCAGATCGCTGCCGCTACTCTGCAGCAGGTTTGCTCAGTTACTGTTACACCACCGCTGTAGTCTTACTGCTTCATGATGAAAGGCATTGACCCCACTTGGAACCACTTCCGAACACGACGAGAAGAAGCTCAATCTATCTAATGACTGGCTAACCTCCAACTCTATCCAGAGGGCAGGCGTTTCAACTGCACTCCGGCAAATGTCTGAACATCAAAATGTCTTTAAGAGTTCAATAGGGAGCAGGAATAAAAAGGGGCCAGGGCAAGAAACTGAGGCAGAAGAAAGCAGTCACTACTGGGGAACAGGCTGGGGCTGTTATCTGGAGCAGAGAAGGCCAAAGACACACAATATAAGTCCTTAAAATTACAGCTGTTTAATAGCTTAGCTAAGGAGATATTCCTCAGAGTCAGGTTTATCATCACTGATATATGTCATGAAAGGTGTTGTTTTGCAGCAGCAGTACAGTGCAAGACAAAGGAAATTACAAGAAGTTATATTAAGAAATATATATACAGTACGTACATAAATAAATAAAGTAGTGGAAAAAAAAGCAGAATCCTGGGGTAGTGTTCATGGATCACTCCAGAATCTGATGGTGGAGGAGAAGAAGCTGTTTCTAAAGCGTTAAGTATGTGTTTTCATGCTCCTGTAGCTGCTCTCTGGGGTCTGGGGGTGTATGGGGTGTCCTGGGAGGGGTAGTACCTCTGGTGAAGGGGCTATTTGTGTCCATTCCGGGGCAGTTCACTCATCTTTGGTCCCCACCGGACACTCAGCTCTCAGCTGCGGCTCCAAGTAGCTGTCTGCACGCCATGGCGGCAACACCCCAGCACACACCTCTTCGACAGTCGGGCTAAAGCAGGAGAGGGTAGCAGGCAGCCTCATACCTCGCTGGGATGGGGACATGCCAGTCCAAGCACGCAAAGTCAGCTCTGGGCAGATGAGATCTGCAGTGAGATCCAACAGCTCTGTAGCAGTTCATGGAGAGTGAAGCGTATGGCAAGGCGCAGAAGACATCATGGTCATCCACTGCAGCCTGTTTACAATTACTGCTCTGTAGGTTTGCTGAGAAGCTCTGTGTGAAAAAGAATCTCAGGGTTGTATGTGGTGACATGTATATACACTGATGATAAATTTTACTTTGAACTTTGATCTTACAATGTAGGTCTTCATGGTCCTTGAACTTTATGTGAATACTGTACTGGCACTGCACTTTCTCTGTAAATATAATACTTTAATCCAGATAAGAATCTTGGCCTGAAACATCGACTGTTCAAATTTCAAGATTCAAGATTCAAATACATTTATTATCAAAGAATGTATAAATTATACATCCATTATTCATAATAATTAGTAATTACTCACAAATATGAGTAATTATTCATTTCCCCCCCATAGATGCTGCCTGACCTGCTGAGTTCCTCCAGCATTTTGTGTGTGTTGCCTTGGATTTCCAGTATCTGCAGAATTTCTCCTGTTTACTATATTCTGCATTCTGTTTTGTATCTATTAATAACTATTCTTATAGGAGGGCTTTAACGAGGGCTGGTGCACTCGCCCCCACCATCTCTGCCCAACCCCAACCCCCCACCCTCCGGGTCGGTGTCAGAGTTCCGTGCAGGCAGGAGACAGAGACCCGCTAGCGTTGTGAAGCAATAAGACCAGAGTTCAGGTCCCGTCATTGGTGAGTCTGGAGTATGAGTCCTTGTTAATGTTTTTCATTTGTTGTCATCGGTGAGTCCTGGGTCGATACTGAAGACTAAAGTCCAAATGTTGACCAGAAGTCCAAAGGTTAAGGTCCAACTTCAGAGTCTGTGAATCTCTGCGAATCCGCAAGGGTAGTCAAAAGCACAATTTCTGAATATCCACGAGTTTGCTGGAGGCCAGAGTCTGAAGACGGCCTGCCCTGGAGTTAGAGGACTGTGTTCATCCATGAGTGGGTGGGAGGGTGGGTGGAAGGGGTGTTGTTTTGCCGATGTTGCTTTATCACTTGGTATATTCTGTTTTGTTCTGCTAAGCATGTTGGGCATGCTATCCTGGCAATATGTGGTGATACTTACGCTGTTTCCCCAGCACATCCTTGGGCATGTTGGTTGTTAACGCAAACACTGTTCCTTCTATGCTGCTCAGGTGCATGGCCGCACAGTAACTGAAATGCCACCGCGCACATACGTAGCCTTTGTTGCCGCACAGCTGGAACTGAACGCAGCTAGAAAAGTTTACGAAACACTCAACATTTTCTTTGTTGTACTGTATGTCATTATATCCTTCGATTAATAAATAAAGTATGTGCTTTTTCAGTTTTCATTCTAAATATTCACAGAATGCATATTACAAAAAAAAACCTAGTGCCACCCAGTTTCCTGCATAGAGCAAGGTTGGTATGTGCAGCTGTAAATAAAATTAGAGGAAGCGTTGTACACAAATGCACATTTCACTGTATGTTTTAATGTACATGTGATAAATAACTCTGAATTTGAATCTGGTATTGGCAAAAGTCAGGCTAGGTTGTTTAAACCCAGTGAATTATTGCACAAGGCTATGAGAATTGTACAGAGAAAGCTGAGGGGCAGGCAGAATTGTGCTGTAACAAATCTTTCATGTTGGTCATCAATTATTGAAGCATTTGATCAAATAGTCAGACAGTATACTTTTTAAAAATGGTTTAGACTGAGAGATGCTGCAAGGCTGCCCCAGGTACTGGATGCTTCAACCTCTTCCCACTCACATTTATCGGAAAGGTGTCAAGTTCCCAATTTATAAATAAAACAAGAGTAGTCTTTGTTTTACAGACAACACTAGGTTTGTTTGAACTAAGGAGAATGGGAGGAAGGAGGGAGTTTAGAAAGTGGAATTCCGCCTGCACTAACTCACTGTGATCTTCTCTCAGGGTGCCTTGTAATGAGTTCGAGATAGCGTTGGCACTGAGAACAGAACGTTGTAACTTTGTGGCTTTAGCAGATAACGTCCATATCAGGTACCCATGACAATGATGCACCATAAACCTCCCCTGCTCCTCGCTTCCTCATGTACATTGGATGCAGCAACTTAGGAATCAGAAGGTGGAAAATCCCAAGGTTTTCAGAGGGAGCTGGGTGATCAGTCTCTGGATACCATAGGGTTATGGTGCAGTGGGTGGCATTGTTTGAGAGTCAGGGTGAGGGTACACAGGAAACAGGACAGGGAGGCCAGATTTCCGAGGTCGATACGACATAATGCTGGAGGGACGGTGAGTTTAGTGTGGGGAAAAGCTGCTGCTGTGGTGGGGTTACTTACATAGGGTAATGCTGGTGTCAAAATGGGTTTTGTGCAGGGAGAGATTTAGGAAAGTATTTTCATCGTATCTTCAAACTGTCTCCACAAAATCCTCCAAATTCACTTGAGGAATTGCGTACAGTTCTGTTCACCCTATTACAGGAAGCCTGTGGAAGATTTGGAAAGGTGTATTAATTGTGGGAGAGTGGGGCCAAAGTGCACAGCCTCAGAATATCTATTAGAATAGAGATCAGGCAGAATTTCTTTCGCCAGAGGATGGTGAGCCTGTGGAATTCATTGCCACAGACGGCTGTGGAGGTCAAGTCTTGGGGGTATTTTTTTTAAAGTGAAGGTTGATAGGTTTTTAATTAGTAAGGCAGTCAAGGATTACAGGCAGAAGGCAGGAGAATGGGGTTGAGAGTGATAATAAATCAACCATGAATGAGTGGTGGAAAAGACTTGATGGGTCAAATTTTCTGACATGTCTTAAATTGTTAAGTTTACGAGAATGGTGTCTGGATTAAAGTTCATGAGCTAACAGGAGAGGCTGGACAAGCTCGGGCTGTTTTTGTGAACTATCAGACGCCAAGGGAGATCTGATCGATGTTTATTGGGTAAATAAGGTAGGCATAAATAGGGTAGGTTGTCAGAATTGGGTAGAAATGTCAAATAGTAGACAACATGCATTTAAGGTGATGGGGGAAGTTTAAAGGAGATGTGCAGGGAAAGCTTTTTACCTGGAGGATGGTAGGCTCCCTAAAGTGGGTTGCCAGGGGTGATGGTGGAAGTAGATACAACAGTAAGAGGCTTTTAGACACACTCATGAATATTCAGGGTGAAGGGATGTGATTGATGTACAGGCAGAAACAACACAGCTCAATTTGGCATCACGTACAGCACAGACATCGAGGGCTGAAGGGCCTGAACCTGTTCTGAGTTCTCCAGTAATGTAGTGGTTAGCGTGACACTATTACAGCTTGGGGGCTTCCAGGTTTCGAAGGTTAATACCTTCTGTAAGGAGTTTGTAGCCTCTCCCCGTGAGCACATGGGTTTCCTCCAGGTGCTCAGGTTTCCTCCCACAGTCCAAATACCATAAGACATAGGAGCAGAATTAGCCCATTCAGCCCATCGAGTCTGCTCTGCCATTCCATCATGGCTGAACCTGGATCCCACTCAACCCCATACACCTGCCTTCTCGCCATATCCTTTGATGCCCTGACCGAACAGAAAATAATCAACTTCCACCTTGAATATATGCACAGACTTGGCATCCACCGCAGTCTGTGGCAGAGCGTTCCACAAGTTTACTACTCCCTGACTAAAAAAATTCTTCCTTACCTCTGTTCTAAAAGGTTGCCCCTCAATTTTGAGGCTGTGCCCTCTTGTTCTGGACACCCCCGCCACAGGAAACATCCTCTCCATATCCACCCTATCTAGTCCTTTCAACATTTAGTAGGTTTCAATGAGATCCCCACACATTCTTCTAAATTCCAGCGAGTACAGGCCTAAAGCTGCCAAACACTCCTCATATGTTAACCCCTTCATTCCCAGAATCACTCTCGTGAACCTCCTCTGGACTCTCTCCAATGACAACACATCCTTTCTGAGATATGGAGCCCAATACTGCTGACAATACTCCAAGTGCAGCCTGACTAGTGTCTTATAAAGCTTCAGCATTATCTCCTTGCTTTTACTTTCTATCCCCCTTGAAATAAATGCCAATATTACATTTACCTTTTTTTCCCACAGACTCAACATGTAAATTAACCTACTGGGAGTCTTGCACGAGGATTCCTAAGTCCCTCTGCACCTCTGATGTTTGAACCTTCTCCCCGTTTAGATAATACTCTGCACTATCGTTCCTTTTACCAAAATACATTATCGTACATTTCCCAACAATGTATTCCATCTGCCACTTTTTTTGCCCATTCCTCCAATTTGTTTAAGTCCTGCTGCAATCACATTGCTTCCTCAGCATTACCTACCCCTCCACCTATCTTCGTATCATCCGCAAACTTTGTTGCAAAGCCAAGTATTGGTTAGTAGGTTAATTGGTCATTGTGAATTGTCGTGTGATTAGGCTAGTGTTGAGTAGGTGGGTTGCTGGGCTTGTTGTGTTGGAAGGGCCTATTCTGTGCTGTATTCTAAATAAATAAACAAACAAAGAAACAAACAAGCAAACCAACATCAGCGTCTTCCACTAGACCAGGGGTTCCCAGCCTTTATTATGCTATGGACTGCTACCAATAACCAAGGGATCCACAGACCCCAGGTTGGCAACCCCTGTCCTGGACCAATATCCCTGTAACAAGGTCTCAGTTACACTCCATGGACTACAAACAGGCTACATCTCTCGCTCAACTCCCAAAACAGACGCTCTAATCCGAGCTCTGTCAGGTGGAGATTCAAGGATGTGTTGAAGGAAGTGTGACAACCCCATTAACTCCTGGCAGCCTGTGGCCCGTGGCTGTCCGAAGTGGAGAAGAGGAATTCAGGATGTTACTGCACACATCAAGTTGATGCATCAGACATACACAAACTCAACTCTCTCCCTTCAGGCAGAAGATACAGAAGTTCAAAAGCATGTACCACCAAAGCTCAAGGGCAGTTCTTACCCCACTGTTATAAAACTATTGAACGGTTCCCTGGCACGATAAGATGGACTCTTGAGTTCACAATCCACCTCATTATGATCTTGCACTTTATTGTCTGTTTGCTCTGCACTTTCTCTGTAGCTGTTGCACTTTATTCTGCATTCAGTTATTATTATTTTAGCCTCTACTACGACCAAGCACTGTGTAATGATCTGATCTGTATGAACAGTAAGCAAGACAAGCTTTTCACAGTATTTCGGGTACGTGTGACAATATAAACCAATTCCAGTTCCATATAAATGGCAGAAAGAGTGCACTATCTCACAAACCACACACCTTCCTTTAAGGATTAACTTTATTTGTCACATGTACAATGAAATATACAGTGAAATGTATCATTTATGTCATCGACCATCACAGTCTGAGATGTGCTGGGAGGAGCAGCCCACAAGTGTGGCCATGCTTCCAATGCCAACATAGGATGCCCACAATATACTCATCCAAGTCTGTACATGTGTTTGAACCCACATGGTCACAGACAGAAGGTACAAACTCCTTACAGAGAGCAGCGGGAAATTAACCCAGATCTCATAGCCGGCGTTTTAAAGCGACTGCACTAACTGCTACACGACCATACTGCCCCGTCCATTAAAGAACCTGCAGTTCCCACACTGGCCACCTCAGGTCCCTCAGGCCAAGGTAGAAGCAATGTAATCCTCAATCCCAAGGGAGCAGTTTATAAGATTGAATGAGCTAGGGCTTTCCTCTTGGGGCATAGGAGGATGATAGATGACATGACAGAGGTGTAATGGATGATAAGAGGCATAGATCGAGAGGACAACCAGAGACTTTTTCCCAGACAGAAATGGCTAATCTGAGGGGTGCCAAGGCAGTGTAGCGGGTTCACAACGCTATTATATCTCGGGGTGCTCCAGAGTTTACAGTTGCATTCCAGTGCAGTTCTGTAAGGAGTCTCTCTTCATTCTTCCTGTGGTTTTCTCCAAGTCCTCTGGTATCCTCCCAGAGTCCAAAGACGTACTGGGGTTGATTTAGTGGTCATTGTAAATTGTCCTGTGATTAGGTTAGGGTTACTCAGGTTTGTTGGGGATTGCTGGGGTGGCCTGGCTCAGAATCAGAATCAGAAATCAGGGTTAACATCACCAGCGTATGTTGTGAAATTTGGTGACTTTATGGCAGCTATTCCATGCGGTATCATTAAATAAATAAATATTTAAGGTGATTGGAGGAAAGTACAGCTGGGATGTCAGAGATAAGTTCTTTACATAGAGAATGGTGGATGTGTGGTAGTGGGGTAGTGGCAGAGGCAAATACATTAGGGACATTTAAGAAACTATTAGATGGGCACATGGATGAAAGAAAATTGGAGAGCTAAGGGGGAGGGAAGGGTTAGATTGACCTTAGACTAGGTTAAAAGGGTTGGCAGAACATTGAGGGCCGCAGGGCCTGTATTGTGCAGTACTGTTCTATGTAACCGAGGTTCTGCTGGAGTAGCCGTGGAGCTCGCTCACCTGCAGTGCTGCCACAAACTGGATGGTGCTGACTAGGGCCAGGGCCGAGCCCCGGGGGAAATTGAAGTGAACCGTCTCGACAAAGTGCGTGCTGTCGATCTTGATATCCACGAACACATAGAGCATCTTTATTCCGGCCGTGGCGTCGATTGGAACTGGAAGGAAGAGGAACAGCGGGTGAGTACGACGGCAGAGACACAAGGGGCTGGATGCTGGAACCCAGAACAACGCACAGTCTGCTGGGGGAGCTCTGGACTGAGCAGTGTCCGTGGGGGCGGTGGGGGTGGGGGAAGGAATTACTGGCATTTCAGGTCAAAACCCTGCACCAGGACCATACTGCTTGACCTGCTGCCTTCCTCCAGCAGATTGCTTGTTACTGCAGGGAGCATCATTGCAAAGATCTGACCTTCAGCAGTTTTATTTGTTGAGTTTATTGCCATATACACCAGGGTCCAATGAAATTCCTTGTTTCTGTGAGTAAGCAGTACAGATAGAAACAATAAATACAGCAATAAGCGCAAGAACAACTGAATGGTGCAAAAGAGGGCCGCATGGTAGCATAGTGCTTTACAGAGCCAGTGATCGGGATTCAATTCCCGTCATAAGGAGTTTGTACACTCTCCCTGTGAATGCACGGGATTCCTCTAGATGGTCCGGTTTTCTCCCACATTCCAAAGATGTACAGATTAGAAACAGTGAGTTGTGGGCATGTTACGCTGATGTTGTAAGCATGGTGACACTTGTCAGCTGTCCCTTCCCATCACCTCTGTCTGGTGCCCCTCCTCCTTCCATGGTCCACTGTCCTTTCCTATCAGATTCCTTCTTCTTAAGCTTATTACCTCCCAGCTTCTGACTTCATCGCCCCCCCTCCTACCCACCTGCCAGCTTGTCTTCCTCACCCTCCTTATTTTGGCTTTGTCTCCCTTCCTTTCCAGTCCTGATAATGGGTGTCAGCCTGAATCGCCGGCTGTTTATTTCCCTCCACAGATGCTGCCTGACCTGCCGAGACCCTCCAGCACTTTGTGCGAGTATTGCTCAAGAATTCCAGCACCTGCAGAGTTTGGTGTGTTTATGTACATGTCTTTGTTCCATGCCTAATTCATTGTGAGGAATGTCTCTCATTTTGTGTTCCTTCAACCAATGGATATGTGGCTGGTATTTTTTACATCAGAAGTGATTAGTTGGAGTGCTTTCCTGTTCACATCCCATTAGAGTGAATGTGATTAAATCTGCAAAGGTCAGGTCAGACTGCATTTAGTTACTATAAATTAAACACTGCTGCTTCCTCAGCCCCATTCCAATACCTTGGGGTCTTGCTTCAGTGGCAAGAAAGCAACTTAGACCTTAAGGAATGGGAGTAGAATTAGGCCACTCTGCCCATCAAACCTGCTCCGCCATTCTATCATGGCTGATTTGTTATCCCTCTCAACCCCATTCTCCTGCCTTCTCCCACTAACCTTGGATGCCCTTATTCATCAAGAACCTATCAAACTCTGCTGTAAATATATCCAATAACTTGACCTCCACAGCCATCTGTGCCAATGAATTCCACAGATTCACTACGTCTGGCTAAAGAAACTTCACCTCATCTCTATTCTAAAGGGAGGTCCTTCTGTTCTGAGGCTGTGCCCTCTGCTCCTGGGCCCTCACACTGTTGGAAACACCCTCTCCACTCTATCTAGGCCTTTCAGTATTTGGTAGGTTTCCACGAAAACCTGCCCACCCCATTCTTGTAAACTCGGGCGAGTACAGGTCTAGAGCCATCAAACGCTCCTTATAGATTTAAAGCACAGTTATTATCAAAGAATGCATAAATTATACAACCTTGAGATTTGTTTGCTTACAGGCAGCCGTAAAGCAAGAAACCCTAAAGAACCCAATTAGAACACACAGCATAGAAATCTACAGCACATTACAGGCCCTTCGGTCCACAATGTTGTGCTGACCACATAACCTACTCTAGAAGCTGCGCAGAATTTCCCTAGCACATAACCCTTTATTTTTCTAAGCTCCATGTACCTATCTAAGATTCTTTTAAAAAGACCTTATTGTATCCGCCTCTACCACTGTCGCTGCCACTCCACGCACCCACCACTCTCTGTGTGAAAAACTTAACTCTGACATCTCCTTTGTACCTACTTCTAAGCACCTTAAAACTAAGCCCCCTCATGTTAGCCATTTCAACCCTGGGAAAAAGCCTCTGGCTAGCCACACGATCAATGCCTCTTATCATCTATATACGCCTCTATCAGATCACCTCTCATCCTCCGTCACTCCATGGAGAAAAGTCTAATTAAAAAAATGAAGACCACCCCAATGTGTACAGAGAAAGAGGAAAAAAAGATTATCTTCTTCTTAATCCCATCACCCCTACTGGGGTATAGCTGCCAATAGTAACTTGCCAGAGTCCCCCTGTCCTGGGCCAGTGTTTCAACTTGTCCCCAGATGCAGCCTATCTTTTTGGTGTATCCTTCCTCTCCCAGGGATGAGGTCGTTGAAGCTTCTGTTGGTATTTCTGAAGCCCTGGGCTTTTAACAGGACAGAAGTTTCTAGCCCCATGCCCATCCCTGCTTCTTTTTAAGCTGGGCTTGGGACCGACCCTGGAGCAGTTTAATGGGTTGGCACAACATTGTGGGTCGAATGGCCTGTACTGTGTTGTGCTGTTCTACATTCTTAACTCAGCGTGTCGAGCAGAGTTCCTCCAGCAGATTGTTTGTTGCTTCAGATTCCTGCACCTACAGCCACTCATGTCTACAGGTTTACAGAAAGGTTCTACAGTGGTGGAGGATCTGGGCCTGCTGTCTGCCTTGTGACTAAACCTTTGGGATTGTTACAGGGATCCCTTCAAAGCACAGTGGGGGGGATGAGAAGGAGGAGGGTACTTTACTGTCTAGACATGAAACTGAGAGACCAGACCTTTTCTGATGTCCACATATAGCCAAGGCAAAATGTGGGGGCGGCACCAGAGCATAAAACTATGACAACACCAGTAACCTGGGTTCAATTCCTGCTGCTGTCTGCAAGAAGATTGCATGTTTTCCCTGTGACCACATGTGTTTCCTTCAGTGCTCTGGTTTGTCACACATTACCAAGACGTATGAGTCAACAGGTTAATTACATGGGGCTGTAATTGGGTCATGCAGACTCACTGGGCTGGCACGGCCTGTTCGCCACATAGATCTATTTATTTGTTTATTGAGACACAGCGTGGAATAGACCGAGCCACACCACCCAGCAAATCCCAATTTAACCCTAGCCTACTCATGGGACAATTTACAATGACCGATTAACCTACCAACTGGTATGTCTTTGGACTGTGGGAGGAAACCGGAGCATTCGGAGAAAATCTACATGGGGAGAACGTACTAACTCCTTTCAGACAGCAGTGGGAATTGAACCCAGGTCACTGGTATTCTAAAGCGCTGTGCTAACCACTACCCTAGTAGCGAGCCACCAGATGGAGGTAGATGGGTAGATGATAGAGAGAGAGATAGATACATAGAAACAAATATTGAAAGCCTGATTTTCTTTCCACCTGGATTCATGCTGGGTTCCTAGATTGATCCTGCCTGAGGCAGGCTAATTCACCACGGTATACAAGAAGGAAGAAGAGGGGCTGGATCAGTCTCACAGCAGTCCGCTCCATCAAAACCTTGGATATTTATTAAGACTCTGCCATCAGGTCACAGAAAACCAGGCAAGCAATTGATCAACCTGTGGTTATGGAAGGCAACATGGCACAACAGCAATGAAGAAAGCTAGACCTGCTCTGGCACTGTGGGTTTAACATTACAGAATACACAGCCCTGTAGTGCTTCTTGGACCTCACGTAGGGGACTTAATAGATTGGCTAATCAATACAGTGGAACATCAAGGGCCCCTTTAACTCCTCATTACTGCATTAGTAAACCAACAAAATACTGCCAGGGCTCAAATCAATACTGAGCCCAGCACAGATGGAAGCTTAGTTCAAAGCTGTAAAAAATGAGCAGGAATAGGAAAAAAAAATCGGCATTGAAATTACTCCTCACAGAAGGAAGGTGCATTCTGATGTGAGGTATGGTTAGAAGATGATGTCCCAAAGGCTTAACTCCAATTCATTGTCAACTGCTCAAGCTCTCAGGTCTTCTTCCGCTGCTCTCTTACGTTTAACCAATCTCCCTCAAAAGATAATTGGTAGATCAGCTTGTTTGAACTATGTTCCTAAACTGTGGAACTCAATACCAAAAACTATAAGGGATGCCATCTCAGTCGACACTTTAAACCCCAGCTCAAAACCTATTCATTTAACCTTGCTTTTAACCAACGTCTTTTTGTCTTCTATTTTCACATTTGAACTTTAACCCATTGTAAAGCACTTTGAACGACATTGTTTTATTTTATTTAGTGATACAGCGTGGAATAACCCCTTTTGGCCCTTCAAGCTGTGCCACCCGATTAACCGTAACCTAATCAGAGGATAATTTTTACAATGACCAATTAACCTACCTGGTATGATTTTGGACTGTGGGAGGAAACCAGAGCACTGGGGAAAACCCAGGAGAGAATGTACAGAGACTCTGCAAAGACGGCACCAGAACTGAACTCCAAACTTTGGAATACTACAAGCTGTAATACCGCCATGCTAACCGTTATGCTACCGTGGTGCCCAAAAAGTCCATGAAAAGTGCTTTATAAATAAGTTACTATTATTATTCTTCACTTGCTCACCCGGGCATATGAGAGAGAGGGCCTCACAGTTACATCTGCAAATCATAACTCAACTTGTTCATCAACATCAGCCTCCAACTACAACCCCAGAAAAGGTACCCTGTCTCAGATGCTGGCTCCCAATGATGATAGGCATTCACCATCACCTTCAGGGTGTTGGCACAGCATTAACGCTTCACAGTGCCAGTGATTGGAGTTCAATTCCCGGCACTGTAAGGAGTTTGTACGGTCTCCCCAATTGAATGAGTCTAAATTCCAGCGAGTACAGACCCAGAGCCATCAAACGTTCCTCGTATGATAACCCTTTCATTCCTGGAATCATCCTTGTGAACCTCCTTTTTACCCTTGCTTCTATGGTTTGCATGATTTTTAACCTGGGTGCGAGGTTGGATTGCGCCAAGCAATGGTTTCGGGCTGGGCAGCTGAAGTGTAACGTGGCGCCGTGGTCTGGGTCCCAGAGCAAGGCACTACCTGGTGCTTGAACAATTTAAACACTGGCACAGACAGACTGGAAGCCCGAGATTCAGGAACAGAAGTGATGGTCAGATTGATTTTGCTCGCTCTCCCGCGAGTGCTCATTCTTCCTCCGCAGCACCAGGGCTGTGAACAGACCTGGCTGCTGTGTGTTTCTGCCCTGCTGGTGTGATGAATCTGGGACCGAGGCTTGGTCCTACTCCAACTGCTTCGGCAGCAGATCTGGGGTCTCAGTCTAGTTCAGAAAGCTGAGGCTTGCTTCTATGGTTTGCATGATTTGTATTTTTTTCCTCTCTCTTTCTCTGTGCAGTGGTTTTTGGTCTTTTTTTAAAACTGAGTTATTCAGGTTCCTTGCTTTGGGGCTGCCTGTAAGTGGGCAAATCTCAAGGTGTATAATTTATATATTCTTTGATAATAAATGTGCTTTGACTCTTTGAATTCACTGCCTTGCCCTCATCAACTTTCCTAGTAACTTCCTCGAAAAAGTCTGTAAGATTGGTTAGACACAACCTACCAGGCACAAAGCCATGCTGACTATCCTTAATCAGTCGATGTCAATCCAAATACTTGTATATCCTGTCCCTCAGAATACCTTTGAATAATTTTCCCACTACTGGTATCAGGCTCACTGGCCTATAATTTCCTGGTTTATTTTTAGAGCCTTTCTTGAATAGCAGAATAACATTGGCTATCCTTGAATCCTCTGGTACCTCACCTGCCACTAAGGATAATTTAATTATCTCTGCTAGGATCCTGGCAATTTCTGCAATTGCCTCCCGCACGGTCCGAAGGAATACCTCGTTAGACCCTGGGGAATTACTTCACTTTGACTTTTTGACTGACTTTCACAGGATCAGTTAAGAATGGACAAAAATCACAGTCACATCACACCTGAAGCATTGTGTTCAGTTTTGGTCACCCTGCTGCAGGAAAGATCTTGTTTAACTGGAAAGAGTGCAGTGAAGATTTACAAGGATGTTGCAAGGGCTTGCAGTCATAAGTTACAGGGAGAGGTTGGACATTGCTTGGAGTGTAGGTGACTGAGAGGGGATCTTATAGAGGTGTATTAAATCATTAAGGGCATAACTAGGGTGAATGCACCCAATCTCTTTCCCAAGGTTGGGGAATCAAGAACTAGAGGGCATGAGTTTGAGGTGAGAGGGGAGAGATTTAATAGGAACTTGAGGGGCAACTTTTTCACTCAGTATATGGAATGAGCTGTCAAAGGAAGGGGTTGAGGCAGGTACGTTAACAACTTCTAAACGACAGTCGGACAGGTACATGGCTGAAAAAATGTTTAAAACGCTATGGGTCAAATGCTGGTAAATAGGACTAGCTTGGATGGGCATAAACCAGATGGGCAGAGGGGCCTGTATCTGTGCCGTATTACTCTGGCACTCTTCAGAAAGAAAATCTTTAAGTTTATTGTTTCATTTAGGGACACAGCACAGTAACAGGCCTGCCTGACCCAACAAGCCTGCGCTGCCCAATTACACCCATGTGGCCAATTAACCTACTAACCCATATGTCTTTGGAATGTGGGAATCATTAATTAGATTGCAGAGTCATTTATCACATCCCCATTTTGGGATCTTGCTCTGCAAAAATCGCCTTCTGCATTTTCTCTGTTATGAGTAACCATGATTTAAAACCGTCGGCTGCGGTGAGATGTAATTTCTCCCTCCGCCCAGCTCTGGAACGCATGTATCCGTAATTCCGCCAAGGTACAACCCAATCTTTGCCCGTGTTCCCTACGACAGTGTGACATTTTCAGTCTAGCCTCATAGTCTCTCCGGGAGAGAACTGCAAAAGTTCGTGTCAGGATTGAGGGCAGTGCCTGCACTGTGGACCCAGCCCCACTGGGAAATACTTTGAAGCTGCTGCAGTGCATTTCACTTCGGATGCTTAGGAGCTGTCAGAAGACAGGAATCCATAATCCCCTTTGGTCTGTGCTGAATGCGAAGCAAAGATGGCAGAGGTCAGTGTAAGCTGCTTCAATGCTCCCCGCTACCTAACGTACTTGTAAAAGAAAAAATTCCCGATTGGTGGGAGAGGAATGAAGTTCAAAACTACAGACGTGTGAGGTCAGTAACCTTCACACAGAAGCAGCTGCTTCTCTCTGCCTGCCTGCCTGCCATCTGCATTTAATGAAACTTCATAAGGAGCTGTCTGAGCAAGAGGCTGAGTGGTGAAGGACAGAGCCGACAAAGTCAGTACTCTGCTGTGCCCCAGCCAGCACCTCAGGATGCACTCTTTCTCCCTTCTCCCTCCACTGGCAATTATATGACCTTCTACAGATATTAGAACAGAATCCTTGAGAGATAAAGGAAGGCAGTGAAGTATGTTGCAACTGTATGAAAGAAAATATTCCTCTCTAAGGTCTCCCTTTTATTTTTATTCAGAGATGCAGCCCTGTAACAGGTCCTAGCTCAACGAGCCATTCTGCCGATTACACCCATGTGATCAATTAGCTTACTAACCCATACATGAGAGGAAACCAGAGCACCCAGAGGAAGCCCATGCAGCCACAGGGAGAACGTACAAACTTCGTACAGGCTGTGACGGGAATTCAAACCCTGATCGGTGATAGTGCAGAGATATAGCAAGGTAACAGGGCCTTCCGTCCAAATGAACCCAAGCTGCCCAATTACACCTTTGTGACCAATTAATCTCCTAACTTGTACATCCTTGGATTGTGGGAGGAAACCAGAGCACCCGGAGAAGACTCACAGAGAGAACAAACAAACTCCTTTAAGGCAGCAGTGGGAATTGAACCCAGGTCACTGGCACTGTGAGCGTTATATTAACTGTGCAGGCATTTCAACCGAGGTTTCACTAGTCTTTTTCCATCCCAAATATTCATACTTTTAAGTACAATTACCAGTTCTTCTTAAGTATGTACTGCTGGTTCACGGGGAGAACATATAAGCTCCTTACAAACAGCAGTGGGAATTGAACCTCCATCATTAAATGCTGGCACTGTAAAGCTTTACACTAACTGCTACATCACTGCACTGTGTCACAAAGACAGATTGGACAAACTAGATCTGCATTCCTGGTATGAGAGGTGGTTTGGTTGAGGTATTGAGAATTTTGGAAGGACCTGACAGGAAAGAAATAGATGAACAATAACCTTCAAGTCAAAGCTAGGCATTCATATGTTAGGAGCAAAAAGACAAACTCAGGAGAGACAGGCAGCATTTGTGGAGGGAAATGAACCGTTGACTTTGAAGGGGCCAGATGAAGGGTCCTGACCCAAAATATCAATTATTTCCCTCTGCAAGTACGCCTGACTGACTGAGTTCCTCCAACAGCTTGTCTTTAGCTCCAGATTCCATCATCTGCAGACTCTTGTGCTTCCATTCAGAAGTTAGTAAAGTCTTGTTCACACTATGGGCTATTTTCCCAATAAATAGATTCTATTCTCACCTAATAACTTTACATCTGTGATCAACAATATTTTCCTACAGAAGGTTGTAAAACGATATGACTCAAGGTGTTCAGATTTAGTCCAGATGTCATTTCACTGGATTGTCTCTGCAAATTCCTGTATTTCCATCCAAACTCTAACCATTGATGTCTATATGTCTGTGTGTGTGTGTGTGTATCTGTGCATACATGCATTTTTTGTGTGGGTCAATGCATGTGCTTGCGTGTTTGTGTGTATCTGTGCGTGCGTGGTGTGTGTGTGTGAGTGTGTGTGTGTGTGTGAGAGTGTGTGTGTGAGTGTGTGTGTGTGTGTGAGAGTGTGTGTGTGAGTGTGTGTGTGTGTGAGAGAGAGTGTGTGTGTGTGTGTGTGTGAGTGTGTGAGAGTGTGTGTGTGAGTGTGTGTGTGTGTGTGAGAGAGTGTGTGTGTGAGTGTGTGTGTGTGTGTGTGAGAGTGTGTGTGTGAGTGTGTGTGTGTCTGTGTGTGCTTGGTTTGTGAGTGTGTGTGTGTGTGTGTGCACGTATGAGAGTGAGTGTGTGTGTGTGAGTGTGAATGCAAACGACTGGTTTTAATTTAGAGATCGCAAAGGATCACAAGAAGTAGCTCTTGTACTTTGTAGATGCTCTGCTTTGCATTTATTTAAAACCAGATTTTCTTAAAACGAGATTTTCTTTTCCACTTCCTCTACACAAACCTAGTTGAAAATCATTACTGCGCCCACAGATATTCAAAATTTGATATAAAAAATATTTGTTCCTTATTAAAAAAACATTTCCAGTGAGTGCGTTTTCACGCTTCTCTCTCAGCAGGGTGCCACTTTACCAATGCAACCTGCCCACCTCAATATGGCATCTGAGGAATTCAATAATTGCCTGGAAATGGTGCCCACATCGGCTGGGGGAGTAGTAAGGTAGAAACAATGGTGCCTAATGTGGTGAACTAGTCAAATGCTATCGTAATACTGCTTTATCTACCTCATATTGACAGTCCTCGAGGGAAGAGTGTTCTGTGGATTCATAACTCTTCAGACGGTGGTTGGGATGGGGAGGAATGAGAGCTGGGTTGGAATCCTGAACCTTAAGGGCAATCAACCACAGGCATTGTAGTCAATGGTAAAAGATAATTGGATAATATCTAGTGGGAAAAGAGAAGAATTTTCTTGAATCAAAATCAGAATTAGATTCATTATCACTGACATATGTCATGAAATGTGGTGTTTTCTGGCAGCAGTACAGTGCAATACATAAATATACTATAAATTACAATAAGAAATATATATATAATATACACAGTACCTGCAAAAGTCTTCAGCGCGCGCGCACGCACACTCTCACACACACACACACACACACACACACACACACATATATATATCTAGGCTTCATAAGACTTTTGCACAGTTCTGTAATTTTATGTATTACACTGTACTGCTACCACACAAAATAAAAACAAATTTCATGACATGTGAGTGATGGTAAACCTGATTCTGACATGGGTCTCTGTTGGGGATTCAGAGTGGGAAGAGGGCAGGGCGAGGAGAATTATGGTTGGGAAAAGGGGAAAGGAGAGGGGGGGAGTTGGAAGCACCAGAGAGACATTCTGTAATGATCAATAAACCAATTATCTGGAATCAAATGACCTTGCCTGATGTCTCAGGGCTGAGTGTGTCTGCACCCGTGCCAACCCCACCCCTGGCATTCCTACTCTGCCATCTGTTCCACACCCCTCCCGCATCTTTATCCTCACCTTTCCCAACATCCTTCGCTCCAGTCAGATTTACAAACTCCCTCTCCACTCCACATTGTCAAATACAAAACCGTCCAAAAGGCTTAGGCACCCTAGCTATATATATTTGCCTAAGACTTTTGCACAGTACTACACACCCACACTCACATATATACTGTATATAGGTGTGTGTATATAATCAGTATCTAAGTATTGCAAAATGAGAGCAAATACAGTGAGGTAGTGTTCACGGAACATTCAAAAATTTGACAGTGGAGGGGAAGGAGCTGTTCCTAAAATGTTGAGTGTGTGTCTTCAAGCTCCTGTACCTTCTCTCTGATAGCAGTAATAAGAAGAGAACATGTTCTGGGTGATGGGAATTGTTAACGATGGATGCCACCTTTTTGAGGTATCGCATTTAGAAGATGTCCTTGGTGGGGAGGCTAGTGCCCGTGATGGAGCTGACTGAGCTTACAACTTTCTGCAGCTCTTTCTGATCCTGTCCCTCCATATCAGACAGTGATGCAACCAGTTGGAATGCTCTCAATGGCACAACTGTAGAAATTCGCTGGAATCTTTGGTGACGTACCAAATTTTTTCAAACTCCAAATGAAATACGGCTGCTGGTGTACTTTCTTTGTAATTGATGTAAGGCTCAGTAAAGATAGTGGAAGCAGATTCAATAATATTAAGCTATGAGATTGAAATTAAATTGGATACCATTGCTGAAGAACTAGCAGAGATATGACGGGCCGAAAAGACTTCTCAAAGCAGAAGCCACGTGACATCAAGAGACAGACACTAAACAAAATGCAAAATACAGCCTTGCAAGAAATGACAAACTGTGTTCAGCCTCCAGGTTAAAACAACTAAGCAATAAAAAAATAAAATTATCTCAAAAAAAAAGGACTTGCTTTGTCACTGGCGATTGATGAATAATTAAGAGAAAGAAAGCCTGACTATGGATCAGCTAAATGTTCATTCCACTTTCACCCACAGCATTCAGCTGCAGGACTGACCTGTCTCACATGTAAAGGACAAAAATATTTTGACTATCAAACAAACTGTCATTTCACAGAGATTTGCAGAAATTACCAGCTACATCAAACCGCATCAGTAATTTCCCTCTCAGGCATCAAAGTCATGGGCAAATAATGAACTGCTGACACGCAGCGTCTAAAGAATGAAAAGCCTTGTTTACTGGATTATCGTTAAGGCGGTTTTTATTTTATCCTTCTCCATCCCATTGGGAGTACGTAAGAACCCACCATACAAACCGATCTACCAGACTCTGGGATTGAGCTGGAGTCTCTAGGAGTTAAAGGTTAACCTCTGGGTCTCTGACACACACACACAAATCCAGGTCACAGAGCAAAAATCACAAGGGCAAGAAGAAATCGGGCACTTGAATTTTACATTTCAGACGTGTGGATTAAAGTTCGAAGTTCGAAATTCAAAGTGAATAGCGACTCTATTACAGCTTGGGCACTCTGGAGTTCAGAGTTCAATTCCAGCACCATCTGTATGGAGTTTGTACATTCTCCCTGTGAACCGCATGGGGCTCCTCCGGGTGCTCCGGTTTCCTCCCACAGTCCAAAGACATTAGTAGGTTAATTGGTCATTGTAAGTTGTCCTGTGATTAGGCTAGTGTTAAATAGGTGGATTGCTGGGTGGTGCAGCTCGTAGGGCCAGAAGAGCCTATTCCGTGCTGCATCCCTAAATAAATAGGTAGATGGATAAATGAATGAATGATCAAAATACAGAGATTCATTTTTGCAGACATTCACAGTAGACCAAAGAAATACAATAGAACCAATAAAAAACTACACAGACGCTAGTAAATAACTGATGTGCAAATGAAGACCAATTGTGCAAATACAAAAATAAACAAACAAATAAATAAATACATAAATAAATAATACAGAGAAAGTGAAACTGAGTCCATAGGCTGTGTTCAGTGATCAGTTCAGTGTTGAGGTGAGTGAAGTTATCCACGCTGGTTCAGGAGCCTGATGGTTGTAGAGTGATAACCATTGCTAAACTTGGTGGTGTGGGACCTCAGACTCCTGGACTACCTTCCTGATCACTGCAGCAAGAAGTGTGCATGGCCTGGATGAGGTCACTAATGGCAGAAGCTGCTTTCTTGTAGATGTGCTCAACGGTGGGGAGGGCTTTTCCTGTGATGGACTGGGCTGTATCCACTATTTTTTGTAGGCTTTTCAGTTCATGGGCATTCCATTCCATATGGCTGTCAGAAAAGAATTATTCAATCCCATAATTAAACAATTTATTATTCAGTAACTGACCATCTCCAACAGGAGGGGTGGTTAGGAGTCAACCATACTGAAAGGTTTTGCAGTGACGTAGCGACTACAACAGGTGGGACATCAGTGAATCGGTGTTAAGGAAGGCAAATGCAATGTTAGCACCCATTTCAATAGGACTGGAATATAAACACAAGAGTGTAATGCTTAGGCTTTATTAGACATTGGTCAGATCGCACTTGGAGTATGCACTCCTTATAGAAGAAAGGATGTGCTGTAATTGGAGAGGGTCCAGAGGAGATTCACGAGAACCATCTTGGCAAAGAAAGAGTTAATGTTTGATAGCTCTGGCCCTGTATTCACTAGAGTTTAGAAGAATGAGAGAGGATCTCATTGAAACTTATCGGATATTGAAAGGTCTAGATAAGAGTAGATATGGAGAGGATGTTTCCTGTAGGACCAGAGGACACAGCCTCAGATTAGAGGGATGTCCATTTAGAACAGAGATAAGGAGCAATTTCTTTAGTCAGAGGTTGGTGAATCTGTGGAATTCATTGCCACAGACGCCGTGGAGGCCACGTCATTAAGTATATTTAAAAAAGAGATTTTTGATTCTTGATCTGTCAAGTTATGAGGCGAAGACTCTGCACTCAGCATTATTAGCCCCTCACAACTAATCCTAAACTCCAAGACCTTGGCCTCAATACCGCCCTGTGCAATTGGATCCTTGATTTCCTCACTTGCAGACCCCAGTCAGTTCGGATTGGCAACAACATCTCCTCCACAATTTCTATCAGCAGAGTTGCACCAGAAGGCTGTGTGCTTAGCCCCCTGCTCTACGCTTTATACTTTTGACTGTGTGGCTAAGGGCAGCTTCAACACCATACTTAAGTTTGCTGATGACACCACTGCCGTTGGCCGGATCAAAGGTGGTGACGAATCAGCATATAGGAGGGAGATTGAAAAATTGGCTGGATGAAACAGCATAAACAACCTCTCACTCAACCTCAGCAAAACCAAAGAGTGGATTATTGACTTCAGGAGGAGGAAACTGGAGGTCCGTGAGCCTCTCCACCTCTTGATCTCCCTCATCGGGGGATCAGAGGTGGACAGGTCAGAAACATTAAATTCCTTGGTGTTATCATTTTTGAGGATCTGTCCAGGGAGCAGGGCGCTCCTACCATTACAAAGAATGCATGGCATCTAAAACTTTGACAAACTTCTATAGATGCAAAGTGGAGAGTGTATTAACTGGTCGCAACATGGACTGGTGCGGAAATCCAGAGCAATGCACACAAAATGCTGGCGGAACTCAACGAGTCAGGCAGCATCTATGGAAATGAATAAACAGAGTAGGTTAAAAGGTCAGCCCAACACAGTGGGCTGAGAGGCTGTACTGTGCTGTAATGTTCTATTACCAACGCCACTTGCGTATGCATCAGTGTTACACTGAAGCAAAAGTTTGCTTCACGGCAACAATTAACACATGATGAGTTCTGATAGACTCACTCAAAAACAGGGGCAGATGAGCTGAACCCAATGAATTATCAAAGCTGCAATGATGTTATAATTGTGATTGAGTACAGTGTCCAAGATGAGATAACGGGATCATCTGTTTCTGTCATTCTGCAGGTAATCATGAAGTATGAGCCATACAAAGTGGAGAGTGGCTTGAAATCTCGCAAGTGGAAACTCTAATTTGACCCATCAACGGCATGAAAGAGGGATGTAACAACCTAAAGAGCAGATTCACCCACCCTTCAGTTTTTATTTAATGTGAAGCACGTGGAGACCTATCAGATTGGCATTAGTTAGAAATTTGGGGTGTATGTGATGTACCACCTCTGGTGAAGTGGCTTGTCGTGTCCATTCTGGGGCAGCTCATTCACCTTTGATCCCCACCGGAGACTCATCTGTGGCTGCAAGTAGCTTTTCGCATGTGACAGCGACCACACCCTGGTACACTGCTTCGATAGGCAGGCTAAACCAGGAGAGGGTAGCCGGTGGGTCCCATACCCTGGTGAGATAGGGACATGCCTGTCCTAAAATGTGAAGTCAGGTCTGGCAGACCGGGCAGATGAGATCTACAGTGAGATCCAATGGCCAAAAAGGCTGATCTCCAACTTCCTGTGGAAAGAGATGGGCATGATAAGGCACAGAAGAAGTCATGGACATCCACTGCAACCAAAGAAGACTCCAGTTGTTCTGACTACTCGTACCACTAGACTCCCAACGTCTGAGATTGAGGGAGTGGAACTGTCCCAGTGCAATGGCTTTCTAACTTTAAAAACTCCCCAGCACAGGTTTCCAGTTATCGTCGGAATCAATGGACAACCAACCAAATCAATCAATTATAAATGTAATGCTGAGATGGTCCTGTGCCATCAGATATGTCGCCTTTCAGAAGAGATGTGAAATTAAAGTCTTGTCATCCCTCTCAAACACTAACCCACATTTATCAGAGAGCTGAAGAGTTTTCCCCAATCATGTTTTGGTTTAGGTCACTCTTAAAATGATGGGGAAAAGAACGATATTTTCTAAAATAATTAAATCAATTATGAAGTTCTTTGTAATATTCCAAGAGCATAGAACATAGAACATTACAGCAGAGTACAGGCCCTTAGGTCTATGATGTTTTGCCAAACTTTTAACCTACTCTGAGATCAATCGAATCCTTCCATCCCACTTCGCCTCCATTTTTCTTTCACCCATGTGGCTCTTAAACTTTCCCAATATACCTGCCTCTACCACCATCCCCGGCAGCATGCTCCATGCACCCACCAGCCTCTGTGTAAAAAACCCACCTCAGACACCACCCTCCCCATCATACTTTCCTCTGATCACCTTAAAATTATGCCCCTGCATATTAGCCATTTCCACCATGGGAAAACGTCTCTGGCTGCCCACTCAGTCTATGCCTCTTATCATCTTATACAACTCTATCAATCCCCTCTCATCATCCTTTGCTCCAAAGAGAAAAACCCTAACTGGCTCAGTTTAT
The DNA here is from genome assembly GCF_963921235.1 of Mobula hypostoma. Taxonomy (NCBI): domain Eukaryota; kingdom Metazoa; phylum Chordata; class Chondrichthyes; order Myliobatiformes; family Myliobatidae; genus Mobula; species Mobula hypostoma. The sequence goes on from NC_086119.1 coordinate 9,093,484, forward strand.
CCTCATAAGCCATGCTCTCTAATCCAGGAAGCCTCCTCTGCACCCTCTCTAAAACTTCCACATCCTTCCTGTAATGAGGCGACTAAAACAGAACACAATACTCTATGTGTGGTCTATATGGAGCTGCAACATTACCTCAGGATCATGAAAAAATGTGACACAGATATAAGGTAATTCTGTCCATGACGTTTCTGCAGTATGTTTTGGTTCAGGGCTGTGCTGGAGACAGAGGAACAGAATCCCATACCTTACACAGCATGGGATTGAAAGCATGTGGAAGCAGTTGTGCTCACATCTGGCCATGCCCACAGATGCGATCAGAGCAGGCGTCAGCATAGTCAGGAAAATTGGATGAATTTCTCCAATCTTCTTCTTACAGAGACAATCTGAAAGCTACTGGCTGGGAAGCAGGAAAGAAGGAGTGAAAAGACACAAAGGGATGGGAATTGGAATAGAAATGGATTTACTATTGACTCATGTGCCGAGATAGGATGAAAAGCTTGTCTTGCATGCTGTTCATACAGATCAAATCATTACACAGTGCATTGGGGTAGGACAAGGTTAAAACAATAACAATGCCCAATAAAGTGTAAACAATGCCAAGAAAGTGCAGTGAGGGTAGACAGCAAGATATCAAATCATAATGAGGGAGATTGTGAGGTCAAGGGTCCATCTTATTATACTAGGGTTGGGCTTAGAGTGACCCCAGAGGTTCCTGCAGAGGGCAAAGGAAGGGCTTTGCTACACAGGGAAAGGGTGATGCTTGTACCCGAGGCTGACTGACAAGACGATGATATCTAAACAGGAAAAATGGGCCCATGAGGAAGGGAAGAAAGTATTGTTTTACAGGGGTTACAGAGGATTGATGAGGTGACATTGAAGAGTGTGGGGAAGGGACATAGATGCTGAAGGTGACCAATGATAGCCAGTAAGGAAGTGTAGGATAAAACAGTACTGATGCACACCAGCTTAGCAATGTTAGGGCAAGACTTGTTTGAGCAGGATATATCTACAATTGAGGACGGGCACCACCGAAAACATACAATGAGAGATTATTCAGTCAGCCCCTCACTGGCCATCGTGCCAACCTGGTAGAATTCACCTGAACAGCTACAGTTTGATGGTTTGTAGAAACCACCTCACGCCCTTCCAAAACCCCAATCTGCAATGCAATGCTGATATGCAAAGACATCGGGGGACAGTCAGCAACGAGCTGTTTGTTGAGAAAAATCTGTTCAGTCTTTAACAAAAACTGAGTTGCTGGAGGAACTCAGCGGGCCAGTGAAGCATCTGTAGGGTGGTGGCAGTGGCCGATATGATAGAGGTGACTAAGAGATCCTGAGACAGGAACACGGATAGAAGTGAATGGAGGGATATGGACCACGTGCTGGCAGAAGGGATTAGGTGTCATTAGCTTAAGTAGTTTGACACAACATGGTGATCAGAAAGGCCTATTCCTGTACTGTTCTATGTTCTAAGCTAGAAGGTAAAGAGATCACTGTTTCATTACTGCAGGAGTGCCAGAAAGGGACAAGGGTTCACAGCAAGTTCCCAGCAGTGTTAAAAATAGATCTTTCTCCATATAAAACTAGAAGACCATAAAGTATAGGAGCAGAATTAGGCTATTTGGCCCATCAAGTCTGCTCCACCATATCATAATGGTTGATCCATTTTCCTCTCAGCCCCAATCTCCGGCCTTCTCCCCGTATCCCTTCATGCCCTGACTAATTAAGAATTTATCAACTTCTGCCTTAAATATACCCAATGACTTGGCCTCCACAGCCACTTGTGGTAACAAATTCTACGGATTCACCACTCTCTGACTGAAAAAATTCCTTCCCATCTCTGTTCTCGATAAATTATGCTCCAAAGACCCCTCAGTCTTAAATACGCAATAACTCAGTCTCCAGAGGTCCCTGTGGTACAGAATGCCGAAGATTCACAGCTTGCTGAAAGAAGATAATTCTCAGTTTATCTTTGGGTGTGTCTTTATCCTAGTACAATGCACCCTAGCTCTAGATTTTCTGTGAGAGTAAACAACATCACAAAATCTACTCTGTGGACCCCCAAGCAAATCCCACCCTGTTGGGGATGGAGAGCCCATCTGACTTTTCTAAACTCTAGAAAGTACAGGCTTATTCTGCTTAGCCATTCTTGATAAGAAAACCACATCATCCCAGGAGTCAATCCAATATTTGCTACATTGCCTCTGAGACAACCATACCATAGAAACATAGAAAACCTACAGCACAATACCGGCCCTTCGGCCCACAATGCTGTGCCAAACATGTACTTATTTTAGAAATTACCTAGGGTTACCCATAGCCCTCTATTTTTCTAAGCTTCATGTACCTATCCAGGAGTCTCTTAAAAGACCCTATCATATCCGCCACCACCACCGTCGCCGGCAGCCCATTCCACACACTCACCACTCTCTGCGTAAAAAACTTACCCCTAATATCTCCTCTGTACCTACTTCCAAGCACCTTAAAACTGTGCCCTCTCGTGTTAACCATTTCAGCCCTGGGAAAAAGCCTCTGACTATCCACACGATCAATGCGTCTCATCATCTTATACACATATACAGTACTTTTTTATTACAATATCATTTGTATTACAAAAGTAACCATACAGTAAGTTAAAAGTACCTGGAGGAAACATTCCTCCCTAATCCTCCAAGCACCTCACAAACCTTTTCCAACACTCCCCTTGGCCATCCCACCACCACCCCCCCCCACTCTCAATCCATAATGCAGGGTTTCGACCAGAAATGCTGACTATTCCTTTCCTCCCACTGATGATGCTCGACCTCCTAAGATCCTCCAGCTGATTGTATGTCACTTCAAACGTACTTTAGATAGAAAGATACTTTATTGATCCTAAAGGAAATTACAGTGTCACAGCAGCATTACAAGTGTTCAGATATACAAATATACAAATATTAGAAGAGAAGTAAGAACGAATAAAAAATAAGTTACCTCAAACAGTCTAGCGGGGGGGGGGGGGTCATCACATCCCTGGCTATAGGTTATTAACTCATTGGAAAGCCTAATGGCCGAGGGTAAGAATGATCTCATATCGAGCTCTTTGGAGCAGCACAATTGTTTAGTCTATTACTGAATGTGTTCCTCTGTTCAGCCAAGGTGGCATGCAAAGGGTGAGAAACATTGTCTGGAATTGCCAGGGTTTTCCATAGGGTCCTTGTTCTACCACAGCCTCCTGTATGTCCAATTGGACTCCTCTAACAGAGTCAGCCTTTCTGATCAGTTTATTGAGCCTGTTGGCATCATCCGTACATTGATGCCATTGCCCCAGCACACCACCACATAGAAGATTGAACTAGTGACAACAGACTGATAGAACACGTGAAGGAGAGGCCTGCATACTCCAAAGGACCTCAATCTCCTCAGGAAGTAGAGGCGACTCTAGTCCTTCTTGTACACAGCCTCTGTGTTGGTGATCCACTCAAGCCTGTCATCCAGGTGCACCCCAGGTACTTGTAGGTCCTCACCATCAATAGGAAAAGACAGCAGTGTAGGCTTAGTCTTCCTAAAGTCCATCACCATCTCCTGTGTCTTACTCATGTTGAGCTGCAGATGATTCAGCTTACACCATTCACCAAAGTCCCCCACCAGGGCCCTGTATTCATTCTCCTGTCCTCCCTTTAGAGACCAGCGATTGCTGAGTCATCAGACAATTTCTGCTGATGACTTGACTCAATGCTATGTCTAAAGTCCGAGGTATACATTACCGTAACAAGGCACTTTGGGACTTTCCTGAAGGGTCATAAAAGGGGGTTTTTATAAACTGCAGACGTTGGAAATGCTGGATCGCTGCACAATTGCAGGATAAACTCAGCAGGTCAGGCAGCATCAATGGTGGGGAATAAGCAGCTGACATTTCAGGCTGAGACTCTTTACCAGGACAGGAAAGAAAGAGGGCAGAAGCCAAAATGAAAGGGTGGCAAGAGGGGGAAGAGGTGAGTTTGTGGGTGATAGGTGAATCCAGGTGAGGGGGGACGGTGGGTAGGAGGGAAAGGGGATTAAATAGGAATTATGTGAGAAGCTGATAAGTGATAGGAGGAAGAGGCAAAGGGCTAAAGAAGATGGAATCTCAAAGGCAAGAACAGTAAACCATGGAACAAAGTGAAGGAGATACAAGTCTTTTTTTCACTGGGTGGTGAGCAAGGGATAGCTGTACTGAAGACAGCTCATGGTTCCAGAAATGAGTATTGGTACAGTTACTTCCCAGGAGCTGGGAGTCCATTGAACGGAACTGCACTCTTTTGCTATAGATTTGACACTAATTTAACAATCTGACTGAGTGGACAGGCAGTTTGAGAAGGAGCGAGGACTAACTGCTCTAGCCTCAGCTATGGGATAACAGGCACTTGGAAGTCCATGGGTAGACTAATAAAAAAAACACTTTCATACCATAACTACAGTCTGCACTTCTGCACTTTTTTTCCTTGGGGTTGATTTAAAACAGATTATCCTTAAATTGAGAGCCAAGCCCTTCAGATTGATGCCAGGAAACAATTCTTCACACAGAGGGTGGTGAAAGCTGGAACTCGCTCCTTCTCCCTCACAATTATGCAGGCTTGAATGAGGGTAATCAGAAACTTCAAAAAAGACTTCTCTCCTTCTCAAGTTGTCCGTCCATATTTGATTTTTGTGACATCAAAACACATTGGTAATACTAATTTCATCAGAAGTGAGTTTAGGGCATGCTATGTCAGCGCCATAAGTGAGGTGATGCTTGTGGGCTGCCCAGCACAATCTTCGCTGTGTGTCGATCTTTACATGTGACAAACCATAAGACCATAAGACCATAAGACAAAGGAGCAGAAGTAGGCCATTCGGCCCATCGAGTCTCTCCGCCATTTTATCATGAGCTGATCCATTTTCTCCTATTTAGTCCCACTCCCCTGCCTTCTCACCATAACCTTTGATACCCTGGCTACTCAGATATCTATCAATCTCTGCCTTAAATACATCCAATGACTTGGCCTCCACTGCTGCCCGTGGCAACAAATTCCATAGATTCACCACCCTCTGACTAAAAAAATTTCTTCGCATTTCTGTTCTGAAAGGGCACCCTTCAATCCTTAAGTCATGCCCTCTCGTACTAGACTCCCCCATCATGGGAAACAATTTTGCCACGTCGACTCTGTACATGCCTTTTAACATTCAAAATGTTTCTATGAGGTCTCCCCTCATTCTTCTAAACCCCAAGGAATACAGTCCAAGAGCGGACAAACGTTCCTCATATGTTAACCCTCTCATTCCCGGAATCATTCTAGTGAATCTTCTCTGTACCCTCTCCAACGTCAGCACATCCTTTCTTAAATAAGGAGACCAAAACTGCCCACAGTACTCCAAGTGAAGTCTCACCAGCGCCTTATAGAGCCTCAACATCACATCCCTGCTCCTATACTCTATTCCTCTAGAAACGAATGCCAACATTGCATTCGCCTTCTTCACTACTGACTCAACCTGGAGGTTAACTTTAAGGGTATCCTGTATGAAGACTCCCAAGTCCCGCTGCATCTCAGAACTTTGAATTCTTTCCCCATTTAAATAATAGTCTGACAGTTTATTTTTTCTGCCAAAGTGCATAACCATACACTTTCCAACATTGTACTTCATTTGCCACTTCTCTGCCCATTCTTCCAATCTATCCAAGTCTCTCTGCAGACTCTCCGTTTCCTCAGCACTACCGGCCCCTCCACCTATCTTCGTATCGTCAGCAAACTTAGCCACAAAGCCATCTATTCCATAATCTAAATCGTTGATGTACAATGTAAAAAGAAGCGGCCCCAACACTGATCCCTGTGGAACACCACTGGTAACCGGCAGCCAACCAGAATAGGACCCCTTTATTCCCACTCTCTGTTTCCTGCCAATCAGCCACTGCTCTATCCACGTATGTAACTTTCCCGTAATTCCATGGGCTCTTATCTTGTTAAGTAACCTCATGTGTGGCACCTTGTCAAAGGCCTTCTGAAAATCCAAATATACAACATCCACTGCATCTCCCTTGTCTAGCCTACTGGTAATTTCCTCAAAAAATTGTAACAGGTTAGTGTTATCTTCGTTTTTTAAAAACGAAGATAACACTAATCTTAAATAAAAACCAAGGTGTATCTTCATTGCCTGGGGCTTTTTCTCCTGTTATAAGACAGTTTGCGTTGGATACTCACCACATAGGACATGCCCTCTTCTCATTCCAGCATCAGGGAGGAAGTACTCGAGCCAAAACCCCACACTCAATGATTCAAAGACAGCTTCTTTCCATCCACTGTCAGATTTCTGAACCATCCATGAACACTACCTTGTTGTTCTTACTTTTGCACTATTTATTTAGTAATATATAGTAATTTCATGTCTTTACACTGTACTGCTGCTGCAAAACAATTTTCACGTCAAATAAGACAGTGAAAATAAATCTGATACTGAGATAGGTTTTCCTTATTTACTTCATCAGAGTCAACCACATGTTTGAACAGCTGTTTAAGGTGGTCCAGAGAGTAACTGCTCTCCGTGTAAATGAAGCCCCACATTAGGACATCCACTACTGGGCTGGGATATCTAATATCATCAAACACCTGCAAATGCTCATGGTCCACTGGTGACGACGGCCAGTTGACGAAGGCACTACCTGGCTTCAAGGCCCTTTAATCAAAAAGTTTTCTGCTCAAGAGCAGGCAGTCACCAGACTTTGCATTGATGTCTCAGATGTCCCACAGAGGTGGTTATTTGTGCAGCTGACGGACAAGTGTCCCTGTAAGGAAATCAATGTTCTGCTGCTCTGACTTGTCCTTCATGTGTTGGTTGTTCGATCTGTTTTCTCCCCTTGACTGTTCTCCACTCAATCGTTTGTCCTCCACGCAAGAGGAAAACAAGGAGAAATCGACAGAGTTCCAGAGGTGCTCAGTAGGACGAGTTTTCGCTGAAAAGGAATCGTGCTGATAGCAGACACCCAAACCAGGACTCCAGCCAGTCCCCTTCAGATGCACAGAGCTCCACTACACACACCAGGGCCCTCCTTGCTACATACACGGCAATCGGCTGGACAAAGACACACGAAAGGAACCAAAGAGGAAAAAACAAGTAGAATAAAAGAAAGAATTAAGAAGTGAAATTCAGCACCTTAGATTGGAAAATTCAAGATCAATGTTTTTGAGGTTAACATCTTGAACAGACTTTGTAGTCCCAAACATTATATCACCCAAAGGTTCCTTATAAACCTGGGAACAGCTATTTGGTGATTGACACATCACTAACTTTGGAATCTTGCTCTGTTGCTATGAATCCAGTCAAGATGGTGCCTGCACACAACACTCCTTTGATTGACATCTTCTGGCTAGATCACAGAACCATCTTTTTTCACTTCTTTTATGTCTTTTACATTTGTTTCTCATCTTGGATGTGATTCTGGAACTGTTGAAGCCAGTGTTCGGCTGTTTGGAGATTGTTTGGGTGCTTCAGCGCTCTGCAGTCTCCGAGATTCTGGGAGGCCGAGGCATCGTGAGCAAACTTCGTGGCGAGAAGCCTGCAGGATGGCAGACGAGCCGATGTTTGACCCCATTTTGCCAATTATAACTTCCATAGTTCGCTGATTAAAGAGACGAGAGCTATTGAAACATCAAGGTGAGTGCGGAAGTTTGGAGATTGCTTGGTTGTTCCATTGCACTGCAGTCTCTGAGAGGATTCCAAGAGGCAATGGCAGTGTGTGCGAACTTTGTAGCGGGCAGGCTGCAGGATGGGGCGCGAGCCAATGATTGGTTCCACTTTGCCGATAAAAGCTCCCATTGTTCGCAGACTAAAGTGACAAGGGTGATTGAAGCATCGAAGTGAGTGTGAAGGGTGAGTACCCTGTCTTTTGATCACCCTGCTACACTACCAGAGAGGGGAGAGCCGGCTGCTGCGAATGTGTTGCCCAGGTTTTTACTCAGTTTTTGATGTGAACTTGGACTACAAAATCTTTTTCTCGGTCTTATAGTTTTTATATTCAGTGTTTTCTCACCCAATCTTCTCATTTCTTTTGTGCTGGAGTCATTGTGCCTGATCCATTTTGTTCTTCTTTTTTTTGTGTGGGAGGAGGGATTTGGGGGTCATTGTGCCTGATCCATTTTGTTTGTTTTTTTGTGTGGGAGGAGGGATTTAGGGGTCCATGTGTCTGATCCATATTTTTTATTCTTTTTGTGGGGAGGTGGGATTTGGGGGTTGATAACCGTGTTGCCTTTCATTTCTTTCTTGGTTTCATGGCTACCCAGAGAACTGAAATTTTTCAGAGTTGTATACTTTGATAATAAAATGAACCTCTGAACCTTTGAATGTCTGCCATGATCTCCATCAGCACAGGTGCAACACAAGGCAGAGCATAGCCTCCTGCTCTACTCACTTTACACTTATGACCGTGTGGCTAAACACAGCTCCAATGCCAATTCAAGTTTGCTGACAACACTACTGTCGTAGGCCGAATCAAAGGTGGTGATAAATCAGCATATAGGAGGGAGACTGAAAATCTGGCTGAGTGGTACCATAACTACAACCTCTTACTCAACGTCAGCAAGACCAAGGAGCTGATTATTGACTTCAGCAATAGGAAGGAAGAGGTCCATGAACCAGTCGTCAACAGGAGCCACCACTGAGCATATCGACACAAAATGCTGTCGTAGGAAAACAGCATCCCCCACCACCCAGGACATGCTCTCTTCTCGCTGCTGCCTACAGGAAGAAAGTACAGGAACCTCAGAACACACATCACCGGGTTCAGGAACAGTTATTTCCCTTCAACCATCAGGCTCTTGAAGCAGCGGGGCTAACTTCACTCAACTTCACTTGCCCATCACTGAACTGTTTCCACAACCTATGGATTCACCTTCAAGGACCCTTCATCTCATGTTCTCAATATTTACTGCTTATTTATTATTATTCTTTTTTCTTTTTGTATTTGCATAGTTTATTGTCTTTTGCACACTGGTTGAATGTTCAAGTTGAATGAATGAATTGAATGAACTGACTTATTTCTTACATCCTTCACATACATGAGGAGTTAAAATCTTTACGTTATGTCTCCGTCTAAATGTGCAATCATAGTAATTTATAATAAATAGAACAGTCAATGTAACAGAAATACACTCAAATCAGCGTCAGTTAATCAGTCTGATGGCCTGGTGGAAGAAGCTGTCCTGGAGCCTGTTGGTCCTGGCTTTAATACTGTGGTACTGCTTCCCGGATGGTAGCAGCTGGAATAGATTGTGGTTGGGGTGACTCGGGTCCCCAATGATCCTTCGGGCCCTTTTTACACACCTGAATCATGGGAAGTTCACAACTACAGATTAATTCTCCTGGACACAGCCCACTGACACTCAAGAAGCTCACACAGAATATAGAACAGTACAGAATTGTACAGGTCCTTCAGCTCATGATGTTGTGCTGACCTTTTAACCTCCCCCAAAATCAACCGACTGCCTCCCTCCACCAACTTTCTTTCATCGATACTTGGGCCTTTTATTATTTACTCGCTAACTCAAGAAGACAATGACAAAGTCTGCCTGTTTGCAAGGAACTTCCTGCAAATGATAGTTACAGTGGTGGTTGGAACATCTATTATACACTCAGTACACACATTATGTATCTCCTGTACCTAATAAAGTGTCACTAAGTGTACATTCATGGTCTGCTGCTGTAGTCCGTCCACTTCAAGGTTTGACATGTTGTGTGTCCAGAGATGCTCTCCTGCACACCACTGTTGTAACACGCGGCCATTCTCCTCTGACCTCTCTTATTAACAAGGCCTTTCACACACAGACAGTTGTGCATGAAAATCCCAGGAGATCAGCAACTTTTGAGATACTCAAACCACACCTACCCCCCACCCTGGCACTAACTTCCATGGTGAAAGTCGCTCATTTCTTCCTCCTACTGATGTTTGGTCTGAACAACAACTGAACCTCTTGACCATGTCTGCATGCTTTAATGCATTGAGTTGCTGCCATATGATTGGCTGATTAGAGATTTGCATTACCGAGTAGGTGTACAGGTGTGCCTAATAAAGTGGCCACTGAATGTGTGTCATGAATAAAAGTGATCCTTGATTCAAATGTCTTTAATATGTGATAACTGAATCTGATCCACCATCTCCTCTTGAAACAACACACATCAAAGTTGCTGGTGAACGCAGCAGGCCAGGCAGCATCTCTAGGAAGAGGTGCAGTCGACGTTTCAGGCCGAGACCCTTCAGTTAGTCCTGACGAAGGGTCTTGGCCTGAAACGTTGACTGCACCTCTTCCTAGAGATGCTGCCTGGCCTGCTGCATTCACCAGCAACTTTGATGTGTGTTGCTTGAATTTCCAGCATCTGCAGAATTCCTGTTGTTTGCAACTCCTCTTGAAGTTCATTCCAGATAACCACCACCCTCAGGGTGAAAAATTACCCTACAGATTGCCTTTAAATTTGTCAGCTCTCACTTTAAACCTGTGCTGTCTAGTTCTATACTCTAGTGTGACCTGTACTCAAACCGACCATTCACTAAGCCTTCTTGCATAGCTCAGTGTCAAATTATCTCCATAATGGAGACAGCACAGCTGCATAGTGGTTAACATAATGCTACTGTAGTGTCAGCAATCCCGGATTTAATTCCCATCACTGCCTGTACGTTCTCCCTGTGACTGCGTGGCTTTCCTCTGGGTACTACGGTTTACGTTCACATCCCAAAAATGTATGGGTTAGTAGGTTATCCAGTCACATGGCTGTAATTGGGCGGTGCAGTCCTGTTGGGCGTGAAGAGCCTGCTACTGTGCTGTGTCTCGAATTAAAATTTAAAGAAAATCACTTGCTTGTTGTGGCCTAAGACATTTTTCTATGCTAAAGTTGCATTGTTATTGCCACTTCAGAAACAATCACTGCAGAAGTCTCATAGTCCGAGCACCAACCATTAAATACCTCGAGAGGGGTTAGCGAAACAACAAAATACATGTTGGAGTTGACCAGCGATCAACAGGATTCAGACCACTTTCTTTTTGACAAGAAGATTGATAAAAAGCCTTTCAATTTATTCATGCTTGTAATCAAACTTTCAGTGCTTATATTGAATACCTTAGCATCATGCAAACCTCTCATTATAGATAATTAACTGCAGCACTGAACCAGCAGATTGATAAAGTGGCACGCAGAAGCCATGGGCATTTGGAAGGCTGCCAACGTCTAGGAGTCTGGGGAATGGGAAACGCTACCTGGGTGGATTGTCCACCAGTTGACCCACATTGTCAGGAAGATTAAAACCAGAGGAAGAGCGTCAAGAAACTAGGTGTGCTGTACAGAGTAATGAGTTTGCCCTGCAACCTAACGTGAATTTATTCCATTCGCCTCATTAGGTAGCCTTTCCCCGAGGTAGAGTAGGAAAGAGCATAGTTATTTTTCACTATCGCTTCTATCTGGCTGTGGCAATGTACCAGCTGGGTAGAATGAGCTTTTCATAGTGACTGCAGAAACAGGGTCAGCTCCCAAGAGTTCCCCTGGTTTAGAAAGTTGAAATGCCTTGCCCACACAGAGCTCCCAAAGTTAAGGGAATCAAGCCACATTTCTTGCAAACAATGGCTACAGAGGTCTTGATGAAAGGTCGGCCCAAAATGTCAACAGTTTATTCCTCTCCATATAAGCTGCTGGACCTGCTTAGTTCCTCTAGCATTTTGTGTGTGTTGGAGATCCAGAGTACTGTGCAAAGGTCTTAGGCACATGTAAAGCAAAGATGCTTTCAAAAATAATGAAACGTTTCTAAACATCAAAAAAGTTTCTATGAAGAACAGTAAACAGTAAAAAAACTAAATCAAATCAATATTTGGTGTGACCACCCCTCACCTTTAAAACTATATCAATTCTCTTAGGTATGTTCTTGTGTAGTTTTATAAGAAAATCGGCTGGTAGGTTGTTCCAAGCGTCTTGGAGAACTTGCCACAGTTCTTCTGCAGACTTTGGCTGTCTTGCTTGCTTCTTTCTCTCAGATAATCCCAGACAGCCTCAGTGATGTTGAGATCAGGGCTCTGTGGTGGCCATACCATCTATTGCAGAACTCCTTGTTCACCTTTTCGCTGAAGATAGTTCTTTATGACTTTGGCCGTGCAGTTGGGGTCATTGTCCTGCTGCAGAATGAAGTTGGGACCAATCACAGGCTTGATGGATGAGAATCAACAGTGAGGATTCCATTAATTTCTGACCAGATCACCAACTCCATTTGCAGAAAACCAGCCCCAAATATTTAGGGAACATCCGTGTGCCTCACTGCTGGCTGCAGACACTCATCCATACAGTGCTCTGCAGCTCTTCTACTAACAAAATGCTTCCTGTCTGAGCTAAAAATTTCAAATTCTGACTTGCCAGTCCAGAGAACTTGCTGCCATTGCTCTGCACCTCAGTCCGTGTTTTTTGTATGCAGCTCAATCTCTTGACTTTGTTTCCACTTTGGAGGAATGGCTTTTTGGCAGCAACTTTTCCATGAAGACCACTTCTGGCAAGATTCCTCCACAAGGTTTCTGTGGGTTTGGTCCATCTAGTCCATACTAAACTGTTATTCTGCTTAGACCCATAGACCTGCACCTGGACCATAGCCCTCCATACCCCTCTCATCTATGCACTAAAACAAACTCCTCTTAAATGTTGACATTAACTGACACAATATCCAACATGAGCTTATAAGTGACAAAAAAAATGCATGCCACAAATATGCCAGGCAACAACCATCTTCAAAAAGACCGCATCTAACCACTTGCCTTCGATATTGAAAAGCACTTGTTTTTCCCAAAAATACTTTATTCAGAAATATTACAAAATAAAGTTATTTGCACTACAATTATCTAAGCCCTCACCATCAACATCCAGACACTCGATGGACCAGATACCTAAACACTTGGTTAGCATTGTGCAGAAAGTGACTCTCCTCTTACCACTATAAGTGCTTGACATTAACAGTAGGAACATTCTAAAATTTAGTATTAAGCAAACAATAAAGGTTACTTTCAAAATAATAGGCTCAGGTGGAGTAAGAACAGTAATACTTGACAGGTCCGGTATAGTTGTTTTTAGAGATTTAACTAGTCAAATATGTAAAAGAGAAGCAGTGAGCCCACAACCTATTGATTCACTTCAAAGACTCTCCATCTCATGTGCTCGATATTTACTGTTTGTTTGTTTATTTATTTCTTATTCTGTTTGTTTTTTACTTCTTGTATTTGCACAGTTTGTTGTCTTCTGCACATTGGTTGCTCGTTTGTTTTGTTATGGGTGGTTTTTCATTTATTCTATTGCGTTTCCTTGTGTTTCCTAAGAATGCCCGCAAGTAAATGAATCTCAGTGACATGCAAAAGTTTGGGCACCGCTGGTCAAAATTTCTGTTACTGTGAATAGCTAAGCGAGTAAAAGATGACCTGATTTCCAAAAGGCATAAGGTTAAAGATGACACATTTCTTTAATATTTTAAGCAAGAAAACTTTTTTATTTCCACCTTTTACAGCTTCAAAATAACAAAAAAGGAAGAGGGCCCAAAGCAAATGTTTGGGCACCCTGCATGGTCAGTACTTAGTAACACCCGCTTTGGCAAGTATCACAGCTTGTAAATGCTTTCTGTAGCCAGCTAAGAGTCTTTCAATTCTTGTTTGGAGGATTTTCGCCCATTTTTCCTTGCAAAAGACTTCTAGTTCTGTGAGATTCTTGGGCTGTCTTGCATGCACTGCTCTTTTGAGGTCTATCCACAGATTTTCGATGATGTTTAGGTCGGGGGACTGTGAGGGCCATGGCAAAACCTTCAGCTTGCGCCTCTTGAGGTAGTCCATTGTGGATTTTGAGGTGCGTTTAGGATCATTATCCTGTTGTAGAAGCCATCCTCTTTTCATCTTCAGTTTTTTTTACAGACGGTGTGATGTTTGCTTCCAGAATTTGCTGGTATTTAATTGAATTCATTCTTCCCTCTACCAGTGAAATGTTCCCCGTGCCACTAGCTGCAACACAAGCCCAAAGCATGATCGATCCACCCCCGGGCTTAACAGTTGGAGAGATGTTCTTTTCATGAAATTCTGCACCCTGTTTTCTCCAAACATACCTTTGCTCATTGCAGCCAAAAAGTTCTATTTTAACTTCATCAGTCCACAGGACTAGTTTCCAAAATGCATCAGGCTTGTTTAGATGTTCCTTTGCAAACTTCTGATGCAGAATTTTGTAGTGAGGACGCAGGAAAGGTTTTCTTCTGATGACTCTTCCATGAAGGTCATTATTTGTGCAGGTGTCGCTGCACAGTAGAACAGTGCACCACCACTCCAGAGTCTGCTAAATCTTCCCGAAGGTCTTTTGCAGTCAAACAGGGGTTTTGATTTGCCTTTCTTGCAATCCTACAAGCAGTTCTCTCGGAAAGTTTTCTTTGTCTTCCAGACCTCAACTTGACCTCCAGCATTCCTGTTAACTGCCATTTCTCAATTACATTACAAACTGAGGAAACGGCTACTTGAAAATGCTTTGCTATCTTCTTATAGTCTTCTCCTGCTTTGTGGGCATCATTTATTTTAATTTTCAGAGTGCTAGGCAGCTGCTTAGAGGAGCCCATGGCTGCTGATTGTTGGGACAAGGTCTGAGGAGTCAGGGTATTGATAAAGCTTTGAAATTTTCATCACCTGGCCTTTCCTAACAATGACTGTGTACAAGCCATAGCCTTAACCAGCTAATTAAGGTCTGAGACCTTGGTAAAAGTTATCTGAGAGTTCAAATCTCTTGGGGTGCCCAAACTTTTGCATGGTGCTCCTTTCCTTTTTTTTTTCACTCTAAAATTGTACAAAACAAAAATAATACACTAATCTTGTTTAAAATGTTGAAAAGAATGTTCCATCTTTAACTTTATGACATTTGGAGATCAGTTCATCTTCTACTCACTTAACTATTCACAGTAACAGAAATTTTGACTAGGGGTGCCCAAACTTTTGCATACCACCGTATATGTATTTTGATAATAAATTTACTTTGAAACTTTGATATGGCGGTTCTAAGCTTTCAAAAGACCTTGGGTATCCCACCCAAGCTAATTAAACAATGTTACCCCACATAATGGGAGTAATGGACTGAGAATTGGTTAACAGACAGGAAACTACACACTAGGAACAAACATAACATTTTCAGGTTGGGAAGCAGTGACAAGTGGGGTGATACAGGGGTTGGTGCTGAGGCCTGACCTGTTCACAATCTACAGTGCCTATAAAAAGTATTCACTCCCCCACCACCTCCGGAGGTGTTCATGTTTTATTGTTCTACAACATTTAATCACAGTGGATTTAATCTGCCTTTTTTGATACTGATCAACAGAAAAGACTCTTGTGTCAAAGTGAAAACAAATTCCTACAAATTGGTCTAAATTTATTCTAAATATTAAACAAATTAATTGATTGCATAATTACTCACTCCCTTCAAGTCAGTATTTAGTAGATGCACCTTTGGCAGCAATTACAGCCTTGAGTCTGTATGGATAGGTCTCTATCAGCTTTGCACATCCGGACACTGCAATTTTTCCACATTCTTCTTTACAAAACTGCTCAAGCTCTGTCAGGTTGTGTGGGGATTGTGATTGAACATTCCCTTTCATGTCCAGCCACAAATTCTTAATTGGACTGAGGCCCGGTCTATGACCTGGTCACTCCAGCCATTTCTGTGTAGCTTTGGCTTTATGTTTGGGGTTGTTGTCCTGATGGAAAACAAATCTTCTCCCAAGTCACAGTTCTCTTGCAGAATGCATCAGGTTTTCTCCAGGATTTCCCTGTATTTTGCCACATTTATTTTACCCTCTACCTTCACAAGCCTTCAAGGGCCCGCTGCAGTGAAACATCCCCACAGCATGTTGCAGTCACCACTATGCTTTATGGTAGGAATGATGTGCGGTATTTGGCTTACACCAGACATAGCATTTAGTCTAATGGCCAAAAAGCTTAATTTTGGTTTAATCAGACCTTTTTCCAGCTGACTTCAGATTCTGGCAAACTCCAGCCAAGATTCCATGTGATTATTTTTCCAACAGTGGCTTTCCCTTTGCCACTCTCCCATCAAGCCGTGACAGGTGAAGCACCTGGGCAACAGTTGTATGTGCAGTCTCTCCCATCTCAGTCGCTGAAGTTTGTAACTCCTCCAGAATTATCATGGTTTTTTTGGAGGCCTCTCTCATGAATCCCCTTCTTGTGCGGTCACTCAGTTTTTGAGGACGGCCTGCTCTAGGCAGAGTTACACCTGTGTCATATTCTTTCCATTTCTTGATGATTGACGTAACTGTACTCCAAGAGATATTCAGTGACTTGGATATTTCCTTGTACTTGTGCTTTTCAATAACCTTTTTGTGGAGTTGCTTGGAGTGTTCTTTTGTCTTCATGATGTAGCTTTTGCCAGGATACTGACTCACCAGCTGTTGGACCTTCCAGATACAGGTGTATTTTTACTACCATCAATTGAAACATCTTGACTGCACACAGGTCTCCAAAAACAGATCTCCATTTAACTAATTATGTGACTTCTAAAGTCAATTGGCTGCACCAGTGATGATTTGGTGTGTAATATTAAAGGGGGTGAACACTTATGGAATCAATTATTTTGTGTTTTATATCTGTAATTAATTTAGATCACTTTGTAGAGATCCGTTTTCACTTTGACACGAAAGAGTCTTTTTCTGTTGATCAGTGTCAAAAAAGCCAAATTAAATCCACTGTGATTCAATGTTGTAAAACAATAAAACATGAAAACTTCTGGGGGGGGGAGGTGAATATTTTCCATAGGCACTCTGTATCAATGCTGGATTAGAAAAGGAATATAATGTCCAAGTTAAACAGAGGACACAGCAGAGTACAGCACAGTACAGGTCCCTTGGCCTACAATGTTGTGCTGACCTTTTAACCTACTCTAAGATCAATCTAATCCTTCCCTTCCACAGCCTCTTCTATCATCCATGTGCCTACCTAAGTGTCCCTTAAAAGGTTCAAATGCATTTGTCTTTACCACCATCCCTAGCTGCGTGTTACTCACATCTATCACTCGGTGTAAAAAGCTTATCTCTGACAACCCCCAACCCCCATACTTTCCTCCAATCACTTAAAATTATGCCCCCTCATATTCACTAATTCTGTCCTGGGAAAACGTTGCTGGATGTCCATTCTATTTATGCCATCTTATACACCTCTGTCATGCCCCAGCTCATCCTCCTTCGCTCCAAACAGAAAAGCCTGAGCTCGCTCAACCTTTTCTCATAAGACACGCTCTCTAATCCAGGCAGCATCCTGGTAAATCTCTCTGCATCCTCTTTAAAGCTTCCACATCCTTCCTATAATGGGGAGACCAAAAGTAAACACAATATTCCCTCAAAACTAATCAATAAGACCATAAGACACAGGAGCAGAATTAGACCATTTGGCCTATCGAGTCTGCTCTGCCATTCAGTCATGGCTGATCCTTTTTCCCCTCCTCAGCCCCTCTCCCTGGCCTTCTACCTGTAATCTTTGATGCCTTGTCCAATCAAGAACCTATCAATCTCTGCCTTAAATACATCCAATGACCTGGCCTCCACAACTGCCCATGTTAACAAATTCCACAAATTCACCACCCTCTGGCTAAACAAATTTCTCTGCACCTCTGTTTTAAATGGACGCTCCTCTATCCTGTGGCTGTGCCCTGTTGCCCTAGACTCTCCCACCATGGGAAAAAGCTTTTCCACATCTATTATGTTTAGGGATTTCAACATTCGAAAAGCTTCACTGACATCCCCTCTCATCCTTCTGAATTCCAGCGAGTATAGACCCAGAGCCATCAAACATTCCTTGTATGATAACTCTTTCATTCCTGGAATCACCCTTGTGAACCTCCTCTGGACCCTCTCCAATGCCAGCACATCTCTTCTTAGATGAGGAGCCCAAAACTGTTCACAATACTCAAGGTGAGGCCTCACCAGTGTCTTATAAAGCCTCAGCATCACCTCCCTGCTCTTGTATTCTAGACCTCTTGAAATGAATGCTAACATGGCACTTGCCTTACTCACCACCAACTTAACTTGCAAGTTAACTTTCAGGGTGTCCTGCACAAGGACTCCCTAGTCCCTTTGCATCTCAGATTTTTGGATTTTCTCCCTGTTTAGAAAATAGTCTGCTTATCTACTTCTATTACCAAAGTGCATAACCATGCATTTTCCAACATTGTATTTCATTTGCCAGTTTCTTGCCCATTCTCTTAATTTGTCTAAGTCCTTCTGTAGCCTTCCTGCTTCCTCAACACTACCTGCTCCTCCACCAATCCTCGTATCATTTGCAAACTTGGCAATAAAGCCATCTGTTCCATCATCTAAATAATTGATATACATCAACAAAAGAAGTGGTCCCAACACCACTCCTGCGAAACACCACTAGTCACTGGAAGCCAACCAGAAACGTTTCATTTTATTCCCACTCACTGTCTCGCACCAATCAGTCAATGCTCTAACCATGCCAGAAACTTTTCTGTAATAACATGGATTCTTATCTTGGTAAGCAGCCTCATGTATGGCACCCTGTTAAAAGCCTTCTGAAAGTTCAGATATACAACATCCACTGCATCCCCTTTATCTTTCCTACTTGTAATCTCTTCAAAGAATTCCAACAGGTTCGTCAGGCAAGATTTTCCCTTAAGGAAACCATGCTGACTTTATCCTATCTTGTCCTGTGTCACCAAGTACTCCATAACCTCATCCTTAACAATTGACTCCAACATCTTCCCAACCACTGAGGTCAGGCTAACTGGTCTATAATTTCCTTTCTGTTGCCTTTCTCCTTTCTTAAAGAGTGGAATGACATAAGCTTCAGGACATTGGCTTCAATACCTCCTCGTGCAATTGGATCCTCGATTTCCTCACTTGCGGACTCCAGTTAGTTCGGATTGGCAACAACATCTCTTCCTCGATCTCCATCAATGCAGGTTCACCACAAGGCTGTGCGCATAGCTCCCTACTTTACTTACTTTATACTTATGACTGTGTGGTAAAGCACAGCTCCAATGCCATATTTAAGTTTGCTTGATTCATGTAGCCCAGGAGGGGCAGACACAAGTCTGTCTGTTTGGGAGCCAGGGTTGGAACAGTTACCCAACGACCGATACCCAAAGTACTTAGGAGTCACACTAGATCGAACTCTCTCATACAAGATCCACTTTCAAAAACCAAAATCCAGAATGGCCATGATCAGGAAGACAGCAGGAACCAAATGGGGTGCTAACCTGTCAGACCTACGAACATCTAGCCTAGCCCTATGTTTCTCAGTTGCCGAGTATTGCGCATCCCCCTGGGAAAGAGGTGCTCACACAAACATCATCAATACACAGGGCATACTTCTATGAGAGTAATCTCAGGAATCCTAAAATCCACACCTGTCCAATGGCTCCCAACAATGAGCAGAATAGCACCCCCAAAGATCTGTAAAAGAGCAGCTTCAGCAAAATTCTACAAGCATATCCAAAATATGCTCAAGAATAATCCAGTTTGTAAACTCCTCAAAAATGCTCCTCCAGCTTCCCAACTCAAACCCTGAAAACCTTTCTACAACTTGAAAAACCTCAACTCCTACAACAAATACAATGAATGGCGCCAATACGCCCCCAGGTGAAGATATGATCAACGACCTCACCTCGCTTCTCCCGGGCTTTACTACAGCTACCAGAAAAAAACTGGACAGCTGCAAATAGACTCAGAAGTCGACATGTAAAAACAGCGCAGACACTGCATCAAATTTGTTGGGATGCCCAACAAACCCCAGCCTGCCCCTGTGGTGCCCCAACCCAGGACATCCTCCACCTGATCCAAACATGCCCTCTCACCAAGGTCTGAGACAGCTTTGCCATGGTCCATCGACGTAACCGCAAGCTGGAGGAGTGGCTTGACAAAAAACAATTATTAGTGTGAAGAGAGTGAAAACACCAGCCGTACGAAACAAAAAAGTTAAGTTTGCCGGCAAAATCAAGGATGGTGACGAATCAACTGAAGGAGGGAGCTTGGAAACCTGGCTGAGTGGAGCCTCAACACCAACCTCTCTCACAACATCAGCAAGACCAAGGAGCTGATCATTACTGGAGGAAATCAGAGGCCCATTGGTCAGTCCTCATTGGGGGATCAGAGGTGGAGAGGGTCAGCAACATGAAATTCCTTGGTGTTATTACTTCAGAGGATCTGTCTTGGATCCAGCATGTAAGTGCCATTAGATTAGATTATGAAGACACGCAGTCCTCTTTTATTGTCATTTAGTAATGCATGTATTAAGAAATGATACAATATTCCTCTGGTGTGATATCACAAAACACAGGACAGACCAAGACTAAAAAAACTAACAAAACCACAAAATTATAACATATAGTTACAACAGTGCAACAATACCATAACTTGATGAAGAAGTCCATGAGCACAGTAAAAGTTCAAAGTCTCTCAAATGTCCTACATCTCACGCAGACAGGAGAAGGAAGAAAAACTCTCCCTGCCATGCCTGACCACAGCCCGACTCTGAGTCATTCGAAAACTTCGAGCTCTGATCAGCTCTCCAACACCAAGTACTGAGCGCCATCTCTATCCGAGCAATTCGACCTCCATCTCAGTCACCAACAGCAGGCAAAGCTGGGGATTTTGAGGCCTTCCCTCCAAAAGATTCCCGACCACACAGTAACGACAGCAGCGAACGAGCGTTTCAGAAATTTTTCCAGATGTTCCTCTGTGCTTTCACGTCCATCTCCATAAAATCAGAATTGTCCACGGCCCCTATTTAATGGATACAACATCATTTTTCGCCGGAGGGCTGCGCATGCACTGCTTTCTCTCCTCCCGCTGTTTACAAATTTCTAAAGATGTGTACTGGAGAGTGTATTGACTGGTACTATCATAGCCTGGTACGGAAAATACCAATGCCCTTGAATGGAAAATCCTACAAATAGTAGTGGAAACAGCCCAGTCCATCATAGGATAAGCCCTCCACACCACTGAGCACATCTACATGAAGTGCTGTTGCTGGAAAGTGGCATCCATCATCAGGGATCCCCACCATCCAGGTTACACTCTCTTCTCACTGCTGCCTTCAGGAAGAAGGTACAGGGGCCTCAGGGCTTAGACCACAATGTTCAGGAACAATTATTACCCATCTTGAACCAGTGGGACAACTTAACTCAACTTCATTTGCCCCATCACTGAACTGTTCCCACAACCCATGGACTCACTTTCAAGGACTCAGGTTGAGTTCAATATTTATTGCTTATTTATTAATTATTATTATTAATATTATTTCTTCTTTCCTTTTGTATTTGCACAGTTTGCTGTCTTTTGCACATTGGTTCTTTGTCCAACCTGTTGGGTGCAGTCTTTCATCGATTCTACTATGGTCCTCGGATTTACTGACTATGCTGACAAGAAAATGAATCTCAGGGTTGTATATGGTGACATACACAGTATGTACTTTGATAATTAATTTACATTGAACTTTGAAGTGAGGTCTAACCAGAGTTTTATAGAGCTGCAACTTTACCTTGCAGCTCGTGAATGCAATCTCACAACTAATGAAGGCCAACACTCAGTACGCCTTCTCAACCACCCTATCAACTTGCACAGCAACTTTCAGGGATCTAAGTTAGCTGAATATAGCAAGCCATTGTGGGTTGTGAAGAGGATGGAGAGAGACTTCAGAGAGGAAAAGACAAACCGAATGAGCATATGTAAATTAATGCGGGAAAGTGTCAGCATTAGAAAAAGTGAGTATTTATTCAAACAGTGAAAGATTGAAAGGTGTTAGTGCTCAGCAAGGCTGGGATGTCTTGTACATGAATTACTGAAAGCTGGCATATTGGCTTCTTATTAGCACACGAGTGTTAAATCATTACAATGCTCTTCGTTCTGGAGTCCAAACACTCACAGGTATGAATCCCCACCCCACCTCACAGGTATGAATCCCCACCCACCACCCAATACTTTTAAAAAGACATTGCGGTCGGACACTGGCAGGGACATACAGCCCAGTCCATCACAGGCAAAGTCCTTACCCCCACTGAGCACATCTTCAAGGAGCATTGCCACAAGATTGCTTCACCCAACACCATATTCAAGTTTGCTGATGACACACCACATCAAAGGTGGTGATGAATCAGCATACAGGAGGGAGATTGAAAATTTGGCTGACTGGTGCCATAACAACAACCTCTCACTCAATGTCAGCAAAATCAAGGAAATAATTATAGACTTCAGGAGAGGGAAACCGGAGGTCCATGAGCCAGTCCTCATTGGAGGGTGTCAGAGGTGGAGAGGGCTAGCAATTTTAAATTCCTGGGTGTTACTATTTCAAAGGACCTGTTCTGGACCCAGCATGTAAATTCAATTGTGAAGAAGCACAGGAGTGCCTCTACTTTCTTAGGAGACTGCGGAGATTCAGCATGATATCAAAAGCTTTGAAAAATTCTATAGGTGTGTGGTGGAGAGTGTATTGACTGGCCGCATCACGGCCTAGTATGGAAATGCCTTTCAACAGAAAATCCTACAAAAGGTAGTGGATTTTGGCCCAGTACATTACGGGCAAAGCCCTCCCAACCATTCAGTAGGTCTACATGAAATGTTACCATAGGAAAGCAGCATCCATATCAGAAATCCCCACCACCCAGGCTATATTCTTTTCTCGCTGCTACCAACAGGTAGAAGGTACAAGAGCCCCAGGACTCACTCTACCAAGGTCAAGAACAGTTACTACTCCTCAACTATCAGGCTCTTGAACAAAAGGGGATAACTACACTCACTTACCTATCCATTGTGATGTTACCGCAACTAACGATCTCACTTTAAGGACTCTTTATCTAGTTATTTCATGTTCTTGTTATTTATTGCTGTTTATTTATATTTGCATTTGCACAGTTTGTTGTCTTCTGCACTCTGGTTGATCTTTCATTGATCCTGTTATAATTACTATTCTATAGATTTGCTGAGTATGCCCACAGGAAAATGAATCTAAGGGTTGTATGTGGCGACATATAATAAAATTTACTTTGAACTTGGGTGAAACATCATTTTGCATTTACACAGTTTGTCCTCATTAGCATATTGGTGGCTTGTTAGTCTTTGTGAGCAGTTTTTTATTGCTTCTATTATAGCGGGGGTGTTTAAGACCAGAGGGCTCACGCTCAGAATAGACGGACATCCCCTTAGAACAGAGAAAACGAGGAATTTCTTTAGTCAGAGGGTGGAATTTATTGCCACAACGGACGGCTGTGGAGGGCAAGTCATTGGGTATATTTAAAGTGGAGGTTGATAGTGGACGTAGCAACACTCAGAGCACACTGGAGGAACTCAGCAGGTCGGGCAGCATCCGTGGAAAAGATCAGTCAACGCTTCAGGCCGGAACCCTTCGTCAGGACTGAAGAGGAAAGCGGCAGAGGCCCTATAAAGAATTTGGGGGGGGAGGGGAGGGTGGGAAGGAGAAGGCTGTAAGGGTGTCAAAGGTTATGGGGAGAAGACAGGAGAATGGGGCTTAGAGGGATAATAAATCAGCCATGATGAAATGGTAGAGCACACTTGATGGGCCAAATGGCCTAATTCTGCTCCTATGTCTTATGGTGTTTCTTTGTTCTACTGTAAATGCCTGCAAGAAATGAATCTCATATGGTATATGTACTTTGATAATAAATTTACTTTGAACTTTGATCCTGGCACTCCAGGAGCAATGGTGCAATGCTGCACGGTTGAGCTGAGGGAATGCACATCTGCCCTTGAAGACTGGTGGTAGTTGAGCGGTATGGTCGCTCAGTAATATCCAAAGAGGCTCTGGGCTACATGGGCACTGCTCCTCTCGTCTCCCTTATCACCCACTGTTGGTTGTGGTGGATGATGCTGTCTCCTGCACTGGCTTCATGGCTCTTCCCTGCCCAGAGATTTCCCCATGGTAAGAAGGACAATGGTGGGTAAGCTCACTACCGTGGAGAGGGGGAGATGTAGTTTCCATCACATCTAATGAACGGTGGTGAGGATCTGGCAGGTCTGTCAGCGCATGGTTCTGGGCAGCACAAGAGCATCGTGGTTTGTGTAATGCTATTACAGAGCCAGAGACCCCGGTTCAATATCCACTGCAATCTGTAAAGAGTTTGTATGTTCTCACCATGACTGCGTGCCCCAGTTACCTCCCCCATTCCAAAGATGTACAAATTAGGGTTAGTAACCTGTGGGCATGCTATGTTGGCACTGGAAGCATGGCAACTTGCCCCCAGCACATCTTCAGACTGTATTGGTCACTGATAAAACATAACATCAAATATAGAATAGTAGAGGCCATTCAGCCCATGAGCCTGTTCCACCATTCCAATGTATTATCACACTCAACCCCATTCTCCTGCATTCTCCATGTAACCTTTATCACCCTTATTAATCAAAAGTCTATTTATTAATCTCCACATTAAATATACCCAGTGGGTTGGCCTGCACAAGTGGCTGTGCCAATGAATTCCACAGATTCACCACCCTCTGGCTAAAGAAGTTCCTCTTCATCTCTGTTCTAAAGAGATGTCCTTATATTCTGAGGCTATCTTCTCTGGTCCTAGACTCCTCCACAATAGGAAACATCTTCTCCATGTCCACTCTATTCAGGCCTTTCAATACTCAGTAAGTTTCAATGAGATCCCCTCATGTTTTTCTAAACTCCAGCGAGTACAGGTCCAGCGCCATCAAACAGTCCTCATCCATTATCCCTTTCATTCCTGGGATTACTCTTGTAAACCTCCTGCAGCCCCTCTGCAATGCAAGCGCATCTTTTTTTAGATAAGATGTCCCAAACTGTTCATGATACTCCAAGTGCGGTCTTTTAAAGACTCAGCTTTACATACTTGCCTTTATATTCTAGTCCTTAAGTTTGCAAAGGTCAGAACAGATAGGATATCATTTGTGCTTTAATGAGAACTCTTTCAGCACTGTCATACGAATGGAAAACAGCATTTCAATGGAATTCTCCCTGGAATCTACTGAAACCCCACAATCCCTATCAACTCAGTAATGCACTTAGATGAAAATACAGATGTGAATCTGTACTCAGATTGCACAGGAATTAGTTATTTACTAGGTCATGCTTAAAGCCTTTTAATTATGTTATGACGGGGTCAGGAAGTGCACTTGTATCGATAGACAGAATTATTTCAGTGATATGAACATGCATCAGCAAATTATTTGCAGACACATTCAAGTGGCTTCTCAGGGCAAGAAGACCTCTGGGATATCTTGAGGTGGTGCAAAGGGTAGAGATAAATGCAAGCTCTTTCTTTCAGAAGTTATGTTTATCCAACAGCAATTAAGGAAAAAACTATTCCTATTGTCCATCGGTAACAAAATGTCAAATGGCTTCTTAAAGTCTACATCAGACTGGAGCACAGTACGACCTAAGAATTTTATCTTCACAGGTTTAAAATATTTAGGGGTAAATGGAGCTGTGCGATTGGTGAACATTTTAACTGCCTGTGGGTCACCCGGGGAGGTGGAGGTGGATGATGAAATACAATGAAGGAAATCTGTCACTCAGACGGATTCATCTAATATAAAATGGCAAGTCCTGAGGTAGAAGCCCAAAAGTCAAAGACTGAATCTGAATTCGGAGATAAAGGCTCGAGGGTTTAAATCTCTGGGTCGGTTTGACTGATGTCCGCCAGTCCGTGAGTCCGGGCCAGGGACTGCGTGCTGGAGGCCCGATACCTGTGAGTCTGAGAGTCTGGAACAAGGACTGGAGGCTCTGAGGCGGCCTGTCCTGGGACTGTAGGCCTGTGTGTGAGTGAGTGGGTGGCAGGGCAGGAAAGGGGGTTGTCTTGTTGTTGCCGTCTTGTATTGTTTTGGATTGTTGTCGTTTCTGTTGCTGCTTGTGTTGTTCCGCTAAACATTGTGGGCACGCTATGTCGGCACTGGAACGTGGGGTGAAACGTGTGGGCTGCCCGCACCCCCAGCACATGCACGGGGTGTGTCGGCTGTTAAAGAAAACAACGCATTTCACTGTATGTTTGGATGTACAGGCGATAATAAATCTATAACTGTATTTCCAAGAAGTGATATTCAAATAGGGCAATGTCTTGAATGCATTAAGATAATTTAGCTGTTGCACCAGACCCATCACTGACACATTGGCAATGATGAGGCGATGTACATACTGATTGACTACTGGCTGACTGCAGGGTCAGGAGAAGCAGTGGGCTCAGGCAGAGCAGCAGGAAGCCCGTCAGCTGACTGTGAACGCAGTACTCTGATCGAGCAAGCTCCCTCTGTGCAGTGTAATGAGGTACATTAACATATTGTGCCAATTATACAGCCTCCTCCATCAATAATGCATCAGTGCTGGCCTAATTATTAACATAACACAGTGCAGTGGCACTTGATGCTTCACAATTAAGATCTGCTAGCTGAGGTTTCCTAACAGCCGCACTCTGCCGTATCTGGGCAATTTTCAAAATGACGTTTTATTTTAGAAAAGCAAAGTTCCTTAAACTGAGGCCGAGACAGTGGGGTGAGCGGAATAACGGGAAACTGTTGGGAATAGGGACAGGGGGTGGGAATACAGTGATGCTGTTGAATCCAATCTCTTGGATCAGGGAGGAGGCTACGTAGCATCCATGCCAGGACCACCAGACTCAAAACAGTTAGTTTCCCCAAGCAGTAAGGCTGATCAACACCTCCACCCACTAACCCACCCCTCCACACACCCAACCACCACGACTTTTATCATTTCCTGTCAGAGTCACCTAATGTACAGACACTCCTGTGCCTATTGTCACTTCATGGATTTACAATCAATCTATGTATATAAGCTTAATATATTTATATTTATTGTGTTCTTAAATCTTATTGAGTTTTTTTTCTGCTGCACTGGATCTGGAGTAAGAATTATTTCAATCTCCTTTACACTTGGGCACTGGAAATGACGTTAAACAATCTTGAATCTTGAATGATTCAGTCAGACTGGGTGATGCTGCAATCAGGGTATGAGGGAAAAGTAAATCCGAATACCAGCCTCAAACAGGAGCTTTACTGGCAGTGGGGGGAGGAGAGACAGGGGAAGCATTTGGGCACAATAAGGGGCCAAAATCAAGAGTTGTCGTTGTTCCTCTTCGCGCCTTGTGGTGCATCAGGCGGCATTTCTGCCGTTTCTGTAGCACTTGTCTGTTTTTTGTGAGGATGAGTTGCCTGCTCGATGTTCAATCCAGCACGGGTGGAAAGCGCGCAGAGAGCAGGCCGGATTTGAACTCAGGACCGTCTGCCCTGAAGTCCGGGGCTGACGCCACTACACCACTGGCAGGCTAAAATCAAGAGCAACACGCACAACATGCTGAGAAACTCAGCAGGTCGGGCGGCGTCTATGGGCCAGAATAAACCATTGACAATTCACACTGAGACCCTTTATCAGGACTATAGAGGAAGGGAGAAAATGCCAGAATAAAAGGGTGGGGATGGGAAGGAGTACAAGCTAAAAGCTGATAGGCGAAGCCAGGTGGGTGGGGGAGAAGGAAATGAAGTAAGAAGCTGGGAGGGGATAGGTGGAGAAGGCAACGTACTAGAGAAGAAGGAATCTGATAGGAGAGGAGAGTGGCCCATGGGAAAGGGCCATTGGGGAGTTCCCTGGTGAGGAGACGAGGAGATGGGGCCAGAGTGGGGAAATAAAGAAGATGGAAGCCTGTGAGAGAAGGTGTTTCCCACAATCCAACACAGAGGCCTCCATTGGTAAAACAATGCACAGTATTTTATTTATTTCAAAGGGAGTAAAATATAAAAGCAAGGATGTAGTAGTATTAGTGTGATTACTCGAGTTGAGGATAACCTTCTCCTAAGGGGTTGTCTACTGGTGGGTCCTCAGGCGGCTGTAGAAGCCGATCCGGGATCCAATATTCCGGGATATTGGGCTAGATTCCCTTAATGGAGAATGCCAATGTGTGACTTTGTTTAACATGGAGAGGCTGATGCACAGGAAGCCACTACATGGTCCTTGACAGATCGGGGTCAGGATCCAGTGGCATGGAATCCAAGATGACTGAGGAACCTTCACAGCTGCAGCCTGTAGTGCAAGGATGTAATGTCGAGGCTTTATAACGCATTGGTCAGACCATAGAGTATTGTGAGCAGTTTCCAGCTCCTTATCTATGAAAGGATGTGATGACAATGGAGAGGATCCAGAAGAGGCTCATGAAAATTATCCCAGAAATAAAAGGGTTAACATATTGGAGCATTTGATGGCTCTGGGCCGCTATTGCTGGAATTTAGAAGAATGAAGGGGAATCTCAATGAAATTTATTGAACATTGAAAGACCTTGATGTGGAGAGGATGCTTCCTACAGTGGGGAGTCTAGGACCAGAGGGCATGGCTTCAGAATAAAGGAATATCCCTTTAGAATAGAAATCAGGAGGAATTTCTTAGCCAGAGAGTGGTAATCTGTGGAATTCTTTTCTACAGATGGCTGTGGAGACCAAGTCATTGGGAATATTTAAAGTGGAGGTTGATAGGTTCTTGAGTGTCAAAGGTTACGGGGAGAAGGTTGAAGGATGGGGTTGAGAGGGAAAATAAATCAGCCATGATGGAATGGTGGGCAGACTGAATGGGCAGAATGGTCTAACTCTGCTCCTATTGCTTTTGGACCTGTGGTTTCTTCTGAACTACTCATCAGAGAAGGACAAAGTACATACACAGAGAATTAATAGGAGGCAAGGCTGGAGAGCTAGAGAGCAGCATTCAGCACTGTAAGTCTTCTGTTTATAGATCGCTTTCTACGACCTCAGGACACCCTAAGGCATTTCACTAATTAACCAGATATTTTTAAGCGGAATGTAGAAAATACAATGATCAGTTTGTACAAGCTACACTCATGGAATCATAGTGTTTTACGGCATAGATCAGGCCCTTCAGTCCATCAGACTCCTAGCATCATAAAGTTTTACAGCATAGAAAGCAGGCCTTTAGCCCATCTTGCACCTAGAATCAGTGTTACAGCACAGAAACAGGCCCTTCAGCCCATCATGCCCATGCTACTGGTCCCATTTACTTGCACTTGGTCTGTAGTCTAGGTAATTCAAGTGCATGTTCAGATGCTTCTTAAATGCACTGCTCTATATTAACAACTTAGATAGTAAGTATGGATTTGGAGAATAGTTCAAAGTTATCTGGGTTAGGGTTAATAAGTTGAGGGCATGCTACGTTAGCACTGCAAGTCTGGCGACACATCAGGCAGAAGACATAAAAGCCTGAAAGCATGTTCCACCAAGTTCAAGAACAGCATCTATCCTGCTGTTATCAACTCTCGACCAGTCCTCTTGTAAGATAAGATAGACTCTTGTCCTCACAATCTACCTCATTATGATCTTGTGCCTTATCAATTACCTGCACTGCGCTTTCTCAGTAGCTGTTAAACTTTATTCTACATCATTATTGTTTTACCTTGTATTACCTCAATGCTCTGTGGAAAGAACAATATGCAAGACAAGCTTTTCACTGTATCTTAGTACACGTGACAATAATAAACCAATTTCAAATCGATTTGTTTCTGATTGTATTTCTTTTTGGACTAAGATAAGATGTGAGAGAATAGGACCAATCAAGTGTGACAGTGGAAAAGTATGTATGGAACCGGAGGAGAGAGCAGATGTATTTAATGAATACTTCGCCTCAGTATTCACTACAGAAAAGGATGTTGGCGATTGTAGGGATGACTTACAGCGGACTGAAAAGCTTGAGCATACAGATATTAAGAAAGAGGATGTGCTGTAGCTTTTGGAAAGCATCAAGTTGGATAAATCACCGGGACCGGATGAGGTGTACCCCAGGCTGTCGTGGGAGGTGAGGGAGGAGATTGCTGAGCCTCTGGCAATGATCTCTGCATCATCAATGGGGACATGAGAGGTTCCGGGGGATTGGAGGGTTGCAGATGTTGTTCCCTTATTCAAGAAAGGGAGTAGAGATAGCCCAGGAAATTATAGATCAGTGAGTCTTACTTCAGTGGTTGGTAAGTTGATGGAGAAGATCCTGAGAGGCAGGATTTACGAACATTTGGAGAGGCATAATATGATTAGGAATAGTCAGCATGGCTTTGTCAAAGGCAGGTCGTGCCTTACGAGCCCGATTGAATTTTTTGAGGATGTGACTAAACACATTGATGGGGCTAGAGCAGTGAATGTAGTGTATATGGATTTCAGCAAGGCATTTGATAAGGTACCCCATGCAAGACTTATTGAGAAAGTAAGGAGGCATAGGATCCAAGGGGACATTGCTTTGTGGATCCAGAACTTGCTTGCTCACAGAAGGCAAAGAGTAGTTGTAGATGGGTCACATTCTGCATGGAGGTCGGTGACCAGTGGTGTGCCTCAGGGATCTGTTGTGGGATCCCTTCTCTTCATGATTTTTATAAATGACCTAGATGAAGAAGTGGAGGGATGGGTTAGTAAATTTCTGATGACACAAAGGTTGGGGGTGTTGTGGATAGTGTGGAGGGCTGTCAGAGGTTACAGCGGGACATCGATAGGAAGCAAAACTGGGCTGAGAAGTGGCAGATGGAGTACAACCTAGATAAGTGTTTGGTGGTTTATTTTGGTGGGTCAAATATGATGGCAGAATATAGTATTAATGGTAAGATTCTTGGCAGTGTGGGGGATCAGAGGGATCTTGGGGTCCGAGTCCATAGGACACTCAAAGCAGCTGCGCAGGTTGTCTGTGTGGTTAAGAAGGCGTATTGGCCTTCATCAATCATGGGATTGCGTTTAGGAGCTGAGAGGTAATGTTGCAGCTCTATAGGACCCTGGTCAGACCCCACTTGGAGTACTGTGCTCAGTTCTGGTCGCCTCACTACAGGAAGGATGTGGAATCTATAGAAAGGGTGCAGAGGAGATTTACAAGGATGTTGCCTGGATTGGGGATCATGCCCTATGAGAATAGGTTGAGTGAACTCGGCCTTTTCTCCTTGGGTGATGGAGGATGAGAGGTGACCTGATAGAGGTGTACAAGATAATGACAGGCATTGATCATGTGGATAGTCAAAGGCTTTTCCCCAGAGTAGAAGTGGCTAACATGAGAGGGTACAGTTTTAAGGTGCTTGGAAGTAGGTACAGTGGAGATGTCAGGGGTAAGTTTTTTACGCAGAGAGTGGTGAATGCGTGGAATGGGCTGCCGGCAATGGTGGTGGAGGCGGAAATGATAGAGTCTTTTAAGAGGTTCCTGGATAGGTACATAGAGCTCAGAAAAACAGAGGGCTATGGGCAACTCTAGGTAATTTCTATAGTAAGGATATGTTAGGCACAGCTTTGTGAGCCGAAGGGCCTGTATTGTGCTGTAGGCTTTCTATGTTTCTACGTTCTATGCTTCTAAGATCTTATTTTGCACAGACTTTTTCCTTCCCTGCCTTGTACAATTTATGTTCTGTGTGTCATCTGAAGTTACTTGCCAGTGATGCTGTTACAAGTAAGGTTTTTCTGTGCTATACCTCACCACATTTGTACACCTGACAACCAACCTGACTAACAATCAGCACCACGTTTACTATCACTGAGTTAGTTACATGTCGTGAAATTTGTTGTTTCGCAGTCGTACAGGCAAAGATATAAAAAAATCTATAAATTACAAATAGTGCGAGAAAAAGGAATACATCAAGCAAAGAGTCAAAATCAGGTTTAGTATCTCTGGGATGTGTTGTTGAAATTTGTTTCAACCTTGCCTGGTGTCTACACCCGCACCACCCCCCACACCCCACCCCATCCATGGCACGCTACCTCTACAGCACAACACTCCCACTGCACTCCACCCCCTCGCTATTCCAAACATCCTTTGGTGTTTCCAGATTTATAAAGTCACTTTCCGCTCCATGTAGACAAATACAGTACCCCTAAAACTTTTGCACAGTACTGTAGGGGAAGTATTAGGCTATTCAACGCATTAAGTCTGCTCTGCCATTTCAGCTGCCTGCCCATCACCTCCGAAGTGAGTTTTCCTGTTTCTCAGTTTAGTGTCATTGGGATCAGGAACCAATATCGAGTCATTATTATGGACAGTAAAGGGCAGCCTGGTGGTGAAAAGAGTGGTTAGTGCTTCTCCCTCACAGTTCCACACGCATGTGTGTGTGTGCAGTTCATAGTTTATCCCTGTACCACAAACACATTGATCGGTAGGTTAACTGCCCACTCAAAGTGCTCCTTTTGTAGCTGGATGGTCAGAGAATCATGGCAGCCACAATGGGTGTGTGATAGAGATTACTGGGAATTGGATGGGGGAATGAGATTGCTCTGGGAGCCATCATAGACTTCATCGGCCAAATCGCCTCCTATGGTGTGAGCAATACCAGTGATGCGATCACTTGAGTCGAGAACAATGTTTTCCTAAGGGGTTGTCTATTGGTGGGTCCTCAGTCGGCTGTAGAGGCCGATCCAGGATGCACATATTCTGGTGCAGTGTTGGCAAGAGTAAGTGGTGGCTGTGGTTAGTGGGTGGGTCTTTTGGTTGTTCAGTTTCTCCCTTCACAGCTGCTGTTTGCTCTTGGTGGCACAGTGAAGGTTGCCCTCATGCAGCGCCCCTCCCTCTTGAACACATTTCCTCCAGGTGTATCTATTGAGTGCAAAATCTTGCCAGTTTTTAGATGCAATATTGACTTTCTTCAGGCTGATTTTGATGTTATCTTTGAGGGGTTTCCTTTGCCCACCAGGGGCTCACCGATCTTCCTTCAACTGGGAGTAAGGAATCTGTTTGAGGAGACGTGAGTTAGGCATTTGAATGACATGACCTATCCATCGGAGTTGATGTTGCGTTATCGTGGAGAAAATGCTGTCCCTGTTGGCCTCCTCCGGTATGCTGGTGTGAGCAGTATTTACTCAGTGGCCTCTTTATTAGGTACCTCCTGTACCTAATAAAGTGGCCACTGAGTGCACGTTTGTGATCTTCTGCTGTTGTAGTCCATCCACTTCAAGATTTGATGTGTTGTGCATTCAGAGATGCTCTTGTGCACACCACTGTTGTAAGACAGATAGATAGATAGATGGATAGATATACTTCATTAATCCTGAGGGAAATTACAGCCGCACTAGCCAAGAATAGAGCATAAATATAGCAATACAAAAACCACAAACAATCAAACAACAAAATGCAAACTATGCCAGATGGAAAATAAGTCCAGGACCAGTCTATTGGCTCGGAGTGTCTGACCCTCCACGGGAGGAGCTGCAAGTTTGATGGCCACAGGCAGGAACGACCTCCCGTGCTGCCCAGTGTTGTATCTCGTTGGAATATGGCTGAAGTCCAACAGTAAAAAGTTCAATATCTGGTCTACAAACACGTTCCTCGATTGTAATATGACCCGGATTGCACCATCTGTTGTTAACTAGAACAGTAAGCACCCAACTCCTTTACGCTTACCACTCTCACATGTTCTCTTAAGCTTAACACATGGTTATTTGAGTTACTGTTGTTTTCCTGTCAGCTTGAATCAATAAGGCCATTTTCCTCTGACCTCTCACATTAATAAGGCATTTTCACCCACAGAACTGCTGCTCACTGGATATTTTTTGTTTCTCACACCTTTCTCTGTAAATTCTAGAGACTGTTGTGTGTGAAAATCCCGGGAGTTCAGCAATTTCTGAGATACTCAGACCACCCCATCTGGCGCCAACAGTCAAAGTCACTTAGATCACATTTCTTACCCATCCTGATGTTTGGTTTGAACAACGACTGAACCTCTTGACCATGTCTGCATGCTTTTATACATTGAGTAGCTGCCACATAGCTGGCTGATTAGATATTTGCATTAACAAGGTGAACAGGTATACCTGATAAAGTGATCACCGAGAGTATGTAAAGCCATCAAAGTTCCCCATTGCAGCCGCTGCGGAAAATCATTGAACACTTCACCCCACTCCAAAGGCATCTACTTACCACTACTCTCTCCTTCCTATCTCTCACTCAATTTTGCAGCCTCTTTACGTTTTGCATATTATTCTTACTTGGCACATCTAACATAAAGGAATCAGTACTGCTGTCTCAAGAGAACTGTTGCAATTCTCCTTAAATTATTCAGTGTTTTTCCTTTATAAACAGTACACTGCATAAACTTCTACCTACAGGAGCTAGATAACTAACGGTACCTGGCTTTTAGTCTGGGATGTTGTGTGAGTTCAAGGTTAATCAAAGGATTTGTTCGTGACAGAACATCTCCACTGTCAGAGGATTAGGTACTAGCTGTGTTTGACTGCTTAGGTTGGTGAAAGGTGTTGACTGTCTTTCAAGCAGCACAGACTCAGAGGTCTGGGTTCACATTCCCCTCTGGAGCAGATTCCCTGGTCTGACACTCTGAATGTAGCACTGAGGGAACGCTGCTCTGTTAAACGTGCTGCTGCTTATTGCTGATCAGTTTATTATAGTACAACAGAGCACACCTATAGGAGCGCTGCCACAAGAAAGCAGTGTCCATCATCAAGAGCACCCACCATTGACTTTGAGAAAAGGTGGGGCTCTTTTGCCTGCTGCTATCATTTGATTTGAGTTAATTAAGATGGTCCCCATCTGATTCTTGGGTAAATGGATTTGTTTGGCGGATTGATGTCTGTTTTTTTATAGAAGCTTGTATGGCGTATAGCTCTGGGTTTGTGCTCCAAATGGGTTTTTTTCCTCGTTTTTTTTTGTTAGCTGGGGTTTTTTTTTTGTTTTAGTAGTAGGGGTTCTTTTTTCCTTCTTTCTTTTTTCAAAAAAAAATAGCTTTAACATTTTGTTTTTTTTAATTATTATTATTGATATACTGTTTAGCTTGGTTAACAGTTTGACTCTTATTATACATATTGATATATTGACTTGATTATTTTAATGTATTTTTTTGTTGTCGATTTTCAATAATATTTAATAACAAGATTTAAAAATGGAAAAAAAAAGAACACCCACCATCCAGACCATGCTCTCATCTCGCTGCTGCCATCAGGAAGGAGCTACGGGAGCTTCAGGACTCACAACAACAGGCGCGGGAACAGTTATTACCCTTAAACCATCAGGCTCCCAAACCAGTGAGGATAACTTCACTGACTTCAACTCCGAACTGATCCCACAGCCTGCAGATTTCATGGAATCTACAACTCAAGATCTCAGTTATTTATTTAGCTGTTTGTTTGTTTGTTTGTTATTATTTGCAGTTTATCTTCTTTTACATATTGATTGTTTGTCTTTGTGTGCACTTTTTTATTGATTCTATTGTATTTCTTTGAGCTACTGCAAATGCTGGCAAGAAAATGAATCTCAAGGTAGTATACAGCAACATACATGTACTTTGATAATAAATAAACTTTGAACTCTGAACATGTATCAAGATGTAACGAAAATCATGCCTTCCTACAGAGCATTACATTGGGGTATCAGAATCAGATCAGGTTTAATATTACTGCCATATGTCTTGAAATCTGTTGTTACACAGCAGCAATACTTCGCAGTACATAATGATAAAAAGTGTAAATTACAGTAAGAAGTATATATATATTTGAAAAGTTAAATTAAGTAAGCAGTGCAAAAAGAGAAAAGGAGTATGAGGTAGTGTCCATGGGTTCAATGTCCATTCAGAAATCGGATGGTGGAGTTGAATTCCTGATATCGTTGAAGGTTTCCCTTCGGGCTACTGCAATGAGAAGAGGCCCTGTCCTCTTATTAGGGTTATTAGTGATGGATGCTGCCTTTCTGAGGCATCGCTCCTTGAAGATGACCTGGGTACTGGGTAGGCTAGTGCCCATGATGGAGCTAAGTTTGCAACTTTCTGGAGCTTATCTTGATCCTGTGTAGAATATAACATTAGTTAAAAAAAAAGTGCAGACTAGGCTAACATGAGCCAGAGGGTGGTGAATCCGTGGAATTCACTGCCACAGATGGCCTTGGAGGCCAAGTCATTTGGTAAATTTAAAGCAGGGGTTAATAGGTTTCTGATTAGTAAGGATGTCAAAGGTACAGGGAGAAGACAGGAGAAAGGGAGTGAAAGAGATAATAAATCAGACATGATTGAATGATGCAGCAGATGTCTTACGAGTTGGTATGCTGTTAACTGTATTATCTGTCAATCAACATTGGTATAATAGATTACAGGGTCCTTAAGCTTTTTATTGGGAACTTAGTAACAAATTTCTGCTGTGCTTGGTAATATTCCAGCAGTAGATACACTTTGAAAGGACGTTATTTTTCATAGAACGTAGACAGTACAGTACAGGCCCTTTGGCCCACAATGTTGTGTGGGCTTTTAAGCAACTCCAAGAAACTCACATTGTTAGCCAGAAAGGTACTGACATTTCATTTCATGTGGCCGTTGTCCCAGAAATACACAACTCAGATTGATGACTCTGGTAGTCATTTGACCACTAGATCATGGGATGGGAAATGATGGCCCATAGCAGGAGGAAGGGTCCAGAATGATTTTTAGGAAGGGTAAGGTGATGATTGTTACAACACACAAATACACTGTGTTCAAATTAAAAATATGAGGAAGTCTGCAGGTGCTGGAAATCCAAAGAAATACACACAAAATCCTGGAAAAGCACAGCAGGTCAGGCAAATTCATGAAAATGAATAACCAGACGATTCCAGCCAAGATCCCACTTCAGGACAGTGTTGAAATATTGCAATCCAAGCATTAATGTCAACACTGTTGCTGAAGCACATCTGGACTTACTCTGTCTTCACTCTCACCCACTCACCTGGGCTCTCCCTTTTTCACTTTCACCCACACACCTGGGCTCTCTCCTCTTCACTCTCACACGCACACACACACACCTGAGCATTCTCCTTTTCCCGCTCCCCGACACATCTGGGGATTCTCCTTTTCACCCTCACCCACACACCTGCGCATTCTCCTTTTCACACTCTCTCTCACACACACACACACCTGGGCTCTCTCCTTTTCACTCTCTCACACACACACACACACACACACACACCTGGGCTCTCCCCTTTCACTCTCTCACACACACCTGGGCTCTCTCCTTTTCACCCTCACCCACACACCTAGACTCTCTCCTTTTCACACACACACCTGGGCTCTCTCCTTTTCACTCTCACACACACACCTAAGCATTCTCCTTTTCACTCTCACACCTGGGCTCTCCCCTTTGCACTCTCACACACACACCTGGGCTCTCCCCTTTGCACTCTCACACACACACCTGGGCTCTCTCCTTTTCACTCTCACACACACACCTGGGCTCTCTCCTTTTCACCCTCACCCACACACCTAGACTCTCTCCTTTTCACACACACACCTGGGCTCTCTCCTATTCCTCACACCTGACACACCTGAACCCATTCCCACTCTTCGGAACCGTTAATCTCTCGTGCAGCGTTGGGTAGCTTTCTCCACTCCTGAGCAGTCTCCCTTGAGCAAAGTTGATATTTCTCGTATATTGTGCGAATCTCTCACATATATCAATAATGTAGCACAGTACATTGATACAGTGCAGACAATTACAGCCCTGCATTTATTTGCAGATTGCTGTGTTTGTGCGGCTCCCGTTAGCCATGCTTTAATAGAATCTATTGTGAGTCTAAAGGTCACACCTTTTACATCTCACCCAGTCATTTTCAACCATCCCTCTCTATTCCACGGTAAGACCCTGTTAAAATTGCATGAAAACATTTTAGGGAAAGTACAATTGGCTGTAGCCCTCCGGCTACAGATTAGTGCACAGTCTGAGCCATGAATCTTTCATGAGCGCACTGCTGTGTGTGGTGGGACTCCCGAAGCGCAGCAGCCACTTGGAGCCGATGGGACCAGGTGACTCCTAGGCCATGTTTTATTCAGCTCAAGCTGGCATTCTGACCTTTGCTGTCGTTGTTGGGATAGGGGGAAATGCCACTTTTAGGAAATGTCCAATATTTATCAATCGTTTGAGGGATGGTGAGAAGTCAGTGAGGATCACCTGCCCATCCTCCTTCCCTTTCTCCCATGGTTCACCCTCTTCACCTATCAGATTCCTTCTTCTTCAGCCTTTTCCACCTATCACATCATAGCTTCTCACTTTACCCTCCTCCCAGCCATCCATCTTCCTCCTCATCTGGTCTCACCTATCATCTACCAGCTTCTACATCTTCCCTCTTCCCATCTCATTGTGGCTTCTGCCTCCCTTCCATTCCAGTCCTGATGAAGAGTCTCTGTCTGAAATGTGGACTGTTTATTGGTCTCCACGGATGCTGCCTGACCTGCTGAGTTCCTCCACCATTTTGTGTGTGTAACGCTGGATTTCCAGGATTTGCAGAATCCTTGTGTTTACGAAATGAGCAGGAGTTCACCACGTTTGACTTGCTTGTGCCTTTGCATTCGCGAGTGCACTTTCTGTCTGGGTGCTCCAGGCCAGAGTGATTGTTCCCTGGCAGCGTTCTCCCACCCTGCAGCTCAGCCTGTCAGCACCTCGCCTGTGAATGCTGGCCACTTTCATGCTCACAGCACTGCTGTGCTGTAACAAAGCTCCACCCCTCCCACTGTCAGGTTTGCTAATGTGTAGCTTTATATTTTTATCCCTGCTCGGTGTTTTATTTTATATTATTTAGCGTACAGCATGGAAAAGGCCCTTCTCGCCTTCGAGAAGCACTGCCCAGCAAACCCTGACAAAACCCAGTTTAACCCCAACCTAATCACAATGTCCAATCAACCTACTAACCACTACATCTTTGGTTCACAGTCCAAAGTAAAGTTTTTATCAAAGTACATATACATCACCATGTACTACCCTGAGATTCATTTTCTTGCAGGCATACTCAATAAATCCAATAATCATATCACAATCAATGAGAGACTGCACCAACTTGGGCGTACAACCAGTGTACAAAAAACAACAAACTGTTCAAATGCAAAAAGAAAGTAATAATAATAATAAATAAATAAGCAATAGAGTTTGAGAACATGAGATGAAGACTCCTTGAAAGTGAGCCCACAGGTTGTGGGAACAGTTCAGTGATGGAGCAAGTGAAGTTATTCTTTTTTGTTCCAGAGGCTGATGGTTGAGGGGTAATAACTGTTCCTGAACCTGCTGGTGTGAGTCCTGAGGCTCCTGTACCACCTTCCTGATGGCAGCATGTCCTTGGTGGTGGGGAGCCCTGATGCTGGATGCTACCAGGTGTGGGTGAGACAGCTCATTCGATCGGGGGCGGGGGGGGGGGGGGAGTGCCGTTCCATTTTTGGCAGGCTTTATAACACTAGTCCTCTATTCTCTCCGCCTTGAATGGCATCTTTTTGTCTCCCCACTGGTAGCTTTGCAAGCCCAGATATATCGGGAGAGTCTGAAGATCCACACTCACTGAATCTGGATCTTCAGCGAGGCTTTGTGCCTCCGTAATCAGATATCTGAATGGTTCATGAAAACTACCTTGTTATTCCATGAACACCTGCCAAGGGTGGTGGTAGGGGTAGACACATTCAGGACATTTAAGAAACTCTTAGATAGGCACGTGGATGAAAGAAAAATGGAGGATTATGTAGTAGGGAAGGGCTAGACTGATATAGAGCAGATTAAAAGATTGGGCCTATACTGCGGTGTACTGTTCTACGTTCTCTATCACTGGGGGGGATTTCAACAGGCCATCTTGAAGAAGTCTCTGAACAACTACCACCAACATATCACCTATGGAATCAGAGGAGCCAACACACTTGACTACTATTATACCACCACCATCAAGAACACTTACTATGCCACCCCATGAAAGTCTGATCACCCGGCTGTACTTCTATTCCTGGAGTATAGCCAGAGACTAAAGGTTGCAGCGCCAGTGGTGAGGACAAGAAGGTATGGTCAAGAGAGCTGGAGGAGCACTTAGTGACTGCTTTTAGTGGTCAATAATCAGGGATTCATCTTTAAATCTGAATGAAAATGCCATAGTTATCACCAACTTCATCAAGACCTGGGTGGAAGAGTGTGCGCCTTTGAGAACATACCAGACACACCCAAACCAAATGCAGTGAATGAACCAGGAGATTCACAGTTTGCTGAGGTCTGGACCTGCGGCATTCAACACCGGTGATCCAGAACTATACAAGAAGTCCAGGTACGATCGACGGAATTCTAGTTTATGAGCAACAAAACAATGCCAACTGAAGTTTGGAATCAGATACACATCAGTTCCCAACTTTTCAAAAGGGCGACAGTGATACCAGTACCCAGGAAGAGAAGGGTGAGCTGCCTCAACAACTCTCACCCAGTTGCACTCACATCAATTGTGATGAAGTGCTTTCACTCTGGGAGACATCAAGGACACCTTCAAAAGGCAATGCTTCAAGAAGGTGACATCCATCATTCAGAACCCCATCACCAGGACATGCCTCTTCTCATTGCTGCCATCCCATCAGGGAGGAGGTACAAGAGCTTGAAGACACACACTCACCATTTCAAGGAACAGCTTCTTCCCCTCCACTATCAGATTTCTGAACGGACAATGAACCCATGAACATTACCTCACTATTTGTTGCACCCTTTTTGCACGGTACTGTATTTGTAAACATAGAGCAGAGAGTGAATTTGTAAATCTAGTGGGAGCAAAGGATGTTGAGAATGGTGAGGGCGGTGCACTGCGGGAGGGGTGTGGGACAGGTGGCAGAGGAGTGCCGGGGAGGGGTGAAGACACACCCAGCCCTGAGACATCAGGCAAGGTCATCTAATTCCAAACAATCGGTTTATTGATCATTACAGTATGTCTCTCTGGTGCTCCCCGCTCCCTCCCTTCTCCCTTCCCCTTTTCCCAACCGTGATTCCCACTCTCCCTGCCCCCTTCACACTCTCAACCCAAAATAGAGATACATATCTGCCCAAGACTTTTGCACAGTACTGTATGTATCATGCTCTTATGGTCTAAAATGTTCCTTATGCTGTCAATTCATGTTCTAAGACATTCTAAAAGAGGGCAGTCAGAACTCTTGAATAGATCTTTCAGACACGCAATGTTGAACTCTGAAACTCTTGATCTCCCAATCTACCTCCCTTTGTCCCTGGCACTTTATTTGTCTCTCTGCACTGTGCTTTCTCTTCCCTTGCAACACCATATTCTGCATTCTGTTTGCTTATTTACAAACTCAGTGTAATTATCTTTGGCATGATGTCTCTGGAAGTGCTTGAAGATCCCTCTGTTCCTCCAGATTGCTGAGAGTCTTGCCATTAATCCTGTACTCTGCCTTCAAATTCACCCTTCCATAGTGAATCACTTCACACTTTTTTGGGTTGAACTCCATCTGCCACTTGTCAGCTCAGCTCTGCATCCTATCAATACCCCATTATAACCCATGGCAACCTTCTTTTGTATTTACATACAGAAGCAGCACGGAGCAGGCCCTTTTGGCCTAATGAGACGCACCACCCAGCAACCCACCTAATCACACTAGCCTAATCACAGGACATCCCATCATGGGCATTAGCCTCCATAGTATCCAGGACATCTTCAAGGAGTGAGGCCTCAAAAAGGAGGCGTCCATCATTAAGGACCCCCATCACCCAGGACATGCCCTCTTCTCATTGCTACCATCAGGAAGGAGGTACAGAAGCCTGAAGGCACACATTTAACGATTCAGTAACAGCTTCTCTTTTACCATTCGATTTCTGAATGGAGAATGAACCCATGAACATTACCTCATTAATTTTTTAAATTTCTGCTGTTTGCACAACTTACTTAACTATTCCCATAATTCACAGTTTTTTTCTCTATTTATATATATTGTACTGTACTGCTGCCACAAAGTTAACAAATTTCATACACATGCCAGCGATATTAAACCGGATTTTTTTATTCAGATTCTGAACTGGTATGTCTTTGGCCTGTGGTAGGAAACCAGAGCACCCAGGGGAAACAGATGCTTCACGGGAGAACGTACAAACTCCTTACAGACAGTGCTGGAATGGAACTTCCGAACTCCACCATCCCGAGCTGTCAATAGCGTCACACTAACCTAACCGCTCTGCTACTGTGCTACTTACCTCTACACTCACCACTAAGTGTGGGTTAGTATCGTCTGCCTCTACACTAATCACTAAGTGTGGGTTAGTATCGTCCACCTCTACACTAATCACTACGTGTGGGTTAACATCGTCTACCTCTACACTAACCACTAAGTGTGGGTTAGCATCGTCCACCTCTACACTAATCACTACGTGTGGGTTAACATCGTCTACCTCTACACTAACCACTAAGTGTGGGTTAGCATCGTCCACCTCTACACTAATCACTACGTGTGGGTTAACATCGTCTACCTCTACACTAACCACTAAGTGTGGGTTAGCATCATCAGGAAAGAAAGAAAATCAAAGATAATAATGGAAACAGAGAGCTGAGTTCACTGCGAGAGATAACGTGTTTATTTGTCCATCTGTCACAGCAGGAAGGCTGCAAAGGTTGAATGTAAATCATAAGCGCAGCCTCAGCACCGAAGCTAAGCCGTCATTATAACTATAGAGGAGAGGCTACACTGGGATTTTGCAACATGACAACTCGATTAAATTATATTAAATTGGAGGGGTTTATATGAAATGCAATTTGTACAGTGGTGAAAGCTTTCACTTGACACGTGGGACTCACAACCTCTCTCCATCTCCTTGCCTGGAAGAAGTGGTGTTATCTGACATTGTGAACCTTCATAGAGTCCACCCTGTCTGCGATGAGGAGAGGCACACTTCTCAGAGTGCCATCAGATCGATAAAAAGGGGCAAGTTATAAAAGGTTTCATACAAGTGACGAGTGAATATCAAAGAGAAAATTTGCAGATGCTGGAAATCCAAGCAACACACACAAAATGCTGGAGGAACTCAGTAGGCCAGGCGGCATCTATGGAAAAGAGTATAGTCGACATTTTGGGCCAAAACATCGACTGTATTCTTTTCCATAGACGCTGCCTGGCCTGGGAGTTCCTCCAGCATTTTGTGTGTGTTATTGAGTGAATATCAAAATAAAGATTATTACATAAACAGAAGAGAATTAAATTAATCGTAAACACGAGGAATTCTGCAGATGCTGGAAATTCAAGCAACACACATCAAAGTTGCTAGTGAACGCAGCAGGCCAGGCAGCATCTCTAGGAAGAGGTACAGTCGACGTTTCGGGCCGAGACCCTTCGTCAGGACTAACTGAAGGAAGAGCTAGTAAGAGATTTGAAAGTGGGAGGGCAAGGGGGAGATCCAAAATGATAGGAGAAGACAGGAGGGGGAGGGATGGAGCTAAGAGCTGGAGGGATATGAGAGGATCATGGTACAGGAGGCCCAGGGAGGAGGAAAAGTGGGGGGGGGGGGAACCCAGAGGATGGGCAAGGGGTATAGTCAGAGGGACAGAGGGAGAAAAAGGAGAGAGAGAGAAAGAATGCCTGCATACAGATAAGCAACAGATGGGGTATGAGGGGGAGGGTGCACCTCATGCAACACAAAATACTGAAGGAACTCTGCAGGTCAGGCAGCATCTATAGAAAGAAGTAAAGAAAGTCCTGATGAAGGGTCTCGCTCTGAAATGTCGATAACTCCTGATAAAGGGTCTTGTTCGGAAATCTCGACCCTATTACTTTCCGTGGGAAAGCTTTGGGAAAGGTACAGAAATGGATCAGCAGGATGCTGTCTGGACTAGAGAGTATTAGGCAAAAAGAGATGTTTTACAGACTTGGATTCTGTTCTTTGGAGTGTCGGAGGCTAAGGGGAGACTTGATAGAAGGTTATAAAACTATGACAGCCGTCTTTTACCCATAATGGAAATGTTAATTCCTAGTGAGTATAACACTAAGGCGAGAGGGACAAAGTTTAAAGGAGATGTCGAAGGCATGCTTTTATACACAGGGATTAAGAGGTGCCTGGAATGAGCCATCTGGAAGCCATCAAACACTCTTCATATGTTAACCCTTTCATTTCTGGGATCATTCTTCTAAACCTCCTCTTGACCCTCTCCAATGCCAGCATATCCTTTCTTAGATAAGAGGCCCCAAAATCCTCACAATACTCTAAATATGGTCTGAACAAAGCCTTATACAGGCTCAGAGTTTTCAACGTGTAAATTCCACTGATGGCCAAGAAACAGCCCAGGATTCTAATTAGTTGAACTGTGGTGCTCAAATGCAGCGTGTTCTGTCACAGATTATCGCAATATGTCACCAACAGGAGTGCAGTAACGTGGTGATTACATTACTGGACAAACAGCCAGAACTATTGATCTGCAGAAATGAGCATAGCACCGGTGGAATTTAAATTCAAGTAATTGAATTTCTTTGGTTGGTTGGTTGGAAGAATATTGCTGATAATCATCACTGTCAGTCAGGATGATGGGAACCTATCAGCTTGTTGTTAAGCCTGTCAGTTTCACCATTCTCCTTCAGGGAAGGAAATCTCCCACTCTTATGACTCACTTGTGATCGGGCTCTCAATATACAAAACCTCACTTCAGGACCAATCAATAAAGATGTCCATATTCTGAGGAGAATAGTTTGTTTAAAAAGTCACAAAGAGCTGAAACATCTCAGTAGTAAGTATTGCATGATAGATAATAAAGAATCAGCGTGAGCAAGATACACCATGAACTGTGGAGGGAGAACCATATTTGTAAAACAGATTGCTCATGGACCTTAGAAATAACTTTTGTATTGTCTGAATTATGTCCTAATACTGTTCTCACCTTAATCCTGCAGTTTCTCTTCCACATCTGATAATTCAGTATGTGTGATTAAATTCAAAGTCGAGCTTATTGTCACCTGTGCAAGTACACAAATGCACACGAGCAAAGAGAAACTTCTTGCCACAGTATCACGGCCACAACAGCATTAGAGACACAACACTTACAAGAAAAACATGAAGATAAAATATACAAAATTACACACAAAAGAACAAAAATAGCACCATTAGAACAAGATAAGAGGAAGTCTACAGTACTGCAAGGTGGTCATAGGTTTGCTATGATGAGGCAGTGATTAGGGTTGTGCAGGTCAGCTCAAGAACCAAATGGTTGAAGGGAAGTAGCCATTCCT
The DNA here is from genome assembly GCF_963921235.1 of Mobula hypostoma. NCBI lineage: Eukaryota > Metazoa > Chordata > Chondrichthyes > Myliobatiformes > Myliobatidae > Mobula > Mobula hypostoma. The sequence continues at coordinate 9,138,441 of NC_086119.1, forward strand.
GATCCTGCTGGTGTGGGACTTTAGGCTTCTGTACCTTCTGTCTGCTCTGTTGGAGTGGTCTTTCATCAATTCTGTTATGGTTATCAGATTTACTGAGTGTAACTGCAGGAAAATTAATCTCAGCGTTGTATATATGTACAAACCCCATTTCCAGAAAAGTTGGGATATTTTCCAAAATGCAATAAAAACAAAAATCTGTGATATGTTAATTCACGTGAACCTTTATTTAACTGACAAAACTACAAAGAAAAGATTTTCAATAGTTTTACTGACCAACTTAATTGTATCTTGTAAACATACACAAATTTAGAATTTGATGGCTGCAACACACTCAACAAAAGTTGGGACAGAACGAAAACCGGCATGGATTAGAATAGAATTAGATAAGATAGGAGAAAATATACCCGAAGATTTTATATATAAATGGGAATCTAAATGGCTACGGGAAAAGAAAGAATCTCCTATAATAAAACATTTGATCGATCTATGGAATAAGATAAATGTTGATGATGAAATAAAGAAATCTTTATTAGCAAGGAGACCTTTGATCCAAAACAGCCTTATTCCTTTTACAATGGATAATCAACTTTTATATAATTGGTACCAAAAAGGGATTAGATGTATAGGAGACTGTTATGAAGGAGGTATACTGATGTCATTTGAACAATTAAAGAATAAATATAAAATATCAAATAACACTTTCTTTTGTTACCTTCAATTAAGGGCTTATTTAAGAGACAAACCGGGTCAAACAATGTTTTTGCCGAAACCTAATGAAATTGAAATTTTAATTCAAAAAGGAAAGATTAAAAGAATTGTTTCCTCTATGTATAATCTGATTCAAAAACAGACACTTAAACAAGGAATTCACAAGTCAAGACAAAAATGGGAAACAGATTTGAGTATTAATATTGATGAAACAAATTGGTCAAGACTATGTCTTGACAGTATGACAAATACAATAAATGTTCGACTCAGATTAGTACAATATAATTTTTTACACCAATTATATATTACACCGCAAAAAATAAATAGATTAAATTCAAACTTATCTGATCAACGTTTTCGGTGTAATCAAGAAATTGGTACTTTTTTACATTCTACTTGGTCTCTTTCCAAAATTCAACCTTTTTGGATAAATTTAAGAGTTTTATTGGAACAAATTATTGGAACTCAACTTCCACATAACCCTATATTATTTTTATTAGGTGACATTGAAGGGATAAAACTGAAACTTAAATTGAATAAATACCAGAAAGAATTTCTAAAAATCTCATTGGCAGTAGGCAAGAAGGCTATAGCAATTACTTGGAAATCGGATTTGTATTTAAGTATGGATCGTTGGAATAATGAAATTTTTAGCTGTATTCCACTTGAAAAAATTACTTATAATTTAAGAGATGAATATGATACATTTTTGAATATTTGGCACCCTTATTTACAAAAGATAGGTTGGCATATCCAGGTGCTCCGATGAAAAAGATGTTGGTCCTTTGGGGAAAGTAACAAATAAATATATTAAATTTATTTCGAATCCCATGGAGCATGTGGAGACCTTCCAATATCCAGGCAGTCTTTTATTCTTTCTTTTAGGTAGGGGTATATATCGGGGGGAAGGGTAGATATTAGTATTTCATGTAACCAAGTTTGAAAACTCAATAAAAATTATATATATAAAAGCAAAAGTTGGCACAGAGGCATGTTTACCATTGTGTTACATCACCTTTCTTTTTAATAACACTTTTTAATCGTTTTGGAACTGAGGATACTAATTGTAGTAGATTAGCAATTGGAAATTTTGTCCATTCTTGCTTGATATAAGACTTTAGCTGCTCAACAGTCCGTGGTCTCCGTTGTCTGATTCTCCTCTTCATGATGCTCCATACGTTTTCAATAGGAGATAGATCTGGACTGGCAGCAGGCCAGTCAAGCGCACGCACTCTGTGTCTACAAAACCACGCTGTTGTAGCCCATGCAGAATGTGGTCTGGCATTGTCCTGCTGAAATAAGCATGGACGTCCCGGGAAGAGACGTCGCCTTGATGGCAACATATGTCTCTCTAAAATCCTAATATACGCCTCAAAGTCAATGGTAACTTCACATGCATGCAACTCACCCATGCCGTGGGCACTGATGCACCCCCCTACCATCACAGATGCTGGCTTTTGCACCTTTCGCTGATAACAATCTGGATGGTCGTTTTCATCTTTGGCACGGAGAACTTGACGCCCGTTTTTTCCGAAAACTAGCTGAAATGTGGACTCATCTGACCACAGCACACGGTTCCACGGTCTTTCGGTCCATCTGAGATGAGCTCGGGCCCAGAGAACTCCCCGGTGTTTCTGCATAGAGTTGATGTATGGCTTCTTCCTTGCGTAATACAGCTTCAAGTTGCATTTCTGGATGCAGCGATGGACTGTGTTGAGTGACAATGGTTTTCTGAAGTACTCCCGAGCCCAGGTGCTATAATTGTCACAGTAGCATGACTTTTCTGTGCACTTTTCAATCTCATTTTAACTCTGTCCCAACTTTTGTTGAGTGTGTTGCAGCCATCAAATTCTAAATTTGTGTATATTTACAAAATACAATTAAGTTGGTCAGTAAAACTACTAAAAATCTTTTCTTCGTACCTTTGTCAGTTAAATAAAGGTTCACGTGAATTAACATATCACAGATTTTTGTTTTTATTGCATCTTGGAAAATAGCCCAACTCTTTCTGTACCTTCTCCCCGATGGTGGAGGTGAGAAGAGGCCTTGGCCTGGATGGTGGGAGTTCTGTAGATGCTACCGAAGGTGAGGAGCAACATGCCTGTGACACATTAGACTGACTCTACTGTTCTCTGCAAGTTCGTACGTTCCTGCTCACTGTAACGGCAGTACCAGACCATGACGCAACCAGTCAGGATAATTGCGGTACATCTGTAGAACAAGGTTAGAGTGCTTGAACATGCCAAATCTCCTTATCCTTCGGGGGAAATCAGGATTAAGGAAGATTTGAGGTGGAAGAGAGAAGAAAGTGAATTTATATGGGAATGACTAGGTGCTGAGCCTAAGGGCTGAGCCCAGAGGAGACGGTGCTGATTACTGTTTTGTCAGCAGCAGTGGCAGACACCATCACACACTGATGGTGAGAAGGATGCCCCTTTAGAACAGAGATGAGGAGGAATTTTATGTAGCCAGAGGGTGGTGAACCTGTGAAGTTCATTGCCATACACAGTTGTGGAGGTCAAGACATCAGGTATATTTAAAGTGGAGATTGATAGCTTCTATATTAGTAAGGGAATCAAAATTTATGGGGAGATGGCAGGAGAATGGGGTTGAGAGGAATAATAAACCAACCGTGGTGGAATGACGGAGCAGACACGATGGGCCAAGTGGTCTTATTCTGCTCCTATGTCTTATGGTCTCTTCACAGCTGCATTTCCTCCTATTTATGTCGATGATGAATTTTCCTAATCTACTTAGCTAAAGGCTATGGAGCTGGGAGAGCCAATAATTGATTAAATGATGTTAGGCCTGCCAGTTTGGATGAACAACCTATCCAATCCAGGTGGGAGGTAAGCAGCATCTCATCACTGTTTGTCGGTCAGCTGACCTTGAACTTCAGTGACCTTGGGTTCCCATGCGGCAAAAAAGATTGATTTTTTGAAGGCATGCCAACCTGAATAAATCTGGGCACAGAGAACCTCTGTGTACTGTTAAACAGATCTGCAGTGAAAAGGTATTTATCTAAAGGTCCTTCTCTCAACTATTTAACCTTACATTGACAAGACACTAAACTGTCCACATCTGGTGTGAGCACAGGTGCTATTAATAGACACAGAAACAGCTAGAGATAACTTGCTTTTATTTTTGTTGAGGCCAGGTGATGAACAAGTTGGAATGATTGAGGATCACCTATGGCACAACCTATTCCTCCTCAACACTGGCCCAGGTCAAGAACTTCATCAACTCTGGCTCAATGCTGAGACAGAAGTGAGCAACATATGGTCTCAAATCACTCCTATCCCTTTTTGGACAAGATAAAATTAACAAGTAAGTGAAAGATTTACTGGATTAGCCATGATGATGATCCATGCAGAGTTAAGGAGATCCGCTCCTGATCTGTGTTAGGTTCTTATATCAGACTTGGGTGGCGGGGTGGAGGTATGACTCTGCCAAGGGAGCTGTAAGGCTCCCCTTCCCTCTACTATCCTGCAGGTCACCCTTGGGCAAGATGTAGCACCTGCTTAGCCCCCTGATCAGGGTCACGTGAAGCCAAGGGAGCAGGTAGTGGATGGTCATATGAGCAGCCGGTACATATCACAAGTTCTGGTTATGTGACCACTGACGCCAGGCAGACAATCCCTGAAGAGTATTGATAACGGCTGGCATCACCCATCTTGTAAAGACACTGCCCAGAAGGCAATAGCAAACCACTTCTGTACAAAAATTTGCTGAGAACAATCGTGGTCATGGAAAGACCATGACCGCCCACGTCATACAGCACGGCACACTGTGGTGATGATGATGATGATATCAGACATGGATACTGCTCCCTCCTTCTCTTTCCAAGTGGAAATCAGCGATATTTCCACTACTATGATAATACTGCTTTCCACTCCTACACTATGAGAGGCTGTAGATATGGATATTTGATGAGATTGATAGATCTTTGATAGATCCTTGTGACAGATTTTCTTAAGCCTCATTTCATCCCATCAGGATACCCTAACATTGTAGCGTTTGACCAGATACAAAATTGAAGAAAATATATGACACACATCCCTCATTCACCTGCTGAAGCCCGGGCACCATAGAAATGCTCAACATATAAAGGTACATACATGCACACACAGATTTTATGATAGAGAGAGAAAGAGAACCCAGAGGAAACTCCGGACAATCAGATCAGTTGACACCAGTTGCCAGAAAATATTAACCATTAGCTTTATTGGTCACGTGCAAATTGAAAGATACAGTGAAATGGGTCGCTTGCGAAGGTTGTGCTGAGCGGCCTGTAAGTGTTTCCCCGCTTCCAGCGCCAACATAGCGTGCTCACAACCCACTGACCCTAACTGTACATCACTGGAAAGTGGGAGGAAAGTGGAGCATCTGGAGGAAGCCCACACAGTCACGGGGAGAACATTGAAACCCCTTAGACAGCAGCAAGAATTGAACGAGCAAGATCATGACAAGTGCAGGACAATATGGGCAAACGTAAGGTAATTCACTTTGTTTAGCGGAATAGAAAAAACACAGGGAAGCATGGTAGCATAGTGGTTAGCGCATGCTACTACAACACCAATTCAATTCTGCCACTGTCTGTAAGGAGCTCGTACGTTCTTCCTGTGACTGCATGTGTTCCCTCCGGGTGCTCTGGTTTCCTCCCACATTCCAAAGACTTATGAGCTAGTAGGTTATTTGGTCATATGTGTGTAGTTGGGCAGTGCAAGCTTGTTGGGTTGAAAAGGCTTGTTACCACTGAGATCACAGTGGCATCTGAGTAAAACACTGAAAAGTTACACGCACGTATCGCAGGCAGTTAGGAAGGCAAATGGCATGTCTCCCTTTATATCAAATGAATCGGTGATCAAAGGTGAAATTATACTTGGCTTCGGTGAGTCTACAGTCAGAACAAGTACCCTTGCTTTAGATGTGGTGTAGCACTGATTCACCAGTCTAGTTTCTGGGATGAGGGTGGAATTGTACCACCAGGGGAGAATGAGTCGGACTGGCCTGTATTTCTGTAGTTTAGTAGAAAAAGATGTGATCTGATTGAAAGGTACAAAATAGACACACACAACATTTTAGGAACAGCTTCTTCCTCTCCGCCATCAGATTTCTGAATGGACAACGAACCTATGTACACTACCTCACTATTTTAGTCTCTTTTTTGGATTACTTATTTAATTTTTAAAAAATATATATAATCATTATATATTTTATCACATATTTTATGTATTGCTGCAACAGCAAAACAACGAATTTCATGGCAAATATCAGTCATAATAAACCTGATTCTAAAATTCTGAAATTCTGAAAGAGATGATGGGAGGCTGTTCCTTCCAGCTGAATAGTCTAGAGTCGAGGGCTCATAGATTTACGATAAGAAGTCAGCCATTCTAGTCAAATTCTTTATACCACTCTCCCTTTCTGTTTCTGAGAACTGAACTGAATGAATAGTTGAAAACAGCAACACTTCCCATGAAAGACTGCAGATAGTGGGAATTAAGTGAGACTGACAGATCTTTGTTCAGAAAGAATATCAAGGGACTTGAAACAGAAACAAGAAAATGGGAGCTCAGATTCAGATCAACCACAGTTTAACAGAAGGAAGAAACAAGCACGTTGATTAACTTCATCTAGACCCTTTGACTTGTACTCCCACATGGAAAGTAATCAGAAGGTTAACCATCCAACCACCTACAAGTGAGTTTCTTCCTTAGAATTCCCAAAAAGAAATTAACCAAGCAAACAATACATTAGCATTTCAACACACACAAAATGCTGGAGGAACTCAGCAGACCAGGCAGCATCTTTGGATAAAAAGTACAGTTGATGTTTTGGGCCAAGACCCTTCAGCAGGACTGGAGTAAAAAAAGAGATGAGGAGTAGATTTAAAAGGCAGGGGAAGAGAGAGAGAAACGCAAGTTGATAGGTGAAATTGGGAAGGGGAGGGATGAGGTAAAGAGCCGGGTTGAATGGTGAAAGAGATACAAGGCTGGAGAAGGGGGAGTCTGATAGGTGGGGATAGAAAGCCCTGGAAGAAAGAAGAGGGAGATGATGGGCAGGCAAGGAGATAAGGTGAGAGAAGGAAAATGGGATGGAGACTGGTGAAGGAGAGGGCAGGGGGAAGCATTAACGGAAGTTCGAGAAATCGATGTTCATGCCATCAGATTGGAAGCTATATATTCAGACAGAATATAAGGTGGTGTTCCTCCAACCTGAATGTGGCCTCATCGCGACAGTAGAGGAGGCCATGGATTGACATATCGGAATGGGAATGGGAATGGGAAGTGGAATTAAAATGGATGGCCACTAGGAGATCCTGCTTCTTCTGGTAGACGGAGTGTAGGTACTCTGTGAAATGGTCTCCCAATCTATGTTGGGTCTCACTGATATACAGGAGGCCACACTGGGAGCACTGGACACAGTATATGACCCCAACAGACTCACAGGTGAAGGGTCACCTTACCTGGAAGGACTGTTTGGGGCCCTGAATGGCAGTGAGGGACAAGGTCTTGCATTTGTTCCGCTTGCAAGGATAAGTGCCAGGAGGGAGATCAGTGGGGAGGGACGAATGGACAAGGGAGTTGCATAGTCATAGTCATAGTCATACTTTATCGATCCCGGGGGAAATTGGTTTTCGTTACAGTTGCACCATAAATAATAAATAGTAATAGAACCATAAATAGTTAAATAGTAATAAGTAAATTATGCCAGTAAATTATGAAGTAAGTCCAGGACCAGCCTATCGGCTCAGGGTGTCTGACCCTCCAAGGGAGGAGTTGTAAAGTTTGATGGCCACAGGCAGGAATGACTTCCTATGACGCTCTGTGTTGCATCTCGGAGGAATGAGTCTCTGGCTGAATGTACTCCTGTGCCCACCCAGTACATTATGTAGTGGATGGGAGACATTGACCAAGATGGCATGCAACTTAGACAGCATCCTCTTTTCACACACCACCGTCAGAGAGTCCAGTTCCATCTCCACAACATCACTCGCCTTACGAATGAGTTTGTTGATTCTGTTGGTGTCTGCTACCCTCAGCCTGCTGCCCCAACACACAACAGCAAACATGATAGCACTGGCCACCACAGACTCGTAGAACATCCTCAGCATCGTCCGGCAGATGTTAAAGGACCTCAGTCTCCTCAGGAAATAGAGATGGCTCTGACCCTTCTTGTAGACAGCCTCAGTGTTCTTAGACCAGTGCAGTTTATTGTCAATTCGTATCCTCAGGTATTTGTAATCCTCCATCATGTCCACACTGACCCCCTGGATGGAAACAGGGGTCACCGGTACCTTAGCTCTCCTCAGGTCTACCACCAGCTCCTTAGTCTTTTTCACATTAAGCTGCAGATAATTCTGCTCACACCATGTGACAAAGTTTCCTACCGTAGCCCTGTGCTCAACCTTATCTCCCTTGCTGATGCATCCAACCATGGCAGAGTCATCCCTGCAGAAAGCAGGAAGTGGTGGTGGGGGGGGTGAGAGGGAAAGATGTGCTCGGTGATGGGATCCCATTGGAGATGGCGCAAGTTCCGGAGATTCATGTGCTGGACGCGGAGGCTGGTGGGGTGATAGGTGAGGACGAGAGGAACCCTATCCCTGGTAGGCTGGTGGGTGGATGGGTAAGAGCAGGCATGTGTGAAATGCAAGAGATGTGGTTGTTATAGTAGCCTTCATTACAAAGGATTTCAGATACCTTGCCTCAGTTATACAGGACTTTGGAGAGAATGCAACTCAAATATTATGTAGGTCTGGGCTCCCTACCCAAGGGAAGATATAGTAGAGAAGAGCAATGGTTCACAAGATTGATTCCTGGGATAGGGGTTTATTAGATGTGGTGAGATACACACCTAGGCTCATAGGCTTGAGTTCAGAAGATGGGTAAGGTTTGCATTGAAACGTGAAAACAGATAGACATGGAGCTGCTGTTTTCTCCTTGGCTGGGTTGTTCCTAACCAGGAGTCACACGATCAAAATAAGTTCAAAGTTCAAAGTAAATTTATTATCTAAGTTTATATACGTTACAACTATTACCTTGAGATTCATTTTCTTGCAGGCATTCACAGGGAACAAATACAGAAGAATGTATGGAAAATAATACATATATAGCCAAAGTCTGACAAACAACCAACGTGCAAAAGAAGGTGATCAATGCCAAAAATAATACTGAGAACATGAGTTGTAAAGAGTCCTTAAAAGTTTTTGAGTCTGCAAGTTGTAGAATCAGTTCAGTATTGAGATGAGTGAAGTTATGCACACTGGTTCAGGAACCTGATGGTTGAAGGGTAATAACTGTTCTTGAGCCTGGTGGTGTGGGACCTAAGGCTCTTGTATGACCTGCCCAATGATAATAGTGAGAAGACAGCATGGCCTGGATGGTGCAGGTCTTTGATGACGGATGCTGTTTTCTTGTGGCAACACACCACGTAAGTATACTCAGAGGTGGAGAGGGCTTTACCTGTGAGAGACTGGGCTATCCACCACCTTCTGTAGACATTTCTGCTCCTGGGCATTGGAGTTGCTGCGAAACAACCAGTCAGGATACTCTCCACTGTGCATCTATAGAAGTTTGTCACATGCCATTCAGGGAACAGATTGGCCATTCAGGAAATAGATTGAGAAGAAATTTCTTCACTGGAGAGTAATGAAGTTTTAGAATTTTCTACTCAAGAGTGCGATGGTGGCTCAGTTGTTGAATACACTTAAGACAGAGGCTGATAGAATGAAAGGGATATGGCCTTAGTGCGGAGAAATTGTGATGAGACAAAATATAAGCCATAATTTTTGGAACAGAGGAAAAGTCACGAAAACTGAACAGCCTGCTCCTCCTTCTACTGCCTACATTGTTATGTTCTAACACCGAGACTTACTCACTCAACGCACGTTCATATCAATCTTGTTCATCTGAGAGGTTTATATGCTATATGGAGAATTTTCTAAATGACTTTTCAGGCATGGCAGTGGCATTTTTGCATGTAATGTTGAATAAAAGCAGATTGCTTGATTTGCAATCGGATGCTTTGACTGTCTCTGTCAGGTACATCAACAGCAAGGCAGCAAAGGTTAATCACTGTCTGTCAGAAAAATCCCAGCATCTTTACCATCACTGTTAAGCCTTTGTGCTTTCCAGGAAGGATCCATGATTGATTCACACACAAAATTTACTTTATTACTTTAACCTGCTGAAATATTTATTTACCTACCCCTCTTGCCTCCCCTTCCTCCTATGCTAGGCAATTTACTGGCTGCTGAAACGTATAGCAGGGAGGCAATAAAAGCTGTGAGACAACATTAACATTGGAAAGCTTTTTAGCAGATGAATATTTAATTCATTACAGGATAATTGTTTCTGCTGTGTTTTCAGACAAGTGCTTTGTCATACACTTATAGTTTTGTACGCCTGCATCTAATTGTGTTAAGTGCTGTCTACTGATATTACTATAAGAACATAAGAAATTGGAGCAGGAGTCGGCCATCTGGCCCATTGAGCCTGCTCCACCATTCAATAAGATCATGGCTGATCTGGCCATGGACTCATCTCCATCTACCTGCCTTTTCCCCATAACCCTTAATTCCCCTACTATGCAAAAATCTATCCAACCTTGTCTTAAATATATTTATTCAGGTAGCCTCCACTCCTTCATTTTTGCAGAGGAATCCACAGCTTCATCACTGTCTGGGAAAAGTAGTTCCTCCTCATCTCCATCCTAAATCTACTCCCTCGAATCTTGAGGCTATATCCCCTAGTTCTAGTGACTAGCAGTCAATTCTACACTCACACTTTCCAGGGAGTGGCTAGGAGAGATATGCCAGCAGTCCAGGAATGTGCTGCCTGACGTGGTAGTAGAGCCAGCTACATTAGGGATTTTCAAGAGGCTATTTATTAGATAGGCACATGAATGTGAGGAAAATGGAAGGATATGGACTTTGTGTATGCAGAAGGCATTAGTTAGTTGGCCATTTGATTACTAATTTTAGACATAGAGGTACTGCAGATGTTGGAAACCTAGAGCAATACACAGTTGACATTTTGGACCCAGACCCTTCATCAGGACTAAACAAGATGAAGGGACACACACAAAAAATGCTGGTGAACACAGCAGGCCAGGCAGCATCTATAGGACGAGGTACAGTCAATGTCTCGGCCCGAAACGTCGACTGTACCTCTTCCTATAGATAGTCATAGTCATACTTTGTTGATCCCGGGGGAAATTGGTTTTCGTTACAGTTGCACCATAAATAATAAATAGTAATAAAACCATAAATAGTTAAATAGTAATATGTAAATTATGAAATAAATCCAGGACCAGCCTATTGGCTCAGGGTGTCTGACCCTCCAAGGGAGGAGTTGTAAAGTTTGATGGCCACAGGCAGGAATGACTTCCTATGACGCTCTGTGTTGCATCTCGGTGGAATGAGTCTCTGGCTGAATGTACTCCTGTGCCCAACCAGTACATTATGTAGTGGATGGGAGACATTGACCAAGATGGCATGCAACTTAGACAGCATCCTCTTTTCAGACACCACCGTCAGAGAGTCCAGTTCCATCCCCACAACATCACTGGCCTGCTGTGTTCACCAGCATTTTTTGTGTGTGTAACTAGATGAAGGGTCCTGATGAAGGGTCTTGGACCGAAATGTCGACTGTTTATTCTCATCTATCGATGTTGCCTGACCCGCTGAGCTCCTCCAGCACATTGTGTGTACTGATTACTAATCTGATTAGTTCGACACAGCATTGTGGGCTGCATGGGCCTGTTCCTGTGCTGTGCGTTCTTTGGAGTACCTTCAGAATCAGAATCAGGTTTATTATCATGACATTTGTCATGAAACTTACTGTTTTGCAACAGCAGTACAGTGCAATACAATAAAAAACCTATAAATTACAACAAGAAATATATATATATATATATATATATAAATAAGCAGTGCAAAAAGAGAGCAAAAATAGTGAGGTAGTGTTTCTGGGTTGGTTCATTGCTCATTCAGCAATCTGAGGGCAGAGGGGAAGAAGCTGTTCCTAAAATGTTGAGTGTGTCTCTTCAGGCTCCTGTACCTCCTCTCTGATGGTAGCAGTGACAAGAGAGCATGTCCTGGGTGGTGGGGGTCCCTAACGATGGATGCTGCCTTGTCTTTTGCAGATGTCTCGATAGAGGGGAGGTTAGTGCCCATGATGGTGCCAGCTGAGTTTGCAACCCTGTGCAAACCTTTGCGTTTGAACTACCAGGCCTTTGTTTAAATATATGCCGCTGAATAAGTTCTTCCTCTACCTTTGAGTGGATGAAAGATCACAGCTTTGTGCATGTGGTTAATCAATCTTCAGGTTGTGTGTGAAGGATGTAAGGACAAGAATTTCCTGAGTCTTATACTTACTTGAATAATGTGATGTTACTTCCCTCTGCATGGAACATAAAACAGTACAGCACGGTACAGGCCCTACAGCCCACAAAGTTGTGTCAACTCCTTAGCCTACTCTAAGACCAATTGATCCCTTCCCTTCTCCATTTTCCTTTCATCCATGTGTCTCGGAGTCTCTTAAATGTCCCTACTCTATCTGCCTCCACCACAACCCCTGGCAGTGCTTTCCACACACACCCACAACTCACTATGTAAAAAGAACTTACCCCTGACATCCCCCTATACTTAGCCTCAAACACCTTAAAATTACGCCCTCTTATATTAGCCATTTCCACCCTGGGAAAAAGTCTCTGGATGTCCATTTGAGCTATGCCTCTTATCATCTTGTATACCTCTATCAAATCACCTCTCAACCTCCTTCGCTCCAAAGAGAAAAGCCCTCGCTCACTTGACATATCCTTATAAGACATGCCTCTAATCCAGGCAACACCCTGGTAAATCTCCTCTGCGCTACTTTACCTCTAAATTGCACAGCTATGCAGCAACTGAAATGCTCTTGCGTACATACCCTTTGTTGCCGCACAGTTGGATTTTTCTCGTATATAATGTTAACATTAAATATATGAAAATACTCATCTTTAATAATAGACTTTCCAACCACTGAAGCCAGGCTAACTGGCCTATAATTTCCTTTCTTCTGCCTCCCTCGATTCCTTAGAGTGCAATGACATTTGCAATTTTCCAGTTCTCTGGAATCATCCCAGAATCTAGTGATTCTTGAAAGATCATTACTAATGTCTTCAACTACCTCCTTCAGAACCAAGGGCTATGGTCAATCTGGTCCAGATGACTTATCTACCTTCACTTTTCAGCTTCCTTGGTAAAAGCAACAACCCTCTCTTCTGCCCCTTGCCACTTTCTCAGTTTGGTAATCTGCTAGTGTCAGAGAAGACTAATGGAAAATACTTCATCTAAGTTTGTCTACCATTTCTTTGTCCCCATTACTATCTCTCCGGTATCATTTTCCAGCATTCTGATGTCCAGTTTCATCTCTTTTTCACTCTTTACATATCTGAAAAATACTTTTTGTATACTCTTTTATATTACTGGCCTTCATTTTCATCTCTTCTCTCTTTATGGCTTTTTCATTTGCCTCCTGTTGGTTTTTAAAAGCTTCCCAATCCTCTACCTTCTCACTAATTTTTGCTATATTACATACCCTCTCTTTTACTTCTATGCTGTCTTTGACTTCCCTTGTCAATCATGGTTGCCTCATCCTCCCTTTACTTCTTCATCTTTGGGATGTATCTTTCCTGCTTTTTCCAAATAGCTCCCAGAAACTCCAGCCACTGCCGTTCTGCCATCATCCTGGCTAACGCCCTCTTCCAATCAACTTTGGTCAGCTCCTCTCTCATGCCTCTGTAATTCCCTATATTCTACTGTAATACTGATACATCCAATTTTAGCTTCTCCTTCTCAAACTGCAGTGTGAATTCTATCATATTATGATCACTTTCTCCTAAGGGTTCCTTTATCTTAAGCTCCTTAATCAAATCTGGCTCATTACACAACACCCAATCCAGCACTGTTGTTCCCCTGGTGAGCTCAACAACAAGTTGCTCTAAAAAGTAATCTTGTAGGCATTATATAAATTTCCTCTCTTGGGATCCAGCACCAACCCAATTTTCCCCATCTATCTGCATATTTAAATCCCCCATGACTATCGCAACATTACCCCTTTTACATGCTATTTCTATTTCCCATTGTAATTTGTAGCCCACATCCTCGCTACTGCTTGGAGACCTATATACAACTCCCATCAGGGTATTTTTAGCCTTGCACTTTCTTAACTCTATCCACAAAGATCCTACAACTTCCATTCCAAAGTCACATCTTTCTAATGATTTGATTTCATTTCTTTTACCAACAGAGCCACCCCTCCCTCTCTGCCTACCTGCCTGTCCTTTCGATACAATGTGCAGCTTTGCATCTTAAGCTCCTAATTACCATCTTCTTTCAGCCACAGCTCTGTGATGCCTATGTCATATCTGCCAATCTCTAACTGTGCTACAAGGTCACTTTACCTTATTCCATATACAGTGTGCATTCAAATATAACACCTACAGTCCTGTATTTATCACCCTTTGCGATTTTGTCCACATGTTACACTTTAACTCATCCCACTGACTGAAAATTTTCCCTATTGTCTGTCTGACCTTGCTCACAGTCTCACTACACACTCCATCTACTTGTATACAAATGGCTCCATCCTCAGCCCTCATCACTCTGGTTCCCATTCCCCTGCTAAATTTGTTTAAACCCTCCCCAACAGTTCTAGCAAACCTGCCTGCAAGATGTTGGTCTCCCTCAGGTTCAGGTGTAACCTGTCCTTTTTGTCCAGGTCATAACTTCCCCAGAAGAGATGCCAATGATCCAGAAATCCAAGACCCTGCACCCTGCATCAATACCTCAGTCAGGATTCATCTGCCAAATCATCCTGTTCTTACCCTCACTGACACATGGCAAAAGCAGCATTCCAGAGATTACTACCCTGGAGGTCCTGCTTTTCAGTTTTCTACCTAGCTCCCTATATCCTCTCTTCAGGACCTCCTCCCTTTTCATACCTACGTTGTTGGTACCAATATGTACCATGAGTTCCGGCTGTTCACCCCACCTCTTTAGAATGCCGTGAAGCCAATCCGAGACACCCCTGACCCTGGCACTTGGGAGGCAACATACCATCCGAGTGTCTCTCTCCTGTCCATGGAATCTGCTGTCTGCTTCTCTAATTATAGGATCTCTATCTCTACTGCACTCATCTCCCCCACCTCTTCCCTTCTGTGCCAGAGATCAGGTCACTGCAGTTTCCCCCAGCAAGTTGTACCCCCCCCCAACAGTATCCAAAGGGGTATACTTATTACTCGAAGGGAATGGCCACAGGGTTACTCTACACCAGCTTCATATTCCCT
This sequence comes from Mobula hypostoma, assembly GCF_963921235.1. Taxonomy (NCBI): domain Eukaryota; kingdom Metazoa; phylum Chordata; class Chondrichthyes; order Myliobatiformes; family Myliobatidae; genus Mobula; species Mobula hypostoma. The sequence goes on from NC_086119.1 coordinate 9,153,483, forward strand.
TTCCCTCTTCTGTCCTTCACCCAGGTAGCTGCCTGCGGTAACTTAGGAGTGACTACCTCCCTGTAGCTGCTATCTATTACTTCCTCATTTTCCTGTATGAGCTGAAGGTCATCTACCTTCAGACCTTTCAGTTTCCCAAGAACGTTCTCTCTAGTAATAGTAACTTCACACACTTCATGACCCCTGACACCTGGAACTTCTTCCACAATTAAGACTGACGCAAAATACTTATTCAGTTCATCCACCATTTCGTTGTCCCCCATTACTACCTCCAGCATTGTTTTCCAGTGGTCCAACATAACCCAACACATCTTAATTAAAGAAACAATCAGTGCACCCCGTTGTGACCTTTCATGAATCCTGATGAAGAGTCTCAGTCTGAAGTGTTGATTGTTCATTCCTCTCCATAGATGCTATCTGACCTAATGAGTGCCTCCAGCGTTCTGTTTGTGTTACTCTGGATTTCCAACAGTATTTTTTCCATTACCCTCCCCTCTTCTTGTATTCCCCACTCTGGCCTTTTACTTCTCCTCGCCTGCCTATCACTTCCTCCTAGCCTTTCTCCAATGGTCCACTCTCCCCTCCTATCAGATTCCTTCTTCTCCAGCTCTCGACCTTTCCCACACACCTAGCTATCCTCCCTCCTCTCCCACCTCCTCACCTTTTTATTCTGGCGTCTTCCCCTTTCTTTTCCAGTCCTAAAGAAGGTCTCAGCCTGAAACATTGACTATCTATTCCTTTCCATAGATGTTGCCTGATCTGCTGGGCTCCTCCAGCATTTTGTTTGGATTTCCAGCATCCGCAGACTTTCTCACGTTTGTGATCTGCAGAATCTCTTGTGTTTAAGGTAACACTGTGGACAGCTATAGATATTATTGCCATCCGTACTAATTATTTACAGTTTACTGTAGGAACCAAAAATTGATCCACTTGTTTTTTTGTTTTGCGACCAAAAATAATCTGATTCCCACAATGTTTGTAACTGAAAAAATACTCTCCAGTTGAACCAAATATAAAAAGCATAAAAAGTTCAAGCCCCAGACATAGTAAAATACCCCAAGGCATTTTATTGGAGAGCTAACGATCAAAACTTGCCATCAAATTATATAAGGAGATTTTAGAACAGGTGATTAAAATCTTGACCAAGAAGTGTCTTTTTGAAGCTGTTTACAGAATAAGCAGAAGAGGTTCAACAACTGCACAGAGTCTTGTCATCTTCAGAAGTTTTCTGATGACTCCGCCATAGTTGGATGCATCAGCAAGGGAGATGAGGCTGAGTACAGGGCTACGGTAGGAAACTTTGTCATATGGTATGAGCAGAATTATCTGCAGCTTAACGTGAAAAAAACTAAGGAGCTGGTGGTAGACCTGAGGGGAGCTAAGGTACCGGTGACCCCTGTTTCCATCCAGGGGGTCAGTGTGGACATGGTGGAGGATTACAAATACCTGGGGATACGAAATTGACAATAAACTGCACTGGTCAAAGAACACTGAGGCTGTCTACAAGAAGGGTCAGAGCCGTCTTTATTTCCTGAGGAGACTGAGGTCCTTTAACATCTGCCAGACAATGCTGAGGATGTTCTACGAGTCTGTGGTGGCCAGTGCTATCGTGTTTGCTATTGTGTGCTGGGGCAGCAGGCTGAGGGTAGCAGACACCAACAGAATCAACAAACTCATTCATAAGGCCAGTGATGTTGTGGGGATGGAACTGGACTCTCTGACAGTGGTGTCTGGAAAGAGGATGCTGTCCAAGTTGCATGCCATCTTGGACAATGTCTCCTATCCACTACATAATGTACTGGGTGGGAACAGGAGTACATTCAGCCAGAGACTCATTCCACCGAGATGCAACACAGAGCGTCATAGGAAGTCATTCCTGCCTGTGGCCATCAAATTTTACAACTCCTCCCTTGGAGGGTCAGACACCCTGAGCCAATAGGCTGGTCCTGGACTTATTTCCTGGCATAATTTACATATTACTATTTAACTATTTATGGTTTTATTACTATTTATTATTTATGGTGCAACTGCAACAAAAACCAATTTCCCCCCGGGATCAATAAAGTATGACTATGACTATGACTATGACTAGGTTTAGGGAAGAAGTTCTAGAGTTGAGAGCTCAACCCAACAGTGGTGGGAAAATCTGGGGGAGCAGGTGGAGAGAGTCACAGCAAAGCAGAGGAGACTACAGACAATACTGTAAGTTTCCTATGGCCCTGCATTTTCTGTACCCACGGCACTGCAGAAATGCATAAGACAACACACAAGTTAGTCATGACACAGCAGAATCGCCATAAAATTCCACAGATGAACCAGCCAAGCGCAGATCAGTAAGGCAGCGAGAATCGAAATCCAGAACACTGACATCTAACAAAGGCAACAAGAGCACCTACAAAACAGTTTTCTATTTTACTGCAGAGCAAATATACTTGATTCACGCTCAGAAACTGCTCAGCCAATCACTGGTGTGTGCACATGTCACATCTGTTCGCATCTCACTTCTGCACATCAGAGCGGGACTACAATTTATTAACTTTTGAAATATTTCCTGAGACTTCTGATAAAAGGCTGTTTTGAATCGATTCGAAGAGCAAGGAACAGGCTCGTTATACTCCTTTCCTTTTCAAAGAGACACAGTGAGCTTTTTCATTCATGCTGTCAATCTTCTGCCATAAATTTTAAATCACAGCTTTTAAACAAATTCTACCCAATATATCCCATCAGCACACTGAAATTGTCACGACTAACTACTAAACGACAAAAGTGTTTCAGTGCAGAGCAAGCTACCCTTTGAAGGATATTATAATTCTGAGAGCAATTTACAAAGAAAGGAAGAAGCTTTCATTTTATTTTTGATTTATGTTGCGTTCTCTAAAGCTGGGAAAGGGAGAGACTGGGAAGAAAGAGGGTGACAGAACTGTGCACAGAAATAGAAATCCAGAGGAATAGTATGAATGGGAAGGGACAGACATGGTGGACCTGAGTATCTGAAGTTACTTCATCAATGGTCTCCCTTCTGTCATAAGAGTGTCACATTATCATAAGTCAATGTTTTGGGCTGAGACCCTTCATCAGGACTGGAAATGAAGGGGGCAGAAGCCAAATAAGAAGGTGGGGGGGGGGTGTGGGGAAAGAGTACAAGCTGGCAGGTGATAGGCGAGATCAGATGAGGGGAAAGGTGAGATGCAGTAAGAACCTGGGTGGGGATAGGTGGAGGAGGAAAAAGGCTGAACAAGGCTGAATCTGATTGGACAGTAGACCATGGAAGAAAGGTAAGGAGGAAAGGAACCAGAGGGTGGAGATGGGCAGGTGAGGAGAAGAGAACAGATGAGAGGGAGGAATAGGTAAGAAGAGAGGAATTATTGATATTATTGAGAGATATTATTGGAATATAAATACCATACTGGAATATACCTACCACATAAATGTTTGACTACAAGATTAGATTCAAGATATTCTACAGCAACAGGCTTACGTTCAGATTTGCCAAAGCAGTTCTACCATCTCCGTGGCACAAAGCAGAAACATACTGGAGTACCACACACTTGCCAATAAGAGCAACTCCAAAAACACTCATGGTGGGTGCAATAGAAAAACATACGGTGGCATGGTAGCATAGCAGTTAGTGTAACGCTTCACAGTGCCAGTAACCCAGGTTTCATTCCCTGCTGTCTATAAGGATTTTTGACTGTCTTCTCTATGACTGTGTGGGTTTACTCCGGGTGCTCCATTTTCCTTCCACATTCCAAATGACATATGGGTTAGTAGGTTAATTGGTCACTTGGGTGTAATTGGGCGGTACAGGGGGCATGTCAGCATGCTTCTTTAAAAATATATTTTATACTTGCCATCACCTGGAACCAACGACCCCCCATAGCTGGCATCTAACCCAGCATGCAGGGTCTCTCCGTGAATACTGCACGGTGTCGTCACTGTGTATCATCGATACAATGATGTTTATTTTATAGCTTTAGAAGTACAGCACGGTAACAGGCTCTTCCACAGACGCTAATCGTCCAAACTGTGTTCTTTCTTGTCGGGCGAGCTCGCGCTGCCCTATTACACCCACGTGACCAGAGAGAAGACTGTACGGACACGCAGCTGCAGTACCGTGTGAAGAGCAAACAGGACAGAGAGCAATAGTTTAAACGGAAATGTTGGAAGTTTTCAAATTGAGACACAAGCTTATAGTCAATGAAAAACTTATAGCAATGTCACAGTCAAAAGGAAAACAAATTCTACAAGAAATAAAACAATTTGAACAATTCAGTAGACCAGGTAGCAACTTTGGGGACAGGAATAATGTTATAGGACATGGACTTTCTATCAGAACGTTCTTCTTTCACCCATGACATCTACTTTTCTAATTATGTCAAAGGAATGTCATGAGTGAAACATTTTCCTGGCTCTTTTACACTTGCTAAATTGTTAGAGCAGTTATTTCTCTTAATGGTTCCAGATCGCACCAAAGACTGGTCTGAAATATTATCTTTTGTTTCTCCAGCTTCTCCTAACCTACTGAAAATTTCCAGCATTTCTACTTGAATTCCTGATTTCCGTCACCTGCAGGAAGTTCTTTTCATGGAATGGACTACCTGAAGTGATATAAATAAGAGAAAATCTACAGATGCTGGAAATCCAAGTGAGACACACAAAATGCTGGAGGAACTCTGCATGCCAGGCAGCATCTATGGAAAAGAGTACAGTTGGTATTTCAGGCTGAAACCCTACAGCAAGATTGGGGGGAGAAAGCTGAGGAGTAGGGTTAAAAGGAGGGAGAAACACAAGGTGACATGTGAAACTGGGAGGGGGAAGGGTGAAGCAAAGCTGGAAAATTGATTTGATGGAAGAGATACGGGGCTGGAGAAGGGGGAGTCTAATAGGAGAGGACAGAAGGCCCATGAAGAAAGAAAAGAGGGGAAGAGCACCACAGGGAGGCAATGGGCAGGCGAGGAGATAAGATGAGAGAGGGAAATGGGGATGGGGAATGGTGAGGGGGGGGCCATTACTGGAAGTTTGAGAAATCGATGTTCATGCCATTAGGTTGAAGGCTACCCAGACAGAATATAAAGTGTTGAAGTGTAATAATACTGTTTTAGGACTGACAGATATTAAGCAGCTCTGTGGCAGTGTATGATGAGGAGAGATGCAGCATGTATTAAGGATGCATGGTGTTCCTAAAAATAAATATACCAAGACTGAGAAAGAACATTACAATAGAAAACATCTATTGTATGATCTCATCACTGTTACAGTGGATAGAAAACTAATGTGGTTGTTTAAAATTGGATAGAAACATAGATTGCCAGGCATTATATTTAGAATTGGAAGAAGGGAAGCAACGTACCATTTTAAGAACTGCTTCTTCTCGTCTGCCATCTCTGAATATTATCAGAATCAGGTTTACTATCACCAGCATATGTCATGAAATTTGTTATGTGTCAGCAGTACATTGCAATACATAATATTTAAAAATGGTAAATTACAGTTAGTGTATATACTGAAAAGTTAAATAAAGTAAAATGAAAAAAGAGAAAAGAAATAGTGACCTCTCTGTTCCTCTTATGCACCACTTATTAATTAATTGTACCTTATAGTAATTTGTTATGTCTGCACTAAACTGCTGCCACAAAAGGACTTATAAGAGGGTCTCTTGCTCACTGCTACCAAGGGAAGGTCCTTGCGTTCAGGTGATTGCTCTTCCCCTCGATGCTGTTGGTGGATGGTGCCGTACCAAGGCTTAATCGACACGGATTGTAGATTTGGACTCTCAGGTTTATGACATGTTCTAGTTCTGGTCACTCTTTTTTGTTGCCACTTTTGGGTGAATTTTGAAGCGGGGCAGCCTGCAGATAATGAACACTGAGCCGAACTGTACCGAAATATGCCCTTTGTGTTTTTATACTCTGTGTTTTCACTTGTTTCTTTTGTTGCCGTTTGCATGATTTCTTTTTGAGTGGGAGGAGGGGGTGTTTGCTGTTTTTCTTTGGGCAGGTTGGTTCCGTGGTTCTTTGCTTTTTGACTCTCTGTGAGGAGGATGAATTTCAGGGTTGTATACTGCATACATACTTTGATAATACATGTACTTTGAAACTTTTAACTTTGATTAGCTTCGTGTACATCAAAATAAGAGAGTGAAATCTGGTAGTTTTGTGTCACAACCAACACAGTCCATGAATTGTGCTGGGGTCAGCCTGCAAGTGTCACCACAATTACAGCAGCAACAGAGCGCGCCCACAACTAACTAACCGTAATGCATACACCTTTGGAATATGGGAGGAAACCGGAGCACCTGGAGGAAACACACATGGTCACGGGGAGAGTGTACAAACTCCTTACTGGCAGTGGGGAATTAAACCCCAATCACCCCTGGGTGTCGTTGATGATCTATCCTGGATCCAAAATATCAATGCAGTTACAAGGAAGGCACAACAGCGGCTATATTTCATTGGGAGTTTGAGGAGATTTGGGATGTCACCAGACTCTCGCAAATTTCTACAGATGTACTGTGGAAATCATTCTGACTGGCTGCATCACCATCTGGTGTGGGTGGGGATGGGGGGGGCACTGCATATGATCGAAAGAAGCTGCAGAAAGTTGTGAACTCGGTCAGCTCCATCATGGGTACTACCCGCCCCAGCATCTCAGACATCTTTAAGAAGCAGTGCCTCAAAAGGGCAGCATCCATCATTTAAAGAACCCCATTCACCCAGGACAAGCCCTCTTCTCATTGCTGCCATCAGGGTTGAGGTACAGGAGTCTGAAGGCACACATTCAACAATTCAGGAATAGGTTCTTCCCCTCTGCCATCAGATTTCTGAATGAATGCGAACCCATGAACACTACCTCACTACCTTTTTTTTCTTCTTTTGCGCTACTTTTTAACTTTTTAATAAAGAAAGATATATGAAGTGACATGAATCAAGTTAAGTACGGGGAAGTTCATGCAGAAATGTTGGGAAGAGCAGTGTATCATTTTGTTAATTCTGTGCAACTGTCAGATATCAATGGTTGTCTTTGCTGCAAGATATTCAGCAATCTCCTACTTGCAAATGATAAGGACCTTATAACAACATCTAGGTCAGCTGACAGTATATGTGGATAACAAAGAATTGTTGCTACATATAACTTGAAGACAAAGATCATGTCATTTAGGAGATCTCAGGAAAGCGGTTCGATTATAAAACATGGAAAAACCACATAGCTCCTTGAAGCTGTCTTGTCATTCAAGCAGACTTGGGCTAATCTAAACCTAACCCTCACACTCAAGTTACCTTCGTGTTCCTTACTCCCTTTAAACAATAAATAAAGTTTATTGTATGTATTGATGCGCATGCGATACACAAATTGTATGTGAATCTGAAGCAAATTGGCAATTGATCTAACCTTCTCTACTTCGCAAGGTGTGTGTAGGTTCGGCATGTCATCCAGAACTTTGACAAAGTTCTACAGATGCACAGTGGAGAGTATCCTGACTGGTTGCATCACAGCCTGGTATGGAAATACCAATTCCCAAGAACAAAAAAGCCTAGAAAAAGTGGTGGATATAGCCTCGTCCATCACTGGAAAAAGCCCTCCCCTCCAGTGAGCTGCAGTGATGTGGACTACAAATTACAACAGGAAATAGAAAAGGCTTGTCAGAAGGGCAGTGTTATGATAATTGTGGGGGATTTTAACATGCGAGTGGATTGGGAAAATCAGGTCGGCACTGGACTTCAAGAGAGAGAATTTGAAGAATGTCTGTGAGATGGCTTTTTAGAACAGCTTGTTGTTGAGCCCACTAGGGGATTGGCTGTACTGGATTGGGTATTGTGTAATGAACCGGAGGTGATTAGAGAGATTGAGGTGAAAGAACCCTTAGGAGGCAGTGATCATAACATGCTTGAATTCACTGTGAAATTTGAAAAAGAGAAGCCGAAATCTGATGTGTCCGTATTTCAGTAGAGTAAAGGAAATTACAGTGGCATGAGAGAGGAACTGGCCAAAATTGACTGGAAAGGGACACTGGCGGGAAAGACGGCACAGCAGCAGTGGCTGGAGTTTATGCGAGAAGTGAAGAAGGTGCAAGACAGGTATATTCCAAAAAAGAAGAAATTTTCGAATGGAAAAAGGATGCAACTGTGGTTGACAAGAGAAGTCAAAGCCAAAATTAAAGCAAAGGAGAAGGCATACGAGGAAGCAAAAATTAGTGTGAAGACAGAGGATTGGGAAGTTCTTAAAAGCTTAGAAAAGGAAACTAAGAAGGTCATTAAGAGGGAAAAGATTAACTATGAAAGGAAGCTAGCAAATAATATCAAAGAGGATACTAAAAGCTTTTTCAAGTATATAAAGAGTAAAAGACAGGTAAGAGTAGATATAGGACCGATGGAAAATGATGCTGGAGAAATTGTAATGGGAGATAAAGAGATGGCGGAGGAACTGAACGAGTATTTGCATCAGTCTTCCCTGAGGAAGACATCAGCAGTATACCGGACACCCAACGGTGGCAGGGAAGAGAAGTGTGCGCAGACACAATTACGACAGAGAAGGTACTCAGGAAGCTGAATAATCTAAAGGTAGATAAATCTCCCGGACCAGATGGAATGCACCCTCGTGTTCTGAAGGAAGTAGCTGTGGAGACTGCAGTGGCATTAGCGATGATCTTTCAAAAGTCGATAGATTCTGGGATGCTTCCGGAGGACTGGAAGATTGCAAATGTCACTCCGCTATTTAAGAAGGGGGCAAGGAAGCAAAAAGGAAATTATAGACCTGCCAGCTTGACATTGGTGGTTGGGAAGTTGTTGGAGTCGATTGTCAAGGATGAGGTTACAGAGTACCTGGAGGCATATGACAAGATAGGCAGAACTCAGCATGGATTCCTTAAAGGAAAATCCTGCCTGACAAACCTATTACAATTTTTTGAGGAAATTACAAGTAGGCTAGACAAGGGAGATGCAGTGGATGTCGTATATTTGGATTTTCAGAAGGTCTTTGACAAGGTGCCACACATGAGGCTACTTAACAAGGTAAGAGCACATGGAATTACGGGAAAGTTACATACGTGGATAGAGCGTTGGCTGATTGGCAGGAAACAGAGAGTGGGAATAAAGGGATCCTATTCTGGTTGGCTACCGGTTACCAGTGGTGTTCCACAGGGGTCTGTGTTGGGGCCGCTTCTTTTTATATTGTACATCAACGATTTGAATTATGGAATAGATGGCTTTGTGGTTAAGTTTGCTGACGATACGAAGATAGGTGGAGGGGCCAGTCGTGCTGAGGAAACGGAGAATCTGCAGAGACACTTGGATAGATTGGAAGAATGGGCAAAGAAGAGGCAAATGAAATACAATGTTGGAAATGAGAGGGTTAACATATGAGGAACGTTTGTCTGCTCTTGGACTGTATTCCTTGGAGTTTAGAAGAATGAGGGGAGACCTCATAGAAACATTTTGAATGTTAAAAGGCATGGACAGAGTGGATGTGGCAAAGTTGTTTCCCATGATGGGGGAGTCTAGTACGAGAGAGCATGACTTAAGGGCACCCATTCAGAACAGAAATGCGAAGAAATTTTTTTAGTCAGAGGGTGGTGAATCTATGGAATTTGTTGCCACGGGCAGCAGTGGAGGCCAAGTCATTGGGTGTATTTAAGGCAGAGATTGATAGGTATCTGAGTAGCCAGGGAATCAAAGGTTATGGTGAGAAGGCGGGGGAGTGGAACTAAATAGGAGAATGGATCAGTTCATGATAAAATGGCGGAGCAGACTCGATGGGCCAAATGGCCGACTTCTGCTCCTTTGTCTTATGGTCTTATGGTCTTATCTACAAGGAGCGCTGTCATAGGAAAGCATGTTTGCTTCTCATTGCTGCCCTTTAGGAAGGAGGTACAGGAGCCTTAGGTTCCACACCACCAGGATCAGGAAGAGTTATTACCCTACAGCCAAGAGGCTCTTGCACCAGCGTAGCGTGAATAACTTCACTCACCTCAACACTGAACTGATTCCTCAACCTACACTTTCAAGGACTCCACACCACTGTTCCCTCTAAGGGGGGTGGGTGTGTGTGTGTGTGTGTGTGTGTGTGTGTGTGTGTGTGTGTGTGTGTGTGTGTGTGTGTGCGCACGCACGTACACATCTTTTGCTACTAGCACACACAGAATTTAATTTAAACTGTGCACAAAAGTCTGTCACCCTATACCTCATTGACATGGTAAGTATATTTCACAATCGTACACAATTACATTTCCTTTTGAGGTTTCTGATGCAGACAGTGTTGATAACATGGAGTTTGCGATGATTTGTCTGCAGATTTTAGAAATGGCTTATTTATACTGTTTTTATTGAAGAAATTATTCAGTGCACACATTGTTGTCACTGGGCAAAAATATTGCACAGCACAAGATTTTTGCGCACTCTAGTCATTCCAAATTAGAGGGAACATTGTCCAGATCCTATGTTCTCACTGTATTTCTTTATTTTCCTGTAAGCGCCTGCAAGAAAATAAATATCCAGGTAGTATGTGGTGATATGTGTGTACTTTGATAATAAATTACTTTGACTTTTACTTTTAATGTTTTACTTTATTAAAAATGTCATAGAGATACAAGTTGTTATTGGACATCTACAATTCTGTTTATCTTTGTTCCATTCTCTCTAAACCTTGCTTTGCACTCAGATTTATTTGTCCTGTCTTTCTCCCTCTCACAATGACTTAACTCCCTCCCTACCTCTGTGCTTGACTGTGCTGTGTATACAGTAAAGCCCATGCTACCAAATTCCCATCAATTCACTTGGAGACGATTGAACTCACTCTTCATGATCGGTTGTCAAAGAGCTGGGAGGTCTTTATGTGTCAGCTTTACTTTGAATGATGGGCCTATTTTTTGCAGTACCTTAGCTTTTTGATCTTCTGCAATTTCTGATCTAGACTGAGGCTCAGACCCCAAACACTTGACCTCCTCTGACTACTTGTGAACGTGTAACTTCCCATCCAAGGATATTCTAACGGCACCCCTCTTGAATCATTGTATCTCAAGAATTCCTTTTGTCTAACTTGCCTAACATCTGTTCTATGTTCTCCTGTTTCAGATTTAAGTAAATGTGAACACTAGAGAGAGGTGTTGTAAATTGTTCATGGGACCACTTCGTCAAGCACCTCCGCTCCATCTGCTAATAGCGGAACTTCCTGGTGGCCAAACATTTTAATCCCAATTCCCATTCCAACATGTTGGTCCTGGCCTCTTCTTGGTTCTCAGAGTTGAGGAGCAAAACCTTATATTCTAGGTAGCCTTCAACCTGATGGCACGAATATCGATTTTTCCTTTTAGCAAAAAAATTTCCCTCTGCCTCCTCTCTTCTTCTGTTCCCCACTATGGCCTCTTATGTCTTCTCACCTGCCTATCACCTCCCCCTACATCCTTTCCTCCTTCCCATTCCCTGTGGTCCCCTCCCTTCACCTAAGAGATTCCTTCCTCCCTTTAACTCTTCAACCCACCTGGCTTCACCTATCACCTTCTAGCTATCCTCCCCCCCCCCACCAATCTTTTAATTCTGGCATTTTCCCTCTTCCTTTTCAGTCTGAAAGTAGGGTCTCGGCCAGAGCCCCACAACCCACCACGTCTATGCAGACGGTTCTCCCCGTCTACTCTAGCTTCACAGTCCTGGGTGTCAACATCTCAGAGGATCTTTCCTGGGCCCAACACATTGCTGCAATCATGAGGAAGACAGGCTAGCGGCTCTACTTTATCAGGAGTCTGAGGAGATTTGGTATGTCACCAAAGATTCCCGCACATTTCTACAGATGTATAGTAGTTGCATCACACCCTGGTACCCAGGCGCTGATGCAGAGGATTACAAGAAACAGCAGAGCGTTATAGACTCGGCTATTCCTATCATGGGCATAACCCTTCCTGCCGTTGAGGTCCTCTTCATGAGCCGGCGCCGCAAGAAGACCATCACCACCTGGGACACGCCTGCTTCTAATTGCTACTGCCAAGGAGGAGGAACAGAAGCCTACAGACCCACACTCAATGATTCAGGAACAGCATTTTCCCTTCCACCATTAGGTTTCTGAGGGTCCATGAACTCATGGACACAATGTCGTTATCAGCTTTTGCATCATTTGTTTACTTTGTAGTGATTTTTTTATGCTTTAAAACACATCTTTCCCTCCCCCCCGAATTCCTGCTTTCCGCAGGGATTGCTCCCTACTTGACTCCCTTGTCCATTCATCCTTCCCCACTGATCTCCCTCCTGGCGCTTATCCTTGCAAGCGGAACAAGTGCTACACCTGCCCCTACACCTCCTCCTTCACTACCATTCAGGGCCCCCAAAAGTCCTTCCAGGTGAGGTGACACCTCACCTGTGAGTCTGTTGGGGTCATATACTGTGTCTGGTGCTCCCAGTGTGGCCTCCTGTATAGCGGTGAGACCCGACGTAGATTGGGGGACCGCTTCACCGAGCACCTGCACTACGTCTGCCAGAAGAAGCAGGATCTCCCAATGGCCACCCATTTTAATTCCACTTTCCATTCCCATGCCGCTATGTCAATCCATGGCCTCCTCTACTGTCGCAATGAGGCCACACTCACGCTGGAGGAACAACACCTTATATTCTGTCAAGGTGGCCTCCAACCTGATGGCATGAACATCGATTTCCCGAACTTCCAGTAATGCTCCCTCCCCTTCACAATTCCCCATCTGCCTTTCCCTCTCTCACTTTATCTCCTTACTTGCCCATCATGACCCTCTGGTGCTCCTCCCCCCTTTTCTTTCTTCCAGGGCTTTCTGTCTTCTCCTATCAGACTGCTCCTTCACCAGCCCTGTATCTCTTTCACCAATCAACTGCCTAGCTCTTTACTTCATCCCTCCCCAACCCGGTTTCACCTGTCACCTTGTGTTTCTCTCTCCCCTCCCCCACCTTTTAAGTCTACTCATTTTTTTCTCTCCAGTCCTGCCGAAGGGTTTTGGCCCGAAACGTCGACAGTACTTTGCTCCATAGATGCTGCCTGGCCTGTTGAGCTCCTCCAGCGTTTTGTGTGTTGTTTGCATTTCCAGCATCTGCAGAATTTCTCTTGTTTTAATCAAATTTCATGATATATGTCAGTGATAATAGAAGAATGGGGGGTGACCTCATTGAAACCTATTGAATGGTGAAAGGTCTTGATGGAGTGGATGTGGAGAGAATGTTTCCTATGGTGGGGGGACACAGCCACAGAATAAAGGGGCATCCATTTAGAACAGAGATGAGGAGGAATTTCTTTAGTCAGAGAGTGGTGAATCTGTGGAATTCTTTGCCATAGGCAGCTGTGGAGGCCAAGTCTTTAAGGCAGGGGTTGATAGATTCTTGATTGGTCAGAACATGAGGGGATATAGCAGGAGACTAAGGCTGAGAGAAAAAATGGATCAGCCATGATGAAATGGCAGAGCAGACTCAATGGGCCAAATGGCCTAATTCTGCTCCTCTATTTTATAGCCCTATGTTATAAAATAGTGTTCCCATGCACCATTGATATTTTTGTGAACGATTTATTACATTTGTCCAAGTGGAGCTGCATGGTAGCATAGCAGTTAGTGTAACGTTTTGCAGCATAAGCGATCAAGGTTCAATTCCCACTGCTGCCCGCATGGAATTTGTGTGTTCTCCCCGTTTACTCCCACTTTCCAAAGACGTACAGGTTGGTAACGTGTAGTCAGTGCCACGTTGGCAGTGGAAGCATGGTAACATTTGCGGGCTGACATCTTTGGGCTGTGTTGGTCGTTGACAAAAATGACACATTTCAGTGTATGTTACGATGTACATGTGATAAATAAAGCTAATCTCTCTCATCTCTCTTCCTCTACAGTTAGTATCTTTGTAAAGGATCTATTATGTTTATCCACAAAAGGGACATTGGTGGCTGAAGGAAACAACAAAGGTTCTTTCCATGATGTCCCGGAGAACTTCACTTGCAATGTAATACTATGGAAGTTCACCCACTATTGTAACAAATTAACGGACAGCAGGACTCTAAAAACTGTATCGAGATAATGAGAAGATAATCTATTTTTAGCGATGCTGGTTGTGAGATTAAATATAGGGTCAGGACACTAGGGAGAACTCCCCTGTTCTTCATCAGAACAGTGCTGCAGGAGGACAGACGGCTCTTTGGAACAGGTTAGCATCCCTGGCAAGGCCCCCACCGCTGGGATTGATCACTTGTCTTCGGATGCACATGGGCCCTCTGCCAGAGATTTCCAGAATGTTATGCTTTTATTCCAGATTGCCGATTTCCCCCCCCCCCCATTATTAGTCTGTCTGCTGTCTGAAACCAACTCTAATTCGCCTTCATTTCTGATTTGCTTTTGCGTGTAACATCAAAGCTGCAGCCACTTGTCAGTGAAGTAGATGTAAATTCATGAGCAGTAGGGAGTGCTCGGAAAACCTGAAGACGCAGACACATATAAAATTACTCTGAATTGTCAAGGCTCTTTATATGACTTCACCAATACAAAGATTACATTTCTCTGACAGTTCTCATGCTGTGGCTAATCAAGCTAGTGAAAAGCTAATTTGTTTCAGAGGTTAACTCTCCCATATGTCTAATACTCATAGAGCCAACCATCTAATATAGTACTGCATTGCCTAAGTCATTGTAGTCATTTCATTCACCCAATAATTCCAGCAATTGTAACCACACAGAATTTATTTTCTCGGGATCATATGCTACTCAACGCAGCAGACAACCGTCGGTGTGATTGTGGCCTTCAAAAGAGCCCATTACTGAGAAAACACACACTGGCTTACCGTACACACCTGCATACACATTCGCTTTCTTCACACCTGTTGCCCCTTGCAAGTGTGTTAACAAACTCTATACACTTAGTACCAAACAAGAGAAAATCTGCAGATGCTGGAAATCCAAGCAACACACACAAAATGCTGGAGGAACTCAGAAGGTCAGGCTGCATCTATGGAGAAGAGTAAACAGTTAACATTTCGGGCCGCGACACTTCATCAGGACACAGCGGCCAATTTATTAGGTACACCAGTACAGCTGCTCATTATTGCTAATATCTAACTAGCCAATCATACGCCAGCAACCCAATGCATAAAAGCATGCTGACATGGTCAAGAGGTTCAATTGTTGTTTAGACCAATCATCAGAATAAGGGAAGAAATGTGAGCTCAGTGACTTTGACCGTGGAATAGTTTTTGGTGCCTAATGGGGTGATTTCAGTATCACAGAAATTGCTCATCTCCTGGGATCTTCACACACAACAGACTCTAGAGTTTACAGAGAGCTGTGTGAAAAAAAACATCCAGTGAGTGGCAGTTCTGTGGGTGAAGATGCCTTGTTAATGAGAGAGGTCAGAGGAAAATGGCCCGATTGGTTCAAGCTGACAGGACGGTGACAATAATTCACAGGCTACAACAGTGGTGTGCACAAGAGCATCCCTGAACATACAACACATCGAACCTTGAAGTGGACGGGCTACAGCAGCAGAAGACGACAAGCATACACTCAGTGAATAATTTATTAGGTACAGGAAGCAGTGAGTGTACATGGAGTGTAGTCCATGAACATTCAGCTTTCAACCATCTTGTCTGGGCATTTTAACTTCCCTTGTCTATCACTGTTCCACCACACGTAATGGCCATACCTTAGTGCAGATATTGCAAATAGCTTTTACACTTAAGGTGCACTGGGACATTAATAAAGCTCTCTCATGCCATATCCATCACAAAATTGTCTAACGTAATTCTATTGCCCTTTCCTCGTAACCTTTAATATCTCTTCTCTCCCTCATATACTTTCATTAATTTTTCCTTAAATCTTGAGACTGAATTGACTACAGAAGAAACGCAAGCGCACACGACACAGAAGGCCCATCATATGTGTGTTGTCTCTTTGAAATACCCAACCATTTATTCTCGATTTCCTGCCCTTTCTCTGCGACCTTTCAGCTTTTTCATCTTAACAACTTTTATATATTTTTGCTTCCAGCAGCTTCTGGTAGGTCACTCCATGCTCTGACAACCCTCATGAAATAAAATACCTCTGACCTTTTTAATATTCCTCCTTGCACTGGGCTGCACCAGCACAGATGGTATCAATGGCCGCCCTTTATTACCCAGAGAAGGTAAGAACACACCAAGGCTGGACTGAGTAAGCCACAGGAGATAGGCATCTGTGAACCACCTGTGTCCCTGCATTTAGAATAAATGCTCCTGCTCTAATGCAGAAAAATTAGCTCTGGATACAAATTGAGTTCCGTGGCTGGCTTGTGCATTCTTCTGCTGAATCTAAATTTATGAGACCCACATTCAAAGGTTCAAAGTCAAAGATTCAAAGCAGATTTATTATTGAAGTATGTATGCAGTATACAACCCTGAAATTTGTCTTCCCACAGAATGTTTTCGGGCTGATTCTAATAATGAAACCATTCATTCCACCTTCCTTTATGCTTCAAGTAATGTTGGTCCATGATTTCCTCTACTGCCACAATGAGGTCAAACTCAGGTTGGAGGAGCAACACCTCATGTTCCATCTGGATAGCCTCCAACCTGATGGTATAAACATTGGTTTCTCCAATTTTGAGTTATTTCTCACTGCTCCCCTACTCTCCTTTTCCATTCCCTGTTCTGGCTTCCCTCTTACCCTTCTCTTCTCTCTACCTACCCATCACCTCACTCTGGTGGCCCTCCTTCTTCCCTTTCATAGAAAATAGAAAACATAGAAAATAGGTGCAGGAGTAGGCCATTCGGCCCTTCGAGCCTGCACCGCCATTCAGTATGATCATGGTTGACCATCCAACTCAGAACCCTGTACCAGCCTTCCCTCCATACCCCCGATCCCTTTAGCCACAAGGGCCATATCTAACTCCCTCTTAAATATAGCCAATGAACTGGCCTCAACTGTTTCCTGTGGCAGAGAATTCCACAGATTCACCACTCTCTGTGTGAAGAAGTTTTTCCTCATCTCGGTCCTAAAAGGCTTCCCCTTTATCCTTAAACTGTGACCCCTCGTTCTGGACTTCCCCAACATCGGGAACAATCTTCCTGCATCTAGCCTGTCCAATCCCTTTAGAATTTTATACGTTTCAATAAGATCCCCCCTCAATCTTCTAAATTCCAGCGAGTATAAGCCCAGTTCATCCAGTCTTTCATCATATGAAAGTCCTGCCATTCCAGGAATCAATCTGGTGAACCTTCTTTGTACTCCCTCTATGGCAAGAATGTCTTTCCTCAGATTAGGGGACCAAAACTGCACACAATACTCCAGGTGTGGTCTCACCAAGGCCTTGTACAACTGCAGTAGTACCTCCCTGCTCCTGTACTCGAGTCCTCTTGCTATGAATGCCAGCATACCATTCGCCTTTTTCACCGCCTGCTGTACCTGCATGCCCACTTTCAATGACTGGTGTATAATGACACCCAGGTCTCGTTGCACCTCCCCTTTTCCTAATCGGCCACCATTCAGATAATAATCTGTTCTCCTGTTCTTGCCACCAAAGTGGATAACCTCACACTTATCCACATTAAATTGCATCTGTCATGAATTTGCCCAGTCACCCAACCTATCCAAGTCACCCTGCATCCTCTTACCATCCTCCTCACAGCTAACACTGCCGCCCAGCTTCGTGTCATCCGCAAACTTGGAGATGCTGCATTTAATTCCCTCATCCAAGTCATTAATATATATTGTAAACAACTGGGGTCCCAGCACTGAGCCTTGCGGTACCCCATTAGTCACTGCCTGCCATTCTGAAAAGGTCCCGTTTATTCCCACTCTTTGCTTCCTGTCTGCTAACCAATTCTCTATCCACATCAATACATTACCCCCAATACCGTGTGCTTTAAGTTTGCACACTAATCTCCTGTGTGGGACCTTGTCAAAAGCCTTTTGAAAATCCAAATATACCACATCCACTGGTTCCCCCTTATCCACTCTACTACTGACATCCTCAAAAAATTCTATGAGATTCGTCAGACATGATTTTCCTTTCACAAATCCATGCTGACGCTTCCAAATGTGCTGTTATCACATCTTTGATAACTGACTCCAGCATTTTCCCCACCACTGATGTTAGGCTAACTGGTCTATAATTCCCCGGTTTCTCTCTCCCTCCTTTTTTAAAAAGCGGGGTTACATTAGCCACCCTCCAATCCTCAGGAACTAATCCAGAATCTAAAGAGTTTTGAAAAATTATCACTAATGCATCCACTGTTTCTTGGGCTACTTCCTTAAGCACTCTGGGATGCAGACCATCTGGCCCTGGGGATTTATCTGCCTTTAATCCCTTCAATTTACCTAACACCACTTCCCTACTAACATGTATTTCCCTCAGTTCCTCCATCTCATTAGACCCTCGGTCCCATGGTTCACTCTCTTCTCCTATCACATTCCTTCTTCTTCAGCCTTTTACCTCTTCCATCTGTTACCTCCCAGCTTCTCACTTCACCCCTCCCCCACCCACTCACATTCCCCCTCACCTAGTCTAACCTATCACCTGCAAGCCTGTACTCCTTCCCTCCCCCCACCTCGTCATTCTGTCTTCCTCCCCCCTTCTTCTCCAGAAGGGTCTCGGCCCAAAATTTTGACTGTTTATTTCCCTCTATAGGTGCTGCCTGACCTGCTGAGTTCTTCCAGTGTTTTGTGTTTGGATTTCCAGCATCTGCAGAATCTATTGTGTTTATGTAATGTGGGCAGGCTATTCGGTCATCTGGTCTCGGCTGACCTTGGAAAGATCTGTTCACTTCGTCTTTCACTAGCCTACCATTGTTCTTACCCTAACATCCTGCTGCAGGTGAAGATTAAAGGAAGTACAAGAAGTATTAGAGAGGGCTCGAGGAGAAGGCTTTTTTTTCTGGAGAGAATGGTGGAGGTGTGGAACTTCTGGCTCAAAAGATTACTGGGGTAAGAATCTTCTTCTGATCTACAAAGTCCCTGCATGCCTGCTTGTTATGCCTCTCTATTTAGTGATCATTACTGAGGCGCTGTAACCTTCAAGGAGGCTGTGGAAGGGTAAAGGATGGTCTAGAAATTACAGTACTGTGCAAAAGTCTTAGGCACACGTAAAAAATAATTTTGTAAAGTGAAGATGCTTTCAAAAATAACAAAATGAAAAGCTTCTAAATATCAAAAATTTACTACTACCCTACTCTTAAAGCCATAAGACCTATGAGCAGAATTAGGCCTAAGTACACTGTTGTGCAGTTTTATAAGAAAATCGTCTGATAGGTTGTTCCAAGCATCTTGGAGAACTTGCCACAGTTCTTCTGCAGACTTTGGCTGTCTTGCTTGCTTCTGTCTCCAGGTAATCCCAGACAGCCTCAGTGATGTTGAGATCAGGGCTCTGTGGCGGCCATACCATCTCAAACCATATAAAAAATTTAGGGTGCCTAAGACTTACATTTCTGAATTGGAGGCAAGGTGAAATTCACTACCATAAAACAGGAACAAAAATCAAACTGCTGGAGGAATTCAGCAGGTCAAGCAGCATCTGTGGAAGAGGAAATCGGGGGAGAAACATGAAGCAACTTAGTTATGGTAGAGTAAGGTTTCTGAACCCAGGAATACTACCTCATCAGTTTGCACTATTACATATATGGTACTGTGTTGCCCTTAAGGCATTTATTTGACTTTGTTTGTAACTATTTTCTAGTTAAAGTTAAAGGTTGATAATTAAGTTACAGTATAACAAAGGTAAATTTATTGTCTATGGTATTTCATGGCATGCAATGACATCACCTCCGGTTTCGCCGCGTCTTGGTTCGGGAAGGTGTGAAGGTGGGTGCCATGCGTGCAGCATGATCGTGAAGGGCTCCGTTTCTACCCACAAAGAAACATTATAGAAGCAATGCCGTAAGTTCCCATGAATGTATTTGAAGTAAAAATATTAACGCGGTTTCTGTTAAGGAAGCGGCAGTTGGGGTGGCGTGTGTGCCGGCTTTTCAATTTCAAACGCGGGGTCGGCTCGAGCCTGATGGCGGTTTGACGCGACCCCCTCCCTCGCTACTCGGGGCGGCTGGAGACACTCGCTAAAAGAAAAGAGCGCGTGTGGTCTCCAGAATGAAACAGACACTGTGTATGTTTGTAATTTTTTATCAACAGTTTTCACCATACGATGTTAGTGTGAAAGAGTGAACAGTAAATGGTTAACCTTACTATGACTCTGTCTTCACTGGCTCCGGTTTAACTTGGTGTTTAGTCAGAGTTTCAACACACTGCACGAGAACACTACAGGTACTTTTTTATGTCCTGCACTATACAATTGCCGTAAAAAATTTATGACATATGTCAATGATAATACACCTGATTCAGATTCTTGGGTCTCTTAAGACAGCACCTAGCAAATAACGATGACGGCAGCTGCTTGCGTGTAGGTCTAAGTCTAGTTTAAGATGGAGCTAGTGAAGCATAGTGACGACTTGCGGGTAGCAAAACAAACAAGTTACTGTACTAATCAGACTTTTTCTTGGAAATGATCACTGAACTCAATTGTTGGGGTGTGAACTGAAGTTCCAAAGTTGCAGGATGGTTGTGGCACGGTGTGTACAGGCTGAATTGCGGCAGCTTGGCCCAAGCTGGGAGTGGGGATGAGCCAATGTTCGGCCATTGCTGGAGTGGACTTGGAGGTGATTCGACGCAGCAGAACCGAGGTGAGGCAAACGGAGGCAGTGCAGAGACAAGGCAACGGGGACCAGGCCTGGGCCCGAGAGCAAGGAAAAAACCGAGGCTTGATCGAATTAAGCGCTGAGCCGAATTGGAAAGGTCGGGTATAGGTAAAATTGAGGCAGCAGTGTCCGGGCTTGACAGCGTACTGAGCAGCAGGGCTTGGATCTGAGAGTGAGGAAGGACCCTGAGTTTGGATGACTTAAGTGCGGCCAGATTGAGAAGGTCAGGGTGTTGGGGCCGGTTCAGCTCTCCGTTCCACGAGGTTTACTTGTCTATACGCTGAACTACGGCTCCTCAGTCAGTTGCAGTGATGACTGGCTTCATGACTGTGGACTCATTTTGGCCATTTCCGTTCAGAACACTATTTGCACAGTTTGTTTTTTTTCCCTGCACATTGGTTGTTTGGCGGTCTTCTCTTTCTATGGGTTCTATTGGGTTTCTTTTTTTGTGGCAGCCTGTAAGAAGACAAATCTGAAAGTTGTAAATAGTAAACATACTTTGATAATAAATGTACTTTTAACTTTGCAGTCTATATCACCTTGAGAGTGTTTAGGGCGAATATGTTCCCTGAAGATGCAAGGAAAGAGAGCAAGCCAAAGGAAACTGGCTGCCAAAAGATGTCAAGGGTTGGATAAGATAGAATACATATGGCAGGTGTAGAAAACTAAAAATGGGTGAAGCCTTTCAGGAATACAGACAGTGTACAGAGAGGGTTACTTAAAAAAAAAACAAGAACAACAGGAATTCTGCAGATGCTGGAAATTCAAGCAACACACATCAAAGTTGCTGGTGAACGCAGCAGGCCAGGCAGCATCTCTAGGAAGAGGTGCAGTCGACGTTTCAGGCCGAGACCCTTCGTCAGGAGTAACTGAAGGAAGAGTGAGTAAGGGATTTGAAAGTTGGAGGGGGAGGGGGAGATCCAAAATGATAGGGCCGTCTTCTCCTATCATTTTGGATCTCCCCCTCCCCCTCCAACTTTCAAATCCCTTACTCACTCTTCCTTCAGTTAGTCCTGACGAAGGGTCTCCGCCTGAAACGTCGACTGCACCTCTTCCTGCAGATGCTGCCTGGCCTGCTGCGTTCACCAGCAACTTTGATGTGTGTTGCTTAAAAAAAAACAACTTGGGAAAATAAAGAGGGTCACAAAAATCCCAAATCAATTTTATAATTATATTAAGGGCAAGAGGGTAACTAAGGAAAGAGCAGGCCGCATGAGGCGTCCAAATAGCAATCTGTGCACAGAGCCAGAGGATGTGTGTGAGTGAATACTTCTCATCAGATTCAGAGAGAGGAACAACGTTGTTGTTTGAGGGTTCAGGGAGGGAAAATGGGGAGATTCTGGAACATAATATTATCAACAAGGGAGCATGAGATGTATTAGTAAGCTTAAAGGTAGGTTAGTCCTCAGGTCTGATGGGAGATATTCCAGGCTTATTGGGGTAAGGAGCCCTGGGGCCTGACAGAAATTTTCTAAGAATAATTAATTTATCTTTGCTGGCCACGTACAAAAGTGTCAGATGACAGGAGGAAAGTGTGTTCAGTCAAAAGGGCAGCAGGGATAAGGTAGTAATTGCGGGCTTGTGCATCTAATGTCAGTGATAGGAAGTTAAATGCATTTTATTTCTTTGTTTATTTATTATTTGCTTGTTTCTTTAAAGATACAGCGTGGTAACAGGCCCTTCCGGCCCAGTGAGCCCACAACTGGCAATTATAGCCATGCAATCCATTAACCTTGTGTGTTTAGAACGTGGGAGGAAGCCCACGAGGTCACGGGGAGAACGTACAAATGCCTTACAGACGGTGGCAGGAATTGAAGCCGGAACACTGGTGCGGTAATAGCGTTATGTTGACTCCTACGCTACTTCGCCACCTACAACTGAGCGCTGTTGGTGCTGCTCTCATCTGGGCAAATGCGCAGTATCGCAGCATGCTTCTGCCTTGTGCTCTAGAGGGGAGTCTAATGTCAGCGGCAGGGAAATCTGAGGAACAGGATTACTCTACATTTGGAAAGTCAGGGATTAATCCAAGTCAGCATGGTTTTGTTGAGGGGAGATCCTATTTGACCAATTAGATTCAGACGATGTGGGCCTAAGTAAGGTTTCTGACAAGATCATACAAGGGAAATCTATCCAAAAGGTTAGAGTCCATGGGATGCAAGGTGTGGCAAAACTGGATAAAACTGGGCTGAAGGTGGGTGACAGAGGGTGAATAAATAAATAAATAAATAAATAAGACTGAGAACATGAGAATAAAAGGAGTCTGAAGGAAGTCAGCAAATGGAAATGGATGAGAGTCACAAGTGAAGGCAGAGACCCCAGAGGGTTGGTGGAGGTCACAGTGACTGAGAGAGCTGAGATCAGGGAGGAATGGAAATACGAGGATGAGTATTTTAATGTAAGGAGATTGCAGGACCTGAAGCCTGTCACGTCAGTGTGCATATGGGTGATGAGGCAGAATACAGGCAACAGGGTTTTCAGTCAAGATATGAGAGACAGCAGATGCTGGAATCAGGAACAAGGCACAATCTGCTGGAGGATCTCAGCAGGTCAAGCGGTGTCTGCGGGAACATTTCAAGCCAAAATATTGCGAATTTATTTCCTCCCACAAATGCAGCTTGAGTGACAGCTCACCCAGTGTAGACAGGAAATACTGCATGACAACTCAGGTTGCACATTTTTTTCAATCTTTTTTAAAACTTCTGTTGGTCATGGGCTGTTGAAGGGTGAGCAGAGACGGGCCGCACCAGAGCCACCCCTGCTCCTGTCAACTCTGCAGGGTGGCAGATCAAGTGAGTGTAGGCCTGCAGCTGGGTCGAACCATATACCACCTCATTCCAATGGGAATAGATTCATGTAACATGTGTTACATTTAATTTGCTAAATAAATTATTAAATGGGCCTGGAGGCAAAACTCAAAATTGGCTGCTTCAGTCTAGGTGATTGAATTCTTGACCAAATCGAACGCTTCCCTGGAAGAAACAGCTGCGTGCCAATTGCGAATCACACTTACTGACAACCTGAGGCATTTCTAGGCTGTGCACGCCTCCCAAATGAAACATCAATTGGAACCAAGACACTAGTATGCCTGTTGCAACTAATATATGAAAAGTTATTTTTAGAAAATTTATATCTATCACAACCGCTGGATAATCAAAAGTCTGTTTTTTTAGTGAGGTCATGTCAGTACAAAAGGCAGTCAATCAGAACAAACAAAGGACCGTCAGACTGAAGTAAAATATTTGAACAGATCACCTACTTGTGCATTAGTTTTATACTGGCTGTGTCAATGAACTAATCCCCTACAAACTCCTGTAATGAATGCCGCAGTACATCAATCTGAGCAAGCAGACAGGCCCTCATCAAAAAGACCATATCAGTAGCGCTACAGTTATGGCCTCAATTGTAAGGTTGACGTTCAGGTCCCACACCACCAGGTTCAGGAACAGTTATTACCCTATAACCATCAGGCTCTTGAACTGACTTGGATAACTTCACTCACTGATTCCACAACTATAGACTTATTTTCAAGAGCTCTACAATTCATGTAGAGGAGCCTGAAGGCACATACTCAACGATTCAGGAATAGCTTCTTTCCCTCTGCCATCAGATTTCTGAATGGACATTGAACCCATGAACACTACCTTACTACATTTTTTACTTTTATTTTTACACTGCTTATTTAATTTAACTATTTAATATACTTATATATACTTAGTGTAATTTAGTTTTTTCTCTATGATTATGTACTATACTGTACTGCTGCCACAAAGACAACAATTTTCACAACGTGCTGGTGATACTAATTCTGATTCTGATGTTCTTGGTATTTATTTATCTATTTATTTATTTATGTATGTATGTATGCATGCATACGTGTATTTATTTATTAATTTTTGTATTTGCTCAGTTTGCCTTCATTTGCACATTGACTGTCAGTATTTGTCCGTGTATAATCTTTCATTAATTCTGATGTATTTCTTTATTCTACTGTGAATGCCTGCAATAAAATGAATCTCAGGATAGTACATGGTGACGTGTACAGTGGATTCTGGTTAATTGGGACACAGCAGGACAGTACATTTTACACAGCTGCCCCAATTAGGCAGTTCCATGAAAATAGTTAAAAAGATATAAAAAAGACAAACTTGAGTAATAAACTATGTACTTAAGTAAAATACAGAGCAAATTAGAATGCTACTAATACTACTACAATACTATAAAACTGCATATTAGTTCCTAATACTTAGCGACTGAGGAATTCATCCACATTGTGTCCTTTTGATTATAAATGAACAAAATCATGGAGAAGAAGATGGCGACGCGACAGCAGCGCGCAAGGCCTCTCCGGTGATGAATATCTGTTATCTGTCAAGCAGGGGACCGTGCACAATTCTGATTTGATGGAGACAGATGTGAGAGTACGGAACATCTGGAAAACTTCTGAAATGCCCACTTCGCTGCCGCTGCTACTATGTGGTAACCGGAATCTCTGGAGCAGAAGGCCCCAAAATCCTCGGCTTTGATTGTTTCAGTGGCCGGGGCTAGGTCGAAGGCGCTCGGGAGGCTGTGTATCGGAGGGGCTGGTCAGAGGCTCGGAATTTTCAGACGGATGGACTCAGTGTCCGCTGTGGTCGGCTGCTTCCAAGGCATCGGCAAGTTGACGGTGCCTGGAGGTTTATGGCAGGGAGTTTCTCCCTTTTGCCGCCTGCTATCGGGGACTCAGGAGTCGATTGACTTGGGGACTTTTGAGACTTTTTTTACCGTGCCCATGGTTTGTTCTTCATCAAATTATGGTATTGTTTTGCACTGCTGTAACTATATGTTATAATTATGTGGTTCTGTCAGTGTCAGTCTTTGGTTTGACCTGTTTTCTGTGATATCACTCCGGAAGAACATTGTATCATTTCTTAATGCACATATGCATTTCTAAATAACAATAAAAGAGGACTGAGTGTTCTCATAATCTAAAAAAAAATAAGCTTGTGTAGATAATGGGAGTGCCTTCATACAATGCAGTCGATGATTGCATCCTACAAATCTTCACTTTCATTGTAACATTCAAGATGATTGTTGATGCTTTTAAATTCTTCATAGGTTCTAACTTATTGATGTAGTGAAATTGTTTCATTTTCACTCCCAGCCATTTCTGGCAAATCCAAGCCTGAATGCTTGAAACTGTAGTGAGCAAAATAATTCTGAATTGTCTGGCTGCTTAATACTCACAAACTATCAGTGACAAAAATCACATCAATTTGAGCAAGTGGGATGAACAATGAAGTGGGACTTGCTCCTGTGTAAATTTATAATCAATGTACATGTTACCATATACCACCTTGAGGTTCATTTTCTTGCAGCCATTTATAGAAGCAAAAAGTAATGAAATAGAATTCCCAAAAAAAATACATAAACAGACAAACAACCAATGTGTAAAAGAAGACAAACTATGCAAGTAAAAAATAATACTGAGAACATGAGTTGTAAAGAGTCCTTGAAAGTGAGGCTGTAGATAGTGGAATCAGTTCAGAGTTGTGGTGAGTGAAGTTATCCATACTGGTTTAAGAACCTGACGGTTGTTGGGTAATAACTGTTCCTGTACCTCCTGCCCGATAGCAGTAGTGAGAAGAGAGGCATGGCCTGAGTGGTGAGGATCTCTGATGATGAATGCTGTTTCCTTGCATCAGCACTCCATGTAAATGTACTCGATGGTGGGGAGGGTTTTGTCTGTGATCATCTGGGCTTTATCCACCACTTTCCATCGCCCTTTCTGTACACCCTATCCTCGTTATATGCGTCTTCAGACTGTGCGGATTCACAGTCATGCGAGGAACCTATTTCTACCAACGTCTCATTATATGCGTCCAAAATTCACAGTTATGCGAGGAGCACTGCCTTCCTGTCAATACAAGTCAGGTGCACACACTTCACAGTCTCACAGTTGAGATGAGAAGCACTGCTTTCCCGCCAATACAAGTCAGGTGCACACGCTTCACAGTCTCACAGTTGAGATGAGAAGCACTGCCTTCCTGTCAATACAAGTCACGTGCACACGCTTCACAGTCTCACAGTTGAGATGAGAAGCACTGCCTTCCTGTCAATACAAGTCACGTGCACACGCTTCACAGTCTCACAGTTGAGATGAGAAGCACTGCCTTCCTGTCAATACAAGTCACGTGCACACGCTTCACAGTCTCACAGTTGAGATGAGAAGCACTGCTTTCCCGCCAATACAAGTCAGGTGCACGCGCCTCATGGTCTTGCTCCCGCCAGTCTCGCATTGGTTTTGGCAAGGTATGGATGCGCGATCTTAAACCTTTGTTGGTTTTACCTACGGTGCAGTGAATTTGGGCTTGAAATATTTAATTATGCCTCCTAAGCGTCCGATGTCATGTCTTGGGCCGTCAGCTGAGCGGCAGAGAACCGCTTTAACACTTGAAAAAAAGTTGGAAATTATAAACAGCGCAGCATCAGCTGAAGGTAACACAGCTCTGGGATGCTGTGGTCGGGAACAGAATCTTGCCTTTAAAGTTCTTTTGTTGCTTGACAACGTGCCAGCCCATGCTAAACATTTGGACAGCATTCATCCTAACATAACAGTGAGTTTCCCGCCGTCTAACACAACATCGCTGATTCAACCACTCGACCAGTGTGATCCACATTCAAGGCGTATGTATTTTTTTACGGCGAACTATCTCTCAGATGCTGCAAGCAACAGATGATTTGGAAAATCCCGGGAGTTTACCAACGGTGAAGGAATGGTGGAAGTCGGAACACTTGGCACAAATGGCAATGGACATGGACCCAAGTTTAGAATGGAGTTGGCATTTCAGTCATTCCCTGCCGTCACCCCTTCTTCCCTGCAAGCAAATTTATGCTGAAAAACAAAATTCTGCCAAGCAAACAACCCTCACCACTTTATGCAAATCGCAGCAATCTTTCTGCTGCCGGCAGTTCTAAGAGTTCTGTGAGTCTTCCTTCACCCCTTGCTGTGCTTGATATTGTCCTGACGACCACAACCATCCACCTTATCCGTGTAAAACTGCCCGACACCACAACAACCACTCATCTCCCGGAGCAAACACACCTGCCACTGTTGGTGAGTACTGTACACCCTCGGATGTTAACTTTCTATGATTTATTACATTGAATAATACCTTAAATTGATTAAATATAATACAAATGTTGTCTTGTAGTACTGCTTTTGTGTCATATTGGTATAAAAATGTGAATAAGTTACAAATAAAACATATTTAGGAAGCCCTCTGGAACACATCCCTATTTTCTCCAATTAAATAATTATTCGCATTATGCAATTTCACATTATGCGTCAACTTCGAGGAACGTATCCCTCGCATATAACAAGGATAGGGTGTACCTGGACATCGGTGTTTCCTTACCAGACAGGATAATCACCATTGTGCATTGATAGAAGTTTGTCAAAGGTGTCGGAGTGAGCGTTACCAATAGAACCAAGCACTTAAGTCGGGGCCAGAATTATGATGGGTGAATACAGTTGTCAATGGTTTGCTAACAAGATCACCAAATGAGGCCCACCACATTGTCCATTTTAGGGGATCAAAACATACAGTACAAAAACCAGCTGTTCGACACAACAGTTTCTTGCCAGTGTTCATACTCCATACAAGCCCATGTCTATTTCTCACTGCTCTCTCCTTCCCTAACTGCACCTCTGCTTCTTGCCTGAAACACTCCCTGAGGTGAAGAACTTCACTGAATTCACTTATCCCAGAAGAGGCACTAGATGGATTCATATCTATGACCCCAGAAACAACGTGCCAGCATTCTTGAGGAAGGCATACTTGCTATTAGAATAGATTACTGTGAGACAGGCTGAAGAACATACAACACAGAACATCACAACACTGTCCAGGCCTTTCGGCCCACAACACTGTGCTGACCTTTGAACCTACTCCAACATCAATCTGGCCCTTCCCGCCTGTAAAGCCCTCCAATTTTTTATCACCCATATATCCATCTAAGAGTTTCTTAAATGCCCCTAATGTATCTGCCTCTACCACCACCCTGCAGGGCACTCCATGCACCCACCACACTGTGTGAAAAAAAACCTCTAATATCGCCTACAATCACCTTAAAAATATGCCCCCTTGTACTAGCCATTTCTGCTCTGGACAAGTCTCTGGCTGTCCACTCTATCTATGCTTCTTATCACCCTTTATCAAGTCACCTCTCATCCTATTTCACTGAAAAGAGAAAAGCCCTAGCTTGCACAACCTTTCCTCATAAGACATGCTCCCTAATCCAGGCAGCATCCTGGTGAATCTCCTCTGCACCCTCTCTGAAGCTTCCACATCCTCACCATAATGAGCTGATGAGAACTAATATTTCTTGCATTCGCAATTAATGTGGGTAGATTTTTTTTAAACTGAGGACAGAAACTGGGGAGGAAGAGGGAGAGGAGGGGATTGTTTCGGAAAAATTCTGACTGACTCATTCAAAATACAAGATGCCAGACTAAGCAAGAAAGTCTGCACAAAATAATAACTCGCTCAGACTCCATAGGAGATGTCTTAGCCTGGTGAGCTCATTTACACCTGGGACCATACTCCGCAAAGAGATAGAAACTGGAACCAGGCAAGTTATACTGACCGAGGCAGCTGTGACCATAATGAACCATGAAGTCAGCTCCAAGTGCCCTGGCTGTGAAGTCATCCACGCAGCATGCCCCATACGTGACGTCACCCATTATCAGTGTGTCAGCTCCCGTGAACCTAGAAAACAAACCCAAGCATCACTGACCATCTCTGAACATCCACATACACTTTTAGCAGCATAGGGGGTTTCAAATGCCCTGATTTATGGAAATATGATTTACCACTAGATTTCCCAGACAATTTTAAAGAATTTTTCAGGCGTAATTGGGTTCCGCAGGCTCACTGGGCAGGAAGAGCCTTTTACTGTGCTGTATCTCTAAACAAAATAAATAAAATTTTCAAGTTAATAATAACATTTCACAGTATTTATTAATGAGTGGAGATGTATTTACTATCCTCTTTCATATAATCCAGCCCAATGAGCCACCCAGTTTCACCCAGCTGACGAATTAACCTACTAATCCATACATCGTTTGTAATATGGGAAGAAAGCAAAGTTCCCAGAGGAAACGTACTACAGTCGACCTTCACTAATCCGACTATCTGTAATCCGGTTCCTTCGATAATCCGGCACTGATTATGCTTAATGTGATCCTTCTGTAATTCGGCACTTTCACTAATCCGGCACTCCTCAGGTCCCAATGGTGCTGGATTAGTGAAGGTCGACCTGTACTTGTATCATGAGGGGAATGTGCAAACTCCGTACAGACAGTTGGACAGGCGCATGGTTTGCAAAGGTTTAGAAGTTTATGGACCAAACTTCAGCAAATAGGACTAGCTTAGAAGGGCATTTTGGTTGGCGGAAACTAGTTGGGCCGGAGGGGCTGTTTCCATTTGTTGAATTTTGTGACTCTCTGAACTATATGTGGCAAGACTTGGCAATGATGCTGAGATGTGTTGGGAGACATCATCACTGATATAACCTGGGATCAATGGGTGATTTGGGTCTTTCTGCATCAGACACTCTCACCCAGGTGACCCAGCAACGGTTAATCAGGCCTTGGCTTGCGTCTCAGCAGCACTTGTCCACAGGTCATACCTCTTGACCCATAGCCATCTGAAGCCTTGCTCAGTACCCACTGTGACGATCCTGACGGCTCTTTTCTTTGCAGCACCAGTAATGCCAATGAGAGAGTAGGTTCTGCACAGTGAGCAGCCATCAAAACCTCTACAGCACACCCCTACATGCTCACATTGTGCGCTCCACCCCTGTCTCTGGCATTGTTCTACCAGCTCCTGGTATTTGGCTTTCTTACGCTCAAATGCTTCCTCAATCCGGTCTTCCCAAGGAACTGTCAGTTCTACCATGACCACCTGCAGCAATAACTTTCTCCAATAAAATCAATCACTGCCAGTTATGCTGCTAGCATTTAGAGCAGCAATGAAGGTCCTTCATCTCTGCCTGTCAAAACATTACGCACAGATATAGAAGGATTCTTCATTGCTATTTCTGTACCAATTTTTTCTGACCAGTCAGTATTGTTGGCCTTGAGCTGAAGCCTCGAACCTGGAGAACTGGTGGACCAGTCTCAGTCTGGCCTCTACCCTTTGACCTGATCGGCATGGGTGACCCTGTGTTGAGCCAACGCATAAAGCCCTGACTCCAGCCAACATAGCTCTCCGGGTCATTGAGTCATGCAAGCCTCAAAACCCTATGACAAGGTTGTGGTCCTCTTGGAGGTTCTTCAGTGAAAGACTCCAAGAACCTACCCATGATTTTCAATGACATTAACATTGTATCATTTCTTAATGCATGCATTACTAAATGACAATAAAAGAGGACTGCGTGTCCTCGTAATCTAATCTAATCTAATTAACTAGTCCCCCAGCATAAATGTACTTGGTTCACCACAAATGAGAGACTTAAGTAGCCCCCGCCACATAAATACCATGTCCACAAGAGCAAGTTTCTACCCTTTCAAGATTTTGTCCTGAATTTGATTGAAGGAGAATGACAGTGTCACCCTGAATGATTCAATTCTTACTTGAATAAAGAAAGGGAAAAAAAATTACAATCTATATTTACACAGGTTGGAGAACATGATCCTTGTTATGCTAATGAGGTCATGCCAAATATGCTGAGTGTGATTTACATATGGAAATCATGCTAATTAGAAGAAGGACTTTGTCCTGAATTTAAACACTGTGAGCTGCATTGATTTCCTGTGTTTGTAGAAGCACAGAGTGAGGAGCACATTGTTTATCATGGGCATCTTCACTCTGCGTTCCTGTCAAACTGGCTTCAGGTAAGTTCAGACTGAAACATTCTCTACTCTAAAAATATGTTTCAGTCGCAGCCTGTGTGCAGCAGTGCCTAGACATCAATGTCCACAATATTCAGTAGAACACCAGTAACAACAAGAGAACAGGACTAAAACAGCAAAACAAACCCCTCTCCCACCTTCCCAGCCAATCTACCTCCTCGCACACACACAGACAGGCCTCAGCCTGGGGATGGGCCACCTCCAGGCCTCCTGTCCTTGGCCCTGGACTCTCAGACACCCAGACATCAGACCTCCAACCTTCAGGTACCAGCCCAGACTCACAAATTCGACATTTAGGCCTCTACCTCCAGACTTGCCAACACTGGATACCAACCATTCCGATTTTCTACCTCTGGATTCACTGACTTTGGTCTTTGACATTTTGGGCTTTCTATACTTGCCAAACTCTGGACTTCAACCTTCAGCTTTGCCCTCTGGACCGCTGAGCTCTGGTTATCGACCTCAGGACTCGCCAAACTTGGATCTGACCTTCAGGCCTCGATCCCAAGACTTGCTGATGATGGGTTTGACCTTTGGAGTCTTGATTGACCCAACCTCTGGGATTGCTGATCTTAGATCGTGGAGGAACATGTGGGCTTGGTGGTCCAGTGGCTGGTAAGAAAAGGTGGCAAGTCCTCAGGAGCACACTGACTTCTGCCAACTCATCTCTGAAGGGCTCAATAGCTTTCAACAGTTGAGGAAGAGGCTGCTTCTTCTTGCAAATTCTGTGAGCTCAGTAAGGGGTTTAAAATGTCTCTAACGCACTGTGACATTTTAAAACTATTAAAATCGCTTTAAATAATTCAAAAATACCTATGCAAATTATTAAAACAGTGATAAATAATTAAACCTTTGAAACAAAGGAAAATATACTCAGTGGC
Organism: Mobula hypostoma; assembly: GCF_963921235.1. Classification (NCBI taxonomy): domain Eukaryota; kingdom Metazoa; phylum Chordata; class Chondrichthyes; order Myliobatiformes; family Myliobatidae; genus Mobula; species Mobula hypostoma. The sequence goes on from NC_086119.1 coordinate 9,185,894, forward strand.
CACTTCATTAGGTACACCTGCTCATTAATGCAAATATCGAATCAACTAATCATGTTGCAGCAACTCAAAGCATAAAAGCATGCAGACATGGTCAAGAGGTTCAGTTGTTGTTCATCAGAATGGGGAAGAAATGTGACCTAGGTGACCTTGACTGCGGAATAATTGTTGGTGCCAGATGCGGTGGTTTGAGTACCTTAGTAAGTGGTGATCTCCTGAGGTTTTCACGCACTTTAAAGTTTGCAGAGAATGGTGCAAAAAACAAAGAACACCCAGTGAGTGGCAGCTCTGTGGGTGCAAATGACAGAGGTCAGAGGACAACGGTCAGACTGGTTCAAGCTGACAGGAAGGCGACAGTAACTCAGATAACCACGTTACAACAGTGGTGCGCAGAAGAGCATCTCCGAACACACAACACGTTGAACCTTGAAGCGGATAAGTTACAGCAGCAGATGACTATGAACATACGCTGAGCAGCCATTTTATTAGGTACAGGAGGTATCTCATGAAGTGGCCAGAGTGAAGTACCATACATATTCGTCCAGGCACCATTTCGGGAATTATTATTTCACTGAATAGGGATTCATACAACAGGACCGGCCCGAGTCCCAGTTCGACAGACCTCTGCCACAACACAGAGTGGAATAACACATGCTTTGACACTTGCCCCTCAGCTTGCTGTGGACTTGATAAGGAGCCGTGTAGTTCTGGACTATAGCAGTGACCGTTTGAGCTCCTACCACGTTTGGCTTATGAGATTCTCAACCTCAAAACAAATCTTGGTTTCCTATCCTACCACTAAAATGGACAACTGCACATTTCTCTAAGTGAACACAAGGGGGCATTATTTTAAGGTGATTGGAGGAAAGTTTAGAGGGCATGTCAGAGGTAGGTTATTTACACAGAGAGTGGTAGGTGCTTGGAATGCGCTGCTAGGGGTGGTGGTACAGGCAGATACATTAGGGCCAGTTAAGAAAGTCTATGTACATGGATGATAGAAAAATGGAGGTCACAGGACAATTTACAATAACCAATTAACCTCCAATGGGTATGTCTTTAGACTGTGGAGGAAACCGGAGCACCTGGAGGAAACCCATGCGGTCATGGGGAGAACATACAAACTGCTTACAGACAATGGCAGGAATTGAATCTGGGTCACTGATACTATAAAGCCTTGTGCTAACCACTATGCTACCGTGAAGGGTGTCAGCCTGAAATGTTGATTCTTTATTCCTCTCCATACATGCTGCCTGACTGGCTGAGTTCCTCCAGTGTTTCATGAGAGTTACTTTGGCTTTCCAGCACCTGCAGAATCTCTTGTGTTTACATTGGCTTTAGAGTAGGTCAAAAGGACAGCATAACAATGTGGGCTGAAAGGCCTGTACTGTGTTGTGATGTTCTATGTTCCCGCACATTATGCTCCATCTGTCATCTATGCTCCTTGCCGACTTCACGTGCCCATTCATCTTTCCTTTAATCTTTCTACTCATTTTTCTATTGTTCTATTAGGAAAAAGCTTCCAAACTTTCCAGCTCTGATCCTGGAATATCTTCAACTTTAATTGCTTTCCCACAGGTGAACATGCCTTCAACTACCAAAGCTCTAGAAATTCTTCCTCAACCTCTTGGCTTCCCTCTACTTCTTTAAGCCACTCCTTGAAAAACCTTTTGCTTTGATCAAGATCTCAGTCATTCCAATAGTTCGCTTTGAGGATCAGTGATAAATTTTACTCGATAACGCTGTTGTGAGGTGCCTTGGGATTTGCCACACTTTAAAAGCACTTTATTATCACAAGTGGCTATTGTCTTTTGGCACTAGTCGAGCTCAGATCTAATATCTCAGAAACCTCTGACCCTCAGCCCCAATTCTGAGGGCATTGGAACTGTGTCAGATTAATGTGTAAAGTTGGGATAGAGTTCCACATGAATTAATTGTATGGTTGAACAAATATGAGGTGCTAAGTAGTCGCTGTCCATACAACAGATCAAAATGGAGTTTACGTTCTATGTTCATTGTGGGTGTCTAGTACTGTGCCTTTCAACACAAAGACACAACTCAGAATCTCATAAGACTCACTCGGTCTATTTTCAGACTCTGGTACATTCAGTACTTCAGTCCGTTTAGGATGCCTATCAGGCCTTCATTTCAACGTAAATGTTTCATGTTTAATTGAGTGGCAGTCTTGTTCTTCACTTCTAAGCACTGATTACAAAGCCCTGTCGCAATTTCTAAAACAAACTAGTTTGACCTTAAGTTCAATGTACTTACTAAAACTCAAAATTTTTGCAGTTAAATACATACAGTGCAAACAAGACAATGCTTGCCAGTTTCTATCCTAGTGTGCCTGGAATGACAGCTCGACTGCAATTATCCAACTGCCTGGAGGGACTTTCCACTCCATTAATGCTGACCTGAAGCAGACAGACTAAATGCTCACATTTCTGTTTCACCAGTGCGTCGAAGCACTTGTGGGACAGAAATGCTAAACGAAAGCTCCACCGACCCAGGGAGAGAGGAACGTGGAATGGAGAAGGAGAGCAGGGAAAAGCAATGGGAGGCACAGAGCTCGAGAGACAGATGGAGAAATGGAGATACAGATAGTGGCACAAGAAGGAAAAAGGAGTGTGGAACAGTGAGGGACTTTGAGGGAGGAGGAGGGAGTGAAAGTGATGGGAAGAGGAGAGGTTAAAGAGAAGATGACAGAGAGAAGGACAAAGGGAAAATTAAGACAGAGCAAAAGAAACAGAGGTGTGGGAGGGAGGCAGTGAGTAGAAAAGAAGGGATGGAAAAAGAGACCAGAAAAAGGTGAGAGGTGGGAGTATAAGTTCTCAACAGTGAAAAGTCAAATTGAACAAAAGATAAAGAGGAGAAATACAGAGAAAATGCAGAGGAGGCTGGAGCAAACAAGACGAGAAGTTGAAGGGAAAGAGTTAGTGAGATGAATGGAGCAAGAGAGGGAGAGGGAGTGGTGGGTGGAGAGAACTTGACAGAAAGAGGTGAGACTGTGAAGGGAGATGAGGAGGGTGTATGGATGGGAGTACAGGAGGAAGATGAGGATGAAATGTCAATGGGCAAACAAGAAAGCTATAATAAAGTCAAAGTTCAAAGTGAACTTATTATCAAACTACATATACTGCCTTGAGATTTTTTTTGTTTATTTTCTAATTATTATTTAGAGATACAATGTGGAACAGGTCCTTCTAGCCCAACGAGACACACCACTCAGAAAACTCCCCATTTAACCCTAGCCTTATCATAGGAAAATTTACAATGACCAATGAACCTACGAACCGTTACGTCTTTGGACTGTGGGAGGAAACCCATGCAGTCATGAGGAGAATGCACAAACCCCTTACAGATGACACCAGAATTGAACTCTGAACTCCAGAACACCCGGACCTGTAATAGTGTTGCTCTAACTCCTATGCTACTGTGGCACCTCTCGCAGGCAGCTAGGCTTGACTTCAGAAGATGACAAAAGTGAACATTGAAATGTGCAAAATTCTCATCGGGCTTTGCAGAGAGCCATGGAGTTGATGTTTCTCCTTGGCTGGGGTGTCTATCAACAGGAGTCACACACTGAAAATAAGTTCAAAGTAAATTTATTAGCAAAGTATATAAATGGTACCATATATATTACCTTGAGATTCATTTTCTTGCAGGTAATTACAGGGGAAAAAAAGAAATATGATAGAATTTATTAAAAACAAGACATCAGCATCGACTGACAAGCAACCAACATGCAAAAGAAGACAAATCGTGCAAATGAAAAATGTACTGAGAATATGAGTTGCAAGAAGACAGGGGGAGCAAACAGTCTAATTTATAGATACAAGAAATGCTGCAGATGCTGGAAATCCCATGTGGCACATACAAAATGCTGGAGAAACTCAGCTGGTCAGGCAGCATCGGTGGAAAGTTGACCTTTCGGGCCGATGCCCTTCTTCAGGACTAACCTATAGGCAGTCAGCAACAAGATCTTAACGGAAAAAAGAGAGGCAGCAAAAGATGGCGGAAATACGAGGACAAAGAGATAACGTCCAACATTCTCATCTATACTCTGGCATAGATGATCGAGTATCAAGACTGAAGAGTAAAATCAATAACACCTTCACCCACTACCTCCCCAATCCCTCACACTCCCCTCTCCATTTTCAGCTCCATTCAACACCACTGTGACAGTGAAAGGAATTAATTATCAAGGGTGGTGAGTCGCTTGCTAAGAATAGGTCATAGTCCTTGCTGACACCTCTTCACTCGCGTTAAGAGAGGAGTGTGGCTCCACATTAATAATGATACTGCTGAAGAACTCCAGAAATACTACACAATGAAGCTCTAATTTGATTCAGCCATAGGTACAAAAAAAACTGGCTTCTGAGACAGTTTGCAATCTCTACTGAATAGTTATCACAGTCCAGCGCCACTTTAGAGCAGTTAAAGATAAGACGAAGGTCAGAGGGTGGCTGTGATCACCCAGCTATGGAATAAGCCCACTGTTGTCATTGGACTGTTCAGTATGCATTACGTGCTCTGGAGAGGTGACATGCATCTACATAGAACCATAGAAGCATAGCAACTACAGCACAGAAACAGGCCCATTGGCCCTTCTTGGCTGTGCCAAACCATTTTCTGCCTAGTCCCACTGACCTGCACACGGACCATATCCCTCCATATACCTCCCATCCATGTATCTGTCCAATTTATTCTTAAATGTTAAAAAAGAACCCACATTTACCACCTCGTCTGGCAGCTCATTCCATACTCCCACACATTCCATACTCCCACCACTCTCTGTGTGAAGAAGCCCCCACTAATGTTCCCTTTAAACTTTTCCCCCCTCACCCTTAACCCATGTCCTCTGGTTTTTTCTCCCCTTGCCTCAGTGGAAAAAGCCTGCTTGCATTCACTCTACCTATGCCCATCATAATTTTATATACCTCTATCAAATCTCCCCTCATTCTTCTACGCTCCAGGGAATAAAGTCCTAACCTATTCAACCTTTCTCTGTAACTGAGTTTCTCAAGTCCCGGCAACATCCTTGTAAACCTTCTCTGCACTCTTTCAACCTTATTTATATCCTTCCTGTAATTTGGTGACCAAAATTGAACACAATACTCCAGATTCGGCCTCACCAATGCCTTATACAACCTCATCATAACATTCCAGCTCTTATACTCAATACTTCGATTAATAAAGGCCAATGTACCAAAAGCTCTCTTTACAACCCTATCTACCTGTGATGACACTTTTAGGGAATTTTGTATCTGTATTCCCAGATCCCTCTGTTCCACTGCACTCCTCAGTGCCTTAACATTAACCCTGTGTGTTCTACGTTGGTTTGTCCTTCCAACGTGCAATACCTCACACTTGTCAGTATTAAACTCCATCTGCCATTTTTCAGCCCATTTTTCCAGCTGGTCCAAGTCCCTCTGCAGGCTCTGAAAACCTTCCTCACTGTCTACTACACCTCCAATCTTTGTATCATCAGCAAACTTGCTGATCCAATTTACCACATTATCATCCAGATCATTGATATAGATGACAAATAACAATGGACCCAGCACTGATCCCTGTGGCACACCACTAGTCACAGGCCTCCACTCAGAGAAGCAATTCTCTACCACCACTCTCTGGCTTCTTCCATCGAGCCAATGTCTAATCCAATTTACCACCTCTCCACGTATACCTAGTGACTGAATTTTCCTAACTAACCTCCCACGCGGGACCTTGTCAAAGGCCTTACTGAGGTCCATGTAGACAATATCCACTGCCTTCCCTTCATCCACTTTCCTGGTAACCTCCTCAAAAAGCTCCAACAGATTGGTCAAACATGACCTACCACACACAAAGCCATGTTGACTCTCCCTAATAAGCCCCTGTCTATCCAAATGCTTGTAGATTCTGTCTCTTATTACTCCCTCCAATAACTTACCTACTACCGACGTTAAACTCACCGGCCTATAATTTCCCGGATTACTTTTCGATCCTTTTTTAAACAATGGAACAACATGAGCCACTCTCCAATCCTCCGGCACTTCACCCGTAGACAGCGACATTTTAAATATTTCTGCCAGGGCCCCCACAATTTCAACACTAGTCTCCTTCAAGGTCCGAGGGAACACCCTGTCAGGTCCCGGGGATTTATCCATTTTAAATACAGACGCAAAAAACCTATTTAAGATCTCCCCCATTTCCTTTGGTTCCGCACAAAGCCGACCACTCTGATCTTCAAGAGGACCAACTTTATCCCTTACAATCCTTTTGCTCTTAATATACTTGTAAAAGCTCTTTGGATTATCCTTCATTTTGACTGCCAAGGCAACCTCATGTCTTCTTTTTGCCCTCCTGATTTCTTTCTTAAGTATTTTCTTGCACTTCTTATACTCCTCAAGCACCTGATTTACCCCCTGTTTCCTATACATTTCATACAACTCCCTCTTCTTCTTTATCAGAGTTGCAATATCCCTTGAGAACCAAGGTTCTTTATTCCTATTCAATTTGCCTTTAATCCTGACAGGAACATACAAACTCTGCAATCTCAAAATTTCCCCTTTGAAGGCTTCCCACCTACCAATCACATCTTTGCCAGAGAACAACCTGTCCCAATCCACGCTTTTTAGATCCTTTCTCATTTCTTCAAATTTGGCCTTCTTCCAGTTCAGAACCTCAACTCTAGGACCAGATCTATCCTTGTCCATGATCAAATTGAAACTAATGGTGTTATGATCACTGGAACCAAAGTGCTCCCCTACACAGACTTCTGTCACTTGCCCTAATTCGTTTCCTAACAGGAGATCCAATATTGCATCCCCTCTAGTTGGTCCCTCTATATACTGATTGAGAAAACTTTCCTGAACACATTTTACAAACTCTAAACCATCTAGACCCCTAACAGTATGGGAGTCCCAATCAATGTATGGAAAATTAAAATCCCCTACCACCACAACTTTATGTTTCCTGCAGTTGCCTGCTATCTCTCTGCAGATTTGCTCTTCCAAGTCTTGTTGACTATTGGGTGGTCTGTAATACAATCCCACTAATGTGGCCATACCTTTCCTGTTTCTCAGCTCCACCCATAAGGACTCAGTAGACAAGCCCTCTAATCTGTCCTGCCTGAGCACTGCTGTAATATTTTCCCTAACAAGCAATGCAACTCCCCCACCTTTCATTCCTCTGCCTCCATCACATCTGAAACATCGGAACCCTGGAATATTAAGCTGCCAGTCCTGCCCCTCCTGTAGCCAAGTTTCACTAATTGCTACAACATCATAATTCCACGTGTCAATCCACGCCCTCAACTCATCCGCCTTCCCCGCAATACTCCTAGCATTGAAATATATACACCTCAGAAGATTTTTACCACCACTCATAACCTTTCTATCAGCAGATTTGCTTAAACTTTCAATATCATTTATTTTCACCCCAGCCACACTGTCAGCTCTGGCACTCTGGTTCCCATCCCCCTGCAAATCTAGTTTAAAGCCTCCCCAATAGCACTAACAAACCTCCCTGAAAGGATATTGGTCCCCCTGTGGTTCAAGTGTAACCCGTCTCTCTTGTACAGGTCCCACCTGCCCCAGAAGAGGTCCCAATGATCCTGAAATCTGAAACCCTGCCCCCTACACCAGTTCCTCATGTGGAATACTCTTCCACAACTGTCTCCATAGATTTAAATTCCACTCTAGTGGTGCACCGCTCAAATGCTTGTACGTTTAACACCTTCAGCGACAGGAAACCTAAAAGAAGGGCCAACCATAAATCAGTAAACTTCCAAAAAACGTCTCAGCAGAGAACGTGACAAGACAATCAAGAGGGAGGTTCAGTGGAGTGGTTCCAGAAGGCCTCTGGCTACAGGTCAGACAAGGACTTCGGAAGGGAGAATAGTTGGCAACTCCTAAGAGGTGCTCACGTAAGGAAGGAGGTTAGTTGGGGACCTCTGGCAAGGAGATCCATGACGGTCCATCGCAAAGAGGTGTAGCAAAGAGTTCAGCTGGGAACTCTCTATAGCAGAGGCTCCCAACCTGGGGTGCACAGGCTCCTCTGTTAATGGTAGGGGTCCATGGCATAAAGGAGGCTGGTAATCACTGCTCTTTAGAGAGTCTAACAGAGGGGAAGTTGGAGTCAGTTGGAGACACCCCCAGGCAAGGGGGTCTGACAGAGGATCTAGCAGGGAAGATAGTCGACAGGAAGGTCTGCTGGGGACTTCAACAAGAGGGAGTCAGTCAAGAAACCAGCAAAAGCATAGCAGATGAATCAGGGATTACCAGTAAGAGGTCCAGCAAGGAGCAAAGTCAGTTGGACATTTCCAGGAGAAGACCCAACAGAGAGGACAGCCATTCCCAGTTCAGACGTTGGCAAAGAGGGGCGCCAACTGTGGACTCCCAGCAGTTGTCTGGTTGTTTAGGATAGGTCAGATAACCCCAGCCGGAGGTTTAGCCAGGAACGTTTGCCAGAATGTCTAGAAGGAAAATCAGCAGAAACAAAGCTGCATATCTAAAGCACACTTCACAACTGGGATATCCTAAACACTTCAACTGGCAACAAGAATATATAATGGAGGAAAGTCACCATTTTCCCTGCTCTCTTTCTTGAACAAAGGAATAACATTTGTTTTATGGACGGTGCAGAGGGAATTTACCAGGATGCTGCCAGGATTAGAGAATACGTCTTATAAGGATTAGTTGAGCAAGCTAAGTGCTTTGCTCTTTGGAGTAAGACCATAAGACCATAAGATATAGGAGAAGAAGGCCATTCGGCCCATTGAGTCTGCTCCTCCATTCAAACATGGGTTGATCCATTTCATCCAGTCAGCCCCCACTCCCCACCTTCTCCTCATACCCTTTGATGCCCTGGCTAATCAAGAAGCTATCTACCTCTGCCTTAAATGCATCCAATGACTTGGCCTCCCCAGCCACTCGTGGCAATAAATTCCACAGATTTACCACTCTCTGACTAAAGTAATTTTTCCGAATAAAGGACGATAGATGAAGTGAAAATAGAGAGCTATGGAGAAGGGAAGGTTAGATTGATCTTGGAGCTGGTTAAAAGGTCAGCACAATACTGTTGGTTGAAGTGCATGCACTGTGCTGTACCATTCAATGTTCTATGAAATGCAGCAGTCAAATATCCTGATAATTTGTTTCAGTGACACTGGGTGAGGTGTAATGTTGGTTTGCCCTTCAGTAATTCCACAACATTATGCTGTGGATTCATTATGATCGCATGAAAGGTGAGACAGATGGATACCCTGGATTAAAGTTACGTTACCAACAGATATCTCCAGCAGTGTAACACTCCCTCAGCTGCCAGTCTCTAACTCACAGGTGTATAACACAGAGTCAAGAATCAGCAGAGTCACCTGAGTCACAGATGGCACTCAGTCCGGTTAGAAGCATGATTAGAGGGTAGTGAACTACTCGGGTGGCGGGGTGGAGATATGTCTCTACCACAGGTGATGTAAGGCACTACTCCTTCCCTCCGCTAACCTGTAAGTCCACCCTTGGGCGAGGTGTAACACCTGCTTAGCCCCCTGATTAGGGTCACGTGAGAGCGAGTGGTGGATGGTCGTATAAGCAGTTAGGGAATATCACAAATACTGGTTATGCAACCACTGATGCCAGGCAGACAACCTCTGGAGTGTTGGTAACGGCTGGAATCATCTCTCTTGTAAAGATACTGCCCAGAAGAAGAAAATGGCAAACCCCTGCTGTAGAAAAATTTGCCAAAAGCAATCACGGTCGTGGATAAGACCATGATCGTCCACGTCAAAATGACACAGCTCATAATGATGATGATGATGAAGAAGATGAGAGAATTACTGTTAAGTAACTTCCAAGTTGTAACACGGCAGTTAATAGTGGAACAAACATGGGGTGCCATGGCAGTGTAGCGGTTACTGTGATACCATCATTTCTTTACTGTGCTACAGTGCAGAATAGGCCATTCGAGCTGTGCCACAGGACAACTTACAATGACCAATTAACCAACCAACCGGCATGTCTCTGGACTGCGGGAGGAAATTGGAGGTACGTTGAGGAAACCCACGCGGTCACATGGAGGATGGACAACTCCTTGCAAACAGTAGCTGGAACTGAACCCTGGTACTGTAAAGCATTGTGTTAACCACTACGATACCATGTTGCCCGACACAGTACAGCCACAGCTCAGGCATCAATGTTCAGAGTTCACTGTCAGCGTCCTCTATAAGGAGTTTGTACGTCCTCCCTGGGGCATGTGTGTGTTTCCTCCGGGTGCTCCGACTCCCTCCCACATTCCAAAGGCATACCAGTTGGTAGGTGAATTGGTCATTGTCAGTTGTCCTGTGACAGGCTAAGGGTAAGAATCAAGAGTTGCTGGTGGTGTGGCTCCAAGTGCCTATTCCATACCGTACCTGAAAATAAAAGAAATAAAATACAAATGCTGGAGGACCTCAGCAGGTTCAGCAGCATCTACAGAGGGGAATAAGCAGTCGATGTTTCTGGGTGAGAACCTCCATCAGGACTGGAAAGGTAAGGGGGCAGAAGCCACAATAGGAAGGTGTGGGGAGGGGAAGGAGTACAAGCTGGTAGGTTATAGGTGAAACTAGTGAGGGGGAAAGTGGGTGGGTGGGGAAGGGGTTTGATGTGAGAAGCTGAGAGGGGATAGGTGTAAGAGATAAAGGGCTGAAGAAGGAATCTGATTCAAGAGTCTTCTTCAGCCCTTCTTCCTCCCACCTCCCAGTTCCTCACTTCATCCTCCCTCCCCCACCCCACCTACCTTCTCCCTCACCTGGTTCCACCTATCACCAACCAGCCTGTACTCCCCCACCACCTTCCTATTCTGGCTTCTTCTTTTTCCCTTTCTAGACCTGATGAAGGGTCTCAGCACGAAACGTCGACTGTTTATTCCTCTCCATAGATTCTGCCTGACCTAACCAGTTCCTCCTGCGTTCTGCGTTTGATGCTCCGGATCTTCAGCACTTGCACACTCATTTATGTTGACTCATTAGTGGAGTATCTGCATGTACATGACTCCAGTCCTACACCTACATGGTCTATTCCTAACTGCCCTCTGAATAACACGAAGGCAGCCCACACCACTGTTGTGGCTTGGCAATAATTACCAAGCTTAGCAACATTATCCATATCCTGAGAATGAACTAAACAGTCTAGAGAGGTCCGAACACATTCCATTGGAGGTATCTAGTCCTTGAATTGGACCTGCATTCATTATCATCACCACTGCTTCATCCAAAGACCACACTCTCACCCCCAAGGAAAGGAGTCGAACAGACACTTCACCATTGTGTAAAAACCCTGCTGTAATCTTTGTGATCAGAAACTATTTAAGATTCACACCATGTATTACGGAACAACAAAATCAGTGTGATTTTAATCATGTTAGCTGGATTGAACCAGAACACATAAAGATAAGATGAATGGAATTTATTCAAAGCTCCTTGTATTCTGAAGCACAATCTAGAGAGGGAGATGAGGGGCGTGGAGGAGAGAGCAGGAGATAGAGGTAAAGAGCAGGGAAGAGAGGGGGGGGAGAAAGGGGGAGAAATAGGGGAAGAGAAGGGAAGAGAGAGAGGGAGAGAGAGAGTGAGCAGGAGAGACAGACAGACAGAGACAGGCATACAAAGATAAAAGGGAGAGGAAAGAGAAATGGAGTGAGTGGGAGAGAGAATATAGGAGAAAGAGACAAGAGAGAGATGAGAGGGAGAGAAATAAATTACAGAGGATGGATGGGAGAATAAGAGAGAGAGAGAAATAAATGGAAGCAGAAGACAGAGACATATTCCTACAAACATTAGGCTTCAGACAAGTGAACATAAGCACGGGGGAAGACAGAGTCAGACAGATACAAGTACTTACACACAGTAACAGACACATTGACAAATGTAAAAATGGAGGCCAACTGCAATATACTCAGATACAAGAACAGAACTATATTGATGGCTGTAGAGGAAGACACAGAAAGGAATGCGCAAAGATGTAAACGTACATACGTTCATTTCCAATGACAGAGAGGTGCACGGGTGTTTTGTCTGCACTGCATCCCACCACCCACACACAGGCACACAACATTACAGGGATCGCAGATTATTCCATTGTTTTAGTTGTCAGGGAGGGGTGTATTATGCTGCGAGAATCCCCAGGATTCAGTCTGAATTTTACACGGATGCAAAGGGTTTATTTCTTGGTGAGGTACCAGAGGATTGGAGGATAGCCAATGCTATTCTGCTGTTTAAGAAAGGCTCTAAAAATAAACCAGGAGATTACAGACCAGTTAGCCTGATATCAGTAGTGGGAAAGTTATTGGAAGGTATTCTCAGGGACAAGACATATAAGCATTGGATAGACAGGGACTGATTAAGGATAGTCAACATAGCTTTGTGTGTAATAGGTCATGTCTAACCAAACTCAGAGTTTTTCGAGGAAGTTGCCAGGAAAGTGGATGAAGGCAAGGCAGTGGATACTATCCACATGGACTTTAGTAAGGCATTTGACAAGGTCCCACATGGGAAGTTGGTCAAGAAGGTTCAGTCGCTGGACATTCAAAATGAGGTAGTAAATTGGATGAGACATTGGCTTTGTGAGAGAAGCCAGAGAGTGGTGGTAGATGGTTGCCATTCTGACTGGAGGTCTGTGACTAGTGGAGTGCCATAGGGATCAGTACAGGTGTCCCTTGCTTTTCGAACGTTCGCTTTACGAAACCTCGCTGTTACGAAAGTACATTAGTTACCCGTTTTTGCTAACAGAAGGTGTTTCACTGTTACGAAAAAAGGCAGCGCGCACCCGAGCAGCCGCTCCTCCCCCTGGATTCAGAATGGCATTCTAGCCGGCATTGCTTAAACACGTGCCTGTGAGCAGCCGTTTGCAAGCTGAGTTCTAAGATATCGGAAAAGTTTAAAAGAGCTCGTAAGGGTGTTACACTTAGTGTAAAACTGGACATAAATAAGCATTTCGATCTGGTGAACTAGACATAATTAAGCGTTTCGATCTTACTGGTGAACGAAGTAAGGACAAAGTGAGTTTGGCTTGTGGAAGATGACGAAGATGATGTTGAAGAGGTGTGGCATCCCATGACCAAGAACTGATAGATGAAGAGCTGATGCAATTGGAAGAGGAAAGGATAACAATCGAAACCGAATGCAGTAGCGAACAGACTGAAAGTGACGTCGTCCAGGAACTGAACGTGAAGCAACTGTGTGAGATTTTCACTGCAATGATTGCAGAAAAGTACGACTTTAATTTTGAAAGGGTACGCAGCTTTAGGGCATATTTGCAGGATGGTTTGAGTGCTTACAAAGAACTGCATGAATTGCTGATTGCGTCGCCTCTGATCGGGGCCGACATTTACGTGCCAGGCGGCACCTAATTAATTAGCTTGTTTATTTTGGCTTTTTTCTTAAGGATGTGCTGGGTGCGTCCTGGCTACCGCTGTACCGCTGCACCGCTGCATTCTTCACAGATCGGTATCAGTCGGCAGCCTAGAGGTTGGGGACCACTGCACCATCCCAACCTCCGATGGCTCAGTCTAACACACCATCATCAGTGTGCTCGGCGCTGTCTTCCCGATTCTGGTAAGTGATACTACACTGTATATATATATTATTTCTACTTTATATGGGCTGTGTATTTTTACGTGTTATTTGGTATGATTTGGCAGCTTCAAAGCTTAAAGGTTACTGGAGAGAGTGTTTCTGCCGAGAGCACTTGCGTGAGATTTTCGCTACGGAGAACAGTGCGGCAATGATTGTAGAAAAGTATTTCTACTTTATATAGGCTGTGTATTTATCATATCATTCCTGCTTTTACTATATGTTACTGTTATTTTAGGTTTTATCTGTTATTTGGCATGATTTGGTAGGTTATTTTTTGGATCTGCGAATGCTCACAAATTTTTCCCATATAAATAAATGGTAATTGCTTCTTCACTTTACGACATTCCGGCTTATGAACCGTTTCATAGGAATGCTCTACCTTCGGATGGCAGAGGAAACCTGTACTGGCTCTGTTGGTGTTGTCATCTATATCACTGATTTGGATGATAATGTGGTTAACTGGATCAGCAAATTTATGGATGACACCAAGATTGGGGGTGTAGTGGACAGTGAGGAAGGCTATCAGAGCTTACAGTGGGATCTGGACCAGCTGGAAAAATGGCAGATGAAATTTAGTGCAGACAAGTGTGAGGTATTACACTTCGGTAGGACCAACCAGGGTAGGTCTTACACAATGAATGGTAGGACACTGAGGAGTGAGATAGAACAAAGGGATCTGGAATACAGGTCTATAATTCATTGTAAGTGGTGTCACAGGTAGATAGGGTCGTAAAGAAAGCTTTTGGCACATTGGCCTCCATAAATCAAAGTATTAAGTAAAAGGCGATGGGATGTTATGTTGAAGTTGATTAAGACATTGATGGGGTCTCATTTGGAGCATTGTGTGCAGTTTTGGTCACCAACCTACAGGAAAAATGTAAAAGTACAGCGAAAATTTACAGGAACGTTGCTGGGTCTGGAGGATCTGAGTTATAAGGAATATGACAACCAGTGGTCATGGATTAAGGGTGAAAGATGAAAAGTTTAAGGGAAACATGAGAGGAAACTTCTTCACAGAGTATTGTGAGAGTGAAGAATGAGCTGCCAGTACAAGAGGTGCATGCAAGCACAATTTCAACATTTAAGAAAAGATTGCATAGGTACATGGATGCTAGGGATATGGAGGGCTATAATCCCAGTGCAGGTCAATGGCAGTAGGCAGCTTAAATGATTCTGCACATACTAGATGGGCCAAAGGTCCTGTTTCAGCATTGTATTTTTCTATGACTCTGTAAATCTTCTTGTGAGTTTTCAGGAAGCCCAGCACAGCCCTGTCAATCGCTACAGCAGCTCATAAACTGCCAGAAGCAAGAGGAACTGTGTGAACACAAAACTCTCTGACAAGGAAGCTAGGGTCGGACCGCAAATGGCTCATGGACAGAGTAGCACTAGATGCCTCTGCTGTAACAAGTCATCATTTGGAGTCTTGCTCTGCATGCTCTCCATTCTGGATCAGTCTGGAAGTGGGTGAAGTACATCTATGATCTGCATTGACACTTGGCCATAGTGAGGAGCATCTACATCAATGGTTTGAGAGTGAGAGGGTTGAGAACTTCATGTTCCGAGGTGTGAACCTGTCCAGGCCCAATCACATTGATGTCATAGCCAAGAAAGTTCATCAACACCTCTACTTCCTCAGGAGGCTAAAGAAATTTGGCATGTTCCTCTCAACCATTGCCAAACTTTATTGATGCACAATAGAAAGTTTTCTGTCTGGGTGCATCACAGCTTGGTATGCCAGCTGTTCTGCCCATTACTACAAGTAACAGCAGAGAGTTGAGGTCACAGCTTAGAACATTACAGGAGCTATCCTCTTCTCTCTGGACACGGTCTATATTCTCGCGGCCTCAGTAAAACAGCTGGCATATTCAAATTCCCCACCCACCCCAGATATTCTCTCTTTTCCCCTCCCCCATCAGAAGACCGAGACCATAAGATATAGGAGCAGAATTAGGCCCTTCAGCCCATCATTCCACCATGGCTGATTTATTATCCGTCAACCCAGATCTCCTGCCTTCTTCCTGTAACCTTTGACATTCTGATTAATCGAAAACCTATCAACCTCTGCTTTAAAAATACCCAATGATTTGGCCTCCGCAGTTGCCTGTGGCAATGAATTCCACAGATTCACCACCTTCTGGGTAAAGAAGTTCCTCCTCATCTGTTATAAATGGACGTCCTTCTATTCTGACACATGTCCTCTGGTCCCAGACTCCTCACTCTAGGATATATCCCCTCCACATCCACTCTATCTGGGCCTTTCAATATTTGATAGGTTTCAATGAGAATACCCCCCCCCCCACACCCATTCTTCTAAATTCCAGAGAGTACAGGCTGTCTCAGGAAAGCAGCATCCATCATCAAGGACATCACCATCCAAGCCATGCTCCCTTCGCACTGCCTCCATCAGGAAGGTGGTACAGGAGGCTTAGCACTCACACCACCAAGTTCAGGAACAGTTATTACCTCTCAAACATCAGGCTCTTCAACCAGAGACATAAGTTCACTCAGCTTCATGTGCCCAATTACTGAACTGTTCCCAGACACACTTTCAATAATTCTTCATCTCAAGTTCTCAATATTTATTGCTAATTTATTCATGATCATTATTATTATTTTCTTTTTGTACTTGCACAGTTTGTTATATTTTGCACATGGGTGGTTTGTCTTGTTGCGTGCAGTTTTTCACTGATTCTATTGTGTCTCTTTGTATCTACTGGGAACGCCTGCGATAAAATGAATCTCAGGGTAGTATATGGTGACATATACTGTACATACTTTGACAACAAACTTACTCTGAACTTTGCACCTTGAGAGTCATCAAATGCTCTTCATATGTTAACCCATTCATGCCCGGAATCATTCTCGTGGTCCTCCTCTGGACCCTCTCACATCAGGCAGAAGATACAAAAGCTTGAAAGCACATCCCACCAGGCTCAAGGACAGCTTCTACCCGAATGTTATCAAACTCCTGAAAGGACCTCTTGTACAGTAAGATTGACTCTTGTCATCACAATCTACCTCATTATGATCTTGTACTTTATTAGTGCCACTTTTCCAATAGATTTTAAACCTTATTGTGCATTGTTATTGTTTGACCTTGTACTGCCTCAAAGCACTATGTAATGATCTGATCTGTATGAACAATATGCAAGCCAAGCTTTTCATCGCATCTCAGTACGTGTAACAATAATAAACCAATACTAATACGCACTTGGAGTGTGGAGCAGAGAGCTTTTCAGGGTAATGTCAGGCTTAGGCTTGGAGTGTGCAATCTGCCTGCCCTTGCTGGGTGCCTGTTTAATGCCTGGGCTTTAGTTGAACTTGACCAAAGCAGCTTCCATTGGGTGTAAAACACTGCCAAGAATCCACAGGAGAGTGAGTTTGACCTGAAGGGAGAGGGGAGGGTGAGGTTGACCTGAGGGGAGAGGACAGAGTGTGGTAGATCTGAGGGGAGAGGGGAGAGTGTGGTAGATCTGAGGGGAGAGGGGAGAGTGTGGTGGATCTGAGGGGAGAGGGGAGGGTGAGGTAGACCTGAGGGGGATCAATGAGGGTGAGGTTGACCTGAGGGGAGAGGGGAGGGTGAAGTAGACCTGAGGGGAGAGAGGAGAGTGAGGTAGACCTGAGGGGAGAGAGGAGGCTGAGGTAGACCTGAGGGGATCAATGAGGGTGAGGTAGGCCTGAGGGGAGAGTGTGGTAGGTCTGAGGGGAGAGAGGAGGGCGAAGGAGACCTGAGGGGATCAATGAGGGTGAGGGAGGCCTGAGGGGAGAGGGTAGGGTGAACCACAAGGAACAGGTGGCATTGAGAGTACCCTCATTATACAAAATACTGAAGGACAAGGGAATTTGCAAGGGAAAAGGTTCCACTGTGCTTTCAGTGATCTGCCTGACCACCGGTACACTAACATTCAACCATAATCATTGTGATCTGGTACAGCTTAAAATTCACAGCATGTGTTACAAACGAACAAGATCACAACCCTCTTAATTCTCTGAGGGTTCTGCAGGATGTTTTGAAACCAAAATAAAAATTAAGAAACCGGGAAGTGTGTTAGATTCAGTAATCCATGTTTTAAAAAAAACTCTTCTGATATCAGACAGAACCCTTCACTGAGAGGATGGAGACAATAAGCAGTTAGAATTTACAGTGCTTTCAATGTAATGGATCAAACAGGACACAGTACTGCAATCACACTAAACAGATTTATTCATATGTAATACTGGGATTGAAAGACAATTATGCACCAGATGCTGCTAGGCATCAGAGACTGGGGATGACCACGTCTAACTGGTTAGCAGAGTTAACACCCATCTTCAACACATACCCCCATCATCCCCTCTTTAAATTAAAACTTGGGTGTCAATAGCTAATGCAAGGGGCATAATTTTCAGGTGACTGGAGCAAAGTAGAGGGGGGATGTCACAGGCAGGGGTGGCAGGGTGGAGATACGTCTCTACTAAAGGCACTCGCTCCCTCTGCTAACCTGCAGGATACCCTTGGGCAAGGTGTAGTACCTGCTTCGCTCCCCCCACCTTCAACCGATCTAGGTCATGTGAAGCCATGGGAGCGGGTGGCAGTCTGAACTGCTGGTGCATATCACAAGTTCTGGTGATATGAACACTGACACCAGGCAGACCACCTCTGAAGGGTATTGATAATGGCTAAGGTCACCCATCTTGTAAAGATATTGCCTAGAAGGCGGCAATGGCAAACCACTTCTGTAGAAAAATTTGTCAAGAACAATCATGGTCATGGAAAGACCATGTTTGCCCACATCAAACGACACAGCACAGAATGGGTGAATATCAGAGGTAGGTTTTTTACAGAGAGAGTGGTGAGTGCATGGAACACCCTGCCAGGGTTTGTGGTAGAGGTCGATACATTTCTGTTTCCTGCAAGCTGCTGTCAATTAATTCTGCCAGAGAATATTTTACCATATCAGGATAGGCATATGGTGCATTGGCCTTCATCAATTGTGGGATTGAGTTTAGGAGCTGAGAGATAATGTTGCAGCTGGTCAGACCCTACTTGGAGTGCTGTGCTCAGTTCTGGTAGCCTCACTACAGGAAGGATATGGAAACCATAGAAAGGGTGCACAGGAGACTTACAAGGGGGTTGCCTGGGTTGGGGAGCATGTCTTATGAGAATAGGTTGAGTGAACTCGGCCTTTTCTCCTTGGAGCGAAGGAGGATGAGAGGTGACCTGATAGAGGTGTACAGGTGTACCCTGCTTTTTGAACGTTTGCTTTACGAAACCTCACTGTTACGAAAGACCTACATTAGTTACCTGTTTTCGCTAACAGAAGGTGTTTTCACTGTTACGAAAAAAAGCAGCCGCTCCTCCCCTGGATTTGGAACTGCAATCTCACCAGCATTGCTTAAACACGTGCCTGTGAGCAGCTATTAGCAAGATGAGTTCTAAGGTATCAGAAATGCCTAAGAGAGCTCGTAAGGGTGTTACGCTTAGCGTAAAACTAGACATACTTAAGCGTTTCGATCGTGGTGAACGAAGCAAGGACAAAGTGAATTTGGCTTGTGGAAGTTGACGAAGATGATGTTGAAGAGGTTTTGGCATCTCATGACCAAGAACTGATAGATGAAGAGCTGATGCAATTGGAAGAGGAAAGGATAACAATTGAAACCGAATGCAGTAGCGAACGGACCGAAAGTGACGTCGTCCAGGAACTGAACACGAAGCAACTGCGTGAGATTTTCGCTGCAATGATAAAGTACGACTTTAATTTTGAAAGGGTACATCGGTTTAGGGCATATTTTCAGGATGGTTTGAGTGCTTACAAAGAACTGTATGATAGAAAAATGCGCGAGGCTAAGCAGTCAAGCATACTGTCGTTTTTCAAGCCTTCTACATCATCCACAGCAGACGATGAACCTCGACCTTCGACATCGAGGCAGGCAGACATAGAAGAAGATGACCTGCTTGCCCTGATGGAAACAGACGACACCCCAGTGTCCCACCACCCCAACCCCCGGGCCGCAGACAGATACCGATCCACGAAGAATGCAGCGGTAGCCGGGTCGCGGAGAATGCAGCGGTGGCCGGAACGCACCCAGCACATCTTTAAGAAAAAAGCCGAAATAAATGAGCTAATTAATTAGGTGCCACACAGCACGTAAATGTCGGCCCAGATCAAAGGCGACTGCCGATTCCATCGCCTCTGATCTGGGCCGACATTTACGTGCCAGGCAGCACCTAATTAATTAGCTTGTTTGTTTCGGCTTTTTTCTTAAAGATGTGCTGGGTGCATTCCAGCCACTGCTGTACCCCTGCATGCTTTGTGGATCGGTATCAGGTCGCTGCCCGGAGGGTGGGGGTCACTGCACCACCCCAACCTCCAATGACTCAGCCTAACACACCATCATCGGTGTGCTCGATGTCTTCCCGATTCCTGTAAGTGATACTACACTGTACATACATTATTTCTACTTTATATCGGCTGTGTATTTTTACATGTTATTTGGTATGATTTGGCAGCTTCATAGCTTAAAGGTTACTGGAGAGCGCTTGTGCCATCTTTTTGCCGAGAGCACTTGCGTGAGATTTTCGCTACCAAGAACAGTGCGACAATGATTGTGGAAAAGTATTTCTACTTTATATAGGCTGTGTATTTATCATATCATTCATGCTTTTACTATACGTTACTATTATTTTAGGTTTTATGTGTTACTTGGCATGATTTGGTAGGTTATTTTAGGGTCTGCGAACGCTCACAAATTTTTCCCATATAAATTAATGGTAATTGCTTCTTCGCTTTACAACATTCCGGTTTACGAACCGTTTCATAGGAACGCTCTACCTTCAGATGGCGGGGGAAACCTGTATAAGATGATGAGAGGCATTGATCGTGTGGATAGTCAGAGGCTTTTCCCCAGGGCTGAAATGGCTAACATGAGAGGGCACAGTTTTAAGGTGCTTGGAAGCAGGTACAGAGGAGATATCAGGGGTAAGTGTTTTACGCAGAGAGTGGTGAGTACGTGGGATGGGCTGCTGGCGATGGTGGTGGAGACGGATATGATAGGGTCTTTAAAGGGACTCCGATAGATACACAGAGCTTAGAAAAACAGTGGGCTATGGGAAACACTAGGTAATTTCTAAAGCAACTACATGTTTGGCACAGCTTTGTGGGCCAAAGGGCCTGCAATGTGCTGTAGCCTTTCTATGTTTCTATGATCCTTTTCCCTGGAAAACAGAAAGCTGTGTATTTATCGGCTGGAAGCCTCAAGATCTCTAAACAGATCGTAGACACAAGAATCCATTGATGAGGGAGCCTGTGAGTTTCAGATAATCACCAATAAATCCTCAAGGGGAAATCAGAATAGGAGTGAGAATGGGGATAATTAAAGTGAAGAGCATGGATACATTTAAGAAATATCTAGATAAATATAGGAAGGCAGAAAGGATGGAGGGCTACTTAATAAAGTAAAATGGTGGGAGGCGTGCACTTAAGCACTGGTAAAGATCAACTGGTCAAGTCCATACCTCATTGAAATGGTGACACAAGTGGACAGGGTAGTGAAAAGGGAATTTGGAGAAACTGGTAGGCTGGGTTTATTTTCACTCGAACCTAGGAGGTTGATGGGTTGCCTTTCAGAGATTTATAGAATTATGAGGGGCATAAATACTGTAGACAGAGACTACTTTCCCAGCACAAGGACGTCTAGACTTAGAGGGCCCAGGTTTAGTCCAGGTCCGCTGGAGGCTAAAGAATATGGATTGTCTTGATGGGGGGGGTGGGGTTAGAGGAATGTGTATGTGCATGGGTGGGAAAGAGGTGGGAGGGAGGAATGGCGTTTTGTTGCATTCTGTGTTGTTCTGCTGAGCATTGTGAGCCTGCTATTTTGGTGCCAGAATGTGTGGCGACATCTGCGGGCTGCGTCCAGCACACCGTTGAGCGTGTTGGTTGTTAACACAAACAAAGCATTTCACTGTGTTTCGATGTGCACGTGGTAAACAAATAATCTTGAATCTTGAACCTTGCACCTTGAATCTTGAAGGTGAGAGGGGACTGCACAGCACTGCACTGCATTGTTGCCACAAAACAAAATAAATTTCATGACATGTGAGTGATGGTAAACCTGATTCTGATATGGGTCTCTATTGGGGACTGAGAGTGGGAGGGGGCAGGGAGATGGGAATCCTAGTTGGGAAAGGGGAAGAGAGAGGGGAGGGAGCGGGAAGTACCAGAGAGACATTCTGTAATGATCAGAAAACCAATTGTCCAATTGTTTGGAATCAAATTCTCTTGCCTGGTGTATCAGGGCTGGGTGTGTCTGCACCCATGCCACCTCCTGCCCCTGGCACTACTTCTTTGCCAACTGTCCCACACCCCTCCCGAAGTGCTCCACCCTTGCCATTTCCAACATCTTTTGCTCCTGCCAGATTTACAAACTTGCTCTCTGCTCCATGTTGACAAATACAGTACTGTGCAAAAGTCTTAGGCACCCTAGCTATATGTATATGTGTCTAAGACTTTTGCACATACTGTACATCTCTCTGTTGCCTATTTACATGTCTGCCTAATCTGTCTTAAATGTTGCTATTGTACCTGCTTCCACCAGCATCCCTGGCAGCACTTTCTTAGCATTTATCACTCCCTGTGTAAAAAAATCTAGCCTTGTAAATCTAACTCTCTCCCTCTCACTTAAATTTATGTCCATGAGGATCTGACATTTCCAACGAGAAAAACTCCCTGACTATCTAACCTAGCTTTGCCTCTCATAACTTTATAAACTTCTGCAATATCATCCTTCAGCTCTTCCCAGAGAAAGCAATCCAGGTTTGTCCATCATTCCCTATCACACTATTCTCTGTAAACTCTAGAGACAGTTGTGTGTGAAAATCCCAGGAGATACTCAAACAATCCTGTCTGGCACCAACAATCATTCCATGGTCAAAGTCACTTAGATCATATTTCCTCCCTGAACACTAACCAAACCTCTTGACCATGTCTGCATGCTTTTATCCACTGAGTTGCCGCTACATGATTGGCTGAGTAGATACTTGCATTAATGAGGTATACAAGTGTACTTAATAGAGTGGCACTGAAAGTCTATCTGCATCCTTGCAGAACTTCATTCCAACTTTTACCCTTGTGATGGATCCTATTTTATGTACTGTTTAAGTTAACCTTTCGACACACGATTGAAGCTAGAGATGGTTTTATCACCTCAATTCCACAGTCGGTGACAGCGAGCCAACAAGATTTATTACTGAGCCAAAGCAGGCGAGACACCTTCTGAACTTTCTCTGATAAAACTGCCTCACCTGCATGCACATAATTTAGTATACCTAGACGAGAAGACAGATTCACAGAGGGCTAGTGGTCTGCCAGAGAATATGGGGCAGCCAAAGAGCAGCTTCACACATAGGTTATTCCTCCACCTTTGATTTTTTTCCACTAAAGTGCAGGATCATACACTTCCCTACACTGCATTCCATCTGTCACTTCTTTGTCCATTCTCATCTTTTCTATCCAAGTCCTTCTGCAGGCCCACATGCCGTGGTATCACCTGTTAGAGAAGGAGGCGCGGAGAGGGTGTGGGTGAGAACAGAGACACAGAATGTAGACCAGAATTTGCACTGGTCTGATCCCTGCAGATTCTCTCTCTCAGTGGTGCTGCTCTGCACTGTTCTCTCAACAGAAGACAAGCTGGATTGCCTTCATCTGTGGCTGACCCAGCGTGAGATGAGGAACTGCTGTGTGCTTGTACTTGAAGAAACGTGGCTACAGTACAACATCCCATGCACCATCAATCTTCAGGCCATGCCACTCAGGGACCTGTGTAAATTTTTTTTTTATGACCGTATGTGCTTTTGTAACGATATGTGCTGTGTGGGACTGTAAGTAGTGTGACTCGCACCATGGCCCTGGGGGAACACTGTTTCGTTTAGCTGCATACATGTGTAGGGTTGAATGACAATTAAACCTGAACTTGAACTTGAGTTGAGACTTCCTGCTTCTTCAGTAGAGAAGGTCTGAGGAAATTGATGCTGTTCCACACAACTGCTTTGAGTTGGTAGACAGCCCTGCATTCAAAGACTAAGCAGCCAGCCTAGATGAGAATGTCACCAGCATTATGGACTTTAAAAACAAGTGTGTAGAGCACTATAAAGCGAGCTGAGAGTGTGATAAGGATCACCGAAAGTCAGCATTTGTACTCAGTAGCCACTGAGTTCAAACTGACAGGAAGGCAGCAGTAACTCAGATAACCACACATTACAACAGAGGTGTGCAGAAGAGCATCTCTGAATGCACAGCATGTCAAACCTGGATGGGCTGCAGCAGCAGAAGAACACAAACATACACGCAGTGGCCACTTTATTAGGTACAGGAGGAATATAATAAAGTGGCCACTGGGTGGTCAAAAGAAACTCAACTAATGGAGCTGCTAATTCACAACTGCGGTGACACATTAAAGTTTAAAGTTCAAAGTAAATTTATTATCATATATGTCAACATATACAACCCTGAGATTCATTTTTTGCAGGCATTCACAGTGGAATACAGAAATACAATAGAATCAACGAAAGACAACTCACAAAGACCGACAAACATCCAAAGAACAAAAGAAGACAAACTGTGTAAATGCACAATAACACTAAATAATAATAATACTAAATAAGTAAATAATTAAATGACAGTGAGGATGAGTTGTAGAATCAGTTCAGAATTGACATGAGCGAAGTTATCCACACCGATGGTTGTTGGGTAATAACTGTTCCTGATCTGGTGGTGTGGGACCTGAGGCTCCTGTACCTCCTGCCCGATGGTAGTAATGAGAGAGAGCATGGCTTGGATGGTGAGGGTCCTTTATAATGGATGCTGTTGCTCTCTTGTAGATGTGCTCCTTGGTAAGGAGGGCTTTTTCTGTGACGGACTGGGCTGTGTCCACCACTTTGTGTAAAACACCTGACCTCATTTAACACATGTTAAACACCTGACCTTGGGTGCTGTCAGGGTGGAGTTTGCATGTTCTGCCTGTGACCACAGTGATTGTTCCACATGCTCCGGTTTCCTCTCAGTTTCCAGAAATGTACAGATTGGTGTCATCGAGTCAAGGCTGGAATCCCAGAGCCGCAGAGGATGGGAACAGGCCATTTGGTCCTACTGGTCCATGCTGATCAAGATGCCCACCCCATATATCAGCATGTAGGTGAGTGATAGAATGAGTCAGAATCAGGCTTACTACCACTGACATAGGGACCACACCTACGAACTTACTTTCAAGGAATCTTCATCTCATGTTCTCAACATTTGTTGTTTATTTATTTATTATTGCTTTTTTCTCGTTTGTATTTGCACACTCTGTTGTCTTTTGCACGTAGGTTGTTTGTCTGCCCCATTGGGTGCGGTCTTTCATTGATTCAATTATGAATCTTGAACTCACTGTGTATGCCCTTATGAAAATAAATTGCAATGTTGTATATGATGATATTTATGTAATTTGATAATAAATTTACTTTGAACTTTGAAACGTCCTGAAATTTGCTGTTTTGTGGCAGCCATACAGGGAAAAACATAAAAGTCGCCAAAAGCTAAATAAATAAATAAATAAATAGTGCCAAAGAGGGATAGTGAGGTGGTGCTCATGGACCGTTCAGAAATCTGATGGCGGAGGGGAAGAAGCTGCTAAGAAAATATTGAGTGCAGGTCTTTAGGCTCCTGCACCTCCCCTCGATGATAGCAATGAGGACAGGGTATGTCCTGGATGGTTAGGGTTCTTAATGATGGATGTTGCCTTAACAACCAGTGGAAACAGCTTCCTGCCTCTATCTTTTCTTCCTTTTCATAATTTTACACATTTCTATAAGATCTGTTCTATTCTTCTGAACTCCAATGAGTATAGTCCCTGGTGACTCAATCTCTCCTCATAGGCTAACCCCTTCATCTCTGGAATCAACCTCATGAACCTGCTCTGCCCCGCCTCCAAAGCTAGTACATCTTTTTCTCGAGTAAGGAGACTAGAAATGCATGTAGTACCCTGTATAGCTGCAGTATAATCTCCCTGCTCTTAAATTCTCTCCCTCTAGCAATGAAGGCCAATTTTCCATTTACTTTCTTGATAACCTGTAGCACCTGTAGACTGGAGGAGGAGCTTAGGAGGATTAATGCTGCCTAACGGCGACTCCTTTGCATGCATCTTTGGAAGCAGCTCTATTTCCATCTTTAATATCTTTATTTTTCCCTTTCAGGGTTCTTTTGAAGACCCTGACCTGGAGTTACATGCTGACTATGGTTCTTTGCAGGAATGGGACCCGCTCTCGGGGTGTCACGACTGGCCATTATTCGGCAAGCCCCTTGCCTTTGAAGGGCCGAGATCTTGTAGCTCTGGAGACGGGCAGATTGAAGGTTGGTGTCCGGGCAGGAAACTGGTGTTTCGTGGGAGATGGAAGATCTAAGGCTGTGTGCCCAGAGACCTGAGACCTTTGGGCACAGAGCTTGAAAAAAGCGACACAATGGACTTTTAACATCATAAACCAGCGAGTTGTTTGTTACGTCTCCCCTCTCACTGTGAAACGGAGACATCTCTCTCTTCCCTATTAGGGAGAGAGAGAGCCTGTGGTATGTTGAATACCAGGTGAACAAGTAGTCTTTGGGGTATTGCAAGTTGGTGTCTTTGCTGTTGCTTCGCCCATGCTTGAGTGCTTGGTGGCGGGTGTCGATGCTTTTTTCTGCCGGTGGGGGGGGGGGGATCGTTGCTTGTTGCCTCTTATATGTGGGAGGGAGGGGAGCTGGGAGGGGACCTTGGGGTTCTAACATTTAACTGTCATTCTTTCTTTGAGAGCACTCCTCTGTCTTTGTGAATGGTTGTGAAGAAAAAGCATTTCAGGATGTATATTGTATACATTTCTCTGACATTAATAGTACCTTTGAAACCTGCAAACCAACCTGCTGCAATCTTTCTCCATTTAGGTAATAATCTGGTCCTCTATTTTTTCTTCCAAAGTGGATGAGCTCATGTTCACCATTATACTCCATCCGCCAGATCCTTGCCCGTTCACTTAACTTATCTTTATCTCTCTGCAGACTCTCTACTCAATGTAGTGTCATCAACAAATTTAGAAATGCTTCACTTGGTCCCATTTTCCAAATCATTAAGATATATTTGTCAACAGTTGCAGGCCCAGCACGTACCCGTGCAGAACTCTGCTCAGCACTGACTGAGAAACACACATTTATCCCAACTCACTGCCTTCTATTGGATAATCGATCTGCTATCTATGCTAATACATTATCCCAAAATTCATGCACCATAATCTTATGGTGTATGTGGCTCCTTACCGAATGCTTCCTGGAAATCCAAGTAGACAACATCCACCTGTTCTCCTCTATTCATTGCCCTGGAGATTAGGTTCAAAGCTTGGACATTGCAGCTGGTACACAGCAGCTTTACTAGTGCACCACTATGCCACCTTTTCTCAGAGCCAGCTGTTACCCTGTGCTATCACTATCACTGAGCTCCAGGGCTGACATCAATCAGCCCATTCAGAGTGGAATGTGACAGAGCTGAGAGCAGATGCCCCCTTCATTGTCTTAGGGGAGAAAGGGGAGTTGAAAAACACCTTTTAAAAAGAATTCAAGAGGGACCACAACACTATGAAATCTGATAAGACAGTGCTATTGATTGATTGATTGAGACATAGCACGGTATTGGGCCCTCTGGCCCTTCGAGCTGCGCTGCCCAGCAACCCCCGATTTAACCCTAGCCTAATCACAGGACAATTTACAATGACCAATGTCCTTTGGACAGTGGGAGGAGATCGGGGCACCCAGAGAAAACCAACGGATTCCACAGGGAGGACGTACAGACTCCTTAGAGATGATGCTGGAACTGAACTCCAAAGCCTCAAGCTCTAATAGTGTTGCGCTAACTGCTACTCCACTGTGGTGCCCAATTTTTTTACTAAAAGTTTTCAGTTTCGTAAGGATATAAATAGATGGCTGCAGGCTTTACCGTTTTATAAAATCAGAAGTAGGTGTTTATATTGAAAGCACCATAAATCATTTCAAACCTAAAGAAAGCCTTACAGTGGTTGTCTATTCAGATTAATTGATAACATGTCCTCTCTCAACTACTACTCACGCCTTACAGACAGCAGTGAGTATTGAACCCTGATCAATCGCTGGTGCTGTAAAGTGTTACACTAATCACTATGTTACTGTGCTGTCCTCTGAAAGGAGAAAACTATCTGGTTCTTCTGTCTGTTCTATACTCAGTGGACATTTTGTTGGATATACCCATATACCCTCTTATTAATGGAAATATCTAATCACTCAATCATGTGCAAGCAACTCAGTGCATTAAAGTATGCAACATGTTGAAGAGGTTCAGTTGTTCAGACCAAATCAGAATGGGGAAGAAATGTGATCTAAATGACTTTGACTGTGGAATGATTCTTAGTGCCAGATGGGTGGTCAGAAATTGCAGGTGTTCTGCAATTTTCACGCACATCTCTGAAGTTCGAAGTTCAAAGTACATTTATCATCAAAGTACGTATTCTATATACAACCCTGAGATTCATCTCCTTACAGGCAGTCACAAAATAAAGACATCCATTAGAACCCATTATAAAAGACCGCCAAACATCCAATGTGCAAAAAAAATCATTCAAAGAATAAAAATAAGCCAATAAAAAGAAGTTTACAGAGAATGGTGTGAAAAACAAAGAAAAAATTCCAGTGAGTGGCAGGTCTGTGGGCGAAATGTGCTGTTAATGAGAGAGGTCAGAGGAGAATGGCCAGACTGGTCAAGCTGACAGGAAGGTGACAGTAACTCAAATAACCACACGTTACAATAGTGGTGTACAGAAGAGCATCTCTGAATGCACAGCATGTTGAACTCTGAAGTGGATGGGCTACAGCAGCAGAAGACCATGAACATACACCCAGCAGCCACTTTATTATGTACAGGAGGTACCTAGTGTTCAATCTTCTTTTTTCTGATACAGAGGGCACCCACCCACTCCCACCCAGTGGGCTTCAACCCTCTAAAGGCCATTACTGCAATAAAATTAGCTCTTCTATCTCAAGGCAGGGGAAAGCATTTCCAAACTAATCACGATACTTTTAAGAAAATGAAGTGAAAATGAGGCACAAGCATCAGAAATCATTTCTACAGACAGACATGTAAACTTAAAAATAAGTCAAAGTTCTGTGGGCCAGTGCAGAAAATTTGATGCCATGGAACAGTATCTGAGATGTGCAGAGAAACTCTCCGATCGCATGGACCATTAGAGCTACAGTCTCTTTATTGACCCGATTAGAAAAAAAATACACTTATTTCCTTATTCACGCAATTCATGCTTTGAGAGTCTACAACACCCATTCGCCCTTCATTTATAAACTTCATTGCTCTTGTTCATTTGGAGAGATACAGTAGTGTAATGCTATTACAGTGTCAGTGACATAGAAACATAGAAAACCTACAGCACAATACAGGCCCTTCAGCCCACAATACTGTGCCGAACATGTACTTTAGAAATTACCTAGTGTTACTTCCAAGCACCTTAAAACTATGCCCCCTCATGTTAGCCATTTCAGCCCTGGGAAAAAGCCTCTGACTATCCACACGATCAATGCCTCTCATCATCTTATACACCTCTCATCCTCTGCCGCTCCAAGGAGAAAAGACTGAGTTTACTCAACCTATTCTCATAAGGCATGCTCCCCAATCCAGGCAACATCCTTGTAAATCTCCTCTGCACCCTTTCTATAGCTTCCACATCCTTCCTGTAGTGAGGCGACCAGAACTGAGCACAGTACTTCAAATGGAGTCTGACCAGGGTCCTTTATAGTTGTAACATTATCTCTCGGCTCTTAAACTCAATCCCATGGGTGATGAAGGCCAATGCACCGTATGCCTTCTTAACCATAGTGTCAACCTGTGCTGTAGCTTTGAGTGTCCTATGGACTCAGACTCCAAGATCCTTCTGATCCTCCACATTGCCAAGAGTCTTACCATTAATACTACAAACGTTTATATATTTTGCCATCATGTTTGACCTACCAAAATGAACCACCTCACACTTATCTGGGTTGAACTCCATCAGCCACTTCTCAGCCCAGTTTTGCATCCTATCGATGCCCTGCTGTAACCTCTGACAGCCCTCCACACTATCCACAACACCCCCAACCTTTGCGTCATCAGCAAATATACTAACCCATCCCTCCACTTCCTCATCCAGGTCATTTATAAAAATCACGAAGAGAAGGGGTCCCAGAACAGATCCCTCAGGCACACCGTTGGTCACCGACCTCCATACAGAATATGACCTGTCTACAACCACACTTTGCCTTCTGTGAGCAAGCCAATTCTGGATCCACAAAGCAAGGTCCCCTTGGATCCCATGCCTCCTTACTTTCTCAATAAGCCTTGCATGGGATACCTTATCAAATGCCTTGCTGAAATCCATATACACTACATCTACTGTTCTACCTTCATCAGTGTGTTTAGTCACACATCAGGTTTGTAAGACACGACCTGCCTTTGACAAAGCCATGTTGACTATTCCTAATCATATTATGCCTCTCCAAATGCTCATAAGTCCTGCCTCTCAGGATCTTTTCCATCAATTTACCAACCACTGAAGTAAGACTCACTGGTTTATAAATTTCTGGGCTATTTCTACTCCCTTTCTTGAATAAGGGAAAAACCGGAACCTCTCGCGTCCCCATTGATGATGCAAAGTTCATCGCCAGAAGCTCAGCAGTCTCCTCCCTCACCTCCCACGGTAGCCTGGGGCACATCTCATCTGGTCCCGGAGACTTATCCAACTTGATGCTTTCCAAAAGCTCCAGCACATCCTCTTTCTTAATATCTACATGCTCAAGCTTTTCAATCTGCTATAAGTCATCCCTACAATTGCCAAGATCCTTTTCCGTAGTGAATACTGAAAAAAAATATTGATTAAATATCTCTGCTATTTCCTCTGGTTCCATACACACTGTTCCACTGTCACTCTTGATCAGTCCTATTCTCTCACATCTTATCCTCTTGCTCTTCACATACTTGTAAGAATGCCTTAGGGTTTTCCTTAAACCCGCTCGCCAAGATTTTCTCATGGCCCCTTCTGGCTGTCCTAATTTCATTCTTATGCTCCTTCCTGCTAGCCTTATAATCTTCTAGATCTCTATCATTACCTAGTTTTTTGAACCTTTCGTGACCTGGGTTCAATTCCGCCGGTCTGTGAGGAGGTGGTACGTTGTCCCCGTGACCGCATGGGTTTCGCTCTGGTTTCCTCCCACATTCCAAAGACATCCAGGTTTGTAGGTTGATTATCACATGGGTGTAATTGGGTGGTGTGGGCTTGTTCGGCCAGAAGTACTTGTTACCGTGCTGAATCTTTAAATAAATAAATGGAAAGAAAGAGAGAGAGAGAGGAAGAGTGAGAAAGAGAGAAAGCAAGAAAGATATAGTGAAGTAGTGAGAGAGAGGGGGGGAAGGGAGAGAAAATAGAACAGATGAGACTGTTCAGCCCATTGTTCCTGTGCTGCTCTTTTGAAAGAGCTTTTAACCATCTATGTCCTTTCCCTAAAGCCCTACAAGATTTTCTTTTTTGAGTATGTATTCAAGTCCCTTTGAAAGTTATTGAATTTACCTGCACCACCCTTGTAGGCAATGCACCCCATAACTCACTGCATAAAAAGAATCCTAATCTCACCTGCTGACAAATAACATCAGTATTCTGTCCCCAGGTTACTGATTCTGCCCAGCAGAAACGTTTGCTCCCTATCTATTCTTATCAAAACCCGTCCATCTTCATCACCATCTCCCCTGAAATTAACGCAACCACAATCCCAGCTTCTGCATTCTCTCCACAAAACTGATGTCCCCAATTGCCAGTACTATGCTTGTAAATCTTATCGGCACCTTCAATAATGCTTCAGGTTTCTTCATCTAACTCAACAAGTAATGCACCAGGACATCACCTCTTAATAATAGAATGAAGTGCTCGTCACAATACTACCGTCACAGGCAAAGTCCTCCCTACCATCAAACACACCTACAAGACACACTGCCACAAGACAGCAGCATCCATCATCAGGGACCCCCATGCCCTCTTCTCTCTGCTACTATCAGGAAAGAAGTAGGTCCCACACCACCAAGATCAGCAACAGTTATTACTCTTTAACCATTAGGTTCTTGAACCAGTGTGGATAACTTAATTCACCTCAACACGGAACTGATTTCATAACCTATAGACTCAAGTATGGGCCGAATGACCTAATTCTGTCTCATGGTCTTATGGACACTATAACTTATACTCACCATTATTTATTTATTACTATTATTATTTGTTTCTTATTACCTGCTTTCAGTTGTGTTCTTTTGCACATTGGTTGCTTGTCAGTCTTTGTGTGGAGATTTTCATTGATCTTATTGCATTTCTTTGTTCTACTGTGAATGCCCACAAAAAAAAGAATCTCAGGGTTGCATTTGGGGAGGTATACGCACCTTGATAATTAATTTATTTTGAACTTTCAATTTGGGATATTGAGTTCCATTTTCACAGGAAACAATTATTATGTAGTGCAGTAACCAGGTGAGCTTCAGGGGAAATTAGAATTAAGCTGATAGTTCTCCTCTGCGACATTCTTAATTCAATAGCTCTCACGTGCTCCCTCCGGCATTGACAGACCTGTGCTTGATGGCACTACACCTTGCTGTTTACACAGTTTTGAAAGCTCCCTCTAGACACAAGCCAATTCTGGAAAGACAAAGTCTATCAATTTTATTCCTAGTTATTTTTCACAGTTCCATATTGACATAGTATGAAAATTTTATACATCTAGAATTTGCACTTTTATTGAAATCCCTGTGACAACACTAAGCTCTAATTAAAATAGTAATTAAGGAGACGTCCTCGCTTCACGCGGCGATGGGGAGCAGGGCTCCAGGCGCCCAGCAAGTTTTGAGCATGGATGAAAGGAAGTCACCTTTGGAAGGGCACTGTGCCAGCACAGTGGATGCGTCCTCCACGCCAGTCACAGAAAAGGGAGAGTCGGAATTGCAGTAATGAAGCGGCAGGTGGGGGCGTTTGGGATCAGTGACAATGCAACATAGGAACCGGCGACGAGTCTGATCCACAGACTGCAGGGAGCGAGCAACAAACTGAGATGCAAAGCATCAAAGTGGTTAAGAGTTTTAAGGACCTCAGGTCTCATTATAGCAACAGCTGGAAGCTCTCTTGGTGTCTCCTGACTTCCTTGGGCATTGCTGACTGATGACATTTCAGAATGATGGACAGAAGTAATCTACCCTGCACTGAACTTTGGTGGTGATTAGCATCCAATATGAACTTTTTAAATCTCACCATCTTCCCCATTTCCTTACAGTTCACCCAGCAACAGGCCTTTGGGTTATTTCGACACAGACACAGGAGATTCTGCAGATGCTGGAAATCCAGAGTAACACACACACAATGCTGGAGAAATCCAGCATGCCAGGGAGCATCTATGGTGGGGAATAAACAGTTGACGTTTCAGACTGAGTCCCTGATGTCCTGATGAAAGGTCTCAGCCCAAATCATTGACTGTTTATTCCCCTCTATAGATACTATCTGACCCTCTGAGTTCCTCCTGCATTTTGTGTGTATTTTTACTCAGAACCTTCAACTCAAGATCGAAGTATATGACGATAGTTAGAATTTGTGACAATGAACCAACAAGCCTTCAACTCCAAATCCAAGTATACTTAGAATATGTTGCAATGAACCAGAAACCCGTGACGTTTATTTGGTGCAATTTTCATTACAAGTCACAATGACTGGAAATCCTACTCAAAGTCTAACACAGGCTAACCTTCCACTAGAGTACTAAGAGATTATAACAGCATCAGGTCATGAATTTTGTGAGACATCAAGCCACAGTCTGTTGCATCAGTTCAAATCTGCTGGCTTGAAATTCTTCCCTCCATCAACTCTGCAAAAAATAAACTCACTCGTTAGTCCACTGCCCCTTACTCCATCCTCAACCATACACTCAGTGGCCAGTTTATTCTGTACCTAATAAAGTGTATATTTGTGGTCTTCTGCTGCTGTAGCCCATCCACTTCAAGGTTCAATGTGTTGTGTATTCAGAGATACTCTTCTGCACACCACTGACGTAACATGTGGTTATCTGAGTTTTGTCGCCTTTCTGGTACCTTGAACCTGTCTGGCTATTCTCCTCCGACCTCTCTCGTTAACAAGGCATTTGTGCCCACAGAATTGCTGCTCACTTTTTTTTTGTTTTTCGCACCATTTTCTGTAAACTCTAGAGACCATTATGTATGAAAATCATCAGTTTCTGAAATACCCAAACCACCCCATCTGGCACCAACAATTATTCCAAGGTCAAAGTCACTTATATCACATTTCTTCCCCATTCTGATGTTTGGTCTGAACAGCAACTGAACCTCTTGACCATGTCTGCATGCTTTTCTGCATTGAGTTACTGCCACATGATTGGCTGATTAGATATTTGCATTAATGAGCAAGCGTGCCTAATAAAGTGGCCACTGAGTGTACCTCCATCCTCAAGTCTAATTGTGTCACTCAGGTAATGATTCAACCGCCACTGGACCTACACGGGCTCCCAATCTCCCAGAAAATCAAATACTAAGTACAGTGAAGAGTTGGGACACATTGGGTCTAGTACTTTTTGGGCCAATTAAGCGGCGGCTGTCCCATTTAGCTGAAGTTTCATAGAAATGTTAAAAAGGTATTAAAAAGAGAAAAAATTACTATTTGTGAGTAATGAATAATGTATTTAAATGAAATACAAAACAAATTCAAACACTACCAGTATAGTACTATAAAACTGTATATTAGTTCCTAAAAATTATCGATGGAGGAATTAATCCAGTGTATGCTGTCATGTTCTTTTGATTGACTGTAAATGAACAAAATCAATACAGACATCTAGAGCAGATAATGGACTGCTTTCATACAATGCTTTTGTCGATTACGTCCTCCAAATCTTCATCTTCATTGTAACATTCAAGATGATTCTCCATACCTGCAAATTTTTCGTAGTTCTTAACTGCTAAAGTAGTGAAATCATTTCATGTTCACTCCTGGCCATTTCTGGCATCTCCAAGTTTGAATGCTTGAAACTGTAATGAGGAAAACAGTTCCAAATTGCCTTACTGCTTATTTCTCACCAACTATCAGTGACAAATATTGCTGATTTTTGGACACACACCAGATGCTATTTCGAAACTGTTCATTCTAAGTAGTCATCGTGTCTAATGGCCATGCGAGTGCACGCGACTGATGCTAGTTAGAAACTGTTTGGCAACAGTCTCTTGCCCAATTAAGCAGCATGGTGTCCCAAACAAACTAAAGGACTTCCAGCCATTTTCTCGATTAGCTTTTGTTGTTTAAGAGATGTTCCAAATAAGCAGCTGCCTTGATTAACCGATGACCCAATTAACCAGAATGAACTGCACTCATCTTCAAATCTCTCCATTCATATGTCCCAATTTGCCCACTCCGTCCTGCCTTGTGATTTTCAGTTCTATAATTCTAACGTTCTGAGAAACATCATAATTAGAGAAAAAGATTAACTTTATTTGTCACATGTATATTGAAAGAAATGGTGAAATGTGTTGTGTCAATGACCAACACATATTCAGAATCAGAATCAGGTTTAATATCACTGGTATATGTCATGAAATTTGTTGGTTATGCAGCTGAAGTACAGTGAAATATATAATAATAAAAAACTGTAAATTACATATATATAAAGTTAAATAGATAGTGCAAATAGAGAATAAAACAGTAGTGAGGTAGTGTTCATGGATTCAATATCCATTCAGAAATTTGATGACAGAGGGGAAGAAGCTGCAATTGAATTGCTGAGTGTGTGCCTTCAGGCTCTTGTACCTCCCCCTTGTTGCTAGCAATCAGAAGATCACATGTCCTGGGTGATGGGGTCTTTAATGATGGGGGTCCTTAATGATGGATGCCACCTTTGAGGCATCGCTCCTTGAAGATGTCCCAGATGCTGGGGAGGCTGGTACATGATGGAGCTGACCGAGTTCACAGCTTTCTGCAGCTTATTTTGATCCTGTGCAGTTCGCGCCCCCCCCCCCCCCATTCCAGACGGTGATGCAGCCAGTTAGAATGCCCTCCATGGTACATCTGTAGAAATTTCGGTGTGTTTGGAGACGTACCAAATCTCCTCAAACTCAAGTACAGCGGCTGCCGTGCCTTCTTTGTAACTGCATTGATGGGCTGGGCCCAAGATAGATCCTCAGAGATGCTGACACTCAGGAACTTGAAGTTGCTCACCTTTTCCCTAGTCT
The DNA here is from genome assembly GCF_963921235.1 of Mobula hypostoma. Classification (NCBI taxonomy): domain Eukaryota; kingdom Metazoa; phylum Chordata; class Chondrichthyes; order Myliobatiformes; family Myliobatidae; genus Mobula; species Mobula hypostoma. The sequence continues at coordinate 9,221,787 of NC_086119.1, forward strand.
GAGGATGCGCTGAGGGCAGCTCGCAAGTGTCGTCACGTTTTCGGCTCCAAAACAGCACGCCGACAACTTGCTAACCTTGAATGTGGGAGGAAACTGGAGTAGCTGGCGGAAACACACGTAGTCACAAGTAGAACGTATGAATTCCCTGCAGGCAGCAGCAGAAATTGAGCCACGATTGCCGATAAAGCACTGTAATGCATCGCGCTAACCATGCCGCCCCACTAAGTGCACTCAACACAATTAATACTCGCCTGCATCACCAACATTTGGAAGTCAAGTGTCGCAACTTCTATGTAGGCAGAAATTCTGTACGTGGTGATCATTCAAGGCAAATATTGAATGGAGATGGAAAGGAAGAAACAAATTAAATAAGCTGGTCACATCCTCCCGAGGCTTAAATACTCTCACAGTTGTAGAGATGACAAAACAGGGCATATTTGTTCTTTTTTTTTATATATCTACCACTGCAGCCAGGGGAGATGGAATACAGAAAGTGGGAGATTTGCTTTAGCTGAAACTCATTGTCTCAAGAACATTAGCCAGCCAGCACTTCCCAAACTTAAAGACCACCTGCCTTTCTGCAGTGAAATATCTGTCAAAGAGAAGGGAATATCACACATCCTCGTCTCCTTCAAGGACCCCTCCTTTAGTTTGGACTAGACTGGAGATGGAGGGAGGGGAGGGTGGGGAGAAGCAGTAACTCCCTGTTATTTCAACAGGGGGCAGAATTGCACCAGGAGTCTGGTCGGGTCAGTTTTTCGCCTGGCCACGTGATATTAAACTGCAGTCAGTACATGTGGCAAGTGGTGATGCTCACAGTCTTACTCCTTTTGTTTTCTGGCATGGTAACTTAAGCATCACAACTGCATTTTTATGAACTTCAAGGATATTTATCACCAAGACTGCAGGTGTCAGGCAGGGAGGTGCAAGCTAACTATCAACGAATGTCTGCCTCCATCCTTTCATCATTAGGCATTCCCTGCACAGCATGACCTAAATCAGTCTGATTTTTTTCCAACAAGAAATTGGAGCACTTCTATTTTTAAACAAGTATCTGCAGCAGCTACTGAGCTGCAGTGACCACTTTCTCTTATCTGTAACAACACTGCACACAGGACTGGACTCGCATATACACTCAACTGACACTTTATTTAGTACACCTGCTTGTTACTGTAAATATCTAATCAGCCAGTCATCTGGTAGCAACCCAATGCATAAAAACATGCAGAGATGGTCAAGAGGTTATTCAGACTAAACATCAGAATGGGAAGAAATGTGATCTAAGTAACTCTGACTGTGGAATGATTGTTGGTGCCAGATGGGATGGTTTGAGTTTCTCAGAAGCCACTGATCCCTTGGGACTTTCACGCACAATAGTCTCTAGACTTTGTAGAGAATGGTGCGGGAAAACAAAAAGATCCAGTGAGCGTCAGTTCTGTGGGCAAAAACGCCTTGCTAATGAGAGAGGTCAGAGGAGAATGACCAGACTGGTTCAAGCTGACAGGAAAGTGACAGTAATTCAAACACATGTTATAACAGTGGTATGCAGAAGAGCATCTCTGAACACATAAAACGTCATCCCCTGAAGTGGACGGGCTACTGCAGCAGAAGATCATGAACATACGCTCAGTGGTCACTTTCTTACAGGAGGTACCTAATAACGTGGCCTTTGAGTGACTGCAATCACAAACAAGAGAAAATCTGCAGATGGTAGAAATCCAAGCAACACAAATGTGTGTGTTGTCTGAGTGCATGCAAACCCTTTCATAATTTCTGGATGTCTTGAATTACTCTGCAACTAATCAGGTACGGTTTCCAGATAAAGATAAGATTAGCTTTATTTGCCATATGTATATCAAAACACACAGTGAAATGCTTCTTTTGCGTTAACAACCAACACACCTGAGGGCATGTTGGGGGCAGCCCGCAAGTGCCGCCATATATTCTGGCAGCAACGTTACAAGACCACAATGCTTGGCAGAACAACACAGAATACAACACGCAATAAAACAATCCCATTCCTCCAACCCCCTCCCCCCGCCCACACACACAGTTCACTAACCCCAAGTCTTCTCCAGCTCCCAGCCTCCATCGGACTCAAAAGATACAGTGAAGTGCAGTCAGTGACCAACACAGTTGGAGAATTGTGCTGGGGGCAATCCGCAAGTGCGGCCATGCTTCCAGAGCCGCCATAGCAAGCCCACTGACCCGCACGTCTTTGGAACGTGGGAGGATACCCACATGATCAGGGGGAGAAGGTACAAAATCGTTCCACGTAGAGGTGGGAATCGAACCCCAATCGGTGTTTGTGCCAACCACTACACTACCGTGCCACCCATAGGCAATGTTATAATTCTGGAAGAGTGGCTGCCAATCACACAATAATTATCCCTTACTTTCATTGTAACCTCCCAACATCAACACAATGAATAGAACTGTGATACTAGTTTAGTAAAAATACTTGAAAGTAAGGGGTAATTATTGGTTAAGTCACAGGGAAGCACTCCACTGCCCTTCTTCGAAATAGTGTCATGGAACCTCTGATGCTCACCTGAGAGGGCAGATGGTTTAATGTCTTACATGAAAGACATCTGATAGCACAGTCTGAGAGAGCTGCTCTAACCTTAAGGTCTGTGTCACCTGCTGGCAATTGGAGCACAGCTTATCCAGTACGATTTGAGCACAGCATCGTAAGCAGAGCAGATGACAGCATCACATTACACTGAGATATTCATAGATTATGCAAGTAGGCAAAACTGAAACAAATGAATTTCTCAATGCATGCAAAGGTGAGGTTGATCTGCTCATTCCTCGAAAGAACCGAAGAGAATGCTTACCATATGGAAAAGACTGGCGAAAGGGACTTGAATAATCAAATATGAGGGGGTGGAGTGGGGTGCAGGAATCGTTTAAGTTCAAAGTTCAAAGTACATTTATTATCAAAATACATGTATGTCACCACATACAACACTGTGAGTTAATTTCTTGTGGCCATACTCAATAAATCCAAGAACCATAATAGAATCAATGAAAGACCGCACCAACAGAGCAGACAACCAGTGTGCAAAAGACAAGAAACTGTGCAAATACTAAAAGAAAGAAAAATAAGAAAATGATAATTAAAAATAAGCAACAAATACGGACACCATGAGATGAAAAGTCCTTGAAAGTGAGTCCACAGGTTGTGGAATCAGGTCAGTGATGGGTGAGTGATGTTGAGGGAAGTTATCCCCTCTGGTTCATGAGCCGAATGGCTGACAATGATAAAATGCTGTACTTTACATCTAGATGACTGAAGTATAAGGGGACGGAGGACAGAAGTTGTATTACAACTCTATAAACTCCTGAAGTATTGTGAGGAATTCTGGACGCTGCATTTTGACAATGATCCCTCCTTAGGGAACTAGAGATGCAGCTCGATGACCTTCGTCTGGTCAGGAGAAGTGAGGAGGTGATAGAGAGGAGCTATAGGCAAGTAGTCACACTGGGACCTCGAGAGACAGATAAGTGGGTAAAAGTCAGGAGAGGGAAGGGTAAGGGTCAGATACTAGAGAGTACCCCAGTGGCTGTCCCCCTAAACAATAAGTACTCCTGTTTGAGTACTGTTGGTGGGGGGGCGATGGCCTACCTGGGGGAAGCAACAGTGGCTGAGCCTCTGGCACAGAGTCTGGCCCTGTGGCTCAGATGGGTAGGGAAAGGAAGAGGATGGAAGCAGTAATAGGGGACTCTATAGTTAGGGGTCAGAGAGGTGATTCTGTGGACGCAGGAAAGAAACACGGTTGGTAGTTTGCCTCCCAGGTGCCAGGGTTCAGGATGTTTCTGATTGCGTTCATGATATCCTGAAGTGGGAAGGTGAACAGCCATAGGTCATGGTACATATTGGTACCAACAACATAGGTAGGAAAAGGGAGGAGGTCCTGAAAGACTATAGGGAGTTAGGAAGGAAGTTGAGAAGCAGGACCTCAAAGGTAGTAATCTCGGGATTACTGCCCATGCCATGCGACATTGAGTATCGGAATAGAGTGAGATGGAGGATAAATGTATGGCTGAGGGATTGAAGCGGGGGCAGGGATTTAGATTTCTGGATCATTGGGACTTTTTTTTGGGGCAGGTATGACCTGTACAAAAAGGACAGGTTGTACTTGAATACGAGGGGGACCAATATCCTGGCAGGAAGGTTAGCTAAGGTTATTGGGGAGAGTTTAAATTGCTGTGGGGGGGGGAGGGGCGGGAACCAAACTGAAGAGACGGAGGAAGTGGCTCACAAATAGAGAAAGTTTGGAGATAGTGCGAGAGGGAGGATAGGTAGGTGATAGAGAAGGGATACGATGGTTTGAGATGTGTCTATTTTAATGCAAGAAGCATCATGAACAAAGTGGACGAGCTTAGAGCGTGGATCAGTACTTGGAGCAATGATGTTATGGCCATTACAGAGACTTGGGTGGGCAGGGGCAGGAATGGTTACTTAGAATGCCAGGCTTTAGATGTTTCAGGAAGTAGCACTGCTGATCAGATAGTGTCACAGCTGCAGAAAAGGAGGAAGTCATGGAGGGATTGTCTACTGAGTCTCTGTGGGTGGAAATTAGAAACAGGAAGGGCCCAATAACTCTACTGGGTGTTTCTTATTGACCACCCAATAGTAACAGGGAAATCGAGGAGCAGATAGGGAGACAGATTCTGGAAAGGTGAAATAATAACAGGGTTGTTATGATGGGAGATTTTAATTTCGCCAATATTGCTTGGCATCTCCTCAGAGCAAGGGGTTTATATGGGGTGGAGTTTTGTTAGGTGTGTTCAGGAAGATTTCCTGACACAATATGTAAATAAGCCTACAAGAGGAGAGGCTGTCCTTGACCTGGTATTGGGAAATGAACCTGGTCAGGTGTCAGGTCTCTCAGTGGGAGAGCATTTGGAGATAGTGATCACAATTCTATCTCCTTTACCATTGCATTGGAGAGGGATAGGAACAGACAAGTTCGGAAAGTGTTTAACTGGAGTAAGGGGAATTATGAAGCTATCAGGCAGGAACTTGGAAGCATAAATTGGGAACAGATGTTCTCAGGGAAATGTACGGCAGAAATGTGGCAAATGTTCAGGGATATTTGCATGGTATTCTGCATAGGTACGTCCAATGCGACAGGGAAAGGATGGTAGGGTACAGGAACCATGGTGTACAAAGGCTGTTGAAAATCTAGTCAAGAAGAAAAGAAAAGCTTAAGAAAGGTTCAAAAAAACTAGGTAATGATAGAGATCTAGAAGATTATAAGGATAGCAGGAAGGAAATTAGGAGAGCCAGAAGGGGCCATGAGAAGGCCTTGGCGAGCAGGATTAAGGAAAATCCCAAGGAATTCTACAAGTATGTGAAGAGCAAGAGGATAAGACGTGAGAGAAAAGATCCAATCAAGTGTGACAGTGGAAAAGTGTGTATGGAACTGGAAGAGGTAGCAGAGATACTTAATGAATGCTTTGCTTCAGTATTCACTACAGAAAAGGAACTTGGCTATTGTAGAGATGACACAGTGGATTGAAAAGGTTGAGCATATAGATATTAAGAAAGAGGATGTGCTGGAGCTTTTGGAAAGCATCATGGGGGATAATTCTCTGAGACCAGAAGAGATGTACTTCAGGCTACTGTGGGGCACGAAGCACGAGATTGCTGAGCCTCTGGCAATGATCTTAGCATCAACAATGGGGATGGAAGAGGTTCCAGAGGATTGGAGTTCCAGATGTTGTTCCCTTATTCAAGGAAGAGAGTAGCGAAAGCCCAAGAAATTATAGACCAGTGAGTCTTACTTCAGTGGTTCATAAGTTGATGGAAAAGATCCTGAGAGGCAGGATTTATGAACATTTGGGGAGGCATAATATGATTAGGAACAGTCAGCGTGGCTTTGTCAAAGGCAGGTTGTGCTTCATGTGCCTGATTTAATTTTTTTCAGATGTGACTAAGCACATTGATGAAGGTAGAGCAGTAGATGTAGTGTCTATGGATTTCAGCAAGGCATTTGACAAGGTATCCCATGCAAGGCTTATTGAGAAAGTAAGGAGGCATGGGATCCAAGGGGACCTTGCTTTGAGGATCCAGAGTTGGCTTGCCCACAGAAAGCAAAGAGTGGTTATAGAAGGGTCATATTCTGTATGGAGGTTGGTGACCAGTGGTGTGCCTCATGGATCTGTTCTGGGACCCCTTCTCTTCGTGATTTTTATAAATGACCTGGATGAGGAAGTGGAGGGATGGGTTAGTATATTTGCTGATGACACAAAGGTTGGAAGTGTGGTGGATAGTGTGGACGGCTGTCAGAGGTTACAGTGGGACATTGATAGGATGCAAAACTGGGCTGAGAAATGGCAGATGGAGTTCAACCCAGATAAGTGTGAGGTGGTTCATTTTGGTAGGTCAAATATGATGGCAGAATATACTATTAACGGTAAGACTCTTGGCAGTGTGGAGGATCAGATGGATCTTGGGGTCCGGGTCCATAGCATACTCAAAGCAGCTGCGCAGGTTGACTCTGTGGTTAAGAAGACATACGGTGCATTGGCCTTTATCAACCGTGGGATTGAGTTTAAGAGCCGAGAGGTAATGTTACAGCTATATAGGACCCTGGTCAGACCTCACTTGGAGTACTGTGCTCAGATCTGGTCACCTCACTACAGGAAGGATGTGGAAACTATAGAAAGGGTGCAGAGGAGATTTACAAGGATGATGCCTGGATTGGGGAGCATGCCTTACGAGAATAGGTTGAGTGAACTCGGCCTTTTCTCCTTGGAGTGGCAGAGGATGAGAGGTGACCTGATAGAGGTGTATAAGATGATAAGAGGCATTGATCATGTGGATAGTCAAGAGGCTTTTTCCCAGGGCTGAAATGGCTAACACGAGAGGGCACAGTTTTAAGGTGCTTGCAAGTAGGTACAGAGGAGATGTCAGGGGTAAGTTTTTTATGCAGAGAGTGGTGAGTGCGTGGAATGGGCTGCCAGCGACAGTGGTGGAGACCGATACAATAATGTCTTTTAAGAGACTTCTGGATAAGTTCATGGAGCTTAGCAAAATAGAGGGCTATGGCTAACCCGAGGTAATTTCTGAAGTAAGTACGTGTTTGGCACAGCATTGTGGGCTGAAGGGCCTGTATTGTGCTGTAGGTTTTCTATGTTTCTGTCCCACAACCCTCACACAATAGCCCCTGAGTAAACTTGCCACATCCATGAGGGTCTCTCATATAAAGTGTAGAACAGTACAACACAGTACAGGCCTTTGGCCAATGATGTTGTGCCGACCCTCTAACCTAGCCTAAGATCACAATAACTCTTCCCTCCCACATAGCCCTCTATTTCTGTTTCATCCATGTGTCTCTTAAATGTCCCTAACATAATCTGTCTCTACCACCACCTCTGCCAGTGTCTCTGTGTAAAAAACTTTCCTCCTGACATCCCCATTGTACTTACCACCAAATACCTTCAAGTTATCCCCTCTTATTAGCCATTTCCACTTGAGAAAAAGCCTCTGGCTATCCATTTGATCTATGTCTTTTATCATCCTTAACACATCTCGTTACCTCTCATCCTCCTTCATTCCAAGGAGAAAGGCCCTAGCTTACTTCATCTCTGCTTTTCATGCACCCACCACTCCCTGTATACCTCTTAAAAATTCCCCCCATTCTGTATTCCAAAAACCTCAAAGTCACACCTCCTCTTATTAGCCATTCCCGCCCTGGGAAAAAGTCTCTGGCTGTCCGCTCCATCTTTGCATCTTGTGCCGAACCTTTAGAATACTCTGAGATCCATCTAACCGTTCCGTCCTACATAGCCCTCCATTTCTGGAGATGTACAAGGAGTTTAGAAAAATGGTACATGGAGCTTAGAAAAATAAGAAAAATAGAGGGCTACCAGTAACCCTAGGTAATTTCTAAAGTAAGTACATGTTCGGCATTGTGGGCCGAAGGGCCTGTATTGTGCTGTAGGCTTTCTATGTTTTTCTATATGGTCAATAGACTAAGATGGTCATCAATTAACCTCTGCTAGCTTTTCTTAATAAAGCTTAACACACTATTTGAAGGCCAGGCAGGTTATTTATTTTACTGACATACCGTGTGGAACAGACCCCTCCGTCCCTTTGAGCAACGCTGTCCAGCATCCCCCAGTTTAAACCTAGCCTAATCACAGGACGATTTACAATGACCAATTGCCCTCCCAACCAATGTCTTTGGACTGAGGGAGGAAACTGAAGCATCCGGAGAAAAGGCAAGCATTCCACGGGAGGACCTTGGAATTGAAATCCGACGACCCCACTCTGTAATGGCGTTGCACTAACTGCTACGCCACCATCATAACACCTTACCACGTTATCACAAGCACAAGTATCTAGGACACACTGTAATTCTTCAGTGAGTACCAGAGGACAAGTCATTAAGGAAACTGCACAGCTCAGCTCATTCTGCAGCAAATTCAGGTTTTTATCTATCGGGTGAACTGTACTACCTTGCAAAATGCTCTTGGTAACTATCGTGTGCGAGCAGCTGAACAAATCACTCACTGACTTTCCAACTAATGAGTAATTTGTGACTCCACATCTGGAAGAGTTGTCTGGCCAGGGAGTCGCAGCCTATGGACTCTGCTCACAGAAGCACGAGTTACAGCAGGTGAAAAGATCTTTTACTTCTTCCAGGTCCTGAAGGGCAGTTACAAGTTGTAAACGTTCCACGTGGAATATTACCACAGGCACTGCAATCACTCGAGCTGAGTATGATGCTCTCCTCAGGGGTTGTCTATTGGTGGGTCTTTAGGTGGCTGTAGAGGCCAATCCAAGATCCACATATTCTGGTGCAGTGGTGCCTGTGGTCAATGGTCGGGCCTTTGGTTGCTCGTCCATTGAACAAATATTATCATAACATTGGGGAGAAGGGTCAAGGTACCGGAGAGGAGAAAGTTGAGAGGAGCAGGACAAAGAAGGCTTGAGGAGCGCCTGTGGTGGGGTGTTTAGAGAGCTGGAATTAGCAGAAGGATTTGGAACAGAAACTTCATGCCATCTTAAAAGCTTCTTTCCCCAGGCAGTTATGCTGGTCAACCATTCTGGTTAGTCCCCTCCATACCCATTATCTCAGTCACTGCATTACACTGCAAACACTTTAAACTACTGGTTATAAAGCTGTTTAAATTGTAAATACATGCTGGGATTTATATATCGATGCACATTTTATTTCATATCTGTACATTAACCTCTAACATTATTTTCATATTATTTTTTATTCTTTACAATTGCTGAATGTTGCTTTTTGTTGCATGTTGCACCAACACACCACTGCAAGTTCCTAATACATGTAAACGTATACAGGTTCCCCCGCTTTTCGAACGTTCGCTTTACGAAACCTCACTGTTACGAAAGACCTACATTAGTTCCCTGTTTTCGCTTTCAGAAGGTGTTTTCACTGTTACGAAAAAAAAATCAGCGCGCGATTAAAAAATCAGCGGGTGATAAAAGGCAGCGTGCGCCTCGAGCAGCCGCTCTCTCCCGGATTCTCGCCAGCATTGCTTAAACACGAGCCTGTGAGCAGCCGTTTGCAAGATGAGTTCTAAGGTATCGGAAAAGCCTGAAAGAGCTCATAAGGGTGTTACACTTAGTGTAAAACTAGACATAATTAAGCGTTTCAATCGTGGTGAACGAAGTAAGGACAACGTGAGTTTGGCTTGTGGAAGCTGACGAACATGATGTTGAAGAGGTTTTGGCATCCCATGACCAAGAACTGACAGATGAAGAGCTGATGCAATTGGAAGAAAAAAGGATAACAATCGAAACCGAATGAGTAATGATAAAGTACAACTTTAATTTTGAAAGGGTACGTCAGTTTAGGAGATATTTGCAGGATGGTTTGAGTCCTTACAAAGAACTGTGTGATAGAAAAATGCGCGAGGCTCAGCAGTCAAGCAAGCCTTCCACATCAGCCACAGCAGATGACTAACCTCGACCTTCGGCATTGAGCCGGGCATTCATAGGAGAAGATGAGCTCCCTGCCCTAATAGAAACAGACGACAAGATGACGCCCCAGTGTCCCACCACCCCAACCCCCAGGCCACGGACAGATACCGATTCGTGGAGAATGCAACGGTAGCTGGGAGGCACACAGCACATCTTTAAGAAAAAAGCCAAAATAAACATGCTAATTAATTAGCTGCCACCAGCACGTAATTGTCGGCCCAGATTAGAGACGATACAATCGGAAATCGGCACTGATCTGGGCCGACAATTATGGGCGACACCTAATTAATTAGCTTGTTTATTTCGGCTTTTTTCTTAAAGGTGTGCTGTGTGCCTCCCGGCTACCGCTGCATTCCTGCATACTTTACGGCAATGTATCGCTCGGCGGCCTGGAGGGTGGGGGCCACTGCACCACCCAACCTGCGACGACTCAGTCTAACACACCATCATCAGTGTGCTCGGCACTGTCCCGATTCCCGTAAGTGATACTACACTGTACATACATTATTTCTACTTTATATTGGCTGTGTATTTTTATGTGTTATTTGGTATGATTTGGCAGCTTCAGAGCTTAAAGGTTACTGGAGAGAGTGTTCTTGCCAACAGCGCTTGCGTGAGATCTTCTGCTGACGGCGCTTGCGTGAGATTTTTGCTACGGAGAACAGATCAGTAATGATTGTGGAAAAGTATTTCTACTTTATATAGGCTGTGTATTTATCATATTATTCCTGCTTTTACTATATGTTACCGTTATTTTAGGTTTTACGTGTTATTTGGCATGATTTGGTAGGTTACTTTTGGGTCTGCGAATGCTCACAAAATTTTCCTATTTAAATAAATGGTAATTGCTTCTTTGCTTTACGACATTTCGGCTTACGAACCATTTCATAGGAACGCTCTACCTTCGGATGGCGGGGGAAACCTGTACGGTGAATAAAGATGAAACTTGATCCCTGAAAGAAGTGATAGAAATAAGAGATGGAATAAAGGGAAGGATCAGAGAATGAAACGGGACAGAGTGTGAAGGATTTAAGGTATACAAAATTACGAGGGGGATAGATAGGGTGAATGTATGCAGGCCTTTGCCCCTTCACGTTTGGTGAGACTAGAACTAGAGGTCTTAGGTTAAGGTTGAAAGGTGAAATATTTAAGGGGAACCTGAGGAAAACTTCTTCAGTGTGGGGTGAGTGTGGAATGAGCTGCCAGTGGAATTGGTGGATGCAGGTTCATTTGTAATATTTAAGAGAAGTTTGGATAGGTACATGGATGACCGGGGTGTTGTGTAACTCTATGAGGTGAAAGAGAAGAAAAAGAGAGGGAGAGGGGGAGGGGGAGAGGAGGAGAGGGAGAAGGGGAGAGGGAGAGGGAGAGGGGGGAGGAGGAGAGGGAGAAGGGGAGAGGGAGAGGGAGAGGGGGAGGGGGGAGGAGGAGAGGGAGAAGGGGAGAGGGAGAGGGGGAGGGGAGGAGGAGAGGGAGAAGGGGAGGGAGAGGGAGAGGGGGAGGGGGAGGAGGAGAGGGAGAGGGGAGGGGGAGGAGGAGAGGGAGAGGGGAGGGGGAGGAGGAGAGGGAGAAGGGGAGAAGGAAAGGGAGAGGGGAGGGGGAGGAGGAGAGGGGGAGGGGGAGGAGGAGAGGGAGAGGGGGAGAGGAGGAGGGGTAGAGGAGGAGAGGGAGAAGGGGAGAGGGAGAGGGAGAGGGGGAGGGGGGAGGAGGAGAGGGAGAAGGGGAGAGGGAGAGGAGAGAAGCTGCTTCATTCTCCAAGGCACCTTTTAAAATGTACTTGTAGACCTATCACCTTATGTGGTTCAGTTTCAACTTCAGAACCTGAAACAGTTTGAGTTTCAGCTGCCCGGAGACACTCTTGCCATACTGTACCATGTTAAAGATGATATATAAGTACAAATAGTTGGCAAAATCAATGTGGATTGAGATTACCAGAGCAATACAAGCCTGCCATCCCTGGCACTGCAGGCTACAAGGAAATAGCCTGAAGGATGGACTCTGGGAACTTGTATGTTGCCTTTTTCCAAAGGGATAGGGGAAGGAAATGCAATGAAACACTGCCTCAGTGAATTAGCTTGTACGGCTGCATTTCAAAGTACCAAGACCAAAATAAATTTATTTTCAAAGAACGCATATGTCACCATATACTACCCTGAGATTCATTTTCTTTCAGGCATTCACAGGAAAATAAAGCAATACAATAGAATTTATGAAAAACTATAAATAACAAAGACTGACAAAACAATGTGCAAAAGAAAATAAATTGTGCAAATAATAAAAAAAGTAAATAAATGACACCGAGAACATGAATTGTGGAGTCTTTGACAGTGAGTCTACAGGTTGTGGAATCAGTTCAGTGTTGAGGTGAGTGAAGTTATCTGCACTGGTTCAGGAGCCTGATGGTTGTAGAATAATAACTGTTCCTGAACCTGGTGGTGTGAGACCATTCATAAAGGAAATGATATTAATGGAAAGATATAAACACAAGAGATTCTACAGATGCTGGAAATCCAGAGTAACACTCACAAAATGCTGGAGGAACTCAGCAGGTCAGGCAGCATCTGTGGAAAGTTATACAGCGTCGATGTTTCATCAGGAATGGAGAGGAAGGGGGAAGAAGCCAGAATAAGAAAGTGAGTGGAAGGGAAGGAGTACAAGCTGGCAGGTGATGGGTGAAAGCAGGTGAGGGGCAAGGTGGGTGGGTAGGGGAGGGGGATGAAGTGAGAAGCTAGAAGGTGATAGGTGGAAAAGGTAAAGGGCTGAAGAAGGAGGAATCTGATAGGAGAGGAAAGTGGACCATGGGAGAAAGGGAAAGTGGAAGGGCACCAGAGGGAGGTGAGGAGAAGAGGGGTGAGAGAGGAACCAGAATGGGGAATGAAAAAGACAGAAATGAGAGGGAAGAGAAAATACCAGAAGTTAGAGAAATCAATGTTCATTTAATGGAAAGTTACTGGGTATTTATTGAACTTGGAACAACTACCCCTGGAATTTGATGACAGTAACAGGACTTTACTACACCATTAAGACTATGAACGTAACAAAAAAGACAGACCCTTACTTTGGGAGCTAAGATGAAGAGGCACTGCTTTACTTCATCAGGGTGATGATCAATACCACAATATCACTCATTTCATGCTTGCTGTCACGAGAAAGTAGGCCATGGATGACAATACAGGAGTGTCCTCACAGAGGTTGTGTGAGCAGAGCTCACTTTGAGACCCAGCCAGTGATCAATCCAGTGATCGACGGATGTGGTGTACATCTGACTCTCTGCAGTGTCCTTCACACACACTTATCATGGCCAGGTTGCAAAATAAACAGCTTATTGGATAAAGGCTTGACCAAATCAAATCTTGTTGCTGTACCTTTTTGAGAAGATGTGAACAGTGTTTGGCTCACCAACAGTGATACAAAGGCATTCGGTTCTGTTATCTTTTCTTAGAGTGGAAAAGAGCTGTAAACACAAGAGGTTCTACAGATGCTGGAAATCCAGAGCAACAGACACAAAATCTTGGAAGAACACAGCAGGTCAGGCAGCATCTGTGGAAATGAATTAATAGTCAACAGATGAAGGGTCTCAGCCTGAAATATTGTCTTTTTATTAATTTCCATAGATGCTTCCTGACCTGCTGAGTTCCTCTAGCATTTTGTGTGTGTTGCTTAGAGCTATACCAAGATTCAAAATTCAAGATTGTTTAATGTACAAAATACACAAGTGTAAAGGAGAATTAAATAATTGTTACTCTGGATCCAATGCAGCACAAAACGACGCAACAGATAACAAACACCGTAATAAAAAAACACAATAAATATAAACATCTAAGTTAGTGTGTGTGTGTATATATATATATATAGATTGACTGTATGTCCACAAAGCAATGCTAGGCAGAGGAGTGTCTGTCCATAAGGTAACTCATGATAAAGTCGTGGTGGAGGGGTGGACTAGTGGATGGAGGTGTTGATCAGTTTTACTGTTTGAGGAAAGTAACCATAGACAGAGAACTCCCTTGAAAGGCGAGACTGAAGCTGTTTTTACTGCGGAGATTACATTGCTTTCCTAATGGAATTGTTGAAAGTTATGAAGTTATGAGATAAATAGGGTGAAACTGCTTCCACTTGCAAGCTTAAGTTGAGAACATCGATTTAAAACAATTGGAAAAGGTGGAAAGTGGAGGAAATAATATTTACTCAGCAAGTTATTGCAATCTGGAATTCACAGACTGATGGAAGTAGATTCAATAAATAACTGGACATATAATCAGGAATCCTTGCAAAACCACAGCGAGGCATCAAGGGAGTGATGCTAAGTGAGTTGCTCTTGAAAACAGTTACCACAGCCGCGATGAGCTGATTCTGTGCTCTGATTTTTAAGATTTAGATTAGGATAAGATTAGCTTTGTATGTCACATGTACAGTGAACCATTCATTGAAACGCATCATATACATCATCTACACAGTTCGAGGATGTGCTGGGGACAGCCTTCAAGTGCCGTCACACTTACAATACCAACGTAGCACGCCCACAGCTCACTAACTCTAACCCTTAAGTCTTTGGAACATGGGAGGAAACCGGAGCACCCGGAGGAAGCTCAGGTGGGGACAGGGAGAATGTACAAACTGCTTACAGACAGCAGCAGGAACTGAACCCAGATTGCTGATGCTATAAAGCATTCTGCTAACCACTACGTTATCAAGCCTTCCCCAATCATAAATATAAATAAGACTGTACTTTCACCTTCTCCTGCCAGTCCAGATTTCTGCCATTAGTCAGTTGCATACGAGGTTTCCATGTTTCATGTCGCTGGACTGCTAACTGCTCCACATACCTGTCCCTAAATACTAACCTGACCCCTAACTCCTCTCTCTACCATCCCTACAAACTTAAACTAAATAACTAGGTCTGAGCCACAATCTCAATGGGGACTACAGCTCAGCCACCACCTTTAAATACTTTTTTCTCCCCATGATCACGTGGGTTTCCTGCGGGTGCTCCAGTTTCCTCCCGCGGCTAAGGCTAATTGGTCATGATTAGGTTAGGATTAAATCAGGGATTGCTGGGTGACCCGACTTCTCAATAAATTTAAAAAAATATTTGTAGTCTGTGGCCTTAAAAGGCCAGAGGAAGTGGTTGAGGCAGATCCAATGATAGCATCCAATAGACTTCTGGATAAATACATGCTTCAGAGGGTTTTAGAGCAGGGGTTCCCAATCTGGAGTCCATAGGTCCATTAGTTAGGGGTCCATGGCACAAAAAAGGCTGGAAACCACTGGTTTCGAGGGATGTGAGGCAAATGAGACCAGCTCTGTGAGCAGTGTGGGTGACTTGGGACTCAAGGTCTGTTTTCCATAAGCACAAGAGATTCTGCAGATGCTGGAAATCCAGATCAACAAACACAAGATGCTGGTGGAGCTCGAAAGGTCAGGCAACATCTATGGAGAGGAACAAAGAGTTGGCATTTCAGGCTGAGCCTCTTCAACAGGTCAGAAACATGGACTGTTTATTCCTCTCTGTGGATGCTGTATGACCCCTGAGTTCCTCCAGCATTTTGTGGACCTGTTTCCATACAGTACGACCCTATGAGTCCATTGAGGGGACCTGAGGGGACATAAGGGGACTTCAGCCAAAGGGTTAAGGTTAGGTTTAGAGGAGGAGAAAATAGCAGAGAAATGAAGAGACAGATGCCAAAGCTGAGGGCTTCAAATGATGAAAAGGCTGGAAATATTCACAATGATTTGAGATGTTAGGATTGGAAGACGGCTTGTCCTGGGTTTGGAGGACTATGTATGTATGTGGGTGGGAGGGAGGAAAGGGACTTGTTTTGCTGATGCTGTTCTGTGTTGCCTTGCTGAGCATTGTGAGCATGCTACACTGGTGTTCGAATGTGTGGCAACGGTTGTGGGCTGCCCTCAGCACATCTTAATTGTGTTGGTTGTTAATGCAACTGACGCATCTCACTGCTTGTTTCAATGTATGCATGATAAATAAACTTGAATCTTGATCTGAGGTCAGATTGGCGACAATGTGACAATATATTCAACAGTAACACACATAAAAGTTGCTGGTGAACGCAGCAGGCCAGGCAGCATCTCTAGGAAGAGGTGCAGTCGACGTTTCGGGCCGAGACCCTTCGTTAGGACTAACTGAAAGAAGAGCTAGAAAGAGATTTGAAAGTGGGAGAGGGAGGGCGAGATCCAAGATGATAGGAGAAGACAGGAGGGGGAGGGATGGTGCCAAGAGCTGGACAGGTGATTGGTAAAAGAGATATGACAGGATCATGGGGCGGGAGGCCCAGGGAGAAAGAGAAGGCGGAGGGGGGGAAAGCCCAGAGGATGGGCAAGGGGTATAGTGAGGGGGACAGAGGGAGAAAAAGGAGAGAGAGAAAAAGAATGTGTGTATATAAATAAATAACGGATGGGGTACGAGGGGGAGGTGGGGATTTAGCGGAAGTTTGAGAAGTCAATGTTCATGCCATCAGGTTGGAGGCTACCCAGACGGAATATAAGGTGTTGTTCCTCCAACCTGAGTGTGGCTTCATCTTGACAGTAGAGGAGGCCGTGGATAGACATATCAGAATGGGAATGGGACATGGAATTAAAATGTGCGGCCACTGGGAGATGCTGCTTTCTCTGGCGGACAGAGCGTAGGTGTACAGCGAAACGATCTCCCAGTCTGCATCGGGTCTCGCCAACATATAGAAGGTCACATCGGGAGCACCGGACATATATCCAACAGTGGTTGGTTCCCAATTTTCCACTCAACTTAAGGACAATTGATGACAAGGAATGCTGGTATTTCCAGTTACTTCTATAAGACCGTAAGACATAGGAGCAGAATTAGACCATTCAGCCCATCAAGTCTGCTACACTATTCAAATATGACTGATCTACTAGCTCTACTAGCACTCTCAACACCACTTTCCTGCCTTCTCCCTGTACCTTTGACACTATTACTAATCAGGAACGTTTAAACTCCGCTTTAAATATACCTAATGACTTGGCCTCCACAAGCTTCTGTGGCAATGAATTCCACAGATTCACAGAAATTCCTCATCATCTCTGTTCTAAAGGTATATCATTGTATTCCGAACTTGAGCCCTCTGGTCCTACTGTAGACTCTCCTGCTATTGGAAACATCTTCTCCACATCCATTCTATCTAGGCCTTTCAATATTTGATAGGTTTCAATGCGATCCCCCGCTCATTCATCCAAAAATCCAGAGAATACAGGCCCAGAGCCATCAAACACTCCTCATACATTAACCCTTTCGTTCCCAGAATTCTCATGAACCTCCTCTGGATCCTTTCCCATGCTAACACATCCTTTCTTAAGATAAGGAGCCCACAACTCCTCACAATATATCTACATCCCATGACTGAATCAATAAAGAGAAGCTGTGCTCATATCTTTGGAACAACAATTTGACCCACGACCTCTGAACTAGGGGATGGAACGAGATGGGCTGAACTTTGGTTAAGAACAAGGCATCTTGGCAGAAGCAAGTTCACACCTAATCAGAGATTGCAGGAAAATTAGTTGCTTTAGAGTGTTTACCAGCCGCTCAGAGAGGAAGTGACAATGTACTTGAGGTATATTCTGTGAGGCTAGCCTGAGGGAAAAATAATAAAATCCATTCCCCAAAACTTTTAGAGATCGGATATATAAAAAAAATTCTGTCAGGACAACAAGAGATGACATTTCAGGTTATTGAGAAATAAATCATCAAATTCATGTCTTGTTCAGACAGTGAAAAATGACCTGTTGCACAATCCTCTAACTCAATAGGATGTTAAACCAATCATTCATTGCTCTGGTAAATGTCATTTAAATGTCTTCCTCTTTTAACCACTGCTTCGACAAGGCAAAAATCAGTAAGAAACATTCACAGCTCTATCATTGTATCTGGCCAGAGCACTTGGACCTCCAAGAGGACCACAACCTTGTTGTAGTTTAGAGCCTTGCATGCCTCAATAATCCAGAGAGCTATGTTGGCTGGAGTCAGGGCTTTATGCTTTGGCTCTTGGTAGGTTCACCCATGCCAAGCAGATCAAAGGGTAGCAGGTTCGGGGTTCATCTGAGGGCCTACAACCCTGACTGGTAAAACAAAATTGTTATGGAAACAGCAATGCAGAATCCTTCTACATCTGAGTGCGATGGCATTCCCGGGTCTCCACTCGGGACTTGCATGACTGGTAGCAGTGAAAACTAAGGGGAAGCTGCTGACATGATGAAGGAAGCCCTGAACACCACAAGAAATGGAGGACTTTCATTGCTGCCCTAAGTGCCAGTGGCATAATGGGCAGTGAAAAAACCCAAGCATCCAGAGGATTGGAGGCTCTAGTGGGGTCTGGTTGGAACATTCCAAAGATCTAGGGCTCTACACGGAGATGTTGGGGTGTTCCAAGGATTCAGCTTTCTACATAGTTGGAGCGCTCAAAGGATTCATAACTAGTAGATCTGGCTGGAGTGCTCTAAG
The DNA here is from genome assembly GCF_963921235.1 of Mobula hypostoma. Taxonomy (NCBI): domain Eukaryota; kingdom Metazoa; phylum Chordata; class Chondrichthyes; order Myliobatiformes; family Myliobatidae; genus Mobula; species Mobula hypostoma. The sequence goes on from NC_086119.1 coordinate 9,240,227, forward strand.
GATTCAAAGTTCAAAGTAAATTTATTATCAAAGTAGGTATATGTCACCATATATTCCCTTGAGATTCACTTTCTTGTAGGCATTTACAGGAAAAGTAAAGAAATACAATAGAGTTTACCAAAAAGCATATACACAAAGACTGACACTCATGTGCAAAATAAGACAAAGTCTGCAAATAAAAAATAATAATGAGAACATGAGTTGCAAAGAGTCTTTGAAAGTGAGGCTTAGGTTGTGGATTCAGTTCAGTGGTGTGGTAAATGAAGTTACCCACTCCGGTTCAGGAGCCTGATGGTTGAAGGTAAAAACTGTTCCCTGGACCTAAAGCTCCTGTACCCCCTCCCTGGTGAAAGAAGAGGGTGTGGCCTGGATGGTGGGGGTCTTTGATGATGGATGCTGCTTTCTTGTGGCAGCGCCGCTTGTAAAAATAGTTAATAATGGGGAGGTCTTTGCCTGTGATGGACTGGGCTGTATCCACCACTTTGTGTAGCCTTTTCAATTCCTGGCCATCATCCATGTACAAGCTAAACAGGACAAGTGTTTTGAGTAACACACACAAATTGTTGGAGGAACTCAGCAAGTCAGACAGCATCTATGGAAATGAATAGATATTCGACATTTTGAGCTGAGACCCATCTTCAGGACTGAGATGGAAGGGAGAAGATGCCAGAATAAAAAGGTGGAGGAAGGGGAAAGAGGCTAGTTGGGAGGTGAAAGGTGAAGCCAAGTGGATGGGAAAGGAGGCTGGAGAAGGAGGAATCTGATAGGAGAGTGGACCATAGAAGAAAGAGAAGGAGGGGACCCATAAGCAGGTGAGTGGGGAATAGAGGAGGGGGTGGGTAAATTTGTTTACTGGAAGGGGTTTTGAGTTATTTGATGCATCAGCCCTACACTGCCAGGGACTGGGAGCAGGAAAACAGTTTTATATTTTATTCTTATTCTTCCATAGAAACCAAGAAACAGAGATCATATGTTTTAAAAACACTGGCAAAGCATCTAGAGAGAACTTGAGGGAAAATCATACTACTAAGAGATTTATAGGAAGAGGTGCAGTCGACGTTTCAGGCCGAGACCCTTCGTCAGGACGTCCTGACGAAGGGTCTCAGCCTGAAACGTCGACTGCACCTCTTCCTATAGATGCTGCCTGGCCTGCTGCGTTCACCAGCAACTTTGATGTGTGTTGCTTGAATTTCCAGCATCTGCAGAATTCCTGTTGTTTGCTACTAAGAGATTTATCAGGATATTACCTGGAATGGAAGGCTATCATTATAAGGTTGGACAGGCTGGGACTATTCCCACTGGAATGCAGGAGGCAGGTTTATAAAATTGTGCAAATATAGATAGGATAGATAGTCAGAATCTTTTTTACTTACAGCAGAGGAAGCCTAGAAGTAGAGGGTACAGTCTTAACATGAGAGGGGCGAAATTTAATCAGGTCTGGGGGCAAGTTTTTCCTCTCAGAGACGGGTGGGTATGAAGAATGAGCTGCCAGAAGAGGTGGTGGAGACAGATACAGTTACAACGTTTAAAAGGTGCTTGGACAGGTACTTGAATTGGCAAAGTATAGAGGGATATGGACCTAATGTGGGCACTCGGAATAAGCATAGATTGATACCACTGCAGGCAAGGATGAGGTGGGTGGAGAGGGCCCATTTCTGTGCTGTGCTATAGTTGTTGGAAAGTCTCTGCGATAATGGAGAAATGTAATTCCATAAATCATTTACAAAGAGTTAGAAAGAAGATTTAGATTTATTAGCCACATGTATTTTGAAACATACAGAAAATGGAGGCATTTTCATTAATAACCAGCAGGATCTGAGGATATGCTGAAGACAGTTCACAAGTGTCACCATGTTTCCGGCACTAACATAGCAGCCCATTAGGAATTTAGAGGGTTATAAAGAACAAGCTCTTGAGGAACTAAGCATATCTGTTATTTGCAAGAGCTGCCATAGATAATACGGGCCAATTGGACTCCCATGTACAATGAAATGCAGTTCTTGGCTAAAATTGGTAAATCAGTAAACCCACTCTAGTGCAAGGTGCACTGTAAGAAATGAGTCTGTCTCAGAATAGAAGGTCATCCCCTTAGAACAGGGATGAGGAGGAATTTCTTTAGCTAGAGGGTGGTGAATCTGTGGAATTCATTGCCACAGATGACTGTGGAGGCTAAGTCACTGGGTATATTTAAAGTGGAAGTTGATAGGTTCTTGATTAGTCAGGGCTTCAAAGGTTATGGGGAGAAGGCAGGAGAATGGAGTTGAGAGGATAAGAAATCAGCCAGGATTTAATGGATGACTTGATCGGCTGGTGGCCTAATTCTGCTCCTATGTGACGGCCTTATAAAGGGGCTTTCATCAGCTCTCCCCTTCTCCCAGTCCTTCTAAAAGACTGATCAGAAATCCTGTGGCAGTGATGTTTTGAAAACACTCCACTAATACTTCGTACAGGTCAGAAGGTTCCGTTGGGATTCCATGTTGCTCAGGTGAAACACAAAACGATCTCGGTATAGCCTGTGAAGTGTATGGATGGTGATGGACAAATGGAAGAGTATAAACTGCCTAGTGTGCATCTGTGGTCACCCACAACAGAACAGGGAACATTTTACACGAATGCCCAACTCAAGAACACGCCAGAGGTATTGAAGTATTGTATTCTGCTATTCCTGATACAAGTGTCTGGTGGAAAAAGATACAAGGGCCTGTGTCACGGTCCGTCCAGAGAGGCTGCGTGACAGGGTTCCCCAGTTCCCAGGGACACACACTGAGTGCTCGATGAAAGACGCTGGCACATCGAGATGTCCGTGGAGGAATGCTGCCACGTGGCATATTCCAGGCTGCAGGAGTGTGTGCTCAGTGGCGCACCTTCCAAACTGCATGCTGAAGGATGCACTGAGGCTGGGTGCAGCCACCGCGAGGGCTCGACGGAGAAGCACCACAGTACAGGACTCTTCTCCCACTGAGTAAGCCACTCAGTTATTGCTGCCACTCACATGGGCGGCGACAATCCTGTAATAGGAGACTATTTAACGCATTGTCTATGAATGTAAGAACAGTTTATCCCTGTAAATGATTTTTATTATGAATAATTTTGATATTAAAAATATCTGGCCAAATCAACTTTCATAGCTGTTTTTTTTTGAAAATAACTACAAAAGGAGCAGGAAAGAAATAAGACATTTGGGACCCTCAAGTCTGCTTCACCATTCAACAAGATTAGGGCCTCAAACATTTATTTCCTGCCCAGTCCCCATTTGAATTCTTTTAATATTCTCTGTGCAGACTGACTCATTGACTGGGAATCCACAACCCTCCAGGGCAGACAATTTGAAACATTCACCACTCTCACAGTGAAGAAAGTCTAGTGCCTGCGAATCCACGAGTCCACTGGATACTGAAGGCCTCTCCTGGGGTTAGTGGACTGTGTATGTGTGTGGGAAGGAGGAACAAGGGCTTGATTCACTGCTGTTGCGTTGTTGCTTGGTTTGCTCTGTTTTACTGTGTTCTGTGTTGGCCTGCCAGGCATTGTGGGCATGCTATGTTGGCACCGGAATGTGTGGCAGCACCTGTGGGCTGCCCCCAGCGCATTCTTGGGTGTGTTGGTTGTTAGCAGAAATGACACATTTCACTGCATGTTTCATGTACGCGTGATAAATAAATCTGAATCTAACTCTGCTTTGAGAACGTAATGGGAGAGAATCAGTTCAGAACCATTTCAGCATTTCAGTCCAGCATTTTATGCTTTCATTTCTGCAAAGCTTCTGATTTTATTTTATTTAGAGATACAGAGCAGAACAGACCCTTCAGTCCCTTCAAGCTGCATCACTCAGCAACCCCAACAACCCTAACCCAATCAACAGGAATTCTGCAGATGCTGGAAATTCAAGCAACACACATCAAAGTTGCTGGTGAACGCAGCAGGCCAGGCAGCATCTCTAGGAAGAGGTACAGTTGACGTTTCAGGCCGAGACCCTTCGAAGAACATCGAACTACAGAATCAGTTCAGTTTAGTGCTGTGTTGTTCGTTGATTGCTGGCCGCAGAGACTGTCCACCCTGATCAAAATTGCACAAAACAGCAATAAAAAAAGGTGTAACCAGAAACCAGAAACACATCAGAACATGAACTGCGGAGTCCAGCCACAAACCACGTTGTTTAAACTTTGCATAAGACCCAAGACTCCTTAGAGAGAACACTGGGATCAAACTCTGAATTCCGACGCCTGAGCTGTAATAACATCGCGCTAACTGCTAACACCACCGTGTGCCCCATTTTCACTCGCAAAACTAGACTCCTTAGCTTGGCACATCAGATTCCCTTGCCCATTCGTCCCTCCCCACTAACCTCCCTTCTCGCACTTATCCCTGCGAGCAGCCAAAGTGCTAAACCTGCCCACTCACCTCCACTTCGGACCCCAATTAGTCCTTCCAGATGAGGCAACACTTCAGCTGAGAAACTGTTTGGGCCATCTATTGTCTCCAGTGCTCTGACGTAGCTTCCTCTACGTTGGTGAGATCAGTCGTAAATTAGGGCACTGCTTCGTCAAGCACCTCCGCTCCATCCACCAAAGGTGGACTTCCCGGTGGCCAAACAATACAATTCCCATTCCCATTCCGACATGTGGATCCATGGCCTCTTGTGCCATGGTAAGTCCACCTCAAGGTGGAGGAACAACATCTTATATCCTATCTGGGTAGTCTCCAGACTGATGGCATAAATATTGATTTCTCCTTCTGGTAAAAAAAATTCCCTCCCCCTCCCCTCTTCTTCTATTCGCACTCTGGCCTCTTACCTCTTCTCACTGCTTATCACCTCTCCCTGGGTCCCCTCCATCTTCCCTTTCTCTGGTCCACTTTCCTCTCCTATCAAATTTCTTTCTCTCCAGCCCTTTACCTTTCCCACCCACCTAGCTTCACCTATCACCTTCCAGCTATCCTCCTTCCCTTCCCTCACCTTCGTATTCTGGCATCTTCCCACATCCTTTCCAGTCCTAATGAAGGGTCTCTGCCTGAAACGTCGACTGTTTATACATTTTCATAGATGCTGCCTGACCTGCTGAGTTCCTCCAGCATTTTGTGTGTGCTGATTTGGATCTCCAGCATCTGCAGACATTCTCATGTTTATATATATGACTGCTTGTTTTATTATAATAGTGTCAGTAACATTATACTATCTGACATACGCATGTACTTTGCACTTTATGTCAGCCTGTCAATCTTCAAACCATGCCACTCAGAGACTTGTGCTAATATTGTTTTGTGTCTGTAGGTGCTGGATCGTAACCCTTTGTCCTGATGTGACTGTGTACTGTGTCTGTATGTGGTGCATCGTAACTGCGTGTGCTGATGTGACTGCGTACTGTGCCTGTATGTGGTGCATCGTAACTGCGTGTGCTGATGTGACTGCGTACTGTGCCTGTATGTGGTGCATCGTAACTGCGTGTGCTGATGTGACTGCGTACTGTGCCTGTATGTGGTGCATCGTAACTGCGTGTGCTGATGTGACTGTGTACTGTGTCTATATGTGGTGCATTGTCCTGATGTGTACTGTGTTTTGCCCCAGAGGAACAATGTTTTGTTCAGCTGTATACATGTGTATGCTTGAATAAACATTAACTTGGAGATTCTTCAGGCAGTCAACTTCCCCGCCCCCCCCCATCCACCCCCATCTTTTTTAACTTCTGGAGGAACTGTTCCCTCAGCCACTACTTTATTTCTTCTTCTACCTCTATCACTCACCTTCTCATGTGAGCACTGAGATCCAACACCTCTTTGCTTCCCTCTAGCCAAAGATCCTAACCTTTCTTCCAGGTAAACCAATGATTCACCGTTTCCACTGCATTCGGTGCTCTCGGGTTCCGATCTCCTCTACAATGGAGGAGGAGGATGACCACAGGCCACTTTGCCAATGGCCTCCCTTTGTCCACAAGGGTAACCAGAGCATTGACACGTCTTTAACCCTTCAACTTGTTCCCACTCAGATCGCAGAGATAGGAGGTACCTAATAAAGTGGCTACTGAGTGTATGTGCTGTACTTATGTCTAAAGTTCAAAGTACATTCATTATCATAGTGTGTATACATTATACAACCTGGAGATTCATCTCCTAACAGGCAGCCACGAAACAAAGAAACCCACAACAGCCTGTATTAAAAAATGACTGTCAAACACCCAATGTGCAGAGAGGAAAATACACATCATGCCCATAAAAATGAATCCATATAATCAAAGATTGTCGAACACCCGATGTGCAGAGAGGAAAAATAACCAGCAAGCAAATAGCATTCTGAAGTCCGCAAGAGAGTTCTATAGGTCAGTGTAGTTCATGGCAGAGCCAAGTAAACCTCCTGGAGCAGTGATCAGAACTGGTCTGTCCCTTACCTTGGGCCCGGACACCAAGACCTTTCCAATCTGGTCCAGCACCTACACTGACATCCAAACATCGGCTTCTATTGCCTCAATACACTCTGGGTCCTGGATCCTGGATCCTACCATCTCAATTTGGCCTGTAACTGATCTGTAAATGCGCATAAACCTCCGTCCGAACATGGCGATACTGGAGCGCTGTGTGAGAGGTGTAGGACAGGAGGCAGAGAAGGAGGGCCAGGGTGGGGGTGCAGGCACACCCAAAGGTCATTTGATTTCAAACAATCATTACAGGATGTCTCTCTGGTGCTTCCCGCTTCCTTCCCTCTCCCTTCCCTTTTTCCCAACCATGATTCCCCTCTCCCTGCCCCCTTCCCACTCTCAGTCCACAATAGAGACCCAGATCAGAATCAGGTTTATCATTACTCACATATTCATGAAGTTTGGGTTTTTTTGGGGGCTGCAGTATAGTGCTATACATAAAATTGCTACAGTACTGTGTAAAAGCAGTACTTTGGCAACCCTAGCAATTTATAAGTATAGTACCTGAGACTGTTGCACAGTACTGTACATCTCCTGCAAACAGGTCAGTTGTAATTAACAAGTTCTCTCACTCACACCATCAATGCCTTTCTATCGCTCCCCCCTCCGCATCATCTGCAAGTTCAGACATTCTGATGAAAGATCCAATGTCTTTTCTCTCTTACAGATGCTGCTTAACCTGCTGAATACTCCCAGCATTGTCCATTTTAACTCTAGCAGGCTGAGACAATCTGTTTCAATTTATTAATTTACAAAAGGAAATAAGGAAGATTGAAACCATAGCCTTCATGCTAGTAAAATTCTTGTTGTTAAGGGATGACAGCAGACAAACACGATTCCCTAAGTATCCATGTGGGTTAATCTTGTTTTTTTTTTAAATGCATCTGAAATTTATGCAAATTCTACGATTTGACTCTCTCAAATGAAACAACAGCCAAAACCCAAGAGGTGGGAGAAATTTATGTCAAATGAATTGTGCTTCATGAAAATAACAGCTGACAGCAGTCAGACTGGGAGTGAGCATGATTACACCGGCAGAGTCACTGTTAGGACCATAACAGCTATTCCTCTTTCGATTGGCAATTAGCCCTGATTTAATGGCAGTCTATGAACTGCTGCCTCTCTCACCTCCTAGAGCCGTACTCTCCCATCTCTCCTTTGCCAAATGACAAAACTGAGCAAATTGCACACGTACTTAAATCGGTAATTCAAAGAAAAACCCTGTTCAGCATGCCACGTACTTTAACAACACCTAATTGAAAGCCTAGCAAGGTCTGATTAAATTCACACCGACTCTGTGGAGAATTGGTAGTGCTTAGCCAACTCAACAGAATCAATATAAAGTTACACTGTGCTGGTGCCTGGAGTGGAGATTTCACCAGTCAAGATAAGCCTTGAAACCTAATCCTCTCCCACAATCAGCCGTTAGGAAAGAGGGTTGAATTTCAATTGCTGCAATTTTCTACATACAGTACAGCGACATATCTAAGTACCTCACTTATATTCAGGTACCTGTGAACGGCAGAAAGTGGTTCAGACCTTTCAGTTAATTTACAATCCCATCAGCTATCACAATTCTATAACCATGACAACCTAAGACAAACCTACCAATCCATGTTTTCAAAGTTCAAGTGACTGCTTGCCTCATTGAATTGTTGAGGATAAGGGTGGAGAGAGCAATGTTCAAGAAAATCACAGTGCATGGATCAGAAATTCACTGCCCCTTTATTTGTTCCTGCCAGTCAGCTAAACTTCTATCCATGCTAGTATCTTTACTGTAATACCACGGACGTTTATCTTTTTTAGCAGCCTCATGTGTGGCACCTTGTCAAAAGACCTTTTGAAAATCCACGTAAACAACATCCACTGACTCCCCTTTGTCTATCCTGTCTGTTACGTCCCCAAAGAATCCAACAGGTTAGTCAGGCAAGATTTCCCCTTAAAGAAAAAAAAACTTTTGATATCCTCTTTTATTTTATTGGCTCCATCTGCCAAAAATGGAACTTCCTGGTGGCCAAACATTTTAATTCCGATTCCCATTCCTGTTTCGACATGTCAGCCCATGACATTCTCTTATGCCAAGATGAGGCCACCCTCAGGGTTCAGGAGCAAATCGTTATATTCCAACTGGGTAGCTTCCAATATGACGGCAAGAATATCAATTTCTCCTTATGGTAAAAAAAAATTCCCTTTCCTTCCCTTCTTCACCTTTGCACTCTAGCATCTTACTTCTTCTCACCTGCTTACCACCTCCTCCTGGATCCCTTCCTCCTTCCCTTTCCCCTATGGTCCATCTCCTCTCCTGCCAGATTCCTTCTTCTCCAACCCTTTACCTTTCCCACCCACTTGGCTTCACCTATCGCCTTCTAGCTACCTTCCTTCCCCTCCCCCTTCCCATCTTTTTACTCTGGCGTCTTCTCCCTTGCTTCCCAGTCCTGAGGAAGGGTTGGCGCAAAACATTTGACTGTTTATGCGTTTTCATAATCTGCTGAGTTCCTCCAGCATTTTTCGTGCGTGGCTTTGGATTCCCAGCATCTTCACGTTTCCTAGTGATTATTAAAGACTTTTGTTTATTCCCGTTGTTCATTTCCCTCCATAGATGCTGCCTGACCTGCTGAATTCCTCCAGCATTTTGTGTGCGCTGCTCAGAAATATAGAAGGTCTGTGGGGCTGGAGGAAGTCAGAGACAGCAGAGACTCTCTTCCCTCGCTTCAGTTATTAACGCACACCATCACAATACCCACGTGGTAGCACTTCCGATGATACGAACTACTCCGCTGTGCTGTGCTCATGAGATGCCTTACACCCTGTGCTTGTCCTGGTGTGAGATTATATGGAAGAGGCTGGCATACTGATGAGTGGTAGAAAGTTTTGAGTTGCTCAGCCGAACCATCTGTTAAGACATGAGCTGCTAGGTGTCATAAACTGGATTTCAGTGAGATGAAGTGTGTGATTCAGACTCTTGAATTATGTAGAGCACCCACTGAATTATTTGTTATCTATCCTGTGATTCAGCTTCCAGGACCTTTGTTGTTTGTCAAATACATAAATGACTTAGATGAGAAAGCCTCTGGTCTGATAAGTAAGCTTATTGATGACAGGAAGTTGTTGAGTCCTGATAAAGAGTCTCAGTCCGAAAAGTCGACTCTTAATTGCTTTCCACAGAGGTCACCTGATACGCTGAGTTCCTCTAGCATTTTGCGTCTTCCAGCATTTGCAGAATCTCCTATGTTTGTGTTTATGTTGATGTTGTGTTTATGAAGTTGTAGGCAGTGACGATAGCTGATAATGGACACAGATCAGTTGGAAAGTTGGTCAGAGTGGTGGCAGATGAAACTTAATCCAGACAAGTATGAGGTGAATATTGAAAGGCCTGGATAGAGTGGGTATGGAGAGGACGTTTCCTATGGTGGTTGAGTCTAGGATCAGAGGGCACAGCCTCAGAATTGAGGGATGCCTATTTAGAATAGAGATGAGGAGGAATTTCTTTAGCCAGAGGGTGGTGAATCTGTGAAATTCATTGCAATGCTGCTGCAAACAACAAATTTTGTGACATATGCCACAGATTCTGAAAAACATAGCATCCCATTTATTCAGCGTGGTAAAGACACAAAGCTACTGCTGATTTCTGAAGACATACAATGTACTGGGCAGCATGGATGGTGGCTCACTCAGACGCAAAGGCCTCTCTGGGTTCAATCAAGGTTGTAATTGTTTGTCCTTTATGTCTCTTTCACAATTGCAAGACACAGCTGGATATTAAGAACACCAAGTCCTGCAGGTCTACTCCAACAGCGAACTACTGGATAGCAATGGAGCTGGACTTATTGTTCGCTTGTTGTGTTGTCACCTGGACTTGTGTGTACCAAGGCTGTGCATAGACTAATAAACGGTGCAAGTGATTGTCTTGGACAAATTTCTTGTGATCGTAAGACCCCGCTGGACGTTGGTAATCCAGAATAACTGTGTCTGGTTCACTGGTTCATTGGTGAGACTGATGACTGAGTAGCTGTGCTGCCTCGGTTGTGACGAGGATCACGCTGAAGCCGTGGGCTCGCCTGTTGCAGCTGCCAAGGAGAGGAGGTGCTGTGGCGGTGTGGGGGAGCCACTGTGGGGCGCACTGGAATCTGTACTGAGTTGAGGGCTGGCCCCCTCCCATTGGTGCTGCCCTCTGGTGTCCACACAATGGAAGAACAAGCTGGACCAGGACAACATCCAATGCACCATCGATCTACAGGCCATGCCACCCAGTCACTTGGGCTATTTTTTTTTGCGATTGTATGTTTTTCAACTACCATAATCATATGTGTTATGTGCAGTGTGCTATTGGTAATGTGTTTTGCATCTTGGCTCTGGAGGAACACTGTTTCATTTGACTATGTTCATGTATGGCTGAATGATAAATTAAACTTGAAACTGAACAGTTGCATAGCAGTTGGCGCAATGCCTTACAGTAGCCAGCTGTAACATATGGGTTCAATTCCTGCTGCTGTCTGCAAGGAGTTTGTACATTATCCCTGTCGCGAAGTGGGTTTCCTCTGTATGCTCCAGTTTCCTCCCACATTCCATTCCATAGCTGTATGAGTTAGGGTTAGTGATTTGTGGGCACATTATGCTGGCGCCAAAAGCCTGGCGACACTTGCTGATTTGAGTTGACGCAAACTATGCATTTCACTGTATGTTTCAATGGACATGTGACAAATAAACTACCTCAGTGGCATTCCTGAAGAAAACATCCTCTAGGTTCTTGAAGTTCCCTTATGGAACTACAATAACACCCCAAGCACTAGATCTTTCAACCATCTGTGTGAAGTTTCCAATAAGTGTCTATTTAAAACAACTCTTTCCCCTATCCACAAACAAGAGAAAATCTGCAGATGTCGGAAATCCAAGCAACACACACAAAACGTTGGAGGAACTCAGTCGGCCAGGCAGCATCTACGGAAAAATGTACAGTCGACGAATTGGGCTGAAACCGTTTGACAGGACTGGAGATAAAAGCTGAGGGGTAGATTTAAAAGCTGGGGAGAGGGGAGAGAGAAGTACAAGGTCATTGGTGAAACTTGGAGGGGAAGGGATGAAGTAAAGAGCTGGGAAGTTGATTGGTGAGCTGAGGTGAGAGAGGGAAAATGGGATGGGAAATGGAGAAGCTGGGGGGGGGGGCGGTTTGGAGGGCATTACCAGAAGTTTGAGAAATCAATGTTCATGCCATCAGGTTGGAGGCTACCCAGACAGAACATAAGGTGTTGTTCCTCCAACCTAAGTGTGGCCTCATCACAACAGTGGAGAAGGCCATGGATGGACATATCGGAATGGTAATGAGAAGTGGAATTAAAATGAGTGGCCATTGGGAAATCCCACTTGTTCTGGTAGATGGAGCGTAGATGCTCAGCGAAGCGGTCTCCCAATCTATGTCGGGTTACACGGATATACAGGAGGCTACACCGGGAGCACTGAACACACTAAATGGTCCCAACAGACTCATAGATGAAGTGTCGCCTCACCTGGAAGGACTGTTTAGGGCCCTTGATGGTAGTGAGGGAGGAGGTGTAGGAGCAGGTGTAGCACTTGTTCCGCTCGCCAGGATAAGTGCCAGGAGGGAGATCAGTGGGGAGGGACGAATGGACAAGGGAGTTGCATAGGGAGCGATCCCTGCAGAAAGCAGAAAGTAGGGGGTAGGGGTGGGGAGGAAAAGATGTGCTTAGTGGTGGGATACCGTTGGAGGTGGCGGAAGTTTCGGAGAATTATGTGCTGACGTGGAGGCTGCTGGGGTGGTATGTGAGGACAAGAGGAACCCCATCCCTGGGAAAGCGGTGGGAGGATGGAGTAAGAGCAGACGTGAGTGAAATGGAAGAGATATGGATGAGGGCAGCATTGATGGTGGAGGAAGGGAAGTCCCTTTCTTTGAAAAAAGAGCACATCTCCTTCGTTCTAGAATGAAAAGCCTCATCCTGAGAGCAGATGCAGCAGAGACGGAGGAATTCAGAAAAGGGAGTGGCATTTTTACAAGTAGTAGGGTGAGACGAGGTATAGTCTAGGTAGCTGTGAGAGTCTGTGGCTTTCCCCTATCCATCCCAGAGAGGATAAAAGTTGTATTTGACACCTGCTGCTCAGCCCTGAAGCCAGGAGGTGAGCTCCCATGGCATGCAAATCTCCTAATAATAACAGCAGAGCATCCAGCAGGGAAAAGAGCAGCAGGAGGCTAGATCTGATGGATGTAATAACTAGGTTCTGAAATAACAGTGTGCCACCAGTTATTGAATCCTTTGTGTAGAGCTGCTGTTTGTTTTGGGACCCTGTCCTACACAACTGTGATATCAGGCAACATCTAGCAGTAAGGGACAAAATATTTAATTATAGGATCAACACAAAGACTGTAATTAAGACCCATCCTGCCAGATATCTGTGAGCCATTCCTTAAAAGTCAAACTCAAAGTTAATCAGACAATAGGTTATTTATCTTATTTATTTTTCAGACTTGGCAGTGGGGGGGGGGGAGTTAGTACGGTGGATTTCACCCCAGAAATAGATATTTGGGCCACTGCTTTACATATATCTTAATGGACTTGCAGAGCACAATATCCAAATCTGCAGATGACACAGAACTTGGAGGTGTGGTGAACTGTGAGGAGAGGGTGGTGGAATGGGTGGATAGCTGGCAGATGATATGTTGAGAAATATTACAGCTGATACAAAGAATGAGGAGAAGCAATGTAAACCAGACGGCACACAAATCCTATTGGGGGCATCTAGGACCAGAGGGCACAGCCTCAGAATACAAGAATGTCTCTTTAGAACAGAGATGAGGAAGAATTTTCTTCACCAGGGGACGGTGAATCTGTGGAATTCATTGTGTGTGTTGCTCCGGACGTCCAACTTCTGCAGAATCTCTTGTTTTATACACTCCTCACAACTCTTTGGAAATGAATACACACAAAGCGCTGAAAGATTCAGCAAGTCAGGCAGCATCTATGGAGAGGAATAAACAGTTGACATTTCAGCTGAGACCCTTCATCAGGACTGGAAAGAAAGAGGGAAAGAAGCCAGAGTAAAAACTGTACCTGTAAAATACACCAGAGGGAATGTGCATTTCTATAACATTGTTCAGAATCTTAGAAGATTTCAAAGTTTACAGCCCATGACAAACTTCTGAAATATAATCTCTGCTGGGATGGAAAAAATAATCTGTTTGTGGAGCTTGGCAAGGAACAAGTGTTGAGATGGATCAATGTATCGTCTGAAAGCTGTATCTCTGACAGTGCACCATCTCCTCGACATTGTACTGAAGTGGATTAGATGCTTAAATCTTTAGATTGGGACTTGAACATGTAAACTTCTTACTCGGTAAAGTACTACTTGCTGAGCCACAGAAAACATCCAATGAGGCAGAAATTAATCATCTCTGACAGAGGTCCGTAGCTTGACTGTAAATGCATATCCAGCAGAGGCAAGACAACTGTCTTGCAGCAGTTGGTCAAATTCCATCTTCTTCAGAACATACTGGTGCAATTCCACCCTGCCATCATAGAGAGCATCCTCACCTCTGCCATTACTGTCTGGTTTGCTGCAGCATCGTCTCACAATATACAAAAATTACAGTGAACTGTAAGGCCAGTAGAAAAGGTCACTGGCTGCAGGACTTCTATGTGTCCAAGACAAAGAAACGGGCAGGTAAAAGATCAATGGGACACTACCTACCATGCAAAGTGCCTTTTACAAAAGTTCCATTCTAGAAAGAGCTACAGGACTATTGAAACAAAAACTTCACGCCATCTTAAAAGATTCATCCCTCAGACAGTTAATCTGATCAATCATTCTAGTTAGCTCCCACACCCCACTCTATCTATTCCCCAGTCACTACACTGTAAACAATTTAAACCACTTTTTATAATGCTGTTTACATTGTACATATATGCTAATATATATTTATGCACATTTTATTCTAATCTTTACCTTAACCACTAATTTTACTTTTTATATGATTCTTTATTCTTATAATTGTTGAATGTTGTTTTTCTTGGTTACATCATGCCAGTGCACCACAGCAAATTCTTAATACATGTAAATTTATACGGCAAACAAAGTTGATCCTTGATCCTTGATCTTTGAAAGAAAACATAAATGTATTTACATACAAGATGTGATTCTGGAATATTTTACAACATGAGCTGACTACAATCAGGGGAGCAAGGAGAAGGAAAAAACATAAGTAGGCAGACCCTCATCGATATGGAATGTTGCAATCTTACGGCAGACCGGAACGTATAAAGGGAGTAAGTCGTGTCTAATACAGGACAGTTCTGTCACACCTCGTGCGCAGTCGAAAGTAGCAATTTCAGAATTTACTAAACACCCCAGTTCCAAGAAAATAATTAAGATCACACTTCAAAGTCAAAAAGGTCAAAGTAAATTTATTAACAAAGAACATATGTATATAAGACCATAAGACCACAGGACATAGGTAACTTTTGACGCCCTCACCAATCTAAAACTTATCAACTTCCGCTTTAAATATACCCAATGACTTGACTTCCACAGCTGTCTGTGGCAATGAATTCCACAATTCACCACCCTCTGGACAAACAAATTCCTCCCCATCTCTGTTCTAAAGGGACATCCTTTCCACGTCCACTCTGTCTAGACATTTCAATATTTGATAGATTTCAATGAGATTCCACACCCACCCCCATCTTCGAAACTCCAGCAATTACAGGTCCAGATCATCAAACATTCCTCATACCTTAACTCTTCAATTCCCAGACCCTCTCCAAGACCCTCATCCGTTGATAGATAAGGGGCCCAAAACCACTCACAATTCTCTAAGCATGGTCTGACCAATGTCTTATAAAACCTCAGCATTACATCCTTGCTTTATATTCTAGTCCTCTTGATTTTTATTGCTAAAATTGCATTTTGAAAATAGTCTACACCCTTATCCCCTCTACAAAAGTTTATAACCATACACTTCCCTGCACTGTATTCCATCTGCCACTTCTCTTAATCTGTTGATAACTTTCCATATTCTACCCTGAGATTCATTTTCTTGCAGGCATTTATAGGAAGATAAAGAAATATAATAGAATTTGTGGAAAAACTATACATTCACAAAACTAAGCTGACAAACAAGCAATATGCAAGAGAATAAAAATTGTACAAATACAAAATAACGCTAACAACATGAATTGCAGAGTCCTTGAAAGTGAGTCTGTAGGTTGTGGAATCAGTTCAGTGTTGAGATGAGTGAAGTTATCCAAACTAGTTCACGAGCCTGATGGTTGTAAAGTAATAACTGTTCCTGAATCTGGTGGTGTGAAACCCAGGGCTTCTGTCCCTCCTTCCCGATGGTAGTAGTGAGAAGAGAGCGTGACCTGGATGGTGGTGCTCTTTGATGACAGATGCCACTTTCTTGTGGCAGCACTCCACGTAAATATGTTCAATGATGGGGAAGGCTTTTCCTGTGATGGGCTTGGCTGTATCTACCACTTTCTGTAGAGTTTTCTGTTTCTGGGCATTGGTGCCCAGAGTGTGGTGGGTACAGCTGTCATACATCCTCTTAGGATACTCTCCACTCTGTGTCTATAGATTATCAATTTCACCTTCTAGTAACCTTGCTTCCCTCTTCCTCCCCTCTTCTTCTATTCCCCACTCTGGCCTCTTATCTCTTTTCTGCATTTGTCCATGGCCTCCCCCGGTGCCTCTCCTTCTCTTTCTCCCGTGGCCCACTCTCCTTTTCTATCAGATTTCTTCTTCTCCAGCCATTTGCCTTTTCCACCTATCATTTTAATGCTTCTTATTTCATCTCTACCCCATCCAGCTGGATTTACCTGTTGTCGTTTAGCCTGTCCTCTTCCCACCCCCCACCATGTTTTATTCTGCTACCTTCCCCCCTTCTTTTCCAATCCTGATGAAGAGTCTCAGGTCTGAAACATCAACTCTGTATTCATTTTCATAGATGCTACCTGACCTGCTGAGCTCCTCCAACGTTTTGTGTGTGTTGCTCTGCATTTCCAGCATCTGCAGGATCTCTTGTGTTTAATGTTACATGATGTACTTCTCGTGTGAGGTACTGAGATCATTTTCTTCAGAGCTGAGAAGGTTAAGAGGTGATTTGATAGAAATCTTTAAAGCCCTGATGGACCTCAATAGGGTGACGGAGAAAGATAAGCTTCCCTACAGTTATGCGAACGTCTTTTATGCAGGTGGTTGCAGGAAGCTGAAAGGTTTGACTTACTCTGGAGACAGATCCCACACTGCATCATTTATAGATACCATAAGGCCATAACACCTTAAGATATAGGAGCAGAATTAGGTCATTTGGCCCATCAAGTCTTCTCTGCTGTTTCTTCCAGGTTGATCTATTTTCCTCTTAGCCCCAACCTCCTGCCTTCTCCCAGTAACCCTTCAAGCCATGACTAATCAAGAATCTATCAACCTCTTCCTTAAATATACCCAATGACTTGCTTCCACAGCCACCTGTGCCAATGAATTCTACAGATTCACCACTCTCTGGGTAAAGAAATTCCTCCACATCTTACTTCTAAATGGATGTCCCTCTATTCTGAGGCCCTCTGCCCCTAGACACCCCCATGATAGGAAATATCCTCTTCACATTCACTCTATGAAGGCCTTTCAACATTTGATAGGTTTCAATGAGATCCCCCTCATTCTTCTGAATTCCAGTGAGTACAGGCCCAGAGCCACCAAACGCTCCTCAGATGTGAAGTCTTTCAATCCCCAAATCATTTTTGTGAACCTCCTTTGAACCCTCTCCAATGTCAGCACATCCTTTCTTAGATATCGAGCCCATAACTGCTCATAGTATGCCAAATGCAGTCTGACCAATGGCTTATAAAGCCTTAGCATTACATCCTTGCTTTTATATTGTACATCAGGCAAGGAGAATCATAAATGCAATAGGTTAATAACAGGAGATTAATATTGATTAACAATAACAGAACAAAAAGCAGGCCAAATGGTCCCTTCTGTGTTGTCATGTACACAGTCGGTCCTGGTTATGAATACCAGATTTACAGACACCCCTACATATAAACAAACTCCTGTAATATTATTCAATTCAAAATTCTGAGATTATGTACATAGATTCATTCCAATGAAAGATAGAATAGCTTATTCATTCTCTCCATTACTATTAATTGCTTTTTCTTTATCAGTTGTATGTGTGTTTGAAGTAATGTGTTACAATACTGTGGAGGTGTGGTTACCATAGCGAGTGAATTTTGTGTATTTTTAAGGGGACAATTTTCTGATGTGTGTAAAAGTGGTCTGGGGATAGCCTGAAATGTTTCTATGCTCATAATCCTCCAGTGTGCCCGCAGTGTTATACTTTATAGAGTTCCAATCTGGTTGAAATGCACTGTCAGGGTGGGCAGGCAAGAAGAGTGTAAAAGTGACTCACAGCTCACAGAAACCAGACAGACAGCAGAGAGTGGGTCACTGCTCAGAACTGCCAATGCTGACTTAGTACAGTGTAGTCCAGGCTACAAACAAGTTCAAGATCAAGATTAATTATCATTCAACCATACATAAAACACCCATGAATACAGCCAAACTAAACCGCTTTCCTCACAGGAAGAGCATTCTACTACCTGAGTTACCATCTTGTTAAAGCTCTAACTTCTCAAACTTAAATTCTAGCCTTTGACTGTTCTAGCCTACTCGTGTTGATCCAAAGCCTGACCACTCTAACGCTGTTTACTCCAACAATGGCCGCTTCGATTACACCCCACTTCTTTTTATTGACTCCTAAGAGATCAATGTGATTACAGCCCACTGAAAAGTTCCAAAAGGCCCTAAGTTTTTAAACCTGGAGCCTAAAGTCAGTAAGGAACTGTCTCCAACTCACTCTACAATCTCCCGCTGCACAAACAAGTCAAACTCCCTGGCGGAAATTGAGTCCTATCGGTGTTCGAGGGCACAGTAAAGCGATTGTTCCAACCACCACACTGCCGTGCTAGCCCACCATTATTTACTACTGGGTGAATTTCTTCTCTATACACCTGCAAGATGATCTGTGAAATTACTCCCACACAGTCTATGAGGGACTCAGTGTGGGAGATCATGATGAAGGGATGCTGTCCACTTCTTTGCTCTCTCAGCATTTTGAATAACATATGCAGCAACCAATAAACACTGAGTTTGTTTTCTAGTCCAGGGCTGCTTTGAAAAGTATAGAGAAGCCAATAGTCCATATGGTGCATCTTAACTGAATAAAGAGCATGGTGATAATGTGCTTTGCTCTTGATACTGCCAACACAATCACTGTAGATCAACATTAAAGATCATCAATTTAAATTAGTTCCGCAAGTCTATCCTCGCCACCTTGCTTCAAGCTCACTCTGTCCATGTCTCACACCTATTTGTATTTATAATGTGCTGTTAACATACTAAACTTGTGAACAAGGCACAGGTGGTGAGCGAAAGTGTGGTTATGGTGGGCTTTATGGACTGCTGTAAGGAAGAAGAGGTGGAGGGACAGACAGGTTTAGGAAGAGAACCCCAGTGTAGAAAGGCTTGACACTTGAAGGCACGGTTGGCCAATGTGTGAAGTATTGGTAATTCAGGAACTGGAAACATTTAAGCATAGAGCATAGAACATGGAACTTGGAATAGAACAGTCTTTTGCTCCATGATGTTGTGGTAACCTTTTAACCTACTATAAGATCAATCTAACCCTTCCCTCCCACATAGACCTCCATTTTTCTATCATCCATGTGCGTATGTAAGAGTTTCTTAAATATTCCTAATGTACCTACCTCTCCCACCACCACAGGCAGGGCATTCCATGCACCCACTGAAAAACTTGCCTTGGACATCCTCCCTATAATTTCCTCCAATCGCCTCAAAATGATGCCCCCTCATAATAACTTTTTCTGTCCTGGGAAAAAATTTCTTGCTATGCACTTGGCCTATGCCTCTTATCATCTTGTACACCTCTATCAAGTCACCTCTCATCTTCCTCCTCTCCAAAGAGAAAAGCCCTAGTCCCCTCAACCTATCCTCAGATGATATGCCCTCTAATTCAGGCAGCATCCTGGTAAATTTCCTCGGCACCCTCTCTAAACTTCTACATCCTTCCTATAATAAGGTGACCTGAACTGAGCACAATATTACTGAAGATTGTCTGAAGAGATGCTATTGCTAACCTGAGCTTTATAGAGCTGGGATTTACACTGCAGAGCTGGAGGAAGGTTACACAGGCAGGGAACGGTGATGTTGAGAAGGAATCGAGAAACTAGAAGAAAAACTTTAGCAGTAACAAGAGGTGTACGAAACCAGCTGATACTCAGTTGCTTCCATTGTTTTCAATTACATAGCTATCCAACCACCGTCCTCTTCTTCCTTCCACACTACCCATTACAGTAAATGGCTCCCATTCAAGCAATAGCTTGATTTTAAAACTCTCAGGCTTGCTTTGAAATTCCTTCACAGCTTCTTACCTCCCTTCTATAAGACACAACTTAATTCCCGTTTATCTTTTGGCACAAGAACTGAGTATTGTTATAATATTGTCTTGAGCGGCCCAGTTCCATGCTTTGGTTGTATGAGGTCCATTCTAGGGTGGTACAGAAATAGAGTGGGTACGTGGCCAAGTGGTTAAGGCATTGGACTAGCTACCTGAAGGTCGTGAGTTCGAGCCCCAGCCAAGGGAACGTGTTGTGTCCTTGGGCAAGGCACTTAATCACACATTGCTCTGCGACGACACTGGTGCCAAGCTGTATGGGTCCTAATGCCCTTCCCTTGGACAACGTTGAGATCATGGAGAGGGGAGACCTGCAGCATGGGTAACTGCTGGTCTTCCATACAACCTTGCCCAGGCCTGCGCCTTGGAGAGTGAAGACTTTCCAGGTGCAGATCCATGGTTTCGCAAGACTAACGGATGTCTTTAACAGAAGAAGAGGTTGTTGGTGTCTGCCACCACAAGTGGGACAAAGAGAATGGCTTGACACAAAGTTGTGACCCAATTATGAAAACAGGGAGTAAAATGGCAAAGAAGAGGTTGGTGGACATGAAGTGTTTCTTAGAGGAAAAATATGGAGAGTAACACGGGATACTGGAAGTCCTCTAGCAGTTCACAACCCGATGGGATGCCACCTGGACTGATACGAAATAATGCTTGGCTATCTCCTCACATCCTCTTTTACTCATGTACTAATGGCTGTCAGCATAGTGCTTTATAAAGATAGATAGATTAACTTTATTTGTCACATGTGCATTGAAACATACGGAGAAATGTGTTGTTTGTGTCAGTGTCCAATACAGTCTGAAAAGTGCTGGAGGCAGCCTGCAAATGTCCACGAGACATTGTCACATGACCCGCAACAATGAATATAGAAATGAGTCAGGTTTTATAACCAAACGAACATTTATTAAACTCTGCTCAATATTAAAAAAAATAAACAAACGAAAAATCTCAACCGGAAGTAAACTGCTATACGGCCATTTAACAAACCGCCACTCAGTTCTAGTCCTTAAAGCGGTAAACACGAAAACAGTCTTAAAGTGGTAAATTCAAACACAGTTCTCTGAATGGTAAATTTGAAAGACCAAGATATTTATACAGTCAATTAGGAAAGACTTTCCTGAAGTAAAGAATTCCTCGAAGACATGATGTTACTATCGATCCCAGCCGGAACCTGCCTTGTCCGCAGGATTCACGACGACAGAAATAAAACGGTTTAAAGGCACTGACCTTTCCCTCTGGATACTAGACACTGCACAACCTTTTCTGCTGCTTTTAGCAGAGGTTATCTCACGCAGATCACTCTTACTTGAATGAATTCAATAATGGTCAATCCTCTCCAAAATCGTCAAACGACTCCTTCAGGTTCCCGTCTTCACTCTCCAATACTACTGCAAAGGTACATCAACAAACCTGGCAGCTATTGGTGAAACTGCCAGCCCAACAATTCTGTACCTTACAATAGACAGTAAAACTCCGTTTTAAAATTAAACTGTGTCGTGAGATTAATAAGCAGCGTAGCAGAGTATCTGACTGACGATCTAACTGAAAACTAACTACGTCACCAGGGGTCTCCCTTTTATATACCTGTTGAGAACAGGTCATCATGTGACCTCACATTGGTGGGAAAATTACATCATATGACCTCCGCAAGACCATTACATCATTCTCATAAGACAGTCACAAGATATCTATGAAGTATGTATCAACACAGCAGCAAAATTAGGCCTTCCGAGTCTGTTCTGCCATTCTATCATGGCTGATTTATTATCCCTCTCAACCTCATTCCCCTGTCTTCTCCCCGTAACCTTCAATGCCCTTACTGATCAAAATCTTATCAATCTCTGATTTAAATATACCCAGTGACTTACCCTCCACAGCTGTCTGTAGCAACGAATTCCACAGATGCACTACACACTTACAAAATAAATTTCTCCTTAACTCTGTTCTAAGTGAACATCCCTCTATTCTAAGGCTGTGCCCTCTGGTCCTAGGCTCCCCTACTATAGGAAACATCTCTTCCACATCCACTCTATCTACGTCTTTCAATATTCAATGAGATTCCCCCCAGTACTTCTAAATTCCAACAAGTAGAGGTCCAGAACCATCGAATGCCCCTCATACATTAACCCTTTCATTCCCTGAATAATTCTTATAAACCTTCTCTAGACCCTCTCCAATGCCAACTCACCTTTTCTTAGATATAAGGCCCAGAACTGCTCACAATGCTCCAAGTAGCCCTATAGAAGCCCTATAAAGCTTCAGTTGACCGAACCTTTCGTTATGCTTCCAGCACCAACACAGTATACTCACAATGTAATAACCCTAACTGGTACGTCTTTGGAATGTGGGAAGAAATGGGAAAATAAACAATGGTTGCATGGAGAACATACAAACTCCTTACAGACACCAGTGGAATCGAACCATCTTATTACAGCTGGCGCTGTAAAGCATTATGCTAACTGCTACATTACCAGGTCGGGAGAGACATCCTTTCAATGAAGTACCGAACCTCAACTTCGAGATGCAGGCTTAAAGTTATACATCTTTTGGAAGGGAAAAAAACTGATCCTTTAGTCAGCTAGTAGCCTGAAAGTGTACAACCAATGTCTAATCTTGTAAAAACTGTTTGACCTGGATTCATGTAACTTGTTAAAAGTACCTCCTGTACCTAATAAAGTGGCCACTCTGTGTATGTTCATAGTCTTCTGTTGCTGTAGCCCATTATCTTTAAGGTTCAACATGTTGTGCATTCAGAGATGCTCTTCAGCACACCACTGTCGTAACATGTGCTTATTTAACTTACTGTCTTCCTATCAGCTTCAACCAGTCTGGCCATTCTCCTCTGACCTCTGCCATTCACATGGTGTTTTCACTCACAGTACCGCCGCTCACTGGATGTTTTACTTGTTTTTTGCACCCTTCTCCATAAACTCTAGAGATTGTTGTGTGTGAAAATCCCAGGAGATCAGCAGTTTCTGAGATACCTAAACCACCCTGTCTGGCACCAACAATCATTCTACAGTCAAAGTCACTTAGATCAATTTCTTCCCCATCCTGATGTTTGGTCTGAACAACCAATCCTCTTGACCATGTCTGCATGCTTTTACACATTGAGTTGCTGCCACATGATTGGCTGAGTAGATATTTGCATTAACGATGTATACAGCTGTACCTAACAAAGTGGCCACTGAGTATATGTTGTGCCAAATGGTTTAGAAAAAATGTTGAAACCATCTCTCAATAGCCATCAGAAAATAAATCTTGTTTTCTAAGGACTGTAAGAGATTTTTGAGATATTTTAAGCCACTGTGAACTGTAAATGATCTTTTCCTCCCTCTGACTCTGAGAAATTGTTCATGTTTGTACCCCCTTCTTCCTCCTGTCTGGCTTCTCTTGCCCAAGGCCTGAACAAACTGAAGGGACTTAGAGAAATTGCAAGCAACAGGAACAGCACAGAAGCAGAATTTATCTCATTGCTCTACGGCGTAAGATTGACTCCCTCAGAGCAGGTTGCTCCCTCCACGCTTGCCCCCTGGGACAGGCACAGCATCCAAACACTGTGCAAACGGTCAAATGAAACACGATCGGGTATCAGAAACTCACATATCTCTCATGTAGAGCATGTTGCCTTCAGCTACCACCAGCACACACACACAAAAATAAACGCAGCACAATACATATTGTCTGCAGTCACAAAGGGACTGAGTGTTCAAGGATAGGATTGGAAAAGGAGAAACAGTGAAATTTCTAATCAAGCTTGCAGGCCTTATTCCTTTTATAGAATCAAGGTACCAAACTACTGGCTCCTGTACTTATGCTGAGATAACATAGAGAAATCATTTGAATTTGTATAATGCCATTCATGATATTTTAGAGCAGATAGTGGAACCCTGTTGTAATATAGGAAACAGAAGTCAATTGATCACGATAAAAAATCTAACTTAAAGGAAGATTAACTTAATTTGTTACATCCAAGTTCAAGTCTATTGTTATTCAACCGTACACATTTATACTGCCAAACAAAACAATGTTTCTCCAGACTGAGGTGTACAACACTGCACATAAAACTCACACACAATGCACAAAGTAATATTACCATAAATAAATTAACAAACAATAAGATATATTCCAGAAGACCAACATTTAGCATAAGGTGCATTCATGACACAAGTTAAAAAGTAAACATTGTAACGCTATTGGCTACATGTACTGTACATCAAAGCATTGAAATGTACAGCGGCAGGAGTTGAATCCTAATCGGCGATCACTGGCGCCGTAAAATGATTGCACTAACCGCACCACAACTGTGTCACCCTATTGCAATATGATAATGTGATAATATTGTAATTATTACATAACACGGTGATAATGAGAAAACATACTGTTTGAGGGATAAGAATTGGACAAGGTTAGTGAGTAAACTACCTTACTCTTCTCTGAAACAGTTTTACATACTTGAGAGCTGGTCAGATCTTGGTTTAATATGACAGCTGCAAGATGAACCACAACCATGGACATTTATACAATAGGAGTTCATTTGATCCCTTGTATCTTATCCATGATGTTCTGAATCTGATCCCACATCCAGTATCCTCCTCCTGAAGTCAATAATCATCTCCTTGTTCTTGCTGACATTGAGTGAGAGGTTGTTGTTGTTGTGGCACCACTCAGACAGATTTTCAATCTTCCTCCTATATGCTGGTCTGTCATCACCTTTGATTCAGCCAGTGACAGTGGTGTTGTCATCAAACTTATGGCATTGGAGCTGTTCTTAGCCCACAGTCATACTAAGTGTAAAGTAAAGTATCAACGTTCACATGCAGCACAAAGCACATATGGCACATATCAGATAACAAACACATAAGATAGCAGTAAAATACAGTCACACAAAGAAAAATAGTCCAAGTTCCCGAGTCCATGAATGTTGCAGCAGTCTGCTGTCCAACACAATACAGCTTGTCTTCTAACAAGCAAACACTGACGCCACACAGCACTGACGCCACGCAGCACTGCTTCCAGCACTCTGGTGGAGCATCCAAATCTGACACCTCCTACTGGGTGGCTGCAAACAGGCAATACTGCAGCTTGAAGCCTAGTCCTCGCTTCAAACGAAGGCCATGCAGCTCCCCTCCATGTCTATACTTCTTGCTGCCTCAGTAAAGCAGGCAACATACTTAAAGACCCCACTCACCTTGGACAATCTCTCGTATCCCCTCTCCCATCAGGCAGAAGATACAAAAGCCTGAAAGCACATACCATCAAGGACAGTTTCTACTTGTCTATTACCTTGGACTTCTTGTATGACTCATGATTTCAAAATCCACCTTATTATAATCTTGCACCTTATAGTTTACCCACACTGCACTTTCCCTGTAACTTTTACACTTTTTTCTGTTTTTGCATTGTTTTGTTCTACCTCAATGCACTAAGCGATGACGTGGTCTGTACGAACAGTATGCAAGACAAGCTTTACACTGTATCTTGGTACATGTCACAAAAAAACCCCAATAGTAGTATCAAATTTAACACGACTCTGTTGGTGTCATTCATGGTCATTCAACAGAATCAGAATGCTCTAGCAGAGAAGACGATTATTTGGCCCATTGTCTCCATGGTGGAAAAGTCCATTGATGAACCAGATGGGTCTTTAGGCCAGTTTGGCAAGTTCACAAGCACCATTACTATGATGAGCTGTTTAACTCCAGAGTTTATTTAATCAATTGGATTTAAATAGTCTAACTCCTGCCATGGGATATGACCCTTACAGCAGATTTCTAGCATCTGCACTTACTTTGCTTTCGGATGTGGTCTCATGTCATTGGATCATGGTCCTGGGTGTGTAAAAAGGGCCTGAAGGATCATTGGAGACCCGAGTCACCCCAACCACAAACTGTCCCAGTTGCTACCATCAGGAAACGGTACTGCAGCATAAAAGCCAGGACCAACAGACTCCGGGACAGCTTCTTCCAACAGGCCATCAGACTGCTTAATTCATGCTGATGCAACTGTATTTCTATGTTATAATGACTATCCTGTCGTACATAATATTTATTATAAATTACTATAATTGCACATTGCACATTTGAATGGAGTCATAATGTAAAGATTTTTACTCCTCATGTATTTGAAGGCTGTAAGTAATAAAGTCAGTTCAATTCAATTCAACATCATGTTACCTCACTTTGAATACCCTTAGTCAGAAGATGAGTTCAAGTTCAACTCCACAGACTCAAGCCCAAAAATTTTGGCTGATATTGAGGGAACGCCATGTTGCAGGGATGCCATCTTTCACATGAGATGCAAAACTGGATCTGACTATCCTCAGAGATGGACTCAAAAGTTCCCACTGTGTTATGTCAAAGATAGGGAGTGCTGTAGAACAGAGAGTGTGAAGGGTACAAGTACAGAGACACACAGGTAGATAGCATGGTAAAGACTTATATGACGTGCTTGCCTTCCTTGAGTGAGAGCACTGAATACAAGAGTTGGGATGTCATGTTACAACTGTACAAGACATTGGCGAGACTGCACCCAAGTGTTTTATATAGTTCTGGTCATCTTGATAAATTCTCACAGAAGATATTGAGGATCAGCTGGAAGGACAGACACATTAACACCAACATACTGGAGGAAGCCAAGGAACAGCAACTTCACCATGATAAAGCAATACCGACTGTGATAGTATCTGGATGTCATCCAGATACCTAACTCATGTTTCCCCAAATAGATCCTTTACTCACAACTGAAGGAAGGTCAGTGAGTCCCTGGTGGGCAAAGGAAACGCTTCAAAGACAACATCAAAACCAGCCTCACGAAATTCAACATTACATCTAAAAACCGGGAAGACATTGCAGTCAACAGATAGACCTGGAGGAAATCTCTTCAAGAGGAAGGTGTGCTGCATGACGTGCCACAGAGAACAAATGGCAGCTGCGAAAGGAGAGACTGAAGAACCAAAAGACCCGACCACCAACCATAGCCAGTACTTACTCTTGCCCACACTGCTCCAGAATATGTGGATTCTGGATTGGCCTCTACAGCTACCTCAGGACTCATAATCAACAAACTCTTAGCACATCATACTCGACTCGAGTGATCGCTACAAGAAGAACGTAATTAGATTAGAGAAGTTTCTCAGGTATGCTGCCGGTTTGAGGCTGGGTAGGATGGGACTGTTCTCTCTGCAGCAAAGGAGGCTGAGGAGTGACCTTATAGGGGCTTATAAAATCATAAAAGATATTAATAAGATGGATGATATAATCTTTTTCTGAGGGTTGTGAAGCCTACAGCTAGAGAGTGGAGGTTTAAGGTGAGAAGAAAAAGATTTAAAGGGTAAACACAAGAGATTCTGCAAATGCTAGAAATCCAGAGTAACACACACAAATGCTGGAGGAACTCAGCAGGTTAGGCAGCATATGTAGAGAGAAATAAAGAGCAGGCTTTTCAGACTGAGACCCTTCATCAAGACAATTTAATTAGATTTAAAGGAAATCTGAAGGAAAACTTTTTCACGTAAATGCAAGTGGGGCTGGACGTCAGTTGAAGCGGCAGAGGTGGGTACAACTACAACATTTAGAAAGGGACATGGATAAGAAAGATTTATAAGGATATGGACCAGGCAGATGAGAAGAGCTCATGTAGTAATGTTGGTTGGCATGGATGAGTTAGGCTGACAGCCTGTTTCTGTGTTGTATAACTCCATAATTCCATAAGCAGCGCAGCAATGATGACATCTTAGCTAATATTTATCCTGTGATCTACATCCCACAAGAGATTAGTTTCTCATTACTGCAGTTCTATTTGTGGGACTTTGATGGTGGAAACTGTCCACATTTTTTTTCACACTAGAATAGAGAACACAATTCAAAGGAATTTCACTGCTCATAAAACGCTTTGGGACATCCTCGGGTGGTGAAAAGCACAGCATAAATCCTTCTCTTTTTAAACACATTCACTCACATTCACATGTGTACCCTTACACACGCACACACACAAGTCTCTACCATGTTGTGTAGCCATGCCAATACCCACTGATCCACCCACCACTTTGCCCGGTGGGGCAGAAGCACAATGCAATCAACAGACATACAGCTACTGTATGATGTTTAAACCTTCTTTGCTTTCCTCTGCTTTGTAGAAGTCATGCCTAATGAGACATAATTTGAAGTGCAATTGACTACCAGAATGCACGCACGAACAAGAGAAAATCTGCAGATGCTGGAAATCCGAGCAATCTTTTAAGAGACTCTTAGATAAGCACGTGGAGCTTAGAAAAATAGAGGGCTATGAGGTTGGGAAATTCTAGGCAATCTCTACAGTAGGTTAAATGGCCGGCACAACGTTGTGGGCCAAAGGGCCTGTAACGTGCTGTAGATTCTCTATGTTCTATGTTCACGCACAGAATGCTGGAGGAACTCAGCAGGCCAGAGAGCATCTAGGAAAAGAGTACAGTCGACACTTCGGGTCGAAACACTTTGGCAGGATTTTGTCCAGCATTTTGTGTGTGTTACCAGATGCACTCGGTTATTGGTCGGAATATGAACACACAATTCCTGAGAATATCAAGAAGCGTCCTTTTCCCCCCTGGTCTGAATCTGTCTATTGTGCTTTCAGTTCAGAGAGTGAAGCACAGAGCTAGGGTATCCAATCTCCAGGATTATCCCGGGATCCCATGCGATGCAGCATTAATGGACACTGCTGGCAGCAACACAAAAATAACATCATTTATAGAAATCTACTTTTTCTACTTCATTTTCTTTGAATATTTTTGTTCATTACATGTAATAGTATTGTTTCTGAAGCCCAACACTAGCCATGCGAACAACACCGTGTAACCTGGTTTTCAGTGCTGGGATGGTTGCACTGGCAGAGAACACTGTTTGTTCTCTTTCAGTGAATTTGGAGTTGTTGGATGAGAGAGTAAAATTGGTATTTTTTGTGTAGTTTAACTTTTCCTACACTTGCTTATATTTTTATCTAATCACTTCACTCACCTCAACATTGAAGCAATTCCACTACCTGTTAAGACACTTTCAATTTCTTAACAACTCATGTTCTCATTATCTATTTACTTATTTTATTATTATTATTTGTTTTTTGTATTTGCATACAGTGTTGATAAAAAGTATGCACCCTCTCGGAAGTTTTCGTATTTTATTGTTTTACAACATTGAATCGCAGTGTATTTAATTTGGCTTTTTTGACACTGATCAACAGAAAGAGACTCTTTTGTGTCAAAGTGAAAACAGATTTCTACAAGTGATGTAACTTAACTACAAATGTAAAACATAAAACAATTGATTGCAGAGTAATACAACAGGAAAATATACCCCTCTGCTCACGCCAACTATCAAACTCTACTGCCATGGTGAGGCTAAACTCAGGTTGGAGGAGCAACACCTCATATACTGTCTAGGTAGTCTCCAGCCCCTTGGTATGAACATAGAATTCTCCAACTTCGAATTCCCTCCTCCTCCCTTCCCCTATCCCTATGTCACTCTGCCTCCTCCCCCAGCTGCCTATCACCTCCCTCATGGTTCCGCCTCCTTCTACTACCCATTGCGTTTTCCCCTGTTCCTTCTTCACCTTTCCTGCCTATCCCCTCCCTGCTTCCCACCCCCATCCCTTTATCTTTCCCCTTACTGGTTTTTCACCTGGAACCTGCCAGCCTTCTCCTTCCCACCCTCCCCCCACCTTCTTTATAGGGCCTCTGCCCCTTCCCTCTTCAGTCCTGACGAAGGGTTCTGGCCCGAAACGTCGACTCATCATTTGCACGGATGCTGCCCGTCCTGCTGAGTTCCTCCAGCGTGTTGTGAGTGTTGCTTTGACCCCAGCATCTGCAGATTATTTTGTGTTATCTATCATCAAGGACTGTCACCATCCAGGCAGGCTTTCTTCTCACTGCTGCTGTTAAGAAAGTGGACCAGGAGCCTTAGGTCCCACACCAACAGGTTCAGGAACAGTTATTACCCTTCAACCATCAGGCTCCTGAACTAGTGTGGATAACTTCACTCAGCTCAATACTGAACTGATTCCACAACCTATGGACTCACTTTAAAAGACTTTATGAATCGTGTTCTCAGTACTATTTATTTATTTATTTGTATTTGCAGATTTTGTCTTCTTTGCACATTGGTTGTTTGTCAGTCTTTGTGTGTGTGTGTGTAGTTTTTCATTGGTTGTATTGTACTTCTTTGTTCTACTCTGAATAACTGCAAGAAAATGAATCTCAGTATACTACATGGTGACATATACGTACTTTGATAACCAAATTTACTTTGAACTACTAAAACAGTAATGACTCCCATATACCTTCTTTATGGGTCTAGGGCATTAAAAAGGGTTAGGAACCCCTGCCTCAGAACAAATGTGACAGAAGGTAGTCCCATCGATTAGAATAATGTCTATGTTCATTACAGAGGCATGCTTATTCAAACAGCGCATT
The DNA here is from genome assembly GCF_963921235.1 of Mobula hypostoma. Classification (NCBI taxonomy): domain Eukaryota; kingdom Metazoa; phylum Chordata; class Chondrichthyes; order Myliobatiformes; family Myliobatidae; genus Mobula; species Mobula hypostoma. The sequence goes on from NC_086119.1 coordinate 9,270,558, forward strand.
CTAGAAATATGTGGCAAGCTACTACATATGTTCTTTCCCCAGCTGGAAAGCAAAGAACTAAGTGATAGTGTATCTTAGGACAAGAAGTCAGATATTTCAGACTGAGATAAGGAGAGATTTCTTCACTCAGCTGGTTGTAATTCTCCATCCTAGGGATGATAGATGCTCAGTGGTTGAATACATTTAAGACCATTTCCCAGGACCTTGTAAAACTCAACATCAAAGAGCTTCAGACACAAATACCCAGCCACATTGCCCATACCTGTGAAGTGGAAGGATAACAGGCGTCCTCAGAAAGGTAGTCATCATGATCACCTTCAAAAGGGCAAGTAAGTCCAGCTGTGTGACTACAGGGGAGTCTACCTGCGGTCTGCCACAGGGAATGTGTGTCCATCCAGAGGCATAGTGGGAATGATCCTCACTATGCAACAACAGCAAGAAGAGTGCCAGGAGCTGCCCTAGCACTTTCCATGGCTGTTTCAGGATCAGAATTAATATCGCTGACATGCATCATGAAATCTGTTGTTTTGCGGCAGCAGTAATGTGCAATACAGAAAAGTTACAATAAGAAATATATATAAGAAAAATAAATAGTGCAAAAAATGAGCAAAATAGTGAAGTAGTGTTCACGGATTCATGTTCCATTCAGAAATCTGATGGCCAAGGGGAAGAAGCAGTTCCTAAAATGTTGAGTGTAGAGTTTTTGGCTCCTGTACCTCCCCCCTGATGGTGGCAATGAGAAGAGCGCATGTTCTGGATTGTGAGGGTCCTCAATGATGGACTGCCCTTTGAAGAAGTCTTCGATAGTGGAGGGGTGGTTGATGGGGGTGGGGGGGGTGGTAAGTGCCCGTGATGGTGCTGGCTGACCATCTGCAGCTTCTTCCAGTCCTGTGCAGTGGCCCCTCCATACCAGACAGTGATACAACCAGTCAGAATGCTCCCCCTGGTACATCTATAACAATGTGCAGTTTTTATCCTTATAAAATTTTCTGACAAGGTAAACTCTGGAACACCCTCCTCAAATTTAGTTGTCCATATGAATTCATCACCATTTAACACAACAGCAAGCAACATTTCTACAAAAAAAGCCATCTTAGTGAAGACTATGTCAAACAAGGCTGTGCTAATTGTCTCACGCTTTTTTCAATACTTCTTATACCAATTTTGCACTTCAACTCCAAACCTTCCACAATTGTGCAGTGATCTTCTTGGCTAAGGGAAGTAGTTAAACATATAGCAAATACATTCCAGATAAATACCACACAAACCTCAGAGGTCATGCTGCTGACAACAGTTGTATCTGAATGTGTTCAGAGGCTGAGCTCAACCCTTGTTGACTCCTTCACTGAATGTTCCTTCTCAATGTTCACCTTTTTCATTTCACAATCCCTACCCTAACCTCCATTACTCTCCTCACCTGGTTGCAGGGTGGAGATATGTCTATCAAAGGAGGTGTAAGTCTCTCCTTCCCTCTGCTAGCCTGCAGGTCATCCTTAGACAAGGTGTAGCACCTGCTTATCCTCCTGAATAGGGTCATGTGAAGCCATGGGAGCATGTGGTGGATGGTTGTATGAACAGTTGGTGCACATCACAAGTCCTGGTTATTTCTGTAAATCCTGGCCAACATTATCATACAACCAACATTCCTAAGACCATTTAGCAATGTACAGAGAAGCTACTGTACATGGAATGAAAGGGTCATATTACTTCAATGACTCTACTTCTAATGTGCAGACTGGTTTATAAACGTCCAACTTACAGGAATGAGCTCCCATAATATTACTAAATTCAAAGTTCCAATATAAACACATATGTACGTTCCTACAGACAGGAGAACTAATTTTCTCTCTCACTCCGTTTTTAGTAACTGTTCTTATTAATTTTTATGCTTTCTTGATGCCATTCATTAATCATACCATGGAGGTATGGTTACCATAGTGAGTGATTTTTATGTATTTCTCAACTTACTTATGAGCACAATTGACTTTAGGACACATGTTAAAATGAAGCCAGTTCATTATCCAAGGGCAGTCTGTACTTCACCTACAATTCATCCTTTGGGCATCATGAGAGGCGCTATAGTCCTGATGAAGGGTCTCAGCCCAAGACATCAACTGTTTATTCCCCTCCATGGATGCTGTATAATTTGTTGAGTTCTTCCAGCATTTTGCTCAAGGTTTCCAGCATTTGCAGAATCTTGTGCGTTTGTGGAAATGAAAGCCCTTATTTTCACACCAGACTTCCAAACTAGAGACAGCAGTGGGACTACGACCTTGTTGCAATACAATGAAACATTCCACATGTGCAGCTCCACTCTGGGAAGTCAATGTGAGATGTCTCTGGGGGCTTTGGTCAAGAGAGTGCAGGGATATCAGGCAAATCTGTTCAATTAATACTTCAGTTAATTGATCATGTACAGTACTGCACTCTTTGAACACATGCAACTGAACTTCAATCTTGTGAGCAAGGTAAAAATGTCCTTTGATCTTTGAGAAAACGTTATCCTTGAAGCCAAAGTTGTCTACAGTCTTGCCTTTGTAAACTTGACCAATTCAACAATCTAGTGACATCTTTGAGAACCTCTAGTTCTTTCCACCTCCTGCTATTTAGCCACTAATCTCACTCCTGGCACTTTTTCCTGCAAGCAGCCAAAATGCTACAAACATTTTAATTCCCATTCCCATTCCGACATGTTGGTCCATAGCCTCCTCCTGTGCCACGGTGAGGCCACCTTCAGGCTGGAGGAGCAACCCCTTATGTTCCGTCTGGATAACCTCCCATATGATGGCATGAATATCGATTTCTCCTTACGGTAAAAAAAATTCCTTTCCAATCAGATGGAGTTCAACCCAGATGAGTGTGAGGTGGTTCATTTTGGTAGGTCAAATATGATAGCAGAATATAGTATTAATGGTAAGACTCTTGGCAGTATGGAGGATCAAAGGGATTTTGGGGTCTGAATCCACAGGACACTCGATCTTTTGATCGGTCGATGTTTCGGGCCGGAACCCTGCTGAGTTCCTCCAGCGTGTTGTGAATGTTGCTAGGACACTCAAAGCTGCTTCACAGGTTGACTGTGTGGTTAAGAAGGCATATGGTGCACTGGCCTTCGTCAACTGTGGGATTAAGTTCAAGAGCTGAGAGGTAATGTTACAGCTATATAGGACCCTGGTCAGACCCCACTTGGAGTACTGCGCTCAGTTCTGGTCACCCCACTACAGGAAGGATGTGGAAACTATAGAAAGGGTGCAGAGGAGATTTACAAGGATGTTGCCTGGATTGGGGAGCATGCCTTACGAGAATAGGTTGAGTGAACTCAGCCTTTTCTCCTTGGAGCATCGAAGGGTGAGAGGTGACCTGATAGAGGTGTATAAGATGATGAGAGGCATTGATCGTGTGGATAGTCAGAGGCTTTTTCCCAGGGCTGAAATGGCTAACACTTTTCTCACCTGCCTATCACCTCCCCCTGGTGTCCCTCCTCCTTCCCTTTCTTCAATGGTCCAATATCCTCTCCTTCAGATTTCTCCTTCTTCCAGCCCTTGACTTTTTCCCCCCATCTGGCTTCATCTTCTAGTCTTCCTTCCCCTCCCACCACCTTTTTATTCTGGCATCTTCCCCCTTCCTTTCTAGTCCTGAAGAAGGATCTCGGCCCAAAATGGCCGACTGTTTATTCATTTCCATAGATGTTGCCTGACCTGCTAAGTTCTTCCAGCATTTTGTGCATGTTGCTTTGGCCTTCTGATGTTTCATTCTTGGTTCTGCAGTTTTGTTTCTATCTCTTCCTTTAAAACTTACATAAGTGTTCAAACTTCCTGTCTTAGTTGCTTGCTGCATGGCTTTGTGTCACATTTTGAATCAACCTCGGGTGACCTTTGCAATGTTAAGATTTGTTACATGAAAGTTGCCATTGTTGGTTACTGAATGGTGGCAAATATTAGATAAATACATTTATCTGCATTGTGTGTATACTGAGGAGTTATCTAAAATTAGTACATTGTTGCCAATGACAACAGCTAGAGGCAATTTTCATTGGGCAATACAACCACAATACCACACTCAAAATGCTGGAGGAACTCAGCAGGTAAGGCAGCATCTATGGAAATGAATATACAGTTGATGTTTCAGGCCGAGATCCTTCATCAGGACTGTAACGGAAGGGTAAAGAAGCCAGAATATAAAGGTGGGGAGAAGGGAAGGAGGATATCTAGAAGGTGGTAGAAGAAGCCAGGTGGGTGGGAACGGTCAAGGGCTGGAGAAGGAATTTGAGAGGAAAGGAGAGTGGACCATGGGAGAAAGGGAAGGGGGAGCACCAGGGGAAGGTGATAGACAGGTGAGAAGAGGTAAGAGGTCAAGAGGGGAATGAAATAAGAGGGAAGGAGGAGGGGAAAAAAAAAGAGAAAAAATTATTGTCGGAAGGAGAAATCAAAATTCATGCCATCTGATTGGAGGCTACCCAGACGGAATATAAGGTGTGGCTCCTCCACCATGAGAGTGTCCTCATCGTGGCAGAAGAGGAGGCCACGGACCAATATGTTGGAATGGGAATGAAAATCAGAATTAAAGTGGATGGCCATAGGGAAATTCCGCTTTTGGCGGATGGAACAATAAAGCAGACCCCCAATTTAAGTCTAGACTCACCAATGTAGAGGAAGCCACATCAGGAGCACCGGATACAAATGACAGATTTGCAGGTGAAGTAAAGTTTGGGGCACTAAATAGAGGTGAGGGAGGAGGTGAATGGGCAAGTCTAGCATTTCTCTTGCTTCAGGGATATGTGCCAGGAGGGAGGGATGAATGGACAAGGGAATACAAAGAGAGTGATTCCTGTGGAAAGTGAATGGGGGGAGGAAGTAAAGATGTGTTTAGTGGTAGGATCCCATTGAAGATGGCAGAAGTTCTCGAGAATGATGTGTTGGATGTGGAGGCTCATGGGGTGGTAGGTGAGAACAAGAGGAACTCTGTTTCTGTTAAGGCAGTGGGAAGATGTGTTGAGCATGGATGTCTGGGGAATGAAGGAGATGTGGCTGAGGGCAGCATCATCAGTGGAGGAAGGGAAACCCGGTTTTTTGAAAAAGGAAGACACCGCTGATATCCTGGAAAGAAAAGCTTCATCCTGGGAACAAATGCGACAGAGATGATATAACTATGAAAAGGGTACAGCATTTTTAACGGAGACAGGCTGGGAAGAGGTACAGTCAAAAGAGAGGTGGGAATCAGTAAGTTTATAAAAGATATTAGTGGAAAGTTTGTCTCCAGAGAAGGAGAAAGGTGAGAGAAGTGTCAGAAATGGACCCAGTGAATTTAAGGTCAGTAGGCAAATTTGATTAAATTGATGAACTCAGCAAGTGCGCATGCAGCAGCACTGATGCAGTTATCAATATAGTACAGAAAGAGTTGGGGAACGTTACCAGGTAAGGCTTGGAACGTGGATAGTTTCACGTAGCCAGTGAAAAGGTGGATAAAGCTGGAGCCCATGTAGGTGCCTATGGCTACCCTTGAGTTTGAAGAAAGTGGGAGGAGTCAAAAAATAAAAAATAAATTATTGAGGGTGAGAATCAGCTCTGCCCGACAGAAGAGGGTGGTGGTGGAGGGGAACTGGTTGGGTCTTTTGTCAAGAATGAAGCAGAGAGCTTCAAGGTCTTCTATATGAGGGATAGAAGTGTATAGGAACTTGAGTATTGAAAGTTGTTGAGATCAAGAGCACATGAAGTATCACGGATGTAGATGGGAAGGGACTGAACCAAGGGGAATAGAATGGAATCAAGATATGCGGACATGGGTTCATTGGGGCAGGAGCAGGTAGGGACAATGGGGCTACCCGGATGGGGAGGTTTGTGGATCTTGGCTAAGAAGTAGAAATGAGCAGTACGGGGGAAGGGAACTATGAGTTTGGTGGCTGTGGATGGGAGATCTCCAGATCTGATGATACAGCCTTAGGAAGCCGAGAGCAAGAACTAGATGCAACACACGCAAAATGCTGGATGATTCAGCAAATCAGTCAGCATCTATGTAGACGAATAAACAGTCATCGTTTTGGGCCAAGAACCTTCATCATGACTCTATTTTATGTCTGTCAAGATTTCAAGCCAGAGGCCCTCCTGATGCAGACTGAAACATTGCCCATTTCTTTTTCCACAGCTCCTGCCAAGGTGTGCCAACACTTCTGTTTTTATATGATCAATAGCCACAATCTTATTGAATACTGTAGTCATATTGCCAGGTCCGGGAACCATTACTTTCCAACAGACATCAGGTCCTTGAACTGACCAGCATAACCCTAACCTCAAGGGAATTGTCCAATCATTTCCTCTCGTCTCTCCTTATTGGCTATAGCACTGCCACCATATGCCCTTCATCAACACTGGAAAGGATGGGGATCAGAAACCTGAATAAGAAAATGCTGGGAGCGGAAGCAGATCAAGCTCCTAGTGAGACCAGGTGGGAGGGAAGGTAGTGGGTGGGGGAGAAGCGGGGGGGGGGGGTGAAGTAAGAAGCCGACAGGTGATAGGTGGAAAGGGTAAAGGGTTGAAGGAGGAGGAATTGGATAAGAGAAGATAGTGGGCCATAGGACAAAGGGAAGGAAGAGGAGATGATGAGCAGGTGAGAAGGAGTGAGAGGGGAACCAGAATGGGGAACAGAAAAAGGGAGAAGCGGAAAGAAGAGGAATTACTGTGTTAGAGAAATCAATTTTCAAAATTAGACGGGTGGGTTACTTTCAATTATTTTCTCACCTTCTTTCCAGAACACATTGCCATCACCTTCTAGTTATATTGTTAACATCCAGATGAGTCCAACAGAATGTTGGTCCAAGAAGCAGCACCTCAGACAATGCAGACCCCCATTGGCGTTGCAATGTATATACCGGTCTGGATTGACCATGCAAGCCTTGAGGCTGTACTTGAACCCAAGACTGTCAAGTTGGGAATCAAGAATGCTCCTCACCATGGCAGACTGACAGAGTATTAGTACATTCAGCCAGAGACTCATTCCACTGAGATGCAACACAGAGCGTCATAGGAAGTCAGTCCTGCCTGTGGCCATCAAACTTTACGACTCCTCCCTTAGAGGATCAGACACCCTGAGCCAATTGGCTGGTCCTGGACTTATTTCCTGGCATAATTTACATATTACTATTTAATTATTTATGGTTTTATTACTATTTAATTATTTATGGTGCAACTGTAACGAAAACCAATTTCCCCCCGGGATCAATAAAGTATGACTATGACTATGACTATTGGGAGGGTGAATCTGTCTGTGACCTTGAGACAGGTAACAATAGGGAGCAGAAAGATCACTTCGCAAACTCCACTCTCCTCTTCCAACAGCCTGCAAACAGGCCTTCTAGATCACCACTTTAGCATTCAGATTTATTTAACATGTGGACATTGAAACATATAGTGAAATGCGTCATTTGTTTAACAACCAACACAACCGAGGGTATTCTGGGGGGCAGCCTGCACATGTCCACAATGCTCAGCAGAACAAAGTTCAAAGTACATTTATTATCAAAGTATGTATACTATGTACAACTTTGAGATTTCTCTGTTTACAGGCAGTCAAAAACAGAAACCCAATAGAACCCATAATTGTGCAAACAATAAAAGTAAGCAAATAACATTCACACACAGCGAACACAAGCAACAAAACAACAGCTAGGTAAATCCTGTTCCTCTCTCCCAGCCATGTACTGAACATAAATAGTCCTTTAATCCCAAGACAGGCCTCCAGCAGACTCTGACTTGGGCCTACAGGCACTAGACTTCAAATTGCCCAGCAGACTCGCAGAGTTTCGCAGACCTGGCTCTGGTCAATGGGCCTCAACTTCCGGACTTCTGATTTTACTCCTCGGTCCTTGATTCATTCCAATTCAATTAAATTCATGTTAATTGTCCTGTAACCATACATGAAGATTCATGAATACAGCCAAATGAGACAGTATTACTATGGGGTCAAGGTGCAAAGAAACATTACCAACAGTCACACACAAGAGTCCGCCACCCCTCCACTATGGTTCGAAGCCCAGACCTTGCACATACAAGTCAACAAACTCATATAGAACATCAGTAAAATGCAATTGACCTCAACGTCAATCCCAGGACTGAATGACTGAACACTAGGCCTCCAACTCCAGACTCGCCAATGACAGGACCCGGACACTAGAACTTTGGACCTTTGGTAGAGATGCATTTCCAGCCCGCCACTTGAACTTGATTAGTAAGGGTCTCACATGTTACAAGGAGAAGGTAGATGAATGGGGTTGAGCTAGAGGGTAGTGAATTTGTGGAAATTGTTACCACAGGCATCTGTGGAGGCCAGGTCATTGGGTGTATTTAAGGCAGACTTGATAGGTTCTTGATTGGACACGGCATCAAAGGTTACAGGGAGAAGGCCAAGGAGTGGGGCTGAGGGGTGGGGGGAATTGATTGAATGGTGGAGCTGACTCGATGGGCCAGATGGCCTAAATCTGCTCCTATGTCTTATGGAAAGCAAATCAATCATGATCAAATGTTGAACAAGACTTGACGGGCTGACTGGCCCAATTATACTTAGTATATGCTCTTATCCTTTCTCTGCCTCATCTCACCAAGACAACTTTTATCATCCCAAAGTAACAGCAATCATACCACTCTACCCCCCCGCCGCCCCCGCCAAACCCAATCTGAGGTCAGTGAACTTTTCTAGTAAAGACTCATAACTGTGTCACAGCAGGAATTTGCCAAACAAAACTATCCTGCAACTTCAAAGCCTGCCTTTGGAATGTCATTTCCATTCCTTCCCAATTCCTGATTCTGTATTTCTTCCTATCTGCATGATTTCCGTAGAGAACAGCAGTGCCGGACAGACCTTTACACAGGCTCTTGGTGGATCTGTCACTTACCAAGAAAAATGACTGCAGCTGTTGCAAGGCATTGTGGGGAGATCAGGCAGTGGGGACACTGGTGGGTGGTTTCAGTAACTAATTGGCTATTTAAATACATACTTAAATGATAAAGAAAGCATTCTGCTGAGAGCATTAACATTGCACATTATCACGTAATATGTGGGAAGCCCAGTTAATGCTCAGAATCTCTAGCTATATTTCTGCTCTGTGGAATGAGCTGATTGATCAACTTTGTTAAGGAAAGAGACCCTCTCCACAACCTTCCAATACCTTTCAACTGATTCTGTACATGAAACCCTCATCCACAATCCCAAGAATTTTCACCTCTTAACCTTTTGCTTTCATCTCTCTGGAACCTTCTCTTCCAGATCCTCCATTTTTCTGTCCTTTAAATACCCACATCGAACTCTCCTCAACTTCCCCAATGTTATGTAATTCCTTGGCTTCCTGACTAATCAGTATGAATGCAAGCTTCTTGTTTGGAATTGTCCTCTGATCCAAATCCTGTTGTAACTGCTCTTAATGATGTGGGTGGCGGGTGGAGATACGTCTCTACCATAGGAGGTGTAAGGTCTTCCTTCCCTCCGCTAGCCTGTAGGTCACCCTTGGGCAAGGTGTAGCACCGGCTTAGCCCCTCAATCAGATCACATGAAGCCATGAGAGCAGGTGGTGGATGGTCATATGAGCAGCTGATGCACATCACTTGTCCTGGTTATGCGACCACTGACACCAGGCAATCTCTATAGAGTATTGATAATGGTCACTTGTCTTGTAAAGACACTGCCCAGAGGAAGGCAATGGCAAAGGCAAACCACTTCTGTAGAAAAATTTGCCAAGAACAATCATGGTCATGGAAAGACCATGATCATCCACGTCATATGACATAGCATATAATGAACAAATGAACCGAGTTCCATCTGTTTATCTACCAAACACCTGATGAACTTAATGTTGTTGCAAAAATAGCCACGTGTACCTCCTTGTTCTGCAATCCACTTACAATTCTTCAGGTGATTATATTCAGTAGAGCATATTCAGCACTAGGTAGCTCACTAAGAAGTGCTGGTTTTAAGACCCAACTTTGCGGACTGAATACGAGATAAAGATTGGCTTTATTTGTCACATGTACATCGAAACATGGAAACACACAGGGAAATGCGTCATTTTGCATTAACGACTAACGCAGTCATGATTTGTGCTGGGTCACCCTGCAAGTGTCCACACTCCCGCTGCCAACATAGCACGCCCACAATTCATTAACCCTAACTGTATGTCTTTGGAATGTGAGAGGAAACTGGAGTACCTGGACGAAACCAGTGATGTGACAGCAGGGGTGGGGGGGGGGGTAATATGCAAACTCCTTAAAGACAACAGCGAGAATTAAAACCCAACTGGTGATCACTAGCACTGTTTTTCCCTTTCCATGGAAGCTGCCTGTCCTGCTGGGTCCCTCTAGCATTTTGTGTGTGTTGCTCAAAATTTCCAACATCGGTAGAATCGCAGGAAGAATGTGCAAACTCTACAGGCAACAGTATCAGGACAGAAATGGCTAATACGAGGGGGCATAATTTTAAGGTGATTGAGGAAAGTATAGGGGGAGGATGTCAGAGGTAGGTTTTTTTTACACAAAGTAGTAAACGTGTGGATTGCACTCTCACTTAGAGACTCAGGATGAAAGGAAAGTGGAGGACTATGGGGGAGGGAAAGGTTAGATTGATTATAGAGCAGTTTAAAGGTCGGCATAATATCATGGGCTAAAGTGCCTGTAATGTGGTGTAGTGTTCTATGCTCATGCAAAGTAGTTCCACTAGCCACTACATTACTGTGCTGCACATGATATATAACCCCTACAGCACTATGGGGAGGACTACTGGTTGAATAAAGTATTAAAGCTAATCGCTATCTTCCTTCTCAGATGAAGAAAAGGATGAATATGGGAAATCAGGCTGATATTTATTCATCAACAAATACCACTAAAAATAGTTATCTCATTGCCATCTTATAAGTTTTGTTGGGATTTTGCTGTGCATAAATTAACAGCTGCATTGACCTTTCCCAAACAGTGACTACAATGCAGAAATACTTCATCAGCTCTGGGAAACTTTTCCTTCTTCCAAAAGCAAAATTATCCAAACAGGAAATCCAAACCAATGTGCAAAAGAAGACAAATTGTGCAAATTTTTAAAAACACTAAGAATATGAGTAGGAGAGTCTTTGAATAACTCAGAAAATGTGTAGCTGAGGTGGTTGATGGTTGGGTTGAGTTGTTCTCTGATCTTGCCAATTCATTTGCAAACGTTTCGTCACCATATGAGGAGACATCATCAGTGTGCTGTTCACTTGTAGTGTGTCCTCCGAATGCTTGGCCTTTATATGCTTCCCAATCCGTTGATTGGTCATCATTACAGAAACCCAATTGTGATGTGAGGAGGGAGTCTTGCCATTGATTGGTTGTGTGGCGAACTCTATGCATTGTCTAGAATTTTGTCCGTATTGGCTCATAAATAGGATCGAGTTCTACTTGTCTTTTTTGGAATTCTTTGTAGAAAACCTCACTTCTAGGAACTCTCTTGCATGCCACTCATTTGCTTGTGCCATGACTTTTAGTGATGCCCAGTCGAACCTGTGTCCCTCTCCATCTTCATGGTGGAAGCTAGTCTACAGGTTGTGTAATCAGTTCAGAGTTCAGGTGAGTGGAGTTATCCACACCATTTCAGGAGCCTGATGGTTGAAGGGTAATAACTGTTCCTGAACCTGGTGTGGTAGGATCTAAGGCTCCTGTACTTCCAGGAGAAGAGAGCATGTCCTGGATTGAGGAGGGGCCTTGATGATGGACGCTGCTTTCTTGTGGCAGCAATCCTTGTAGATGTAGATAGTGGGGAGGGCTTTACTCATGATGAATCCACCAGTTTCTGTAGCCTTTTCCATTCCTGGACATTGGTGTACCTTGTTAGGATACTCTCCTCTAGAAATTTGTTAATGATTTAAATGACATTTCGAATGTACACACACTTCTAAGTAAGTGGAGGCGCTGTCATGTCTTGGCGATGGATTTACACTGAACCTGTTGGAAAGGGTGTGCTTTTTAATTATGCATCTTCCAGGATTCCCTGTAATGCCAGCAATTATTGCCCATCACTGAATTACAATCCATATTCCTGAAGGAATAAGAGATCAGAGCAGGTACGTGGGATTCCACTTACAGCTCCCTTCAACTCCAAATTCTAGTTCTTTATTTGTTTCATCCTCTCACCTCTTCTGTTATTTATCATCTCCTGCTTCCTACTCTGTGACTGAACCTTCCTCTCTGCTTCTCCACCTTCCTCTTAAAACGTGTCTTCTCTCAAGATTTTTCAGTTCTAATCAAATTCCATCGACCTGAAGACTTAACTCTTGTTTCTTTCTCCATTAATACTGCATGACCTGCCAGGCACATCTATCATTCTCTGTTTACACTCTTGATCTTCCCTTGTCCAGCATTTGGTTTGAAGTGTCCTGAAATATTCACTGTACTCTGCAGCAGCCGCACGTTGGAGATCTTACTCAGAAAGAATTCTTAGATTAAAAAAAACACTAAGCCACAAAATTGTTAAAGAATAGTTTTATTTGGCACATGCACATTGAAACATACATACAGTGAAATGCATCGTCTGGTGTCAAATCAAATCAGGGAGGATTGTGCTGAGAAGCCCACAAGTGCTTCCAGCACAACATAACATGCCCACACTCACTAACACAAACTGTACGCTTTAGAATGTGGGAGGAAAGCCACGCAGTCACGGAGGAGAATGTACAAACTGCTGAAAGATAGCAACACACACAAATTGCTGGAGGAACTCAGCAGGCCACGCAGCTTACAGACAGCAGCAGGAATCAAACCCTGATCTTACAGCTAGCACTGTAAAGCAATTGGACTAACCGCCAGGCTACCGTGCCACCCATACATGGTATGATTGTGAAATTCCAGCAATTCAGCCTCTCTGTAGTGAAATACTATGGTGCTGTAGTTATGCTGGGGAACTGGACTAATGATCTGGAGATATGAGTTCAAATCCCACAGCAGCAGCTTTGGAATGTAAATTCATTTGTTTAAATACAATGACCTTCTTGGAAATCTGTCGTCCTTACCTGCTGATCTCACCTCAACCAGTAAACTCTTAACTTCCCTCTGAGATAACCTTACAAGACACTCAATTCAAGGGCAATTAGAGCAATATCTTCTCAATTTCAAAACTATACTTTATTCATAATATATAGGGAAAGTGCACTGGGGACATGTCTTTCTCTGTGTTCAATGTATCACCAACTCAACACATTCCATTACAACCCATTCATGCCACTCACGATCCCCCTCCAAAGCATGCACTGTGAGGTTATTACACAGGGCACTGCCGCTCTGCATCTCAGTGATCCTTCCCTACAAATTCCTTACAGTAGCTGCACCGGTTACCCATCACGTACTATATTACGGGCATCTCCTTACACAGGAGGATCAAGAAGATCTGGGCAGGCTGATCAGGTTAATGATCTTCCAGTAACAGTCGATGTCTGTCTCACCATGTATCACTGGGAACTGCCCGTAGATTACCGATCTATAATTCTTCATGGGCACCAGCCTCTCCAGCATCCAGGACATCTTCAAAAGGCGATGCCTCTGAAAGGCAGCATCCATCATTAAGGACCCCCATCACCCAGGACATGACCTCTTCTCATTGCTACCATCGAGAAGGAGGTACAGGAGCCTGAAGACACACACTCAACAGTTCAGGAATAGTCATAGTCATAGTCATACTTTATTAATCCCGGGGGAAATTGTCATAGGAATAGCTTCTTCCCCTCTCCTATCAGATTTCTGAATGGACAATGAACCCATGAACACTTCCTCAGTATTCTTCCCTCTCTTTTTGCACTAGTTATTTAATTTTTTAACATATAAACTTCTTATTGTTAATTTATAGTTTTTACTATTATGTATTGCAATGTACTGCTGCCACAGAACAACAAATTTCACAAGGCATGCCGATGATAATAAAGCTGGCTCTGATTGAGTTCTTGTTTCTTTCACTTTATTTTATTATATAGCGACACAGCACGGTAACAGGCCCCTCCAGCCCAATAAGCTGTGCTGCCCCATCACACCAGACCTAGAGGTCAGAGGCTAAGGATGAAAGGTTAAATATTTAAGGGGAACCTGAGGGTGGTGCGAAGGTGCCAGCAGGGTTCGATTGCAACATTTAAGAGAAGTTTGGATAGGTACATGGATGGGAGGGGTGTGGAGGGCTATCAGCAGAATAATAGTGTGGCATGGACTTGATGGGCTGAAGGGCCTGTAGTGTTCAATGCTCTACAGCATCTTTAATGAGTTCTGGATGTTACAAAGTGCTTTACAACCCGTGCAGTATGTTTTAAGTAGTAACACGGTTATAACACAGGAAATGCAGCAAACAATCTTCACACAGCAAACTTCATCATGAGATGAGCACTAAGAGCCAGATCATCTATATCAGTGAGGGTATAAATATGCGTTGAGAGCTCCCACTGCCCTTGGGATTCCTGATATTTAACCGATACAGCAGATGTGGGCTTAGTTTAATGACTTGTCAGGAAGACGGCCCTTTGTTCTCTTCCAGTGCCCTCCCTCTGGACTGTCAGCTCAAGACCCTGAAGCAGGAACCGGTCTCACAATGTTATAATTGAGAGATAGGATTCACAGCAAAGTAGAGCAGCGTCACAAAATAAACCCCGTAAATGTGCGCCTACATCGAGTAATTTTACTAAATGCAAATTATAGAGGAGAGTGTAATTCTTTTTTAATATGTATAATGTAATTGCCACTGCCTCAGTTACTCCCTGTAGGTAATACATTCCAAGCACAAAGACATTCTTCCTAACCTTTCTTAATGACAATTTTAAATTAAAGACCCCCAAGTCACTGACTCCATTACATAGAATAATCTTCCAAACCCACTAGCAGACTAATTTTCCTATTGAAGCCTTTCACCCCAGTGCTGTCATTCAATTGGCAGAGCTCTATCCATGTGGTATGGAACTTCACCTCCTGATACCTTCTGGGCATCGCCCTGACAGAAACCCAAACCTTCAGACCTGGACAACAGAAGAATTTACTGCAAAAAATAAATCAGCTGAGAACAATCGGGGAAATTGGCACAGAGAAACCGGTAGAGAGAAAAGCATTGTGAGAAAGAGAGAGGCAAAGAAGTACATAAGGGGAGGATAGGACATTGGCCAGCCAACTGTCAGAACGACATAGAGGGATGGGGTAGGGGGAGTTGATAGATCCAAAGGACTTATTGGGCATCCAGGCCACAATCCCTTCTTGATGCTGCCATTGGGAAGGAGAGATAGGATCTTAGGTCCCACACCACTAGGTTCAGAAACAGTTATTACCCTCAACTATTAGGCTATTGTAGCAAAAGGGATAACATCACTCACCTCAACACTGAACTGATTCCACAAGCTATAGACTCACGCTAATGGCACTATAACTCATCTTCTCAGTATTATTTATTTACTTATTTTTTGTATTTGCACAGATGGTCTTTCTTTTTGCACACTGATTGTTCGCCAGTCTTTGTGTGTAGTTTTTCACTGATTCTATTATGTTCATTTGTTCTATTGTGAATGCCTGCAAGAATATGAATCTCAGGGTAGTATACGGTGACACAAAGGTACATTGATAATAAACTTACTTTGAATAGACAGAGCAACAGAGGGGGGTGGGGTAGGGTGGAGGATGGACAAATAGATGGACAGTTACAGGGAAGAGTAACAGACATAGGGACTGCTAGAGACAGAGAGAAAGGGAGGAAAAGTGGCAGAGTGATAAAGGCAGGCCAGAGTCAGTGAGAATAGCATGGAGAGAGAAAGAGAACCACAAGAAAACAGATGCAGGGGAACCGAAGTGCATGGAGCCTAGAAAAGGCCCTTTGTCCTCAGGGGACAAGATCGAGGTGGCACAGCAAAGTCAAGATGAAGCCTCTGAAAGCAAAGAACTGATTTGGAAACTGTTTTGTTCCAACCCATCAACTGAAATTCTCCCCCATTGAACAATCCACAACCTGTGGCATTAATAAAGGCAAGCAATTTTGAAAAGGAAAATAGATGTTCAAGTCATTATTTTATAAAAAAAAGGGAAAACCATTTTCCAAGGCCATTACACAGCCATTTAATTGACTTGTTATAACAGACATTTAGACATTACCCGCAGCTGCTGTATCAACCTGCTTTAATAATATTTATTAACAGTCAGTCTGCACTCTCGACCCTTGTGAAACAGAGATCAGTAAAAAAAAACAAATTTGGAAGCATGAAGTTAAAGGACTTTCTATGCTGTGCAGCGATGCTGTGAAATGATCTCACATCTGCTGTGTCACGCGATGTTATCACAGCACACATTTATGTTGTGATGTCATACCATGAATCACTGTGACATGTGACAGGGAGCTGGGAAGTGATGTCACAACACACACAATATTAGATAGTGATGTCATGCTACAGAACGTCCATGAGATCATAAGACATAGGAGCAGAAAGGCCATTCGGCTCATCAAGTCTGCTCTGTAATTTCATCATGGCTGATCCATTTCCCACTCAACCCCATTCTCCTGCCTTCTCCCTGTATCCCTTCACGCCCTGACTAATCAAGAACCTATCAACCTCCACCTTAAATACACCCAGTGACCTAGCCTCCAAATATCAGCGGTGATGTCACACTACACAATGCCAAGTGATGATGTCATGCAGTGATGTGATGTCACGTCACATGGTGCTGTGGAGTGATGGAATACCATGGAACACCTTGCAGAGATCTCACCATGCATGGTGGCATCATTGGTATATCCATCAGGTAGTCATGATAAATATCCTGCAGTGGAAAAGCAGGAGACTGGCATGGAGATGGGTAAAACACAGAATTAGTGTGTGTGTGGGAGAAGAATGAGAAATTTGATAGTGTGGAAAAATCAGAATAACATGGAAAGCTGGGGTGTACTCATTGTGAATTCATTGCATCATGTGTCTTCGTCAACATCTTGCTTGTGTATACTGTATGTGCAGTGAATTTTACATTTCCCCAGTCCTTCTTGGACAAGCCACTCTCCACCTGAATGAAGCACTTTCTGTAGAACATCAACCTGTCAATCTGTAGCAGTAATTTGTAACGTGCAGCTACTGAAGGTTTGGTTTAGATTCCTTGACGTGTTATTTATCTGAACAGAGGCTCAACCAGTAAGCTTGTTCTACCAAACAAGGGTGCACAGTGCAGTTTGAATGAAGGGGCCAAGTCACAGAGATGTAATCATCTGCTTGGTGGGAAGGAGATGGGGGAAAGAGGCAAAAAGCCATTGTTCACATACTTCATCAGAAACATTTTGTTACTACTCGGTTGAAGAACAGTGGACAGTACAGTTCCCCTACCCAACTGCCCCCCACCCCCCAGGCTCTTGGAAAGTGGACACTTTTATCATCTGTTCCAAACTCTATAAATAGTGCTGAGCCCAGGGTCTTTCACGCACACAGGCCTGGCATGTGTTTGTGTTCATGATAGTGTATGTATGCATGTTCAGAATCAGATTCACTCATCACTTGTACATCAAAACGCAAGTGACATGCATTGTTTGCTCTAACAATCAACACACACAAGGGTGTGCTGGGGGCAGCCCACAAGTGTCGCCATGCATTCTGGTGCCAACATAGCATGCCCACAATGCTCGGCAGAACTACACAGAACATGCATCTGCATCCATCCATCTTGCTGTGTGAGATGGTGGGCGATGCACAACTGATTACAAACATATACACAGCCTGGGAAAGAGTGCAAGGCGGTGGATAGAAATGCTGCTGAAAATCAGGCTCTGTGCAAATCCTATTGATAAGATCTGCAGATAATACCAGCGTGAATAAATCAGAGCTGTAGTGAGCAGAGACACCAGGCTCAATTTCCTGGGTTACTGGAGTACACTGGCCTGGGGCAGGTGTGGCAGCATGGGATCAAGGAATGTGTGTGTGTGTGTGTGTGTGAATGAGTGTGTGAGTGTGTTTGTGTGTGTCTATGTCTGTTTTTGATCAAGCTTTCCCTCAGCGCTCTCTAAGCCAATTTGGGAGCCATCATTTACAAGGAGCGCTTCCATGAGAAAGCAGGATCCATCCTTAAAAACCCCACCATCCAGGCCATGTTCTCTACTTGCTACCACCATCGGGCAGGAGGTACAGGAGGTTCAGGAACAGTTATTACACCTCAAACACCAGGCTCCTGAACCGTGTGGATAACTTCACTCACCTCAACACTGAACTGATTCCACAACCTACAGACTCAATGTCAAGGACTCTACAACTCATGTTCTCAGTATTATTTATTTACATTTTTTTATTATTTGCACATTGGTTGTTTGTCAGCTTTTATTTATGTATAGCTTTTCATGAATTTATTGCATTTATCTATTTTCCCGTAACTGCTTGCAAGAAAATGACAGATATGTACTTTGACAATAAATTCACTTTGAATTCATCAGACTTGGTTCCTGACTTTGGCTTCTATCAGGAGGTTTCATTTAGGGTGCTGGACACATGCAGACACGTGGGTCACCACTTGGGTAGAGCACCGCTGAAATATTCTCTCTCCTATCTCCACTGCCATTGCCCATCAACAAGGCGAAGATTCAAAGGACTGAGATTGAATCTTCTTTGAATCTTTTCACAGAGAGGGTGGTGTGGTGTATGTGGAGCAAGCTACCAAAGGAGGTGGTACCGGTGAGTACATTTTTAACGCTTAGAGTCATAGAAAAGTACAGCACAGAAACAGGCCCTTTGGCCCACCTAGTCCATGCCCAACCATTTAAACTGCCTACTCCCATTGACCTGCACTGGGACCATAGCCCTCCATGCCTCTACCTTTCATGTACCTAACCAAACTTGGTTTAAATGTTGAAATCAAGCTCGCATACACCACTTACGCTGGCTGTCGTTCCACATTCTCACGACCCTCCGTGTGAAGAAGTTTTCCCTTCATGTTCCCCTTAAACTTTTCACATTTCACCCTTAACCCATGACCTCTGATTGTAGTCCAACTCAACCACAGTAGAAAAAGCCTGCTAGCATTTACTCTCTCTATACCCCTAATAATTTTATATACTTCTATGAGGGGTATAGATTGGGTAAATGCAAGCAGGCTTTAATGTGCATGTCCTCCACATATCTGACTTCCCAAAGTGCATCACCTAACACTGGTTGGGGTTAAATTCCATCTGAGAAATCTCCACCCAACACTGTATCTGATCTCTGATCCTGCTGTAGTCTTAGTCAATCTTTCTTGCTCTGCACAACTTCAACTTTAGTGTCATCCACAAAATCACGCCTCCAACGTTCACAACCAAAGATCAAAGTAATAATCAAAGCACCTATATGTCACCATATATTATCCTGAGATTCATTTTCTTGTGGGTATTCACAGTTTAACAAAAAAATACAATAGAATCAATGAAAAACTACACACAAAGGACGACTGACAAGCAAGCAATGTGTAAAGGAATCCAATCTCTGCAAATACAAGAAAAAAAGCAAATTATAATAATAAATAAATATACAGATAATTAATACTGAGAACATAATTTGTAGAGTTTTTGAAAGTGAGTCCATAGGTTGTGGGACCAGTTCAGTATTGAGGTGAGTGAAGTTATCCACGCTGGTTCAGGACCCTGATGGTTGAAGGGTAATAACTGTTCCTGAACATGGTGGTGTGGGACCTGAGGCTCCTGTACCTCCTTCCCGATGGTAGTAGCAAGAAGAGACCATGGCCTATATGGTGAGTGCCCTTGATGATGGTTGCAGCTTTCCTGTGACAGTGTAGATGTATTCAATGATGGGGAGGGCTTTATCTGTGGTGGGACTGGTCTGTATCCACTACTCTTTGTAAGCTTTTCTGTTCTTGGGCATTGGTGTTTCCATACCAGGCTGTGATACAGCTAGTCAGGATACTCTCCACTGTGCAACTATAGAAGTTTGACAAAGTTTTAGATGATATGTCAAATCATCAATATGTGACACAAACAAAAAGGATCTCTGCAGTACGCCACTGGCCACAGACTTTCATGCACCCTATGGTCTGCCTGCACTGCATTTTCTCTGCAGCTGCAACACTTTATTCTGCATTTTGCTACTGGTTTCCTTCTACTACCTCAGTGCACTGTTACATCTGTATTGTTGGCATGCAAACCAAATATTTTCCACTGTACTTCCATCAGTACACACGACAGTAATAAATTAACAGAACTCCCAGTGGTCAAACATTTTAATTCCCATTCCCATTCCCAATCTGACATGTTGGTCCATGGCCTCCTCTTGTGCCACAATGAAATCACCCTCAAGGTGGAGGAGTACCATCTTATATTCCGTCTGGGTAGCCTCCGAGCTGGTGGCATGAACATCGATTTCTCCTTCGGTTAAAAAACAATTCCTCTCCCTCCCCTCTCGTTCTATTCTCCACTCTGGCCTCTTAACTCTTCTCCCCTGATGTCCTTCCTCCTTCCCTTTCTCCTAAGTTCCACTCTCCTCTCCCTCAGATTCCTTCTTCTCCAGCCCTTTACTTCTCCCACCCACCTGGCTTCACCTATCACCTTCTAGCTAGCCTTCTTCCCCTCCCCTCACTGTTTTATCCTGGCATCTGCCCCTTCCTTCTCAGGCCTGAAGGGGGGTCCCAGTCTGAACATTGACTGTTTGTTTATTTCCATAGATGCTGCCTGACCCGCTAAATTCCTCCAGCATTTTGTGAGTGTTGCTTTGGATTTCCAGCATCTGCAGAATTTCCCATATTTATAATTTACCAATTTACTAATTTCCATTCAGAATAGCATCTTGCCTCCTATCACTAAGCCAATTAAGGATTCAATTAAAGTCAAAGTCAAATTTATTGTCATCTGCACAAGTGCATCATGTACAGGTGCGATGAAAAACTTGCTCGCAGCAACGTCACAGAATCAGCGTATAAGCAGTATTCAGAAGATAAACAAATTGAACATAAATTGTACATAATCTTACAAGAACAAAAACAAAAACAAAAACAAAAAACAAAGTCCATTTTATAAATAACCTGGATGAGGAAATAGATGGGTGCGTTAGTAAGATTGCAGATGACATGAAGGTTGGGGGCGTTGTGAATAGTCTGGAGGGTTGTCAGAGGTTACAGCGGGACATTGATAGGATACAGAACTGGGATGAGAAGTGGCAGATGGAGTTCAACCCAGCTAAGTGTGAAGTGGTCCATTTTGGTAGGGCAAATTTGAAGAAAGAAAATAAATTTAATGGTAAGACTCTTCACAGTGTGGAGGATCAGTGAGATCTTGGGGTCCGTGTCCATAGGACTCTCAAAGCTGCTGCGCAGGTTGACAATGTTGTTAAGAAGGCGTATGGTGTGATGGCCTTCATCAACCATGGGATTGACTTCAAGAGCCGTGAGGTAATGTTACAGCTATATAAGACCTTAGCTAGATCCCACTAGGAGTACTGTGTTCAGTTCTGGTCACTTCACTACAGGAAGGATGTGGATACTATAGAAAGAGTGCAGAGGAAATTTATAAGGACGTTGCTTGGATTGGAGAGTGTACCTTATGAGAATAGGTTGAGTGAACTTGGCCTTTTCTCCTTGAAGTGACAAAGGATAAAAGGTGACCTGATAGAGGTGTATAAGATGATAAGAGACATTGGTTGTGTGGATAGCCAGAGGCTTTTTCCCAGGGCTGAAATGGCTAACACAAGGGGACATAGTTTTTAGGTGCTTGGAAGTAGGTACAAGGGGGATGTCAGAGGTAAGTTTTTCACACAGAGAGTGGTGAGTGTGTGAAATGCACTGCCAGTGACAGTGGTGGAGGCAGATACAATAGGATCTTTCAAAAGACTCTTAGATAGGTACATGGAGCTTAGAAAAAGAGGGCTATGCAGTAGGGTAACTCTAGAAGGTTACATGGTCAGCACAACATCGTGGGCCGAAGGGCATGTAATGTGCTGTAGATTTCTATGTTCTATGTTCTAGTGAAAGAAAAGTCATCGAAGGACGTTTTACCAGTTGGGTCAAGAACTCAATAGGTGAAGGGAAATAAGAAATCAAATGTTAAACAACAGGTCAAATGTTAAGGTAAGATGTTGACCCAAGAGCACTCTTGCCTTGTCAAACTGGGCCCGATTTCTCTCCAATGCTTTCCCAGAGCCAAAGTCACAACAGTGAAGACTTGATCTCAGAGATGACGCCAATACAAACAGACATCACAGCTTTATGATTCAATCTGGTCACTGTGGATCAGGAGGCAGTACTCCTTCCTCAAAAGCACAAAGAGATCCTGCAGGGAGTTTAGAAAAATGAGAGAGGATCTCAAGGAAATGTACCAAATATCGAAGGACCTACATAGAGTGGATGTGAAAAGGATGTTTCTTGTAGTGGGGGAATCTAGGAACAGAGGGCACAGCCTCAGCACAGAAGGATGACCCTTTATAACAGAGATGAGGAAGAATTTCTTTAGCCAGAAGGTGGTAAATGTGTGGAATTCATTGCTTTGGAGGCCAAGTTATTGGGTATATTTAAAGCGGAGGCTGATAAGTTGATGAGTTAGGACATCAAAAAATATGGGGAAAAGGCAGGAGAAAGGAGGTTGAGAGGGATAATGAATCAGCCATAATGGAATGGCAGAGCAGACTCGATGGGCTGAATGGCTTAATTTTGCTTCTATGTCTTATGGTTCTTAAACCAACAAGTTGACTGTTTATTCCTCTCTATAGATGCTGTCTGACCTGCTGTATTCCTCCAGTATTTTGTGTGTGTTGCTCCTTCCTCAAAACCACAAGATTGTGGGTTCAAGTCCCCATTCCACAGACCAACACAGAATCAAAGCTGCCACAATGCAGTATACCTCATCGTTTGAAATGAGATATTAAATTGAGACTCTGTCTGCCCTCGCAGTTTGATATAAATGACCCCACGGCAATATTTCAGAACAGAAGCCGGACAATTTTCCCTCATGTTCTGGTCAACATTGGTTCCTTGACTTACACCTTCAAATGAAGAAAGGATCTTTTCATGGGAGTCTGCCACAGGGTTTCCTGTACTGCACAAGTGACAACATTTCAAAAGTACTTTTCTGGCTATAAGATGATATGACAGCCCTTAAATCATGAAAGATGCTATCGAAAGGCAATCCCCTCTCCTCTCCACTGCACCTTTTCAATCTGGAGGCAACGTGTCCACTGAGAGGGACAAGACAGACTTCCATTGTAAAGAATGTCAGTTCATCTCATATGGCAGGAAGTGAAATGTGCAATGAAAAACAGAGACAATCTCATTTACCAAGGTTATAAGACGCTGGTAGATATTGCAGCAAAGATCAGTTGTTTGCCAACGAGTCAAGGATATCACACTCAGGGGCATCAAATGATAGCATAAACAGTCATCAAAGCTTTTGCTTGTTACACTCTAGAATACACTCCAATGTTGTTTATAACATGCAGCTCTGATATGCCATTACATAATGACATTGCATTTCCCATGCCAGCACTACCTCTGCTTCCTCTGACAGTGATAGCCAATTTAATGTCAATTAGTGCCGAGTTATGGGCAATTTTGTGCTTTATACTCGTGTCCATTAGGACCGGAGTCTCGGAAACCTGAACTCTTTTGTGTAGGTGCTTCACAGCTGCCAGGGATTCAGAATGTTTCTACCCTTTCAATACAAATTCTCATCCACAGAGAGAACAACAAAGAGAGAAACTTTATCCCACACAGGCGTTACAATGGAGCATCAAACAATATGAGAGTGGAACTCAGCAGGTCGGGTAGCATCCGCAGAGGGAAATGGACAGTGAACGTTTCAGATTGAGACACTTCTTAACTCAGCACTGCATATCCCACTAATGTTAGTGTGCAACTTTCAAGGATCAAGGATTAAGGACAACTTTATTAGCCACATACATGTATTCACATGTATTAGGAATTTGCTGTGGTGTGTTGGTCAGGGTGCAACATGCAACAAAAACAACACTGAACAATTATAAAAACTAAAGAATTATAAAAAATAAAGCTAGGAATTGAACTACAGATACGGAATAAAAACAATATAATCCCAATATGCATTTACAATATAAACAACATTTTATAATAATGGTTTAAACTGTTTACGGTACAGTGACTGTGGTATTAGAGGGGGATGGGGGGGGCTACCTAGAATGGTTGATCAGATTAATAGACAATAGACAATAGGTGCAGGAGTAGGCCATTCAGCCCTTCGAGCCAGCACCACCATTCACTATCAACCACAATCAGTACCCTTTTCCTGCCTTCTCCCCATATCCCTTCACTCCTCTATCTTTAACAGCTCTATTTAACTCTTTTTTGAAAGAACCCAGAGAACTGCCCTCCACTGCCTTATGAGGCAGAGCATTCCACAGAACCACAACCCTGTGTGAAAAAGTTTTTCCTTAACTCCGTTCTAAATTGTCTACCCCTTATTCTCAAACTGTGGCCTCTGGTTCTGGACTCCCCCAACATCGGGAACATTTTTCCTGCCTCTAGCTTGTCTAATCCCCTAATAATCTTATATGTTTCAAACAGATCCCCCTTCATCCTTCTAAATTCCAGTGTATACAACTCCAGTTGCTCCAATCTTTCAACATATGACAGTCCCACCATCCCGGGAATTAACCTCGTGAACCTACGCTGCACTCCCTCAATAGCTAGAATGTCCTGGTAGCACCTAATGTAAACAGACACTCTTTGGGAAGTGCAGATCTCGATGCTTATTCTATTAGTATTGACATTACTCTTCATTAAGTCCTGATAAAGGGTCTCGGCATGAAACGCTGACTATCACAATTTTATCAAAGTTTGCCTTTTTTTACACAGTGGATGTTTATCAGTCTTTGTTGTGTGTAGTTTTTCATTGATTCTATGGTATTCTACTGTGAATGCCTGCAAGGTAATGAATCTTTAGGGTGACATACATACTATGATAAAAAACTTACTTGCAACTTTTCCATAGATGCTGCCTAACCTGCATTTTGTGTGTGTTACCCTATTTGTACAGGTTGGGCGTGAGTAACCTCAGTGTCCCAGGTACTTAAGGGTGCAAAAGCATGTTGGAAATGGAAGCTCAGAAAGAAAGTCTAATCTTGTTACTCTGTGAGATTGTTGCATCATCTCAGAAGCTAAAAACAGGTTTGTGGGAAGTGCTTTCTCATGCTCCAGGGACAATGAAAGCTCTCCACTTGCCTCTGAATGGAGACTTGACCCGACTGAGAGAAGTCTTCTAATTTTCAGTGTTGGTTGTTGACACAAAAACGTCGTATTTCATTATATGTTTCAATTTATCTGTGACAATAAAGCTAATCTTAAAATTTTGAATGTAATGTGACAGCCATTAAGTTCCTAGTGGCCCAGGGGCTCAATTATAACAGGGTTCTCCAGCACAACTGGGAAGCTGGACTGTCAAGGGGCTGAAGGTAGGGATCGACTTTGGCCCTCTAACAGTTCACCTGTCCATCTGGCACAGCAGCAGAATGTGGTGAGGCCTGCGTACTGCCTCAAGATGAACCACTCTCAGAAACAGCACTGACCATATGGATGTTCTGCTCTAGGACGTAGGTCACTTGTACATTCGGAGACTGAAAGCCTTCGCAGTTCATGAACAGATCGAGGTTCATTTGTAAAGGACAGAGTGCAATGTTGGATGCTCTCAGTCACTTCCTCAATCAGTCACTGCCACAATCTTGGCAAGTCTGTGTGCTTGTGTGGTCTGCTCACGGAGATGTTGAGTTCACTTCTGTCTGATTAACATAGTAGTGAGAAAGGAAACTAAATATGATGTTTTTCATCCATTGTCACCTACAATGACCTGAAGGCCAAACCAAAGGTGTCTTTGACCTTTACAGCCAAAGAATGGCTAGAGCTCTGCCTGTAGAAAGTGACTGATCTTTGCCACTACTAGCTTTGAAAAGCATGGCCTCGAAACGAGTACTCATAATCATTCTGAGGCAGATAACCTCTTTCTATTACAGCCACCTGCCCCTCCACTGGCTAGACAATCTTCTCTTTCACCCTTCCTTAAGGAAAACGGCATATGGGGGGGGGGGGGGCGGCATGTCCTGAAAATTTGAGTAGTTTTCACTTGCCGGTACGTGGACTTAAGGATATGTTGGAGCAGACTGAAATTGATCCACTGAGAGAGACAGGGGATCAATGACTAAATCGCTAATCAATGCTTGAATATGCTAATTAGAAGCTGAAAAACCAAGATCATTATGAATAGGTGTCCTGTAGGATTAGCTGCCAATGTTATTAACCCAAAATTATCAGATTTGCCTTGGATAATACACAAGTAATAATCAATATCTAACTTAATTTACAGTATGCTAGCCTTCTTTTTAAACAAAATTAAGAGAATTCATCACCGTGCTAAAACTCAACCTATTCCCTGAGTAGAAGGATGCACAATCCTGACAAGTTCTGAAAAAATTAAACCAATCAGAGCTAATGATCTTCCCAGCTAATAATAAAACTGACCTTAGGACTGTATCTGCTAAACTTCAAAAGTAAATGTACAGAAATCTGTCTGAGAAACTGCTTCTATTCATTATTTTTTCTTACAAATTGTTTTGTTCTTTTCCTTACAAGAGTCTGCTCAGCAACACCAACATAAGAGTGCAGTGATAAGAAAGGCCCATTGAACTATTTCCATCATTTGGAGATAACATCTGGTATGGAGAGGCCACTGCACAGGATTGCAAAAAGCTGCAGAGGGTTGTAAACTCAGCCAGCTCCAACATGGGCATTAGCCTCCTCACCATCTAGGACATCCTCAGAAGATGATGCCTCAAAAAAGTGGCACTACGGACCCCAATCACTCAGGACATGCCCTCTTCTCATTGCTACCATCAAGGAGGAGGTACAGGAGCCTGAAGACACACACTCGATGTTTCAGGAACATTCTTCCCCTCCACTATAAGATTTCTGAATGGACAATGAACTTACTGTATGAACACTACCTCAGTCTTTTCCCCTCTTTTTGCATTACTCAATTTAATTTTCAATTTTTAAATATGTAATTCTTATTATAATTTACAGTTTTTTACTAGTCATAGTCATAGTCATACTTTATTGATCCCAGGGGAAACTGGTTTTCGTTACAGTTGCACCATAAATAATAAATAGTAATAAAACCATAAATAGTTAAATAGTAATATGTAAATTATGCCAGGAAATAAGTCCAGGACCAGCCTATTGGCTCAGGGTGTCTGACCCTCCAAGGGAGGAGTTGTAAAGTTTGATGGCCACAGGCAGGAACGACTTCCGATGACCCTGTGTTGCATCTCGGTGGAATGAGTCTCTGGCTGAATGTACTCCTGTGCCCACCCAGTACATTATGTAATGGATGGGAGACATTGTCCAAGATGGCATGCAACTTGGACAGCATCCTCTTTTCAGACACCACCGTCAGAGAGTCCAGTTCCATCTCCACAACATCACTGGCCTTACGAATGAGTTTGTTGATTCTGTTGGTGTCTGCTACCCTCAGCCTGCTGCCCCAGCACACAACAGCAATCATGATAGCACTGGCCACCACAGACTCGTAGAACATCCTCAGCATCGTCCGGCAGATGTTAAAGGACCGCAGTCTCCTCAGGAAATAGAGATGGCTCTGGCCCTTCTTGTAGACAGCCTCAGTGTTCTTTGACCAGTGCAGTTTATTGTCAACTCGTATCCCTAGGTATTTGTAATCCTCCACCATGTCCACACTGACCCCCTGGATGGAAACAGGGGTCACCGGTACCTTAGCTTTCCTCAGGTCTACCACTATCTCCTTAATCTTTTTCACATTAAGCTGCAGATAATTCTGCTCATACCATGTGACAAAGTTTCCTACCGTAGCCCTGTACTCAGCCTCATCTCCCTTGCTGATGCATCCAACTATGGCAGAGTCATCCAAAAACTTCTGAAGATGACAAGACTCTGTGCAGTAGTTGAAATCCGAGGTGTAAATGGTGAAGAGAAAGGGAGAGAGGACAGTCCCCTGTGGAGTCCCAGTGCTGCTGATCACTCTGTCGGACACACAGTGGTCTGCCAGTCAGGTAATCAAGAATCCATGACACCAGGGAAGCATCCACCTGCATCGCTGTCAGCTTCTCCCCCAGCAGAGCAGGGCAGATGGTGTTGAACGCACTGGAGAAGTCAAAAAACATGACCCTCACAGTGCTCGCTGGCTTGTCCAGGTAGGCGTAGACACGGTTCAGCAGGTAGATAATGGCATCCTCAACTCCTAGTCGGGGCTGGTAGGCGAACTGGATGGGATCTATGTTTGGCCTGACCATAGGCCGGAGCAGCTCCAGAACAAGTCTCTCCAGGGTCTTCATGATGTGGGAGGTCAATGCCACCGGTCTGTAGTCATTGAGGCCGCTGGGGCACGGCGTCTTCGGCACAGGGACGAGGCAGGACGTCTTCCACAGCACAGGAACCCTCCGGAGCCTCAGGCTCAGGTTGAAGACATGGCAAAGTACTCCACATAGCTGAGGGGCACAGGCTTTAAGCACCCTGGTACTGACACCATCCAGTCCTGCAGCTTTGCTTGGGTTGAGACGTTTCAGCTGTCTTCTCACCTGTTCAGCTGTGAAGCCCACCATGGTGGTTTCGTTTGGGAAAGTGGTATAGTCATGAGAGCAGGGTGGGGGACTGTGAGGAGGGGTAGGAGGGGAGAGTGGAATATGTGTTGGTTGGGAGCCGACAACAGATGGCTCATGTGTGGGATGGGCAGGGGCCACAATGTCAAATCTGTTAAAGAACAGGTTAAGTTCGTTGGCCCTGTCCACACTGCCTTCAGCTCCTCTGTTGCCAGTTTGCCGGAACCCAGTGATGGTCCTCGTCCCCCTCCAGACCTCTCCCATGTTGTTCTGCTGGAGTTTTCACTCAAGGTTCCTCCTGTACCTGTCTTTAGCCTCCCTGATCCTGGCTTTCAGGTCCCTCTGTATTGCCCTCAGCTCCTCCCTATTTCCATCTCTAAACGCCCTCTTTTTAGCTTTCAGGATGTCCTTAATGTCCTTTGTTACCCATGGCTTGTTATTTGAACAACAAAGGACGGTTCTTGTTGGAGCATTGCAGTCCACACAGAAGTTGATGTAATCAGTGATGCACTCTGTGAGCCCATCAATATCCTCTCCATGTGGCTCACAGAGTGCCTGCCAGTCTGTCACCTCAAAACAACCCTGGAGCGCCTCATAAGCCTCCTCCGACCATTTCCTCACTGTCCTCGAGGTTGCAGGCTTACTCTTCACCAGAGGCACGTAGCAGGGTTTTAGATGCACCAGGTTGTGATCTGACCTTCCCCGTGGGGGGAGGGGAGAGGAGCTGTATGCATCCTTAACGTTAGCGTACATCAAATCCAGAGTCCTCTCCCCTCTGGTTGTACAGCTCACATACTGCGTGAAGTTGGGCAGTGTTCTAGCCATGGTAACATGGTTGAAGTCACCCGAGATGGTAATGAGGGCACTCGGGTGCTGGGTTTGTAATCTGGCTATGACGGTGTAAATGATGTTACACGCTGACGTCCGGTTGGCAGAGGGAGGGATGTACACAACAACCACAATTGCATGCGAGATTTCCCTTGGCAAATAATATGGCTGGAGTCCAACAGCAAAAAGTTCAATATCCGGGCTACAAACACGTTCCTTGATCATAATACGCCCAGGATTGCACCATCTGTTGTTTACCAGAACAGCAAGCTCCCCTCCTTTGCGCTTACCGCTCTCAGTGCAATTCCGGTCAGCTCGAACGGTCTGGAAGCCCTCTATGGAAACGCTTTGATTGGGTATGTCCTCGTGCAGCCACGTCTCAGTAAAACACATGACACTGCTCTCCCGAAATGTTCTCTAACTCCTGATAAGCGCCGTCAGTTCGTCCATGTTATTCCCCAGCGATCTCACATTTCCCATGATGAGAGAGGGGAGACGCGGCTTATAATTTCTCTTCTCCATAAGCCTCTGTTGTCTCGACCTGGTCCTCTTCCCTCGCCTTTTTGATCTCCCTCTGCATCCTCTGTGTGTTATGTATGGCAATATACTGCTGTCGTAAAACAACAAATTTCACGACATATGCCAGTGATATTAAACCAGGTTCTGATTTGCATCTTAACTCTATCCACCTACCTCATCTCATCATCATATCCTTTTGCCAACTTTATCCAGCAAAAATCCATTAGTCTCAGATTTAAACTAAATTGAACTTGCGCTGACTGATTTTTAAGTAGATGGCTCTACATATTTCTTCATTTCTGTGGCAGTCTTGTCAGATTGACTTGCTCTTCACTGTAGCTTTGTTGGTTCAAAAGTGTTTTAAGAAATCAATGTGGAACTCTCAGACTTGTTCACAGTTGTGGAGAGAGGCAGGTGGATGGTTTAGAAAATGTAGCACTCCTGATACTTGTTGATGAGATTTTGTGAATTCTAAACAATGAGACTCAAGGTTTTTAAGACTATCCTGAATGTTCTATTTAAGCAGCAACGCAGGAGTGATAGGGATTCCAATAAGCTGATGAGATGTTACGCTTTCTCAAGGAGATTTTGGGAACAGCCTTGACCTGTTTCTTCTGACTCTTTGATAATCCCTTGTAGTTCAGAGCTTGGAATAAAGAGACACAAGAGATTTTGCAGATGCTGGAAATCTTGAGTGACACACACACAAAAGTACTGGAGAAGCTCAGCAGGCCAAGCTGCATCAATGCAGGGAAATAAAGAGTCGATGTTTTGGGACAAGACTTTTCATTAGGACAAAGTGTGTTTCCGACATGTGGTGTTAGCCAAGCAGATGACGTATCCTGGTGGATGTAACTAAGAGCTTCCGTGTTGGAAAGGTTGACCTGGCTAGGACTTTCCAGAGGTAAAGTTGGTGGTACATCTCCAGTGCTTTGGGATGCCTGCTGCAGATAGCCCGATTCTTAGAACATACAGGAGGGTAGGAATCACTGCTGTCTGGTGGACCATGACCCTTGAGCCAAGTTTAAGGTCTTGATTTTCAGTCATTTCCTTAGATGGCCATAATGATGTGCTGACTCTGAAAGTGATGTTAAGTTTCATTGTCAATATCTGTCTTTACTGAGATAATTCTTGAAGTTCATGTGTTTCATCATGAACCTTTGTTGTTGAAAGGCAGTGCTATGCAATAGGGCAGATGGATAGTGAACCTCCACACATCGACTAAAGACTCTTCATCCACCAATCACACGTTTATTTATTTATTTATTTCACAGCCCCAACATGATGACAAGCCCTTCTGGCCCAATGAGCCCTCACCACCCAAATACACTCAAGAGACTAATTAACCTCCTAACCTGTACACCTTTGGGATGTGGAAGGAAACCGGAGCACCGGGGGAAACCCACACAGTTATGGGGAGAACATACAAATAACTTAAAAGACAGCCGTGGAATTGAACCCGGGTAGCTGACACTGTGATTTCAGACCACCAAAATGTGGGAAACTATTTTTCTATAACTGCTAAATCCTCCATATACACATGAATATAGGGCTAGTTTATAGTTCATTCCACCGAGATGCAATACAGAGCGTCATAGGAAGTCATTCCTGCCTGTGGCCATCAAACTTTACAACTCCTCCCTTGGAGGGTCAGACACCCTGAGCCAATAGGCTGGTCCTGGACTTATTTCCGGGCATAATTTACATATTATTATTTAATTATTTATTGTTTTATATTGCTATATTTATACTCTGTTCTTGGTTGGTGCAACTGTAAAGAAACCAAATTTCCCTGGGATCAATAAAGTATGACTATGACTATGAATCCCTCCATACCCAGTAGACTGAATTTAGCATATGGTCTACAGAGGCCTGGCAGCCTATGGTCATGCTAGCTGCCCAGCACTGGAATTCAAACCCCACCATTATGAGCTGCTCGTACATTGGCTGGTAGATGAGAGTCAACATAAACAGTTCTGAATGATCAATATCCTTCAGGGAAGGCGATGTGTCATTTCTGCCTTGCAACTCAGAGTTTGGCCTTTAACTCCCTCTCAAGTGAGATGCTTTATTTCAGATACTTCCATTTCACACCAATCACAAATTATTTTCAACTCAAGGCTGTATTTGTTTAAAAGCAGCGACAGGAAATGGGCAATAAATGTGAGTTTGTCAGTAACCCCTAAATCCCAAGCCAAGGAAATCTGGTGACATGCAAACCAAAGAAAGGGTCCATGCTGAAGTGACTAATGTCCAGTTATTCCATAGTTGGAACTGACTCCACAATGAGTAACTATTGAGCATCAAATGCAAGTGCAGATACCCAATGCAGAAGTGAGGACCTATCCAAGAGCAGAAGCCCCCCAGGTTAAGAGGGTATGTCTGTATATTATCATAAACAGCAAAATGTAGGGAACCCACGACCGATCGTGCTGGGTCTCTGAATAGTTTTTATCACTGACATAAGCACAAGGGATTCTGTAGGTGCTGGAAATCTTGAGCAACACACACAAAATGCTGGAAGAACTCAGCAAGTCATTCAGCATCTATGGAGGAGAATAAACGGCCAATGTTTCAGTCCTGATGAAGGGTGTCAGCCCAACATGTCGACGGTTTAATACTCTATAGATGCCGCCTGACCAGCTTTGATATTAACATGTTGTACGTAAAGTTAGTAAAGCCAGTACTTATTCCTTATCCCTAATTACCTTGAACGTGAATTACTCAGCTATAACAGCAGGCAATTAAGAATTACCAGACTTCCTTCCCTAAAGAACATTTGTGAACTAGTTTTTAAACAACAATCCAGAATTCCATGTTTACCATTACTGGTGATTTTTTAAAATTAATTGAACTTGTATTCTACAATGGCTGTGGTGGAATTCAAATATGTTTCTTGACCATCAGGCTTCTGGTTTGTCAGCCCAGTAATTTAACTACAAAGGTGACTAGACTGTGTAACTCCTCCGGTAGTCCTGAAAATATTTCATTTTTTTAAAGAAGATATTATTCCATTCAACATTCACCAAACTCTTTAACAAACTTCTGTTGAAACAATGCTGACTGGCAATATCATGATTTAATAAGGCAATTCAAATGCGCAGGAACACAGGAAGCAGAGATTCGTGAACTCTGGCAAACACCTCAGGGGCATATCCCTTTCTCACCATTGGTAGTATCTAGAAGAAGGCAACATCCATCATCAAAGATCCCCACCATCCAGACGATGTCATTGGGCAAGAGATACTAAAGCCTGCAGTCCCACAGCAGCAGGTTCAAGAACAACAATTTCCCTTCCATCATTCGGTTCTTGAACCAAGCTGCTCAACCCTAATCACTACCTCAGTAGAGCAACACTATGTAACACACACAAAATGTTAGAGGAACTCAGCAGGTCAGGCAACATTTATGAGGAGGAATAAGCAGTCGAAATTTTGGGCCAATACTGTTCATTAGTTTTCAGGTGAAGGGGCCTCTGCCTGAAACACTGACTGTTTATTCCCCTCCATAGATGCTGCCTGACTTGCTGAGTTCCTCCAGCATTTTGTGTGTGTTGCTCCGGATTTCCAGCATCTGCAGAATCTCTTTTGTTTATTGCAACATTATGACCAATTTGCACTGGCAAAAACTTTCTTTTTAGTCTAACTGAGTTCTTTCTGATATCATTACTGCTTAATTTATGTTTTTTTTCTTAAATCTGGTGTGTCTCTGATGCTATGGAACTCACGCATATGGCAATAAGCTCCACTTTGACTTTGATCTTACTTTTAGATTAAAACAACAGCAGAAGTAATTTCCCCCACGCTAATAAAAGTATTATTTTCACATGTTCAGCTTTTAAATATCTGCATCAAACATTCTCAGATTGAACATGATGAGCTCCCTGAGGATTGCTGCACCAACACAGCACTTCTTTGTCCATGATGGTCATTTCAACCTGGTCCAGAAACTGTTCAGCCTTCCCCCAGGACCCATGAATCTGGCAGTTAAAGTTTGCTTTTTTTGTTTATGGTTTGCAATTACTTTCTTCTTCAAAATTAAATTGCAGTATGTTTTTTTTCTTTTGTTCTTTTAGATCCACAAATCACTGATATTAAAACTCCTGAGTGACATTCAAGTTTTACTGGATATTTCTACAGCTCTGCTTTTGGGCCAGGAAAGTTTTTTCCACTGCTAAGTGAGACTAGAACTAAGGGACATGGCCTCAAGATTTGGGGGGACAGATTTAGAGTAACACACACAAAGTGCAGGAGGAACTCAGCAGGTCAGGCAGCATGTATGGAGAGGAATAAAGAGTCGACATTTTAGGCCAAGACCCTTCATCAGAACAGGAAAGGAAGGGGGAAGAAGCCAGAATAAGGTGGGGGAGGGAAAGGAGTACAAGTTGGCAGGTGATAGGTGAGGTCGGTGAAGGCAAGACAGGTGGGTGGGAGAGGGGGATGAAGTGAGAAGCTGGGAGGTGATAGGTGGACAAGGTCAAGGGCTGAAGAAGGAGGAATCTGATAGGAGACGAGAGAAGAAAGGGAAGGGTCAGAGGCACCAAAGGGAGGTAAAATGCAGGAAAGGAGAAGTGGTGGGTTAAAAGGGGAGCTAGAATGGGGAAAGGGAAAAGAGAGAAGGGGAAGGAGAGGGGGAGAATTAACTAGAAGACAGAGGAAATAATGTTCATACCATCAGATTGGAGGTTACTCAGACAAAATAGGAGGTGTTGCTCCTCCAAGCTAAGAGTGGCCTCATCATGGCAGTACAGAAGCCCCTGCACTGGCATGTTGGAACAGCTAACGAGGAGTGGAATTAAAATGGCTGGTCACCGGGAAATCCTGCTTGTTGCAGACAGTGCGAAGATGCTCAACAAAGCCATCGCCCGCTCTGCGTTGCGTCTCACCGATGTAGAGGAGGCCACACTGGGAGTACCAGACACAGAAAATGATCCCAACAGACTAGCAGGTGATAGATTTTTGCAAAGCGGGGGAATTA
This sequence comes from Mobula hypostoma, assembly GCF_963921235.1. NCBI lineage: Eukaryota > Metazoa > Chordata > Chondrichthyes > Myliobatiformes > Myliobatidae > Mobula > Mobula hypostoma. Next base: position 9,305,431 of record NC_086119.1, read on the forward strand.
AGCCTTATGGGGAAAAGGCAGGTAGATAGAGCCGAGTCTGCACCCAGATCAGCCATGATCTTATTGAATGGTGGCGCAGGGTCCATAGAGCAGATGGCCAGCTCCTCCTATTTCTTATGATAGAGAAGGGAAGTGGTCACAGAGAGGTTGGAAAGAAAAAAGTATTATAAAACGGGGTGGCAGCAGGGAAAAGGACTCAGCTTGTAATACAAAATGGACAATGAGAAGTGCCCAGAAGGTTCACCTGGTACATTGGTAACCATAGTCATTTTCAATCTTCTTCCTAATTAAACCTGTAATTATTACAGGTCAGCTCTGGGATTAGTCACAGGGGTATTTTACATTTCAAAAGTAAATATAGACAGCTGCTGGGAAGAACGCCATTACTGGGAAAAACTTGTCCTTAAACCTTCTCTTTAATTTGAATTGAATTAGAAATAAGATTTTAAGGGGAGTAATGAGCACTGAGTAAATGCCACAGAACAATTCAAATTTAATTCAAGCCATAACTTCTCCACTCTATAACGGAGAAGAAACGAGATTTGCAATCATGTGGTGATTGGCTTGACCTCAGGATGTCCTGAGGTATTTTGCAGCCATTAAAAATACTGTCAAGTTCAGACAACTATTGCAGCCGAACTTGTATAGCAAGCTCCCCAAACCAGCCATGTGACCATGACCAGATTCAGCTTCTGTGAAGCTGGTTCAGGAACAAATACTGGCCTCTAGAAAATCCGTCCAATGACCTCTAAGCAATATTGCTAGACCCATTACTAGGCACTTCAAGGGCACCAACAATCTGGCCTTAAACAGGGCTCAAGCTCTGAAGAATAGGGCCTGTACTCATTAGAATTCAGAACAATGACGGATGACCTAATTGAAACCTATCAAATGGTGAAAGGCCTTGATAGAGTGGATGTGGAGAGGATGTTTACTATGATGGAAGAGTCTAAGACCAGAGGACATAGCCTCAGGATAGAGGGGCATCCTTTTAGAATGGAGGTGACTGATCAAGAACCTATCAAGCTCCGTTTTAAATATACCCTACTTGGCCTTCACAGCTGTTTGTGGCAATGATTTCCACAGATTCGCCACCCTCTGCAAAATAAATTCCTCTTCATCTCTGTTTTAAGGGGATGACCTTCAATTCTGAGGCTATACCCTCTGGTCCAAGACTTCCCCACTACAGGAAACATCCTCTCCACATCTACTCTACTTAGGCCTTTCAATATTTGATATGTTTCATTGCTATTCCCCCTCATTCTTTTAAACTCCAAAAAGTACAGACCCAGAGCCATCAAACACTCCTCATACATGTTAACCTTTTCATTCCCAGGATCATTCTCAAGTTTATTCAATTATCATTCAACTATACATGAACATAGCCAAATAAAACAGCATCCCTATGGGGTCAAGGTGCAAAACACATTACCAACAGTACACAGCACGCTGCATATAGCACAGATAGCATAAATACGGTTACGATTTCAGAAAGCATACTGTCACAAAGAAAAAAATACATAGCCATAGCCTCTGAGTGGCATGACCATAGAATTGATGGTAAGTTGTCCTGGTCCAGCTTGTTCTGGGCAAACACTGGAGGACAGCCCCAGCGAACACTGGAGGACAGCACCAATGGGAGGGGCAGCCCCCAACCCAGGTACAGATTCACAGAAGTTCTTCAACACCACCTCAGCGTGTCCGCCCCTGGTCAGCTGCAACATGCTATGGGCAGCATGGACTTTGTCCTCACCACAAGCAAGGCAATGCAGCTCCCCCACCATCGATCTTATCAATGAACCAGTGAACTGGATTTGCAGTATTCTATGTTATCTACGTCCAACGGGGTCTTACAATCACTGTAAAAACATCCAAGACAGTCTCTCGTACTGTGCACTGTCCAATGGTAAATGACAATACAGGCGCTAACACAATCGTATGCAATAAACCAAGCTCCATCACTATCCAGCAACCTGTTGATGGGATAGTCCTGCAGTACCTGATGTTCTTGGTATCCAACAGTAGACCTTCTACACTCACAACACGCTGGAGGAACTCAGCAGGTCAGGCAGCATCCATGGAAAAGATCGGTCAACGCTTCGGGCCAGAACCCTTTGTCAGGACGTTAGTAGACCTTCTACAATACCAGCAAGTCTTTTCTTAGATAAAGGGCCCAAAACTACTCACAATGTTCCAAGTGCATTTTGAACAACACCTTATTAAGCTCACGATTACATGCTTGCCTTTACATTCTAGTCATCTCAAAATGAATGCTACTTAAAGATGCTTGAGCGTTCTGAATTCATCACTCTGAGTGAGAGTTCGGGCATTAGTATTGTGATAAATGGTCTATTTCTCTCCCTTGGTTGAACAGTGAATATAGGCCAAGACCATGGGGCAAACACTTTCCTTTGAAACGGGATACTTAACATTCACCAGGGATAGCAGATGGGGCCAAAAGGTTAACATGGATCCAATAGACATTGCTGATAAGCTGGGGTTGTTCCCTCAGCATTTCATAATATTGTTAACCTGGAATATTGGTTGAAGGAGGACTTGGACAATCTATCTTCTTTCGCATATTGGTTGTTTGTCAGTCTTTGTTTATATATGGTTCTTCATAAATTCCATCATATTTCTTTATTTTCCTGTAAATTCCTGCAAGAAAATAAATCTCAAAGTAGTATATGGTGACATAGACCCTCAGGGGCCAAATTATTAGGTAGGTACACCTGTATACCAGCTTGTTAATGCAAGTATCAAATCAGCCAATCATGTTTCAGCAACTCAATGTATTAAAGCATGCAGACATGGTCAAGAGGTTTAGTTGTTGTTCAGACCAAACATCAGAGAAATGCGATCTGACTGTAGAATGATTGCCAGGCAAGGTGGTTTGAGTATCTCAGAAGCTGCTGATTTCCTGGGATTTTCACACACAACAGTTTCGAAAGTTTACAGAGAATGGTGCATAAAAAAAAACAGTGAGCAGCAGTTTTGTGGGCAAAAACGCCTGGTTAGATGGCGAGACTGACTGAGAATGGCCAGACTGGTTCAAGCTGACAAGAAGGCGACAGTAGCTCAAGTAACAGTGGCGCGCAGAAGAGCATCTCTGAACGCACAACACAGCGGACCTTGAAATGGTTGGGCACTACAGCAGAAGACCATGAACAGACAGAAATACACTCCTGTGGCCACTCTATTAGATACACTCCTGCACCTAATAAAGCGGCCACTGAGTGTATACATACTTTGATAATAAATTTACTTTGACTTGAGCCCACTGTCCTCCCAATGACGTTGCTACCACTGAACCCTGACCCACACTTCACTTTCCCAGCGCACTGTGACTTTTTTATTTTTGAGGCACCTTCTGTTATTAACTCATATCTCTGCTCCCTGATACTTAACGGAAAGACTTTCTCTAGAAGTGCACACAGTACCTTTAAGTGCTTTCACTTCCCTCAGGACAAATCTCTCTTATTATTTATTGCTCTTGATCTTTTCTTCTGCACAATTATCTGGGTAATTTCCCGTCAGTGTCCCTTACTGCTGCTCACAACCTGCATCTTTGCACGGCACCATAAATCTGGTAATTGCTTATGGGCAATAGTAGTTTTTAAAATAATTGCAGTCCGAAGTTCTCTATCAACAATGAACAATGAAATATCCAAATAAAATACACAGCTATTTCTATGTCACACACATAATTTTCATGTAATTTGACCTTCACTGTGGATCATTGCTGTCTACTTGAGTTGCTCTCTGCACACAATTCATGTCAATGCCTTAGACCCAGAAGATCTATCTGCTTATATCATCACACCCGATGCCCAGAGAAGAAACCCCCAAAGGGGGCTTCCTGTGTCTTATAGTCTGAGGGCACACCAGTTAGCAACTAAAAGCAGAAACCATGACCCATCAAGGCCCAAGGGTACCAAAGACTGCTCTGTCACAGGCAAGACCACAGAATAAGATATAGGAGCAAATTAAGGCCATTCAGCACATCGAGTCCACTCTGCCATTCCACCAGCTGGTTTATTATTCCTCTCAGCCCCTTCCTGCTGCCTTCCCCCATAACATTTTTTGGCCTTACTAATCAAGTACCTATCAATCTCTGTTTTACTTACACACAATGACTTGGCCTTCACAGCTGTCTAAAAAATAGGCATCCATTAGTCTCGTGAGACCATGGATTTGCGCCTTGGAAGGTTTCCAGGGCGCAGGCCTGAGCAAGGTTGTATGGAAGATCAGCAGTTGCCCAGTCTCCCCTCTCCACGCCACCGATGTTGTCCAAGGGAAAGGCACTAGGGCCGATACAGCTTGGCATCGGTGTCGTCGCAGAGCAATGTGTGGTTAAGTGCCTTGCTCAAGGACACAACACGCTGCCTCAGCTGAGGCTCGAACTAGCGACCTTCAGATCACTAGACCGACGCCTTAACCACTTGGCCACGCACCAACAGCTGTCTGTGACAATGAATTCCACAGATTCACCACATGGAGTACTGTGCAAGAGTCTTTAGCATATATATCTATATCTCTCTCTCTCACATATATATATATATATATATATATATATATATATATATATATATAGTGCCTAAGACTTTTGCACAGTACTATGTTTTTCAACGTAGAGTGCAGAGCAAGTCTGTAAATCTGACAGGAGCAAAGGATGGTTGGAATGGCAAGGGAGGGGTGTGGGACAGGTGGTAGTGAAGGAGTGAGGGGGTGGCTCAGGTGTAGAAACACCCAGCCCTGAGATGGCTGGCAAGGTCACCTGATTCCAAACAGGAATTACAGAATATCTCTCTTGTGCTTCCCGCTCCCTCCCCCTTTTCCCAAACTTGCGTCCCCTCTCCCTACCCCCTTCCCACTCAGTCCACAATAAAGACCCCTATCAGAATCAGATTTAATATCACTCACATATGTCATGAATTTTGTTTTTGTTTGCAGCAGTAATTACTGTGCAATACATAAAATTACTACAGTACAGTGCAAAGATCTTAGGCACCTTAGCTATATATATGTGACACAGATAGACCCTGTCAGGTAACTCTGTCTTTATGAACATTTCTATATACAAAGAGACAGCTTGATTTATGCAAATTTTCACAGCCTCAGCATTTTATAGGCAATTCAGTACTTTTGAATATATTGTGGCAGTCTGTCCACCGGGTGCTTATTTGTACTGTATATAGTGCTTAATAGGGAAATGTGCAACCAATTTTACCACGAGATCTCATAAATGATAATCAAGTAATGATTAAACTATCTGCTTGGCGGATACGAAAGAGGAATTAACTTCGGCTGGGACAATGGGAGATAAATCACCAAATGTTGCTGAAACTTTATCACTCTTTATGAAGGTGCAAGGCATGTATCAAGGCAGCAGGGCCCAGGCCCGAGAGCATGGAATGAGCCAATGTTTGGCCATTACTGGATCAGACTTGGAGCCAATTCGAAGCAGCAGACCCAAGGTGGCGGGACCTGGGGCTGAGAGTGAGGAACAGCCAACGTTTGACTGGTTTAAGTGCCGGGCCAAAGTGGAAAGGTCAAGTATAGCTGCATCGAGAAGGCGGGGTCTGGGCATGAAAGCAAGGAATGACCCACTGATTGGCTGACTTAAGTGTTGTGCCAGATTGAAAAGGCGAGGGTGTCGGGGCTGGAGGCAAGGGAAAAGCCCGTATTCAGCTCATTGCTCCATGAGGTTTACTCATCTCTGCACTGAACTGAGACTCTGGCCCACAACTAATGGGCTCCTGAATGAGCTGCAGTGATGACTGACTTCGTGGCTATGGGCTCACTTCTGTGATCTTCCGTTCTGAATGCTATTTCCTTACTTTTACAATTTCCACGATTTGTTTTTTTTCTCTCTGCACATCGGGTGCTTGATGGTCTTTTTTTATGGGTTCTATTGGGTTTCTTTGTTTTGTGGCTGCCTATAAGGAGATGAATCTCAAGGTTGTATATCGAATGCGTACTCTGATCATAAATGTACTTTGAAGCTCGTTTGAAGAGTCAGCAGGACTTCTGCTGATACCTCAAAAGCCGGAAGTTCCAACAATGCAGCATTCTCTCAGCAGCGCACAGCACCAGCAGACAAGATGCGTTGTGGGGTTTCAACCCAAAGCCTGCTGACAGAGGTGAAAGTGTTGTTTCCTCTAGCTGCTCCAGTTTCCTCACACATCCCAAAGGCGTACGGCTTAGTAGGTTAATTGGTCACATGGGTGTAATTAGACAGCATTGGCTCGTTGGGCCGAAAAGGCCTGTTACCGTGCTGTATCTCTAAATAAATATGAATACCAGACAGCAAGGCTATATAGGAGGGAACTTAAAAAAGGTGTGACTGTCATTGCCAATACACTGAGTAACCATCAAAACATTATGAACTCTAATGCAAGAAAGAACCTATGTTTATTACATTTTTAACAAGCTAATAATGTCCAAAAGCACTTCAGGACTAATTAAGTATTTTGTTACTATATAGGAAACATGACAACCAATTTGCACACAACTAATGCTCACAGAAAGAATATCATAATTATCAGATAAATTGATATTGCTTCGTTGACGGCTGAAAGATTAATATTATCCAGGAACTGAGCAGTGAAATTGTGGACAGAACATACCTCTGACAATCCCTCTAACCACCTGAAAATTATTCCCCACTCATATTAGACACTTCTAACCATTTCTATGCCTCTTATGATCTTGTATAGCTCTGTCAAGTAACCTTTCATCCTAAAGCAGGGTCTCAGGCCAAAATGTCAACTGTTTACTCTTCCACAGATGCTGCCTGACCTGCTGAGCTCTCCCAGCATTTTGTGTTTGTTGCTCTGAATTTCCAACATCTGCAGATTTTCTCATCTTTGTGAACCTCTCATCCTCCTTCACGCCTAAGAGAAAAGTCCGAGCTTGCTGAACCTATCTTCATAAGACATGCTTTCTAAAGCAGGCAGCATCGCGGTTTAGTCACAACATACAAATCATAAACTCAAGAGATTCTGCAGATCACACAAAATGCTGGAGGAACTCAGCAGGCCAGGATCTATGGATAGGAGTACAATTGATGTTTTGGGCAGAAACCCTTCCACAGGACATTCTGCAGACATCATCTACAGAGGGGACTCAGCAATTGACTTTTCAGGCTGAGACTCTTCACCAGGCTTCCAGGAGAATGAGCTCTGGCTCAATTCATTTCCAAAATCTGTCAATGGTCAGCACTGGACAGAATGCCACAACATCTCGGAGAAGTGCATTCAGTTCTGATCACCTCACTATAGGAAGCACGTGGAAACTTTAGAGAGAGTGCAGAAATCTACCAGGATGATACCTGGATTAGAGGATAGTTTAAGAAACCTTGGGCTTCTCTCTTTGGAGTGAAGAGTTGAGAGGTAACTTGATAGAGATGTACAAGATGACAAGAGGCACAGATAGAGTGGAAAGCCAGCAACTTCTTCCCAGGGTGGAAAGGTTAATACAATTTTAAGATGATTTGTGGAAGGTATAGGGGGATGTCAGAGGTAGATTTTTTAAATACAGTTTGTGATAGATGCATGGAACGTCCTGCCATGGTGGTGGTAGAGGCAGCTACATTAAGGACATTTAAGAGTCTTATTCAGGCACATGGATGACAGAAAACTGGAGGGTGATGCAGGAGGAAAGTATTGGATTGATCTTGGAATTGGTTAAAAGGTTGGCAGAACATTGTGGGCCAAAGGACCTGTACTGTTCTATATTCTATACATTCTATATCGGCGGTTAGACTAAATTGAAAACCATTTTCCATTGAAATGTTTAATGCTGTTCTGAGAACAGCAGAATAAGAGTTACTCTTACTTTAAGGAGAACAGGGAATAGAAAATGAGCCTGCTACTTACATAAGGTAATAATTTATTTATGAACATTTACTTCAGATTTATTTGTTTTAAAAGGGTCAAGGGGCTAAGATGCAGATAAACCATGATCTCATAGACTGGCAAAACAGGCTTGATGGTTTGAACAGCACACGCCTAAGTACCATGGAGACATAAAAGACAGTAGTTGCTGGAAATCTGAAGCGATAGATAATCTGCTGGAGGAACTCAATAGGTTGAACAGCATCTGTGAGAAGAAAGGAATTGTCGACATTTCATGTCAAAGGGTTGCATCAAGATTCAGATTTATTTATCACATGTACATCGAAACAATCATTAATAGTGTCATTTGTGTTATAACCAACACACCTGAGTGTGCGCTGGGGGAAGCCTGCAAGTGTCACCATACATTCTGGCGCAAACATAGCATGCCCACCATGCTTGGCAGAACACACAACACCTCAAGTGACAAAACAACCAACAGCAAAACAAGTCCCGTTCCTCCCTCCCACCTACCCACTCAAGTACACAGTCCTCCAACCCCAGGACAGGCCATCTGCAGCCTCCAGCGGACTTGGATCTCACAGACACTGTGCCTTCAACTTCCCCAGTGGACCCGCAGAGATTCACAGACTCGAGGGTGAGAGCGACTGAGAACTGAGAGTGGATAGGAAGCTCCCTGCGCTCCAATGAATCACTCCTCCTTCCCCCACCACTGTTCACACCACAGCAGTCCTCCCTCCCCACCTTCTGAGCTCCTGTGGCATGTACCAGCCCCCACACAACACTTACTATCTCTTCCTCCCCACTCCCTCTTGAGATCCTCCCTCTCCTCTCCCAGTAGGATGCACGGCAGCGTAGCAGGATAGCATATCGCTTTACAATCCCAGCGATCGATGATGGGGGTTCAATGCCTACCAGTTTCTCTCTCCCATAGACACTGCCTGATATGTTGGTTACGTGTATATTATCTCTGATTTCCAGCACCCGCAGTTGTTTTTTTTTTAATATTCATTCTGTGCCTTTGGTTCAATTCACTTTTGCAATCCACCCTGAGGGCATGAACATCTCATTGTCACACTGCAGCCAAAGGACAGTGCACAAGTTATAGGAATTTCAGACCAAGAAAAGGACACAGGAAATGTTGCAGCTTGGTGACCTTAAGCACTTTACAGTGAATGCCACTATTTCTATTAAGTGTGGACACTGACAAAAAGTAGCAAATATAGTGTGGATGGCACCGTAGCGTGGATGGCACGTTAGCGCGGCAGTTAGCACAACACTTTACTGCAAGTTACAAAGTTCAATGTGTATGTGTCACCATACAGCACTGTGCAACAATCTGAGGCACATATACCTTACGCCTGTTAAGTTCAGGCTTTGGATTTCTGCCACTGCCTGTAAGGAATCTGTACCTTCTTCCCCATGGGTTTCTTCTGGGTGCTCTGGTTTCATCCCACATTCCAAAGACGTATGGTTAGAGTCAGTAAGTTGTGGGCATGCTATGTTGGCCATGGAATACTTGTAGGCTGCCCCAGCACATATTCACACTGCATAGGCCGTTGACACAAACATCGCATTTCACAATATGCTTCGATGCACATGTGACAAATAAAACTAATCTAATAAATTTAAATCTAAAAAAAAGTATTTGAGTACAGTAGTGATGTTTATCAATGATAGTGGTTGAGGGGTGAAGCTTGACTATAACATCAGGAAGAACGTTCAGCGATGACTGAAGGGACAGATCACAGAAACAGATTCAGATTTGTATATCACGTGGATATCAAACACATACACATGGTGACACATACAGTACATGCAAACGTCTTAGGCACATGTATATAGCGAGGGTGCCTAAGACATTTGCACAGTACTGTATTTGTCAACATGAAGTAGAGAGCGAGTCTGTAAATCTGGCGGGAGCAAAGGATGTTGGGAATAGTGAAGGTGGAGTGCCATGGGAGGGGTGTGGGACAGGTGGGAGAGAAGGGATGGTACAGGTGTAGACACACCCAGCCCTGAGACACCAGGCAAGGTCATTTGATCCCAATAAATTGGTTTATTGATCATTACAGAATATCTCTCTGGTGCTTCCCACTCCCTCCCCTCTCCCTTCCCCTTTTCCCAATGATAATTCCCCTCTTCCTGCCCTCTTCCCACTCTCAGTCCACAGTAGAGACCCAGATCAGAATCAGGTTTATCATCATAGCTATATATATGTGCCTAAGACTTTTGCACAATACTATATATATACACATTGATAATAAATGTACTTTCAACTTTGAAAAATAGAGTGAAGTGGGCCATTTGCATTAACAACCAACACATTAAAGGATGCACTGTAGGCAGCCCGTGAGTACTGCCCCATATTCTGGTGCCAACATAACCGCCCACCATGCTTGGCAGAATACAAGCAGCAAAAACATCACCACAACACAAAACAAGACAAGACAAGACAAGACAAGCCTCTTTCCTCTCCCCCACACCCCCCCTCCCTCCAATCCCAGGACAGGCCACCTTCAGGCCCAGACTCTCACACACCCAGACATCAGCCCTCTAATCCCCAGTCTCTGTCCTGGAAAGTTTTAAATAACATCCAACATTATCTGAAGTTTTAATAAAGATTGAAAGGAACAAATTATTTATATTAAGTTTAAGTAATCAGATGGTTTAAAGCTAATGAAAAAGCTTGAGAACAGAAAGAGAAATATTGTGGTAGATGAGGTAATCTGGAACGTATTGCTTGAAAGGGTGGTAGAAGTAGTTTCAAAAAGGTACTAGCCTAATATTCGAAAAAATAAAGGTTTCCAGGGCTGTATGGAAAGAGTAAGAACCAATTAATATCTCTTGCAGAGGGCTGTAAAAGGCACAATGGACTGAATGGTCTTCTGATGCACAGTATGATTGCACAACCCTTGTTAGCACCCCAGAGGCAGCCCAGTTCCATCGTGTCACAAACATCACCACCCAGATCATAAACAAAAGAAAATCGCTCTCAATTCAGTAATTTCAGTGTTATTGATTGTGTGTGGGGATTGCAAGGCTCAGTCAAGTTACCACTTCATATCTTTTACGGATTCAGACAGCAGCCGCTGAGATACAGCCGAGCCGCCAAAGTCTGCTTTATACTGGGCCTTTTAAGATTTCAATCGATAACGTTGATTGTAGCAAATATAAAGCCAGTAGCCCCATTGATTATTATTAACCCCTTGGCAACATCTTTGCTCTAATCACATTGATAGGAACAAAATGGGGCATAAAATGTCTTCTATTTTGCCAGTCAATTGAAATTTGAGAAAGGATTACATTTATGGAACACCTTCTCTCATTTCCGAGTTGAATCTCGACGTACTTCATGCTCTGTGGATTACATGAACCCCATGACTTCTCCCACGGAGGCGAACCTGTCCATAGCACTGACAAAGGAGATTACTTTCTGATGCTGGTGGATCAAACCACAGATTGAAAGTGTGGAGTTTAGTTCAAAGTAAATTTATTATCAAAGTACGTATATTTAACCGTAGACTACCTTGAGATTCATTTTCCTCCAGGCATTCACAGGGAAAAAAAGAAATACAATGGAATTTATATCAAAAACCATCCATAAACTGACAAAGACTGTCAAACCAATGTGCAAAAGGAAAGAAACCGTGTTAAATAAAATATAATACTGAGAACATGAGCTTTAAAGAGTCCTTTTAAAGCAGAGATTCCTGACGATATTTTTCCCCACGCCATGGGCCAATGCCATTAAGCTAGGGGCCTGTGGACCACAAGTTGGGAACCCCAGTTTTAAAGTGAGTCTGTGGACGCTAGAACCAGTTCAGAGGAGTGAGGTTTGAAATTATCCATGCCGGTTCAGGAGCCTGATGGTTGTAGGGTAGTAACTAATGAACCTGGAGGTACAGAACCTCAGGGTCCTGTACCTCCTGTCCGATGGTAGTAGCGAGAAGAGAGGATGGGCTGGGTGGTGGGGGTCCTTGATGATGGATGCTGTTTCCTTGTGCAGTGCTCTGTGTAAACGCGTTCAATGGTGGGGAGGGCTTTGCCTGTGATGGAATGCGTTGTGTACATCAATTTCTGTAGCCTTTTCCAGACCTGAGCATTGATGGGATTGATTGACCAGGGGATATTCTACAATTAGGAGGCTAAAGAACATCACAGAGCCATACCACATGAGAAGAGGCCATTCTGCCAGCATGCTTGCTACATTTGGCCAGCCTCCCTGCTCTTTCCCAACAATATATTTTCCATTTCTAATATATTTTTCTTCTAGAGCAACAGCAGCAGCACTTCATACCCCTCTTATGATAGGAGGAGGATGGGATGAGGACAGATGTTTGGGAAATGGAGGAGACGTTGGTGAGGGCAGTATCAATTATAGGAAAGATGTCAATAAAATTGAGAGAGTACAGAGGAGGTTTACTAAAATGTTGCCTGGGTTTCATCTCCTAAGTTACAGAGAAAGATTGAACAAGTTAGGTCTTTATTCTTTGGAGCGTTGAAGGTTGAGGGGGGACTTGATAGAGGTGTTTAAAATTATGAGGGGGATTGATAGAGTTGATGTGGATAGGCTTTTTCCATTGAGAGTGGGGAAGATTAAAACAAGAGGACATGAGTTGAGAGTTAAAGGACAAAAGTTTAGAGGTGACATGAGGGGGAACTTCTTTACTCAGAGAGTGGTAGCTGTGTGGAACGAGCTTCCAGCAGAAGTGGTAGAGGCAGGTTCGATGTTGTCGTTTAAAGTTAAATTGGATAGATATGTGGACAGGAAGGGAGTGGAGGGTGATGGGCTGAGTGCAGGTCAGTGGGACTAGGAGAGAGTACGAGTTCGGCATGGACTAGAAGGGCCAAGATGGCCTGTTTCCGTGCTGTAATTGTTATATGGTTATATGGTCTGCTTTTCAGACAGAAACTGCTTCCTAGGGTAAATACAAAACATAAAATCAAGAGTTCACAGTGAAATGATTCTATTGAGCCCCATCTTTGCTGCAGAACATAAATACACTCAGTGACCACTTTATCAGATGCGCCTGTACACCTGCTTGTAATGCAACTATCTAATCAGCCAATCATACGGCAGCAACTCAAACCATAAAAGCATGCAGACATGGTCAAGAGGTTTAGTTGTTGTTCAGACTGAACATCAGAATGGGGAGGAAATGTGATCTAAGCGACTTTGACCGTGGAATGATTATTTGTGCCAGACAGAGATACTTGGTGCATCTCAGAAACTGCTGATCTCCGGGGATTTTTATGCACAACGGTCCCTTCAGAGTTTACAGAGAATGGTGTGAGAAATAAAAATAAACATCCAGTGAGCGGCAGTTCTGTGGATGAAAACGCCTTGTTAATGAGAGAGGTCGGAGGAGAATGGCCAGACTGGTTCAAGCTGACAGGAAGGCGACAGTAACTCAAATAACCATGCATTACAACAGTGGTGTGCCAGAGGAGCATCTCAGGACACACAGCATGTCAAACCTTGAAGGGGATGACCATGAACGTACAGAAATGCACTAGAAGCAATTTTATTTGGCACCACCTGTAACTAATAAAGTGGCCACTGAGTGTAACTCATAATTCCCTGAGTGCAAATTTATATCCAGGAAGTTGAATTTTTGTAGTACACACCAAGACCCCAAACTCCCAAAATGCTTTATCAGCTCCATTCTATCTTGGGGATGCCTCAAGCACACCCTTAGATTGTGTTGGTTGTTAACGCAAATGACGCATTTCACTGTATGCTTCCACAAGAAATATAAGATATAGGAGCAGAATTAGGCTATTTGGCCCAACAAGTCTGCTCCTCCAATTCATCCTGGCTGATCCAATTTACCTCTCATCCCCAATGTCTTGCCTTCTCCCCATATCCCTTCATGCCCTGACCAGTCAAGAATCACTCAACCTTTGCCTTAAGTTATACATAAAGATTTTGCCTCCACAGCTGCCTGTGGCAAAGAATTCTACACTTTCACCACTTTGGCTAAAGGAATTCCTCCTCACCCCTGTTCTAAAAGGACTCCCCTCTATTTTGAGGCTGTGTCCTCTGGTTTTAGACTCTCCCACCAAAGGAAACATACCCTCCACATCCATTAAGGCCTCTCTCCATTTGAAAGGTTTCAGTCAGCTCACTCCTCATGTACACGCGATAAATAAATCTGATTGTAGATTCTAAGTCTTGTTTTGTAGTGACACTGCCATTGTAAATTGGGAAATACAGCCACCAATCTGCATACAGTAAGATTGCTCAAATAGCTGGTGATAATGAGCCAGACAGTCTGTAATTTTACTGATGTTCATTGAAGGATAAGTACCAGTTATCACACCATGGAGGACTCGTCTCCACTTCTTACAAAATTACCTTGGGAATTTTTTTACACACACCTAAGAAGGCAGACAGCAACTCAAATTAACGGACTATCCAAAAGATAGAGTGAAAAATAATGGGAAAAACCCACTGACACCATTCTCTTTTTTAATGGCAGTATAATGCAACAATTACTGGTCTAAGTACAATTCACTAAGGACACATAAGTGAAATATCTAGACTGAAAATTGGAGCAGGCACGAAGCGACTTCATTATACTTAAAAATTAGAACTAAATATAGGGTATATAGTTTTCCATTAGAACCAAAAAATTACTATTGTACAGACTATTTCTCCCATCGAGCCCCCGCTGGCTCTCTGCAAATGCAATGTCAGTATCATTCACGATTTTTTTCCTGGATTTTTTCCCTCACCTTCCAAGAATCTGATTCCATTGTCAAAGTCAATATTGAATCTGCTTCCAGCAGCCTTTTACAGCAACTCTGAATGGCCTTTTCCATTTCTGGGCATTGGTGTTTCCATACCAAGCCATGATGCAATCAGTCAGGATAGTCTCCGCTGTGCACCTACTGAAGTTTGTCAAAGTTTCTGGTGGCATGCCAAACTCGTTCAAACTTTAAAGGAAGTCGAGGTGCTGCAGTGCTTTCTTTGTGATGACAACTATGTTCTAGTCTGAGAACCCAGTGTCATCACAAAGTGAACTGATTCCATAACCTATGGACTCACTTTTAAGGCCTCTGCAACTCAGGTTCTCAGTATTATTTATTCATCTTGTATTTGCATAGTGCAGACATCCCACCCTGCAAAAACTCATTTTCAGGGAGGCAGCACCATCAATTTGCGGGAGACTTCCGGAACTTCCGGGAGAGGTGGGATGTCTGCAATAGAGTAGCTCCTTAGCAGCCAGCCAGCTAGTTTAAATACATTAGCTATGCTAATGAACGAATGACACCTGTTAAACTCACCTCAACATGTCTTTTACAGTCCTAACCCACCATGGGCAATAGAAAAGTCACTGTTGCAAACAGTGCAGCGAGTAACACTGTCATTATTTTGACCCCTATTAGGCAGGGGTACACTTTAGTGTAGTATGAGGTGACGCACGTTTTAATTTTTTTTTGGAACACTCTGCCATGGCGCGTGCTCTCGCTTGCTCTCTCTCTCTCATGATCGCTCTCGCGCTCTCTCTTGCTTTTCTCTCATTCGCTGTCAAAAAAATTGATTTCCGTGATATTGTATGTAATTTGCGGGCATCAGGGAGCCACTATTAATATGCCGGAGACTCCCAGAAGTTCCAAGAGAGGTGGGATGTCTGATAGTGTGCCTCCCTTTGCACAGTAGTTGCTTGTCAGCCTTTGTGTGCAGCGTTTCATTGATTCTACTGCATTTCTTTGTTCTACTGTGAATGCCTGCAAGAAAATGAATCTCAAGGTAATATAGTATATGGTGATGTAGGGTAATTCACTTTGTAATGGGTGACTGATGACACATATTCTTCACAATGGAAACTCTCCTACATAATTCACAAACCCATTGCTAAGTTTTGTGTTCACTTTAAGAGACGGTGTCTGACGTAATGATGTCAGTGTAAGGCGACTGCATTTGGTTTGTTGATAATGGAAGAAACAGGCTGCGGCTTTTGTTAAGCACAAGGCAACTCTCGCCTATTTTATTTACAAAATCCTGAAGTGACATATACATACTTAGATAATAAATTTACTTTGAATTACAGTGAATAGCCATTCACAGCACGAGAAGAGTTTTCTTCTCCACCGCTAGGTTCTTCTGTCAGACAGCTTAAACCTACATTCTCTCAAACTTCCTGCTTCAGAAGAAGCAACCATAGCTTCCATACTTTATCCATATGAGAGAAGTTAGACTATAAGACACAGGAGCATAACGAGGCCATTTTGCTCATGATCTCTGCCATTCCAATAATAGCAGCTTTTTCCACAATCTCTATACCAAATGTTTTCTGCATATTCTTCAAGCTCCTATACAAAGGCAACAGGAACTGAAAGTGATAATTCAGTTTGCAGCAAAACCAGAGCTTTACCATGGGGCAGAAAACACCAGTGGGAGTTAGTAGGAACAAGCAACAAATCTCTGGTACTGGAATGAATTTAGAATGCAATAAGAGAGGGCCGAGGGATTAATTAAGAGAGGAAAACAAGAGTATCAAAGTAAGCTTGTAGCAAACATAAAGTTCAAAGTAAATTTATGTCACTATATACTACCCTCAGATTCATTTTCTTGCAGACATTTACAGGAAAATAAAGAAATACAATAAAATTTATGAAAAACTATATATAAACAAAGACTGGCAAATATCCAAACACCCTGCAAAAGAGTACAAATCGTGTGAATAGTAAACTTTAAAAAGTAATACTGAGAACTGGAGTTGTAGAGTTTATAGGTTGTGGAGTCAGTTCAATGATGAGGTGAGTGAAGTTATCATAAAAATTGACTGCTAAAGGTTCAATAGACGTGGGAAGAGAAAATTACCAGTGAAAACAAATATGGGTTCTTTGCAGTCAGAGACAGAGAACAATGAAATGCTGTAGATCAGTATTCACTGAGACCACACAAATAAACCAGATAAAGTTAGGGAATGTAACATCTAATGAGAGATTAAAAAGATGAAAAATTAGCTTTATCTGTCACATGTATATTGAAATATACAGTGAAATGCGTCGTTTTCATCAAATCAAATCAGTGAGGATTCCATTGGGCAGCCTCTAAGTGTCGATATGCTTCTGGCACCAACGTTGCATGTCCACAACTCATTAACCCTAATCCGTACGATTCTGGAATGTGGGAGGAAACTGGAGCACCCGGAGGAAACCCATGGGGTCACAGGAAGAACGTACAAACTCCTTACAGACAGCAGTGGAACAGAATCCCTTTCTTACTGCCAGTGTTGTAAAGCATTGCAGTAACTTCTACACTATCCTGCTGCGAAGAAACTAAAATAAATCAGTATTAAGAGGAAAATAGATTTAGATGGGATTTAAGGCCAATAAATTTCCAGGATGTAATAGACTGCATCGCAGAGAGTGGCCTGAAAAAATATTGTGTGCATTGGTGAATATTTTCCTACGTTCTTTGAACTCCACATCAGTTCCTGTGTAATCAAGGGTAGCTAATATTACCGCCATTTAAAAAAAGGAGGGAGAGAACAAGCAGGAAATCATGGAGCTGTCAGCCAGACTTCAGGAATGGGCAAATGGTAGACAACATTGTTAAGGTTGCAATAATAGATCATTTGGAAAACAAAGATTGGATCTGCTACGGTCAGGAAGGATTTACGGAAAGGAGATCCCAAACTGCACACCGTGATTGGCTGTTTCTGTTCTTAAGCTAATTCAATATTCATACTGCCACTTACTCTTATAGCCTTCAATTCTAACAAGCTCATTATGTAGCCCTTCATGAAACACCGTTTGAAAATATTGTAATGAGGTGACGGAATTGTCAACATATAAATTCTAAGAAAGTCACTGTGGCACATGGCTGAATCAAATTTTGTATGCCGAGAGAACAAAAGACAAACTATAATCGGCTTCTGAATGGGGGAAAAGAAACATCACTTTGCTTGACGTTCTATCTAATGCAGGGGCAGTCACGGTTAGCGCAACACTGTTACAGTGCCAATGATCCGGGTTCAATTCTCGCTGCTGCCTGTAAGGAGTTTGTATGTTCTTCTCGTGATGAAACCATGGCGAAAGTTGTGTCACCAGACGGAGAAACAGCAGTGTTCGAGCTCCTAGCTGGTGTGCTGCAAGGAGACACTCTGGCACCCTACGTCTTTATAATCGTCCTTGATTACACTCTACGTCAAGCTACGAAAGATCATGACAAGCTTGGTTTTACCTAAAACCAGGATGAACCAAAAAGGTCAGACCAGTTACGCTCACAGATCTCGATTTTGCAGATGACATAGTCCTGCTCTCTGACCAGATGGAGGAAGCACAGCAGCTACTGACAAAAGTGAAAATTGAGTGCAATAAAGTTGGCCTTCACCTAAACGCTAAAAAGACAGAGTACATGGCGTTTAACTGTGACAAAGGTACTCTCAAGACTATAAAGAATGATAACATTAAGAAAGTCTTTGACTTCAAGTACCTCAGGTCAAGAATGATGAGTTTGGAGAAGGACATAAAGATACAAAAGGCGCTGGCGTGGAGGGCTATGAACGACATGAAGGAAATCTGGAAGTTGAACCTGACCAGAGGGCTTAAAAAGAGGATCTTCATAGCAGTCATAGAGTTCATTCTCACGTACGGATGCGAAACATGGACACTCACCAAGACTATGCGAAAGTCTCTAGATGGTTGCTATACATGAATGCTCCGGATGGCTCTTGGCGTGAGTTGGCAATAGCACATGACGAACATCGAGCTCTATGATGACCTACCGATGCTCACCACTAAAATCGAGGTGAGAAGACTGCAACGAGCGGGGCACTGTCTACGCCACCCCGAGCCACCTGCCAGCCTAGTCATCATAAGGGAGCCCAAGCATGGGAGGATGATCCCTGGGCGCCCTCCCAAGACTATGGTCAACACGCTCCTAGAAGACAGCGGTACGGCTAATGTAGATGAATTGAACACACTGATGAGGGAGAGGGAGAAGTGGAGAGTCTGTCATTGTGCCCGACGCCAGCCCCCTAGGACTGAGTCGACGTAGTAGCAGTAGTCCCGTGACGGGGTGGGTTTCCACCAGGTAATCCCACATCACAAAGACGTACAGGTTAGTACGTTAATTGGTCATGTGGGTGTAATTGGGTAGTGCGGGATCGTTGGGCCTGTTACTGCACTGGATCTCTAAATCAAACAGATAGACTAAAAATAAAGATACTTGTTCAAAATTTTGCGTAAGTTGGAGGTGAGGGTGGTCTGGAGACAGCATCTCATCATTGGTTAGATGTGGCTTAGTGTATGATCACCTACACTAGGTGGTAGGTACATGGATGAGAGCAGTACAATGGTGCAGGTGCAGTTAGGTTGTACTAGGCAGAATACCAGGCTGGCATGGACTAGATGGGCTGAAGGGCCTGTTTTGGTGCTGTAGTGCACTATGATTCTCTATAATCCGTCAGGTCATTCTCGAGACTTTACGCATGGGGATACCGCAGAAATTATTTTAGTTGCTAGAGAATCCCAGATAATCCAGAAAACTAGACCGTCAGGAATGATTTGGCAGTGGTCTCAATCCCACACCAGTCACACAACTCCCTTCCTCCCACCTCCAATCCACAGTATAGGGATCTGCAGATACTCCTTTTGTAGAATGGTGAGAAACAAAGCAAATTGCCTGCAAGACCTGTGGTGAAGGGGAGAGGGAATTAAAAATGGACATCCTTCGGAATGGAGAGAGGTCCATTTTGAACAGATGAGGAGGAATTTATTTAGCCAGAGAATGGTGAATCTGTTGAATTCATTGTCACAGATGGTCATGGAGGCCAAATCATTGGGTAGGGGTTCATTAAAGCCAGGGGTTCCCAACCTGGGGTTCATGGACCCCTTGCTTAATGGTATTGGTCCATCACATAAAAAAAATTGGGAACCCCTGTTTAAAGTGGAAGTTGACATGTTCTTGATTAGTAAAGGTATCAAAAGTTTTGGTGAGAATAGAGGAGAATGGAGTTAAGAGGGATAATAAGTCAACCATGATGGAATAGTGGAGCAGGCTAAATGGGCTGAAAAACCTAATTCTGCCCCAATGTCTTATGGAATTAAGGTAACTGTAGTCTGAGGCTTTAATAGTACAGATTACCCACACATACAACTAACTTCACTAAACAGCGCTAATGGTGATAACTGTATTAAACCAAATTAAGCACATTAATGTGGACAAGCTTTGCAAGCCAGAGATCCCACTTTCAGACGGTGATGGTAACTTAAATTAATTAAAATTAAAACAACTCAGCCTTTAAATTGCCTGTTGCTTCGGAGAATAGGATGAGTATTTTGCTGGTTACCATAATATGATAAAATTAATTGTCAGTTCATTACAGCTCTCATCTCATTTTATTCATTTGGTTTTTTTAAATAAAATTAATTTGTTACACACTGCATGTACTAATGGAAATCTCAGCACTATGTCAATTCTACTCCCCAAGATCTGAGCTTTATACCAGAAGCAGTTACCCACACCCACACAGGGTTGGGGAGAATAAAATTCCACATTGGTAGATCTGTCAAATTATGAAACTGCATAAAAATCACAAAAAGCCACCTTACAAAAGTAAAAAATTAATTGTTTCCTAAATCTCTTTCAAATTTTCACTAATGTGACACAGCATAATTGAGATAGCTCATGTCATCTTCTTTATACAAAATGAAGACACATGTCAATTGTCACCTTATTTTTCATAACACACACATTTTTTCCTTACAAATTATTCCTCTCTCCTCACGAACTTTAGTGGACCCACTGAAGATTTGCACAAGGCTTTTTAAGATTTCCATATTGTGCCCTAATCACTAATTTTATTTTAAGCCTACATGTTCTCAGAAAAGCAGGGCACACAAAACTTTCTGACGTAATGAGTATGTAGCATTTTGTTTTGACTTCCCAGACAAGTTAATGAACTGCTCACTGCCTAGTTTATTGGAAAACAATTTACATTTGTAGATTAACCACCTGTCGCCAACATCACTGTGTTTAATCTAATAGGAAGGTACTTTGCTTTAATAAAACATTAATCTAAAATGTGAATCTTATGCAGCACACACACAAAATACTGGAGGAACGCAGCAAATCAGGCAGCAAATATTGAGGGGAATAAACAGTTGACGTTTCAGGCCAAGACCCTTCATCAGGACTGGAAAGGAAGGTGGAAGAAGCCAGAATAAGAAATTGAAGGGGTGGAGGTAGGGGAAGCTGGCAGGTGATAGGTGAGACCAGGTGAGGGGGAAGGTGGGAGGGGAGCGGGATAAAGTAAGAAGTTGGGAGGTGATAGGTGGAAAAGGTAAATGGTTGAACAATGAGGAATCTGATAGGAGAGGCCAGTAGATCATGGGAGAAAGGGAAAGGGAAAAAGCACAAACCTGTGGTCAGCTCCGTTACTCTGCGCCGATTAAAGCGTTGAGCAAGATAGAAATCCTTGAGGACAAGAGCGGAAAGCACAACAGGTGTTCAGCGCCAGCTGCCTGCATTTGACCAGTCTCCCTCACTACTGCCAGTAGGCAGGAAGTACGGGTCTCTTGGGTCCCACCCCACTGGGCTTGGCAACAACCGCTGCCCTGCAATTATCGGGCTTCTGGACTCGCCTCAGTGCTGAACGCACTCCGCAGTTGTGGATTCACCTTGGGGGGCTCTGAGGTTCATGTTCCTTGTGCAATCTGACTGGGGTGCTTGAGTGCTGAACTGACTGCAGCTGTGGCCCATGGCAATTGGCACTGCACTGAGGACTCACTTTCAGGGACGCTGCGGATAATGTTATGTGTTTACTTTTTATTATCTGCACCATTTGTTCTTGTTTTCCTTGCACATTGAGTGTTTGATGGTCTTGTTATGTGGGGCTTTTCTTTGAACAGGTTCTATTGTGTTTCTTTGTTTTGTGGCTGTGGCAAGAAGATGAATTCCAAGGTTATATACAGCAAACAACAGGAATTCTGCAGATGCTGGAAATTCAAGCAACACACATCAAAGTTGCTGGTGAACGCAGCAGGCCAGGCAGCATCTCTAGAAAGAGGTGCGGTCGACGTTTCAGGCCGAGACCCTTCGTCAGGACTAACGAAGGGTCTCGGCCTGAAACGTCGACCGCACCTCTTCCTACAGATGCTGCTTGGCCTGCTGCGTTCACCAGCAACTTTGATGTGTGTTATATACAGCAAACATACTTTGATAATAAATGTACTTTGAACTTTGAACAATTTCTATTCCTGAAAATAAAAACTTGAGGAGCAGAAGTATAATCAACCCCAGATGATTAATCAGCCTCAAGTCCATAAAAAGGTTTCTCCAGGCCAGTGAGATCTCTCTTAATAGCAGCCGCACGATCAGATGGAAATCTACCCTATCATCAACGATGCTGAGCAAAAATCTCTTTCTATCCTACACCCTCCTCACCTCCCCCGTATTTGGGATTCACCTCTTCATTACTCACACTGAGGTTGCCTGTGTAAACAATCCAGTAAGCATGTGTGCTCACTCTCCGATGGGAACCATCCAATCTCCCAATTCTCCCGACTTCCAACTCTTAATATGTGGAAAACATTCTAACTGCTGATTTCTGCTGTACAAGTACCGTGGGGGTGAAGAAATAAGAAAGATGGTCTCAGTGGACCGTAGAACAATGGCACGTTATATCACACACAGACATAAGTATACATGGGACATCAGAGGTCTTCGGCAATTTGAGGGGAGGCTTTTATAAACACGAGATTCTGCAGATGCTGGAAACCCAGACCAACACACACAAAATAGGCAGCATCTATGAGGGGAGTAACAGTCAACACTTTGGGCCAAGACTCTTCATTACGACTGGAAAAGCGGGGGGAAGAAGGCAAGGAGAGTTTGAAGTGGCAGGGGATAGGTGAAGCCAGGTGAGGGGAGAGAGTAGCCAGCTGGTGGTACAGTGGCATCTGCACCGGACTTCAGACAAATGGTCCTGGGTTTAAATCCGGCCGGCTCCTTGCACACTTTCCATCTGTGCTGCGTTGAGCATTGAACTAGCAATCGGCCTCATAAAAAACAGAACGCTAAAGGAACGACAAGGTTGCCTACCAATGTGCCACAAGGCACGGAGAGGAACAACAAGGTGAGGGGAGAAGGTGCATGGGTGAGGGAGGGAAGAAGGTGCCAGAACATGTGGCGACACTTGTGAGCTGCCCCCAACTCATCCTTAGGCTGGGTTGGTTGTAAGGCATACGACGTATTTCCCTGTATGTTTCCATGTACATGTGATAAATAAATCTCAATCTGAATGAAGCAGGTATTTAATTTTTTTTAAGAGAATACTGAGTAAAAAGCCAATGCTCAAAATGTGAAACAACATCATAGACCGGGGTTCTCAAACTGAGATTCACAGACACATTGGTCCATGGCATAAAAAAGGTTGGGAACCCCTGTCATAGTTATTTGATTTGAATCATTCTCAGGCCATAAATGCTATAAAATATGCTTAGATTCTGTAGCCTGAGGTTGTGGCAACAGAAGCTTCCTCTTGACCTGCTGTTGATCACATCACTGACAGTGCCGCACTCTCTCTCTCTGAGCATCGATTGGAGTGGCTTTTAATTCCATGGAGTGAGATGTGGACCCACAAAGTTCTGGCTCAAGTGGCAAGTTAAATGCCTACAGCAGAACTCCCAAACGGATTTGCCCGTTTGAGTGCAGCATCTACTCCCATTTCGGGAAAGCACTGCAGCTGAAATTTCTGGTGGCACGGTAGCGTAGTGATTAGCATAATACCATCACAGTGACCCGGGTCAATTCCCGCTACCGTAAGGAATTTGTTTGTTCTCCCCGTAACTGCGCAGGTTTCCTCTGGGCGCCCCAGTTTCCTCCCACATTCCAAAGATGTATGGGTTCAAAGTTCAAAGTTAGTAGGTTAATTGGTCACATGGGTATAATGGGCGGAGCAGGCTTATTGGGCTGAAGGGCCTGCTAATGGACCATCCCTCTAAATAATTAATTACTTAATGAGCGCATAAATAACTAAATTAAAAAATTGATCGATACATAGAATGAATAGATAGATGAAGTAAAAATTTCCCAGCCAGATTCTGAGCCCAGACTAAGGTTGTACATATTATAAAATCTGTACTCATAAACATTTCAGTAATTGCATGTGTAGCCAGGTGCTTTTTCCACGTGTGCTCTCTTTATGATCTCATTTGTAGCTCCGCAAACTGAATGGAGACAAATTTGGTTTTCTCAGTTCGCACCCTCCTCCTCCTCCTCCTTTTCCATACACACTCATTAGAAATCCACAGCAACACGCCTCGCTGCAATCTCCCAGACACTGAAGGAGGATGGATATCCTCCATTAATAGCATTTACCCCTTTTGAATGATAGCCTCGGGGGGGGGGAGGGGGAGTGGAAATCAAAAGGAACAAATGGAGGTGAAGAGGAGGCAAGGTGAAGAGAGAGCAATGTAGGGGGTCAGTTATCCAGAACTCCCTTTCTTCCATGGTCTACTCTCCTATCAGATTCCTTCTTAAGCCCTTTAACCTCTTCCACTTATTACCTCCCAGTTTCTCACATCAGTCCTCCTTCCCACACGGCCACCTCCCCCTCATCTGGCCTCACCTATCATCTGCCAGCTTGCACTCCTTCCACTCCCCCCACCACCACCTAGTCCTGTGGGGGGCATTCTTGCTCCACGCACACGTAACAATGACAACTCACTGGCCTCAGCAAGATCCCACAGAGAGGCAAGGGCAGCAATCAAATTTCAAATCACACAACAGAATTCTAATCAAAATTCAAAGTAATTTCATTACCAAAGTACACATGTCACCATATACTACCCTGAGATTCATTTCCTTGCTGGCATTCACAGTAAATACATAGAAACACAATAGAATCAATGAAAAACTGCACACAGCAAAGAGGGGCGAGCAACTGATGTGCAAAAGACAGCAAATGGTGCAAATATATTTTAAAAACTAAATAATAAATATTAGGAATATGTCCTGAAAGTGATTCCATAGATTGTGGAATTGTGTGGGCACATGGCCAAGTGGCCAAGGCATTGGACTAGCTACCTGAAGGTCGTGAGTTCTAGCCCCAGCCGAGGGAACGTGTTGTGTCCTTGAGCAAGGCACTTAATCACACATTGCTCTGCGACGACCCTGGTGCTAAGCTGTATGGGTCCTAATGCCCTTCCCTTGGACAACATTGGTGTCATGGAGAGGGGAGACTTGCAGCATGGGCAACGGCTGGTCTTCCATATAACCTTGCCCAGGCCTGTGCCCTGGAGAGTGAAGACTTTCCAGGCACAGATCCATGGTCTCACAAGACTAACGGATGGCTTTTTTTTAGACTGTGGAACCAGTTCAGTTTGCAAAGCACCAATACACACCTTTCAACATCATCACTCAGCTAACCCACTGACATGCTGACACTAGCTCACTCCAACACGATCTATTTCTCCAGGGGTAATTGTCAGGCACAGGGACAATTTATTTCTGGATTTAGCTTCATGTTGATGTGGTTCACCTATTTTAACTATCAACAATAACAATTAATGTGGGGAAGAGGTGAAGGAGAGTGGGGAGATGAGTGGAATGAAGAGATGACAGGAATGGAGAGGGGATGGGAAGGGGAAATGGACGAGATTGTGAAGATTGCCAGAATATGTGGCGACCCTTGTGGGCTGCCTCCAGCACATCCTTGGGTGCGTTGGTTGTTAAAACAAACGACACATCTTGCTGTATGTTTCAAAGAACACGTGATAAATAAATAAATCCAAAGCTGACCGGGGAGATTGAGCAAAAAGTGAATGGGGAAAGGCACCATGCTCTCTTCTGGTTGCTGCCATTGCGTCCTACTACATGCAGAAGGCTCTCTCTTTTCGTATGGGTTTATGAGTGTGTACATTTTTCATTACCTCTCAGCCATCAGACTCCTGAACCAGTGTAGTTAACTTCACTCACCTCAACTCTCAACTGATTCCACAATCTATGTTAAAGCTGAATCTGAATAAAACTCGGGAGACCAACTTCTTACCGTTACAACGGTTTACTGCACACCCTCCTGCAGGCACTTGAGACCCAGTTGTCAGAGGGAAGGCATGTAAGTACTGCCACCATCCAACAAGTGGACCTTCTCCCTCAGGTTACAGCCGTATACTTATACATAGTAAGCCCCATACATTGCAAGATGTCATTTGAACTGGTACGCCCACCAAGTCTGTTGGTGAGAAACTTAGTTACAGATAAGAGAGTCTGCTAGATCAAGGCTTAATTACAGATGGATGTGCTGTCCAGTCCTTACCAGTTATTCCTTTTGCTAGGCCCTGACTTAATTACAGATGGATGTTCATTCCTGTCCTTATCGGTGAGTCCTCCTATCCCTACTCAAACGAGGGTACAAAGTACAATGTTATCAAACTTTCAATGTTTCTCTGCAAACCGAGGGAGAATTAGTATAAGCCGGATTTAGCTAACTGCTGAAGACAGTTTACTTCAGTTCAAAAATTCCTACTCAGTCCCAATTATTCTTTTATCCAGAGGTTACATAGGTTCAAAATGATTTTCTTATATCCTCAATTCCTCATTTATAGACTCACTTTCAAGGACTCTACGATTCATGTTCTCAGTATTATTTATTACTTATTTACTGAACGTATTGTTATTATTTTTTGTTTTTTATTGGAACAGTTTGTCTTCTTTTGCACGTTGGCTGTTTGTCTGACTTTGTGCGTAGTTTTGCATTGATTTTATTCTATTTCTTTGTTCTATAAATGCCTGCAAGAAAATGAATCTGAAGAAAATGAAAACATACTCTGAATATAAATTTATTTCAAACTTTGAAGCAACACGACAAACATTCCTTCATTTTCCTGTATCTGTCTGGGCAGTATATTTCCAGAGGTAGACAACCAAAAATCACATATTTCCAGTCAAACAAATACCTTTAGTGGACTGCCTGCTAATCACCTCCATGAATCTGTGGGTGAGCAGCCATTGGCTGAGTTGCTTTTCTAGCAGGGCTACTGATTCCTGCTCAGCCCAGCCTTGCTGGTCGAGCAGGCCACTCAGCTGCTTGGCCAGCACCTTGGCATCGCTTCCCGCCAATGCCATCTGGTGCTGACTGAACTGTTGAGCCAATGCATATGTCACTTGCCCAGCTAATAAAAATAGATATCTGTATTTGTTTCATTAGCAAGGCAATGTCAACAGCATTCCACAGCAACAATGTACCATCGCGGCCACACTGAGCCCACAGCAGCTGCTTGTTTGACACTGTCATTATTCGGTTATTTAATTTTCTGCTGATTAAAAAAAAAATTGCTTAACCCTTCTAATTGTCAACATGCACTTAAGAAGCATGCGGTATGGCAGCAAAGCAAGCGAGGGTCACAAGACATGTCAGCTCCAATTGTGACCGCACGTTAGCATAGTGGTTAGCGTAACGCTATTACAGCACCGGCGACTCAGGTTCAATTCCACCGTTGTCTGTAACGAGGTTGGATGTTCTCCCCGTAAACACACGAGTTTCCTCCAGGTGCTCCGGTTTCCTCCCGTATTCCAAAAATGCACAGGGCAAGAGGTTAATTGGTCACTGGAAGGGCCTGTTACAAGACTGCATCTCTAAATAAATGAAATTAAAACAAATATCATTTTCCTGCCGAGGCCAGTTTCTCCAACTCTTCACTCCTTCTCTCCTGATGGGTACTAATATTTACTGGGGATATGCCTAAGGTGCCCTCTGGCCCACTGGTGTCCAATCTGATGGACAGGGAAGAGGAGAAATTCTTCTCCACAACCACGCAAGATGTCCCAGGAGCAAAGGAGGAGGAGAGGTAACTTAAAAGAAGAACTGATAAGCTTTAGAGAAGGTGAGATAGAGATTTATCAATATGCTCCCTGGATTAGAGAGCATGTCTTATCAGGAAAAGCTGAGCAAGCTCAAGGTTCTCTCTCTTCAGTGAAGGAAGACGAGAGGGGGCTTGATAGAGTGTACATGATGATAAGAAACATAGAGCAAGTGGATAGCAAGAGACTTTTCCCAGAAGAGAAATGGCAAATATGAGGGGGCGTAATTTTAAGATGATTCAAGAAAACGTAGGGCGGAGGGCAGAGGTAATTGTTTGTTTTTTTTACATAGAGTGGTGGGTGCATGGAATGCTTTGCCAGGGTAGGTGGTAGAGGCAGAGACATTAGAAGCATTTAACAAACTGATAGAACAATGAAGGTCTATATAGGAGGGAAGGGTAGGTTAAAACGTTGGCACAACATTGTGGGCTGAAGGGCCTGTACTGTGCTGTAATGTTCTATGTTTTATAAAGTGCTCTGGAAGTGTGACTGACTTCACTTTGTTTCATCGTGAGGCACCAGACGTAAAACAGAAAATGTTAGATCTGCTCTGCAAGTATCCAGTGACAATGAAACAGAGCTAATGTTTAGATTGGGATCACTGACAGATTTAACTCTGAAAGTGTGGAAAAGTCACAGGAAAAGTAGGGAAACAGAGAGCAGGCAGGGAAGATGTGATGAAGAGTTAAATGAATAAATGCTGATAAGTTATAACTTTAAAATTTTTGATCTCCTGCATCTGCAGATTTAGTCAAGATCACAGAATGGCACCTATGTGCCTCGGTACCAAAACACACTAAAGCAGTGATTGCCAACCCTTTTTTATGCCATGGACTCCTAACATTAACCAAGAGGTCCGTGGACGCCAGGTTGAGAACCCTCTGCACAAAAGAATACACCTACAATTTCTATATTTAAATGAAATAAAAAGATTCAGATGTGTTTATCACAATTACATTAAAACAGACAGTGAAATGCATTGTTTGCATTAACAACCTACACACCCAAGGATGTGCTGGGGGCAGCCCGCACATGTCGCCGCATATTCTGGCACCAACATAGCATGCCCACAAGGCTCAGCAGAACAACACTGAACACAACAAAATAGAACATACCAAGCAACAAAGCAAACACAGTGAAACATGCCCCATTCCACCCTCCCGCCCATCAATCCAGACACATACACAGACCTCTAACCCCAGGACAGGCCATCTTCAGCCTCCAGCATACTTGTGGGTTTGCAGACCCCGAGCCCCGACTTCCTCAGTGGACTCACAGAGACTTGTAGACTCGGGTCTCTGGTCATCGGACCTCGATCCGGATTTATGATTGACCTTTGAACTTTGATCATCGGTATCAATACAAGACTCGCTGATGATGGCAGATAAGGACCCTGGACGAGGGCCCAAAGTCCAAGCCTCATCGATGATGGGACCCGAAAACTAGATCTCAAACTCCATGCAGTATATTTTGTTGTGCATAGAGTGCCTTGTAAAAGTATTCAGCCCCCAATCCTTTGTCCACATAAATGAGTATTACAGACAGGGATTTTGACCAATTTAACTGAGAATTTTTATTTGTGAATCGCATGCTCCTTTTTTTTCCACAGTAGATCCCAAAGAACTGGGAAATTTGTTAAGCATGAAACACTATAAATTCAACAACTGAAATATCAGCAGTTCAAAAGTACTCAACCCCTTTGCTCAGTACTTAGTTGAACCTCCTCTCATAATTATTATAGCCAGTAGTCTTTTTGGAAAAGCCTCTATTAGCTTTACACAATGTGATGGAGCAAGATTTGCCCATCCCTCCCTACAAAATTGCTCAAGCTGTGACAGGCTAGTTGGGGAGTGGCAGTGGCCAGCAATCTTGAGATCTTGCAGAGATAGTCAATTGGGCTAAGGTCAGGCCTCTGACTGGGCCTCTCAGGAACATCAATTTTCTTCATTTGAAGCCACCCCATTATTGTTTTGGTGGTGTGCATTGGGTTGTTGTTCTGCTGAAAGACGAACTTCTTCCCCAGTTTAAGCTTTCTGGCAGAGGCTAAAAGGTTTTTAAATCCAGGATCTCTCTGTATTTAGCAGCAGTCACCTTCCCATCAATCCTGACCAGATTTCCAGTCCCTGCTGCTCAAAAGCATCCCCATAGCATGATGCTACTCCACCATACCTTACAGTAGCGACCGTGTTACCTGGCTGATGTGCAGTATTAGATTTACTGCTTAGTGTTGAGGCCAAAAAGTTCCTCTTCAGTCTCATCTGACCACGAGACCTTTTCCACATCTTTACAGTATCTTTGAAGTGGCACTCTGCCAGGTCTTTATAAGCAAGGATATACCTTTTCTCTAGCCAGGGCTTTTTCATCACCATTCTTTAATAAATACCTTTTTTGTGCAAGGCCTATGAGATTGTGGAGCCATGAACTTCAGCTCCGGTTGACTTCTGCAGCTCACTCAGTGACTGTTGGCATCACAGTAGACTCTCTTACAAGTGCTATTCTTCTCCAGCAACTAAGTTTAGAGATGCAGCCTGACCTAGGCAGTGTGGCTGTGGTTTCATATTCTTTCCACTTTTTCATGATGGACTGCACTGAGTTCTGAGGTATGTTCAGTGCCTTTGAGATGGTCTTGTACCCTTCCCCAGATTTGTGCTTCTCTATTATCATTTCCCTGACTTGTCTTGAATGCTCTTTTGTCTTCAGTTTGGTTTGGTCTGTTGAAAATCTACTATACTGCTAGACCTTACAGAGAGTGAGGGGGTATTTATTCTTATGAATTCACTGAAAACAGGTCATCTCCAATTTTTTACATCAACAAATTGGGTGAGTTGGTAAGGTAATATATTGCACCTGAGGAAAGTTGGCGTGGTAATTACTAAGGGGATAAATACTTTTTCAGCTAATAAATTGTTGACAGGCTTTGGAGTTTTTCTTTTAATTTGACATTATGCAAAATGTGGTGTAGATTAGCTCAAAAATCCTACTTCAATATATTTTAAATTTAGTATATGAGACAGTAAAATGTAAAAGTAGTTGTAGAGGCTGAATACTTTTTCTAGGCACTGTATTTGAGAACAGAGGTAAAGGTCTCCTTCTATTTACTGAGATTTGGTTTAAACTAGCCTTGTTTTGTCCTCGTGGGTCACATAATGAAAATAACTCAATTTGGATCCAGTAATGACGCTGATTTCAAATCCCAAACGTAGGGAATAGCCACATCCTAAATGTAGAAGTCTGGGCTTCCAATGTCTCTGATGGAAGATTTTCAAACTTTCCCATACCAGTTTAAAGAAAATTGAAGGATATACTGAAGTCCTATTAAGATCTGTGAATAGCAGTGGGAAAGTTTAATCAAACCAAAAAAGGTGTTGTGCAAGAAGGTGTCTGCAAGCTATGAATAAGTTGGCCTTGAAGCCTTAACATTAGACAGAACCAATCTGTAATTTATGGAGGCGGGAAGGGAGGTGGATAGAGAAAGTGGTAAGTTATTGAAAGGCTTGCCTTTGTCGAAAAGAAGTTCAAAGGAAGTTGTCTGAACAGATAGACAAAAGTGCAGACAGACCATACAAGATAGCAATCTAACATTAATAGAATCAAATAATGGGGAGTCTTGTCGTGGTTAATCTCACCTCCAATTTTCCAAAAGCAGAAGAAAAATGAAAAAAGTCAACAGTGGTGCTTATATTATGAATGCAATAAAGTCATTTTCACTCAGAGACACAGCCCATGTCAGATCAACGATCATCCTGTTGAATGTGGCTCATGTTCAAGGAGTCTTATTCTGTTCCTATTCAACTCCTTATTAAGCTTGACCAGACAAATGTCTGTCAAAGTACATGGTGGTGTGCAAGTGGCAGAAAGGTATCTTCAGAAAACCATCAATGCTTTTTTAAAGACTGAAGTAGACAGATCATCTCCATGGTTACTGCTTACCGAACAGTAATGCATCCACCACACAACGAAACTTTGGCTTTGAATGGTTTTTGCAGAAAGGCGCAACATGAATAGAGGGTTTTTTTCTAAATCACAAAAATAGTAAAAAGACAATTCTAGAGGAAAGCCTTGAATGGAGGAAACAGAGAGGTTAGTCTGATCAGGATATTCAAAATGGGGAAAAAACCACTGACACAGAGAATCACAAACAAGAGAAATTCGGCAGATGCTGGAAATCCAAGCAACACACAAAATGCTGGAGGAACTCAGCAGGCCAGGCAGCATCTATAGAAAAAAGTACAGTCGATGTTTCGGGCCGAAACCCTTCATCAGGACAGAAAGGTCAACTGCACTGTTTTGCAGAGATGCTTCCTGGTCTGCTGAGTTCCTCCAGCATTTTGTATGTGTCAGCATAGAGAATGGTCATTTCATCCATTTGAAGGATTGAAATCAAAATAATCATAAAATTACAGGTGGATATTTAGCAGGGAAATCAGGATTACTTTGTACAAAGAGCAACAGAAAACCATTCTTCTAAAATCAGGTGGCTATGGAATAATTGGCAGGACCCTCCAAATGCCTCTCGTTTTTTTTGCACTACCTTACTTTCCATTTTCTATTTTCTATTTATGATTTATAATTTAAATTTTTAATATTTACTATCGATTTGTACTCCAGGGAGCGGGAAGCGCAGAATCAAATATCGCTGTGATAATTGTACGTTCTAGCACCAATTGTTTGGCGACAATAAAGTATAAAGATTTCAAGAACAAGGTCAACAGATTTTGGTTTGGAAAGTGGTTGTTGTATGACTGTATAGACCAAACATGATCTCAGTGCTCAACAGCTCAGAGTCAAAGGACTAAATGGCCCACACAAGCTCCTTTACAACTTGGGAACTCTACCTCATTGCACTGGATAATGCAAATTAGATTACTCCAAATTATTGTAGCAATATAAAATCCCATCCATCCCATTCTCCTGCTTCCTTATAGCCCAACAGGTGTTTCCTTCAATTACCTACCCAATTCCTTATTTAAGTTGCCCGATGGTCTCAGATTCTGTCACCATTATAGGCAAAGAGTCTCAGATCATCACCACTCTATCTCAAAGGTGTTTCTCACACCGACAACAATCTGTGCCATCTAGTTCTTGATTGAGGATTGCTTAGAAAGACAGAAACATAGAAAACATACAGCACAATACAGGCCCCTCGGCTCACAAAGCTGTGCTGAACATGTCCCTACCCTAGAACCACCTAGGCTTTACCCATAGCCCTCTATTTTTCTAAGTTCCATGTAGCCATCCAGGAGCCTCTTAAAAGACCCTATCGTTTCCGCCTCCACCACCGCCGCCGGCAGCCCATTCCACGCACTCACCACTCTTTGCGTAAAAAACTTATCCCTGACATCTCTTCTGTACCTGCTTCCAAGCATCTTAAAATTACGCCCTCTCATGCTAGCCATTTCAGTCCTGGGGAAAAGCCTCTGACTATCCACACGATCAATGCCTCTCATTATCTTGTACACCTCTATCAGGTCACCTCTCATCTTCCATCTCTCCAAGGAGAAAAGGCCGAGTTCACTCAACCTATTTTCATAAGGCATGCTCCCCAATCCAGGCAACATCCTTGTAAATCTCCTCGGCACCCTTTCTATAATTTCCACATCCTTCCTGTAGTAAGACGACCAGAATTGCGCACAGTACTCCAAGTGGGGTCTGACAAGGGTCCTATATAGCTGCAACATTACCTCTCGGCTCTTAAACTCAATCCACGATTGATGAAGGCCAATGCACCGTATGCTGCCTTAACCACAGAGTCAACCTACGTGGCAGTTTTGAGTGTCCTATGGACTCGGACCCCAAGATCCCTCTGATCCTCCACACTGCCAAGCGTTTTACCATTAACGCTATATTCTGCCATCATATTTGACCTACCAAAATGAACCACCTCACACTTAACTGATCCAAGTTCATTACATCTTGTACAAATTAAGATGTATAAAATCATGAAGGGCGTAGGACAGGTTGAATGCACAATGCTTTTTTTTCCAGGATTAAGGAAATCAAATGTTAGAGGGCAAAGGTTTAAGATGAGAAAGGAGATATTTATAAGGAACCTAAGAGGCAATGTTTACACCCAGAGGGAGTCTTTGTGGGAGGAAACCGGAGCATCCGGAGGAAATCGACATGCACACAGAAAGAAACGTACAGACTTCCTTACATTCTCTGCATGGGTTTCCTCTGGGTGCTCTGGTTTCCTTGCACAGTCCAAAGACGTACTGGTTAGTAGATTAATTGGTCATTGTAAATTGTCCTGAAATTAGGCTAGGGTTAAATCAGTGGGTTGTTGGACAGTGTGGCTCGGTGGGCTGGGAGAGCCTGTTCTGGGAGGAAGAGAGGGATGGATGGATGAATGGATGGACGGACGAACCTACATATAGATGGAATGAGCTGGTTGAGAAAGTGGTTTAGCAGGTACCTTAACAACATTTTAAAAGATACTTGGACGGTTAAGGTTTAGAGCACAGTTTCCCAGCCTGGGGTCCACAGATCCCTTGCTTAATGGTATTGGTCCATGGCATAAAAAAGATTAGAAACCCCTGGTTTAGAAGGATATGGGCAAAACATGACTGAAATGGGACTAGCTTAGATGGGGATCTTGGCTGACATGAACCACTAATCTATATCCCACCATTCCCTGCCTGTTCATTGCCTAAATGCCTCAAGCATTGCTGTCACAACTGTTTTTGTTTTTGTTTTTTTTAAATGTTGTTTTTTCTTTTGCTTGAACAAATTTGGATTTGCACCCTCCTCTGGAAGCACAGCAGCCTGTGAGTGTACAGCAAGCTCCCACGAAGAACGAAGAAATACATGACCTAATGGTTAGTTTTAGCAACCGTGGTATTAGCCAGGTCAGTGGTAGGATTCCCCTGCCCGTTTGTAGATAAAATCTAAATATGGTTTATTCTCACTCACACTGACATCAAATATGCTGTGCTACAGCAGCAGCACAATGCAATAGTGGATTGGAATCAAACACGGCCACTTAAAAGGTCCCTACTTTTTCCAAGAATGGCAGCACCTCCAACACCGCGATACGTCCCCTGTATGGTTCTGGTATATTGTATCAGAAAGGTGACCTGAACTCACAATCTTCTGACAGAAGCAAGGGCACTGCCCAATGAAGAAGACAAAGTGGGTACTAGATTCAGATCTCAGATTCATTTATTTATTATGTGTACATCTAAACATACAGTGAAATGTGTCGTTAACATTAACAACCAACACAACATACGGAAGTGCTGGGGGCAGCTCACAAGTGTCGTCCCACATCCCAGTGCCAACAGAACAGCCCACAATGTTTAGCAGAACAACACAAGCAATAACAACAACAGAACACAACAAAAGACAAAACAATAACAGCAAAACAAGATCCTTTGTTCCTGCAAACTATGGACGTGATTTCAAGGACTCTTCATCTCATGTTCTCGATATTTATTTCTTATTTATTTATCATTATTTTTTCTGTCTTTTTGTACTTACACATTTTGTTGCCTTTTGCATACCGGTTGAACACCCAGTAGGTGTGGTCTCTCATTGGTTCTATAAAGATTATTATTCTGTTACAGAATTATGAGTATGCCCACAAGAAAATGAATCTCAGGGTTGTATATGGTGATGTATATACTTTATACTTTATTGTCGCCAAACAATTGGTACTAGAACATACAATCATCACAGCAATATTTGATTCTGTGCTTCCCGCTCCCTGGATTACAAATATTAAATATTTAAAATAGTAAAAATTAGTAAACATTAAAAATTTAAATTATAAATCATAAATAGAAAATAGAAAAATGGAAAGTAAGGTAGTGCAAAAAAACCGAGAGACAGGTCCGGATATTTGGAGGGTACAGCCCAGATCCGGGTCATATATTCTTTGATAATAAATTTAATTTACTTCGACTTTGGTCATAGTCTTTTTTCCTAGGGTGGCGGAGTCTAAATCTGGAGAGTATCGGTATACAGTGAGAGGAGACAATGTCAGGGGAATCTGAAAAGCAAATGGAGGGTGGAAGGTATATGAAATATACTGGCAGAGACAGTGGTAGATAACAACTTTTCAAAGCTGTTTGGACAGGTTCATGGATGGGAAAGGTTTAGAAGGATACAACCAGACAAGTCAAATTCAGGATTCAAGATTCAAGAATTAAGGTTATTTACCACGCGTATGACAAAACATTACAGTGAAATGCATCATTTGCGTTAACAACTAATAAACCCGAGGGTGTGTTGGCAGCAGCCCGTATGTGTTGCCACACATTCTGGCGCCAACAAAGCTACCCACAATGCTCAGCAGAACAACACTGAACGCAACAAGCAACAAAACAACAGCAGAAAAACAAGCCCTGTTCCTCCCTCACACACACACACAGTCCTCTAAACCCAGGACAGGCCTCAGCAGCTCTGTCATCACGGACAGGTTGGGCCAAAGGGCATCTTTTCAAGCTGTACAACTCGATAATGCACATACACATATAAGCCAAATTTTTTTGGCATTTCCCCCCCCCCCCCCGGTTCCTTGTGATGGCAGGCGTCTGTCAACAGAGACTGCTGAGCAAAACTCTGAGGGACTTGCACCTCGCACAGGTTCCGAGCCAGCAGCCGAAGAAGGGCAATGGGATCAGCCAGCAAAAGAACTGGGAAGCTCGGGGATGACAGATGGATAGAGAGGGACTTTCTTTGAAAGGCCGGCAACAGTGGAATACTAATGAATACTGGATTTGTAAATTGTTGGTGCTGAGTGGAATAAAACAAAGGTCTACATAGGCAGATGATAATTAAGTACATCCCAGGGGTGAGCAGCTCTCCTGTATTGAGATGGAATAACGAAATGAGATATGCTACATCATTTTGGTTTTATCATCAGGTGCTTTATAACCTAATACGGAGCTGACAGCAACACCAATGGGAATGCCTTTTGTAATATCCCCATCTTGAAGAAAATTAACAGCAGTATCAAAAGTTTAAAATTAAACAAACTGCAGTATTTCTGAACATGACTTGCCCATGCTACGGAATACCAACTGGAAATATAATGGCACGCTCCAACAAGCTGCGAGCTGTCGACCTCGATGTGGCTGAGAAGAAAGTTCAAAGTGAATTTATTATTAATGTACGCGTATGTCACCAAATACTACCCTGAGATTCATTTCTTTGCTGGCATTCACAGGAAAATAAAGTAAAACAATAGAGCTCATGAAAAACTGCATAAAGACTGATAAACATCCAACGTGCAAAAGAGGACAACTCGCACCAATAATAAATTTTTTTAAGTAAATAAATAACACTAAAAATATGAGTTGTAGAGTCCTTGAAAGTGAGTCTATAGGTTATGGAATCAGTTCAGAGTTGAGGAGAGTTCAGAGTCCATGTTAGTTCAGGAGCCTGATTGTTGAGGCATTATAACTCTACAACCATTTTACAAGGGAAAGGGTTAAAGGCCAGTGGTGTTTGGGATATGATGGTTGCCTTTAAACGGCTGGAGAATCAGGTGGGGGGGGGTGTTGGGGGAGGTGGTGGAGGGAAGGGTCCAATCTCTTGCACATCCAGGATATTGTGAGTAGCCCTTGAGTGAATAAACATTAGGAGCCTTGGCTTAATGGATGGAACTCTGGCCTCTGAGCTAGAAGGTTTGGATTCAAACTATAGCACAGGGAGTCAAGGACAAACTCTGGACCCACACATCCAGTACAGTACTGAGGGGCTGCTACTCTGTTGGTGGTGACAAATATTGACTGAGACCACAATCCAATAATCTGCTTGCCTTTTCAGCTGGATCCATGGCACTTTACAAAGCTTAGAAGCGGTCTCTCTAAACACTTAGAAAAATGCAGCACAGAAAGAGGCGCATCCACAGCCACCCATTTACACTAATGGACACCCAAGAGGCTGCAGATGCTAGAATCTGGAACAACACACAAAGCACTGGAGGAACTTAGTGGGTCAGAGAGCACTGACAGAGAGAAATAGACAGTCAACTTTTCTGGTCAAGACCGTTCATCCAGACCAGATGGAGAGTTTCAACTTGAAATATCGATTGTTCATTTCCCTCTATAGATCATAAGACCATACAGCATAAGAGCAGAATTAGGCCATTTGGCTCATTGAGTCTGCTCCACCATTCTATTGTGGTTGATTTATTACCCCTCTCAAACCCATTCTCCTGTCTTCTCCCGTAACCTTACTAATCAAGAACATAATCAACCTCTGCTTTAAATATACCCAATGATGGGCTCCACAGCCGTCTAGGGCACCCTCTAGCTAAAGAAATTCCTCATCTCTGTTCTAAAGGGAAGTCCTTCTATTCTGAGGCTGTGCCCTCTGATCCTAGACTCCCCGACGATAGGAAACATCCTCTCTACACTCTAACTAGGCTTTTCAATATTCAGTTGGTTTCAATGAGATTTCCTCCCTCATTCTTCTAAACTCCAGTGGGTACAAGACCAGAGCCATCAAACGCTCCTCATACATTAAACTTCTCATTCCCTGGATCATTCTCATAGATGTTGCTTGACCTGATGTGTTCCTCCAGCACTTTGAACATTGCTCCATTTACACTAATTGTTACTACGTGGACAGCAAGATATTAATTCATTTAGTTATTTACAGATTCATCACAGAACAGGACCTTCCAGCTCTTTGAGCTATACCACCTCATCAACCCCCCATTCAACCCTAGCCTAATCATGGACAATTTACAATGAGCAATTAACCTACTAACTGGTATGTCTTTGGACAATGGGAGAAAAGCAGAGCACCTGGAGAAAATCCAGGCATTCCAAAGGATGAATGTACAAACCCCTTACAGATGATATCAGAACTGAACTCTGAACTCCAATACCCCAAGCTGTAATAGTGTCCCCCTCACTGCTATGCTGCTGTTATACCCAATGGACAACAGATGTCCTTGCTAGCGTAACCTTACCTCACAACTCCTCACATTAGGTGAAACTGTGCATCTGAAAGGGGGAATAAACAGATTGGAACACATTACTGAATGAGAGCAGGACACTGAAGTAAGATTGGGTTGAAGAAGCCAAGTGGCTGACCCCTAATACGTGAGACTACAACTCAGTCATCACAAGACAATTAATAAACTATTGCGCACCACAGGCAGATTCATGCCAGAGACATGCAGCAGCTGGTAAGAGGCCTGCAATTCCTCTTGCCTGGTTCATATGGCAGAGCGTCAAGTTCTGGACGCTCCAGGATACCAGTGCCTGAAGCACTCTGTCTCATCATACCAACAACAAAAGCATCCGCTAGAGAGGCACGGATTCTTTTGTTCATCGCCAACAGTACCAAAGAAAATGGAATAGAACTGCTAAACTATTCAGATATCTGTTCAGGTTTTTCAGCAGAGGCTGAGGAAGCTGGGAGTTGCAAGGTGCACAAAACTTGATGATACAATGAATAAAGGAGAAACTAGTCACTATGACAAGGACACAGATTTAAAGTGATAAAGAACCAGAGAGTGTCAAAGGGTACAGGAAGAAGACAGGAGAATGGAGTAGCGAGGGAAAATAAATCAGCCAAATGAAGCGTCGAGCAAAATGAGAGTGGAAGACGGTGGTTGCTCTGCACCATCTGCCTCCATTTGACTGGTGTCTCCCTCCCGTTCACTCGTGCTGCCAGAGGAAGTTGCCTGGATGTGACTGGTCTCTCTCCCGCTCTTGCTCACTGCTCCCCGGGGAAGGTGGTTGTGTTTGACCAATCTCCCCCCACCACCCCGCTGCTGGAGGAAGGTGTCCGCGTTTGACCGGTCACATTCACGCTCTTGCTCACTGCTCCCAGAAGAAGGTGCCTGTGTTTGACTGGTCTCTCTCTCTCTCTCTCTCTCCACTCAATTCAATGGTGCCGGAGTCTTCGGTCTTGAACAAAGTTTAATCAACGCGGACCGTGGATTGGAGTCTGCAGTTCAAGTTATGACGTGTGTCTATTTTCTGGTTATTCCTTTTTGTAATTGCCATTTTGTACGATTTTGATTGGGGCGGACTGGTGCTGCAGCCTGCAGTCAACGACCAACACAGTGAACTGAACTGAACCGAACTAAACTGAATATTCCTGAACTGTTCAATGACTCTGCTTTGATGTTTTACATATGGTGTTTTTCGCTCATTTTTGCTATTTGTGTGATTTGATCTTTTTTTTTGTGCATTGGGTGTTTGATGTTTTCTTTGAATGGGTTCTTTGTTTTGTGGCTGTTTGTGGGACGATGGATCTCATGGTTGTATGCTGCATACATACTTTGACAATAAATGTACTCTGAATCTTTGAATTGGCTTATTGACTAAGGGAAATACTTTGGTAAACATAAGCTGTGATCAGGATTGCTGTGTCTGTAAGAAATAGAGAAGCAGCTTTAGCAGAAAGGGAATCAGGAAAATAGTTATAAGGAAAAGAAAAACTCATATATGGAGTAGAACTAGTGGAATAAATCCACAAGGAACCACAAGTACACAAATCAAATGGTCATATTCTCTGCAGGAAGAACAGTAGCCAATTATGAAATGACACAAATAATAACAAGTTCCATTAACACAGCACAGAGTATATCAGAGGCACTTCAAGGGGTTCCAAAGGAGCATTATCAAGCATAAAAATTAATATTGAACACATGATAAATGGTGTATTAAAGGATGAAAGGGAGATAGAGGCCAAGGGCTTTGGGGAAGAACTTCAAGCTTAGAACTTGGCCACCTCAGGAAAGATATCAATAAGATTGAAAGAATACACAGAAATTTTAAAAGGATGTTGCCAGGACTCGAGGACCGGAGTTACAGGGAAAGGTTGAATAGGTTAGGATTTCATTCACAGGAGCATAGGAGAATAAGGGGAGATTTGATACAGACATATAAAATCCTGAATGGTATAGACAGCATAAATGCAAGCAGGCTTTTCCCACTGTAGTTGGGTAAGGCTAGAACCAGAGGTCAAGGGTAAAAGGTGAAATATTTAATGAAACATGAGGGGGATCATTTTCCCCAAGAGGGTGGCGCAAGTGTAGAATGAGCTGCCAGTGGAAGTGGTGGATGTGGATTCAATTTCAATATTTAAGAAAAGTTTGGATAAGTACATGGATGGAGGGCTATGCATGGCTGCAGGTCAATGGGACTAGGGAGGATAATAGTTTGGAACTAGATGGGCTGTAGTGCTCTATGACTCTTTGACTCTAAAGGTGTAGTGAACAATATTTATATTCTGGGAAATTTAAAGCCTGGACATGGAATAATGCAAGGATCAAAGATGAAAGTTATAGGAGATCAAAGTTCAATCTAAATTTATTATCAAATACTATATTGAGATTAATTCTCTTGCAGGCATTCACAGTAAATACAAGGAAATAGAATAGAATCAATGAAAAACCACACATGACAGACAGAAAAACAATTATTGTCAAACTGTACAAATACAAGCAAAAACAAATAATATTGATAAGTAAATAAATAATAATTTTGCCCAATGCTGTCAAATCATCGACTCATGGCGACCCTATGGATCGTGGAGCTGTTCAAGACTCCGAGGTAGATTGCCAGGCCTTTCTTCCATGCAGATACTGCTTCTGCCCAGGTTGAGACCCAGCTGGATTCAAACTCTGGACCATCCGCCTCAAAGTCCAGTGCTGATGCCACTACACTACCGGCTGGCCGAGGACATAAATTGCAGAGTCCTTGAAAGCGAGTCCATAGGTTGTGGGATCAGTTTAGGAGTGAAGTTATCCCCTCTGCTTCAAAAGCCTGATGGTTGAGGGCTAATAAGTGTTCCTGAACCTGATGGTGTGGATCCAGAGACTCTTGCACCTCTTTCCTGATGACAGCAGAGAGAAGAGAGCATGCTTGGATGGTAGGGGTCCTTGATGACAGATACTGCTTTGTTATTGCTGTGCTCAATAGTGGGGAGGGCTTCACCCTTGATGGACTGGGGTGTATCCACTACTTTTTGTAGGATTTTCCATTCAAGGGCATTGATGTTCCCATACCAGGACATCATGCAGCCGGATAGACGGGAGAAAAACCACGCAAGGATTTAATGACAAGAATGAGAATGATGATCTACATGGCACTGAGTAATTGGCAGCTAATGAGCTCAGGAACAAAGAGTGGACAAAACTCTGGCAACCTCAACCTAAACAACACAGAAGTTTGGCCAGATTGCATTGGAATAGTAATGCTTAATGGCAACAATGACATCAGTAAGAATTTCAGCCTTCACCTGAGGTTACATTGAGTGAGCTGATTTATGGAGGCACATCAGGTGGTTTTCATGACGGTGTGAGGCCTGAAGCTAACTGTAGGGTTACTTTCAATATCAACAGACAAACAAGTTTCAATTTCATGAAAAGAGGTGGAATTGGTTTTGGGAACGATGGTGGACAGGCATTGGAAAAGGATGGCATGGCCAACCATGTCAAAGTCAGTTAATAAGGGTTGGCCACTTTGGAGTGTGAAGATGATAATGAACCTTTGGAATTATCTATTATAATGAATTGTTGAGGATATTCAACATCAAGACTGATAATTTTTAGATGCTAAAGGATTTTTGAGCTTGGTCCAAGACGGAGGCAAAAGATCATTCTTAAAATCAATGGCCATCATAAATCAAAGAGGTGGGGGCGTGGCACTGCTGATCGGAGATAGTGTCACGGCTGCAGAAAAGGAGGAAGTCATGGAGGGATTGTCTACTGAGTCTCTGTGGGTGGAAGTTAGGAACAGGAAGGGGTCAATAACTCTACTGACCACCCAATAGTAACAGGAACATCGAGAAGCAGATAGGGAGACAGATTCTGGAAAGGTGTAATACTAACAGGGTTGTTGTGGTGGGAGATTTTAATTTCCCAAATATTGATTGGCATCTCCCTAGAGCGAGGAGTTTAGATGAGGTGGAGTTTGTTAGGTGTGTTCAGGAAGGCTTCCTGATGCAATATGTAGATAAGCCTACAAGACGAGAGGCTGTACTTAATCTGGTATTGGGAAATGAACCTGGTCAGGTGTCAGGTCTCTCAATGGGAGAGCATTTTGGAGATAGTGATCACAATTCTATCTTCTTTAACATAGCACTGGAGAGGGATAGGAACAGATAAGTTAGGAAAGTGTCTAATTGGAGTAAGGGAAATATGAAGCTATCAGGCAGGAAGTTGGAAGCCTAAATTGGGAACAGATGTTCTCAGGGAAATGTATGGCAGAAATGTGGGAAATGTTCAGGGGATATTTGCATGCTGTTCTGCATAGGTACGTTCCAATGAGACAGGAAGAGGATGGTAGGGTACAGGAACCATGGTGCACAAAGGCTGTTGAAAATCCAGTCAAGAAGAAAAGAAAAGCTTACGAAAGGTTCAAAGAACTAGATCATGATAGAGATCGAGAAGACTAAAAGGCTAGCAGGAAGAAGCTTAAGAATGAAATTAGAAGAACCAGAAGAGGCCATGAAAGGCCTTGGCGCACAGGATTAAAGAAAACCCCAAGGCATTCTACCATTATATGAAGAGCAAGAGGATAAGATGTGAGAGAATAGGACCAATCAAGTGTGACAGTGGAACAGTGTGTATGGAACCGGAGGAGATAGCAGAGATACTTAATGAATAATTTGCTTCGGTATTCACTACGGAAAAGAATCTTGGCTATTGTAGGGATGACTTACAGCGGATTGAAAAGCTTGAGCATACAGACATTAAGAAAGAGGATGTGCTGGAGCTTTTGGAAAGCATCAAGTTGGATAAGTCTCCGGGACCAGATGAGATGTGCCCCAGGCTACCGTGGGAGGCGAGGGGGGAGATTGCTGAGCCTCTGGCAATGATCTTTGCATCACCAATGGGGATAGGAGAGGTTTCGGAGAATTGGAGGGTTGCAGATGTTGTTCCCTTATTCAAGAAAGGGAGTAGAGATAGCCCAGGAAATTATAGACCAGTGAGTCTTACTTCAGTGGTTGGTAAGTTGATGGAAAAGATCTTCGGAGGTAGGATATAGGAGGTAGGAGAGGCATAATATGATTAGGAATAGTCAGCATGGCTTTGTCAAAGGCATGTCATGATTTACGAGATTGATTGAATTTTTTGAGGTTGTGACTAAACACATTGTTGAAGGTGGAGCAGTAGATGTAGTGTATATGGATTTCAGCAAGGCATCTGATAAGGTACCTCATGCAAGGCTTATTGAGAAAATAAGGAGGCATGGGATCCAAGGGGACCTTGCTTTGTGGATCCAGAATTGGCTTGCTCACAGAAGACAAAGAGTGGTTATAGACGGGTCATATTCTGCATGGAGGTCGGTGACCAGTGGTGTGCCTCAGGGATCTGTTCTGGGACCCTTTCTCTTCGTGATTTTTATAAATGACCTGGATGAGGAAGTGGAGGGATGGGTTAGTAAATTTGCTGATGATTCAAAGGTTGGGGGTGTTGTGCATAGTGTAGAGGGCTGTCAGAGTTTACAGCGGGACACTGATAGGATGCAAAACTGGCCTGAGAAGTGGCGGATAGAGTTCAACCCAGATAAGTGTGAGGTGGTTCATTTTGGTAAGTCAAATATGCTGGCAGAATATAGTATTACTGGTAAGACTTTTGGCAGTGTGGGGGATCAGAGAGATCTTGAGGTCCGAGTCCATAGGACACTCAAAGCTGCTGCGCAGGTTGACTCTGTGGTTAAGAAGGCATACGGTGTATTGGGTTAGGCTT
Organism: Mobula hypostoma; assembly: GCF_963921235.1. Taxonomy (NCBI): domain Eukaryota; kingdom Metazoa; phylum Chordata; class Chondrichthyes; order Myliobatiformes; family Myliobatidae; genus Mobula; species Mobula hypostoma. The sequence goes on from NC_086119.1 coordinate 9,349,778, forward strand.
TTTCCTAGGGCTGAAATGGCTAACATGAGAGGGCACAGTTTTAGGCACAGAGGAGATGTCAGGGGTAAGCTTTTTTTTTACACAGAGAGTGGTGAGTGCGTGGAATGGGCTGCCAGTAACAGGGGTAGAGGCACATTCGATAGGGTCTTTTGATAGACTCCTGAATAGGTACATGGAGCTTAGAAAAATACAGGGCTATGGGTAACCCTAGGTAATTTCTGAAGTAAGTACATGTTTGGCACAGCATTGTGGGCCGAAGAGCCTGTATTGCAGTGTAGGTTTTCTATGTTTCTAAAGTATTGAGTAAAGGAGATGGGATGTTATGTTGAAGTTGTATAAAACATTGGTCAGAGCTAATTTGGAGTATTGGGTGCAGCTCTGGTCACCCACCGACAGGAAAGATGTAAATAAGGTTGAAAGAGTACAGAGAAAATTTACAAGGATGTTGTTGGGTTTCAAGGACATGAGCTATATGGAAAGGTTGAATAGGTTAGGAGTTTATTGCTTGGAACAAAGACGATTGAGAGGAGATTTGATAGAGGTACAGAAAACTATGAGGGGTAAAATTAAGGGAAACGCAAGCAAGCTTTTTCCACTGAGGTTGGGTGGGACTACAACTAGATACTATGGGTTAAGGGTAAAAGGTGAAAAGTTTAAGGGAAACATGAGGGGAAACTTCTTCACTCAGAGGGTCATGAGATTGTGGAATGAGCTGCCAGCACAAATGTGCACGTGAGATTCACTTCAATGTTTAAGAGGAGTTTGGATACGTACATAGATGGCAGGGGTATGGGGGGGGCTATGGTCCTGGTGCAGGTCAATCAGGGTAGGCTGTTTAAATGGCTTGACATGGACTAGATGGGCTGAAAGGCCTGTTACTTTGCGGTACTTTTCTATCAATCTATCAGATTTTTTTGAATGATATAGGCATGAGGGGTCCTTTGACTTATTTATTTATTATTTATGTATCTATTTATTATGTTCCACACAGTAGGCTTATTCAGAAAGTCAGAAGGCATGGGATCCAGGGAAGTTTGGCCAGGTGGATTCAGAATTAGCATGCCTGCAGAAAGCAGAAGGTCGTGGTGGAGGGAGTACATTCGGATTGGAGGGTTGTGACTAGTGGTGTCCCACAAGGATCGGTTCTGGGACCTCTACTTTTCCTGAATTTTATTAACGACCTGGTTGTGGGGGTAGAAGGGTGGGTTGGCAAGTTTGCAGACGACACAAAGGTTGGTGGTGTTGTGGATAGTGTAGAGGATTGTCAAAGATTGCAGAGAGACATTGATAGGATGCAGAAGTGGGCTGAGAAGCGGCAGATGGAGTTCAACCCGGAGAAGTGTGAGGTGGTACACTTTGGAAGGACAAACTCCAAGGCAGAGTACAAAGTAAATGGCAGGATACTTGGAAGTGTGGAGGAACAGAGGGATCTGGGGAGTACATGTCCACAGATCCCTGAAAGTTGCCTCACAGGTAGATAGGGTAGTTAAGAATACTTATGGAGTGTTAGCTTTCATAAGTCGAGGGATAGAGTTTAAGAGTCGTGGGGTAATGATGTAGCTCTGTAAAACTCTGGTTAGGCCACACTTGGGAGTACTGTGTCCAGTTCTGGTCACCTCACTATAGGAAGGACGTGGAAGCATTGGAAAGGGTACAGAGGAGATTTACCAGGATGCTGCCTGGTTTAGAGAGTATGCATTACGATCAGAGATTAAGGGAGCTAGGGCTTTACGCTCTAGAGAGAAGGATGATGAGAGGAGACATGATAGAGGTATACAAGATATTAAGAGGAATAGATAGAGTGGACAGCTAGCGCCTCTTCCCCAGGGCACCACTGCTCAATACAAGAGGACCTGGCTTTAACGTAAGGGGTGGGAAGTTCAAGAGGGATATTAGAGGAAGGTTTTTTACTCAGAGAGTGGTTGGTGCGTGGAATGCACTGCCTGAGTCGGTGGTGGAGGCGGATACGCTAGTGAAATTTAAGAGACTACTAGACAGGTATATAGAGGAATTTAAGGTGGGGGGTTATATGGGAGGCAGGGTTTAAGAGTCAGCACAACCTTGTGGGCCGAAGGGCCTGTACTGTGCTGTACTGTTCTATGTTGGTTCATTATGTCAACAGTTAGAATACTTTTAAGTGAGTAAAACTGTGCAGCATTGAAGCTTTAACTAAGTCTATTTGCTTTACAGTTGGCCTGTAAATTATTGCATTTTTATCCATACTAAGCCACTGTGGGGCCTTCCTCTGTCTGACTGGGGCACTTAAGGATAAATTAGGTTAAATGTTTAGAGAAATTGTGCATGAATTCTGTCTTGGAATTGCTGCATATGATAGAAGGGAGCAGGGAAATGAAAAACAAATAGACCAAAAGGAAGAATAAAGACAGAAAAAGATGAAGGTTTTACATTTCCGTAGCACCTCTCGTGACATTGGGAGATCACAAAGCATTTTACAAAGCTCAGGCAAACTTTGAATTCCTGAACTAATTTACATACCAAAGCAATTTATTTCCTCGCTTTAATTGAAGTATTATTCCCCTGACATGAAAAGTCTGTATTATTCCATTGTATAAACTCATGCTCATTTGGCAAAGGTAGCAGATTTTCCTAAGTATGATGCAACCACCATACTGAATCAAGATTCAGGATTGCACCCTCCAGCCCCTGGACAGGCCATCTTCTTTAGCCTCCAGCCTCCAGAGCACAGCAACAGGTAAAACTTGTGGAAAGAATTTGCAAGGGAACCTCGAGCAAACTTCGATGTCCATTTATCAGCGGTACCTTCAAAATTAAATCCCCTTTAATACATTGTTTTGTCTAGTTTCTCCCTCAACTGTTTTACGCACTGCCCTCTGCACTTTGTAAACATTGGTTTCAAATTGCTAATTTGCTCTTTGCCATAGCAGAACACAAAGGTTAATAACTTCAGCACTGGGTCTACTGAACTAGAGGTAGCCGTAATGGCATTTTACAATCCCTAATATTAAATACAAATTCAATAAATATTCAGAGTCTGTATCCTGTTTTTGTTCTTTATATCCTATGTAATACAATATCCTCTGTAAGACACACACAACATACACAAAATTGGGTACCATGGTAGTGTAGCGGTTAGCGTGACACTATTACAGCTCGGGGCATCTCAGAGTTCGAACTTCAATAGTCGAATGTGTTGCCTCTGGGTGCACTAGTTTCCTCCCACAGTCCAAAGACATACCAGTTCAGAATCAGAATCAGGTTTATTATTTCAAGGACGTGTTGTGAAATTTGTTAACGTAGCAGCAGCAGTTCAGTGCAATACATAAGATAGAAGAAAAAAATAATAAATAAATCAGTTACAGTATATGTACATTGAATAGATTAAAAATTATGCAGAAACATAAATAATATATATTTTAAAAAGTGAGGTAGTGTTCACGGGTTCAACGTGTCCATTTAGGAATCAGATGGCAGAGGGGAAGAAGCTGTTCCTGAATCGCTGAGTGTGTGCCTTCAGGCTTCTGTACCTCCTACCTGATGGTAACAGTGAGAAAAGGGCATGCCCTGGGTGCTGGGGGTCCAAAATGATTGACACTGTCTTTCTGAGGCATCGCTCCTTGAAGATGTCCTGGGTACCTTGTAGGCTAGCACCCAAGATGGAGCCGAGTAAATTTATGATCCTCTGCACCTTCTTTCGGTCCTGTGCAGTAGCCCCCACCACCCCCCCCCATACCAGACAGTGATGCAGCCTGTCAGAATGCTCTCCACTGTACATCTATAGAAGTTCTTGAGTGTTTTTGCAGTGAGTAGGTTAATTGGTTATTGTAAATTGTCCTGTGATTAGGCTAGAGTTAAATAGGTGGGTTGGTGGGCAGCACAGCTCGTTGCACCATAAGGGACCATTCCGTGATGTATCTCTAAATAAATAATAAATAATTTATTTAGAGACTGAATCTAAATTTGAACCAATATAAAAGGTGAATCCATAATGGATCAGGTCTGTAGAGGAATCACAGCAAAATGCAAAACCTTAGAGTTACAAATCTAGCCTCTGGCATCATATTTAATGCTGGTATCTTTTCAATGTATCCTACTTTTGATACCATGGTCTGAGCTCCAACTTTCAAACCTTGATTCATCAAACCTACCAGCCTTGTGAAATGTCAATCAATTCCATTCCTAGAACTGAGCCACACAACCCGAACCCTACCTCAGCAATAGAACACTATGGACCACCTCTCGCATGTCCTCTACCATAGCTTCCATTTACACCTCTCACACTACTGCAGACTGGTCCGAAATGTGGTTGTGTGGGGTTTTTTTTGCACTAAGGCCTCGCTCAGTCTTTTTCCACTGTACAGTGTAATTTATATTCTGTGTGTTATCTGTGCCTATGTGCCAATGATGCCGTTGCAAGCAAATTTTTCATTACACTGTACCTCACCCTGCTTTTGCATGTGACAATTATCTTGAGTTGACTGGAGTTTGAAGAAGCAAAGTTCAGAGTAAATTCAAGTCAAGGAAGTTAATGTCAGAGCCAGCCTGATAAATTAACAAGCATTGAGATCAATGAAAATGGCTTCCTCAACAAACGTAAGGCTAGGTAAGATAGTAGTTTATCCCTGAATTGAACAAAGATATTCTTAATAGCTTTTATACATCGAGGCACATAGAATTTATAATGCAGAAACACGGTTTACAGCCTCCTTCCACCCTGCATCTCATGCTGTCTGCAAAATCTTTTTATTAACTCCCTAGTTTGGTTTCTACTTAAATAACTCCCTTCAATGAGCCCCAACCACTCCATGTATTAGAGTGTCACATTCTCATCACTCTCTAGGTAACAATATTTCTCCAAATTTTTTTATTATCTTTATTACTGACTGAGCTATACTTAAAGACCCCGGCTCTATAAATGGAACAACCTTGCCTCAAACACAAGGGGGTCATTGACTTGAAATATTGACACAGATCTACCTGACTTGCTGAGCACAGAGTTATAAGGTAATATAGCATGGATACAGACTCTTCAGCCCAATGAGTCCACAGTATCCACCCGGCTAGTCCCAAAATTCTTGCTTTCAGCCGAGTTTTTCTCAACCTGCTTCACAGAAGTCAAATTGTGATCCAGGAAGGTGAGATTATAAAAAATGCAAAATGCGTAAGAGCTCACCTGGCCCTTTGAATCTGAGGTATATTTTTTAAAATAAGCAGACCAGTTAGTTTTGCAACTCAGCTCTTTCCCAATATCCCATTTTTTATGTCTCCCTCAAGTATTTATCAAATATTTTTTTAAGGGCTACTACTGAACCTGCATCTTCCAATCTTAGAGACAATTCATAATAAATTCTAACCTCAAATTTCTTTTAAAGATTCTCTGCTTTCTTTTGCCAATCAGATTGAGTCTGTGCCCTTTGGTTATTGATAATTCAGCCAGAATACAAATGATCAACAAAAGACTGACACACTGGCCTTCATCAGTCAGGGCACTGCGAAAAGAAGTTGGATTTTGTGCTGCACTTATGTAAGACATTAGTGAATCTGCATTTGCAATATTGTATTCTGTGGTTCCTGCTATAGGAAGATGCCATTAAGCTGAAGAGTGCAGAAATTTATCTCTCTCTCTCTCTCACACACACACACACACAAACACACACACAAACACACATGAGATGCTGCAGATGCTGGATAACTTCACTTGCCCCATTATTGAAATGTACCCCAACCAACAGACACTTTCAAGGATTCTTCATCTCATGTTCTCGATATTTATTGCTTATTTGCTTATTTATTTTATTATTATTATTATTATTATTTTCTTTTTGTATTTGCACAGTTTGTCAGCTCTTACACACTCACTGAATGCCCAAGTTGGTGTAGTCTTTCATTGGTTCTGTTATGGTTATTAGATTTATTGAGTATGCCCAGAAGAAAATGATCTCAGGGTTGTATATGGTGACATATTTGTACTTTGATAATAAATTTACTTTTGAACTTTGAACACACGCAAAATGCTGGACAAACTCAGAAGGTCAGGCAGCATCTAGAGAAAGGGATAAACAGGTTCTCAGACCAAAACTCTCCATAGATGTTGCCTGAGTTTGGGGGGGTGGGTCTGTGTGTGTGTGAGAGAGAGTGTGTGTGTGTGTGTGTGTGTGTGTGTGTGTGTCTGTGTGTGTGGTTGCTGGGACTTGAGGGACTGTTATGGAGAGAGGTACAGCAGGTTAAGAATTTATTCACTGGAGTGTAGAAGAATGAGGAGTCACCTTATTGAGGTGTATACAATCATGAGGGGCATGGACACGGTGAACGTGTATAGTCTTTTTCCCTGGGTTGTGCAATCAAGAACTAGACAGGATAGTCTTAAGGTGAAAGGGAAGAGATTTAACATAAAACTGAGGGGCAACTTATTCAGCCAAATGGTGGAAGAATAAGGAACAAACTGCCAGAAGAAGCGGCTGAGGCAGGTACAATAATGAAAGGTACTCGGACAAGTACATGAACAGGAAACGTATAGAGGGATATGGACCAAAATAGGGGCAAATGAATGGCATGAACCAGTTGGGTCAGATGGTGTTCCTGTGCTATATTACTCTTGGACTCTATAATGAGGGTGAATACGTAGTTAAACTCTGAGCCTGTTGAAAATTGAAATGCAGCACTTTATAGAGTCAACTGCCCTCAGTGGTGACCTTATAACTCAGGAACATAAACAGGGTCTAAGAATACTATATTCCTCATGGACCACGATGGCAAAACCCCCAAAATAGGGTGGTATAACTTCTCCTAAGCAACCTGCACATATAAAGCCCCAAAATGATGATAAAACTTTGGAAAGTATCAGAGTGTAATGAATTTACAAGCAGCATCTATGGATGGGAATAAACAGACAATGTTTCAGGCCTTGGCCCAAAACGTCCCCCAACCATAGATACTGCCTGTCCTGCTGAGCCCCTCCAGCACTTTGTGTGCATTGCTCTAGATTTCCAGCATCTTGTGTCCACAGACTTACAAGGGTTCTGTTTTGATGTCTGATTCTTTGGATCATCTTTGATTGATCATCTTCCACATTATAGACTTTAGCATATTTGGGTTGGTTCCCAGAAACTTTACTGCTGGAAACCTATCCAATATTTTTAATTCCACTTGAATACCATCTAGCTATTTCATGACGATGACATGAAAGCTTTTTAAAAGATAGATTAACTTTATTTGTCACATGTGAGGCCCTCCATTGGTTGGCATCCCAGCTGTCCACACGATACACAAGATGGGGCAGTGTGATATGGAGAGCAAACCGATGCCCATGAAGTAGGCTCCACACAGCTGATGAATCTAAAGGAGTGACTGAGACTGATACAGTTTGGCACAAGCAGAGTTGCAGGAGTTGCCAGTCAATGTTGAACTCAACACAGGACTGCCTTAGGGACTTCAGCTCCATATTTTACCTCAGGGTTTACTCCCAAAGCCTTCCCCATGAGTGGGTATAGCCGCAAGGCAGCCAAGGTTGGAGATCAGAGTTTCTTTTCTCTTAAATAAGCTGCCAATCTTGGCTGATGAGCACCATCTGCCCAAAGTGACTGGTTTTAAGGTGCCAATAACCAGCCTATGCCCCATCTCTTGCCAGTAGAAACAATTCCACTGGGCATAGAAGCTAAGCTACACCTGAAGGCCAGGAGCTGGATCTGGTTGGGAGACTATTTAAGATGCACACCATTGGGAACATTTAAAAGGTGGTGGGAGCTTATCCCTATCCATCAGAATCAGAATCACTGGCATGTGACATGAAATTTGTTTACTTAGCGGCAGCAACAGTTCAATGCAATATATAATCTAGCAGAGAGAAAATAAATAAATAAATAACAATAATAATAATAAATAAGTAAATCAATTATGGTATATGTATATTGAATAGATTAAAAATCATGCAAAAACATAAATAATATATATTTTAAAAGTGAGGGAGTGTTCACAGGTTCAGTGTGTCCATTTAGGAATCGGATGGCAGAGGGGAAGAAGCTGTTCCTGAATCGCAGAGTGTGTGCTGTCAGGCTTCTGTATCTCCTAGCTGATGGCAACAGTGAGAAAAGGGCATGCCCTGGGTGCTAGACTATCCTCGCTACCACCCCACCCCCCTCCCCTGCCCCAGCTAGGACAACGTTAAGGAACCTTGTCACATGTACATCGAAACATACAGTGAAATGCATCATTTGCATCATCGATCAAGTCTGAGGACATGCTGGAGGGAGCCTGCAAGTGTTGCCGTGCTTCCAGCGCCAACATCGTATGCTCATAACTTACTAACTCTAACCCACACATTTCTGGAAAGTGAGAGGAAACCGGTGCACACGGAGGAAACCCACAAAATCACGGGGAACGCAGGCAAACTCCTTATAGACAGCGGTGGGAAATGAACCGCAGTCACTGGAGCTGTAAAATGTAATGCTAACCACTATGCTACCACGCTACCCTTTTTGAAAGCAACATCTCCAAATCTGCAGATTAACGTACTGCCAAACTTCATGCAAATAATAGTTGGACAGTACATGAATGCAAGATGACACAGGCTGGCAGAATGGTTGGACAGGATGGCAGATGAGGTTTAATGAAGAAAAATATGAAGCAACACACTTTGACATAAAGGGGAAGGAGAAACAATGTGGCAGAGCTCTGAAGGGCGCGTAGAAACAGAGGGACCTGGATGTTTATATGTGGAGAGGACTCTGACTGATTGCATCACTGTCTGCCATGGAGGCGCCAAGGCACAGGATTAGAAAAAAACTCCAGAGGGTTGGTGACTCAGCCAGCTCCATCACAACAAGCTTATCTTTACTGCCACAAATCATGGCAGTGTAGCACTTAATGTATCACTTTACAGAGACAGTGACCCAGGATCAATTCCCTCTGCTGTCTATGAGGAGTTTGTAGGTTGTACCCATGACCACTTAGGATTTCTCTGGATGATGATCTTGTAGAACAGTTAGAGATTGGAAGGTAATCACTGAGATGTGGTTGGGAGCTTAAAATCCAAGGATATAGATTGTATCAAAACGACAGGCAGATAGACAAAAAGAGTGGGGTGGCTCTGTTAGTAGAAAATGAAATCAAACCCTTAGAAAGAGGTGACGTCGGATCGGATGATGTAGAATCCTTGGGAGGTAGAGTTAAGAAACTGCAAGGGTAGAAGGACCATGTTGGGAGTTATATATAGGCCCCTGAACAGAAGCCAAGATTTGGGATACAAATTTCAATGGGAAATAGAAAAGACATGTAATAAAGGCAACGTTATGATAGTCATGGGGGATTTCAATATGCAGGTAGATTGGAAAAATCAGTTCTATATCACAAGAGAGGGAATTTGTAGAATGCCTACAAGATGACTTTTTAGAGCAATTTGTGGTTGAGCCCACTAGGGAAAATTCTGGATTAGGTATTGTGTAACGAACCAGATTTGCTTAGGGAGTTTAAGGTAAAGGAACCCTTGGGAGGCAGTAATCATATGATAGAATTTACCCTGCAGTTTGAGAGGGAGAAGATAAAGTCAGATGTATCAGCATTACAGTGGAGTAAAGGGGTACGAGAGAGGAGCCGGCCAAAGTTGCTTTGGAGAAAACACTTTCAGAGATGACAGCAGAACAGGAATGGCTGGAGATTTTCAGGAGCCTATCTGAAAGGCACAAGATAGATAAATCCCAAAGATGAAGAAGTATTCTAATGAGAAGATGAGGCAACTGTGGCTGACATGGAAAGTCAGACACAACATAAAAGCAAAAGAAGGCATATAATATACCGAAAATTGGTGTGAAACTAGAGAATTGAGAAGCTTTTAAAAACCACTGAAGGTCATTAAAAAAACCAAAACAAAAGAAAAGATGAAATATGAAGGTAAGCTGGCCAATAATATCAAAGAGGATACCAAAAGCTTTTACCATATATATAGTAAAAGAAAAGCAAGAGTGAATATTGGATCCTCGGGAAAATAATGCTGGAGTGGTAGTTAAGGAGGACAAAGAAATGGCTGGGAAACATAATAAATATTTTGCGTCATTCTTTAAGACCGCAAGACATAAAAGCAGAATTAGGCCACTCAGCCCATTCAGTCTGCTCCACCTTTCCATTTAACTGATCCTGGACCCTGCTCAACCCCATATGCTACCATTCTCTCCATATCCTTTGAAGCCCTGACCATTCAGAAAAGGATCAACTTCTGCCTTAAACATACGCATGGACTTGGTCTCCACCGCAGTCTGTGACAAAGCATTCCACAGATTTACTACTCTTTGGCTAAAAAAAAAATTCCTTCTTACCCCTGTTCTAAAGAGTCACTCCTCAATTTTGAGGCTGTGCCCTCAAGTTCTAGATACCCCCACCATAGGAATCATCCTCTCCACATCCACCCTATCTAGTCCCTGCAACATTTAGCAGGTTTCAATGAGATCTGTGAAAGACACTATTAGTATGCTAGAAATTCAAGAGTATCAGGGCAGAAGTGAGTGTGGTTGCTATTTTTAAGGAGAAGATGCTTTGGAAGCTGAAAGGTCTTAAGGTAGATAAGTCACCTGGACCTGATGGAATACACCCCAGGTTCTGAAAGAGAAAGCTGAAGGGATGTGAAGGCATTAGTAATGATCTTTCAAGAATCACTGGAAGCAGGAATGGTTCTGAAGGACTGGAAAATTGCAAATGTCACTCCATTCTTTGAGAAGGAAGTGAGGCAGAAGAAAGGAAATTATAGGTCAGTTAGCCTGACTTCAGTGGTTGGAAAAATATTGGAGTCCACCATTATGGATGAGGTTTTGAGATAATTGGAGGTGCATGATAAAGTAGGCCAAAGTCAACATGATTTCCTTAAGGGGAAATAACAGTCAGGATAGACAAAGGAGAGTCAGTAGATGTTGTTAACTTGGATCATCAGAAGGCCTTTGACAAGGCCTTAGAGGCTGTTTAACAATGTAAGAGCTCATGGTATTACAGGAAAAGTACTAGCATGGACAGAAGATTAATTGGCTGGCAGGAAGCAAGGCTTATTGTGGTTGGCTTCTGATGGCAAGTGGTGTTCTGCAGCGGTTGGTATTGGTACCTCTTCTTTTCACATTATATGTCATCAACTTGGATGATGGAGTTGATTACTTTGTGGCCAAGTTTGCAGACAATACAAGGATAGGTGGAGGGGCAGGTAGTGTTAAGGAAGCAGGGAGTCTGCATAAGACTTGGACAGATTGGGAAATACGCAAAGAAGTGGCAGATGGAATATAGTGTAGGGAAGCGTATGGTCACGCACTTCAACAGAAAGAATAAAGGCATCGACTATTTTCTAAACAGGGAGAAAATTCGGCACGGTAGAGTAGTAGTTAGCGGAACACTGTACAGTACCAACGACCGGGTTCAATTCCTGCAACTGTCTGTGAGGAATTTGTACCTTCTCCCCGCGACCACATGGGTTTGCTCCGGGTGCCTTGGTTTCCTCCCATGGTCCAAAGATGTCTCAGTTGGTAGGTTAATTAGTCATTATAAATTGTCCCGTGATTAGGCTAGAGTTAAATTGGGGGTTGCTGGGTAGTGTGTCTTGTAGGGCCACAAGGCCCATTCCACGCTGTATCTTAACAAATAAATAAATCAGAGGTGCTAAGGGACTTGGGAGTCCTTGTACAGGATTCCCTGAAGGTTAATTTGCAGGTTGAGTCTTTGGTAAGGAAGGCAAATGCAAAGTTAGCATTCATTTCTAGAGGACTAGAATACAAGATTATGGCTGTGATGCTGACGCTTTATTAGGCATTGTCAGACTGCACTTGAAGTATTGTGAACAGTTTTGGGCCCCTTATCTTAGAAAGGATATGCTGGCATTGGAGTAAAGGCAGAGGAGTTCACAAGGACAATTCTGCAAATTAAAGGGTTAACATATGAGGCATTAACCCTGGTTCTGGGCCCATACTCGCTGGAGTTTAGAAGAATGAGGTGGGATCTCATTGAAACTTACTGAATATTGAAAGGCCTAGATAGAGTGGATGTAGAGAGAATATTTCCTATAGCGAGTGAGTTTAGAACCAAAGGCCACAGCCTCAGAATAGAGGGACGTCCATTCAGAACAGAAACGAGGATGAATTTCTTTCACCAGAGGGTGGTGAATCTGTGGAATTCATTGCCATGGACAGCTGGGAAGGCCAAGCATTGAATATAGTTAAGCAGAGGTTGATAGATTTTTGGTTAGCCAGGGCATCAAATGTCAAAGGTTACAGGGAGAAGACTGCAGAATGGGGTTGAAAGGGATAATAAATCAACTGTGATGGAATGGCACAGCAGACTCGATGGGCCAAATGGCCTACTTCTGCTTCTACGTCTTATGGGTACTCTGGTTTCCTCCCACATTCCAAAGACGTACAGGGCAGCAGGTCAATTAATCACGTGGGTGTAATTGGGTGGCATGGGCACATTAGGCCAGAAGGATCTATTACTGTGCTATATCTAAAAATAAATTAAAAAACAACAAATTTCATGACATGTCATTGATAATAAACCTGATTCAGATTCCACTGCCGACTGTAGGAACACAGTGTACAGAATATTTGCTCTGTTACTCTGACTACAGAAGGGCATCATTGTCTATAAAGTGCTCTGGGTTAACTCTTCCATCACTGGAAAAGTCCTTCATAACTTCTCTGAGTTCTAGGTTTTGGCCCCTCTCTGTACACAATTACAAAGGTCGTAGCATCCTTCCTAAAGAGTGTGCCGATACAAAATCTGTAACCCAGATGAGACCTAACCAGTGATTTACTTGAACTTGGGAGTGGTAAAGCAAGACATCAGTAGATATCTGAAGAACTGGACTTCTCACAAGAAAGCTGTTCAAGAGGGTAAAGAAAAATACAACTTGATGGGCCAGCACACAAGGGATCATGTCTGAAATTTTGCCAGGCAATGCTAGACACTAAAGAAAAAATACTTGCTTCCTCACTTTTATGTGGGCCAACCAAGATCAATATGCCCATCATACATCAAACTCACTCTTCCTTCAGTTAGTCCTGACGAAGGGTCTCGGCCTGAAACGTCGACTGCGCCTCTTCCTATAGATGCTGCCTGGCCTGCTGCGTTCACCAGCAACTTTGATGTATGTTGCTTGAATTTCCAGCATCTGCAGAATTCCTGTTGTTCAATATGCCCATCTCCAGGTTAGGCCCAAGCCGTTCCACCCGCTTAGGAGGGAGTAGATTTCCTCATTTGACCACAGCAAGTAGAGGAACCATTAAACGTAAGACAGCCTGATCTTCATAAACAAAGGGGCAGTGGGAGTTTACAGTGCATCATAGGTGAAGGAGAGGAGAAGGGTTGTCATTTTGTATTCCTATCCGAAGTGTACCGGTGTCAAGTGAAGACAGGATGGACAACAGCTGTGAGCTTCTCCTGAAACACAAGAGATTCTGCAGATGCTAGAACTCCAGAGCAACATATACAAAATACCGGACAAACTCAGCAAGTCAGACAGCATTTATGAAAAGGAATTTACAGTTGACAGTTTTGGCCAAGACCTGTCATCAGAACTGGAAAGGAAGGGGGAAGAAGCGAGAATAAGTTGGTGGAGGGGAGGGGAAGGACTACAAGCTGGCAAGTGATGGGTTAAGGGGGAGGGTAGGTGGGTCGGGAAGGGAGGGTGAAGTGAGAAGCTGGGAGATGATGGATGCAAAAGGTAAAGGACTGAAGAAGGAGGAGGAATCCAACAAGGGAGGAGAGTAGACCATGGGAGAAAGGGAAGGAGGAGGGGCATCAAAGGGAAGTGATGGGCAGGTGATGAGAAGGGAAGGGGTAAGAGGGTAGTCAGAATGGGGAATTACAAAAGAGAGGAGGGGGGAATTATGGGAAGTTAGAGAAATCAATATTCATGCCATCACACTGGGAGGCTATCCAGATGGAATATGAGGTCTTGCTCCTCCAACCTGAGTGTCGCCTCATCATGGCAGTGGAGAAATCCATATCCAAATGGGAATGGGAAGTAGAATTAAAATGGGTGGATGGAGCGAAGGTGCTCGATGAAGCTTCTCCTTAAAGTTAATCAGTTTCCTAACAGTATGTTGGGGGACTTAGCTGAGATAAAAGAGGACAATGTTCACACATCCCAGAAAAGAGAAAAGATGCATGGGGAGGGGCAGGAGAATCACTGGGGTCACAGTGAATTCAAGAGGTTTAGAACAATGCAAAACAAGAATGGAATGTACACTCTGTGGCCACTTTATTAGGCACACCTGTAAACCTGCTCGTTAGTGAAAACATCCAACCAATTATCTGGCAGCAAACATTAAAGCATGCCGCCATGGTCAAGAGGTTCAGTTGTTGTTCAGCCCAAACATCAGAATGGGGAAGAAACGTGATCCAAGTGAATTTGACTGTGGAATGATTGTTGGTACCAGATAGGGTGGTTTGAGTATCTAAGAAACTGCTGATCTCTTGGGATTTTCATGCACAACAGTCTGTAGGGTTTATAGAGAATGGTGCAGGAAAAAAAATCCAGTGAGTGGTAGTTCGGAGGGCGAGAATGCTTTGTTAATGAGAGAGGTCAGAAGGGAATGGCCAGACAGGTTCAAGCTGCCAGGAAGGTGACAATAACTCAAAAATCCACTTGTTATAACAGTGATATGCAGAAGAACATGTCTCATTGTACAAGACATCCAACCTTGAAGTGGATGGACTACAGCAACAGAAGACTACAGGAGGTACCAAAAAATGTGGCCACTGAGTGTTTGTATATTCATCAGCAAGAACGTATTTGACAGAAGTTTATTAAATATCATAAACTTCAGACTCCAGGTGAAAGGGGAAGATGCACTCTCCACACTATTCAATTAACCACTCAAGACTGAGAGGAAAAAAAATATATGAATGCATTGCATTCCAACCCGGAGTTCTGCTGCAAACACACTGAAGTTCTGTGACTTTCTGGAGCCAAACCCCCACCACAGCTCTCAAGGGTCAAGACCAATGCAAATTGGAAGAAGTCGGTACAGTCTCTGAGGTCCTAGTAAGGTCACATTTTGTCTACCTTAATTGCTGTTCTGGAAAGGATGGTGCGCTAGGTGGTAGAGAAAGTAAGAAAACCCACAGATCTTTGAGTAATTTACTTCCTAATTTGCAAAATTACTCATTAAAATTTGTATCCAGGGAATACAGAGCTCTGAGTTCCCCTAATGAGCAAGGAAATAAGGAACAGAGCTGCATGAAAAATGTATAAGGCATTGCTCTTATCCACTACCTTTCACATACAGTTGAGATGGAGAGATTGACTGTAGCATCAATGCCATTTTTACCAATGGAAAATTCTATGGGATGCTTCCTTTGCATATACATGTGCCCAAAAAGAAATTAGAGATAGTGTGCTTCATTCCTTATCAGAATTAAGATTTTGGTTCAAAGAGAAAGAAATCTCCTTTCCTCTACCGTCTCTCCAACCTCCACTCTCTACGTACTTGAAGAACAAAAGTTGAGGCTTCATTGGAAATCTTGTGCACTTTGTTCCCTAATTGAATACTAAATATCAAAACAACACACACAAAATACACACCCTATTAAAGCTTCATTACAATGGCGTGGTGACAGACAGAAACATAATAGGGTGGTAAGTTAGCCTAATGACTTACAATGCCAGTTTGGGTTTCCTCCAGGTGCTCTGGTTTCCTCCCACATTTCCTAAGATATAGGGTTTCGAGTTAGTAAGTTATGGGCATGTTAGGATGGCACCAGATGCATGTCCACACTTGCAGGCTGCCTTCAGCACATCCTCTGAATGTATTGTTGTTGATACAAATGATTTACATGTGACAAACAAACTAAAAGCTTTACATGGTATCACATAACTCTGTTAAGAGATAACTCTGCCACAAGTGGTCTCAAGCCAAGCTGCAAAAGGAGGAGGGTTAGCCATGGGGCTAGCAATCCCATCCTGTAAAATCCTGAGCTACAGAAATGGCATAGATCCAAAGATCTGTGGAAGAGGAAGTTTCTTTGCCTAGAAGACGGATGAAGTCTTGTGGGGAAAACGGAAGCCACAGGGCCGATCGACCTTCTGTCAGCCCGGGACAGAGTGCTCTGATAGCCGCTGTTGGTGGCCTTTGCTCCAGTAGAGGTGATGGGCTAAAGAGGTGTTTTGAGGCAGATATCCACCTGAACTAAATCAGCTTCCTTGGAAGGGGTGTATGATTTCTGGCACAGTGTACACTTTCCCTTTAGCTTTTCGTCAATCTGTTATTCACCTCAAATGCAAATACTTTAAATAACAGAATTATGTAGAATCACTGGTTAAATCATCCTTAAAACTTTTACTCAGCTATTATATCAAACACGGTGTCTATAAAAAGTATTCACCCCCCCCCCCACCCCTTGGAAGTTTTCAGGTTTTATTTTACAACATTCAGTCACAGTGGATTTAATTTGGCTTTTTTGACACAGATCAGCAGAAAAGACCCTTGTATCAAAGTGAAACCAAATTTCTACAAATTGGTCTAAACTTAATAAAATTATTAAATACAAAATAAGTGATTGCATAATTACTCACTCTTTTCAAGTCAGTATTTATTAGACGCACCTTAGGCAGCAATTACAGCCTTGAGTCTGTGTGGATAGGTCTCTATCAGCTTTGCACATCTGGACACTGCAATCTTTCCCCATTCTTCTTTACAAAACTGCTCAAGCTCTGTCAGGTTGCATGGGGATCATGAGTGAACAGCCACAAATTCTGGACTATGACTTGGACACTCCAGGACATTTACTGTTGCTTTTAAGACATTCCTGTGTAGTTCTGGCTTAATGCTTGGGGTCATTGTCTTGCTGGAAAACTAATCTTCTCCCAAATTGCAGTTCTCTTGCAGACTGCATCAGGATTTCCCTGTATTTTGCTGCATTCATTTTACCCTCTACCTTCACAAGCATGCAGTCACCACCATGCTTCATAGTAGGGTTGGTGTGTTTTTGATGATGTGTGGTGTTTGGCTTATGCCAAACATAGTGTTCAGTTTGATGGCCAAAAAAACTCAATTATGGTTTCATCAGGCCATAGAAGTTTTTTCCAGCTGACTTCACAGTCTTCCACATATTTTCTGGCAAACTCTAGCTGAGATTTCATGTGAGTTTTTTCAAAAGTGGCTTTCTCTTTTTCACTCTTCCATAAAGCTGCAACTGGTGAAGCACCCAGGGAACAGTTGTATGCACAGTCCCTCCCATCTCAGCCACTAAAGCTTGTGTCTCCTCCGCAGCTGTCATAGGTCTCTTGGTATCCTCCCTCACTAGTCCCCTTCTTGCACACTCACTCAGTTTTTGAGGATGGTCTTCTCTAGGCAGATTTGCAGCTGTGTCCAATGCTTTCCATTTCTTGATATAACCATATAACATATAACTATATAACAATTACAGCACGGAAACAGGCCATCTCGGCCCTTCTAGTCCGTGCCGAACTCTTACTCTCACCTAGTCCCACCGACCTGCACTCTCAGCCCATAACCCTCCATTCCTTTCCTGTCCATATATCTATCCAATTTAACTTTAAATGACAACATTGAACCTGCATCAACCACTTCTGCTGGAAGCTCGTTCCACACAGCTACCACTCCCTGAGTAAAGAAGTTCCCCCTCATGTTACCCCAAAATGAGTGAATCTTTTCTGGACTACCTCCAATGCTAATGAGACCAAACTGTAACCAGCACTCCAGATGCCCCTTTAGCAATACCCTAAGCACTTGCAAAAATACTGTACTTTTCAATATTTAAACCCAAAGCAATAAAGGCCAAAGTGGCATTTGCCTACTTAATTACTTGGCGCACCTGCCTGCTACCTTTGACTTTTACATGCAAATGAAAATTTAGATTCTTTTTGTACTCCATTCAATTACAGTCTCTTTCCAATTTGATAATAATCTGCATTTTGATTCCTCTTATCGAAGTAAATGGCTTCACATTTTCCCACGTTAAGTTCCATTTGCTTATTTACTCATGCTTTGTGCTCTCAGCACACGTACCTGAAAGAAGCAGGCATATCCTTGCTCCTAAAGACTTGGCAAAGCTTCACTTAGAAGATATGGTAATGATGTTGAAGAAGGTCTTGTGGTCGTGTGAGACTAAAGGAGAACTTCTGGGCCTCAATACTAAGCCGTACAAGTTATATAAATCTAATAAAACACATCAGTCAGGTAACATCATCCCTATTGTAAAGTATGGTGAAGGTAGCATCATGCTACAGAGATGCTTTTCAGCAGCGGGGACTGGAAATCTAGTTAGGATTGATGGGAAGATGAATGCTGCTAAATACAGAGAGATCCTGGATAAAAACCTGCTAGCCTCTGCCAGAAAGCTTAAGCTGGGAAGGAAGTTCGTCTTTCAACAGGACAACGACCCAAAGCACACCGCCAGAGCAACCCTAGAGTGACTTCAAATGAAGAAAATTGATCTACTTGAGTGGTGCAGTTACAGTCCCAACCTTAACCCGATCGAACATTTCCGGCAAAACCTCAAGGTTGCTGTACACTGCCATTTCCCAACTTACCTGTCAGAGCATGAACACTTCTGCAAGGAGGAATTGGCCATCGGATTGTGCAAAGCTAACAGAAACTTATCCGAAAAGACTACTGGCTGTAATACACATCAAAGTTGCTGGTGAACGCAGCAGGCCAGGCAGCATCTCTAGGAAGAGGTACAGTCGACATTTCAGGCCGAGACCCTTCGTCAGGACTAACTGAAGGAAGAGTTAACGAAGGGTCAGGACTAACTGAAGGAAGAGTGAACCAAAGGTCTAGTCCTGACGAAGGGTCTCGGCTTGAAACGTCGACTGTACCTCTTCCGAGAGATGCTGCCTGGCCTGCTGCGTTCACCAGCAACCTTGATGTGTGTTGCTTGAATTTCCAGCATCTGCAGAATTCCTGTTGTTACTGGCTGTAGTAGCTGCAAGAGGTGATTCAACTAAGTACTGAGCAAAGAGGGATGGATACTTTTGAAATGCTGACATTTCAGGTTTTGAATTTTTAGTTTTTCATGCTTTACAACTTTTCCTGTTTTGGGGGGGGGCTCTATTGTGAAAAAAAATGAGCATGTGATAAAAACGCCCAGTTAAATCAATACTCATTTATGTGAACAAAGGGTTGGGGGTTGAATAGTTTTTCAAGGCACTGTAATAACTGTTCCTGAACCTGATGGTGTGGGACCTAAGGCTTCTGCACCTCCATCCGATGATAGTGTTAAGAACAGGGCATGGCCTGGATGGTGAGTGTCTGATGACGTATACTACTTTCCTGTGGCAGTGCTTCATGTAAATGTACTTAGTGGGGTGGAGGATTGTGCTGTGATGGACTGAGCTGTTTCCCCCACATTCTGCTCCCTGGGCATTGGCGCTACCATATCAGGCTGAGATGCAACCAGTTAGGATACTCTCCACTATGTACCTATACAAGTTTCTCAAAGTTATAGATGACATGCCAAACCTTCTAAGAAAGTAGAGACACTGTCAAATGGAAAGAAGTGAGATGCACAATCATAGAAAGCCTCGATGACAGCAACTTTAGAGCACAGTTGGACAGAGATATTAATATGGATCCAGATGAGCTTAGTTTCTCTCTCTGAATTGCAATAATCTAGGATTGTAAATCAAAAGTTGGCATGACTTATTTTTCAAACTAAACAGTACTATCTAACTATCATTTTTTTCAGAAAAGGAATTTGAAGGATATTGGTAAGTTACAAGGGAATATGCCAGTTGGTCTTAAAATGCTTATGAGATGCAGTTTCTGCCCTAATGGCAAATTGTTCAGGAACTTTCATCTGAGGGCCATGGTAGAAACAGTACCACCTTATAAACCACTCAGTCAGTACTCCTGCCTCCTCTGTAGATGAGTCTGTGTCTCCAACAATTTCACACAAGCAGAATATTTTACAAAATTCTGGGTGGCATGGTAGCGTAGCGGTTAGTACAAACTTTTTACAGCTTGGGATGTTATGGAGTTTGGAGTTCAATTCTGGAGCCATCTGTAAGTAGTTTGTACATCCTCCCAATGAATCAAATGGGTTTCCTCCCACATTCTAAAGGCGCACTGGTTAGTAGGTTAATTGGTCATTGTAAACTGTCCTGTAGTTAGGCTAGTGTTAAATAGATGGGTTGCTGGGGTGTATAGCACATTGGGCCAGAGGGGCCTGTTCCAACTGTATCTCTAATGGGAAAAGTAAACACTCAGAACACCGGAGGAACTCAGCAGGTCAGTCTGCAGAGGAAAATGGACAGTCAACATTTCAGGTTAAGGCCTTTGATTTGGACTCAAACTTATAATTCAACTTTGAAAGTAAGAAGCCTTCATTGTGATTCCTATAGTTATTGTCTCTGCAGGTATCATAACCATGGTCTAGAACTGCAGTATGTAAGTACAAGAGATCGTGCAGATGCTGGAAATCCAGAGTAATAGACATAAAATGTTGGAAGAACTCAACAGGTAAAGTAGCGTCTATGAAGAGATGTTTCAGGTTAAGACCCTTCAGCAGTCCTGATGAAATGTCTTGGCCCAAAACATCTCTCCATAGATGCTGCCTTACCTGCTGAGCTCCTCCAGCATTTTGTGTGCAATACTGTGGTACATAAAGCTCCTATTACAGCATCAGATGTGGAAAAAAAAACTTAGTAGCTGAACCCCTTCATGAAACAGGGTTATTTCATTAACACCTTGAGGTAGTATTAATAATTAGATTAGATTAGATTAGATTCAACTTTATTGCCATTGTGCCGAGTACAGATACAAAGCCAATGAAATGCAGTTAGCATCTGACCAGAAATGCAAAGAATAGTGATATTTACAAAATAACTGTGAATAAAAAGTAAGTGCTACAGCACACATAGTCATAGTCATACTTTATTGATCCCAGGGGAAATTGGTTTTTGTTACAGTTGCACTATAAATGATAAATAGTAATAAAACCATAAATAGTTAAATAAATATGAAAGTACTGAGACAGTACAATACGGATGCAATACTGCTTAGCGCAGTGATGTGAAGTCTAGCAAGGTCACAGCCTCAGGGAAGAAGCTCTTCCTGTGCCTGCTTTTGCGGGAGCTGAGGCTCCTGTAGCGCCTACCGGATGGGAGGAGAGTAAAAAGTCCATGGTTAGGGTGAGACACATCCCTGATAATGCTTTTCGCCCTGCCCAGGCAGCGTTCATGGTAGATGTTCTCAATGGTGGGCAATTGGGTGCTGATAATCCGCTGGGCAGTTTTCACCACACGCTGGAGTGCTTTGCGGTCCCATACGGGACAATTGCCATACCACACTGAGATGCAGTTGGTGAGTATGCTCTCAATGGTACAGCGGTAAAAGTCCGTCAGTATCCTGGGACAGAGGTGAGCTTTCTTGATGCTCTGCAGGAAATAAAGGTGCTGTTGCGCCTTTTTGATCAGGATGGAGGAGTTCAGGGACCAGGTGAGATCCTCGGAAATGTGGACACCAAGGAAATTGAAGCTTGATACCTGCTCCAATTCAATTCTAGCTAGCAAGAAAGTCACTTAAGAATTAAATTCTGTGGATTACCACCACTTTGGTCTATCTTCATGATGAAATTCATATTAAGAAACAACATGTTTTCTTCCTCTTATTGGGCACTCTGTTTTGTTCACATTATGTGAGCTAAGGCCAAGGAGTTGTAATGTATTGTATGAGTATTCATAGCATCAGAGTGCGTATGACGTCAGGAGGTGGAATAAGGGTTTAAAAAAATGGAAGTCTGGTGAATAAAGGCTGGTTGTTCAATCTACACCGGTGTCCGAGTCACATCAATATTACATGAGTGGGTATGGCTCCAGAAACTATGCACAGATCAAGCTGGAGCCAGACTCAGCAGGAAAGTGAGAGTGAGCGTCAGTGTGAGAGTGAGAGTGAGAGTGAGTGAGAGAGAATGGTAGAGAGAGATTGAGACAGGGAGGGGGAGGAAGAAGGAGGGAGAGGGAGGGAAGGAGAGGAAGAGGAATGGGGAGGGAGGTGGTTGGAGAGGGGAGAAAGAGAGACAGGCAAACAAACAGAAACATTGCTTGCACTTGGATAATGAGGAGGCATTCTCTTTGTATTGTAGTCACTGCTGCTGTGGGTAAGGACCAGAAATTTGAATAGCTGATCAATTTGTGCCTGCAGTGACTGGAAATGTGCGAGCTGGTCACTTACATCCTATTTCACTGACGACTGCACATACCAAGGCAGTTAACAAAAACAAACCCTGTAAGTTATTATTTGCTTCCTGATTTATTGGCTGGGCAGCTGAGAATGCACATATAGAAAACACAATTGGATCATTTCACGTGGCATTTAAAGAGGATATATGACAACATGGCTTTAATAATGACCAGGTTGGAGGATATGCTGTCTTACTATCTGAGTATGACAGGGACATGAAATGACTGTGACTTTCACATCAAGGATTGTGCTAAGCCAAAGACACTTTCTATGTAAAATTACTAATTTTGACAAATGTTCCTCCCAGTTCCAAGCATCACAAACAGTTTCTAGCTGTGAATACAGCCAGACAGCCTAGCAGCTCACTCTCCAACTTTCCTTTCCCAGTCCCACAGCAAGTCTCAGTTTTGCTGCTCTCTCTCCAAACCGGAGACCAGTGCAGGAAGGGTGGCTGACTACCCCCGGCTGAGGGGAGAGATATCCTTCCATCATTACTGGGTCTGATGTGGGTCAGAAGATCAGCACCCAAACGTTGGTCAGCAACCACAGTGCAAACGTTCATCGGTGGACCTTGGATTGTCAAACAATTCCGAATCACTTCTGTTGCAATGAGGATCTTTTTTGTACCAAGTCCACCAGAAAGCAGAATAAAAGGATGTCGATTTAGAACAGATTTAAAGAGAATTTTCTTTAGCCATAGGGTAATGAGTGAATCTGTGGAACTTATGGTCATGGATGGCTGTGAAGGCTGAGTCATTGGGTATATTTAAAGCAGAAAGTGGTAAGTTCTTAATTACCAAAAGCATCAAAGTCAATGGAAGGAAAGCAGGAGAATAGGTTTTAGAAGGAATAATAAATCGGATGTGATTGAACAGCAGAGCAGACTCGATGGGTTGAATGGCTTAATTCTACTCCTATGTGTCGTGGTCTTGTGGAAGGCAACCATGAACTGAAGTACAGAGCGATAAGAGAATTTTGACCTGCACAGTGCTGTATTGCTGTTATTACTTATGGGAACGACAGGAATTTCAGAGTCATTTAAGGAAAATTAAATATAATCCAGAAATTAACTTCAAATTAAATAGAAATAAGTAAATGGCTATTTTAACACTTAGAGGTTCACTTTCACACAAAATTATAATCCAAATGAGGACTCGTTTTCCAAGTACATTTCTACAGAGGTACTGTGGAGAGCATTCTAACTGGCTGCATCAAAGTCTGGTGTGTGGGGCTACTGCACAGGATCGAAGGAAGCTGCAGAAAATTGTAAACTTAGTCAGCTCCATCATGGCTCCATAGTATCCAAGATATTTTCAAGGAGCAAGGCCTTAAAAAGGCAGCATCCATCACCCAGGTCATGCTTTGTTCCCATTGCTACTACAGGAAGGAGCTGCAGAAGCCTGAAGGCAAACACTCAACAATTCAATAGACGACAGGTGCAGGAGTAGGCCATTCGGCCCTTCGAGCCAGCACCGCCATTCACTGTGATCATGGCTGATCATCCACTATCAGTATCCAGTTCCTGCCTTATCCCCGTAATCTTTGATTCCACTATCTTTAAGAGCTCTATCCATCTCTTTTTTGAAAGCATACAGAGACTTGGCCTCCACAGCCTTCTGGGGCAGAGCATTCCATATATCCACCACTCTCTGGGTGAAAATTCAGGAACAACTTCTTCCCCTCAGATGCTGTGATTCGAGGAGGGAAGTTATCCACACAGGCTCCTGAACTGGCATGGATGACTTCATTCACCACCACTCTGAAATGAGTCTACCACCTACGGTACTTTCATAAAAGTCACTTTCAAGGACTCTTCACAATTCATGTTCTCATTATTATTTATTTTATTTGCACAGTTTTTCTTCTTTTGCACATTGGTTGTTTGTCAGTCTTTGCCTGTTCATATATAGCTTTTCATAAATTCTTTTTTATTTCTTTTTATCCCTGTCTGCAAGAAAATGAATCTCAATGTGCATGTACTTTGATAATAAATTTACTTTGAACTTTGAACTTTGAATACACCATCAGTTGAAGCAACACCTCTGATCCTCGACTTTGAGGAGAGATCTGAAGTGGTCCTTGACCAGAGGGAGAAAGAGAGTTGAGACTGGTTCAAGTGTTTTTTGGACAGGAAGTTAAGGTCAGTGAAAAACATACCAAATTAATAACAAGCACAAGATATTCAGCAGATGCTGGAAATCCAGAGCAACATCTACAAAATGTTGGAGGAACTCATCAGTCAGGCGGCATCTATGGATGGGAATAAACAGTTGACGTTTTGGGTCAAGACCTTACATCAGAACTTAATTGCAAGATTAATTCTCATTAACTCCCAAATCCTGTCTCTTTTATTTTGCTCTCCCGGGTGATTACATGGCCCTGGAGGAAGGATGAAGTAGTCAATGAGAATGTAAACAGCCTCTTCAGCCCAACATGTCAGTCCAATCCACTAAATAGTACTTTCAATAATCACATTTTATTCTCTCCACAGTCCTTAATGTTGTCATAGCCAGGGGTGGTAGTGGGGATAAGCCCCCACTACCTATTAAATGTTCTCAATGGTGTGCATCTGAAATAGCCTCTGACAAACATATCCAGCTCCAGGACTTCACGTTTGGCTGAGCTACTAAGCCCCACTGGATCCTTTCTACTGATAGGGGAAGAGTCAAAGGTGGATTATTGGTGACTTAAAACTCCTCTTCCCAGAGATGCTGCCTGGCCTGCTGCGTTCACCAGCAAATTTGATGTGTGTTACTTAAAACCAATTTGGACAGATGTGGTTGGCAGCTCATCTAGGAGAAGGAAAACTCTGATCTCAAACCTCTGCTGCCTTGCAGCTACACCCACTCATAAAGAAGATCTTGGGAGTAATCCCCAGGGAAATATCTGGCACTGGAGTCCATATGGCAGTCCTATGTTGAGTTCAATGCTGACTGGCAACTCCTATGATGCCTCTGGTACCAAACTGAATTGATCTCTGCCGTTCGTTTGGAGTCATCAGCTATGTTGAATGGGGAAGCCCGTTACATGGGCAACAGCTTACTCTCCAAATCGTAGTGCCTGGCTTGTGTATCACGTAGACAACTAGGACGAAATATCAATGGTCAACCCCAACCAACGGAGGGCCTTATTATTCTTCCCACAGTCTACTACTCACCTACGAACCAGGGGAAATTTACACGTTCTCTCTGTGACAACATGGGTTTCTACTGGGTGCTCTGGCTTTCCTCTTCATTCCAAAGACGTACAAGATAGTAGGTTATTTAGTCATCTGCATACGTTGGGGATGAGGGAGGAAGTTGGAGCAGCCAGAATAAACGCAAGTAGTCACAGGAGGAATATGCAACTCCAAACAGACAGTGCCCTAAAATAAGTCCGAACCTCAGCTGCTGGAAATGTGAGGCTGCAGGTTCACTGACTGCACCATAATGATGCTCACAGTTAACACACGGACACACTGAAAGATCAGTTTCACAGACTGATGGCTACAACAGCTCTTCTCATGCACCTTTGTTTAAGATTATTTCTGAAGACAGATCCTACAACAGTACAGCATCCTCAAACGACTGCAGTGAACTTCAAGTTCAAGTTCAACTCAGTTTTAATTGCCAATATGCTAAAGGACTAAATGATGAAAATGAAGGGAAAGCTCATTTTGCAATGCATTCCCATGGGTACCAATGCAATCGCTCCCAAGCAACATTGTAATCCCACCTGGGGACAACTGCAATCTCACCTGTCCAATTGCAATCCCACCCGGGACCATTGCAATCCCTCCTAGGGGCAATTGCAATCCCACCCGGGACCATTGCAATCCCTCCTAGGGGCAATTGCAATCCCACCCGGGACCATTGCAATCCCTCCTACGGGCAATTGCAATCCCATCTGGGGACCACTGCAATTTCATTTGGGGACTATTGCAAATCCAACACACCACTGGTGCACAGGAATCTTGACAGAGAGTTACTACCATGTTTAATGGTCTGGACTTTGTCCACATTTCATTCTGTAACATATTGCACCAGTATGCAGTATGATCACAGACACAAAACTAGGGCACAGTTGTGAACCTGAACCCTCAAATAACCTAAATCTGTATGATTTACAGATATATCTGTATTACATAAACATCATTCGATTGACAATTCATTCTGGTGCAGCAATCTAATTTGCAAAGCAGTTGACTGCTGTCACCCAATGCAACTCTGACATGTACTCCCTGCCCAGTATCCATAGCAAGGCTCCCTGTGAACCTTTTGCTCTCCATGGGTTCTCGATACCCAACAGAATTGCTGCGTCACTAAAACAAGCCATTCTTTGCACATCATTCCTTACTTTCATTATCTTCCTATTGATGAAGTGTCTCGGCCCAAAATGTCAACTCTTTATTCCTTTCCATAGATGCTGCCTGATCTGCTGAGTTCCTCCAGCATTTTGTATATGTTATTCTGAATTTACAGCATCTGCAGGATCTCTTGTGTTTATAGTTTACCAATGCCATGATCAGAGATACCTCTCACCATCCGCTAACCTGTACGTCTTGCATCCTACATCTGCACTTTAATCACTGCATCAGCTCCTTTGCAACCCATCCTTTTCCAAAACCAAGTATCATACCTTCCTCAGCCTTTCTGTTCAAGCTTATTGACATTTGATTCATCTCAACACTATTGTTCATTTTATCACTGCTGACGCTTTAGAGCTCTCAAATAGCGAGTTGGAGGAGTAGTGATCACGTGAACATATCTTCCATTCATAGTGCAATACTATGAATGTTGGACATTTTTCATTAAAAAAGCCTCCTTCTGGTGCTCCTCTTGCTTTTTCTTTCTTTCATGGCCTTCTGTCCTCTCCAATTAGATTCCCCCTTCTCCAGCCCTGTATCTCTTTCACCAATCAACCTCCCAAATCTTTATCTCACCCCTCCCTGCCCCCTCCTTCCCGGTCTCACCTATCACCTCGTGTTTCTCCCTCCCATTCCCCCACCTTCTAACTCTGACTCCTCATCTTTTTTTCTCCAGTCCTGCTGAAGGGTTTTGGCCCGAAACATCGACTGCACTCTTTTCCATAGACGCTGCCTGGCCTGTGTTGTTTGGATTTCCAGCATCTGCAGATTTTCTCTTGTTTGTGCTTGAAATATAGAGGCCAGGTTGCACAGAGTAGGCTGCCACACATCATCAAGTACACATTGGATATGACCCTCCAGTACCTTCAACAAGATCTCTGTCATCCAACTAAGGTTATACAAGAGGCATAAACATAGTGGACTGCCAGTGCCTTTTTCCCCCAGAGTGAAACAGCCAATATGAGAGGACATAATTTTAAGGCAATTGGAGGAACGTATGGGGGAATGTCAGAGGTAGATCTTTTTTGAACACAGTGAGTGGTGCGTGCCAGCGTTGGTGATAGAGTCAGATACATTAGGGAAATTTAAGAGACTCCTAGATAGGCACATGGATGAAAGGAAAATAGAGGTCTAGCGGGAGGGGAGGGTTAGATTGATCTTGCAGTAGGTTAATGGGTTGTAACAACATTTTATGTTCTATGTTCTAAGTCAAATCTCTCCGGAGTGGGGCTTGGGAACCACAGCCACCTAAGTGCTAATTCCCAACAGACTCAACAGTTGAATTTGTGTGTATTTTAGTAATGTTTTCATGTAGCACCATGGTCCCGAAAAATGTTGTCTCATTTTTACCGTGTACTGTACCAGCAGTTATGGTCGAAATGACAAAAAAAAGTGACTTAACTTGATTTGACTTGAAAAGATAAACATTGGATATGACCATCCAAAATCCTTTGCATCCAAATGAAAGCATACACAGGATCCTTATTTATCATCTTATCTGTGAGAAAGCACCTCCAACAGTACAGTACTTCCAACAGGCTACAGCAGAATGATGGCCCTCAATTCTGAACTCAAATCTCTCTGGAAGGGAAGATGAACCCACTCCCAAGTGCTAAATCCCAAACGACACAACATTTGAATGAAAAGTGTGCACTACAGAGAAGAAAACTTACGAGTCTTGAGGCAGCAAATCCATGTCACCCACTGAGAACACTGAATTGCTGCAGTTTCAGTCACCTGACACTAGAGGGAGAACTGCTTACCTTTTCTTGTCTCCTGTCTGGCAGCAAAGACTATCAGAGGTGCAAAGTAGCCTTTTGGTGTGTCTGTTGTTCTACAAGAGCGTGACGATGCCATCAGTACAACTGCATGCTGCTCGGCACCGAACTAAAGGTCCTCAGGCAACAACAGCAAAGGAGAAATCACCAATTTAAAACATACATGTGAAACAGATCTCTGCCAATGTAGGCATCTTGATTGTATAAATAATAAAACACTCAAGGATTATTCGATCCAACCTATGAGAGAACAGATTAAAGGGACTGGCAAAGGGGAATAAGTGTAGCATCAAATCCACTAAAATGCCTTCACAGAAAAAAAATACCACCCACACTTTGAAGACAAATTGAGCCAGTATTGTGTCACAGTTTGACAAGGACCTAATTTACAAAATTTTCACCCTTGTTTCCAATATCTCTATGGTCTTTCTCTCCTCTCATCTTTGTAATCTGACTCTACCATACAACCCTCCAATATCTTCTGTCAGTCGTCACTGTGGAAGACGCCAGAAGTTTGAGAGTGTCAGAGTGTGTGAGGGTAGTCACTATTACTAAGGAGAAGGTGCTTGGGAAGCTGAAAGATCTGAAGGTAGATAATTCACCTGTCCGAGATGGACTATACCTGAGGATTCTAAAAAAGGTAGCTGAAGAGATTGTGGAAGCATTAGTAATGAACTTTCAATAATCACTAGATTCTGGAATGGTTCTGGTGGACTGGAAAATTGCAAATGTCACTCCAAAGGAGGCAAAAGATAGAAAATAGTAGGCAGGTTACCCTGACTAGAATCAAAAAGTGACAGGCTAAGCAGGAATCAAACACTGGGAGATCCCTATGAAAAGTGTTCACTAAATACTAAACACATATACACAATGAATAAGTGAGAGCTCCCTGAGGGCGGAGACATTGCAGTGTTATGCATGGAGACTTACAACTGTAAATATTAGAGAACCAAGCTGAATATCAAAAGTACAGAAAAGTTCAAAGGTGAGAAATAGGGAGCAGGGGAGGGAAGCCATATTTATGATTTTTTTAAATAATCGAATTACGGTTTGAATATACACTCAGTGGCCTGCTTGTCAATGCACATATCTAATCAGCCAATCATTGGGCAGCAACTCAATGCATAAAAGTATGCGGACATGGTCAAAGGGTTCAGCTGTTGTTCAGAATAAGGAAGAAATGTGACCCAAGTGATTTTGACTGTCAGATGATTGTTGGTGCCAGATGGGTACTCACTCATTTCCTTTAAGCTTTTAAAACTTTTATTTACAGACCCAGCACCATAACTGGCCCTTCCAACCCAATGGCCCTATGCTACCCAATTACACCAATGTGACCAATTAACCTATTAAGAGCAACACACACAAAACGCTGGAGGAACTCAGCAGGTCAGATAGCATCTATGGAAATGAATAAACATTCAACGTTCGGGGCTAAGATCCTTTATCAGAACTGGAATGGAAGGGGGAAGACGTCAACTGTTTATTCATTTCTATTGATGCTGCCTGACCTGCTGAGTTCCTCCAGCATTTTGTGTGTGTCGCTTTGGATTTTCAGCATCTGCAAAATTTCTTGTGTTTTGGATGTCCTGAGGTAATCGCCATCTCTACAGGTCACAGACTCTGCTGGCTTATAAATATATCACTTCTGGATTTAAATCTTGAAGGTGCCTATTCATCTTCACCGAAGGACCGCAGTGCTCCAAGAAGGTAGCTTGCCAACATTTAGTTAGAGATACAGTGCAGAACAGGCCCTTCCAGCCCAACAACCCATCTATTTAACACCAGCCTCATTACAGCACAATATATAATGACCAACTAGCCAAATAACCAGCATGCCTTTGAATGTGGGAGGAAACTGGAGCACTTGGAGGAAACCCACACATTCATGGGGAGAATGTACAAACTCCTTACGGACAGCAGCAGAATTGAACCCAGGTCATTGGTGCTGTAATAGCATTACCCTAACTAACGTGTTGCACCCCTTTTTCATGTCTTTTATTTATTTATTGAGATTGTCACATACCCCGTGACGGGAATAAAGAACCAGCAGAGATGGAAAACACTTTGGAGTCCAGTATTGCTATAAACTAATAATATTTATTAGTAACTACGCAATACAGTAATATAAATGTAGATAAATCAAACAGGTTAGCAATGATTATATATAAAAGTAAGTGTGGAATATATATGCATGAAAACCAAGCTTCTTTAAGTCTAGGGGTAAAAAGATAAAGTCTTACGATGTTGAGTAAAGTTCAGTTCAGTTCGTGGGATTTAGTTAAATAGTGATGGAGGGGGGAGAGAGAGAGAGAGAGAGAGAGACAGAGAGAGAGAGAGAGAGAGAGAGAGAGAGACAGAGAGAGAGAGAGCGAGAGAGAGAGAGAGAGAGAGAGAGACAGAGAGAGAGAGAGAGACAGAGACACGAGTTGAGTCGAGTCTCAGGTGAGCTGATGCCGTCAATCTTCTCGTCGTCCTCCGAAATCCTTCACAAGTCACCGACTGTGATTTTAACCAGGGGGACCGGTCTTCTGTGGTGGAGCTATCACCCAGGCGAGGGTGGACACAGAGACAACTCCCTACCAGTCAACCCCTTCTCCTCAAATTGGAATAGCAATTTGGATCGATCTGCCTGATCAATCCTCCAAAACCCACTTTCTCTGCGGGCACAACAATGCTCATTCAGTGTCCGGATCATGTGTCTGAGGTCTGTAGCATCTGACCTCCCATTTATTTCTCTGTGCTGAGCATCACCTGTCATTCAAAGAGTCCCTCCTTCCTTTGTCTGTAAAGGAGTGCACAAGCAGGCAACAAGTCCTTGAAGAAATATCAACAACCTGCTGAAAATCATAACATCGAGTGTCCTTCCGTCACCATAGCAACTTACGAGCTGCTCGGTGCTGTCTCCAACTCCAAGCTCAGTAAAAATCCAAAGTTACTTCCAATGCCTTAAAGTGGCAGTCCACCCATTAATCTTCGTCTCTCTCTCCTTTCCAAACAAACCATCAATGATGAATGTCCCTCTCTGTCTCTCTTCAAACAGTTAATAGGGGCACTCCTGGATCCCCTCACAAGATACACCACCAGATAGGCCCTTTCAGCCCTTCAAGCCGTGCCGCCCAACAACCCCCAATTTATCATGTTATAATCAAAGGACAATTTACAATGGCAATTAACCTACCAACCCGGTCATCTTTGGACTGTGGGGTGAAACAGGAGCACCCGGGGGAAATCCACACGATCACCGGGTCACCACACCAACGCCTTACAGGCAGCGGCAGGAATCGAGCCCAGGTTTCTAGTACTGTAAAGTGTTGTGTTAACCACTACGCTACTCTGCCGCCCTATCTCTGTCCCATTTCTTCTTTTACACCAGAGTTAAATGTTGTTTGGTAACGCAACTGTGAATCATTGCTGGATGCTTCATGATGGTAAGATCAGTGTTTGTAGGAGCTAATGGATAGGCCAGACCAGCACATTTAATGCGATTTCTATGAATCTATTCCCTTCCCCGTGACAACTGCCCCATGAATTGTATTAATTTTCTTCCCGCTAATGTGCTACAGTAATGGGTAAAATAAACAAAGGTGCAGTGTTAGTGTTTTACGCATGGAAGAGTTTTGAAATGGAAGTTTATCTGACTCTGCGGAAACCAATATCACAGTAAGTCGCATTCTCTTTGAAACTCTCAATTCTTAATGGCAGAATTCTGAAACATTTTTTTCTGATATATAATCCCTACTGGTTGCAATCAACTTCTTCAGAGGAGATTCACTAATAACCAAAAAAAAAAGAGAAAAATATTTCTTGCTGATAAAATTTAATTTTCTATGTGCTATTTTAAGAAATTTGCTTTGAAGATGTATCTGCTAATGCATTCAGCACAACCGAATGGATTTGCCCTCTTTTTAAAAGGGTTGATCCCTATCGACTTCTTCTGTTTGTTTGCTCCCATTTTAAGCTTCTAATTGATGTATCTTTTTCTTCCGCTTCCAAAGTCAATAAGGTGTGAGGTGGCAGCAGAAACGTAGAGACACTCCATTGATGGAGCATAGAGTACCAAGTTGTTGTGTTCTCCATGTTACATGGGAATTACTGGCAAGAACTTTTCCATGGGATGTACAAATTATTGGCAGTTAGTTTATTGCCCATCTCTAACTGGCCTTCGGTGGTGGTGGTGAACTATTCTTGTTGTCGCAGTCACTGTGTTGAAAGTCCTCCCCCCACCCCACCCCCACTGTAATTAGACTGAACCTTCCCAATTTGGGCTTAATAACTCTAAAGGAGCAAACCATAAACTTACAAGTAAGTTGCATACTGACATTATAACATACAACATAGAATGATACAGCACAGTACAGGCCCTTTAACCCACAATAATGTGCTGTCCCTTTAATCTACTCCAAGATCAATCTAACCCTTTCCTCCCACATAGCCCTCCATTTTTCTTTCATGCATGTGCCTCACTAAGAATATTTTAAATAGTTAATCTCTCAAAAATTTCTCAAAAATTAATTTTTTTGGAGTAAGTCAGTAAGTAAGCCAGGTGGTGGGGTGAAGATCTGTCTCTAGCAAAGGAGGTGTAAGGCACTCCTTACCCCGCTAGCCTGCAGGGGCAAGGTGTAGCACCTGCTTAGCCCCTCCACCCCCAATCAGGGTCAGGTGAAGCCATGGGAGCAGGTGGTGGATGGTCGTACGAGCAGATGGTGCATGTCACAAATCATGATTATGCGACTGCTGATGCAAGGCAGACATTCTCTGAAGGATATTGATAACGAATGGGTCACCTGTCTTGTAAAGACACTGCCCAGAAGAAGGCAATGGCAAACCACTTCTGTAGAAAAATTTGCCAAGTACAATCCTGGTCATGGAAAGGCCATGATCACCCATGTCATTCGATACGGCACATAATGAATGAAGTAAGTAAATATGTCACGGTATTTTCTTGCAGGCATTCACAGTAGAACAAAAAATACAATAGAATCAATGAAAAACTACACACAAAGACTAACAAACAATCAAAGTGCAAAGGAAGATGAACGGTGCAA
Source organism: Mobula hypostoma (assembly GCF_963921235.1). Lineage (NCBI taxonomy): Eukaryota > Metazoa > Chordata > Chondrichthyes > Myliobatiformes > Myliobatidae > Mobula > Mobula hypostoma. The sequence continues at coordinate 9,383,097 of NC_086119.1, forward strand.
ATGTAATAGATAGATAGATAAATAGCTGAATGAATGAATGATACTGAGAACATGAATTAGAGAGTTTTTGAAGGTTAATCCTCAGGTTGTAGAATTGGTTATGAAGTTATTCAAGCTGGTTCAGGAGCCCGATAGCTGTCGGGTAATAACTTGTGCTGAACCTGGTGGTGAGGGACCCAAGTCTTTTGAACTAGCAGAGGCAGGTCTAAGGCAGCTCTCAGAGCAATCCCATCAATTCCAGTCAGCTATTCTCTCTCATGTGCCCATCAATTCCCACCAGGTTTTCCCACGGCCCATTTATATGAAAAAGAAATTTAGTAACCAAACAATACGCTTCCTCATTCAGGAAGTTTGACACACTGGCCTTCATCTATCAAGTCACTGAGAACAGGTATTGGGACGTTACGTTGCAGTTGAACAAGACGTTGGTGAAACTGCACCGAGGGTATTGTGATTAGCTTTATTTACCCTGTTATTAAGATATTATTAACTTGGAAAAAAGTGCCAACTCAAGGTTCTGAGTTATAGGGAGAGTTTGGGAAAGCTAGGGCTTCATTCGCTGGAGATTAGGAGACTAGTGGTTGACCTTACAGAGGTGGATAAAATCATGAGGGACATAAATAGGGTGAATGGACAATGTGCATTCCCAGGGAAAGGAAATCAAAAACTAGAGGACGTAAGTTTAAGATGCGGGATGAAAGATTTAAAAAGGGCCTGAGAGACATCTTCTTCACAGAGGATGGTATGTATATGGAACGAGCTGCCAGAGGAAGTGGCTGAGGCAGCTGCAAAAACAACTTATAAAAGACTCTTGGACAGTTATATGGATAGGCAAGGTTTAGAGGGATATGGGCTGAATCTGAGGAAATGGGACTAGTGTAGATGGGCATCTTGGTTAGTATGAATGAGTTGGGCCAAAGGGCCTGTTTCCTTGCTGTATAGCTCTATAATTACATCTCTACCTACTTCCACCTGCTCTTTCAACACAAGTTTGTAATCATTTTCACTCCATCATATACTGTTCCAATTCTTTTTTGAAGACTAGTGTTGAATGTGTTTTTGGTGTCCTACCAAGCAGTGACTTTCAAGTCCTAACCAGAATCGGAGTCAGATTTAATATCAAAGACATATGTCATAAAATTAACATCACAGTACAACACATAAAATAAATAAAGGCATCCATTAGTCTTGTGAGACCATGGATCTGCACCTGGAAAATCTTCACTCCCCAGGGCACAGGCCTGGGCAAGGTTGTATGGAAGACCGGCAGTTGCCCATGCTGCAAGTCTCCCCTCTCCACGACATCGATGTTGTCTAAGGGAAGGGCAAGGGCCAATACAGCTTGGCACCAGTGTCGTTGCAGAGCAATGTGTGGTTAAGTGCCTTGCTCAAGGACACAACACGTTGCCTCGGCTGGGGCTCGAACTCACAACCTTCAGGTTGCTAGTCAAATGTCTTAACCACTTGGCCACGTGCCCACAAAAGTACAACACAAATGAAACTTTAAATTACAATATGAAATATATATATTAAAAAAAAATAAATCAAATAAGTAAATATAGAGCTGTTGGGAGTGCTTTAAACTAATATGGCAGGGGGATGGGAACCAGTATGATAGAGCTGAGGATGAGCCAGCAGGTTTACAAGTAGATGATGGGTGTAATATGAATGTAAGAAAGGACAAGCCAATGACTGGGTTAAGAAACTGCAAGGGTATAAAACCATTATGGGAATCATATATAGTTCTCCAAATAGTAGCCAAGATGTGGGATTGAGATTGCAAAATGGAGCTGCAAAGGGCATGTGATAAGGGTAACGTCACAATTCTAATGGGGGACTTCAATATGCAAGGGGTTTGGGAAAATTAGGTTGGTTTTGCATTGCAAGAGAAGGAATTTGTTGAATGCCTATGAGATGGCTTTTTGGAGCAGCTTATGCTTGAGCCTACTTGGGGAAAGGCAATTTTAGGTTAGGTGTTGTGTAATAATCCAGATTTTATTAGGGACCTTAAGGTAAAGGAACCCTTAGGAGGCAGTGATCATAATATGATTGAATTCATACTGCAATTTGACAGAGACAAACACAAGTCTGATGTATCAGTATTGCAATGGAATAACAGGAATTACAGAGGCATGAGACAGGAGGTTGCTCAGGACTTAGGAGTCCTCGTGCAATTAATTCACAGGTTGAGTCTGTGCTAAAGAAGGCATTTATTTCAACGGGAACAGAATATAAAAGCAAGGAGATAATGCTGAGCCTTTATAAGATACTGGTCAGGCTGCACTTGAAGTATTGTCAACAATTTTGGGCACCATATCTCAGAAACGATATATTGTCATTGAAGAGAGTCCAGAGGAGGTTCATCAGGATAATTCTGGGAATGAAAGGGTTAACATATGAGGAGCGTTTGGCAGCTTTGGTCCTGTACTCACTGGAATTTAGAAGAATGCGGGGGGTGGGGGGGGGATCTCACTGAAACCTTCCGAACATTGAGAAGACTAGATAAGGTAGTTGTGGAGAGAATGTTTCCTATGGTGGGGGTGTCCAGAACTAGAGGGCACAGCCTCAAAGTTGAGGGGTTACCCTTTGCAACAGAGGTAAGGAGGAATTTTTTTAGCCAGAGAGTAGTGAATCTATGAAATGCTCTGCCACAGACAGCTGTAGAGGCCAAGACCTGTGGGTATATTTATAACGAAAATTGATAGTTTCCTGATTGGTCAGGGCATCAAAGGATATGGCTAGAAGGCAGCTGTATGGGCTTGAGTGAGATCTGGGATCAGCCATGATGGAATGATGGAGCTGACTTGATGGGCTGAATGGCCTAATTCTGCTCCTTTGTCTTACGGTCTTATGGTCTAAGTAGTGCAAAAAGAGAGCAAACATAGTGAGTTAGTGTTCACTGGTTCATTGTCCGTTCAGAACTCTGATGGCGGAAGGGAAGAAGCTGTTCCTAAAACGTTGAGTATGTGTCTTTGGGCTCCTGTACCTCCTCTCTGATGGTAGCAATGAGAAACTTCCATGTCCTGTGTGGCAGAATATTTAATAATGTACTCTGCCATTTTGAGTCATCAGCTTTTGAAAGTGTCTTGAATGGTGGGGAGGTTAGTGCACATGATGGAACTGTCTGAGTACAACACTCTGCAACTATGCAGTAGCCCCTCCATACCAAACGTTGATGGAATCAGTTAGAATGCTCTCCACAGTACAACTATTTATTTCACCTCTGGCTCTTTTGCCAGTCTCCTTAAATCCAGGCTTCTTGTTGTCAGCCCTTCTGCCACTGGAAACATTTTCTCTTTATTCACCCTATCTAAAGCTGTCATGACTTTAAGCACCCTCATAAAAATTCCACAACCAACTAAACTAAGGGTGCAACATAATGTTTTCTGTTTACACACACTAAAAATAAATTACTTTTGAGTTTGCTAAATGATCTCTACACATTACTGATCTTCTCCTCTGAAACGGGAGTCAAGGTGCCTTCCCCTTCCCATCCAAATGAGACAGTAAGGCAAATGCTGGTTATTTTCTCCATTCGGGAGACCTTAATTAAATAGCCCAAGTCTGAGCACAGATCGTTCACTTCTGGTTTTAAAAAAAATGTACCGTGACTGCCTTATTTTTGCTGATGTCCTGCTTTTTGGGATTTTATGCTTGTATTACAGTTCCCTGGGAGCAAATGAAAGCAAATTTAGTTGCTGCCAAAAGGACGAACACTTCGAATTAATGTGAGGAGAGAAGATCAGCTCGACAGCACAGATACTGAGTGCCGGCCTTCAGGCACTTGATTCTGTGCTTTGATTTCATTTGCACACTTTGTTAAGTAAACCATTTCATTAAAATAAAAAAAAAAAAAATCTTTCCCCTTGCAAAGGTCACTTTTTAGTACTTTTTTAAAGCTTTGTAAGTCTCTGCTGGCCCTGGCTGGTGCATTTCGAGTTCAATTTGGGTGCCAAGTTTTGGAAAGGATGTGCTTTATAGATGATGTGGGGAAGGATCCTTTCCAGAATGATGAATTTCAGTTATCATTCCTACAGGAGAGATACCAGTAGATTGAAAGAATATAGAGAGAAAATTTACAAGGATGTTGCCAGGACTTGAGGACCTGACTTAACAGGAAAGGCTGAAGAGGTTAGGACTTCATTCCCTGGAGCATAGGATAATGAGGAGACATTTGACAGAGGTTTACAAAATTAGGAGGGATATAGATAGGGGAAATGCAAGCCAGCTTTTTCCACAGAGGTTGGGTGTGGTGAGAACTATAAGTCAATGGCGAAAGGAGACATATTTAGGGGGAATACTTCCACTCCCCCATCACTTGACAAGAGTGACAGGAGAAACATCTTGCCTTAAATGTAGGTTCAAAGAGAGAGAGAGAGGAAAGATTTAAAAAGTACCCGAGGGACAACTTCTTCACATAGAGGATAGTGTGTACATGGAATGAGCTGCTGGAAGAACCTGTTGAGGTAGGTGCAGTAACAATATCTGTAACCTCAACCATATAAATTTCTGACTGGAAACCATCTCAATCACCCTTGCTATCCACTTCCATCTCAGTAACATGGTTCCACCCTTCACTAAAGCCAACATCCTCCAGCCCTTCAACAGCCACAGCTCTCCATCCTCCTTGACGTGGCAGAGATTAAAACAGAAAATGCCTGCAACACTCAGAAGATCAGCAAGCGTGTTTTGAAAAAGGAAACAGTTAACATTTGGGGACCCAAATCATTAACTGTTTCTCTTTCCGCAGATGCCGCCCGACTTGCGGAATACTTCCAGCATATCTGTTTTTATTTCGGATTTCCAGCATCCAACACGCATCCCATCATCAGCAGAGGTGGGGAATCTGGACTTCCCTCCTCTCTTCCTCTCACGATCATTTGCAACTGCCAGAAAGAGAACTTGATGTGAGGAAAGCAAGTGAGAAGAGTGCAACATTCTTCAAATATAGGAAGCTATGGTCTCTTCCCATCCCACACTCCTGTGCACAGGTCTGCCACTGGTGGGAGTAATTTGAGAGAATTAGCACTAAACAAGCAGCACATTGGTTGAAGAGTAATCTCACTACATGTGGTTCTAACAAGGTAAAATTAGCCTCTGCAATAGCTCTGGTTGAAACAAAAACGGCGACTTGATGTTTCCCTCCCCTCACTTCAGGTGAGGTTCAGAGGTTATCTCACTGTGACGTGCCAACAGCCAGCTCAAGGATGCATACATCTTGCTGTCATCAGTCAGAGGAAGGTGAGTGATTGGCAGCCTTGGCACTCACATAAACAGGCCATCTGGTCAGGAGGCGGGTTCCATACTGGTTTGGCCACCGGAACATTGTCACCGCTGAAGTGAGGGAACAGACAACTCAAGGCTTCTTTCAGAAATTAGGATTAACAGTCAGCCGTCAGACAGTTAACAATGACGTACCCTAGTTTAAAGCATTCCTGGTGATGATAACACTGGTAGAATGTTTCTGCTATAATTAGGGAGCAGCTGTTCCCTGCTACTTGCTCCAATTCCAAGAGCAAGAACTCAACATAAATAAGAAAACTCTCCTCCCAGCTTTCATTCTCTGCTCCTGGGTTTTTAAACCCTCTCCCATCATCTCAAAACCTCCAACAGCAAGCACAAGCAGTTCTAGGATTTCGTTCACAAACAAGAGAAAATTTGCAGATGCACACAAAATACTTGAGGAACTCAGCAGGCCAGGCAGAATCTATGGGAAAGAGTAAATGGTCGATGTTTTGTGCCAAGTCCCGATGAACGGTCTCGGCCCAAAATGTCAACTATATTCTTTTCCATAGATGCTGACTAGCCTGCTGAGTTCCTCCATCATTTTGTGTGTGTTGCTAGGGTTTTGTTGTTGCTGAGGTAGAGACTAGCCATCCATCTCTCCTATATTCCTCATCCATCATGCCCAATAAATATCCCTGTCCCCAATATCCAGAGCCTCAAACCTAGCTTGAGACCCCTTCACTGCTCTCCTGAATACCACCTTTGTCCATAAAACCCACCAAGTTTCATTATCAACAAGAGAAAATCTGCAGATGCTGGAAATCAAATTAATACACACAAAATGCTGGAGGAACTCAGCAGGCCAGGCCCAAAATGTCAACTGTTTACTCTTTTCCATAGATGCTGCCTGCCCTGCTGAGCTCCTCCAGCTAAGTTTCATTACCTGTTGCTTCAAAATACAAGCATGTCCCTTTAGAACAGATGTGAGAAGGAATTTCTTTAGCCAGAGGGTGGTGAATATGTGGAATTAACTGCTGCAATTGGCTGTGGAGGCCAAGTCATTGAATATATTTAAAGTGGAGGTTGATGGGTTCTTGATTAATAAGGGTGGAAAAATTAATAAAAAGATTTAAAAATAAAGAAAGATTAATAAGGGTTCAAAGATTATGGGGAGAAGGCAGGAGAATGGGGTTGAGAGTGATAATAAATCAGCCATGATAGAATGGCAGCGCAGATTCAATGAGCCGAATGGCTTAATTCTGCTCCTATGTCTTATGGTCTCATGGTTTCCAGTTTATCAACTGCCTATCCGTTTTCTGTTCCTAGGCTCAATGATACATTAAACTGCAATTCTCCTCAATAATAATCAATCAAAACTACACTATCACTTTTCTTCAAATACTCATCCTTGACTACTTTATCACAGCATCCAAATCCCCATCTCCAATCACTGTTTCTCGTACCAAATCTTTAAACAAGTTTCTGTGATTCAAAAGCTTTTACTTCATACGTTATTTCTCTTCCAGCACCAAACTGGTCTTAACTAAAGTCTATAAGTGACATACTCTAAAACTGTGCTTTTAGTGGACAGTCCCTCTTGCCTGATCTCTTCCAGCCTTGAACATGGTCAACTGCAGTACAAATGAGAATCCTCCACCGTCCAGTGTGAAGCAGGGTAGGGAATATTATAGAATCAAGCACAATAAATAAGTTCATCCCCCCCCCCGTGTGAACACCAACTATAAATATCCATCCTACATCAATCTTTTTTTATATAATATTAGAGCATTACAGTGGAGAAACAGGCCCTTTGGCCCATCTAGTCCATGCCTAACGGCTATTCTGTCTAATCCCATCGACCTACACCTGGCCATAGCCCTGCATACCCCTTCCCATCCATACACTTATCTGAACTTCTCCAAGTTCTGCAGTCGAACCTGCATCCACAACCTCTGCTGGCAGCTCATTCTACACTCGCACCACCTGTGGATGAAAAAGATCCCCCTCAGATTCCCCTTAAATATTTCACCTTCCATCCTTAACCTATGCCCTCTTGTTCTAATCTAACCCAATTACAGTGGGAAAAGCCTCCTTGCAGTAACCCTATCTGTACTTCCTATGTTCTCATCAGTTCATCCACACTACACATTGGGCACAAGTCATAGTGACCAATTAACCCCTAATTCACATCCCTTTGGGATACCAGCGGAATCCATTGAGATCACAGGGAAAAGGTATTAATTCTACACCGACTAGCACCAGAGTGCAGGATTGAACCTGGGTTGCAGGAGCCGTGGGGCAGCAGCTCTGTTAAGTTATAAACACAAGAGATTCTGCAGATGCAATACATACACACACACACACACACACACAATGCTGGTGGAACTCAGCAGGTCAGGCAGCAAGTATGGAAATGAATAAACAGTTGCTGATTCATGCTGAGACCCTTCAACAGGACTGGAAAGGAAGGGGGAAGAAGCCGGAATAAGAAGCTGAGGGGAGGGGAGGGGAAGTACAAGCTGGCAGGTGAGGACTCTGTTAGTTGCTCACTGTGCCACTCTATACTCTGTTACTCCTCAATATTCCCTGTTCTGCAGTTTGTAGGTGAAGTTGAGGGGCAATGAGGAAAAGGGGGAGTGATGACCAGGTAGGGTTCTCTCTGCACATCATATCTGATAAGACACCATTTAAGAGGTTCAGAGGTTGCGACAAAGGTTCAGATAACATCTAGAAACCTTCCTTTCCCAAGAACTGGACCTACCAAGGACCCAAAACCAAGCACAAATTCAACTTGAGCACTACGGTAGCAAAGCAGTTAGCGTGCACTATTACAGTTTGGGGCAGTCGGAAGTTCGGAGTTCAATTCCGGTGCCATTCTGTAAGGAGTCTCTGTACATCCTCCCTCTGGAATGTGCGGGCTTGCTCTGAATCTCTGGCTTCCTGCCACAATCCAAAGATGAACTGGGTAGGTAAAATGGTCATTGTAAATTGCCCCGTGATTAGTTCAGGGTTAATCAGGTTTGTTCGCAGTTACTGGTGCAGCGTGACTGGAAGGACTAGAAAGGCCTACTTCGCGCTGTATCACTAAATGAAAATTAAAAAATAAAAAATCAAGCTTCGAACAATGTGAAAGTCACTTAAAAGGTCATCACAACATCATGGCTGAAGGGCCTGTACTGTGGTGTAGTGTTCTCAATTTTATACAATATGATCTATAATCATTACCTGAAATCTCAGCACTAAATGCATAACACCTTGCTGCATCTCAGAGTCCTGGAATGTTTTGCAAACATTTAGTTAACCTCAAAGGCAGTTGTTCTGTAGGCAGGCGTATGGCCACATGAACAACAGATGAATGCCAAACCAAACCATGAACAGTAACTCTTATAATTACACAGAATTTATAACTGTGTACATGTGTTTATGCTCTCTACGTCTCCTCTCAATCTGCCTCTTCCTTACCTCTTTCTTCTGTGTGTTGCCATCTACCTTTTAAAGCCATCTATGCTGTTCTATCTTCAGCAGTATACCAAAGCTTCAGGCAAGATTATGTGCAGAGTCCTGGCTCGAACCCATGACCTGCTGAGCTGCCAGCTCAAAACCATCCTCAAAATTCTCATTTTACAGGAAGAGATTTGTACATTTGACATGAGTCAGACTCATTTATTTATCACGTGTAGATTGAAACATAGAGTGAAATGTGTCGTTTGCGATAACAACCAACACAACCTAACGATGCGCAGGGGGCAGCCCACAAGTGTCGTCACACATGGCATGCCTACCAAGTTCAGCAGAACAACACAAAAAACAATAACAACAGAACAGCAGCAACAAAACAACAAGTTCCATTTTCTCCCTCCCACCCACTCACACATACAGACAGTTCCCCAACCCCAGAACAGGACTCCAGTGGACTAATGTTCTCACAGAAATCAGGCCTCCAATGTCCCCAGTGAAACGTTAGATCTTTGCAATTTTGGAGTACTGAGCGCTTACCCCATCCCACAGAGAGCGGTCAACTCTCCTGCCATACAAGAGTTTCACATTGCACTTGGGATTGAAATGGGTGATGCTGAAACCGGTTGCAATCAAGGCACAGCAACACACTATGTGGAAACAAGGAATCCTCACCGTACCTGGGTAGGACAGAGAATGGGTTTGTGCAGGTCCAATCCCAAATCCTTCCTAAGCATTCAAGGGAAACAATTACCTGGAAGATGACAGCCTTTTTTTTCCCACGCTGGCAGAGCAGTGTGAAGTGAAGGAGCATTCCAGCACCTCAAAGGTTAACGACATTCACAAGGGCTAACTCCAGTGCTGGCTGGCAGGATTTGACAGTAATTGGGAAGTGTTACAGTGGGTTACACAGGGTTAATTGCATTCAGTAAGCAAGCTGACAAATAACAAACTAGTCACGCTGGCTTGCTTCACAAATCAGGTTTATTCATCAATTAACTTGCAAGGATGCACTTAATTATCACTGGCTATGATAACATATTGAGGCTTTGTTTTTGGGGGGCATGTGTGAGGATAACAACTGCCTCCTTTTTTTCCTGTGCTTTCTTCTCTGTTTCTTGGCGTAGTTCTCCTCCATTTTAATCTGTGCTAACCTGAAGGAGGATGGTCATAGAGCCAGCATAGGAACGAAGCCTGAAAGGCCTCTTCTTGTACTGTACAATTCTATTATTCAATCAGATCACTACCCATGTTGGCTCAAGACTGTAAGAAAAGCTAGAAATATGAACAAGGAGACATATATACAAGATAAAAGATCAGTTTTTTAAAACAGGTGTACAGAAACCTTTGTCAATTGGTGGTGAATCTCTGAAATTCTCTGGCCACGAGAGTGGCGGAAGGGTGGTGGTGCGTGATGCAGGGATGAAAGGACTAATGAATGAGGAGCATTTGAAGGCTCTGGGCCTGTACTCGCTGGAGGTTAGAAGACTGGGGGGGGGGGGGCTCTCATTGAAACCTATCGAATATGGAAAGGCCTAGATAGATTGAACATGGAGAGGGTGTTATCAACAGTGGGGAAGAGTCTAGAACCAGAGGGCACAGGCTCAGAATACAAGGACGTCCCTTCAGAACAGAGATGAGGCTAATTTCTTTAGCCAGTGGGTGGTGAATCTGTGGAATTCATTGCCACCGATAGCTGTGGAGGCCAAATAATTGGGTATGTTTAAAATGGAAATTGATAGGTTCATGATTTATTAAGGATGTCAAAGGTTACTGGGAGAAGGCAGAAGAATGGGGGTTGAGAGGGATAATAAATCAGCCATGTTGGAATGGTGGAGCAGACTCAATGGACTGAATAATTCTCCTCCTATTTCTTTTCGTTTTATGGAAGCAAGATCAGGAGATATATTTAAGGTGGAGAGGTGTAAATATTTCTCACAGAGTTATGGAGAACTGGCATGGATGAGGAGTTGAGTCTGATATGGATCAGCTATGAAGATATCAAACGGCAGGCAGGCTTAGAGGCCTACTCCTGCTCCTATTTTCCTGTGCTCTTGTGGGAACAGAATCTTTTGGAAACTCAAGATGTTCTAGACTTGTTACAACCAATGACAAGCTTCTAGATCAGGAGTTCCCAAGATATGGTCCACGAACTCATCGGTTAATGGTCAGGGTCCACGGCATAACAAAGGTTAGGAGCCTCTAGTCTAGATCCTAGAAAATATAGCAAAATTTTACACAAAGCAAAACCCCACAAACCTCATCTAGATAATTACCACAGCAGGACCTAACAAGTCTAATGAGATTTTTTGTTCTAAATACATGATTCTGGTTGTGGATAAGTCTACAAAACATGGAGCATATAGCCCGGTCTATCACAAGAAAAGCCCTCCTACCACTGAGCACATCTACGAGGAGCAACGCAACAAGAAAGCAGCCTCCAACATCAAAGACCCCCACCATCCAGGTCATGCTCTCTACTTGCTGCTGCCATTGGGAAGGAGGTACAGGAGCCTCAGGACCCACATCTCCAGGTTCAGAAACAGTTATTACCCCTCAACCATTAGGCTCTTGAACCAGAGGGGCAGCACAACGCTTTACAGTGCAGGTACCCCAGGTTCAATTCCCGAGGCTGCCCCTAAGGAGTTTGTACATTATCCCAGTGACTGCGTAGGTTTCCTCTGGGAGCTCTGGTTTCCTCCCACAGTCCAAAGACCTACTGGTTGTTAGGCTAATTGGTCACTGTAAACTGTCCCATGATTGGGCTATGATTAAATCGGGGGATTGCTCGATGGTGTGGCTCGAAGGGCCTATTCCGTGCTGTATCTCAATAAATCAATAAAATAAACTTCACTCACCCCTACACTGAACTGATCACTGAAGACAACCTAGGGTTCATTTTCAGAGTCTACTGCACATGTTCTCAGTTTGATTTATTTACTTATTTATTATTAGTATTTGCTTTTTTTTGTGTTTGCACATTGGTTGCTTGTCAGTCTGTGTGTATAGTTTTTCACTGAATCTACTCTATCTTTTTGTTCTACTGTGAATGCTCGTAAGAAAATGAACCTCAGGGTTGTATATGGTGACATATACGTACTTTGATAATAAATTTCCTTTGAACTTTGAGATCAATATTAAGCAAGACACTGAAGACCACTCCTATGCTTTTCTGTGTTTGTAGGCAGTTCTCAGAGGCCATGGGAAACCAACCGTTCTCTCCTTCTAAGCTGGCTCTTCATCCCAAATCCAAGAGCATAATGATGAGCTTGGGCATGGAGCCATATCCTCCCTACTCTGTGGCACAGCACACAAGAGCCTCCAACCCGCCGCCCACACACCAAAGCTGCTGAAGTGAAAATCTTGCTCCCGTACCGCCCTCACATCTCAGTAGGTTAAAACACAGCTCAGCACGACAACGTGGCACGTTGCACAGGAAGATCCCAGCCTTGTTGCATGGTTGCACAATGGTGTCTCAACCACCAATGGCAAAGGGGCTACAATTATCATTTGACTCAATGTAGTCCCTTTACCTGAGCTCGATTTCTGGATTTTCTTCCCCTCTCCTGTTTTTGAGCATGAGCAATTTTCCAATGCAGTTCAGACCAAGTGTTTGCAAAGGAGATATTAAAGTAGTGGGTTACCTCATCATACTATTTGTGGGAGCTGGTAGAGCACAATTAGGCACCGCCAATTACCGCTTTACAATAACAACTACACCAAAAGTACTAAATTGACAGTGAACCACTTGCCAACATCCGAAATGAAATTTGAAAGGTCCAGAGAAATACAACTTCTCTCTCTGTTGAGTAAGAAGAAGATACAAAGGTTAAATTATTAGCTTTATTTGTCACGTGTACATCGTAACATACAGTGAAATATGTTGTTTCCGTCAATGACCAACAGTCCAAGGGCCGTGCTGAGGGCAGTCAGCAAGTGTTGCCACGCTGCCAGTACCAACAGGGACTACCCACAACCCAGTAACCCTAACTGTATACCTGAGGAATGTGGGAGGAAACTAGAGCACCCAGAGGTAACCCAAATGTACAAACTCCTTACAGAGAGTGGTGGCAATTGAACCCTGATCAGTGATGATGGCTGTAAAGAATCATGCTAACTGCCATGCTACTGTGCCGGTCTCCCCCACCCCCCATGTAAATCTGCTGTGAGCAACGTTCGAACCAGTGAAGGAAATCCTCATTGGATTTCGAATCCAACATGTTAATCACTTGGCCACCTGAGCTTCCCACTCATCTTTCTATTTTAAGTTCCTTCCCCAATTATTCATTAGATGTTGGAAGTGTGTTGCCTTGATAACCATGCAGTAGTCCTGGTGAATGCGTCCGATCAGCGGAGAAAGAGAGGAAACTCCATTGACAGTGAACAAACTGTGGTATTTTTCCACACTAAGATGGTACAAGGCTTGGGAGTGCACTCTGCAAGCGGTGGTTTCTGCATACTCTTGGCCTTCAGGATAGTAGAAATCGTGGGCTTGGGAAGTGTGGAGGCAACGTTGAGGAAGTCTTGGCGAATTGCCGTCTGCATTTTGTAGATAATACACAGCTGGCTCAGTGCCATATTGAAAGAAGGGATGAATATTTAGAATCAGAATCAGGCTCATTAACACTGTCGTATATGACGTGAAATTTGTTCTTTTGCAGCAGGAGTACAGAGCAAAGATAATAAAATTACAAAATAAATCAGAAAAAAATCAAGCAGTAGTGTTCATGGGTTCATGGATCATTCAGAAATCTGGTGGTGGAGGGAAGAAGCTGTTTCTGAAACACTGTGTATGGGTGTTCAGGCTCCTGTACCCCCTGCCTGATGGTAGTAATGAGAAGAAAACATGTCCTAGGTGGTGAGGGTTCTTAGTGATGCATGCCATCTTCTTAAGGTACCACCTCATAAAGATACCCTTGAAGGTGGAGACGGTTGTGCCCACGATGGAGCTGGCTGAGCCTACAACCCTCCAGAAGTCCAAGTCCGATGGCCAGAGACCCAAGCTGCAAATCTCTGCATGTCCGTCGGAGAAGTTGGGGTTCAGTGTCTGCAAATCCATGAGTCCTCTGGAAGCTGGAAGCCAAAGAAGATGGCACGTCCTGGGGTTGGAGGACTGTGCATGTGCATGGGAGAGAGAAACAGGGATTGTTTTGCTGTGTTGCTTGGTATGTTCTGTGTTGTTCTGCCGAGCACGGTATGCATGCTACGTTAGTGCCAAAATGAATGGCAACACTTGTGGGCCACGCCCCAAACAACTGCACGTTACAACAGTGGTGTGTTGGTTGTTAACATAAACAGTGCATTTCACTGTATGTTTTGATGTACATGTGATAAATAAACCTGAATCTGAACCTGAAAATGGAAACCATTTTGTGCACAGCAAAAACCCACAGAGTCAATGTTATGGAGTGCCAGTTACTCTTTCTGATGACGTGGCTGATGGAAGAACATGGACCAAGCACCATAACCTACAACCTTCTGACTCAGGGGTAAGAGTGCTACCCACTGAGCACATATGAGGCACTGCATCTCTCAGTAGGCTCCACAAAAATTTACATACAGACTGCTCCAGCATTCAGAGGACAGAAATATATCAATAACTTCAAAGTTCAAAGTAAATTTAACATATATGTCACCATATACAGTACTGTAGTAATTTTATGTATTGCACTGTACTGCTACCACAAAAAAAACTAATGTCATGACGTGTATTAGTGATGATAAGCCTGATTCTGATATGAGTATGGTGGACTGAGAGCGGGAAGGGGGCAGGGGGAGGAGAATCATAATTGGGAAAAGGGGAAGGGAGAGGGAAACACCAAAGGGACATTCTGTAGTGATCTATAAACCAATCATTTGGAATCAAATTACCTTGCCTGGTTTCTCAGGGCTGGGTGTGTCTGCATCCGCACCACCCCTGCCCCTGGCACTCCTTCTCTGCCACCTGCCCCACACCGCTCCCTTGGCTCTTCACCCTCACCATTCCCAACATCCTTTGTTCCTGCCTGATATACAGACTCGCTGTCCACTCCACATTGACAAATATAGTGCTGTGCAAAAGTCTTAGGCTCCTCAACGATATATATGTGCCTAAGACTTTTGCAAAGTACTGTACAAACCTGAGATTCAATTTCTTGCAGGCACACTCAATAAATCCAATAACTATACAAAATCAGTGAAAGATGGCAGCAAAAGGGTGAACAACCAGTGTGCAAAAGACAACAAATTGTGTAAATAGAAAAAGAAAGGAAAAGAAGAAATAAATATTGAGAACATGAGATGAAGAATCCTTGAGAGTGAGTCCACTGATTGTGGGAACAATTCAATGACAGGGAAGTGAAGTTATCCCCTTTGGTTCAAGAGCCTGATAGTTGAGGGGAAATAACTGTTCTTGAACTTGGTGGTGCGAGTCCTAAAGTTCACACCACCATGACCGATGGTTTTGCTTTAAGACCAAATTGTGTAAGACAAACCCCGTGTAGATGCGCTTAGTGAACCCTATTTGCTTATTAACCCCCTCCTTGCTCCGCATATACAATGCAATTCAATGCAGCACTGAGCGTGAGCTGGTATTCAGCTTTGTATTGTACCATTCTGATCACTGGAAATCAGAACATAATCAAGTTGTGGCTGCAAATGCGGTTCCTAATACCACATACAGTCTTGGTCACTAAATTATAAAAAGGATATAGAGGCACAGCACAGCGTATCAAAGGGATTTGCAAAGATGATGGCAAAATGGCAAGAGGATTAATAGACTGTAACTCTGTCTTGAAACTGAGATTGACTAAATAGAGTTTTAAAATTAGAAAAGGTTTTGATCAAAAGGTTACAGAGTGCTTTTTTCTTGTTTTTTCATAAATTCTATTGTATTTCTTTTTTCCTATAAGTGACTGCATGCAAGAAAATGAATCTTAAGGTAGCATATAGTAACATATGCATACTTTGATAATAAATTTACTTCGAACTTTGAACTTCCAGTTGAGGAGAAAAGTAAAATATGATGCTACCACAAAACAACATTCAGGAAAAATCTCTTTCCCCACATAGTTGTGTGAATACTCAGTGCACTTAAGCGGGCAGTCTACACAAGAAGAGGTTATTTATTCAGATGCATTGGATGTGGAAAGCTATCGGGAGGTTCAAAATGAGAACAATTTGCACCATTGGAATTTACAAAATTATGAAAGGGTTGGATGGGCTGAATACAGGAAAGATGTTTCCACTGGCTGAGGAAGGCCAGAGAGTGTAACTTCACTGTTTGGGAGTAAAAGTAGGCCCTTTAGAATTAAGATGAGGAGAAATCTCTTCAGACAACGGGTGTAGTTTTGAACTTCATCTTTAAGTCTATGGAAGCTCAGTTGTTGTGTTCATTGAAAAAACAATGCAATAAGAATCACTAGGTATGAGGCACACACAGGAAGAGTGCTGAGATGGAAGATTGGCCATGATCTTGATGAATGGTTTGAAGGGCCAGATGGCTTCCTCCTGTTATGTTCTTATGCAACCGGCATCTGCAGGCTGATCAGCATTCCTGACGAGCTGCTTCTCATGTGGGTGGTGGAGGAAGCACTCTCCTGCAAACAGCAACAAAGGTGCTTCCCTTCTCCTCAAAACCGTCGATCATGTTAGAGGTGTAAAAGATGGTAAGAGGCATAGATTGTGTGCACAGCCAGTGACTTTTTCCCCAGGGTAGAAATGGTTTATACAAGGGGGCATAATTTTGGAGGGAAGTATAGAGGGATTGTCAGAGGTAGGTTCTTTACATAAGGAGGTGGGTGCGTCAAACGACTTGTCGGGGCGGTGGTACAGACAGATACAGGGGCATTTAAGAAACTCAAGATGGCCGGCACATGGATGATAGAAGAATGGGGGGCTATGTGGAAGGGAAGCATTAGTTTGATCTAAACATAACATCGTGGGTCGAAACATATGTACTGTGCTGTAATGTTCAATATTCTCTGTTCAATCTTACTGAGAGCAGTTCAAAGATAGACCAAAAGACAACTGGCACAGAATTAGGCCACATGATATCATCATGCACCAAATACATACATCTTGTGCCGGATGTTGCAGGATGACTGAGAATGAAGTTGAAGAGGACACAGCCTCAGAATGCAGGGGCATCCTTGTAGAACGAATA
The DNA here is from genome assembly GCF_963921235.1 of Mobula hypostoma. Lineage (NCBI taxonomy): Eukaryota > Metazoa > Chordata > Chondrichthyes > Myliobatiformes > Myliobatidae > Mobula > Mobula hypostoma. Next base: position 9,399,922 of record NC_086119.1, read on the forward strand.
TGAGGAGAAATTTCTTTGGCGAGAGAGTGGTGAATCTGTGGAATTTGTTGCCACAGGCAGTAGTGGAGACCAAGTTACTGGGATATTTAAGGCAGAGGTTGATAGGTTCTTGATTAGTCAGGGCATGAAGGGATAAGGGGAGAAGACAGGAGATTGGGGCTGAGAGGGAAAATGGAGCAGCCATGATGAAAAGGTCACAATTGCCTAATTCTTCTCCTATAACTTATGGTTTTATGACTGAGTGCATTCACCTATCACCCTTATAGAGCTGTATAAAATCATGACAAGCATAGATAGGACTAATTCACACAGTCTTGTTCTTAGGGAAACAAAATCACAAACTAGAGGGCATAACTTTAAGGTGAGAAGGGGAAAAGATGTAAAAGTAGGCCTAAAGGACAACTTCTTCACTCACAGGGTGGAATGAGCCGCCAGACGAAGTGGTTGAGGCAAGTCCAATAAAGCCACTTAGACAGGTACGTGGATAGGAAAGATTTAAAGAAAAATGGGCAAAACGCAGACAGGTGACACTAGCTTACAATCAGCATGCTGGTGGGTGTCGTTGAATTGGGCCTGTTCCATGCCGAATTACTCTATGACAGTGGAGAGAGGAGATCCTTGAATTCTGATGAAATTTCACCTACAGCATAGCAACTGTCAAGAGAATAAAAACAACTCCATTCCCTATCCATGAGCCCAGGCTAGCTCATATTTGGCAAGGATAATTGGCACCACTGCCCATGCATATAAATTTGAGTGGCATTCCAAAGGAGAAAGTATGTTCAATGCTCTAAAAGGCAAGCTCACTCAGGCACCTAACAATTCATTGCATTCAGCTCATCGATGCTTCAGTATAAGAAGTTAAGCTGTCAAACTGAGAAGGCAGGTGAAAACTTGCCCTTCAGTAATTAAAGGGGCGAGGCAAACATTAAAAACACTCTCTCCAAACAACAGAGAACAGCTGCACGGTGCAACATCTCTAGGCCACAGCTTCCAAGGTCCAATGGCACTAGGGCTGACACCAACAAATCAGTAAAAGGTAAATCTGTGGTCTTGTCCACTTCAAGGATCCCCACTACCCAGGCCATGCTCTCTTCTCACTGCTGCCATCAGGAAGGAGATAGAGGAGCCTCAGGTCCTACACCACCAGATTCAGGAACAGTTATTCCTCTTCAGCCATCAGGCTCCTGAACCAGAGTGGATAACTTCACTCACCTCAAATCTGAATTGATTCCACAACCTATGAACTCACTTTCAAGGACTCTATAGCTCATGCTATCAATATTCTTTGTTTATCTATCTTTTTAAATTTATTTTTGTATTTTCAGTTTGTCTTCTTTTGCACATTGGTTGCTTATCAGCCTTTGGGTGCAGTTTTTCATTAATTCTATTGTACCTCTTTGTTCTACTGTGAATTCATGGAAGGAAATTAATCTCAGGGTAGTATTTAGCGATAGATATAGTATGTGCTTTAATAATAAAATTACGTTGAATTTTGAACTAAATCAAGGGGCAGAGATGATAGTGATGCTGGAGAGGTTTCTAGATATGTGGGGCATGGAGAGACAAGGAATTCATTTAATTTGGCATCATGTTCAGAACAGACGTTGTGGGCTGAAGGGTCTGTTCATGTGCTGTACTCTTCTTTGCTCGAAGGAGAATCAATTGGCGCATATTTAAGTTATCACAAACTACTGTCACTACAAAATGGCCTGAAAACCCCAGTTGCATGAGGTTTCAGTCGCTTCATAATAGCACACTAAGACATTATTATAAGACCATAAGACATTAACATCAAAGGTAAATAAATGTACTCAGCAATCTCGCCACAAGGAATCAGAGAATAGCAAAAGGAAGCCAGGGGGTGCTGAATCTCTGGAATTCGTTGCCACAGACGGCTGTGGAGGACAAGTCATTGGGTATATTTAAAATGGAGCTTGATAGTTCTTGACTAGTAAGGGCGTCAAAGGTTCTGGGGAGAAAGCAGGAAAATGGGGTTGAGAGAGATAATAACTCGGTCATGATAGAATGGCAGAGCAGATTTGAAGGGCTGAATGCTTTAGCGTCCTGTAAAATGTTGAAGAAGTTAATGAAAAGTGTTTTTCTTCTTCCTGATGTGGTGTGTAAACTCTCTACATAAGAACATAAGAAATAGGAGCAGGAGTAGGCCATCCGGCCCATCGAGCCTGCCCTGCCATTCAATAAGACCATGGCTGTTCTGTCTGTAAGTTCAGTTTCATCTACCTGCCTTTTCCCCATAACCCTTAATTCCCCTACTATGTAAAAACCTATCCAACTGTTTCTTAAATATATTCAGTGAAGAAGCCTCAACTGGGCAGAGAATTCCACAGATTCACCACTCTCTGGGAAAAACAGTTTCTCCTCATCTCCATCCTAAATCTTCTCCCCTGAATCTTGAGGCAATGTCCCCTAATTCTAATCTCACCTATCAATGGAAACAACTTTCCTACTTCTGTTTTATCTATCCCTTTCAAAATTTTGTATGTTTCTATAAGATGCCCTCTCATTCTTCTGAACTCCAGAGAGTATAGTCCCAGGCGACTCAATCTCTCCTCATAGGTTAACCCCTTCATCCCTGGAATCAACCTGGTGAACCTCCTCTGCACTGCCTCCAAAGCCAGTATATCCCTCCTCAAGTATGGAGACCAGAACTGCACACAGTATTCCAGGTGGAGCCTCACCAGTATCCTGTGTAGTTGCAGCATGACCTGCCTGCTCTTGAATTCAATCCCTCTAGCAATGAAGGCCAACATTCCAACCTGTTGTACCTGCAAGCCAACTTTTTGCGACTCATGCACCAACACTTCTAAGTCCCTCTGCACAACAGCATGCTGCAATCTTTCACCATTTAAATAATAATCTGCTCTTCTATTATTCCTTCTAACATGATTAGCCTCCCAGCCAGTATGGTGACATCACTGATGCCAGGCCAACCAATCCCATTGTTTGCAGTGGGGATCAGAAAAGTGAGAGTTCTGATCAAGCAGAGCCCTAGACTTTTATGGAGAGCTTTCTTTAAGGTCAGTGGTGAACATCATTGTTCCATTACTGACAGAACTTCAGGAAATCTAAAGCCCAGAATGGATGACCTGACCATTTATCAGCACAAGAATAGTAGAACAAAAGTGATCATGTACTCAGGCCTGGTTGTTCAGTGCAGTATAAATAGCATAAATAAGCTCTCACAAGTATTCCTAGTGAAAACATTCATGACATACCTTGATCAAATCTCCCTGGAGAGTAGGAGAATAAGGGGAGACTTGATAGAGGTATACAAAATTATGAAAGGTATAGCTACGGTAAATGCAAGCAAGCCTTTTACCACTGAGGAGGGGTGAGAGTAGAACTAGTGGTCATAGGTTAAGGGTGAAAGATGAAATATTTAAGGGTAACCTGAGGGACAACTTCTTCACTCAGAGGATGGCTTGAGTGTGGAATGCACTGCCATTGCGGGTGATGGATGTGGGTTCAATTGCAACATTTAAGAGAAGTTTGGATGGAAGGGGTATGGAGGGCTATGGTCCAGGTGTGGGTCAATGGGATTAGATTGGCCAAAAAACCTGTGTCTCTGCCGTAATGTCCTATGACTCTATGACAAGCGGGACCACAGTTAATTGACATTAATTTGCCAATTGGCTTTCAAAATTTAATAGTCACCTCTCGTCATTCATTTAAGCTTCCCACTATGGCCATATCAAATTGTCATCTTTTATTGTCATTTCAACCATAACTGCTGGTACAGTACACAGTAAAAACGAGACAACATTTTTCAGGACCATGGTGTTACATGAAACAATACAAAAACTGCACTGAACTACGTAAACCAACACAAAAACTACACTAGACTACAGACCTAGCCGGGACTGCATAAAGTACACAAAACAGTGCAGGCATTACAATAAATAATAAACAAGACAATCGGCACAGTAGAGGGCAGTATGTTGGTGTCAGTCCAGACTCTGGGTATTGAGGAGTCTGATGGCTTGGGGGAAGAAACTGTTACATAGTCTGGTCGTGAGAGCCCGAATGCTTCGGTGCCTTTTACCAGATAGCAGGAGGGAGAAGAGTTTGTATGAGGGGTGCGTGGGGTCCTTCATAATGCTGTTTACTTTATGAATGCAGTGTGTGGTGTAAATGTCTGTAATGGCGGGAAGAGAGACCCCAATGATCTTCTTAGCTGACCTCACTATCCGCTGCAGGGTCTTGTAATCCGAGACGGTGCAATTTCCGAACCAGGCAGTGATGCAGCTGCTCAGGATGCTCTCGATACATCCTCTGTAGAATGTGGTGAGGATGGGGGGTGGGAGATGGACTTTTCTCAGCCTTCGCAGAAAGTAGAGACGCTGCTGGGCTTTCTTTGCTATGGAGCTGGTGTTGAGGGACTAGGTGAGATTCTCCGCCAGGTGAACACCAAGAAATTTGGTGCTCTTTACGATCTTTACGGAGGAGTCGTCGATGTTCAGTGGAGAGTGGTCGCTCCATGTCCTCCTGAAATCAACAACCATCTCTTTTGTTTTGTTCACATTCAGAGACAGGTTGTTGGCTCTGCACCAGTCCGTTAGCCACTGCACCTCCTCTCTGTATGCTGACTCATCGTTCTTGCTGATGAGACCCACCAGGTCGTGTCATCGGCGAACTTGATGATGCGGTTCGAGCTGTGTGTTGCAGCACAGTCGTGGGTCAGCAGAGTGAACAGCAGTGGACTGAGCACACAGCCCTGGGGGGCCCCCGTGCTCAGTGTGATGGTGTTGGAGATGCTGTTTCCAATCCGGACTGACTGAGGTCTCCCAGTCAGGAAGCCTAGGATCTAGTTGTTCAGGCCCAGTAGGCTCAACTTTCCAATCAGTTTCTGAGGAATGATTGTGTTGAATGCTGAACTGAAGTCTATGAACAACATTTGAACGTACATGTCTTTTTTGTCCAGGTGGAGGGTGATGGCAATGGCGTCATCTGTTGAACGGTTGGGACGGTACGTGAACTGCAGGGGGTCCAGTGAGGGGGGCAGCAGGGTCTTGATGTGCCTCATGACGAGCCTCTCGAAACACTTCACGATGATGGATGTGAGTGCGACGGGACGGTAGTCGTTGAGGCAGGACACTGAAGACTTCTTTGGCATGGGTCGATGGCGGCGGCCTTGAAGCACGTAGGAACAACGGCGCTGCTCAGGGAGATGTTGAAGATGTCAGTGAAAATCTCTGCTAGCTGGTCTATACATCCTCTAAGCACTCTGCCAGGAATATTGTATGGTCTAGCAGCCTTCCGTGGCTTGACCCTGTACAGGGTTCTCCTTACATCGGCCACGGTAAGACACAGCACCTGGTCATTTGGAGGAGGGGCGGTCTTCCTCACCGCCACGTCATTTCCCGCCTCAAAACGAGCATAGAAGTTGTTCAATGCATCTGGGAGGGAGGCATCACCAGCACACGCAGGTGATGTTGTCTTGTAGTTGGCGATGTCCTGAATGCCCTGCCACGTGCGCCGCGTGTCGCCGCTGTCCTGGAAGTGGCTGTGGATTCGCTGGGCGTGTGCACGCTTTCCCTCTCTGATAGCCCGTGACAGTTTGGCCCTCGCTATTGTTAGAGCTGCCTTGTTGCCTGCTCTGAAGGCGGAGTCACGGGTCCTCAGCAGCGCACGCACCTCCGCGGTCATCCATGGCTTCTGGTTAGTGCGTGTAGTGATGGTCTTGGCCAGTGTGACGTCATCGATGCACTTGCTGATGTAGCTAGTCACTGATGCCGTGTACTCCTCCAAGTTGGTAGAGTCGCCGTCAGTTGCAGCCTCCCTGAACATGTGCCAGTCAGTGTGCTCAAAGCAGTCTTGAAGAGCACAGATGGCTCTTGCTGGCCAGGTTTTCACCTGCTTCTGAACTGGTCTGTAGCGCCTGACGAGCGGTCTATATGCTGGGATTAGCATAACAGAGATGTGGTCTGAGTAACCGAGGTGGGGGCGGGGCTCCGCCCGGAACGCATCAGGAATGTTTGTGTAAACAAGGTCCAACGCGCTCTCCCCTCTCGTTGCAAAGTCCACATACTGATGGAATTTGGGGAGCACTGACTTAAGGTTCGCATGGTTAAAATCTCCGGTGACAATAAACAGTCCAGCAGCGTGTGCGTCCTGCAATTCGCTAATAGCCCCGTACAGTTCACAGAGCGCCTCCTTAGCATTAGTGCTGGAGGGAATGTACACACTGACTATACGGACAGTGGTGAGTTCCCGCGGTAAATAAAATGGTCTGCATCTAACAGTCACAAACTCCATTAGCGATGAGCAGTATCTGGAAACCAGCACAGAGTTCTTGCATCATTCCGTATTGATGTAAACACACAAACCACCACCACAAGTCTTAGCGGAAAGAGCTGCATCTCTGTCTGCTCAAAACAAGACGAGTCCTTCCAGCTGAATGGCGGCACCCGGAGAAGCGACCATTTCAATGACTTACTTTCCCATAGCTTTCCTTCAAACAACAACTTACTCTTGTGAAGTACTCCTTTATGTCCCAAGTTATTTCACAGGAATATTACCAAAGTCTGGCCCTGCCATCTAGGTAGCTTATCTGGTGGCTGAAAGTTTAAGTGGGGGAAAAAATTGGGAGGGGCACAGACTAAGGGTGAGGTGGAGTTATTTTGGGAGGGAATTGCAGAATATAACACCATCATTGGTGGAATAAAGGGAATTGTGACTGCACGCAAGGCCACAACTGGATGAGCACAAATGTCTCCAAAGATTTCAGAGGTTACAGAAATTTAGCTTTCTGGGGAATTAATAAAAAAGTAAACAAAGGGGCACTATGGCAGCATAGCAGTTAGTGTGACGCTATTACAGTGCAGGGCATCAGCATACGGGGTTCAATTTTGGTGTCTTCTGTGAGAAGGCTGTACATTCTTCCTGTGTATGTGTGTGGGTTTCCTCCAAGTGCTTCATTTTCCCTCCACAGTCCAAAGATGTAACAGTTAGCAGATCAAATGGTCATTATAAATTGTCCTGTGACTAGGCTAGGGTTAAATAGGTGGATTGTTGGGCCGGAATGGCCTGTTCAGTACTGTACCTCCACAGAGAGTGAGGCCACATGTATAACACACACAAATTACTGGAGGAACTCAGCAGATCAGGCAGCATCTACGGAGCGAAATAAAGAGTCGACGTTATGGGCTAAGACCCTTCATCAGGACCGTTCATTAGCCACAAGAGGAGCCAAGGTCAGTAACGAAAGGTTTGATGGGAAAACAGAAACTGATGCAAGTTAGAAAGCAGAATTTTGCATTCCTGGGTCTACTGATAGCCAACTTTTAATTATAAATGACACAGTAAACTCAACCCACCCACATCTTTGGCAACTACACAAAAAAAATAGCATGTTTCAGTAAGACAGAATTTCACACCATCTGAAATTTCAGCAGCAGCCACAGGGGATCTGGGGAACACACTTTCAAGAACTTAAGATACAAGTTCTTTGCTGGCTGCATGAGCAACTTGTGTTTAAACTGCACCTATGATGTCGCAATACATCTCAAAGCACTTCAAAGGCAAAGTTTGACACTGATTACATAAAGAAAAAAAGACCAAAAGTAATTAAAGAAGAAGGTTCCACGTGGGGTCAGAATTGAGGTTGAGACTGGAACCCCCAAGCTAGGAGTCTTTGGGGTTCAGACGGCTGTGGAGGCCAAGTCATTGGATATATTTAAAGCAGAGGTTGATAGATTCTTGATTAGCAAGAGCATCAAAGGTAATGGAGAAAAGGCAGGAGAACGGGATTGAGAGGGATAATAAATCAGCCATGATGGAATGGCAAACCAGTCTTGATGGGCCGGATGCCCTAATTCTGATCCTATGTCTTATGGTCTTTGCAGCTGGAGGCATGATTAAAATCCATATGAACTGCGAGGCCAAAATTTCAGAAGCACAGAGATCTCTGAAAGAGTGAAGGGATTTCAGAGATTGGGAAGGGATTTGAAAATAAAATGGCAGTGTTAAAATTGAGACCTCACTTGGCCATCTAATGTAAAGACAGGGATCCCTAGGGTAATGGGAAAACAGAAAAGCACAAACTAGGGCGGGGCACCAGGGCTTTAAATGAGATCAAGTATTCAGAGAGGAGGACAAAAAAGGCCAACCAGGAGTGCACCAGTGTAGTCAAGGCTAGAGGTAACAAAAATATTCTTAACGGCTTCAGCATCACAGGCAAGAGCAGAGTAGAACAATGTTATGGAAAAAGAAAGAAGTAATCTGAAATACATTGCAGGTACTTTGTCCTAAATTATTTTATTTCAAGGTAACAGCCCCTTCTGACCTACGAGTCCACGCCACCTAATTACGCCCATGTGACCAGTTAACCAACTAACCCATATGTCTTTGGGACGTAGGAGGAAACCAGAGCATGCAGAAGAAACCCCACAGTCATGCAGGGAACGTACAAGCTCCTTACAGACAATGGCAGAAACTGAACCCAGGTCACTGGCACTGTAATAGTGTTACGCTAATCGTTGACTACATGCACCTAAATCTTACCTTGGGATCAGATATAACACCAAGATTATAAAAAGCTTGGACTAGTTTCAGCCGATTACCAAGTTGCAGAATGAAGTGAGGGAAGAAGGAATGTAATCTGCCACAGGTTGAAAGAAAAATATTTTACTCATACTTATCTGGAGTAAATGACTCCTTGTCCAGCACTGAATGTTGAAGAGATCTTCTGAGAGACAACGGTGAGCATAAAATGGGTGAAATCAATATAAACTGAAGCACTTTCAGTTGATGTTTTGCAGGATTGACACACAATGATTGGTGACAGTCTCAGCATACCCACTATGGGAAGTGGCCGACATCACGTAATTATTATACAGCTATGTTGAAAGCGGTGCCATGAATGGTAAATCAGCTGAAATCCAAACTGTTTCAAATTTAATCTCACCCCTCCTGCCATTTTACCTGAGCCACTGCCACCATGCAGAACGATCCCGCCCCTTTACCCCGGATGAAAGCCAAACCTCTGAAATGCGAGAACGGGTAAACATCAAGAGAAAATTGGTAAAATGGTTGATTCTTGTCATATGTACTGACGTAAGGAAATAAAACTTGCCTTGCATACACGATCTTGGTCACCTGGTTCATGAGAGTGTCATGAGATAAGGAATGTTAATGGGCAGATATAACAAACAGAAAAGCAAAAGAACACATTGTCCCTCTCTTACAAAAAGGGTTGGAATTCAAGAGAAAGGAAGACTCTTAGATAGGCATGTGGATGATCTAAAAAATGGAGGGGTATGTGGAAGGGAAGCAGTGGATTGATCTTGAAGTAGGTTATAAGGCAGGCACAACGTTGTGGGCTGAAGGGCCTGTACTGTTCTAACTTTACTGGCTGGGAGAGATGGAAACCGCATTTTCTTGGTGATGTACAGTATAAACACTCCTATAACGAACTCTAAGCAGTAGAGATGAGAATATAGGAGCATCGTTCAGAAATTTTAACCTTCTTAGTCTCTCTCAAGCTTCCTTTGAAGAAGTTGCCAGGTCTCCACTCAGCCTCTCTCAGAAAGCTATAGAGGCAGCATAGAATCACACCGAACAGGAGGAAGCAATTCTGCTCACCATGCTGGTTCTTCAAGATATCCAACTGATTCCACATGCTTAGCTTTCACCAACGCTCTGAGATTTTTTTTAATCCAAGTATTTAACCAGTTCTCTTTTGGAAGTTATTACTGACATTGCTTCTTTCGTCCTTCTAGGCAGCGCATTCTGGATCTCAGAGACTCAGGGCATAAACAAAGAAAAATCCCCCTGTCACCTCTGGTTCGTTTGCCAATCCCTTTAAAATCCGTCCTTCTGGTTATTGACAACTCTGCCAACAGAAATAACTTTTTTTTATTTATTCTATCCAAACAAGTCAAGGTTTTCAATTTTCAAATTAAAAGACTTGAATTTTCTTTTCAGTTTCTCAGCTCTAAGGCAAACTTCAGCTTCTTCAGATAACTGAAGCTCTTTACCTGTCACAGTTGTTAAGTTTCTCCTTCACCTGAGGGAATAGGGGCAGAGTTACAGGCGCACTCGTAACATTCATATTTGCATTGATTCAGTCACTTTTGTAAGCTTTTCAATGATTTCTTACATACCAAAGCAAACTCAGAGGGATGAAAAATACAAGGGATGACAAAACATTGTCACCATCAGATTTATTGTCACTGACATATGCCATGAAATTTGTTGGTTTTGTGGCAGTAGCACAGTGCCATACCTAAAAATCACAATAAGGATAGATAGCTGGATAATATGAAATAGAGCAATTTTGAGAGGTAGTGCTCATGGACCATTCAGAAATCTGATGGCAGAGGAGAAGAAGCTGCTCTTAAAATGTTGAAAGTGGGTCTTCAGGCTTCTGTACCTCCTCCCTGAGGGCAAGACCTGAGTGGTGAGGGTAATTCATGACGGATGCTGCCTTTTTGAGGCATCTTCTCTTGAAGATGTCCTAGATGGTGAGGAGGCGAGTGCCCACAATGGACCGGGCTGAGTCCACCACCCTCTGCAACTTCTTTTCGATCCTGTGCACTGCTGCTTCCTTACCAGACGGTGATACAGCCAGTCAGAGTGCCTTTCACAGTACATCTGTAGAAATTTGCCAGAGTCCTTATCCACATAGTAAATCTCCTCAAACTCCTAATGAAATATAGTGGTTAGCAGTTAGTGCATCAATATGTTGCCCCAGGATAGATCTTCAGAGATGCTGACACTCAGGAACCTGAAGCTGCTCACCCTTTCCACTGCTGAGCCCTTGATGGGAACTCCAACTTTTCCCGTCCCTCCCTGCCTTATTCACCCATCGGCTCTGTCGTCATTGAAACCATGCGTAGGTGACCTCTGTGTTATGGTCATTGGAAGAACAGGAATTTGTCCCACATAATTCACAAGCCACTACCCAAAACTTTGAGCTGTTATCACAGAACCATATAACACAGAAATGGGCTCAACAGCCCATTTCCTCGAGGTTGTCCATGGTGCTTATCTACATTAATCCCATATACAGAATTAGAATATAATTTGCTCTCATGGAATTTATGAGAAAAAATAAATAAACACAATTCTTTTTAAAACTTGTGTTTCTTGACACACATGTAGATGATGTGGCTCTGCGTCAAAGAAAACTGCGATATGGAGCAACCCCCGTACAATGGAGAAGGGTTGTATTCCACTTCGAGGACGGCAACCACGGTTCCCTGTAGCGCACGAGTCACTTGTAGCATTCTTCACACTACAAGGTCATCATATATCCTTCACAGTTCACCTCAGCATTGAACAATTCTGATTTGATGGAGAATGGATGTGAAAGCACAGAGGAACATCTGGAGAAATTTCTGAAACGCTCATTCGCTGCTGTCGTTACTGCATGGTCGGGAATCTTTCGGAGGGTAGGCCTCAAAATCCCTGGCTTTGCCTGCTGTTGGCGACCAAGGTTGAGGTCGAATCGTTCGGATAGAGATGGCGCCCAGTACTCGGTGTCGGAGAGCTAATCAGAGCTCGAAGTTTTCGGATGACTCAGGGTTGGACTGTGGTCGGTATGGCAGGGAGAGTTCTTCCTTCTCCCGTCTGCGTGAGATGTGGGACATTTGAGAGACTTTGAACTTTTACTGTGCTCATGGACTTCTTCATCAAGTTATGGTATTGTTGCACTGTTGTAACTATATGTTATAATTATGTGGTTTTGTCAGTTTTTTCAGTCTTGGTCTGTCCTGTGTTTTGTGATATCACACCGGAGGAAATATTGTATCACTTCTTAATGCATGCATTACTAAATGACAATAAAAGAGGACTACGTGTCTTCATAATCTAAACTGACTCCAAAAGCTATATTCTCACTTTGAAGGACTCTGCAGCTGAATATTATTTATTTATTATTTACACACTTTCCCTCATTTGCACATTGGATGTTTGTCAGTCTCTGTTAGGTACGTTTTTTCAGAAATTCTATTGTATTTCTCTATTTGTGTGTAAATGCCCGCAAGAAAATGAATCTCAGGGTAAGTATGTGGATAGCATACATGTACTTTGATAATAAATTTACTTTGAACATGAACCTGCGCACAATTTTTTGGTTAAATAGTGCAGTTGTTATATTGCTAGGCTCACAATTAAAAATCCTGGACAAATGAACCAGAGACACCAGTTCAAATCTTGGCATGTCACCAGGTGAATTTAGATTCAATTATTTACATAAACTCAATGGTCATTTTATTAGGTACACCTATACACCTGCTCATTAATGCAAATATTTAATCAGCCCAACTTGTGGCAGCAACATGGTCAAGAGGTTCAGTTATTCGGATCAAACATTAGAATGGGGAAGAATGGGGAAGTGACTTTGACCGTAGAATGATTGTTGGTGCCAGACAGGGTGGTTGAGTATGTCAGAAAGCGCTAATCTCTCTGGAATTTTCACACACAACAGTCTCTAGAGTTTACAGGGAATGGCGTAAAAAGCAAAAAAAAAATCCAGTGATTGACAGTTCTGTGGTTGAAAATGCCTTGTTAATGAGAGAAATCAGAGGAGAATGGCCAGACTGGTTCAAGCTGACAGAAAGGTGACAGTAACTCAAATAACCACATGTTATAACAGTAGTGTGCAGAAGAGCATCTCTGAATGTACAACCAGCTGAGCCTTGAAGTGGATGGGCCACAGGAGCAGAAGACCACAAACACACTCTCAGTGGACACTTTATTATGTATAGCAGGTACCTAATAACATGGCCTCCGAGTATAATTCCGAGAATAAAAAAAGCCGACACCAATAGTGTTGAGCACAATACCATTAAAATGTTTTAAAAATCCATCTAATCAGTTAATATCCCTTCCCCAGTGAGACCTACGTAGACTGTTAACTGCCCCTGAGGTTGCTTAAGAAACTATACAAGGGCAGTTAGGGATAGAAAATAAATGCTGGTCTTTCCAACAATGTATGAATAAAAAAATCATTGACATTTTTAAATACGTAATGTACAAACACCTGATTCGAATCATTAAGTGGTTTCATCCACAGGCAACAGGAATGCACACAGCACACACCAAGATTGGCTTCATTTAATTCAATCAGCATGTCAAGTCATACAAAATAATGAACATACTATACTTCCTCAGATGAGTGGCTTGTCTTACTTGATTTAAACAAAATAACTCCTAACAACACTCCTGCATGTTAAATAGATGAACCAAGACAAAGCTAGCCCATGCAAATCTCTGGTTAAAGATTTAACTGGCTACATGGTGGTACCTGCTTCATTTGCTTGAGGGATGGAGATGCAGTTCTGGAATCCCTTTAAAGAAGTCTTTCTTGGACTTCTAAAATATTTTGAAGGAGGACATTTCAACCTATCAATTCTACTACAACTCACTGTTTCACCTTCTGACTCACCTTCGCCACAACGGTTAGTTAAAACTGTCCTTCACATTTCTGGCACCAGCCTACCCGCCATTAGGGACAAATATACAGAACGGTGCCAGGAAAAAGCCTGCAATATCACAAAGAAGCTCATCCTGCTCACGGACTATTTGTCCCACTCCCATCAGGGTAAAGGCTACATAGCATCCACACCAGGACCACCAGACGCAAAAACAGTTACTTCTTCCAAGCTGTCAGGCTGATTAACATCTCCAGCCACTAACCCACCACTCCAGCACTATCTTATCATTTCCTCTCCAAGTCACCTTATGTACAGGTACTCCTACACTTAACATCATGTCATGTGCATACAATTAGTCTACATATATAAGCTATCTTATATATTTATGCTTATTGATTTTTTTAAATTATTGTGTTCTTTATGTTTATTGTGTATTTAATACACTGCATCGATCCGAAGAAACAATCATTTTGTTCCGTACACACGTGTATGGTTGAATGGCAATAAACAATTATTGTCAACGACAACGGACAGGGACAATTTACAGCGAGCAATTTACCCACGAACCACAGAATCAGATTTATTATCACTGATTTATACGATGTGAATGTCTTTGGACTGTGGGCAGAAATTGGAACACCTTCCGAAAAGCCAGAGAACACATAAACTCCACACAGATTATGAGAGCTCAGGAGGGAACCGTAAACTCCACACACAGTATGAGAGGTCAGGAATAAACCGTAAACTCCACACAGAGTAGGAAAGGTCAGGACTGAACCGTAAACTAAACATGGAGTAGGGAATGTCAGGAGTGAACCATAAACACCACACAGAGTTCCAAAGGGAATCCAGGTCACTGGATCTGTGAGGCAGGAGCTCTACTACTTTGCCCTGGCTCAGAATTTCCTACAGGGAAGCAGCTTCCATCCATTTATCCTTCCGAATACTTACAAAAAGTATTCACTCCCCCCCCGCCTCCCATTGGAAGTTTTCATGTTTTATTGTTTTACAACATTGAATCACAGTGGATTTAATTTAGCTTTTTTTGATACTGATCAACAGAAACAAATTCTTTTGTGTCAAAGTGAAAACGGATCTGTACAAAGTGATCTAATTTAATTACTAATATAAAACTCAAAATAATTGATTGCCTAAGTATTCACCCCCATTAACATGGCACACCAAATCACCACTGGTGCAGCCACTTAGAAGTCACTAATCAGTTAAGTGGAGATCACCGTGTGCAGTCAAGGTGTTTCAATTGATGGTAGTAAAAATACACCTGTATCTGGAAGGTCCAACTGCGGATGAGTCAGTATCTTGGCAAAAACTACACCATGGAGACAAAAGAACACTCCAAGCCACAAATCCTCAATTGAATTGGGGTCTGGACTCTGACTTGTCCACTCCAGAACAATAACTTTGTTGTTTTTAAGCCATTCCTGTGTAACTTTGGCTTTATACCTGGGTTCATTGTCTTGCTGGAAAACAAATCTTCTCCCAAGTCACAGTTCCTTTGCAGACTGCATCAGGTTTTCCTCCAAGATTTCCCTGTATTTTGCTACATTCATTTTACCCTCTACTTTCACAAGCATTCCAGGGCCTGCTGCAGTGAAGCATCCCTACAGCATGATGCAGCCACCACTATGCTTCACGGTAGGGATGGTGTTTTTTTGATGATGTGCAGTGTTTGGCTTATGCCAAATATAGTGTTTAGTCTGAATGCCAAAAAGCTCAATTTTGGTATCATCAGACCATAGCCCTTCTTCCAGCTGACTTCAGAGTCCCTCATTCCTTCTGGCAAACTCTAGCTGAGATTTCATGTGAGTGTTTTTTAACAGTGGCTTTCTCTTGTCACACTCCCATAAAGCTTCAATTGGTGAACCATGTGGGCAACTGTTGGTGTATGCGCAGTCTCTCCCATCTCAGTCACTGAAGCTTGTAACTCCTCCAGAGTTGTCAAAGGTCTCTTGGTAGCCTCCCTCACAAGTCCTCTTCTTACACAGTCACTCAGTTTTTGAGGACAGCCTGCTCGAGGCAAATTTACAGCTATGCCATATTCTCTCCATTTCTTGATGATTGACTTAACTGTACTCCAGGAGATATTCGGTGCCTTGGAATTTTTCTTGTATCTATCTCCTGACTTGTACATTTCAATAACCTTTTCGCGGAGTTGCTTGGAGTGTTCTTTTGTCTTCATGGTGTAGCTTTTGCCAGGATACTGACTCACCAGCAGTTGGATCTTCCTGATACAGGTGTATTTTTACTACAATCAATTGAAACACCTTGACTGCACACAGGTTTCCAAAAACAGATCTCCATTGAACTAATTATGTGACTTCTAAAACCAAACGGCTGCAACAGTGATGATTTGGTGTGTCATATTAAAGGGGGGTGAATACTTATGCGGTCAAATATTTTGTGTTTTAAATTAATTTCAAATATAGATCACTTTGTAGAGTTCTTTTTCTGTTGATCTGTGTCAAAAAAGCCAAATTAAATCCACTGTGATTCAAAGCTGTAAAACAATAATACCTGAAAACTTCCAAAGAAGTGAAACTTTTTATAGGCACTGTATGTAATCTTTAAACTCTTTAATTTGTTCACCCTTTAAATCCTAACCCTAAACTCATGGGATTTCAAGCCAAGATTACGTAACTCTGGGGTTGGAGCTCCACGTGAGTAGGAAGAACAAATTCTTACAACTCCCTGGGTTCATGAAGTGGTGGGACTGGAGTTCAAGGCCTGGTTGTTTGGTGATAAGCAGATCCTGGGGTCAACTGAGGACCAAGGCCCAAGGGTCAAATTGGAAGTCCGGAAGTTGAGGCCTGGTCTGCAAATCTCTGTGAGTAGTTGAAGGCCCAAGGACTGCATGTATGAATCCAGTAGAGACAGCCTTCTTTCGGGTTAAAGAACTGTGTATGTGCGTGGGAGGGAGAGAGAAAGAGGGCTTGTTTTGCTGATGTTGTTTTGTTGCTTGTCGTGTTCTATTTTATTGTGTTCTGCCAAGCATTGTGGGCACATTAATGCCAGAATGTGTGGTGACACTTGCAGGCTGCTCCCAGCACACCTTCAATTGTGTTGGTTGGTAACTCAAGCGACATATTTCACTGTATGCTTCAATAAATAAACTTGAACCTCTCTAATAATTTAAGTGCAGTTGTAACTCTGGCGAACCTGTTGTTTAAGCTACATCTTCCAGGATTCAAAATAAATCAACTGCTTTCCCTTCCCTTCTGCTCATCTTGGCTCTTACATTTTCAGTTTGTATCAGAGCATCAACTAGCAACACTACCTATTCCTCTGTTCTGTAACCTGTTGACAGAAGCTGGCTGAATAGGCAACATCAGGTAATAGAGGATCCCTCGGGCACCTGCAAAGCCTTAAATAATCAATATTCTGCATTTGGGGGTGTTTCCGCCATGCCGAGAGCACAGCTACAAACTAAGTCATTCCTCGGTGGGGGGGGGGGAGTCATGGGTAAGGGGAGAGTAGTTTATCTAACATTGCAGTGTAATTGATATGAGCATAGCGCTCAGAAAAGTTGAAGGGATAGAGAAACAATACGCACCCAGCAGGATTTGGATCTTACTTTCCAAAGGGAATGATAAAGATGGAAAAGGAAACAATTCAGTTCAGTGAATCTATATATTGGCACTTTCAAAGAGCTCTCAGCAAGCCCAACTCTTTCACTAACACAACAGATTCAGCAGGAAATCCAGAACAACAGACACAAAATGATGGAGGAACTCAGCAGGTCAGACAGTATCTCTGGAGGAGAATAAACAGTTAGTATTTTGGGGGGAGACCCTTCATCAGGACTGAAAAGCAGGGGGAAGACAGAACAGGAACATGGGAGGAGGGGAAGGAGTACAAGCTGACAGATGATAGGTGAAGTCAAGTGAGGGAGAAGGTAGGTGGGTGGGGGTGGGGGGGGAGACGCAGTGAGAAACTGGGAATTGATAGGTGGAAAAGGTAAAGGGCTGAAGGTTAAAAACAGCTTCCATTGTTGTCACTTTAATTTCTGCTCTAACTCTATTTGCATGTTTGCAGATGACACCACTGCAGTGGGCCACTTCTCAATTAATGATAAGACAGAGTACAGGAAGGAGGTAGAGGTTAGTAACACGGTGTCATGACAACAACTGAATGCCAACTACATATAAGAGCTGGTCATTGAAAGGGGGACAGTGCACATTCTCCTATTTACATCAAGTGTTGAGGGCTTCAAGTTCCTAGGTGTGAACATTACCAAGGAGCCTGTCCTGGTCCAACCATGTTGATATCATGGCCAGGAAAGCTCATCAATGCCTCTTCAACCTCAGGAGGCTCAAGTGCGTTCCCGTCAACTCTTACCAAGTTTTACCGATGCACTATAGAAAGCATTCTGTCTGGATGCATAGCAGCTTGGTATAGCATCTTCTCTGCATGTGAATGCACATAACTACAAACAATTGTGGACACACCTCAGCACATCACGGGAACAAGCATCCCCTCTATGGGCTCTGTCTATACTTCTTGATGCCTCAGTAAAGGAGCCAGTATAATCAAAGATTCCACCCAGTTCCATCATTCTCTCTTCTCCCCTCTTCCATCCGGCAGATGGAACAAAAGACTGAAAACATATACCACCAAGCTCAAGGACTGTTACCAGGCTACTGAATGGACCTTTTCTATGATAAAATCGACTCTTGTCCTCACACTCTACCTAGCTAAGATCTTGCACTTCATTGCTTACCTGCACTGCAATTTTTGGTAGCTTTCACACATTTTTTCTGCATTGCAATTGTTTTGCATTAGAAGATACAAAAGCCTGAAAGCACATACTGCCAGGCTCAAGGACAATTTCTATCCCAATGTATCAGGCTCTTGAACAGACCTCTTGCACAATAAGATGGGACTCTTGACCTCACAATCTACCTTATCACGATCTTGTATTTTATTACTTACATGCACTGTACCTCTTTTGGTAGCTTTTACACTCTATTCTGCCTCGTTAGTGTTTTACCCGATTCTAGCTCAGTGCACTGTATAATGATTGGACAGTATGCAAGATGTGCTTTCTCACAGTATCTTTGTACATGTGACAATAATAACACAAAGAAACAAAATTCTTTATTCAATTCACACTTTGACCTATTGGACTCCTTCATTGGCCTGACAAAGCCCAATGCAAACTTCAGGAACGTTTTCTTCCTTGGCATATTGCAGCCTTCAGGATTACGAATTCAGCAACTTTTCTTGATTTGTTTTTCCTTCAACTATCAGAACTAGCCCGTTCTCCTCTAAAGTTATCCATCTGTAGCATTAACTCAGTTTTTCACTTCCTCCACAGATAGCATCTGATCTTTTAGCCATTTCGAGCATTTTCCATTAGAATCACAATCAGATTTATTATCACTGATTTCATATGACATGGAATTTGTTGTTTTGCAGTAGTACAGTGCAAATACTATAATACATTACTATAAATTACAAAATAAATGATGCAAAAAAAGAAGGAATAATGATGGAAACACATGAGATTCTGCAGATACTGGCGATCTTCAGCAACGCACACACAAAATGCTGGAGGAACTCAGCAAGTCAGGCAGCATCTGTTTTCGGGCCGAGAACCTTCATTGGGACTTAAAGGAATAATGATGTAGGAATCATAGGTTCATGGACCGTTCAAAAATCTGATGGCAGTAGGGTTCAGCAAAACTCTGTATTTCACAGCTTAAAAATTTCCATTTCTTTGTTCCCCTCTCTCTCTGTTATCATTAATCGACTAACCGTAGGTTCTATATTCATCTGAACAACCTTGGTCCCATCCTATCAGAATTATTTCCCTCCTCCCTTTGACTCCACCCACCCTAACTTTGCTTCAACATTTAATCAACTTGTCTTCCCACTTCCTCAGTAATAATGAAGTATTCTTTTACCTGAAGCAATAACACTGACTCTCTTTCCTCAGGCCTGCTAAGCACTTTCTCTTTTTATTTCAGTTTTCCAGCATGTGCAATTATTTAATTCTCAAGTATTTTTATGTTCAATCCTTTTGTGTTTGGACTAACTATGAAAACTTGCTATGACTGCATTCCAGCCACCTGTAGAGCAGATGATGTTGGCATCACTGTTGCTGCCTGCATTTGATACCCATGCAAAGCTGCCCTTGAGCAGATGGCGAAGGTTTGCTGTGTAACTTGAACCATGCACTCTTGTGTAATGAAGGTGCTCAGAGGGGTGCCAGCCAAGATTTTGACCTAGCAACAATGAAGTATAAGTACCTCCCTCGATAGATGCTGCCTGACCTGCTGAGTTGCCCCAGTGTTTTAAATATTGCTCCAGATTCCTGCATCTGCAGTCTCTAGGGCCACCAATGAAGTCGCGTCTAATATACTTCCAAGCCAGAGTGCTGAGCAAGGGTAGAAGATACTGCAGATGTTGGAATCTGGAGCAACAATCTGCTGGTGGAACCCAGTGAGGCGAGTAACTTTGCTTTGAGACCCCAGAATACTGACCAACCTGGAGTGAGGTTCACAGGTGATTCTGTTAACATGTTATCACTGCTATAATCCTTCTCAGCGAAAAGAGAGACCCTTGGCTTTGGGAAAATGCTGCCAATGAACCCATCACAAACTGCTGCAGAGCCTAGTCTAGTGTGATAGCGATTTGGAAACGTAATGGAAATTCTATCTGCAATAAAGAAAACTGTGATATTCCCGTGGTACAGTTTTATGGATCACCACGTGTCTAATACTTCCCTTCAGTTCACAGCATCCACCGGCTTGCCTCGGGGAGCTGGCTCCTCATTGGGCATGAATAGAAAGTCAGTTGGAGAAGCCTGCATCACTAACAGGGCAAAGCAGGGAAACCATTGGGGGGCTGACAGCCACAGTAGCATAGCGGTTAGAGTGATGCTATTACAGCTCGGGGCATCGGAGTTCGGAGTTCAATTCTGGCGCCCTCTTTGTATGTTCTGTCCCGTTAGCGCATGGGTTTCCTCCGGATGTTCCAGTTTCTTCCCACATTTCAAAGACGTACCAGTAAGTGGGTTACTTAGTCATTGTAAGTTGTCCCATAATTAGGCTAGGGTTAAATTGGTGGGTTGCTGGCCAGTGTAGCTCAAAGTGCTGGAAGGGCCAGAAGAGCTTAAAGGTACTCTGCCATAGACGGTCCCAAGCCTGGCTACAAAAGGAGGAGGGTTGTGCATGGGGCTAGCAACCCCGTCCCTGGGAAAGGAAGGATACAACTTGAAAGACTGACCTAGGACAGAGGACTCTGGTGAACTGCTTTCAGCAGCCTATGCTCTAGTAGGGCTGATGGGCTTAAGTTTCAAGTGAGTTATGTAGTACAATAAACCAGAGGCAAGGAGGAAAGAATGATTGTTCATATTTTGAATCAAAGACATAAAGTACTGGAAACACTTATCAGGGCAGAAACTTCTGTGGAAAGAAAAACAGACTTAACATTTCAGTCTGAAATCCCTCTGTTCAAATGAGGTTCATACTCTAACTGGCATTAGAATTGCAGCGTGTGTTAATAGGACTGAAATGTACAGAAAGAGAGCATAAAGTTACCGAAGGTACCCTACAAAGCCCTTATAACATGTGGAGTTTAAATGGCCAGAGGCTGAATTGTTTCAGGTAGCCTTTTTCAGGCAGTAGTCAAGGAGAAATTCATAGACTTCAGTCATAATGCAATACAGCATAGCAGCTCGTGCAATCGCTTTACAGCACTAATGATCACTGCTCAGGGTTCGATATTTGCTACTGTCTGTAAGGAGTCTGTATGTTCTCCCCACCACTGCATGAGTTCCCTCCAGGTACTCTGGTTTCCTCCCACATTCCAAAGACGTACAAGTTCGGGTTAGTGAGCTGTGGGCATGCTCTATTGGTGCTGGAAGCATGGTGACAGCTTGGCTCTGCACAATGGAGCAAAGATTAGTACTGCTGCCTCTCAGCCAGAAAGACAGACCCAAGTCTAATCCTGACCTTGGGCGCAACCTGCATGGGGTTTGCACATAACAGGAATTCTGCAGATGCTGGAAATTCAAGCAACACACATCAAAGTTGCTGGTGAACGCAGCAGGCCAGGCAGCATCTCTAGGAAGAGGTACAGTCGACATTTCAGGCCGAGACCCTTCGTCAGGACTAACTGAAGGAAGAGTGAGTAAGAGATTTTAAAGTTGGAGGGGGAGGGGGAGATCCAAAATGATAGGAGAAGACAGGAGGGGGAAGGATAGAGCCAAGAGCTGGACAGGTGATTGGCAAAAGGGATACGAGAGGATCATGGGACAGGAGGTCCGGGAAGAAAGACAAGGGGTGGGGGGAGGGAACCCAGAGGATGGGCAAGGGGTATAATCAGAGGGACAGAGGGAGAAAAAGGAGAGTGAGAGAAAGAATGTGTGTATAAAAATAAGTAACAGATGGGGTACGAGGGGGAGGTGGGGCATTAGCGGAAGTTAGAGAAGTCGATGTTCATGCCATCAGGTTGGAGGCTACCCAGACGGAATATAAGGTGTTGTTCCTCCAACCTGAGTGTGGCTTCATCTTTACAGTAGAGGAGGCCGTGGATAGACATGTCAGAATGGGAATGGGATGTGGAATTAAAATGTGTGGCCACTGGGAGATCCTGCTTTTTCTGGCGGACAGAGCGTAGGTGTTCAGCAAAGCTGTCTCCCAGTCTGCGTCGGGTCTCGCCAATATACAAAAGGCCACATCGGGAGCACCAGATGCAGTATATCACCCCAGCCGACTCACAGGTGAAGTGTCACCTCACCTGGAAGGACTGTTTGGGGCCCTGAATGGTGGTAAGGGAGGAAGTGTAAGGGCATGTGTAGCACTTGTTCCGCTTACACGGATAAGTGCCAGGAGGGAGATCAGTGGGGAGGGATGGGGGGGACGAATGGACAAGGGAGTTGCGTAGGGAGCGATCCCTGTGGAAAGCAGAGAGGGGGGGGAGGGAAGATGTGCTTAGTGGTGGGATCCCGTTGGAGGTGGCAGAAGTTACGGAGAATAATATGTTGGACCCGGAGGCTGGTGGGGTGGTAGGTGAGGACCAATCTTGGGTAGGAGGTAGAAACGGGAAGTGCGAGGTGTGGGAACTATAAGGTTGGTAGCAGTGGATGGGAGATCCCCTGAGCGGATAAAGGCAGTGATGGTGTGGGAGACAATGGCCTGGTGCTCCTTAGTGGGGTCACGATCGAGGGGTAAATAAGAGGAGGTATCCGCGAGTTGTCGCTGTGCCTCGGCAAGGTAGAGGTCAGTACGCCAGACTACAACAGCAACCCCCTTATCGGCGGGTTTAATAATAAGGTTAGGATTAGTGCAGAGGGAGTGGAGAGCAGAGCGTTCCGAAGGAGTGAGGTTGGAATGGGGACAAGGTACAGTGAATTCGAGACGGATCAACTGTCTCGACTTCACCGCACCTTGTCCCCATCCCAACCTCACTCCTTCGGAACGCTCTGCTCTCCACTCCCTCCGCACCAATCCTAACCTTATTATTAAACCCGCTGATAAGGGGGGTGCTGTTGTAGTCTGGCATACTGACCTCTACCTTGCCGAGGCACAGCGACAACTCGCGGATACCTCTTATTTACCCCTAGATCGTGATCCCACTAAGGAGCACCAGGCTATTGTCTCCCACTATCACCGACTTTATCCGCTCAGGGGATCTCCCATCCACTGCTACCAACCTTATAGTTCACACACCTCGCACTTCCCGTTTCTACCTCCTACCCAAGATCCACAAACCTGCCTGTCCTGGCCGACCTATTGTCTCAGCTTGCTCCTGCCCCACTGAACTCATTTCTGCATACCTCAACACGGTTTTATCCCCCCTTGTTCAATCCCTTCCTACCTATGTTTGTGACACTTCTCACTCTCTTAAACTTTTCGATGATTTTAAGTTCCCTGGCCCCCACCGCTTTATTTTCACCATGGATGTCCAGTCCCTATATACTTCCATCCCCCATCAGGAAGGTCTCAAAGCTCTACGCTTCTTTTTGGATTCCAGACTTAATCAGTTCCCCTCTACCACCACTCTGCTCCATCTAGCGGAATTAGTCCTTACTCTTAATAATTTCTCCTTTGGCTCCTCCCACTTCCTCCAAACTAAAGGTGTAGCTATGGGCACCCGTATGGGTGCTAGCTATGCCTGCCTTTTTGTTGGCTTTGTGGAACAATCTATGTTCCGTGCCTATTCTGGTATCTGTCCCCCACTTTTCCTTCACTACATCGACAACTGCATTGGCGCTGCTTCCTGCATGCATGCAGAGCTCGTTGACTTTATTAACTTTGCCTCCAACTTTCACCCTGTCCTCAAGTTTACCTGGTCCATTTCCGACACCTCCCTCCCCTTTCTAGAACTTTCTGTCTCTGTTTCTGTCTCTGGAGACAGCTTATCCACTGATGTCTACTATAAGCCTACTGACTCTCACAGCTATCTCGACTATTCCTCTTCTCACCCTGTCTCTTGCAAAAACGCCATCCCCTTCTCGCAATTTCTCCGTCTTCGCCGCATCTGCTCTCAGGATGAGGCTTTTCATTCTAGGACGAGGGAGATGTCCTCCTTTTTTAAAGAAAGGGGCTTCCCTTCCTCCACTATCAACTCTGCTCTTAAACGCATCTCCCCCATTTCACGTACATCTGCTCTCACTCCATCCTCCCGCCACCCCACTAGGAATAGGGTTCCCCTGGTCCTCACCTACCACCCCACCAGCCTCCGGGTCCAACATATTATTCTCCGTAACTTCCACCACCTCCAACGGGATCCCACCACTAAGCACATCTTTCCCTCCCCCCCCCCGCTTTCCGCAGGGATCGCTCCCTACGCAACTCCCTTGTCCATTCGTCCCCCCATCCCTCCCCACTGATCTCCCTCCTGGCACTTATCCGTGTAAGCGGAACAAGTGCTACACATGCCCTTACACTTCCTCCCTTACCACCATTCAGGGCCCCAAACAGTCCTTCCAGGTGAGGTGACACTTCACCTGTGAGTCGGCTGGGGTGATATACTGCATCTGGTGCTTCCGATGTGGCCTTTTATATATTGGCGAGACCCGACGCAGACTGGGAGACCGCTTTGCTGAACACCTACGCTCTGTCCGCCAGAGAAAGCAGGATCTCCCAGTGGCCACACATTTTAATTCCACATCCCATTCCCATTCTGACATGTCTATCCACGGCCTCCTCTACTGTAAAGATGAAGCCACACTCAGGTTGGAGGAACAACACCTTATATTCCGTCTGGGTAGCCTCCAACCTGATGGCATGAACATCAACTTCTCTAACTTCCGCTAATGCCCCACCTCCCCCTCGTACCCCATCTGTTACTTATTTTTATACACACATTCTTTCTCTCACTCTCCTTTTTCTCCCTCTGTCCCTCTGAATATACCCCTTGCCCATCCTCTGGGTCCCCCCCCCACCCCTTGTCTTTCTTCCCAGACCTCCTGTCCCATGATCCTCTCATATCCCTTTTGCCAATCACCTGTCCAGCTCTTGGCTCCATCCCTCCCCCTCCTGTCTTCTCCTATCATTTTGGATCTCCCCCTCCCCCTCCAACTTTCAAATCTCTTACTCACTCTTCCTTCAGTTAGTCCTGACGAAGGGTCTCGGCCTGAAACGTCGACTGCACCTCTTCCTCGAGATGCTGCTTGGCCTGCTGCATTCACCAGCAACTTTGATGTGTGTTGCTGGGGTTTGCACATCTTCCCTGTGACTATTCTTCAAGGACAATCCTCGGACTGTGTTGGTCATTAACATAAAGTGCCATATTTCACTGTATTACAAAATGAGAACATATGCAGATCCTGGAAATCCAAACGAACACACAAAACATGCTGGAGGAACCTAGCAAGCTGGGCAGCATCTATGAAGAAGAGTAAACAGTTGATGTTTTGGGCCCAGGCTCTTCTTCAGGACTGTATTTTACTTTATGTTTTGACATTTTGATGCATATGTGACAAATACTGTACATAAAACTAATCTAAAGATCTTTACCTTTAGCCCATTGTTCCCACCAAATATGCTCTGACCATCAAATCCTTGTGTACACTCTCACCTCCTCATTAATTGTACCTTTCCTTCGATTCTCCCCTCCTCCATCTACACACTAGGGCAATTCACAGCAGCCAATTAGTCTACCAACCAGCACATCTTCAACACATGGGATACCAGAGCACCTGGAGCAACAGTCACAGGGAGGATGTGCAAACTCCATGCAGATTGTGCCCAAGGTCAGGATTAGACTTGGGCCTGTCTCTGTGGCTGAGAGGCAGTGATACTAATCTTTGCTCCGTTGTGCAGAGCCAAGTTATGCAGCTAAACCACTGGAGACTGACTAATTTGTAATCATTGCCTCCCTCAAGAGAAGAAATAAATTGCAGAATTAATCAGTGCACAATAGACAGGAAGTGGGAAAACAGCTGGAAGTACAAACTACTAGAAAGAAGATTCCAGAAATGTGGTTAAATTCAAGCAATAACAAAAGAACAGCATTTTCAGTAAAACTTTCACTAATCACTGTCCAGACATTGACTGATCTGCCATGTAATTCACTTCACTATATATTCAACAGACCACTGGGAGAACTACGGTCCAATAGTCAACTGTCCTTTCTATGTGTTTATCAATTCATCCATTGACAGGGTTATCAGTCCTGATAACCTGTCAAGGTAACTCAGCAGCAACTGCAAAATAGGAAGTTCAAAGTCATCAATCACCTGCTTGTGAACTATGTCTCTACAGACTTCTAACCCTCTGGTCACAGTTGTTAGTTGTTCTGAAGTAACTTGTAATAGTTTGGTTTGAGGACAGCTGAACTCCTAAGAGTGAAAAAAATTGGAAATTAAACTCAGATATAAAGTTCAAAGTAAGTTTATTATCAAAGTATGTTTAAAGGCATCCGTTAGTCTTGCGAGACCATGGATCTGCCTGGAAAGTCACTCTCCCGGGCACAGGCCTGGGCAAGGTTGTATGGAAGACCGGCAGTTGCCCATGCTGCAAGTCTCCCCTCTCCACGACACCGATGTGGTCCAAGGGAAGGGCTTGGCACCAGTGTCGTCGCAGAGCAATGTGTGATTAGGTGCCTTGCTCAAGGACACAACACGCTACCTCGGCTGGGGCTCGAACTCACAATCTTCAGATCGCTGGTCGAACACCTTAACCACTTGGCCACGTGCCCACACCACGTAACACACAAAGTATGTCTATGTCACCATATACTATACTAAGATTCAATTTCTTACAGGCATTTAAAGGAAAAGTCAAGAATATAATAGCATTTATGAAAAACTATACATAAATAAAGACTACCAATCAACCAATGTGTAGACAAACTGCAAATAAGAAAATAATACACAGAACATGAGTCGTAATATGAGACAACACTTGGAGTATTGTGTTCAGTTCTGGTCGCCTCGTTATAGGAAGCTTTAGAGAGGGTGCAGAGGAGACTTACCAGGATGATGCCTGGATTAAAAAGCATGGCTTATCAAGATAAGTTGAGCGATCTAGGGTTTTTCTTTTTGGAGCGAAGAAGATTGAGAAGTAAACTGATTGAGATGTACAACATGATAGGAGGCATAGACCAGGTGAACAACCAGACTTTTCCTCAGGGCAGAGAAGATTAATACAAGGGGGCATAATTTTAAGATAATTAAGAGGAAAGTAGAAGGGGGGATGTGAGAGGTGAGTTCTTTATACAGAGAGTGGTGGGTATGTGGAACACCCTGCAAGGGGTGGTGCTAGAGGCAGATATATTCGGGACGTATAAGAAACTCACAAATAAGCACATGGATTGATTTTAAAATATGGAGAGCTATGTAGGAGGGAAGGCTGCCAAGTAATTTTCAGAATCAGAATCAGCTTTAATATCACTGACATACGTTGTGAAATTTGTTGGTTTTGCAGCAGCAATACAGTGCAACACATAACAAAAATACTATAAATTACAATAAGAAATATATACATAAATTAAATTAAATAAGTTATGCAAAAAGAGAGTAAAAATAGTGAGGTAGTGTTCATGGGTTGGTTCATTGTCCGTTCAGAAATGTGACGACGAGAGAAAGAAGCTATTTCTAAAATCTCCTGACGAGATGGAGACACCTGATGAAGGGTCTCAGCATGAAACGTCGACTGTTTACTTCCCTCCATGCTTGACTTGCTGAAACTCCAGCATTTTGTGTGTGTTACTCAAATTTCCAGCATCTGCAAAATCTCTTGTGTTTACTACATAAAGAGCAGTCTTTTCCTCTCTCTATGAAGCTCCAGATTCTGACCCAGTTTGCATCCAAGTCACAATGGTATCCTGAAGCATCTTCTGCCTTTGACATGAATTACAAATAGACAACTGAAGCACCTAAAGAGGGAGTCAAAATATATTCCAACTTGACATTTTATTAGTTTCAACATTAAACATCTCATGGAAGAATTACTTTCCACTTCAGGTAATCCTACCTCAGTAAATCATGGCTCTGCATGCAGAAGAACAAGCATAAGTTAAATAAAATCACAACAGACGTAGACAACGTGGGTGGTCACTGTCTTTTCCACAGGGTAGGGTGAGTCTAAAACTAGAGGGCAGAAGGCTAAAGTGAGAGGGATAAGATTTGAAGGGGGCTTAATGGACCACTTTCTCACACAGAGGGTGATGGGTATATGGAACAAGATGCGAGAGGATGCTGTAGAGGTAATTGGTCCACAGAAAATGTTGGATACAGCCCAGTCCATCGTAGGCAAAGCCCTCCCCACCTTTGAGTGCAGTTACAAGGAGCACTGGCACAAGAAAGCAGCATCCATCATCAAATATCCCCATTATCCAAGACATGCTTTCTTCTTACTCCAACCTTTGGGGAGCAGGTACAACAGCCTTGGGTACCACACCACCAGGTTCAGAAACAGTTATTACCCCTCAACCATCAGGCTCCTGAACCAGTAGATAAACATCACTCACTTCAACTGATCACTGAACACAACCTGTGGACTCGCTTTCAAGTATTCATGGTCTCTGTTATTTATTTACTCGATTTCCCCACAATTTGTCTTCTTTTACACATTGGCTGTTTCTCATTCTTAATTTATATATAGATTTTTATAAATTCTATTGCGTTTCTTTATTTTTCTGTAAGCGCCTGCAAGAAAATAAATCTCAAGGTAGTATACGGTGACATATATATACTTTTGATAATAAATTTACTCTGGCTTTGAGTTACAATTGCCATGTTTTAAAGACATTTAGATGCTTATGTGGCTAGGAAGGGCTTAGAGCTAGGGTTCCCAACCATTTTTTATGCCGTAGACAAATGCCATTAAGCAAAGAATGAGGCCAGTTCATTGGCTATATTTAAGAGGGAGTTAGATATGGCCCTTGTGGCTACAGGGATCAGGGGGTATAGAGGGAAGACTGGTGCAGGGTTCTGAGTTGGATGATCAGCCATGATCATAATAAATGGCGATGCAGGCTCGAAGGGCCGAATGGCCTACTCCTGCACCTATTTTCTATGTTTCTATGAATCCTGATTTAGAGAGATATGGGCAAAATGGGAAATGGGACTAGCTGGATAGGCACATTGGTTACCATGGACAACCTTAAACTGTGGTCAGGCTCTGTTCACAGGCCTAAGCTCAGGTACCAACAGAAGCTTAACCAGACTGCAGGGTGGAACACTGAGGGTGCACTTCAGCTTGAGGACAGAAGGCATCAAAAGTGCACTTAAATTTTAATGCTGCAACAGCACACTTCATGATTCATGGCCTCAAATTGCTTAAAGTACATCAACCTGCAAGTGAGACCTCTGCAGCAGTTAGCGTGCCTATTTTTTTCATTAACAAGACTGCGTATTGATGGGGGATGGGCCAAGAACAGAATCTGGGAGAAGAAGCGCCTTGTTTTTTTTTCTTCTTCAGCCTCACAAGTATTCAGCTCATTAGCTGTTTGGAAGGGGAACAGATATTCCCTTCTAAAAATATTCTCCCAGTGAGATGTGTAAATGGAAACAAAAATGCACTGCGGTGCTACGGAGAAAGAGCAGGAGAGTGGGAGTAAGGGATGACTCTTTCATGGTGCTGGCATAGGCTCAAAGGGCCAAACGGCCTCAATCTGCACCATCTCATTCGGTGGTTACTCTAGTGCTCAAGAGTGGCTTTAAAGCCTGACTTCACTGGGAACATCTGCTGGCGTGCTACAATTTCCTTAGTTAACATGGGGAAGTGTGGCTTTACCTGTAAGTGTGAAAAAGTCATTGTGATTTAATTGGCACATAAGGCAGAGAGGGTGGGGGGAACTGATTATTTCAACAGCGTCTCCATATGGAGTGGGAGCGTGCTATATCTAGTCAAAGTAGCACTGAAGTAAGGGTTGTGTTCACACATTTCTCATCACTTTCCTGTTTACGGGGGGGGGGTGTAAAAGAAGGG
This sequence comes from Mobula hypostoma, assembly GCF_963921235.1. Classification (NCBI taxonomy): domain Eukaryota; kingdom Metazoa; phylum Chordata; class Chondrichthyes; order Myliobatiformes; family Myliobatidae; genus Mobula; species Mobula hypostoma. The sequence goes on from NC_086119.1 coordinate 9,429,731, forward strand.
AGAAAGATTATGTAGCAAGGCAGTCATTTAATCGAATTATGTCCCCTTGTCTGCCGTTAATTACTCTGAATACTTTTTTAATGTCTCTTTATTGCTCTGGTGAAAGTGTACAGCACTTACTAATATCTAGCCAATTTGGTTGCCATGGCATCATTCTCTAATTATCATCAGTTAAGTGATGTAATCGTGGGTTCTCAGATGCTGTATGAGGGCCTCTATTGCCACCAGTGACATCAGTTTTGTTTTTAAATGACCATGACATCAAAGGCAGGTAACGCTGCGTCATCATGAGAATCACCGAGAACCCCCAGCAGTTATTATAGTAAGGCAGCAAGATTTAGATACAGCTTCAAAAGCTAGAAATGACCTCAGTAAACATGATACCAGAGATGGTTTGCCAGGATAGATGAAACAGAAACTATGGAATAGACTAGCAAAAGATTGAGGATGGCAAGCAGTCAGGATGATTAAATCAGGTTAGCTGAAAAACAGCCCAAGACAATCAAAAAATATTTTTTTTTGTATTGATTTTTAATCATGGTAGCAATTCCTTTAATTTAATCACAAATACACAGCATTCAAAACCATGCCCCAAATAATTTGATGCAAAAATGTCCATGTTTACTATGACCTTTACTGAAACTAATAGCCCCAAAGCACTTTACAAGAGCACCACTAGACTACAACGGGGTCATGTGAAAAGATATTTGGATAAAGACGAGGGCTCTAAGGATAGGTTTAAAAGGAGGAGGAGGAGAGGGAGAAAAGGGTGGAGGGGAGAAAGAGGAGGAGGAGAAAGAGGAAGAGGAGGAGAAGAGGAGGAGGAGGAGGAGAGGAGGAGGAGGAGGGGAGGAGGAGGAGGGGAGGAGGAGGAGGGGAGGAGGAGGAGGGGGGAGGAGGAGGGGGAGGAGGAGGAGGAGGAGGAGGGGGAGGAGGAGGGGGAGGAGGAGGGGGGAGGAGGAGGGGGAGGAGGAGGGGGAGGAGGAGGGGGAGGAGGAGGGGGGAGGAGGAGGGGGGAGGAGGAGGGGAGGAGGAGGGGGAGGGGAGGAGGAGGAGGGGAGGAGGAGGAGGGGAGGAGGAGGGGGGGAGGAGGGGGGAGGATGGGGAGGAGGGGGAGGAGGGGGGGAGGAGGGGGGAGGAGGGGGGAGGAGGGGGGAGGAGGGGGGAGGAGGAGGAGGGGAGGAGGAGAAGAGGAGGAGGAGGGGAGGAGGAGAGAGAGGAGGAGGAGAAGAGGAGGAGGAGAAGAGGAGGAGGAGAAGAGGAGGAGGAGAAGAGGAGGAGGAGAAGAGGAGGAGGAGAAGAGGAGGAGGAGAAGAGGAGGAGGAGAAGAGGAGGAGGAGAAAGAGGAGGAGGAGAAAGAGGAGGAGGAGAAAGAGGAGGAGGAGAAAGAGGAGGAGGAGAAAGAGGAGGAGGAGAAAGAGGAGGAGGAGAACGAGGAGGAGGAGAACGAGGAGGAGAAAGAGGAGGAGGAGAAAGAGGAGGAGGAGAAAGAGGAGGAGGAGAAAGAGGAGGAGGAGAAAGAGGAGGAGGAGGAGAAAGAGGAGGAGGAGGAGAAAGAGGAGGAGAAGAAAAAGGAGGAAGAGAGGTGAGCATCAAGGTTGTCTACAGATAGGGGCTAGAGGAAAGAAAAAGAGAGAGGTGGGAACAGAGGTGCGATTTAAATAATGTGAAGAGGCTTGAATGGAGCCCGAACACCAGTATTACTGGCTGGACTAAATGGCTTGTTTCTATGCATGGAGCCATTCGGAACAGAAACAGGATCTTCAGCACTACCCTTCCACGTGAACAAGGAGTTTTAATATAAAAATAAACTTTATTCATAATAAAAACTTACAAGAATAAACCGAGCAATGCCTTTTCACTCTTACATTCACAGTCAATGCTTTAAGTAGTCTTCTAATCACATTCTTTAAAACCAAAAGTACTTTTGCCACTCATGTAACCTCACTAGGGTGATACACTAGTCCAAAAATTGAGGAGTTTCCTCAATCAACTTCCAGTAGTGAAGAACCTACACTGTGGTCCTTCCCCACGAGCCCTTGCGGTGGCTGCACGGAGCTCTGTGTGCCCTTCATTGCATAACTCCTGCAGTCCCGAACGTGCCAGTCACCAACGTTCCTCTACAGGCATTTCAATGTTTTGGGCAGACCAAAGGGCACCTTTCACCGAGTTAATCTCCCAGCAGCACTCTCTGGGTGTTTTGGGAAACAGACCATATTATCAGAGAGTCCTCTGTCACGCAGCCACTTGGGATGAATCGTGACACAGGCCTTGCATTTTCTCCACACTCTCTTTAAAAACCCAAAGTCCACAAAGAGGTGAGCAACCACCACGTCCCATTACAATTATCCCACCAGCAGCGGATGGGCGGAGTGATAGTCCAGGCATGTGTTAAGGATCTGACTGGAAGACAACCAGCCAGGCAAGGTCCTGGTGACAGTTGGTGTCAGGAACATGTGAACAAGATGCACATCTAAACTAGTCCCTTTTACCTCTGTTTGGCCCACATTCTACAAAATGTTTCCTATTCATATACCTGCTCAAATATCTTTTAACTGCTGCTATCATACCTGCCTCAAACATTTCCTCTGGCAGTTCTTCCCATTTACACACCATCCTCTGCATGAAGAAGTTAGCTGAAAACAAGAAGATAGCTGAAAACAAGAAGAGTTGCAGATGCTGGAATTCTAATTAATGAGGAAGCAAGTTATATTCAAATGCCTTGCTAATTCACATACCTGGTTGCTACTTTTGAACTTATCCAGCAATCCCTCACATGTGTGATGTTTAAGCACAAACAGGGCAGTGCAATTAAATTAGCTGATAGCACAAACCTAGTGGGAAACAATGAGGAAGAGACCAGTCTAAGGATGTAGACAGGTTAACTAATCAGGCAAGAGGACAGCACATAAAATGTAAGTAAATGTTTTTCCATACCAGGCTGTGATGCAACCAGTTAGGATACTCTGTGCATCTACAGAAGTGATTGGTAGGGGAGTTGTTGAGAGGCTGTTTCCTCCTACTGGAGGCCCAGAACTAGGGGGCACATATTCAGGAGTTACAGCCATTTACAGCAGATATGAGAAGAAATTTTACTCAGCAGTTTGTTCATCTTTGGAAATCTTAAAGAGTGTTTTAGATTCTTAAAACTTGGGTGCATTCAAGGTTAGAAATTCTATAAAGAGAATCAAAGCGAATGGAAATTGGGTAGGTTAATATTGTAGATCTAGTGGTCCGTTAATATTGGTAAACACGAGAAAGTCTGCAGACGTTGGAGATCCAGAACAATGTATACAAAATGCTGGAGGAACTCAGCAGGTCAGGCAGCATCTATGGAAGTGAATAAAGTCGACATTTCAGGCTGAGACCCTTCTTCATGACTGTTAATAATTAATTATGCTGTTGATCTTTAAGTTAGCAAAGTGATTATATCATTTTTAAAGGATACAAGAATAGAGTCAGAAGTGGTGTGGAATGTGCTGCCTGTGGAAGTGGTGGATGCAGATTCAACCTTAACATGGATGAGAGGGGTACGATGGGCTTTGGTCCAGGTACAGGTCAATGGGATTTGGCAGGATAACAATTTGGCAAGGACTGGATGGGCTGCAGGGCCTGGTTCTGTGCTGTAGTGCTCTGCAACTCTAAGTAAAACTCAGGTAGAAGATGAGCCAGGCTTTTATGAATAGCAGAACATGCTTGATAGCGTTCTCTTTCTCCTGCTGCTTAGGTTCCAGCATGTTGAGGTGTCATCCACATCAGAGTACTGAATTGCTACGAAATGAAAAGTAAAGAAGAGAACAAACAAATCAAATATCTTTAAACACACTTCCACTATCATCTCGTGTTGTCCATTAATCTGATGACTGAAGCTGGTAATGTTTCATTCATGTCAGAAGATGGGCTATAGTAGTAATACTCACTGCCTACCCCAAAATGCCGTCAAGAAGATATAGTGAGTCACCTTCTTCAGCACTGCAGGCAGTGCATGTGGTGAATATACTCAGATAAAGATGTGAAAAATTTAAACCTTACAAGAAAATCTTTGCCAAGATTTTTATGACTGGGAATAAATGTAGCCCTTCCCTGATGGTGCCAAGTCTTGTTTGTAAGGCATGCAATTGCTCTACCATAAACACTAATGCTTAGCATCTCTGCTTATTCACCCGCTCATTTCTTGGTCTATAAATAATGGGAACCAAGTCCACTTAAATGGCAAAATGATGCAAAGACTGAAGGAAACTTTAATGCAGGTTTCTCCTTTTGGTTTGCTGGAGGCATACTCAAATCACAGTAAGGCAGCAGAAACCTGAAGCAAGGTTCACAAGAGTCTGCAAGGAATTCATGTTTCAGGTGCAAGGTGGAAAAAAAAACTTAAATAGTAATCATATTCCATCAAAACATATAGTGAAGTGCATTGTTTGCATCAAAGACCACAATCCAAGAAGTGCTTTGGACAGCCCGCAAAGTGGCGCCATGATTCTGGCATTAACACGGCATGCCCACAACTTGCTAACCCTAACCAGTACGCCTTTGGAGTGTGAGAGGAAAGCTGAGCACCCATAGGAAACCCACATGATCACGGAGAGAACGTACAAACTCCTAACAAACAGTGGTGGGGATTGAACCCCGATCTTACAGCTGGAACTGTAAAACATTAGGCTAATCACTATGCTACCATACCATCCACTAATAAATAATAATAAAAAATAAGTCTTGCAGAATTTCTTGTCCTTACTTATCATAGTTAATCCAGGCAAAATAATTGCTCTGACCAGAGAAATAAGTAACATCTGTATTCAACATTGATTAATCTAAAGCAATCAGATCATACAAGTAGTTTTACCACTGCAGGTTTGGGTTACTTAAATCAGTTTAATTATTTCTACTAACTATATTCCCTCTTCTATTCAGCCACATCAAATGTAGTAAATGGCATACCAACTAAGTGAAAACAAAAATAAGAATGCAATGATTAAATTGTTCATAATATTTTAAAAAGTATATTACTACAGTCATCAAATGCATCCCAGTGAGCCGAAAGCTTTTAATTGGAAATATCATTGACATATTAAAAGTGCAACAAATTATCTTCTGGCCTAACAAGCGTGGCGGTTCCCAGTGTATGACAAGACTTGTTGTTAGTAATTTTTGTAAACACACTTCTGTATTGATGAGAAATTAATCTCCAACTAATAATTCCATCATTAAAAGCAATTTATCATATTGCACCTCGAAAATTAAATTGCTATGTATGAATACAAACTTCACCAAAGATCAGGAACAGTGCATACAGTCTACAGACTGATTTCACACGAAACTATGGTGCTAAGTGAAGTAAGAAACATGTTTTTTTTAAATAAAGAGATTAGCTTTACTTGTTACATGTACATTGGAATATACAGTAAAATGCTTCAGTTGCATCAACAACCAACACAGTCCAAAGATGCTCTGGGGACAGCCCACAAGTGTCGCCATGCTTCCAGCGCCAACAGAGCATGCACACGACTTACTAACCCATACTGTATGTCTTTGGAATTAAGAAACCGGAGTACGCAGTGGACACCCACACGGTCGCAGAGAGAATGTACAAACTCCTTACAGACAGTGGCAGGTACTGAACCCAATCGCTGGCTCTGTAAAGCATTGTGCTAACCACTACACTACCACGCCACAGAGGAGAAAACAGACCAGTGGAAAAGAAGTGAGTTCTTCTAATACAGTGAAGCAAGCTAAAAAGATTACAGTGTCTGCTTTGCTATTACATTCTCATAGAATGGTACAGAAAAGAGGCAAACACTCGAAAATAAAAAGCTAAGAAAAACACAGAAATGAGGGAAATACTCAGTAGGTCTGTGGGAAAAGGAACATAGTTAATGTTTCAGGTCAAAGACAACCACATTGCCCAACCTACCCATGATAAACACAAATTGGACATGTTTCGTAGGCATAACTACTAGCTAATTCTGAAAAGGTTATTCAAGTTTCGAAAGAAATTGTGAATAGAACCCTACAAAGGACTGTCAGAATGGCTGAGAGGATCATAGGCCCCTACCATCCATCAGGGACATTTATCAGGAGCACTGCATACACAGGGCCCTTAGTATTATTAAGGATCCCACCCATCCATCCAGCATCCTCTTTGACTTTCTACTATCAAGCAGGAGACTATGATGCATAAAAACAAGAATGGTCAGGATGAGAAACAGTTTCTCCCCCCAGATCATTAGGCTTCTTAACTCCCAGCCCCATCGTAGTCGATGCATCACTGGTTAATCTGTTCTATTTGATATTAATACACTTTAGTTTGTTCTTTATGTTTGATTCATCTGTAGCTTTTATCCTTACCTTCATAAGTTATCATGTGTTATGTGTTCTATGTGTTTTACACACTGGTTCAAAGAAACGTCTCGTTTCTATATACATTATATACATGTATGTAGTAAAATGACAATAAACCACTTGACTTGATATATTACACACACACAGTATATAGGATGTACCTAGACACGGTATTTAAATACATAACAAATACAATATATGCATTTGAAGCACATAATATTTTAATATTTTTACTATTGAAGAGATTTTTGTCATACGAAACCTTTATTTCTTGGGAAACCTACATCACACATTCATTTAAAATTTCACAGCAATGTAACAGCGAAACAATATCACACCCAGGCAAATAGCAAACAGATTAAGAAGATCAATTAGAAGCAGGCAAATTGGATATATAAACTACCATTTTTAAAAACAAAAGCATGAAAGCAATGAGCAGCCAGAGAGGAAAAAAAATCAAAGAACTTGGATTGGTGTATGATTAAATTGTTTTAAATGCAAATAATTCTGTTTAATCCTGTCACTTGCTTTCTTCCGTAAATTGAGGAATCATTGCTGGAAACAAGCTTCAGGAAATAAGACTTAAAATGCAAAATCTACGCTCAGTGGCCACTTTATTAGGTACACCTGTACATTTGCTCATTAATACAAATATCTAACTAGCCAATCATGCAGCAACTCACAAAAAGCATGCACACGTGGTCAAGAGGTTCAGTTGTTGTTCAGGCCTAACATCAGATGGGAAAGAAATGTGATCTAAGTGATTTTGACCATGAAATGATTGTTGGTGCCAGATGGGGTGGTTTGAGTATCTCAGAAACTGCCGATCGCTTGAGATTTTAACGCACAACAGTCTCTAGAGTTTACAGAGAATGGTGCCAAAAGAAAAAAAAACTTCCAGTGAGCATCAGTTCTGTGGGCGAAAATACCTTGTTAATGAGAGAGGTCGGAGGAGAATGGCCAGACAGGTTCAAGCTGTCAGGAAGGTGACAGTAACTCAAATAACCACACGTTACAACAGTGGTGTGCAGAAGAGCATCTCTGAATGCACAATATGTTGAACCATGAAGTGGATGGGCTACAGCAGCAGAAGACAACAGACATACAGTGGTGTAGAAAGTTTCGGAACCCTGTAGAATCTTCTCATTTCTGCATAAATATTACCTAAAATGTGATCAGATCTTCACACAATAACACAAAAAACATTATATTTGTTCATTTATTTATTGAGAAAAATGATCTAATATTAAATGTATTTGTTGGCAAAGGTAGGTGTACCTTTGCTTTCAGTAACTGGTAATTAGATCTGCTTTATCTAGTTTTAGGACTTACGTGAAGATTAGATAACACATAATCAGGTCCAAGAACAGCCTTCAACCATACAGCTTCTGAACCAATTGGCACAACCCTAATCACTACATCAGAATAGCAACATTGTAAGCACTTTGCAATGAAATTGAGTGTTTCTGTTCTAATTGTGTTTCTTCTAAAAATTTATGTTTATGCTTTTGTTGTGAATTCTGCTTACCTGATGCTGTGTGTCTATGATGCTGCTACAGGTATGTTTTTCAATGCACTTGTATATATATGTACTTGGGCAGCTGACAATAAACTCGACTTTGACTGAATATTTTACCTTTATCTATTTTTTGATGTGTGCCTGCGAGCGTGTGCGTTTGCGTGTGCGTCTGTGTGTGTGCGTGTGCGTGTATTTTACCTTTATCAAGTTCACATCTTTACATATATCTGTTAAAGTTTTTGGCTACAAGCTTAAAATTACTGGCTCAAGCTTCCAGGAATGGATTTCCATTCGTTCCTCTATGGAGGGGAATAAATAGTCGACATCCATCATGAAGGATCACCTCCATCAAGGCCATGCTTTCTTCTGGCTGTTGCCATTGGGAAGGAGGTACCACACCATAGGTTCAGGAACAGCTGTTACCCTACAACTATCAGGCTCCTGAATCAGTGTGGAAAACTTCACTTACCTCAACTGTGAACTGATTCCACAACCTACGGACTCACTCTCAAGAGATATACACAAGTCTGCAACTCATCTTCTCGGTAAGATTTCTTTTTTATTTGAACAGCTTTGTCTTCTTTTGCACACTGGTTGTTCATCAGTTTTTGTGTATGTATAATTTTTTATAAATTCTACCGTATCTATTTGCATTACTGTGAAATCTTGCAAGAAGATTAACCTTAGAGTAGTATATGGTGACATATACATACTTTGACAGTAAATTTACTTTGACTTTGATATTTCAGGCCAAGACCCTTCATCAGGGTTGGAAAGGAAGGGGGTGGAAGCCAGAAGCAGGTGGAGGGAGAAGGGTTAGTGCGAGCTGGCAGGTGATAGGTGGAACCAGATGAGGGTAAAGGTGGGTGGGTGGAGAATGGGGGGAATGAAGTGAAAAGCTGGGAGGTGATGGGTGGAAAAAGTACAGGACAGAAGAAAGAATCTAATAGGAGAGGATAATGGACTGTGGAAGAAAGGGAAAGAGGAGAAAAACAAGAAGGAGGTGATGGGTAGATAAGAAATGAGGAGGATAACAAGAATGAGGAAAACAAATTAGAAGCAGCAGCAACTTATTTAGCTTCTTGAGCCTTCCTTCCCAATTAATACGATACTGGCTGATCTGATTGAAACCTCAATTTCCCACCTTCTACCCCTTGCTTATCAAGTACCTTGTCAACATTATAAATTTTCAGATTCAGTGTTTCTGCCACCCTTTTGCAAAAGTTCCAAAAACTAAAAAGTCTGAGAGAACAAAAATTGCTAAAACTCCCTCTTAAATGGATGACCTCTCATTTTTTAAGCAAGGATCTCTTAGTTTAGATTTTCAAACAAGAGGAAACATCCTTTCCACACCCACTTGCCAAGACCTCACAAAATCTTCAATCTGTGAATATTTATTTAGTTAGAAATAAAGTGCAGAAAACGCCCTTCCAGCCCAAATCAGCCTCACCACCAGCAACCCATCTATTTAACCCTAGCCTAATCACAGAACAATTTACAATGACCAATTAACCTAATGACCCCTATGTTTTTGGACTGTGGGAGGAAACTGGAGCACCTATGTATAAAACTCCTTACAGAGGACGCCAAAATTGAACTCCGAACTCCAACACCCCAAGCTATAATAGCGTCATGCCAATCACTAAAGAATCATCCCCTTCATCTCTTCAAAACTTCAGCAGATGCAAGCCTAGTCAACCTTTCCAGCCACCCCATTCATGGTATTCAAGTTATAGTCAATGTAAATTTATGATTAAAGTATGTGCAGGTCACTACATACTACCTGGAAATTCATTTTCTTCCAGGCATTTACAGGAAAATAAAGACATACAATAGAATTAATGAAAATCTATACATAATCATATATTGTCAGACCAAATATACATAGAATCAGACGGTAGGGAAATAGGCCCTTTGGCTCACTGTGTCAGCTCTGCACTAATCCTATTCATTTGGTTGCATCATCATCAATTCCTCCCATTCCCCGTCCTATCAAAACTCTTTGCACCTACCCATACTAGGGCCACAACATTAGCCAAGTAGTCTACTAAAAGAGGAAGCTGAGGCACACAAGGGAAAGCCACATGGTGACTAAGAGGTGCAAATTTCACAGCAGCCCCTAGGATCAGTTACAAACTGGAACTCTGATGCTAATCACTGAAGTAGGTCCCGCCCTATCCATGAACTCTGAATAACACCCTTCCTTAAATAAGGTGTTTGACGCTGTACATAGCAGCCCAGGTGGGATCTTGCTTATGTGTAATATGACTGAAGCATAACTTCCCTTCTTCTCTAGTCAATTCCCTTAGCAATAAGCAATAGCATATTACTAGCTTTCCTAATTACTTGCAGAACCTACTTACTGGCCTTTTGCACATCCTGCACAAAGACATCCAAGTCCCTCTGCATCCCAGGATAATAATTTATTCACACAAGTCTGAATTGGAGGAGCAAATAAATCTGAGATTAGATTTATTTGTCACATGTACATCAAAACATTGAATCATGCAGTGAAATGCATCGTTTGCATCAACACAGACTGAGGATGTGCCAGGAGTGGCTTGCAGGTGTCGCCATGCTTCCTGCGCCAACATACCATGTCCACAACTTATAAACACCAACTTACATGTCTTTGGAATGTAGAGGAAACCCACAAGGTCACAGGCAAAACGTACAGACTCCTTACAGACAGCGGTGGGAATTGAACCCCAATCACTGATCAAGGGATCTATAAAGCATTATGCCAACCACTACACAACTATTCTGGGTGGTGTATAGTGGGGAGAAGGCTAAGCAGATGAGTTGGAGGGGGGTGAGTAGATGAACAATATTCTACTGGGAATATCACTTTCTTGAACGAGGTCCAATAACTCATTTAAATCTTCTGGCAATTAATAATCAAGGACATTTTGATCAAGTAATCTGCATAACCAATACCATCCTCTCACACCATCACTTCATTTTATCTCCAGATAGTTCAGAAATAAACTATACATAAACATATACAGTCGGCCCTCCTTATCCGCGAGGGATTGGTTCCGAGAACCCCCGCGGATACCAAAAAACGCGGATGCTCAAGTCCCTTATTTAACCTGGCTCAGTGCGGGTGGACTTTAGGACCCAGGGCAGCACAGGACCCGCCACCCTCAGTGTTTCTGTTCCGTTGACTTATAATACCTAATACAATGTAAATGCTATGTAAATAGTTGTTATACTGTATTGTTTAGGGAATAATGACAAGAAAAAAAGTCTGTACATGTTCAGTACAGACGCAATCATCGTAGCTCTTCTGGGAACGCTGGTGCTGCCTCAGCATCAGCCGATGTCGATTCTCCCGTGATCTTTAAGTTCTTGAGGCTGTAGCACTTTACATGGCCAGCCAACCATCCTTAGCACTAACACTTTCACGAATTTCAGTTTCTTTCTGCTTTATTGTACGAATGCTTGATTTGTTCTTACTGACCTTACGGCTCACTTCAGAATGTGACATGCCAGTTTTCAAAAGATCTACTATTTCTAATTTCTCGGCGAGAGATAGCACTTTACGCTCCCTCCTAGCCTTTGAGGAATTGCTTTGACCACGTAATTGCTTTTTAGGAGCCATTTTTTCACAGAAACAAAGTAGCGAACGAACGAGACGCGAGGTGAACAATGCTCGAACAACGAATGCTGGAGAGAGAACTTCCGGGTTTTTCCCAGTTCGTGGTTGGTTGAATTCGCGCATGTGGAACTTGCGGATAAGGAGGACCGACTGTATTGTCAGACCAGATATATATAGATCAGGCAGTAGGAAAATAGGCCCTTTGGCTCACTGTGTCAACCTACTCATAATATCACTGTCGTGAAATTTGTTGTTTCACGCCAGCAGTACATTGCAATACATAATAAAAAAAATGTTACAAGATATATATACATACACACACACAGTATGTACACACACATATGTGTACATACAGTACCTTGTAAAAGTATTCAGCCCACAACCAGGAATTTTAGTCAATTTAACTGAGAATTTTTACTTGTGAATCATCTGCTCCTTTTTTTTCCACAGAAGACTCCCAAAAAACAGGGAAAACTGTAAAGCATGAAAAACTAAAAATTCAAAATCTGAAACGTCAACAGTTCAAAAGTACTCATCCCCTTTTGCTCAGTACATAGTTGAATCACCTCTCGTAGCTATCACAGCTAGTAGTCTTTTTGGATAAATCTCTATTAACTTTGCACAATGTGATTGAGCAAGATATGCCCATTGCTCCTTGCAAAGTTGCTCAAGCCGCATGCAGGGTAGTTGGGGAGCGGTGGTGGACAATAATCTTGAGGTCTTGCCAGAGATATTCAATAAGGTTAAGGTCAGGACTCTGGCTGGGCCACTCAAGGACATCAGTTTTCTTCATTTGAAGTCAGTCCGTGGTTACTCTGGCAGGTCATTATCCTGCTGAAAGACTTCCTCCCCAATTTAAGCTTTCTGGCATAGGCTAGCTCTTTTATAGAGGATCTCTCTGCATGTAGCAGCATTTCAGTCCCTGTTGCAGAAAAGCATCCACACAGCATGATGCTACCTCCACCATACTTTAGACCAGGGATGATGTTACCTGGCTGATATGCAGTATTAGACTTACACCAGATGTACCACTTAGAGTTGAGACCAAAAAGTTCCACTTTAGTCTCATCCGACCACAAGGCCTTCTTCCACATCTTTGCAGGATCTTATGGATGATGCTTTGCAATGTGTTAATGGGCAAGGATATGTTTTTTTAAAAAAACAGACAGGGCTTCTTCTTTGCCACACTTCCATAAATACTCTTTTTGTGCAAGGCCTTAGAGATTGTGGAGCCATGAACCATCTCCAGTTGCAGCCACTGTCTTCTGCAACTCAATCAGAGTGACTTAGCATCACTGTAACCTCTCTTATAAGTACCATTCTTCTCCAGCAACTACGTTTAGAGATGTGGACTAACCTGGGCAGTGTGGCTGTGGTTTCATATATTTTCCACTTTTTTTCATAATGGATTGCACTGAGCTCTGAGGTATGTTCAGTCCCTTAGAGATGGTCTTTGGACCTTTCCCCAGATTTGTGCTTCTTCATGATAAGTACCCTGACTTCTCATGAATGCTCTTTTGTCTTCATTTTGGTTTGGTCTGTTGAAAATCTTTGTATATACTGTTGGACCTTACAAAAAGGGGGTGTATTTATTCTTATGAATTTGTTAAAATAGCTGATTCTCCACTTTTCTACATCAACAAGTTGGGTGAGTTGGTAAGGTAATATACAGAATTACACCTGAGGAAAGTTAGCATAATAATTGCAAAGGGGATGAATACATTTTCAGCCTCACAATTTTGGTTTTTAATGCTTAGTAAATTGTTTACAGGTTTTGGAATTTTTCTTTTGCTTTAACCTGTTTGGTAGATTAGCTCTAAAAATCCTACTTCAATATATTTCAAATTAAGAAAATGAGGCAGAAATATGTGTGGGTTGAATACATTTTCAAGGCACTGTAAATTAAATTAAATAAGTAGTGCACAAAGAGATAAAAGAAATAGCGAGGTAGTGCTCATGGTTGCATTGTCCATTCAGAAATCTGATGGCGGAGGGAAAGGAGCTGTTCCGGAAGTGTGCACCTTCAGGGTCGTGCATCTCCTCCTTGATGGTAGCAATGAGGAAAGGCCCAAATTAATACTCCAGAGAATGTCTAAGTACCACTGGGCACAGTGCTGCCTTCACAGTTACAATTTCACGGGGAATAAACAGGTTTCTTGATATATCTATAATAATAGCCCATTCGTCAGTACAAGCATCACTGTCCATCAATGACAACAAACCTCCAAGACAGTCACTGAGAGTGCTGACAGATACTAATGGTGTGAGAGCAGACCCTAAACTTGAATTATAAGGGAAAAGAATGCAGCTAAGCCTAAAGGGACTGTATGGCAATAATCTTTCTCAGAGCAGAGGGCATGAAAAGGTTGTTGCAAAGCACCAGAGCTACACTTGCTCAGGTTAGAATGTCATCTGGACCCTTTCGACAATGTGTCTGTTAACTCTCTGTAATTCACTGGAGATTGAATTCTGGCAATCTTGTAGCCATTACATCACAAATTGAATCCTTCAAGTTATCACACATCAATTGAACGCAATACTCCGTCGACATGCTCAACACCTGCCGGCTGAGAACTGGGGAGGTGAAATTGCCTTTCATCCAGCACTCTGTAACAAGTAGTCAGGTTTAATTGTTATAAATGATACTAGTGTGGATATATATCTATTATATAAAAAATAATAGGTGACCAAGAAAGATCACAATGAAAATAATCTCATCTGAGTGTTCGCGGAACAATAAACCACTTGAGCCTTCCTTTCAGCAGACAGGAGAAGGATTACTGGGCAAAGCACTTGACTTTCAGTAAGTTTCACTCACAGAAGTGGGGGAGCTTTATTGTGTTCACCATGGCAACAGAGAATTCCTGGCTGCTTGCCAAACTGCTCGGGGAGGGTGGTGGGGACTTGCAAACAAACCCACAGTAGCATAGTGGTTAGCGTGACACTATTACAGCTCAGGGTGTCAGAGTTCAGAGTTCAATTCTGGCTCCATCTGTAAGGAGATTGTATGTTCTCCCCATGACTATACGAGTTTCATCCAGGTGCTCCGGTTTCCTCTCACAGTACAAGGACATATCGGTTAGTAGGTTAACTGGTCATTGTAAATTGTCCTGGTAGAGGGGTAGGGATAAGTCTCTACCAAAGGAGGTATAAAGCTATTCCTCCCTCCACTAGACTGCAGGTCACCCTTGGGCAAGGAGTAGCACCCAAGCCCCCTGATCAGGGTCACGTGAAGCTGTGGGATCAGGACTGATGCCAGACAATCTGTGAAGCTTATTGATAATGGCTAGGGTCACCCATCTTGAAAAGTCACTGCCCAAAAGGCGACAATGGCAAACCACTTCTGTAGAAAAATTTGCAATGAATAATCATGGTCATGTACATTGAGCATGAAACAAAGAAAAAAAATGACACTTAGTTCCAATCATCTTCGTGTAAAAGCTTTGGAAATTTATGATTGCCTTTGTTCAGAGGCCAGTGAGGAAGTGTCAAGTGATATTGTTAGCTTTAATGCAAGTAGGGGATGGTTTTCTAAGTTTGTTAATCGTCACAGACTTCACAATTTAGCTGTGCGTGGTGAGCAAGCCAGTGCTGACCACGAAGCTGCTGAACGCTACCCTGTGCAGTTGCGGGCTTTGTTAGCTGAGTTAGGCATCACACCAAAGCAGGTGTTTAATGCAGACGAGACCAAGCTTTTTTGGACTGCTTTTGTGTCGTATTGGTATGAAAATGTGAATAAATTACAGATAAAACATATTTAGGAAGCCCTCCAGAACGCATCCCTATTTTCCCCATTTAAATAATTATTCACATTATGCATTTTCACATTATGCGTCAACTGCAAGGAACGTAATATATTCTACGGAGTGGGCAAGAATATTAAGTGATTTTATGACAGTATAAACATCTTACTTTAGAGAAGGACCTGACTTATAGGGAAAAGTTGAAAAGGTTAAGACTATTCTCCGGAGTGTAGAAGACTGAGGACAGATTTGATAGAGGTATACAAAATTATGATAGGGTAAATGCAAGAGATGCAACCACCAAGCGTCATAGAAGTCATCCCTGCCTGTGGCCATCAAACTTTACAACTCCTTCCTTGGAGGGTCAGACACCCTGAGCCAATAGGCTGGTCCTGGAATTATTTCCTGGCATAATTTACATATTGCTATTTAACTATTTATGGTTTTATTACTATTTAATTATTTATGGGGCAACTGTAACAAAAACCAACTTCCCCCGGGATCAATAAAGTATGACTATGACTATGACTAAGTAGGCATTTTCCACTGACGTTGGGTGAACTAGGTCATATGTTAAGGGTGAAAAGTGAAATACTTAAGGGGAACCTGAGGGGGAGAGACTTCACTCAGTGGGTGGTGTGAGTATAGAAAGCTGCCAGCAGAAGTGGTGGATGTCGGTTTGGTTGCAACTTTTAAGAAAAGTTTGGATACATACATGTATGGGAGGGGTATGGAGTGCTATGGTCCAGGTGCAGGTCAATGGAACTAAGAATAACAGTTTGTCATGGACTAGATAGGCCAAATGGCCAGTTTCTGTGCTAAAATGCTCAATGACTCTAATATTTAGCATATTATTTGCTGAGTTCGACTGGGGATCAGAATAAGGGAGCAAATATCTTCACTCAGAGGTCTACAAATCACAGATTCTCCACACCAAATCCGACACATTCCAGACCGAGGAGGAGATATTTAGATGCCGTATGGAGATAGATAGATAGATAGATATACTTTATTGATCCTGAGCGAAATTGGGTTTTGTTACAGCCGCACCAACCAAGAATAGAGCATAAATATAGCAATACAAAACCACAAACAAACAACAAAATGCAAACTATGCCAGATGGAAAATAAGTCCAGGACCAGCCTATTGGCTCAGGGTGTCTGACCCTCCACGGGAGGAGCTGCACGTTCGATGGCCACAGGCAGGAACGACCTCCCGTGCCACCCAGTGTTGTATCTCGGTGGAATATGGCCGAAGTCCAACAGCAAAAAGTTCAGTATCTGGTCTACAAACACGTTCCTCGATCGTAATATGACCCGGATTGCACCATCTGTTGTTAACCAGAACAGTAAGCACCCAACTCCTTTATGCTTACCACTCTCAGTGCACTTCCGGTCAGCCCAAACGGTCTGGAAGCCGGCCATGCAGAAGTTTTGATCGGGTATGTCCTCGTGCAGCCTCGTTCCAGTGAAACACATAACATTGCACTCCCGAAATGTTCTCTGACGCCTGGCTAGCGCCGTGAACTCGTCCATTTTATTACCCACCGAACTCCTCTTCTCCATAAGTCTCTGTTGTCTTGACCCGGTCCTCTTTCCTCGCCTTTGTGATCCCCCTCTGCATCCTCTGTGTGCTTTCCTCCAGATTTCAGCAGGGGTGTCCACTGCTCTGCTCGCTAAACCAGCCGGCATAAGCTCAATCAACTGGTCCCTGGAATACACAATGCGACCATGCTTCTGTCCTGCTAATGAGACGTGTCAGAATGCAACTATTTCCAGCGCCAAAAACCCAAGTAAAACTCTCTCTACCAGCATGTTAGAGAGGGTGCAGCTTTGACGTGTTACCGTGCAAAAAAAAATACAAAACATAACATAAGTTAAAAAGTAAAAAGAAAAAAGTAAGAATACTGGTCTGGAACAGCTGTAACAGGCTGCATGCACGACCGGCGCATGCTCACTATTGGGCAGGAAAGTAAACTGGGTGTAGATAATCACCCAGATCCTTAATGGATGACAGCAGAGGACCGAGGGGCTGCTTGACCTGCTCAGGCTCGGTTTCTTATGTTAACTTAGGAAACTGCAGGAAGCTGTACAAAATAAAGAGTCTCTCAGGAGCACTCTGTGAATGCAGCAGCTCCTAATCCTGTCCCAACTTCGCTGACACTGGAAATCCAGTCCTGGAAGCTTGAGCCAGTAATTTTCAGCTTGTAGCCAAAAACTTTAACAGATAAATGTAAAGATGTGAACTTGATAAAGGTAAAATATTCACCAGTTTATTGTCAGCTGCCCAAGTACATATAACAAATGCATTGAAAATGCATGTGTCCGACAGAGTGATCAGCAGCACTGGGGCTCCACAGGGGACTGTCTTGTCTCCCTTTCTCTTCACCTCGGACTTCAACTACTGCACAGAGTCTTGTCATCTTCAGAAGTTTTCGGATGACTCTGCCATAGTTGGATGCATCAGCAAGGGAGATGAGGCTGAGTACAGGGCTACGGGAGGAAACTTTGTCACATGGTGTGAACAGAATTATCCGCAGCTTAATGTGAAAAAGACTAAGCAGCTGGTGGTAAATCTGAGGAGAGCTAAGGTACCGGCGACCCCTGTTTCCATCCAGGGGGTCAGTGTGGACATGGTGGAGGATTACAAATACCTGGGGATACGAATTGACAATAAACTGGACTGGTCAAAGAACACTGAGGCTGTCTACAAGAAGGGTCAGAGCCATCTCTATTTCCTGAGGAGACTGAGGTCCTTTAATATCTGCTAGACGATGCTGAGGATGTTCTACGAGTCTGTGGTGGCCAGTGCGATCATGTTTGCTGTTGTGTGTTGGGGCAGCAGGCTGAGGGTAGCAGACACCAACAGAATCAACAAACTCATTCGTAAGGCCAGTGACGTTGTGGGGATGGAACTGGACTCTCTGACGGTGGTGTCTGAAAAGAGGATGCTGTCCAAGCTGCATGCCATCTTGGACAATATCTCCCATCCACTACATAATGTACTGGGTGGGCACAGGAGTACATTCAGCCAGGGACTCATTCCACCGAGATGCAACACAGAGCGTCATAGGAAGTCATTCCTGCCTGTGGCCATCAAACTTTACAACTCCTCCCTTGGAGGGTCAGACACCCTGAGCCGATAGGCTGGTCCTGGATTTATTTCATAATTTACATATTACTATTTAACTATTTATGGTTTTATTACTATTTAATTGTTTATGGTGCAACTGTAACGAAAACCAATTTCCCCCGGGATCAATAAAGTATAACTATGACTAAAAACATACTTACAGGAGCAAAGACATACAGCATCAGATGAGCAGAATTCACAAGAAAATATAAACATAAATTACATACAATTTTTAGAAGAAAACAGAATTAGAACAAAAATACCCAATTTCAATGCAAAATGCTTACAGTATTGCTGTTCTCATGAAGTGATTAGGGTTATGTTATGCCAATTGGTTCAAAAACCGTCTGGTTGAAGGAAAATCTGCTCTCGAACCTGGTTATGAAGGACCTCAGGTTTCTGCACCTCCTGCCCGATGGTAACTGTGAGAAAACAGCATGGCCAGGATGGTGAGGTGCTGTCTCCTTGAGGCAGCGCCTCATGTATCAATGGTGGGGAGAGATGCACCATGATGTACTGGACTGAGTCCACTACCCTCTGCCTCTTACGGAAGGGAGAATAAAACTACAGCTATGACGATCCCTGCAGCACCTGGTGTCCCTGTGATCTTTGTCTCGGATGCCAATGTCAGGCTGCCTTTTAGGAGGGTGAACTGTCACAAGGTAACAGGCCTCAAATGAGTCCCTGGTAAAGGCTGATTTATACTTGTGCATACTAGTTTACGCTGTAGCCTACGCAAGTGGGCTACGCCGTTGTGAGGATTTATACTTGTGCGTTAGTGTGTCTGTGTCGCTCTGCAATTCACCGCCAAAATGTTAGTTGGCAGTGGGGTTTCTATGCCACTGTGTTGAGTTTCTTCGTGTTGAAACTCAACACGAAGAAACTCAAACTTCAAACAATAGCGACTGAAACTGAAGGAGGGTGAATTTTCTGTGCTTGTCCGGCCACTGAGACACATGGACGAGGAAATGCATTTCAAATATTTTCAGATGTCAGCAGGTAGCTTTGACGATTTGGTTCGTCGTCTCCAACATTTATTTCGCATCAGTGTACGCACAGTATACTCAGAGACTGGCAATCACCATTTGAGTTTTAGCTTCAGGTGGAAGTCAACAGGCTGTAGCAGCTAGCTACAAACTGGCATCAAGCACAGGGTCCTCCATAATTTCGGAGGTCTGTAAAGCTTTATGGAAAGCATTGCAGCCAGAGTTCCTTCCCTGCCCTTCAGTCGCCCAATGGGAAGCTATTGCAACGTAGGAGGAAATGTGATGTTACCAAGCAGACCAATCACACCTGTTCAGGTCTGCGTTACTGCGACGCGTAGTTACATTTTCGGAGAGGTGCATATTAGGCTACGGCATAGAGTACAGCATAGGGTACACCGCTATACCGTACCTATGGTGTACATTTGACGCTCAAGTATAAATCAGCCTTAAGGCTCTGAAAACTGTGCTAATCAACTGGCAGGGCTGTTCAAAGTCATTTTCAATATCTCGCTGCTACAATCGGAAGTTCCCACTTGCTTCAAAAGGGCAACAATTATACCAGTGCCCAAGAGGAGCAGGTAAGCTGCCTTAACAACTATCATCTAGTAGCATTCACATCGAGAGTGATGAAGTGCTTTGAGAGGTTGGTTATGGCTAGAATGACTCAGCAAGGACCTAGACGCACTGAAATTTGCTTATCACAATCGGTCTATGGCAAACGTGATCTCATTGGCTCTCCACGGGACTTTGGATCATCTGGACAACAAAGATACCTATGTCAGGATGCCGTTTATTGACTACAGCTCAGCATTTAACACAATCATTCTTACAGTTATAACTGAAAGGTCCAGAACCTGGCTTCTGTACCTTCCTCTGCAACTGGATCTTCAACTTCCTCACCGGGAAGACCACAATCTGTGCAGATTGGAAATAACATCTCCACCTTGTATACAATCAACACTGGTGCACCTCAAATGTGTGCTTAACCCACTGCTCTACTCACTCTACACCGAAGACTGTGCGGCGAGGCACAGCTCAAATGCCATTTATAAACCGACTGACGATACAACCATTGTTGGTACTATGTCAGACGATGACGAGAGGGTGTAAAGGAGCATGATATACCAACTAACTGAATGGTTTCACAGCAAAAACCTTGCACTCAACATCAGTAAGACCAAAGAACTGATTGTGGGCTTCATGAAGGGCAAGACGAGAGAACGTACTGCAGTCTTCGTACAGGGATAAGAAGTGGAAAGAGTGAGCTACTTCATGTTCCTGGGTGTCAATATCTCTGGGAATCTAACCTGGACCCAACTACAAACAAGGCACGACAGCGGTAATATTTCTTTAGGAGTTTGAGGAGATTTGGTATGTCACCTAAAACACTCGCAAATTCCTACAGATATACCACGGAGAGTATTTTAACTGACTGCGTCCTTGTCTGGTATGGGAAGTGGGGTGCTGGGGTCCACTGCACAGGATCGAAGTAAACTGCAGAAAGCTGTAAACTTTCCATCAGCCAGCTCCACCATGGGCACTAGGCCTCCATAGTATCCAGGATATCTTCAGTGAGCGATGCCCCAAAAAGGAAGCATCCATCATTAAGCACCCCCATCACCCAGGATATGCCCACTTCTCATTGCTACCATCACAAAGGAGGCACAGAAGTCTGAAGGGGAACGTCAACTCAGACCATGCCTTACAAGACACAGATTGGAAGTCTGTGTGGGGCACCACTCCTCGCACAGACACTAGAGCAATGTGTGGTTAAATGCCTTGCTCAAGGACACAAACACATTGCCACAGCTGAGGCTCAAACCAGCAACCTTCAGATCACTAGACGAACGCCTTAACCACTTGGCCACGTGCCCAACACACGTCTGAAGGCACACACTCAATGTTTCAGGAACAGCTTCTTCCCCTCTGCCATCTGATTTCTGATTGGACATTGAACCCATGAATACCTCACGAAGCTTTTTATTTCTATTTTTTGCATATATATATATATATATATATATATATATATATATATATATATATATATATATACACACACACTTCCTGTAATTCACAGTTTTTTTCTATTATAAATTGCATTGTACTGCTGCCACAAAGTTAACAAATTTCATGACCTATGCGGTGATATTAGACCTAATTCTGAAACTTACATTCCTATACATTCGAACTGCTATACCAAACCATGATGCAACCAGTCAGAATACTTCCAACACTATACCTGTAGATGTTTGATAGAGTATTCAATGACAAGCTGAACCTCCTAAGAAAGTAAATACACTGGTATGCTTTCAATATAATTATGAAGACCTCAAATGTAGAGCTGCCCTGTGACTTTTTTCCATTTCTTCAGCCCCATGCTTATAACTACCCTTTAAGTATCCATCATTTTTAATTAACAAGGCAAATTCCTGCCGCTGTCTATAAGGAGTTTGACTGTTCTCCCCGTGAATGTGTGAGTTTTCTCTGGGTGCTCCATTTTCCTCCCGCTCTCCAAGGATGTACGGGTTCGTAAACTGTGGACATGCTATGCTGGCTCCAGAAGCATGACAACACTTGCAGGCTGCCCAGCACAATCCTCACTGACTTGATTTGAAGCAAAGGATTCCAATGCTCTCCGATGTTTCGATGTACATGTGACAAATAAAGCTAATCTTTTATCGTTAGAAGTTCAAATATCACCATGCCTCCCTCCCAGATGCGTTGAACAACTTCTACGCTCATTTCGAGGCGGAAAATGACATGGTGGTGAGGAAGACCACTCCTCCTCCCAATGACCAGGTGCTGTGTCTTGCATGGCCGATGTGAGGAAAACTCTAAGCAGGGTCAACCCACAGAAGGCTGCTGGACCAGACAATATTCCTGGCAGAGTGCTCAGAGGATGTGCAGACCAGCTGGCAGATGTACTCATTGACATCTTCAACATCTCCCTGAGCAGCGCCGTCGTTCCAATATGTTTCTAAGCCACTACCGTCGTCCCCGTGCCGAAGAAGTCTTCAGTGTCCTGCCTCAACGACCACCGTCCTGTTGCTCTCACATCCATCATCATGAAAAGTTTTCCAGAGGCTCGTCATGAGGCACATAAAGACCCTGCTGCCTCCCTCACTGGATCCCCTGCAGTTCATATATCATCCCAACCACTCACCACCACTCTCCACCTGGCCCTCACCCACCTGGACAAAAAAGACACGTACGTTCGAATGCTGTTCATAGACTTCAGTTCAGCATTCAACACAACCATTCCTCAGCACTTGATTGGAAAGCTGAAACTGCCGGGCCTGAACACTTCCCTCTGCAGCTGGATCCTAGACTTCCTGACTGGGAGACCTCAGTCAGTCCGGATCGGGAGCAGCATCTCCAACACCATCACACTGAGCACAGGGGCCCCCCAGGGCTGTGTGCTCAGTCCACTGCTGTTCACTCTGCTGACCCATGACTGTGCAGCAATGCACAGCTCGAACCACATCATCAAGTTCGCCGATGACACGACCGTGGTGGATCTCATCAGCAAGTACGATGAGTCAGCATACAGAGAGGAAGTGCAGTGGCTAAAGAACTGGTGCAGAGCCAACAACCTGTCTCTGAATGTGAACAAAACAAAAGAGATGGTTGTTGATTTCAGGAGGACATGGAGCGACCACTCTCCACTGAACATTGACGGCTCCTCCGTTGAGATCGTTAAGAGCACAAAATTTCTTGTGTTCACCTGGCGGAGAATCTCACCTGGTCCCTCAACACCAGATCCATAGCACAGAAAGCCCAGCAGCATCTCTACTTTCTGCGAAGGCTGAGAAAAGTCCATGTCCCACCCCCCATCCTCACCACATTCTACAGAGGATGTATCGAGAGCATCCTGAGCAGCTGCATCGCTGCCTGGTTCGGGAATTGCACCGTCTCAGATTACAAGACCCTGCAGCGGATAGTGAGGTCAGCTGAGATCATCGGGGTCTCTCTTCCTGCTATTACAGACATTTGCACCACACGCTGCATCCGCAAAGCTAACAGGATTGTGAAGGACCCCACGCACCCCTCATACAAACTCTTCTCCCTCCTACCATCTGACAAAAGGTACCGAAGCATTCGGGCTCTTACAACCAGACTGTGCAACAGTTTCTTCCCCCCAAGCCATCAGACTCCTCAATACTCAGAGTCTAGACTGATATCTACATCATTTATTATTATATTGTAATTGGTCCTCTACTGTGCCTATTGTCTTGTTTATTAATTATTGTACTGCCCTGCACTGTTTTTGTGCACTTTATGTAGTCCTGTGCAGGTCTGTAGTCTAGTGCAGTTTTTATGTTGTTTTACGTAGTCTAGTGTAGCCTTGTGCTGTCTCACATAGTCTAGTGTAGTTTTGTGTTGTTTCATGTAGCACCAGGGTCGTGGAGAAACGTTGTTTCGTTTTTACTGTGTACTGTACCAGCAGTTTATGGTCGAAATGACAATAAACTTGACTTGACTTGGTTGGAGTGAGATAAATCTAGAAGGAAAAGACATATCTGGTAATGAAGATCCATAAAACTACCAAATCAATAACCTAATCTAAGACCGCTCACAGTGATAATCAGATATCCAGTTTAAGATGGTGTTACTGAAGTCGGGCGACAGCTTACTGGTAGTTCAAAAGGCACAAAATATGACTAAAAACATTATTAATAACACTTTTTCTGAGGTAACTTGTGGTAAACTATCACCCCAAACAATGAAGAGGCGAGCAAGGGCAAAGCTGACTCGAATGTTGAGCCATGCTGGTGCGATGCAAAATCAGCGCGTAACATGCTCAAGACAGTATCAGAGTTGGAGCGAGTGATTCGGAGAGGAGTTGAGGCAGAGGAGCTTTGGTGCTCGTCCACCTAAAATGGGAGTGAGGTTGGATTGGTGTATGCACCGTCAATTTGGAAAGGTCAAGAACAGTTTCAGGCTGGGTGGTGAGGTTTAGGCCCAGAGCGTATCGCTGCAGCAGGGCCCCATGTCCTAGTGCACGGCATGATCCGGTTGTTCAAACGTCAGCCCAGGCAGACTGGAAAGGAGGTGAAGATTGAGGCAATTCTGCGACGTTCACTTCCCTCTGCACGGCGCGGAGGCTGTGAGACTGCTCCGGCTGCTACACACTTCGTGTCTGCAAGCTTTGCAACATTTGCCCTCTATATGATGAGCTGAGACCGAGGCTATAGGCCTATTCCAGCAGCTCTGGGATTTGGGCCAATGGATTCAACTTGGTTCAGAATGCTGTTGCATGATTTGTGTTTCTTTTTCCTCTTTCTCTGCGCATTGGGTTTTGATCTTTTTTTTAAAAAATGGAGTTCTTTTGGTTTTCTTGCTTTGTGGCTGCCTGCAAGCAGAAGAATCTCAAGGTTGTATAACTTATACATTCTTTAATAATAAATGTACTTTGAGTCCTTTGAATTCATGGTTACTGTTGCTGCTTTTCAATGAGCTCCCAGCAAGGGCACTATTTCAGTGGGGCATTTCATCCATGCCATCAGTTTGCAACTCTCGCCTTTCATCGTGTATGATTTTGCTCAGCAGTCAAGCTAAGAAGCAACAGAACCTAATGCTACTTGGCAATAAGAAGCAGAATAGCCCAACCCCTCCAGTTCCTTCTCTCTTCTCTCACTCCCACCTTCACACATACCAGTTAGAATTCCATCGGTTACGTTGCTGAACCGTCCATCATTTTATAGGAATGATTATGAGATCTCTGGTCAGCAACGAGCCTAAGACAATCTATGCGTTAGAGCCATTAAACACAGCATGATATGGACCTTCAATAGTCTTGCCCTTGATCACAGACCTCCAAAGCACCCAATTAAGTATAAATTTGCAACAGTACATGTTCTGGTCAAATGCTTTCTCCCAAGCAGAGGCCACAACCTCCAGTGCTTTTAACAACTAGAAGAGCAATAACCAATAGGTCCTTGACCCTCAAAAAAAAAGAACAGAATTAACCTACCCGATCTAACAATTATATTATTGTGAAAGGACATTAACATATAACATTTTTCCACTAATTATGTTTTCTGAACTGATTTACTTTCAGATGAAATCCTCATGTCTGATATTTCAGCCAGTTTTTTAAAAGACACTAAAATGATAGATATGTGAATATTTTGAGTGATATTAATTGGAGAATCTATTTCCAATTGCTGGTGTCATTCACATGCTAGGTGAAATATAATAATCATTCACGGCAATCATTTTACTTACACCCGCTCACAAGGAAGATTATAAAATATAAAATACACAAAAATAAAATTATAAAGATCATACAACAGGATACCTAAGAAATAAAGGAGAAACAAAGTGGTTCAAGCAGAATCTGTGGACAGAGGAAAAGAGCAAAGGTTTCATCTCAATGGGCTTTCACAAGCAGAAGGTCATTCATTGAACCAAAGCATTAACCAATTTTGTTTTTTTCTTCCTGAACTACTGGGGGTTTTCAGAATTCTCTATTTTTTTTATTTCATATTTTCACCATCTGCAGTATTTTACTCTGGAGTACATAAAGCTAGCCATTTGGCCCATTGAGTCTGCACTCTCAATTCCCAAACAAGAGAAAATCTGCAGATGTTGGAAATCAAAGTAATACACACAAAATGCTGAAGGAACTCAGCAGGCCAGGCAACATCTATAAGAAAGAGCAAACGGTCCATGTTTCAGGCCGAGACCGAAGAAATAAAGTAGAAACACAGTGGTTGAAGCAGAATCTGTGGGCAGAGAAGGAAGCAAAAATTTCACCTCAATGGTCCAAAACATCAATTGTTTACTCTTTTCCATAGATGCTGCCTGACTTGCTGAGTTCCTCCAGCATTTTTGTGTATTACTAGTCTCATTCTCACTTATTTTCCTCATACTGCAACTTTCTCCCCCTTATTTGCCCCATTTCCCATCAAATCCATCAGCTAGTCCCCTGTCAGGCAGTGTTTTCTAAATCCTAACAGAAACTAACATGGTGGCCCAGGGTCTCTGCTCACCTGCTCCATGCCTTCCCCCCACCACCAGGGTCAATCCCTTGGCAATCAGCACAGCATTAGAGCCACATCACAACAGGGATTTATGTCTGAAGGAGCTCAGAGATTCTCACAACAAGGAGCATCCTTGTAAACAACAAGGTCTGTTTTTGTTACATTTCTAATAAACTGCTCTGCATAAGAATTTCACATTAACTATGCTTTCTGCACCAATTTAACTTTAGGTCCTGTGTGAGTCAATAAATCATTGCATCAACTTATTTAATTTAGTTTCGTAGACTCTTAAGAGTTACCCAGCTCAGGAACAGACCCTTTGGCTCAACTCACCCAAGTCCAACCAAGCCACCTAATATAATCCTACCTGCTTGTGTTTGTCCCATATACACTCAGTGGCCACTTTATTCGGTATCTCCTGCACCTGAAGTGGACACTGAGTGTACGTTTGTCGTCTTCCGCTGCAGTAGCCCATCGACCTCAAGGTACGACATGTTGTGCATTCAGAGATGCTCCTGCACACCACTGTTGTAGCGCGTGGTTATTTGAGTTACTGTCACCTTCCTGTCAGCTTGAACCAGTCTGGCCATTCTCCTCTCATTAACATTTTCACCCACAGAACTGCAGTCACAGGGAGAACGTACAAACTCCTTACAGAACTGGCACTGTAATAGTCATGCTGACATCTACGCTCTCGTGTCACCCACACTATTTTCTAAAATTTTAACTTATAGTAATTTTTTATGTTTTGTTGGCTCAAAACAAATTTCATGATATATGTCAGTGATAATAAATCTGATTCTGATTCTGAAGCCACTTTCACTTAGCTCTGCAGTGTTAGCAACCCCATTCAAGGGACTGTAGTCATTGTCTTCTCAGTAGTCCTTCCTGATACAAACTTAAGATTTGGTACAAAGCACATCTGAACATGTTAGTGCTCCACCTTTTCAGCTCAACTGTCAGTCTAGTAGCAAAACAGGACATTAATTAGGGTAGATACAAAAGCACATGGAGCGTTGGCCTTAATTAGACAAGGGATGTGGTTCAAGAGCCCTGAGATAATATTGCAGCTCTATGAAACTTATGTTACAGCCTGGTTAATATTTTTACTGTTATGCCTCAGGTAGTTCATTTTAGCAGTCTGTTTGGGATTGAGCTGAGATAAGGGGGCTTTATTGTTCCCTCAGGAATGCGGTGTCAGCCAATCAGGATGGTGGAATTGGGAGAAGGTTCTGGAGAACGCTGGGCGGAGAGGTTTTTTGTAAGGGACACTGGTGTGGGTTGGGGTTTTTTTTGGTGGGAGCTGGGAGAAGACAGGAGGGAAAATGGCTGAGGATGCCATCTCTGTTGCACAAGGACCAATACTCTCGTGGCAGAGCCCGTTTGTTCGAGATAGATTTTGAGCAATATTCAGAAGGTGGTGTGTGCTTTCACGCAGACTGACGGTCCAGTGCATAAGTTACAGACAAGTTCAAGATGAGCTCCAACTTACGTGCACATTTGACTGTTTAATTATAGGAAGCCCTTTTTGTTTTTTTCTTTCTTTTTAATAACTCTTTGGTTAAGTTAACATTCATAAATATACTTTCTTTATAATTGTATGCAGTGTACAACCTGTTATTTCTTGCCAAAGACAATTGCAGGGGGGCAGTAAATCACACAGCATTCACACAAACTGGGGTTTGGGTGGGCGAGACATCCCAACCTGACAGGTTTTGTGGGACCAAAGTCGTATAGACCCTAGACGTACGGAATCTGAGAAAAATGTAGGTTTCTCACCACGGAGTCCAGTGGCTGTTAGCAAGGAGCTAACAAGCCCCATTTCCAGAGACATCAGTTAAAAAGGGGTTTCACCTATTGTGTTCATTTCTGGTCGCATCATTATAGGAAGGATGTAGAAACTTTAGAGAGAGGTGCAGAGGAGACTTACCGGGATGCTGCCTGGACCAGAGAGCATGTCTTATAGGTTGAGCTAGCTAAGGCTTTCCTCTTTGGAGCAAAGGAAGATGTGAGCTGACTGAGGTGTATAAAATGATGAGGCATAGACTGAATGGATAGCAAGCAAATTCTTCCCAGGGCAGAAATGGCTAATACATGGGAGCATAATTTTAAGGTGACTGGAGGCAATATTTTTTGTTACACAGTGGTAGGTGTATGGAACATGTTGCCAGGGGTGGTGGTAGAAGCAAATATATTAGGGACATTTAAGAAACTCTTGGATAGGCCTATTGATTAAAGAAAAATGGAGGGCTATGTGGGAGGGAAGGGTTAACTTGATCTTTGAATAAGCTAAAAGGTTGTACTGTACTGTACTGTTCTATTCTATTCTACCCTCACTAATTTTTATAGATGTACCGTAGAAAGCATTCTTCTAGGGTGCATCACAACCTGGTATGGAAGTTGTCCTGTCCAAGACCGAAAGAAGCTGCAGAAGATCGTGAACACGGCACAGCACATCACACAAACCAATCTTCCGTCCGTGGACTCACTTTACACCGCACGCTGTCGGAGCAGTGCTGCCAGGATAATCAAGGACATGACCCACCCAGCCAACACACTTTTCGTCCCTCTTCCCTCTGGGAGAAGGTTCAGGAGCTTGAAGACTCGTACGGCCAGATTTGGGAACAGCTTCTTTCCAACTGTGATAAGACCGCTGAACGGATCCTGACCCGGATCTGGGCCGTACCCTCCAAATATCCAGACCTGCCTCTCGGTTTTTTTGCACTACCTTACTTCCCATTTTTCTATTTTCTATTTATGATTTATAATTTAAATTTTTAATTCTTACTATTTTTAACTATTTTTAATATTTTATATTTGTAATCCAGGGAGTGTGAAGCGCAGAATCAAATATCGCTGTAATGATTGTACATTCTAGTACCAATTGTTTGGCGACTATAAAGTATGTTCTAACCATTTACCCATTTCCTGAGATTAAATCAGACATTCTGGGCTCTCCACCATAGAAAACTTCCTCTCACCTTTAATCCTGATGAGCCCAAGTATTTTATACATTTTATACTTCTGGTGAATCACCCTCATTTTCCCATACCCCAATAAACATTCTACTTAATCATTCTTCATAGATCAACACTCTCACCCTAGAAATTAATAAATCATTCTAACGAACCTATCTGGAACGTCCCTGGATGTGACAACAAGGACAATGAAGGCCACAATCATTAAAAATTGAGGCACTTGGGAGATGACAGTATTAACCACATGTTTGAATAAGAGCCCTGACATTCACTGAACATGCATGGAATCAACAGTATAGAATTTTTATTCACTTTCTTATTTAAATTTATAGTATCCTCCTTGGACATAATGATTGAGGAGAATAATTTACTCGTGCTTCTTAAGTTTGGCCCAGCAACACTGCCATTGTCCAGTTGAGGGCTCGGGTAGCTAATCCTTCATCCCAACCTTGTGCCAGGTATTGAGGCAATCATATTGCTCACTAGAGAGTAGCCCACAGGTCACACATTTTCTTCAGTCTGAACATCATTCCTATCCATAACAAAGTGAGCCCTGCCCCATATTATCCTCTGTGCCTTTCTCACTTTGATCTCAGTCTCCATCACGACTTCAACGAGGTTCAGCACATGCTCAACGAATAGCATCTCATCTTCTGACTTGGCACATTAACTCATAGTCATAGTCATACTTTATTGATCCCAAGGGAAATTGGTTTTCGTTACAGTTGCATCATAAATAATTAAATAGTAATAAAACCATAAATAATTAAATAGTAATATGTAAATTATGCCAGGAAATAAGTCCAGGACCAGCCTATTGGCTCAAGGTATCTGACCCTCTAAGGGAGGAGTTGTAAAGTTTGATGGCCACAGGCAGGAATGACTTCCTGTGATGCTCAGTATTGCATCAAGACCATAAGACATAGGAGAAGAATTAGACCATTTGGCCCATCGAGTCTGCTTTGCAGATTTAATATCCCTCTTAGTCCCATTCTCCAGCTTCCTCCCTGTAACCTTTGACACCTTTACTAATCAAAAACCTATCAACCTCCACTTTAAATAGACCCTATGACTTGGCATCCACAGCTGTCTGTGGCAATGAATTCCATCCTCTGGCTAAAGAAATTCCTTCTCATCCTTGTTCCGAAGGAATGTCCATCTATTCTGACACTGTTCCCTCTGGTCCTAGACTCTTCCACTATAGGAAACATTCTCTTCACATCAGATCTCTCTAGCCTTTCAATATTCAAAGTACAAAGAAAATTTATTATCAAATTACATTTATGTCACTACACAACCCTGAGATGCATTTTCTTTGGGCAACCACAGTAAATACAAAGAAACACAATAGAATCGATAAAGAAACAAAGACAAACAACCAACGGGCAAAAGACAAACAATTCTGTGAATTCAAAAATAAAGAAAAAGACAAAATAATAAAAATAAATGAATGAATGAATCCTTGAATCCTTGAAAGTGAGCCCAGAGGTTGTGGAGTGAGTTCAGTATTGGGGTGATTGAAATCATCCACATTGGTTCAGGATCTGGTTCAATAATCAACGAGAAACTTCACAAAGCTTGGCAAATTCAAATTTTTCTGCCTATATTTAAGATTTTCAGCATTTACAGTGTTTTTCTCCAGTTACTTTAGATGACGATTTTGCCTCTCCCATTGAGCACTCCCCCAGATTGATTGTTTGTTCCATGTCCCATTACCTCTCGATTTTGCCTAGCAGGGGCGAGCAGCTGATGTCAGCAACATTACTAACCCCAAGACAGGATCGAGTTCAAATTCAGAACTTGCAATGTATGCATTATATTCATCCTCATAAGAAAAATGCTTTCCACAGCAAGTTGCTTTTGGAAAGAAATCACCACTGTTGTGTACAGGAACACAAGTCACTTCATTCCCAACAAGACCCAGCAGGAAACGAAAGAATGAGTGACCAATTCTTGTTTTACACAGAGTGCGCATGGAATCTGGAATGAACTCCCTGCAGATAGAGAGGAGGTGGGTTCCATTTCTTCAAAAGAGATTTGAATCAACACTCAGTGGCCACTTTATTAATGCAAATATCTAATCAGCCAATCATGTGGCAGTAACTCAGTGCATTAAAAGCATGCAGACATAATCAAGAGGTTCAACTGTTCAGACCACACAACAGAATGGGGAAGAAATACAATCTAATTGACTTTGGATATGGGTGGTTTGGGTATCTCAGAAACTTCTGATCTCCTGGGATTCTCACGCATGAGAGTCTTTCGTGTTTACAAAGAATGGTGCAAAAAACACCAAAAAAATACACAGTGAGCAGCAGTTCTGTGGGCAAAAACACCTTGTTAATGAAAGGGTTCAGAGGAGAACAGCCAGACTGGTACAAGCTGACAGGAAGACGACAGCAACTCAGATAACTGTGCATTACAACAGTGGTGTGCAGAAGAGCATCTCTGAACAATCAACATGTTGAACCTTGAAGTGGATGGGTTACAGCAGCAAAAGACTACTCCTGTACCTAATAAATGGACAGTGAGTGTACGGTGAGGAAGGATTTGCAAGGCTCCAGAGTAGCTAATTAGAAGTCTAATGAAGAGCATACACAGTCACAATGGGCCACATGACCTCCGTTTCTGCTGAAGTTATTGTATAGTTCAATCAATCCAGTCAGAAGAAATGCTGGTCAAGATGTCAAGAACTTGCTATCTTAGGTGGCACGGTACCATAGCTGTCAGTGTAACACTATTACGGCATCTGTGACCCAGGTACAATTCTGTCACTGTCTGTAAGGAGTTTGTACGTTCTCTACATGACTATGTAGGTTTCCTCCAGATGGTCTGGTTTCCTCCCACATTCCTAAGACGTAGGGGTTAGTAGGTTAATTGGTCAAATGGGTGTAATTGGGCAGTGTGGATTCATTGGGCTGGAAGTGACCTGTTATTGTGCTGCATCTTTAAATAAAATAAACTTCCTGTTGCAAAACCCAGCAGATGCTGGAAGTCTGAAATAAAAGAGCTTCAGCGGAGAAAGCAAATCATATCTCTGACTACAATTCCCAAGGGAGATCATTGGCCTAAAGTGTTCCCTTTGTTTCCAGAGGTGCCTAACTTGTTAAGTATTTCTGGCATCGTATTTCAGACTTTCCCGCTGCTCCACAAAGAGCACTCCGATATTTTCAAACTGACCTGAAGGTTTGTGATAAGTCGATTTCTTATATAAGTACGGTGCCTAAAATACTGAAGCATAATACTGAAGAAGTGCCACGTTGTTAAAAGTAACATCTCGTCTGAAGAACAGCACCTCCAACCCATACACCATCAGGTAGACATTACAGAATTATACTGATCTGAAGGAGAGCAAGAAACTCTGGTATCCAAGTCATTGTCACCCCTCAACCAAAATCCTTCGAACAGATTATCTGAACGTTATTATACTGCTGTTTGTGGGAGGGGAGCTTGCCATACACAAATTGTCGGCCATATTTCCTATATTATGCTTGATGGCGCTGGACCTGTAAACATCGGGAGTTTAGAAGAATCAGGGGAATCTCACTGAAAATGACCAAATATTGAAAGGCCTGGATAGAGTGGATGTGGAGTGGATGTGGAGAGGATGTTACCTATCGTTTCCTGATCGGTCAGGGCATCAAAGGATATGGCGAGAAGGCAGGTGTACAGGGTTGAGTGGGATAGAGGATCAGCCATGATGGAATGGCAGAGCAGATTCGATGGGCTGAATGGCCTAATTCTGCTCCTATGTCTTATGGTCTTATAGTGGGGGAGTCTAGGGCTAGAGGGCACAGCCTCAGAACAGAGGACTGTCTCTTTAGAAAAGAAATGAGGAGGAATTCCTTTAGCTAAAGGGTAATAAATCTGTGGAATTGATTGCATCAGACAGTTGTGAAGGCCAAATCATTGAGTGCATTTAATGCAGAAGTTGATAGGTTCTTGATTAGTAAGGGTGCCAAAAGGAACGAGGCGAAGGCAGGAGAATGGGGTTGACAAGGATAGTAAATCACCCATGATGGAATGGATGAGCAGACTTGATGGGCTGAATAACCTGATTCTGCTCCTACATCTTATTACATCGGTCACTGCAAAAATACTTCACTTCCTTCAAAGCACTGTGGTTATTCTAAACAGGACATGAATGGTGCTATCAAAATGGCATATTGCATTTCTCTTCCCCTCCTCCTGAAGACCATACAGCTCTTCCTGTGCCAGTCCAGGCTGTGCGCTCTATTCAACTGACAACCTTCTGACTCACACAATATTGCTATGACAGAGCCAAGTTGAATAACAATCAGAACTCAGGAAGGGAGGAGAGAGGAAATAAAACATCTTACAATGGAAACCAATAAAAATCGCTTAACTTCTTGTAACCTGTCAAATTACAAGATGGCAATTCCTTCAGGAATAATCGGGAGCATCATCCGGCCTAACGTATCAAGTGTCAGCACTTAAAACCCTGGCAGTGGCAGATATTGTCAAATTATGAATTATATTCCATTACATTCCATTACTGTCTTTGTCAGCCAATTGTATTAGATACAATAAACCTATAAAACAAGGATTCTATGGATCCTGCACTTCATAGCGCCGTTTATCAGATGAAGCATTAAACTAAGGCACCATATGCCCTTTTTGATGGGTACAAAGGGTTGTCTGGTTTATTATGACTGGCTGGGGAGTTCACCCAATGTCTTATCCTCAACCATGATCACTGAATAAATGAGATTTTGCTGTCATCCTTGAGGTATTAGTTCTGTGCAAATTAACTAAAGACAATTCTTAAATCTCAACAGTGATTGTGCCTCAAAATTACATCACTTGCTCTTTAAACAAAGAAAAAGATTAGCTTTATTTACATGGACATTGAAACATACAGTGAAATGTAAAACACATAAAATTCTGGAAGTACTCAGCAGATCAGACAGCATCAATGATAAGGAATTACTAGTCGACATTTCAGACAGAGTCCTGATGAAGGGTCTTGGCTTAAAATGTCAATTCTTTATACCTTTCCACAAATGCTGCCTGATCTGCTGAGATCCTCCAGCATTTTGTGTGTGTTACTCTGGATTTCCAACAGCTGCATAATCTCTTCTGTTTAGGAATAAACAGTCGACATTTCATCAGGACAGGAAAGCAGCCTGAATAAGAATGTGGAGGAGGGGAAGGAAAACAAACTATGATATCCTTGGGGCAGCCCACAAGGGTCACCATGTTTCCGGTGCCAACATAGCATACCCACAACTTAATAACCCCAACCCATACACCTTTGGAAAGTGGTAGGAAACCGGAGCACCAGGAGGAAACCCTCGCGGTCATGGGGAGAAAAACAAACTCCTCATAGACAGGAGCCTTCAGTCAGGGGATCAAGTTTGAAGGCTGGCAAGTCATCATGTTGCAGCTCTATTAAAACATTGATTAGACTATATTTGGAGTACTGTGTTGGTCTTCTGGTCACATTACAAGAAGGATGCAGAGGTTTTGGAGAGGTTGCAGGTAAGGCTCACCAGGATATTACCTGGATTGGAGAGTATTTATTACAAAGAGAGGTTGGACAGCTTGGGCTGTTTTCTCTGGAGGGTCAGAGGCAGAATGATGATCTGACAGAAGTATCCAAAATGTGAGAGGCATAAGTAGTTAGAGTGGAAATGCCAAATACTGCGGTCATAGTTTTAAGGCAAGGGGGGAAGTTCCAAAAGGATAGGCAAGCAAAGTAGTAACTGAAGGAGCATACAAGTGTCTGGAAATGTGTGGCCAGGGATGACTGTGGAAACAGATACCACAGCAATGTTTAAGAGACATTTAGACAGACACATATACACGCAGAGAATAGGATATGGACTATATGCAAGCACATTGATAGTTAGATTGACATGATGGTTGGCCCAGACGTGGTGGGCTGAATGGCCTGTTGTACGGTTCTCTGTTATAAGACCAGAAGATATTGGAGCAGAATGAGGCCAATCAGCCCATCCAGTCTGCTCAACCATTTCATCATAATTGATCCATTTTTCCTCTCAGCCCCAATCTCTTGCCTTCTCCCTGTATCCCTTCATGCCCTGAACAATCAACAATCTATCAAGGTCTGCCAGTTATTATGAACCTCACACCAGGATCAATCATCAGGCTCTTAAACCAAAGAGGATAACTTCACTCAACTTCACTTGCCCTTTCATTGAAACAACCAATGGGCTCACTTTCAAAGACACATCATCTCTTGTTCCAGATACTTATTGCTTATTTATATGTTATTATTTCTTTCTTTTTATATTTGCACAATTTGTTCCCTTTTGTACATTAGTTAAACGGCCAAGTTGGTGTGGTCGGTCACTGATTCTGTTGGGGGGGAAAAAGAATCAGATGAAATCTCAGCTAGAGTTTGCCAGAAGGTATGAGGGATATTCTGAAGTCAGCTGGAAAAAGGTACTATGGTCTGATGAAACCAAAATTAAGCTTTTTGGCCAACAGACTAAACGCTACATTTGGTACAAGCCAAATACTACACGTCATCAAAATCACAAACATCCCTACTGTGAAGCGTGGGGTGGGGTGGGGTGCTTCACTGCAGCAGGTCCCGGAAGCTTGTGAAGGTAGAAGGTAAAATGAATGCAGCAAAATACAGGGAAATCCTGGAGGAAAATCTGATGCAGTCTGCAAGAGAACTGCAACTTGGGAGATTTGTTTTCCAGCAAGGCAATGACCCCAAGCATAAAGCCAAAGCTACACAGGAAAGGTTTGACATGGATCGTAAATTGGTTGGCAGACAGGAAACAAAGAGTAGGGATTAACAGGTGCCTTTCAGAATGGCAGGCGGTGACTAGTGAGATACCGCAAGGCTCAGTGCTGGGACCACAGCTATTTACAATATACATTAATGATTTAGATGAAGGGATTAAAAGTAACATTAGCAAATTTGCAGATGACACAAAGCTGGGCGGCAGCATGAAATGTGCGGAGGATGTTGAGATAATGCAGGATGACTTGGACAGGTTGGGTGAGTGGGCAGATGCATGGCAGATGCAGTTTAATGTGGATAAATGTGAGGTTATCAACTTTGGTGGCAAGAACAGGAAGGCAGATTACTATTTGAATGGTGTCAAGTTAGGAAAAGGGGAAGTACAACGAGGTCTAGGTGTCCTTGTTCATCAGTCACTGAAAATAAGCATACAGGTACAGCAGGCAGTGAAGAAAGCTAATGGCATGTTGACCTTCATAACAAGGGGAGTTGAGTATAGGAGCAAAGAGGTCCTTCTGCAGTTGTACAGGGCCCTGGTGAGACCACACCTGGAGTATTGTGTACAGTTTTGGTCTCCAAATTTGAGGAAGGACATTCTTGCTATTGAGGGAGTGCAGCGGAGGTTCACGAGGTTAATTCCCGGGATGGCGGGACTGTCATATGTTGAAAGATTGGAGCGACTGGGCTTGTATACACTGGAATTGAGAAGGATGACAGGGGATCTGATTGAAACATATAAGATTATTAAGGGATTGGACACACTAGAGGCAGGAAACATGTTCCCGATGTTGGGGGAGTCCAGAACCAGAGGCCACAATTTGAGAATAAGGGGTAGGCCATTTAGAATGGAGTTGAGGAAAAACTTTTTCACGCAGAGAGTTGTGGATCTGTGGAATGCTCTGCACGGAAGGCAGTAGAGGCTAATTCTCTGGATGCTTTCAAGAAAGAGTTAGATAGAGCTCTTAATGATAGTGGAGTCAAGGGATATGGGGAGAAGGCAGGAACGGGGTACTGATTGTGGATGATCAGCCATGATCAAAGTGAATGGCAGTGCTGGCTCAAAGGGCCGAATGGCCTACTCCTGCACCTATTGTCTATTGTCTATTGTTTAAAAACAACAAAGTTAATATTCTGGAGTGGCCAAGTATCAGTCCAGATCTCAATCCAATTGAGAACGTGTGGCTGGACTTGAAAGGGGCTGTTCACTCATGATCCTCATGCAATCTGACAGTCAAGAATGGGGCAAAATTGCAGTGTCCAAATGTGCAAAGCTGATAGACACCTATCCACACAGACTCAAGGCCTAAGACTTTCGCACAATACTTTCTTACTGTAATTTATAGTTTTTTTTAAATGTATTGCACTGTGGCTGCTGTCACAACACAACAAATTTCACAACTTTTAACAGTGATATTAAACCTGATTCTGATTCAAATGCCAAGACTATGAGAGAGTCTGTAGTAATGCAGGCCCTCCTCTTTGCTTGTTCAAAGTTCAACATAAATTTATTGTCAAAATACATATATGTCACCATATACAACCCTTAGATTCATTGTGTGCATTGTGAGCTGCATGTGCCAGGAGACAACAGTTGTGGAAAATTAGGTTGCTGACTACAGTTATGGGAGCAATTGATGCTTTAGGATTTATAAATTTATTCCAAGCATGTATCTACAGTATAAATTTATACCAACTTCAAATGTTGGGTTAAAAATATATCTGCTGTTAGAACAGTGAAGAGTTGAAAGATTCAAATGATTTCTTCTTGATTTTTCACGTCTCTGGGCCAAAGCTGCTTTTATTTTCCCTCTTCAATCACTGTTCAGGAGGCAGTGAAAACTACGCAGTGAGTTTTCGGGGTCTTTTTTTTTAACGTGCTGGAGTAAATCTAACTTGGTTCCATCACAACCCTT
The DNA here is from genome assembly GCF_963921235.1 of Mobula hypostoma. Lineage (NCBI taxonomy): Eukaryota > Metazoa > Chordata > Chondrichthyes > Myliobatiformes > Myliobatidae > Mobula > Mobula hypostoma. The sequence continues at coordinate 9,467,671 of NC_086119.1, forward strand.
CGATACTGTGAAGCCCTTTGATCGTTTGGTACATTTCTTCTCACTTGTCAATGGGCTTCCTCAAGATTATAGAAACTGAGTCAAAAGGATCAGGCAGCATTGTGGAATCCTGCTTTCTGAGATAGGGAACACAGAGATAGGAGCCCCGTCACTCTTTGATCAGCATTATTCGCCCCTCAGCAACAGGCTTTTATTGCCTTCACATCTGTGAAATCAATTTTTATATATAGAAATCCAAGACCAAACACAGCATTCTAAAAACCTGCTTTGATAGCGGGGGTACAGTGGCAGTCTGATTACGTTAACACAAGGCCCAGACTAATAACCTCAAGAACGTGAATTCAAATCCCATCATACCACAATGATATTTTGACCCAGAGGGATGCATCCTTTATTCTTTCTATTTTCCTTTGCAAGCACAAGAACTCAGATTTCTATCTTTAGCTATTTGCACCTCACACTTTCTGTATTTGTTTCCATTTTAAGGCAAAGGTCTTCCCATATAATGCTGAAACTCCAATGTTGATTAGCACAATTACAATTTATAAATTCAGCTTGAAACAAGAACATTTAGCCTATTGTCCCTGTGCAATATCTTTCATAAAATAACCACCCAATCTCTTCTTTCTGTGGGGCTAATTTTACCTTTCAAATATAACTAACTTCAAGGAGATTAAATCTCAGAACAGGCTACAATTAACAAGTATAATGGAACACAATGTAATTTGGTTGACTAAATGCATAGGTGAGCTTGCTTGAGAGACAGGAAGAAACAGTGCTCTGACTGATATTTTTTCCCACTTAGGTGATGTAATGGGAATAAACCATAAGTAACATAAACCATAGGAACAGAATTAGGCCTATTGGGTCTACATCACCACTCTATTATGGCTAATTTATTATTCCTCTCAACCCCATTCTACTGCCCTCTCCCTGTAATCTGACACCCTTACTAATCAAGAACCTAAGAACCTCCACTTTAAATATACCCAATAGCTTGGTCTCCACAGCTGTCTGTAGCATTGAATTCCACATATTCACCACCTTCTGGCTAAAGAAATTCCTCCTCGTGTCCGTTCTCAAGAGATATCCCTCGGAGTCTTTGCCCTCTAGCCCTAGATCCCCCCACTATAGGAAACATCCTCTCCACATCCACTCTATCTAAGCTTTTCAATATTCAATAGGTTTCAATGAGATTCCTCCTCATTCTTCTAAACTCCAGCCCAGGAATGGGATCCAAGACTTGATCAAATTAGCTTCTGATAAAACGAAGAGTTTGCACTTAAGCTGACAATACACTTTTCTGTTCAAGCTTCACCAGGCATAAAATTTAAGCTGATAGCCCAGTGCAGGATGAGCAAGTGCTGCACTTCTGAGCTGGAATGCAAGGAAAAAAGAGCTGTCTAGCATTTCAAATGGATGCAAACCAATGGAAAGGCACTTTCCCAGGAGGCGTGGGGTGTCCCCATTAGCCAACACGGCCAGATACATATGGAGCAAATCATGCTGCTGCTGTGGTCATGTTGCGGATTTTACATTCTCTGTTACACATAAACAAAGTTCACTGTCAGTGAATGGAGTACTGAACATTTAAGGATATACACCAGGAAGTTAGAATTAAATTATGCATCAACCAGGCAGAGTCCCGAACTGGTCTTAAGCCGCACCAGGGAGACTTTGAAAGGAGACCAAAGGCAAATCACAAGATCAATATCAAATTAAACAATTATGGTAAAAGATGATTGAGGGCAAAGATTTTGTAAAATGGCACTAGGGAATGGACACTATGGAGATTTCAAAGCCAGGGTCAAGAATTGTGGAGAATTTGATCTCTTTAGAGCACAGCAGGTTAAAAGTGTTCAAAATGATGAGCTGATGTAGGAAAAGTAAATAAGGATGTGAAATGGTAGAATGGTAAAAGATGGGACAAGTGTCATGGTTTCAGTCCTGGTTTGGAGACTAACACTCTTGTTTATCTCTGAACCCCAAAGTTGTGGGTTACAATCTAACTCAAAGCTCAAGCAAAAAATGTTATTAGTACCAAGTATAAGCAACTTTTGTTTTATTCAGAGAGACAGCCAAGTAACAGGCCTTTCAACTCAATGAGCCCACACCGCCCAATTACACTGATGCGAACAATTAACCTACTAACCCGTACGTCTTTGGAATGCGGGAGGAAACTGGAGCACCCACACGGTCACTGGGAGACCATACAAACTCCTTACAAACAGTGGTGAGAATTAAACACCGATTGCTGATCGTTGGCACTGTAAAGCATTACGCTGACTGCTACGCTACCGTGCTACTTTGGCCTCTCATTCACTTGAAATCCCACAGTGCCACTGCAGAACAGCAGGAAACCCTATGACTGATGTTCATCCATCTTACAGCAGATGTCATCAGATTACTGGATGTGAGAGCCAGCGGTGAACAAATATCTGCTCATTTGCCCTGCTTACCTTCCATAGCAGATCACACTGGTCTGCTCTAGAGGTCATAGAGAAACATGGTAGTTGACAATTTTGGGTTTCTGGCATCGGTGAGTCAAGAGTTTGAGGCCTGGCGTTCGGGGTATTCATTGGTAAGTCCTGGGGCAGGTACTAAATAGCAGAGCTGAAGGTCAGTTGGAAGTCCGAAGGCTGAGACCTGGAGGCCGAAGTTCTGAATCTGCAAGTCTGCTGGGGAAGTCCAATATCTACCAGTCCACAGGAGGCTGGAAGTCTGAGGACTGGAGGCGACCTGTTCTGGGGTGAGAGGACTATCTATGTTTGTATCTGGGTGGACGTGAGGGAGGAAAGGGGCTTGTTTTTCTGTTGTTGTTTTGTTGTTGTTGTTCTGTTGGTTCTGTTTTGTGTTGTTCTGCCAAGCATTGTGGGCATATTATGTTGGCGCTGGAATGTGTGGCAACATTTTATGGGCTGCCCCCTGGTTGTGTTGGCTGTTAACGCAAATGGCACAGTTCACTGTATGTTTCAATGTAAATGAATCTGAACCCTGAACTTACCCCTTTATGTTGTGTGTTGTATTCAGATCACTTACCTCTATTCCCATAGGACATGATGATTTAAATACTTCAGCTTGTTCTGCAACCACCATGCTCCCCCCTTCCCCTCTCCATCCCTGAACTTATAGTCCTTTAGGCTACCCTAGATACGTTTATTGTTCAAGTCCTTATCCGTTCTGTTGTATTGTGTACCTTGATCTGATCACCGTATGATAAACTGTTAATACAGGCTCACCAGTAAACAGTACACCCAGTTCTACTCCCATCCTCCTTCATTAGAATCCAGCAATTTTTCTCAATTTACAGAGACCCCCTTCGAAAGTTATCACAGAATCTGCTTACATTGCTGTTAATTCTGAACCATAACAACTTAATGCGTGTTAAAATAAAACAGCTCTTCTAATTATTTTTTTCCTCTGCTAATGTGTTGAAATCTGTGCTTTCTGGTGACAGAACGCCCCATCCCAACCTCCACCACCAGAGGAAAGAACCCTGAAACTTCAGCTTTCATAGAGAAGACCCAAATGAAGTGGGAAGAACAGCTTCTTTATTTGCTCTAATATTTAGTGATTTATGTTGGAAAAAATTAAATTTGATTCCATCATCCTGATCCAAATGTGTGGATTTTTCTTCCTCTGGTCACCTCTAGTCGTCTTAAATACTCTATGCTGCAGTTACTAACTCCTCCTCTATTGAAACAATTCCTCCTTATTTACTTCTCTAACATCAGCTCATGAGTCTGAACACTCTTAACCTTCTATGCTCTAAAGAGGACAATTTCTCCATAATTCTTGACTCTGGCTTCGAAGACTCACAATGACCAATTCTCCCAGTGCTATTCCACAAAATGTTTGCCTTCAATCAATGTTGGAAAATTCCCACATCAAGAGAAAGGAGACTCCTGCAGCAAGAAAAGCAACACTAAACAATAACTCACCTTCCTCTATATTTTACAGATAAATGTCCTGAAATGAACTGAAAGCAACAGCCAGCCTCCTGGGTTCAAGTTTGACAAATAGAAACCATTCAGAGCATCCTTCTTGCAGTTTATGACACTGAACATGTAGCCCATTATCTTTAATTCCCTCAGCTAATTAAGAACCAAATTGAGTCATTGACAAGCTGTGAATTGTAACATCTTGACCCATGACTACTCTGCAGATCTGATGGAAAAAAAACCATCCAACCAAACACATCATCCCAAACAACAGGCAAACCCAAGCAAAGGATGTCCCACATTCTCCATGAGAATGTCTATTCAGATCTTCCTTAATTACTTACAAGTCCAAACTGGCCCTTTGGGTTTGATACTCTAAGCCGCTAACTTAATGAGTTGCTGTCTTACCTTTCTATGATATCAGCAATTGCGCAGGCAAACATCTGGAGTCCTTCAGGCATTTGCAGAGCAACTAAACAAGACAGAAAGAGTTTTTAAAACGGATAGTTTCCTTTCAGTGTTTTGTATATACACACAGTGGCCACTTTATTACTTAAACCTGTACACCTGCTCATTAATGCAAATATCTAATCAGCCAATCATGTGGCAGCAACTCAATGCATAAAAGCATGCAGACATGGTCAAGAGGTTCAGTTGTCATTCAGATCAATCATCAGAATGGGGAAGAAAAGTGACCTGTGACTTTGACAGTGGAATGATTGTTGGTGTCGGATGGGGCAGTTTGAGTATCTCAGAAAATGCTGACGTGGGATTTTCACATACAATACTCCCTAGAGTTTACAGAGAATGAGAGGATGGGGCAAAAAACAAAAAAAAATCTAGTGAACAACAGTTCTGTGGGCATAAACACCTTGTTAATGAGAGAAGCCATACTGGTTCAATTTGACAGAAAGGTGACAGTAACTCAAATAACAATGCGTTTCATAGTCATACTTTATTGATCCCGAGGGAAATTGGGTTCCGTTACAATCGCACCAACCAAAAATAGAGTATGAATATAGCAATATAAAACCATAAATAATTAAATAATAATATGTAAGTTATACCAGATGGAAATAAGTCCAGGACCAGCCTATTGGCGCAGGGTGTCTGACCCTCCAAGGGAGGAGTTGTAAAGTTTGATGGCCACAGGCAGGAATGACTTCCTATGACCTTTAACAGTGGTGTCCAGAAGAGCATCTCCAAATGCACAACATGTCCAACTTTGAAGTGGATGGGCTACAGCAGCAAAAGACCATGAATATACACTCAGTGACCACTTTACTGGTTACAAAAGGTACCTAATAAAGTGACCCCTGAGTGTATTTGCAATGTTAGAATCCAAGAGAGAGAGACTGCTAAAAAGTGATTGATTCCTCTTTCTCACATGCTCATTGTCCCAACTCGAGCTGGATATTTCCCAACGCCTCAAAACTGTACATTTCTCAGCATAACAGTTCCAGAAGGCTTGAGACAGTCTATGTGGCTTTCCTCTGGGAGCTCTGGTTTTCTTCCACATTCCAAAAAGTGCACTCCAGTTAGAGTCAGTGAGTTGTAGGCATGCTATGTGGGCGTTGGAAGTGTGCCACTTGCGGACTAACAGTGCAATCCTCAGGCCCTGTTGGTTGCACTTCACTGTATGTTTTGATATTTCAATGTACACGTGACAAATAAAACTAATCTTTAAAGCCAACCATTTAGTCACCAGCTTGGGCATTACCTTAAGCACTCACTCCCTCCATCACCAGTCTAAGAACATTGTAGGCTTAACTATATACAAAATGATCTGTAATTCAAGGAAACAAACCCAGCTGATCAAATTTCTTCTCTTGGCCAGAATGCTCCATCTCAGGCATCACCCCAGGACATTTCTTTTGCACCTTCTTCAATGTAATCACACATCCTTCCCAAAGTGTGGTGACTACAACTGTACACAGTACTCCAGCTGTGACCTCACCAGTGATTTATAATTTTCATCATTATCTCTCTGCTGTTATAGTCTGTAAGCCTGGCTAATGAAAGCACTTCTTCACTATTTCATCTGCCTGTGCTGCCACCTTTAGGGATCTTCTTTGCTCCCCAGGCTCCTATCACGCAGTGCATATCCTACTCTTATTAGTCCCCATGGGGCACCATGTTAATGTAGAGGTTAACAAGATGCTATTACAGTTCTGAAATTCAGAATTCAATTCTGGCGCCGCCTGTAAGGAGTTTGTACACTCTCCCTGTGAGCGCCTGCGTTTCCTCTTGTGTACTTTATACTTTATTGTGTTACGTACCCCGTAACTGGGTTGCCAAACCAGCAGAAATGGATCACTCAGTTGGGAGTCTGGATTACTAGAACTAAGAAAGTTTTATTAAAGAAACAAGCAACACAGTACTCTAATCAAAAGGATAATAAATGCAACAGTTCAGCAATGATAAACACACATGTACACAGAATTAGGATAACAGGATCAATCAAGCTCTATCGTTGTCTAGGGGTAAATGACCAGTTTCAAAGTGACGCAAAGTTCAGTTCAATTGAGTTCAGTTCAGTTCACTTCATAGTAATCACTGCCGTGGGAGATGGACAGTGGAGGGAAGGAGAGAGAGAGCAAAAACGAATGAATATTCAAACGGCTTCCACACAGACCTTTGATATTCTTCGCAGTCAGCTTTCGGGCGAGCCCTTTGTGATGTCTTCTGAGATCACCGACCGTGACCCCTCCGTTTCCAGATACGATCGTTTCTCTGCGGTGAACCTGGCACCCAGGCAAGGGCGGACACACACCAGGTTCCCGCCAATCGTAACTTTCTACCCTGTGCGTCTATGGCTTGATCCCACGACCAGCCCTCCAAAACCTCCCACCGACTTGTGGGAGACGCACCGCTTCCAGGGTCTCGTTACCTCGGGGTGTCGTGTGTGTCTTGCCTTAACGAACCTGTCCCTTTTTATCCCCCTGCTGGGGTATCGCCTGTCCATCACTTCAAACAGTTCAGGGATCAAAGGGGGGGCCGATCTTGACAGCTTTCCTTCCGTCCCTTAATTAACATCTCCAAATGCTGCTCCATTGTTTTCCTTATCTCTCTTTCTCCTGAAGACAGGTGGCAGACCAACTGCTGATCCCACTGGTGCCAGCACAGGACAGTTAACATCTTAATCTATGTGTACTCTCGTCATAATTGTCACCAAACAATTGATACTAGAACGTACAAACTTCACAGCGATATTTGATTCTGTGCTTCCCGCTCCCTGGAGTACAAATCGATAGTAAATATTAAAAATTTAAATTATAAATCATATATAGAAAATGGAAAGTAAGGTAGTGCAAAAAATCCGAGAGGCAGGTCCGGATATTTGGAGGGTACGACCCAGATCCAGGTCAGGATCCATTCAGCAGTCTTATCACAGTTGGAAAGAAGCTGTTCCCAAATCTGGCCATACAAGTCTTCAAGCTGCTGAGCCTTCTCCCGGAGGGAAGAGGGACGAAAAGTGTGTTGGCTGGGTGGGTCGTGTCCTTGATTATCCTGGCAGCACTGTTCCGAAAGCGTGCGGTGTAAAGTGAGTCCAAGGACGGAAGATTGGTTTGTGTGACGTGCTGTGCCATGCTCATGATCTTCTGCAGCTTCTTCCAGTCTTGGACAGGACAACTTCCATACCAGGTTGTGATACACCCTAGAAGAATGCTTTCTACAGTGCATCTATAAAAATTAGTGAGGGTTTTAGGGGACAGGCCAAATTTCTTTAGTTTTCTCAGGAAGTAAAGGCGCTGGTAGGCCTTCTTGGCAGTGGACTGTGCTTGGTTGGTCCAAGTCAGGTCATTTGTGATATTGACCCCGAGGAACCTAAAGCTTTTGACCTGTTCCACTTGCGCACCACCGATGTAAATTGAGTCGTGCGGTCCGCTACTCCTTCTGAAGTCAACAACCAATTCCTTCGTCTTGCTGACGTTGAGGGACAGGTTATTGTCTTCGCACCATGCCACCAGGTTCTTAATTTCCTCTCTGTACTCAAACTCATCATTACCTGAGATACGGCCTACAATTGTTCTGTCATCAGCAAACTTATATATTGAGTTTGATGGAAACTTGGCTACACAATCATGGGTGTACAGTGAGTACAGCAGGGGGCTGAGTACACAGCCTTGTGGGGCACCAGTGCTCAGAGTGATTGTAGAAGAGAGCTTGTCTCCTATTTTCACAGCCTGGGTCCTGTCTGTGAGGAAGATGAAGATCCAGCTGCAGATCTGAGTGCTAAGGCCCAGGTTCCGGAGCTTAGGAATCAGTTTATTTGGCATGATGGTATTAAAGGCAGAGCTGTAGTCAATGAAAAGGAGCCTTACTTATGCGTCTTTATTCTCCAGGTGTTCTAAGGAGGTATGTAGGGCCAGAGAGATGGCATCTGCCATTGACCTGTTGCTCCAGTAGGTGAATTGCAAAGCGTCGAGGTTGACCAGTAGGCTGTGGTTGATGTGTGCCATAACCAATCTCTCGAAGCACTTCATAGCAATTGATGTCAGAGCCACAGGTCGATAGTCATTCAAGCATGCCACCTTGCTCTTCTTCCGCACCGGGATTATCGTTGCCTTCTTAGAACACGAGGGATCTTAGACTGAAGCAAGGAGCAGTTGAAGATGTCAGCAAATACTCCAGCTAGCTCACTTGCACAGGTCCAGAGAACCCGTCCTGGGACACTATCTGGGCCCGTCGCCTTCCTTGAATTTATCTTCAGAAATGCCCTTCTAACGTCCTTCTTGGTGATGATGAATCTCGATGCCACCAGGTCCGGTTCATTCGGAGGGAGCGGGACGCTCCTCTTCTGTTCGAATCTTGCGTAGAATACGTTAAGTTCGTCAGGAAGAGAAGCGCCACAGTTATTGATATTCCCAGCCTTTTCTTTGCGCCCAGTGATCTCATTTAGACCCTGCCATGGTCTACCGGCATCCCTCTGGCTAGCCTGGGCTTCCAACTTGCCTCTTGGCGCCCTTAATGGCTTTCCAGAGTTCACGCCTGGATTCCGTGTAGCGACTGGTATCCCCAGACCCAAAAGCCGCAGCTCTAGCCTTCAAAAGGGACTTGACCTCATAATTCATCCAAGGTTTCTGGTTAGGGAATACCTGGATCGTCTTGCGAGACACACAGTCCTCTGTGCATTTCCAAATAAAGTCCGTGACAGCTGAGGCATACTCATCGAGGTTAGCTGCCGAGTCCTTGAATACTAACCAGTCCACCGATTCAAAGCAGTCACGGAGGACCTCATCCGTTTCCTCCGTCCAACACAACACTACTTTTGACACCGTGACCTCCCGCTTCAGTTTCTGTTTGTAAGCCGGGAGGAGGAGTACGGCCTGATGGTCCGATTTTCCGAAGTGAGGTTGTGGGACGGAACGGTAGGCATGCTTGACTGCTGTGTAGCAGTGGTCAAGTATATTCGGGCCTCTAGTGGGGCAGGAGACATGTTGGTATAACTGTGGCAGCGCCTTTCTGAGGTTGGCCTGGTTAAAGTCCCCAGCTGTAATGAGCAAAGCCTCCGAATACCTGGTCTCAAGTTCACTGATGTTGGAATACAGTATGTTCAGAGCACACTCCACATCCGCCTGGGAGGGAATGTAGCCCGCTGTCAGTATGACCGAGGTGAATTCCCGTGGCAGATAGTAGGGACGACACTTCACCGACAGGTGTTCCAGGTCTGGGCTGCAGGAGCTTGTCAGCACCACTGTGTCCGAGCACCACGCATTGTTGATCAGTAGGCAGACACCACCTCCCCTCGTCTTGCCCGAAGACGCCGTGTGGTCCATCTGATGGATCGAAAATCCCTCCGGTCGGATGGCACAGTCGGGGGTGGGAGGGGAGAGCCAGGTCTCGGTGAAACAGAATACACAGCAGTTCTGCATCTCCCTGCAGTAGGTAAGTCTCCCTTTAAGATCATCCACCTTGTTCTCAAAGGCTTGCACATTAGCTAGTAGGATGGTGGGCACAGGGACCCTGAAGCCTCTCAGCTTCCATCTGACCAGCAGCCCAGCTCTTTTCCCACGCTTCCTCAGTAAATAGTGCATCCTTCCAGGTTTCCATCGATGCAGTGTGTTGTTGGCAGTTCTTTGAGGTTGGTGGACGCATCCCGCGGGGATCGATCGGCGGGTCGCGTCGTCGGGTGCTCCAGGTCGGGCCGAGTGACGGGGGAGGCTCCGCTGCCACTTCCAGCTGCCGGGGGCCTGGGCTGTCGATTGGGTCGGGCGCCGAAACCGACACTTAATCCTGGAGGGCCAGGCTCCTGGCTGAAACAAGTCCGTAAACCGAGTCACGGTTGCGGAGGCCTCCGCTCCAGCCGACCCTTGGGCTCGATTTCTGAGGTCGGCTGCGGAGGCCTTACTTCCAGCAGCTGTGGATGTCCACCAGCGAGGCTTTACGGTGGTTGCTCCGGGGAAGCATCTGGGGTAACTTGAGGTCTCCGACGTCACTTCTGTGTGATCGTCTGCTCCGGAGAGGTGCTGGTCGGAATGGGCCATGTCTCCAAGCGCTCTAGAACAGTAGCAGGCCACGGGTCTCTGGGATCCAGGTGCGGTCCAGAGTTTAAGAAGCAATTCTGGCGCGGTGATCTCCAGCTGGGTCAGTAGCTTTACCAGGGTGTTGTTGATCTTGCTAGATGCAGCAGATTGGAGGTTTAGAAGGGTTTCTCAGGCATAGGATAGTGCAGAGGGCAGTTTGCTCGGGAGAGCATGCACAGAGTCGCCAATTACCGGCGCCATCTTATGTGCTCCCATTTCCTCCCACATTCTAAAGCTGTTCCAGTTAGCAGTTAATTGCTCAATGTAAATTGTCCTGTGATTAGGCTAATGTTAAATAGGTGGGGTGCGGAGTGGTGTGGCTCACTGGGCTGTAAGGGCCTGTTTCGCACTGTATCTCTTAGTAAATAAACAAATATAATTGCATCAGCACTTGGATCTGGGCTAAATTCCATCTTCTATTGCTGTTCCATCTTACAAGCTAATCAATATGAATCTGTTGCCTATAACCATCCTCATTATCAACACAACACCAATTTTCACATTATCATCAAACCAACCAATCATACCTTCTACATTCTGATTCCAATTAACTAATTGTAAATCCATGCCCAAATATTACAAATTCTATGTGTCTTCCCCTCGTTTACCATCATCCTATGTTGGACCTTGTTAAAAGCTTTCTGAAATCCTATACACCACATCTCCTGGTTCTCCCTCGTCTACTCTACAAGATACATCCTGAAGGAATGGCACATTATGTTTACACCAGAATGTGTGGTGACACGTTTGGGCTGTCCCCAGCATATCCTTAGGTTGTGTTAATGCAAACAACACATTTCACTGTTCGTTTTGATGTCCAAGTGATAAATACACCTAATGCAATCTAAGAATTCCAATAGGCATTCAAACAAGATTTGTCTTTCATAAATTCATATGAACTGTTCAAATGCATTACAATTTTATTTATTTTTGTTTATTTAGAGATACAGCATGGAACAGGCCCTTCCAGCCCAATGAGCCTCACTGCCCAGCAATCCCACCGATTTAACCCTAGCCTAATCACAGGAAATTTACAATTACTTATTACCCACTAACCAGTACGTCATTGGAATAGTCATAGTCATTGTCATACTTTATTAATCCCGGGGGAAATTGGTTTTCGTTACAGTTGCTCGATAAATAATAAATAGTACTAGAACCATAAATAGTTAAATAGTAATATGTAAATTATGAAGTAAGTCCAGGACTATTGGCTCAGGATGTCTGACCCTCCAAGGGAGGAGTTGTAAATGACGTACTGAATGAGGAAACCATAGCACAGAGTAACCCCACATGTTCATGGGGAGGACGTACAAGATCCTTACAGAGTTTGTAAGGATTTTGTCAGTTGGAATTGAACTCCGAACTCAGACCCCCAAGCTGTAATAGCAGTGCATTATTTTTCTACGTTAAACTTCTTTCCTTCCTGATTCTGATTTCTCCTGACTCTCTTAGTGCCCCCAAAAACTATCAGTCTCAGCCAATAAGTGTCCACATACTTTTGAGGCACAGAATTCTAAAAACTGCATAAACTGTTATATAAAATACTTCTCATTTCTGTCCAAAACAGCTGGTCAATCATCTTAACACCCAGTCCCACATTTCTAGACTTACCCGTTGAAGGAGATATCCCAAGGCTTCAGTCCTGACAAACCTCAGAACTTTAACACTCTCAATATCAAAACATGTTCTTGTGTGAACACCAATCTGACACTATCTTATACAACAAGCCAGAGACTTCCCAAGGTCAAAATGGCTAATTCAAGAGGACATAATCTTAAAGTGATTGGAGGAAAGTATGGGGGGGGGGGTGTACTATAAGTAAGTTAGTTACACACAGTGCTGAATGCATGGGATGCCTTAGCACGGGTGAATTGAATTGACTTTATTTCTTACATCCTTCACATACATAAGGAGTAAAAATCTTTACGTTACGTCTCCACCTAAATGTGCAATGTGCAATTGTAGTAATTTATAATAAATAGAACAGTCAATGTAACATAGAAATACACACAAATCTGTGTGAGTTAATCAGTCTGATGGCCTGGCGGAACAAGTTCTCCCAGAGCCTGCTGGGCCTGGCTTTTATGCTGCGGTACCGTTTCCTAGATGGTAGCAGCTGAAATAGATTGTGTTGGAGTGACTCGGGTCCCCAAAGATCCTTCGGACCCTGTTTTCACACCTGTCTTTGTAAATGTCCTGAATCATGGGAACTTCACAACTACAGATGCGCTAAGCTGTCCGCACCACTCTCTGCAGAATCCTGCATTTAAGAGAGGTACAGTTCCAATACCAGGCAGTGATACAGCCAGTCAGGATGCTCTCAATTGTGCCCCTGTAGAAAGTTCTTAGGATTTGGGGGCCCATACCAAACCTCTTCAACCATCTGAGGTAAAAGAGGCGCTGTTGTGCCTTTTTCACCACACAGCTGGTGTGTATAGACCACGTGAGGTCCTCGGTGATGTGGAAACCGAGGAACTTAAAGCTGTTTACCCTCTCAACCCCAGATCTATTGATATCAATAGGGGTTACCCGTCACCATTCCTCCTATAATCCACAATCAGAACCTTTGTTTTTGTGACATTGAGGAAGAGGTTGTTTTCTTGACACCACTGTGTCAGGGAGATGACTTCTTCCCTGCAGGCCACCTTATTATTGTTTGAGATTAGGCCAATCAATGTAGTGTTGTCGGCAAATGTAATTAGCAGATTAGAGTTGTGGGTATACAGGGGGTAAAGGAGAGGACTTAGTACACACCACTGAGGAGTTCCTGTGTTGAGAGTCAGAGGCGTAGAGGTGAGGGAGCCCACTTTTACCACCTACCGGCGATCTGACAAGAAGTCCAGGATCTAGCTACACAAGACAGGGTCAAAGCCGAAGTCTCTGAGCTTTCTATCGATCCTGGATGGAATTATGGTGTTGAATGCTGAACTGTAGTCCATGAACAGCATTCTCACATAAGCATCCTTCTTCTCCAGACATCAATATGTAAGGTCAGTGGCTATTGCATTGTCTGTTGATCGGTTGTGTCGACAGACGAATTGTAGGAGGTACAGGCAGACACGTAAGGGACATTTACGGAACAGGCGGACACAACAAGCAATTAGAAAGCCAAAATGGAATGTTGTCTTTTGTTACAAAAGGGACTAGAATTCAAGAGAAAGGAAAACTCTCAGGTAGGCTCACAGATGAAAGTAAAATGAAGGATTATGTAGAAGAGAACCGTTATATTGATCTTGGAGTACTTTAAAAGGTGGGCACAACATCTTGGGCCGAAGAGCCTGTACTGTGCTCTAGTGTTCTATGTTCTCTCTTCGTATGATAACCCCTCATCTCCAAAATTAATCAGTATGCTTCAAGACAGAGGCTCGGTGCCTTCCCAAATTATCTCAGTGCCTTCCATTTTACCTCTGTAAATATTTGTGCATTATTCATAAATTGAATTTTAATTTCAAGTTTAGTTCATTCCCCTTGTAAAATAAACATATTCAGAGAGCGTGACAGTGTGATACTGAACCAAATGCAAATACATCAACACTTTTTTAAAATTTCTTCTTTAAAAAGGAATTGGCCTTCTTTCTTATCCCGATTTCCATCAAGTCAGCTCACTGGAAATGCTGCTCTCAACAACCAGATAACCTTTGTAATCTCCTCCATGCTCTCTTCTTGCTACTACCATTTAACAGGAGGTACAGAAGCCTTGGGTCCCACACAACCAGGTTCAGGAACAGTTATTACCCTACAACCACCAGGCTCCTGAACTGGAGCGGATAATTTCACTCACTACCACTCCGAACTGACTCCACAACACTTTCAAGAACTTTTCGCAACTCATGTTTTCAGTATTTTTTTTATTTACAGAGTTTGTCTTCTTTTGCACATTGGGTATTTGTCAGTCTTAGTATAGTTTTTAATAAATTCTATTGCAGTTCTTTATTTTCCTGTAAATGCCTGCAAGAAAATTAATTTCAAGGTAGCAACACACATAAAAGTTGCTGGTGAACGCAGCAGGCCAGGCAGCATCTCTAGGAAGAGGTGCAGTCGACGTTTCAGGCCGAGACCCTTCATCAGGACTAACTGAAGGAAGAGTGAGTAAGGGATTTTAAAGTTGGAGGGGGAGGGAGAGATCCAAAATGATAGGAGAAGACAGGAGGGGGAGGGATAGAGCCAAAAGCTGGACAGGTGATTGGCAAAAGGGATATGAGAGGATCATGGGACAGAAGGTCCGGTAAGAAAGAAAAGGGGGGGGGACCCAGAGGATGGGCAAGGGGTATATTCAGAGGGACAGAGGGAGAAAAAGGAGAGTGAGAGAAAGAATGTGTGTATAAAAATAAGTAACAGATGGGGTACGAGGGGGAGGTGGGGCATTAGCGGAAGTTAGAGAAGTCGATGTTCATGCCATCAGGTTGGAGGCTACCCAGATGGAATATAAGGTGTTGTTCCTCCAACCTGAGTGTGGCTTCATCTTTACAGTAGAGGAGGCTGTGGATAGACATGTAAGAATGTGTGGCCACTGGGAGATCCTGCTTTCTCTGGCAGACAGAGCGTAGGTGTTCAGCAAAGCGGTCTCCCAGTCTGCGTCGGGTCTCGCCAATATGTAAAAGGCCACATCGGGAGCACCGGACACAGTATATCACCCCAGCCGACTCACAGGTGAAGTGTTGCCTCACCTGGAAGGACTGTTTGGGGCCCTGAATGGTGGTAAGGGAGGAAGTGTAAGGGCATGTGTAGCACTTGTTCCGCTTACACGGATAAGTGCCAGGAGGGAGATCAGTGGGGAGGGATGGGGGGGGACGAATGGACAAGGGAGTCGCGTAGCGAGCGATCCCTGCGGAATGCGGCAGGGGGAGGGAAAGATGTGCTTAGTGGTGGGATCCCGTTGGAGGTGGCGGAAGTTACGGAGAATAATATGTTGGACCCGGAGGCTGGTGGGGTGGTAGGTGAGGACCAGGGGAACCCTATTCCTAGTGGGGTGGCGGGAGGATGGAGTGAGAGCAGATGTACGTGAAATGGGGGAGATGCGTTTAAGAGCAGAGTTGATAGTGGAGGAAGGGAAGCCCCTTTCTTTAAAAAAGGAAGACATCTCCCTCGCCCGAGAATGAAAAGCCTCATCCTGAGAGCAGATGCGGCGGAGACGGAGGAATTGCGAGAAGGGGATGGCGTTTTTGCAAGAGACAGGGTGAGAAGAGGAATAGTCCAGATAGCTGTGAGAGTCAGTAGGCTTATAGTAGACATCAGTGGATAAGCTGTCTCCAGAGACAGAGACAGAAAGATCTAGAAAGGGGAGGGAGGTGTCGGAAATGGACCAGGTAAACTTGAGGGCAGGGTGAAAGTTGGAGGCAAAGTTAATAAGGTCAACGAGCTCTGCATGCGTGCAGGAAGCAGCGCCAATGCAGTCATCGATGTAGCGAAGGAAAAGTGGGGGACAGATACCAGAATAGGCACGGAACATAGATTGTTCCACAAAGCCAACAAAAAGGCAGGCATAGCTAGGACCCATACAGGTGCCCATAGCTACATCTTTAGTTTGGAAGAAGTGGGAGGAGCCAAAGGAGAAATTATTAAGAGTAAGGACTAACTCCGCTAGACGGAGCAGAGTGGTGGTAGAGGGGAACTGATTAGGTCTGGAATCCAAAAAGAAGCGTAGAGCTTTGAGACCTTCCTGATGGGGGATGGAAGTATATAGGGACTGGACATCCATGGTGAAAATAAAGCGGTGGGGTTCAGGGAACTTAAAATCATCGAAAAGTTTAAGAGCGTGAGAAGTGTCACGAACATAGGGAGAAGGGATTGAACAAGGGGGGATAAAACCGTGTCGAGGTATGCAGAAACGAGTTCGGTGGGGCAGGAGCAAGCTGAGACAATAGGTCGGCCAGGACAGGCAGGTTTGTGGATCTTGGGTAGGAGGTAGAAACGGGAAGTGCGAGGTGTGTGAACTATAAGGTTGGTAGCAGTGGATGGGAGATCCCCTGAGCGGATAAAGTCGGTGATGGTGTGGGAGACAATGGCCTGGTGCTCCTTAGTGGGGTCACGATCGAGGGGTAAATAAGAGGAGGTATCCGCGAGTTGTCGCTGTGCCTCGGCAAGGTAGAGATCAGCATGCCAGACTACAATAGCACCCCCCTTATCGGCGGGTTTAATAATAAGGTAGGATTAGTGCGGAGGGAATGGAGAGCAGAGCGTTCCGAAGGAGTGAGGTTGGAATGGGGACAATGTGCGGTGAAGTCGAGACGGTTGATGTCCCGTCGGCAGTTAGCGATAAAGAGATCCAGAGCAGGCAGAAGACCAGAGTAGGGTGTCCATGAAGAAGAGGAGGGTTGAAGACGGGAGAAGGGGTCATCGGTGGGGGTGGAAGAGTCCTTGCCGCAGAAGTAGGCTCAGAGACAGAGACGGCGGAAGACAAGTTCCGCGTCATGGCGAACATGGAACTCGCTGAGGTGTGGGCGAAGGGGGACAAAGGTGAGGACCTTACTGAGGACAGAGCGCTCTGCCTCTGACAGTTGAAGGTCAGAGGGGATGGTAAAGACCCGGCATGGATGAGAGCTGGGATCAGAGGGGGGAGGGGGAGGCTGGGGGTGTCAATGGAGAGGGAAGGGTTGGGGTGAGAGGAAGATGGAGCCTCTGAGGACCCAGGAGCTGACGATGGGATTTGAAGGAGATGGGATTGCAGAGTATTGGTGGGGGAAGGGGAAACGGGAGTCACAATAGCAGCACATAAAGACCCCGCCTGGAGTTCAAGGCTGGAATCTTGAGAGCTCGGATCAGAGGGGGGAGGGGGGAGGCTGGGGGTGTCAGTGGAGGGGGGAAAGTTGGGGTGAGAGGAAGATGGAGCCTCTGAGGGCCCAGGAGCTGACGGTGGGATCTGAGGGAGACAGAGTTGCAGAGTGGTGGTGGGGGAAGGGGAGACGGGAGTCACAATAGTAGCACATGAAGACCCGGCCTGGAGTTCAAGGCTGGAGTCGCAGTTGGTGGTTGGACTGGGAGACCGCTTTGCTGAACACCTACGCTCTGTCCGCCAGAGAAAGCAGGATCTCCCAGTGGCCACACATTTTAATTCCACATCCCATTCCCATTCTGACATGTCTATCCACGGCCTCCTCTACTGTAAAGATGAAGCCACACTCAGGTTGGAGGAACAACACCTTATATTCCGTCTGGGTAGCCTCCAACCTGATGGCATGAACATCGACTTCTCTAATTTCCGCTAATGCCCCACCTCCCCCTCGTACCCCATCTGTTACTTATTTTTATACACACATTCTTTCTCTCACTCTCCTTTTTCTCCCTCTGTCCCTCTGAATATACCCCTTGCCCATCCTCCGGGTCATCCCCCCCTCCTTTTCTTTCTTCCCGGACCTCCTGTCCCATGATCCTCTCGTATACCTTTTGCCTATCACCTGTCCAACTCTTGGCTCCATCCCTCCCCCTCCTGTCTTCTCCTATCATTTTGGATCTCCCCCTCCCCCTCCAACTTTCAAATCTCTTACTAGCTCTTCCTTCAGTTAGTCCTGACGGAGGGTCTCGACCTGAAACGTCGACTGCACCTCTTCTTAGAGATGCTGCCTGGCCTGCTGCGTTCACCAACAACTTTTATGTGTGCTGCTTGAATTTCCAGCATCTGCAGAATTCCTGGTTTTTAATTTCAAGGTAGGATATAGGAATATACATGTACTTTGATAATATATTTTACTTTGACTTTGAGATTTTTTAAGTAAATGTTGATCTTCCAAATAACTCCACTTCATCTTAAGCCTAACACTACTACTGGGGCAGAGGCTGCTGACAGCAGCTCAGCACAGTCCTCTGTCCTGGGCCAGTCTTTCAATTTGTCTCCGGGTGTAGCCCATCTTCGAAGATCTTTTCTCTCCCAAGACAAGGTCTTTAGAGCTTCTGTTGGCATTTCTGTAGCTCTGTGTTTTTAACGGAATGGGTTGCTAGCCCCCATACCCAACCCTTCTCCTTTCGCAGCCAGGCTTGGGACCGTCCATGGTGCAGTTTTCCAAATGGCTCTGTGATTAAGTATTCCTTCTTCCCAGATGCCTTCGCAGAACTCCACAAGTGCCAAAGGAATGGTTCACAGAGGCTTGATACAGTCACTTCTTGCCAAAGTTGACCACAGATAATGCAATAATTTTGCTGATTGCAACGAGAGAATATCTGTCATCCATTTTGAAATGTTAAATCAATGAAATGACACTTAAATTATAGGGAAGGCAAAGATTTACAACCCTATGCGTAACATTTACAAAGTAGTGACACAGATAAGAGTGTGTGCTGATAAAATGCCAACCCTCATCTCTTTGTCAATCTCCAAAAGGTTTTAAAGAGATAAAGATTAGCTTTGTTTGTCACGTGCATATCAGAACATCAAAACATGAGAAATCTGCTGAGGGAAAACTGCGAGTATCGTCATGCTTCTGGTGCCACATTAGCACTTATGCCACATGCTCACAAGTTACTAACCCTAAATCTTACACCTTTAGAATGTGGGAGGAAATCAGGGCACCCAGAGGACACCCACGAGGTCATGGGAAGAACAATCAGACTCCTTACAGACAGCAGCAGGAACTGAACCTCGATCTTACAGCTGTAAAGTGTTACGCTGACCGCTATAGTCCCATATCACCCGAGACCAAACAACTTACCTTCACTAGATAACTGCAATTCCCAAGCCCCACAGCACGCTGCATTAGGGAGACAGATTCTGGAAAGGTGTAATAATAACAGGGTTGTTATGATGGGAGATTTTAATTTCCCCAATATTGACTGGCATCTCCCCAGAGCAAGGGGTTTATATGGGGTGGAGTTTGTTAGGCATGTTCAGGAAGATTTCTTGGCACAATACAGGCTATGTAGATAAGCCTACAAGAGGAGAGGCTGTAATTGACCTGGTCTTGGGAAAAGAAACCAGGTCAGGTGTCAGGTCTATCAGTGGGAGAGCATTTTGAAGATAATGATCACAATTCTATCTCTTTTCCCATAGCACTGGACAGGGATAGGAGCAGACAAGTTAGGAAAGTGTTTAATTGAAGTACGGGGAAATATGAAGTGATCAAGCTGGAACTTGGAAGTATAAACTGGGAGCAGATGTTCTCAGGGAAATGCACAGCAGAAATGTGGCAAATGTTCAGGAGATATTTGTGTGGCATTCTGCATAGGTACATTCCAATGAGACAGGGAAAGGATGGTAGGGTACAGGAGCCACAGTGTACAAAAGCTGTTGAAAATCTAGTCAAGAAGAAAAGAAAAGCTTACAAAAGATTCATAAAACTAGGTAATGATAGAGATCTAGAAAAATATAAGAAACTTAAGAATGAAATTAGGAGTGCCAGAAGGGGCCATGAGAAGGCCTTAGCGAGCAGGATTAAAGAAAACCCCAAAGCATTCTACAAGTACGTGACAGCAAGAGGATAAGATGTGAGAGAATAGGACCAATCATGTGTGACAGTGGAAGAGTGGAAAAGCGGAGGTACTTAATGAATATTTTGCTTCAGTATTCACTACGGAAAAGGACCTTGGTGATTGTAGGAACTGAAAAGCTTGAGCATATAGACATTAAGAAAGAGGATGTGCTGGAGCTTTTAGTAAGCATCAAGTTGGATAAGTCACCGGGACCAGACAAGATATACCCCAGGCTACTGTGGGAGGCGAGGGAGGTGATTGCAGAGACTCTGGCAATGATCTTTGAATCATCAATGGGGACAGGAGAGGTTCTGGAGGATTGGAGGGTTGCAGATGTTGTTCCCTTAATCAAGAAGGGGAGTAGAGATAGCCCTGGAAATTATAGACCAGTGAGTCTTACTTCAGTGGTTGGTAAGTTGATAGAGAAGATCCTGAGAGGCAGGATCTACAAACATTTGGACAGGCATAATATGATTAGGAACAGTCAGCACGGCTTTGTCAAAGGCAGGTCATGCCTTAAGAGCCTGATTGAATTTATTGAGGATGTGAATAAACACATTGATGAAGGTAGAGCAGTAGATGTAGTGTATATGGATTTCAGCAAGGCATTTGATAAGGTACCTCATGCAAGGCTTATTGAGAAAATAAGGAGGCATAGAATATAGTATTAATGGTAAGACACTTGGCAGCCTGGAGGATCAGAGGGATCTTGGGGTCCGAGACTATCGGACACTCAAGGCTGCTGCGCAGGTTGTCTATGTGGTTAAGAAGACATACGGTGTATTGGCCTTCATCGACCATGTGATTAAGTTCAAGAGCCAAGAGGTAATGTTACAGCTATACAGGACCCTGGTCAGACCCCACTTGAGAGTACTGTGCTCAGTTCTGGTCACCTCACTACAGGAAGAATGTGGATACTATTTAAAGGGTACAGAGGAGATTTACAAGGATGTTGCCTGGATTGGGGAGCATGCCTTATGAGAATATGTTGAGTGAACTTGGCCTTTTCTCCTTGGAGCAATGGGAGGATGAGAGGTGATCTGATAGAGGTGTGTAAGATAGATCCCTCCTCATTCTCCTGAACTCCAGGGAATACAGCCCAAGAGCTGCCAGACGTTCCTCATACAGCAACCATACTCCAGGTAAGTGTGCTCAATGCTGGGCCACATCCACTACATTTTGTAGGCTTTCAAGAGTACTGGTGTTTCCATACCAGGTCATGATGCAAGCAGTCAATATACTCTCCACCACACAGCTACAAAAGTTTATCAAAATTTTAGATGACATGCTGAATCTTCAGAAACTTCTAAGAAAGTAGAGGCACTGCCATGCTTCCTTTGTAACTGCACTTACATGCTGGGCCTAGGACAGGTCCTCTGAAATAATTACACCAAGGAATTTAAAGTTGCTGATCCTCTCAACTTCTAATACTCTGATGAGGACTGACTCAAGGACCTCTGATTTCCTCCACCTGAAGTCAATAATTAGCTCCTTGGTTTTGCTGGCAGTGAGAGGTTGTTGTTGTGGCTGCCACATTTTCAATCTCCCTCCTATACGCTGATTCTTCGTCACCTTTGATTCAGTCAACAACAATGGCGTCATCAGCAAACTTAAATAGCATTCGAGTTATGCTTAGCCTCACAGTCATAAGTAGAAGACACAATGCATAAAAGCATGGGGACATGATCAAGAGGTTCAGTTGTTGTCCTGACCAAACATCAGGACGGGGAAGAAATGTGATCTTAGTGACTGTGACCAGGGAATGATTGTTGGTGCCGGACAGGGTGGTTTGAAACTGCTGACCTCCTGGGATTTTCACACACAACAATCTCTAAGAGTTTACAGAGAATAGTGTGAAAAACAATAAAACATCCAGTGAGCAGCAGTTCTGTGGGCAAAAAAGTCATGTTAATGACGGAGGTCAGAGGAGAACAACCAGACAGGATCAAGCTGACAGGAAGGCGACAGAAACTCAAATAACCACACATTACAACAGTGGTGTGCAGAAGAGCATCTCTGAATGCACAAAACATGAACCTTGAAGTGGATGGGCTACAGCAGCAGAAGACCGCACCAGGTTCCATTCCTGTACCTAATAAAGTGGCCACTGAATGTGCATTGTGCTCGAGGAGAGTTCAGTTGGCCATTGGTTCATCCACAACTTGAGCACCATATACATTTTCTGGTTTTCATATGACTGGAAGAGTACATTGACATAAATAGTTAGCTGGCAAAAGTTAGCTGGGAAATTAGATTAAAATGTATTGAGACAGATGAGGACAAATGTATTTAGACATTTTGTTTTAAACTTAAAATTTCTTGAAGTTAAATAAAAGGTCCAAAGGAAAAGAATGCTCAGTGGGCACTTTATTCGATACCTCCAGTAACAAATAAAATGCCCTTCAGCTGCTGTAGCCCCTCCACGTCAAGGTTTGATGTGTTGAGCTTTCAGACCACCCACTGTAACAGAAACATAACATGCTCACCATATTCAGCAAAGCAATACAAAATTCAAAGTAAATTTATTATTAAAGTACATACTGTATATGTCACCATATACAACCCTGAGATTCATTTTCTTGCGAACCTACTCAATAAATCCATAACAGTATAATAGCCATAACAGAATCAATGAAAGACCGCATCCACTTGGGCGTTCAACCACTGTACAACTACAAAAAGAAAGAAATAATAATAAATAGATAAGCAATAAATGTCGAGAACATGAGATGAAGATACTTCATAGGTCATGAGAACATTTCAATGATAAGGTGAAGTTACCCCCTTTGGTTCAAGCAACAACAATAGCAGAACAACTGCAACAACATAACAGCAGCAAATCAAGCCTCTTTCTTCCCTCCAATCCACTCAGATTCAGATTTACTTACAAGATGTACATTGAAACATATGGTGAAATGCTTCATTCGCGTTAAACAACCAACACACCTAAGGATGTGATGAGGGCAGCCTGTACGGTGTCACCACACATTATGGCGCCAACATAGCATGTCCACCATGCTCGGCAGAACAACAAGGAAGACAAAAGCACAGAACACAACAAGCTACAAAACAACAACAGCAAAACAAGCCCCACTCATCTCTTCTGCCATTGCACACACACTGCCCTTCAACCCAAAGACAGGCTGGTACTTTAATCAGACAAGATCAACAGGATTTTGCGAAAAGGAAATCCTACTTCACCAATTCATTAAAATTCTCTGAAATAACAAGCATTGAGGATAAAGAGGAACCAGTCGATGTTCTACACTTAGATTTCCAAAGGGCACTTAAAATGAGCTGCATCAAAGGTTATTGTGGAAAAGAAAATATCACTGTATATGAGGTCACGTACTGAAATAGAGAGAAATTCAGCTAGATAACAGTATAGGCATCAATGGATTAGCAAACTGTGACATGATATGCCACAGAGACTAGTGAATGGACCTCAACATTTTTCAATTCAATTTCATTGTCATTCATCCATACATGAATACTCATGAATAAAGCCAAATGAGACAAGTTATTCCAGTGGTTAAGGATCTAAACACAGTACCAATAATCACACACAGCACAAAGCACACACAACACGTATAAGATAGACAGATACAGCTATTCAATAAATGAGTCCTAACTCAAGCCATCCAACGCCATGGAAATCTGAAGACGACCACAATACAGCTTGTCTTCTGCAAAGCGAACATGGATGGGGTGGGGGGGGGGCAGGGGCAGGGGCAGCACTGACTCCAACCAGGACGCCTGCACCACACTGCCCTTGGTGGACTGCACCAGCTGGATGCCTCTCTTTGGCAGCTGTAAACAGGGAACACCACAGCTTGAGGCCTAGTCCTCGCACATTTTGGATATCAGTAAAGTACAATCATGCAAAATATATATGGATATAGTCCAGAACCCAAGTCCATTGTTCTGCCGAGTGAACACTGGGGGTACAATGCAGAGACAACAAATTATACAAATGACTTTGAGGGTTTCAAAGGTAGGGTTCATAAATTTGCTGATAAAATATGGTTGGAAAGTAAGCTGTGAAGAAGATAGAAGGTGGTTAGTTAGGTTAAGTGAGAAGACAGAGAATGGGAATATGGAGATGATGTGGGAAAATGTGAAACTATCTATTTTTAGAGGTAAGGGAAGTTGTTCAAGTTCAGTTTATTGTCATTCAGCCATACACATGTATTCTGCATCATTTCTCTGGGGCCATAATGCAAAACATAGTGCACTGAGTCACATCAGACAACATAGTTACGATCCAGCACGTACAGTCACAAAATAATATCAACACAAGTCCCCTGAGTAGCATGGGCTGAAGATTGACAGATTGACATAAGGTGCGAAGAGCATGTCGACGTCAGACAGTATAATGTTACTGGCACTATTATAATAAGACAAGCAGACAGGGTGTCCACGTGTATTGGGTGGCAGCAGGGTGTATCTGAATGGTTAGAGCTTGCAGTGCTGAGATGCAGATGGAGCTAGGTGTCCTAGTGTACAATTTGCAAAAGGATACAATGTAGATACAGCAAGTCATTTGGTCAGGAAACTCAACATAAAGGGAGAGAGGGAGTGCTTCAGTCATATGG
Organism: Mobula hypostoma; assembly: GCF_963921235.1. Taxonomy (NCBI): domain Eukaryota; kingdom Metazoa; phylum Chordata; class Chondrichthyes; order Myliobatiformes; family Myliobatidae; genus Mobula; species Mobula hypostoma. The sequence goes on from NC_086119.1 coordinate 9,492,136, forward strand.
GGCATCAGTAAGGTTCTATGTGCAGTATTGATCTCCTTATCTAATAAGGATGTAAATTCAATGGAACCTAGCTCAGGGAAGGCTTCCTTTATTGATTTCTGGTATGGACAGGTGTCCTATGAGAAGTGGTTGAACTCAATGGGTTTGCACCTGCTAGAATAGAATAGAATAGAACTTTATTGTCATTACTCAAGACAATGAGATTGCAGTGCTAATTCAATTCATGCAAAACAGGTATTTACTTTATACTTTATACTTTATTGTCGCCAAACAATTGGTACTAGAACATACAACCATCACAGCGATATCTGATTCTGCGCTTCACACTCCCTGGATTACAAATATTAAAGATATTAAAAATAGTTAAAACTAGTAAATATTAAAAATTTAAATTATAAATCATAAATAGAAAATAGAAAAATGGAAAGTAAGGTAGTGCAAAAAAAACCGAGAGGCAGGTCCGGATATTTGGAGGGTACGGCCCACATCCAGGTCAGGATCCGTTCAGCAGTCTTATCACAGTTGAAAAGAAGCTTACAATGCATGTGGTACAGTTTAATTTTTTTTTTAATTCCATATTTGCTGCAACAAGTAAGTTCAATAATCCATTACACTCAACAGCCATTGGCAAGCCGGGGTGCAGCATTATTCAGCTGCACAGCAGCCCTTGGGAAGAAGCTGTTTTTTAATCTTACTGTCTTGACTAAGACGTGGTAGAGAATGGTAGATGGCTTGACTGAAACATGCAAGATCCTGCAAGGTCTCGACTGGGTGGCCGTGGACAGGATATTTATAAGAGAATCCAAAACATGTGGCTACTGCTCACAGATAAGGGAGTGCCCAATTCAACAGAGAAGAAAGGAAATATTCTCTCTCAGATATTTGAGTCTTCAATACACTTGTCCTCAAAGAGCAGTGGAAAACCGAGTCATTGAATCGTTTCCTATGGCAGAGATAGAAATATTCTGCAAAGGGATGGAAGGAGATTCTTCTTAAGCAATGGGATTGTTAAGAGTGTGGAGTTAAGGTTATAATATTAAATGACAGGGCAAAATGTAATATTAAAACAGGGGGATCTGAGAACACAGATCCATAATTCCTTGAAAGTGACATCACAGAGAGATGGAGTCATAAAGAGAGCTTTCGGCACATTGGCCTACATAAATCAAAATACTGACTACAGGTGTTAGGATGTTATGTTGAAGTTGTGGGACCTAATTTGGAAAATTGTGTGCAGGTTTTGGTCACCTACCTACAGGAAAAACATCAATAAGATTGAAAAGAGTTCAGAAAAAAATTACAAGGATGTTGCCATGACTTGAGTTATAGGGAAAGATTGGACAGGTTAGGACTTCATTCCCTGCAGCGTAGGAGAATGAGGGGAGATTTCATAAAAGCATACAGAATTATGAAGGTATCTATAGGGTAAATGCAAGCAGGCATTTTTTACTGAGATTGAGTAAAACTAGAACTTGAGGTTATGGGTTAAGAGTGACAGGTGGAATGCTTAAGGGGAACCATTCAAAGGACGGTGAAAGTGTGGGATGAGCTGCCAGCAGAAGTGGCAGATGTGGGTTAGATTTCAACATTTGAGAGATGTTTGTACAGGTCTGGGTGCAGGTTGATGGACTAGGCAGATTAATAGTTCAGCATGTACTAGATAGGCCGACGAGCCTGTTTCTATGTTGCAGTGTTCTGTGACTCTATGACTCTAATTGTTGGGCCATGGAGACAACTCCTGTTCTTGATTTGTATAATAGTAGATCAAAGGACTTTCGGTTTTGCAAAAAAAATCTGTAAGATTGAGGATTCAGATTAGTAATTGGAATATAAACAAAAACATGATAAAAACTGAAGCAAATGAGAGTATATTACCAAGAAATGTACAGTAAATTGTAGGAGCTTCCACAAGTTTTCAATAAGTGAGTAGTGAAAGCATCAAGGGTCACTGAAATTGTTAATACAGGAGAAATTGTGATGGGGTAAGAAGAAAATGGCTGAGGTGTTAAAACAAATATTTTGCATGTCTTTGCAGCTGAAGAGACAGAAAGCATCCCAGATAAAGGAAGAGACCATAAAGGGACTAAGTATGAAGTAATACATTTTTTATTATTCATTTGTTTTCTAATGGTGCCATAAGCTTCTTTTATTTTTAAATTATATGCTCACAGAATGTGGATGTTGCAGGCATTGCTGCTCCTCACTAATTGCCCTGAACTAGGGTAACACTTAAACATCAAGCTCATTGTCTAAAGTCACAAAAAAGCCAGACTGGGTAATATTGACAACTATGAAACCTAGTGAAGAATGACAGAGAGCATCTCAAAGTACTGTTGGAGATGCACTCAAAGTCAAAAGGTCAACATCAAAGTGGAACTTACTATCAAAAAGCACAAGTGCATGTATGCACAGGTATAATGCAAGACCAACTTACAGCAGTACCACAAGTACACAGCATCAGATAAGCAGCATTCACTAGAAAAACACGTTGGTTTCATCCAGAGAAGAATGCTCCAACACACCAACAATATGCATAGTACAGATTCAGAATCACGTTCATCATCTTGACATATGCTGTAAAATTTGTTGTTCTGTGGCAGCAGTATAGTGCAGGACATAATATATACTATAAGTTTCAATAAAAATATATATTTAAATAATTAAATTAGCACAAAAAGAGAGCAAAAATAGTGGGGTAGCATTCATGGATTCATTCAGAAATCTGATGGCAGAAGGGAAGAAGCTGTTACCAAAAAGTTGAGTGTGTGTCTTCAGGTTCATGTACCTCTTCTCTGATGGCACTAATGAGAAAAGGGTATGTTCCTGGTGGCAGGGATCTTTAATGATGGATGCTGCTTTTCTGAGGAACACAGGAACAGGTCTTTTGGCCCACAATGTTGTGTCAAACCAAATGAATTAGTAATCAAATACCCAACTAAATTAATCCCTTCTGCTTACATGATGTCCATATTCTTCCATTTTCCTCACATTCATGTGCCTATTTAAACATCTCTTAAAAGTCCTTGAAAGTCCCTAATATATCTTCCTCTCCCACCAACCCAGGCAGAACATTCCAGGCACCCATCACTCTCAATAAAAGAAAAGTTGCCCCTCACATCTCCTTTGAAATTACCCCCTCTCACCTTAAATGCATGGTATTAGACCTTCCAACACTGGGAAAAAGATACTGTCTGTCTTATTCTATCTACCCCTCTTATCATCTTCTAAAACTCTATCAGATCTCTCCTCAGCCTCCACCATTCCACAGAAACAACCCAAGTTTGTCTAACCTCTCATTATCACACATGCCCTCTAATCCAGGCAGCATCCTGGTAAACCATGATGAAATGGCAGAGCAACTCGATGGGCCAAATGGCCTAATTCTGCTCCTATAACTTATGGTCTTATGGCAAACCGCTTCTGCACCCTCTCCAAAGGCTTGACATCCTTCCTATAATGGGGAAACCAGAATTGTATGCAATATTCCTGACATGGCCGAACTAGAGTTTTATAAAGCTGCGACTTGTTGAAGAAGAAGCTAAAGCCAAGGATGCTGCCCTTAGGCACTCCTCTAGCAATGTTATGAAGCTAAGATGATTGGCCTGCAACACCACAACCATCTTTCTTTGTGGGTGTTATGCCTCCAGTAAAAAAGAGTTTTTCCCCTGTAATTCCTCATGGCTTCAGTTTTACAACGCCTCCTCAATGCCACACTCAGGCAGTTGCCAGAAAAACACTGGAATCCATCATTGAGGCAATGATAAAAGACCACTTAAAAAGTATATCAGGACCCGGCGGAATCATCAGAAGAGAGAAAGAGTGCCTGACTGATTTTTGTTTTGAGTCAGGGTAGATAAAAGAATGAATGCAGAATATTTTTTTAATTTCCTTTACACAAGCTCAGAGCTCAAGAAATTGGAGTTCAAATATTAACATAGTTAATGACAGGAAACAGATTAGGAATAAGTAGGTCATTTTCAAGTGGGTAGGGTACAGCCGGTGGTCTCCGATGATTAATGCTGCAAGCTTGTTTACTTACAACAGATATTAACAATTTAGTTGAAGATGCTAAACATAATGTATCCAAATATCCTGATGCTGGAAAGTTACGTGGGAAAGTGCAAGTTGTGAAGAGAACACAAAGCAATACAGACTAGTTCAGGCAAAAAAGCCGATATAAATGTGAAGTTAGTTACATAGCTTCTTCCCCTCTGCCATCCAATTTCTAAATAGAATCAGAATCAGAATCAGGTTTATTATCACCGGTCTGTGACGTGAAATTTGTTAACTTAACAGCAGCAGTTCAATGCAATTCTAGCAGACAAATAATAATAAAAAAACAAATTTTAAATAATAATAAATAAACAAGTAAATCGATTACATATATTAAATAGATGAAAAACCGTGCAAAAAAAGAGATACTGTATATTTTTTAAAAAGTGAGGTAGTGTCCAAAGATTCAATGACCATTTTGGGATCGGATGGCAGAGGGGAAGAAGCTTTTCCTGAATCGCTGAGTTACAGGAGCCTGAAGGCACACGCTCAGCGATTCAGGGACAGCTTCTTCCCCTCTGCCATCAGATTTCTGAATGGACATGGAACCTGTGAACACTACCTCACTACTTTTTTTTCTCTTTTTGCACTACTTATTTAATTTAGATTAGATTTGATCATAAGGACACGCAGTCCTCTTTATTGTCATGCATGCATTAAGAAATGATACAATTTGTTCCTCCACAATTATAACATATAGTTACAACAGTGCAAAGCAATACCGTAATTTGATGAAGAACAGACCATGGGCACATAAAAAAAAGTCTCAAAGTCTCTCAAAAGTCCCATCATCTCATGCAGACAGTTGAAGGGAAAAACTTCCTTCCATGAGCTTACAGCATCGCAAACTTGCCGATGCAGCATCCTGGAAGCACCCCGACCACAGTCCGACTCTGAGTCCATCCGAAAACTTTGAGCCTCTGACCAGCCCTCCGACACCGAGCACCGTCTCTGCCGAGCGCTTCGACCCCAGCCCCGGCAACAGGCAATAGGCAAAGCCGAGGATTTGGGGCCTTCCCCTCCGGAGATTCTCGATCGCACAGTAGCAGCAGCAGCGAAGCAGACATTTCAGAAGTTTCTCCAGATGTTCCTCCGTGCTTCTCACGTCCATCTCCATCAAATCAGGATTGTGAATGGCATCCTACTTCACAAATACGATATCATTCGGAGCGGCCGCACGCACTGCGTCGCGCCACCATCTTCTCCTCCCCTCTATATATACCTTATCTATATATACATAATTTTTACTGTAATTTACAGTTTTATGTATTGCAAAGAACTGTTGCTGCATAACAACAAATTTCACGACATATGCCAGTGATATTAATCCTGATTCTGATTCTGATAGATCGTTTGATATACTTTCTTTGATTGTTTCCTGCTAGCGGCCATTTTAACTATTTTGGAATATCTCAGATGATCAAAGACATTTAAAAAGCTCAAAAATATTAAAATCATGAAAAATATTAAAAATTAAAATATAGTACATTTAATTAATGTGTTTCAAATTATTCAAACCTTCTGGCAATAAAAAGGAACCCAACACACTGTTTGCCTCCTCAGTTGCTTGCATATTAATTTGATAAAGCATCTTTACCAAGTTCTCACCCTTCTGTGCTTTGGACAACAAAATCTTTCTGAGCACCCTGGCTGGTGTAAAGCGAGGAATCTGGGTGCAAAGAGGAGCCGGTCCCTTTGCTCAGGATGTTTATGCTGAGTTCAGATAGGCAGCAGCACTGAGTGTCAGCACTACATACTGCAGGTGTTGAGCTGAGCTCCAAGGGGGGCCTCAGAACTGCCTTCAAAGAAGTGCCAGCAGAAGTTTATTACGTATCAGGCTATTGCCTTGGAGACGGACAACAGAAGTTTACTAGACTGAGGCTGCTGAAGCAACACAGTGTGACTTAGAGATCCTTCACCAGTGCAGCACACGAAGCATGGATATTTTTAGATTTAGATTTAGAGACACAGCACGGTAACAGTCCTGGTGGGCCAACAAGCCCCTGCCACCCAATTGACCAATTAATCTACTAACTCGTACATCTTTGGAATGTGGGGGTAATCCGGAGCACACAGAGGAAAGAAACCCTTGAGGAGAACGTACAAACTCCTTCCAGACAGTGGCAGAATTGAATCTGGGTCACTGCCGCTGCATTATTGTTAAACTAACTGTGTCATCACCTTGCCGCCGTGCTACCTTCAGTCCTGCACCCAAATCACTGCTGTTTTCAGCACGATGTACTATTTTTTAATTAAAGACCCTAACAACATTCATCCTGGCAAATTCTATGGATGCAATTGTTTTTTAATCATCTAAATTTTTTCCCCCACAAAAGCAACCTTTCCCTCAAAGGTAATAGTAAAGAGTAACATGTTGCCTTCTGTTCACTTGAAGATGCCATGCCTGCCACACATGGCTACCACTAGCGATTACTATTCTGAACCATCTTCACCAAGTCTTTATCCTACTTCCCTCTGGGTTCCTCCAATTTTGACCTCTTGTCCTAATTTCCAACACTTCACCCTCAATGACCAGGATCGCTGCGCTACAAAAAAAATGTTTTACAATTCCCTCCTTAAACCTATACCTTCCCTTGTTCTCTCTTCTCTTGTGACATTTATTTATTTAGAAATATGATGGGGAACAGGCCCTTCCAGCCGCCAAGCAACCCTAGCCTAATCACAGGGCAATATGCAATGACCAATTAACCTAGTAACCGGTATATCTTTGGATTGTGGGAGGAAGCTAGAGTAACCTGAGGAAACACACATGCAAATGGAAAGAACATAGAAACTTACGCTGACCTCTGATGCCCTGAGCTGTAATAGTGCCGAACTACCATGGTGTCCCACTGAAGCTCCTTCTTAGGTCTGTTGTTAGGTGGCTCAGTGTCAATACTGTATTACCTAACTCTCGCTCCTGTAAAATGCTTACAATATTTACAATGATCCAGAGTCATAGAGCAATACAGCATGGAAACAGGCCCTTTGGCCTATCTAGTCCATACTCACCTGTTTTCTGCCTAGTCCCATCTACTCGCACTCAGTCCATAGCCCTCCACACCCCTCTCATCCACGTATGCACTTTTCCAAACCTCTTTTAAGTGTTGAAATTGAGCCCACATCCACCACTTCTGCTGACAGCTCGTTCCAAGTTCTCACCACCCTCTCAGTGAACAAGTTCCCCTTCAGGTTCTCCTGAAACATTTCATCTTTCATCTATGACCTCTAGTTCTAGTCTCACCCAACCTCGGTAGAAAAAAATTTGCTTGTATTTATCCTAACTAAACGCTTCATAGTTTTATATATCTCTGTAAGATCTCCTCTCATTCTCCTACGCTCCAGCGAATAAAGTCACGATCTATTCCACCCATCGCTATTTCTCAGATCTTCAAGCCCTGGCAACATCTGTGTAAATTTTCTCTGCACTCTTTAAACTTATTGATATCTTTTCCTGTAAGTAGGTGACCAGAACTGCACACAATGCCCCAAAGTTGGCCTCACCAACGTCTTCTACAACTTCAACATAACATCCCAACTCCTTATTCAGTGGATTTATAGAGACCAATATGCCAAAACCTCTCTTTACAACTCTGTCTACCAAAAACCTATATTTCAAGAAATTATGGATTTGTATTCTAATTTTCCTTCATTCTATCACACACCTCAATGCCCTACCATTCACTGTGTTAGTCCTGCCAAAGTGCAACACCTCACACTTGTCTGCAATAAATTCCACCTGCCATTTTTAGCCCATTTTCCAGCTGGTCCAGAGCCCACTGCAAGTTTTGAAAGCCTTCCCCGCTGTCCACTATGTCCCCAATCATGATGTCATCACAAGTTTTCTAGTCCAGTTTACCACATTATCATCCAGATTATTGATAAAGATGACAAACAACAAAATACCCAGCACCGATCCTTGCGGCACACCACTAGTCACAGGCCTCCAGTCAGAGGCAACCATCTACTACCACTCCATGGCTTCTCCCATGAAATCAATGTCTAATACAATTTACTACTTCATTCCGAATGCTGAGCGATCACACCTTCTGGACCAGCCTCCCATGTGGTACTTTGTCAAGGCCTTATGAAAATCCATTTAGACAATGACCACTGTTTTTCTGACATCAACTTTCTGAACAATCTCCTCAAAAAACTCTATGAGATTGGTTAGGCACAATCTACTACATACAAAAACATGCTGCCAATCCCTAACCAGGCCCTGTCTCCCCAAATACTTATATATTCAGTCACCTCGGAAACCTTCCAATAATTGCCCACAACTGATGTCAGATTCACCGACCTGTAATTTCCTGGCTGATTCTTAGATTCTTTCTCGAACAAAAGAAAAACATTGCTATTCTCTAATACTCCAGCACCTCATCTGGGACCAAGGACATTTAAGGTAACTTAGCCAAGGCCCCTGCAATTTCTGCACTAGTCTCCAGCAAGGTCCAAAGGGACACCTTGTCAGGCCCTGAGGACCCTAATCTGAGTCAGGACAGCAAGCACTTCCTCTTCTGTAATCCAGCTGTGGTCCATCACCTCACTGCTCTTTTGCCTGATTTCTGTGACTGTCTCCCATGTAAATACAGATAAAAAAAATAATTTAATATCTCCCCATCTCCTTTGGCTCCATGTGTCTCGAAGATGACCGATTTTGTCCAGTGCTATCCTTTTGCTCTTCATATATCTATAGAAGGCCTTGGGATTCTATTTCAGCTTGTCTGCCAGGGCAATCACATGTGCTCTTTTAGCCCACCTGATTTTTCTCCTTAAGTGTTCTATGCATTTCTTATACCTCTCAAGCACCTCATTTGATCCTAACAGCCTATATCTGATATGCACCTCCTTCTTCTTAAACCAAAGCCTCAATATCCATCGAAAACCAAAGTACCTAAACCCATTAGCCTCTCCTTTTATTGTGACAGGAACCTACAAATTCTGCACTCTCCATATCTCACCTTTGAATGCCTCCCACATACCAAGCATCCCCTGGTTGAAAAAGAATCTATTCCACTCCATGCCTGCCAGTTCTTTTCTGATGCCATTGAACTTGGCCTTTCTCCAATCTAAAATCTCACCCTGAGGACCAGTTTTATCCTTCTCTATAATTATCTTGAAACAAATGGAATTATGATCACAAATTATATAATAACACAAATTAAATGAATTACATCACTGTGGTAGTTCAACAGGGAAGGGCAACACTTCTTCTGTAAGGGGCTTCAAGGTTGAACAATGAATTTTAACCTTGCCAGTAAAACCCAAATATCTTGAATACATAAATATCATTAAAAATCAGTCTGATTCCCATTATTTTTGAAGTAATATTTGTTCAGTCAGTATTAGTAAAATGAGGTTATGTTACGGTCACATATCCCTTGTATAAACAGATCGAAACTATGGTCTTAACTCCATTACTGGCATAAACTTATATACAAGGCTTGAATCAAATGTCTCTAGGGTAAAGCAAACCTACACTTAGGATTTTCACCATTATTTCCCATCTCTGCGCAATCAGTGAAATCTCAAATCTACACGCCTGGACTAGAATTTCATTCCCTTTTCAGAAGTGGCAAATGTAAGCCAGTGGTCACAGCAGTGAATGGCAAGTACAGAACTGTGCTAAGGTCTTAGGCACATATACATAGCTAGGGTGCCTAAGGGTTTTGCCAGTACTGTAGTAACTTTATGTATTGCACTGCACTGCTGCCGCAAAAAAAAACTAATTTCATGATAAATGAGTGATGACAAACCAGATTCTGATTTGTGGGAAGTGGGAAGGGAGAGGGGTATCATGGTTGAGAAAAGGGGAAGAGAGCAGGAAGCATCAAAGAGACATTTGGTAATGATCAATTAACTTTGCCTGCTGTCTCAGGGCTGGGTGTGTCTGCACCTGCACCACCCCTCACCCCTGGTACTCTTTTTGTACTCTACTCTCGCCATTCCCAACATGCTTTGCTCCTGCCATGTTTATGTAACCGGGTCTTGGTTACACTGGCTGCTGAGGTGTCTAAAATGGGTTCTTTGTATGCTACATAAAATGGCTTTTCTGTAATAATAACTGCGATGTAAGGAGTTCGCTCTCTTTCCCTGCTTGTTTGGGTTATCTTATTGATAAGGGAGGGAACGAAGCAATGAGTGTCCATGTGAGTGATATTCTGTCTCATATAGCTGGGAACCGTGTGGTTTGGCAGGTTTTTGGGAGGAGAACCAAAGAGGAAGGACGTGCTGGACGCGCTCTGGTCAACCACCGTGGTTGGTCCCAGGCAGCAGGTCGAGGGGGTTGGAGGGGGTCGCATGGTGGCAAGAAGACATTGTTCATTGAGCTCCAACGATTGTGCACGAAGTGGCTGAACTCTGATTTTGGCACCTTTTACTTTCCTTTTATATTGTATTTCTATTAATTACATTGTTCCAGTAAGATCTATAAATTGGAATCCGTAAATCATACATTGTGTGCTGTCTGATATTTGAGGTGTGAGTTTGAACCAGGGTATATTACACAGCAACTATGCAAAATGTGAGACACGGTTTGGCGGGTGGACGGGGTTTCCCCTAGATAAACACGAGCCAATAGCCTAAGCGTTACATTTACAAACTTGCTCTCCGCTCCACATTGACAAATACTGTGCAAAAGTACCCTAGCTATATACAGTGCCTATAAAAACCTTCCCCCTCCCCCAGTAGTTTTTATGTTTTATTGTTATACAACATTTAATCATAATGGATTTAATTTCGCTTTTTTTGACACTGATCAACAGAAAAAGACTTCTCTGTGTCAAAGTGAAACCAGATCTCTACAAAGTTATCTAAATTAATTACAATATAAAACATAAAACAATTAATTGCATTAAGTATTCCCCCCCCTTAATATAACACACCAAATCATCGCTGATGCAGTCAACTGGTTTTAGAAATCATATAACTAGTTAAATGGAGATCTGTTTTAAAGACCTGTGTGCAGTCGAGGTGTTTCAACTGATTGTAGTAAAAATACACCTGTATCTGGAAAGTCCAACTGCTGGTGAGTCAGTATACTGGCAAAAACTACACCATAAAGACAAAGAACACTCCAAGCAGCTCTGTAAAAAGGTTATTGAAAAGCACAAGTCAGGAGATGGATCCAAGAGAATTTCCAATATCCCTTGGAGTACAGTTAAGTCAATCTTCCAGAAATGGAAAGCATATGGCACAGCTATAAATCTGCCAAGAGCAGGCCATCCTCAAAAACTGAGTGACTATACAAGAAAGGATCTAGTGAGAGAGGTCACCTAGAGACCTCTGACATCAATGGAGGAGATACAAGCTTCGGTGGCCGAGATGGGAGAGACTGCACGCACAACAACTGTTCCCCGGGTGCTTCACCAGACACAGTTTTATGAGAGAGTGGTAAAGAAAAAGCCACTGTTGGAAAAAAACTCACATGAAATCTCAGCTAGAGTTTGCCAGAAGGCACGTGGAGGATTCTGAATTCAGATGGAAGAAGATTCTATGGTCTGATGAAACCAAAATTGAGCTTTTTGGCATCAGACTAAATACTATGCTTGGTGTATGCCAAACACTATACATTATCAAAAACACACCATCCCTACCGTGAAGCATGGTAGTGGCTGCATCATGCTGTGGAGATGCTTCACTGCAGCAGGTCCTGGAAAGCTTGTGAAGGTAGAGGGTAAAATGAATGAAGCAAAATACAGGGAAACACACACAAAATGCGGGAGTAACTCAGCAGGCCAGACAGCACCTATGGAAAAGAGTACAACTGACGTTCCTGCTGAAGGGAATTAGCTAGAAACGTTGACTATACTCTTTTCCATAGATGCTGCCTGGCCTGCTGAGTTCCTCCAGCATTTTGTGTCTGTTGCTTGGATTACCAGCATCTGCAGATTTTCTCTTGTTTGTGAAAATAGAGGGATATCTTGGAGGAAAACCTGATGCAGTCTGCACAAGAACTGCAACGTAGGAAAAGGTTTGTTTTCCAACAAGACAATGACCCAAAGTATAAAGCCAAAGCTACACAGGAATGGCTTAAAAACAACAAAGTTAATGTCCTGGAGTGGGTAAGTCAGAATCCAGACCTCAATCCAATTGAGAAATTGTGGCTGGACTTGAAAAGGGCAGTTCACTCACGTTCCCCATGCAATCTGACAGAGCTTGAGCAATTTTGTTAAGAAGAATGGGGAAAAATTGCAGTGTCCCGATTTGCAAAGCTGATAGAGATCTATCCACACAGACTCAAGGCTGTAATTGCTGCCAAAGGTGCATTTAGTAAATACTGACTTGAAGGGGTGAGTAACTATGCAATCAATTATTTTGTGTTTAATAATCAATATAAAGTTAGACCAATTTGTAAAAATTTATTTTCACTTTGACACGAGAGAGTCTTTTCTATTGATCGGTGTCAAAAAAGCCAAATTAAATCCACTGTGATTAAATGTTGTAGAACAATAAAACATGAAAACTTCCAGGGAAAGGTGAATACTTTTTATAGACACTGTATGTGTGCCTCAGACTTTTGCACGTTACTGTGTAATATGCTGACTGTGAGGAAATGGGAACTGTGCACTCCTCAAATGCAGAGCACTGACAGCATCTGAAACATGGGATTGCAGACCACAGCACATACATAAAACCCAGCGAGACAAAAGTGTGCAAATGTTCTGCAGTTCTACATCAGAACAAAGTCAAATGATGCATTCACTACATTGCAGTATAGCACAAAAAGAGCAGTGAACATAAGAATATTTTGTAAAACATACATACAGATGGAATATCTCATGTGAATGCACCTATACAGTGTGCTGTGGGAGTGCACGGTCAGAAAAGAAATACAGAGGAATACAGGCAGAATGGTAGTCATAAAAACACAAGACATAAAAAGAGTAAGCCATTTGGGTCATTAAATCTGCTCCACCATTCCATTATGGCTGATTTAATATCCTTCTCAACCCCATTTCTATTGCCTTCCCTCATAATCTTTGATGTACTTACTAATCAAGAACCTATCAACCTTCACTTTAAATATACCCAATGACTTGGCCTCCACAGTGGCTTGTGGCAATACATTCCACAAATTCGCCATCCTTTGGCTAAAGAAATTCCTTCTAAATGGAATCCTTGTATTCTCAGGCTGTGCCCTCTGGTCCAAGACCCTTCCACTATAGATTTCTCTCCACGTCCTTTCTATTCAAGTAGATTTTGTTCTTCGCCCTCCCCCCCCACCACCCCCCCACATTCTTCTAAACTCCTGCAAGTACAGTCCCAAAACCATCAAACACCCCCGGGGAGTCTGAAGTGGCATATGGTGTAGATGTACAGAATAACATGGAATACAGGAACGGAAAGGGGGAAAGAAGTACAAGAAGGATATAATATGGAAGATGAATACGGGAAATAAGCTACACAAGATACAAAGAGGGTACAATATGGGAGTAATGATACAGGATGCACTCAATGTCAAAGTACAAATACAGCGAGAGTATAAAGTCAAAGAAGTGTTAATTGTCATATGCACAAGTACAGGTGGAATGAAAAACTTAATTGACTTCCTTAATCAGAATCAGATTTATTATCATTAACTTATGTCAGTTGAAATCCGTTGCTTTGTGGCAGCAGTACAGTGTAAAGACATAAAATTACTACAAATTTCAAAAATAAATACAGTACTTTCCAAAAGTCTTAGGCACATATACTGCATATAGCTAGACTTCTGCACAGTACAATATTTGTCAATGTGGATCAGACAGCAAGTTTATTTTTGCGGCAGTAGAAGAGTGCAGTACATAAAATTACTACAGTACTGTGCAAAAGTCTTAGGCACCAGAGGTGTAAGTATGTGCCTAAGACTTTTGCACAGTACAGTAAATAGTGCACAAGTGGACCATTAAGAAATCTGGTGGTGGGGGAGGGGGGGGAGAAGCTGTCCTGAATTGCTGAGTGTGGGTCTTCAGACTCCTGTGCCTCCTACTGACTGTAATAACGAAAAGAGGACACGTCCCAGATGATGTTGGTGCTTGATGAATGCCACCTTCTTGAAGCCATGTCTCAATATGGAAGTGTAGGTGTAAAGAGGGTACAATACAGAGGTACAGATAAAGAAAGGGGAACAATATCAAAGTACAGGTGGCAATAAGGTGAGAGGTCAGATGCAGTGAAGGTATGAGATACTGTTGGTCTAATATAGGTACATGCATAGAGAAGATAAGATGCTAGTGGAGACTCATAACGTGCTTAACAGGAGAGTAGAGATTTAGAAAGTTTATAATATGAGTGAAGGGAAATTGGCACCACAAGATGAGTTTGCAACACATTACAATAAAACATGTTCATTGGCCTATGTGTAACACTTCTTGTTTTCAAGAAGATTTTAACCAAGGTGAAGGCGGAAAAGGCCTTCGTATCCCCAGGGAATGCAAGAAGGGTGAACAGCTATGGTTTACTTCCGTATCACAGTGCAGAAATGGACTCACTGATATTCATGGTCCGAGCTCAGATAACAAATGGCATTAATATCATGCCTTGAATGCAGTAAAATATCCCAAAACACTCCACTGGAGCATAATCACATAAAATAATGACACCAAATCATGCATATGGATATGAGGTAGCTGCCCAAAAGCTTGGTCTCAGCACCAGGTTTATAAGGAACAATTAAAAGGAGAGGGAACTAAAAAGGTGTGGGGAACAAGTCCATAAGTTAAAGCCTAAACACCTGAAGACACAGCACTGTTGTTAGAATAATGAAAATCAGGGATTCACAGCAATTCTGAAGAGAGGCAGGCAGTGGACTTGCAAGACAACAGCTCGTGAGATAGAATCCAACCAAGACACAGCCCCCTGTAGGTGGGGTGGGTGGTGGTCCAGGAAAAGAAAAAGATTCAGAACATAGAACATTGGACAAAACAGCACAGTAAAGGCCGTTTGTCCCATGATGTTGTGCTGACCTTTTCCCTTGTTAGAGAGAATGACCATGAAGCTGGCCTGCAAGATCAAAATGGTCCCAGTTGAACCCTTCATTAAATAGTGAAATACAATGGTGCCTTTTTCTTGTCCCACCAACATATCAATACAGTTAATCACTTTATTCATCTAAAGACTTGGAACAGACCAATGCCAATTAAAGGAAGTGAAATCGATTTTAAATGTTATGGAGAGAAAATAAAAATCTTCAAGCTGTTGATGACGCAATGGCAATCAAAGGTTTTTCTTGTGGTCAGATTGAGGCAGACATTGTTATTCATTCTTACTTCATCCAAGGACAATACTGGCATGAACCACACAGGGGTAAGCTACAACGAGAATGGTAAGAACACAAAACAGTACAGTATAGACCCTTCTGCCACGATGTTACGCCAACTATTTAACCTACTCTAAGATCAACCTAACCCTCCCCTCCCACTTAGCCCTCCATTTTTCTATTATCCATGTGCCTAGGTGTCTCTTCAATGTCCCTCATGGATCTGTCTCAATCACTATCCATGGCAGGGTTTTCCATGCACCTACCACTATCTGTGTCAAAAAAAAACACTTACCTCTGACATCCCCCTTATACTTTCCACCGATCACTTCAAAATTATACCCACTCGTATAGTTAGCCATTTCTCCCTTGGGAAAGTCTCTGGCTGTCTACTTGATATGTGCCTCTTATTATCTTGTACTCCGCTATCAAGTCACCTTTCATCTTCCTTTACTCCAAAGAGTGGGGAGGAGGAATCAAAGTATGTATGTACTTCAATTTCTTGCAGCATTCACAGTAGAACGAAGAAATACAATAGAATGAAAAACTACACACAAAGACTGACAAGCAATGTACAAAATAAGACAAACTGTTCAAATAAATAAATAATATTGATAACATGAGTTAGAATCCTTGACAGTGAGTTCACAGGTTGTGGAAACAATTCACAGTTGATATAAGTGGATACTTCACTCACCTCAATTCTGAAATGATTCCATAAACTTGGGTCAGAAACCTTCGGTCCCACACCACCAGGTTCAGGAACACTATCTGCCCGACAAACATCAGGCTCCTGAACCAGCAAGGGTAACTTCACGCCGGTTCAGGAGCCTAATGGTTGCAGGGTAATTAGTGTTCCTGAACCTGGTGATGTGGGACCAAAAGTTTCTATACCTCCGCTCCAATGGCAGCTGTGAGAAGAGAGCATGGTCTGGATAGTGGGGGTCCTTGATGATGGATGCTGCTTTCAACTTTTGATGATAGATGTATCCATAATAACGTAGTGATCCCAAAACTTGGCAAGAACACTCTTGATTTTTTTAGGGTGGCCAGTGACTTATCGGCCACCTGCTACAGCACCAGTCATTCATTGACAGCCTATGGATTTGCATGTTTCTTTCGTCTGCATTTAACTTCAGTCAGTCGTATAGCCAGCCAGATCTCTTGCTCACTCCGTAAGCTCTCACTTCATGACTGCCTAAGTAGTTACTGATTCACCTCCCACCTCCTTGCCACAGAGAGCCTGTTTTAGCAGCTCTCGCTCAGTACAAAATTAAACTCAACTTTCACTAGTGGCAAAATGAAGAATCATCGTGGTGCAAAGACACAATTAAAATTCAGTCTTTATACTCATGTCTGAAATGGGTCACTTGACCTGCCTCACAGCAGCAGCAGCACTACCGGTAGATATCATTCTTTTTCATTCCTTAGCCCTGATGAAAGGTCTCAACCCAAAACGTCAACTGTTTATTCTTCTCCATAGATGTTGTTTGCCCTGCTGCGTTCCTCCAGGATTTTGCATGTGTTACTTTCCAGCATCTACAAAATCTTGTGTTTATGAGATGTACCATACCAGTTACCATACAGGTATGTACCTTTTACTCCTGGTAAAAATAGTTTAAATTCAGTGAAAGCAAGATACAAATAATCAAAATACAATGTGAAAAAGAATCAGTGCAGGCAATGCATGTGATCACATTCCAACATTGCGAATGGAACCAAATTCCCTGAGAGCGGAATTAATTAATTTGATTACAAACACGAGAAAATCTGCAGATGCTAGAAATCCAAAGCAGCACACACAAGATGCTGGAGGAACTCAACAGGCTAGGCAGCATCTATGGAAAAGGGTAAACAGTCAATGTTTCGGGTTGAGATCCTTCACCAGGACTGGAAAGACAGGGGAAAAGTCACAGTAAGAATGTGGGGGGAAGGGAGGAAGAATTATAAGGAAGCAGGTGATAGGTGAAACCGGGAGAGTGGGAGGGGGTGAAATAAAGTCCTGGGAAGTTGATTGGTGAACAAATGAAGGATCAGAGAAGAGGGAATCTTATAGGAGAGAACAGAAGACCATGGCAGAACAGGAAGGGGGAGCAGCACCAGAGGGAGGTGATGGGCACATAAGGAGATAAGTTGAGAGAGGGAAACAGGAATGGGGAATGGTGAAGGAGAAAGGGAGGGACAATTACTGAAAGTTCAAGAAATCAATGTTCATGCTCTCAGGATGGAGGCTACCCAGACAGAATATAGTCATAGTCATACTTTATTGATCCCAGGGGAAATTGGTTTTCGTTACAGTTGCACCATAAATAATTAAATAGTAATATGTAAATTATGCCAGGAAATAAGTCCAGGACCAGCCTATTGGCTCAGGGTGTCTGACCCTCCAAGGGAGGAGTTGTAAAGTTTGATGGCCACAGGCAGGAATGACTTCCTATGACGCTCTGCATTGCATCTCGGTGGAATGAGTCTCTGGCTGAATGTACTCCTGTGCCCAACCAGTACATTACATAGTGGATGGGAGACATTGTCCAAGATGGCATGCAACTTGGACAGCATCCTCTTTTCAGACACCACCGTCAGAGTCCAGTACCAACCCCACAACATCACTGGCCTTACGAATGAGTTTGTTGATTCTGTTGGTGTCTGCTACCCCCAGCCTGCTGCCCCAGCACACAACAGCAAACATGATCGCACTGGCCACCACAGACTCGTAGAACATCCTCAGCATCGTCCAGCAGATGTTAAAGGACCTCAGTCTCCTCAGGAAATAGAGACGGCTCTGACCCTTCTTGTAGACAGCCTCAGTGTTCTTTGACCAGTCCAGTTTATTGCCAATTCGTATCCCCAGGTATTTGTAATCCTCCGCCATGTCCACACTGACCCCCTGGTGTTATAAGGTGTTGCTCCTCTGGTAGGCCATCCCATATTCAAACACTGTAACCGTACCCACCTCTACTACTTCCTCTGGTAGGCTATTCCATGTACTCACCACACTGATGTGACATGGTTTCTCCTCAGGTCACTTCTGAATCATTCCTCCCTCACCTTAAGCCTACTGGTTCTAGACCCTTCTTCCAGTCATCGACACACCAGGGAGAAATAGCCAATTAACCTATCAATCCACATGACTTTGGGTTTCTTGCTGATGCTCCAGTTTTCTCCCACAACCTCATTAGGCAGAGGAAATTCCACACATACAGTAATGGGCGTCAGGATCAAACCAGGGTCAGTGAAATAATGGAGCAATAGCCCAAGATACTTCACCATTTTGACCTGTGGGATGGCAGTGTTCTTCGTGACTGTTGGATGATGAAAGGGGCAAAGCAGAGGCTCAGAGCTAGACAACAGGAATTCTGCAGATGCTGGAAATTCAAGCAACACACATCAAAGTTGCTGGTGAACGCAGCAGGCCAGGCAGCATCTCCAGGAAGAGGTACAGTCGACGTTTCAGGCCGAGACCCTTCATCAGGACTAACCTCAGAGGTAGCATTTTTTGAGTCAAGTTGTGGTTCAAATCCCACCCCAGAGATTCAATACTTGGCTAACTTTCTAACATTTCACCAAAAGAAAATAGACACAAGAGATTCTGTAGACATTGGAAATCCAAGTTAAGATAAAATGTCAGGCAGCATCTACAGAGAGAAATAAGCAGCCAACGCATCCGTCTGAGATCCTACATTAGTCCCTGTGGGTTTTTTCTGGGTGCTCTGCTTTCCTCCCTCATTCCAAAAGACATACAGGTTAGGGTTAGGTGTGTGCATGCTATTTTGGCACTGGAAGCATGGCGACATTTACTGGCTTCCACCAGCACATCTTAGCTTGTTCTCCATCCCCTTCTACCCACCCCTCCAATTTTCTTATTCTGGCTTCTTCCTCCTTCCTTTTCAATCTTATTGAAGGGTGTCACCAGAGGTGCTGTCCACTGACACCTACCTGCCTCCTTGGAAAGATGAAAAGATCTCACAACACTAATCAAAAAGCACGGGAGTCCCAGTCATTGTGCCTCTCTCAAGCAGCATCTCGAAAACAGACCCATGGAAGCTTTCTCGATCCAATTTGACCGTCAAGGCTCTCAATCTTATAAATGGTTTATTTTAATGATTAGCTACAAGTACTTTGGGATCCCCATAAGCTTTGAAATGCACCAAATAAATCCAGATGTTTCTACATTCCCAATGCTACTTAAGGGTGCGTCATTAAGGACCCTCACCACCCAGGACATGCCTTCTTATTACTACAATCAGGGAGAAGGTACAGGAGCCTGAAGATACTCACTCAACATTTAAGGAACAGCTTCTTCCCCTCGGCCACTAACATTATTTTGCTCTATGTTTTAAGATTTCTTATTGTAACTTAGAGTAACTTTTTAATGCATTGTACTGTTCCACTGCTACAAAACCACAAATTTCACGATATAATTCACAGCAAAGGTGCATGCATGAAATGCTCTTTATTGACTGTGTTCAGTGCTGTCATCCCCTCAAAGCTAATTTATAAGCTTCAAGACCTGGGTCTCAATCTCTCCTTGTACAATTGAATTCTTGATTTCCTCACTTGCAGAGCCCAGCCAGTTCGGATTGGCAACGTTTTCCTCCATAATCACCACTAGCACAGGTGCACCACAAGGCTATGTGCTTGGCACCCTGCTCTACTTGCCTTTCATTATGACTGTGTGACTGGGCACAGCTCCAATACCATATTTAAGTTTGCTGACGACACCACTGTCATTGGCCGAGTCAGGGGTGGTGATGAATCAGTATATAGGAGGGAGACTGAAAATCTAGCTGAGAGGTGCCACAATAAGAATCTCTCTCTCAATGTCAGCAAGACCAAGGAGCTGGTCATCGACTTCAGGAGGAGGAAATCAGAGGTCCGCGAGCCAGTCCTCTTTGGGGAATTAGAGATAGAGATGGTCAGCAACTTTGAATTCCTCGGTGTTATCATTTCAGAGGACCTGTCCTGGGCCCAGCACGTAAGTGCAATCACAAAGAAAGCCAGGCAGCGTTTCTACTTTCTTAGAAGTTTACAAAGATTCAAAATGACATCCAAAACTTTGACACACTTTCTATAAAAATATGTGGTGGAGTGTATATTAACTGACTGCATCACAACCTTGTATGGAACACCAGTGCCCTCGAATGGAAAGTCCTACAAAAAGTAGTGGATATGATCCAGTTCGTCATGAATAAAGCCCTCCCTACCACTGAGCACATCATATGCAGCACTGTCACAGGAAAGCAGCATTCATCATCAAGGACCTCCACCATCCTGGTCACGCTCTCTTCTCGCTGTTGCCATCCGGAAGATGAAAGAGCTTCAGGACTCTCACCACTAGGTTCAGGAATAGTTATTATTCCTCAGCCATCAGGCCTTGAACCAGTGGGAATAATTTCACTCAACTTCACCTTCCCCATCACTAAAATGTTCCCACAAACTATGGACTCATTTTCAAGGACTCCTAATCTCCTGTTCTCGATATTTATTGCTTATTTATTTATTATATTATCTCTTTTTTTTTGCGTATTTGCACAATTGGTTGTTTGTCCACTCTGTTGGGTGCGGTCTATCATTGGGATTTACTGAGTTTGCCCACAAGCAAATGAATGCCAGGGTTGTATATGGTGACATAGATGCACTTTAACACTAAATTTACTTTGAACTTTGAATATGTCAGTGATCGTAAATCTGATTGAGTCTGACTACAATGAGAAAAAACACAAAGGAATGAACTCTGCATTCAACATATTCATTCCAGTTTACTACAGAGAGAGATAAACGACCACCCGGCTGAGGTTTCTCTTCTGCCACACCCTGAAGGAAAGGTATCAGTCTCTCTACTCACCCCACTCCAGCCCTGCAGCTTTCCCCACTGCTACAGCTTTCCCCTTGGACTTGCTGTCACCTTTAGAATTCTATGTCCCAAAAGAACTAAGGTACCCTCAGACTCACTCCAAGTGTCAAATGCTCTTCAAGTAAACATCACCAAGGGTTGTTCTGCAAATTGACAGAAAGTAGAAGCCTAATCCAGACAGCCAGGACTTCCAAGAAACACTGGAATCCTTGTTGGTTGAAATCATTCCTCTAATCCACAAGGAGAGGCCAAGAACAGAGGCCAAGTCAATATTTCATTCTGACTCATCTCAGCAAAACCAGGGAAGCAAACTTAGTGCTCTATCTTTTATCCTACATACCACATTTACAACTACCAGTATGTATATAGCACTTCCAATTACTGAAACTTGCCAAAACACTTTGCAAGAGCTCTATCAAACTAAAATTTGGCACTGGGCCACGGAGAGAGAAATCAGCACAGATGAACAAAAGCTTAGGATAAGTGCTGGGTCTAAGCAGCATCTCAGGGAAAGGAAGAATGAAGGGCCACCACTTTCTCTTGTCCACAGTGCACCAGGATATGATGACCCACCAACAGACAACCATACTTGACTCAAGTGATCGCACTACTATGGCTAGAGGTAAGGATGAGAAATTCTAAACTCTGGAGTCAGCAATGGTGAAATCTTTCAAACTGAGGACATAACGGATACCAGAAGAGGATTCTAGAAGGTTCCTAGGCCTGTGAAACATTTCAGGGAAGGAGCTGGTGCAAGTTGAGGCTTGGCAGAGGGGTCAGAAGCCAATGCAGCACCAAAAAGGCATTGTCAGAGCCAGAGGCAGCACAGATATGAGGACTTGGAGTGAGTTAAAACAGACAGCAGAGTTTGGATAGGATGAAAGATGGGAGGCTGGCCAGGAAAGTGCTGGAACATTCACGTCTTCACATTTCCTGTGTTTATAAACAGCACCATTTGGAGAAGAGAAACCACTAATACCTCTCTTAGCTTCTGCTTGCTTTATTCTCCAGACCGTCTTGTAAATCTCAAAGTTATAATTACTGGGCAGCACCCGGATCGCCTCCTGCAGCTCTTTGTCATTCAGGATTTCTTCAGGTATCTGATTTGCTACCCTTCGATGGGGGCCTAATCCAAAAGGAAGAAGAAAAATCAAATAGTTACTGCTAATTTTTATCAACTCTCCTGAATCAGCTCCAAATGTTTAACAAACAACTTTGTTGTGTATTGATGAAAACTCAAGCTTACAGTCCTTACGTTTAAATCTCAGCCTGTGGCATAATCAGTCTCACAATAAATGCCCTAATAGATGCAGTTAGGAGTTCTGGTGTATTCATCCTGGCTACACATCATGAGCATTTCACTTCCTTCTGTACAAAAGCAAGCACCATGGATACTGGAAATACTCAGCATGTCAATGGAAAATGCTAATTACAACGTACAAAGTAAATTTATTATCAAAGTACACATACGTCACCATATACTACTCCAAAGATTCATTTTCTTGCCAGCATTTACAGGAAAATAAAGAAATACAATGGAATCAATGAAAAACTCCACACAAAGACTGACAAACAACCGATGTGCAAAAGAATACAACTGTGCAAATACAAAAA
The DNA here is from genome assembly GCF_963921235.1 of Mobula hypostoma. Lineage (NCBI taxonomy): Eukaryota > Metazoa > Chordata > Chondrichthyes > Myliobatiformes > Myliobatidae > Mobula > Mobula hypostoma. The sequence continues at coordinate 9,514,899 of NC_086119.1, forward strand.
AAAACACAATAAATAGATAAACAATACTGAGAACATGAGTTGTAAAGTCCTTGAAAGTAAGTCTATAGGTTGTGTTCAGTAATCAATTCACTGTTGAGGTGAGTGAAGTTATCCCCTCTAGTTTAGGAGCCTGATGGTTGAGGCTAATAATTGTTCCTGAACCTGGAGGTGTGAGATCTAAGGCTCCTGTACAAGACAGATGATGGTCCAAATCAAAGATGGTACTTAGCTGTCATAATATATGAACCCTATCCGAGACCTCCCCCGTCTTTGCCCAATTTCAGGTTTCTCTAAATGGTTTCTAACTTTTTCAAGCACCATCAAGGTCATCCGTTTGAAATGTCAACTCTCCACGATTCCATCTGACCTGCTAAGTATTTCCAGCACTCCTCTCTGCAACATTCACAACTTCCATCACTCCTGAGGGGTAGCAATACTCCTATACAGAGACCTCTGAAATTTTATACAACCTTTAAATGATCAGCCACGGCAGCATAGCGGTCAGCACAATGCTTTACAGCACCAGCGATCAGAAGATTGGAGTTAAATTCCCACCACTGTTGTAAGGAGTTTGTATGTTTTCTCCATGATCATGAGCGTATCCTCTGGATGGTCTGGTTTCCTCCCACATTTCAAAAGAGGTACAGTTCGGGGTTAGTGAGTTGTGGGCATGCTATGTTGTCACCCGAAGCGTGGCAACACTTGCAGGCTGCCCACCAAGTACATCTTCAGACTATATTAGTCATTGATGCAACAATGAATTTCACTGTATGTTTCAAAGTTAACGTGACAAATAAAGATAATCTTAGCTTAGTCTCAGCTGGGAATATTGTGGCAGATATTGCCCCAACCCCAAAAAGATGCTGCTCTAACGCTCTATGTTCCTTGGTGTGTGAGTCCACCAAAGACAGCAACTGCATTCTGTGTCCACACACAGACCGCCCAGGCCCATCCGTTCTCAGACCACCCAGTCCCTTCCGCTCTCAGACCGCCCCGTCCCTTCCGCTCTCAGACAGCCCAGTCCCCTCCGCTCTCAGACAGCCCGGTCCCCTCCAGTCTCAGACCGCCCGGTCCCCTCCGGTCTCAGACCGCCCGGTCTCCTCCGGTCTCAGACAGCCCGGTCTCCTCCGGTCTCAGACCGCCCGGTCCCCTCCGGTCTCAGACCGCCCGGTCCCCTCCGCTCTCAGACCGCCCGGTCCCCTCCGTTCGCAGACCACCCGGTCCCCTCTGCACGGCCCCCTCCGCTCTCAGACCGCCCAGTCCTGTCCGCTCTCAGAACGCCCAGTCCTGTCTAATCCCCTCCGCTCGCAGACTGCCCAGTCCTGTCTGCTCTCAGAACGCCCAGTCCTGTCCAGTCAGATTGTCCCATCCTAAATGTTAATCACAATAGCCTAATCACCGCTCAGTGCCCAACATACACCATTACACATGGTGACATATATGTGAATTTTTTTTACCTTTCCCATTTCATGATCACTATGAAGGAGGAAAGTATAAAATGGAGCAGCAATTTTGTATACAGACAACCTGAATGAGCTGGTGGTGGGGAGAAATGTTGGTCAGATCACTGGAAGACAGGCTGTTCCTTATCGTCTCATGCACAGACACAATGCAATTATTTCCCTCAGAGGTCTCTGAGTGTGCTTCACTCAGTTGTGCCACTCAATAGAAAGTGCTAAGCCAAAGGCTTGTGATCAAGCTCCTAAAATACAACAAGCAACAAAATAACCACAGCAAAACACACAAATCCCGCTCCTCTCTCCCACTCAAGTATCTATACAGTCCTCTAACGAGAGCCAGGCTGGCAATCCCAATGTCACTGATGAGGAAGTTTAGCACTGTAGAGATGACATCCATGAGACAATAAACCACATCTGCCTTCCAGACATAATACACTCCACAGCCTTGTTAAAAAAGCTTATATGAAGAGTTCTCACTAGCGTATGGCCACAAGAAAATCAGATCATCCAGTTTGAATTGTGGGAGCTTGCTGTACACTCTAGAGCATTCTGCATCACGTCACTGACAACTATTCGTTGAGACTTCTTTCCCTTTAAAGTGTTTTGGGATTTCCTGATGTTCTAAGAGTGTATGAATATCTCTGAGCCATGAGCACGCGGTTTTGACCTTTTCATCACTCAACACCCATGATGCTACTTGAGAGAGAAACAACGGCTGGAACTCCGCTATTTTTCGATTAGGGCTACGGGATCTTTTTCATCTTTCCAAGGTGGCAGGTAGGGGACAATGGACAGCAACTCTAGTGAGGTCATTCCCTTTGGTCAGGTGTTAGGAAGTTAGGTAAGTGCTGAATCTCTGGGGTGGAATTTGAACCAGAACTTGACTCAAAAAAAAATGCTACCTCCGAGCCACTGCTTTGCCCTTTTCAGCACCCAAGACGTGTAAGGAACACTGACAACCCACAGGTCAAAATGGTGCAGTACGTCGGGCTCCATTGTTCCACTGACCCAGGTTCGATCCTGATGTCCATTGCAGTCTGTGTGGAGTTGGCAAGTTTTCCTTCTGTTTGGGTTTCCTCCTGATGCTTCAGTTTCCTCCCACATCCTGAAGGCATGTGGATTGAAAGGTTAATTGGCCATTTCTCCCTAGTGTGTCGATGACTGGAAGAAGGGTCTAGAACCAGTAGACATACAGTAGCCTTAAGGTGAGAGAGGAATGCTTCAAAAGCAACCTGAGGAGAAACCATTTCACACACAGCATGGTGGGTACATAGGATGGCCTACCAGAGGAAGTAGCAGAGGTGGATACGATTACGATGTTTGAATATAGAATGACCTACCAGAGAAAGTAGTAGAGATGGGTATGAATACAATATCTGAAAGGCAATTAGACGAGTACATGGATAAACAGAGTTTAGAGCATGAGTTCCCAATCTGGGGCCCACGGACCCCTCAGTTAATGGCATTGGTCAATGGCATAAAGAAGGTTGGGAACTCCTGGTTTGGAGGGATATTGTCTGATCACGGACTAATGAGACTATCTTGGATAGGCATCCTGTTTGGCATGGACAGCTTCAGCCGAAGTATAACCCTAGTAAATTTCTACAGATGTACTGTGGAGAGCATTCTAACTTACATCACCATCTGGTATGGCGGGGCCAATGCAGAGGTTTGTAAACTCAGCCAGCTCCATCATGAGCACTAGCTCCTGAATATTGAGGACATCTTACAAAAGGAAAAGTTTTAAATAGGCAGTATCCATCATTAAGAACTCCCACCACCCCAGACATGCCCTCTTCTCTTACTACCAGCAGAGAGGCAGTACAGGAGCATGAAGACACACACTCAACGTTTTAGAAATAGCTTCTTCTCCCCTGCTATCATATATGAAACCCTGAATACTACCTCACTATTTTCACTCTCTTTTTGCACTACTTATTCAATTTTATATTACGTATAAAATATTTTTCTCATTATAATTTATATTTATGTATTGCATGTACTGCTGCCACAAAACAATTTTCACAACATATGTCAGTGATAATAAACCGATTGTCAGTAATAATTATGTCAGTGATAAACCTGATTCTGATTCTATGGTTCCACCTTCTCTCTATTTCTCCCTCTCCCTCTGTCTCTCATTCTTCGATACTAATATGAGTGGAGCAATACACACATAAAGGCAGAGATTGGATGGAGTGGTGGTGCAGTAGAAGTACTGGCCAAGACTGGCCATTCTTCACTGAGCTGTGTCAAGGGATCTTCAGCATCAATACAAAGCAGTGTCACTGTTAGACGGTGCATTCGTTCAGTCTGACTCAGAGTTGACTGTGCGACCAGCTGAGCCAAGCCGTGCTCCAGCTACAAGGCAGTGCGAACACAGCTTCCTACTCACACTCCTGTGAAAACAGATTGCAACATGTCCCTTGGTGCAGAAATAAAGTGCAATGAGACACACAGACCTTGGCTTACCTATCTTACAGGGATAGTAACCCATTCATATAAAGTGATGCAGTCAGACACTGACAACTACTGCCCTAAAATACACATTTAAATCACACAATTGTTTGCACTGAAAGATAGATAGATAGATACTTTATTGATTCCAAAGGAAATTATGGTGTCAGAGTAGCATTACCAGTGCAGATATACAAATATACAAATATTAGAAGAGAAGTAAGAAAGAATAAAATAATTAAGTTACCTCAAACAGTCCAACAGGAAGGGGCATCATTTCTCCGACTCATTATAGAGCCTAACAGCCAAGGGTAAGAATGACCTCATAAAGTGCTCTTTGGAGCAGTGCAGTTGTCTTAGTCTTATTACTGAAAATGCTCCTCTGTTCAGCCAAGGTGGCCTGCAGAGGGTGAGAAACTTTATCCAGAATTGCCAGGATTTTTTTGTTGGGTTATTTGCTCTACCACAGCCTCCAGTGTGTCCAGTTTGACTTGTATAACAGAGCCACCTTTCTAATCAGATTATTGAGCCTGTTGGCATCACCCATTTTGATGCCATTGCCCCAGCACACCACTGCACAGAAGATTGTACTAGCAACAACAGACTGAAGAAAGCTAGAGAGTTTGGAATATTAGAACACTTGAATTAAAAACAGCTGCAACATCATTCAAGTAGGAGAGAGAGAGAGAGAGAGAGTGTGCGTGTGTGTGTGTGTGTGTGTGTGTGTTTTCTCACGCAAATGTGAGAGAGGTGTGTGTGAGAGTGTGTGTAGTGCTGTGTGGGTGTGTGTATAAGAGAGGGGCGTGCACGAGGGAGGAGTGTGCTCAAGGGAGGGGCGTGCCAGAAAGAAGCGTGTGCAAGAGAGATGTGTGTGTGTGAGTGTGAGAGAGATTGAGTGAGAAAGGGCTGTACGTATCGCACACGCGCGTGCGTGTGTGTGTGTGTGTGTGTTTGTGTGTGTGTGAGAGAGAGTCAGAGAGAGGGGGGTGTGAGAAAGAGGTGTGTGAGAGAGAGGTGTGTGTTTGAGTGAGAGAGAGTGTAAGCTGTATATGTGTGAGTGAAAGAGAGAAGGTGTGTGTGTGTGTGTGTGTGCACACGCGCACATGCACGTGAGCAAGAAAGAGAGGATGTATTAGTGTGTGTGTGAGAGAGCGAGCGAGAGAAGCATGTGTGTTGGAGTGACAGAGAAAGAGAGGGGAGGGAAGGTGTGGGGGGTGTATGTGTGTGTGTGTTTGCTCACGTGAATGTGAGACAGAGGTGTGTGTGAGAGTGTGTGTAGTGCTGCGTGGGTGTGTGTGTAAGAGAGGGGCGTGCACGAGGGAGGAGCAAGCTCAAGGGAGGGGCGTGCCAGAAAGAAGCGTGTGCAAGAGAGATATGTGTGTGTGTGTGTGTGTGTGTGTGTGCTACATTTCCTTTTCTGAGTATGGTTTTTGCACCTCATGTACACAACAGACTTGCAACTATCCGATTTTCATCCCTCCTCACTGTGCACATTCATCGCTGCAAATCCTGTCATTGTTGATCTCAACACATCAATTTTACACCTTAGCTGTCAAAAGACACTAAGATTTTGCAGAGCCTCCAATCCAGAGTATTATAAATAAAACAGTGTTCTTTTAAAATCATTTGTTTTTCCAAAGTTTTTTTTTAAAAAAGAAAGTTGAGAAAGGAGCCTGATGCGCAACTGGATCAAGAGGAAGATGAGGTGTTCAGAAGAGGCAGGGGTAAGGAACAAAGTGTACTCACCTTGTTCACCAGACCAACACTGATAAGCTGGGCTAAATTCCACAGGGGTAATCTCACCAAGTATTACCAATAATAACACATTGAAAATCATGTCATTAATGTTCTTTCCTATTATAAATAAATGGACACTTGTCAATTTGCACTTTGCAAATCCAACAAATGTCACAAATGACTTCTTTCCCTCATCCCTTCCCCATCTACTGGGCCTCTTCCAAGTATTGGCATGCAGTCACCTTTATGCAGACCTGAGGAGGCAGACAAAGCCTTGTTTCAATAACTCACCACCTCTGCGGGAATTCAGCACCCCTCAGTGTTCAAGATGGTGTGCTCTGGCCCTGCTGTCAGGCCTGAACCAGCACCCTGCAGCCTCAGAAGCTATAGCTTCAACCACTCAGCTGGGGGAGAGAGGAAGGTCAAAAATCCACAACAAAACCAAAATATACAACAGAACCCACTTCTGAAGTGATGGGATGGGAAAGTTGCATTAAATGTATGAAATCTGGAAAAGGCGACAAGAGGACCACGAATAGGGTGGTTAAGGCATGTGGTGTGTTGGCCCTCATTAGTTGGGGGATTGAGTTCAAGAGCCGCAAGGTGCTGTTACAGTTCTATAAAACCCTGCTTACACCCACACTTGGGAGTATTATGTTCAGTTCTGGTCACTTCAATATCGGAAGCTTTAGGGAGGGTGCAGAGGAGATTTACTAGGATGCTGCTTGGACGAGAGGATGTGTCTTATGAAGATAAGTTGAGCAAGCTAGAGCTTTTCTCTTTGGAACAAAGGAGGATCAGAGGTGACTTGACAGAGGTGGACAAGATAAGAGGCACAGATCAAGTGGACAGCCAGAAACTTTTTCCCAGGGCTAATGTGGCAAATATAAGGGCTTATAATCTTAAGGTGATTGGGGGAAGAGTGTGTGGAATCCCTGCCAGGGGTAGTGGTGGAGGCAGATATGATTATGAGGACACGCAGTCCTCTTTTATTGTCATTTAGTAATGCATGCATTAAGAAATGATACAATACTTCCTCTGGTGTGATATCACAAAACACAGGACAGACCAAGACAGAAAAAAACTAACAAAATCACATAATTATAACATATAGTTACAACAGTGCAACAATGCCATAACTTGATGAAGAAGTCCATGAGCACAGTAAAAGTTCAAAGTCTCTCAAATGTCCCACATCTTACGCAGACGGGAGAAGGAAGAAAAACTCTCCCTGCCATACCCGACCACAGTCCGACTCTTTTGAGTCATCCGAAAATTTCGAGCTCTGATCAGCTCTCTGACACCAAGTACTGAGCGCCATCTCTATCAGAGTGATTTGACCTCCATCTCGGTCGCCAACAGCAGGCAAAGCCGGGGATTTTGAGGCCCTCCCTCCAGAAGATTCCCGACCACGCAGTAACGACAGCAGCGAACGAGCGTTTCAGAAATTTTTCCAGATGTTCCTCTGTGCTTTCACGTCCCTTCTCCATCAAATCAGAATTGTCCACGGCCCCTATTTAACGGATACAATATCATTTTTCACCGGAGGGCTGCGCACACGTAACGCGCTGCTTCTCTCTCCTCCCACCGAGGTATATTAGCGGTATTTAAGAATCTCTCAGATAGACACATAGATGATGATGGAAAAATGGATGGTTGAGTAGGAGGGTAGGGTTAGATTGATGGGCGGCACGGTAGCGTAGTGGTTAGCCCAATGCTTTACAGTACAGGTGACCCAGGTTCAATTCACGCTGTGGCCCGTAAGAAGTTTGTACATTCTCCCCGTGACTCATGGGTTTCCTCCGGGTGCTCCGGTTTCCTCCCACAGTCCAAAGACCTACCGGTTGGTAGGTTCATTGGTCATTATAAGTTGTCCCGTGATTAGACTAGGGTTAATTTGGGGGATTGTGGGTTGCATAGCTCAAAGGGCCATTAGGGCCTATTCTGCGCTGCATCTCGATAAATAAATGAATAAATCTTTGAGTAAGTTAAAAAGTCAGTACAACATTGTGGGCCGAAGGGCCTGTACGTAACGTATTGTTTGATGTTCTATGTTTTAATAATTTTGGTCTCATTAAGGAAAGGCTATAAAAGCTCTGGCAAGAATGCAAACCAAGTGCAGTAACAGTAGAGAAAGGATGTACTTTCAAAAGAATTGCTGGAAATACTTGGCAGGTCAGTGGAGAAACAGTATCAGGTTGATGACCTTTCATTAAATCAGGAAAGATGAACAGTCTCCACAGAAGAGAAAGCAGAGGCAAGCGTGATAGAAATCTTCAGGAAAATCAATAGGTTTGATAGGATGGACCAATAATAAATGTTTCCATGAGGATGAGGTCATAGATAATAAGACAATCCCTAATTTTTGATTAGGCAGTCCCTCGGGGTCAGAATTACTTTCTTCTGCAGTGGCTTTCTGGCTTCTTAAGTGGCTAATGAGGTTAGTGTGGGATGTGCAGACTCTGCCACAGGTGGGGCAGGAGGTGCTTGACTGAGCAGATGATGGATGGGCAGTATATTCTTTCCACCATTTATGCCAGCATTCTCAGCTGACAGGAAACATAGCATGCTAAAGAAACAGGCCCTTCAGCCAACAGTGTCTGCACTGAACATGATGCCAAATTAAAATAAATCTCCTCTGCTTGCACATGATCCATATCACTCTATACCCAGCATATTTATGTGACTGTCAGAAAGCCTCAATCAAAATTATTGTACCTGCTTCCACAGTCTGTTCCAGGCACCCACCACTCTCTGTATTTAAAAAAAACATGCCAGCACATCTCTCTTAAACATTCTCCCCTCACCAAATGCATGTTGTCTAGAGTGACAGGTCTACCCTGGAGAAAAAGATTTTGTCTGCCAACCCTGTCTAGGCCTCTCAAATTTGTCAGGTCTCTTCAGCCTCCAATGCTCTACAGAAAGCAATCCAATTTTGTCCAACCTCTCCTTTAAAATTATACCCTCTAATCCAGGCAATACCCTGGGTAAATCTCAAACACTACCATCCCCTCAAAACTAATTAAGTCCCAAGACCTAGGCCTCAATAGCTCCTTGTGCAATTGGATCCTCGATTTCCTCACTTGCAGACCTCAGTCAGTTCGGACTGCAACAACATCTCCTCCACAATCACCATCAGTACACAAGAATGTGGTGTCTCCTCACTTGACACTTATGACCATAAAGCTAAGTACAGCTCCAGTGCCATATTCAAACTTGCTGAATTTTGTTGGCCAAATCAAAGGTGGTGGCGAGTCAGCATATAGGAGGAAGACTGAAAATCTGGTTGAGTGGTACCAAAACAACCACCTCGCAACATCAGCAAAACCAGAGTTGATTGTTGACGACAGGATGAGGAAGCCAGAGGCCCATGAGTCAGTCCTCATCAGGGGATCAGAGATGGAAAAGGGCATTAACTTTATACTCCTTGGCATTAGCATTTCAGATGATTTGTCCTGGGACCAGCACATGTAAGCCTTTACAAAGAAGGCAAGTCTTTCTTACAGCTTGCACAGATTCAGCATGTCATCTAAAACTTTGACAATCTCAACAAATGCACAGTGGAGAGTATCCTGACAGATTGCATCACAGCCTGGTAGGGAAACACCAATGCCCAAGAATGGAAAAGCCTACAAAAGGTGGTGGATACAGCCTTGTCCACCAGAGGAAAAGCCCTCCCCACTACTGGGCATATCTACAAGGAGCACTGCCGCAAAAAAAGCAGCATCCATCATCAAAGATGACCATTCAGTCTATGCTCTCTTCTTGCTGCTACAATCAGGAAGAAGGTACAGAAGCCTTAGGTCCCACACCACCAGGTTCAGGAACAGTAATTACTCTACAACTATCAAGACTCCTGAACCAGTATGGATAACTTCACACCTCAGCACTGAACTGATTCCACAACCTATGAAGTCACTTTCAAGGACTCCACAGCTCATATTCTCAATAGTATTCATTACTATTTATTATTATTTGTTTTTCTAGTAATTGCAGTTTGTCTTATGTACATTAGTTGTTTGTCAGTCTTTGTGTGCAGTTTTTCATTGATTCCATTGTGTTTCTTCATAACTACTGTAAATGCCCACATAAAAATAAATCTCAGGTTATACGTGGTGACATATACCTACTTAAATAATCAATTTACTTTGAATTCTGAAACCATTTCCACACCTTTTCCAAAGTTTCCACACCTTTTCCAAAGTTTCCACATCCTTCTAGAAATGAGGCAAACAGAATTAGACACAAAACACTCTCTCTGAAGAATCTTTTAAGAATATTCATCAGGACTGCAGAGGAAGGGGAAGAAGCCAGAATAAGAAGGTGAGGAGAGGGAAAGGAGTGCAATCCAACAGGTGATAGGCAAGACCAGGAGAGTGGTAAGATAGAAGGGTGGAGGAGGGGGGATGAAGTGTGAAGCTGGGAAGTGATAGACGGAAGAAGTCAAGGGCTGAAGAAGGAATCTGATAGGGAAGAGTACTGGACCATGGAAGAAAGGGAAAGAAAAAGGTCACAAGAGGGTGGTGATAGGCAGGTGAGGGGAAGAAGAGTGAGAGAAGAATTAGAATGGGGAATGAAAAGAAAGAGAGAAGGGGAGGGGATAGAAATTACTGGAATCTAGAGAAATCAACGTTCATGCTGTCAGCTTGGAGGCGATTCAGACAGAATGTGAAGTGCTGTTCCTCCACCTGAGAGTGGCCTCATCATATTTAAAGCACAGGTTGATAGGTCTTGATTAATAAGGGGCCAAAAGTTATGGGCAGCAGACAGGAGAATGGTGTTGAGAGGGGAAATTAATAAGCCATGATCAATTGGCAGACCAGATTCAAATGGCTGAATGACCTAATTCTGCTCCTGTGACTGACTTATGGTCCTTTGGTCTAAAACATCAGGGCCTCAGCAACAGATGCTATCCCTGTCTAAGTTTCACACCTCAACGGAGAGAAACTTCAATCTCTAATAAAGCCTACCAGGAATTCAGAGGAACATCCTTAACCAAAGAGTGAAGAGAATATGGAACTTGTTATCATACGGAGAGGTTAAGAATAATATCATAGAGGCATTTTTAGAAAAAACTTAAATAAGTACACAAGAGAGAAAGGAGTAAAAGAAACTGAAGATGGGGTTAGATGAAGAAGGACAAACTTGTGTGGAACAATGAAACAAATCCAAATCAGTTGCTCCAAATTAATGTTTCTTCAGTACTGATTCAGTGAGAACTAAATAACAAAGGTAATGGCTGGTATTTTGTAGGGAAATATTGACACTTATATAACTGTCAACCTTGCCCCAAATACCTCCAAGAGGTCCACAACATTGTCATGGTTTGGAGGTTTGCATCTCCAGAGAGATGTGCTGGCCAGAGTCAAAGCTTTAGTTTTGGCTCTGGCTCTTTATAGGTTCACCCATGCCAAACTTAAGTCAAAGGGTAGAGGCCTGACCAAGAGTGGTCCATTGGTCCTCCAGGTTTGGGGGTTCAGCTCAGGGCTAACAATCTTGACTGGTCAAACAAAATTGTTACAGAAACAGCAACAAAGAACCTATCTGAGTGGCTCATGACAGAGAGAGTTGGAGAACCTTCATCGCTGCCCTAAACACCAGCACGTGTAACAGGCAGTAAGATGTCCCCAAATAACACGCAAGTCAGCTGTAACTTTGGAACTTAACATGTTATCAAAGGAAAAAACGGACTACATTCATGACTCAATTCTAATATCCCAGTGGTCCCCACCACCGGGCCGTGAGCATGTGCTACCAGGCCGCGAGGAAACGATATGATTTGGCGATATGAACCAATATGAGTCAGCTGCACCTTTCCTCATTCCCTGTCACGCCCACTGTTGAACTTGAACGCACACGAGGTCCGCAAGAATAATATCGGTATTAAACCGGTCTGCGGTGCACAAAAGGTTGGGGACCACCTGTAATACCCTACTCATCATGAAGTAACTTCCACATGGAGTACTAATTGTCAACAGTACATGGTTTTTGTTGAATCCCATAATTTTTAAATGTAATAACTTCTGGTCATTGTATTATTTCTGATCATTGCTAACATTAATAATATTTCAAGCCATTGACAACTTTGACAGATGACTATATTTGCCGCATGATTTAGCTGGCAGGACAAGATTTTCACAATAGGTTTGAAAGGTGGGCTGGCTGTGCTACTCCCCTTCCCCTATCCAGCTTACAGATAAACCCTAGATATTCCAAAAGTCTCTGTGGCTTATTGGGTGCACGTGGCTGTAGACCCCAGCTTCCCAATGAGGAAACTGCACAATCTGCGACTGAATTCTGTCTGGAGCTTGGTAATGAGATACTGTGAGATATGGTGATGTACTCCCACCGCAACTAATAGGCCAAGATTGGACTGGACCAAGCACCAAGTAGTTTTTTTGAAATTTTATTTCTAGTCTGACCAGTTGATTTTCAGATGGGTTTGAACATTAGGAAACAATTGGCCATACAATCCTTCAATGAGATCACAGCTGATTCTACACCACGCTCTACTAAAACACCAAAACCCTTAATTCTCTAAGTGCCCAAATATCTCTTGATCTAAGGCACGCACAGCTCTCTGGGTTGAGAATTCACACCTTGAGGGGAAAGTATTCCTTCCATCTGACATTTGATCATCATCATCATGTGCTGTGACATATGATGTGGGTGATCATGGTCTATTGACCATGATTATTCTTGGCAAATTTTTGACGGAAGTTGTTTGCCATTGCCTTCTTCTGGGCAGTGTCTTTACAAGACGGGTGACCCCAGCCATGATCAATACTCTTCAGAGACTGTCTGCCTGGCATCAGTGGTGGCATAACCAGGACTTGTGATATGCACCAGATGCTCATACAACCATCTACCACCTGCTCCCATGACTCTGGTCAGGGGGAATAAGCAAGTGCTACACCTTGCCCAAGGGTGACCTGCAGGCTAGTGGAGGGAAGGAGCACCTTATACCTCCTTTGGTAAAGACATATCTCCACCCCACCATCCATCAGTCATTTTGGACCATTCAAATATTGCCCTGGATCTAAATTCTCTAGCCTGAGAATATTGCCTTTTAGGATATACCCAAGCGATCACTCAGAATTTTATGTTTAACCTGGATGATTCTCATTCTTCTAAACTCCAATATGTACGGGGACAATTCTACTCATTCTGTCTTCATAGTTCACAGCTCATAAATCAAGATACAAGATCTACATTTTAACTGAGATTGGGTTCAATTTTTCGTCGTTGTCCGTCAGGAGTTTGTATTTCTCCCTGTGACCTTGTGGGTTTTCTCTAGGTGTTCCAGTGTCCTCCAACACTCCTAAAGATGCACGGGTTAGCGTCAGTAAGTTGCAGGCATGCTAGCCAGCCCACCCTCAGGTTGTGTTGGTCATTGATGTAAATAACACATTTCACTGTATGTTTCAATGTATGTGTGACAAATAAAGCTAACTTTTTAAAATCTTATTTTTCTTTATATCATTCCTTTATATCATGACAAGAGAGACCAACACTTTGCACAAGCATATTCGCAACTGGCCTTGTACAATTACTTATTCATCCAACATATTCTTTTCCTTCCAAACTGCAACTGCTTTCCATACCTGGTATACTACGTGTTTTATATCCAGATTCCTTCCGATACCAATATTTATTAGTTTTTCACCAATAGAAAATACTGTTTGCTATCTTTTCCTATCAATGTGAACAGCAGCAGATTTTATCTACATTAATCTATCACCACCTACCCACTTATCTAACTACCTCTCCTCACAGCTCACTGTTCCACCTAGCTTTGTATCACCAGCAAACATCACATTAAGGTAACAGATAAAAAACCGCTAAGGACCCAGCATGGAATTCTATATCAGCTCACCTGTGTTAAAATTCTAACTTGAAGCTGCACCACTTCATCCGATTATCTGTGCTCTGGGCAATCTTCTACATCCTGCTCCATTATGATCAACCTTGTGATATTTTATTAACAACTTCAAAGAGTTTTATAAAGTTGCACAGCACAGAAATAGGTCCACCGTCTTCATGTTGACATTGTTGCCCATCTACACTTATCCCACTGCCCACATCAGATTCATATCCTTCAAATATCTATCTGAATATGTCTTAAATATGGACCATAAGACATAGGAGCAGAATTAGGCCATTCAGCCCACCAAGTCTGCTCCATCATTCCATCATGGCTGATTTATTATCCCTTTCAACCCCATTCTCCTGCCTTCTCCCTGTTGCCTTTGACACCCTGAGGAATCAAAAGCCTCTACTTTAAATATACCCAATGACCGGGCCTCCGCAGCCATCTGGCGAAAAGAATTCCACAGATTCACCACCATCTGCATAAGGAAATACCTCCTCATCTCTTTTCTCAAAGAGACGTCCTTCTATTCTGTCCCCCACTATAAGAAACATCCTATATAGTGATTGCATCAGAAGCTATCACCTCTTTTAGCATCAAATTCCAGATTGCCACCAGTCTCTGCGTAAAATAAAATTTACCCCTTAAATCAGAATCAGGTATATTATCACCTACATGTGACATGAAATTTGTTAACTTAGCAGCAGCAGTTCAATGCAATACATAATATAGAAGAGAAAAAAAAATAAAAGTAATAATAATAAACAAGTAAATCAATTACAGTATACATATATTGAATAGATTTAAAAATGTTCCAAAAATCAGAAATACTGTATATTTTTAAAAAAGTGAAGTAGTGTCCAAAGCTTCAATGTTCATTTAGCAATCGGATGGCAGAGGGGAAGAAGCTGTTCCTGAATCGCTGAGTATGTGCCTTCAGGCTTCTGTACCTCCTCCCTGATGGTAACAGTGAGAAAAGGGTATGCCCTGGGTGCTGAGGTCCTTAATAATGGACGCTGCCTTTCTGAGACACCGCTCCCTAAAGATGTCCTGGGTACCCAGGGCTAGTACCCAAGATGGAGCTGACTAGATTTACAACCCTCTGCAGCTTCTTTCAGTCCTGTGCAGTAGCAGACCCCACCCCCACCCCCCATCATACCAGACAGTGATGCAGCCTGTCAGAATGCTCTCCATGGTACAACTATAGAAGTTTTTGAGTGTATTTGTTGACGTGCCAAATATCTTCAAACTCCAATAGCCGCTGTCTTGCCTTCTTTATAACTACATCGATATGTTGGGACCAGGTTAGATCCTCAGAAATCTTGACACCCAGGAACTTGAAACTGCTCACTCTCTCCAATTCTGATCCCTCTATGTGGATTGGTATGTGTTCCTTCGTCTTACCCTTCCTGAAGTCCACAATCAGCTCTTTCATCTTACTGATGTTGAGTGCCAGGTTGTTGCTGCAGCACCACTCCTAGTTGGCATATCTCACTCCTGTACGCTCTCTCGTCACCACCTGAGATTCTACCAACAATGGTTGTCTCATCAGCAAATTTATAGATGGTATTTGAACTATGCCTAGCCACACAGTCATGTGTATATAGAGAGCAGAGTAGTGGGCTAAGCACACACCCGAGGTATGCCAGTGTTGATGGTCAACGAGGAGGATATGTTATCACCAATCTGCACAGATTGTGGTCTACCAGTTAGGAAGTCAAGGATCCATTTGCAGAGGGAGGTACAGAGACCCAGGTTCTGCAACTTCTCAATCAGGATTGTGGGAATGATGGTATTATGTGCTGAGCTATAGTTGATGAAAAGCATTCTGACATAGGTGTTTGTGTTGTCCAGGTGGTCTAAAGTCGTGTGGAGAGCCATTGAGATTGCGTCTGCCGTTGATCTATTGTGGCAATAGGCAAATTGCACTGGGTCCAGGTCCTTGCTGAGGCAGGGGTTCAGTCTAGTCATGACCAACCTCTCAAAGCATTTCATCACTGTTAATGTGAGTGCTACTGGGTGATAGTCATTAAGGCAGCCCACATTATTCTTCTTTGGCACTGGTATAATTTGTTGCCTTTTTGAAGCAAGTGGGAACTTCTGCCCGTAGCAGTGAGAGGTTGAAAATGTCCTTGAGTACTCCCGCTAGTCGGTACTCCATCGGGATCTTCCTCCTTGCGAGGGTTCACTCTCTTTAAAGACAGCCTAACATCGGCCTCTGAGACAGAAATCACAGGGTCATCAGGTGCAGCAGGGATCTTCACAGCTGTAGTTGTGTTCTCCCTTTCAAAGCTGGCATAGAGGGCGTTGGGTTCATCTGGTGGTGAAGCATCACTGCCATTCATGTTATTGGGTTTCACTTTGTAGGAAGTAATGTCTTGCAGACCCTGCCAGAGTTGCTGTGCGTCCAATGTTGCCTCCAACCTCGTTCAAAATTGTCTCTTCGCCCTTGAAATAGCCCTCAGCAAATCATACCTGGTTTTCTGGTACAGGCCTGGGTCACCAGACTTGAATGCCACAGATCTAGCCTGCAGCAGACAACGTACTTCCTGGTTCATCCATGGTTTTTGATTTGGGAATGTACAATAAGTCTTTGTAGGCACACACTCATTCACACAGCTCTTAATGAAGTCGGTAACAACTGCGGTATACTCATCCAGGTTCAAAGATGATCCCTGAATGCAGTCCAGTCCACCAATTCAAAGCAGTCCCATGAGAGCTCCTGTGCTTCTCTTGACTATACCTTCTTGGTCCTCACTACTGGTGCTGCAGTCTGACTGTGCCTGTACTCAGGGAGTAGAAGTACAACTAAGTGATCAGACTTCCCAAAGTGAGGGTCTGGAATAGCACAGTAGGCATTCTTGATGGTGGTGTAGCAATGGTCCAGTGTGTTGTTTCCTGATATTGCAAGTGATCTGTTGATGGTAATTGCTTAGTAATTTTTTCAGACTGGCCTGGTTAGAATCTCCCAAAATGATGGTGAAGGCATTAGGGTGCACTGTTTCGTGCATGTTGATCCCATCGCTCAGATCATCTAAAGACTGCTTGACACTGGCCTGAGCTGAAATGTAAACTGCTACCAGGATGACCCAGGGAACTCCGGTGGTAGGTAAAAAGGATGGCACTTAACTGCTAGATATTCCAGGTCTGGTGAGCAGAATTGGGACAGCACTGACATATTTGTGCACCAGGAAGAGTTGATCATGAGGCATACTCCTCCACCTCTGCTTTTGAGAGACTCTATAGATCTATCCTGACGCTGTATAGTAAACCCGTCAATCTGAATCGCTGCATCCGGTACGGAAGGGGTTAACCAGGATTCCGTGAAATAAAGGACACATGCAGTCCTAATGTCCCTCTGATTCAGCACCCTAGCTCTGAGATCATCGATTTTATTCACCAGAGACTGCACATTTGCCAGCAAGATAGTCGGTGTAGGGAGTTTAAAACTTCATTTCCTTAAACGCACTTGTAACCCCCTCCTACAACCGCGCTTCCTCCGAGGTGTACTATGTGGGTGCTTTCGACCACAATCAGTGTTATTTCCATTGGTTTTAAACAGCAATAATTCATTTAACCGCATTAAGACATCTTTGTTGACTGTACTGACCTCGGAAGCAGTTGTGCATTTTAGCTGTATCAGGCCAAAACGGGAATATTTTATCGTATGCATTGAGAGTACTGCTGCTACTTGAGTCCTTGAGTCGCACCTAGGCACCCCGGAATCTCCTTTAAAACTTCTTCCTCTCTTAAATCTATGCCCGCTTGATTTTGATCTTCCTATCATGGAAAAAACATCTGACTACCTACCCTATCTATACCTCTTACTTAATTTTATGTACCTCCATCAGGTCACCCCAGTCCATCCAATCTCTCCCCATAACTAAAGACCTCTAATCCCAGCAACATTCTGGTGAATTTCCTCAGCAACTCTACAGCGCAAACCAAAACTATATGCAATACTTCAAGATTAACGTTCTTGGACCGAAAAATTGACTATTTATTCCCTCCCCCCCCCCCGTCACCACCACCGTAGATGCTGCCTCATCTGTTAAGTTCCTCTAGTATTTTGTGTGTTGCTCTGCATTTCCATCATCTGCAGAATCTCGTGTTTACAATACTCCAAGCGCGGTCTAATATTAGTTGTTGGGAAAGCTGCAACATTATGTCTGGATATTTTATATTCTCTTATCACTAAACCAAATTATAGATTCAATTACAAAGATAAAGATTAGTTTTATTTTTTTCATGTACAGTGCTGTGCAAAAATAATCTGAAAAGCGAAGATGTTTTCAAAAATAATGAAAAGCTTCTAAATATCATGAAACGTACCATAAAGAGCAGTAAACAGTAAAAAAAAATCAAATCAATATCTTGTGTGATCACCCTTTGCCTTCAAAACTGCATCAATTCTCTTAGGTATACTATCTCGCAGTTTTATAAGAAAATCAGCTGGTAGGTTGTTTCAAGCATCTTGGAGAACTTGCCACAGTCCTTCTACAGACTTTTGCTGTCCCACTGTCTCTCCAGGTAAACCTAGACAACCTCGATGATGTTGAGATCAGAGGGCACACCATCTGAAACCATATAAAAAATCTAGGATGCCTCAGACTTCTGTACATCAAAACATAGTGAAAATCACCGTTTGTGCCAAATCAAATCAGTGAAGATTGTGCTGGGCAGCTGGCAAGTTGTCGCCATGCTTCCGGCACCAACATAGCATGCCCACAACTAACACTAATCCATACGTCATTGCAACGTGGGAAGAAACTGAAGCACGCAGAGGAAACCTACGTGGTCATGGGGAGAATATACAAACTTCTTTGAGACAGCAGCAGAATAGAACCCCGATCTCTGATGTAATAGCATTATGCTAACCTCTACGCTACCATGTCATCCTTCAATTAGCCAGCATGTCTTAGACCCTGTGCCTTAACCTTCCAGACAAGATCTTGTCAAGTGTCTTACTAAAGAGCACATGGATACCTATTGCTCTTCCTTCATCAATATTCCTAGTTATCTCAAAAAAATCAAATAATTAGTGAGACAAAATTTCTCCCAATACAAATACAGCTATCCTTGATCAACCACTGAGTTTCTAAATGTACATAAATATATTTGCAATATACTCCAGTAATGTTTCTACCTCTGATTAAAGGCTCACTGACACTTATCGATTGTTTAAAATTGATAAATGACATTCAGTAGTTTATCTATCCCATTATTACATCCTCAATAAGCTATTGTTTCCAAGCACTGACATTAATTTATTAATTGTACATTAATTCTCAGGTGCTTTGCACTTTTCTTAAGAACCATGCTGAAGTTATAGGAAAATGTCAGTTAATTTTTTATGCAAAGGTTCTGGTTTCTAATCTCACTTTTCAGGTCTCAGTGCACACGTTTTAGATTTTCTTCTCCAGTGAACTACAGATGGAGTACTGCATTGTTAGAGGCGTCATCTCTTAGAAGAAAGGTAAACCTTGTTTATCTTCTGCAGAGTATATATATAAAAAATCATGGTACTACTTCAAAAACAGGGGAGTTCTCCCCAGTCCCCTGGCCAACTCTGACGCTTATGGGAGCTTAGTCTGCACTGATGAGATAGTTTCCACAAAGTGAGGGTCTGCAAATAGACTTCATTGGCTGCAAAGTACTTTGATACATACTGCAGTCATGAAAGTACCTGTGTGTATATATTCTTTCTTCTTGAAAGCACCTTCTTCAATACATACTGTACTGTGCAAAACTCTTACGCATGCATATGTAGCTAGAGTGCCTAATTACCTTTGCACAATAGCGTAGTAATTTTATGTATTGCGCTGTACTGCTGCCCAAACAAATTTCATGACATATGTGAGTGCTGATAAACCTGATTCTGACATGAGTCTCTATCGTGGACTGAGAGTGGGAAAGGAGCAAGGAGAGGGGAATCATGGTTGGGGAACAGATAAGGGAGAGAGAATGGAGTAGAAAGCACCGGAGAAACATTTTGTAATGATCAATAAACCAGTTGGAATTAAATGACCTTGTCTGGTATCTCAGGGCTGGTCATGTCTGCATCTGCACTGCTCCAGCACTCCTTCTCTGCCACCTGCCCCACACCCCGCCCATGGCGCTGCACCCTTGCCATTCCCAACATCCTTTGCTCTCATCAGATTTACAAACTCGCGTTCTGCTCCAAGTTGACAAATACAGTAATGTGCAAAAGTCTTAAGCACCCCAGCTATATACAGTGGCATGCAAAAGTTTGGGCACCCCGGTCAAAATTTCTGTTACTGTGAATAGTTAAGTGAGTAGAAGATGAACTGATTTCCAAAAGTCATAAAGTTAAAGATGAAACATTCTTTTCAACATTTTAAGAAAGATTAATGTATTATTTTTGTTTTGTACAATTTTAGAGTGAAAAAAACGAAAGGAGCACCATGCAAACGTTTGGACACCCCAAGAGATTTGAGCTCTCCGATAACTTTTACCAAGGTCTCAGACCTTAAATAGCTTGTTAGGGCCATGGCTTGTTCACAGTCATCATTAGGAAAGGCCAGGTCATGCAAATTTCAAAGCTTTATAAATATCCTGACTCCTCAAACCTTGTCCCAATAATCAGCAGCCATGGGCTCCTCGAAGCAGCTGCCTAGCGCTCTGAAAATTAAAATAAATGATGCCCACAAAGCAGGAGGCGGCTATAAGAAGATAGCAAAGCATTTTCAGGTAGCCGTTTCCGCAGTTCGTAATGTAATTAAGAAATGGCAGTTAACAGGAACGGTGGAGATCAAGTTGAGGTCTGGAAGACCAAGAAAACTTTTCAAGAGAACTGCTCGTAGGATTGCTAGAAAGGCAAATCAAAACCCCTGTTTGACTGCAAAAGACCTTCAGGAAGATTTAGCAGACTCTGGAGTGGTGGTGCACTGTTCTACTGTGCAGCAACACCTATACACATATAACCTTCATGGAAGAGTCATCAGAAGAAAACCTTTCCTGTGTCCTCACCACAAAATTCAGCATTAGAAGTTTGCAAAGGGACATCTAAACAAGCCTGATGCATTCTGGAAACAAGTCCTGTGGACTGATGAAGTTAAAATAGAACTTTTTGGCTGCAATGAGCAAAGGTATGTTTGGAGAAAAAAGGGTGCAGAATTTCATGAAAAGAACACCTCTCCAACTGTTAAGCACGGGGGTGGATCGATCATGCTTTGGGCTTGTGTTGCAGCCAGTGGCACGGGGAACATTTCACTGGTAGAGGGAAGAATGAATTCAATTAAATACCAGCAAATTCTGGAAGGAAACATCACACTGTCTGTAAAAAAGCTGAAGATGAAAACAGGATGGCTTCTACAACAGGATAATGATCCTAAACACACCTCAAAATCCACAATGGACTACCTCAAGAAGCGCAAGCTGAAGGTTTTGCCATGGCCCTCACAGTCCCCCGACCTAAACATCATCGAAAATCTGTGGATAGAACTTAAAAGAGCAGTGCATGCAAGGCGGCCTAAGAATCTCACAGAACTAGAAGCCTTTTGCAAGGCAGAATGGGCAAAAATCCCCCAAACAAGAATTGAAAGACTTTTAGCTGGCTACAGAAAGCGTTTACAAGCTCTGATACTTGCCAAAGGGAGTGTTACTAAGTACTGACCATGCAGGGTGCCCAAACATTTGCTTTGGGCCTTTTTCCTTTTTTGTTATTTTGTAACTGTAAAAGATGGAAATGAAAAAGTAACCTTGCTTAAGATATTAAAGAAATGTGTCATCTTTAACTTTATGCCTTTTGGAAATTAGGCCATTTTTTACTCGCTTAGCTATTCACAGTGACAGAAATTTTGACCAGGGGTGCCCAAACTTTTGCATGCCACTTTATATGTGTCTAAGACTTTTGCATAGTACACTACAGTACAGTCCAGGCTTTTCAGCCCATAATGCTGATCTGGCTTTATAACCTTCTAATCCTTCCCTCTTACATAGCCCTCCATTTTTCTATCATCCAGGTACCCATCTAAAAGTGTCTTAAACGTCCCTAATCTATTGGCCTCTACCACTACACTGGCAGTGCATTCCACATACCCACCACTCTGCGTAAAATAATTTACCTCTGACATCCCCCCTATACTTTCCTCTAACTACTTTAAAATTATGCCACCTCATATTACATTTGGGAAAAAGCCGCTGGCCATCCACACAGTCTACTTCTCTTATCATCTTGTACACCTCCACCAAGACACATCTCATCCTCCTTTGCTTCAAAAAGAAAAGCCCGAGCTCGCTCCATTTTACTCGAATCTTCAATGGCTTAATGCATTCTACTAATGACAGTAATAGCCTTCCATAAGTTTTTCACTTATTCAAGGAATAGCAGGAGACCTCCTTTCCTGTCATTGTGAACAATTGGACATTATTACACCACTGTTGGAGCTTACTTCTCTAAATTGGCCACTTTTTATTCCTATTATACCAGAACTTGTAATGCACTTCAAGGTATGAAGTACACTTTGAGGTTATGAGAGACACTATATAAATTTAACTAATTACCAAATGACTGGAAATATCCCTCTGCTCATAGAATCATACAGCATGGAAACAGGCCTGTCGGCCCAACTGGCCCATGCTGACCAAGATTCCCAACTAAGCTCATCCCATTTGCTCATATTTGATATGAAAAAAAAGACAAAGATTAGCTTTATTTATCACATGGAGGACAAATGGAAGAAACCCACATAGTCTCAGGGAGAAAATACAAACTCCTTACAGACAGTTGTGGAAATTAAACCCCAATCGCTTGCGCTGTAAGGCATTACACTAACTGCTACGCTACTTAAAAGATTATCCAAACAGGTTAAAACTGCCAAACACTGCACAGCAAAACAAACCACTACCTAAGTGAGGGTCTACAGCAAAACACTGAACCCATTCTGCATTTTCCCTGTTTGTCCCAATATCAAGTAGTGAGACCGTGGAAACTGTACAGAATGAAAAGGAGGAGGTGCTTGCTGTCTTGAGGAAAATTAAAGTGGATAAATCCCCGGGACCTGACAGAGTGTTCCCTCGGACCTTGAAGGAGACTAGTGTTGAAATTGCGGGGGCCCTGGCAGAAATATTTAAAATGTCGCTGTCTACGGGTGAAGTGCCGGAGGATTGGAGAGTGGCTCATGTTGTTCCGTTGTTTAAAAAAGGATCGAAAAGTAATCCGGGAAATTATAGGCCGGTGAGTTTAACGTCAGTAGTAGGTAAATTATTGGAGGGAGTACTAAGAGACAGAATCTACAAGCATTTGGATAGACAGGGGCTTATTAGGGAGAGTCAACATGGCTTTGTGCGTGGTAGGTCATGTTCGACCAATCTGTTGGAGTTTTTTGAGGAGGTTACCAGGAAAGTGGCTGAAGGGAAGGTAGTGGATATTGTCTACATCAGTAAGGCCTTTGACAAGGTCCCGCATGGGAGGTTAGTTAGGAAAATTCAGTCGCTAGGTATACATGGAGAGGTGGTAAATTGGATTAGACATTGGCTCGATGGAAGAAGCCAGAGAGTGGTGGTAGAGAATTGCTTCTCTGAGTGGAGGCCTGTGACGAGTGGTGTGCCACAGGGATCAGTGCTGGGTTCATTGTTATTTGTCATCTATATCAATGATCTGGATGATAATGTGGTAAATTGGATCAGCAAGTTTGCTGATGATACAAAGATTGGAGGTGTAGTAGACAGTGAGGAAGGTTTTCAGAGCCTGCAGAGGGACTTGGACCAGCTGGAAAAATGGGCTGAAAAATGGCAGATGGAGTTTAATACTGACAAGTGTGAGGTATTGCATGTTGGAAGGACAAACCAACGTAGAACATACAGGGTTAATGGTAAGGCACTGAGGAGTGCAGTGGAACAGAGGGATCTGGGAATACAGATACAAAATTCCCTAAAAGTGTCATCACAGGTAGATAGGGTCGTAAAGAGAGCTTTTGGTACATTGGCCTTTATTAATCGAAGTATTGAGTATAAGAGCTGGAATGTTATGATGAGGTTGTATAAGGCATTGGTGAGGCCGAATCTGGAGTATTGTGTTCAGTTTTGGTCACCAAATTACAGGAAGGATATAAATAAGGTTGAAAGAGTGCAGAGAAGGTTTACAAGGATGTTGCCAGGACTTGAGAAACTCAGTTACAGAGAAAGGTTGAATAGGTTAGGACTTTATTCCCTGGAGCGTAGAAGAATGAGGGGAGATTTGATAGAGGTATATAAAATTATGATGGGTATCGATAGAGTGAATGCAAGCAGGCTTTTTCCAATGAGGCAAGGGGAGAAAAAAACCAGAGGACATGGGTTAAGGGTGAGGGGGGAAAAGTTTAAAGGGAACATTAGGGGGGGCTTCTTCACACAGAGAGTGGTGGGAGTATGGAATGTGTGGGAGTATGGAATGAGCTGCCAGACGAGGTGGTAAATGCGGGTTCTTTTTAACATTTAAGAATAAATTGGACAGATACATGGATGGGAGGTGTATGGAGGGATATGGTCCGTGTGCAGGTCAGTGGGACTAGGCAGAAAATGGTTCAGCACAGCCAAGAAGAGCCAAAGGGCCTGTTTCTGTGCTGTAGTTTCTATGGTTTCTTTCTGAGGTGCTCCAGTATCACACTGTTCTCCAGTATCTGTGCAGTATCACGCTACTGACCACATTGCCCACGTATGCTAATCCCATGATCTACACCATTCTTGGTTTACTTGTCCAAATGTCTTTAAAAATTGTAATTGTATCTACATCTACCACCTTGTTCTAGATAACCACTGAATGAAAAAACTTACCACCCAGATCCCTTTGAAATTTAAACACGAGGAATTCTGCAGATGCTAGAAATTCAAGCAACACACTTAAAAGTTGCTGGTGAATGCAGCAGGCCAGGCAGCATCTCTAGGAAGAGGTAAAGTCGACGTTTCGGGCTGAGACCCTTCGTCAGGACTAACTGAAGGAAGAGCTACTAAGAGATTTGAACGTTGGCTGTACCTCTTCCTAGAGATGCTGCCTGGCCTGCTGTGTTCACCAGCAAATTTGATGCGTGTTGCTTGTCTCTTTGAAATTACTCTTTTTTCAGCTTAAATCTATGTCCTTTGGTTTTAGACTCATTTTGATGGGGAAAAGATTCTGACAATCTACCACAGTGTTCCCACCATCTGAGGAGCTGCTGCCACACGCTGCCCCCAGTCTGCCCCAATACCTAATGGACTCTTGTCACCCCTGTCTCTGTACTGTCCCTGTGTTGGAAGGCCTGCTGTTCCCCCTCCAACACAGGGGTCCTAGCACAAGGGGGTCCACTCAAACCGTCTGTCCCTCTATCCAGGGGATTCCCCCACAATGCTGTCCCAGTATCTAGGAATCCCTTCACGCCCCCTGTTCTGGTACCCTAGAGTCCTCCTCACATTTCCAGTCCTGGTATCGGGGCGGGGGGGGGGGGGTCGTTCCTGGTACCGGGGAGTTTCTCCACACACACACCCCTATCCCAGTACCCAGGGGTCCCCTAATGCATCCAGACCTAGTATTTGGGAATCTCAATACACTCTTATCCCAGTACCCGTGGATCTCCTCATATCCTGTCTGGTAATCAGGGGTCCCCTTACACCCCTAACCAGCTATCCATGACCCCACACACCTCCAGCCATGGTATTTTGAAGTTTCCACACTCTACCCCGGTACCCAGGGTAACCTCACATCCCTGACTGGGTAGCTGGGGGGTGGGGGTCCCCTCACGCCCCTAACACAGTATCCAGGAGTTCCCACACACCCCATTGTCCCAGTGCCCCGGGGTCCCCACACACCACCTGTCCAGGTATCCTGGGGTTCCTCACACTGTCTGTCCCGATACTCGGGGTCCCGTCTTCACCCCTGTCCGGGTATACAGGGGTTTCCTTATACCCACCTAGGATCTAAGATTTCCCTCACACCCCTTGTTCCAATACCCGAGGGTCCCCTCAAAATCCCTGTCCCGGTAATCGGGATTTCTCACACCCCCCCGTCCGGGTGTCCAGTTATCCGAGGGTTCCTTCACATCCCTTGTCCCGGTATCCGCGGGAATCCGTCACAGTCACGGCGCCCCGCTCCCCTACAGCCGGCGTTTCCCCGGCCGACCCCAGACCCAGCGCACACACCTGCAGTTGTGGACCGGCTGCCGGCCTTGGTGCCCCGGGGCAGGGCCAGCTGCCGGGCAAGTTCGGGGCCTGGGTCCCGGCACCGCCGCTCTCCGGCCTCCGCCATCACTGACTCACGTGGGTCGCAAAAGACAGCGGCAATCGCACGCGAGCGGGTCGATGCGGGCCTGACAGTGGCTGCGGCCGATCGATGGCGGGGGGGAGGGAGACGGCCGTGAGGGGACAGAGAGTCGAAGCGGGTGCGGACTGCGGTGAGAAGAGGGCTAGGTTGTAGGAGAGGGTAGATTGTCGGGAGGGGGCAGACTGTCATGAGGGGGCAGACGGTGGGAGCCGGGGGGGTGTGTGTAGGGGATTGTAGACTGTCATGAGGGGTAAAACAGTGAGGGTGGTGTGGACTAAAGGAAAGCGTAATATGTTACGAAGGGATAGACTGCAGGAGGGTGTGTGGGTTGTAAGAGAGTGTGGACTGTCATGAGGTATACAACTGTAGGGGAGGGCAGACTTGTGAGGGGAGGGAGGGAGGGAGAGTACTATGGAAGGGGGTAAATTTTCATGAAGGGACAGACAGTAGGACAGATGTAGCCTGTAGGAAAATGAACATTGTGTTGAGGGGCAGACAGCGGGGGAAGAGTGCAGACTGTAGTGAAGGGAGGGGAGAAGACATTGGAGGGGGGAGGAGTGTAGATTATAGCGTTGGATAGATCATAGTGAAGGGAGGGCTAAGGCAGTAGTGCTGAAGGTGTAGACTGTAATCGAGGGTAGACTGCAGTGGGGAGAGAAAGGGATAGATTGTAGGAGGTACTCTGCTGGGTGGCTCCCCAGCATCCAGGACATCTTCAAAGAGTGTTGCCTTTAAAAGACAGCATCCATCATAAGAAATAGGAGCAGGAGTAGGCCATCTGGCCCATTGAGCCTGCTCCACCATTCAATAAGATTGTGGCTGATCTGGCCATGGACTCATCTCCACCTACCTGCCTCTTCCCCATAACCCTTAATTCCCCTACTATACAAAAATCTATCCAACCGTGTCTTAAATATATATATTTATTGAGGTAGCCTCCACTGCTTCATCGGGCAGAGAATTCCACAGAATTTCCCACTCTCTGGGAAAAGCAGTTTCTCCTTATCTCCATCCTAAATCTACTTCCCCCCGAATCCCCTAGTTGAGTATAGGTTGAAGTAGGAGAAGCTAGGCTGTAGAAGGGGAGAGGGTAGACTGTAGGGGTAAACTGCAGGGAATAGCTAGTGGGTTGTACACTCTAAGCAGGGTGAAAACTATAGGGGAAGGGTAGACTATAAGGAGTAAACTATGGGAAGTAGACTGTAGGCTGTACATTGTAGGCAGGTGTAGACTAGGGGGATTGGTAGTCTGTAAGGGTCAGACTATGAGCTATATTTGCAGGGAGTAGGTAGACTGTAAGGGGTGGACTGTAGGTTGTACACCTTAGGGGGATAGATAGACTACAGTGGGTATGTAGACCGTAGGGGGTACACTATAGGCAGGGGGTAAATTGTAGGAGGAGAGTGGGAGTAGACTGTAGGGTGATTGGTAGACTGTAAGGGGTAAACTGTATGGAGTACACTATAGGCAGGGTGCAGATTGTAGGAGGGGATTGGGGGTAGACTGTAGGCAGGACACTTGTAGGGGGATTGGTAGACTAAGGGGTAAACTGTAGGGGGTACATTATAAGCGGTAGACTTGAGGGAGCAAACTGTAAGTAGAGTGGGAGGGATGTGGGGGTAGACTGTAAGGGGTACACTTGTAAGGGATTGGTAGACTATAAGGGGTAGACTGCAGGGGGTACACTTGTAGAGGGATTGGTAGACTGTAAAGGATACACTGTAAGGGGATTGGTAGATTAAGGGGTTTACTATAGGGGGATTGGTAGACTAAGAGGTAGACTGTAGGGGTATTGGTAGACCAAGGGGTAGACTATAGGGGGATTGGTAGACCAAGGGGTAGACTGTAGGGGATTGTAGACTATAAGGGGTAGACTGTAGGGATACACTTGTAGGGTGAGTGGTAGACTGTAGGGGGTACACTGTATGGGGGGTGGTAGACTGTAAGGGGCAGACCATAGGGGCTAGACTGTAGGGTGGGTGTAGATTGTAGGAGGAGAGTGGGGGTAAATTGTAGGGGGAGCAGGGGCACACTGTAGGGGAGAAAGTGTAGACTATCAGGTGTCCCTGTAAGGGGAAGTAGGCTGTAGGGGTAGACGAGAGCAGAGAGACTGTGGGAGTAGGTTGGGGAAAGGACGGGTTAGGAGAGAGCATAAGGAATAAAGGTTGACAGAGGGGGGAGGGATAAACTGTAGGTAGAGAGGGTAGATTGTAGGGAAAGACTGGGGGGTAACTGAGGAGGAGGGGGTTGTGAGTGGGTGGGGCAAAAGGTACAATAAAAGAGGTAGACAGAGAGATGGAGAGAATAGAGATACTGAAGGGAGAGGTAGGATGAGTGGGAAGGGTAATCAGGGTCACAGGAGGGCTAAGCTATGAGGCACTAGTCTATAGGGGTGGGTGGGCTGGGCTGTGATGGTTAAACAACAGAGAGGGAGAAGCCAGGTTAGGGGTGGTGGCTGCGTGGACAAAGAGGTGGAGGATGTGTGCAGGGCACGGGAGGAGGGCTTAGAGCCAGGAATGGAGGAAGAAATAGGAGGTAAATTCGGAGATAGATGGGGTCAAAAAGGGGGTGTGGATGGAAGGGGAAAGACAATGCAAGGAGGAGAGATTAAAGAACTGAGAGAGTTGGAAGGGAGGGGGGAATAAAAGGGGCTGCAGAAGAGTTTGACGGGAAGAAGCTGAGGTGTGTGAAGGGGAAGAACGAGGGCAGGAGACAGTGAGTGAAAGTGAGGGAGGAGTAGCAGAGAATGGGGCCACTTGTTAGAGAGGCTCAGGAAAGGAGACAGATGAGAAAGGCAGGGACTGATGGAGGAGAGCAGATGGTGAGGGTATATCACCACTGTGGTTTTCAGGAGATGACAGAGAGCAGAACATTTTCTCCCAGCCTCCTCCCTTATGAAGAAGGGCAGGGGCAGACTGCGGGGAGTGGAGTTAGGGCCTAGACTGGGGAGGGGTGAAAACAAGAGACTGAGGAAAGGGGATGGGGATCCAGTGGGATACAGAGGAGGAGGAGGAGGAAGAGACCAAATTGTATTCACCTTTCTTGCTGGAGAAGTTCTTTGTTGGCCCATAGGTATTGCACTCCTGACAAATACTTCAATTTTCTTTCAAACACCTTCATTGTTCATCTATGGTTATTTTAGCACATGGAGGCAGGAAACACAAAAGAGAGATCAGGCTTTGAAAAACCAATCCATTTAAGTTCTACTCCTCCGACCTTTTATCCGTAGTTCTGAAGAGTTTTCCTCTTTCAACTTTTGATACAGATTCCTTTGATGCCTCTGTGTATAGCCTGGAGAACGAGAAGATATTCCTGACTGGGTCTCAGGTCTGAGTGAGGATCAGTAGGACCACCAGCAAGAGCAGGGAGAAGGCAGTTTGCTGAAGGCTCTGAACTTATTCCTAGGTGCTCTCACCCTCTAGCAGTGATTTATCTGGGCCTAATTCACCTTGGTCCTCTGGATCAGCTCCAAAGCACCAGACATGCACCAACAGCTGCATGATCTCTTTGAAAATATAAAAAAATACAGAGATAATAGAAATCTCAACCACAAGCTGCAAATAATGATAACAATCAGCAGGTCAGCCAGCATGCACAGAGAGAAGCAAGATTCAAGTTTACTTATTACGTGTACATTTATTACAGAGATGGGAACCAGAGCCCCAGAACAGATAGTGGAATTGTTGTGGAGAAAGATATGGTTAATCCTACATACCAAATCAGGAATCAAAAGGTCAAGCATGGTAGGACTAATATTCTGAGCTGCATATATTTCAATGCAAGGAGTATCGTAGGAAAGGCAGATGAACTTTGGGCATGGATCAGCACATGGAATTATGACATTGCAGCTATTAGTGGCAGGGTGGAGATACGTCTCTACCAAAGTAGGTGTAAGGCGTTCCTTCTCTCCACTAGCCTGCAGGTCACCCTGGGGCAAGGTGTAGCACTTTCTTAGCTCCCTGATCAGGGTCACATGAAGCCATGAGAACAGGTGGTGGATGGTCGTATGAGCAGCTGGTGTATACCACAAGTCCTGGTTATGCAACCACTGACGCAAGGCAGACAATCTCTGAGGAGTATTGATAATGGCTGGGGTTACTCATCTTGTAAAAACACTGCCCAGAAGAAGGCAAAGGCAAGCCACTCCTGTAAAAGAACAATTATGGTCACGAGCAATACTCACAAAATGCTGGAAGAACACAGCAGGCCAGGCAGCATCTATGGAAAAAAGTACAGTTGATGTTTCGGGCTGAAACCCTTTGGCATGACTGGAGGAAAAAAAAGCTGAGGAGTAGATTTGAAAGGTGGGGGGAAAGGGAGAGAGAAACACAAGGCAATAGGTGAAACTTGGAGGGGGAGGGATGAAGCAAAGAGCTAGGAAGTTGATTGGTGAAAGAGACAGAAGGCCATGGAAGAAAGAAAAAAAGGGGGAGGATTACCAGAGGGAGGTGATGGGCGGGCAAGGAGAAAACATGAGAGATGGACAAGGAGGTAGGAAATGGTGGGGCGGGGGGGGGGCATTACCGGAAGTTTGAGAAATCGATGGTCATGCCATCAAGTTGGAGTCTGCCCAAACGGAATATAAGGTGTTGTTCCTCCAACCTAAGGGTGACCTTATCCCAACAGTGGAGGAGGCCATGGATGGACATATTGGAATGGGAGTGGAAAGTGAAATTAAAATGGGTGACCACTGGGAGATCCTGCTTGTTCTGGTGGATGGAGCATAGATGCTTAGCGAAGAGGTCTCCCAATCTACGTCAGGATATACAAGAGGCCACATCCGGAGCACCGAACACAGTATATGACCCCAACAGACTCATAGGTGAAGTGTTGCCTCACATGGAAGGACAGTTTAGGGCCCTGAATGGTAGTGAGGGAGGAGGTGTAGGAGCAGTTGTTGCACTTGTTCTGCTTGCAAGGATAAGTGCCAGGAGGGAGATCGGTGGGGAGGGACAAATGAACAAGGGAGTTACGTAGGGAGCGATCCCTGCGGAAAGCAGAAAGTGAGGGGGGAGGGAAAGATGTGTTTGGTGGTGGGATCCAGTTGGAGGTGGCGGAAATTTCAGAGAATTATGTGATGGACATTGAGGCTGGTGGGGTGGTAGGTGAGGACAAGAGGAACTCTATCCCTTGTGGGGTGGCAGGAGGATGGGGTGAAGGTAGAAGTGTGTGAAATGAAAGAGATGTGCTGAGGGCAGCATTGATGGTGGAAGAAAGGAAACTTCTTTATCTGAAAAAAGAGGACATCTCCTTCATTCTAGAATGAAAAACCTCATGCTGAGAGCTGATGTGGTGGAGATGGAGGAATTAAGAGAAGGGTTTTTACAAGTAGTAGGTTAGGACGAGGTATAGTCCACGTAGCTGTGAGAGTCTGTTGGTTTATAATAGATATCAGTGGATAAGCTACCTCCAGAGACAAAGACAGTGAGATCGAGAAGGGGAAGGGAAGTGTTGGAAATGGACTGGGTGAATTTGAGGGCAGGGTGGATGTTGGAGGCAAAGTCGATGAAATTGATGAGTTCGGCACGGGTGCAGGAAGCAGCACCAATGCAGTCAAACCATTATGGTCACAGACTATTATCACTCACGTCATATGACATGGAACATAATGATGATGATGGGACATTAGTGAGACTTGGTTGCAGGAGGGCCAGGACTGGCAGCTCAGTGTTCCGGGGTTCTGTTGTTTTAGACATGATAGAGCAGGAGGAATTAAAGGGGAAGGGGAGGCATTTCTCATCAGGGAAAATGTCACGACAGTGCTCAGTCAAGACAGGCAGGGAGTTCATCTAGAGAGCCTTTATGGGTAGAACTGAGGAATGAGACCACGTTAGTGGGATTATATTATAGACCACACAACAGTCTAGGAATTGGAGCAAATTTGTAGAGAGATCGCAGACTGTTGCAAGAAACATAAGGTTGTGATAGCAGGTGATTTTAACTTTCTATGTATTAACTAGGACTCCCATACTGTGGATTTACAACTTGTTATACAACTTGTCCCAATCTACACTTGTCAGATCCTTTCTGATGGGAAGAAGTTTGTGAAATGTGTTCAGGAAAGTTTTCTTAATCAGTACATAGAAGTCCCAACTAGAGAGGGTGAGATACTAGATCTCCTATTAGGGAATGAGATAGGGTAGGGGACAGAAGTTTGTGTAGGGGAATACTTTGCATCTAGTGATCATAATGCCATTAATTTCAAGGTAATTAGGAAAACGGATAGGTCTGATCCTCAGGTTGAGATTCCAAATTGGAAAAAGGCCAATTTTGATGGTATCAGAAAGGATCTGGTAAGTGTGGGTTGGGGTAGGTTGTATTCTGGCAAAGGTGTATTTGGTAAGTGGGAGGCCTTCAAAAGTGAAATATTGAGACTAGAGAGTTTGTTAGAACCAGAAGGAACAAATGAGGAATTTGAGGAGTATAAGAAATGGAAGACAACACTTCAGGAAATCAGAAGGTTGCACTAGTAGACAAGATGAAGGAGAATCCTGAGGGATTCTACATATACATTAAGAGCAAAAGGATTGCAAGGGACAAAGTTGGTCCTCTGGAAGATCAGAATGGTAATCTACCGGTGTAGCTGAAAGAGATGGGGGAGATCTTAAGTTGATTTTTTTGCATCTGTAATAACTCAGGAGATACATATAGCGACGAGAAGTGAAGCAAAGCAGCAGCAAGATCATGGATCCGATACAGATTACAGAGGACAAGATGTTTGCTGCTTTGAGGCAAACTAAGGTAGATAAATCCCTAGGGCCTGACAAGGTGTTCCCTGTGGGAAGCTAGTGCATAATTTGCAGAGGCCCTAGCAGAGATATTTAAAGCACCCTTAGCCATGGGTGATGTGTCAGAGGATTGGAGAATAAGAAAGGCCCTAAGAATATTCCAGGAAATTATTGGCTGGTGAGCCTGACATCAGTAGTGGCAAAATTATTGGAAGGTATTGCAAGGGACCGTATGTACAAGTGAAACCCCATTGGTTTCCTTGGCTGCGTAAATCTAGGGAAGACACACTCCAGTCCCGCCAAACCCATGAGGTTGAGACGGTTCTCCCACCTCAAACCACGGTTTGTGTGGATGCTGTGTAATTTGCTACCCTGTTACAAATTAGTGCCACGGAATAACAGACAGCACACTGCATATGATTAAACAAATTATATTTATGAATCTTAACTAAAGGGTTAGTAAAGAAAAGAAAGAAGAAAACAAAAAGTGCCTATTATAATTAAACAGCCAAATGTGCGCAAGTTGGAGCTCAACTGTTCCAAATGTCATACGTAGTCACCAATCCTCAGTAGACTCCAGCCCTTTGCTCCATCAAATTACAGCCTCCCACCAGGTCAAATCCTATGACGGGTTCTCTCCAGTGTCTTCTCTCTTCATCTCCCGCTGTTTGTTATGTCTCCCTGCTCGCTGGTGAAAAATGGAAACACCTCCTTCTCCCTTGTTAGGGAGAGAGAGAATCTGCGGTATGTCGTATGCCGGATGAAACACGAAGTCTTTGGGGTAACTGCAAGACTGTGTCTTTGCTACTGTTTTGCTCACGCTGAGTGCTCGGTAGTGGTATCGATGCTTGCTGATGGGAGGTTGGTCAAGAAGGTTCAGTCGCTTGGCATTCAAGATGAGGTAGTTAATTGGATTTATGGGAGAAGCCAGGGAGTGGGTAGTAGATAGTTGCCTCTCTCATTCCAGGCCTGTGAATAATGTTGTGCTGCAGGGATTGGTGCAGAGTCTGTTGTTGTTTGTCATCTACTGTATATCAACAATCTGGGTGATAACGTGGTAAACTGGATCAGCAAATTTTCGAATGACACCAAGATTTGGGGTGTAGTGAACAGCGAGTAAAACTATTAAAGTTTGCAGCGGGATTTGAATCAGCTGGAAAATGGCAGATGGAATTTAATACAGACGAGTGAGAGGTGTTGCATTTTGGGAGGACCAACCAGGGTAGGTCATACACCGTAAGCGGTAGGGGACAGAGGAGTGTACTAAAACGGAAAGATTTGTGAGTACAAATGCGTAATTCCTTGAAGATGGCATCACAAGTAGACAGGGTCATAGACAAAAGTTTTGGTACGTTGGCCTTCGTAAATCAATGTATTGGCTACAAGAGTTGGGATGTTACGTTGAAATTGTATAATACATTGGTGAGGCTTAATTGGGAGCATTGTGTCCAGTTTTGGTCACCTACCAACGAGAAGGATGTAAAAAGATGTAAATAAAATTGAACGAGTGCAGAGAAAATTTAAATGGATGTTGCTGGGACTTGAGGACCTGGGTTATAGGGAAAAGTTGAATAGGTTAGGGGTTTATCTCTTAGAACATAAAAGACTGAAGGGAAATTTCAATAGAGATATACAAAATTATGAAGGATATAGATAGGGTAAATGCAGGCTGGCTTTTTACACCAAGGTTGGGTATGACTCTAACTAGAGGTCATAGGTTAAGAGTGAAAGGTGAAATATCTAAGGCGAACATGAGGGGAAAGGTTTTCATTCAGAGAGTGATGGGAACATGGAATGAGCTACCAGCAGAAGTGGTGGATGCAGGTTCATTTTCAACATTTAAGAGAAACTTGGATAGGAACATGGACTGAAGGGGTATGGAGGGCTATGGTCTGGATGCAGGTTGATGGGAGTAGGCAGATTAATAGTTTGGTACAGAGCGGATACGCCAAAGGGCCTGTTTCAGTGTTGTAATGGGTTCTGTGATTTTATGACTACATCAAAACAAACAGTGAAATGTGTTGTTTCCATTAACAACCAACACAGCCGAGGATGTACTTGGGGGGCAGCCCACAAGTGTCACCATGCATTCCGGCATCAACATAGCCACAATGCTCACCAGAACAACACAGAACCCAACAAAACAGAACACAACAACTGACAAAACAACAGCAAGACAAGCCCCGTTCCTCCCCAACACTTCCCATGCACATTCGAGAGTCCTCTAACCCCAAGATGATCTACATTCTTCAGCCTTTAGCTTCCAGCAGTCTTGCATTTGGACTGGGACATGCAGATTTTGGGACTTCAACTACCCCAAGAGGTAATGTGTTCATATGATCCTAGTCCAAAAACTTTTAAACTAAAAAAATGGTTAAAAACATGAAAAGAGAAGTTTCTTAAAATACAAAGAAAGATGGCAAAACTTACAAATATTTTAGAATGGTGTTGTAAAATGCCTTTCAATAGTTGTAGTAGAGAGCATGATCTGATTCCAGGGTAACTAAGTATTTTATGTTTAGCAATTTCCAGCAACGTACCGTAATCTCCCAAGGTACAACTACTGTATGTGTTCTGGTAGTAAAATATGTAATTTATTTTATGACAGGTAAGTATCAGAATTAGGTAATTTCATGTTTTGTGGCAGCAGTACAGAATCATAAAAAACTATAAATTTCAATAAGAAATATACATAAAATGTAAATTAAATAAGTAGTGTGAAGAAAGAGCAAAAAAATCCAAAATAAAAATAGTGAGCCATAAACGCAGGAGATTCTGCAGATGCTGGAAATCCTGAAGCAACACACACAGAATGCCGGAGGAACTCGGCAGGTCAGGCAGCATCTTGGTAATGAAAAAAAAGCTGATGTTTCTGACCGAGACCCTTCTTCAGGACTGGAAAAGAACTGGGAAGACGCCATAATAAAATGGTGGGGGGAGGGGAAGGAGGCTAGCTAGAAGGTGGTAAGTGAAGCCAGGTGTGTGGGAAAGGTAAAGGGCTGGGGAGGAAGGAATCTGATAGAAGAGAGCGGACCATAGGGGAACGGGAAGGAGGAGGGGACCCAGGGGGAGGTGATAGTAGGTTCATTTCCTTCTAGAAATCTGATGGCAGAGGGGAAGAAGCTGTTCCAGAAACGTTAAGTGTGTGTCTTCAGGCTCCTGTACCTCCTCCTTGATGGTAGCGATGAGAAGAGGGCATGTTCTGGGTGGGGGGGGGGGTGCCTTAATGATGGACACTGCCTTTTTGAGGCATCACCTTTTGGAGGAGTCCTTGATGCTGGGGAGGCTAGTGCCCATGATAGAGCTGGCTGAGTTTACAACTTGCTGATCCAGTGAAATGGCCCCTTTACACCAGACAGTGATGCAACCAGTTAGAATGGTCTCCATGGTACATCACAAGATCAAAAGATCACAAGACAAAGGAGCAGAAGTAGGCCATTCGGCCCATTGAGTCTGCTTCGCAGCTCCCCATGAGCTAAACTATTCACCCATCTAGTTCCAATTTCCGGCTTTTTCCCCATATCCCTTGATACCCTGACTAATTAGATACCTGTCAATCTCCTCCTTAAACACCCTCAATGATCGGGCCTCCACAGCTGTATGTGGCAACGAATTCCACAAATCCACGACCCTCTGGCTAAAAAAATTTCTCCTCATCTCTGTTTTAACTGGGTACCCTCTAATTCTAAGACTATGGCCTCTTGTCCTGGACTCACCCACCAAGGGAAACAACCTTTCCACATTTACTCTGTCCAACCTTTCAACATTCGAAATGTTTCTATGAGATCCCCTCTCATTCTTCTATACTCTAATTTCTACATGTGTAGAAATTTGCCAGAATTTTGGTAAGATACCAAGTCTCCTCAAACTCAATGAAATATAGCCACTGACGTGCCTTCAATTGCATTGATTGCCCTTTCCACTGCCGATCCTTCACTGAAGACTGGTGTGTGTTCCCTTGACTTCCCCTTCCTGAAGCCCACAATCAATTCCTTGGTCTTACTGACATTGAGTACAAGGTTACTGATGTGACATCATTCAACCAGCTGATCCTGTACGCCTCCTCTTCACCATCTGAAATTCTTCCAACTATAGTGCAAAGTTCAAAGTAAATTTATTATCAAAGTACATATACAGTACGTCACCATGTGCAGCCCTGTATTTTCTTGTGGGCTTATTCAATAAATCCATAATAGAAAATAATTATAATAGGATCATTGAAAGACTGCACCAACTTAGGCATTCAACCAGTGTACAAAAGACAACATACTGTAGAAATACAGAAAGAAAGAAATAATAATAATAAATAAATAAGCAATAAATATCAAGAACATGAGATAAACAATCTTTGAAAGTAAGTCCATAGGCTGTGGAACATTTCAAGGATGGGGCAAGTGAAATTGAGCGAAGTTATCCCCACTGGTTCGAGAGCTGGATGGTTGAGGGGTAATAACCATTCCTGAACCTGGTGGTGCGAGTCCTGAGGCTGCTGTACCTTCTTCCTATGGCAGTAGTGAGAACAGAGCATGGCTTGGGTGGTGGGTGTTCCTAATGATGGATGTTGCTTTCCTGCAACAACGCTTCATGTAGATGTGGTCACTGGTGGGTAGGGCTTTACCCATGTCATCGGCAAATCTATTGATGCATTTGAGCTATGCCTAGCTACACAGTTGGTAATGCAGAGAGAGTAGAAGAGTGGGCTAAGCATGTATTCTTGAGGTGCGCTAGTGTTGATTACCAGCGAGGAGGAGATGTTATTTCCAATCTGCGCTGACTGTGGTCTCCCAATTAGGAAGTCAAGGATCCGGTTGCAGGGGGAGGTACAGAGGCACAGGCTTTGGAGCTTGTTGATTAGAACTTGGGTGGCGAGGTGGGGATACGTCTCCACCAAAGGAGGTGTAAGGAACTCCATTCCTCCACTAGCCTGCAGGTTACCTTTGGGCAAGGTGTAGCACCTGCTTAGACCTGGTCAGGGTCACTTAAAGCCATGGGAGCAGGTGGTGGATGGTCATATGAGCAGCTGGTGCACATCACATCCTGGTTATGACCACCAATGCCAGGCAGACAATCACTGAAGGATATTGATAATGGCTGGGTAACCCATCTTGTAAAGACACTGCCCAGAAGAAGGCAATGGCAAATCACTTCTGTAAGAAAATTTGCCTAGAATAATCAAGTCGTCAAGTTCATTTAACTATATACATGTATAGAGTATAACGTATATAACCATATAATCTATATAGAAAGAAGACAACGTTTCTCCGAACTTGGGTGTAATGCACAGTAGTACACATAGTACACACAACACATGAATTTATTAGATTATGAGAACACTCAGTCCTCTTTTTATTGTCATTTAGAAATGCATACATGCATTACGAAATGATACAATGTTTCTCCGGAGTGATATCACAGAAAACAGGACAGACCAAAGACTAACACTGACAGAACCACATAATTATAACATATAGTTACAGCAGTGCAAAGCAATACCATAATTTGATGAAGAACAAACCATGGGCACGGTAAAAATAGTATCAAAATCCTGAGTTGACTGAGTCCCCGATAGCAGGCGGCAAAAGGGAGAAACTCCCTGCCATAAACCTCCAGGCACTGTCAACTTGCCGATGCCTTGGAAGCAGCCGACCACAGCCGACACTGAGTCCATCCGTCCAAAAACTTTGAGCTTCCGACCAGCCGCTCTGATACAGCCTCCCGAGTGCCATCCTCTGCCGAGCGCCTTCGACCTCGCCCTGGCCGCTGAAACACGCAAAGCCAAGGATTTCGGGGCCTTCAGCTCCGGAGATTCCGGTTACCACACAGTAGCAGCAGCAGCGAAGCAGGCATTTCAGAAGTTTTCCAGATGTTCCTCCGTGCTCTCACGTCTGTCTCCATCAAATCAGGATTGTGCACGGTCTCCTCCTATGAAGGTAAGGATAGAATCTACAGATGAATCAAACATAAGTTACAAACTAAAGTGCATTAATATTAAATATTGTAAGGTATAGAATAGATTAACCAGTGACACTTCAAATATGATGCAGCAGAGAGTTCAGAAGCCCAATGGCCTGGGGGAAAAAAATTGTTTCTCATCCTGACCAAGTGAAGATCATGGTCAAAGATCATGATCTCCCATGTCCTATGACATGGCGCATAATGATGATAATGACGATTAGAACCAAGGGTGTGATGGTGTTGAACACTGAGCTGTAATCAATATATAGCAGCCTGATGTAGGTATGACTGTTTTCCGAGTGGTCTATTTGGCCCACCAAATCTATGCTGTTCTGAAACTTGTTCTCCCACACATTTCTTGTAGCCTCTCAAGAAACCCATTAGCTCACTCCTCCCCCTCCTGATTCTCCTGCCATCTTCTTACACTAGAGGTAGTTTTTGGGGGCTACTAACTTACCAGCATATCTTTGGGATCTGGGAGGAAACCAGAGCATCTGGAGAAAATCAGGGTGAGAATGTGAAAACTGCACACAGACAGCACCCAAGGTCAGTATTGAACTCACCGAAGGCGCAGCAGTGAAAAGGGTGAACAAATTCAAGTTTCTTTGTATCACCGTTTCTGAAGATCTATCCTGGGCCCAACATGTTGATGCAATTACAAAGAAGTCATGCCAGCAGCTGCATTTCAGTCGGAGTTTGAGGAAATTTGGTACATCATCAAAGACTAGCAAATTTCTGTAGATGTACCGTGGACAGCATTCTAACTGGTTGCATCATCGTCTGGTATGGGGGGGTGGGGGGCGGTCACTGCACAGGATCAGAAAAAGCTGCACAGGGTGCTAAACCATGTCAGCTCCATCATAGGCACTAGCCTCCTCACCATCAAGGGCACCATCAAAATGTAATGCCTCAAAAAGGCAGCATCTATCATTCAGGATCTCCATCAGCCAGAACATGCCCTCTTCTCATTGCTACCATCGGAGAGGAGTTACAGGAGCCTGAAGGCACACACTCAATGCTTTAGGAGCAGCTTCTTCCCCTCCTTTACGGACAATGAACCCATGAACATGACCTCACTATTTGACTCTCTTGTTTATTTATTTTATTGTGACACAGCGCAGAACAAGCCCTTCCGGCCCTTTGAGCTGCAATGCCCAGCAATCCCCTAATTTAACCCTAGCCTGATCACAGGACAATTTGCAATTACCAATGAATCGACCAACCGGTATGCCTTTGGACTGAGAGAGGAAACTGGAGCACCTGGATGAAACCCACGCGGTCACGGGGAGAACGTAGAAACTCCTTCCAGTCAGCAATGGGAACTGAACCCAGCTCTCCTGTACTGTAAAGTGTTGTGCTAACCACTATGCTACCATGCCATCCCATTTTTCAACTACTTACTTATTTTTTATATATTTCTTATTGTAACTTATATTAATTTTTAATGTATTACACTGTACTACTGCCGGAAAATTATAAATTTTATGACAAATGTCAGTGATAATCAACCTGATTCTGATTCATGGGACCAGCCGGCACTCGTTGCTGGATTTCTGTGCCATTCTAGAGACAAGCTTATATTTTTGTCTCCTTTTTGGT
Source organism: Mobula hypostoma (assembly GCF_963921235.1). Classification (NCBI taxonomy): domain Eukaryota; kingdom Metazoa; phylum Chordata; class Chondrichthyes; order Myliobatiformes; family Myliobatidae; genus Mobula; species Mobula hypostoma. Next base: position 9,554,940 of record NC_086119.1, read on the forward strand.
TTACTTGAAAACATTTTTTCCATGAATTTATTGAAGATAGGGCAATGATTCAACAATTAGATTCAGTGGTGTGTAAAAGTTGGAAGCTACCTTTTGAAACCTTTGAAAATACACCCAGAGGCCACTTTATTAGTTACACCTGCTTGTTAATGCAAATATTTAATCAGCCAATCACGTGGTAACAATTCAAAACAGAAAAGCATGCAGACATGGTTTTTGTTCAGACCAAACATCAGAATGGGGAAGAAGTATGATCTAAGTGACTTTGACGATGGAATGATTGTTGGTGCCAGACCGGGTGGTTTGATTATCTCAGAAACTACTTGTCTCCTGGGATTTTCAAACACAATAAATAGCCTCTAGATCTTACTGAGAATGTGGCGAAAAATGAAAAAAAATACAGCAGGATGAAGAAGTAGTAGAAGGGCAGGTTAGTAAGTTTGCTGATGACACAAAGTTGGCGGTGTTGTAGATAATCTGGAGGGTTGTCAGAGGTTACAGCGGGAAATCTATAGGATGTAGAACTGGGCTGAGAAGTGGCAGATGGAGTTCAACCCAGATAAGTGTGAAGTGGTTCAGCTTGATAGGTCGAATTTGAAGACAGAATATAGTGTTAATGGTAAGACTCTTGGCAGTGTGGAGGATCAGAGAGATATTGGGGTCCCTATCCATAGTACCCTCAAAGCTGCTGCGCAGGTTGACAGTGTTGTCAAGAAGGCGTATGGTGTGATGGCACTCATCAACTGTGGGGTTGAGTTCAAGAACTGTGAGGTAATGTTACAGCTATACAAGACCTTGGTCAGACCCCACTTGGAGAACTGTGTTCAGTTCTGGTCACCTCACAACAGGAAACTATAGAAAGAGTGCAGAGGAGATTTACAGTGATGTTGCCTGGTTTGGAGAGTGTGCCTTACGAGAATAGGTTGAGTGAACTTGGCCTTTTCTCCTTGCAGTGACAAAGGATGAGAGGTAACCTGATAGAGGGATATAAGATGTTGAGAAGCATTGATCATGTGGATAGCCAGAGGCTTTTTCTCAGGGCTGAAATGGCTAACATGAGGGGGCATGGTTTTAAGGTGCTTGGAAGTAGGTACAGGGGAGATGTCAGAGGTAAGTTTTTCACACAGAGAGTGGTGGGTGTGTGGAATGCACTGCCAGTGACAGTGGTGGAGGTGGATACAATAGGACCTTTTAAGAGACTCTTGGATAGGTACATGGAGCTTAGAACAATAGCGGGCTATATGGTAGGGGAATTCTGGGCAGTTTCTAGAGTAGGTTATATGGTCAGCACAACATTGTGGGCCGAAGGGCCTGTAATGTGCTGTAGATTTCCATGTTCTATGCTCTATGTTCATCCACCATGCTCCTGAACCTGCATGGATAACATCACTCACATCAACCGTGAACTGATTCCACTAACTATGGACTCACTTTCAAGGTTTCTACAACTCATGTTCTCAGTATTATTTGTTTACTTAGTGATTATTAATATTTGGTCTCTTTCTATTTGCACATTTTGTCCTCTTTTGCATATTGTTTTTGTCATTCTTTGTAGTTTTTAATTGATTCCATTGTATTTCTTTGTTCTACTGTGAATGCCTGCAAGAAAATGAACTTCAGAATAATATATGGTGATATATATAGATCATATATTTACTTTGAACTTTATAATATTACATATTTCAAGCAAACTTCGTCTTAGCTGTATATTCATTATTGATGGTGGTTGTCAAACCACATGAAGCAGTTGCTATTTACACACAGTGGTCAATGATACATTGGGGCAGGGTCTCCACTGTCATTTTTTATGGCAGAAGCTGCTGAGGTACTTTTACATCCAATTTTCTTCCATTGGCTACTCTGGGCAACCATAAAGTAAGATAGCTCAAAGGATATCTTTTTATAGTGTCTATCATATTATCCCAAAGCTTCTTGTAGTCAGACTGCCTGCTGTATTTTCTACATTGCGAAAGTTCTTTATTACCTGACTAAACTTCAATGCCTATGGTGTGCTTTGGCATTTCCAAAGAGCGTGTCAGCCCCTTGTAAATGGAAACTCTTGTTTTTATCGCTCCATATCTAACAGGCAGCTTGTTTTCCCAATTCACGATTCAGAAAGAAGCTCTTTTATCAGGAGATTCCCTGCTCAAAAGAATCAGGGGGATAGTCAAAAAACCCTTTGTAAAGGACAGTTTTGAAATCTCAGAGCAGAAATAAGATTGTTTGAAAGTCTCAAAATAATCATATTTGATATTCTTGACAGGTAGGGGAACTGCTGACAGTCAGGAAGGACCTTTGTTGAATGCCTGAAACAGAATAAGGTGGAAATACTCAGTAGGTCAGGCAGCATCTGTGGAAAGAGAAACAGGCTAAACACAAGAGATTCTGCAGATGCTGGACAGCTCGAGCAACATGCAGAAAATGCTGGAGGAACTCAGCAAGTCAGATGGCATCTGTGGGGGAGGAGTAAACAGTTGTCATAACAGAAGGGTTCGCATAACACTAGTACGGCGCTAGCAACAGGTTCAATTCCACTGCTGAATGTAAAGCATTTGCACAGTACTGTATTTGTCAATGTGGAGTGGAGAGCGAGTTCATAAATCTGTTGAGAGCAAAGGATGTTGGGAATGGTGAGGGTGGAGTGCCATGAGAGGGATGTGGAACAGGTGGCAGAGGAATGCCAGGGGCAGTGGGTGGCTCAGGTGCAGACTTAAGGCTGATTTATACTTGTGCGTACTAGCGTACGCTGTAGCGTACACAACTGGGCTATGCCGTTGTGGGCATTTATACTTGTGCATTGGTGTGTCTGCGTCGCACTGCAATTCACCGCCAAAACGCTAGTTGGCGGTGGGGTTACTATGCCACTGTGTTGAGTTTCTTTGTGCTGAAACTCAAACTTCAAACAATGGTGACTGAAACTGAAGGAGGGTGAATTTTCTGTGCTTGTCCGGCCACTGACAGACATGGACGAGGAAATGTATTTCAGATATTTTCGGATGTCAGCAGGTAGCTTTGACGATTTGACGATTGTCTCCAAACTTTTATTTCACATCAGTGTACGCACAGTATACTCAGAGACTGGCAATCACCATTCAAGTTTTAGCTTCAGGTGCAAGTCAACAGGCAGTAGCAGCTAGCTACAAACTGGTGTCAAGCACAGGGTCCTCCATAATTTCGGAGGTCTGTAAAGCTTTATGGAAAGCATTGCAGCCAGAGTTCCTTCCCTGCCCTTCAGTCGCCCAATGGGAAGCTATTGCAGCGTAGGAGGAAATACGATGCTACCAATCTGACCAGTCACACTTGTTGAGGTCTGCATTCCTGCGACATGTAGTTACATTTTAGGAGAGGTGCGCGTTAGGCTACGGCATAGGGTTTGGGATAGAGTACAGCGTAGTACGTAGCTACACCGTACCTATGGCGTACATTTGATGCACAAGTATAAATCAGCATTTACCCAGCCCTGAGACACCAGGCAAGGGTAATTTGATTACAAACAATTGGGTTATTGATCATTACAGAATGTCTCTCTGATACTTTCTGCCCTCCCTCGCCTCTCCCTTCCCCTTTTTCCAACCATGAGCTGCTTCTCCCTGTCCCCTTCCCACTCTCAGTCCACAGTAGAGACCTATATCAGAAACAGGTTTATCATCACTCTCATATGTCATGAAATTTGTTTTTCGTGTCAGCATTTAGTGCAATGCATAAAATTACCATAGTATTGAGTAAAGGTCTTAGGCACCCGAACTACTGTATATACAGTACACTGTGCATATAAAAAGTATTCATCCCCTTGGAAGTTTTCAGGTTTTATTCTTTTACAACATTGAATCACAGTGGATTTAATTTGGCTCTTTTGACACTGAACAATAGAAAAAGACGCTCTTGCGTCAAAGTGAAAACAGAGCTAAAATTATCTGAATGTGATCTAAATTAATTACAAATAAAAAACGCAAAATAATTGAATGCATAAATATTCACCCTCCCCCTTTAATATGACACACCAAATCATCACTGGTGCAGCCAATTGGTTTTAGAAGTCACATAATTAGTTAAATGGAGATCTGTTTTTGGAGACCTGTGTGCAGTCAAGGTGTTTTAATTGATTGTAGTAAAAATACACCTGTATCTGGAAGATCCAACTGCTGGTGAGTCAGTATCCTGGCAAAAGCTACACCATGAAGACAAAAGAACACTCCAAACAACACCACGAAAAGGTTATTGAAAAGCACAAGTCAGGAGATGGATACAAGGAAATCTCCAAGTCATTGAATATCCCTTGGAGTACAATCATCAAGAATGGAAAGAATATGGCACAGCTGTAAATCTGCCTAGAGAAGGCCGTCCTCAAAATCTGAGTGGCCATGCAAGAAGGGGACTAGTGAGAGAGGCTACCAAGAGACCTACGACTACTCTGGAGGAGTTACAAGCTTCAGTGGCTCAGATGGGAGAGACTGTGTATACAACAGCTGTTGCCCGGGTGCTTTACCGATTGCATCTTTATGGGAGAGTGGCAAAGAGAAAGCCAATATTGAAAAAAATTCACATGAAATCTTAGCTAGAGTTTGCCAAAATCCATGTGGGACACTCTGAAATTAGCTGGAAGAAGTTTCTATGGTCTCATGAAAGCAAAATTGAGCTTTTTGACTATCAGTTTAAATGCTATGATTGGCATAAGCCAAACACCACACATCATCAAAACACACCCTCCCTACTGTGAAGCATGGTGGTGGCTGCATCATGCTGTGGGGATGCTTCACTGTGGCAGGCCCTGGAAGGCTTGTGAAGATAGAGGTTAAAATGAATGCAGCAAAATACAGGGAAATCCTGGAGGAAAACCTGATGCAGTCTTCAAGAGAACTGCGACTTGGGAGAAGATTGTTTTCCAGCAAGACAATGACACCAAGCATACAGCCAAAGCTAACAGGAATGGCTTAAAAACAACAAAGTTAATGTCCAGGAGTGGCCAAGTCAGAGTCCAGGCCTCAATCCAATTGAGAATTGGTGGCTGGACTTGAAAAGGGCAGTTCACTCACAGTCCCCATGCAATCTGACAGAGCTTGAGCAGTTTTGTGAAGAAGAATGGGGAAAAATTTCAGTGGCCAGATGTGCAAAGCTGATAGAGACCTATCCACACAGACTCAAGGCTATAATTGCTGCTTAAGGTGCATCAACTAAATATTGACCTGAAAGGCGGTGAATACTTATGCAATCAATTATTTTGTGTTTTATTTTTGTAATTAATTCAGATCACTTTGTAGAGATCTGTTTTCACTTTGACACAAAAGAGTCTTTTTCTGTTGATCAGTGTCAAAAAAGCCAAATTAAATCCACTGTGATTCAGTGTTGTAAAACAATAAAACATGAAAACTTCTTGGGGGGGTATTGAATACTTTTTATAGGCACCGCATGTATCTAAGATTTTTACACAGTACTGTACATTGTCCTCGTGACCATGGGGATTTCCTCCAGATGCTCTGGTTTCATTCCATTTTCCAAAGAAGCAAGGGTTAGAAGGTTAATTGGTCATATGGTTGTAATTGGGTGGTGTGGGCTCATTAGGTCAGAAAAGCCTGTGACTATGTTGTATCTCTAAATAAATGTATAGATATTGTAGAGATAGACATAAATAGATAAATAAACAGAATAAAATAACTTACATTCATTTACATCATACCATGCCAATTTCTTGCTTATACAATTACACTGTTTATAGCTGTTTATTTTAGGGGCAACCGTGGTCATTGGCGCAGCAGTAGTGTTACGCTAACTACTGCACTATAATAGCGTTACCCTAACCGCTACACTACCGCGCCACCCACTTCGAAAGGAAAAATTACAAATATAATTTCAAATGGAGATGAATTATTAAATGTTGATATTCAGGGAACATGGAGCTCATTGTATAGGAATCATGGAACATTGATATGCAGGAACAGCAATCAGAAAGAAATGTCATTTACGCAAGGGCTGGAATAGAAGAGAAAGGAATCCTTGTTAGAATTGTACAGGACTTTGGGGGGGACAACACCTGGAGTACTGCATACAGATCCTAATCCTGCATCTCGTGCCTTAGAATCAGAGGAACAAAAGTTTACTAGATTGGTTTCTTGAATGGAAGTGCTATTTTTAGAATGATTAGATTAGCCGTTTATTGTCTGGCATTTAGGAAAATGAAAGGTGATCTTTTTAAAATATGTAACATTCTGACAGAGTTTGACAAGGCCAATTTCAGGAGCTTCAAAGTCTCAGAACTGCAGACCAAACGACCTGGTGAACTCAGCAGGTCAGACAACATCTATGGAGGGAAATGGGATGTTTAGATTATGAAGACACGCAGTCCCCTTTTATTGTCATTTAGTAATGCATGCATTAAGAAATGATTCATTATTTCCTCCAATGTGATATCACAAAACACTGGACAGACCAAGACTGAAAAAACTGAAAAAACCACATAATTATAACATATAGTTACAACAGTGCAACAATGCCATAACTTGATGAAGAAGTCCATGAGCACAGTAAAGATCAAAGTTTCTCAAATGTCCCACATCTCACGCAGACGGGAGAAGGAAGAAAAACTCTCCCTGCCATGCCGACCACAATCCGACTCTGAGTCATCCGAAAACTTTGAGCTCTGATCAGCTCACCGACACCGAGTACTGAGCGCCATCTCTGTCCGGATGATTCGACCTCCTTCTCGGTTGCCAAAAGCAGGCAAGGCCGGGGATTTTGAGGCCTACCCTCTGAAAGATTCCCAACCACACAGTAAGAACAGCAGTGAACGGGCATTTCAGAAATTTCTCCAGATGTTCCTCTGTGCTTTCACATCCATTCTCCATCAAATCAGAATTGTTCATGGCAGGCCAAACCCTGCAACTGGACTGAAAGACAGAGGGAAGGGAGCCGGTATAAAAAGATGGAAGGAAGGGGTGGAGCAAGAGTTGTTAGGTGATAGGTGGTTTCAGCTGAGGAGGAGTGATAGGCGGGTGGAGGAGGGGAAAGTGGAAATAGTGACAGAGGCTGGCGAGGTTGACAAAGACCTGAAGGTGGTGGAGTCAGATAGGAGGGGAATGTGCAGCATGGAACCAAGAGAGGGAAGCAGGGAGGGCAAGTGAGGGTAGTAGAGGAGGCGAACCAGTGGGAGGTGTGTGCAGTTGATGGGCAGGTGGAGAGGGTGAAGGAGGGGAAAGATGGAGAGAGGGGTAGGAGGATGAAGAAGGGTGATGGGAGCTGAATAGATCAGGAGGAGAGAGGACAGTGGAGGAGCAGTTTACCTGGAATTTGGAGATTCACTGATCATGCCGCCATGCTGGAGATCACCTCAGCGAAATATGAAGTGCTTTACCCTTAGTTTGTGTTTAGCCTCAGCGTGGCATAAGACTGGTCAAGCAGAGTATCTCCAGTGTTCTCTGTTTCTACCAGTGAGAGGGGAGAGGTTATTTCCCTTGGCCAGTCAATGTAAAATTCGGTCAGGCAATCTCACAGTAAGAAGCTGGACTGAGAGTGGGGCAGATTCTTCATTCCGGGGATTATGAATCCAGGACGGCAGTGGCCAATACCAAAGCACATTTGTCCAAGGTGAGTGGAGAACATTTAGGGGAGATGTCAGAGGTTTTACACAGAGAGAGGTGGCTGCCTGGAACATGCTGCCGCGTATGGTGGTAGAGGCAGATACATCAGGGACATTTACGAGACCCTTGGGTAGGCACATGGTGGATAGAAAAAATGGAGGGTTATAAGCTGTTTAGGAGTAAAGCTTTAGATTGATTTGGTATACGTTGGCACAACATCTTGGGCCAAAAGGCCTATACTGTACTGTACTGTCCTATATTCTATGAGAGGGGTATGGAGGGCTATGGACCAGGTGCAGTAGATGGGACTAGGCAGAGGGACAACTCAGCATAGACAAGATGGGCCATAGGGCCTCTCCCTATGGTGTGGTGCTCCATGGCTTTGTGACTCTTTGACTCTGTTGCTGGGTATTTTTGAGATTTTGACCATTTGGAATTCAGTGACAAGCTGAAGATCTGCCGTGATCTTATTGAGTGGCAGTACAACCCAGAAGTGCTGTGTAGTGTCTTCTCAGCACCGTCGAGACATAGAACAGGCCCTTTAGCCCACCAAATCCACCCTGACCATCAAGCAACTTTTGATTATATACAACCTACACTAACTCACTTTTATCCTTTCTCCCCATCCCCAGCAACTTCCTCTAGATTCTCCCAGTCATCTACAAACCAGGAGCAATTTATACTTGCAAGTTATTCTACCAATGCTCACATTTTTGGGATTTAGGACAAAGCTGGAGGACCAGGAGGTCAGAAGGAGAATGTGCACATTCCACATAATCAGCATCCAAGATAATAATGACAGGTTGAATAGGTTAGGATTTTATTCCCTGGAGGGTAGGAGAATGAAGGGAAGTTTGATAGAGGTATACAAAATTATGAGGAGTATATATAGGGTCAATGCAAACAGGCTCTTTCCACCGAGGTTGGGTGAGACTAGTACTAGAGGTAATAGGTTAAGGGTGAAAGGTGAAATGTTTAAGCAGAACATGAGGGGTAACTTTTTCAGAGAGAGTGGAACGAGCTGCCAGCAGAAGTGGTGGAGGCGGCTTGGATTTCAACACTTAAGAGAAATTTGGTTAAGTACGTGGATGGGAGGGGTATGGAGGATTATGGCCCCTGTGTAGGTCGATGGGACTAGGTAGAATAAAAGTTTGGCATGGACTAGATGGGCTGAAGGGCCAGTTTCTGTGCTGTAGTGTTCTATGATCTAAGAATGAACCTGGATTGCTGGACTGGAGGGGGAGGGTTTCGACCCAAAATAACAATTGTCTATATCCCTCGACAGATTTTGCCTGACCCTCTTTGTTCCTCCAGTAGCTCTTTATTTTTTGTATTTGTCTGTGTAAGCCTGTAATATCACACAGTTTTTTCTCCACTCTCAAGTGAAGGTGTTGCATTGGCTGGTCTCCAGTTCCACAGCACAATTTGCATATTTAAGGGTGTTTGAAAAAAACATGTCTCCTTTCATCTTCACTTTAGTGTCTTTCCATTGCCTGGAGATCAGCTCTTATTATCTAGAACAAATTTCTTTTTATTTTACACAGTTTATCTCCAACAGTCATTCCATATCTTCCTTCAATACTCCTCCATTGCCGTAATTATTTGAAAATAATCTAAGCATTAATTTATCTCTGCAGTTGGATTCCCACCCTCATCCCAGACTTCTGCAGCTATCAGATCAGATCAGTTATGATTTTATTGAAGGACGGGGCAGGCCTGGGGGGCTGTTTAGCCTATTCCTGTTCCTATTTCCTATTTCTTTAATTAGTCTTTCACTTATTAATATTTAATGTGTAAAATATCTTAATTATTTTACAAGACAAGTAGCCAGGGTACGCTGAGATTGTTATCATAACCATTGAAAATTTATATTTTGTTAAAAATATATCAGGAAACATCCTGGCTAGTGATAGTAAAAGTAGCCATCAGGTTCTTGTAAAATACCAAGTGTTTTGCCAAAACCCTGCATTGAAACAAGCCTGATAAAGTGGACACAGCCCGGTTAATCATAGGCACAGTCCTCCTCACTATTAAAAGCATCTGCTTGAGGCATTTGCCTCAAGAAGGCAGCATCTATCGTCAAGGATCCCCACCATCTGGTTTATGCTCTCTTCTTGTTCCCACCGTCGGGCAGGAGGTGCAGAAGCCTGAAGCCCCACAATACCAGCTTCAGGAACAGCCATTTTCCTACAGCCTTCAGGTTCTTGAACCAACCTGCCCAACCCTAACCCTACCTCAGTAACGGAACACTACGAACCACCTCTTGCACTACTGTGGGCTGGTCTCTTTTTGCACTAAGATCTTATTCTGTGCAGTCTTTTTTTTTCCTTCACTGTCTTGGAAGATTTATGTAAGTTGTCTAAATCTACGTGCCTTTGATGCCACAAGACATTATTTGATACTTTTGCATATGGCAGCAGTCTCATCTCAACTTTGACTTTTGCACATTGGATCTTGGTTGTTTGTCAGTCTTTGTGTATGGTTTTTCATTAATGCTATTGTATTACTGCAAAGAAGAATCTCAGGGTAGGATGTATATGTATCTGGTGACGTATACAGTACTGTGCAAAAAGTCTTAGGCACATACATCGCCAGCCTGCCTCAGACTTTTGCACAGTACTGTATTTTCCAATGTGGAGTGGAGACCAAGTCTGTAAACTTGGTGGGAGCAAAGGATGGTGGGAATGGTGAGGGCAGAGCGCCGTGGGAAGGGTGTGGGACAGGTGGCAGAGAAGGAGTGCCAGGGACAGGGGGTGACACGGGTGCAGACGCACTCAGCCCTGAGACACCAGGTAAGGTCATTTGAGTCCAAACAGTTGGTTTATTGATCATTACAGAATGTGCTTCCTGGTCCCTCCCCCTTTTCCACACAATGATTCCCCTCTCCCTGCCCCCTTCCCACTCCCAGTCCACAAAGGAGACCCATATCAGTATCAGGTTTATCATCGCTCACAAATGCCATGAAATGTGTTTTTTTTTGTGGCAGCAGTACAGTGCAATACATAAAATTACCACAGTACTGTGCAAAAGTCTGAGGCGCCCTCACTAAGACTTTTGCACAGTACTGTATGTACTTTAATAATAGATTTACTTGAACTTTGGACCTTGACGACCTTACTTGGTATGGCCCACGTGTGACCCCAGTCCCAACAGAGATTTCCACTTGTCTGGCAAATCATGGTGTTAAATTAAACCACTAGTAGCAAATCAGCAAAAAAAGGCCTGCACTATTCCTTTGAGTAGCTAGGGACAGGCAAGACTTGACGTTGCCAACAATGTCCACAAACCCTTGAAGGACTTTCTGGCCATTTTCTATAAGCTCCACTGTATCCTTGATCATTGTGGGCCATTGGTTTGTACACTGAAAGCTCAGGCCTCCATGGCTCATTTATGATTCATCCCAGATACACTATAATGCATTTGTCACCCAAAATGATGTGGTGGCTCAGTAGTGTGGCAGCTAGCGTAATGCTGTTACAGTGCTAGTGACCAAAGTTCAATTCCAACCATTGTCTGCAAGGTGTTTGTAAAGTATATTCTTCCCATCACCATGTAGGTTTCCTCTGGGTGCCCTGGATTCCTCCCACCCAGAGGAAATTTACCAGGAGGCTGCCTGGATGAGAGAGCATGATAGGTTGAGTGAGCTCAGGCTTTTCTCTTTGGAGTGAATGAGGATGAGGGATGATTTGATAGAGGTGTACAAGATGATAAGAGGCATAGATACAGTGAACAGCCAGAGACTTTTTCCTAGAGTGGAAATGACTATTCTGAGGAGGCATAATTTTCAGTTGACTGGAGGAAAACATAGGAGGGATGTCAAGGCAAGTTCTGTATACAAAGGGTTGTTGCTGTGTGGAACCATGGGTGGTAGAGGAAGATACATAAGGGACATTTAAGGAACTCTCTTAGATAGGCACATGGATGATAGAAAAATGGGGGGTTATGAAGGAGGGAAGGGTTAGATTGATATTAGAGTAGGTTAAAAGTTTGGTACAACATTGTGGCCAAAGGTCCTGTTCTGTGCTGTAGTGTTCTTTGTTCTATTCCAAAGACATACTGGTTAGTAGTTTAATTCTTCAAAGGGCTGTAATTGGGCAGCACAAGTTTGTTGGACTGGAAAGGCCCATTACCATGCTGATTTTCTAATTAAACTTTTAAAAAATTTAAACTGCTGCAACGTGGAAAGGAATGTCTATACATTTCTCTGCTTCCTGCGAGAAAGGCAGCCCAAACCTTTATGAGCTTTCGGCAACATTTAAAGAACATATCAGGAACGGAGATTCTCTATTACAGTTCAGTGTGTCTCATGCATTTGACTCTGATTCCCTCTGTTTCACCTCATTCTCTTCTGCCTCTGTCACTCTCACGTGGTCCTCACAAACAGTTCTCCGCCATCACACTCGGAGCACAAAAATCATTAAATATTCATACAGTCTGCCAAAAGTTATGAGCTTTGTTGGTTGCCAGGTAACAGATTCAATGCCCTTCTTCCCAACAACCAGATCCCCTTTCACATTTCAGTTTTTTTTTCTCACGGGATAGATTTGACGTATACTCTCACGTTTTAATACTTTTGTCTGATGCACTATTGCAGTTCTGCTGCAGGGTTCATAATCCAAAAAGCCAGAAGCACTCTCATTTAACCTACCAGATATTGAAGGGCTTAGATAAAATGGACGTGGAGAGGATGTTTCTTTTAGTGGGGGAGTCTAGGACTGGAGGGCACAGTCTCAGAATACAAGGATATCCCTTTCGAACATGCCTGCCTCAACCACTATTTCTGGCAGCTCATTCCAAATAGTCACCACTTTTTGCATGAAGAAGCTGCCACTGATGTCCCTTTTAAATCTCTCACCTTTTACCTTAAACCTATGCTCTCTTCCTTCTGTCAGCCCCTCCCTGGGAAAAAGATAATGTGCTCTCACACTTTCTAGGAGCCACATGATCACAAGAGGTGGGTTGCTGGGCTCTGCGGCTCATTGGGCCAGAGGGGGCTGTTCCCCGCTGTATCTATAAACAAACAAACAAATAGATAAATAATTACCTCAGTCAGGTCATCCTTCAGTCTTCCCTCATTCCAGGGAATAAAAAGACTTTCTTGATGACAGGGATGACCTCGGGAAAGAGAAAAAAAGAGTTGTGTGGTCAGATATGCAAATCACTAAGTGATGGTGCCTGAGCACAATATAGGATCAGTAAAGATAATGGCATGTTGGCCTTTGTCCCAAACTGAGACGAGGAGGTGATAGAGTCTTTCTTAGACTCCATCCTGGAGAGCTATGTTCAGTATGGAGTATGATACCACAGGAAGGATATTCCCAGAATATCATCCCTGTTTCTGTTTCCTGGACCTTAAGGCACTGGAAAGGTACCAACAACATTTTCAGCACGTCACGGAAACCAGCCTCCCCTCCATGGACTCTCTCTCCACTTCTCACTGCCTCAGTAAAGCAACCAGCGTATTCAAAGACCCCACCCACCCCAGACATTCTCTCTTCTCCTCTCCCTCCCAATCAAGCAGAAGATACAAAAGCCCAAAAGTATGTACTAACAGGACTTCTTCTATCCCACTGTTAAAAGACTATTCAATGGGTCCCAATTCCTTAGTATGATAAGATGGTCTTTTGATCACACAATCAACTTTGTTAGTCATAGAGTCATAGAACGCTACAGCACAGAACCTGGCCTTTTGGCATATCTAGTCCATGCCGAACTATTTTTCTGCCTTGTCCTGTTAACCTACACCTGGACCACAGCCTCCATACCCCTTCCATCCATGTACTTATCCAAATCTCTCTTCAATGTTGAAATCGAACCCACGTCCACCACTTCTACTGGCAGCTCGTTCCACACTCTCACCACCCTCTGACTGAAGAAGTTCCTCCTCAGGTTCCCCTTAAATATTTCAACTTTCACCCTTAACTTATGACCTCTGGTTATGACTTTGCATCTCATTGTCTGCACTTTTCTGTGGCTGTTACTTTATTCTACATTCTGTTATTGCTTTTCCCTTGGACGACCTCACTGCACTGTTGGAATGAAATGATTTCTGTAGATAACAGGCAAAACAAAGTTTTTCACTGGAACATTTTACCAGTTGTCTTCATACGATCCACCAGATTCATTGGATGGAAGAGTGAGCTGACATGGCCAACATACCTATTGCTGAGGTCTTACTTACATTCAGCCAGCTCCATTAGGCAGGTCAGGAGTTCTTTTTATTTTGGCATGTGCCTGCATGCATGTGAGACTCTGCGTGTGCGTGTGCGTGCATGCGTGTCTGTGCATGTGCGTCTGCGTGTGCGTCGGTCCGTCCGTGCTGATATCTTTTTCATGGCTTTTTACAAGGCGTGGAACGAGAGAGAGACTGTGTGGCGTGCCACTCCTCACACAAACACCTTTGCAGCACTTTCTCTTTATTTTACGAGGTCAAGTTGCGATCTTGACACTCAACCCGGCACGGATGGAAAGCTACTCGAGAGCAGACCCGACTGGTTTCGAACCCGGGAGCCTCTGCTCCCGGGTCTGGTGCTGATGTCATTGTGCCACCAGCCGGCCCAGGTCAGGAGTTCTTATGCTCAACACAGGAGTTCGTAACCTGGGGTCCACAGGCTCCTTAGTTTATGGTAGGGGTCCATGGCATAAAAAAGGTTGGGAACCCCTGCTCAGTCACAGAAAGACATTACCAACCAGACAGAATAAAACAGAACATCAAACATAGAACAGTACAGCACACGAACATGCCCCTCAGCCCCCTTTGCTCTGAACTAATTAAGCTAATGACCCTCTGCCTGTGCGTGGTCCATTCTCCTTCACATGCCTATCTAAGACATGTATAAATGCCTTTGACGTATCTGCCTGCACCAGCACCCCTGGCAGTGCCTTCCGCACACCCGCCAACATCAGTGTAAAAATATCATGCCCCAAACATCTCCTTTCAACTTTCCTCCTCTCATCTTTAACACATGCTCTCCAGTAGTAGATATTTTGACCCTCTGATACTGGCTGTCTACCTTGTCTAGGCATCTCATAATTTTATAAACCTCTATAAGGTTCTCCCACACCCTGTGCTCCGCAGAGAAAATAACCCTAGTTTGTCCAACCTCTCCTCACAGGCTAGACCCATCAATCAACCCCCCCCCACACCATTAATCATCTCTTGCGGGAGAGCGACAGTATGGAATGAGCTGACAGCACACGTGCTGCACCTGAGCTCGATTTCAATGTTTAAGAGAAGTTTGGATAGGTAGATGGACGGCAGGGGTATGGAAGGCTCTGGCCCCAGTGCAGGTCAATGAGACTGGTCGGTTTAACTGGTTCGACAAGGACTAGATGGCCCAAAGGGCCTGTTTCTGTGTTGTATATTTCTTTGACTCTGTCTGTTGGAACAGTCTCATCAGTCAAAGTCCAAAGTAAGTTCATAATCAAAGTGCATATGTATCACCAAATACAATCCTGAGATGGATTTTATTGTGGACATACTCGGGTAAAATACTCTATAGAATAATAACCATAACAGAATCAATAAAAGACCACCCAACTAGGGCATTCAGCCTGTGTGCAGAAGATAACAGATTGTGTAAATGGAAAAAGAAATACAAATAATAATAAATAAATAAACAATAAATATCTAGAACATGTGATGAAGAGTCCTTGAAAGTGAGTCCACAGGTTGTGGGACAGTTCAATGATGGGGCAAGTGAAGCTGAGTGAAGTTATCCCCTCTCGTTCAAGAGCCAGGTGGCTGAGGGGTAGTAACTGTTCCTGAACCTGGTGGCAGCTGTGAGAAGAGACACATCCTGGATGGTGAGGTAGCTGTGAGAAGAGAGCACATCCTGGATGGTGGGAATCCCCGATGATTGATGCTGCTTTCCTTCAACAGTGTTCCATGCAGATATGCTCAAAGGTTGGAAGGGCTTTACCTGTGATGGACTGTCACCACAGAACCCACAAAAACACAGTGGAAGCAGGTCCTCCTTGATTGTTCTGAGAAGAAGACCAAAATTATATGGAAGATTAAAGGTTAAACGATTTGGCTTTGCTTTCCTTTGGGAGTGAACTAACTAATGTTTCCAAAATAACAGAATCATTGATGTTAAATCCAGAAAAAAATATTGTTTCTGCTGTACAACATCAGCATAAGGGTATAACATCTTAAAATTATAGTCATAGTCATAGTCATAGTCATACTTTATTGATCCCGGGGGAAATTGGTTTTCGTTACAGTTGCACCATAAATAATTAAATAGTAATAAAACCATAACTAGTTAAATAGTAATATGTAAATTATGTCAGGAAATAAGTCCAGGACCAGCCTATTGGCTCAGGGTGTCTGACCCTCCAAGGGAGGAGTTGTAAAGTTTGATGGCCACAGGCAGGAATGACTTCCTATGACGCTCTGTGTTGCATCTCAGTGGAATGAGTCTCTGGCTGAATGTACTCCTGTGCCCTCCCAGTACATTATGTAGTGGATGGGAGACATTGTCCAAGATGGCATGCAACTTAGACAGCATCCTCTTTTCAGACACCACTGTGAGAGAGTCCAGTTCCATCCCCACAACATCACTGGCCTTACGAATGAGTTTGTTGATTCTGTTGGTGTCTGCTACCCTCATTGATTAACATCAATGACTCTGTTATAGGCATAGATCAAATTCTAGGGGCCCGTTCCCTGGGTGCAATTGGCTAATAACAGTGGGCATTATTTTTAGGCAATTGGAGGAAGGTATGGGGGGGGTATTAGAGGTAGTTTTTTTACATAGAGAGTGGCGGTTGAGTGGAACACACTGCCAGGGGTGGTGGTAGAGGCAGATACATTTAATACATTTAAGAGATTCTTAGAGAGGTAAATCACAAACACAAGAAAGTCTTCAGATGTTAGAAATCCAAAGCAACACACACACAAAATGCTGGAGGAACTTAGCAGTTTAGGAAGCATGCATGGAAAAGAGTAGAGTCAATGTTTCAGGCCAAGATCCTTCTTCAGGACTGAGAAGGAAGGGGGAAGATGTCAGAATAAAAAGGTGGGTACCTTTTAGATAGATACATGGATGATAGAAAAATGGAGGGTTATGCAGGAAGGTATGCACTTGAGTAGAAGAAATGAAAGGATTGACCATTTTCTAAATGATGAGAAGATACAAAAATTGAGGTGCAAAGGGACTTGGGAGTCCTTGTGCAGAATTCCCTCAAGGTAATTTGCAGGTTGAGTCTGTGGTGAGAAAGGCAAATACAATGTTAGCATTTATTTCAGGAGGACTAGAATATAAAAGCAAGGATGTTGAGACTTTATAAAGCATGGGTGAGGCCTCACTTGGAGTATTGTAAGCAGTTTTGAGCCCCTTATCTTAGAAAGGATGTGCTGAAACTGGACAGGGTTCAAAGGAGGTTCATGAAAATGATTCCAGGATTGAGTGGCTTGTCATACTGTATGAAGAGTGTTTGATATCTCTGGGCCTGTATTCCCTGTAATTCAGAAGAATGAGGGGTGACCTTATTGAAACCTATCAAATGGTGAAAGGCCTTGATGGAATGGATGTGGAGAGGATGTTTCCTATGGTGGAAGAGTGTAAGACCAGAGGACACAACCTCAGAATAGAGGGACGTCCTTTTACAACAGAGATGAGGAGGAATTTCTTTAGCCAGGGAGTGGTGAATCTGTGGAATTCATTACCACAGGCAGCTGTGGGGGCCAAGTCTTTATGTATATTTAAGGCAGTGGTTGATAGATTCTTGATTGGTCAGGGCATGAAGGGATACGAGGAGAAGGCAGGAGATTGGGGCTGAGAGGAAATTTGGATCAGCCATGATGAACTGGCAGAGCAGACTCGATGGGCCAAACGGCCTAATTCTGCTCCTATATCTCATGGTTTTATGGAGGGGTTAGATTGATCTTGAACTAGGTTAAAAGGTTAGCACAGCATTGTGGGCTGAAGGGCCTGTACTGTGATTTACTGTTCTAATTATATTGAAGATTAAATGTTAAATGATGGGAACAATTTGGCTTTGCATTCCTTCAGGAGTGATCTAACTAATATTTCTAAAATGACAGAGTCATTGACGTTAAATCCAGAGAAATTATTGTTTCTGCTGGACAACATAAGGGCACATCATCTTAAAATTATAGCTGGACTATTTAAGAGCACCTTCAGGAAGCATGTTCTGCATAGAAATGTGGAAATTTCCTCCCTGAGAATGACACAGTTGCTGGTTTAATTGAATTCTTCAGGAATATGGGCAAATAAAACTGAGAAGCTGTAATATTATCATCTTATAAAAAGCAGGGAAAGGGTAAAGGCTCGAGGCTGAAAGCTGCTCTCCTAGTTCTAATCGGAGAAGCTGACAGAATTCCCGTGGCAATCCTCGTGACAAGGCTGCAAATATGGCTCCAGCAACTGGCCCTGAGCTCGTCTTGGCTCTTTAAGGTTACTACTTCTTACAGGCAAGCTGCATCCACTTAGCATCTCATTACTGATTGCTGAGGTTAATCAGTGGATAATTATAACTGTTTATATGTTACTGGCTCAATGCCAATAAATGTTTTTTCTACTTTTGATATGATTGTTTTATCAGTAATGTTTGATATCTACTCAGTGTTGATTAGAGTACAATGTCTTCAACATTGGTAGACAGGTAATATCTACATTCAGTCACCTGAGAGATATATTATGCACAGTTGAGAACTCCTGATAGTGTTATTACCAGCTTGTTAAGGGATACTACAGTACTACAACACAGAAATTGGCTCATCCAGTCCATGCTGACCTGGTCTTCTGTCTGGTCCCTTCCAAAGTTCCAAAACAAAGGAGCTGGTTGTGTATTACAGGAGGAATAGAGACGGGCTAACCCCAATTGACATCAATGAATCTGGGGTTGAGAGGGTAAACAGCTTTAAGTTCCTCAGCATTATCATCACTGAGGACCTCATGTGATCTGTACACACCAGCTGTGTGGTGAAAAAGGCACAACAGTGCCTCTTTCACCTCAGACGGTTGAGGAAGTTTGGTATGGGCCCCCAGATCCCAAGAACTTTCTACAGGGGCACAATTTAGAGCATCCTGACTGGCTGCATCACTGTCTGGTATGGGAACTGTACCTCCCTTAATCACAGGATTCTGCAGAGAGTGGTGTGGACAGCCCAATGCATCTGTAGTTGTGAACTTCCCATGATTCAGGACATTTACAAGGACAGGTGTGTAAAAAGAGCCCATAGGATCATTGAGGACCCGAGTCACCCCAACCAGAATCTATTCCAGCTGCTACCATCTGGGAAACAGTACCATAGCATAAGAGCCAGGACCAACAGGCTCTGGGACAGCTTCTTCCACCAGGACATCAGACTGATTTAACTCACGCTGATTTGAGTGTATTTCTATGTTACATTGACTGTTCTATTTATTATAAATTACTACGATTGCACATTGCACATTTAGATGGAGATGTAACGTAAAGGTTTTTACTCCTTATGTATGTGAAGGATGTAAGTCAATTCAATTCAAGTTCAAAAGTTCAAAGTAAAATTTATTATCAGATTACGTACATGTCACCACATACAACCCTGAGATTCTTTTTTCTGTGGGCAGTCTCAGCAAATCTATAGAACGGTAACTGTAAACAGGATCAATGAACAACAAACTGCGCAAATGCAAATATAAATATAAATAGCAATAAATAACGAGTATGAAATAAGATAAAGAGTCCTTAAAGTGAGACCGTCGATTGTGAAAACATCTCAATAGATGAGTGTAGTTATCCTCTTTTGTTCAAGAGCCTGATGGTTGAGGGGTAGTAACTGTTCTTAAACCTGCTGGTGTGAGTCCTGAGGCTCTTGTACCTTCTACCTGATGGCAGCAGTGAGAAAAGAGCATGGCCTGGTTGGAGAGGATCTTTGATGATGGATGCTGCTTTTCTATGGCAATGTTTCACGTAGATGTGCTCAATGGTTGGGAGGGCATTACCCATGACGTACTGGGCCATATCCACTACTTTTTGTCAGGACTTTCCACTCAAAGGCATTGGTGTTCCCATACCAGACCGTAATACAGCCAGTCAGCACACTTTCCACCACACTTCTATAGAAGTTTGTCAAGATTTTGATGACATGCCAAATCTCCACAGACTCCTGAGGTGCTGTCATGCTTTCTTGGCAATTATATTTATATGATGAGTAGGACAGGTCCTCTGAGATAGTGACACCCAAGAATTTAAAGTTACAGACCCTCCCCACCTCTGATCCTCCAATAATTACTGACGCATGGACCTCTGGTATCCCTCTCCTGAAGTCTACAATCAGTCTTATTAAATTGAGTGAGAGGTTGTTGTTTTTACACCAGTCAGGCAAATTTTCGATCTCCCTCCTGTTTCAATCTACCTGCACCCAGACCATATCCCTAATAACCCTCTCAACCTTGTACCTGTCAAAACTCCTCTAAGATGTTACAATTGAATCTTCATCCACCACTTCCATTGGCAGCTCATTCCACACTCACACTGTCCTCTGAGTGAAGTAATTCCCCCTCAGATTCCCCTTAAGTATGTCACCTTTCACCCTACACCCATGACCTCTAGTTCTAGTCTCGTCTCACCCAACCTGAAGGGGAAAAACCTGCATGCATTCACCCTGACTTTACCCTCACAATTTTAAAGTTATAGAGTCTTAGCAAAGTACAGCACAGTAACAGGCCCTTCGGCCCATTTCATCCAAGCCGAAACCATAGCCCTTCATAACCCTACCATCCATGTTTCATATATCTTTATAAGATTCCCCGTCATTTTCCTGTACTCTAGGGAATTAAGTCCTAATCTTAGGAGAACAATGGTGCCTAACGGCGACTCCTCTGCTTGCATCTTCGGAAACAGCTCTATTTCTATCTTTAATATCTCTATTTTTCCCTTTCAGGGTTCTTTTGAAGACCCTGACCTGGAGTTACACACTGATTTCGGTTCTTCGCAGGAATGGGATCTAATCTCAGGGTCTCACGACTGGCTGCTATTTAATATGCCAAGGATGCAGCCTAGAAGACTAGCACACCTTCAGGGTTCCGAGATTTTGTGGCTCTGGAGGTGGGTGGATTCGGGGTTGGTGCCGCCACAGGAAACTGGTGTGTCGTGGGAGACGGAAGATCGAAAGCTAACTGCTGGCTGTGTGCCCAGAGACCCGAGTTCTCTGGGCACAGAGCTCGGAAAAAGCGATACAACAGATTTTTAAATCGTAAATCAGTGCGTTGTTTGTTATGTCTCCCTTCTCTCTGTGAAATGGGGACATCTCTTTTCCCTTATTAGGGAGAGAGAGAGAGCCTGTGGTATGTCGAATTACTGGGTGAATGAGTAGTCTTTGGGGTACTGCAAGTCTGTGTTTTTATTGATGCTTTGCTGCACATTTGAGTGCTTGGTTGGGGGTGGTACCAATGCTTTTTTTGCTGGTGGGGGGGGGATTATTGCTCTGCTGCTGCTTATGCGTGGGGAGGGGGAGCTGGGGAGGACTTTGGGTTTCTAACATTTAACTGTCATTCATTCGTTGGGGCACTCCTCTGTTTTCGTGGATGTTTGCGAAGAAAAAGAGTTTCAGGATGCATATTGTATACATTTCTCTGACATTAAGTGTACCTTTGAAACCTTTTCAACCTCTCCCTGCAACTCAGGCTGGCAACATCCTGACAACTGAAGGATAACTCAGTTTTGTTTCCTTGCAGATGGAGTGACAAAGATCAACAGGAACCAAAGGAAAAGTTGTGAAAAATATGGACATTATAATAGCTCATAAGCCCGAGATGATTAAACAGTTGGGGGAGGTGGGTGGAGAAAATTACTGAGCTAAACGGTGTAGGAGTTCACTCATTTGATGAAGTATCTTGTATCTATATTCGGCCTTTAATGGCCCCAGGTGTTTAATAGCTGATGAATAGCTTATAAAATGCGTTCACTGTTACATAAGCAAATATGGCAGTCTATTTAAACGCATTGGGCTCTGTGCTGAATAACATATAAATATGTTCTTGTTGCTGTAGGAATTATGGGCACTTTGGAGCTCCTATGCTCTGAATAGTGTCATAGGACATTTGACATCAATTGGAGCAGTGTGATGTATCTGTCCATTCAACGTTCGAAGTAAATTTATTATCAAAGTATGTGTATGTCTCCATATGCAACCCTGAGATTCATTTTCTTGCTGGCATTCACAGTAGAACAAAGAAATACAATAGAATCAATAAAAAGCTACACGCAAAGACTGACAAGCCCCCAATGTGCAAAAGAAGTCAAACTGTGCGAATAAGAAAATGGTAGTCATAATAAAAAATATAAATAAATGAATAATATTGAGAAGGATGCGTTGTAGCATCCTTGAAAGTGAATCCATGGATTGTGGAAGTAAGTCAGAGTTGAGGTGAGTGAAGTTATCCACTCCAGTTCAGGAGCCTGATGTTTGAAGGTAACAACTGTTCCTGACTTGGTGGCGTAGGATCTAAGTTGTAGGGTTATACTGCACAGGAACAGGCCTTTGGCACAATTCTTCTGCGCTGACTAAGTTGCCTACTGCAGCATCTTCCTGCAGGCAGCAGAGAGAGGAGCACAGCCTGGATGGTGGGATTTCTTGATGATGGGTGCTGTTATCCTTATAGATTGGCAATATCTCCATCAGTATTGCACCGACATACCCTCCTGGATAACTTTCTGTAGACAGGAAGACTTCGCGTGCAGTCCGGGGTTTACCTTTAGAACAAAACCTTCTGAAGCTTAACATATAAGGTTAAGGATTTAATGCATGAGGAGAGTTTAATGGCTATAGGCTTGTATTTGCTGAATTTTAGAGGAATGTGTTGGCATCTCTTAGAAACCTATCAAATATTGAAAGGCCTAGATCAAGGAACACGGGAAGGAAGCTTCCTACAGTGGGAGAGTCTAGGACCAGAGGGCACAAGATGTGCCTTTAAAACAGGGATGAGGAGGAATTTCTTTAGCTGGCACATAGAGAATTTGCAGAAAACATTGCCACAGACGACTGTGGAGAGTGAGGCATTGGTTACATTTAAAGTGGAGGTTGATAGGTTTTTGATTAGTCAGAGCATCAAAGGTTACAGGGAGAAGGCAGGAGAGTTGGATTGAGAGGGATGATAAATCAGCCAAGATGGAGAGGCAGAGAAAACTCAATAGGCTAATTCTCTCCTCTGTCTTACAGTCTTTCTCTTTGTTACAAGCTGATGTCAACAGAAGAGCCACTCGTCCTAAAATGAAAGCTCCCCAATCCAAAGCTTTCATTGTTATACTATTTCTTACCTGCTTTACTCCCACTATGTCTATCCCATGTGTGGTTTGTTTTCATAGAGTTAGGTAAGCCTTTTGCAATATCAAGCTTCGACACCTATGCTCTATGTGAGCTGTAGTATATTCAATATTTCAGTAATAGTTGAATAATATTGTAAGTATATTATTTGATTAAGTATTCTTTGTTTACATAATTCATATGTAAAACATACATGAATGGCATACATCCTTGCACCACCACGTCACATGTAAATGCCTCACTGAAGAAAAACTAAATAGACATGTTTTCCTACCTTCTATGTTTTTCTTTTGATTAGTTTTTCGAGTTACAAAATATAAAAAAAACAGTTCTGCTTTTACCTTATACTGTATATACAATGGCAAGTTTCTGGTCTGGAATTTTATGAGACTGTTGGTCGGCTGGTATCCAGGCGTGAGTTACCATGGTTCATTTTAGCCTACAGTTTTGGCTCAGGCCGGTTGAGCCAATTACAGATGTTCACTGCCTGGCACCAACACTGCAGGGACCACCTTTATCTCTCTGCGACATGCTCGTCCCCTCTATCTCCCTCTCTGCTGTGCGACAGAACCAAGAATTCACTATTCCCTGCCCCACCACTGATATGCAACAGTTTGGGAAGAGAAGCCACAGTCGCCAATTGAACCAAGTTTGAGTTTTCTGAATAATAGTGAAGTAGTGTATGCTACAAATGAACACTGATGAGAGCAAAAAGAAAATGGAGTGTGATTAGCATGCCCAGATATTGCATAGGCTGTTTATCACTTCAATACATCTCCCTTGCTCTGTTGCAGTAAGTAAATTCTGTCAAGGAGAGGAAAGGTGCATAGAGGACCAGCATCGAGGACATCTTCAAAAGACGATGCCTCAGAAAGGCGGCATCCATCATTAAGGATCCATACCACCCTTGTTCTCTTCTCATTGCTACCATCAAGGAGGAGGTGCACTAGCTTGATGACACACATTACGAACAGATTCCTTCTCTCCGTTGTCAGATGAAGAGATGAACGGTCCATGAGGCCGTGAGCTCTACCTCACTATAGGTTTTTGCTCCCTTTTTGCACTACTTGTTCAACTGGTCTCTCTCTCTCTCCCCCTCGCTCGCTCAATGCTGTTGGAGTCTTGGGTCTTGGGCAAGGTTTAATTGAAATAGTTTGAGGAATGGACTCGTTTTAGAGGACTTTGCAGTTCATGATATACGTGTTTCTTGTTACTCCTTTTTTATTGCTACTTTGTGCGATTTTGATTGGGAGGAACTGGCTCTGATCCCTGTGGTCAATTAAATTGAACTGAATTAAACCGAACATTCCTGGGCTGTTTCAATGATTCTGTGGTTTGAATTTTTATATTCTGTACTTTTCACCAGTTTTTTTTTGCTGTTTGTGCGATTTGTTCTTTTTTTTGCACATTGGGTGTTTAATGTTTTCTTTGAACAGATTTCATGGTGTTTATTTCTTTCGTGTCTGTCTGTGGGAAGACAAATCTCAGGGATGTATACTGCATACATACTTTGATTTTTATATATATAAAGTAAAGTAAAGGCATCCGTTAGTCTTGCAAGACCATGGATCTGCGCCTGGAAAGTCTTCACTCTCCACGACACCAATGTTGTCCAAGGGAAGGGCATTAGGATGCATACAGCTTGGCACCAGTGTCATCGCAGAGCAATGTGTGATTAAGTGCCTTGCTCAAGTACACAACACATTGTCTCGGCTGTGGCTCAAACTCACGACCTTCAGGTCGCTAGTCCAATGCCTTAACCACTTGGCCACATGCCCACACCACCATATAATGTATATATATTTATATATACACACACACACACACATATGTGAGTGTGTGTGTATTTTTTAATTATATAAATCATTATACTAATTTATTTATTCTTATTGTGATTTATAGTTTTTTTTCTGTAATGCACTGTACTGCTGCCACAAAACAACAAATTTCACAACATATGTCAGTGATAATGAACCTGATTTGGATTCTGGGATAAAACACAAGCCTCAGATTTCTTTACTGTGATTTGTTTTATGTAAAGGTTTTCTGTTCAGCAGCTTTCTTGGGAAATTGAAAGGATTTACAAACGAAAGCATCCAAGGAAATCATGAAACAAGTATTTCTGGAACGTGGTCCCTTGCTTAAGCATAAAAAAATTGTTTGGTTTGGTGAAAGAGAGCCTGTTTATCATTTAATATATGTAGCTGATCAGAAACATCTTCAATGCATATCCTCAGTGCAACAGGTAGACGGGGTCTTGAATGAATCTCTTGTCTGTAGGGCAGGGCATTCAATCACAGTCAGTGTACAGGGCAGTCTGCCTATCAAACACTAAAAACTGAAGGGCTGGAATTGTTCTGTTCTGGTCCATGTTCAGCGTTCTAAGTTCTAAATACAGACACAAGAGGCTTTGTGCAGAGCAGGTCACGTCTTATCAGGATCAGGCTTAAATATCACCGGCATATGCTGTGAAATTTGTTGACTTCCACCACTTTATAAACTTGAAAAAAATTTTTGAGGAGGTGACAAAGGTGATTGGTGAGGGTAAGGCAGATTTCTGAACCGACCATGAACCTATGAACACTACCTCATTTTTACATTTCTAAAAATATACATTTGATTTTGTAATTTACAGTATATTGTATATTTTGTACTGTACTGCTACCACAGAACAACACATTTCGCGACATATATCAGTGACAATAAACCTCTACATATCTATACTGGCTTTTATTCAGGCATTTGACAACATCCCTCATAGGAAGCTGATAGAAACCATAGAAAAACTACAGCACAGAAACAGGCCTTTTGGCCCTTCTTGGCTGTGCTGAACCATTTTCTGCCTAGTCCCACTGACCTGCACACGGACCATATCCTTCCATACACCTCCCATCCATCTATCTGTCCAATTTACTCTTAAATATTAAAAAAGAACCCGTATTTACCACCTCGTCTGGCAGCTCATTCCACACTCCCACCACTCTCTGTGTGAAGAAGCCCCCCCCCACTAATGTTCCCTTTAAACTTTTCCCCCTTCACCCTTAACCCATGTCCGCTGGTTTTTTTCTCCCCTTGCCTCAGTGGAAAAAGCCTGCTTGCATTCACTCTACCTATACCCATCATAATTTTATATACCTCTATCAAATCTCCCTCATTCTTCTACGCTCCAGGGAATAAAGTCCTAACCTACTCAACCTTTCTCTGTAACTGAGTTTTTCAAGTCCCGGCAACATCCTTGTAAACCTTCTCTGCATTCTTTCAACCTTAATTAATATCCTTCCTGTAATTTGGTGACCAAAACTGAACACAATACTCCAGATTCGGCCTCACCAATGCCTGATCTAGAGGATTAATATGTATGGGATCCATGGTGTGTACTGGTAGATTTTTTTTTTTCCTTTCCTCCCCGCACCTTGTGGTGCATCGGGTGGCAACTGCCATTTCTTTAGCATGTGTCTGTTTTTACGAGGCTGAGGAGCTAACTTGACACTCAGCTCAGATGGAAAGCGTGCAAGGAGCCAGCCGGATTGGAACCTGGGACCACTTGCTTTGAAGTCCGGTGCGGATGCCACCGCACCACAGGCCTAATATCCCCTCGTTCAAAGACAGCGGTAAGGATAAAGTTGGAAACTACAAGCTAATGAGCGGGAGGGAAGTTGCTGGAAAAGATTGGAATAATTCTGCAATCTTGGAGTGATATTCAGGTACTAGAGGACATGCACATGGGAAAAGTTTAAAGGAGATGTAGGGGGCAAATTTTATTACGCAGAGAGCAGTGGGTGCCCGGAATGGGTGGGTGCCCAGAATGGGCTGACAGGGGTGATGGTGGAAGCAGATACGATGAAAAGACAATAGATAGGTACATAGATACACAGGGAATCTAGGAATATGGATTATGTACAGACAGAAGAATTTTAGTATAATTCAGCATCGTGTGTGTGTAGTCATTGTGGGCTGAAGGGCTTGCTCCTGTGCTATATTCTTCTACGTTCTATCTATAACCAATGGATTAGAGTGAAGGGTTACCAGTGCACATTGAGGATGGTGGTGTAGGTCGGGGAGTTAACAGCAACTGGAGCTTCCATCAACACCTCCACCCTGAAACATGATGGAGCCGAGTACTTGGAGGCAAGCAACAAGGTTCTACAACACTTTCACTTCCCATTATGGGCCAACTTGGTTTATTTAGCCAAAGAGTGATGAATCTGTGGAATTCATTGCCACAGGCAGCAGCAGAGGCCAAGTCTTTACATATATTTAAGACAGAGGTTGATAGATTCTTGACTAGTCGGGGCATGAAGGGATACGGGGAGAAGGAATTGGATCATCCATGACGAAATAGTGGAGCAGACTCGATGGGCCAGATGGCCTAATTGTGCTCCTATGGCTTATGTTCTCATGGTCTTATTAAACATGAGATTAAGAGGTGGCTGACTGCATTGGCCTCTAACAAATGCCAGCTGTGCTGAAGACATGTACTCCCAAGCAATCTGTACCCAACCACATCCACACAAACTGTTCAATTGCCACTACAACACTAGCAGCAATTTCATAAATTGGAAGATGGCCAGGTTATTTCTTATCAACAAAGAAGTAGAAAACATCTAACACAACCCATCAGCCTCCTCTCAATTATGTATTAGATTGTAGACAGCATCAATTAAGATGCCATCAACACAGAACCTTTCTTAGAGTCATAGAAAAGTACAGCATAGAAGCAGGCCCTTCAGCCCATCTAGTCCATGCTGAGCCATTTAAGATGCCTACTGCCATCGACCTGCACCGGGACCATACCCCTACCATCCATGTACCGATCCAAACTTCCCTTAAGCATCGAAATCGATCTTGCATACACCACTTGCGCTGGCAGTTTGTTCCACATTTTCACACTTAACCCAGAACCTCTAGTTGTGGTTCCACCCAACCTCAGTGGAAAAAGCTTACTTGCCCTATCTATACCCCTCATAATTTTGTACACCTGAATCAAATCTTTCCTCAGCCGTCTACCTCCCAAGGAATAAAGTCCTAACCTATTCAATCCTTCCATGTAACTCAAGTCCTTTAGACCTGACAACATCCTTTTAAATTTTCTCTGTACTCTTTCAACTTATTTACAACTTTCCTGTAGGTAGGTGACCAAAACTGCACACAATGCTCCAAATTAAGCCTCATCAATGTCTTATACAACTTCAACATAACATCCATCTTCTGTATTCAATACTTAGATTTATGAAGGCCAAAGTGCCAAAAGCTTTCTTTTCGGCCCTATCAACCTGTGATGCCACTTTCAATCCTTTTGTTCCACTGCACTCCTGAGTGCCCGACCATTCACTGTGTAAGACCTACCCTGGTTTGTCCTCCCAAAGTGCAACACCTCACACTTGTCAGCATTAAATTTCGTTTGCCATTTTTCAACCCATTTTTCCAGCTGGTCCAAATCCTGTGTAAGCCATGATAGCTTTCCTTGTTGCTTCTACTCCCCCAGTCTTGGTGTCATCTGCAAACTTGCTGAGCCAGTTAATCACATTAACATTCTCGTTAAAATTCAAGTCCCAAAAATAAATTACAAAAAAAAACTCAAGTTCCAGCAGAAACACTTGGCTCAGGACCACAAGTAGAAGTGGAGGCAAAAGCTGAATGTGAGAGGAGATGAGACGAAAGCCCTCAACATTAAAGAGATGTTAACTTTATAAAGAGAGATTAGCTTTATTTCTCACGTGTACATCAAGAGATACAGTGAAATGCATTGTTTGCATCAAATCAGATCAGCGAGGATTGTGCTGGGGCAGCCTGCAAGTGTCCCCTCACTTCCAGCACCAACATTGAATGCCCACCACTCACTAACCCTAACCATATGTCTTTGGAACGTGGGAGGGAGAACACTGGCGGACTTATCACCGAGTGTCCTTCACACCTGAGGCTTGTGGAGAAAAATGACGATCTCCTGGTGATACTTCTGGTTACTGAAGGAATTCCCGGGGGAGGGGACAACGGGAGGCCTTTCTTTCCGGATGTTGTGTGTCAGGAGGGAGACATTAAAGCTGGAAGTCCCCAAATGAACAAAGTTAGGGAGTAAAACGAAGCAGAGAGAGAAAAAAAAATCATACGACAGATGCCAGGTTGTTAAAACAAGTGACAAGACGGCTGATTACAGACTTCAAAGGCGAAGTTGCAAGAACGAAAATAAATGAAGCAAAGGGAGAACACGAGAAAGTCCAAGCTGTGAATATAAAAGGGAAGCAAAAATATTCCAGAGACATGAACATAAAGACAATATCAAGAGGGGAGATGGAGATATAATAAAGATATAATTAAGGCTATATAATTAAGATTCTGGCTGAGAGTTGATAAAGTGGAGCCAGTGTAAGAATTAGCTGTTCTTAAAGCAGTCTAGACAGGATGGATCCATTTCCTGAGGAGATAGAGGGGAGTGAGGCTCCCCAACTCTAACCAATTTTTACCGGAGCACCATTAAGAGTGCCCTGACCAGCTGCATCACCGTCTGGTATGGGAATGGCAAGGCATCTGACCGCAAGACCCTACGAACTATTGTGAGGGCTGCTAAGAGGATTATTGGGGTCTCTCCTCCACCCATCTGAGATATTCAACAGGAGCCCTTACCATTGTCAGTGATCCCTCCCATCCATCCAACAACATCTTTGACCCTCTGCCATCAGGCAGGAGGTACCTTAGCATTTGGACAAGGACTGTTAGGCTGGGAAACAGCTTCTTCCCCGAGATGATAAGACGACTGAACTCTCTGCCACTACCCAGATCTCATGATGTGTGAAGCGGCAGTAGCGTTATACTGTTTACTTTTTAACTTGCATCATATGTACATCTTATTATTTGTTAATTTATTTGTGATTATATTATTTTATGTATTCTGTGTGTGAGTTATATGTAATGTGTTGTGCACCTTGTTCCGGAGGAATGTTTGGATACATGTGTAAAATTGAACCACAATAAACTTGAACTTGAAGTTGAAATTAGAGATGTGGGAGGAAATTAAGGAAATAAATTGCAGAGGCCCTGATATAATCTTCAAGGATAAACTTTATTTGTGATATACAGTACTGTACATTTACATGTATTAGGAATTAGCTGTGATAGTGGCATGCAAAAGTTTGAGCACCCCTGGTCAAAATTTCTGTTACTGTGAATAGCTAAGCGAGTAAAAGATGAACTTATTTTCAAAAGGCATAAAGTTAAAGATGAAAACAACAGGAATTCTGCAGATGCTGGAAATTCAAGCAACACATCAAAGTTGCTGGTGAACGCAGCAGGCCAGGCAGCATCTATAGGAAGAGGTGCAGTCGACGTTTCAGGCCGAGACCCTTCGTCAGGACGAAGGGTCTCGGCCTGAAACGTCGACTGCACCTCTTCCTATAGATGCTGCCTGGCCTGCTGCGTTCACCAGCAACTTTGATGTGTTGCGTAAGTTAAAGATGACACATTTCTTTAATATTTTAAGCAAGTAAGCTTTTTTATTTCCATCTTTTACGGTTTCAAAATAACAAAGAAGGAAAAGGCCCCGAAGCAAACGTTTGGGCACCCTGCATGGTCAGTACTTAGCAACACCCCCTTTGGCAAGTATCACAGCTTGTAAGCACTTTTTGTAGCCAGCTAAGAGTCTTTCAATTCTTGTTTGGGGGATTTTCACCCATTCTTCCTTGCAAAAGGCTTCTCGTTCTGTGAGATTCTTGGGCTGTCTTGCATGCACTGCTCTTTTGAGGTCTATCCACAGATTCTCGATGATGTTTAGGTGGGGGGACTGTGAGGGCCATGGCAAAAGCTTCAGCTTGTGCCTCTTGAGGTAGTTCATTGTGGATTTTGAGGTGTGTTTAGGTTCATTATCTTGTTGTAGAAGCCATCCTCTTTTCATCTTCAGCTTTTTTACAGACGGTGTGATGTTTGCTTCCAGAATTTGCTGGTATTTAATTGAATTCATTCTTCCCTCTACCAGTGAAATGTTCCCTGTGCCACTGGCTGCAACACAAGCCCAAAGCATGATTGATCCACCCTCGCACTTAACAGTTGGAGAGGGGTTCTTTTCATGAAATTCTGCACCCTTTTTTCTCCAAACATACCTTTGCTCATTGCGGCCAGAAAGTTCTATTTTACCTTCATCAGTCCACAGGACTTGTTTCCAAAATGCATCAGGCTTGTTGAGATGTCCCTTTGAACCTTTTGAATAAAACTTTTTGGCATGAAAATCTCCAGGAAAAAAATTAAACAATAATAAAGAATAAGTAATTATATAAAAATAAAGTTAGAGATTAAAGTACAAATATGGAATAAATGTCTATAAATACATTAATACCAGCATGTATTTACAATGTAGACAGCATTATAAAAAGTGGTTTAAAGTTACACACTAGGTGGTTTGAAGTGTCCTCAGCTGGGTAGGCAGCATCTATGAAAATTAATAAACAGTCAACATTTTGGGCCCTTTTTCAAGACTGGAACGGAAGGGGGGAGGATGCCAGAATAAAATAGTTCAGGGAGGGGAAGGAGGATACTGTAGCTAGAAGGTGATAGGTGAAGCCAGCTGGGGAGGAAAGGCAGAGGGCTGGAGAGGAAGGAATCTGATAGCAGACAAGAGTGGACCATAGGAGAAAGGGAAAGAGGTGGGGACAGAGGGGGAGGTGGTGGCCAGGTAAGATGAGGTAGGAAGCCAGAGTGGAGAGTAGAAGAAGAGAGGAGGGGGAGAGATTTTTTTTACTGGAAAAGAAAAATTGATATTCATCCCATCAGGTTGGAGGCTAACCAGATGGAAAGTTTTAGCAGTGCAGCACAATGACAGGGGTGTAGAAAGACTTTCTGACTAGTTATAGATTCCTATGTGGTGCTTGAGGACTGGAAAATCACAAGTGTTACTTCATTGTGTAAGGAAGATCATAGGGATAATCCAGAAACTGCAGAGAATCACTTTAACAGGGATGAGACAGGTTCTGGAAGCAATAACTAGCATCACCCAAACAAGTCTGGGTTGCTTAGAGAAAGCAAATGTGGGTTTGTTAAATGAAAATCATCTTAACTAATCCCCGGAATCATTGACTCAGCTTGGTTATCCTTCCATTTTCTTATTCCATTTATCGTCTCCATCCATAGTGGATATTTGGAATTCACTATCCAAGATGACTGATCTGACAAGAGGGGTAAATGGTCTATTGCTGCTTCTAGTTCTTATATCTCATATGACATTAAGAGAAAACCCCATTACTTCTCAGGCAGATACAAAAAATTCAAAAAGAATTTGGAATTGTTTTCTGTTTCTTGGCAAATATTTATCCCTCAATCCAACCCAACTCACTGAAATAAATGAACGCTGTGGGAGATTGCTGCACACAAATTGGCTTGTGCACTTCCTACATTACAACAGAACGTGTCTTTGTTAGGGTATAATAGCACGTTGGGATCTTCCAAAGTTATGAAATACAACACACACAAAATACTGCAGGAACTCAGCAGGTCAGGCAGCATCTATGGAGGGGAATAAACAGTCAGCATTTCAGACCAAGACCTTTCATCGGGAGTCCTAGTGAAGGGTCTCATCTTGAAATGTGACTGTTTATTCATCTCCATAGATGCTGCCTGACTTGCTGAGTACTTTTAGCATTCTTGTGTGTATTCCCTAAGACTTTCAGCATCTGTAGAATCTCTTATGCTTAACTAACTTAAGAAAATAATAGAGAAGGTAAAGAGGGAAACATCTTTATGGGCTTGCTGAGTTCCTCCAGCATTTTGTATGCATTCCTCAAGATTTCCAGCATCTCTGGAATCTCTTATGTGTAACTAACTTAAGAAAATGACAGAGAAGGGAAAGAAGGAATTATATTTATGGATTTCCCAAAAGCCATATGATAAACTGCCGTATTGTGATCATAGAGCATTTAGACAGCTACATGGACGTACAGAGAATAGAGGGTTGGGGGACCATGTGCAGGTAAATAGAATGAGTTTAGATTAGCATCATGGTCAGCATGGACTTTATGGGCTGAAGGGCCTGTTCTTGAGCTGGGAGTTTATGTTTTAGAGCAAGGGTTCCAACCTTTTTTATGCCATGGGCCCATACTATTAACCGAGGGGTCTGTGCACCCCAGGTTGGGAGCTCCTGTTGTCAAGGCTTGCATCAGGTTTGAAAATCCATGGAATAAAAAGGACTATAGCAAGACTGATGGAAGTTTGGTTGAGTAACAAGAAAGAGAGCCCTACTGGTAGGTTATTTTTCAGACTGGGAAGCAGAGTACAGTGGATTTCACCCAGAACTAGGTACTAGTGCTTTTCATATATGATAATGACTTGGACTCAGATGTGCAAGGGATAATTTCCAAATCTGCAGAGCTTGGAAGCGTGATGAAATGCGAGGAGGATGGTAAGAAACTAACAAATACGGAGAGGGTGGTGGAATGGGAGGAGAGCTGGCAGATGATATGTTGAGAAATATTACATTTGATACAAAGAATGAGAAGAGGCAATATAAACCAGATTGCACAATCCTAAAAGGGGTAACCAGAGCAGAGGGATCTGTGGGGACACACGCATCAGTCATTGAAACTGGCAAGGTCAAAGTCAAGTTCTCTGCCATATGCACAATTTCTTGTACAGTGCATACAGATCCAATGAAAAACTTACTTGCAGCAGTATCACAGGCTGAGAAAACAATTAAAAACATTTACAATCCAGGGTTTTACAAGAGAGGCATAGATTACAAAATCATAAACATAAGAGATTCTGCAGATGCTGGAAATCCAGAGTACTGGAGGAATTCAGCAGGTCAGACAGCATCTATGGACATCGACATTTTGGGCCGAGGCCCTTCATCAGGCCTGGAAAGTAAGGGGAAATGTCAGGATAGGAAGGTGGTGGGGGGGGGGGGGTGAGGAGGGGAAGGAGGACAAGCTGGCAGGTGATAGGTGAGACCAGGTGAGGGTGACGTTAGATGGGTGGGAGAGGGGCATGAAGTAAGAAGCTGGGAGGGGATAGGGAGACAAAGCCTCAAGATTTGGGGGAGTAGACTTAGGACGGAGATGAGGAGGAACTGCTTTTCCCAGAGGGTGGTATATCTGTGGAATCCTCTGCCCAACGAAGCAATGCAGGCTACCTCAGTAAATATACTCAAGATAAGGTTGGATAGGTTTTTGCATAGTAGGGGAATTAAAGGTTATGGTGAAAAAGCAGGTAGCTGGAAATGAGTTCCTGGCCAGATCAGCCATGATCGTATTGAATGGCGAAGCAGGCTCGATGGGCCAGTTGGCCGACTCCTGCTCGTATTTCTTGTGTTCTTATGTTCTTATAGAAGAGATGAAGGGCTGAATAAGGAAGAATCTGGTAGAAGAGGAGAGAGGATGTTGGGAGAAAGGGAAGGAGGAGAGTCACCAGAGGGAGGTGATAGGCAGGTGAGGAGAGGAAAGAGATAAAAAGGGAGCCAGAATTGGGAATGGAAAAAAGGTAAAAGGGAGAGGAGGGAGATATTACTCGATACTGGAGAAATTGATGTTCATGCTGTCCAGTTGGAGGCTACCTAGACGGAATATGAAGTGCTGCTCCTACAACCCAAGAGTGGCCGTGGAGTACAAGAGCAAGGAATCATGATGGATCCCATAAAACAGTGGTTCAGTTAGAAATGGATTATTGTGGACAGTTCCGGTACCACGTTTTGGGACAGACGAGATGGCTCTGAGAAGGCACAGTAGAAACTAGACTCTGTGAGAGCACAAGAATACAAAAGCAAGGATGTAATGCTGATGCTTTCTAAGGCATTGGTTAGGCCTCATTTGGAGAACTGTGAGCAGTTCTGGGCTCCTTATCTAAGAAAGGATGTGCTGACATTGGAGAGGGTCCAGAGGAGGTTCACAAGAATGATCCCAGAAATAAAAGGGAAATAAAAAGTTCAAGTATGAGGAGTGTTTGATGGCTCTGGGCTTGCACTCGCTGAAGTTTAGAAGAATGAAGGGCGATCTCATGGAAACATATCAAATATCAAACAGTCATACTCCATCAATCTATGGGACATGTCACTTAGGGAATTGGGTTATATTATTTTTATTTGTGTGACTATATGTTTACTGCTATCTTATATGTGCTATACTGTATATACCTTGTCCCATGTATGAATTGTTCTGTGTTTTGCACCTTGGCCCCCAATAACATTGTTTCGTTTGGCCGTATTCATGGGTATCACGTATGGTTGAATGATATCTTAACCTGAACTTGAAATTGAAATTGACATTGAAAGGCTGAGATAGAGTGGACATGGAGAGGATGTTTCTAATAGTGGGTGAGTCTAGGACCAGACTGACTGAATATATGCAAAATAAGATAAACCGTGCAAATACAATAAATAAATAAGGGAATGTGAGAACATGAGTTGTAGACCTTGAAAGTGAGTCAGTTGGTTGCGGAATCAGTTCAGTGTTGAGGTGAGTGAAGTTTTCCATGCTGGTTCAGGCACCTGGTGTTTGAAGGGTAACAACTGTTCCTGAAGCTGGTGGTGTGGGATCTAAGGCTCCTGTACCTTCTTCCTAATGGCAGCAGCCATAAGAGAGCATGGCCTGGATGGTGGGGGTTCGTGATGATGGATGCTGCTTCCTTGTGTCAGTGCTCGTTGGAGATGTGCTCAGTGGTGGGGTGGGCTTCTCCGGTGATGGACTGGGCTGATTCCAACAGCCCAATCAGCAGTAGGAGCAGGCCATAATGATGAGGTTTCTCGCAGGTCGGCAATGCTTGTTTAAAAGGAGAGCTTGGCAGGTGTTCAGGCTCATTCCGATGGCCCAGTCGGTGGCAGGAAGAGGCCACAGCAATGAGGTTTCTTGCAAATTGGCGACGCTTGTTTGAAAGTACAGAAGGGACAAGCAGGGCGGCCATTATTAGGGCAGCCATTGTTGGGAGTAGGCCAGTGGTGAGAATAGGAGTGTCAGGCTTTGGCTCGGGTAATCTTCTGTTAAGGTTCCCTTTTTCTTTTCTCGTAATGTAGTAAATACTGTTGTGCGTTCTTCATGCCCGATGTTGGAGCCCTGGGAGAGCCAGAGTCTCCCAGGAAACTACATCTAAGTGAAGTGCATCCGACTGCAACTCCTTGAAGACCATGTTGGGGGTCTGGAGCGGCAGCTGGATGACCTTCGGCTCGTACGGGGAGAGTGAGGAGATAATCCTAATGAAGTAGTCACCCCAAAGTTGCAGGAGACACGCAGCTGGGTGACTGTCAGGAGAAATGTAAATGTGAATAGGCAGTTAGTGTAGAGCACCCCTGTGGCCATTCCTCTCAATAATAAGTATATCACTTTGATACTGTTGTGGGGGGGTGACCTGCCAGGGGATACCACTGAGAATGGTTTTCTGGCACTGAAAATGGATCCATGGTGCAGAAGGGAAAGGGAGAAGAGGGGAGTGGTGGTGATAGGGGACTCAATAGTCAGAGGAACAGACAGAAGATTCTGTGGAAGTGAACCGGACACCTGAATGGTATGTTGCCTCCCAGGCGCCAGGGTCTCGGATCATGTCCACAACAGTTTGGAGAGGGAGGGAGAGCAGCCAGATGTCTTGGTACATATTGGTTCCAATAACATAGGAAGGAAAAGCAAAGAGGTCCTGAAAAGAGAATTTAGAGCTAGGTAAAAAGCTGAGAAGCAGGACCTCCTGGGTAGTAATTTCTGGATTGCTGCCTGTGCCATGAGCCAGTGAGGGTAGTAACAGGATGATTTGGCAGATAAATGCATGGCTG
This sequence comes from Mobula hypostoma, assembly GCF_963921235.1. Classification (NCBI taxonomy): domain Eukaryota; kingdom Metazoa; phylum Chordata; class Chondrichthyes; order Myliobatiformes; family Myliobatidae; genus Mobula; species Mobula hypostoma. The sequence goes on from NC_086119.1 coordinate 9,591,517, forward strand.
AGAAGCTGGTGCAGGGGGCAGGGCTTCAGGTTCTTGGATCATTGGGATCTCTTCTGGGGGAGGTATGACCTGTTCAAAAGTGGGGGGTTGCACCTGACCCCAAGGGGAACCAAAATTCTCACTAGCAGGTTTTTTAGAGCTTTTAGGGAGTGCTTAAACTAATTTGGTAGTGTGGCGCATGGCCAAGTGGATAATGCGTCGGTCTAGTGATCTGAAGGTCGCTAGTTCAAGCCTCAACTGAGGCAGCGTGTTGTGTCCTTGAGCAAGGCACTTAACCACACATTGCTCTGCGACGACACCGATGCCAAGCTGTATGGGTCCTGATGCCCTTCCCTTGCCCAGGCCTCAGTATTCATCGAAAATCGATGGACAGCCGAAGAGAGAAGAAATTAATTTGGCGTTGGGGAGGGGTGGTTGGGAACCAGAGTGAAGGGACTCAGGACAGGATGGATGGTAAAAAGCAAAGATAGTGTGCAGTCAGACTGTCAGGAAGGGCAGACAAATGATAGGACATAATTGCAGCCAGCAGGGTGAGTGTCAGTGCATTAGAGTCAAAAAGAATCTAATGAATCAAAAAGGGTAGCAAATACAGCACTGAAAGTGTTATATCTGTAGGTCCCCTACAGACAGAAACAGGTGAATTGATTATGGGGAGCAAGGACATGGCAGACCAATTGAATAATTACTTTGGTTCTGTCTTCACTAAGGAGGACATAAATAATCTTCCAGAAATAGTAGGGGACAGAGGGTCCAGTGAGATGGAGGAACTGAGCGAAATACATGTTAGTAGGGAAGTGGTGTTAGGTAAATTGAAGGGATTGAAGGCAGATAAATCCCCAGGGCCAGATGGTCTGCATCCTAGAGTGCTTAAGGAAGTAGCCCAAGAAATAGTGGATGCATTAGTGATAATTTTTCAAAACTCGTTAGATTCTGGACTAGTTCCTGAGGATTGGAGGGTGGCTAATGTAACCCCACTTTTTAAAAAAGGAGGGAGAGAGAAACCGGGGAATTATAGACCGGTTAGCCTAACGTCAGTGGTGGGGAAACTACTGGAGTCAGTTATCAAGGATGTGATAACAGCGCATTTGGAAAGCGGTGAAATGATTGGACAAAGTCAGCATGGATTTGTAAAAGGAAAATCATGTCTGACGAATCTCATAGAATTTTTTGAGGATGTAACTAGTAGAGTGGATAGGGGAGAACCAGTGGATGTGGTATATTTGGATTTTCAAAAGGCTTTTGACAAGGTCCCACACAGGAGATTAGTGTGCAAACTTAAAGCACACGGTATTGGGGGTAAGGTATTGATGTGGGTGGAGAATTGGTTAGCAGACAGGAAGCAAAGAGTGGGAATAAACGGGACCTTTTCAGAATGGCAGGCGGTGACTAGTGGGGTACTGCAAGGCTCAGTGCTGGGACCCCAGTTGTTTACAATATATATTAATGACTTGGATGAGGGAATTAAATGCAGCATCTCCAAGTTTGCGGATGACACGAAGCTGGGTGGCAGTGTTAGCTGTGAGGAGGATGGTAAGAGGATGCAGGGTGACTTGGATAGGTTGGGTGAGTGGGCAAATTCATGGCAGATGCAATTTAATGTGGATAAATGTGAAGTTATCCACTTTGGTGGCAAAAATAGGAAAACAGATTATTATCTGAATGGTAACCGATTAGGAAAAGGGAAGGTGCAACGAGACCTGGGTGTCATTATACACCAGTCATTGAAAGTGGGCATGCAGGTACAGCAGGCGGTGAAAAAGGCGAATGGTATGCTGGCATTTATAGCGAGAGGATTCGAGTACAGGAGCAGGGGGGTACTACTGCAGTTGTACAAGGCCTTGGTGAGACCACACCTGGAGTATTGTGTGCAGTTTTGGTCCCCTAATCTGAGGAAAGACATCCTTGCCATAGAGGGAGTACAAAGAAGGTTCACCAGATTGATTCCTGGGATGGCAGGACTTTCATATGAAGAAAGACTGGATGAACTGGGCTTGTACTCGTTGGAATTTAGAAGATTGAGGGGGGATCTGATTGAAACGTATAAAATCCTAAAGGGATTGGACAGGCTAGATGCAGGAAGATTGTTCCCAATGTTGGGGAAGTCCAGAACGAGGGGCCACAGTTTGAGGATAGAGGGGAAGCCTTTTAGGACCGAGATTAGAAAAAATCTCTTCACACAGAGAGTGGTGAATCTGTGGAATTCTCTGCCACAGGAAACAGTTGAGGCCAGTTCATTGGCTATATTTAAGAGGGAGTTAGATATGGCCCTTGTGGCTACGGAGGTCAGGGGGTATGGAGGGAAGGCTGGGGCGGGGTTCTGAGTTGGATGATCAGCCATGATCATAATAAATGGCGGTGCAGGCTCAAAGGGCCGAATGGCCTACTCCTGCACCTATTTTCTATATCTCAATGCATGGAGTATAAGAAATAAGGTGGATGATCTCACTGCACTATTACATGTTGTCAGGTATGATGATGTGGCCATCACTGAATCATGGCTCAAGGATGGTTGTAGTTGGAAGCTGAATGTCCAAGGTTATACATTGTATCAGAGGGATAGGAAGGTAGACAGAGGGGGTGACATGGCTCTGCTGGTAAAGAATAGCATCAAATCAGTAGAAAGATGTGACACAGGATTGGAAGATGTTGAATCCTTGTGGATTGAGTTAAGAAACTGCAAGAGTAAAAGGACCCTGATGGCAGTTATATACAGGCCACCCAACAGTAGCTGGGATGTGGACCACAGGTTATAACAGGAAATGGAAAGGGCATGTCAAAAGGGCAATGTTATGATAGGCATGGGAGATTTCAACATGCAGGTTGATTGAGAAAATCAGTTTGGAAATGGCTCTCAAGAGAGTGAATCCTACGAGATGGCTTTTAAGAGCAGTTTGTCATTGAGCCCACGAGGGGATCAGATATACTAGATTGGGTGTTATATGATGAACCGGAAGTGATTAGAGAGCTTAAGGTAACAGAAACCTTAGGAGACAGTGATCATAATATGACTGAGTTCAACTTGAAATTTGATAGGGAGGACGTAGCGGTATTTCAGTGGAGTAAGGGAAATTACAGTGGTATGAGAGAGGAGTTGGCCAAAGTAAATCGGAAGGAGATGCTGGCAGGGATGACAGCAGAGCAGCAATGGTGTGAGTTTCTAGGAAAAATGAGGAAGGTGCAGGATAGATGTCAAAAACAAAGAAATACTCAAATGGCAAAATAGTACAACCATGGTTGACAAGAGAAGTCAAAGCTAATGTAAAAGCAAAAGAGAGGGCATACAACAAAGCAAAAATTAGTGGGAAGACAGAGGATTGGGAAGCTTTTAAAACCCTACAGAGAGCAACTAATAGAATCATTAGGAGGGAAAAGATGAAATATGAAAACAAACTAGCAAACAATATCAACATGAATAGTAAAAACTTTTTCAAGTATGTGAAAAATAAAGGAGAAATGAGAGTGGATATAGGACCACTAGAAAATGGGCCAGAGAAATAATAACAGGACCAAGGAGATGACAGATAAACTAAATGAATATTTTGAATCAGTCTTCACTGTGGAAGACTCTAGCAGTGTGCCAGGTGTTGAAGGGTGTGGGGGAAGAGAAGTGAGTGCAGTTACTATTACAAGGGAGAAGGTGCTCAAAAAACTGAAAGACCTAAAGGTGCATAAGTCACCCAGACCAGATGAACTGCACCCTTGGGTTCTGAAAGTGATAGTATTAGAGATTGTGGAGGCATTAGTAATGATCTTTCAAAAATCATTGGACTCTGTCATAGTGCCAGAGAACTGGAAAATTGCAAATGTCACTCCACTTTTTAAGAAAGGAGGAAGGCAGCAGAAAGAAAATTATAGGCCAGTTACCCTGATGTCTGTGGTTGGGAAGATGTTGGATTCAAATTGTTGATGAGGTTATGGACTACTTGGTGACAAAGGACAAGATAGGACAAAGTCAGTATGGTTTTCTAAAGAAAAAATCTTACCGGACAAACCTGTTGGAATTTTTTGAGTAGATTACAGGTAGGACAGATGAAGGGGATGCAGTGGATGTTGTATATTTGGACCTTCAGAAGGTCTTTGACAGGGTGCCACACATGAAGCTGCTTACCAAGTTATGAGCCCATGGCATTACAGGAAAGCTACTGGCACGGTTAGAGCATTGGCTGATTGATAGGAGGCAGCGAGTGGGAATAAAATAATCCTTTTCTGGTTGACTGCCAGTGACTAGTGGTGTTCCGCAGGGGTCAGTGTTGGGACCACTTCTTTTTATCCTGTATATCAATGATTTAGATGATGGAATAGATGGCTTTGTTGACAAGTTTGCATATGATACAAAGATTGGTGGAGGGGCAGGCAGTGTTGAGGAAACAGGTAGGCTGCAGAAAGAATTAGACAGATTAAGAGAATGGGCAAGAAGGTGGCAAATGATAATGATATATAATGAAATATAATGTTGGAAAATGCGTGGTCATGCACTTTGATAGTAGAAATAAATGTGCAGACTATTTTCTAAATGGGGAGAAAATCCAAAAATCTGAGATGCAAAGGGACTTGGGAGTCCTTGTGCAGGGTTAACTTGCAGGTAGAGTCAGTGGTGAGGAAGGCAAATGCAATGTTAGCATTCATTTCAACAGGTCTAGAATACAAGAGCAAGGATGTGATGCTGAGGCTTTATAAGGCACTGGTGAAGCCTCACCTTGAGTATTATGAACAGTTTTGGGCTCCTCATCTAAGAAAAGATGTGCTGGCATTGGAGAGGGTCCAGAGGAGTCTGACAACGATGATTCTGGGAATGAACGGTTATCATATGAGGAATGTTTGATAGATCTGGGTCTGTACTCGCTGGAATTTAGAAGGATGATCTTATTGAAACCTTTCGAATGTTGAAAGGCCTAGACAGAGTAGATTTAGAAAGGATATTTCCCATGGTGGGGGAGTCTAGGACAAGAGGGCACAGCCTCAGGATAGAGGGAGTCCATTTAAAAAAGAGGTGCAGAGAAATTTCTCTAGCCAGAGGGTGGTGAATTTGTGGAATTTGTTACCACAGGCATTTGTGGAGGACAGGTTGTTGGGTGTTTTTAAGGCAGGGTTTGATAGGTTCTTGATCGGACACAGCATTAAAGGTTACAGGGAGAAGGATGGGGAATGGGGCTGAGGAGGGGAGAAAAGGATCAGCCATGATTGATTGGCAGAGCAGACTTGATGGGTCAAATGGCCTAATTCTGCTCCTGTGTCTTATGGTCTTATCCACTAATTTTTGTAGACTTACCATCTGTTCTTGAGCATTGGTGTTTCCATTCCAGGCCACGATACCACCAGTTAGGGTACTCCCTAATGTGCACCTATAGAAGTTTGTCAAAGTTTTAGTTGGCATGCTGAACCTGTGCAAACTTCTAAGAAAGTAGTGGGATCTTTATGAACAGGTACGGACAAGATGAGACAAGCGGCCATCTGACCTGCCTTAATATTGTGCATGACTCTGTGGTTTTGTCATTAAATGTATGCTATTGTGAGAGCCAGGCAACAGTTACAGTAAAAAAGTGAGACAGACAGTAAAAGAGTGAGACAGACACTAAAAGAATGGGCTATAGTTCTGATCGTGACAGTGAGCCAGTTCCAAACACAAAGGTAACAAGGAAAATCAATTTGAAAGCTTAAACTTGTGATGCAGCTTTGGTCACAATTTTTATTTTATTTCACTCAACTTCACTTGTCCCATTATTGAAATATTTCCATAGCCTGTGGACTCACGTTCAAGGACTTTTTGTCTCATATTCTCAATATTTATTGTTTTTTTATTTATTATTATTATTATTTCTTTACTTTTGTATTGGCATAGTTTGCTGTCTTTTGCACACTGGTTGAATGCCCAACTTGGTGCGGTCTTTCATTGATTCTATTGTGGTTATTATTCTATTATGGATTTATTGAGTATGCCCGCAAGAAAATGAATCTCAGAGTTGTATATGGTGACGTATATGTACTGTGAATTTGAACTTCTATTTATTTAGAGATACAGCATGGTAACAGGCCCTTCTGGCCCAATGAGTCCACTCTGTCCAATACACTCATGCCACCAGTTACCCTACTAGCCCGTTCACCTTTGGTATGTGGGAGGAAACTGGAGCACCCAGAGGAAATCTACGAGGAGAACATTCAAACTCCTTACAGACAGTGGCAGGAATTGAACCTGGGTGCTCCATCCTGATACAAAGGCTCTAATGCACAGATTTGCAATACTGCACAAGGCTGAACACTCAGCCAACTTCACCTTGGACACGGCCCACCTCACCATCAAGGACATCTTCAAAAGGTTGCGTTTCAAGAAAGCAGCATCCATCATTCAGGATCCTCACCACCTGGGACATACCCCCCCCCACTACTCCATCAGAAAGGAGGCACAAGAACCTGGAGATGCACCCTCGATGTTTTTGGAACAGTTTCTTCCCTTCTGTCATCAGATATCCGAATGGTCCTTGAACCCATGAACATTATCTTGCTGTTCATCTTTCGCGCCATTTATTTATTTATTTATTTGAACTTTCAAAGTTTTTTATTTTAAATATTTTCATGTTTTACTCTGTACTTCTGTCACAAAAACAACAAATTTCACAACTTATTCAGTGATAATAAACCTGATTCTGATGTGGGGTAAAGCCCCTCAAAGGTCCTCTGTTACCAGGCTGGTAACTTGGAGATCTTGATCCCCTATCTTGATCTTTCTGTCTCTATCTCTGGAGACAGCTTATCTACTGATGTCTACTATAAGCCTATGGATTCTCACAGCTACCTGGACTATTCTTCTTCTCACCCTGTCTCTTGCAAAAATGCCATCCCCTTCTCGCAATTCCTCCGTCTCTGCCGCATCTGCTCTCAGGATGAGGTTTTTCATTCCAGGACGAAGGAGATGTCCTCCTTTTTTAAAGAAAGGGGCTTCCCTTCCTCCACCATCAACTCTGCTCTCAAATGCATCTCTCCCATTTCACGCACATCTGCTCTCACCCCATTCTCCTGCCACCCCACTAGGAATAGGGTTCCCCTTGTCCTCACATACCAACCCACCAGCCTCCGGCTCCAACATATAATTCTCCGTAACTTCCGCCACCTCCAACAGGATCCCACTACTAAGCACATCTTTCCCTCCCCCCTCTCTGCTTTCCGCAGGGATCGCTCCCTACACGACTCCCTTGTCCATTCATCCCCCCCATCCCTTCCCACCGATCTCCCTCCCAGCACTTATCCTTGTAAGCGGAACAAGTGCTACACATGCCCTTACACTTCCTCCCTTACCACCATTCAGGGCCCCAGACAGTCCTTCCAGGTGAGGCCACACCTCACCTGTGAGTCGGCTGGGGTGATATACTGCGTCCGGTGCTCCCGATGCGGCCTTCTATATATTGGCGAGACCCGATGCAGACTGGGAGACCGTTTCGCTGAACACCTACGCTCTGTCCGCCAGAGAAAGCAGGATCTCCCAGTGGCCACACATTTTAATTCCACATCCCATTCCCATTCTGATATGTCTATCCATGGCCTCCTCTACTGTCAAGATGAAGCCACACTCAGGTTGGAGGAACAAGACCTTATATTCCGTCTGGGTAGCCTCCAACCTGATGGCATGAACATTGACTTCTCTAACTTCCGTTAATGCCCACCTCCCCCTCGTACTCCATCTGTTATTTATTTATTTATTTATCTATCCATTTATTCATTCATTCATTCATTTATTTATTTATTTATTTATTTATTTCTCTCTCGCTCTCTCTCTCTCTCTCTCTCACTATACTCCTTGCCCATCCTCTGGGCTTCACCCCTCCCTCTTTCTTTCTCCCTGGGCCTCCTGTCCCATGATCCTCTCGTTTCCCCTTTTGCCAATCACCTGTCCAGCTCTTGGCTCTATCCCTCCCCCTTCCGTCTTCTCCTATCATTTTGGATCTCCCCTCCCCCTCCCTCTCCCACTTTCAAATCTCTTACTATCTCTTCTTTCAGTTAGTCCTGACGAAGGGTCTCGGCCCGAAACGTCGACTGTACCTCTTCCTATAGATGCTGCCTGGCCTGCTGCGTTCACCAGCAATTTTTATGTGTGTAACTTGGAAATAACATAGGTTAAACCTGGATACTAGTTAAATATAAAAATATAAAGATTAGTTTTATTTGTTACATATACATCAAAACCCTCAGTTTTGTGTCAAATACCAACACAGTCTGAAGGTTGCGTTTGGGGCAGCCCACAAGTATTACCAACATGCTTACCCTTACCTGTACATATGTGGATTGTGGGAGGAAACGGGAGCACCTGGAGGAAACCTACATGGCCATTGGGAGAATGTACAAACTCCTTACAGACAGCGACAGGAATTGAGCTCCAATCGGTGACCGCCGGTGCTGTAAAGCGATTGTGCGAACCGCTACGCCACTGTTCTGTTCACAACTGCAGTGGTATCACCTCAGAGTTTCTGTAAGGAAGCCTTTGAAAATCGCCCCCTCAGAGTCTGGAAAGTGGAAGCTGCAACTCACAAAGGAAATTTGATATCTCTTTCACCAGCTTGCGCTCCCACCCCACCTCCCCGTCTCTCTCAGTGAGCCTCATCAAGGCTGTTATCCTGAACTTGCAGTCAGGTCACTTCCCAAAGGGAGCTGCTGAATGCATCTCTGAGGGAGCTACATTGAGCACTTTCAGTTGAGAGAACTCCTTTCTCATGGAATAATGGACATTTGATGCAGAAAAAAATGTTGGCGGTGGATTATGAAACAGATGATGCCAAACACTGTGTGAAATGTACAATCATTGAAAGGCATTCATATGTGAAAGATGTTCAAGGATATCTCCAAAGAAATGTTGCAGAAAGCACTGACATTATCTCACTTGCCACCTATCCACCACCTTCCTCTCCAGACTGACGCTACTGGATGAAGGGTCTCCGCCTGAAGTGCCGACGGTTGATTTCCTTCCGTAGATGCTGCCTGACCTGCTGAGTTCCTCCAGCATTTGACTCCCCATCAGGTACAGCCTTCCCATATCAGAGCAGCTGGGATTGTTCCTGGACTGTGAGTCCCTGTATCAATGGGGCAACGTGTTCCCACTCGACATCAAGATGAACAGTACTGTTCAAAGTCACAGACACACACACACACACACACTTAAATATATATATTTATATAGCTATAAAGCTAGGGCACCTAGGATTTTTGCATAGTACTGTATTTGTCAACATGGAGTTGACAGTGCATTTGTAAATCTGGCGGGAGCAAAGGATGTTGGGAGTGGTGAGGGTGGAGTGCTGTGGGAGGGGTGTGCGATGGGTGGCAAAAAAGGAGTGCCAGGGGTGGGGGGATGGCGCAGGTGCAGACACACCCAACCCTGAGACACCAGGCAAGGTCATTTGATTCCAAACAATTGATTTATTGATCATTACAGAATATCTCTCTGGTGCTTCCTGCTCCCTCCCCTCTCCCTTCCCCTTTTCCCAACCATGATTCCCCTCTCCCTGCCCTCTTCCTGCTCTCAGTCTACAACAGAGACCCATATCAGAATCAAGTTTATCACCACTCACAAACGTCATGAAATCTGTACTTTTTTGCAGGAGCAGTACGGTGCAATACATAAAATTTCTACAGTACTGTGCCTTGGCTATATATATGTGCCTCGGCGTCTTGCAGAGTACTGTAGGTACTTTCACCTGAGGTCAGCCCAGGAAAGGCTAATGTCCTCCCTCTTACATTACTGCCTTGTCCATCCAGAATAGAGTACAAAGGAAGCCTCAGGGAAGCACGGCTTGTAAAAATACTGACCCACAGCGCCAGAGACCGAAGAGATTCTGCAAGGGCTGGAAATCGCGAGCAACACAGACAAGATGCTGGAGGAGCTCAGCATTTCAGGTTGCATCTATGGAGAGGAACAAACAGTCAACATTTCGGGCCAAAGCCCTTCATCCGACTGAATGCAGAATGAAGTGTTACGGTTTCAGAGAAAGTGCAGTGCAGGCAGGCAGTAGGGTGCAAAGTCCGAACGAGGCAGATTGTGAATGCAAGAATCCATTTTATTGTACAAGGGGACCATTCAAGAGTGTTATAACATCAGGATAGAAGCTGTCCTTGAACCTGCTGGCACATGCTTTCAGGCTCCTGTATCTTCTGCACCATGGGAAGGGGGAGAAGAGAGTCTTTCTGGGATGAGTAGGGTCTTCACCAAGGCAGTGAGAAGTGTGGGAAGAGTCCGTGGATGGAAGAGCTGATGCAGTCAACTTCCACCTCAGTATGTGCAAGAAATTTCTGTGAAACATAGAAACATAGAAAGCCTACAGCACAATACAGGCCCTTCGACCCACAAAGTTGTGCCGAACATGCTCCTACCTTAGAAATTACTAGGCTTACCCAACATGAAGTGTAGTCAGTCTCATTCAGATTATTTTCAGATTCAGATTCATTTATTCACCATGTGTACACTGAATCACTGAGAAATGTGTTATTTGCGTTAACAACCAACACAACAAAAGGATGGGCTGGAGGCAGCCTGCAAGTATCGGCACACATTCCGGCACCAACATAGCAGGTCCACTGTGCTCAGCAGACAACACAGGCAGCAACAGCAAAACAAGCCCCTTTCTCCCTCCTACCCACCCACCCACCCATCCACACACACAGCCAGACCGCCAACTCCGGGACAAGCAGCCTCCGGTCCTCCAGTATCTACCTTCCCTTTAAAATAATTTTCAAAACCTGTCCGAATATTCCCCATGTGTTCTCTGTCTGATTTTGTGTGATCTACAGTGGGACAAGTCTACACCACCAGCAATGAGAAGAGACTGTCATCACTGCGGCTCAACCTCAACACAGACTTATTTAACTCAATGAGTACCTTATTCAAAAGTTGACTCAAAACTAACATCAGCAAAATAAACTTCAGGACGTGGAACAGCAAAACAATTCCTTAACTTCATTCATTCGGATCAAATTAGGTGATTTGGGGCTTGAACTTCGACAGATCACACGCGAAATGTTTCCAATATCACAAGTGATAACAAGACTAGGTCCTTAAATCTGGCTCCTGAGACTCTGCCAATTCACGTTGACAAGAGGCAAATAGAGCTTATCTTCCCAGTAATAGAATTTTTTACTGCAGCCAGGAATTCTACAGCACAGTTTGACACTTTCTGGATGGGTATGTTTGCAGCAATGCAATACCTTCTGATAATTGTATTCCACACCACTGGACACCAGTAACTAAAGATCACCACCGACTCTCCTTCCCATTTGGTTTCATTATCAAGCCTCTGTCAGAGGTGATTTGGGGTTTAGTATGTCGTCACTTTGAGAACAAACAATCAGTTGGGCCCATGTCCAAACTTTTACTTTTCAGTATCATTCAAATGCCAAGACATCATTATGTGCCATGTCGTATGACGTGGACAATCGTGGTCTTGACAATGATCGCGCTTGGCATATTTTTCTACAGAAGAGGTCTGCCATTGCCTTCTTTTGGGCAGTGTCTTCTTTACAAGATGGGTGACCCCAGCCATTATCAATACTCTTCAGAGGTTGTCTGCCTGGGGACAGTGGTACACCTTGGTACACCTTGCCCAAGGGTGACCTGCAGGCTAGCGGAGGGAAGGAGCGCCTTACACATCCTTTGGTAGAGACGTATTTCCATTAAGCTATCCTGACCACAAGAAAAATTATCTCCTGTACTCTGACCTACAGAAATACAGACTCATCCAAGACTCTAACATCGGCCCCCTGTGGAGCTCCAAGTCGCACTCAGCTCCTGCCCCCTCAGTGAATTGCATTTCTTCGCTTGTACACTTTCACAGTCACTTCCAAACCACCCTGGGACCCCTGACCCTTGCCCTGCTGACCTTGTCACCTTAGCCTGCTAACTTTCCCTCTGCAGTACTCATGATGGGATCAAAAGTCATCTGCTCCAGAAATGGCTGTACTTAAGTTCCATTATGGCCATTAAATTCCATTAACATACAACATAAAGCTTAGTACAGACCCTAACATTAACATACAACATAAACTTAGTACAGACCCTAACATTAACATACAACATAAACTTAGTACAGACTCTAACATTAACATACAACATAAACTTAGTGCAGACCCTTCAAACAAGACCTCAATAGTGGAGCTGGCACATCACAACGTCTGTGAAGACAGATGAAGGCTGCAGCAACGAAGAGCCCCTAGTCATACTTGCCATGCTAGTTCAATTTCTAGTTTAATATACTCAATGATTTGGCCACTACGGCTCTCTGGAGCAATGAATTCCATATTCACCACCCTTTAGCTAAAGAAATTCCTCTTTATCTCTGTTCTAAAGGGATATCCTTGTATTCTGAGTCTGTACCCTCTGGCCCTAGACTCTCTCACGATTAGAAGCATTCTCTCCCGTGTCCACTCTATTCAGGCCTTTCAATGTCAGGTTCAAGTTTAAATGTCGTTCAACCATACATGAATACAGCCAAATGTTCTTTCAGGGCCAAGGTGTAAAACACACACTAGGATCAACAGGCACACACGTGTACACAGCACATACAGTAAAATACAGCCACACAGAAAAATACACCGTGCAATGTTTTAGGCACCTGCAGTAGAACACAATACAGCTTGCCTTCTGCCAACAAACACTGGGGGAGCTACACTGACTCCAGCTTGGACGCCACCCACATCGTTACTGGTGGAGGGCATTGACTCCGATGCCTCTCCCCTGGGTGGTTGTAAAGAAGTGGCTCCGCGCAGGTGTTCTCAATTAAGGGAATAACTCCTTGGCAGAACATCATATGTACCTCAAGTGAGAGAACGAAAGGCCCTTCGGCCCACAATGTTGTGCCGATCTTTTAACTCAAGATCAATTTAACCCTTCCCTCCTACAGAGCCCTTCTTTTCATTCGCCCATGTGCCGATTATAAATAATTCATTGAACTCTCAGCTAAAGAGTTATAAATCTTCTTGAATAACAGAACATCCTTTAAACTGGATTTGAGGTTCTTGTTATACCAGATTACTCTAAATCAAAAGGGTGTAGGGTGAAAATTGGAAATTCTCTTGATAGGTGATGAAATCTCTGAAATAACATGCTCTCTTGGCAGTTTATGGGTGATGGGATGGACTTGCGTCTCTATGAAAGGAGGTGTAAGCCACTCCTTCCCTCCACTAGCCTGCAGGTCACCCTCGGACAAGGTGTAACACCTGCTTAGCCCCCTGATTAGGGTCATGTGGCACCAGGGGAGCAGGTGGTGGATGGTCATATGAGCAGCCGGTGCACATCACAAGTCCTGGTTATGCGACCACTGATGCCAGGCAGACAATCTCCGAAGAATATTGATAATGGCTGGTGTCATCCATCTTGTAAAGACACTGCCCAGAAGAAGGCAATAGCAAACCAGTTCTGTAGAAAAATTTCACAAGAACAATCATGATCACTGGAAGACCATGATCGCCCATGGCACATGACACGGCGCATAATGACGATGATCTTGTGATCACAAGACCCTGTTGGGCATTGGTAATGTAGAATACTGCAAGTCTGGTTCACTGGTTCTTTGGGGAGACTGACGGCAGGGGAGCTGCGTGGCCTCACAGTCTGCTGCAGCTGACCAGGAGAGGAGACACCGGAGGCCGTGTGGAAGACAACTGGAGTCCATGCTGGGTTGGGGGCTTACCCCTCCCATCGGTGTGGTCCTCCAGTGTTCACACAATGGAAGACAAGCTGGATTGCCTTTCTCTGCAACCGCACTAGTGCGAGATGAGGGATGCTGGGTACTTGTTCTTGCAGAAACATGGCTCCAGAACAACATCCCACGCACCATCAATCTAGAGGCCATGACATTCAGGGACTTGAGCTATATTTTTTTATGTCCGCTTGTTTTTAAGCTATGGTAGGTATATGTGCTGCGTGTGACTGTCTTTTGCACCTTGGCCCCAGCGGAACACTTGTTTCGTTTGGCTGTATACATGTCTATGGCTGAATGACAATTAAATTTGAACTTTAATTGAAAAAAATTGGCTTTGGGCCAACTGGAAGTGGTGACTCTCCAAAGCCCGGCACATAATGGAGTATGTGGGACTGCAGCCCCTCATATCTCACTCGTGACCTCCAGCACATTGTGTGTGTGGAGTTTGCACATTCCCCCTATGATCTTCGTCAACCTTCCTGACTCCCCACAACACCTCCAATTCTTGTGTCACCCACACACTTACCAATCATTCCTCCTACGTTTTCCTACAGAATCAAAATCAGGTTTATTATCTCCGACATATGTTGTGAAATGTGTTGTTTTGTGGCAGCAGTTCTGTGTAGACAGAAAATATACCACAGTTACCATTGTTAAAATGAGTAAATAATAATGCATATAATAAATAAAATAAAGAAGCAGTGCAAAGGAAATTTGAGGTGGTGGTCATCGGTTCACGGACTGTTCAGAAATCCGATAGTGGAGGGGAAGAAACTGTTCCTAAAAAGTTGAGTGTGCATCTTCAGGCTCCTGTACCTTCTCCCTGATGGCAGTATTGAGAAGAGGGCATGTCCTGGGTGGTGAAGGTCCTAATGATCAAAGTTGCCTCTTTATTAGCTTTATCTTTATTTGTTACATCTACATTGAAGCTTCGAAACGTGCACTGAAGTGCATTGTTGGCGTCAACAGCCAACACAGTCCAAGGATTGTGCTGGGGGCAGCCTGCGAGTGTCAACGTGCTTCCAGGGCCAACATAGCATTCCCGCAATTTGCCAACCATACCCGTACATCTTTGGAATGTGGGAGGAAACCGGAGCGACAGAGAGAATGTAGCAACTCCTTACGGACAGCGGTGGGAAATGAAACTCAACTGTAAAGCATTACACTAACCTTTACACTACCACTCCTCCCTCTTTACCGTGGCACAGCTTTTCAGACAACTCCACTTGTAGATGTCCTCGGTGGTGCCTGTGATGAAGCTGGCTGAGACTATAACCCTCTGCATTGCTTTCCAGTCCTGTCCATTGGAGACTCCAGAGCCGGCAGTGATGCAACCAGTCAGAATGCTCTCCACGGTACACAAGAACATAAGAGCATAAGAAATAGGAGCAGGAGTCGGCCATCTGGCCCATTGAACCTGCTCCACCATCCAATAAGATTATGGCTGATCTGACCATGGACTCATCTCCACCTACCTGCCTCTTCCCTATAACCCTTAGTTCCCCTACTACGCAAAAATCTATCCAACCTTGTCTTGTTGTTGTGGACAAATCTCAGGTGCAGCAGACAGAATAGATCAAGCCGACTCAGGGAGTTGTTTCAGACCAAAGGGTTTTATTACATGATATCATGGAGAGCCCAGACTCCTAAAGTGGAGCTCCACAGCCCTGCTCAACAATGGATTGCACTCACATGAGGAAATCTGCAGGTGCTGGAATTTCAAGCAACACACATAAAAGTTGCTGGTGAATGAGTCCTGATGAAGGGTCTTGGCCCGAAACGTCGACTGTACCTCTTCCTAGAGATGCTGCCTGGCCTGCTGTGTTCACCAGCAACTTTTATATGTGTTGCAATGGATTACACTCTTATTTATACCCCAGGCATACGTGACAAGAAGAACTTAAGTCTGAAAAAGGAGGGAACTTCAACTACAACTTGTTAGAATAGTGAATTTGTCCTTGAGCAGTTATACATTTTCGTAAGTGTTGGTTCTCAGGACAGTATATCAGGCTTTCCCAAGCGCAGGTGTGTGATGATTCTTAGAACAAGGAAGCACAGACATAGTCATTTTCCCATCCTGTCTACAAATCACATTTCAGTCACACAGTGTACATTAGCTGCAGGTAAATGATTACAGACTTTGAATTCACATACTAGGAGAAGGTCATTAACCCCTTAATGTTCGTCACAATGTCTTACTATTTTTCTTCCACACCTGTAAATAACTTTATTTTGCAATATTTCTGAATAAAGTATATTTTTGGGGGAAAAATGCAGTTACTGAGGTGGCCTCCACTGCTTCATTGGGCAGAGAATTCCACAGGTTCACCACTCTCTGGGAAAAGCAGTTCCTCCTCATCTCCATCCTAAATCTACTCCCCTGAATCTTGAGGCCATGTCCCCTAGTTCTAGACCCACCTACCAATGGAAACAACTTTCCTGCCTCTACCTTATCTATCCCTTTCATAACTTTATATGTTTCTATGAGATCTCCTCTCATCCTACTGAATTCCAGCAGATACAGTCCCAGGCAACTCAATCTCTCCTCATAGTCTAACCCCCTCATCTCTGGAATCAACCTGGTGAACCTCCTCTGCACCACCTCCAAAGCCAGTATATCCTTCCTCAAGTAAGGAGACCAGAACTGCACACAGTACTCCAGGTGCGGCCTCACCAGTATCCTGTTCAGTTGCAGCATAACCTCCCTGCCCTTAAGTTCAAGCATCTGTAGAAATTTGCTGGAGTCTTTGGTGACAGACCAAATCTCCTCAAGCTTTTGATGAAATATAGCTGTTATTGTGCTCTCTTCATAATTAAATCCATTCACAAGCAGTTAGCCCAAATAACAAGAGTCGCAGTGCAGATTCCGGTGATACACCACTGGAATGGACGGGAAGGTTATGGAGGGCTGGGTACGAGTCCAGGTAGCTATGGTCCAACTAGTCAGTTGGAGAGCTATGGTCCAGCTAGTCAGAGTAACAGTTCAGCATGGACCAGATGGGCTGAAGAGCCTGTTTCTGTTGGGTAGTGCTCTGTGACTCCATGACTCTTGATGGTCCCATATTACTGCAGTTTTACTGTACAGGGACTCCATTTCAGAAGTACTGCAACTCATGGTGGGACATCCTGAGAGGGAGGGGAAAGATGCCAGGTAAAGACCAGCCTTTCTTTCAGCTTCCCTGCTGAAATTTTGATGGCAACATAGCACAGGGCCACACAGGAGGCATGGCCGGGGGAGTGAGTCACTGACTGAAGAGGACCATGTCCCAGCACTGAGGGAAACAATGAAAAAGGTTAAAAAGAATAATATCCTTGTTATTCTGTTGCAGTGAATCACATTTAAATTCCCCTCGGAACTATTCTGTATCCATTATACTCACAGGAACGCTGTGGATGGAATGCTTAGTTCAATCTGGATTTGAGCTCAGTGTAACTGGAAATAGTTTATTAATGAATTGACACAGATATGATGCCTCTTTATGCGTACAGATGTCTTACGATGGGTTGAATGGCCTAATTCTGCTCCTATGTCTTATGGTCTTATGGTTTTACTCTTCACAGTGTCAAATCCACATCCCAGTCTAGCTCATTAGATGGCAAGACTCCATGACCCATTGTTTCTGCTCATCAGTTCTCCCCCTTCTCCCAGCCCCTGCAATTCACCACACCTCATCCACCATCATCACCTCCCCCTAGTTCTCTGTCCAATCAATCCAATCCAATCCAAAACTGAGCGGCCTTTAAAGGTATCCCTCCACTTACAAGTGATCTTTCTGATCTCAAGAGTCGGGACAAGGTCTTCATTTCTTTTGGTATGAACTACGGTTCTTGGCTCTCCAGTCCCTTGATCATCTGACCTCCTCTGTCCCCCAACGCAGAGGTCGGCAAGTCAGGTTCTTCTTAGTGTCGGTGAACCATTGCCCAGAAGGACATGAACAGCTCAAACAAAATACTGGAGGAACTCAGCAGGTCAGTAGCGTCTATGGGGAGGAATAAACAGGCCAAGAACTTTCATTAGCACTGATGAAGGATCTTGTCGGGTGGCTGAGTGATTGTATGAGCAGCCGGTGCATATCACAAGACCTGGTTATGCGACCACTGACGCCAGCCAGACAATTCAGAGTATTGATAATGGCTGGGGTCACCCGATTTGTAAAGACACTGCCCAGAAGAAGGCAATGGCAAACCACTTCTGTAGGAAAATTTGACAAGAACCATCATGGTCACGGAAAGTCCATGAACGCCCATTTCATATGGCACAGCACATTATGAATGAACAGACTAGAGGACATGCATTCAGGATGAGAGGGGTAAAGTTTAAAGGAGGTGAGCGGGGCAGGTTTTATTGGTGGGTGTTTGGAACCGGCTGGAAAGCTCTAGAGGTACATGGGGTATGGACAAGTAAGGCCAAGAGGGCTATTTCCACGCCGTGTAACTCATCAGCAAGAAGATTTTGTCCTCAGGCATTGACAGACCGGAGGGATATGCATCGTGGGCTGTGCCTGTTGAAGCATGGATCCATATTGCTGCGTCAGCTCAGCTTGGTTGGCAAAGGGGACATGAACGTTGAATTCTCCTGCTTTAGGTGACCTGCTCACCCTCTGTCCCTTTCCTCTCCTCTTGATCTACCCTATTCCTCCTACCCCCTCCCCACCAGACCTCTCAACCTGTTACTTTCCCCTCCTCCACCCTCTCTATCTGGCCAACACCCACACACTCCACCCACTAGGTCCCCTATCTCAACTATTCCCATCTGCCCTCCCGACCTCCCTTCTTTAGTTCCATGTTCCACCTTTCTCTCTTATTAGATTCCATCATCTACAGCCCTTTGCTGCCTCTACCTATCATCTGAGGTGGCGGGGTGGAGATATGTCCCTACCAAAGGAGGTGTAAGGTGCTCCTTCTCTCTGCTAGCCTGCAGGTCACTCTCGGACAGGTTGTAGCAAAGTGTGTCCACTGACCCCAGGTAGACAATCTCTGAAGAGTATTGATAACGGCTGGGGTCACCTGTCTCGTAAAGACACTGCCCAGAAGAAGGCGATGGCAAACCACTTCTGTAGAAAAATTGGCCAAGAACAATCACAGTCAAGGTCATGATCACCCACCTCATACAATATGACGCATAATGATGACCTGTCATCTCCCATTCTCTGTCACTAGATCCACTCTCCCCTCCTCTTTCTGACCATTCCCTTCTCATCTGGATGCAACAATCACCTTTCAGCTCCACCTCCACCCTTTGCCCTTCACTTCTTTATCCGGGCTATCTCTCCCTCTGTTGTCCCGATGATGGTTCTTTCCCCAGAACATTGAGGGTCTATCTCTCCCGACTCGTTGTGCTCCTCCAGCAGTTTGTTTATTGCTCCCGATCCCAGTGGCTGCCATCCCTCAAGCCTCCATTTCTCTCCAAGTATCTCCCAAGAGGAGAGGGAGCTGTGCACCTTGGTGAGGCAGCCTTTCTGAACACCCAGAATGTGGCATTTTTCTTTGTATCTCAGAGTTAAGAACGCACAAGGACGCAGGAAAACAGCAGCAGCAGGTGAGCACTTGGTCCCTTAGGTGTAAACTGGAACGAGTGCAGAGGAGATTTACGAGGACGGTGCCTGGCACTCGAGGGACTGAGTAATGGAGAAAAGTTGAGCAGGTTGGGACTTTATTCATCAGAGCGTAAGAGAATGAGAGGTGATCTTACAGAGGTGTAGAAAATCACGAGGGGCATGGATGGGGTCAATGCACACAGTCTTTTTCCAAGATTAAAGATTATTAAAGGAAGATTAACTTTATTTGTCACATGTACGTCAAAACATCAAAACATACAGTGAAAAGTGTAATTTGCACCAACTCAAATCAGTGAGGATTGTGCTGGGCAGCCAGCAACTGTTACCACGTTTCCGGCACCGATATAGCATGCCCATATCTCACTAAACCTAACTCATACCGTACGCCTTTGGAATGTGGGAGGAAACTGGAGCACCTGGAGGAAACCCACACAGTCATGGGGAGAACGTGCAGACCCCTTACAGACAGCAGCAGGGTTGGGGAATTTCAAGAATCGCGTTTAAGATGACTGGGGAGAGATTTAATAAGAACCTGAAGGCCAGCAATCTCATGAAGAGGATGGTCAGTATATGAACTGAGCTGCCAGAGGACGTGGTTCAGGCAGGTACAATAAAAGCGTTTAGAAGCTACCTGGACAGGCACGCGGATGGGAAAGGGAGAGATATTGTCAAATCTGGGTAAATAAGACTAGTTTAGATGGGAATCTTGGTTAGAATAGACCAGATGGACTGAAGGGCCTATTTTCATGCTGAATGATTCAAGCCTGCCCTCCCATTCAATAATCATGTTAAATAATACCTCATACATTTTTCTATGCTGCTTCTTCATGCAGGTTTGAACCAAAGTTCAAAGTAAATTTATTACCAAGGTATGTATATGTCACCATATACTATCCTGGATCCCTTTTCTTGCTGGTGCTCACAGGAAGAAATAGAAATTCAATAACATTTATGAAAAACGATACATAAACAAGTCCTGGTCCTGTGACGGCTGACGCCAGGCAGACAATCTCTGAAGAGCATTGATAATGTCTGGAGTCATCCGTCTTGTAATGACATTAACCAGAAGAAGGCAATGGCAAACCACTTCTGTAGAAAAATCTGCCAAGAATAATCATGGTCAATGCCTATGATGATGATATTGGTACATAAAGAAAGACTGACAAACTACCAATGTGCAAATGAAGACGAATCATGCAAGTAATAATTTAAAAACTAAATAAATAATACTGAGTTGTCAAGTGCTTGACAGTGAGTCCACAGGTTGTGGTTCAGCGTTGTGGTGAGTGAAGTTATCCATGGTTGTTCAGGAGCCTGATGGTTGTAAGGTAATAACAGTTCCTGTGGTGTGGGACCTGAGGCTTCTGTACCAGCTGACCGATGGCAGCATAGAGTCTTAGAGAAGTACAGCACAGAAACAGCCCTTTGGCCCATCTAGTCCAATCCAAGATCATAATGTACTGGTTGGGCACAGGAGTACATTCAGCCAGAGACTCATTCCACTGAGATGCAACACTGAGCGTCATAGGAAGTCATTCCTGCCTGTGGCCATCAAACTTTACAACTCCTCCCTTGGAGGGTCAGACACCCTGAGCCATTAGGCTGGTCCTGGACTTATAATTTACATATTATTATTTAATTATTTATGGTTTTATATGGCTATATTTATACTCTGTTCTTGGTTGGTGCAACTGTAACGAAACCAAATTTCCCTCAGGATCAATAAAGTATGACTATGACTATGATTTAAACTGCTTTCTCTTCGGCCTGCACTGGGACCATAACCCCCCATATCCCTACTATCCACATATCTATTCAAATATCTCTTAAATATTGAAATCGAGCTCACATGGACCACTTGTGCAGGCAGCTCATTCCACACTCTCACAACCCTCTGAGTGAAGAAGTTTCCCCTCATGTTCCCCATAAAATTCTCACCTTTCATCCTTAACCCATGACCTCTGGTTGTAGTCCCACCCAACCTCAGTGGAAAAAGCCTGCTTGTATTTACTCTGTCTATACCCCTCATAATTTTGTATACCTCTATCAAATCTCCTCTCTCAATCTTCTTCATTCCAAAGAATACATTCCTAACCTAAGCAGTGAGAAAAGAGCACAGCCTGGATGGTGGGGGTCCTTGAAGATGGATTTTGCTTTCTTGCAGCAGTGCTCCTTTAAATGTGTTCAGTGGTGGGGATTGGTGAGAACTGAACCACCAGTGATTGGTGGTTTAGCTTCCCTGTCCTAACCAATCCAACGTGGGGCAGGTGGATGATCAGCCACAGTGCCTTGGGGACCCCCCTGCCCTGACCAAAGCCACTGGGCAAACACAGTGAGGCTACAAAGTCAAGGCAATGGACTTTCACAGAGATGAAGATGGTGCAGAAGCGGGCGGCTTTTGAGAGAGATTTCCAGAGATCAGGCCTTGGCAGCTGATAGCACAGCTGTCCATAGCAGCGCAGTGAAAGACAGAAGCCCAAGAGACTGGAATTCTCAGTGAGTGTGTTGGAAACTCCAGAGAAATTGGAATTGGTTTATTAATGCAACAAACACAAAATGCTGGAGGAACTCAGCATCTGTGGAGTTTCAGGCTGAGATGGCAACTGTTTATTCCCTCCATAGATGTTGCCTGACCTGCTGGGTTCCCCCAGCATTTTGTGTGTGTGTGTGCTCTAGATTTCCAGCATCTGCAGAATCTCTTGTGATTATGGTCTATAATAGCCACATGTACCAAGGTAGAATGATAAACCTTGATTTGCATGCCACCTACACAGACCATTTCAACACATCAGTGCCTTGAGAGCGTGCAACAGAAAGCAGAATCAAATGCTACAGAGAAAGTGCAGTGCAGGTAGGTAATAAGGTGATTGCAAACACAAAAGATTCTGCAGATGCCGGACATACAGAGTCACACACACAAAATGCTGGAGGAACTCAACAGGTCAGGCAGCACCTCGAGAAAGGAATAAAGTGCCAATGTTTCATGGCCAAGGAAGAGTTTTGGCCTGAAATGTCAAGTGTTCATTGCTTTCCATAGATACTGCCTGACCTGCTGAAAACCATATCGAAGTAGATTGTGAGGTCAAGAATCCATTTTATCATACAAGGGAACTGTCCAACAGACTTTTAGCAGCAGGATAGAAGCCAGAAGCAAGGAGCCTCAGACACAAAATAGTACAAATATCCCAGCTGGTGAAGGGATTGCTCAGTATCCGAACGGTTTGCACGCATACGTGGGGTTATTAGAAGTCATCCAAGACTATCCTTGCCTCAACTTAATTAACGGAATGCTATGTTTTTAACCAACCAAGAATTAATTTGAAGTGAATGCACAGACCCAAAATGTTCCAGGCACAGAGCTATTTAATGAGGCCTCATGTCTCCCTTGGGTCCACAGAACCTACACCACAGAGGAATACAGCACACCAGGAAGCTGATGTTTCTTTAGCTTTTCACCTAATTAATGCTACCTAATTCATCCTTTAATTAATTTTTAATATGTGGTAAAAGCAGAATAGATAATGAAGACATGTGGGATATCATTTAGTTTCCATATTGTGATGATGACCTTGCATGGGCGAAGAACAACGTCAGTGGACACATCTCCTTTACTGGGAACTTCACCATGAATTGGTCTCCATGCCAGCATCCCTTCTGACTGCATTTGACCCACCTCTCCCTCTCCCTTCATGCCACTACCATTGAGCGGAAGGCACAGAGGCTTGGGTCCCCCGCCTCCAGGTTCAGGAGCGGCCATGGATGGGTTTCACTTGTCTCAGCGGTAAACAGACTCCGCTGCCCGTGGACTCACTCTCAGAGACTCTGCAGTTCAAGTTCTATATATAGTATTTGTTTACTTGCCCTTCGGCCCATCTGTTATGCAGCCTCGTCCCTTTGACCTGCACCGGGACCATAGCCCTCCAACCCGTCCCAACCATGTACCTGTCCAAACTCCTCTTAAACGTTGCAACTGAACCTGCATCCATCATCTCCACCGGCAGCTTGTTCCACCATCACACCAACCTCAGGTTCCTCTTAAATATTTCACTTTTCACCATTAAACTTTGACCTTTAGTTCTATTCTTACCCAACCTCAGTGGAAAAAGTCTGCTTGCATTTATACTCCCATCTATACCCCTCATAATGCTGTAAACCATTATCAAATCTACCCTCGTTCTCCTACACTCCAGCAAATAAGGTCATAACCTATTTGACCTTTCTCTATGTCTCAATTCCTCAAGTCCCAGCAACATCCTTCTAAATTTTCTCAGTATTATTTCAATCTTATTGATAACTTTTCCACAGACAGATGACCATCGCTGCACATAAAACTCCAAATTTGGCATCACTAATGACTTACACAGCTTCAATATAACATCCACTGAACAAAAGTATCTAAGAGACTTGCTAGTGATAAAAAACAACAATGAACAGTGATTTCTAAAGCTTCCTTCAATAACTTGATATATTCAAATGTACCAGTATGTTATAGCCGATGGAACAATGGCAGTAAAGTTGTGCAGGTTGTAGAGTGGCTGTCTCATGTCCAGGCATGCAGTTTCAAACCTGACCTTCAGCGCCGTCTGTGTAGAGCTTCCATGTTCTTCTTGTAAGCTCCTGGGTTTCCTTCGGGTCGTCTCACATCCCAAAGACGTGCGGCCATTGCAAACTGCACTTAGTATGTGGTTGAACAGTGGAATCTGGGGGGGGGGGGAGTTGATGACAGTGTGGAGAGAATTTAAAAAATGGCATTAATTACATGGGTTGTTGATGGTTAGCACAGACTTAATGGGCCGAAGGGCCTGTTTCAAAGTTGTATCTCTCTGTCTTGGAATTGGGGTGGTTCTTGGTGGTGAACTCATGATGGTGCAGGAAGCATTGGTTTAGTCATGACGGTATTGCTATTGGTTTATTACTGTCACACGTACCAAGATACAGGGAAAAGCTTGTCTGTGTACTATTCATACAGATCAAATCATTACACGTTGCATTGAGGAAGCACAAAGTAAAGCAATAACAATGCAGAATAAAGTGTAAGAGCTACAGAGAAGCTGTAGAGAAGGATAAAGTGCCAAGACCATAAGGAGGTAGATTGTGAGGGCAAGAGTCTATCTTATCTTGCAAGAGGTCCATTCAAGAATGATAACAGTGGGATAGAAGTTGTCCCTGACCCTGGTAGTACATGCTTTCAGGCTTTTATATCTTCGGCCCAATGGGAGCGGGGAGAAAGGGAATGTCCAGGCTGGGTGGGGTCTTTGATTATCAAAGTCCAAAGTAAATTTATTATCAAAGCACGTATATGTCACTATATACAACCCTGAGTTTCATTTTCTTGTGGACATACTCAATAAATCCATTAACCATAATAGAATCGATGAGAGACCACAGCGAACATGGCAGACAGCAATCAATGTGGGAAAAAAATCAATAAGCTGTGCAAATACAAAAAGAAAAAGAAAAAATAAAATAACAGCAATAAATAAATCAGCAATAAGTGTCAGGACCATGAGATGAAGAGCCCTTGAAAGTAAGTCCTTCAGTGGGAACAGTTCAGTGATGGGGCAAATGAAGTTGAGTGAAGTTATCCTCTCTGGTTCAGGAGCCTGATGTTTGTGGGGTAATAACTGTTCCTGAACCTGGTGGTGTGGGACCTGAGGTTCCTGCACCACCTTCCTGATAGCAGCAGGGAGAAGAGAGCATGGCCAAGGTGATGAGGTCCTTGATAATGGATGCTGCTTTCCTGCACCAACGCTCCATGTAGATGTGCTCAATGGTGGGGAGGGCTTTATCCGTGATGGACTGGACCGTATCCACCACTTTGTAGGCTTTTCCGTATAAGGGCGTTGGTGTTTCCATTCCAGGCCATGACACAACCAGTCAATAAAATCTCCACCACACATCTACATAGGTTTGTCAAAGTTTTAGATGTCATGTTGAATTTTCGGGAATTTCTAAGAAAATAGAGGTGCCGCCTTGTTTTCTTTGTGAAGAAGAAGAAAGCCCTTAACTCCAAGTGGAGTCATCGGGTCGCCGTCATGATGGCCTTTTTTTTTTTTAGCAGGCTTTCTTACCTTTACGAGGCCGAGTTGCTAGCTCGACGCTCAATCCAGCACGGATGGAAAGTGTGCAAGGGAGCCAGCTGGATTCGAACTCGGGAGCCTTGGCTCTGAAGTCCAGCACTGATGCCCCTATGCCACCAGCCGGCTGTTTTCTTTGTAATTGCACTCAAATGCTGGGCCCAGGACAGATCCACTCAAATGAGAACACTGATGTATTTAAAGTTGCTGACTCTCTTCACCTCTGATCCCCCGAAGAGGACTGGCTGATAGACCTCTGATTGCCTCCTCCTGAAGTCAATAGTCTTGTTGACATTGAGCAAGAGGTTGTTGTTATGACACCACTCAGCCAGATCCTCAGTCTCCCTCCTATATGAGTATTCATCACCACCCTTATTTCAGCCTATGACAGTGGTGTTGTTGGCAGATAGAAATATGGCATTGGAGCTATGCTTAGCTACACAGTTATAAAGTATAAAGTGAGTAGAGCAGGGGTTTAACTACACAGCCTTGTACTTAAGAGATGTTGTTGCTAATCCGAACTGACTGGGGTCTGCAAGTGAAGAAATCAAAGATCTGGTTACACAAGGAGGGTTTGAGGCCAAGGTCTTGATTAGTTCTAAGGGGATGATGGTATTGAAAGTCGAACTGGAGTGGATCCAAGTCGCTTCTCAGGCAGGAGTTGATATGTTTCATCACCAACCTCTCAAAGCACTTCATCACTGTGGATGTAAGTGCTACTCGACGATAGTCATTAAGGCAGGTTATCACATTCTTCTTGGCACCGGTAAAACTGAAGCCTGCTTGAAGCAGTTGGGTACCTCTGCCTGCCGAGGCAAAAGGCTAAAGATCTCAGTGAAACCACTAGCCATTCGATCAGCTCAGGTTTTTAGCACTCGATTCGGTACCACCTCCCCACCCCACCACCAGACCGAATGCTTTCTGTGGCTTTAACCTCCTGAAGGTTGCAAAATCACAGGGTCATCAGGGACTGTGGGAGTTCATAAGGTGCTTCCATGTTCTGATGGTCAAAGTGAGCATAAAAGGCATTGAGCTCATCTGGGAGCGAAACGTTGTCTTCACCTACATATGTTGCTTGTTTTCACTCGGTAGGAGGTGATAGCATTCAAGTCCTGCCACAGCTGCTGAGCATGAATTTGGTCCTGAATTGTCACCTCTCACGTTAGATGGCTTTCTAAAGACTCTACCTGGACCTCTTGTATGTTTCTGGATTGCTAGACCTGAAAACCTCTAATCTGGCCCTCAGCAGACTGCGGATCTCATCGTTCATCCAGGGCTTCTGGTTAGGGAAGACTTTAAGTGAGTTTGTAGGGACACACTCGTCTACAACTGTTTTAGATTAGATTAGATTATGAGGACACGCAGTCCTCTTTTATTGTCATTTGGTGATGCATGCATTAAGAAATGATACAATGTTCCTCCAGAATGATATCACAGAAACACAAGACAAACCAAGACTAAAAAACTGACAAAAACCACATAATTATAACATATATTTACAACAGGGCAAAGCAATACCGTAATTTGACAAAGAACAGACCACGGGCACGATAAAAAACGTCTCAAAGTCTCTCGAAAGTCCCATCATCTCACGCAGACGGTAGAAGGAAGAAAAACTCTCCCGGCCATGAACCTCCAGCGCCGCAGACTTGCCGATGCAGCACCCTGGAAGCACCCGACCACAGCCGACTCTTGAGTCCGTCCAAAAACTTTGAGCCTCCGACACCGAGCACCATCTCTACCGGGCACTTTGACCCCGGCCCCAGCAACAGGCAATGGGCAAAGCCAAGGGTTCGGGGCCTTCCCCTCCAGAGATTCTCGATTGCACAGTAGCAACGGCAGTGAAGCGGGCATTTCAGAAATTTCTCCAGAAGTTCCTCTGTGCTTCTCACGTCTGTCTCCATCAAACCAGGATTGTGCATGGTACCTACTTAACAAATACGATATCATTTCGGAGTGGCCGCGCACACTGCGTCGCGCCATCTTCTCCTCCCCCCTCCTTTTTATACAGTCCGTGACAACCATGGTGTACTCATGAAGATCCTCTGATGACCTTGAACACGGCCCAGTCTACTGACTCGAAGCAATCCTGCCGCCGTTCTTCAGCCTCCTCTGACCACCTCTTTGTTCTCCTTATCTCTGGAGCATTGCTCTTTAGCTTCTGCCTGTATTCAGCTAGGAAGAGTACAGCTAAGTGATCGCATTTCCCAAAATGCAGTCTAGGCATGGAACAGTAGGCATTCCTAATCGCAGTGTAACATTGGTCGAGTGTGTTGGGACCCCTGGTGCTGCAGGTGATATGTTGATGATAATTGGCCAGATTTTTCTTCAAACAAGCCTGATTGAAGTCCCAATTTGAAAGGTGTCGAGGTAGGATGTTTCTTGTTTGGTAATTGCGGCACTCAATACTTGTTTAATGTCTACTTTTGGCAGTATGTAAACTGCAGTCTGGATCACAGAGGAGAACTCACTTAATAAGTAGAATGGCTAGCACTTAATGGTTAGATGATCTGAGTCTGAGGAACAAGAATGCAACGAGACCGCTATGACCGAGCACCACAAAGAGTTTGTCATGGACACAAACCCCCCCACCTTTTGCCTTTTCTGAATCAGCAGATCAGTCCTGTGTATCAAGAAGCCCTCAGGTCTTTCCGATGTACCTGCTGTGTCCAGAGTAAGCCATGTGTCTGCAAAGTACTGAACACAGCAGTTCCTTATTTTCCTCCAATAGAGCAATCTTGCCCTTAGGTCCTCAGTCTTGTTCTCCAGCGACTGTACATTTGCTAACAAGATGCTAGGCAGAGCAAGTTTCATTCCTTGACATGTCAGCCTGGCTTGGAGTCCTCCCCTTTGCCCTCTCCTCCAGCCATGCTGATGTACCTTCGTCTGCTTAAAGATGCCGTACATGCATGCCTGAAAGTCCACTGAGTCCTTCAGAAATGTAAAATTGTTAGTTCGTTAAGACAGTTCAAAAGCATGTTGGTTAAAGTGAAATTATGGGCTGCTGATTGCAATGGGAGTAATTCAGAAATGGAATATTTAGAAGGTTTGTAAGCAGCCTGCAACATGTTGCCATGATTCACAAGCGGCATCCTGAAAGCCCTCAAGATGCTGGCTGGCTTACAGAAGCAGCAAGAAGCAGACTGATTGTGAACATGGTTTATTCAGAGTCAAGTACACTGGTGATCTGGAGTCAAATGGAGGTCAGACCAGGTAACAGAATATTACCTGTCCCGAAGGACAGACTAATGAACTAGTTTAAATATCTCATTCAGGGCATCTGTTTATCTTTCCCATACTCTAGATATTTTTGGTTGTTTCTCTTGGATGGTTTTTATTTTATTCTTGATGATTCTCAACTCAGGTGTTGTGGAGGTCATCCCTCCCCAGTCCTCTGTTGAGTCACTGGGAAATTTCCCCACATTCCTCAGCACTGAGGGAGGGAAAGTGGGAGAACAAATCTTCAGAGCAGCTCAAGGGAGGAAGAAAGAATTTGCATTCCTATAACACCCTCAGCATTTTTCAAACAATTTTACATCTAGTGAACTACTTCTAAAGTTTTGTCACTGTTGTAATGTAGGAATTGTACCAACATGCTCCCACCGATCACCCAGTATAAATTATTTGTCATCTGTTTGTGGTGTTAAGTTGCCACGCAAGTTGATAGGGTTGTTGAGAAGGAGTATGACGTGTTGGCCTTTACTAGACGAGGGATTGCATTCAAGGGCTGTGAGGTAATGTTGCAGTTCTATAAAACTCTGGTTAGACCCACACTTGGAATATTGTGTTCAGTCTGGTCATCTCATTATAGAAAGAATGTGGAAGCCTCAGAGAGAGTGCTGAGGAGATTATTCAGGATGCTGTCTGGATGAGAGAGCATGTCCTATAGGTTGAGTGAGCTAAGGCCTTTCTCTTTGAAGGATGGAAGGTGAGAGGTGACTTGATAGAAGTGTACAAGATGATAAGAGGCATAGACTGAGTGCAGAGCCAGAGACCTTTCTCCCGGAGTGGAAATGGCTAATACCAGGGGGCATAATTTAAAGATGTTTGGAGAATAGTATAGGGGGATGTCAGAAGTAAATTTTTTTACACAGAGAGTGCTGGGTGCATTGAACACTCTGCCAGGGGTGGTGGTAGAGGCAGAGACATTAGAGGCATTTAAGGTACTCTTAGATAGGCACATGATGAAAGAAAAATGAAGGTCCGATGGCTGAAGCTATGGGTCTCTGAGTCTGTGAGTCACTGTGAAGGTCAGAGGCCCACGATCTAAGTGCATGGTGGCTGGAGGCCCGGAAGGCGGCCTGTCCCTGGGGGGGTTGAAGGAGTGTGTGTGTGTGTGTGTGTGTGTGTGTGTGTGTGTGTGTGTGTGTGTGTGTGCGAGTGTGTGTGAGAGTGTGTGTGAGTGTCTGTGTGTGTGTGTGAGTGTGTGTGAGAGTGTGTGTGAGAGTGTCTGTGTGAGTGTGTGTGTGTGTGTGTGTGAGAGTGTGTGTGAGTGAGTGAGTGAGTGAGTGAGTGTGTGTGAGTGTGTGAGTGTGTGAGTGTGTGTGTGTGTGTGTGTGTGTGTGTGTGTGTGTGTGTGTTGGGGCTGGGCTGGGGTGGAAGGGGCTTGTTTTGCTGTTGTTTTGTTGCTGTTGTTCTGCTGAACATGGTAGGCATGTTATACTTATACATTATTGTCACCAAACAATTGGTACTAGAACGTACAATCATCACAGCGATATTTGATTCTGCGCTTCACACTCCCTGGATTACAAATATTAAATACTAAAAATATTAAAAATAGTTATAATTAGTAAATATTAAAAATTTAAATTATAAATCATAAATAGAAAATAGAAAAATGGAAAGTAAGGTAGTGCAAAAAAACCGAGAGGCAGGTCTGGATATTTGGAGGGTACGGCCCAGATCCGGGTCAGGATCCGTTCAGCAGTCTTATCACAGTTGGAAAGAAGCTGTTCCCAAATCTGGCCGTACGAGTCTTCAAGCCCCTGAGCCTTCTCCCAGAGGGAAGAGGGACGAAAAGTGTGTTGGCTGGGTGAGTCGTGTCCTTGATTATCCTGGCAGCACTGCTCCGACAGCGTGCGGTGTAAAGTGAGTCCAAGGATGGAAGATTGTTGGTGCTGGAATGTATGCAGACACTTGCAGGCTGCCCCCAGCAAACGACCCATTTCGTAGAAACATAGAAAACCTACAGCACAATACAAGCCCTTCGACCCACAAAGCTGTGCCGAACATGTCCTTACCTGAGAAATTACCTTGGGTTACCCATCGCCCTCTATTTTTCTGAGCTCCATGTACCTGTCCAGGAGTCTCTTAAAAGACCCTATCATTTCCGCCTCCAGCACCGTCACCGTCAGCCCATTCCACGCACTCACCACTCTCTGCGTAAAAAACTTACCCGACATCTCCTCTGTACCTACTTCCAAGCACCTTAAACTGTGCCCTCTCGTGACAACCATTTCAGCCCTGAGAAAAAGCCTCTGACTATCCACACGATCAATGCCTCTCATCATCTTATACACCTCTATCAGGTCACCTCCCATCTGTCGTGTGTATATTTCACTGTGTATTTCCATGAAAATGAGTGAATGAACTAATGAATCAATCAATCATGAATGAATGAATGAAATCAATCTCTGTTACAGAATTGTGGTTACCAAGCTTAATTGACAGAGACGTTTACCAGTCAGCTCCACTCTGCCTGGCTATAGCCTTATCCTTATGAGTAACCTTTTCGGTAATATATAGGTACTTGTTATAAAGTGAAACATGTTACAACAGAGACATTTAGAACATTCCTCCAGAGATACAGTCAAGTTTGCAACGCATTAGTCACATGCAGAAGCATCGAGTGCGAGGGACTGTGAGGAAGGAAATGAGGAACTGTCTTCGTCATTAAAACACTGTGGAGAATGCTAGATTTAGACCTCACTCTTCGCTCATCTTGTGCTTTCAAACAATGGCTATGAGTTAATCATAAGTGAGACATTTCTGGGACTCAGTAAGAGAAACTGGCAAGTGAAATCCTACTTGGCTGTGACACTGTCTTATTCTCTGAACATACAGCTCTCTCTCCATAGTCAAACACATCTGATGTCATGTAAGAGTATCCTAGGGCAATTTTTGTCAGGGAAGTTTGTGTTTCTACTTAGTGCTGAATGACTTGAGCTATTTTGGAGGGAAAATAGACTTATTTGGGCGATGTGAAAGATTCAGAGAGACTTCTGTGTATCAGGTCAAAACCGTATAACAATGGACTGCAAAGAGACAATCGAGACTTCCAGCATTAACATTGGGAGTTTGGGGACAGACTATTTACCTGGATACCTATAGGCTCAGTCAAATCCCAGTTACACTCTTTAAGTTCTGGAGAAACCTAGTAAGTCAGGCAGCATCTATGGGGGGAAATAGGTTCAATATTTTGGGCCGAGATTCTTCATCAAGACTAATGAAATTCTCCAGCACTTTTTCTTCGAAAGTTGCTCAAGATTTCCATGATCTAATAGTAACATAGAAAACCTACAGCACAATACAGGCCCTTTGGCCCACAAAGTTGTGCTGAACTTGTCCCTACCTTAGAAATTACTAGGGTTACCCATAGCCTTCTATTTTTCTAAGCTCCATGTACCTATCCAAAAGTCTTTTAAAAGACCCTATCGTATCTGCCTCCACCACCGTTGCCAGCAGCCCATTCCATGCACTCACCACTCTCTGATTAAAAAACTTACCCGGGCATCTCCTCTGTACCTACTCCCCAGCACCTGAAACCTGTGTCCTCTTGTGGCAACCATTTCAGCCCTGGGAAAAAGCCTCTGACTATCCACACGATCAATGCCTCTCATCATCTTATACACCTCTATCAGGTCACCTCTCATCCTCCCTCGCTCCAAGGAGAAAAGGCCAAGTTCACTCAACCTATTCTCATTAGGCATGCCCTCCAATCCATGCAACA
The DNA here is from genome assembly GCF_963921235.1 of Mobula hypostoma. Lineage (NCBI taxonomy): Eukaryota > Metazoa > Chordata > Chondrichthyes > Myliobatiformes > Myliobatidae > Mobula > Mobula hypostoma. The sequence goes on from NC_086119.1 coordinate 9,623,780, forward strand.
TCCTTGTAAATCTCTTCTGCACCCTTCCTATGGCTTCCACATCCTTCCTGTAGTGAGGCGACCAGAACTGAGCACAGTACTCCAAGTGGGGTCTGACCAAGGTCCTATATAGCTGCAACATTATCTCTCAGCTCCTAAATTCAATTCCACAATTGATGAAGGCCAATACACCGTATGCCTTCTTAACCACAGAGTCAATCTACAAAACCTGTTGTGCCTCCAGTCACACCCTTGGCATCAGATGAGACAGAGAGTCTGAGGGCAAAGTTTTGGAAGTTTTCTTGAAATGAAGGAGCTCCTGGTTCAGTAGGGTTGTCACCTGATCCTGGGATGTGAGGAAGTGACTTTGATGGAGTCGATAGAGATATATAGTACAGACACGGGCCTTTCAGCTCAACCCCTCCGTACCTAACCGAACTAGTCCCATTTAGCCCAAATCCTTCTAAACCTCATTAAAGCAGCCAGCATACATTGGGCAGGCATAATCATTGTGGGCTCTACCCACCCTGCAAACTGCCTTTTCCAAACACTCTCTTCTAAAAAGCACTATAAGGCTATTAAAACAAAAACTTCACACCAATTTAAAAAATTCTTCCCCAAGGCAGTTAACCTGATCAACCATTCTAATTATCCACCCCAACCCCCTCTATCTATTCCCTCAGTCACTGCGCTGTAAACACTTTAAACCACTTTTCATTGCAAATACATGCTGGTATTTATGTATTTATGCACATTTTATTCCAGATCTGTACTCTAACCGCTAACTTTATTTTTATATAATTCATTATAATTGTTGAATGTTGTTTTTTGTTGGCATGTTGCACCGTGACCAACACACTACTGCAAATTCCTAATAAATGTGAATGTATATGGCAAATAAAGTTGATCCTTGTTCCTTAAACATTGATAGTTGAAGTCGCTACCCACCCCAGACACTCTTCTCCCACCAGGCAGGTGATACAAAAGTCTGAAAGCACATACCACCAGGCACAAGGACAGCTCCTATCCCACTGTTATCAGGCTCTTGAACAGACCTCTTATACAATAAAGTAGATTCTTGACCTCACAATCTACCTCGTAATGATCTTGCACTTTATCATTTACCTGCACTGCACCTTTATGGTAGCTTTTGCACTTTGTTCTGCATTGTTATTGTTTTACCTTGTTCGTCCTCCGTGGAATGGTCTGATCTGTATGAAGAAGATGCGAGACAAGCTTTTCACTGTCCCTCGATACATGTGACAATAATAATCCAAATACTAGTAACAATGCCATTTCCATCTTCGTATCTATCAAAATGTCTTTTAAGTGTCATAATTGCACCAACTTCTATCACTTTCTCTGGGAATTTGTTCCATATACCCACCACGCTCTATGTGAAAAAGTTGTCCCTCTGGTTCCTTTTAAATCTCCCCCCCACCACTTGAAACCTGTGCCCCTCTAGTTTTGGACACCCAACCCTGGGAATAGACTGTGATCTTATTATGATTTTATAAACCTCTCTGAGGTCACTCCTTAGGATGAAAAAGTCCCAATCTATCCAGTTTCTCTTTATAATCCAAGACCTCCAGTTCTGGTAACAACTCTTTATCACCCTCTTCGGTTTAATGAGTTTTCAGCCAATCGTGTCTTTTTAAAGTGTCGCTAGTGTTACGTTATAGAAAATGGGGGCAGCCAAGGTGTGCATAGCAAAATTCCAGAACCAGCAACAAAACTAAGTGGAAACGTTGTGATTTATTTTGGGGCAATGTCCCTTGAACGGACTGGAATGAGGACAGAATGTTGGGGAGAATCCCTAAAAAAATAGACACCCAGAATCGTTCCCCGCCCCCTCCACCCGAAAGGTTTAACATAACATCTGAGAGGCGGCAACTCAGAAAGGGATTTGCACTGGAATGTGAGTCTGTGTGCCTCATTTCTGGTGCCTTGACCCTCTGACTGGGAGGAGCCAGAGGTTTTTCAAATCCAGACCTCTTCCAGTTCATCCATGAAACAGCGCACTTTTCTTTTCAAGGTAGCTGGGGTCCAGATGGAATCTGTGATCTACAGCTGCAGCTCAAACTACGGTTCTTCACGAGCGATGGGTTCTCGGTCCCAGACTCGCCGCGCGGCCTGGCTTTTCGATATCTCCAAGTGCGGCCTGGATATAGTGCATCTTTGGGGTGCGGCCCCATCAATAACCTGATTCCTCACGGATGTCACCAACTGAAGCATTGCGGGAGATTTAAATGTCGAGACAGCGGGTGGCGTACGCTACTGTTGAAAGAAGGCCCCCGCACTCAAGTGAAATCTCTCTCTCTCGGTGGTAAGTGTGAGTCTGGTGGTGCTCGAGGCAGAGAATTTGGACAAGTGAAGCGGCAGTTTGTAACATCGATCTCCCCTCTCGTTGTAGCGGGAGCGATATCTCTCTCTCCTTCGCTAGTGAGAGAGTGAGCTTGTCTGAGATGTTGAAGTGTTGGGATGGACAGTAGTTTGTCCATCTGGATCATGGTCTCTTTGGGGGGGGCTTTGCTATTGCTTGCATGGTGGGTGGTGGGGGGGGGTTGATTCTTTTTCTGCTGCTTGTGCATTGGAGGGGCAGGTCACTCGTCTGAGTGCTACTGGTACCACGTAACCCAGTACTACCTGTCACATGGTCGGGTGGTCGGCGACTAAACCAGCTCCCCCACCAGGCTTACCTGGTGAGGAGGGTGGCTAGACACCCTGCAGAATGAAAAACAAGACCTGTCAAAGGGCGGACAAACCCTCTCGTAGGGTCAACGGCCATCTAGCAAACACGTGCCGCGAAGCGCGGAAAGGGCATCCCTTGCATCGAAGCTTGGTCTGGCCACTCACTGCAACAGAACCTCCCCCAGCTGTCTTGGACCTCACCATGCTGCTGGATCCAAGAGGAGATGTCGAGAGGGTGGGGCTGGTCCTGTGAGACCCCCTACTCACCCAAAATCCATTCATGAACACGCTGTTCCTTTCTAACTGAAAGGAACCATCATCATCCTATGGGATGAATAGGGAGGGGGTGAGAGGGAGGGGGAGAGGGAGGGGGAGAGGGAGGGGGAGAGGGGGGAGGGGGAGGGGGCTTTGGGATTCAAACATTTTCTGTCATTCATTCTTTGGGTTTTTCTGTTTTGTGGATGTTTGCAAAGAGTAAGAATTTCACGTTGTATGTTGTATACATTCTCTGATATTAACTTGAACTATTGAAACAGAGACACAAAGCTTTCTTTGCAAATGAAACCCTTTACTTCATGAGAAGAAGCCATCAAATCGTTGTATAGTTCCTGCAAAGGCAGACAATATTTTGCTACTTTGCGTTAAGTACAATCCTGCTCATACATTATTGAGGCTCAGTTCCTTAAATCACAACACAAAGGTTCTGTCCTCTTGCACATTGCGTGCAGAGGTAGTCTGCTCCTTCCTGTAGGTCACACTTTGCATAAATGCATCCAGGGACACATACTCCTGGGACTTGAAACAATGCTCACTGGCAAAATTGGATTATGGATGTTTTCTTCTACACCAGAAGGTTTCGGTCCGTCCTTAATCTTGTCACTGTGTTAATGTTCTTCCAGCTACAACTGATGCCTGTTTCACTGTGCATCCCTCACCACTGCTGTTGTGCAGAGTGTCCTGTGTTATTGAGATGTTGGGGGTGAACCCCAGCAAATCGCTTTACAGCCCCAGAGATCACCGATCAGAGTCCGATTCCTGCCACTGTCAGCAAGGAATTCGTATGTTCTCCCCGTGGGTGCTCCAGTGGCCTCCCAAATTCCAATTGGCACGGGTCAGGATTAGTAAATTACGAGCAAGCAGAGTTGGCATTGGAAGTGTGGTGACACTTGTGGGCTGCCCCCAGCATATTCCTCGGATTGGTCATTGATGCAAAACGATGCAGTTCACTGTATGTTTCAAAGTTTCCGAATGAGAACCAGCTATAATATCACCGGCACATGTTGTGGAATTTGCTATCGTGGCGGCAGCAGTACAATGCAATACATAATAATAGAGAAAAAACATGAATTATAGTAGGAAAGGAAAGGTACGTTGCATCCGGAGTTTCTCTGGTTAGCGGATGATTTCCCTCCACGCCTCTCTGACGTGGGGCACCGCGTACGAGGCAAGTTACAGCAGTGGTTTGCCATTGCCCTCTGCTGGGTGAGTTTCCAAAGAGATCACCAGCTCGTAACCCAGCACGGATGGAAAGCGTGCAGGGGAGCGGCTGGATTCGAACTCGGGACCTTTCGTCCCGAAGTCCGGCACTGATGCCACTACGCCATCAGCCGGGTCGAATTACAGTAAGTTAAATTAAATAAGTAGTGCAAAAATAAAAATAAAAAAAGTATTGAGGTAGTTGTTCACGAGTTCAGTGTCCATTTAGAAATCTGATGGCAGAGGGGAAGAAGCTGTTACTGAATCACAGAGTGTGTGCCTTCAGGCTCCTGTACCTCCTCCCTGTCCTGGGTGATGGGGGTCCTTAATGATGGACGCTGCCTTTGTAGGGCATGGCTCCTTGAAGATGTCCTGGATACTACGGAGGCCAGTGCTCATGTTTTGATGAGCATGTGACAAATAAAGCTCATGGTTTCTTTACTAATGTTGCCAAGGGAAACAAGGTGGAAACAGATACAATAACAGTGGTGAAGAGGCAGTTTGACAGGTACATCAATACGTTGGGAATGGTGGATATAAACCATATAATAGGCAGATGAGATTTGACTGAACTGGCATCAAAGTCGAGGTTATTCTCATATGCCTAAGTACATGTATACAATACTGTGCAAAAGTCATAAGCACATCTATATAGACAGGGTGCTGAAGACTTTTGCATTTACTGTAGTACTTTTATGTACTGCATTGTACAGCTGCAAAAAAACAAATTTCATGACATCTCTGAGTGATGATAAACCTGATTCTGATATGGGTCTCTATTGTGGACTGAGAGTGGGAAGGGGGCAGGGAGAGGGGAATCATGGTTGGGAAGAGGGGAAGGGAGTGGGAAGCACCAGAGAGACATTCTGTAATGATCAATAAATCAATTGTTTGGAATCAAATGAGTTTGCCTGTTATCTCAGGGCTGGGTGTGTCTGTGCCTGCACCACCCCCCACCCTGGCACTCCTTCTCTGCCACCTGTCCCACATCCCTCCCGTGGTGCCCCACCTTCATCGTTCCCAACATCTTTTGCTCCCGCCAGATTTACAATCTCGTTCTTCGCTCTAAATTGACAAATGCAGTACTGTACAAAAGTCTCAGGCACACTGGCTGTACACACGTCTAAGACTTTTGCACAGCACTGTATACACAGGTGAAATGAAAATCTTACCTATGGCATCACTCCATAGGTCCCTGCCAATCAAAACCTCGGCGACTCGCCCTTCCAACTGCAGTTGTCCAACCTCATGTTGTGATGGGAAACTGAGGCCAAATGGGAAGTTGCCTCAGAGAACATCACACTGTCCGAAGTTTGGCATATTTTTGAAGCACCTTGTAAAATCTCTCCTGTGTCTACCTGCCTGAACAGTGACTTCCTCACAAACCTGCCAAATTCCCTGTAGGAAACGACGGAATTCTGGGACTTGGTGCAGTTGATAACTCACTCAGCAAGTGTCAGTACACTTCTGGTAGTCTTCGTACAAGTTCATTCCCCGTTGGAACTGGAATTGGTTTAACATTGACACATACACACGTGCGCAGCCCTCCGGTGAAAAATGATATTGTATCCGTTAAATAGGGGCCGTGGACAATTCTGATTTGATGGAGATGGACGTGAAAGCACAGAGGATCATCTGGAAAAATTTCTGAAACGCCAGTTCGCTGCTGTTGTTACTGTGTGATTGGGAATCTTTCGGAGGGAAGGCCTCAAAATCCCCAGCTTTGCCTGCTGTTGGCGACCGAGATGGAGGTCGAATGGTTCGGATAGAGATGGCGCTCAGTACTCGGTGTCGGACAGCTGATCAGAGCTCGAAGTTTTCGGATGACTCAGAGTCGGACCGTGGTCGGGTATGGCAGGGAGAGTTTTTCTTTCTTCTCCCGTCTGTGTGAGATGTGGGACATTTGGGAGGTTTTGAACTTTTACTGTGCTCATGGACTTCTTCATCAAGTTATGGTATTGTGCACTGTTGTAACTATATGTTATAATTATGTGGTTTTTGTCAGTTTTTTTCAGTCTTGGTCTGTCCTATGTTTTGTGATAATCACACCGGAGGAAATATTGTATCATTTCTTAATGCATGCATTACTAAATGACAATAAAAGAGGACTACGCATCTTCATAATCATACAGTATATCGAGGTTGAGTGAAAAGTTGGACCTACATTCTTTTCATACAGATTAAATCATTACACAGTGCATTGAGGTAGAACAAGGCAAAACAATAACAGAATGCAGAATAAAGTGTAACAGCTACAGAGAAAGTGCAGTGCAGGTAAGCAATAAGGTGTAAGATCATAATAAGACCATAAGGCCAAAAGACCACAAGACATAGGAGCATAATTAGGCCATTCAGCCCATCAGGTCAATAATGGGGTAGTTTGTCAGGTCAGTTGTCCATCTTTTTGTACTAGGGAACCACTTAATAGTCTTGTAGCAGTGGGGTGGAAATGGTCTTTGAGCTTGGTGGGAAGAGCTTTCAGGGTTTTGTATCTTCTGCCTGATGGAAGGTGGAAGAAGAGAAGACAAGGACACATTGGGTGGGGTTTTTGATTACGCTGGTTGCTTTACTTAGCCAGTGAGAAGTATAGATGAAGTCCACGCAGGGGAGACTGGTTTCCATGATGTGCTGAGTTGTGATGTGTCCACAACTCTCTTTAGTATCTTGTGGTCACGAGTGGGACCGCCACAGTGCATACTCTCACAGTCTGAAGAACCGTGGTTAACATAAACATGTTCTGTAAGAGTTTACATCACTTGGTTTTCTAATGGGCTGCACTTCTAAAAAGCCACCCAAAGGAAGAACCAGCTCATCAAAGCTTGCTGCATAATCTGGACCTGCTGAAAAAATGGCAGATTGAATTTAATGCAGGCAGTTGTGGGGTTGCACTTTGGAAGAACAAACCAGGGTAGGACATAGACGGTGACTGGTAGGGCACTGCGGAGTGAAATAGAACAGAGGGATCTGGGAATACAGGTCCATAATTCCTTGAAAGTGGCATCACAGCCACATAGTGCTGGTCGTGAGGAGAGCTTTTGGCACGTTGGCCTTACATAACTCAATGTATTGAGTACAGTGATTGGGATTTGCGTATCTGACTTGTAGGGGAAAGTCAGATAGGTTAGGAACTTTACTCCCTGGAATGTAGGAGAATGAGAGGAGACCTGGCAGAGTATATAAAATTTTGAGGGGTACAGTTAGGGTAAATGCAAGCAGGCTTTTTCCACTGAGATTATGTGAGACTAAAAGGCCATGAGTTCAGGGTGAAAGGAGAAATGTCTGAGAGGAACATAAGGGGGATCTTCTTCATTCAGAAGGTTATGAGAGTGTGGAATGGGCTGCCTGTAGAAATGGTTGATGCATGTTTGATTTCAACATTTGAGAGAAATTTGGATAGATTAGATTAGATTATGAGGACACGCAGTCCTCGTTTATTGTCATTTAGTAATGCATGCATTAAAAAATGATACAATGTTCCTCTAGTATGATATCACAGAAACACAAGACAGACCAAGACTAAAACTGACAAATACCACATAATTAAAACATATAGTTACAACAGTGCAAAGCAATACTGTAATCTGATAAAGAACAGACCATGGGCACGGTAAAAAAAGTCTCAAAGTCCCGATAGCCCCATCATCTCACGCAGACGGTAGAAGGAAGAAACTCTCCCGGCTATGAACCTCCAGCGCCGCAAACTTGCCGATGCAGCATCCTGGAAGCACCCGACCACAGCCGACTCTGAATCCGTCCGAAAACTTCGAGCCTCCGACCAGCCCTCCAACACAGAGCACCATCTCTGCCGAGTGCTTCGACCCCGGCCACCAAGCAACAGGCAAAGCCAAGGATTTGGGGCCTTCCCCTCCGGAGATTCTGGATCGCACAGTAGCAGCTGCAGCGAAACAGGCATTTCAGAAGTTTCACCAGATGTTCCTCCGTGCTCTCAAGTCTGTCTCCATCAAATCAGGATTGTGGGCATCCTATTTGACAGATTACAGATATTCATTGCGCCGCCATCGAAGTGTCAGAATCAGAATTAATATCACAGGTACTTCTCATGAAATTTGTCGTCTGTGGTCTCATGATGAGGATGGAGTTGTGGAGCTTTTTGATTGGCACTGAGAGTATGATGAAATTGACCGCTGAGCTGTGATCAATAAACAGCAGCCTGACGTAGGTACTACTATTGTCCAGGCAGTCTGAGGCCGTGTGGAGAGCCAGGGCCTCTGCATCGATTGTAGACCCACTGTGGCGATTGGCAAATTGCAGCACTTCCAGGTCCTTGTTTAGGCAGGAGTTGATTGTGGCCATAACCAACCTCTCAAGGCACTTCATCACAGTAGATGTGATTGCCATTGGGCAATATTCATTAAGGCTGCTCACCCTGCTCTTCTTGGGCACTGGTATGATTTTCACCCTTTTGAAACAGGTGGGGACCTCGAAGATGTCCTTGAACACTCCCTCAGGCTTTCACTGCCCCACCAGGTACGCCATCAGGGCCTGACGCCTTATGAGGGTTTACCCTCTTGAAAGACGATCTGGCATCGGTCTCCAAGTCAGAGATTATAGGGTCACCAGATGCCGCAGGGGTTCATACAGTATAGTTCTATTCTCCCTTTCAAAGTGTGCATAAAAGGCGTTGAGCTGATCTGGGAGTGAAACTTCACAGCCATTCATGATGTTACTTTATACTTTATTGTCGCCGAACAGTTGATACTAGAATGTACAATCATCACATCGATATTTGATTCTGCGCTTCCCGCTCCCTGTATTACAAATCGATAGTAAATATTAAAAATTTATATTATAAATCATAAATAGAAAATAGAAAAATGGAAAGTAAGGTAGTGCAAAAAAACCGAGATGCAGGTACGGATATTTGGAGGGTACGGCCCAGATCCGGGTCAGGATCCGTTCAGCAGTCTTATCACAGTTGGAAAGAAGCTGTTCCCAAGGGAAGTAATGGCCTGTAAACCCTGCCAGAGCTGACTGAGCCTCAACCTTCAACTGCAATTGTTTCTTTTCTCTTAAAATAGCCTTCCGTAGGTTATACCTGGATTTCTGGGATAGTTCTGGATCACTGGTTTTGAATGCCACAGATCCAGCCCTCAGCAGACTACGAATCCCCAGCTTCATCTGTGGCATTTGGTTTGGGTGGGAGGGGTATGGAGAGCTATGGTCCAGCTGCAGGTCAATGGGACTAGGCAGAATAATAGTTCAGTACAGACTAGATGGGCCAAATGGCCTGTTTCTATGCTCTACCGCTCTGTAACTCTTTGACTTTACAAGGAAACACATTTTCAAAATCAGCTGCAGAAAATCTTCAGATGTCTAATGACCTTACAATCCCCCAGTAATCCAGTGCTCCAATCCTATAGGATAACTGAAAGGCTACAACAAACAGACTGATGTGTGCAAAGTTTTTAATGCCTAAATTAAGCTGAAAAACCAAAAGTGATTAATAATATATCTGCCTGTAGCAGCTGCCGTGACAGAGCTCCACGACAAGCACTGATTTAGACGCAATAAATATTTTATTTAAAAGAAACTGCTTTCAGCAGTTTTCGTTCCTTGGAACCAAAATTCTGTCTCCTTTAATTATTGTGAATAAAGGTCTTGCATTTATATAGTGACTTTCATAAGCTCAGCGTCTCCTGTCAGCCACACAGCCAATGAAGCTGTTGTTTTGAAGTGTAGACAGTGGTGATAAAAAGATTATCTGATTATTGTACTAACAGTGACTGATGGGGAGACATTGGTTAGGACACCAGTCAGAACTTCCTGGCCCCATCAATAGAGTCACAGAGACACAGAATTTTACAGCATGGAAACAAGCCCTTCAGCCCATCTAGTCCATGCCGAACTATTATTCTGCCTATTGCCACTGACCTCCACTGGGACCATAGCCCCCCAAACCCCTCCCATCCATGTATTTATACAAATGCTGAAATCAAACCTGCATCCACCACATGGCAGCTCGTTCCACACCCTCACCACCCTCTGCGTGAAGTTCCACTTCATGCTGCCCCCAAACCTTTCACCTCTCACCCTGAACCAATGACCACTAGTTCGAGTTTCACCCACCCTCAGTGGAAGAAGCCTGCTTACGTTTACCCTACTTATAATTTTGTATACCTCTATCGAACCTCCACTCATTCTCCTACGCTCCAAGAAATAATCTCCTAACCTATTCAACCTTCCCTTCTAACTCGGGTTCTCGAGTCCCAGCAATGCCCTTGTAAGTTTTCTCTGCCCCCTTTCAATCTTATAGATATTTTTACTGTAGGCAGGTGTCCAGAATTAGATTATGAGAACACTCAGTCCTCTTTTATTGTCATTTAGAAATGCATACATGCATTAAGAAATGATACAATGTTTCTCCGGAGTGATATCACAGAAAACAGGACAGACGAAAGACTAACACTGACAGAACCACATAATTATAACCCATATTTACAGCAGTGCAAAGCAATACCATAATTTGAAGAACAAACCATGGCCGTGGTAAAAAAAAATCTCAAAGTCCCCGAGTCGATCGACTCCCGAGTCCCCGATAGCAGGCGGCAAAAGGGAGAAACTCCGTCATAAACCTCCAGGCACCGTCAACTTGCCGATGCCTTGGAAGCAGCCGACCACAGCCGACACTGAGTCCATCCGTCCGAAAACTTTGAGCCTCCGACCAGCCCCTCAGATACAGCCTCTGCCGAGCGCCTTCAACCTTGCCCTGGCCGCTGAAACACGCAAAGCCGAGGATTTCGGGGCCTTCTGCTCCGGAGATTCCGGTTACCACACAGTAGCAGCGGCAGCGAAGTGGGCATTTCAGAAGTTTTCCAGATGTTCCTCCGCACTCTCACGTCTGTCTCCATCAAATCAGAATTGTGCACGGTCCCATACTTGACAGATAACAGATATCATTCACCGGTGATGCCGCATGCACTGCCATCTTCTCCTCCACAGTACACATAATACTCCAAGCCAGGCCTCACCAACATCTGATATGACTTCAACATAACATTCCAACTCCTGTACTCGATATTTTGATTTAGGAAGGCTAATGTGCCAAAAGCTTTCTTTACGACCCTGTGTACTTGTGATTCCACTTGTAAAACCACTTTGAAGAGATGATGGCTCCGTGTTCCCAGATCCCTCTGTTCTGCTGCACTCCTCAGTTTTCTGCCATTCACTATGTAAATCCACCCCTAGTTTGCCCTCCCAAAGTGCGACACCTCACCCCTGTCTGCATTAAATTGCATCTGCCATTTTCCCAGCTGCTCCTGTGATTAATCAAAGGCACAGAGATAGTTAACCTTGGATCCAGGTTAAGAGCCTCGTGACATCTGAAAGGAATTGAAAAGCTTGTTGGTGAAAGAAAAATAATTTCACCTGTACCTTCAATTTCAGTAAAGTATTGGCCAAATAATGATTTTATTTTTGTTGAATTTAAGATTCTGGAACACAGCGTCAGCTAAAGTATTGGCTTGAATCTAAAAATAAAACTTCAGCGAGTGAAAATGGGTCTCGGTAGAATTAACCACAACTTCTCTCTGTCAAGCATGTTTGAAGCAATAGGGTGGCTCGCAGCCTGATTAAGTGCTGACTTAGGGCCAAGCAGCTGTGGTATGGACCAGGACCCTCAGCAAGGACCACCCACCCAAAATCTGCCGGTCCCCGTAGGTTCACTGAATCGGCCCTTGGAGACACTGATGACGTCAGATAGGAAAACGTAAAAGCTGCATTTATATAGCAACTTCCATTCTAATATCTGGCTTGTACATTGTGCAGCTCAACTCATCCATGCTGACCGAGATACCCCATTCAAGCTAGTCCCTGTACCTTTGAATCCTTTCTTTCCCACGTACCTGCCCAACTGACTTTTAAAATATTTTATTATTCCTGCTTCAACCACTTCCTCTGGCAACTCATTCCACATAGATAATACCTTTAGCGTAAAAAGTTTGCCTCTCATTTTCCTATTAAATCTTTCCTCTCTTACCTTAAACCTCTGCCCACTCGTCCATGATTTCAACAAACTCTTTACAGGCAGCTGTCACGGTCCCTTCCAGCAATCCCCCACCATTCCATTTACCTCAGGAACTGGGCCTCAATCACCTCATTTAAATTCCAATCATTCCCAGCTTCCACTAACTACACACACCTGCTTCCCATCAGAAACTGCCGGATAAAGACCCTGTGACCACAACAAGGAGTTGCCAGTTCGTTGCTCAACTCTTGTATGAGTATCCTTGTTCCATGGTTCTTAGGACATCAGTTCTAAGTCTACCTTCGCTCCTGAATTCTCTACTAAAACCAAGCCATTAGCTAAAGACTCTCTCTGGACACCAGTTCCACGCTTGCTACGACCATAACACCTCCTGACTTGGCCTCCGCGCCTGTGTTCAGCACTTGGGTTAGTACCACCACCACATGCTTGCAGCAGCAGCAGGATTTGAACTCCAATTGGTGATCGCTGCTGCCTTAAAGCGTTGCGCTAACTGATATACCACCATGCCACCCAAGATTACAAGACCATAACAGGGTAGATCAAGACATCAAGTGTCCATCATATTCAACTAAGGAGCCATTTAATCATCTTATTACAAATGGGTAGAAATTGTCCTTGAACTTGGTGGTACGTGCTTTCGGGCTTCTGCATCGGAGAAAGAGGTCTTAGTTTATTGCATCATTTGAAAGGCAGCACTTTAGTCCTCTTGAGGATAAAAAAAAGCACTTTAGCACTTTAGAAAGGTTTCAATGGTTATGGGTCAAATGCGGGAAAAATTAGACTAGCTTGAGTGTTGTGTGTTTAATATATCAATATTTGAGTAATATTGCAAATATATTTGATTAAGCATCCTTTGTTTACTTAAATAATTCATGAAGGGTTATATATAGAAATATGTGAATGGCATACATCATTACGCCACTGCATCATGTACGAGTGCACTTCGCATAAAGTAAAATTGAAGCTAAGATGTACATCTCTGGCTCCATATTTTTCTTTCAATTAGCTTTATGTTTTGAAGGTAGAAAACATAACAATGGTGATGAGGAAGTTTTAAACAAACCTGAGAGGACTGCCTACCTTTCTCAGCAGGTCGGGCAGCATCCGTGGAAACGATCAGTCAACGTTTTGAGCCAGAACCCTTCCAGGACTGGTTCCGGCCTGAAAAGTTGACTGATTGTTTCCACAGATGCTGCCCGACCTGCTGAGTTCCTCCAGCGTGTTGTGAGTGTTGCTTTGACCCCAGCATCTGCAGAGTATTTGGTGTTTAAGAGACACAATTGAATTGCCGTCAGTATTGAAAGTGAGCGTGAACAAAATTGAAGAGAATAAACAGAAACCAACCAGGCCAAATAAATTGTGTTACTATTGTGGCAGGAGCTCCCCAGCACCAGACCAATGCAGATTTAAAGGCAAAACTTGCAGAAAATGCAACAAAGATGGACATATACAATGAGTATGTCAGGCAGACAAAAATAAATGGACTGCACAGGGAAGAGGAAAAGATAGTCAAGTTGCAGTTTCAGAAAGAGCACTAATCTGCTCCTGTTGATGAAAAATCTGATAATGATGAGAGTGACATGGAATTGGGTAGCTTTGAGACTTACAATGTGAAAACTAACAAGACGAGCAACACGCACAAAATGCTGGAAGACCTCGGCACGCCAGGCAGCATTTATGGAAAAGATTACTGTCAACGTTTTGAGCGGAGACCCTTCTTCAGGACTAGTCCTGATAGAGGGTTCACCCTGAAGCATTGACTGTACTCTGTTACATAGATGCTGCCTGGTGTGCTGAGTTCTTCCAGCATTCTGTGTGTGTTCCTTGGATCGCCAGCATCTGCAGATTTTCTCTTGTTTGTGGAGAGACAAGCATTATGCTTTACGCCAAAAGTGAACAGCAAGTTAATTAAAATAGAACTAGACACCTGTTCAGCTGTTTCAGTCGTTCCACAAAAGGAGTTTGAGAGGCATTTCAAAGATACTAAGCTGAAGGCTGCGGATATCCAACTAAGAACTTAGATTGGAGAAAAGGTAATTCCTGTGAGAATGACATTTGTAGCAGTGAAATACAACAACCAACAAGCCATAATGAGCTTGTATGTGGTTAAAAACAGGAGGGTCAACATTGTGGGGATGTGACTGGCTGAGGCAACTATTACTTCACTGAAGATCCATCCATGATTTGCATTTTGCATCCCCTGCAAAGGAGTCAACTAAAAGTGAATTAAGAAAGGTACTGGATGATGCCACAGCAGTGTTTAAAGATGACATTGGAAAGTTCAAACATATCAAGAGTAAGAATTCCTCCACAGCGATTGGAACTTTAGGCCTGAATGGGACAATTTAAAATTTACTAATGCTGTAGATTTCTATACAGTAGTTGTATCATATAGTATCTATATGATACTATATAGTGTGGTGACCGGAATCTCCGGAGCAGAAGGCCCTGAAATCCTCGGCTTTGTGTGTTTCAGCGGCCGGGGCGAGGTCGAAGGTGCTCGGCAGAGGACGGCGCTCGGGAGGTTGTATCGGAGAGGCTGGTTGGAAGCTCGAAGGTTTTGGACGGACGGACTCAGTGTCGGCTGTGGTCAGCTGCTTCCAAGGCATCGGCAAGTTGACGGTGCCTGGAGATTTATGGCAGGGAGTTTCTCCCTTTTGCCGCCTGCTATCGGGGACTCGGGAGTCAATCGACTCGGGGACTTTTGAGACTTTATTTACTGTGCCCATGGTTTGTTCTTCATCAAATTATGGTATTGCTTTGCACTGTTGTAACTATATGTTATAATTAATGCAACATACATCAAAGTTGCTGGTGAACGCAGCAGGCCAAGCAGCATCTATGGGAAGAGGTGCAGTCGATGTTTCAGGCCGAGACCCTTCGTCAGGACTACAGTCGACGTCGACTGCACCTCTTCCTATAGATGCTGCTTGGCCTGCTGCGTTCACCAGCAACTTTGATGTATGTTGCTTGAATTTCCAGCATCTGCAGAATTCCTGTTGTATATGTTATAATTATGTGGTTCTGTCAGTGTTAGTCTTTGGTTTGTCCTGTTTTCTGTGATATCACTCTGGAGAAACATTGTATCATTTCTTAATGCATGTATGCATTTCTAAATGACAATAAAAGAGGACTGAGTGTTCTCATAATCTAATCTAATATAATATACAGCATGCTATGTATTACAACTACTATATTTTTTTTGAGTTGAGTTGCATTCTATGTTCAGTTGGAGTTTATAACTAAGCATGGAGGAGGGCTATGCTTTTAGTACTTCAGTAATATTTGAGTAATATTGTAAATATATTGTTTGATTAAGCATCCTTTGTTCATTTAATTGATTCATTACGGGTTATATGTAAAAAGTATGTGAATATATGTGCATGCTTTGCTTCACAGGTAAAAACGAAACTAAGACACGCATTCCTGGCTCTGTGTTTTTGCTTTCAATTAGTTTTATGTTTTGGAGTTTTGGAAGTTCCAGGGGAGCTGTTCCCAGGAGCATTCTACATTACATAGAACATGAAAAATAGAACAGTACACCACAGTACAGGGTGCTTGATCCACACTGTTGTGCCATCCTTTTAACCTTCTTTAAAATCAGTCTAACCTTTCCCTCCTACATAGCCCTCCATTTTTCCATCAGCCAATCTATGTCAGAGTTTCTTAAATATCCCTAATGTATCTGTCTCTACAGCACACTCCACGCACCTACCATTCTCTGTGGAAAATACTTACCTCAGACATCCTCCCTTTACTTCCCTCCAATTACTTTAAAATTATGCCCCCTCCTATTAGCCATTTCCACCTTGGGAAAAGTTGGCCATCCACTCGATTTATGCCTCTTATCATCTTGTACACCTCTATCAAGTCACCTCTCATCCTCCTTCGCTCCAAAGCAAAAAGCCCTAGCTCCCTCAACCTATCTTCCTAAGACATGCTCACTAATCCAGGCAACATCCTGGTGAGCCTCCTCTGCACCCTCTAAAACACTTCCACAGCCTTCCTATAATGAGGCACCCAGAACTAAACACAATATTCTAGGTAAGGTATAACCAGGGTTTATGAAGCTGCAATATTATCTCTCAGCTCTTGAACTCAAGTCTCTCAATTAATGAAGGCCAACACACTATGCAGTTATATCAAAGTGTGGTAACTTTGAGGGATGTTGGCCCCAAGATCCCTCTGTTCCTCCACACTGCTAATAATCCTATTGACCTTGTACTCTGCCTTCAAATTTTACCTTCCACTTTACAGTTTTCTGGATTGAACTCCATCTGCCACTTCTCAGCCCAGCTCTGTATCCTATCAATCTCCCGTTACAACCTTTGAAAATCTTCTACACTACCCACAACTCCACCAACCCTCATGTCATCTGCAAACTTACTAACCCACCCTTCCACTTCCTCATCCAAGTCATTTATAAAAATCACCAAGAGTAGGGGTTCCAGAGCAGATCCTTGCAGAACACACTGATCGCTGACCTTCAGGCAGAATACTTTCCATCTACAACCGCCCCCAGCCTCCTATTATATACAACCTCAAGGCCATTGGCCAGAGCCGAGTCTGCAAATCCCTGCTTGTCTGCTGGGGGGGGGGGTCAAGGATGCCCAAGTCCAAGTCCGAGTCCAAGTCTGCTGGAGGAGAAGAAGAGGGCCCGTCCTGAGATGAAAGCACTGAGCATGTGCGTGAGTGTGAGGGAGAAATGAGGCTTGTTTTTCTGTTGCTCCAGCACGCCCACGGGTGTGTTGTCTTTTAACGCAACTTACGGATTTCACTGTAGGTTTCGATGTAAACGGGATAAGTAAACTTGAACCTATGGGCAAGCCAATTCTCAATCCACACTGCCCCGTTTGTCTACATCCCATGCCTCCTGTCTTTCTGAATGAACCTACCATGGCTAAAGAAAAGCAACACACAGAAAGAATGCTGGTGAACGCAGCAGGCCAGGCAGCATCTATGAGACATTCGATCTCCCCCTCCTCCCCCCACTTTCAAATCTCTTACTATCTCTTCTTTCAGTTAGTCCTGACGAAGGGTCTCGGCCCGAAACGTCGACTGTACCTCTTCTTAGAGATGCTGCCTGGCCTGCTGCGTTCACCAGCATTTTTTGTGCATGTTGCTTGAAATTCCAGCATCTGCAGATTTCCTCGTGATGGCTAAAGAAAATATTTATTTAGCGATCCAGTGTGGAAAAGGCCTTCACGGCCCAGTGAGCCACACCACCCCGGTGACCCAATGATCTAACCCTAGCCTAATTGCAGGACGATTTACAATTAACCTACTAACCGATACGACTTTGGACGGTGGGGGGGAGGGGAAACAGGAGCACCCGGAGGAAACCTACGCGCAAATGGAAAGAACGTACTGACTTTTCTCTGACAGAGGATGCCGGAATTTGAACTCTAAACTCCGAAGCCCTGAGCTTTAATAACGTCGCTCTAACTGCTATGCCACCATGGTGCACCCACCTCCCCCTACCCCACCCCCACCAAGTCCCGATGTGGGACTTGAACCCACAATCTTCTGGCTCAAGATGAGGCAGCTACCCCCCGACCCACGGCTGACACGTGAACCAGTGAGTGGCGAAAGACGCCCCAGGCCATTGACACTGCCGCTCTCAGGACTTACCCACAGGTGCTTTGAGACGCTGCAGCTGCAGGTTTACACACCCTGTCAACCAAGCTGAGGTAGACAAAACTCAGCTCACTTTCTGGTCACCAAACATCCAGTGAGCAGCAGCCTTTTATTAGAATTAATGAATTTCTAACACACATTACATAATGCATTACCTTGAATAATGCATTGCATAATAGAGAGAGATGAACCACTAACCACCTATTAAATTATTTTTTCCCAAATAAACCTTCTTAGTAATCCTTTGCTGAAGTGTCAAAGCATTCTGCCTATACTTCCCTCTCTGTTCCTAGTTTGTTAAAATAATGAGCTCCCGGGGAAAATAAAGGCACAGAATAAAAGTTGAGTTGACTAATACTCTGAGCAACATCGGCTGCGTTTAGATTAGGAACGTACTCCCCTGGTCCGCACCATTAACTCGGAAGTGTGGGGGAGGGTGGTCGTACTGCAGTGGGCCACAATAGTTATACTAAGGCTGTGAAGTTATCACCCACAACTTACTGCTACGGTGCGGCAGCAACCAAGTCGGAATTTAGAGTGGAGGGGTACGGCATTGCAACTCCAGGGGCCCCGGTTCGATCTGGCCCCCTGGTTCCGTCTGAGTGGAGTTTGCATTTCCGCGTTGCTGTCATCTGGGGTGTGGGGGGGTGGAACAGGAGAGCAAGCTGGCAGGTGTGGGGTACTTCTTCCCCTCCTCCCGACTTCTTACCGGGCTTCTCCCTCCTTCCTTCCAGTCCTGATGAAGAGTCTCGTCCCAAAATCCTCTCCACAGATGCTGCCTGACTTGCTGGGTTCCTCCAGCGTTCTGTGGGTGCTCCAGGAAGTACAGGAGCCTGAAGGCCCACACTCAGCATTTTAGGAACAGCCTCTTCCCCTCTGCCAGCAGATTTCTGAACAGTCCACCAACACTACCCCGCTTTTCTCTTATTTTTTTATCTGCACAGTTTCTCTTAGAACAGAGAGTCATTGAAACCTTACAGCATGCAAACAGGCCCTTCAGCCCAACTAGTCCATGCTGACCAAGATTTTGGTTTGTTTGCATTATTTACTTATTTTGTATTTTCGATAACTTTATATTTTTGCGCTGTTGACTTTAAACAACAAATATCATGTCATCAAAATCTATGTTAATAAATCTGATTCTGACTCTGTTTTTTGTACATTTCTTTATTTTCTAGTAAATGTCTGCAAGAAAATGACTCTGAAGGTAATACTTAGTGATGTATACGGACTTTGTTAATAAATTTATATTGAACTTTGAACCCCACACATACTGCACCTGAGACCAGGATTGAATTAGGGTCTCTGGCATTCCAAGGCGGCAGTTCTACTGACTATATCTGGTTGGGCCAAATTGCCTGTTTCTCTATCATTCCATGATTCGGTGATGTTAAATAGTGTCACCAGGCCTTATAAAGTTCCAGATGTGTGTGTCCAGTCAGTGAAACTATGTAAGGATGTGAAGCAGGGATGCCTAGAGTGCAGAGGTTGATAGGTTCTTGATTGGTAAGTGCGTCAAAGGTTATGGGGAATAGACGGGAGAATGGGCCGTGATAAATCAGCCACAATCGGATGGTGGAGTGGACATGATTGTCTAAATATCTTAATTCTGCTCCTATGTCTGATGTTTTACAGACTTATGGTCAAATACAACGCGTCGGTATTGGAGCGAGTGAGTGGCTGTGGATTCCCTGGTTCTGTCCCCCTCACCGAGAAGTAGCCTCTGCTGTTATCAGCTCCAATAATCACCTCTCATTTCCCGGCAAGCTGTACATCCCTGGCATTGGGAGTTCCACTTCCATTCCTCCTCGCCTACTTGGAAGCTCAGAGGGACTGGGTCCTGTTCTTGCCGCAAGGTAGAAAGGCTCGACAGGGAGCAGCAGGCACGGGCTGGTTTGCATATTGTATCAGGCAATAAGACAAAACAAATGTTATGAGAATTGAAAGACCTTGAGATCAAGGTAAGGTGGTTAGATGAAAGTCTCTCATCCATGGCTAGGGTAGATTCTTCATTAAAGCAGCTAAAAAAGTTGGAAGCCATTCAGCCCATCAAGCCTGATTCTTTTCTCTAATCACCTTAAGAACATGTCTTCTCGTAGTAGCTATTTCCAGCCTGGGAAAAAAGTCTTTGGCTCTCCATTTTATCTATGCCTGTTACCATCTTGTACACCTCTATCAAGTCACCCCTCATCCTCCCACAGCCCAGAGAGAAAAGCCCAAGCTTACTCAACTTTTCCTCATGAGACATGTTCTCTAATCCAGGCCACATCCTGGCAAATCTGCTCTGCAACCTCTCTGAAGCTATAATCCTTCCTATAATGTAGCGACTCGATTGCCCCTGCACTTAGGAAATATTTGAAGTCAGCCATCGTGGGGGTCTGGTGAGAAGTTGGTTGGACATGAGCGAACTAGGTGGATTTAAGTGATAATCTGATATGACTAACATTTCCTTTTAAGATCCAATATTTATTTAAATACTGAAATTTTGAAACAGCCTAGCTGCTATGGCAGGATTTGAACTTACCTATGCCCAGACCTGCGATTGCTAGCCCGGTAAATTCTCCATTATGTAACCCTCTGGTCTCGGACCTTCAGCACTGTGTTACAACAGAAGTAGTTCAGGTTGGCACTGTCCTCTGTCCGAAGACAATTTCCTGCCATCTCCTTTGAACAACTGACTATATCTAACACTAGAACTCAAAGAACAGGAGCAGGAATCCTAATGCCTGATCCATTATTCATTAGATCATGATCGATTTTTTACCTCAGCATATTCCTGCAATAACCTCACATCCTACGTTTCCTCTAATATCCAAAAATCTATTTGCTATGTGCTTCTCACTGGAAAAGTGTGAAGTGATTTGGTTTGGAAAGTTGAATTTGAAAGCAGAGTACGGGGTTAAATGACAGGATAGTTGGCAGTGTGAAGGAACAGAGGGATCTTGGGGTCCACGTCCATAGATCTCTCAAAGTTGCCACACAAGTTGAAAAGGTTGTTAAGAATGCGTACAGTGTGTTGGCCTTCATTAGACGAGGTATTAAGTTCAAGAGCCACCTGGTAATGTTGCATCTCAATAAAACCCTGGTTAGACCACACTTGGAGTATTGTGTTCACTTCTGGTCACCTCATTATAGGAAGGCTATGGAAGCCTTAGAGAGGGTACAGAGGAGATTTACCAGGGTGCTGCCTGGACTAGAGGGCATGTCTTATGAGGATAGGCTTTACCCGTTGAAAATTCCCACCATTTTCCATTTTGTTTTACAGTTTATTCAACATAAAAACAGGCCCTTCACTGCTGATCACCAATCACCAATTTACACGAATCCTATATGAATCCTATCCTTTATACGCCCCACATTCTTTTCAACTACCCCAAGACGGTACCATTTACCTACACTTACAGTGGTCAGTGAAGCCAGCAACATGCTCATCTGTGAGCTGCGGGAGAAAGCGGAGTACCTGCAGGAACCCATGCGGAGAACGTGCGAACTTCACATAGACAGCAATGGAGGTCAGGATCGTAAGTGGGTCTCTGGTACCGCGAGACAGCAGTCATAGAGTCACAGGGCAGCACGGCAGAGAAACAGGCCATTTGGCTCATCTAATCTGTGCTGAACTGCTATTCTGCCCAATTCCATTGTCCTGCACTTAGACCATAGCCCTCCTTACCCTTCACATCCGCGTACCTATCAACGGTATGATCGACTCTGCATCCACCAGTTCTGCTGGCAGCTCGTTCCACACTCACACCACTCTCTGAGTGAAGAAATAACCCCTCAGGTTCCCCTTAAATATGTCCCCTTTCATCGTTAACATATGACTTCTAGTTCTAGTCTCACCCAACATTTACCCTATCTACACCCCTCATAATTTTGTATACCTTTACCAAATCTCCCCTCATTCAAGAGCCACCTGGTAATGTTTCACCTCAATAAAACCCTGGTTAGACCACACTTGGAGTATTGTGTTCACTTCTGGTCACCTCATTATAGGAAGGCTATGGAAGCCTTAGAGAGGGTACAAAGGAGATTTACCGGGGTGCTGCCTGGACCAGAGGGCATGTCTTATGAGGATAGGCTTTACCTGTTGAAAATTCCCACCATTTTCCATTTTCCATTTCTTATACTCCATGGTCTTCATCAACCATGGGATTGAGTTTAAGAGCCGAGAGGTAATGTTGCAGCTATATAGGACCCTGGTCAGACCCCACTTGGAGTACTGTGCTCAGTTCTGGTCGCCTCACTACAGGAAGGATGTGGAAGCTATAGAAAGGGTGCAGGGGGGATTTACAAGGATGTTGCCTGGATTAGGGAGCATGGCTTATGAGAATAGGTTGAGTGAACTCGGTCTTTTCTCTTTAGAGTGGTGGAGGATGAGAGGTGACCTGATAGAAGTGTATAAGATGATGAGAGGCATTGATCATGTGGATAATCAGAGGCTTTTCCCTAGGGCTGAAATGGCTAACACGAGAGGGCACAGTTTTAAGGTGCTTGGAAGTAGGTACAGAGGAGATGTCAGGGGTAAGTTTTTTATGCAGAGAGTGGTGAGTGCGTGGAATGGGCTGCCAGCAACGGTGGTGGAGGTTGATACGATAGGGTCTTTTAAGAGACTCCTGGATAGGTACATGGAACTTTGAAAAATAGAGGGCTAAGGGTAGCCCTAGGTAATTTGTAAGGTATGTACATGTAAGGCACAGCATTGTGGGCTGAAGGGCCTGTACTGAGTTGTAGGTTTTCCATGTTTTTATGGTTCTATTAGGTACAGGAGGTATGTAATAAAGTGGCCTCTGGCATAGAGTCTGGGAAACAGGACACCCAAGCAAACCATCAGTTAGGAGCCATCACACCTGAACAACAAGATGGGAAAAATAAAATAAATAAAGTAGGGAATAAGATTTTTTTAAAAAGTAGTTTAACCTTTCTTGTATTCAATGAGACAATTCTGTCATAAATAAAAGATGTATTCACGACATTTTCTCCCATGAGGATGTAATTCAAATTAGTTCTTTTGCACAAAAATAAAAACATTGGGGTCACACAACTGGAAATTCACACAGAATAAAATAATCCCTCCATCAGTGTGCGCGCAGTGTTGGTAAATGTCTATTAGTAATTGGTACTTCATGATAAATGAATTCTAAACTTAAATAATATGAACAAAAGCATTAGGGTGTTTAATTCCTGCACAAATATCACCAAACTGAGTTGAATTAAGCTCAATTAAGTTGTCAACTTGTTAAAGCACTACTCGTTGAATTTTGCATTGAAAAGTAAGAATAGTATTTTAAATACCTGTATTTTGCCATCTGTTTATATTAAATTGTGACTGGCCATTAGCTGAAGTCTCTTGGAACAGGCCAGGACACCGTAGCAGAGGGGTTATTTCTTCCTTCAGATTTGGATTAACTTTGTTCGCTACATTCACCCAGAGGCCACTTTATTAGGTACGCCTGCACACCTGCTCACTAATGCACATATCAAATCAGCCAATCACGTGGCAGCAACTCAACGCATTAAAGCATGCAGACATGGTCGAGAGGTTCAGTTGCTGCTCAGACCAAACAGCAGAATGGGGAAGAAATGTGATCCAAGTGACTTTGACCACAGTATGATTGTTGGTGCCTGATGGGGTGGTTGGAGTATCTCAGAAACTGCTGACTTCCTGGGATTTTCACGCACAACAGTCCATGGAGTCTATAGAGAATTGTGTGAAAAACAAAATACATCTGGTGAGCAGCAATTCTATGGGAGGGGAGGAGAAGATGGCAGCGTGACACGATGCGCGCAGCTGCTCCGGAATGATATCGGTATTTGTTAAGTAGGTACTGTGCACAATCCTGATTTGATGGAGACAAACGTAAGAAGCGCGGAGGAACATCTGGAGAAACTTCTGAAACACCCGCTTCGCTGCCGCTGCTACTGTGCGATCGAGAATCTCTGGAGGGGGAGGCCCCAAATCCTTGGCTTTGCCTATTTCTTGGCAGCTGGGGCCGGGGTTGAAGCGCTCGACAGAGATGGTGCTTGGTGCTCGGTGTCGGAGGGCTGGTCGGAGGCTCGAAGTTTTCAGATGGACTCAAGAGTCGGCTGTGGTCGGGTGCTTCCAGGGTGCTGCATCGGCAAGTTTGCAGCACTGGAGTTTCATGGCAGGGAGAGTTTTTCTTCCTTCTACCGTCTGCGTGAGATGATGGGACTTTTGAGAGACTTTGAGACTTTTTTTTACCGTGCCCATGGTCTGTTCTTCATCAAATTACAGTATTGCTTTGCACTGTTGTAACAATATGACCCGGATCTGGGCTGTACCCTCCAAATATCCGGACCTGCTTCTCGGTTTTTTTGCACTACCTTACTTCCCATTTTTCTATTTTCTATTTATGATTTATAATTTAAATTTTTAATATTTACTAATTTTAACTATTTTTAATATAATATTTAATATTTGTAATCCAGGGAGTGTGAAGTGCAGAATCAAATATCACTGTGATGATTGTACGTTCTAGTACCAATTGTTTGGTGACAATAAAGTATAAAGTATAAGTATATGTTATAATTATGTGTTTTTTGTCGGTTTTTCAGTCTTGGTTTGTCTTGTATTTCTGTGATATCACACCAGAGGAATATTGTATCATTTCTTAATGCATGCATTACTAAATGACAATAAAAGAGGACTGTGTGTCTTCATAATCTAAAAAAAACACCTTGTTAATGAGAGAGGTCAGAGGAGAATGGCCAGACCGGTTCAAGCTGACAGGAAGTTGACAGTAACTCAAACAACCACATGTTACAACAGTGGTATGCAGAAGAGCCTCTCTGAATGCACAACATGTCAAACCTTGAAATGGACGGGCTACAGAAGTAGAAGAGCAAGGACATACACTCAGTGATCACTTTATTAGGTACAGGTGGTACATAATAAAGTGGCCAGCATGTGTACATTTACCCCTTATTGGGAATCTGCTATGGTATGGTGGCTGGGACGTGACATGCAACAAAAAACAATATTCAGCAATTACAAGGAATAAAGAGTTATATAAAAAATAAAGAATTATATATAAATAAAAAGCCAATAAAGTTAGAGGTTAGAGAAAGGATATGGATTAAAATGTGCGTAAATAAGTAAACACCAGCATGTATTTGCAATGTAAACAGATTGGCATTGATTTAATATTTCAGACATTCTAAAACCTTCTAAAGTCAAGGAGCTACTCCCTTTACCCTGTCCCAGGCAACATACAAACCAGAGAAAGTTGAAAGGAGGTGTGTGAGGTACGTTTTGTACACAGAGGATTGGTAGGTGCCTGGGACAGTGGTGGAAGCAGGTACGCCAGTGCTGTGTAGACAGCATTTAGACAGATACATAAATGTGCAAAAAAGTACAAAATGTAGTGGATACGGCCCGGACCATCACAGGTAGAGCCCTCCCCATCACTGATCACATCTACACAAAATGCTGTCGCAGGAAAGCAGCTTCCATCATCAGGGACCCCCACCACCCAGGACATGCCCTGTTCTTGCTGTTGCCATCAGGATGAAGATACAGGAGGTCCCACACCACCAGGTTCAGGAACAGTTATTACCTCTCAACCATCAGACTCCATCAGAGGGGATAACTTCACTTGCCCCATCACTGGACTGTTCCCACAAACTATCGACTCACTTCCAAGGACTTGTTAACTCATGTTCTCAGTATTTATTGTTTATTTATGTATTATTGTTGTTTTTAGCACGTGGCCAAGTGGTTAGTGTGTTCGTCTAGTGATTTGAAGGTTGCTAGTTTGAGCCTCAGCTGAGGAAGCGTGTTGTGTCCTTGAGCAAGGCACTTAACCACACATTGCTCTGCGACGACACTGGTGCCAAGCTGTATGGGTCCTAGTGCCCTTCCCTTGGATAACATCGGTGGCGTGGAGAGGGGAGACTTGCAGCGTGGGCAACTGCTGGTCTTCCATACAACCTTGCCCAGGCCTGAGCCCTGGAAACCTTCCAAGGCGCAAATTCATGGTCTCATGAGACTAACAGATGCCTATTATTGTTGTTTTGCTTGTATTTTTAATTTTGTATTTGCAGTGTTGTCTTTTGCATTTGGTTATTTATCCATCTTGTGTGCAGTTTTTCATTGATTCTTTGTATTAACTGTGAATTCCTGCAAGAAACTGAATCTCTGTAATATATGGTGGTGTCTATATACTTCAATAATACACTTACTTTGAACTTTTCCGGGAATGACGTGATAGAGACCACGTGCTAGAAAATCTCAGCAGGTCAAGCATCCCATGTCTTTAGTTCTCCCTACATTGAGTCCCACCAGAGATGGCACTGGAGGCAGTAGGTGGTTTTGATGGTAAAGGCCATGAGTTTGGCAGATGCTGTGGTTGGGACACCTAGGTGCGCACACACACCAGTCACCCCACTCCTCCATGGCTGTCGGTAACACCAGCGAGTTGCCAGGAGATACAAACATGAAAACTTTGATAACCCACTAACCAACCAGTCGGAGATCCTGATGGCTCAGTACTTATCTCCCCAGGTAATGCCAGTGGAAAGGAATGGAATTGGTTTACTGTCCCATGCAAAAAGTACAGTGAAAAGTTTGTCTTATACTTTTACACAAAGAGTGGTGGGTGCATGGAACACCCTGCCAGGGGTGGTGGTAGAGGCTGATACACAGGGATATTTAAGAGACTCTTAGATAGGCACCTAGATGATACAAAAACAGTGGGTGATGCGGTAGGGAAGGGGTAGATTTTCCTCTTTGTCTGCCCCATCCAGCATTTATTTATTTATTGAGATAAAGCGCGGAATAGGTTCCTCCAGCCCTTCGAGCTGAGCTGCCCAGCAATCCCCTGATTTAATCCCAGCCTAAACACGGGACAATTTACAATGACTAATTAACCTACCAACCGGTACATCCCTGGACTGTGGGAGGAAACCAGAGCACCTGGAGGAAACCCATGTAGTCACAAGGAGAATGTACAAACTACCTACAGACAGTGCGGGAGTTCAGCTCTGGCTGCTGGTACTGCAAAGCATTGCCCTAACCATGCAGCCCCTGCTGCCGTCTCCTGACCCACACCTCCTCCCCTCCGCTATCTGACGCAACCTGCCTGTCATCTCCATGTACCAATCACCCCCAGGCTCCAGTCTAATCCCTCCCCTTCGCTCTATAATGGCCATCTCCCCTCTCCACACTCAGTCCTGATGCAAGGTTTCAATCCAAGATGACAACAACTTCTCCCCCCAAACACCCCCTCCCTTGATACTGAGTTCCTCCAAAAGATTCCTCCAGGTTCCAGGATCTGCAGAGTGAACCTGATTGAATTAATTGAGGATGTGCCAATGCACATTGATGAGGGTAAAGCAGTGGATTTGGTGTATAGGGATTTTAGCAAGGCATTGATAAAGTTCCCCGTGGTAGGCTCTTTCAGAGAGTCAGGAGGCAAGGGATCCAGGGAAACGTGGCCATGTGGATACAGAATTGGCTTGCCTATAGAAGACAGGACCCGGCTGGCGGTGTAATGGCATCAGCGTTGGACTTCGGGACAAAAGGTCCCGGGTTCGAATCCAACCGGCTCCCTGCATGCTTTCCATCTGTGCTGGGTTACGAGCTGGTGATCTCTTTGGAAACTCACCCGGCAGAGGGCAATGGCAAACCACTGCTGTAACTTGCCTCGTACGTGATTCCCCACTACGTCAGAGAGGCGTGGAGGGAAATCGTCCGCTAACTGGAGAAACTCCGGATGCGACGTACCTTTGCTTTCATAGAAGGCAGGGAGTGGTCGTAGATGAGAGTATTCTGTCTGAAGGTCAGTGACCGGTGATGTTCCACAGGGATCTGTTCTGGTACCCCTGCTCTTTGTGATTATTACAGTGGAAAAGTTTTGAAGTTCCTCCTCCAGCCTCAAGGCCCCCCTCAAGTTCCATTTTGTCAGCTGGGAGATGACCAGCTTCCACTCAGCTCAACTCTGGTCTCAAGCTAAGGAAATCTGTGCTTGTGTCAGCATCTAATCCCTCCATCCCACACGGCTCCACAATCTGATGCTGCAATATCATATTCAGAATTGAACAGCTGATGTTAATTAAAAACACATTCAGTCATTATGTGCCATGTCATATGATGTGGACTGAGAAGTTATCATTGCCTGTTATCATCTCCTTCACACTGCTGTTCTTATTCTTTTCTCTATCTATGACCATGATTGTTCTTGACAAATTTTTCTACAGAGGTGGTTTGCCATCGCTTTCTTCTGGGCAGTGTCTTTACAAGACGGGTGACCCCAGCCATTATCAATACTCTTCAGAGATTGTCTGCCTGGTGTCAGTGGTCGCATAACCAGGAATTGTGATATGTACCAGCTGCTCAAACAACCACCCACCACCTGCTCCCATAGCTTCACGTGACCCTGATCCAGGGGGCTAAGCAGGTGCTACACCTTGCCCAAGGGTGACCTGCAGGCTAGCAGAGGGAAGAAGTGCCTACATCTCCTTTGGCAGAAACGTATCTCCACCCTGCCACCCATACGATATTCAAAATAGAACAACTAATGCTAATTAAAAACACATTTAGCAGGTTAATATACAACGGAAAATGCTAATTAAGAGGATTGAATTTCCCTTTGATCCTGACTGTGTCACTATTGTATTGCAGGCCTGAAAAACGAGCAGATAAGAGGAAGATTAATGCTACGGAGAGGATTCTACTGCGCTGGTGCAGACCTTGTCTGGATTTCATGAGGCTCTTTCCAGAATGTTGGAGGTAATCCAGGAAGAGAAGATAATGACTTCAGAGCCTCTGTCTGGATGTTTACCTGGCTCCTGTGTGAGGCGAAAGTTGTGGCTTAAAGACCCTGGTGGTCAGGAAGCTCAGGCTTAGGGTACCAGTGCATTACCGAGGGAGAGCTGCTTGTTTGGGCAAGGCCATCTCAGGCAGGTCTGCTGCTGACCTTGATATACAGAGATAAAGTTCAAAATTCAAATTAAATTTATTATCAAAGTCACCATATACTGCCCTGAGATTCATTTTGTTGCAGGCATTCACAGGAAAATAAAGAAATACGGTAGAATTTATGAAAAACAATGCAGAAATTTAGAAGGAAAAACAGCCAAAATAAAATGAGATTCATGCAGGACAAGTGTTTGCTAGTCAAAGTGAAGTAAAGTGAATGAAGAAAATTTATTTATTATTTAAGTATGGGTATGTCACCATATACAACCCCTAGATTCATTTACTTGTGCACATTCACAGCAGAACAAAGAAATACAATGGAATCAATGAAAAACTACACACAAACAAATCCTGACAAGCAACCAATGTGCAAAAGGAGACAACCTGTGCAAATACAATAAACAAACATATATAAATAAATAATAAATAATACTGAGAACATGACTCATAGAGTCCTTGAAAGTGAGTCTATGGGTTGTGGAATTAGTTCAATGTTGAGAAAAGCGAAGTTATCCACTCTGGTTCAGGGTATTAACTGCCTCTGAAGTTGGTAGTGTGAACCTAGAACATAGAAATCTACAGCGCATTACAGGCCCTTCGGCCCACAACGTTGTGCTGACCATGTAACCTACTCAAGAAACTGCCTAGAATTTCCCTACTGCATCGCCCTCATTTTTCTAAGCTCCATGTACATATGTAAGAGTCTCTTAAAAGACCCTATTGTATCCACCTCCACGACTGTTGCTGGCAGTGCATTCCATGCACCTCTGTGTGAAAAATTTACCTCTGCCATCTCCTTTGTGCCTACATCTAAGCACCTTAAAACTGTGAGCCCTCATGTTAGCCATTTCAGCTCTGGGAACAAAGCCCCTGACTATCCACATGATCAATGCCTCTCATCATCTTATACCCCTCTATCAGGTCACCTCTCATCCCCCGTTGCTCCAAGGAGAAAAGGCCAAGTTCACTCAGCCTATTCTCATAAAACGTGCTCTCCAATCCAGGCAACATCCTTGTAAATCTCCTCTGCACTCTCTCTATAGTAGCCATATCCTTCCTGTAGTGAGGTGACCAGAACTGAACACAGAACTCCAAGTGGGGTCTGACCAGGGTCCTATATAGTTGTAACATTAGCTCATGGCTCTTGAACTCATAAGAGACCCTATTGTATCTGCTGTGTGGCACCGAAGGCTCCTAAGGCTGTTGGAAGCAGCATGAAGAGAGCACGGCCTGGATGGTGTGGAGAGGAGAAGATGGCGACGCGACGCAGCGCGCACGGCAGCTCCGAAATGATATCGTATGTGTTAACTAGGGGCCGTGCACAATCCTGACTTGATGGAGACAGATGTGAGAAGCACGGAGGAACATCTGGAGAAACTTCTGAAATGCCTGCTTCGCTGCCACTGCTACTGTGCGATCGAGAATCTCCGGAGGGGAAGGCCCCAAATCCTCGGCTTTGCCTATTGCCTGTTGCCGGGGCTGGGGTCGAAGCGCTCGGCAGAGATGGTGCTCGGGGCTCAGTGTTGGAGGGCTGATCGGAGGCTCAAAGTTTTCGGACGGACTCAAGAGTCGGCTGTGGTCGGGTGCTTCCAGGGTGCTGCATCGGCAAGTTTGCGGCGCTGGAGGTTCATGGCCGGGAGAGTTTTTCTTCCTTCTACCGTCTGCGTGATATGGTGGGACTTTCGAGAGACTTTGAGACTTTTTTTTACCGTGCCCATGGTCTGTTCTTTATCAAATTACGGTATTGTTTTGCACTGTTGTAACTATATGTTATAATTATGTGGTTTTTGTCAGTTTTTTTAGTCTTGGTTTGTCTTGTGTTTCTGTGATATCATTCTGGAGGAACATTGTATCATTTCTTAATGCATGCATTACTAAATGACAATAAAAGAGGACTGCGTGTCCTCATAATCTAATCTAATCTAATCCTAGATGATGGAAGAAGCCTGAAGTCCCACAAGTCCAAGTCCAGAAGCAGCAACTTCCCTTTAACCAACAGGCTCCTGAACTGACCTGCTGAACCCTAACCTGACAGAGCTCTTGCACAATCAGGGACTTGTCTGTGATCATATTTTTTCATTGCATTAATGCCTTGCTTTGCTCAGTTCTTCTCTCTCTCTCTTCACTGCCTTGTATGATTAATATTCTGTCCCTCTGTGCCTGTGATGCTGCTGTGACTGGTGACTTCATTGCACCTGAACCACACTGTACCGTACACATGGCAATAAACGCCACCCGACTTGCTATTTAAGTCGTGCTCTCCCCAGGGCTCTGCCATGCCACTGACGGCGGGCAACCTGGCCGTAATCACAAGGTGGCGTGTGTACATTTGTTCACCTGCTGTTTTGCTGACTGTGAGCTCCAGAGACCATGGCAGACTGTGTAATATGTGGGCACTTGTTTATTTGGGAGTTAAACTGGCAGTGGTCTGGGTGTGAGAGATCTCCTGCACTCTCTGGCTCTACTCCCGAGTGTTAATATAGAACACAGAATAGTACAGCACAGTACAGGCCCTTCGGTCCACAATGTTGTGCCGACCCTCAAGCCCTGCCTCCCATATAACCCCCCACCTTAAATTCCTCCATATACTCCTCTAGTAGTCTCGTAAGTTTCACTAGTGTATCTGCCTCCACCACTGACTCAGGCAGTGCATTCCACGCACCAACCACTCTCTGAGTAAAAAACCTTCCTCTAATATCCCTCTTGAACTTCCCACCCCTTACCTTAAAGCCATGTCCTCTTGTATTGAGCAGTGGTGCCCTGGGGAAGAGGCGCTGGCTATCCACGCTATCTGTTCCTCTTAATATCTTGTATACCTCTATCATGTCTCCTCTCATCCTCCTTCTCTCCAAAGAGTAAAGCCCTAGCTCCCTTAATCTCTGATCATAATGCATACTCTCTAAACCAGGCAGCATCCTGGTAAATCTCCTCTGTACCCTTTCCAATGCTTCCACATCCTTCCTATAGTGAGACGACCAGAACTGGACACAGTACTCCAAGTGTGGCCTAACCAGAGTTTTATAGAGCTGCATCACTACATCGCGACTCTTAAACTCTATCCCTCGACTTATGAAAGCTAACACCCCATAAGCTTTCTTAACTACCCTATCTACCTGTGAGGCAACTTTCAGGGATCTGTGGACATGTACCCCTAGATCCCTCTGCTCCTCCACACTACCAAGTATCCTGCCATTTACTTTGTACTCTGCCTTGGAGTTTGTCCTTCCAAAGTGTACCACCTCACACTTCTTGGGGTTGAACTCCATCTGCCACTTCTCAGCCCACTTCTGCGTCCTATCAATGTCTCTCTGCAATCTTTGACAATCCTCTACACTATCTACAACACCACCAACCTTTGTGTCATCTGCAAACTTGCCAACCCACCTTTCTATGCCCACATCCAGGTCGTTAATAAAAATCACAAAAAATGGAGGTCCCAGAACAGATCCTTGTGGGACACCACTAGTCACAATCCTCCAATCTGAATGTACTCCCTCCACCACCACCACCCTCTGCCTTCTGCAGGCAAGCCAATTCTGAATCCATCTGGCCAAACTTCCCTGGATCCCATGCCTTCTGACTTTCTGAATAAGCCTACTGTGTGGAACCTTGTCAAATGCCTTACTAAAATCCATATAGATCACATCCACTGCACTACCCTCATCTATATGCCTGGTCACCTCCTCAAGGAACTCTATCAGGCTTGTTAGACACGATCTGCCCTTCACAAAGCCATGCTGACTGTCCCTGATCAGACCATGATTCTCTAAATGCCTATGGATCCTATCTCTAAGAATCTTTTCCAACAGCTTTCCCACCACAGACATAAGGCTCACTGGTCTATAATTACCCGGACAATCCCTACTACCTTTATTGAACAAGGGGACAACATTTGCCTCCCTCCAATCCTCCGGTACCATTCCCATAGACAACAAGGACATAAAGATCCTAGCCGGAGGCTCAGCAATCTCTTCTCTCGCCTTGTAGAGCAGCCTGTTGAATATTCCGTCAGGCCCCGGGGACTTATCTGTCTTAATGTATCTTAACAACTCCAACACCTCCTCTCCCTTAATATCAACATGCTCCAGAACATCAACCTCACTCATATTGTCCTCACCGTCATTAAGTTCCCTCTCATTGGTGAATACTGAAGAGAAGTATTCATTGAGGACTTCGCTCACTTCCACAGCCTCCAGGCACATCTTCCCACCTTTATCTCTAATCGGTCCTACCTTCACTCCTGTCATCCTTTTGTTCTTCACATAGTTGAAGAATGCCTTGGGGTTTTCCTTTACCCTACTCGCCAAGGCCTTCTCATGCCCCCTTCATGCTCTTCTCAGCCCCTTCTTAAGCTCCTTTCTTGCTACCCTATATTCCTCAATAGACCCATCTGATCCTTGCTTCCTAAACCTCATGTGTGCTGCCTTTTTCCACCTGACTAGATTTTCCACCTCACTTGTCACCCATGGTTCCTTCACCCTACCATTCTTTATCTTCCTCACCGGAACAAATTTATCTCTAACATCCTGCAGGAGATCTCTAAACACCAACCACATGTCCATAGTACATTTCCCTGCAAAAACATCATCCCAATTCACACCCACAAGTTCTAGCCTTATAGCCTCATAATTTGCCCTTCCCCAATTAAAAATTTTCCTGTCCTCTCTGATTCTATCCTTTTCCATGACAATGCTAAAGGCCAGGGAGCGGTGGTCACTGTCCCCCAGATGCTCACCCACTGAGAGATCTGTGACCTGACCTGGTTCGTTACCTAATACTAGATCTAGTATGGCATTCCCCCGAGTCGGCTTGTCAACACACCGTGACAGGAATCCGTCCTGGACACACTTAACAAACTCTGCCCCGTCAAAACCCTTGGAACTAATCAGAATTGGAACTCATTTATTAATTAATTTCCTCTCTCTGTTCCCCCACAATCAACCTCACCATGGTCTTGCATCTTATCATCTGCCTGCACTGCACTTTCTCTGTAACTGCATCACCATACTCTGCATTCTGTTATTGTTTTCCCTTGCACTAGCTCGATGCACAGTCATAATGTGCTGCATGGTATTATATACAGTACTGTGCACATATACAGTATGTAGCTAGGGTGCCTAGTACTTTTGCACAGAACTGTGTTTGTTGATGTGGAGCAGAGAGTGCGTTTATAAAACTGGCAGGAGCAAAGGATGTTGGGAATGGTGAGGGGTGTGGGACAGGTGGCAGAGAAGGAGTTTCAGGGGTGGGGGTGGCACAGGTGCAGACACACCCAGCCCTGAGACACCAGGCAAGGTCATTTGATTCCAAACAATTAGTTAATTGATCATTACAGAATGTCTCTCAGGGGATTCCCTCTCCCTTCCCCTTTTCCCAACTGTGATTCCCCTCTCCCTGTCCCCTTCCCACTCTCAGTCCACAATAGAAACCCATATCAGAATCAGGTTTATTGTCACTCACATATGTCATGAAATCTGTTTTTAGCGGCGTCAGTGCAGTGTAATACATAAAATACTACAGTGCTGTACTAAAGTCTTAAGCACCCTAGCTATATATATATGTATGTATGCGTGTGTGTATATATATATACCTGAGACTTTTACACAGTGCTGTACCTTGGTACATGTGACAATAACAAACCAATTTAATTTTTCAGTTTACCTCGTTTAATTTCAGATATACTAGAGGTGCCGGAATCTGCTCAAGTAACCCCAGCCGGGATCCAGAGACTGCTGTGATTTTCAGCAAATGACTTCTCTGCTCAGGAGTAAACATTTATTTAGAATAAGAACCAAAAATAGAAAGTTAAATTCAGCAAACTTGCCGTGATAATGCACGAGGGCGTTTGTAGAGGATATCTAAACCTTGGAATAATTTATTACTTTTACTTATTTGGAGATATAGCACGGTGAAAGGTTCTTCGGGTCCAACGAGCCTGCACTTCCCAAGTACACCCATGCGAACATTTAAAAAACTAAACCGTATGTCTTTGGAATGTGAGTAGAAACGTACGAGGTCACGGGGAGAACGTACAAACTCCTCGCAGACTGCGGCGGAATTGAACCCGGGTTGTTGGCGCTGTAGTAGAGTTATCTAACCGCTACAAAATTGTTGCCGCCTCTCCTGATCCTTCATTCCATACTTTTGATCTACTTTCCTCTCATGTCCCTTCAAAGGTCCAAAAGTTCATTTTATTATCAAAATATGTGTACAGAATACAACTCTGGGATTCGTCTTCTCCAGATGGCCACGAAACAAAGAAAAAACATGGGGGTCATTGAAAGAAAAGACATCAGCCCCCCATCCCAACACAAAAAGAAAAAGAAACAAAAACTCGCAAGGCCCAACACTCCCCCTCGCAGAAAAAAAACCCAGCAACTTCCTCTATTCCACCCCAGAATTTCCCGCTCATCCCATAACTTTCCCTCCACACCACCCCCGCCACATTAACATAGTTTTAAACCCTTACTTTGTTGTGCTTTCCTAATGTAAGATGCTTATCCACATTTAATTCATCTGCTTGTTTCTGCTCTGCCACTGAATGATGAACACGTGAGGTGGATTGACTGGAAGACAACAACCTTATCAAAGCATTCAGCTGATCACAGGACTTCAGAGCAAGGTCTGGGCTCCGTCAGACCCACAACTGATGAGAAAGCATATCATAATCCTTATTATGTCTAATTACCATGAAATTCCTCTAGCAGTCCTTCTGATTTTCTGCTCCTTTTCATTGCTGGTGGATGTTTCAAGGCTCTGTCTTGACTGGGTATACAGAGCGACAATAATCAGGAACTATTGTGATCTGTTTAATCAAAACCCGCTGATCTTTGCTCCCTTCCATTTCAGCCCCTTCTTTAAGAAAGGGATTACTGACTATGGGGGCAGTGCCAAGGAATTTGAAATCAATAAGCTTGAAAATTTACAAGTGTTTTCAGGACTTCAGGACCTGACTTAAAGGGAAAGGTTGAATCGGTTTTGACTTTGTCTTCTGGAGCATAGGAGAAGAGGGGAGATTTGTAAGAGGTATACAAAATTATAATAGTTATACATTCAGTGGCCACTTTATTTTAGGCTTCTCCTGTTTGTGGTCGTCTCCTCTTGTTCATGGTCGTCTCCTCCTGTTCATGGTCGTCTGCTGCTGTAGCCCATCCACTTCAAGGGTCGACATGTTGTGTGTTCAGAGATGCCCTTCTGCACACTACTGTTGTAACGCATGGTTATTATACCGCCGCCTTCCTGTCAGCTTGAACCAGTACGACCATTCTCCTCCGACCTCTCTGATTAACAAGGCGTTTTCACCCACAGAACTGCTGCTCACTGGATGTTTCTCTTGCACCATTTACTGTAAACCTTTGAGAGTGTTGAGATCAGCGGTTTCTGAAACACTGCCTGGCACCAATAGTTATTCCACGGTCAAAGTCACTTAGATCACAGTTCTTCCCCATTCTGATGTTTGGTCTGAACAACAACTGAACGTTTTGAACGCGTCAGCATGCTTTTATGCTTTGAGTTGCTGCCACATGATTGGCTGATTAGATATTTGCATTAATGAGCTGGTGGACCTAATAAAGTGCTCACTGAGTGTATCTACTGTCAATGGAGGAAGTGCTAAGTACAAAGTAAATTATATATATATATATATAGGCATCCATTAGTCTCGTGAGACCATGGATTTGTGCCTTGGAAGGTTTCCAGGGCGCAGGCCTGGGCAAGGTTGTATGGAAGACTGGCAGTTGACCATGCTGCAAGTCTCCCCTCTGCACATCACCAATGTTGTCTAAGGGAAGGGCACTAGGGCTGATACAGCTTGGCACTGGTGTCGTCGCAGAGCAATGTGTGGTTAAGTGCCTTGCTCAAGGACACAACACACTGCCTCAGCTGAGGCTCGAACCAGCGACCTTCAGATCACTAGACTGACACCTTAACCACCTGGCCACGCGCCAACAAAATTTATTATAAAATAACATAAATGTCACCGCATACAATGCTGAGATTTGTTTTCTTGCAGGCATATTCAGTAAATCCAGGAATCATAATAGAATTAATGAAAGACAGCACCCAGCAGGGCTAACAAACAACAAACTATGCAAATACAAGTGAGAAAAAGAAGTTCTAATAATAAATAATTAAGTAATAAATATTGAGAACATGAAATGAAGAGTCCTTGAAAGTGGATCCATTGGCTGTGGGTATATTTCAATGATGGGGCAAGTGAAGTTGGTTCAAGAGCCTGGTGGCTGAGGGTTAATAACTGTTCCTGAACCTGGTGGTGTGGGTCCTGAAGCTCCCGTATCTTCTTCCTGATGGCAGCAGTGAGACGAGAGCATGGCCTGGGTGCTGGGGGTCCCTGATGATGGATGCTGCTTTCCTGCAACAGCTCTTCATGTAGATGAACTCAGTTGTGGACACATCTACATGGAATATCAATAAACTTGAAAAAGTACAGAGAAATTTTGCAAGGATGTTGCCGGGACTTTTGAGAACCTGAGGTATAGGGAAAAGTTAAACTGGTTAGGACTTCATTTCCTGGAACGTAAGGGAAAGAGGGGAGGTTTGATAAAGAGATACAAAATTATGAGAGGCATAAATAGCAGGAATACATGCAGGCTGTTTCCCCTGAGAGTGGGTGAAAAGAGAACTAGGTGTAGGGTGAAAGGTAAAATATTTAAGGGGAATCTGAGACAGAACTTCGTAACTCAGAGGGTGCTGAGAGTACGGAGCGAGCTGCCAGTGGAAGCAGTGGATGTGGGTTCAATTGTAACATCTAAGAGAAGTTTGCATGAGTGTATAGATGGGAGGGGCATGGAGGGTTGTGTAGGAAGATGGGACCAAGCATAAGACCACATCAGCAGAGATTAAGTAGGTCAAAAGACCTGTTTCTGTGCTGTATGATTCTGACTTTTTGGATTCTTCTTGGAGACTTAAGAGACTGCAGATGTTGGAATTTGGAGCCAAATACAAACTGCTTTTGGTACTCAGGTGTACAGGCAAAATCTGAGGGGAAAATAGCCCATCCAGAAATGTCGACCATCTGTTTCCCTTCACAGATGCTACCTGTCCAGCTGATTTCCTCCTTCAGTTTGTTTTTTGCTTTAAATTCTTCTTGTTTTCAGTGTTCTCCAAGGTCTCACCCTTCCCTATCTCTGTGACCTCCTCCGGCCCTACCACCCTCAGCCTTTCTCGCTTCCCTCCAGTTCTGATTTCCTGTCTTCGTCTGTGTGGGTGAGTGGGTGCCTATGGGAATTTACTGTACATACCCAGATCAAAAGCCAGGGATGAACCAGGAGGTCTGTAGGCTGCTGAGGTCTAGGTCTGTGGCATTTAAGTCTAGCGACCCAGATCTGTACAAGAAAACCAGGTGGAGGGGATGGGGTATTTCAACAGCAAAGGAACAATTCTGAGTGAGGTTGGAGGCAGCATCGGATGCACGTCAACTCTGGGAGGATTTGCAGGGCATTACTTCCTACAAAGCGAAACCCAACATCGTGAATGGCAGCGATGCTTCACTACCAGATGAGCTCAATGCCCTCTTGCTCGCTTTGAAAGGGAGAATAAAACAATAGTCATGAAGGTCATGAGTAACCCTGTGAGCTCTGTCTCAGAGGCTGACGTCAGGCCGTCTCTCAAGTTGTTGTTGTTGTTGTTTGTCCTTCGTAGTCGAAGATGACCATGGCTTCAAAGTCAAATGGGAGATTGGTGGCTGTGGGTCCGGAGGTGACTGATGAGGCCAATCCGGGCCCTGAAGGCTCGCCCACATGTGGGACACAAGTGGGTGGGTGCTGTCGTGGCAGTGGATGCTGCTTGGGCCTTGCGCACAGCACGCTTTCGTTGCGCCTCGATGATGCGCCTGACTTCAGCTGCACGGGCTCCTGTGGTGATCTTGCTGCGCCAAGCTGGACGGTCGAGGGCAAGCGTCTCCCACGTGTTGATGTCGACACCCAGGCCTTTGAGGGACGCTTTGAGGCAGTCTTTGTAACGTTTCTTCTGCCCCCCCGACTGAGCGCTTGCCCTGACACAGTTCTCCGTACAGCAGCTGCTCAGGCAATCGGCTGTCTGGCATTCTGACCACATGTCCAGCCCACCTGGCTTGGGCTTTCAGCAGGAGGGTGTAGATGCTGCAGAGCCCAGCTCGTTCCAGGATTTCCGTGTCGGGGACTTTGTCCTGCCACCTGATATGGAGGAGTCTGCAGAGACAGCTCAGGTGAAAGTGGTTGAGCTGTTTGGCATGTCTGCTGTAGACAGTCCAGGTCTTGCTGGCGTAAAGGAGGGTGGTAAGGACCACTGCACAGTAGACCTTCAGCTTGGTGGTAAGGCTGAGTCCTCTCCACTCCCAGACGTTCTCACGGAGTCTCCCAAAGGTGGCGCTGGCTAAGGCAATCCTGTTGTTGACCTCAGCATCTATGTTCACTGCGCGAGAGAGTATGCTGCCCAGGTAGGTGAAGTTGTCGACTGCCTGGAGGTTCTGGCCCTTCACCGTGATGCGCGGCTCCTGGTATGGCTTTCCTGGGGCAGGCTGGTACATAACTTTGGTCTTTTTGGTGCTGATAGTGAGACCGAAGTTGTCGCAGGCTTGTGAGAAGCAGTCCATTTCACGCTGCATCTCCTGCTCTGTGCTGGAGTTCAGCGCACAGTCATCAGCAAACAAGAAGTCTCTGATGACAGTCTCTTGCACCTTTGTAACTGCCTGCAGGCGCCTAAAGTTGAACAACCTGCCATCAGTCCTGTACCTGACGTGGATTCCTTCTTCGTAGTTCTTCGGAAGGCATCTGTCAGCATGGCAGAGAATACCATACTGAACAGAGTCGGGGCAAGAACCAAGGCCGTCTCTCAAGAGTGTGAACCTCACAAGGCGTCAGGTACCGGGTAAGGCTCTGAAAACCTATGCCAGCCAACTGGCTGGAGTATTAAAAGACATTTTCAACCTCTCACTGCTATGGTTGGAAGTTCCCACCTGCTTCAGAACGAATGTTGAAAGGCATGGACAGAGCGGATGTGGCAGTTGTTTCCCATGATGGGGGAGCCTAGTACGAGAGGGCATGACTTAAGGATTGAAGGGCGCCCATTCAGAACAGAAATGCGAAGAAATTTTTTTAGTCAGAGGGTGGTGAATCTACGGAATTTGTTGCCACGGGCGGCAGTGGAGGCCAAGTCATTGGGTGTTTTTAAGGCAGAGATTGATAGGTATCTGAGTAGCCAGGGCATCAAAGGTTATGGTGAGAAGGCGGGGGAGTGGGACTAAATGGGAAAATGGATCAGCTCATGATAAAATGGCGGAGCAGACTCGATGGGCCGAATGGCCGACTTCTGCTCCTTTGTCTTATGGTCTAATGGTTATGGTCTTATGGCAACAATTATACTAGTATCCAGGAAGAGTACGATGAGCTACCTTAATGACTATCGTTCAGTAGCGCTGGACGAATCAGCTATGGCTAGAATCAGTTCCTGTCTCAGCAAGGACCTGGACTCACTGAAATTTGCCTATCGCCACAATAGTTCTATGGCGACACAATCTCAGTGGGTCTCCACACAGCCCTGGATCACCTGGATGATACAAAAACCTATGTCAGGATGCTGTTTATGACTATAACTCAGCGTATAACACCATCATTCCTACAGACCTGATTGAAAAGCTACAGAACCTGGGCCTCTGTACCTCCCTCTGCATCTGGATCCATGACCTTCCCAACTGGAAGACCACAATCTGTGCGGATTGGAAATAACGTCTCCACCTTGTTGATAACCAACATTAGCGCTCCACAGAGATGTGTGCTTAGCCCACTGCTCTACTGTCTCTACACCCATGACTGTGTGGCAAGGCACAGCTCAAATGCCATTTATAAATTTGCCGATGATACAGCCATTGTTGGTAGAATCTCAGGTGGGGACGAGACAGCATTCAAGAGTGAGATATACCAGCTAGTTGAGTGGTGCTGCAGCATTGATTTTGCACTCAACGTCAGTAAGACCAAAGAGCTGATTATGGACTTCACAAAGGGTACGACAAGGGAACACAA
This sequence comes from Mobula hypostoma, assembly GCF_963921235.1. Lineage (NCBI taxonomy): Eukaryota > Metazoa > Chordata > Chondrichthyes > Myliobatiformes > Myliobatidae > Mobula > Mobula hypostoma. The sequence goes on from NC_086119.1 coordinate 9,664,521, forward strand.
ACCTATCCTCAGAGGGATCAGAAGTGGAGAGAGTGAGCAGTTCCAGGTTCTTGGGTGTCAATATCTCCAGGGATCTAACCTGGAACTAACATATCGATACAGCTACAATATAACCACATAACCATGTAACAATTACAGCACAGAAACAGGCCATCTCGGCCCTTCTAGTCCGTGCTGAACTCTTACTCTCACCTAGTCCCACTGACCTGCACTCAGCCCATAACCCTCCATTCCTTTACAAAGAAGGCATAACAGCGGCAATACTTCATTAGGAGCTTGAGGAGATTTGGTACGTCACCTAAAACACACAATTTTCTACAGATGTACTGTGGAGAGCATTCTAACTGGCTGCATCACCATCTGATATAGGGGGGAGTGGGCTACTGCACAGGATCAAAGTAAGCTGCACCGAGTTGTAAGCTTAGTTAGCTCCATCATGGGCACTAACCTCTGTAGTATCCAGGACGTCTTCAAGGAGTGATGCCTCAAAAAGGAGGTGTCCATCATTAAGGACCCCATCACCCAGGACATGCCCTCTTCTCATTGCTACTGTCAGAAGCCTGAAGGCAACACATTCAATCATTCAGAAACAGCTTCACCTCCTCTGCCATCGGATTTCTGAGTGGACATTGAACCCATGAACACTACCTCACTACTTTTATTTCTATTTCTATTTTTGCACTACTTATTTAATTTAACTATTATATATACTGACGGTCAATCACAGTTTTTGCTTCCTTTATTATCGTGTATTGCATTGTACTGCTGCTGCAAAGTTAACAAATTTCACAACATACGCTGGTGATATTAAACCCAATTCTGATGAAGATTTCCAGTTCTTATCGTTCCACAAATGGCAGCTGTGCCTTCTGCTGCTGAGGACCCAAGATCTGGGATTGACCCCTTTCCTTCCATCAAGCCTTCTTTCCTCCTCCAACATTCTCAACACCAAACTCTTTGACGAGGTGTTTAGACCCATGCACTGATGTCTTCTCCTTTGACCCAGCACCAGTTTACTTTACCCCATTGTTTTCCTCGGGATGCCTTTGCTGGAAGTTATCACTGGTGAGATGTAACCAGCTGTGACTGGGAGCTGACTGGTCCCTTGAACAATCAGCGGGTGCTCTATCCAGACAGTAGGTCCTTGTGATTTCTCAAATCAATTTTGATTGCTATGGATCTCGTAGTTGAATTTTCCACTTCAGATCCTGGCTGACAGAAGCTGGAGGTCCACGATCAGTCCTCATTTGGGGAACGGAGGTGGAGGGGGTCAGTAGCTTTAAATTCCTTGGTGTTAACCTATCAAAGGATCTTTCCTGGGACCAGCACGTAAAGAAGGCACGGCTGCACCTCTGCTTTCTTAGAGGTTTGCATAGATTTGGCATGGCCCCAAAATCTTTGACAGACTTCCATAGATGCACGGTGGCGAGTATCTGAACTAGTTGCATCACGACCTGGTGTGGAAACACCAAAGCCCAAGAACAGAAAAGGCTACAGAAAGTAGAACAGAGGGATCTAGGAATAATGGTGCATAGTTCCCTGAAGGTGGAATCTCATGTGGATAGGGTGGTGAAGAAAGCTTTTGGTATGCTGGCCTTTATAAATCAGAGCACTGAGTATAGGAGTTGGGATGTAATGTTGAAATTGTACAAGGCATTGGTGAGGCCAGATTTGGAGTATTATGTACAGTTCTGGTCACCGAATTATAGGAAAGATGTCAACAAAATAGAGAGAGTACAGAGAAGATTTACTAGAATGTCACCTGGGTTTCATCTCCTAAGTTACAGAGAAAGATTGAACAAGCTGGGTCTTTATTCTTTGGAGTGTAGAAGGTTGAGGGGGGACTTGATAGAGGAATTTAAAATTACGAGGGGGATAGATAGAGTTGACGTGGATAGGCTTTTTCCATTGAGAGTGGAGGAGATTCAAACAAGAGGACATGAGTTGAGAGTTAAAGGGCAAAAGTTTAGGGGTAACATGAGGGGGAACTTCTTTACTCACAGAGTAGTAGCTGTGTGGAATGAGCTTCCAGCAGAAGTGGTAAAGGTAGGTTCGATGTTGTCATTTAAAGTTAAATTGGATAGGTATATGGACAGGAAAGGAATGGAGAGTTATGGGCTGAGTGCGGGTCAGTGGGACTAGGTGAGAGTAAGAGTTCGGCATGGACTAGAGGGGCCGAGATGGCCTGTTTCTGTGCTGTAATTGTTATATGGTTATATAAAGTGGTGGATACAGTCCAGACCATCACAGGCAAAGTCCTCCCCACCGCTGGGCACAGTTACATGGAGAAATACCACATAGGAGCTCCACTCCTTCCTTGTGTTCCTATGTCAGGTCTGGGGGTCCATTGAGGCTGCGACATAGGAACAGAATTAGGCCATGTAGCCCATTGAGTCTGCTCCAACATTCCATCATGGCTGATCCATTTTCGCTCAGCCCCAATCTCCTGCATTCTCCCACTATCCCTTCACACCCCGATTAATCAAAAATCTATTAACCTCCACTTTGAATTCCACAGATACCCCACTCTCTGGCTAAAGAAGTTCCTACTCATCTCTGCTCTAAAGTGTCATCCTCGTATTCTGAGGCTGTGCCCTCTGGTCCGAGATTTCCCCACTACGGGAAACATCCTCTCATGTTCACTCTAACTCGGCCTTTCACTATTGAGTATGTTTCAACCCGTATTCTTCAACATTCAAACAAGTACTAGCCCCGAACCATCAAATGCTCCTTGTGTGTGAACCCTTTCATTCCTGGGATCATTGTTTGGTAAGAATGCTATGATGGATGTAACTAAGGCAGGCAAATGAAGCTTAGAGATATTCCAGCCAGAACCTAACTAAAATGTGAAACAGTTATGGGGAGTTAAGTGGCTTCCTCCTGTTCCTAGACTCCAGATAGGAAATGCACTGTATTTTATGGACTCTCTGATCTATGGGCTTTTCCCACCGAGACGGACATCAAGTGCTGCTGGCAGATCATCAACTCAGTGAAGGACGCCCTTTGGTCTGCCCGAAACTCGTTGGTCTGCCAGCACATGGAGGAATGTTGAGGGTCACACTGAAGTTCAGTGCTGCCACCACAAGGGTTTGGTGGGGAAGGACCACAGTGTAGGGTTCTTCTCTGGACAGGGAGGGGCTGGGTCGGGGAAGCACCTCAATAATTGCAGTAGTGTATCACCCCAGGGCACATGGCCAAGTGGTTAAGGCATTCGACTAGTGATCTGAAGGTCGTCAGTTCGAGCCCCAGCCGAGGGAACGTGTTGTGTCCTTGAGCAAGACACTTAATCACACATTGCTCTGCGACAACACCGGTGCCAAGCTGTATGGGTCCTAATGCCCTTCCCTTGGACAACATTGGTGGCGTGGAGAGGGGAGACTAGCAGCATGGGCAACTGCTGGTCCTCCATACAACCTTGCCCAGGCCTGCACCCTGGAGAGTGAAGACTTTCCAGGCGCAGATCCATGGTCTCACAAGACTAACGGATGCCTAAATAAAATCACCCCAGGGGGCCACATGAGAGGTGGCAGTGCCACTGATGTGTATGAATGTAATACAACAGAATGGAAAGTTTTGACTATGAATGTAAAGAATGAAAAGGCATTAAACGGTTTATTCTTGTAAATAATTTTTTTGATTAATAAAATTTACTTTACTTAAAACAGTTCTCTTGGTGCCAATCATATATCCTGAACAAAAGGTACAGAAGATCATTGATGGAAAGGGGCATCTTTTACCCCATAACATGGACATAGCAGCATCAAGGGTGATGTTTCCATCTTTACAGCTCTGAACCCAACCAACCTGCCTCCAATGATTTCCAACGCCACTATTAGCGAGAGGAAGGGTAAAGGAAGACCCAAGATAGGGTCTCATTTAAATAGGTTGGATTGCCTGAGGGTATCTCCAGCTGTTGAAGGGAGGAGAAGGGAGTGTTTCTCTGGTGTTGCGTTTTTTGTACTGGTTTATCATTGTCACTTGTACCAAGATACAGTGAAAAGCTTGTCTTTGTAACTGTTCATACAGATCAAATCATTACACAGTGCACTGAGCTAGAATAAGGTAAAGCAATAACAAAGCAGAATAAAGAGTAAAAACTTCTGGGAAAGGGCAGTGCGGTAAAAGATCATAACAAGATAGATTGTGAAGCCAAGACTCCATCTTATTGTACTAGGTGTCCAGTCAAGAGTCTGATAACATTTGAATAGCTGTCCCTGAGCCTGGTGGGATGGGCTTTCAGACTTTTGTATCTTCTGCCTGATGGGAGAGGGGATAAGAGAGATTGTTGGGGATGGATGTGCTGTTTGATTACGCTGGCTACTTTACTGAGGCAGGAGAAATGCAGACAAAGTTCACAGAGGGGAGGCTGGTTCCTGCGATGTGCTGAGCTGTGTCCAGTCCACAACTCTGCAGTTCCTTGTGGTCACTTGCAGAGCACTTGCTGTTGTGCATCCAAACAGAATGCTTTCTACGGGGACCCGCTGAATTTCTTTAGCCTCTTGAGGAAGTTGGTGAACAAGTGGCACAAGGAGCAGAAACCATTTCCTTCACGCCATTCCTCAAGAACCCACCTTTCCCCTAATTCCTTGATCTTTGAGACCCTGTCCCTAGCCCTAACCATTCCCTAGCCTGCCCTGGCAGCTGCAACGAATCCATCTCTGGTCCCAGCTGGGTTTCTCCATCCTGACCCCACCGGTTACTCGGGCTGGGTCCGAGACATACACTTGCACACACTCACTGTGTTGCTGCAAACAGCCCTGGTGGGTCCCAGCCTGGGCCAGAACTCCTCTCCATCAATCTAACCCTTCCCTCCCACATAGCCCTCCATTTTTCTATCATCATTGTGCCTGTCCGTGAGTCAACTGTGGATGTTGGGTCCCAGCTGTCTAGATACGCAAGCCTGGGCAGTACAATATGGAGAGCAAGCTGTTGCCCACGTAGCAAGCTCCCCCTCTCCATGTATCTGGTAAACTCAAAGGAGTGTCAGAGACCGATACAGTTTGACACCAGCCAAGTCTCAGGAGTTGCCAGTCACTGTTGAACTCAATGTAGGACTGCCCTAGGAACTCTACCTCTGGAATTTTCCCTCCCGGTTTATTCCTGAAGCCTTCCCCATGAGTGGGTGTAGGCGTGAGGCAGCGGAAGTTTCAGATCAGCGTTTTCCTTCTCCTCAGTGAGCTAATGAGCTGCATCTGCCTGAAGCCACTGGTTTTACGGTGCCGACAGCCCACTGTTGCCCCTTCTCCTATCAGTAGAGATGGTTCCTCCAAGCTTTGTAGCTAAGCCTCAGGTGAAGGCCAGGAGCCGAACTTGGTTGTTGGAGATAATTTAAGACGCACATGATTGAGAGCATTTAATAAGTAATGGGAGCTTGTCCCCACCACCACCCCTGGCTATAACAACCTTAAGGAACCATGTGCCTATCTAAGAGTTACTTAAATGTCCTTAATGTATCTGCCTCTACCTCCACCTTACAGACAATGGAAGGATCTGGACCTTGTGAGGGTGAAGAGATCAGTGTGATTAGGTTAATTAGTTCAGCACAGTTCTGTAGGCATTGTGGGCCCAAGGGCCTGGTCGTGAGCTGTACTGTTCTGTGTTCTATCCGGAAGCTGTACTGAAGCTTCCTTAACCAAAAACACACACGTCCAGTCACAGCCAAACCTGGCCGTGCATTTTGTCCTGACGAGGGGTCTTGGCCCGAAACGTTGACTGTACCTCTTCCTAGAGGTGCTGCCTGGCCTGCTGTGTTCACCAGCAACTTTGATGTGTGTTGAGTGCATTTTGTGCTTTTATTTTAAATTTCCTACGTATGTGTTGAATCCCACACCATGACCACTCTTTCCAATAAAGGAATCAGAACCAAGTAACTTGTGGAACTGCATTTGCTCTGCTCGGGCGCCTGACAGACATGCTTTGAACCTTCAGGATTCAATACTGCTTAACTATCCCTATTGACTGTAGCTGAGCTTGGTGTGAATGCTGCAAGCTGTCAGACGCTTCCCAGTCACACCTCCGTACACCAGTCAATTACTGTCCCTCACTTCACCAGCTTATGGAATCAATAAACGCCACCAGCAATCGAAAGCCTAACAGAACCTCGGATGGAACCGGGGAGAGTGAAAAGACAGGAGTGCTAGAATTCATTTCAGTCCAGCAATTTAAATATTGAAAACACTCAAGAGTAAACGTCCGAAGGAATCATTATCAGAATCAGCTTCATTATCACTGACAAATGTCATGAAATTTATATACCGTGGAGAGAATTCTGGCTGGTTGTATCGCCACCAACCAGTGTGGAGACTCTGTGGAAAGGCGGGGAGGGGGGGTTGTTGTAGACTTAGCCAACTCTATCACAGGCACAATCCAGCCCACCATCAAGAACATCTTCAAAGGACTGTGCCTGAAGATGGTATCATAATCATCATCATTGTTATGTGCTATGTCGTTTGACGTAGGCGATCATGGTCTTCACCATGACTGTTCTTGGCAAATTTTTCCACAGAAGTCGTTTGTCATTGCCTTCTTCTGGCCAGTAGCTTTACAAGATGAGTGAGCCCCAGCCATTATCAATGCTCTACAGAGACTGTCTGCCTGGTGTCATTGGTCACATAACCAGGACCTGTGACAAGCACCTGCTGCTCATACGACCATCCACCACCTGCTCCCATGACCATGATCATGGGGTTAAGCAGATGCTACACCTTGCCCAAGGATGAGCTGCAGGCTAGTGGAGGGAAGAAGTGCCTTACACATTCTTTGTTTGAGACGTATCTCCACCCTGCCACCCATCGAGAAGGAAGTATTCATCATCAAAGACCCTCACTGTCCAGGGCATGACCTTTTCTCACTACTACCATTGAGGATAAGGTATGGGAGCCTGAAGACACACACTCAACATTTCAGAAACAGCTTCTTCCCCTCCACCATCAGATTTCTGTATGGTCCACATACCCACAAAAGCTACCTATTTATTCTAAGTTATAGTAATTTTTCATGCCTTGCACTGTACTCTGAACAAACTTGATGACATATATCAGTGACAATAAACCTGATTCTGATTCTGAAAGAATAATGCAAATGGTCCATTGAACCTGTTCTTCTAGGACATGGTTTACTCCTGTACAATACCAATCACCCTATTCAACCATAGGAAATGTTACCCTGAAAACAAAGTAATTTTAGGAATAAAACAAAAAAATGCTGAAGACACTTGGGCAGGTTAGGCAGCATCATGAAAAGAGATATAAAATCAACATTTCAGGTGGAAGACTTGTACTTTTAGGAATTTGCCTCCAAATCTGTAGAAGAATCAAGTAATGCTCTAGAACGGGGGTTCCCAACCTTGTTTCTGCCATGGACCATCATTAAGCAAGGCAACGGTGGACCCTAGGTTGGGAATCCCCTGCTCTAGAACATGGTGAGAAGCTTTAGTTTGCACGCCTGTCATGAAATTTGTTGTTTTGCAGCAGCAGTACAGAGCAGTAAGACACATAAAAAAGTAAACAGGTCATGTGAAAAGAGAGAAGAGAAGTGAGGTAGTGTTCTTGGGTTCTTTGTCCATTCATAAATCTGATGGCAGAAGGAAAGAAGCTGTTTCTAAAACGTTGAGTGCGTGTCTTCAGGCTCCTGTACCTCCTCCCTGATGATGGCAATGAGAAGAGGGCATGTCCAGGGTGATGGCAGTCCTGCAAGATTGATTCTGTCTTCTCGAGGCACCACCTGTAGAATATTTTTATTGTACAAGAGCTTTATAACAGCAGAATATAAGCTGTTGAGCCTAGAGGTGCATGTTCTACAGCTGTTGTATCTTCTGCCCAATGGGAGAGTGCAGAAGAGAGAACAGAGATGATGGAGAGGACATGACTGCCGACCTTTCTTCTTTGCAGGGTTGGCTTGGACTGCGATGGTTCTCACTGTGGAATGTCCAATTAACTCAAATTGTGGATGACTTAGATCTGATAATGTCCATGTTATCTGACAAATGCTCGGAAGATCTGGCCCTATCTTCACACTGCCAACTTGACCAACTCAACGCACACTCCCCCCATGAGTTTCCGCAATTCTTCTCCGAAACCTGTTTACACTCTCAAAGTCAAAGTAACATTTGTTATCAAAGTACATATTGTTGTTGCTCCTTTTCACGCATTGTGGCGCAACGGGCAACAGCTTTGCCATTTCTTCAGCACTTATTCGTTTTTTTACGAGGCTGAGTTGCTAGCTCGACACTCAACCCTGCAAGGATGGAAAACGTGCAAGGAGCCGGCTGGATTTGAACCCGGCACCACTCGCCTCGAAGTCTGGTGTGGATGCCACCACACCACCAGCCAGCTATGTCACCATATACTACCTTGAAATTCATTTTCTTGCAGGTATTTAAAGGAAAATGTAGAAATACAACAGAATTTACAAAATTAAAGAGCACAGGGAAGTGAAGAGGGGAAGATTAGACTAGTTGACTCATCAATAGCGTAGTGGAGTTATCAGCCCATCTTTTTGCAGTGTACAAATCTGAGAATCCTGCAGTGACCTGTTCTGCGGAATAATTTTAATGGAGAAAGCTCTTTTCAAACAAGGACTAACAAACAGCCAATGTGCAAAAAAAAAAGACAAATTGTGCATATAAGATAATACTGAGAACATGAGTTGTAAAGAGTCCTTAAAATTAAATTGCAGATCATAGAATCAGTTCAGAGTTAAGGTAAGTTAAGTTGTCCACACAGGATCAGGAGTCTGGTGGTTATAGGGTAATAACTGCTCCTGAATTTAGTGGTGTGGGACCTGAGGCTTCTGTACCTCCTGCCGAACGGTAGCAGTGAGAAGAGAGCATGACCTGGATGGTGTGGGTCCTTGATGGTAGATGCTGATTTCTATTGTCAGTGCTCGTTGTGGGAAAGGCTTTGCCTGTGATGGGAAGGTCCTTCCCTTCAGAAATGTGTCAGGCAGTATCTGTGGAAATGAATAAAACAGTTGATGTTTCAGGCCAAGACCCTTCTTCGGGACTGGAAAGAAAGGGGGATGATGCCGGAATAAGAAGGTGGGGAGAGGGGAAGGAGTTGAAGCTAGAAGTTGATAGGTGGAGCCAGTTGGGTGGGGGACGGATGAAGTAAGAAGCCAGAAGGTGATTGGTGGAAAAGGTAAAGATAGGGAAAAGAAAGAATCTGAGAAGAGAGGAGAGTGGACCATGGGAGAAAGGGGAGGAGGAGATGATAGGCAGGTGAGGAGAGAGTTAAGAGGCCATGGTGAGGAATAGAAGAGGAGGGAAGTGGGAGGGAAAAAAAATTACTGGAAGGAGAAATTGATGTTCATGCCATCAGCTTGGAGGTTACCCAGATGGAATATGAGGTGATGCTCCTCCACCCTGAGAGTGGCCGAAAAGGATGCCGTGGACTGACATGTCGGAATGGGAATGGGGATAGGGAATTAAAATGGTTGTCCACCAGGAAATTCCACTTTTGCGATGCTGGTTTTTCCATACCAGTCTCCTTTCCAGCAAGATGGAAGGTGGGGGACCAAAGACAACTTGGCGCCGTACCGTAGAGGCAGAAATGAGGACCCCAAGCCACACCTGGGGCACAATGGAGAAGGGATGGAGGACCTTCATTGCTGCCCTAACCCCCAATGGCAGTAACTAACTAACAGAAAGATGGGCTGATTGCCCGCTATGCCGTTGAGCAGTGGTCCCCAGTGGACAGGCAGTGCTGACCATTCCAAACTGTGTTCAAACGACAACCACACAGCAAGAATCACAAAGGGTCATTACTTGCTGCAAACTGCTCTGGCTACTCAGTGTTGTGATTCCAATGTTGCCAACATGTCCAAGGCTATCTTTAGCCATAGACTGGCATTTACTTGATATAACTATATATATATATCTGACAAATAATTGAATTCCCTTCTAAATCTAATCCTGAGGTGTTCAGGTTTAAAGATTGTGTATGACTACTTGTGTGAGGGAATGGAATATTATTGAAGTTCATGCACACATCTCAGTAAAAATCAGTGCCTTTATCAGCACAGAGAAGATCCCAGTGATGCCCATTTACAGATACGACAAAGAGATGCACCAAAATTAGGTTTTGACCAGATTATTATTCAAGATATATCTTTTGGATGCATTGGCAATTTCTCCTCTTCATAAAGGTTTCTTTTATCAGACGTAATCATTTATAGAGATGTTTCGCTTTAAGGTTGAATTTTTACTGCATTAAAGAAAAACAGAAATGTAATATCCATTGGATTTCCATTTGCTGAAGACAAAATTTTTCTGTTAATCTTGATCAAGCGATCCATCCAGTCTGCTCTCTTCCCCACCCCACCCCACCCAGCACCCCATCTATTTCCTTCTCTTTCAGCTGCTCTGTGGTATCTTGGAATGTCAAATGTTATCAAATATTAACCTGAATTCCGTTCTCTGCCCTAAGCTGAAGTTGCAAACATCTTCTGCATTCCCTTTGGGGGAATCGATAGATATGACTGGTGTCATCACCATTCAGTTCGACACAGTGAAAATTGCTCAAAATGCCACGCTTCATTTTTAATTACAATCAATATATTTTTCCTTGGGCTTCATATTGCCTTTTTGCCATTGTCTTCGGTCTCCTTGCCACTGTGTTCAGCGTCATTCTTCAGCAAATGGGGTTAGAGAGAGTGGAGCAACTTTGGTGAGGGTTCGGGAGCAGGCAAACCAGCTGGACCTCCCGATTATGGGGTGTTGGATTGTACCCCAACTTGCTTGTTCTCCGGCCGTTCTAGGATCCAGCATGCAAAAGGAATGACCCAGAGCTCTGATGCACCTACTCTCCTCATCCCGGAAATCACAAATACAATCTTTGGTTCACTTACGAGCACTGATATATGCTTAGAAACCAATCATTGATACTAATACACTGCTGCAAACATCTGTAAATATTGACAGTCTCCTCCTGTACATATTCATTCGCCCCTTGGGATCATCTCCCGGTATTAACAGGCTCATGATGTCCACCTGTAAATATGGATAAACCTCGGGCGATCACTGGTAAATATCAAGCATTCCAGGGAGTTCCTGTGAAATAAACCTCCGGTGATCAAGACTAAATATTGAAGATCACAGGGATTTCCAGTAAATATGATATCTGTGCGTTGTTTGTGATGTACTATTTTGCAATGCTGGGCTTTATGGGCATGCTACGTTGGTGCTGGCACGTGTGGCCACACTTGCCGGCAGCCCCCAGTACATCATTGGATGTGTTGGCTGTTAGTGCCAATGACGTATTTCACCGCTCCTTTTCGATAAGTAATCTGAATCTGAGTGGGTGGGAGGGAGGAAAGGGGTCTGTTTTATTGTTGGTGCCTAGTTGCTGATGTTCTGCTGTTGTTATTGCTCCTGCTGAACTTGGGCGGAACTTGCTGTTCTGGTGTCAGAATGTGTGAAGGCACTTGCGGGCTGCCCCGAGCACATCCTTAGGTGCGTTGGCTGTTAACGTAAACTGTACGTGTCTATGTACTTGTGATAAATAGATGGATCTGAATCTACTTTCAAGGCTGCCCTTTGAATCCTGTGAGACCACTGCAGACCTCTAGAGAGTCGTGCAGTCTCTATGTGCTCACTTCTACATGCTACAGTTTTCTCTGGGAACACCTGGAAAAAATAAAGCTCTCATTAGTTCCTGCATCTGTGCCCAGGACGGGGCTTTTCATTCCAGAGTTTATGAGATGTCCTCTTTCCTCAAAGGAAGGGGTTTTCCTTCCTGTACCATCACCGTTGTCCTCACCCACATCTCCTCCATGTCTGCCCTCAACCCATCCTCCTACCACCCCACCAGAGACAGAGTTCCTCTTGTCCTCACCTACCACCCCACCAGCCTATGTGTACAGCACACTATTCTCCATTACTGTCACCTTCCTGTCAGCTTGAACCAGTCCGCCCATTCTTCACTGACCTCTCTCGTTAACAAGGCATTTTTGTCCACTCACTGGATGTTATTTTTTGTTTTTTGTGCCATTCTCTATAAACTCTAGAGACTGCTGTGTGTGAAAATCCCAGGAAATCAGTAGTTTCTGAGATGCTCAAACCACCCTGTCTGGCACCAGCAGTCATTCCAAGATCAAAGTCACTTAGATCACATTTCTTCTCCATTCTGAGGTTTGATCTGAATAACAACTGAACCTCTTGACCATGTCTGCATGCTGCCACATGGCTGGGTAATTAGATATTAGCATTATCGAGCAGGTGTACGGGTGTACCTAATAAAGTGGCCATTGACTGTATGTGGTGAATAAAGTTGGTGTTTTAGCAAGAATATCCATTTTATTAGACTACTTCATTACCTGACATGGTGGTGATTGGCATTCGTCTGTCTCAAAGGACAATGGGTGATGATGATCATCATCACAAGCCTGGGCAGAAGGTATGGAGATCCTGAGATGCCCAGTCGTCAAGGTCCCCCTCTCAGTCTCACCAGTGTAGTCCGAAGGAAAGCTTATGAAGCAATACGTTTGGCACCAGCTTGGCTGCAGGAGCTGCTGGAAGGATGTTCCTTTGGGGCTCCACTCCGGATTTGCTGTCTGGGTTTACTCCCGTAGCCTTCGTCTCTCCTGAGGCTGCCCACAGGCAGTGGGGCTATTTACCCGTAGCTGGGGATCTGGTTCACGAGCACCAGGGTGTGTCCTCATAGCGGTGGACCTGCATGCTACGTGTGCAGGGACCAGACCTCCTCCCCGTCCTCCATAGTTCAGCCCGAGTCCGAAAGGAGTTCAGTTTCCGTGTGCCGCCAGAGAGGGGGCACTACATGAGGCTTGCTGTTGGACAGGCTGTGTAGTGGCAGGGGGAGACTTACACAATCAGCTCGCCTTTTTGCGAGGCTACCAGCCAGCGGTGAAAGCTGAAAGTGAGAGCAACAGGCACTATCCACTACACTTGACCACACGAGACTCATCACAACAACCATTTTGACACCATTACCTGACATACTGTTAGGTAATATGAGCATCTTACTGCATCAGGATCTAAGTTAGCAATGAGACTTGTAACATTTACCTAAGAAGAAAGATGGTCAGTTTACTTATTTAGAGATACAGCATGATAATGGTCCCTTCCAGCCCAATGAGCCCCCATTGGCCAATCACACCCATGTGACCAATTAACCTGCTAACCCGTACGTCTTTGGAAACCGGATCACCTGGAGGAAACCTACACACTCATGGGGAGATTGTACAAGTTCCTTACAGACCGCGGTGGAAATTGAACCCAGTGTCGCTGGTGTTGTAATAGCGTTAGACTAACTGCTACGCTACCATGTCGCCTGCAAGTGTTGTATTCGAATTTTTAATTCAAGTCCAATGTCACGTCCGAAACAGTGCAGACACAGCACTGGCTGTGGACTGTCAGCCTAAATCACATATTTGCAGTAGTTCCTTTTGACTTAAGTTGAACTTGAAAACATCCAACTTAGAGACAATGAGCTATCACTGAGCTAAGCCAAGCAGCAGCCATTCGAATCATAACACCTGACCATAAGACATAGGAGCATAAATAGGCTATTTGGCCCATTGAGTCTGCTTCGTCATTCCATCATGGCTGATTTATTATCCCTCTCAACCCCATTCTCCAGCCTTCTCCTCGAAACATTTGATGCCCTGATTAATCAAGAACCTATCAACCTCTGCCTTAAATATACCCAATGACTTGGCCTCAACAGCCATCCGTGACAATGAATTCCACAGATTCACCACCCTTTAGCTGAAGAAATTCCTCCTCAATTCTGTCCTAAAGGGACTTCTTTCTATTCTGAACTTCCACCCGCTGGTCCTAGACTCCCCCACTACTGGAAACCTGAGGTCACGTCTCCAAGGTTCTGGCATTTCTGACTAGTGCAAGTGGAAACTTAAACCACTGAGAATGCCCGATAACAAAACTTTGAAAGCAAAATCCTGCCTTTTTTAAATGGTAGGATGATTAGTTGTAGACTGACCCAAACTTCTCTCCATTGTTGATCACACCAAATAAGAACATTTCCATTAGACGCCTCTGGTGCCTTGTTCAAAAGCCTTCACCGTGATAATATACAGAAGGAGCTACAAATAGCACATTAGCAAGAGCTGTCTGATTATTCCCCACCTCCAATTCTCTCCCCATCGCCTTCCAAATTCTATCAGAAAGGATATTCCAAATCACAGCCACTCACTGTCAACAGATAAAATTAACCCACCTACCTGTTTCTGATTTAAATATAGCTTTATAGAACCTAGCGCACTACAGCGCAGTACAGGCCATTTGGCCATTTGTTGTGCTGCCCTTTTAACCTAATCTAACTCTTCCCTCCTGCATATCCCTCCATTTTTGTTCATCCATATGTCTTTCGTTTTGTTTTTGTTTACTTTGAAGAGTTCATTTCAGACTGACCATTTAGCCATCTTCTTGCTGTGGAATTTCCAAAGCATATTTATTATCAAAGTATCAATAAGAGATCGGAGCAGAAATAGGCCCTTCAGCTCATCGAGTCCACTCCACCATTCGATCATGGCTGATTTATTTTCCCTCTCAACCCCATTGTCCTGCCTTCTCCTCATAGCCTCTGATACCTTTACTAATCAGGAAACTACCACCCTCCACTTTAAACATCTTCATGGATCAACTGACATAGATCAACAGTGAAAGACTGACCTTTCTTTATTATTTATCCAAAGGAGTGCAGACCTGAACACTACATTGGAACCAACACAATTAGAACATTTAGGGAATCTCCAGCAAGAAGGGAAAAGTTTCATGTTGGACCATGACATCCAACACAGTGCATGCAGGTTCTCTTAGGAAAGAGTTAATTGAAATACTGAGCTGAATTAATGTGCTTTTGAAAACAAATTACGTTGTCTCCTCCTCCTTCCAGTTGTCCCCTCCCCACCATCTCCTCCCACCTGTGAAGTGTTTGACTCAGGTGTGTTTTCACTCACTCACCTGTAGGCTGGGGTGCCAGGGTTCGCTATCATGATGGATTCCAGGTGAAAGTGCCCGTCGCCTAGGTAAATGTCACATCCACAATGCAGTATACAACCCTGAAATTCATCTTCTCCACAGACAGCCACGAAACAGGGAAGAGCCATGGAACCAACCTGTTCGAAGAAAAACACTGAACAGCAAATCCTCTCCCCCTCCCTCGTGCAACCAACAACCAGAAAAAACCTGTCAAAAACACAGAATATAAAACACAAAAGGCATGTTTCAGTATAGTTCAGCTCAGTGTTCATTATCTGCAGGCGGCCCCGATTCAGAAATTGCCCAGAAGCAGTAACAAAAAAAAGCAACCAGAACTAGAATGGGAAATACTGAAAACTGAATTAGAGGCCAAATCTGCCCCTTACCAAGTAAGAGGAAAGGTATGAAAGGGACCTATGGGGCAAATTTTTCATGCAGAGGGTGGCGAATATATAGAATGAGCTGCTAGCAGAAGGAGTTGAGGCAAATATAATTTTCCAAGCATTTAGTTAAGTACATGGAGGAGCAGAGCTTAGAAGGGTATGGGCCGAATGCAAGAAATTGGGACTAGCCGGCTGGGCACCCTGGTTGGCATAGAGTCATTGGCATGAAGGGACTCTATCTGTGATGTATTTCTGTGTGGCTCTATGCCTCTAACATGTAGTGATGGGTTGTTTCATGGCGAGAGACAGGAAAACATTGGACAGTTGTCCTAGTGCATCCTTAAATGACTTGGTGTCAAATTTAGTTGGATGAAAATCCTATGAAGTGCCTTTGAGCACTTTCCTCAGTTAGGGGCACTACATTGTAAATGTTGTTCTGTGCAATGAGTGTCATAAATGATTCATGTTTTGGCAGAATGCAGGATCATTCTTACAGAGACAATGTTTTGGCTGGCTTCCTGGTGTCAGGACACATTCACAATGCTGTGGTTACCAGCAGCATCCAAATGACCATCAGTGGGTTCCAAAACATTCTGCAAACAGAATCTTAAGCAAAGCCTGGCACCAGCCAGGGTATGTTGGGAAACGCTCGACAAGCCAGCCAGCGTCTGTGAAGAGGGAAACAGAGGTGGCACTTTAGATTGAAGACAACTGGGAAAGGGGAAACAAAACCATCAACTCCTGGTCAGAGGCAAGAAATGAAACAGATCCTGTGAAGGACACACAAGGCAGAAGAGATGGATGAAAATGATCCCAGGAATGAAAGGGTTAACATGTGGGGAGCATTTGATGGCTCTGGGCCTGTACTCACAGGTATTTAGGAGAATGAGGGGGGATCTCATTGAAACCTCTTGGATGTGGTAAGTCGAAATAGAGTGGATGCGGACAGGATGTTTCCTATAGTGGGAGAAGTCTTGAACATAGATGAGGATGAATTCCTTTAGCCAGGAGGTGGAGAATATTGAAAGCCATAGACCCAGTGGACATGCAGAGGATGTTTCCAGTAGTGGGGTAGTCTAGGACCAGAGGGCACAGCCTCAGAATAGAAGGACTTCCTTCTAGAACAAAGGTGAGGAGGAATTTCTTTAGTCAGAGGGTGGTTAATCTGTGAAATTCATTGCCTCAGGTGCCTGTGAAGGCCAAGTCAGTGGGTATATTTGAAGTGGAGGTAGATAGGTTCTTGGTTAGTAAGGGTGTCAAAGATTATGGGGAAAAAGACAGGGGAATGGGGTTGAGAGAGATCATAAATCAGCCACGATTGAATAGCAGAGCAGACTCGATTGGTCGGATGGCCTAATTCTGCTCCTATGTCTTATGATCTTATCTTTCTTGTATGAGACTGGGTAATGTTCACAGGGGACTGCGTAGCTTCTGGCATTAATTCAGAGAATGAACAGGATTACTGCGGAGGCCCCTTCAGGTACTGATCCATAAGATCTGTTCTTCTGCACATTAGTATTGTCCTTTCCTGTAACAAGTGAGTGGGAGATAGGACCAAGATTTTGGCCTTGCAGCTATCAGGACATCTGCTTTATAGGTCTGTCAGATATAATTAGAGCTTTAAGAAACTTTGCAAATTCTGAAGTCAGAACAACAAAAATTCAACAGTTCATCCACGGTCAGAACGCATCCATCCATCATCAAGGACCCCCACAATCCAGGCCATGCTCTCATCTCACTAACTGAGATCAGAAAGGTGGTACAGGAGCCTCAGGACTCACACCACCGGGTTCAGGAACAGTTATTACCCCTCAACCATCAGGCTCCTGAATCAGCATGGATAACTTCACTCACCCCAACTCTGAACTGATTCCGCAACTAAGGATTCACTTTCAAGGACTTTACTACTCATGTTCGCAGTACTATTTACTTATCTGTCTATCTATTTTTGTATTTGCACATTGGTCATTTGCCATCTTTGTGCGTAGATTCTATTGTGTTTCTTTGTACTGTATCTACTGTGAATGCTACAAGAAAATAAATTCCAGGGTAGCATACAGTGACATACTGTATGCGTACTTTGATAATAAATTTACTTTAAACTTGAATGGTCATTCAGAATGAAGAATGCCATTCTTTGTCAACTTTTTCTACATGTGATGCCTGATTATTTGGTCTATGTTCCCTCTTATCCCTCTCCCTTCTCCTTATAAATAGTAGTCACATTATGGGTGTTGGGGTGGAGCTACGTCTCTACCAAAGGAGGTGTAAGGCGCTCCTTCCCTCCGCTAGCCTGCAGGTCACCCTTGGGCAGGGTGTAGCACCTGCTTTAGTCCCTTGATCAGGATCATGGGAGCAGGTGGTGGATGGTTGTATGAGCAGCTGGTGTATATCACAATTCCTGGTTATGCAACCACTGACGCCAGGCAGACAATCTCTGAAGAATATTGATAATGGCTGGGATCACCAGTCTTCCAAAGACACTGCCCAGAAGAAGGCAATGGCAAACCACTTCTGTAGAAAAATTTGCTAAGAACAATCATGATCTTAAAAAGACCACGATCACCTACATCCTACGACACAGCAAATAACAAACGAGTGAGTCACACTTACCACCTGCCAGCTCCAGTCTGTGGGAACTGATCTATAATCTGTGGAATTCTGGAAGATGACCAAGTGTGTCCATTATCTCTATAACAATGTCCTTCAGGTTATTAGGTCCTGAAGATTTAACACTTTTTGGTCGCATTGTTTTTTCCAGTGTTGGCTTTCACTGATGCTAACTTATTCCAGCTCCTCGTTCCAATTACAAACACAAAAGATTCACAGATGCTGGAAATCCAGAGTAACACACACAAAATACTGGAGGAACTTAGCAGGTCAGGCAGCATCTATGGAGGGCAATAAACAGTCAACAGTTTTGTGCCGAGACCCTTCATTGGGAGTGGAAAGGAAGAGTATGCACCCCTTCTCATCTCCTCACCTGCCAATCACCTTCCTCCTGTGTCCTCTTCTTCTTCCATGGTCTGTCGTTCTCCCCTTTCAGAGTCCTTCTTCTTCAGCCCTTTTCCTCTTCCACCTATCCCCTTCCAGCTTCCTACTTCAGCCCCCTCCCCACCCCACCCACCTTCCCCTTCACTTGGTCTCACCAGCTTGTACTCTCTCCCCTTCCACTTGCTCCCTCCACCATCTTATACGGTGCTGGTGAGACCTCACTTGGAGTACTGTGGGCAGTTTTGGTCTCCTTATTTAAGAAAGGATGTGCTGACGTTGGAGCGGGTACAGAGAAGATTCACTAGAATGATTCCGGGAATGAGAGGGTTAACATATGAGGAACGTTTGTCTGCTCTTGGTCTGTATTCCTTGGAGTTTAGAAGAATGAGGGGAGACCTTGTAGAAACATTTCGAATGTTGAAAGGCATGGACAGAGTGGATGTGGCAAAGTTGTTTCCCATGATGGGGGAGTCTAGTATGAGAGGGCATGACTTAAGGATTGAAGGGCGCCCATTCAGAACAGAAATGCGAGGAAATTTTTTTAGTCAGAGGGTGGTGAATCTATGGAATTTGTTGCCACGGGCAGCAGTGGAGGCCAAATCATTGGGTGTATTTAAGGCAGAGATTGATAGGTATCTGAGTAGCCAGGGCATCAAAGGTTATGGTGAGAAGGCGGGGGAGTGGGACTAAATGGGAGAATGGATCAGCTCATGATAAAATGGCAGAGCAGACTCAATGGGCTGAATGGCCGACTTCTGCTCCTTTGTCTTATGGTCTTATAGTCTTATTCTGGCCTCTTCCCCCACCCCTTCCTTTCCAGTCCTGATGAATGGTCTCAGCCTGAAACGCCAACTGTTTATTCCCCTCCATTGATGCTGCCTGACCTGCTAAGTTCTTCCAGGCTTTCGTGTGTGGTCCCAATTACAAGTAATGATCCTCAGAGAGAACTGGTCAGTTCACTTCCAAACTATTGAACTAGACGTTGAGTCTTGAGGGCTGCGAGACACCCAGTCAGAAGGTGAGGTGCTGTTCCTCAGGGATTCATGGCAATAATGGGAGAAACCAAAGACAGAGGCTGGAGTGTGTACAATAGGTGACCGGTTAAAGCATCCCTCACAAGGAGTTTACAGCACACCCCAGCTTCCCAAGTGGTTGCATTCTAGAAACCAACGGATATTGTGACTTTCAATTACAATAACACTTGAAAAAAAAAGACAAAATGTGCTATTTCTTTTGATTTTATGCCTAGTTATTTTTTTATCTCATAAATTCCACAAGAGCACTTTCTCTGTTCCGTATCTCAAATGTTTCACAGTGATTTGCAAATTCTGTAAGAATGAATTGACATTACATGAAGTGTTGTAACATGAGGTACACTAACTTCTGTCTCTCATTTATGCATTCCTTTGATAATGTTCCTGTAGAACATCCTAGGGTGATTTGCTATGTTATAATGCTATATAATTGCAAATTGTTGTTGGAAATTATTATTTGCTTTATGTCAACTTGTACATCTATGGAATATTATGAGGTGTATGTACTTTATTTTGCACCGTGGTCCCAGAGGAACATTGTTTCATTTAGGTGCATACATGTGTATGGTTGAATGGCAATAAATTTGACTTGAACTAAAACAACAGAGTTTATACAACACAAAACAGGCCCTTTGGCACAACACGTCCATGCCGACCAAGACCTCCATCTAAGCTTGTCCCATTTGGTCATGCATTTGGCCCATCTTATATGCTGTTAGATATAGGACAAACGCATGGCCAAATAGGACTAGCATAGATGCAAGTCTTGGTCAGCATGGGCGAGTTGGGCTGAAGGGCTTGGTTCCATGCTGTGTAACTCCATGACTTAACGAACCCTTTTCCTTTCAACAAACATTTTGGCTGAACTCTCCTTCCTAATCCCGCTAGAGTTTAAACCCAAGAACATCGTCAAATGCCTCTGGATACTGCCAATGGAGTCCAAATGGAAATTCGAATTGTGTAACAAGGCTTGCGGGAAAAGCCGGTTTATTCCACCACTAGATGTCGCTAGCTCTGCTATAACGACAGCCGCTCTGGTGAATTGACAATGCCCACATTTCTAAACGGGTCAATATTTAGTTTTATTCCTGGGTCGATGTAATCTTTTATTGGTGATGGAACGTGGGCTTTCGAAGCAGAGAAGATGCGAGATAGCAACGCGATGCACCATCGATCCAGTCACTGCTCCCAGGTAACTGTAATTCTATATTTAAAACAGCGACGTTTCACCTTGCCAGGTAACTGACAAACACACACACACACACACACACACACACACACACACACACACACACACACACACACACACACACACTCACTCACTCACACACACACACTCACTCACTCACTCGCATACACAAGCGGGAGCGCATGCAATACATAAGCCAGGATTTGAGACCGAGGTGATCAGCCAGGTAACTTTCTCAACTTTTTTTAAAGAAATAAATGTGTCCGACTTTCACCATCGAAATTCCCAAAATCTCACGCCTTCGGATTGCAGCCCGGGCACAGAAACACGCCTCGACCCGAAGAGTCCGTTGCGAATCCTGTGCTTTACAGAGCGCGGCCGGTGTCAAAAGTGCCGCAGGTAGGAACGAGAGCTCCACCTTGCTCACCACTCACCTCCTTCATTTATCTCTAGGGCGGTTTGTACATTATCTCTCCGTTTTACTTTTCTTTAGAAAAATATATTTTCAGCTGATTATAGATTGGGGTGAGGTCCGGCGAAGGGTTGGGCGGTGTGCTGGGAGATCTGGCGGATGGGGAGAGGTATATATATATATATAAATATATGTGTGTGTGTGTGTGTGTCTTTTTATATAAAGCAGACGCGTCCATCACTCCTTATAAGGCGAAGCCTGTTATTTTCCCTTATACCCGGCGCCGTTTGCACGTCAGTTCCCTCCCCCGTCTGAATTAAACATTTCAACACTGAACTCTAGCCTGGCACTCCGGGGAACGCGTGTTAGTAACAGGTTTATATTTTATATATATAATAATATATACACAGATTATTTTATTTTGCCAAAAAAAGAAAGAAATTGGGCTGCTTTTGTTCTAACTCTCCCCACCCCTCTTCATCCCTCCTTCTCCTGCGCTGTTACACCTCCTCCCCCCGGGTCGAACCCCTCAGAAAGCCGGGCTCGCTGCGTCTCCTACCGGCTGCAGTAGCCGGCTGCGAGCGCTCTCTCCTCCTCTCCCTCTCTCTTTTATCCCAAGCACTCAGGATGCGGAGGAGCTCGTTCAGGATATCTGTGCAGCCACCCAGGACCCGCTTCCCTCTCCCGGATCGTTGCTAGTCCGAGGTGATTTCTCCACA
Organism: Mobula hypostoma; assembly: GCF_963921235.1. NCBI lineage: Eukaryota > Metazoa > Chordata > Chondrichthyes > Myliobatiformes > Myliobatidae > Mobula > Mobula hypostoma. The sequence continues at coordinate 9,686,208 of NC_086119.1, forward strand.
AAGGCACCAACTTTCCTTTGAACTGCACCCGGGCGAAAATGAGCAGGAAAGGTAAGTCAAATCCGTAAACGTTAATTTTAATTCAATGGACTAAAGCTAAATAGAAGTGGTGTTTGATTATGGTTCAATCATGTGATTTTATAGTTATCAACAGAGGATTAAATGCATAAAATATTCATATAACATTATATATAAACAATACGCAACATTTATTAAATATAGCAAAGATCGCCGCAGTGCGAGTTTTTAAGATTGTGCGGAACGGTTCCCTTTTATTTAGTGACAGATTGCGGACTCTTAATGTAAGTTTTCGAGCTGTTCAAGATGTCATTTAGGGCTGTTAATTAAAAGCGTCTAAACGCAGTCTTAATCGACGCGTTGTTACAAAAAAAAATCCTCGTTTGGCTCTCCTCCCTCCTTGTCCCTCCAGGTTTAAGTGTTCTAATTTCATTTCAAGGGTCAGAATGGATGAATGTTACTGATTTGTGTTTTCGATCGGGTACCCGCTCTTATTTTTCATCACCTCGCCCTAGATTAGATGACGAGCTTTCAGCTCGTACAGACATCAGATACCAACAGATAAACTCAGCCCGATATGGGGCTATTCCTTGCCTAATATTTATCTATATCTCTGTTTATAAATATCTGTTTGTTAGTTGGCATCTGGCTTACTTTCCGACAAAACGGCGCACCTGGTAATTACTAACTTCCAAGTGTTTTTTTTGTTACAATTTGCATCAGGGAATCTCAGAGCCTGTGTGATTTTTTTTTTAAAATCTGAACATAAATGCTGTGCCCTATATTTGTTGATGTTGTCTTCTGCCTGACACTCTCGGGTGCTGATCTGCTATTCTCTGTTATCGAGCGCCTTCAGTGGTTCCAGTGCTTAAAGAGGATTAGGCGGATAAAACTTGGTGGCATGCTGTGTGTCAATAGCCCCTCATCTCGCGAAACCCGGAAACAACGCCGTAGCCCGCTAAACCCCAAGAAAACATTAATTCCGGCCAGAATGCAAAATGAATAAGAACTTCAATCTCCCAAACACCGTGTTTAACCCTTGATTCGTTGACAACCCCTCCCTGATCAGACGCTAAAACCAAACCTCGAGGAAATCATATCTGTTTATGTCAATGGAAGACTAACCGGTTGAAATGGACATATTGATATGAATTGCAAAGGTAACTTTACAAAACAGTGTCTGACCGTCGTGGGCTTTAGATTCTTTCCAGCGCATTATGCAGGGAGAAGGTTTTGTGTGTGTGTGTGTGTGTGTGTGTGTGTGTGTGTGTAAGGGTGTGTTTGTGTGTGGGAGGGGTGGGAAGACGTTTTTCTGTGATACAGTTCAGTTTACACTTTTGGACACATGACCCGTTGCTATTTAAAGCGCAACGTTAAATTTAATATGTGGACTCCAACCATCTCCACCCCCCCTCCCGCCCCTCCCATTTCAACCCTCAACACTCCCGCCAGAAAACGGGATGGGAAGCGATCAGTCATGGGAATACTGCCGAGTGTTGTCTTGCCATCTCCGGATGACTGAATTTCATTCAAAAACCTCGGAGAAAATGGGCGAAAGAATCTGACAATGACCTGGTACTGCATCGGAGGCGAGGAGCTCATTAAAAAAAGACACAGCCCTGGAGTGCCGGTACTAAAATAAACCAGTTATCGGGTCAGTCGCAGGAGTGCTCGATATTAAACGTACTGCAAACGCACGCAAGGACTTTAACCTCACACGAAAGGATGTGTCTAGCTGCAGGGCGCCGATCTTATTGTTACATCCCCAGCATTGGTCCACTAAACCGTTTACCCACCTACAGTGCGATTTATGGAGGTTTTCTTTGCTAAAATTACAACATCAAACTAAGTATCTCTCAGTTGCGGCATGATTAAAACGCGAAACATAAGATAGTTCCAGTTTTAAACCCTCGCCGGAGAGAATTCGGCTACTTTGTTGCAAGTACACTGTAACAAGAGCCCGAATGCTGTTGTTTATAAACCCATCGTTTCAAGATCTCAAGATAGACGGGCGAGGTACAATAAAGTCTCACTGACTCCCTCGCTGTCCAGTTCCACTTCGCCCAACAGTATGTGACCCTGGATCTTTACTAAAGGCGGATTGTTGTGGAAGGAAAGGGGAAATCAGCGAAACGGCAAGGGACTCAGAAACGCTAAGTTCGGACGCTCGTCGCTCCAGTATTAGCCGCCGGGATAACCAGCACTTCCCAAGCTCCCGATCACGATCGTTTCCCGAAGTCGAGGAACCGCCTACCAATTTAACATCGTAAAGCGCTGTCTCTGGGATACATGGGCGGCGGCGGTGCCGATGAAGTTCGATGATGTGTACTCGGGAAAAGGGGGTTCTCTGAGGATCGTCACCTGGTCGTGGCGTAGAGGTTTATGTGTTCCTTACGAGTTATGAGAGTGACGCCGTTCTGGAGTTTAGCAGTCTGGCGCTATCTCCTGGCAGGGTCACTAATGTCATCGGGATGGTTCCAGACAAAGAGAGGTCCAACCAAGACCTCAGTGGGAGCTGGCAGAAGATGACAACATATTGCAATGCCAGTGGAAGGGGGGCTGCACAGTGAAGAGTTTCACCTTGCATTCCATGGCGCTGGACCGGGCTCCATACTGTGTGTAGTGGCTGCCCGTGCATCCAATCTCACCATGTCATGCACAGGCCATTCCCGTGAAGGGAATCCGCCCTAACGTCCCGGATTACGTCCCGTGGCGATCAGCAAGTGGTGAAGCGGGCAAGACTACGAGGTCTGGAAGCCCTCAGGATATATAGGTCCCGGATTGGCCTCGACAACCACCTGAGGACCTACCGATAGACAACCCCTTAGGAGAACATGACACGCGACTCGAGTGATCGCACCACAACAACGAGGAAAAGGGGAGTTAAAACATTTTCCAGCTCTACCAGAAAATTGAGCTTGAGTCTCCTTGCTGTCCTCTCTGCTCCCTGAGCACAAACATATTCAGGATAGTTTAATGTCATTTCTAGTACTCAAGTGTAAAGGAGAACGAAATAATAATGGTTGCTCCAGATCCGATGCGGCACCAAAAAACACAATAAAGAACACAATGATAAAAAATAATAAATATAAAACATAAGATAGCTTATATACACAGATGGACTGTATGTCCATAAAGTAACGTTAGGCACTGGAGTTTTTGTACGTAAAGTGAGTGACAGGAAATGATAAAGTAGTGGTGCTGGGGCGGGGGGGGGGGGGTACAATGTATATTAAAGGATGCTTCAATATGTTCCAGATTAAAGATTTCTTTTTCTTCAGTTCGCTTTGGAGTGTGAAATCTGGAATGAGATGGGTGATGGAAATTACACACAAGAGTGAGAATGAAGCAGGGATATGGTTTCGATTCCCATTATAACATGGCTAACAACCGCTGGGCAGCAGAAGATAAGGGAAATGTTTGTAATTATAGACTGGCTGCAGGATAGCATTTTAAAAACAGATCTGGGTGGCGTTGTAGAAGTGGAACATCTTGGGGGTGGAGCCGAGGAGTCCACTGGAAGGTGTGTTTGATAGCGCAAGGGAAGAGGACCACACTTGCTGGGAGAATTGGTGATGGAGTGTGTGAGATGACACGACGAGACTGAAAATACAAGTATGTGTGGCAATAGCGAGGTACGTTAGATAGAATGGAAATAATGGGCTGTGTTAGATAGACTATACGACATAGAAGCAGGATTAGTAATTGTCCTTTGAGTTATTCCATCATAGCTGTTGAATTTTCCCTCTCAACCCCATTCTCCTGCCTTCTCCATGAAACTTTGACACCCTTACTTATCAAGAACCTATCAACTGCAGCTTTAAATATACCCAATGACTTGACCTCCACAGACAAGGCAATAAATTCCACAGATTCTCAGCCTCTGGCTAAAGAAATTCCTTTTATATCTGTTCTAAAGAGACGTCCTTCTATTCTGAGGTTGTGCCCTCTGGTCCTGGACTCCCACTAGAGGAAACGTCTTCTCTCTATCTAGGCCTTTCAACAGTCAATAGGTTTCAATGAGATCCGCCCTCATTCTTCTGAACTCCAGCGAGTACAGGCCCGGAGCCATCAGACACTCCCCATGCGTTAACCCTTTCATTTCTGGGATCATACTCGTGACCTCACCCAGACCCTCTCCAACACTAGCATATACTTTCTTAAATAAGGGCAACAAAACTGCTCACAATGGTCCAGGTGTGGTCTGACCTAGACCTTATAAAGCCTCAGCATAATAAGACATTGGTAAGACTACAGTTTAGAGTGGAAGTAGAGTGGTGTGCTAGAGAGAATGGGAATAATGGGGTGTGTTAGACTGGGAATTGTGGGGTGTGTTAGACTGGGAATTGTGGGATGTGTTAGACTGGGAATAGTGGAGTGTGTTAGACTGGGAATAGTGGGGTATGTTAGACTGGGAATTGTGGGGTGTGTTAGTCTGGGAATAGTGGAATGTGTTAGTCTGGGAATAGTGGAGTATGTTAGACTGGGAATAGTGGAGTGTGTTAGTCTGGGAATTGTGGGGTGTGTTAGACTGGGAATAGTGGAGTGTGTTAGACTGGGAATAGTGGGGTATGTTAGATTGGGAATTGTGGGATGTGTTTGACTGGGAATAGTGGAGTGTGTTAGAATGGGAATAGTGGGGTATGTTAGACTGGGAATTGTGGGGTGTGTTAGTCTGGGAATAGTGGAATGTGTTAGACTGGGAATAGTGGAGTGTGTTAGTCTGGGAATTGTGGGGTGTGTTAGACTGGGAATAGTGAGGTATGTTAGAGAGAGTGGGAATTGTGAGGTGTGTTAGAGAGAGTGGGAATAGTGAGGTATGTTAGAGAGAGTGGGAATAGTGAGGTATGTTAGAGAGAGTGGGAATAGTGAGGTGTGTTAGAGAGAGTGGGAATAGTGAGGTATGTTAGAGAGAGTGGGAATTGTGAGGTGTGTTAGAGGGAGTGGGAATAGTGAAGTGTGTTGGAGAGACTGGGAATAGTGGGGTGTGTTACATAGTTCATATATTACTGATCAGCCCTAATAATGTATTGCATTAGATGAAAGTCATAGAATCATCGAGCATTACAACAATCCAGGTTGTGTCAAACCATTAATCTGCCTAGTCCTATCAACCTGCACCTGGACCTTAGCCCTCCATACCTCTCCCATCCAAGTACTTATCCAGACTTCTCTTAAATATTAAAATCGAACTCGCATCGACCCTTCCACTGGCAGCTCATTCAACACTCACACCTCTCTGAGTGAAGCAATTCCCCCTCATAGTCCCCTTAAACATTTCACCTTTCACCTTTAACCTACGACCTCTGTTCTAGTCTCAGCCAACCTCAGTGAGGAAAGTCTGCTTGTATTCAACCTACCTACAGCCCTCACCATTTTGTATTAAATCACCCTTTATTCTCCTACAGTCCAGGGGAAAAAGTCCTATGTCCCTATAACTCAGATCCTCAAGTCCTGATAACATCCTTGTAAATATTCTTTGTACTCTTTCAATCTTATTGACAAATTTCCTGTGAGTAGGCGACTAGAATTGTACACAATACTCCAAATTAGTTCTGAACAATGTCTTGTACAACTACTGTACCCAATACCTTGATTTATGAAGGTCAAGGTACCAGAAGCTCTCGTTATGATCCTGTCTACCTGTGTAGACTCTGTCTACACTGTAACAAGTACCGGATCAAGGGGCAGTGTGATAATGGAGAAAGTATCGGGCGGCGGTGGAAACAGAGAAGATGGCAATACAGCAACAATTGAATGGTGGTTGGAACAGTGGAAAAGTCGGGCAGCTGTGGCAAGCCTTGAGTGACAGGCACAAAATGCTGGAGGAACTCTGCAGGTCAATTAGCATCTGTGGTGAGGAATATAAAGTTGATGTTTTGGTCTGAGACCCATCATCGGGTGGCAAATCTTGGCTTTGGTAGAAAGGGTGGTGCTGACAATGGAACAGTGTGTTGGATGATATTGCCAGTACTGCGGAGAACGAGATGCAGGCACAGTAAAGGTGGGTTGTGTTAGTAATTGTGAGCAATGGTGAGGTTCACTTGTTCTTTCTGTAATAAATAACCACAGGAGATTTCATAGATGCTGGAAATCCAGAGCCGCACACAGAAAATGTGGGAGAAACTCGGCAGGTCAGGCAGCATCCATGGAGAGGAATAAACAGGCAATGTTTTGGGATAAGACATTTCTTCAGGACCTCAATCAAGAGCTTCATCAGGTTGTGAAATAAATGTAGGTGTGTTGCATGTTGGAGCATGAAGATTTAGTGATTTGGAGTTCAGACATAAAGTGCTTCAATAGAGGGCCAGCATTGAATACATAGCAGCTATTAGATAATGTATAATTGAATAGACAATATATACAATTTATTTGGTGATGTACTGTGCTGATGTGCCTATCTGGTGAAGTCTGATCCGTAATCCATACTCCTTGTCAATTCCGTCCGGGGCTCAATGATGGTCCCTTGGTCCCTTCTTGAGTTTATTGGGTCTGGAAGTTTGTATTGGGAACGGTAGTTGATACTCCCAATACCCCACAAACACAGAAGGTGATTACACATTATGTAACAGCTCCTACATATTCAAATGCTGTCCCTCCATTGAAGCACTTTGTATCTGGAGTCCAAATCATTTCATCTTCTTCATGCTCCAACAATAGAATCAATGAAAGACCGCACCCAACACGACGGACAAACAACCAACGTGCAGAAGCCAACAAACTGCGCAAATGCACAAGAAAAAGAAAATAACAAATAATAAATAAACAATAAATATCGAGAATGTGAGGTGAAGAGTCCTTAAAAGTGAGTCCATAGGTTGTGGGAACAATTCAGTGGAGGGGCGAGTGAAATTGAGTGAGTTATCCACACTGGTTCAGAAGCCTGATGGTTGAGGGGTAATAACTGTTCCTGAACCTGGTGGTGTGAGAGGATTACTCCACTCTATAAACCTGCCGATTTTCCCCAGCATTCTGTAAATGCTACACCTACATCTGTAACATAACTCAACGGCTCCTTATTGCAGAAGCAACGTGGACCAACGTTACAGAGGTCCAACTCATGCATTCATTGGATGGCTACTGTTTATAACGAGAGGGCTGCAACTCCCCTGCTGGTAACCCTGATGAGCTACCTATTAAAACACGTGCGCTCTCAGCTGTATTTTCCGCCAGAACCTGAAGTTGTGGGAGAAACATTTTGTATCATAAAGTACAAGATATTTCTAACGCCGCTGTATATGTAACCAATCATATTTATACAACATTTCCTCTTTATTGAGAATTGTCGGCTCTCACATTTGGTCAATTCGAGTGTTTACACACACACATACACAGGAGGAACTCAGCAGGTCGGGCAGCATCTATGGAGAGGAATAAACAATGGTTTCGGTCCGAGACCCTTCATCAGGACTGGAAAGGAAGGCGGACGGAAGCCAGAATAAGGAAGTGTGTGGGTGGGGAAGGGGGAAGAGTACAAGATGGCAGGCGATAGGTGAGACCAGAACTCTCGGGACGGTACGGTTAATGCAGAATGAATCGTTTCGCTGGAGCGCGGCACTGCACGCGTGTAGACTAATTTAGACACCCGAGTGTAGTGAATGGGCAGTGTGTGGATAAGTGAGGTGCTCGGCAGTTTGTGTGAAGAGCAGGTGAACCCACGGGCGGCGGATCTTTGGCACCTGGGGAGGTGGGCGACTGGGGTTGTGCGTTGTGGGGGAGGGCGCGGAAGTGCGGAGCATCGAAGGCGGACAGAACAAGAGACGGGTTAAAGATGTGGACAGCATCATGTCATATCTAACGTATCAATATGGAGGGTGAACAGATCCCAAGAGGACTGAACTTGCAGGGACCCATTTGAGAGCTCGTAGTCACGTTTTCGCAGAGTCCCCGAGAGGACGCGAACAATAGACCGCACCACCATCTCCCCGATTTGGAAAGATGTGCCTTTCCATTCATGTATTGTTTCGCTTCCCCGCCCCCCCCCACACACAGTCCGAACGTTTCCAAAAAGAAAACGCCCCAGCGATTTTCAACACCTTTTACCCTTTACTCGGCCACCTCTCTCGGACGGCGTGGGCGAGGAAAGGGTTAAACGCCGGCTGCGCGGTTGTCGTACATACCAATGCCGACGGCACCGCCGAAACCCTGTCACCCCCCCCCCATCCTCCCTCCTCTCTCGTCCCCTGACAGCTCCTGAAATGGACCGATCTCCCTCCCTCACTCGCCCCGGTGATACTAACCGAGCCGGGAGTAGGGTGGGGGAGGTGGAAGAACCGATGAACAGGGGTAACAACAGAACAAAAGACAAGCGTCACCTCGAAATTGAGGGGGTTGATCTTTCCGGGCCGCTTCTCCGCCCGGGAGACGGCGGCGAGGTGCAAACGCGGATCGGGGTTCACGGCGCTTACCGAGCGGTTGCCAACGCTAGCGCGGGAAACTGGGTCACAGGGTCTCCCGGGAACTTACACAACGCGCCCAACGATGGCTGGCTGAAAATGCTATCGAGCACATTCAGCAGCAGATATTATTTAAACTTTGAGGAAAGAAGAGAGAGAGAAAAGAATAATAATGTTGAATTTCACAAGAGGTTTAAGCAGGGTGTATATATAACTCTCCAGCGCCATAACCGACTCTATTAATATAACAATATAAATAAGGTGGTACTATCGTTAAGCCGGTGCTGGTCGTGATGTCTGGGCTGAACTGTGTGACAATAGGAGGGATGGAGATAGCATAATACATTACTTATAACAAGGTCACTTTGGACAGCCGTTGACTGAGCAGAAGGTTGTTAAAATGTTAGAAGAGCGGAGAATCATGTCTCCATCAATTGGAGACGTCCTTTAAAAAAAGCACGCAGGCTGTTGTAATTATTTTATGAAGGAGCCATCAGGACATCTAACTAGATCTATGCTCTTTAATAAAAAATCCCTACAGCATAACTGACTCGCCACCGCTATCCACATCATCTAGGCTTCAAGTGTCTGAGGCTGAGGAACTGGCAAAGTTTTATTTTAAATCAGAAAAGAGATGAGGTTGTGGAGAGAATGGTTCCAGTAGTGAGGGAGTCTAAGAGCAGAGAGCACAGCCACAAAACAGAAGAACGTTTCTTTAGAACAGAGACGAGAATTTTTTTTAGTCAGAGGATGATGAATCTGTGGAATTCATTGCCACAGACGGCTGTGGAGGCCAAGTCATTGGGTATATTTAAAGCAGAGGTTGATACAGGTTCTTGATAAGTAAGGGTGTCGAAGGTTACTGAGAGAAGTCAGGAGAATGGGGTTGAGAGGGATAATAAATCAACCATGATGGAATGGTGGAGTAGAATCGATGGGCTGAATGGCTTCTATCTCTTACAGACACTATTTCAAATGCTTCAGAAATAATTCAGAGATCGACTTTATTGTTCTTTCTTTTATTTTCTCAATTTAGCTTTTATTTAATTAGGAAATCTGCTTCACTCATCTCCTGGTTCCCAACTCAAAATCACAACTCACTGTTACTGATACTGAATTTTATTTTTTTTTAATGCAGATGCAAGAATCCTAAAATAAAAACAGAAAGTGCTGGAAACACTCAGCAGGTCAGACAGCCTCTGCAGAAGGAGGCACAGAGTTAATGTTTCAGATCATTGAAGACACAGATTCTCCTACTGCAGATGCTCTCTGACTGCTGAGTTTCTCCACTTTTTCTGGATTTATCCTTGTTACTGATAATTTGACAGTTTTCATTAAACACGAAGACCCGATTTTGACGTGTTATTTTCTTTGATTCATTACTGGATAATTTAATATATTTATAGGGATTAAATGACTTTCAATTATCTAGAGGAAATTGAACGGGGCTTTTTTCCTTTCCTAGTAAGTGATATCTGTATAATGGGAATCAGAATCAGGTTTATTATCACTAAAATACGTCATGAAATTTGTTGTTTTGCAGCAACAGTACAGTGTAATACATAAAACTACCCTAAATTACAATAAGAAACATATTTTTAAAAACTCAAATAAAGTAGAGCAGAAATAGTGAGATAGTGTTCATGGGTTCATTGTCTGTTCAGAAGGGGAAGAGGCTGTTCCTAAAATGTTGAGTGAGTGCCCTGTTCCCATCTCTAGGGCTGGCATTGGGTTGCTAGAGAACCCCCCAAAGGGAAGAAAATAGTCCCTGGTCCTGTTTAATTTTATTTCTGTCCTTTGGATTTTGGAGGCTCAGTAACTTAAAATGCCACTGCTAAAGAAATCTACATAAACCTTTGACTAATATATTGATTCACAATATAGTATGCTACAGCAGCAATCCTTACACGCCAGCATGATCAGCCAGATTAAGTGTACAGTGCCATCACCTACCTCTCTCATGACTCGTCTCCTAAGTGTGTGTGTGTGTGTGTGTGGTAAATGACTGGGGTATGAGTGGATGAAAGCTCTCTCAGGCAGAGAAGACTGCAAATGGAAATTGCGTCCTGATTAGATTTTTTCTCTGGGAGTTTGGGGAAAGCTGTATGTAGGTCAGACAAACAGGATAGAGTCTCTGAAGCAAACTTGCGGATTAGCTCTGAATCTTTAAAACTGAAGCACTGGTCTAAAAAAAACGCTCTGCAGTTCTTTATTCTGGCAGAGAATTTTTTATTCACTCACTTTGCTTGCAGCAATCACAGCAGAATGCAGAGAGGGGCTTTGACGACCTACTGATTCAGTCCATTCCTCAGCCCTGCAACATCATAAAATAATCATTCTTCACTCCTCTGTCCTCAATTAATAGGAAAGATAGCAGCCAAAGTGACAGGAAGCATTGGGATTTAGACCATAAAACATAGGCTCAGAATTAGGCCATTTGGCCCATCAAGTCTGCTTCACAGCCTGATTTATTTTTCCTCTCAACCCCATTTTCCTGCTTTTTCCCCATAAACTTGGACACCATAACTAACCAAAAACCTATCAACCTCTGCTTTACTTTCCACTGCTGTCCAAAGGGAGTCTGTACGTTCTCCCTGTGACCGTGTGGGTTTCCTCCACACGCTTTGCTTTCCTCCCACAGTCCAAAGACGAACCAGTTGGTCGGTTAATTGGTCATTGTAAATTGTGTGTGATTAGGCTGGGACTAAATCGGGGGGGGGGGGGGGGATTGATGCGCAGCACGGCTCGAAGGACCAGAAGGGCTTATTCCACACTGTATCTCAATAAATAAATAAATTATACCATGGCACAGCTCCCAGTATGGAGGAAGATCTGAAATGCATTCAGATTTTGACTGTTAAAATGAAGTAAGATTCATATAGTTTCTATAGATGTGCAGTGGAGAGTATCCTGACTGGCTGCAACACTGCCTGGTAGGGAAACACCGATACCCAAGAATGGAAAAGCCTACAAAAAGTAGTAGATACAACCCAGGCCATCACAGGAAAAGTTCTCCCCACTACTGAGCACGTCTCCAAGGAGCGCTGCCACAGGAAAGCGGCTTCCATCATCAGGGACCCCCACCACCAAGGCCATGCCATCAGGAAGAAGGTACAGGAATCTCAGGTCCCACACCAGGTCCCACATCAGGTTCAGGAAGAGTTATTACCCCTCAACCATCAGGCTCCTGAATCCGTGTAGATAACTTCACTCAGCTCAGCACTGAACTGACTCCACAACCGACAGTATGGAATCACTTTCAAGGACTCTACAACTCACATCCTCAATATTATTATTTATTTAATAGTTATTACTATTTGTTTTATTTTGTATTTGCAGAGTTTGTCTTCTTTTGTACATTGGTTTTTTGTCAGTCTTTATTTGAGTGTATCACTGTGAATGCCCACAAGAAAATGAATCTCAGAGTAGGATATGGTGGCATAGATAAATGAGCTCTTCGGGCTTTTTCAGGGAACTGGAGAGTGTCGGGCTCTGAGATTTCATAAAGCACCTAAATTGGTTAATTATTGGTTAACAAGAGTCATTATTTGTTTAGAGTTACTTGTGCTTTCTTCTCGAGTGAGTAGCTCTTTGTAATGTGGTCTCCTGGTGGGCTCTCTGTTTAAACATGTTACGTTTATTTTGATAGGCTTGGGGTTCCATGTTACTTGTATTATTTTAGTGGACGCCCAATTAGCACCAATAGCGGGGTCCTAGTTTTGAGAATGTTACATCTCGCGCTGTTGCTTGGCTGAGTCACCGATGTTCTGCTGGAATACTTATGAATAAATTCTGGTCCCGGTCTTCAAATCGGAGTCTGCTTTTCTCTGCAGTTGGGTTTTGACCTTGCTAGCGCACATCGTGACATATAGTACATGTACTTTGATAATAAATTTACTTTGAGGTTCACATCATGCATGTGCTCAATGGAAGTGATTTAACATAACCACCCCAAAAAATCCACCTGCCACCCTCATTCATAATCTATTGCTTCCAGAGTAGTTGCAGGGATTTTGCCTCATGTGTCTCCATCCTTTGATTGAAAACAAACCTCCTATATCAGTAATAATGGTGGCTTGCGCTAGTTTGGACTTTGACTTACCCATTGTCTCAGAATAACACATCCACACCAATCAACACATTATACACTGAGTGACCACTTTATTAGGCACACTTGCTCATTAATGCAAATATCTAATCAGCCAATCATGTAGCAGCAACTCAATGCATAAGAGCATGCAGACATGGTCAAGAGTTGTCGCTCAGACCAAACATCAGGATGGTGAAGAAATGTGATCCAAGTGACTTTGACAGACAGTTGGTGCCAGACGGGGTGGTTTGAGTATCTCAGAAACTGCCGATCTCTTGGGATTTTCACACACAACAGTCTCTAGAGTTTACAGAGAACTGTGTGCGAAACAAAAACCCATCCAGTGAGCGGCAGTTCTGTGGACAAAAAGAAGCCTTGTTTTGGAGAGAGATCAGAGAAGAACGGCCAGACTGGTTCCGGCTGACGGAAAGGCGACAGTAGCTCAAATGACCATGCATTACAACAGTGGTGTGCAGAAGAGCATCTCTGGATGCACAACAGGTCAAATCTTGAAATGGATTAGTAGCAGAAAACCACAAACACACAGTCAGTGGCCACTTTATTAGGTACAGGAGGTACATAATAAAGTGGCCACTGGGTGTAAATACCTCTCTTTATCATTCCCTCCAAATGGTCCAGATAAACAGTTAATATATGGGATAAAAGAACACTGTTTACTACAATCCCCAATCTCCCCTTAACCAATTCCTTGTAATTGACACGCTGATTTGGTTTTTAATTAACTGCGTCCATGTAATTCAACACAGATCTGTGTGTTTTATTTTGCCATCTGCCTGTCTGTCTGTCTTTATTTGCATTTTAGCTTTAAAAACGTATTTGTCATTATTAGCGAGAAAGGTCAAACATCGATGTAATTTAAAGTCCTGTTGATGCATTTGTAATTTCCTCAGCCCTCTCAAGTGACAGTGCTTACTTTGCTGATGAGAAACAGTAACAGCACAAACCTGCACGGAGACAGGTATATTAGCCCGATGTTGGCTTCCAGGTGAGCCCTCCACCATTGCATTCGCAGCAGCTCTAGATTTCTGCAGCTAACGAGCCTCGAAGAGGGTGCCAAATATATATAGCGCACCTTAGTATACGGTTCCAGTTTCCTGTTGAGAACCAGCTTTAGAGAGCAGAGTGTGACATCCTCAGCTAACCTGACAGTGGAAATCTTCCAGACTGTGCAGGCTAACTAAGCTTCTGTGACAGTTCCAGATTTCTGTAATTAATCAGCCCCGGGAGCTGTTCTAGATAATTTGCAATTAACCCATCCTTTGAACTGTTCCAATGATTTGTACTTAACCCACTTTTGAAATTATTCCAGATAAATTATACTGAAGTAATCTCTGGAACAGTTCCAAATTATCACAGTAAACTGATCCTTAAAGTTGCTTCAGATTTTCCTGAACATTACGCCTTGCTTGGAGACAGCTACGGTTTCCAAATGCCAATTTTTAAGTTGTGAGTTTAAAAAATGACAAACTCCTTCAGAGAACATTGAAGTTTTCATGAAGTGATATACTTCTCTCTTATGGATTTTCTACTCATTTCTACAGTAATAAGACCATAAGACCATTAATCATAGGAGCAGAATTAGGGCATTTGGCCCATCAACTCTGCTCTACTATTGGCTCATTTATTTCCCCCTCAACCTCATTTTCCTGTTTTCTCCCCATAACCTCTGATGCCCTTACTAATCAAGAACCTATCAACCTCCACTTTAAATATACCCAAAGACTTGGCCCTCACGGCTGTCTGTGGCAATGAATTCCACAGATTCACCATCTGGCTAAAGAAATTCCTCCTCATCCCTGTTCTAAAGGGACGTCTTTCTATTCTCAGGCTGTGCCCTCTGGTCCTAGACTCACTCACGATAGGAAAACCCTTCCACATCCAATATTAGATTTTCATCAACCAGCTCCCAGTGACAAACCCATCCTCACCCTCCTCCTCCCCACTCTGGTTTTGATTCCCAGCACAGCACTTCGTAATAATTCTACCCTCAAGCTGAGAACTGGTTAAAACAGCTACTAATGCAGGGTCAGACTCTTAGGAATTTGATCATGCGTGTGAATGTCTGATGGAATCTGAGGAATCCATTGCTACAGACTGTTGTGGAAGGCCAAGTCTTTGAGTAGTTTTAAAATTGAGGTTGATAGGTTCTTGATTAGTAGGGGTGTCAAAAGTTACGGGGAGAAGGTAGGAGAATGGGGTTGAGAGGGAAAATAAATCAGCCATGATGAAATGGCAAAGGGGACTCAGTGTGCAGAATGGCTTTATGGTCTAACTGGCGCATGGACTGTTATCTATGAGGCTGGACCATATCATCTAGAACCCAGCTCTGAGTCCCAGTACAGGAGATGGGGCATTCACAAATAGTTTAATACATCTGACACAAAAGGCAGGTACGGGTTTCGGAAGTGACAAAAACTAATTGATGAAGATAGGGCAGTGGATGTGAAGTATACGGATTTTAGTAAGGCTTTTGACAACGTTCTCCATGATAGACTCTTTCAAAAAGTCAGGAGGCACTCTAGAACAAGCTAGAGCTTCTCTCTTTGGAGCGAAGGAGGATGAGAGGTGACGTGATAGAGGTGTAAAAGATGAAAAGAGGCATAAATCGAGGGGACAGCCAGAGACTATTCCCTAGAGCCGAAATGGCTGAGGTGAGGGGTCATAATTTTATGGTGGTTGGAGGAGAGTATAGAGGTGATGTCAGAGGTCGGTTTTTCAACACAGACAGTGGTGGGTGAGTGAATCGCTCTGTCAGGGGTGGTGGTAGAGGCAGATACATTAGGGATGTTTAAGAGACTCTGGGATAGGCACATGGGTGAAAGGAAAATGGAGGCTATGTGGAATGGAGGCGTTGGATTGAGTTTAGAGAAGGTTAAAAGTTCATTACAATGCTGTCGGCTGAAGGACATGTACTTTGTTGTTCTATGTTCTACAGTACTGAGCAAAAGTCTTGGGCACATACTGTATATAAACCTAGGCTGCTTAAGACTTTTTGCACAGTACCGTAGTAATTTTATGTATTGCACTGTACTGCTACTGCAGAAAAAAAACCTTATTTCATGACATATATGGGTGATGATAAACCTGATTCTGATCTGCGTCTCCATTGTGGACTGAGAGTGGGAAGGGGGCAGGGAGAGGGGAATCACGGCTGGGAATAGGGGAAGGGAGAGAGGAGGGAGCAGGAAGCTCTAGAAAGACATTCTGTAATGATCAGTAGACCAATTGTTTGGAATCAAATCACCTTGCCTGGTGTCTCAGGGCTGGGTGCGTCCGCACCCGCATTAAACCTCTGCCTCTGCCACTCCTTCTCTGCCACCTGTCCCACACACCTCCCACGGTGCTCCATCCTCACGATTCCTAACATCCTTTGCTCCCACCAGATTTATAAATTCTCACTTCACGTTGACAACTACAGTATTGTGCAAAAGTCTTAAGCACCTTAGCACCCTAGCTCTATATATAGGTGTGTGTGTGTGTGTGTGTGTGTGACTAGCTTTTGCACAGTACTGTACTACATGTACTGGTAATGGTGAATCCACTGAATGGGCATAACACACAATAGGTTCATGAAAGTCATTCAGAAGGGAACTAACCACCATTACCCAGCCTGGCAATGAGGTAGCAGAGCCCAGTGAAAGAGACCAACCAGCTACTGTGTTTTGGGGGCCATTCTGCCTTTGTCAGGACAATCCCTGGGCTTGACTGCACCTGGGTGGGAAGACATGACTCCTTTCATTACATGGAGGTTGCATTTCAGGAGAAGAGAACAACACCAGGCTCGTACATGTTTTCCATGGCTGTTAGCCACACGCAGTCATGAATTTATAAAGTGATTCATGCAGCTAGGGATTTGATGCTAAAAAAGGGACCCTTTTACTGACAAGAAGCTCAGTGAAGAGAAAATAAACCTCAGAATCTACTAGAACATACCAAAATACAAACCAGCAGCTCAATGGATTTAGATCTGGAATATATGGATAGGGATACAGACTCTCAGTCCTAGATTCTGTGTATTTGTCATTGTTTGCAACTTACACTCAATGGCCATGTTATTTGGTGCCTTCTGTACCTAATAAATGGCCACTGAGTGATTGTTCATGGTCTTCTGCTGCTGCAGCCCATCCACTTCAAGGTTTGATGTTTTGTGGGTTCAGAGATGCTCTTCTACACACCACTGTTGTAACACGCAGTTACTTGAGTTACTGTCACCTTCCTGTCAGCTTGAACCAGTCTGGCCATTCTCCTCTGACTTCTCTCATTAACAAGGCATTTTTTTTGTCCGCTCACTGGATGGTTTTTGTTTCGCACGCCATTCTTTGGAAACTCTAGAGGCAATTGTGTGTGAAAATCCCAGGAGACCAGCAGTTTCTGAGATACTCAAATCTCCCCATCTGGCACCAGCAATCATTCCACAGTCAAAGTCACTGAGATCACATTTCTTCCCCCATTGATGTTTGGTCTGAACAATAACTGAACCTCTTGACCATACCTGCATGCTTTTATGCATTGCTACCACATGATTGGCTGATTAGATATCTGCATTAATGAGCAGGTGTATGGGATTACCTAAAAAAGAAAGTAGCTACTCAGTGTAGATCTGGAATTTATGAACAGGGCTCACAAACTCTGCCTGTATGTTACAGACTGCAATGTTCAGTAGATATTGCTCCATTCAGAACCCGATCAATTCAGCTCCATTAAGATTTTAATTCATTCTGTGATATCTCTGAGCCTGTACTCAGTTCAGAAGGATGACATCTCATTGGAACCTACCAGATAGAGTGGACGTGGAAAAGATGGTTCCATTAGTAGGAGAGGCTAGCATGCAAGGGCACAGTCTCAGAAAAAAGGGACGTCCTTTCTAAACGGAGACGGGGAAGAATTTCTTCATCCAGAGGGTGGTGAATCTGTGGAATCCATTGCCACAGGTGGCTGTGGAGATCCAGTGATTGAATGTTTTGAAGGTAGACATTGATATATTGGTGATTGGTAAGGGGGTTAAATGTATAGGAAGAAGGCAGACACTGTGGTCTTGGACTTTGCCCTGTGCAAGTTCCCTTTCCGTTACTGAAGCAGCTCAGTGTCATTCCACCATGGTGAACTTTGCTTTCGCTCCTCATTTCTGCCTTCCACGCAGAACTTTCCATCCATGGATTCCCATTTATCAGAACCCTCCTCCACAAAGGCTGTTTACATTTGAAAACTCTGGGCCTCCAAGTTGGCTTTGGGGCTGATAGCAAGATTGAGGCATACACAGGTAAAACGTGTAACTCTTCTGCTCCTTCTGCTCAACCCTCCCCTCGTGAATCTCAGAGCACCGGCACCACCCGGTCCGCAGTGGCGGTGGGGGGTGGGGGGCAACCAACACCTCATCTAATAAACAAAAAAGCAGCTGGTGGAAGTCAACAGCTCAGGCAGCATCTGCTTAGTTAACCTTTTGGGTGCCCTGACTGTTTGCATCATGGCCTGGTATGGAAACGCCAAAGCCCGTGAACGGAAAAACCTACAGAAGGTAGTGGATACAGTCCCGTGCAAAAGTCTTAGCCACATATCTATAGCCAGGGTATCCAACACTTTTGCACAGTACTGGAGTAATTTTATGTATTGCACTCCACTGCTGCCACAAAAAAAAACTAATTCCATGACATATGTGAGCGATGATAAACCTGATTCTGATCTGGGTCTCTATTGTGGACTGAGAGTGGGAAGTGGACAGGGAGAGGGGAATCATGGTTGGTAAAAGGGGGAGGGAGAGGGAGGGAGCAGGGAGACATTCTGTAATGATCGGTAAACCAATTGTTTGCAATCACATGACTTTACCTGGTGTCTCGGGGCTGGGTGTGTCTGCACCCGTGCCACACCCCACCCTGGCACTCCCTCTCTGCCACCTGTCCCACAACCCTCCCGCGGTGCTCCACCCTCGCCATTCCCAACATCCTTCGTTCCTGTCCGATTTACAGTACTGAGCAGAGGTCTTAGGCTCACAAGCTATATATGTGTGCCTCAGACTTTTGTATAATTGTGTACATCCCAGTCCATCACGGGTTAAACCGTCCCCTCCACTGAGCACATTCACAAGGAGCGCTGCTTCAACAAATCAGCATCCATCATCATCGCCTCCCACCATCCAGGCCAGGCTCTCTCCTTGCTGCTTCCATCAGGAAGGAGGTACAGGAGCCTCAGGTCCTACGCCACTGGGCTCAGAAACAGTTATTACCCCTCAACCATCAGACTCCTGAATCCGTGTGGATAACTTCGCTCACCTCAACTCTGAACTGATTCCACAACCTGTGGACTCACTTCCAAGTACTCTACAATCTATCAAGGATCATCTGTGGTCCATAAAACTATAAGACACAGGAGCAGATTTGGGCTATTCAGCTCTACCATTCGATCATGGCTGATTGTTTTTAGATTATGAAGACACACAGTCCTCTTTTATTGTCAGTTAGTAATGCATGCATTAAGAAATGAAACATTATTTTCTCCAGTGTGATATCACAAAACACAAGACGACCAAGACTGAAAAAACTGACAAAACCACATAAATTATAACTTATAGTTACAACAGTGCAACAATACCATAACTTGGTGAAGAAGTCCGTGAGCACAGTAAAGTTCAAAGTTTCTCAAATGTCCCACATCTCACGCAGACAGGAGAAGGAAGAAAAACTCTCCCTGCTATGTCGACCACAATGCGACTCTGAGTCATCCGAAAACTTCGAGCTCTGATCAGCTCTCCGACACCGAGTACTGAGCGCCATCTCTGTCCGAACGATTCGACCTCCTTCTCGGTCGCCAAAAGCAGGCAAGGCCGGGGATTTTGAGGCCTACCCTCTGAAAGATTCCCGACCGCGCAGTAACGACAGCAGTGAATGGGCGGGATTTATTATTCCTCTCAACTCCATTCTCTTGCCTTATCCCCGTAAGCTTTGATAACCTTACTGATCAAGAACCTATCAACCTCCACTTTAAATATACCCAGTGACTTGGCGTCCATAGCTGTCTGTGGCAATGAATTCCACTCATTCACCAACCACATACACCATATATATTTGCCATATACATTTTTTGCTCTATACATTTACATACGCTGTATTTGGAATTTGCTGTGGTATGTTGGAGCAATATGCAACAAAAACAACATTCAACAATTATGCAGAATAAAGAATTATACAAAATTAAAGTTAGAAGTGCAGATAAGGAATAAAATGTGCATAAATACATAAATACTGGCATATATTTGTAATGTAACCAAAGTTATAAATTATAAAGCATCATGTTCTCAGTATTAATATTTTCACTTGCACAATTTGTCCTTCTTTCGCACACTGGTTGTTTGTCAGTCTTTGTTTATGTTTCAATGTGATTCCCCCTAATTCCTCTTAAATTGCAGTGAATACAGGCCCAGAGCCATCAAACACTCCTAATATGTTAGTTCTTTAATTCCAATCCTCTCCAATGCCAATACATCCTTTCTTAGACATGGGGCTCAAACCTGCTCATGATACTCCAAATGCGGTTTGACCAATGTTTTTGGAAGCCTCAGCATTACATTCTTGCTTTTATATTTTGGACCTCATAAACCCATGTTCTTTGTTCCTGAAATTATCTCCCCTTACCAACCCCTCCAATTATCTCAAATACCCTGAAAGTTTGTTTCTGAAATTACCTACCAGCACCAATCCTTTTAATCATCTCAGATTCCTGAGGTATTTGTTCCTGAAATCAAGAATTCCATTTCCTTCACATTTCACTTACTCAGAAGCTCCTTCCTTGACAAGAGCCAGTGAGAGCAGCAGATATGAAATGTCTTCGTCTTTGCAAAAAAGCCGAAGGAAATATTATCATGAAAATTGAATGACTGTGAGGCAAAGGTATGGCGATTGTCTGTGGGACTGTCGTTGATTGCTAAGGTAGATTTTTCTATATGGCATCTGAAAAAACTGCAACGCTTGAATATTGGGATAAGAGAGAAAATTACCAAAGCGTGAAATATCAGTTGACCTGGAAACCGTGTGAGGCCTATTCTTCAAGTAGATGGTTTTAGTTAAGATTTGTGCTTCATAAAAAACAGACCAAAGAGAACTAAGCTCAGTATTTCCATAAAAGAGAAGGCTGTGACTTCATATTTCATTTCAGAATAAAATCCATACTGGAGGGAAAGAATTCCAAATCTTAACTGGGTAAGTGTTAAATAAACCAATAAATAAAGAGTATTATCTGATATTGTCTTCAGTATTGCACCAGTCAGAAGTACCAGTAAATTCAAAGACTGGTATAAGTACACACCAGGGTCGGGTGAACCAATCCAACACTATAGGTACCTACGCCATGGTAGAGTAATGGTTAGCATGGTGTTATTACAGCTGGTTGTGTTCCTGGAGTTTGCACGTTCTCTCCGTGGACCTCATGGGTTTCCTCCGGGTGCTCCCGTTTCCTCCCACAGTCCAAAGAGTACCGGTTAGTAGGTTAATTGGTCATTGTAAATTGTCCTGTGATTAGGCCAGGGTTAAATAGATGGGTTGCTGGATGGAGAGGCTCAAAGAGCCAGAAGGACCCGTTCCACACTGTATCTGAAAATAAATAAACACCTGGAGCGCAGGGTATATATCAAGCACGTCACTGGGGGTATATCTGATTAGTTTGTGAAGACCAAGAGCTGTACAGAGATATTCTGAATGAAAGGAAGCAATAAGAGCAAGGATGTAATGCTGAGGCTTTGTGAGGCGTTAGTCAGACCGCACGTGGAGCTTTGTGGGCAGTTCTGGGCCCGTTATCTAAAAAAGGATCTGTTAGCATTGGAGAGGGTCCAGAGGAGATTCACATGTACAATCACAGGAACGAGGAGCGTTTCATGGCTCTGGGCCTGTACTTGCTGGATCTTTAGAAGAATGGGGAGGTGTGGGTGGCATCTCATTGAAAACTATCAAATATTGAAAGGCCTGAATGGAGTGAATGTGGAGAGGACGTTTCCTGTAGTGAGTGAGTCTCGGACCAGAGGGCACAGCCTCAGAATAGAGAGACATCCACTTAGACCAGTGGTGAGGAGGAATTTCTTTAGCCAGAAGGTGGTGAACATGTGGAATTCGTTGCTACAGACGGCCGTGGAGGCCAAGTCAATGAGTATATTTAAAGCAGAGGTTGATAGATTCTTGATTAGTTCGGGTGTCAAAGGTTGCAGGGAGAAAGCAGGAGAATGGGGTTGAGAGGGAAAATAAATCAACCATGATGGAATGGCAGAGCAGACCCAACGGGCTGAGTGGCCTAATTCTACTCCTATGTCTACGGGTCTTATGGAAGACTTGAACTTGTATAATACCATTCTCAACACCCCCAAGTGCTTCACAGTCAATTGCTTTGAGATTGCAATCTTTGTTGCAATGGAGGAAACACAGTGACTGACAGCAAGCTCCCCCTAGCTGATGACTGGATAATCTATTTGAATGATGTTGGTTGGGGTGGGGTGGCAAATGCTGATGTGACACCATCCGAAATATCAACACAAGAGACTGGAGACACTGGGATCTCAGCAGGTCTGACAGCATCTATGGGGGAGGGTGAAATCAGTCCAGGTGAAAGGTCTTGACCCGAAATATTGACTGTCCATTCCCCTCTATGGATGCTAGTTGATGGGCTGAGTTTCCCCTAGTTCCATCGTTAAGACCTTAAGGACCCCTACCACCCAGGACATGCCCTCTTCCCAGTGCTGCCATCAGGGAGGAGATACAGGAGCCTGATGACCCACGGCCAGCTGTTTTCAGAGCCAGCTTCTTCCCCTCTGCCATCAGACTTCTGAACGGTCCATGAACACCACCTCACTAATTTTGGTCTCTTTTTGCACTACTTTATACCTATTTTGTGTGTGTGTGTGTGTGTGTGTGTGGGGGGGCACGTGGCCAAGTGGTTAAGGCATTGGACTAGCGACCTAAAGGTCGCGAGTTCGAGCCCCAGCCGAGGCAACGTGTTGTGTCCTTGAGCGAGGCACTTAACCACACATTGCTCTGCGACGACACCGGTGCCAAGCTGTATGGGTCCTAATGCCCTTCCCTTGGACAACATCGGTGTCGTGGAGAGGGGAGACTTGCAGCATGGGCAACTGTTGATCTCCCATGCAACCAGGCCGACGCCCTGGAGAGTGAAGACTTTCCAGGTGCAGATCCATGGTCTCACAAGGCTAACGGATGCTTTTATTATCTATTTTTAAAATATATTTCTTATTAATATTTATGGTATGTTTAATATATTGCACTGTAGTGCTGCCACAAAACAACAAATTTCACAACGTACGTCAGTGATTATAAACCTGATTCCGATTCTGCTTTTTGTGTTTTGCACCATCAGAAATACTCTGTCGTCTTTCAGTGTTGTGCAAGGGGATTTTTATTCCCTACCTGAGGGACTAGATAAGGACCTTGGTTTGATGTTCCATTGGGAGGATGGTACCTCCAACTGTGCTCTCCCTCATTGCACTCTGCTGTCAAACCCGGTTTCAATCATAAATTATACACTGAGAGTTGGGCGTGGGTGTATCAGAGCTGAGGGAAAACATCCATACAGAATGACATTGTTCTGCCTTTCCAGTGCAGTCAAATGGTCCATCCCCCTAATCCCGTGCAGATTCCCAAATATCCTTCCCTTCTGTTTTTTTTTGTGTGAGTGTAGAACAGTACTGCTCAGTTTGTAGCCCTTTGGCCCCAAGTGTTGGGCTGATCTATGTATATAAACCTACTTCACAATCAATCTAACCCTTCCCTCCTACATAGCCAAAAGCCGTCCATTTTTCTTACATCCGTGTGCCTATCTAAGAGTCTCTTAAATGTCTATAATAGTATCAGCTTCTACCGTCAACCCCTCTGGCAGTGTGTTGCACGCTCTCCCCATTCTCCATGTAAAAATCTACCTCTGACATCTTCCCTAAACCTTCTTCCACTTACCTCAAACAGATAACCTCTGGTCTTGGCCATTTCCACCCTGGAAAAGTCTCTGGTTGTCCTCTCTATCTATGCCTCTTATTATCTTGCAGACCTCTATCAAGTCACTTTCAATCTCTTTCGCCCCAAAGAGAAAACCCCTAGCTTGCTCAAACTTTGATCTAACTTTTTGCGGAAACCTGCTTCCACCCTTCAAACAGTGGGTTGTGGATCACAAGTTGTGAGCAGAAGATAGTCAGTTCATTTCTCATCTAACTTCCTTGCCACAGTTTCTTCTCACGTACTCTCTGAACACTCTTGGATAACACTCTACATAAAACAGGGATATCTGAGTACACTGAGCTGGTCAGGCAGCAGATGTGAAGAGAACAGAGACAACTATTCAAATTTGAATTCTCAAAAAGGTTACTGATTTGGAACATCAATCCTGTTTTTATCTCCACAAATGCTGCTTGACCTGCTGCGTATTTCCAATATTTTCCATTTTACTTTAAGAATATCCACCAACGGCAGCAATTTGCATTCTTTTTCAGATAGCATTAACCCTTCTGATCACTAAACATCTTTTGGATCTTGCTATTTTTAGCAACTGCAAAAATGATATTTCTTGGAGGAATGTTGGTCCTGTCTTGAATTCGGATGACGGCATGAGAGCTGATTAAAATTCATTGAATGCTCTGTAAATAATTAAGACAGGGAAGAAAGCAGAAGTAAAGGCTAGAGAGTCCCTGAGCTCAAAAGAGGGAATAAAATATCAGTCCGACATCTTGCCTTGGTTAGAATCAATTGTTACTTGTTAGAGCAGCTCCATATCACTGCTATCTCTGGACAGATTAAGAAATGCATTGTGCCTGCATTGGTAAAAGGAATCTTCAAATATTGAGTAGAGCACACTAGTAGTATTGTTGCCCCTCTAGGAAGGATGGAGAGAGCTCAGAGGAGATTCGCTAGGATGTTGCCTGGATTTTTGGGAGAGAGATTAGATAGTCCAGGCTTGTTCTTTCTGGAGTGAAAGAGGCTGAGGGACTGGTGGAATTATATTATAAACATGAGAGGCAAAGATAGTTTAGCCCTTAGCCAGTCAAGATCTTTTTCCCCATGGTCGGGGTATCAAAAGCTTGGTTTTAAGGTGTGTGGAAGGAATTTAAAAATGAGCTTTACTTGTCACATGTACATTGAAACATAAAATGAAATGTGTCACTTGAACCAAAGACCAACGCGTACTGAAAATGTGCCGGGGCAGGAATCGAACCTCGATCGATTTTATAGCTGGCACTGTGAAGCGTTATGCTAACCACTACACTACTACGTAGGACCCTCACCCTTGCTGTATTTTAAAGGAGATCTGAGGGATTTTATATCTGAGTTGTTGATATCAAGAACTCACTACCAGGAGGGTTGGAGATGACGGATACAATTGATGCATTTTAGAGGCACTTAGAGTGGTGGGGCATATAAGGACGCAGTCCCAATGTGTGCATATGGGATGAGAACAGATGGGACAAAGGTGAGCCACAGGGCCTGTTTCTGAGCGGCTCGTCCCTGTGACTCATTTTACACTTATGACTGCAAGGTCAAGCATGGCTTCAAAGCCATATTCAAGTTTTTGCTAAAGACACCACTGTTGTTGGCCACATCAAAGGTGGTGAATCAGCATATAGGAGGGAGATTGAAAATCTGGCTGAGTGGTGCCACAAAACAATAACCTCTCACTCAGTGTCAGCAAGACCAAGGGGCTGATTGCTGACTTCAGGAGGAGGAAACCAGGGGTCTATGAGCCATCCTCATCGGAGGATCAGAGGTGGAGAGGGTCAGCAACTTTAAATTCCTCGGTGTTAGAGTTTCAGAGGACTTGTTCTGGGCCCAGTATGTAAGGGCAATTATGAAGAAAGCACGGCAGCACCTCTTCTTCCTTAGACTTGGCATGGCATCTAAAACTTTGACAAGCTTCTACAGGAGTGTGGTGGAGAGTATACTGACTGGCTGAACACAGCCTGGTATGGAAACACCAATGCCCTTGAATGGGAAAATCCTACAAAAACTAGTGCAGATGGCCCAGTCCATCATGGGTAAAGCAGTCCCAACCATTGAGCACAATGGAGTGTTGTCGTAGGAAAGCAGCATCCATCATCAACAACCCCCAGCGTCCAGGACATGCTCTCTTCTCACTGCTGTCATCAGGAAGAAGGTACAAGAGCCTCAGGACTTACACCACCAGGTTCAGGAACAGTTATTACCCCCAAGCCATCAGGCTCTTGAACCACAGGGGATAACTTTGCTCAGCTTCATTTCCCCATCACTGAACTGTTCCCACAACCTGTGGGCTCACTTTCAAGGACTCTTCATCACATTTTCTCAATATTTATTGCTCATTTCTTCTTATTGTTTCATTTTTTTTCTTTCTTTTAGTATCTGCACAGTTTGTTGTCTTCTGCACGCTGGCTGTCTGCCCTGTTGGTGAGGTCTTTCGTTGATTCCATTATGGTTATTGGATTTACTGCTTATGCCTGCAAGAAAATGAATCTCATTGTTGTATATAGGAACATATATGTACTTTGATAATAAATTTACTTTGAACTTTAACTTTGATTATGGGGGACAGCCTACTGATGCATTGAAAGGCAAAGTGAAGAACGGGTGTCTAGTCCAATCTTGGCTACTTTACACTGCTTTATTTTATTAACTCCTGATTGGGCTATTGCATTCACTGTGACCATTTGCAGTCTTCCATAAATTAAACTGGTACTGAACCCTCTATCTTTTTACTTTGTCATTATTAATTCATTTTACCACATGTGCTGCTGGTGTGGGCATTTATTGTTTTGCCCTTATTGTCCCTGAACTGAAGGGAGGGTGGGCTAGCATATACACATCAACTACATAGATAGATCAGGAGTCACACACAGGCAAGACCAGCTTAAAACCAGGGACTATGGCTGAAATAAAGACTGAAAATTCTGGAAGCACTCATCAAGTCAGGCAGCATTCCTCTGCACTTGTATTCCTTACTACCAACTCAACTTGCAAATTAACTTTTAGGGAGTCCTGCACCAGGATTCCCACGTCCTGTTGTGCCTTTGCAATCTTGGGGTGGAGGTGCATCTGGGTAGCCTTCAACCTGCTGGCATGAATATCGATGTTTCCTTCTGGTAAAAAGATTTCCCCTCCCCCTTCCTCTGTTCCCCACTCTGACCTTTTAGCTCTTCTCACTTGTCCATCATTCCCCGCACCCCCCACATCCCTGGTTCCTTCCTCCTCCCCTTTCTCCACTTTCCTCTCTTATCAGATTCCTTCTTCTCCAGCCCTTTACCTTTCCTACCCACCTCACTTCACATATCACCTTTCACCTATTCTCATTCCCCTGCCCCCCCTCCTTTTTATTCTGGTGCCTTCCCCGTTTCCATCTCAGTCCTGAAGAAGGGTCTCGGCCTGAAACATCAACTGTTTAGTCATTTCCGTGGATGCTGCCTGACCTGCTGAGTTCCTCCAGCATTTTGTGTGTGTTGCTCTGGATTTCCAGCATCTGCAGAATTTCCTGTGTTTTTTAGGGGTGTGATGTTGAGGCTCTATAAGGCGCTGGTGAGACCTCACTTGGAGTACTGTGGGCAGTTTTGGTCTCCTTATTTA
The DNA here is from genome assembly GCF_963921235.1 of Mobula hypostoma. Classification (NCBI taxonomy): domain Eukaryota; kingdom Metazoa; phylum Chordata; class Chondrichthyes; order Myliobatiformes; family Myliobatidae; genus Mobula; species Mobula hypostoma. The sequence continues at coordinate 9,713,297 of NC_086119.1, forward strand.
AGAAAGGATGTGTTGATGTTGGAGAGGGTACAGAGAAGATTCACTAGAATGATTCCGGGAATGAGAGGGTTAACATATGAGGAACGTTGTCCACTCTTCGACTGTATTCCTTGGAGTTTAGAAGAATGAGGGGAGACCTTATAGAAACATTTCGAATGTTGAAAGGCATGGACAGAGTGGATGTGGCAAAGTTGTTTCCCATGATGGGGGAGTCTAGTACAAGAGGGTATGACTTAAGGATTGAAGGGTGCCCATTCAGAACAGAAATGCGAAGAAATTTTTTTAGCAGAGGATGGTGAATCTATGGAATTTGTTGCCACGTGCAGCAGTGGAGGCCAAGTCATTGGGTGTATTTAAGGCAGAGATTGATAGGTATCTGAGCAGTCAGGGCATCAAAGGTTATGGTGAGAAGGTGGGGGAGTGGGACTAAATGGGAGAATGGATCAGCTCATGATAAAATGGCGGAGCAGACTCGATGGGCCGAATGGCTGACTTCTGCTCCTTTGTCTTATGGTCTTATGGTCTTATATTGTGTTTTTTTTTACCCCAATTACTTAAATCTATATCTTTCAGGTGATAGGTATTTAACAACTGGGAACTCATTCAATTTACTTAAATTTCTTTTGCCAGAGAGTGGTGAGTCTGTGGTGGCCAAGTCATTGGTTATATTTGAAGCAGAGGTTGGTAGGTTCTTGATTAGTACAGGTGTCAAAGGTTACAGGACGAAGGCAGGAGAATGGGGTTGAGAGAGATAATAAATCAGCCATGATTGAATGGCGAAGCAGTGTTGATGGCAGAGCAGACTTGATGGGCCAAATGGCCTGATTCTGCTCTTATGGTCTTATGGTCTTATTTTCTGTATTAACTGAGTTTTTGATAATGCATTCATGCTTTAAACTTTACATGCAGATGCAGTTCCCTGGGAGTTAGAAGGCGAATCTGATTGAAACCTATCAAATATTGCAAGTCCCAGTTAGAGTGGATGTGTAGAAGGTATTTCCTATAGTAGGGGAGTTTAGGACCAAAGGGCACAGCCTCAGAATAGAGGGACATCCACTGAGAAGAGAGGTAAGGAAGAATTTCTTTACGCCGAAGCTGGTGAATCTGTGGAATTCATTGCCACAGACGCTATGGAGGCTAAGTCAATGGGTATATTCCTGAGTAGTAAGGGAGTCAAGGATTACAGGGAGAAGGCAGGAGAATGGGGTTGAGAGGGATAATAAATCAGCCATGATGGAATGGTGCAGCAGACTCAATAGGCTGAATGGCCTAATCTTGTTCCAAGACCTTATGGTCTTACTGTCACAGGTGCTGAGGTACGTCCTAGGATGCGCTGGGACACATCATCAGTGATGTAGCCTGGGCCCATCGGGTGTTTCAGCATGAAACACTCTCACCCACGTGACCCAGCCAGGGGTGATGAGGCACTGGCTTGTGCCCCAGCAGCATGGGTCCACGGGTCACACCTCTTGATCCAAAGCCGTAAGGAGGCTCGCTCAGCGGCCACTGTGACGGTCCTGACGGCTCTTTTCTTTGCAGCCACTGTAATACCGAGGAGAGAGTAGGTTCTGCACTGCGAGCAGACAGCAAAATCCCTACACCCCGCCTCTAGAGGCTCTCATCGTGCCCTCCACCCGGGCCTGCCAGCTCCTGGTATTTAGCTTTCTTACATTCAAATGCCTCCTCAGTCCGGTCTTCCCAAGGAACTGTCAGTTCTACCATGACCAGCTGCTTCGATGTTTCTGATAGAGTGACCATGTCAGTCTTTGGGGATGACAACTAAACCCTTCCTGATCTTAATCACCTCGAGCAATTCTCTTTCCAGGGAGAACAACCCTAACTTTTCCTGTCTAACCACAGGACTGGGATGCTTTATGCCTGTAGCTATTCTAATAGCCCTCCTGTAAATGTCAAAAGTTGGGTCTGTTGTCGTGGGCACGTGCACGTTAACACTGCAAAGGTGCAGTAAAAATCCCGCAGCAGTGTTGCAGGCACGCGGCATCATATAAACAGTGTTCACAAGTAAAGCGTAAATTAAACTTACGCACAATCTCTACTCACTGGAACACAATTTAAACAGTAAAAAACAATGTTTATATTATTGTGAAGTGATCAGTAATGGTGCTGCCAAATTGTCGTGCTGGTTGGCTGAAGAACCAAATGGCTGAAGGGAAGTAGCTGTTCTTGAACTTGGTGGTGTTGGACTACCTCCTGCCCGATGGTAACTGCAGGAAGATTGCATGTGCTCTCTTCCCAAGACCCTTGGGCTACGCTGAAGTGTGGGGGCCAGCAGGACTTCACCTTCCCTCATCTCCCCTCCTAGATGCCTCTTTGATTCAGTCTCCCCAGCCTCCCCAGCACAGAGGACAGATTCAAAAGGCGATGGCTCAAGAAAATGGCACGTTATCAGTACGAACCCTCACCATCCGGGACATGCCTTCTTCTCATTACTACTATCGGGGAGGCCCAGACTCAATGTTTTAATAGCAGCTTCTTCCCATCCACCGTGAGATTTCTGAATGGACCATGAACACTACCTCACCATTTTGGTCTCGTTTTGCACTACTTATTTAATTTTATCTTTTTGATTGTAACTTATAGTATTTTTAATACTTCGCACTGTACTGCTGCCCCAAAACAACAAATTTCACAAAATATGCCAATGATGTTAAGCCTGATTCTGATTGTCAGCTTTTAAGTGGCTTGTTTGGTGGTGTTCCTGTGAAGTGACTTAGGATATATTTGCCACTTTAACTGGGGATAAATAAGCCAAAGTCATTACTCCTTTCGGTATAAAGTCAGGGACGCTAACACAGGACAACCTCTCCTCCTCTTCAGCTCGAGAGGTACAAAAAGGGGTTTCAGCACCGCTCTGGTGCAGAGAGACTTGTAGCCACCAAACGACCTGCCGAAGGAACTCAATTATGTATGGCGGTGGGGGGTGGGCAGGAAAGGAAATGTCAACGTCTTGGGTCAAGATTCTGCACTGGGACTCAAACAGATGCAGGGTTACAACTGCAAACGTCAATAATTCCTTTCTCACGCAGACGCTGTTCCTCCAACGGGTTGTTTGTTGCTCCAGGTTCCAGCAACTGCAGTCCCCTGGGTCAGACTTGTGGCCACTACTGCTTTCAGTCGAAGTTCGATTCAGACTCAGATTCAGATTAATTTATTTATCACATGTACATGGAAACACAGCCGGCCTGTGGTGTAGTGGCAAAAACACCAGGCTTTAAGGCAAGTGGGCCCGGGCTCGAATCCGGCCGGCTCCTTGCACGCTTTCCATCCGTGCTGGCTTGAGCATTGAGCCAGCAACTTGGCCTCATAAAAAAAAGACAAAAACTGCTGAAGAAATGCTAAGGTTGCCGCCTGATGCCCCACAAGGCACAGAGCACAGCAGCAAGCAAAACATTGAAACACACAGTGAGATGCGTCATTTGCATTAACTTGGGGGCAGCCCGCAAGTGTCACGCACATAGCACCCCCGCCCGTGTTCACAGAACACAACACACACAGCAAACAACAACGGAACAACAGCAGCAACGCAAGAGGCTCGGACGCACCTGCTCCATATTCAACAAGATACAAGTCAGCCCAGACGCCGTGCTCCTTCCGAGGAATATTCGTTTCAGCAAGTAACGTGAAGTTGGGGAATTGCGTACAGAGAGCTCCAGACTGCAATGTGTGCAGATGAGGTTCCTCGAGTGTTCGTTGGTCCTCACTGTAATAGTGCAGGAGGCTACATGCAGACAGACCAGATTGGGAATGGGATGGTGGATTAAAACTGGCAGCCGGAAGTGTCTTCCTCCAACATTGAGAGCTTGTTCTATCTACAGAAAGGCCATAAGATAGAGGGGAAGAATTAGGCCATTTGGCCCATCAACTCTATTCTATCATTCCAACTTGGCTCGTTTATTATCCCTCTCCAGCCCATTCTCCTGCCTTCTCCCTGTAACCTTTGACACTCTAACTAATCAAGAATCTACCAACCTCTACTTTAAATACACCCAATGGCCAGGCCTCCACAGCCCCCTGAGGCAATGAATTCCACAGATTCACCACCCTCTGGCTAAAGAAATTCCTCCACTGTTCTAAAGGCATACCCTCCATCGTGAAGCTGTGCCCAACTGGTCCTAGACTCTCCCACTATAGAAAGCACCCTCTCCATGGCCCCTCTTTCTAGGGCTTTCAGTATTCCATTGGCTTCAATGAGATCCCCTCTTATTTTTCTAAACTCCAGTGAGCATAGGCCCAAAGCTATCAAGTGTTACTCAGACATCCCACCTTGCAAAAAATCATTTCAGGGAGGTAGCACCATCAATTTGCAGGAGACTCCCGGAACTTCTGGGAGAGGTGGGATGTCTTCAATAGAGTAGCTCCTTAGCAGCTAGCCAGCTAGTTTAAATAACGTTAGCTATGCTAATGAATGAATGACACCTGTTAAACTCACCTCAACATGTCTTTTACGGTCTTAACCCACCATGGGCAATAGAAAAGTCACTGTTGCAAACAGTGCAGCGAGCAACACTGTCATTATTTTTGACCCCTATTAGGCAGGGGTACACTTTAGTGTAGTCTGGGGTGACGTATGTTTTATATTTTCTTTTTTTGGAACACTCTGCCATGGCGCACTCTCTCTCTCTCTCTCTCTTGCTCTCTCACTCGCTCTCAAAAAAATCGATTTCTGGGATATTGTATATAATTTGCGAGCATCAGGGAGCCACTATCAATATGCGGGAGACTCCCGGAACTTCCGGGAGTGAGGGGATGTCTGCTACTCATATTTTAACACTTTCGTTCCTGGGATTATTCTTGAGAACTTCTACTGGACCTCCTCAATGCCAGCACGTCTTTTTTTAGATAAGGGGCCCACTGCTCACAATATTCCAAGTGTGGTCTGACCAATACCTTATAAAGCCTCAATTCTAGTCCTAGGCAAAATGAACAACAGCTCATTAGAATTCCCCTGATGCTGTCCTTGTATACTTTGCATAGTGGCTAATTCCAGAATGTTCTAGCTGGAAACCATAGCGAGGGAGATGGTTTCGACCACACCTCAGCCCCATATCTTTGCTGTAGAGAATTGTTTCTTTTTCCAGCAAACCACCACTAAATTATTTTTTCTGGTTGCCTAGCAGGTGTGGTATTGCTTAATATAATCAGCTTCATGGCTTCTTTAGTCGGCAGATGGAGAAATCTGGGAAGAAGCTGTTAGGTGTTTTGTGGGATGACACCCTGGGATTGACACAGGCAAGGTGCAAACATAGTGCAGCCTGGCAATTAGTGAGTCTCCTGTTGAGAGTTCTCGCACTAAGCCACACTGACTTAATATTTTTTAAAAAATCACTTGAAACACCTCAGCACCTGTTCTGTTACTGATGAGCTCTGGAGTTTCAAAGAAAGAGATGATTGCATTGAAATGCCTGCAGGACACTGGACAGGACAGATGCTGGGTTGTTGTTCTTCCTGCCAGGACTAGAAGTCACAGAAATACTGTTGGAACCCAAGGATATGAAAGAAAGTAGAATTGGAAATGGTTTATAATACGCCATAAAACCATAAGACATAGGAACATAATTGGGCCGTTCAGCCCATCAAGTCTGCTCTGCTATTCCACCATGGCTGATTTATTAACCCTCTCAACCCCATTCTCCTGTCACCAAGATGGAGGCTGTGTACAAGAAGGACCAGAGTTGCCTCTACTTCCTGAGGAGACTGAGGTCCTTTGGAGTAGGCAGGCCTCTCCTCCACATGTTCTACCAGTCTGTTGTTGCCAGTACAGTCTTCTATGCGGTGGTGTGCTGGGGCAATGGCATCAACAAGGGTGATGCCAACAGGCTCAATAAACTGATTAGAAATGCTGGTTCTGTTATAGGGGTCAAACTGGACACACTGGAGGCTGCAGTAGAACAAAGGACCCAACGGAAAATCCTTGTAATCCTGGATAATGGTTCTCGCCCTCTGCAGGCCACCTTAGCTGAACAGAGGAGCACTTTTAATAATAGACTGCGACAACTGTGCTGCTCCAAAGAGCTTTATATGAGGTCATTCTTACCCTTGGCCATTAGGCTCTATAATGAGTCAACCTATAGCCAGGGAAGTGATGGCCCCTCCTGTTAGACTGTTTGTGGTAACTTATTTTTTATTATTTCTACTTTTCTTCTAATATTTGTATCTGTGCACTTGTAATGCGACTGTGACACTGTCATTTCCTTTTGGATTAATAAAGTATCTATCTATAACCTTTGACAGCATGACAAATCAAGAATCAATCAACCATTACTTTAAATATACCCAATGATCTGACCTCCACAGCTGTCTGTGGCAATGAATTCCCCAGATTCATCACCCTCTAGCTAAAGAAATTCCTCCTCATCTCTGTTCTGAAGCCAACTCTTACTCTGAGGCTGTGCCCTCTGCTCCTAGACTCTCCCACCACAGGGCACATTGTACTGAGATGCAGAGGAAAGGTTTTTGCTTTGCATGCCGTCCAGGCAGGTCATTCCATACGTAAGCACTCCGAGGTTGTAATACGGTGTTACAGTTGCAGAGAAAGTGTAGTGCGTGCGGGTAAGTAAAATGCAAGGGCCACAATGAGGTAGATTGGTTCATATTTATCATATAAGAAACAGGTCCATTCAAGAGTGTGATAACAGTGAAATAGAAGCTGTCCTTGAGTCCAGTGGTGTGTGGTGACACGGTTACAGCAGTAGCGATTACCAGTTGCGGTTCGATTCCCGCCACCGCCTGTGGGGAGTCAGTACATTGTCCCCGTGACCACATGGATTTCTTCTGCATGCTCCAGTTTCCTCCCCCATTCCAAAGGTGTGTGGTTAGGGTTATTGAGGTGTGGGTATGGTATGCTGGAGCAGGAAGTGTGGTGACAATCCATGTTGATTTGATGCAAATGATAGATTTCACTATTTGTTTTTAGATTATGAGAACACTCAGTCCTCTTTTATTGTCATTTAGAAATGCATACATGCATTAAGAAATGATACAATGTTTCTCTGGAGTGATATCACAGAAAACAGGACAAACCAAAGACTGACACTGAGAGAACCACATAATTATAACATATAGTTACAGCAGTGCAAAGCAATACCATAATTTGATGAAGAACAAACCATGGCCATGGTAAATAAAGTCTCAAAAGTCCCCGAGTCGATCAACTCCCGAGTCCCCGATAGCAGGCAGCAAAAGGGAGAAACTCCCTGCCATAAACCTCCAGGCACCGTCAACTTGCCGATGCCTTGGAAGCAGCCGACCACAGCCGACACTGAGTCCATCCGTCCGAAAACTTTGAGCTTCTGACCAGCCCCTCCGATACAGCCTCCTGAGCGCCATCCTCTGCCGAGAGCCTTCGACCTAGCCCCTGCCACTGAAACATGCAAAGCCGAGGATTTCGGGACCTTCTGCTCCGGAGATTCTGGTTACCACACAGTAGCAGCGGCAGCAAAGCGGGCATTTCAGAAGTTTTCCAGATGTTCCTCCGTACTCTCACGTCTGTCTCCATCAAATCAGGATTGTGCACAGTCCCCTACTTGACAGATAACAGATATTCATCACCGGAAAGGCCGCGCGCGCTGCCGTCACGTCACCATCTTCTCCCGGCGATGTTTCAATGTACATGTGACAAATAAAGCTAATCATAAGCTTTTGTATCTTCTGCCTGATGGGAGAGGAACCAAGAGAGAATGACTGGGACGGGAGGGGTCCTTGATTACATTGGCTGCTTTCCCGAGGCAAGTGCAGACAGAGTCAATTGAGAGGAGGCTGGTTTGTGCGATAGACTGGGCTATGGTCACAACTCTCTGCAGTTACTGTCAATCTTGGGCAGAGCTGTTGCCATACTAAGCTGTGCTTCATCCAGATAGGATGCCTTCAGTAGTAATTGAGATGGTGAGACCCACATTTGGGAATGAGACAGGGCAGGTGTCAGAAGTTTAGGAAACACTTCGCATCTAGTGATCACAATGGCATTCGTTTCAAGGTAATTATTGAAAATGATAGGTCTGGTCCTTGACTTAGGATTCTAAATGGAAGGAAGGCCAATTCTGATGGCATCAGAAGAGATCTGGCCATGTGTGGATTGGGACAGGCTGTTTACTGGCAAAGGTGTACTTGGTAAATGGGAGGTCTTCAAAAGTGAAATTTTGAGAGTACAGAGTTTGCATGTCCTGTCAGAATAAAAGGCAAGGATAACATGTTATGGAACCTTAGTTTTCCAGAGATATTGAGTCACTGGTTAAGAAAGAGAAGGAGGTGCATAGTGGGTATAGGCAGGTAGAAACAAATTTGGTACTTAAGGAATATAGGAAATGCAAAACGGGGAAATCAGGAGGGCTGAAAGCAGACATAAGTTTGCTCTAGCAGACAAGGTGAAGAAGAATCCTAAAAGCTTCTATAGATATATTAAGAGGGAAAGGATAGCAAGGGACAAAATTAGTTCTCTAGAAGATCAGACTGGTAACCTATGCTTGGAGCCGAAAGAGATGGGGGAGATCTTCAGCGGATTTTTTTGCATCTGTATTTACTTGGGAGACAGACATAAAGCCTATGGGTGTGAGGAAACACAGTAGTGAGGTCATGGACCTTTTATGGATTACAGAGGAGAAGGTGTTTGCTGTCTTGAGGCAAATTAGGATGGATAAATCCCCAGGGTCTGACAAGGTGTTCCCTCAGACCCTGTGGGAGGTTAGTGCGGAGTTATTTCAAACGTACTTAGCCACGCCAGAGGATTGGAGGATAACTATTGTTGTTCCATTGTTTAAGGAAGGCTCTAAGAATAAATCAGGAAATTAAAGGCCAGCAAGGCAGACGTCAGTAGTGGGAAAATCATTGGAAAGTATTTTGAGGGACCGGATATATAAATATTTGGATAGACAGGGACTGATTAGGATAGTCAAGATGACTTTGTGCATGGTAAGTCGTGTCTAACCAATATTACAGTGTTTTTTGAAGACGTTACCAGGAAAGTTGACAAAGGCAAGGCAGTGAATGTTGTTTACATGGACTTTAGCAATGCTCCCGCATGGGAGGTTGGTCAAGAAGGTTCAGTCGCCCGGCATTCAAGATGAGGTAGCAAATTGCATTAGACATTGGCTTCGCGGAAGAAGACAAAGAGGGTTGCAGATGGTTGCTCTTTGACTGGAAGTCTGTGACTTGAGGAGTGCCACGGGGATGGGTGCTGGGTCCATTGTTGTATCAATGATCTGGATGATAATGTGGTTAACTGGATCAGCAAATTTGTGGACGACACCAAGATTGGGGGTGTAGTGGTCAGTAGAGAAGACCATCAGAGCTAGCAGCGAGATCCAGATCAGCTGGATAAATGGGCTGAAAAATGGCAGATGGAATTTAATGCAGACAAGTGCAAGGTGTTGCATATTGGTCGGACTAACCAGGGTAAGTCTTACACAGTGAACAGTAGGGCACAGAGGAGCGTGGAAGAACAAACATTTGGTCTATCTCTCTCTTTTCTGCATTTCTGACTGTGCTGCACTCCCTCACCAATTTATTTATGTGTACATCTGCAATCTGAGCCCTTTTTGTAGATGTAGAATCAGAAATATCGATGTTATACTACAGTACCTGGACGTAAGAATTCTGCACTCAGTAGTCAAGACTCCTGCCCACTGACCCCTGCTCTCTAACGCACTGCGGATCCCTAACACCTGACCTCAACTGACCCCTGACCCACAGCCAATACCTGACCCCTGACTCACAACAGACTCCTGTCCCCCACCCACAGCTTACATCTGACTCTCAGCTGACCCCAACCCACAATCGGCACATGACCCCTGACCTACAGCCAACACCAGCCCTCTGACCCTGGACCCACAGTTGACACCTAACCCCTGATCCCTGACCCACAGCTGACACCGGCGCCCCCGATCCCTGACCCACAACAGGGTCCTGCCCCCAAGCCACAGCTGACACCTGACCTACAACAGATAACTGACACCTAACCCCTGGACCACAGCAAACTCCTGACCCTGACCCACAATTGAAACAAAAAATCCATGCAAATCATCCCTGGTTCCTGGTCAGCTTTAGATTATGAAGACACGTAGTTCTCTTTTATTGTCATTTAGTAATGCATGCATTAAGAAATGATACAATATTTCCTCCGGTGTGATATCACAAAACACAGGACAGACCAAGATTGAAAAAACTGACAAAACCACATAACTGTAACATATAGTTACAACAATGCAACAATACCATAACTTGATGAAGAAGTCCATGAGCACAGTAAAGTTCAAAGTCTGTCAAATGTCCCACATCTCACGCAGACGGGAGAAGGAAGAAAAACTCTCCCTGCCATGCCGACCACAATCTGACTCTGAGTCATCCGAAAACTTCGAGCTCTGATCAGCTCTCCGACACCGAGTACTGAGCGCCATCTCTGTCTGAACGATTCGACCTCCTTCTCGGTCGCCAAAAGCAGGCAAGGCCGGGGATTTTGAGGCCTACCCTCCGAAAGATTCCTGACCACACAGTAACGACAGCAGTGAATGAGCGTTTCATAAATTTCTCCAGATGTTCCTCTGTGCTTTCATGTCCATTCTCCATCAAATCAGAATTGTCCATGGCCCCTATTTAACAGATACAATATCATTTTTCACCGGAGAGCTGCGCACGCGTCGCCTTCTTCTCCTCCCACCTGATACAAGCTTATACAGGAGAGTGCAGAGTGTAGATTTCCATGGCTAGACAGGAGGTGGTCCATGCTTTCTAACCCTGGTTCTCGCTGAGGTCAATACCCACACTCCTTCTCTCTAGATCTGTCTTAACCTATCACCCTGTAGGATCTTGTCTCACACCTTGCTGCCCCCACCAACGCTGCTTTGGAAATCGTAAATGCTCCACACTCCCCCTACCCTACTTTTCGTTCCTCTTTTCACAGATGCTGTAAGACTGGTTGAGGTTTTCCAGCATTTCTGCATTTTTAGTTTCCAATTCCAACATCAGCAGTGTTACTGGTCTCTCAATCCAAATTAGGTCAACAGAAGGATTGAACGTAGGAATAGACAGACTGGTTAAAATAACAGGACACAGAAGTCTGCCTTCCTGTTACAGATACTTGTACCGTAATCTGATATGCTGCCGTCAAACAGGATTGGAGATGTCACATGCGGTATAATAAACAGGCTTGTCACCGTGACGAAACTAACAAATGTACTCTCAACAAAGGAAATGAAGCAGATTCAATTAACAGAAAAATCCATAACTTTACAGATTTAAATAATAAAATACACAAAGCAAATCAAAATTAATTACAAAATCCATTCAGCAGAAACAGGCCAGCCAGAGAGGGCAATGAATAATATCTCTCTGCAGATCAATAGTTACAAACACTGATTTTGATGTTCTCTTTGGTCTCATTTAAATCTTTCCCTTCTTACCTTAAACCTCTGTTCCTTAGTTTTAGAATTCCCTACCCTGGGAAAAAGATTCTGATCATCAATCTTATTCAACACACAGAAAGCACTGGAGGAACTCAACGGATCAGGCAGCATCTATGGAGAAATTAAATATTTTGGGCCGAAACCCTTCTTCGGGACTGGAAGAGAATGGGGAAGACACCAGAATAAAAAAATGTGTGGGGAGTGGAAAGGGGCTAGCTGGAAGGTGACAAGTGAAGCTAGGTGGGTGGGAAAGGTCAAGGGCTGGAGAAGAAGGAATTTGATAGGAGAGGAGAGTGGACAGTAGGAGCAAAGGAAGGAAGAGAGGACCCAGGGAGAAGTGATAGGCAGGAGAGAAGAAGAAAAAGCTCAGAGTGGGGAATACAGGAAGAGGGGAAATTTGTTCTCCAGAAGGAGAAATCAATTTTCATGAAATCAGGTTGGAGGCTATCCAGATGGAATATAAGGTATTTCTCCTCCACTCTAAGGGTGGCCTCATCTTGGCAAAAGAGGATCAACGTGTCAGAACAGGACTGGGAATGGGAATTAAAATGTTTGGCCACTGGGAATTCCCACTTGTGGCAGATGGTGCGGAGGTGCTCTTCTCTGCCATGCATCTTACTAATGTCTCTTGTGACCCTATAGGCCCCTATAAGGTCACTCCTCAGCCTCCCTTACTCCAGTGAGAACAGGGACAACCTACCCAGCCTCTCGTTGTAACTGAAGCCCTCCGGTCCTGACAACATCCATGTGAACCTTTTCTAACCTAATTACAGCCTTCTCGTGATCTCTGGAGTTGAGTACAATGTTCTCCTGAGGGGTTGTCAATTGGTGGGTCCTCAGGTGTCTGTTGAGGCTGATCCAGGATCCACATACTCTGGTACAGTATGGGCAAGAGTGGCTGTGGTTATTATTGGGTTTTTTTGGTCGTTCAGTCTCTCCTTTCCCAGCTGCCACTTGTGTTGGTCAGTATTTTGTGAGCGTACTATGTTGGTACCAGAAAGCACTTGGAGCCCAGCTCAATTCTCGCTGATTTGATTTGATGCGAACAAAGCATTCCACTGTATGTTTTGATGTTCGTGTGACAAATAAAGCTAATGCTAATCTTACCTTGAATAGTGGACCGCTCAGAAATCTGCTGGCAGAAGGGAAGAAGTTGTTACTAAAACATTCAATGTGCTTCCTCAGGCTCCTGTACCTCCTTGCTGATGGTACTGAAGAGAAGAGAGCATGTCTCAGGTGGTGAAAATTCTTAAAGATGGATGCTGCCTTTGAGTATCTCAGAAATCTCTGGGATTTTCACGCACAACAATCTCTAGAGTTTACAGAGGAGGAGGAAGAACTGCCTGTTATGCCACTGAATGTCCTCCATCTCTGGCGGTGTTCTTGATCGTGTCAGTAGCTTCCTCTCGGTTTTCACTACTGTCAGTCACGCAAGTCCCGGATGGAGACTTAGGAATACCGTCACACTCAGATGTAGAAGCATTCTTCATTGCTGTTTCCATAACAATTTTGTTTTACCAGTGGTGTTAACCAAGCTGAACCCCCGAAGCTGGAGGACTGATAGACCACTCTTAGTCTGGCCTCTACCCTTTGACCTGTTTGGCATGGGTGACCCTACCAAGAGCCAAAGCATAAAGCCCTGACTCCAGCCAACATAGTTCTCCAGGTCACTGAGGCACACAAGCCTCCAAACCCTATGACAAAGTAGTGGTCCTCTTGGAGGAGTGTTTGCATTGAATAGTGCAAAAACCAAAAAAAAAAAAATCCAGTGAGCGGCAGTTTTGTGGGCAAAAATGCTTTGTTAATGAGAGAGGTCAGAGGAGAATGGTGGGATGGTGGGTTTGGTTCAAGCTGACAGGAAGGTGACAGTGACTCAAATAACCACGTGTTGCAACAGTGGGGTGCAGAAGAGCATCCTGAACACACAGCACATCGAACCTTGAAGTGGGTGGGCTACAGCAGCAGAAGAACTTACAGTCAGTGGCCACTTTATTCGATAGCCAGTAAAGTGGCCACTGAATGTATATTGCACCTTTGCAAAAGATTTGTTAGACCGCACTTGTTGTATTGTGTACAGTTCAGGTTGCCATGCTATAGGAACGATGTGGTTGCACTGGAGAGAGTACAGAGGAGACTCACTAGGATGTTGCCTGGATTAGAGGACCTTAGTAATGGGAGAGACCTAACGGACTGAGATTGTTTGTCCTGGAATGAAGGAAGCAGCGTAGTGGTGAGATAGAAGTATTGAAGATTATGAGAGCAAAGACAGAATAGCTAGTCGAAATCTTATTTCCATGGTTGGGTATCAAAAACAAGAGTGTACAGATTTAGGGTGAGGGAGGAGAAACCTTTTACACAGAAGGAGATTAATAATCAGAAAGGTGCTATCCAGACAAAGTGGTGAAATCAGATACAGTCGGGATGTTTAAGAAGTGTTTAGACCAGGGATTCCCAAACTTTTTATGTGATGGGCTCCTACCATTAATTGAGAAGTCCGTGAACTCCAGGTTGGGAATCCCTGGTTTAGACAGACACTCAAACAGGCAAGGTTTAAGGACCCGGTCCTAATGCGAGCAAATGAGATTAGTGTAGATAGAAGAAAGGGCCAGCATGGACATGGTGGGCTGAGTGGCCTTTTCCTGTGCCATACAACTCTATAGTTTGGGAGTTTTAATGAAGGGATCTGTTCATCTACATCTCCGTTGTCTTGAGGAAAGGCACCGAGAGGGTGACCTGATAGAAGTCCTTGTGGTGGTGGGGGAAGGCTTCCACTTATAAAGAAGAGTTAACCAGTGGGGAATCACAAGAAAACCAGGGAATTCAGTGAAGAAGTGGTGAGAATGTTGAAGTTTCTTGTCAGGGTGTATATGTAGGACCCTTGATCTCATAGTCTACCTTGCACCTCATTTTGTCTGTCTGCTCTGCCCTTTCTTTGTGGCTGTTGCACTTCATTCTGCATTGTTATTGTTTTACCTTGGTCTATCTCAATGCACTGAGTCATGATGTATTCTGTATGAATAGTACGTAAGACAAGCTTTTCAATTATACTTCATACTTTATTGTCGTCAAACAATTGATACTAGAACGTACAATCATCACAGCGATATTTGATTCTGCGCTTTCCGTTCCCTGGATTACAAATATTAAAAATAGTAAAAATTAGTAAATTTTAAGAATTTAAATTATAAATCATAAATAGAAAACAGAAAAATGGAAAGTAAGGTAGTACAAAAAAACCGAGATGCAGGTCTGGATATTTGGAGGGTACGGCCCAGATCCGGGTCAGGATCCGTTCAGCAGTCTTATCACAGTTGGAAAGAAGCTGTTCCCAAATCTGGCCGTATGAGTCTTCAAGCTCCTGAGACTTCTCCCGGAGGGAAGAGGGACAAAAAGTGTGTTGGCTGGGTGGGTTGTGTCCTTGATTATCCTGGCAGCACTGCTCCGACAGCGTGCGGTGTAAAGTGAGTCCAAGGACGGAAGATTGGTTTGTGTGATGTGCTGCGCCATGTTCACGATCTTCTGCAGCTTCTTCCAGTCTTGGACAGGACAACTTCCATACCAGGTTGTGATGCACCCTAGAAGAATGCTTTCTACGGTGCATCTATAAAAATTAGTGAGGGTTTTAGGGGACAGGCCAAATTTCTTTAGTTTTCTCGGGAAGTAAAGGCAAGTCAGGTCATTTGTGATATTGACCCCAAGGAACTTAAAGCTTTTGACCTGTTCCACTTGCGCACCATCGATGTAAATTACCGCAGTACATGTGACAATAATAAATTAATTCCAATGAAGCCAGGATTATTGAAGCATAGACTTGGGAGTCCTAGTGTAGGATACTCTAAAGAACTTGTGGGTTGATTTATTAGAAAGGAAGACAAATGCAATGTTTGCATTCATTTCGCGAGGACTAGACTATAAAAGCAAGAATGTAATGCTAAGCTTTATAGTCACTCCACATTTGGTGTATTGTGAGCTGTTTTGGGCCCCTTATCTAAGGAAGGATGTGCTGGCCTTGGGTGTTTCCTATAGTGGGGGAATCTAAGACCAGAGGGCACAACCTGAAAACAGAAGGATATCCATTTTGAACAGAGGTGAGGAGGAACTTCTTTAGCCAGAGAGTGGCGAATCTGTGGAATTCATTGCCACAGATAGTTGTGATGGTCAAGTCATTACATATATTTAAAGCAGAGGTTGATAGATTCTTGATTAGTAAGGGCATCAAATGTTATGGGGAGAAGGCAAGGGAATGGGGCCAAGAGGGATAATTAATTGGCCATGATGGGATGGCGGAGAAGACTGAATGGGTTAAATAGCCTAATTCTGCTCCTATATCTTATGGTCCTATTGGGGACAAAGAAATGGCGGATGAGCTTAGTAAGTATTTTGTGTCAGTCTTCACATTCTCAACTTTCTGGTTAGCATCTTCAGTAGAAGATGCTAACCAGAAAGTTGAGAATGTCAGGGGGCAGAAGTGAGTGTAATTGCCATTACTAAGGAGAAGGTGCTTGGGAAGCTGAAAGGTCTGAAGGTAGATAAATCACCAGACCAGATAAACTACACCCCAGGGTTCTAAAAGAGGTAACTGAAGACAGTGTGGAGGGACAGTAATGATCTTTCAAGAATCACTAGATTCTGGAATGGTTCCGGAAGACTAGGAAATTGCACATGTCACCCCATTCTTTAAGAAGTGGGGGAGTCAGTTAGCCTGACTTCAGTGGTTGGGAAGATGTTGGAATCATTATTAAGAAGTTTTGGGGTACCTGGAGGCACATGATAAAATAGGCCAAAGTCAACATGGTTTCCTTAAGGGGAAATCTTGCCTGACAAATCTGTTGAACTTCTTTGAGAAAATAACAGACAGTATAGACAGAGGAGATTTAGTGGATGTTGTGTACTTGGATTTTCAGAAGACCTTTGACACAGGTGCTTCTTAACAAGATAAGAGCCCATGATATTACAGGAAAGATACTAGCATGGATAGAAGATTGGCTGAATGGCAGGAGGCAAAGAGTGGTATTAAAGGGGGCTTTTTCTGATTGGCTGTCAGTGACGTATGGTGTTCCGCAAGAATTGGAGTTAGGATCGTTTCTTTTCACGTTATACTGTACTGTATGTCAGTGATGTGGATGATGGAATTGATGGCTTTGAGGTTGCTTGCAGATGATACAAAGATATGCGGAGTGGCAGGTAGTGATGAGGAAGCAGGGAGTCTGCAGAAAGACATTGGGAGAATGGGCAAAGAAGTGGCAGATGGAATATATGTCAGGAAGAGTATGGTCATGCAATTGGTAGAAAGAGTAAAGGTGTAGACTATTTTCTAAACAGGGAGAAAATTCAAAATTCAGAAGTGCAAAGGGATTTGGGAGTCCTAGTGCAGGATTCCGTAAAGGTTAACTGGCAGGCTGAGTTGGTGGTAAGGAAGAAAATTTGATTGTACTCTTTTCCATAGATGCTGCCTGGGCTGCTGAGTTCCTCCAGCATTTTGTGTGTGTTGCTTGGATTTCCAGCATTTGCATATTTTCTCTTATACTTATACTTTATTGTCGCCAAACAATTGACACTAGAACGTACAATCATCACAGCAATATTTGATTCTGCGCTTCCCACTCCCTGGATTACAAATATTAAATATTAAATATATTAAAAATTAGTAAATATTAAAAATTGTAATTATAAATCATAAATAGAAAATAGAAAAATGGAAAGTAGGATAGTGCAAAAAAACCGAGATTTGTTTGTTTGTGATGTTAGCATTCATTTCAAGAGGACTAGAATATAAGAACAAGGATGTAATGCTGAGGCTTTATAAGGCATTGGTCAGACCATACTTAAAGTATTGTGAGCAATTTTTGGCCCCTTATCTAAGAAACGATGTGGATGGCACTAGGTCTGTATTCAGTTTAGAAAAATGAGGGGGGGGATCTTATTAAAACCCCTCGAATTTTAAAAAGCTTAGATAGAGTGGATGTGGAGAGGATGTTTCCTATAGTGAATTAGTCTAGGACCAGAGGGCACAGCCTCAGAATAGAGGGACATCCATTTATAGCAGAGATGAGGAGGAATTTCTTTAGCCGGAGGATGGTGAACCTGAGGAATTCATTGCCACAGATGGCTGTGGAATCCAAGTCATTGAATATATTTAAAGCGGAAGTTGATAAGTTCTTGATTAGTGTGGAAGAAAATTAAATTTTGAATTAAATTTTATCATCAAGCTTGACTAGCTAAGTATTGTCCAAGATTTGGGTTATGAGGGTGACCTGTTATGACGCAGACTCTTTCTTGCTTGTGCTAGCTAGCAATAGGTCATGCCAATAATGAGGTATTGCTGACCTTTGTCAAAGAACCAAAGTGACTTACAGCCTGTCTGTCACATGCCAATAATGAGGTATTGCTAAACTTTGTCCAAGTCTATCTGGCTAATAGGGGAACTGAATGTGGACATGTGGTTCCAATTTTGTGTACACGTGGAACCATTTGTAGTCTTGATGATACCTAACAAGTGCTTCTAGAAAATCGCTGACCAAGTATGTTTAGCTGTTGGCTATTGCCAAAAATTTATCACATAAAACCTGACGTTGGTGGAGTCGTAAGGCAACAGGTCCCTGTGATCACATATTAAAGGATTAATCTTATACAAAAGTCTGTCTCTTTATTTCTGTTTGATAACAGGATAAATCCTCTTACAGGAGGCTACGGTAAAACAGGGTAATTTCTTTGATAATTCGTCAGAGTGTCGAAGTTCATGGGGAAAAGACAGGAGAATGGGGCTGAGAAGGATAATAGTTCAGTCACGAAGGAATGCTGGAGCAGATTTGATAAGCTGAATGGCCTAGTTCTGCTTCTGTTTCTTACGGTTTCATGGTCTAATCTGGGATTCACCCAGGCAGAATGCTCCCTGTGGTGCATTGATAAAATTTGGTAGGGGTTGACGGAGATGTGCCAAATGTCGTTAGCCTCTGAAGAAGTAGAGGCATTGGTGAGCTTTCTTGACCGTAGCATCTACACGGTAGTATTCACTCCAAAGGAATGGAAGCTCTGGTTTAATTGGTTTGGCACAACACTGTGCGCCGAACAGCCTGTTCCTGTGCTGTACTGTTCTATGTTCTGTGTTCTCTCGACCTCAGCACCATTGATGTAGACAGGAGCATGTGCACCACCCCCTTCCTGAAGTCAATGGCCGGCTTGTTTGTTTTGCTGACGTTGATGGAAAGATGGTTGTCTTGGCACCATGTCACGAAGCTCTCTACTCCGACTCATCGTTATTTGAGATATGGCCTGCTACGGTAATCTCTACCAGTGTGCAGCACAGGGTCATCTCAGGTGTTAAACAGCAACCTCGTTAACAGCAAGGCTTTTAAACCGCTGAGGGATTCTAACCGTGCAAAATAAGCAACGCGATGCCCCATTTTGAATCAGAATCAGAATCCGGTTTATTACCTCTGTCACGTCGTGAATTTGTTCTTTTGTGGCAGCATTACAGTGCAGTACATAAAATACTGTAACAAATATAAATCATCAGTGCAAAAAGAGAACAAAATTGTGAGGTCGTGTTCGCAGGTTCATGGACCGTTCAGAAATCTGATGGCGGAGAGGAAGAAGCTGTTCCTGAAACATTGAATGAGCATCCTCATCACTGTTGGTATTGATGAGAAGGGGGCATGACCCGATTGGTGAGGGTCCTTCATGACGGACGGCCCCTCTTGAGGGACCCTCCTTTTGAAGATCTCCTCAATGGTGAGGAGGCTTGTGGCCATGATAAGGCTGGATGAGTATGCAGTCACTTTCGACCCTGTGCATTAGAGCCACCATACCAGACAGAGAGCGGTGATCCTGTGGAATTTGTTGCCACAGGCGGCTGTGGGGGCCAAGTCACTGGGTATATTTAAGGCAGAGGTTGATAGATTCTTGACTGGTCAGGGTATGAAGGGATACAGGGAGAAGGCAGGAGATTAGGGCTGAGAGGGAAATTGATCAGCCATGATGAAATGGTGGAGCAGACTTGATGGGCCAAATGGCCTAATTCTTCTCCTGTATCTTCTGGTCTTATGATCAGTCAGAATGTTCTCCATGATACATCTGTAGAAATTTGCTGGAGTTTCGGTGACAGACCAAATCTCCTCAGGCTCCTAATGAAGTATAACTGCTAGCAGCCTCCTTTGTGGTTGCATCAATATGTTGGTCCCAGGATAGATCTTCAGTGATGATGATGTCTAGGAACCTGACGTTGCTCACCCTTTCCACTGCCGGCTTCTCGATGAGTACTGGTGTGGACAGCAAACTCCCACAAGCAGCAACGTAGCGTTTTTGTTTTGTAATGTTAGTTAAAATCAAAGTCCAGTGTCATACGCACAAGTCCACGAATACACAGGTATAATGAGGTCTAACTTGCATCAGCATCACAGGCCTAGAATACTCTGCATTCTGTTGCTGTTTTCCCTCAACGCACTGTCGCAATGAAATGATCCGTATGGATGGCATGAAAAACAAAGTTTTCACTGTATATCTAACAGGAATAAACCAACTTACCAATTTAAAAGCAAGGTTCACTGGTAAAACATAATTTATATGTAAGCTATTCACATTTTTACATGAAAGAGCACAATCAGAACAAAAGAAGTTGATTTAGTGCAAGGTGATCAAAATGGTCTGGGGGTTAGTGTTGCTCTACCGAGATGGTGATTCACATTGTGCAGGTTGGTTTGAGAAATGAATGGTTGAAGGGAAGTAGCAGTTCGTGTATCTTGTGCTGTGGGACTTTGTGGTTCCGTACCTCCTACCCGATGCTGGCTGCAAGAAGATGGCATGGCCTGGATGGCGCGGATCATTGATGAAGGCCGTTGACTTCTTAGGTAGCGTCTCCTGTAGATATCATCAACGGTGGCGAGGGACGTGCCCATGATGTATTGAGCTGAGTCTAGTAAGTTAAGAGATAAAAAGGTGTTAGATCAAGTGGCCAGCGTCAATTAACTAAGATAGGTGGATTACTGTAGGAGAATTGCCCTGCTTTTCTTTCAAGAAACATCATGGGATTATTTATATCCATGCGGGGAGGTAGACGGGACCTCAGTGTAACGTCTTCTCTCTCATACAGCACTGTGCAAACGTCTTAGGCACAGGTAAAAACAAACTCTGTAAAGCCAAGATGCTTTGAAAAATAATGAAATGGAAAGTTCCTAAATATCAAAAAATTACTATAAAGAGCAGTAAACAGTAAAAAACCAAATCAAGTCAATATCCGGTGTGACCTTTAAAACTTGAGGAAAATCGGCTGGTAGGTCGCTCCAGGCATCTTGGAGAACTTCTCACAGTTCTTCTGTAGACTTCGGCTGTTTCGCTTGCTCCTGTTCTCCAGGTAATCCCAGACAGCCTCGATGATGTTGAGATCAGAGGCCACATTTTCTGAAACCATCTAAAAAGCTAGGGTTGCTAAAACTTTTGCACAGTACTATACATCCACGCGACAGAGAAGGAGGCCATCTGGCCCATCTATTCTAGCTCACAGAACAATCCCATTCTCTCACTAATTTTCCCTGGAGCAACACACAAAATGCTGGAGGACCTCAGCAGCTCAGGCGGCATCTGTGGGAGGAACTGTCATTTCAGATGAGGATGCTTCATCCAGACAGAATGACAGAGGGGAAATAGAATGCGAAAAGTGGAGGGGAGAGGTGAGCAAGAGCTGGCGGTTTGGGGGGTGGGGGGTGGTGTGTATCACCTCATTCAGTCCACATCTTAACTTGCACCATTGACTCTCTAGTTCCCTCCATAGAAGCTGCCTGACCTTTTCAGTTACTCCAGCGTTTTATGTCTCCGGATTTCAGCATCTGCAGTATCTCTCATGTCTCCTTTTGTTGATAGTTGACCATTATAATGATAAGAGTTGCTGACATCTCTAATTTTCTCTGAACCCGATACTCTCAACATACCCATCAGTTCTATAACCCGTCTACACGTGGGGGACATTTTACAGTGGCCAGCTGACCTCCCAACCCAGGCACCTTCAGGATGTGAGAGGAAACCAGAGCAGCCAGAGGTAACCCATTTAGTCACAGGGAGAACACAGAGTCTCTGCACGGACAGCACCCAAGGTTGAGTTTGAACTCACATCCCTGAAGTCTGGAGGCAGTGGCTCTACCAGCTGCCTCTGGCAATGATTGGCTTCTACCCAAACCACGGTACCGTAGCGGTTAGCGCGTGCTATTAGAGCTCGGGGTGTCAGAGATCGGAGTTCAGTTCTGACATCATCGGTAGGGAGTCTGTACTTCCTCCCCATGGAATGTGTGAGTTTTCTCCTGATCCTGGGGTTTCTGTCCAGAGTCCTAAGATGTGCCAGTTAGTAGGCTAATTGGTCATTGTAAATCGTCCCGTGATTAGACTAAGGTTAAACTGGGGGATGCTGGACAGCGTTGCTCAAAGGGACGGAGGGGTCTGTTCCACACGGTATGTCAGTAAAATAAATAACCTGCCTGGCCTTCAAATCATGTGTTAAGCTTTATTAAGAAAAACTAGCAGAGGTTAATTGACGACCATCTTAGTCTGTTGACTATATCCCCAGAAATGGAGGGCTTTTTTGGAGGGAACGGTGAGGTGAATCTCAGAGTACGTTAAAGGTTCGGCACAAGAGGCAAAGATGGAGCGGTCTAAATAAATAAAATAATAAATAAGCCATTGGGTACATCCATTGAATTATAGGACATACACTGCAGAAAAGGCCATTCAGCCTAACTAGTTACTGCTGGCAATTATCAACCACTTGAGCCTTCTCCTAGCTTTACCCATCAGCACGTACCTCTCTTCCCTTCCCTTTCACATTATTGATCCATTTCCCTTCTAATGCTGAAGGAAATTCACAATCTTTTGCTTCCTGTCACACAATCAGTTCAGGGAAGCAACAAGATAGTCAGGCCTCATACAGCGTGCCCCACTAGAGCTACTACACCCAGGAGAAGAGGGAGAGAGTGAAAACAGCACATGGGATAAAAGCAGCAAAATGATCCTGAAATATAAGTACCAACTCCACCTGCAATTGACAGAGAGCAGGCACTGGGGAGTCAGGATATTTACCCCATTGTGCCACTGCGTGTGTGAGGATGTACACGTTTGTGTCTGTGTACATATGGGTGGGAGTGTGTGAGAGAGTGTGTGTGAGTGTGTGTGTGTAGGTGTGGGTGTGGGTGTATGTGTGTATGTGTGTGTGTGTGAGTGTGTGTGGTGTGTGTGAGTGTGTGAGTGGGTGTGTAAGAGTGAGTGAGTGTGTGCATGTGAGTGTGTGCATTTGTGTGTGTGATTGTGTGTGTGGCGTGTGTGAGTGTGTGTGTGAGAGTGAGTGTGTGTGGTGTGTGAGTGTGTCAGTGGGTGTGTGAGAGTGTGAGAGTGAGTGAGTGTGTGCATGTGTGTGTGATTGTGTGTGTGAGTGTGTGCGTGAGTGAGTGTGTGTGAGAGTGAGTGAGTGGATGTGTGTGTGTGTGTGCGAGTGTGTGTGGTGTATGAGTGTGTCAGTGGGCGTGTGAGAGTGTGAGAGTGAGTGAGTGTGTGTGTGAGTGTGTGCATGTGTGTGTGATTGTGTGTGTGTGTGTTTGTGTGTGTCTGAGTGTGTGTGTGAGAGAGAGAGAGTGTTTACATGTTTATATATAGAATTACTGATGATTAGGACTGAGTAATAAAGCTGTAATTTAATTGTGACAGTTTATGGAAGAAATTTGATCTTCCTGATTAAATTACTACCTTTTGTTCCTTCCTTATCATCTATTATTCTTTTTGGTAATATAAAGTTTGAGGAGGTTGAAATGAAAACAGTGCTAATGACAACAAACCCCACTGAAGATCCATTAACGCAATATCAGGATGAAGTGGGGAGTTTGCTCACACCCAGAGCCCCGGGAACACGATGGCAATTTGTCACAAGGGTGAGGTCATAATTCGTACGTTCAAAAGGGAGCACACCATTATCACAGTCACAGGGTGCCCCAAAACATTGCAATTCCCAGAAGAATGCACAAAAAGCAAATAAAACGGGCTGTTTGTATACAGAAATATCCCAAGGCTGGTTGAGGGAGCATTATTGGGTGTGACAGTTTGTGGACTTCAAAGTTCAAAGTAAATCTATTATTAAAGTACATATATGTCACCTTATACAAACCTGAGATTCATTGTGCGGGTATACACAATAAGTCTATAAAATAACAACCATAACAGAAAGACCACCCAACTAGGGTGTTCAAAGAAAGGACCCCACCTCCCCCTCGTACCCCATCCATTATTTATTTATATACACACATTCTTTCTCTCTCTCTCTCCTTTTTGTCCCTCTGTCCCTCTCACTATACCCCTTGCCCATCCTCTGTTTCCCACCTCTACCCCCTGTCTTTCTTCCTGGGCCTCCTGTCCCATGATCCTCTCATATCCCTTTTGCCAATCACCTGTCCAGCTCTTGGCTCCATCCCTCCCCCTCCTGTCTTCTCCTATCGTTTCGGATCTCCCCCTCCCTCTCCCACTTTCAAATCTCTTACTCACTCCTCCTTCAGTTAGTCCTGACGAAGGGTCTCGGCCTGAAACGTTGACTGTACCTCTTCCTAGAGATGCTGCCTGGCCTGCTGTGTTCACCAGCAACTTTGATGTGTGTTGCTAGGGTGTTCAAATGTTGTACAAAAGACCACAAACTGTGCAAACACAAAAAGAAGAAATAATAATAATAAGTAAGCAATAAACATCGAGAACATGAGAAGAAGAGTTCTTGAAAGTGAGTTCATTGGCTGTGGGAACATGTCAGTGTCAGGGCAAGTGAAGTTGAGTGAAGTTATTCCCTCTGGTTCAAGAGCCTGATGGTTGAGGGGTAATAGCTGTTCCTGAAGCTGGTGGTGTGAGTCCTGAGGCTCCTGTACCTTCTTCCTGATGGCAGCAGCAAGGAGAGAGCTTGTCGTGGGTGGTGAGGGTCACTGATGATGGATGCTGCTTTCAATGGTGGGGAGGGCTCGACCTGTGATGGAGCGAGCCATCGCGTGCTCAACTGCAATTAATCACATGGGGGGAGAGAGATGCAGGGCAGAAACAGGCCCTTCAGCCCACTGATCCCGTGTTGACCACCCATTCACACAGACCAGGTTCAGGTTAGCTGATTGTCAGAGCCCTCAGGGTGCAATGAAGTTGCTGGCTCGCTTGAAGCTCGCAGAGTGAGCAGCATACAGGGCAAATAATAAGTACACAGATGAGTGTAAAACAGCAGAATAATGCAAAGTATGGCTGGACAAACAGAATTAGTGTAAAAAGAAATGCAAATGTGACAATAATGGAAGAGGTCAAATTAAAGGTTAGAGAATGCGGCCACACCAACGGGAAGGGGTTGTAAAAGAGGTGACGGGTTCAAGAGTCTGATAGCAGTGGGGGAGAAACCGTGCTCGAGTCTGGTTAGCCGGGCTAGGAAGCTCCCATACCTTCTCAAAGGAGAGAGGAGCCTGATTATCCCTAGCAGTAAGGTTGAGTAATGCCTCCAGCTCACCTCCACCCCCACCACTACTGCGATATCATTTCCTGTCAGAGTCACTTAATGTACAGACAGTCCGGTGCTTAGCCGTCATCCAGAACTAGACAAGAGGTCCAGGCATGACCTGTGGAAGGATATTTTAAGGGCGAAAGAAACAGTTCCAATTGGTTAGAGACAGAATCAGATGCTCATCAGCTCTGGCAGGGTTTTCAGATCATTACACCTACAAGGTGAAACCTAACATCACGAATGGCTGTGATGTTTCACTCCCAGATGAACTCAACACCTTTTATGCACACTTTGAAAGGGCGAATAAAACTACACCCTACAGCACCTGGTGACCCAGTGATCTATGTCCGAGGCTGATATCAGAACATCTTTCAAGAGGGTGAACTCTTGCAAGGCGTCAGGCCCCGATGGTATACACGGTAGGGCGCTGAAATCCTCGGCCAACCAAGGACATCTTCAATTTCTCACTGCTACAGTTAAAGGTTCCAACCTGCTTCAAAAGGGTGACAATCATACCAGTTCCCAAGAAGAGCAGGGTGAACTGCCTCAATGATTAACACCCATTGGCACTCTCATCCACTGTAATGAAGTGCTTTGAGAGGTTTGTCATGGCTCGTATCAACCTGGTGCTGCTGCAAGTTGCCTATCACCACAATAGGTCTACAGTGGATGGAATCTCACTAGCTCTCCAACTGGCCCTGGACCTCCTGGACAATAGCAATACTGTCTGGCTGCTGTTTATTGAGCGTTCAACACAATCACACCCTCAGTACTAATCAACAAGCTCCAAAATCTGGACCGCTGTAACCCCCTCTGCAACTGGATCCTTGACTTCCCCACCAGGAGACCGCAGTTTGTGCAGATTGGAAACAACATCTCCTCCTCACAGACAATCCACACCCCAGTGCACCTCAAGGATGTGTACTTAGCCCACTGCTCTACTCTCTCTACACCCATGACTGTGTGGCTAGGCATAGCTCAAATGCCATCTATGATTTTGCAGAAGACACGGGTAACGAATGTGTGGCTAGGGACAGCTCGAACGCCATCTATAAATTTGACATTGACACAACTATTGTTGACAACATTTCAGATGGTGACAAGGAGGCGTACAGGAGCAAGATAGATCAGCTGGTGAGTGGTGTCAGAGGAACAACCTTGTGCTCAGTGTCAGTAAGCCAAGGAATTGATACTGGACTTCAGGAAAGGGAAGTCGAGGGAACACACACTAGTCCTCATCGAGGGATTGGAAGTAGAAATGGTGGGCAGTTTCAAGTTACCGGGTGTCAACGTCTCTGAAGATCTATCCTGGGCCCAACATATTGATACAGTTACAAAGAAGGCTTAACAGCACCTATATTTCACGAGACACTCGCAGATTTCTACAGATCTACTGTGGAGAACGTTCTAACTGGTTGCATCATCGTCTGGTATGGAGGGGCTACTGCGCAGGATTGTTAAAAGCTGCAGAAAGTTGTAAACTCAGCCAGCTCCACCACAGGAACTAGCCTCCCCAGCATCCAAGACACCTCAAAAAGGGGCCCCCCACTTTTAAGAGTCCCCATCACCTCTATCACCTCTTCTCACTGCTACCATTAAGGAAGGGGTACAGAAGCCTGAAGACAGACAGACACACACACACACACACACACACACACACACACACACACCCACCCACACACACACACACACACACACACACACATTTTAGTAACAGCTTCCTGTCCTTCACCATCAGATTTTTGATTGGTCAATGAACCTATGATCACTACCTCAGTACTTTTCCCTCTCTTTTTACACTATTTATTGAATTAATTTTTAATATATACTTCTTACTGTAATATATCATTTTTATTATTATGTATGCATTTTACTGCTGTCACAAAACAACAAATTTCATGACATATGCCAGGGATATTAAATCTGATCTGATTCTGATTCTGACTTCATGGACTATGTATGGAAGATATCTTATGTATTAAATTTATTGTGTTTTTTTTATTATTGTGTTCTTTATCTTAATGTGTTTTTTTGTGCTGCATCAGATCCAGCATAACAATTATTTCATTCTCCTTTACACTTGTGTACTGGAAATGACATCAAACAATCTTGAATCTTCAATCTGGAATTGAATTCTTTGAGGAAGTGACAACACAAATTGATGAAGGCAGAGTTTTGCGTGGGTCTATACTGATTTTAGTAAGGCACTGGACAAGGTTAGGTTCATTCAGAAAGTCAGGAGGCACGGCCATAAGGCCATTGGACATAGGAGCAGAATTAGGCTATTTTGCCCATCAATTCTGCTCCGCCATTTGATAATGGCAGAGACCCACAGAAAATGGATTCAGAAGTGCCTTGCCCAGAGAAGGCAGAGGATGGTTGCAAATAAAGCATATTCTATCTGAAGATCGGGGACCAGTGGTGTTCCGCAGGGATCCCCGTTCTTGTTAATTTAAAAAGTGACTTGAGAGAGGAAGTGGAAGAGTCGGTTAGTAAGTTTGCAGAGGACACAAGGGTTGGTGGCGTTGTAGAACAGGGGCTTCCAACCTGGGGTCTACAGACCCCTTGCTTAACAGCATAAAAATACTTGGGAACCCCTGGTGTAGAAGGTTGTCGTAGGTTACAACGGGACATTGACGGGAAGCAGAGTTGGGCTGATAAGTGGCAGATGCAGTTCAATGCAGAAGAATGTGAAGCGATTCATGTTGGAAGGTTAAACTTGAAGACAGAATACAGGGCTAATAGCAGGATTCTTAACAGCGTGGAGGAACCGAGGGATCTTGGGGTCCATGTCCACAGATCCCTCAAAGTAGGTCCTATACTGTGCTGTACAGTTCTATACTGTGCTCTGTAAGATCAGCTTTACTTGTCCCATGTACATTGTAACATACCGTGAAATGTGTCGTTTGAGTCAATGCTCAACATAGTCCAAGCGTGTGCTGGGGGCAGCACGCAAGTGTCGCCATGCTTCGAGTACCAACATAGCATGCCCACAACTTATTGACAATATGGCCTTGGCATACGGGAGGAAACCGGCGCATCCGGAGGAAACGTAATGCGGTCACGGGGAGAAGGTACAAGCTGCTTACAGGCAACGGTGGGAACTGAACCTAGGATTGTGTTAACCACTACACTGCCGTGCTGCCTTACACGTCCTTTCTTGTGGTTACAGCCATTTCACTGGTTGTTCCTACCAAATAGAACAGTAAAGCACAGCAGAGGTAACTAACTGTAGCTATAACCAACTCATTCAAACTAAGACCCTTCCTCGTGGTCTTTCTTCATGCTGGACAGATAAGGGAATCTTCTCTGATAAGAAAACCATGTAAGACAACAAGGACAGTCTTGATTTATGCTGCAGTGACAACTTCAATCTACAGACAAAGAAGCTACAGAAGGTATCCAGAGTATTTCTTGAATCGGAATCAGGTTTATTATCACTGACATATGCTCTGAGATTTGTTGTTTTGCGGCAGCAGTACAGTGCAATACATAAAATTACTGTAAGTTACAATGAGAAATATAAAAATCTAAATATATAGAACAAAATAGTGAGGCGGTGTTCATGGGTTCATTGTCCATTCAGAAATCTGATGGCACAAGGGAAGAAGCTGTTCCTAAAACACTGAGTGTGTGTCCAGGCTCCTGTACCTCCTCCCTGTTGGTAGTAACAAGAAGAGGGCATGTCCTGGATGGTGATGGTCCTTAACGATGGTTGCCAATTTCTTAAGGAATCATCTTTTGACGTTGTCCTCGATGGATGGGAGGCAAGTGCCGGTGAGGGAGCTGGCTGAACCTACAATCCTCTGCAGCTTTTTCCAATCCTGTCATTGGAGCCTCCAGACCAGACGGTGATTCAACCAGCCAGAATGCTTTCCATGGTACATCTGTAGAAATTTGACAACAGTCCAAATCTCCTCAAAATCTTAATGAAATGTAGCCGCTGCCGTGCCTTCTTGGTGATTGCATCAATATGTCGGGCCAGGGATAGATCTTCAGGGATGTTGATATCCAGGAACCTGAAGCTGCAAGTAGTCCACTGAACACTTACTGACAAACAGGTGATTATACATACATATAAGCAGCTACTAAAAGTTAAACTACAAGAAAAATAACTACTTAGATCCTAATCCAACACTGGGTAATGAACAGGCTCTGAAGTCGATTTAGTCCGTAAATCAGAAAGTATACAAATATCACTCAATATGGTAACCATACCTCCACAATATTGCAATGACTAACATCAAAAGCACTTAAGACTGATAAGGAAGAACAACAACTGAAGCTGGAGAGAGAGAGAGAGGAAACTATTTCTGCCTTTTGTAGGAACAATCATATGTACATGTGTCGGACTTTTGTCCATAATAATAAGATGGGAGTTCATTCCTACATAGAGGTGTCCTTAAGTCAGGCGTTTGTAACTTGGAATGTCCAGTACCCAAATCATAGAACATAGAACATTACAGCACAGTACAGGCCCTTTGGCCCACGATATTGGGCTGACTTATTAACCTGCTTGTCTTGTATTCATATTACCTATTCGTAACCTCTCATATTTGCCATTTCCACCCTGGAAACAAGTCTTCGGCTGTCCACTCAATCTATGTCTCTTATCAACGTATATCTCTATCAAGTCACCTCTCATTTCCTTCTCTCCAAAGAGAAAGGCCCTAACTTGCTCACCCCATCCTCATGATATTTTCTCTAATCCGGGCAGCATCCTGGTAAATCTCCTCTGCCTCCTCTATAAAGCTTTCATGTCCTTCCTATAACGAGGCAACCAGAACTGAACACCGTTCTTAGTTACTGCTGGAGGAACTCAGCAGGTCAGGCAATATCTATGGAAATGAATAAACAGTCCATGTTTCAGGCCAGGACCCTTCTTCAGGACTGAGAAGGAAGGGGGAAGATGCCAGAATAGAAAGGTGCGGCGGGGGGAAGGGGAAGGAGGCTAGCTGGAAGGTAATAGGTGAAGCCAGGTGGGTGGAAAAGGTCTGTGGTAGCAGGTCTCGGTGAGTATGCAGAGGGCAGCAGAGATCAGAGAGGGGGGAAGCAGTGAGAGAGGGTCTCACAGAACTCTTGTCAAAGAGAAGATTTAAACTTCTTCAGGGTAGGCATCCCTTGAAGGGGCTTCGCTGCGGAGTAGCAAATCCTGAACATGGGAAAGTCTGCAGATGCTGGAAATCCAAAGCAACACACACAAAGTGCCAGAGGAACTCACAGGTCTAACCAGAGTTTTGTAGAGCTGTGACATTGTCCCATGGCTCTTGATCGCTGTCCTCTGACCAGTGAAGACCAACATGCCATATGTCTTCTTAATCACCCAATCAGCTTTGAGGGAACTATGGACATGAGCCACAAGATCCCTCCCAAGCACTCCAAATACTTCTCAGTTCTGGTCCCAAAAACTCAGACTGCTCTCCTCCCTCTGTCCCCTTCAAACAAGGTGCATTACCAGCCATCCTGGGGCTTCCTTGGGTGAGGCGAAGATCGATGACAAATTAAGCCTGGTCATCAGCCCAAAGGGAAATGGAATGGGCCCTTCAAATGGCAATGGCAAAGTGAGATCCCAGTAGTCTGGGCTACACTATCTCAGTTCTAGAAGTCGAGGGTTCACACCTAACCTTTGAATCGGACTGAGTTCTTATGACTTTTGATCTTGTTGGTTTGTACCTTTCTCCCTTCCAATCAGGTGACAGAGGGAGGACGTTGGTGTTAGGAAGCTGTATGGGGATAGGGACTATTGGCAGGTATTGATCCCAGGAATGAAAGAGTTAACATACACTCGTACATTCATATACAGGAGATGAATTGTAGCAGCAGAGATGTGGTTTTTGAGGAGGATGCAAAGAAAATCATGGACAAAATGAATATCTAGCGAGGATGTCATGAACAGAGCAAGCACAAAAAGAGAAGTAATATATGAGATCATGAAAAGGCAATGTAACTTCATTGGACATGTGATTAGGAAAGAGGAGTTAGAATGCACGGTAATTATGGGAAATATTGAAGGGAGGAAAGCAAGAGGAAGACAAAGACAAATGATGATGGAGACAGCAGCCAGAGAGCTGGAAATGAATACCAATGAATTGATCCACTTGACCCGAAACAGGAGTGTGTGGGCCATAGCAGTCAAAGCTCAAACTGGGCACGGCACCTGATGATGATGAACATACACTCAGTGGCCACTCTATTAAGTACACCTGTACACCTGCTTATTAATGCACATATCTAATCAGCCAATCATGTGGCAGCAACTCAGTGCACAAAAGCATATAGACATGGTCAAAAAGTTTAGTTGTTGTTCAGACCAAACATCAGAATGGGGGAAGAAATGTCATCCAAGTGACTTTGACTGTGGAGTGATTGTTGGTGCCAGATGGGGTGGTTTGAGTATCTCCTGGAGTTTTTATGTGCAACAGCCTCTAGAGTTTACAGAAAGTGGCGCGGAAGACAAAACACATCCAGTGAGCGGTAGTTCTGTGGGCAAAATGCCTTGTAAATGAGAGAGGTCGAAGGAGAATGGCCAGACTGGTTCAAGCTGACAGGAAGGTGACAGTAACTCAAATAACCACACGTTACAACAGTGGGGTGCAGAAGAGCATCTCTGAATGCACAACATGTTAACCTTGATGGGCAGCCACTGAGTTTGTGAGAAGTATTTGGTGTCTCTGAATCTGTAGATGCTGGATTTTAGGAGCATGAGTGGGGCTCTCTTGAAACCTACTGAATATTGAAAGGCCTAGATAGAGTGAACATGGAGAGGATGTTTCAGATAGTGGGAGAGTCTAGGACTAGAGGGCACAGACTCAGAATAGAAAGATGCCGCTTTAGAACAGAGATGAGGAGGAATTTCTCTACCCAGAGGGTGGCGAATCTGTGGAATTCATTGCCACAGATGGCAGTGGAGGCCAAGTCATTGTGTATATTTAAAGCAGAGGTTGGTAAGTACTTAATCAGTATGGGCTCAAAGGTTACGGGCAGAAGTGTGGAGGATGGAGTTGAGTAAGAAAATAAATCAGCCAGGATCAAATGGCGGAACAGGCTCATGGGCCGAATGGCCAAATTTTGTTCCTGTGGGTTATGGTCTATAGCAGGGGTTCCCAGCCTGGGGTCTACGGACCCTTTACTTAATGGTTTTGATCAATGGCATAAACAAGTTCGGGAAAGCCCGGTCTATGGTGAAGACTCTGCTGTGAGAAGGGAGAGTCACACTCTGTGGACAAAGGTGATGGGAGGACTTGGTGAAAAGACTGATCCCAAATCCTTAATAAACTGCTGGAAATCTAGTGATTGGTTTATTGTTGTTGCATGTATCAAGATGCGGTGAAACATTTGTCTTGCTTACTTTTCATACAGATCAAATCAAATCACTACACAGTGCACTGAGGCAGAACAAGGTAAAACAATGACAGGGCAGAATTAAGGTGTATCAGCCACAGGAAAAATGCAGACTAGAGGGTGCAAAATCATAATGAAGTAGATTGTAAGGTCAAGAGTCCAACTTACCATACTGACAGCACTCCCAGAGTCGGCATGTAGAGGAGGAGGAGGTAATTCCATCCGCCCCATTGATTCTACCATCACCCACACACAAACCGCCAATTCTCCCAACTTCAAGTTGTTGCCATCTGCATGTTCCTCTTGTATCCTAAAAGCAGCAAACAACAAGCAAAAGGGATAGTTTTCAGCAATCAGTTAAATTGGTAAATTGGATTATTATGGGGAGAGGGCAGGAAAATGGGGCTGAGAGAGATAGTAAGCCAGCCATGATCAAATGGTGGAGTATTTATGATGGGCTGAATGGCCTAATTCTGCTCCTATGTCTTGTACTGCCACGTACTGAGGAGAGTGAAAAACTTCATACAGATCAGATCATTGCACAGTGCAGTGAGGTAGAACAAGACAAACCTGTCACAACTCTGAATAAAGTGAAAACTGCAGTGGTGGTAAACAGTATGGGGTGAGACCGTAACAGGGTAGGCAGTGAGACAGAAAACGCTGAGAATGCTCAATAATTCAGGTCAGGCAGTGTCTGTGGAGAGAGAACATTTCAGGTCAGAGATCTCTCTTTGGGCCTGCAGAATCTGGTGTCAGCAACTCTCATGAAGGCTTGAATCAACGGGGGGCAGGGGAGGCTTTCGTCTGCAGAGGAGAAATCTTGCAGGGACAGTTAAAATGATGAAAAATTTGAGCAAAGATGTGAAGAAAATATCTCCGCATGGCTACAACAGTGAGCACTATCTATCTCCTTGCACTGCACGTTCTCTGTCACTGAAACACTTTATTCTGCACTCTGCTTCCCTTCTTATGACCTTGATGTACTTGTGTATGCCGTGATCTGTCTGGATGGCTCGCAAGCTGAAGCTTTTCACCTTACGTGTGGCAATAATAATCCAATACTGATACCAAAAGATGCAATCAAATTCAGGACCCTCTTCCTCACTGAAATGTAATGAGAACATAAGGGTCCTCAGACACAGGAGCAGGGTTAAGCTGTTCAGCCCGTCGAACCTGCCCTGCCGTTCGATTGCGGCTGATTTATTATCCCTCTCAGCACCAGTCTCCTGCCGTCTCCCGTAACATTTCATACCCTGTCTTATCAAGAATCTATCAATCTCCACCTTAAATGCACACAGTGAGCTGGCCTCCACAGCCGCCTGTGGCATCGAATTCCACAGATTCACCACCCTCTGGCTAAAGAAACTCCTCCTCATCTCTGTTCTAAATGGACGTCCCTCTGGTCCTAGACTCACCTGCTGCAGGAAACATCCTCTCCACATCCACTCTGTCGAGGCCTTTCAGCGTTTGATAGGTTTCAATGAGATTCCCCCCTCATTTTTCTAAACTCCATGAGCACAGGCCCAGAGCCCATAATTGAGGCTAACGTTCCTTGGACGTTTTAGGAG
Organism: Mobula hypostoma; assembly: GCF_963921235.1. Classification (NCBI taxonomy): domain Eukaryota; kingdom Metazoa; phylum Chordata; class Chondrichthyes; order Myliobatiformes; family Myliobatidae; genus Mobula; species Mobula hypostoma. Next base: position 9,747,106 of record NC_086119.1, read on the forward strand.
AACACCGTGCCATTAGATTCAGATTCACCTCAATACTGAACTGATTCCAAAACCTATGGGCTCATTTTCAAGGACTCTGCAACTGATTTTCTTTATTTATTCAGAAGTACAGTGTGGAACAGGCCCTTCTGGGAAAACAGGCCGTGCTGCCCAGAAACCCACCCATGTACCGCGAGCCTAATTATAGGATCATTTACAATGACCAATTAGCCAATAACCTGTATGTCTTTGGACTGTGGGAGGAAACCAGAGCACCCTGAGGAAATCACGCACTCCGGGGAAGAACATACAGACAGCGTCAAAATGAACTCTGACGCCCCAAGCTGTAATAACGTCGCGCGAACTGGTACGCTACCGTGGCGCCCTAATGTTCTCAGTTCTCAGTGTTATTTGTTTACCTACTTAATTTCTATTCTTATTTGTTTCTTTTTTGTATTTGCACAGTTGTCTTCTTTTGCACTTTTTTTTGTGTGGGGCTTGTAATTGATCCTATTGTAATTCTTTGTTCTACTGTGAATGCCTTCAAGAAAAAGAATCTCAGGGTTGCATCTGGTGGCTTATTCGTATCTTGGTCTTAAGACCATAAGACAGGGGAGCAAAATTATGCCATTTGGCCCATCGAGTCTGCTCCACCATTTCATAACTGATCCAATTTTCCTCCCAGCCCCAAATTTCTGCCTTCTTCCTGTATCCCTTCATGCCCTGACCAATCAAGAATCTATCAACCTCTGTCTTAAATATGCATAAAGACTTGGCCTCCACAACTGCCTATGGCAAAGAATTCCACAGATTCATCACCCTCTGGTTAAAGAAATTCCTCCTCATCTCTGTTCTGAAAGGACGCCCCTCTGTGTCCTCTAGTCTTAGACTCTCCACCGTAGGAAACATCCTCTCCACATCCACTCCATCAAGACCTTTCACCATTTGATAGGTTTCAATGAGGTCACTCCTCATTCTTCTGAATTCTAGTGAATACAGGACCAGAGCCATCAAGCCCTGGAATCATTTTCATGAACCTCCATTGAACCCTCTCCAATTTCAGACATCCTTTCCAAGATAAGGGATTCAAAGCTGATCACAATACTCCAAGTGAGGCCTGACCAGTGCCTTATAAAGCCCCAACATTACATCCTTGCCTTTATATTCTAGTCCTCTTGGAATAAATGCTAACATTGCGTTTGCCTTCCTCACCACAGACTCAACCTGCAAATTAACCTTTAACGAATCCTGTTCAAAGACTCCCAAGTCCCTTTGTGCCTCAGTTTTTTGTATTTTCTCTCCATTTAGAAAGTAGTCAACCCTTTCATTTCTTCTAGCGAAATTCGTGACCATACACTTCCCGGCTTCAAAGTAAATAAATTTACTTTGGACTTTTAACTTTGGGATTAATTTATTTATCACATGTGCACTGAAACATACAGTGAAATGGGTCATTTGTATTAACAACCAACATACCCAAGGATGTGCTGGAGGGAGCCCGCAAGTGTCGCCACATATGACTTGCCCATAAAGTTCAGCAGATCAACACAAGCAACGACAACAATAGAAGATCACAGATGTGTGTGTGTGTGTGTGTGTGTGTGTGTGTGTGTGCGCGCGCGCAAGCGCACGGGTGGGAGAAATGAACAGGGATTCTGCGACTCACTGAGATTGGGCGTCCAACCTCCAGTCCTTGGCCCCAGACTCTGCGACTCCCAGACACTGGGTGCCCAATGAACAGTCCTTGGCCCTGGACTCTATGACCCACACGCACCAGGCCTCCAACCCCCACTCTCGTGCTCTTTGACTGAAGACTCAGTGAAGTTAGAGGTACTGTTCTTCTGGGTGAGTCATTAAACCCAAGTCCTGTCTATGCGCTCAAGGGTTGTAAAAATATGATTCCATCACACCGGTGAAAGACAGCAGGGAGTGTTATCACCAAAATCACACCATTTAAACCCAGTGCTATCAGGAATTTTGTTTACAAGTGCTCTTGCCTTTACTTGTTGAATAGAGAGTTTTAAAATGAAGAAAATTGTTAAGGAAGCTATTTTACACAAAAGGATCTATAACTTGAGGTAAACTGCCTATAACAAGGCACTCTGAGATTCCAGTTAGCTTCCCCCGCCACCCCTCTCTGACTATTACCTCAGTCAATTCACTTTTATAAAGCTGTTTACACCGCAAATACATGCTGGTATTTATGTATTTATTCATATTTTATTCCATATCTTTATTTTGTACATAATTTTTTATTCTTTATAATTGTTGTGCTGTTTGTTTTTTGTTGTTGCATGTCACACTCTGACCAACACAACACAGCAAAACTTCCTAAAACATGTATATGGCAAATAAACCTGATCCCTGATCCTTGAAATGCCCGAAATATTGAACAATGCACACAAAATGCTGGAGAGCTCAGCAAGTCAGGCAGCATCTGTGGAGGGGAATAAATCTTCTGGTTTGTGCCTCATTCTTTTCCAGTCCTGATGAAGGATCTCGGTCCAAACGTTGACTGTTTATTTCCTCCCCATGGATGCTGCCTGACCTGCTGAGATCCTCCAGTGTGTTGCTTTATGACTTATGGTGTGCAACTAAATCAGAGTATTAAATTGTGCAGGAACAATTGTGATATTTGTACGAAAGGCCAGACCTTTAGATTGTTTCGTCACTCTGAGCTGGAGACTCAATCTCCTGCTCTCAGAAAATCAGTTTGTTTTCTTTTACACGTTGGTTGTCAGTCTTTACTTGTGTGTCGTTGTTCATTGATTATAATGTATTTGTTTGTTCTACTGTGAATGCCTGCAAGGAGATGAATCTCAGGGAAGTATATGGTGATATATACGAGCTTAGGTAATAAATTTACTTTGAACTTTGAATTAAAGAACTGTCAATAAATAGTTTAAGAAGTAGCCAAGAGCAAAGAGATCAAGTTGGGAGAATCAGGTGGATTGAACTGTATCCTATAAGACCATGAGACATAGGTGCAGAATTAGGCCATTCAGCCCATTGGGTCTGCTGCACCATTCCATTATGGCTGATTTATTATCCCTCTCAACCCCATTCTCCTGCCTTCTCCCCATAACCTTTGATGCCCTCACTAATTAAGAACCTATCAACCTTTGCTTTAAATATACTCGACGACTTGACCCCCACAGCTATCTCTGGCAATGAATTCCACAGATTCACCACCTTCTGTGGAAAATATTGGCAGCAGCAGATAAACTCTTCTCGGGCTGTACTAGCCGGGTACAGGTATCGACTGTAGCCACCGTTTCGATGACAAACTCTGCCATCTGCTTCAGAGATAATGTCAGGGTATGTCTATATCAGTGGTATTTATACCCCCGTAGTCTGTCCCTCTTGATTGGTCAGTCCTCATCCAATCAGGTTTCTGCTCTCCCACCTTGTTTATAATCGAATTCCAGTTCTTACTTAGAGTGAGACCTTCATCTTTGTTAAAATTCTTTTCCTCTAGTTTTATTAAATTATGTAGTTTTTATGGTTTTTAATCTGCAGTGGCCCATCTGCAGTTAATGACTGCAGTCTCCTGCTCATATAATCCCATAGTACAGGTTCCATTCTAGCTACTGGTGGGAGGGAAATGATCTGAGGTGTCCAAAGTTTGGTTGTACCTCCATTCACTCGAACAAATCTACTTTAAGGTAGATCATCAGGTCATTATCACACACACACACACGATTCTGCAGACACCGGAAATTTTCAGCAACACACACAGAAGGCTGGAGGAACTGATTAGTAAGGGCGTCAAAGGAGGTTCACAAGAATGATTCTGGGATTGAAAGCTTATCGGATGAGGCGCATTTGATCGCTCTGGGCTGTACTGGCTGGAATTTAGAAGAATGAGGGGGCAGATGCTGATGGAGCGAGACCTTACGCCATCTGAATACGATGCTGATGTTTGCAGAGTGCATTATGGACATTGCAGCAATGAAAGGAGGTAGCTTAGACCTGGGGACCTCTGCTGCCTCTCTGTACCAAATCCAGGAGAGCATCGTGGTCGACCAGATCAGCCGCCTCAGCAAGGAGTGGGGGTTAGTATTTGCATCATTGCAAATCTCCTTGTCTAGAACTGCTTTTAAAATTATATTGTATTGAATTCTGACATTGGAGAGGGTTAAAAGGAGATTCACAAGAATGATTCCAGGAATAAAAGGCTTGTCATGTGAGGAGTGCCTGGTGGCTCTGGGCCTGTACTCACTGGAATTTAGAAGAGTTAAACCTGTTGAATGTTGAAAGGCCTAGATAGAGTGGGTGTGGAGAGAATGTTTCCTATGGTGGGAGAGTCTAGGACCAGAGGGCACAGCCTCAGAATAGAGAGACGTCCACTTAGAAGGGAGATGAGGAGGAATTTCTTTAGCCAGAGGTGGTGAACTTGTGGAATTTGTTGCTACATGTGGCTGGTGGAGGCCAGGTCACTGGGTGTATTTAAGGTGGAGGTTGACAGGTTCTTGATTAGTCAGGGCATGAAAGGTTACGGGGAAGAAGGCAGAAGAATGGAGTTGAGAGGGAAATGGATCAGCCAACATCAAATGGCAGAGCAGACTTGATGGGCCAAATGGCCTAATTATTCTCCTATGTCTTATGATCTACGGATTGAATTAAGTGGTATAAAAAAATCTCAATGAAACCTATTGAATGTTGAAAGTCCTTATTAGATTGGATGGGAAGAGGATGTTTCCTGTGGTGGGGGAGTCCAGGACAAGAGGGCACAACCTCAGAATAGACAGACATCCATTTAGATTGGAGATGAGGAGGAATTTCTTTAGCCAGACAGTGGTGAATCCTTGGAATTCATTGCCACAGGTGGTTGTGGAGGCCAATTTATTGTATATCTAAAGCAGAAGTTGGTAGTTTCTTGGTTAGACAGGATGTAAGAGGGTACAGGGAGTAGGCAGGAGAATGGGGTTGAGAGGGATATTGATCAACCATGATGGATTGGCAGAGCAGACTAGATGGGCTGAATGGCCTAATTCTGCTCCTATATCTTGCGTTCTTATGGAACTCAACAAGTCAGGCAATAGATATGGAGGGGAATCAACAGGATATGTTTCAAGCTGAGACTCTTCATCGGGACTTCATCAGTTACCTGGGACTGCAACATCAACTGTTTATTCCTCTCCATGGATGTTGCCTGACTTGCTGAGTTCCTCCAGCATTTTGTGCGTGTCGCTTATTATCACAACTGCTGTTCATGAGATACCGCTGTACACAGTTAGCTAGCTGTCACCACCCCCCACCACCCTCCATGACAACACAAACACTTCATCATTTACAAAGCGCTTTAGGATGAGCCAGTCGGGTGAAAGACACGGTGCAAATGCATGTTGTTGTTTCTCGTCTGTTCTTTCTCCCTTCCTAATTCAAATTTACTGCAGTCAAGTTATCTGACGACTGAAATTTGCTTCCAGAGCTCAGCCTGCACTTTGATGTTGCAAGCTGTTGAATAATTTAAAAAAAATTAAAGGGCAAATTGAATTTTCAGCTCAGTAAGTGCAAGCACAACTGCTCCATGGACGGTTCCGAGCTTGGCCGTGAAAGGAAGAGGGTTGTGCATGGGGCTGGCAACCCCGTCCCATAAAAACCCGGAGCTACAGGAATGCCAACAGAAGCTCCAAAGACCTCAATCCTGGGAGAGGAAGGATCTTTGCCCAGGAGATGTATGAAGTTGTGCGGTGAAAGCAGAAGTCACAGGGACCATCAACCTTTGGCCCAGGACAGAGGACTCTGGCAAGCTGCTGTAGGCGACCTCTGCCCCAGCAGGGGTGATGGGCTTAAGAGAAAGAAAATCGAGCTAGGAAAACCATCCAGCATCCGTGTGGGATAAAGCCACACTGCAGCAGTCTCCTCCATCTCCATCCAAAGAGGAGACCGGCTTGAATAACCAGAGCACTATTTTTCTTCCAGGTGCCAACTGGTTTTGTAGTCCAAGCAATTTCTATTTTTATTTCAGCCTTTCATTTTTTTTTAATGATTTTTTTTTCCCTCTCAGTTAATCCACTTTAAACAGACATCACTTCTGCTTTCTTGCAGGATTTCAGATTTAAAATATGTAGGATGAAAGGGAAAAAAAACTTTAAAATGTCTCTTAAATAATTCAAGGAAATATTGTTTGCTTCACAAGGTGTGCGAAGCTGAAAGGTACTTGCTGAATGTTGACGTCAGCAGAATTTTTGCTGTCGATCACAGTGCATCCTTTACAAGCCTTTTGTTTTAAAATATCTTGTTCTCTCCAACCGCTGCCCCCGTGACACTGGACCAAGCACAACAACTTGTATTTATGCAGCTGTTCCTGGCGTAGCCAAACGTAGAACCACACAGCGAGGAGCAATGCATGCAGAACGCCTGAGGAATTCAGCAAGTCAGCCAGCGTCTATGGAGGGGGATAAACAGTCAACATTTCGGGCCAAGGCTCTTCACCAGGACTGGAAAGGAAGGGAAAGTGGTAGAAGCCAGACTAATAAGATAGGGGAAGGGGAAGAGCACAAGCTGGCAGTTGATGGGTAAGACCAAGTGAGAGGAGGAAGGTAGGGAAGGAACTTAGGTAAACCTGCAAACACGAGGAAATCTGCAGATGCTGGAATTTCAAACAACACGCATCAAAGTTGCTGGTGAACGCAGCAGGCCAGGCAGCATCTCTCGGAAGAGGTACAATCGATGTTTTGGGCCGAGACCCTTCGCCCGAAACGTCAACTGTACCCCTTCCTAGAGATGCTGCCTGGCCTGCTGTGTTCACCAGCAACTTTGACGTGTGTTGCTTAGGTAAACCTATGTTGTTTTCTCTGGATCACTGGAGGTCGAGGGGAAACCTGAAAGAGGTTGATAAAATTATGACAAGAACAGTCAAAGTAATCAGTGAGAACCCTGTTTCCCTGGGTAGAAAAGTCAAATACCAGAGGGCATGCACTTAAGGTGAGAAGGAAGAAGTTTAATGAGATTTATTTATTTAGAGATACACCATGGTTACAGACCCTTCTGGTCCAACGAGCCCACGCTGCCCAGTTACACCCATGTCACCAATTAACCTGCTAACCCGTACGCCTTTGGAATGTGGGAGGAAACCGGAGCACCTGTGTTATGTTTTGTTACTTCAAGATATTAGCTAATTCAAATGAAGACACGGGGAGTCTGAAATACGGGTGTAACTTCACCTTTTACTTTATGCGAGGCCCCCATGTATCACATGGTAGAGTGATTATCTATGCAATTAATGTACTTTACATATAACCTGTGATTAATTATTTAAATTACAGGCTGGTGGCGCAGTGGTATCAGTGCTGGACTCCAGAGCGAAGGCTCCCGAGTTCGAATCCAAGTCGGGCCACCCCCCCCCCTCCCGAACACGCTTTCCGTCCGTGCCGGGTTGAGCGTCGAGCTAGCCACTCGGCCTCGTGAACAATACAAGGGTCGAGTCAGGAACGTTCATATCGTGACCCGGTTAATCCGAAAGGAGATCAATCCTGACACTACGTGCCAGACAAGAATGGCTGACTGTCTGGTGCGACATGCTAAAAAAAAATTATTTAAAGGAAGAATGCTTTAAATACTCAACTCAAAAGTTCAAAGAAGTTTCTTATCAGAGTACAAACTCTGAGATTCTTTTTCTGCCGGCATACTTGGCAAATCTATAGAACAGTAACTGTAAACAGGATCAATGAACAACAAACAGTGCAAACACAGGTATAAATAACGAGCATGAAATAACAAGATAAAAAAGTCCTTAAAGTGAGACCATCGGTTGTAGGAACACCAGAAATAGAATGAATGTAGTTGTCCCCTTTTGTTCAAGAGCCTGCTGGTTGAGGGGTAGTAACTGTTCTTGAACCTGGTGGTGCGAGTCCTGAGGCTCTTGTATGTTCTATCTGATGGCAGCGGTGGCCCGGGTGGTGAGGATCTTTGATGATGGATGCTGCTTTTCTACGGCAACCTTTCATGTCGGTGTGCTGAAATATTAAATACACTACAACGCAGAGGAAACACAAGCATTAAAGGAGATCGCACAAATCCCCCACAGACAGCAGCAGAACTGAATCCAGGTCACCAGAGAGCAGGGGGTCCCAACCTTCTTTATGCCCATGGACCCCGACCATTAACCGAGCAGTGTCTGTGGACGCCAGGTTGGGAACCCCTGCTGTAGACGTAGGGGCAAATTTGCTTGCGTTTCATTTTTTTACACGGAGAGTGGTAGATGGCTGAACTGGGCGGCAATGGAAACAGATAGATACTGGCATTTAAGAGACAGACACATGAATACTTAGGGTTCAAGACTGTTTATTGTCAATCTTCAGTGCATACGTGTAAAGGAGAACAACATGACGGTTACTCCAGATCCAATGCAGCATAAAAAAACACAGTAAGCATAAAAAGTGGGCACATGGCCAAGTGGTTAAGGCATTGGACTAGCGACCTGAAGGTCGTGAGTTCGAGCCCCAGCCGAGGGAACGTGTTGCGTCCTTGAGCAGGGCACTTAATCACACATTGCTCTGCGACAACACTAGTGCCAAGCTGTATGGGTCCTAATGCCCTTCCCTTGGACAACATTGGTGTCGTGGAGAGGGGAGACCTGCAGCATGGGCAACTGCTGGTCTTCCATACAACCTTGCCCAGGCCTGCGCCCTGGAGAGTGAAGACTTTCCAGGCGCAGATCCACGGTCTCGCAAGACTAACGGATGCCTAAGCATAAAGAACACAATAAAAACACAATAAATATAAATATAAAAGCAATCCTATAAAATGCAATGTACCAGCAGCTGTTATATAGCAGGGAATGGAGAGAATGGGATCATGTGCAGGCAGAAGAGATTTAGTTTTAATTAGGCATTGTGCTTAGCACAGATATTGTGGATCAAACTGCCCGTCCTTGTGCCCACTGTTCTGTGCTCTGTGTTTTAATATCTCTCTTCCAACTGGGCAATTCTCCCAGTTGGAGTCCAGCTGTGTTCCAGATGTGCTGGCACTTCCAGCATGTGTAGGTGCAGTGATGGGTAAGTCAGTTATTTTTAATTATCTTTATCTATCTTCCCCCCCTCCCCTCCCAGACCACAAACCCCCTCTCTCCTGCTCCCATCACCACCAGGCTGACTTGTTTGAATGAACATGCAGGTGCGACCCCCCTCCACGGCTGCCCTCCTTGCCACGATCCCGTTGCTATGCCGATGAATGTATTTTTAAGCACTTCCCAGGAGATGAGTAATTTAAGAAAATTCAGGTTCCATTTTCAGCTTATCCAGCGCTCTGAATCCGCAGCCCTCTGCAGTTGCACAGGCAAGAGTGCAGTGCTCCCAAATAAACAAATTACATAAATACATACAACAGAACAGCGCTATTTTCCCAAACATCAATTATGAACAGTAGAGGTTGGCGAGGAGAATGCATTAAGCCAATAGCTCTTACCCATGATCACTGCTGGAAAACAAATTAAATATTTTATAACAGCGGTCTCCCTTGCAATAATTTTTAGATGCGGCATTTTGTGCTGGACTGGTTGATTTTAGCTGAATATTGACAGAAGGTCCAATCACATCGAGGTGATAGAACACAGAACACAGAAAATTACAACACAATACAGGCCCTTTGGCCCACAAAGTTATACTGACACTTAATGTACTCTAAGATCAATCTAACCTTCCCATCCCACATAACCGTCCCATTTTTCTTTCATCCATATGCCTATCTAAGAGGCTTTTAAATGCCCCTAATGTATCTGCCTCCCTCACATCCCCTGGCAGTGCAACCCACACACCCACCACTCTCTGTGTAAAAGAAAAACTACCCCTCTGACATCTGCCCCTATGTTGTCTATCATGTCCAACAGGGACAGGAGACCTGAGAAGGAGAGTTTATAAAGTGGAAAAGCTGTAGCATTGTGGCAGTTCTACGCTCTCCACCTCAGAAGTCCGGATCCAGTGGTATGAACAAGCCTCACAAACTGGGGTCTTCCCAGTGGATGACCATGACGTCTCTCGTGCCCAGCCATGCCTTCGCTCTCCACGGAGCATGGTAGAACAGCTTTCCCGGCCGTTGGATCTCACCACAGATCTCATCTGCCCAGTCCTCCGGAGCTGACTTCGCACGCGAGGACAGGCACGTCCCTATCTCACCGGGGTATGAGGCTGCCACCACCCTCACCTGGTTTAGCCTGACTGTCGAAGCAGTGTACCGGGGTGTGGCCACTGTCACATGCAAACAGCTACCTGGAGCCACAGGTGAGAGCTGAGCATCCGGTGGGGGCTAACAGTGAGTGAACTACCCCAGAATGGACGTGGTAAGCCCCTTCACCAGAGGTGTCACCCTCCCTGGACACCCCCATATCTCTCTCTATACCTTCCTCCAATCACCTCAGAACGATGCCCTCTGATATTAGCCATATCCACCCTGGGAAGATGCCTTGGCTGTTCCCTCTAATCATCTTGTACAAATCACCTCGCATCCTCCCTCACCCCAGAGGGAAAAGCTCTAACTCACTTAGTGTTTCCTCACAAGATTATGCTTTCTGAGGTGATTGTGGCAATGAAAGGCTGAAGGGGGGATTGGCCGTGACTTTGATCGCTCTTGCATCTTTTCTTTTTAAAGACGCTGTAAATGTTGGAACCTGGTTCAGGAAACAACCTGCTGGAGGAACTTAGCAGGTCGGGCAGCACCTGTGGTGGAAGAGGAACGTAGACATTTTGGGTTGAGACCCTGCAAGCAGGATGACAGCTCAGACAGGAGATGGCCTCTCGGTGTAAAGAGGAGAGAGGGGACGGTTAGATTAGCTTTATTTGTCACATGTACATTGAAACATACAGTGAAACGCATCGTTTGCGTCAAGAACCAACACAGTCTGAGGCAGCCCGCAAGTGTCGCCCTGCTTCCAGTGCCGATATGGCATGCCCACAGCTTTAGTAACCCTAACCCGTGCGGCTTTGGAATGTGGGAGGAAACTGGAGCATCCAGAGGAAATGCAGTCATGGGGAGGACACACAGACTCCTTGTGGAAATTAACCTCTGATCCCTGATCGCTGGCTTGCCAGGGTAGATGTTGAGATGCTTCCACAAGTGGGAGAGTCATGAACAAAGAGACATAGCTAGAAAATAAGGGGCCAGTCATTTAAAACTGAGGTGAACAGAAACCTCTCTGGGGGTGCGGAATCTCTGGAATTCTCTGCTCTTGAGGGAGGTAGAGGTCAGATTGTTAGAGATACTTAAGGTGGAGCTGGATAAATATACAAAAAGTCAAAGGAATTGAGGGTGATGGAGACGCGGCACACAGAGGGGAGTTGAGGCCAGCATACATGATGTTCGATCATATTGGATTGGTCAGGTAGGAGAGGTGAAGAGAAATGCAGACCCAATGCCATCAGTTGGGACTACCTCAGGTAGACCACTTGGTCAGCATGAACCACGTGGTTAACAGGGTCGCGTGGCAGTTGGCGCAACACTATTACAGCTCGGGGCATTGGAGGCTGCAGTTCAATTCCAACAGCGTTCGTAAGGAGTTTATACGTCCTCCCTGTGAATGCACGGGTTTCCTCCAGGTGCTCCAGTGTCCTCCCATATTCCAAAGACGTACTGTACTGGTTAGTAGGTTAAAAAATGGTCATTGTAAATTGTCCTGTGTAGGGATAGGGTTAAATAGCTGCTGGGCCATGTGGTTCATCGGGCTGGAAGCACCAGTTCTGCGTTGTATCTCGAAATAAAGAAATCAATTAGTTTAAAAGGGCCTGTTTCCATGCTCTCTAACTCTATGAACAGTGGGGCAGGTTTGAGGGGCTGAGTGGCCTCTCCTGCTCCTGTTTTACTTGTGCTGCTGTTCTTGTGACAATCGCACTTGAGTGAGACGTGCAGCTGTCTGACAGGGCAGCACACTGTGGGCTTTTGACAAAGACCAAATTTCTTTCACCCCAGTTTTAAGGTGGCTAGGTTTAATAAACTCGAGGCAAACGTCAGATGAAGTACACCAGCTATTCCAGTTTTATGTTTTATTCAATCGCACTACTATACCGAAATTATATTTCTGTCACTAATCACCCCCCACCCATGCCTACAGAGGCGCCATAGAAAGCATCCTGTCTGGATGCATCACAGCTTGGTACGCCAATTGTTCTGCCTAAAGGCTGATTTATACTTGTGCATCAACTCGACGCCGTAACCTATGCAAGTGGCCTACGCGCATTGTGAGCATTTATACTTGTGCGTTGGTGTGTCTGCATCGCTCTGCAACTTGCACACGTCGCGCATGCGCACACACACCTGCCCGTGCAAGGCTTCATGGTCATGGTACTCTTTCTCGGGGTAAACAAGTTTAAAGCAAGCGTCTTTTTTCGTAAAAGCGAAATGTGTCCGCCATAATTTCGGAGGTCTGTAAAGCTTTATGGAAAGCATTGCAGCCAGAGTTCCTTCCCTGCCCTTCAGTCGCCCAACGGGAAGCTATTGCAGCGTAGGAGGAAATGCGATGATACCATGCGGACCGATCACAGTTGTTGTGGTCTGCGTTGCCGTGACGCGTAGTTGATGCACTATCAATTACTCCAAAAGACTGGAAGTAGAGTAAATACTGAAAGGCTTTTATTAACAGTAAAATGGGTCCTCGTCCATGCTGAGTATCTGTCCTGGACTGAGGGAGGAGCAGTGACACAATCGCCTTTATTCAGGGGTCTGTGGGAGGAGCCACAGGAGCAGTCAGCAGAGGGGTGTGTCCAGACAGGTAACCCAGTTACAACATATATATATGGTTTACCACAGTAGTTACATTTTGGGAGAGGTGTGCGTCAGGCTATAGAGTAGGGATCCGCGTCGGCTCTGCATAGGGTTCGCGGCGATGCCGTACCTACGGCGTCGATTTGACGCAGGAGTATACATCAGCCTTTAGACACAACACAGTACTGGGGTGCCCTGGTACCGTAGCAGTAAGCACGATGCTATACAGCTTGGAACGTTGGAGTTCAATTTCGGGGTCGTCTGTAAGGAGTTAGTACCTTCCCCCCGTGACCCCGTGGGTGTCCCCCAGCTGCTCCATTGTCCTTCCACAGTGAAAACACACACTGGTTAGCAGGGTAATTGGTCATTGTAAATCATCCTGTGATGAGGCCAGTGTTAAATTGGTGGGTTGTTGGGTGGTGTGGCTCGTTAGGCCAGTAGGGCCTGATCCACACTGTATCCCTAAATAAAAACTGTCTCCATATGCACTTTACACAGCCTTAGAATGCAGCCAACATAATGAAGGACCTCTCCCACCCTGACCACTCTCCTCTCCCTTCTTCCATTGGGTAGAAGACACAAATGCTTTGGACTCATACTGTACCGGATCAGATTGATGGTGAGAACAGGACGAGTGCACACGGTTTCATTGGCTGGGCCTCCGGCACGCTCCTTCGGGCGTGGGATTTCGAGTCCGCATGTTTTCATCTCAGTGAGCTAAGTTCGTAGCTCCCACACTGTAATGGTGCCTGGCGTGTACCGATAAAAATGTTTAATCATACTGCTCTGCTGTCGTTCTTCTTCCACACAGACATAATACACACCACCAAGCTCAAGGCCATTTAACCCCACTGATATAGGACTCGCGAACAGACCTTTTATACAATAAAGATGATCTCTTGCTCCCAATTTGCAGTGCTGGGCAGAAGTCTTAGCACATATATATAGCGGGGGAGCACAGTACTGTATTTGTCAAGGTGGAGCGGAGAGAGAGTTTGTAAATCTGGCAAGAGCAAAGGATGTTGGGAATGGTGAGGGTGGGGCACCACGGGAGAGGTGTTGGACAGGTGACAGAGAAGGAGTGTCAGGGTGGGGGTGCTGGCTAGAGTGCAGACACACCCAGCCCTGAGACACCAGGCAAGGTGATTTGATTCCAAACAATTGGTTTATTGATCATTAACAGAACGTCTCTCTAGTGCTTCCTGCTCCCTCCCCTCTCCCTTCCCCTTTTCCCAACCATGATTCCCCTCTCCCTGTCCCCTTCCTACTCTCAGTCCACAACAGAGAGGCATATCAGAATCAGGTTTATCATCACTCACATATGTCATGAAATTTGTTTGTTTGTGTGGCAGTACAGTGCAATGCAGAAAATTATTGCAGTGCTGTGCAAAAGTCTTAGGTGCCCTAGCTATATGTATGTATGTGCCCAAGACCTTTGCACAGGACTGTAATTTTTTTAAAATCGTGTCAGACCAGACAGTCAGCCATTCTTGTCTGGTGCGTAGTGTCAGGATTGGTTTCGTTTCGAATTAACTGGGTCACAATACGAACATTTTTGGCTCTACCATTTTTTTATGAGGCCAAATGGCTAGCTCAACGCTCAACCCGGCATAGATGGGAAGCATGCTCCGGGGGGGGGGTGGCCCGATTCCCGACTTGGATTCGAACTCGGGAGCCTTCGCTCCGGAGTCCGGCGCTGATGCCATTGTGCCACCAGCCTGAGGACTGTAATAATGATCATGACCCTTGCTTTTTTGGTTTGTCTTCCTTTTGTACTAGCCCAATGAACTTGCGTATGGATTGTATACAAACAAAATCTTACTAATTTATTTATCAAGATGTGGAATAGCCCCTTCCAGCCCTCACAGAAACCCACCAAATGTTAACCCTTATTAATGCTATCAAGATGATCATTTTGCCCAAATTTTTGTATATATTCCAATCGGTTCCAATTTTTATCCCAAAATCTTTTTTTGATAACGTAGATTCAAAAATTTCCTCATATATTTGGCAGAATAAAAACCCTAGGTTAGGTAAAAGGTATCTACAGAAATCTAAAAAGGAGGGGGGGCTCGCCCTCCCGAATTTTAGATTCTATTATTGGGCAATTAATGTTCGATATTTAAAATTTTGGTTACAAGATTTGGACGCATCTTTAAACCCTCATTGGGTAAATCTTGAATCTAATTCATTACAAGGGTTTTCCTTGGGTTTGGTTTTAGGAACTTTACTTCCTTTTACTTCTTTTAAATCATATAAACAAATGAACAACCCAATAATTAAGCATACTTTACGTATATGGTTTCAATTCCGAAGATTTTTTGGGTTTAATCAATTTATTCTAGCAAGTCCCATTATATCAAATTTTCTTTTTCAACCTTTCACGATGGATCAAGTTTACTTTGATTGGAAAACCAAAGATATAATATCTTTTCGCGATTTATTTTTGGATAATTGTTTTATGTCTTTTGATCAACTCTCTAATAAATATAATTTACCCAGATCTCACTTTTTTAGATATCTACAGATTAGAAACTTTTTAATTACTGTCTCCCCTAATTTTCCACACCCATATCCAATGGACACTTCGGAAAAAATCTTAGATTTAAATCTCTCTCAGAAAAGTGTAGTAGCAATTATATATAATATAATTATGAATTTATGTCCTGATGCTTCTAATAAAATTAAAGCTGACTGGGAAAGAGAACTTGAGATTAATATACCAACTGAAAAATGGGAAAAAATTCTTCAGTTGGTGAATTCATCCTCGGTATGTGCTAAGCATAGGTTGATACAGTTTAAAGTAGTGCACAGGGCCCATATGTCCAAAGATAAACTATCTCGTTATTACTCTTATATTAATCCAATATGTGACAGATGTCATTCCGAGATAGCTTCTTTAACCCACATGTTTTGGTCATGTCCCTTGTTGGAGAAATATTGGAAAAATATTTTTGATATTATTTCAACGGCCCTAAATATAGACTTACAACCTCATCCAATTACTGCTATCTTTGGACTACCAATGATAGACTTAAATAATTTAACCTCTTCATCACGAAGGATGATTGCATTTCATACTTTAATGGCTAGAAGGTCCATTTTGTTGAATTGGAAAGAGATTAACCCTCCTACTGTATTTCATTGGTTTTCACAAACTATGGTGTGTTTGAATTTGGAGAAAATTAGAAGTGCAGTTTATGACCCTTCCATTAATTTTGAAAAAACTTGGAGGCCATTCATTCAGCATTTTCATTTGATGTAATTTGATCATTTTCAAACTTGTTTTATCTCTCTGTACTGTTGTTGGAGGGGAATGGAGTCGTCGACACTAAGGTTTTCTTCTTTTCCATTTTTAAGTTGTTAGTTTTGCCCAAATCTTTTAGTTTAGTTGATCAATTTTGTTTTTCTTTGGGGATGGGGTTTGCTTTTTTTTGTTTTGTTTTTTTTTCTTTTTCATGATTTTTTTTCCAGTTTTTTTTTTCTTTGTATTATCCGTGGTTAGTTCTACATGTTTGGGAGCTTTGTTAATTTACACTACTTGGTTTTGCAATTACTTTTTTTAAGTGTAACAATATATCTCCTACTATCTGTATTATTGCTATGTTTTGTTTCTATATTTTGAAATTAATAAAAATATTGAAAAAGAAACAAGTGTTAACCCTTGTCTGAATCACGGGACAATTTACAATGAAACTTACCTACCAGCCGGAACAACTTTGTGGGAGGAAAGCGGAGCACCCGGAGGAAACCCACGCAGTCACGGGGAGAACGTACAAACCCCTTACGGGCAGCGGCGGGAAATGTACCCGGGTCGCTGACGCGGTAAAGCGTCGTGCTGACCGCTACGCTACCGTGCCACCCCTTTCTCACTGTATCGTGGTACATGGAACAATGATAAACCAATTGCTAGAACAGTTCGGCACAGACTAGATGGGCTGAAGGGCCTTTTTCTGCACTGCGGTGTTCTATGACTATTACCAATTTTTCCCTGAACAGAGTAAATTTGTAACTTAATAATTTTATTGAATGGTATAAAGGTAGTACTGTGACTCACCTTGCGTCTCTGCTTCTGTTGCAGGGTGTAACCTCGAACTGTTCCTGGTGTTGCTGGGATTGGAGTTCAACATCTCAGTCTCTTGCCCCCGGCATTGCGTTTGCTACCCATCTCCCATGACTGTCACCTGCCAGTCGCACGGCTTCACCACCATCCCGGAAGGAATTCCTGCCAACAGCGAGAGAATATTCCTCCAGAATAACCGGATAACGCTCCTCCTGAGGAATACCTTCAGCCCATCCACCGTCACCCTTTGGTTGTACTCCAACAACATAACCTTCATCGACCCGGAGGCTTTCCAGGGATTCAGCCTCCTGGAGGAGCTTGATCTGGGAGACAATCGATACCTGAGATTCCTCGATGCTGAGACCTTCAGTGGCCTGGAGAGGCTTCATTCCTTGCATCTTTATCGCTGTGGCTTGACTTTCTTGCCCAATGGAATCTTTGAAGGTCTCCATAACTTGCAATACCTCTACCTGCAAGACAACCACATCGAGTACCTCCAGGACGACCTGTTCCTGGAGCTGGTTAACCTCACTCAGCTCTTTCTGCATGGGAATAAGTTGTTGAGTTTGTCCCAGAACACTTTTAGAGGGCTGGTCAACCTCGACCGACTCCTGCTCCACCAGAACAAGCTTCACTGGGTTAATAAGCAGGCTTTCCACGATCTCCGCCGCCTTACCATTTTGTATTTGTTCAACAACAGCCTGAGTTTGCTTCCGGGTGAATGTTTGGCAGAGCTTGGCTCCTTGCAGTACCTCAGGCTGAATGGAAATCCTTGGGAATGTAGTTGTAAGGCTCGATCCTTGTGGGAATGGCTACAGAGATTCAGAGGGTCGAGCTCCAGTGTTACCTGTGAGTCCCCCAGGGATGTACAGGGGAAAGACCTCAAGCTCCTGTCCGCCCGGCTCTTCAAAAACTGCACGAGCCCAGATTCGCTCAACCAGATCCGGACGAGCCCCAAGCAGCAACCCCACCACCCGGGCAAGGTCAGGCTGGGAGGGGGTCAGCCGTCGCGGGGCACGGCCCTGGTCAAAGGTCAGAACGGCACGGGCCAGCGGGACGACTCGGCCAAGAACTACCTGGGAGAAGCAGCTCCGAAGGGCGCTGCTGATGGCCAGCTGGACGGGACGTGGGGCAGCGACTACCTACCGGACGCCGGCCAGAAGGAGCAGGGCGTCCGCCCCTACCCGACCAGGCACAAGTCCCGGATCAAGTGCACCCGCCGCACCCGCCTGGAGCTGCCGCCCGGCATCCAGCAGCCCTCCGGAAGGGGACTGAGGCTGACCTCCGGCTCCGGGTGGCTCACCGTCGTCCTTGCTTTGGTCCTTGTTGTCCGCTGAAACCCCCACCTACTCCGACCCACCCCACCCCCACCCACCCCCAGTAATAAGAAGGGCAAAAACTTTCTAACACTGCCATCAATCCATAGGGACCAAAAGTATATTTAAAAAAACAAAAAAATGGTGATGATTTTTGAAACTTCAATACCTTTGCTGTGTGCTTAGGTGGAACCGGTGGATTGTTTGGATGGAATTCTGCTTCGGACTACTGGAAATCCTCGGAATAAAGTACCCGAAAGGGCAGCACACAACTCAGCGGTTCCCACTCCAACCCGAGCAGAAAACAGTTGTCTGGAAGAGACCGCTTGGAAGCTTAATTCCAATTAAAACAAACGACACACACAAAAAAAAATTAACAAACTACCCCGGTGTTCCTTGGACAGTCCTGGCTGAGTAGTGACCTGGGGAAGCGATTTGAACTCCCGATCACACCGCCCCTGGGACACGAGGCCGTGCGATGGGAACCGAGGTGAATGGCGGCTCTCCCGAGTTTTCTGCCTCAGACGTGAGCAACTCCACAAAGCCCTCAGATGAAAAAAACAAGTGGTACCAACGGCCTCCTAATGAGGCTGCATTGCTCCCAGCTGAATAATATGCATTGTATAATCGCGAAGGATGCTTCTGGTCTGAGAGGCTGTACTTGATTCGTTCAGGTACTGAAAACTGGAGGCCAGATAATTGTATGAAAAAATTCCCAATGGAATATTTTTTTTTGACGTGTCAACCTATCATTTTGCTCAATGCACAGCCCTTATATAACTGAGATATATTAATTTCTGGAAATATATGTTTACAGATTATATTGTTACCCTGTTACAGTTCATGCTGAAGTATTTCTTTCTGTCTCGGATGGTTTTTACACAAGTTTTGGATTCGGGTGAGAGCCTCTGCACTGGTCTAGCTAACTTGCTTTGGCCTCTTCCTTGGGTCCGCCCGGAGGCAGCGCCGATCGAGGCTACAGAGCAAGAGCTGGGAAGTGGGATAGGCCAAGTTAGCATGGACGCGACGGGCCAAGTGGTCTGAGTCTGTGCCGTAATATTCCATGATCGTATGGAAGCAACCCTCATGTTCTGGATGTGGTTCATTTTGACGAAGAAACTAAATCTTCTCGACCTGATTTATTTTTTCTGTATTAAATATTAAATTTGTTGTACCTGAATTTACAGAATTGCTTTAAATATATATATATATACTATATATATATATATATATGTATATATGCACACACATATATACATATATTTATATATAAAGAAAAGCTGTTTCTTGGGGGAAGAAATTAAGATAAGAAGCGCGGTATCCCTTTTTGTAAATGTGCTTCTTTCAAACAGTGACTCTGCCACGGGTCAGGATAGCTGGTAAGGATATGTCTGGGGTAGAGCTCAAGGTGTGAATGACAATGAGTTTGGAGGTGGGGAGGAGGGGTAGAAGGCCATGTTGGCAAACCAGGGTCAGGACTTCACCTCCCGGAAGCTGTGGCTAAAGAGTTAGCCCTTCACTCAGGCTACGCAGATCTAACTCTGACCACAGCAACCCCAGTGCCCGGAATCCATCCGCAGAAGGCGGGTCACTTTGAACGGCAAACTGGAGCAGCACTTGGCTGAAGGGGAGAGGTGCCAAGGGACAGACCTTGCGGTTTGCAGCTCAGACTAGCCGGCTCCACTGGAGCGTCCTCTCATTCTCCCTCCCAAGTGTACTGCTCGCTGGGTTAGCCGGACAACCGTGGGATTAGGCTCAGTGAGTTGGACGTCTACTCCTGATTTGGGACGAACTGGCTTCAGATTCATTTATTTAGAGATACAGCACAGTCACAGACCGTTCCGGCCCGACAACCCCCTGCCACCCACGTGACCAACTAACCTGCTGACCAGTACGTCTTTGGAATGTGGGAGAACACATGAGGGAAACCCAAGCAGCCACTGGGAGAACTGGGTGCGCTGGTGTTGCGATAGCCCTTAAACCTTCCAGACCCTTCCTCTCTATGCACAGATTCAGTTATTTACCACATGTACCTCGAACCATACAGCGAAATGCGTTAACAACCAACACAACCTAACGACGTGCTGGGGGGCAGCCCGCAAGTGCCGCCACACTTTCCGGCGCCGACATAACTTGCTCACAGTGCTCAGCAGAGTGACATAAGCAACAAAATAAAAACAGCAACGGCAACACAAGCCCCTTTCCCACCTCCCACTCACACAGGCGTCCAGCCTACAGTCCCTACTGGACAGGCGAAGAGGACCGTGGGTAACTCTGCCTGGGACGGGTGTTCAGCGATCAGCATATACATCAGGGGCAATGCAGGGCAGCGGATATAGAGTCACTGAGTAATACAGCACGGAAACAGGCCCTTCAGCCCATCTGGTCTGTGCTGACCACGCCATCCTCCTCGCTAGTCCCAGTCTAAGTCTGCATGGGATGGGTGCTCAGAGCTGAGGATATGCATAAGTGAAGATGCAGAAACCCCAGTTACAGAGTCATACAGTAACACAGCATAGAAACCGGCCCTTCAGCCATCTGCTCCATGCCAACCACCCACCCTGCTAGTCCCGGCTGCCCGCATTCAGTCTATAAGCTCCAAGCCCTTTCCTGTATGTACCAATGCAAATACCTCTTAAATGTTGTAACTGTACCCACCTTGACCACTTCCTCTGGCAGCCGATTCACTACCCTCTCTCACTTCTCTTTTGAGTCTCTCTTACACTAGTTAACAACAAGCTCAGCCCAACTGGCTGCAGCCTGGCATGAGGGGTGGCGAGTTGCTTGGGTTACTGTTGCAATAACACGATTACATGGTACGCAGGGCAAGCAACCCAGCCTTTCTGCCCGGCATAACCACAAGAGATTCTGCAGGTGCTGGAAATCCAGAGCAATGCTCTGAGTTCAACCCGGAGAAGTGTGAGGTGGTACACTTTGGAAGGACAAACTCCAAGGCAGAGTACAAAGTAAATGGCAGGATACTTGGTAGTGTGGAGGAGCAGAGGGAACTGGGGGTACATGTCCACAGATCCCTGGAAGTTGCCTCACAGGTAGATAGGGTAGTTAAGAAAGCTTATGGGGTGTTAGCTTTCATAAGTCGAGGGATAGAGTTTAAGAGTCGTGATGTAATGATGCAGCTCTATAAAACTCTGGTTAGGCCACACTTGGAGTACTGTGTCCAGTTCTGGTTGCCTCACTATAGGAAGGATGTGGAAGCATTGGAAAGGGTACAGAGGAGATTTACCAGGATGCTGCCTGGTTTAGAGAGTATGCATTATGATCAGAGATTAAGGGAGCTAGGGCTTTACTCTTTGGAGAGAAGGAGGATGAGAGGAGACGTGATAGAGGTGTACAAGATATTAAGAGGAATAGATAGAGTGGATAGCCAGTACCTCTCCCCCAGGGCACCACTGCTCAATACAGGAGGACATGGCTTTAAAGTAAGGGGTGGGAAGATCAAGGGGGATATTAGAGGAAGGTTTTTTTACTCAGAGAGTGGTTGGTGCGTGGAATGCACTGCCTGAGTCAGTGGTGGAGGCAGATACACTAGTGAAATTTAAGAGGCTACTAGACAGGTATATGGAGGAATTTAAGGTGGGGGGTTATATGGGAGGCAGGGTTTGAGGGTCAGCACAACATTGTGGGCCGAAGGGCCTGTAATGTGCTGTACTATTCTATGTTCTATGTTCTAATGCGCATACAGAATGCTGGAGGAACACAGCAGGTCAGGCAGCATCTACAGAGAGGAATAAACAGCCGATGTTTCAGGCCGAGTCCTGATGAAGGGTCTCGGCCCGAAACATCAATTGTTTAATTCCTCTCCATAGATGCTTCCCGACCTGCTGAGTTCTTGCATAGCAGCTCCCTGTCAATTCTTCTGTTCCTTGCAAATCTCCCACCACCCCCTCTCAACATCATCTCTTCTTCTCCATGTTTAAGAAAGGATGTGCTGACGTTGGAGAGGGTACAGAGAAGATTCACTAGAATGATTCCGGAAATGAGAGGGTTAACATATGAGGAACGTTTGTCTGCTCTTGGACTGTATTCCTTGGAGTTTAGAAGAATGGGGGAGACCTCATATAAACATTTCGAATGTTGAAAGGCATGGACAGGTTGGATGTGGCAAAGTTGTTTCCCATGATGGGGGAGTCTGGTACGAGAGGGCATGACTTAAGGATTGAAGGGCGCCCATTCAGAACAGAGATGCGAAGAAATTTTTTTAGCCAGAGGGTGGTGAATCTATGGAATCTGTTGCCACGGGCGGCAGTGGAGGCCAAGTCATTGGGTATATTTAAGGCAGAGATTGATAGATATCTGAGTAGCCAGGGCACCAAAGGTTATGGTGAGAAGGCGGAGGAGTGGGACTAAATGGGAGAATGGATCAGCTCATGATAAAATGGCGGAGCAGACTCGATGGGCCGAATGGCCGACCTGCTCCTTTGTCTTATGGTCTTTATAGAGTCATAAAAAAGTACAGCGCAGAAACAGGCCCTTTGGCCCATCTTGTCTGTGCAGAACCATTTAAGCTGCATACAGCCATCGGCCTGCACCGGGACCATAGCCCTCCGTTACTCCTACCATCCATGTACCTATCCGAACTTCCCTTAAATGTTGAAATCGAGCTCGCATGCGCCACTTGCACTGGCAGCTCGTTCCACACTCTCATGACCCTCTGAGTGAAGAAGCTTCCCCTCACGTTCCTTTTAAAACTTTCACCCTTCACCCTTAACCCATGACCTCTGGTTATAGTCTCACCCAATGCAAGCTTATGACATTGTCCCCTGTAGCGCTGCTCCCTTAGTTTCAAAAGAGTGGGAAATGGGATGTCCCGCTCTGAAGATTCAATACTTCTACTAATTGAAAATCTTCACAAAAAACAATTCTGAGATGAGCTATAACATGGTAGGGCACCCAAACACAGCAGCATTTTCATCACTTTCGGAGTGGAAAGGTATTTTAAACACTGATGAGTAATGTCTACGCCAAATAAAAGCAGCCAAAGGCTGTTATTGCCCATTTACCACATCCTTTACTGTAATGCCCTTCCAGTGAAAAGATCCAATTTACCACACAATGAACAGGCAATTTGTACAACACTCAGCAAATAAAACAGTGGTGAAAATGACAACTTACCTCATTTTATTTACTGCTTATGAGGCTGCTTTTCCTTAAACATATGAAGAAAAGGCTATAAAATGTTTATTGAGCAAAGTGGATTTTGGAGTCAGGCCTCTGGCCCACTGGGGCTGCTTACAGATTTCCCAGTATCTGTCATTTTTCTTTTCATTTTCCAACACAAATTATTTCATGGCAGTTAACTTTTACAGCAGAAGTATTTTATTTAGGCAGATTACTCTTTAGCAGCCTTATAGATCGAGCTTTCGCCCCTCCACCACAGCAATAAAATGTGGGGACCGGGAAGAGAGCCAAGACTAACCCCGATTGTATCAGAGCTGCCCTCCTACCACAGCATGACCCGGAGGAGTGATGAGGAACTTATGTCAGAATTTCTCATCCCTGAGCACGATTGTGTACGCTTGGTGGGTGTCAGGACAGAAGGAAATTTGAGAGATTAAAGACTAAATCTTAAAGATTAGCTTTATTTATTCAATGGCCTCTTGATAGAGGTGCACAAGATGATAAGAGGCACAGATTGAGTGGACAGCTAGAGACATTTTCCTAGAGCAGAAATGGCTAATAAAGGGGGATATATTTTAAGGTGATTGGAAGAAAATACAGGGGGATTGTCAGAGGTAGTTTTTTCACACAGAGAGTGGTGGGCGCGTGGAATGCCCCATCAGAGGCAGATACATTAGGGGCATTTAAGAGACTCTCACGGTAGATAGGCATGTAGATGATAGAAAAATGGAGGGCTATGAGGGAAGGAAGAGTTAGATTGATTTTAGAGAAGGTTAAAAGGCCCTATATTGTGTTGTAGTGTTCTATGTTCTATCCACATTGAACCGTACAATGAAAAGCATCATTTGTGTCAACGACCAACACAGTCCGAGTACGTGCTGGGGGCAGCCTGCAAGTGTCGCTACGCTGCCGGCACCAACTTAGCGCGCCCACAAGTCACTAACTCTAATCCATACACCTTTGGAAAGGTGGGAGAAAACCAGAGCACCCGGAGGAAACACATGGGGTCATGGGTCAACGTACGGAGGCAGGAATTGAACCCCAGTCGCTGATCACTGGTGCTGTACGGTGCTGCGCTAAACACTACGCTATCAGACCGAAGGTTTGGATATGTTGCCTCCTCACTGAATCACTCATCCCGCCCAACTCGTAGGAATTTTGTTTTATTGCGTGTTTGAGGGATATTGATGTCACTAGATTTTTAATTTCAATACGTACAGTATTCATTGAAATGTTAAATATATAATACAGAACATTAGGGACGTTTACGAGACTCTTAGATAGGCACACGGATGATAGAAAAACGGAAGGTTATGTTGGAGAAAAGGGTTAGAGCAGGGGTTCACAACCTGGGGTCCTCAAACCCCTCGGTAATGGCAGAGCTCCCTGGCATGAAAAAAGGTTAGGAACTCCTGGGTTAGAAGGAAGGGTGGGTTAAAGGCTCAACACAAGATGTGGGCCGAAGGGCCTGTACTGTGCTGTAATGTTCTATGAAACATTCAACAATTCAACTACGTAACATTCCTCCAGTTTGTAGGAATTCATCACAAGTAACAATTTAATGTTAGCTCATCATCAGTTATCATTTCTAGATAACCCATGACCAAATAGTTCATGGAGTTTAACGCAGGTGAAGGTCAATGGGACTAGGCAAAATACTGTTTGACACAGACTAGATGGACTGATGAATTTAGCCCCCCCCACCCCATTCCCCACTCTGACCTTTGCATCTGCCTATCACTTCCCCCTGGGTCCCCTCCTCCTTCCCTTTCTCCTACTGTCCACTCTCCTCTCCTATCGGATCCTTTCTTCTCCAGCCCTTGACCTTTCCCACCCACCTGGCTTCGCATGTCATCTTCCAGCTAGCCTCATTCCCCCTCCCCTCACCTTTGTATTCAATTATCTTCCCCTTTTGCTCTCAGCCCTGAAGAAGGGTCTCAGATTGAACTGCCGACTGTTTACTTTTTTCCATAGATGCTGCCTGACCTGCTGTGATACTCCAGTGTTCTGTGTGTGTCGCTGAAGGGCCTGTTTCTGTGCTGTGGTGCACTATGGATCTATGACAATATTGGGATCAAGACCATTGCCCATCTTCTTACAGAATGCATCTTAGCCAGGAAAAGATGAATTAGTGTACCATTGTGGAAGGTCCCTAAATTGTGGCCCTTGTGGCACACCCAGCCTCAGCATGATGTCCTCAACCTTGGCACATGCCAGTTTACCGGAATTAATCACGGGCAACATTTTGTGCTGGAACACCAATGAGCTTTGGGCAGGGCAGAGGGCGCCTTTTGCTGCGGTGATGGTTTCCCGCTAGATTCTTGTCTCAGTGTGCCCCTGGATCCACTCCGTGCAGGACTGAGCCCCGTGTCGTGCAACCTTCCATCCCAGACTTCCCTGGCCGAGACGCATTCTGTAAGGAGAAGGGCATTGGCCTTGTGCCCAATATTGTCACAGGGTCATAGAGCACTGCAACACAGAAGCAGGCCCTTCAGTCCATCTAGTCCATGCTGAACCGTTATTCTGCCTAGTCCCATCGACCCTCACCTGGACCGTAGCTCTCCATACCCCTCCAACTCATGTACTTATCCAATCTTCTCTTAAGTGTTGCATTTGAACCCATTTCCACTGGCAGCTCGTTCCATAGTCACACTGTAGGTTTCCACAAATAATGTACGCATTTTATGTTTAAGTGAAGCCGTAACAACTCATTTATTGTACTGTACTCCAAACACTGAACACAAAGTGCAGTAACAGAACTTCAAGTAGTTACGCCATCATGCCAGACCAACCTCTTAAAGTGAACTGCAACTTAATGTCACAAACCAAGAGAAAATCTGCAGATGCTGGAAATCCGAGCAACACACACAAAATGCTGCAAGATCTCAGCAGGCCAGGCAGCATCCATGGAAAAAAGAACAATTGACGTCAAAATGTTGGCTGTGCTTTTTTTCTATAGATGCTGCCTGACCTGTTGAGTTCCTCCAGCATTTTGTGTGCGTTGCCCAACTCAATGTTGCTGGATGTGAATTATGTATGTTTCCACCAATTACCTTACCCTACAACACCTTCTCTGAGACAAGAAGATCCCCTCAGGTTCCCTTTAAATATTTCACCTTTCACCCCTTAACCTATAACCTCTAGTTCCAGTTCCACCTGACCTCAGTGGAAAAAGCTTGCATTAACCCTATCTATTACCCATTGTCATCGGTGTGGCTGATACACTGACTGTACCTGAAAGGTCTAACAAAGAAGGGCTTTCTCATCGCCAACCAACTGAGGTCTTTGTGCTTATTTGCATCTTTTGTTGATGAGGTGTTTTTGCCAAATCACTTTGTCAGTGTCATTAACCAGCACAACTCTGACTGCTTATCCCATCTTCCCTGGAGCTGACAGCCTCACCCGGCCATTTCAGAGGGCACCAGCTTACACTAAGACCAAACTGGGTAAGGACAGAGTTTCCTTACCTAAATTCAACAAGATGGGTTTCTCCAACAATAATGACAATTAAAAGGCCCAGGTTAAGTAGACAGGGAGAGGATGTTTTCTATAGTAGGGGAGTCTAGGACCAAAGGATTTAGCCTCAGAATACAAAGATGTCCTTTTAGAACTGAGATGAGGAGGAATTTCATTAGCTAGAGAATGGTGAATCTGTGGAATTTATTGCCGCAGGTATCTCGGGAGGCCAGGTCATTGGCTATATTTAAAGCAGAGGTTGAAAAGTTCTTGATTAGGCAGGGTGTCAAAGGTTACAGGGAGAAGACAGGAGGATGAGGTTAAGAGGGAAAATAAATCAGCCATGAAGGAATGGTGGAGCAGACTCGATGGGCTGAATGGCCTAATTCTGCTCCTATATCTTATGGTCCAGGGTCTACGGCCTCTACTTACTGGAATTCAGAAGAATGAAGGGTGATCTCAGTGAAACCTATCAAATATTGAAAGGCCTTGACAAAGTGGATGTGGAGAGGATGTTTTCTATGGTGGGGGAGTCTAAGACCAGAGGACACAGCCTCAGACTAGAGGGGCGTCCTTTTAGAATTGAGATGAGGAGGAATTTCATTAGCTAGAGAATGGTGAATCTGTGGAATTTGTTGCCACTAGTGGCTGTGGAGGCCAAGTCATTGGGTATATTTAAGGCAGAGGTTGATAGATTCTTGATTAGTCAGGGCATGAAGGGTTACAGGAGAAGGCTGGAGGTTGGGGCTGAGAGGGAAAATGAATCAGCCATGATGAAATGGCAGAACAGACTCGATGGGCCAAATGGTCTAACTCTGCTCCTATATCTTAAGGTCTTATGGTCTTATGATATAAACCCTGATTCCATTTGAGTTTAACATTGTCTCCACTCATCCCTTACTGACACCCACAAGAGAAAAGCTGCAGATGCTGGAACGCCAAGCAACACACCTGTAGACAATTGTTAAACAGGCTCCCAGAGATGATAGTTGAACTCTATAGTTTCTGAAGACAGCTTAATTGTCACTCATTATGGGCTAATTAAAGATTATTAAAAATGCCATTTCTTTATTTTTCCCCTATTGCGTTGGAACCTGTACAACAGCAATAGCAGCTTGCTCTTACGTGAAGCCACTGCAGTGAAGTGCCAAGGCACTTAGAGCAAGATTCAACAGCTGTTTTTGAGTTCTTTGTCGGAAGAAGCATACCTGGACTTATGGTCAATTGTGAAGGGAGACAGTGGAAGGGGTAGTCACACACTGTTGGCAGAGGTCTTGAAAGGTCTGCAGATGAGACGTCTTGGTGAAAAGAATGATCCCAAATCCCAGCTTCCAATAACCTGTAGATAAATCAACCATGATCAAATGGCAGAGCAGACTTGATGGGCTGAATGGCCTAATTCTGCTCCTACTGTATGGTATGTCTTGTAAAATAGTTTAAGCAAACATCAATATTGATAAGGATTTTTATTCTGTATTTTGACCATAAGACATAGGAGCCAAATTAGACCATGTGACCCCTCAAGTCTGCTGATTTATTATCCCTCTTAAACCTATTCTCCTGCCTTTTCCCTGTAAAAACAATTTTGATGCCTTAGTGAGCTTTGAACTCATGACCTCTGGTTTACAAAACCAGTGCTCTAACCCCTGAGCTATGGAGCCTCCTTAAAATTACATGAATTTAAATTCCTCAGATGCAGTGGTGGGATTTGAACTCATGACTTCTGATCGATAATGAAGATCTCCGGTTACTGGTCCAGCAAATTAACCATGTGCAATATACACTAAAAATGTCCAGAAGTGGCCATTTGGGGAAAGGTGAAGAGTAGACATGGGACTGGACCCCTGAACGAGTCTAACCTTCAGGAGAGGAAGGCAATATATTCAAAGAAATGTGAGTGAGGAATACACAAAAAAAGCAGGAGGAACTCAACAGGCCAGACAGCATCCGTGGAGAGGAATAAAGAGCAAACATTTCGAGCTGAGTCCTTTCATCACGACTAGATAAGAAGAGCAATCACCTTTTCTCTTCTCCTCACCTGCCCATTACCTCCCTCTGGTTCCTAAATCTACTCCCCCGAATCTTGAACCTATGTCCTCTTCGCGTTCTGGTAGAATTCCTTTTTCTTCAGTCTTTTCACCTCTTCCACGTATACCCTCCCAGCATCTTCCCCCCCCCCACCACCCACTCATCTTCCCTCTCACCTATCACCTACCAGTCTGTACTCCTCCCCACCCCCACCTTCTTATTCTGGTGCCTTCCCCTTTCCTTTCCAGACCTGATGAAGGGTCTCGGCCTGAAACGTCAACTCTTTATCCCCCCCCCACCCCCGTAGATGCTGCCTGGCCTGCTGAGTTCCTCCAGCATTTGGTGTGTGTCACTCTGGATTTCCAGCACCTGCAGAATCTCTTGCATTTGGGAGTGAAGAAGCGGGGGATGGAGAGAATGGCTTTTCCAGCCTGCAGTGTGTTTCTGTAGAGAAATGAAAGCGATGCTGCGACTTTGATTGTTTTGTCAGTGATCCGACCACGGGGTTAGGCAACGACTGCGTACAGCGAGGAGCCTCCAAGCTTGCACGCTGCCTGAAGTGCGTTGGTCGCACCTGGAGGCTGCAGACAGTAACCTTCAGGGTCAAGCAAACCTTAAACTGGGGGGGGGGGAGGTTAAATCAGGATCCCAGCTTTAAACTGGAGCCATCAAAACCAAATGTTGTTTCTTATTTAAAACGAAGCAAAAAATGCAAATTATTCTAATTCCACATGATGCTGAGGCGAGTTGCCAGTGTGTAATTAACGCACCAAGACTCACAGGCTAGGGATAAGAGAGGAGGGTCACGTCGGAAAAGGCAGCAAGTAGGATGAACTGTACCTGCACATTTATTTTCTTCTTATGTCAAGAGTATAAAAGAACTCTCTTAGTCTGCATTGTGCATAATGGAATCTGCTGGAGGCTGGCACATGAAGTTCCAGCCATCGCCAGTCTCCCCACTATCTCCATCTCGTTATCTTTCTCACTCTCTCTCTCTCTCACTCTTCCTTTCTCGCTTTCTCACATCTTCGCCTACCGCCACTTCCAATATTTTCCGATGCTTCAGCTGAGCAGCCAGCCTCATGACAGATTCCCACCACAATGGGAGGAAGGTACTGGAGCCTCTGTGAGAGGTCTGCTCCCTTTCCAAGTCCAATATGCTAAACCTAGGCCGCAGGATGTGAAAGAATGGCAGGGAGCTTGTCGTAAACACGAGAGATTCTGCCGATGCTGGAAATCCAGGGTAACACACACAAAATGCTGGGGGAAGTCAGCAGGTCAGGCAGCATCTATGGAGAGGAATAAGGAGCCCACGTTTCTGATGAAAGGCCTCAGCCCAAAACGTCGACTGTTTATTCCTCTCCATAGATGCTGCCTAGCCTGCTGAGCTCCTCCAGCATTTTGAATGTGCTACCTGGAAATTGTCAATAGCTTTCTACGGCTTGTTCTTTTATACATCCTCATGGCGAGCGATCTGCTGACATTTATTGCCCTATAATTGTCCTCGAGAAGGTGGTCGTGGTGCAGCTCAGGAGAGTCATAGGAACACAAGGAAACAGGGGCACGAGGAGGCCACTCGGCCCATCAAGCCGAGTGATCCTGGCCAATCTACACATCATTCTGTGCCAGTTCTCCATAACACTCGACTCCTGGATCTTTCAAATCATTATCCATCTTCACCCTCAATATATCTGATGATGAGGTCGCTAACTCCCTTGTGGCAGAGAATTCCAGAAATTCGTTACCCTCTGAGAAAAGAAATTTATAAGTTTCTTCTCTCAGAGAGTCGACTAAGTTGCTATGAACTTAAGAGACGATATTAGACAAGAACGGTAGCTTCTTTCCATAAAGGGTGTAGTAAGCCTAGTATGACAATCTACATATCATTACTGAAACTTGTTTTTTTTATTTCTATTTAAAGGAATTTAAATACCCCATACTCCCAGTAAGACCTGAACTTGTATCTGAATCTTTGGTCCAGGCCTATGGATAGCTAGTCCACCCTTCTCACAATTCCCAAGTATCTTATCAGCTTTCTTCCTGGCATCCATCTGATTTTGGGCAAGGGCAGGCCAGAGATCTCTATATTACCAACCATGCCAAGCTCTATTAGACAAGGTTGGGGAAGAGTGAGGGAGCGAAACTAGTGTCGTTTTATTTTTAAATTCATCCCACCAGGACCCAACCAGGTTTGGGACAAAATTATCCAATCAGGAGGTAGGGGAGTTTAGACCTCCAACCACCAGGTGCCACTGTCTGGCTTGGAGTCTAGCATGTTAACGTTGCTGGGGGACTTCATCCTGCTGTTAAATTTACCTGTCTCTGTGTCTTCAATGGCACTGCTACACTCCCTGTGAGCACTGAATAAAACTTGTTCCATTACAGTTTTGGCCATACATTGTGCTAGTCTTCTCTCATTTGCTGACGTTTCTTTTTATTTCACTAATTGCCATCACATGTCCATATTTACTCTTAGTTGTGATGTCATAAGAGTGGCCATGTTTCAAAGGAACGTTGGCTGCAAAGCACTTTGAGTAATGGTGAAGGGGGAAGCGAAGGTTGCCTTTGCTTTTCGTGGTTGCTCGGGACTGTGAGCCAAAGGGTCAGTGAGAAATGGATACACTTTACATCCTTCCTCTGCTTTCACATCACAGTTTCCTTCATGTCCAAAATGGCTTTGATGGTCATTGGTCAGCAGAAGGAGCGAAACTGGTTGAAATCAGACAAAGTGACTGAATTTTAATTTTTTTTATTTAGAGATAAACACAAAACTCACCTCCTTGATGTTTGTTCATTATCTTCCAGTTCTTTTATTTTTTTTATTTTTGAGATACAGCGCGGAATAAGCTTTGGAACAGCCAAACTCCCCAGCAACCTAGCCTAATCACAGGACAATTTACAATTATCAACTAACCTATTAACCGGTACGTCTTTGGAATGTGGGAGGAAACCAGAGCACCCGGAGGAAACCCATGTGGAGGAACGTACAAACTCCTTTGGAATTGAACTCCAAACTCCAACACCCCGAGCTGTAATAGCATCGTATAAACTGCTACGCTACAGTGGCGGACGTTGAGTGAGTACTTTTGATCGGAGGGTTGGGTTTTGATTGAGATGATCTTTCAGCAAGTAACATCATGACATATCCATGGGAACAGCCACAGCAGCTTCCATTTCCTATCTGGAGACAGTCAGAGGAGGTTGGTGAGAATTATCCTGGGGTTGAGAGGGTTAATGTATGAGGAGCATTTGATGGCTCTGGGTCTGTACTCGCTGGAGTTTAGAAGAATGAGGGGGGATCTTATTGAAACCTACCTATCAAATACTGGAAAGCCTAGATAGAGTGCATGAGGAGAGGATGTTTCCTACAGTGGACCAGAGGGCACAGCCTAGTCCTGTTAGAACATGGATGAGGAGGAATTTGTTTAGCCAGAGGGTGGTGAATCTGTGGCATTCATTGCCTCAGAAGGCTGTGGGGGCCAACAGCAGAGGGTGGTAGATTCTTGATTGGTGAGAGCGTCGAAGGTTATGGCGAGAAGGCAGAAGGTGGTTGAGAGGGATCAGCCATGATGGAATGGTGTGGAAGACTCAACGGGCCAGATAGCCTAGTTCTGCTCCTATGTCTTATAGTATC
Organism: Mobula hypostoma; assembly: GCF_963921235.1. Taxonomy (NCBI): domain Eukaryota; kingdom Metazoa; phylum Chordata; class Chondrichthyes; order Myliobatiformes; family Myliobatidae; genus Mobula; species Mobula hypostoma. The sequence goes on from NC_086119.1 coordinate 9,779,420, forward strand.
ACGGTTTCATTTGAAGAATGCTGTTTCCAAATGGGCAGTCTGAAACAAAGATCTATCTGACCGAGAAACATGGACAAAGCAGCCACTGGAGTAAACACATCCGTCACATTTTCAGACATGGATCCAACCCCAGTGCATGAAATGGTTCCTTTTCTCTTTTGCTCGAGCTTCCCCACTTGTGTCTGTAGAGCTGTTAAGGAGTACAACATACAGATTACTGGAGGAGCTCAGCAGGTCAGGCAGCATGTATGGAGAGGAATAAACAGTTGATGTTTCAGGCCGAGACCCCTCATCAGGACTGGAAAGGAAACGGGAAGAAGCCAGAGCAAGAAGGTGGTGGGAGGGGAAGGAACTCAGGTTGGCAGATGATATGTGAGACCAGGCAAGGGGGAAGGTCGGGGGGCCGGGGGGCTTAAAGTGAGAAGCTGGGAGGTGATTGGTGGAAAAGGTAAAGAGCTGAAGAAGAAAGAGTCTGATAGGAGGAGAGAGTGGAGCATGGGAGAAAGAGAAGGAGGAAGAGCACAGGGGGAGATAATGGACAGGTGAGGAGAAGAGAAGGGGGCGAGGAGAGCCAGAATGCGGAATGGGAAAAAGGGGACGGGAAGAAATTACCGGAAGTTAGAGAAATCAATGTTCAAGCCGTCAGGTTGGGGGCTACTCAGACAGAGCGTGAGGTGTCGAACCTCCATCCTGAGTGTTGCCTCACCATGGCAGTCGAGGAGGCCATGGGCCAATACGTCGGAATGGGAATGGAAGTGGAATTAAAATAGATGGTCATCGGGAAATCCCTCCCTGTATCGGCGGATGGAACAAAGGTGCTCAGTGAAGCTGTAGAACCTTGCATTTATACACAGCCTCTCATATCACATCCTACCTGGCTGAGTACTTCTAAAGTGTGGTCTCCGCTGTAACAAAACTGATGTGCCCTTAGTGAGGTCCTAGAAATGACAACATGATACAAGTGTAATGGATAAGGATTGATTTTACACCAAGAAGAACTTGCCCTGCTGTTCGAAATAGAGTGCAGAGTCTTTGACGTTCTTCTGAGGGAGCAGAGGGGGCCTAGGTGTTTGCTTATTTACTCCTGGGAAATGACTATTGTTGGTAGGTCCCATGAATCAGAACCTAACCAATTAAACAAGGGAGATTTTTTCCCAGCAACACACACAAAATGCTGGAGGAAGTCAGCAGGCCAGGTAGCATCGACAGAAAAGGGTAAAACAGTCAATGTTTCAGGCCAAGGCTCTTCATCAGGATTGGCTTACTCCTTTCCATAGATGTTGCCGGGCTGAGTTCCTCCAGCATTTTGTGCGTTGCTTGGATTTCCAGCATCCGCAGATTTTCTCGTCTAGATCTTTGCCTAACAGGACACTATTGCAAATTAAACAGGATGTTTATTCCACCAATGTACATCACCATTACCAATCCCAGCTTTTCATTCATCAGCACAGAGCTTCTCAAACACACAGAACAGCAACAGGCCCTTTGGCCTACAATGTTTAAATCCTTGGAGGCATCTTGACTCAAAGGTAACAACTGCCCACTTTGCCATGCCTGACATAGGCGTGTCTTTTGCCGGGGCGAGGATCTGATGTGAAATAAGTTTGTCACTGCCTCTCTAGATCTCACTGAACAACAGAGGTGTCCATAAAGATTAAAGATTAGCTTTATTTGCCACACATACATTAAAACATCGAAACATACAGTGAAATGTATTGCTCTGCGTTAACAACCAACATGGTCCGGGACGTGCTGGGGGCCTCCTGCAGAAGTATTATGCTCCAACACCAGCATAGCATGCCCTCAACTTAGTAATGCTTACAAACCTGTGCATCTTTGGAATGTGGGAGGAAACCAGAGCACCCGGAGGAAATCCATATGGTCACGGGGGGAACATACAAACTCCTTATAGACCGCGGCTAGAATTGAGCCCCCACCTTACACCTGTAAATCACTATGCTGCCATGCCACACCTAATGTAACAATGGTGCTCGCTAAGGCCATGTCTGCATGGCTATCCTTCAGAGTAGGAAACAAGCACTGACAATATTCAAATACAGTGCATCTTGGTGAACACGTCAGAACCAGGAAAATTTGACCTAAGGAAACGGCTATCCCAGTTAGCAGAAATTTCACGCAAGTAGCTAAAAAGTTATAAAAATTCAAACTGAGTAACAAATTATGCATTTAAATGAAATCCAGAATAAATTAGAACACTATTCAGTACTAAAACTGCGTGTTAGTTCCTAATATTTATTGATGCAATAAGTCATCCACGTCACGTTCCTTTGATTGTGAATGAACAAAATTAATGCAGATAGCTAGTGTAGGTAACAGACTGCCTTACTGCCTTCGTACAATGCTGTCGACGATTGCTTCCTCCAAATCTTCATTTTCATTGTAACATTCAAACTGATTGTCAATATTTTCTAATTCTTCATAGTCCCTAACTTGCTGAAGTAGTAAAATTGTTTCATTTTCACTCCCGGCTGTTTCTGGCGTCTGCAAGCCTGACTGCTTAAAACCGCAGTGAGCAAAACAAATCTGAATTGACTTGCTGCTTATTTCTCGGCAACTACCTGTGACAAAAATCTCTGCTTTTTGAACACCAACACACACAACTGACCTTATTTAAAAACTGTTTGCTCTAAGCACAGTGTAGTGTCTTAACAGCCATGCAAGAGCACGTGACTGATGCTAGTTACAAACTGTTTGGCAACAGTCACCTGCCCCAATTAAGTGCAGATCCCAAAGAAATGAAGGGAATTCCAGCTATTTTCTTGATTATTTTTGTTCTTTAAGAGTTGTCCCATACAATCCCCGATCAGCCGATGGTCCAATTAACCGGAATGCACTGTACATCCTGACGGAGGGCCTCGGCCCGAAACATCGACTGTACCTCTTCCTAGAGATGCTGCCTGGCCTGCTGTGTTCACCAGCAACTTTGATGTGTGGTACGTGGTGACTGGTGGATTCCAGAAAGAAGAAACATTGTTCGGGATGAGGGCGGGAATAAATAAGGCGTACTGTGGATGATCCAAGATTACTAATGTAGAATCTGCTGTAACAATCTGTTCAATTTAGGAAAAGTAATTTCCCAAATTCTTAAACAGCATGGAAATTTACACATCTTTGTGCAGTACAAAGAAAATCAGCCAGTTTCTGAGGTTTGATTAAGACTGAAGCCTGTGCTGAGATAGCAACAGATACTGGAGAGCCACCTTGTCCCACAAACACCCGCAGTTTAATGCTAAGCTCACTCCGACTAATCAGATCAACGGTCCATTAATTCCCATCCACAAACAACGATGCTCTGGGCACATTCCGCTGTGGAATGTGTGTCTTCCAAAAGGTTTCATTCATATGAAGCAGAAATGGTCTCGTGTGGACTTAACCTCTTGCAAACTTTTCCCCCTTTCAAGTTTGAATGGCGGAACAGTTTCCATTTCGTTCTCCACTTCCAGACTCACGATCTCAGCTATGGCGTCCATCCGAAGCAGATATAACTCCACCAACAATGCTCCAGTCTCCCCTCCCATCACAGCACCATGTTCGATTCCCAGTGTGGACGTTCTGTGAATAACACATAAAGCTATCCTCTTTGTCCCGCTTCCATCGGGGAGGAGGCTACGTGGCACCCACACCAGGACCACCAGACTCAGAGACAGTGACCTCCCCCAAGCAGTAAGGCTGATCAACACCTCTTCCCACTGACCCACCCCTCTACAACCCAACCACCACTACTTTACCATCAGAGTCACCTTGTGTAGTGGTGTCACTTCATGTACATAAATACAATCGATCTATGTATATAGGCTAACTTTACTCTACATTTATTATGGTTTTTTATCATTGTGTTCTTTATCTTATCGTGTTTCCTTTTTTCTGCTGCATCGGATCTGCGGTAACTATTATTTCATCCTCCTTTACATACAAGGTCCTACATTGGTTGGTGTTGACCATGGATGCTGTGACGCCGCTGTCCACGTGATACGCAAGCCAGGGCAGTACAATATGCAGAGCAAGCTGTTGCCCGCGTAGCAGTCTCCCCCTCTCTCCATGCACCTGATGAACCCAAAGGAGCAGCAGAGACCGATACAGTTTGGCACCAGCAGCGTCAAAGGAGTTGTCGGTCCGCAGTGAACTTAACGTAGGGCTGCCTTAGGGACTCCAGCTCTAGATTCTTCCTTGGGGTTTACTCCCAAAGCCTTCCCCGTGAAAGGGTACAGTTGCAAGGCAGTGGAGTTTTGAGATCAGAGTTTCCTTTCTCCTAGATGAGCTGCCAACCATGGCCGACAAGCCCTATTTGCTCAAAGTGACTGGTTTTAAGGTGCCAGCAACCCACCTTTACCCTTTCTCCTGTCAGTAGAAACGGTTCCAAGGGGCTTAGTAGCTAAGCCACACGTGAAGGCCAGGAACTGGACTTGGTTGTCAGAGGCTATTTGAGGCGCACGCCATTGGGAGCGTTTAATTATTGGTAGGAGCTTGTCCCCATTACACCCCCGGCTACAACAGCCTTAAAGAACAAATTGTGTACTGCAAATGACATTAACCAGTCTTGAGTCTTGAATCTTGAAAGGGCACTGTGTACCGGATATGCCGACCTCACTGGCTGCACTCATGATTTTTTTAGGCATCCGTTAGACTCATGAGACCATGGATCTGCACCTTGGAAGGTTTCCAGGGCACAGGTCTGGGCAAGGTTGTACGGAAGACCAGCAGTTGCCCATGCTGCAAGTTTTCCCTCTCTACGCCACTGATGTTGTCCAAGGGAAGAGCATTTGCACCCATACAGCTTGGCATCGGTGTCATCGCAGAGCAATGTGTGGTTAAGTGCCTTGCTCAAGGGCACAACACGCTGCCTCAGCCAAGGCTCGAACTGGCGACCTTCAGATCACTAGACGAATGCCTTAACCACTTGCCACGCGCCAACACTCACAATCACTCATTATTACACCACAGAGTTCAAATGCCTCTTTGTGTCACAATCACCACAGCTTCGTTATTCTTCAGCTATTTTGTTTTAATTCTTTCTGTAGTGAGCTTCAAATTTTCTGCGTATTTTTTCAGATACCAGAGGATTATTGGTCTCTCGTTCAGATGCAGCTTCAGGAGATGCATTTAAACCAGAGATTCCAGAAATGAAAGGGTTAATTTATGAGGTGTGTTTTATGGCTCTGGGCCAGTACTTGCTGGAGTTTAGAAGAATCTCATTGAAACCTCTGAAAGGCCTAGACAGAGTGGACATGTGGACATGGAGGGGATGTTTCCTATAGTGGGGGAGCCCAGGACCAGAGGGGCTCAGAATAGAGGGACGTCCATTTCGAACAGAGATGAGGAGGAATATTTTAGGCAGAGAGTGGTGAATCTGTGGAACTGGCGGTTCTGGAAGCCAAGTCATTGGGTATATTTAAAGAGGAGTTGACAGGTTTTTGATTAATCAGGGCGTCAACAGTTACAGGAAAATGGGGTTGAGAGGGATAATAAATCAGCCCTGATAGAATGACAGAGCAGATTTGATGTGCCGAATGGCCTTATTCTGCTCCTGTGTCTTATTGTCTTATAATCTGAGGATGATAGGTGTTGGATAAATGGAAATTAAGGGTTAGGGAAGACCAGGCAGGAGTGAGACCTGCTTGGAACTTACTGAAAGGTGGAGCAGCCTTGAAGGGCTGAGTGGCCGGCTCCTAATTCTTACACTCCTGTATCATAGGTTTCAGCACGGAAAGAGGCCACTCAGGCCATTTTGATAAAGCCAACCCATTGTCTAATGCCTGAATATTGCCCTAAGCATTTTTGGCTTCGAGAGCCGATCAATTTCTCTTTCAACAGGAAAATTGGATCTGCTTCGACCCCCTTCCTGAGTAAAATAAATTAGCTCATGCCGCGTCTGGTTATTCGACAAGTTACCTCCCACATGTGTTCTCTGATTACCACAGCTTTAGTCAAGGGGAAAAAAATCCCCTCATTTAATCTCAGTATGATTTAGGATAAATATCATAACTCCATTTAACTTCTCTACTCCGAGGCAAACAGTTTAGCTTATCTGCTCTCTTCTATGTAACTGCAACCCTCACCCCTTGTGTTACGGAGTCAGAGAGCTATACAGGGTAACAGGCCCTTCGGCCCAACTCATCCATGCTGACCAAGATGCCTACCTGCACTGCGTTTGGCTCAGATCCATCTGAACCTTTCTGAACCACAAAACTGCCCAAATGTCTTTAAAGCATTGTTTTTTTAAAAAATATTTTGAGATACAGCAGAGTAACAGGGCCTTCTGGCCCAATGAGACTGTGTCGCCCAATCACAGCCCCGTGACTCATTACATCTTTAGAACGTGGTAGGAAATGGGAGCACCCAGAGGAAACCCAGGCGGTCATGGGGAGAACGTACAAGCTCCTTACAGACAGCAGCGGGAAGTGAACCCGGGTCCCTGGTGCTGTAAAGTGTTATGGTAACTGCTGGGCCACCTGTCTCATTCAATGGCCACTCAATCCCTCTACCCCACACCCTCTGTGTGAAAAACCTGCCCCTCAGCTCCCCCATTAAGTCTTTCCTGGGTCCGACCACTAACTGTGCAGCTCTGGTCTATCTTCACAAAATGTCACACGTTGCTTCTGCCGAAGTTAAGTTCCATCTGCCATTCTTTGACCCAATTTCATTGTTGATCTATATCCTAATCTCCCTTAAATACAAAAACAGAAAATAATGTAAATACTCCACAGGTTAGGCAGCAGCTGAAGAGAAAGAAACAAGAGTTAGCATTTCGGATTGAAGAGCTTCATCGGAACTTCTACTTTTTAATTATTGAAGCGTTATTTTCAAAGGCTTCCTTGCACACTGCAGAACCTCCGGGGTGATCGAAGCGGATGCCATAACTTAACTTCATTGGAGTTAAGCTCCAATGGAGGGCCAGCAAGCTGAAATAATAACTCTACTTCCCTCACTACAGATGCTGCCTGTCCTGCTGAGGGTCTCTCGCATTTTCAGTTTTCCACCCTCCGCAGTTTCCTGAATTTTCCTTCTGCAGGAGACTGGATTTATTTCATGAAGTGGGGTATCTGGAAATGAGTGTAACACTCTGGGCGAAGTCCAGCAATGATTTACAGAGCCTCATGTTAACTGCGACCTCGGCTGCCTTTGAGAAATCGGAACCAGTCCATCATGGGTAAAGCCCTCCCCACCATTGAGCACAGTAACACGGAGCACTGTTGCAGGAAAGCAGCATCCATCATCAAGGACCCCTACCATCCAGGTCATGCTCTCTTCTCCCTACTGCCATCAGAACAGAGGTACAGCACCCTCAAGTCCCACACCTCCAGGTTCAGGAACAGTTGATACCCCTCAACCATCAGGCTCCTGAACAAGAGTGGATAACTTCACTCACCTCAACACTGAACTGATTCCACAACCTATGGACTCACTTTTAAGGACTCTACAACCCGTGTTCTCAATATTTATTGCTTATTATTTTTCTTTCTGTATTTGCACAGTTTGTTGTCTTCTGCACATTGTCCCTGCCGTGTTTGATTTTTCATTGATTCTATTGTGACTCTTTCTATTTACTGTGAATGCCCGCAAGAAAATGAATCGCAGGGTAGGATATGGCGACATATATGTACTTTGATAATAACCTTTAATCTTTGAAGATCTTACAGGCTTCGTAATGAGGGGAGAGGTTGGCCTTCTCTCGATCACTGAAGTGGTTTGCTTTTGATCAGCTCGTTATAGGAGAACTGAAGAGAGTGATGGTGGAACCCAGAGTATCACTGAGACAACTCTGTTCAATTTTCAGGAGGAGTAAGGGAAAGGAAAGAGAGAGCAAATGAAGGAATAGTGAATGCAATAAAGTGACGGCAGCAAGAGTGAGAGATTGAGCAATAAAGTGCAGGAAGTGAAAAATGACAGATTGAAGGATACATTTGCAATGAAAGGAGTAGATTTACTAAATTCGTTCCTAGTTTGGTTTGAGGGAACTTCCTGTGGAGAGGCTCCATTATCAAAAAGGCCCAGCAGAGGCTGTACTTCTAGCAGCAGTTGGAAACAATTCCATCTTCCCCAGAGCGTACCGGTGCAATTCTACACTGTCATCATAGACAGCATCCTTACCTCTGCCATAAGCACCCGGCCCGAAACGTCAAATGCTTATTCCTTTCCATAGATGCTGCCTGGCCTGCAGAGTTCCTCCAGCATTTTGTGCGTGTTACTCACGTCAGCCATTCCTGTCTGGTTTGGCAGACGGTCAGGTCAGTCGAGAAGGTCATTGGCTGCAGTCAACCGTCACTGCAGGACCTGTATGTGTCCACGATAAATCAATGCGGAAGCTACCCATCCTGTGAAAGGCATCCGTTAATCTTGCGAGACCATGGATCTGCGCCTGGGCAAGGTTGTATGGAAGACCAGCAGTTGCCCATGCTGCAGGTCTCCCCTCTTCACGACACCAACGTTGTCCAAGGGAAGGGCATTAGGACCCATTCAGCTTGGCACTAGTGTCGTAGCAGAGCAATGTGTGATTAAGTGCCCTGCTCAAGGGCACAACACGTTCCTCGGCTGGGGCTCGAACTCACAACCTTCAGGTCGCTAGTCCAATGCCTTAACCACTTGGCCACGTACACTTGACCACCCACCCTGTACACTGCCTTTTACCAAAGATCACTCTGGATAGCAATATCGAGTTATTACACAAAATTTCTTTCCCCCACGTAGTTATTCTGACCAACCCTTCAAGTTAGCGCCCCCCTCCCCCACCAGCATCTATCTATTACCTCAGTCACTGTGAACACTAAAACACCATTTACAACATCGTATAAAAAATGCTGGTATTTATGTATTGAAGCTCATTTAATTTCATCTCTGTACTCTAACCTCCAACTTTATTTTTATGTAACTCTTTATAATAGCTGAATGTTGTTTTTTGCTGCATGTCGCACTCTGACCGACACTCAGCGGCAAAAAATTCCTAATACGTGTATATGTGTATGGTGAACAAAGGTGATCTTTAATGGTCCTTAAAGTTAAACAAACTGGCCCAGGTACCCTATCAAAGAAGACAGATACAACATTGTACCAGGGTCTGGAGAGATGATGGGTCTCCTGGGATGAGATGTCCAGGATTATGGATCCCCATCTCAGAACATGGAGCTAGCCATTCACCACAGAGGGTGATGAATTCCTTGGAATTCTCTTCCCAAGAGGGCAGCATGGGCTCCATCGCCGAGTATACTTAAGAAAGGTGGGATGTTAAGGGATATGGAGTTATGGGGAGTCCTGATGAAGTGTTGTGACCCAAAACATCTACTGTTCACTCTTTTCCACAGATGCTGGCTGGCCGGCTGAGTTCCTTCAGCATTTTGTGTGTATTGCTTGGCTCCACATCTTGTAGCTGTGTTCCCTTATTTACGACTCTCCCACTCTCCTTTCAAACCTCAGGATGTGGAATTTGGAATTGAAATTGGTTTATTATTGTCACGTGTACCGTGACGCTTGCCTTGCATACAGATCAGATCATTACGCAGTGCATTAAGTTAGAACAAGGTAGAACAATGACAACGCAGAACGAAGTGTAACAGCTATGGACAAAGTGCAGTGCAGGGTTCAAAGTAAATGTATTATCAAAGTGCATATATACCACAACATACAACCCTGAAATTAATTTTCTTGCAGGCATACTCAATAACTCCATAATAGAATAATAGCCGTAATAGAATCAATGAAAGACAGCACCAACTTGGGCATTCAGCCACTTTGCAAAAGACAACATACTGTGTAAGTACAAAAAGAAATTAATAATAATAATAAATAAGTAAACAATAAATATCAAGAGTCCTTGAAAGTGAGCCCATACATTGTGGGAATGGGGCAGGTGAAACTGGGTGAAGTTAGAGGTATTTAAAATTATGAGGGGGATGGATAGAGTTGACGTGGATAGGCTTTTTCCATTGAGAGTAGGGGAGATTCAAACAAGAGGACATGAGTTGAGAGTTAAAGGGCAAAAGTTTAGGGGTAACATGAGGGAGAACTTATTTACTCAGAGAGTGGTAGCTGTGTGGAACGAGCTTCCAGCAGAAGTGGTTGAGGCAGGTTCGATGTTGTCATTTAAAGTTAAATTGGATAGGTATATGGACAGGAAAGGAATGGAGGGTTATGGACTGAGTGCAGGTTGGTGGGACTAGGTGAGAGTAAGAGTTCGGCACAGACTAGAAGGGCCGAGATGGCCTGTTTCCGTGCTGTAATTGTTATATGGTTATATATGGTTAAATTATGCCCTTTGGTTCAAGAGGTTAAAGGATGAGGGGGTAATAACTGTTCCTGAACCTGGTGGTGAGAGTCCTGAGGATCCTGCACCTTCTTCCTGATGGCAGCAGTGAGAAGAGGGCATGACCCAGGTGATGGGACGATGGATGCTGCTTTCCTGCGACAGCTCTCAACGTGGATGCGCTCAGTGGTGCAGAAGGCTTTACCTGTTCACTGGTTTATATCCACTTCTTTCTGTAGGATTTTCCGTTCAAGGGCATTGGTGTTTCTACACCAGGCTGTGATGCAACCGGTCAGTATACTCTCCACTGCACAGTGATAGAAGTATGTCAGAGTTTTAGATGTCATGCTGAATCTTCACAAACTCCAAAGGAAGTAGGGGTGTTGCCCTGCTTTCTTCATAATTGCACATGTGCTGGACCCAGGTCAGGTCCTCTGAAATGGTAATGCCGAGGAGTTTAAAGTTGCTGCCTCCCTCCTCCTCTGATCCTCGGATGAGGACTGGCTCATGGACCTCTGATTTCCTCCTCTGAAGTCAGCAATCAGCCCCTTGGTCTTGCTGACACTGAGTAGGAGGTTGTTGTTGTGGCACCACCCACAGAATTTCAGTCTCCTTCCTGTGTGCTGATTCTCAGGCAGGGAAATAAAACAAGATTGTGAGGTCAAGGGTTCATCGTATTTCTCTATTTTCATTTATTTATTTCATTTATTTGGTACGTGGCCAAGTGGTTAAGGCATCGGTCTAGTGATCTGAAGGTCGCTAGTTCGAGCCTTGGCTGAGGCAACGTGTTGTGTCCTTGAGCAAGGCACCTAACCACACGTTGCTCTGCGATGGCAGCAGTGCCAAGCTGTATCGGCCTAGTGCCCTTCCCTTGGACAACGTCGGTGGCATGGAGAGGGGAGACTCACAGCATGGTCTTCCATACAACCTCCTGGGCCCTGGAAACCTTCCAAGGCGCAAATCCATGGTCTCACGAGACTAACGGATGCCTATTATTAAGATACAGAGCGCAACAGGCCCTCCCTGCCCTTCAAGACACCCCGCCCAGCATTCCCCCAATTTAATCCTAGCCTATTCACAGGACAACTTACAATGACCAATTAACCTATCCACCGGTTCGTCTTTGGACTGTGGGAGGAAACCGGAGCACGTGGACATAGGTGGTCACGGAGAGAACGTACAAACTCTGACGGGCAGTGACGGGAATTGAACCTGGGTCACCTGTACCGTAAAGTGTTGTACTAACCACCACGCCACCGAGCCGCCCTGGCTGCTTTACCGAGGCAGCAGGAAGTGTTAACGGAGTTCATAGAGGGGAGGCTAGTTGAATAAGATCAGTCCTCCTTCTTCTAAACGCCAAAGAATACAGACCCCATGATGTTTAACCACTCCTGAAGAGAGAGGAATTAGTCCGGCGAATCTCGTCTTGACTGTCCCCTGCTCGGCTGCATTTTAAACAATGATGACGGTTTTTTTCACCAGCCTCTGATCAAATGGCGTGTACTTCTCAACAGGGGACATCAGAATTTTATTTACATTAAGAAAGCATCAGAGCTTACATCAAGATCGGCACTGGTCAGCACAATCACTTTAGAGCGCCGATCGGGGTTCGATTCCTGAAGCTGGCTGTAAGGAGTTTGCACGTCCTCCCTGTGACCATGTGGGTTTCCTCCGGGTGCTCAGGTTTCCTCCCACATTCCAAAGACTTACGGGTTAGGGTTCGAGAGTTGAGAGAACGCTATGTTGGTGCTGGACTCTTGCACAATCCTTGCTGATTTGGTTGGATGCAAATAAGGCATCTCACAGCACGATTCATAAACACGGGAGATTCTGCTGATACTGGGAATAAAGACCAACAAACAAAAAATGCTGGAGGGACTCACAGGTCGGGCAGCATCAGGAGAAAGGAATAAACAGTCAACGTTTTGGGTCAAGACCCTTCATCGCGACTGGAAAGGAAGGGGACAGAAGCCAGAATAAGGAGGTGGAGGGAAGGGAAGGAGAACAAGTTGGCAGGTGATGGGGAAGGTGGGTGTCCTGCTCTGTTCTGATGAAGGGTCTCGGCCCGAAATGTCGACTCTTTATTCCTTTCCATAGATGCTGCCTGACCTGCTAAGTTCCTCCAGCATTTTGTGTGTGTGTATGTGTGTGTTCACTGAATGTTTCAATGTTTTGATGCATCCGTGACAAATAAAGCTAATTTTTATCAGCCTCCACAGCTGTTGGCGCCTGCAGCCACAGAAGGTACGAGTTTAACACTTGGGCTCAGTAATCTTTAAGTAAAGTTCTGATAAAAGGACACTGACCTGAGGTCAGCCTCCTCACTAGTGCATATGTTGCCGAAGTTATTGGATATTTTCTCCCCTTTCTTACTTTTGATTTAATGATGTTGTCCCTGACATGGCAGAACATGAGACTGTGACAAGGGTCTCACCGTGCCCACCCTACCTCACCCTACTGCTCAGAACAACATGGTTGCAATTTCACTCAGTGATACAGAACCTAGACTGACAACTCAAACGGGTTATTTGACCAAACAGCGGAGAATAAACTAATTTGCAGCACCAAGCTCTCTAGAATTTAAACCTTCTCTTATTTTCCCACAATCCACATCATATCCAGCAAGATTAGTCACCACCTGATAATTGTCTCCACTGTGTCTAGATTCTGTCCCTGAGCTCTCATTTCCCAGGAGAAGCTTGGGGCCTTTTGCAAGCCACTTCAAAGTTCAAAGTAAAATTTATTAACAAAGTATGTAGTTATACACTCAGTGGCCACTTTATTAGGTACACCTGCGTGTTAATGCAAATATCTAATCAGCCAATCACGTGGCAGCAACTCAATTCATAAAAGCATGCAGACATGGTCAAGAGGTTCAGTTGTTGTTCAGACCAAACATCAGAATGGGGAAGAAACATGATCCAAGTGACTTTTACTATGACTGTGGAATGATTGTTGGTGCCAGATGGGGTGATTTGAGTATCTCAGAAACTACTGATCTCCCAGGCTTTTCACACACGACAATCTCTAGACTTTACAGAGAATGGTGCAAAAGACAAAAAAAAACTAGTGAGTGGCAGATCTGTGGGAGAAAATGCGTTGTTAATGACAGAGGTCAGAGGAGAATGGGCAGACTGGTTCAAGCTGACAGGAAGATGACAGTAATTCAAATAACCAGGTGTTACAACAGTGGTGTGAAAAGAGCATCTCTGAATGCACAACATGTTGAACCTTGGAGTGGATGGGCTACAACAGCAGAAGACCACATTGGATTCCACTCTTGTGGCCACTTTATTTGGTACGCACCTGTTCCTAATAAAGTGGCCGCTGAATGTGTACCACCATATACCGCCTTGAGATTAATTTTAGCTCCACTTCACCTCAATTCATTGTAGGGCACAAGAAACAGCTTGTTGTCTAGACTGCTTCCCAAATAACAAGGTGATGAATAGTATTTGTCATTAACCATTGTAGAGTTAAATACAGAAAGAATAGCATCTTCTCTTCATCTCTCGCAGTTGTTAATACCTTTCCCCTTGGTGTTTAAACAGCTTTCTCAGGTTGAAACCTATCAAATATTAAAAGGCTGGACGTGAAGAGGGTATTTCCTGTAGTGGAGATGTCTTATACCAAAGGGCATTGCCTTGGAATACAAGGATGTCCCTTTAGAACAGAGATGAGGAGGAATTTCTTCAGCCAGAGGGTAGTAAACTTGTGGAATTCATTGCCACAGATGGCTGTGGAGGTCAAGTCATTGGGAGTATTTAGGCCACAAGACTTCCAGCTGAAGATGACTCTACCAAAGATGAGCAATCACAAGACAAGAGATTTGACTAAAAACATTAATTATAACATCTTTTCTGAAGCAAATTGAGGTGAACTATTGTCACAGACAGTGAGGAGGCAGGCGAAGGCGAGGCTGATTTGGGGGATGAGCTGTGCGGGGGTATTGCGAGGCTCCATGTGTTTAAGCTGGGGTCGCAGACGGAGTTGGTATCGCTGTTGGAGCGATTTGGAGAGGAGTTGGTGTGGAAGAGTTTTGATGCTTGTCTACCTAACCTGGGTGCAAGGTTGGTTTGTCCAAGCGCCGGGCCGATTTGGTGAGATCGAGAATGGCTTCGGGCTGGGTGGTCTGGGTGTGTCACTGCGCCTGGATGTGGACCCTGGAGCCTGGCACTAGTCAGTGCTTGGACAATTTAAACATCGACACAGATAGACTGGAAGCTCGAATGTTGGGTACTGAGGCAAAGGTCCGGCTGATTTTGCTCGCTCTTCGGCGAATGTTTATTCCTTTCTCTGTGGCACCGAGGCTGTGAACTGATCCGGCTACTGTGTGTTTCCAACCTGCTGGTGTGATGACCTGGCGGCCAAGGCTTGGGGCCTTCTCCGGCTGCTCCGGGAGTGGATTTGGGACTCAGTCTGGCTCGGATTGCTGTTGGTTTGACTCTATTGTTTGCACAGTGTTTTTTTTTCTCTCTCTCTTCCTCTGCGCAGTGGTTATTGGTCTTTTTTTTAAATTGGGTTATTCGGGTTTCTTGCTTTGGGGCTGCCTGTAAGCAGACAAATCTCAAGGTGTATAACTTATACATTCATTGATAATGAATGTGCTTTGAATATTTGAATAAGACCACAAGACAAAGAAGCACAATTAGACCATTCAGCCCATTGAGTCTGTTCCATCATTCCATCATGGCTGACGTATTGTCCCTCTCAACCCCATTCTCCTGTCTTCACCAAGTAACATCTGATGCCCTGACTAATCAACAACCTATCAACCTCCACTTTAAATTTACCCAATTACTTAGCCTCTGCGGCCATCTGTAGCAAATTCCACTGATTCACCACCTTCTGGTAAAAGAAATTCCTCCTTATCTCTGTTCTAAAGGGATGTCCTTGTACTCTGAGGCTGTGCCCTCTAGTCCTAGACTCTCCCACTAAAGGAAACATCCTCTCCACGTCCATAGGCCTTTCAATAATTGATAGATTTCGTTGAGATACAGAATCGCCCTCTCATTTTAATTTAAAGTGGAGGTCAATCGGTTCTTGATCAGTAAGGGGGTCAAAGGTTATGGGGAGAAGGCAGGAGAATGGGGTTGAGAGGGGTAATAAATCAGCCCACAATGGAATGGCGGTGCGGATTCGATGGGCCAAATGGCCTAATTCTTCTTCCTGAGTCTTATGGTCTTGTGGAACAGCGGCCAACTCCAGCCTTTCAGTTTCTATCCTGATGCTAGACCCAAGGTTAGCACATGGCTTTACAGTACCAGCGACCCCGGTTCAATTCCCGCTACTGCCTGTAAGGAGTTTGTATGTTCTCCCCGTGACCTCATGGGTTTCCTCCGGGTGCTCTGGTTCCCTCCCACAGTCTGAAGACATACTGGTTGATAGGTTAATTGGACATTGTAAATTGTCCCATGCATAGGCTAGGGTTAAATCTGGGGATGCTGGGCAGCACAGCTCAAAGGGCCGAAGGGCCTATTCCAATCTGTATCTCAATAAATAAACAAACCAAAGATTAAGGACAATTGTATTCACCATATACGTTTACATGTATTAGGGATTTACTGTGGTGCGTGGGTCAGGGCGTGACAAGAGACAACAGAACAACATTCAGCAATTATAAAAGAATAAAGAATTATATAAAAATAAAGTTGGTGGTTAAGGTACAGATATGGAATGAAATGGGTATAAATACCAGCATTTGTTTACAGTGTAAACAGCATTATAAAAGGTGGTTTAAAGTGTTTACAGTGCAGTGACTGAGGGAATAGATAGAGGGGGTTGGGGTGGATAATTAGAATGGTTGATCAGATTAACTGCCTTGGGGAAGAAGCTTTTAAGATGGTGATAAATTTTTGTTTTTCCAGAAGGGAGCTTTTGGAAAAGGCTGTCTGGAGTGTTTGTATGTTCTCCCTCTGGCCATGTGGGTTTCCTCCGGGTGCTCTGGTTTCCTCCCACGTCACAACAGAGAGGCAGGCTGGTAGGATAATCTGCTGTTGTAAAGTGTTCCCATAGTGTGTGGGTGAGTGGCAGAACCCAGGCAGAGATGATGGGATTGGGAACTGGTAATTGGTCATTTCTGCCGTGAAAACCTTTTGTCTGCCTGTCTGCCTTCCAGACAGATTATTCTGCAGGTAAGTATATGGGATAGTACAGGAGGAAAGGGAAGAGTGGAGTTATGGAGAAAGTGTGGTGCAAGGGCCTTGGCGAGAGACAGGGAGATCAAGAGTACGTCTTTAGTTTACGAGAGGCGCAGTCAGGAGTCTGTTTACAGCAGGCTTGAAGCTGTCCTTCACACTGGTGATATTTTAAATCTTGTCTCCGGTGTGAGTTCAGTGAAACCCTCTCTCACTACTCCCCCTGTGATCTTTGCTGCGCCCCGACACTTTTCTAGTTAGCCTCCCTCCCCACCCCCCCCACCATTTTTATTTTGGCGCCTTCCCCCTTCTTTCTTAGTCCTGAAGAAGGGTCTCGGCCTGGAACATCGACTGCTTATTAATTTCTATCAATGCCGCCTGACCTGCTGAGTTCCTCCAGCATTGTGTGTGCGTGTTGGTTTGTATCTCCTGCCTGACAGGAGAGGGGAGAAGGGAGAATTTCCCTGGGTAGGAAGGGTCTTTGATTATTGTAGGTTGAGACATGAGCAAGCACAGCTGAAGTCAGGGGCGGGGAGGCTGTTCTGTCCTGTGTTCATAGCCTTCTGCTGCAGCTTCTTGTAGTCAGAGGCTTTTTCCCAGGGCTGAGATGGCTAGCACGAGAGGGCACCGTTTTAAGGTGCGTGGAAGTAGGTACAGAGGAGATATCAGGGGTAAGTTTTTTACGCAGAGAGTGGTGAGTGCGTGGTATGGGCGGCCAGTGACAGTGGTGGAGGCAGATACGATAGGGTCTTTTAAGAGACTCCGGGATGGCTGCATGGAGCTTAGGAAAATAGAGGGCAATGGGACAAGCCTAGGTAGTTCTAAGGTAGGGACATGTTCGGCACAGCTTTATGGGCTGAAGGGCCTGTATTGTGCTTTATGTTTTCTATGTTTCTAAATGCAGCCATGCTACCCAGTGGGATAAAATCCCACACTCCTTGGGTGGAGAAGTCTCTCCTGAATTCTAAAACAAAATTAAGGATTAAATGCTTGGGGTGGGGGCAGGGGAAATAAGTTCAAGTTCAAGTTTATTGTCATCTGTCTGATTTTTATATAAACAACCAAATGAAACCATGTTCCTCTGGACCAGTGTGCACCCATAGTACATATGTCACACACAGTACATGAAGCAAAATATTGCCATAAATAAGCGAGTAAGATATTATTCAAAATTTAGAGATACAGTGAAGAATAGGCCCTTCTGGCCATTCTAGCCCTTCTGACCCTTCTAGCCCTTTGAACCACACCACCCAGCAACACTTCTCAAGCCCAGTTTAACTCTGACGGTCTAACCTAACCATGGGACAATCTACAATGACTATTGAACCCACCAGGTATGAAACTTTCAGGACAGTGGGAGGAAGCCCAGCCGTTCCACAGGGAGGATTGTACAGAGGCCCCTCACAGCGGGCGCCAGGATTAAACTCTGAGATCCGACCACCCCCCCCCCCACCAGAGCTGTAAGAGCATTGCGCTGATCGCGACACGTGGAGAGCGCAGTATGGGTAAACCGTAAGCAGTCCGCTGTCCTTGCGCCCAGACCTCGGTGGTGGCGGGGTATCCGTTAGTCTCACAGCCTGGGGGAAGAAGCTGTTACCCAGTCAGGTGGTCCTGATAACAGGCTTATTTCATTCTCACAAAATAGAGATGGGTTAGATCAATTTTTGCAAATGGAATCCGCAATACATTGTGAGCCTATTAAAGAATATACTCTTAGTGTGCTGACAGAAAGAGTGCATGAAATTAATATTTATGAAACATCAATGTCTTTAAGCAAAGGGAAAAGACAAATTAAATATTCTAATGTATTTAGCTGTGAAGAGGTTCGAGGCAGGTCTCAAGGGCATTTGAATAGGAGTCAGTATAATATTCTGACCTTGCATAAATCACTGGTGGAGATCTGTGTGCAAATTGGGACTCCACCTTCAAAAGGACACTGATACGTTGAAGCAGGAGGTAGGAAAACAATTAAGATTTGCATTTTTCTATGACACCTTTCATAATGTCAGGATGTCTCCAAGTGATTTACAATTATGAAGAACTTTTGGCGTGTGGACTCTATTGCAATGTGGGAAACACCATAAGACCATAAGACATAGGAGCAGAATTAGGTCGTTCTGCTTTAAATATACCCAATGACTTGGCCTCCACGTCCATCTGTGGCAATGAATTTCACAAATTCACCACCCTCTGGCTAAAGAAATTCCTCTTCATCTCAGGTCTAAAGGAACATCCTTCTGTTCCGAGGCTGTGCCCCCTGGTGCTATGCTCGTTCACTGTTGGAAATTTCCTCTCCAGATCCACGCTGTCTAAGCCTTCCAATATTCAATAGTTTCAATGAGATCCCCCCTTGCTCTTCAATGCCAGCACATCCGTTCTTCGATAAAGGGCCTGACTATGTTAGCGTGGCGGTCAGCACAACACTATTTCAGCTCGGGAGCATTGGAGCTCGGAGTCAATTCCAGCGTCCTCTATAAGGAGTTTAAATGTCCTCCCCATGAACAAGTGGGTTTCCTCCAGGTGCCCTGGTTTCCTGCCACAGTCCAGAAACATGTCGGTTAGTAGGTTAATTGGTCATTGTGAACTTTCCTGTGATTAGGGTGAAATAGGTGGTATGCTGGGCATCGTGGCTTGTTGGGTTGGAAGGGCCTGTATCTCTAACAAATAAAATTAAACTGTGCACTACTTCCCTGTCCATCACAGGCGAAGCCCTCCCCACCATTGAGCACATCGACAAGGAGAACTGCAACAAGAAAGCAGCCTCCATCATCAAAGGCCCCCACCATCCAGGCCATGCTCTCTTCATGCTGCTACCATCAGGAAGGTGGTACAGGAGCCTCAGGTCCCACAGCACCAGGTTCAGGAACAGTTATTACCCCACAACCATCAGGCTCTTCAACCAGTGTGGATAACTTCACTCACCTCAACACTGAACTGATTCTACAACCAGAGAATCTGAAGGGTAGAGTTGATTGGAACTGGGAGAATAATAATTAGGATTGATACAAGATTAGTGCACAGGGGTGGTTAATGGCCAGTACAGAGTCAATGGGCCGAAAAGCCTGCTTCTGTGATCTTAAGCAGGGAGTTGTTGCTTGCACAGACAGTTCCGATGTTTCCCACAGTGTCTCACTAATCGACTGGGATGTACGGCTCATCTCCAGTAGGAAGAGGTTTTATACAACAGGGTATTCCACCAAACGGCATTATCTGATGAACTGCAGTGGAAAATGGGGAGAGGAGATGCAGAATCATCACACAGGTCATAGTCATAGAGTCAAAGAACCCTACAGTACAGAAACTGGCCCTTCGGCCCACCTAGTCCGTGCTGAATCTGCCATACCGTCGACCCGCACCCGGACCATAGCCCTCCATACCCCTCCCACCACGTACCTATCTAAGTTTCCCTTAAATATCGAAACTGACGCCACATCCACCACTCCCGCTGGCAGCTCTTTCAGACTTGCACCACCCTCTGAGTGAAGAACTTCCCCTCCGTTTCCCCTGAAATATTTCACCTTTCACCCTTAACCCATTGACCTCTATTTCTGGTCTCACCCAATCTCAGTAGAAAATACCTGCTTGCATTTACCCTACTGAAACCCCTCATAACTTGTACACCCCTATCAAATCTCCTGTACTCTACCATGCTCCAATCCTCCAGGGAAAACAGCCCTAACCTACTCAGCCTTTCTCCATAACTCAGGTCCGTGGCAACACCTTTGTAAATTTTCCCTGCTCTATTTCAATCTTATTGATATCACAGGCCTTTGTAATCTCCCGCGGAAACATTGCAGAGAGAGCTGGTGGTTTCAGTTGAACTGCTGCTACTTTGTGGATTAAGACGAATATTTATCATTCCAACCAAGAGCTCCAAGATTGTCAGTCTAGCGCTGAACTGGTAGGGCTTGATTGGCATCGCACACCCCTGAGGGGGGAATGAGGTGAACATTGCTCTTTGCTGGTACAGTATAACATTCCTTATCTTTAGCCCCACGTTAATCTCAGCACACAGAGCATATTCGAACATTCACAAACACATACATTTCAGCCCTCCGGCTGGTGAATACCTCTGTCACAACAGAAGATCAAAGTGTCTTCTCCTTATGTTTTTAATTTAAAAAATAAAGCCCCACTACCCAGGACATCTTCAATAAGCAATGTGTCAGGAAGACAGCATCAATTATTAAGGACCCTCACCACCCAGGGCTTGCCCTCTTCTCAGTTCTACCACTGAGGACGAGGTACAGGGAGCCTGAAGACACACATTCAATGTTTTGGGAATAACTCCTTCCCCATTGCCATCAGATTTCTGAATGGACAAAGAACCCATGGACACAGCTCATTATTCCTCTTTTGCATTATTAGTTTATTTTTTGTAACTTAGAGCCATTTTTATGTCTTGCATAACAACACATTTTACGACATATGTCAGCGATGATAAACCTGATTCTGTCTGATTGACAAGTGAGATTCTAGAGGAATCAATTACACGCTCACTCACCGTTACAGGAACAGCTTCATGCCCTCTGCCATCAGGTTTCCGAACAGATCATGAATACTACTCACTTTTTGCACCACTTACCTATTTTTTATATTTATTGGTGTAATTTATAGTGATTTTTATGTATTGCACTGTCCTGCAGCTGCAAAACAACACATTTCACGCCACCTTAAATATTTCTTCCCCCAGGCAGTTAATCTGATCTACCATTCTAATTAGCCCCATCCCCCTCTATCATCTCAATCGCTGCACTGTAAACACTTACAGCCATCTTTTATAGTGTTATTTACGTTGGAAATACATGCTGCTATTTATGTATTTGTGCACATTTTATTCCATATCCATACTCTTAAGTTTATTTTTTATATAATAATTCTTTACTCTTTATAATTATCGAATGTTTTTGTGTTTGTCATGCCCTGACTAACACAGCACAGCAAATTCCTAATACATGTAAATATATGTGGCGAATTCAGTGATCCTTGACCTATCAATGATAACAAATCTGATTCTCACTATAAAGTGCAGACAAAGACACTGAATAAGCAAAAACAAACTCTCAGATGTTTCTTTCCTCTATTCCTGTGACTTTTTTTTATATAAATGATTGGTGAAGAAAAAATCATTCTGACTTCAGCCAATTTTCCATCACTCCTGAAGCAAATGAAGTATCACGACATGGTGCTCTGATGTTTATCAATAACCCATGGGAGCAGAATATGGATCAAGAATAAAACCAAAATCAATCATTTGTTTGACATTTTACATGAGAGAGCTACCATCACTTTAGATTGGCTTGAGGCTGTATATCAAAACTGATTCCTTACACAGCAATTGTTTATGAATCAGAACTTGAAAATACTCAAGGCTCCTCTGACAAGGAGCAATTTAAACTCAGACTTGCTAACCATTGCACGATAGTGAGAAATGTCGATGGGAAAATAACACATTTGAACTCCCATTGTTCTTTTTAAAAATACCCTCCCCCTCCCCTCTTCTTCAATTCCCCACTTTGGCCTCTTAGCCCTTCTCACCTGCCCCTGAGTCCCCTCCTTCCTCCTTTTCTCCTACAATCCACTCTCCTCTCTGATCAGATTCCTTCCACTCTGACCCTTTACCCTTCCCAACCACCTGGCTTCACCTGTCACCTTCTCGCTATCCTCCTCCCCCCCCGCCACCCTCACCTTTTCATTCTGGAATCTTCCCCCTTCCATTTCAGTCCTGAAGAAGGGTCTCGGCACGAAATGTTGACTGCTTATCCCCCCTCCAGAGATGCTGCCTGACCTGCTGAGCTCCTCCAGCATTTTGTGTGTGTTGCTCTGGATTTCCAGCATCTGCAGATGTTCTCATCTTTACATTGTTCTTACATTCATTTACAAGACGTGCACATTGCTGGCATGGGCTGTATCTTATCCAGCGATGCAGAAGGCCCTTCTGCCGCCTCAGCCCCCAACAAAACCCAATTAACCCTAACCTAAACACAGGACAACTTACGATGACCAATTAACCTACTCACTACGCCTTTGGACTGTGGGAGGAAATCGGAGGACCTGGAGGAAAAGGTCATGGGGGGGGGGTTGTACAGAGACTCATTACAGAATGGCACTGGAGTTGAACTCTGAACTCTGGAGCACCCTGGGCTGTAATGACGCCATGCTGACCGCTACGCTACCATGGCACCCGTATTTATTGCTGGTCCCTCATTCCCCTTGAAAAGGTGGTAGGAAGTTACCTACTAGAGCAGGGGCTACCAACCTGCGGTCCACCGATCTCTTGGTTAATGGTAGAGGTCCAAGGCGTTAAAAAGTTTGGGAACCCTGTGCTAGAACAAAATTCAGGTTCAAGTTCAGTTTATTGTCATTCAATCATACATGCATATACAGTGAAATGAAACATTGTTCCTCGGAGGCCAAGGTGAAAAGCACAGTACACAAAGTCACATACAGCACCATGGAGTTACTATCCAGCACATACAGTTGCAAAAAGTAATATTAGCGCAAGTCCCTGAGTGGCATGGCCTGAAGCTTGATGGTGCACGGGATGTTGTCCTGAAGCCATGTTTCTACAAGAACAAGCACGCAGCAGTTCCTTATCTCGCCCTGGGTCAGTTGCAGATGAAGGCAATCCAGCTTGTCTTCCAGGGAGCGAACACTGGAGAGCAGTATTGATGGGAGAACCAGCCTGCAGGAGCCTTTAACCCAGCACAGATTCTAAAATGCTTGCCACGCTTCTGTTTTCTCAAAAACCTCTTCCTCTGGATGGCTGTACCAATAACCACTGATGTCCTTGTGGTGAAGATACTGTTGGGAAGGGAAAAGTTCAAAGTTCAAAGTAAATATATGATCAGGGTACATACGTGTCACCAAATACAATGATGAGATTCATTTTCTTGCGGGCATTCATGATACATACAAGAAACACAATAGAATCAATGAAAGACCACACCCAACAGGGCAGACAACAAACAATGTACAAAAAATTCAACAAACTGTGCAAATGCAAAAAAAGAAAGAGAAAATAAGGAATAATAATAGTACTAAATAAATGAATAAGCAATAGATATTGAGAACATGAGATAAAGAGTACTTGAAAGTGAGCCTAGTCTATTGGGAACAGTTCCGTGATGGAATGAGTGAAGTTATCCCCTCTGGTTCAAGAGCCTGATGATTGAGGGATAATAACTATTCCAGGTGGTGTGGGTCCTGAGGCTCCATGTTGAACTGGGCTGTATCCACTACTTGTTGTAGGATTTTCTGTTTAAGGGCATTGGTGTTTCCATACCAGGCTGTAATACAGCAAGCCAATATACTCTCCACCACACATCTATAGAAGTTTGTCAAAGTTTTAGATGTCATACCAAATCCTCACAAACTTCTAATAAAGTAGAGGCACTGTTGTGCATTCTTTGTAATGACACTTGTGTGCTGGGCCCAGGTCAGATCCTCTGAAGTAATGTTGCAGACCTTCTCCAGCTTTGACACCTCAATGAGAACTGGCTCATGGACCTCTGGTTTCATCCTTCTGAAGTCAATAATCAGCTCCTTGGTCTTGCTGACATTGAGTGAATTGGTGTTTGCAGAGGACTTGGGTGATATCGGATTGGGTGTATGTATATACAGCATAGAACAGAACCGCATAGGATCAATTCAGATTCATGTATATCGAAACAGACAGTGAAATCCATCTAAACTTCATACAATGAAAAGCCCTTCAGCCTACAATTTCTGTTGAACATGATGCAAAATTAAATGTATTCCATCTACCTGTACATGATCTATACACCTCTGGCTGCTCCCCACTTCCTTTCCAGTCCTGTTGAAGGGTCTCGACTCTTTATTCCTCTCTATAGGTGAGACCGGCCCTGCTGAGTTCCTCCAACATTTTGTGTGTGTTAACCATATCCACCCATTCCCTGCATATTCATTTGCCTGTCCAAAAGCCTCTTAAACACCACAATCATATCTACTTCCTGTACCAGGCATTCACCACTCTCTCTGTACCTGCCCATCTCCTTCGAACTTTCTCCCTCTCACCTTAAGCATATGCCCTCAAGTAGTTGACATTTCAACCCTGGGAAAAAGGATTCTGACATGGTTCTGTCCAAATCATACCATAAGACAATAGGAGAGCAAAAAGCGATATGCAGTACTGTGCAAGTGTCTTTAGGCACATACATATAGCTAGGGTGCCTAAGACTTTTGCATAGTACTGTATTTATCAATGCGGTGTGGAGAACGAGTCTATAAATCTGGTGGGAGCAAAGGATGTTGGGAATGGCGAGGGTGGAGTGTCACGGGAGGGGTGTGGGACAGGTGGCAGAGAAGGAGTGCCGGGGTGGGGGCGGAGGTAGCTAAGGTGCAGACACACCCAACCCCGAGACACCAGGCAGGGTCACTTGATTCTAAAAAATTGAATCATTGATCATTACAAAATGTCTCTCTGGTGCTCCCTGCTCTCTCCCCTCTCCCTTCCCCTTTTCCCAACTGTGATTCCCCTCTCCCTGTCCCCTTCCCACTCCCAGTCCACAATAGAGAATCATATCACAATCAGGTTTATCATCGCCCACGGATGTCATGAAATTTGTTTTTTTTGGGGCAGCAGTACAGTGTAGTGCAAAAGTCTTTGGCACTCTAGCTATATATATATATCTGCCTAAGATTTTTGCACAATACTGTAGTGTTCACGGGTTCATTGTCCGTTCAGAAATCTGATAGCGGAGGGGAAGAAGCTGTTCCTAAAGTGTGGAGTGTGTTCTCTTCAGGGTCCTGTACCTCCCCTCTGATGGTAGCAATGAAAAGAGGGCCTGTCCTGGGTGGTGGGGTCCTATATGATGGATGCTGCCTTTCGGAGGCATTGCCTTTTGAAGATGTTCTCAATGCTGGGGAGACTAGTGCCCATGATGGAGCTGATTGAGTTTCCAACTCTCTATAGCTTTTCCCGATCCTGTGTCTCCACACCAGGCGATAATGCAACCAGTCAGAATGCTCTCCACTGCACCTACATCAGTAGAAATTTGTGAGAGTCTTTGGTGACATTCCAAATCTCCTCAAAACTTCTCATGAAATGTAGCCACTGTTGTGCCTACTTCATTACTGCATCTATATGTTGGACCCAGGATAAGTCTGCAGAGATGCTCACCCTGTCAGCAGCCCTGTGCAACTGTGATGGGCCATAGAGTCATAGCAAGGTGCAGCAGGGTTAGAGGCCATTCAGCCCACAAATCCATACCAACCATCATTAACCACCCATTTTTACACAACCCTGACCTGACCCCTTTTTATTCTCTCCCCATTACCAGCAGCTGCCCCCACCGAGACTCGACCCCTCACCTCCATGCTGTGGGCAGTAACTCCGTCCAACTTGCACCCTTCTGTGACCTTGGAGGAAACTAGAACACCGGGGGGAAACCTGTGCCGTTATGGGGAGAGCTTGCAAACTCCACACAGACAGCGCCCGAGGTCAGGATTGAACCCAGGTCACTGGAGCTATAAAGGGAGTGGTTCTGACGTCTGTGCCTCTCTGTTGAGTTGAGGTGAGTTTAATGTGAACGCCGGAGACAGCAGATGCTGGAATCCAAGTGAGAAACAAACAACTGAGGGAACTCAGCACCTGTAGGGGGAGAAAGAGCTGTTGACGTTTTGGTTCCAAGCCCCCTGTAAAGGGACTCGGTACTGATGTTAAAGCGCTGTACTGGGTTCAGGTCTCTCGAGTTACCTTGCAATCACAGGAGGCAAGGTCCCAACCAAATAATCGAAAATCCTTCCCCCTGCTCCTCCCTACGGATGCTGCTTGACCCGGGGGGGGGGGCGTGGTAGCATAACACTTTGCAGCACCAGCTTTTGGGAGATCGAGGTCAATTTCCCCACTGTCTGTGAAGAGTTTGTACCTTCTCACCGTGGCCATGTGATTTCCTCCCAGTGCTCCAGTTTCCTCCTGCAGTCCAAAGACGTACGGGTGAGGGTTAGTAAGTTGTGGGTAAGTTAAAAGACCATAAGACATAGGAGCAGAGTTAGGACATTTGGTCTATCATTTAATCATGGCTAATCCTTTTTTCTCTCCTCCTTAACCCCATTTCCCAGCCTTCTCCCCGTAACCTTTGATGCCATGCCCAATCAAGAACTTATCAATCTCTGCCTTAAATACACCCAACGACCTGACTTCCACAGCTGCACATGGTAACAAGTTCCACAAATTCACCACCCTCTGGCTAAAGAAATTTCTCCACATCTCTGTTTTGAATGGACACCCCTCTATCCTGAGGTTGTGCCCTCTTGACCTAGACTCTCCCACCATGGGAAACATCCTTTCCGCATCTACTTTGTCTAGTCCATTCAACATTCGAAAGCTTTCAATGAGATCCCCCCTCTTCCTTCTAAATTTCAGTGAGTACAGACCCAGAGCTATCAAACGTTCCTCGTATGATAACCCTTCCATTCCTGGAATCACCCTTGTGAACCTCCTCTGGACCCTCTCCAATGCCAGCACATCTCTTCTAAGATGAGGAGCCCAAAACTGTACACAATACTCAAGGTGAGGCCTCACCAGTGTCTTATAAAGCCTCAGCATCACATCCTTGCACTTGTATTCTGGACCTCTTGAAATGAATGCTAACATCACATTTGCCTTCCTCACCACCGACTCAACCTGCAAGTTAACCCTCAGGGTGTTCTGCACAAGGACTCCCAAGTCCCTCTGCATCTCAGATTCCTGGATTTTCTCCCATTTAGAAAATAGTCCGCACATTTATCTCCACGACCAGATAAATGTGCGGACCCAACAATGCTATGTTGGTGCTGGAAGCATGACAACACTTGCGTGCTGCCCTCAGCTCATCCTTGGACTGTGTTGGTCGTTGACGCAAGGTGACACATTTCACTGCTACATATAATAAGAGAATGCCTGCTGATGCTGGAAACCCAGAGCGCACACACACAAAATGCTGGAGGAACTCAGCGAGTCAGGCAGCATCTATGGAAATGAATAAGCAGTCGACGTTTCAGGCCGAGACCCTTCATCAGGACTGAGAAGGAAGGGGGCAGTTGCTGAGAATCATTTCAAATAAAGCTAATCTTTTATTTTCCTCCGTCACGTGCCAAACTGAGACCAGCCAAACCTTCTGAGCTCGGGTTTAGCTTGCATTGGCCTGGGTACATGATGCGATGAGCCCGATGTGTCTGGGCAAGGCTGGCCTGCACTGTACTGGAGCAGGAAGGGGTGATCAGCTGGAGCTAGACTCAGCTAAGCTATCCTCTTCGGGGCAGGCAGTAAATTAAAAATGCCTGTCAGTATTTTATATTTAGCCTAAAGCCAACATAAAGGAATAGCAGTTTTCTCATGCAAAATGTCAAACAAATAATAGATTTTAGTTTTATTCTTGATCCATAGTTGGCTCCCATGGGTTATTGATAATCTGCAGGGTTCAGTGCCAATGCACTATCTGAGAGAAATTTGGCTTAGACTGGGAGAATGATTTTTTCTTGACAAAATACCACCATTTCGAACAAAGTAATAGATAACAGGGGAAGGAAAAAAAAAGCCCTGTGTTTCCATATGTTCACAGAGTCCTTCTGTAAAATTCAATTTATAATTAAAAATGCATTAAGATAAGCCACATTGATCTGTGCCAAATTAAAGCATTTCTCAGTTCATTCATTTCACCAAAGCACATCAGTAAGGGTTTGAAACTGAGGTTGACTGGGGTGCATCGTACAACTTTTGTAAATATTATTTTAGTTTACAACAAATCTTGCGTGGTCAAAACTTTCGCTTTGGTTCCTAAATAGGAGAGATTTTGCAGATGCTGGAAATCTAGGGCAACACATACAAAATGCTGGAGGAAATCAGCAGATCAGGCAGCATCTATGGAGCAGAATAAACAGTCGACGTTTTAAGCCGAGACACTTCATCAGGACCTATCATTCAGGGATCTGTTTATTCCTCTCTGACACTAGACCATAAGACATAGGAGCAGAATCAGGCCATCTGGCCCATCGAGTCTGCTCCACCATTCAATCATGGCTGATCCTTTTTTTTTCCTTCTCCTCAATCCCAGTTCCCAGCCTTCTCCCCGTAACCTTTGATGCCATGTCCCTGAACTCCTCCATCCTGATCATAAAGGCACAACAGCGCCTTTATTTCCTGCGGAGCATCAAGAAAGCTCACCTCTGTCCCAGGTTACTGACGGACTTTTACCGCTGTACCATTGAGAGCATACTCACCAACTGCATCTCAGTGTGGTATGGCAATTGTCCTGTATGGGACTGCAAAGCACTCCAGTGGGTGGTGAAAACTGCCCAGCGGATTATCAGCACCCAATTGCCCACCATTGAGAACATCTACCATAAACGCTGCCTGGGCAGGGCGAAAAGCATTATCAAGGATAATGCAGTATTGCACCCATATTGGACTGTCTCAGTATTTTTATATTTGTATGATGTTGCTCTTATCTTTATTCGCAGTTTTTTGTAAATAATACTATTCTTTTGCACTTCTGGTAAAATGCCAATTGCATTTCTTTGGCTTTGTATCTGTACTCAGCACAATGACAACAAAGTTGAATCTAATCTAATCTAATTAATCAAGAGCCGAGCAATCTCTGCCAACACCCAACAACCTGGCCTCCACAGCCGCATGTGGCAACAAATTCCACAGATTCACCAGGTAGATGCAGCCTGACCTGCCGAGTTCCTTCAGCATTTGGTGTGTGTCAATTTAGGACATGGTATGTGCTGACAGCTACTTTGAACCTCTGTCTGTGATAAGCAGTTCCTTCCAGGGACGATGAGAATGAAACAGAAGTGTTCAGGAATGCAAAACATCCAACCATTACAACAGACTGCAAATGTACAATCAGAATCAGAATCAGATTTAATATCACTGGCACATGTCGTGAAATTTGTTAACTTTGTACATTTCTACCGATGTCACCAAAAATGAATGGGTGGCAAAGTTGACATACAACTCTGTCCTTGTCTGATTCTGACCCAACTCCAATAATTCAGAAGCAGACCCTTCAGCCCATCTAGTCCATGCTAACTTGTTACTGTGCCTATTCCCATTAACCTGCACCTGCACCATAGCCCTCTATTCCCTTCCCATACAAGTACTGTAGTTATCCAAACCTCCTTTAAGTGGTGCAATTGAACCCACATCCACCACTCTGCTGGCAGTTCGTTCCACATTCTCACCACAATCCAAGTGAAGAAGTCCCCCTTGGGTTTCCTTTAAATATTTCACCTTTTACCCTTAAACTATGACCTCTGGATCTAGTCTCACCCAGCCTATCATCATCATCATTATGTGCTGTGTCATAAGACATGGGCAACCATGATCTATCCATGATCATGCAACACACATCAAAGTTGCTGGTGAACGCAGCAGGCCAGGCAGCATCTCTAGGAAGAGGTACAGTCGATGTTTTGGGCCGAGACCCTTCGTCAGGACTAACTGAAGAAAGAGCTAGTAAGGGATTTGAAAGTTGGAGGGGGAGGGGGAGATCCAAAATGATAGGAGAAGACAGGAGGGGGAGGGATGGAGCCAAGAGCCGGATAGTTGATTGGCAAAAGGGATATGAGAGGATCATGGGACTTTCCCACCACTTTTCTTTCTCCCTGGGCCTCCTGTCCCATGATCCTCGCATATCCCTTTTGCCAATCACCTGTCCAGCTCTTGGCTCCATCCCTCCCCCTCCTGTCTTCTCCTATCATTTTGGATCCCCCCCCCCCTCCACTTTCAAATCCCTCACTAGCTCTTCTTTCAGTTAGTCCTGACAAAGGGTCTTGGCCTGAAACGTCGACTGTACCTCTTCCTAGAGATGCTGCCGGGCCTGCTGCGTTCAGCAGCAACTTTGATGTGTGTTGCTTGAATTTCCAGCATCTGCAGATTTTCTCGTGTTTGCTATCCATGATCATGTTTGTGCTTGGCAAATTTTTCTACAGAAGTGGTTTGCCATTGCCTTCTTCTGGGCAGTGTCTTTACAAGATGGATGACCCCAGCCATTATCAATACTCTTCAGAGATTGTCTGCCTGGCGTCAGTGGTCACATAACCAGGACTTGTGATATGCACCAGTTGCTCATGAGACACAGTGAGAAAAAACTTTGTTTTGCATGTCTTCCATAGTGATCACTTCATCACATCAGTTCATTGGGGTGGTACAAGGGAAAACAGTAACAGAGTGCAGAATGAAGAGTTACAGTTGCAGAGAAAGTGCAGTGCAGGTAGGCAGTCAGGTACAAAGTCATAGTGAGGTAGATTGTGAGGTCAAGAGTCCATCTTATCATACTAGGGGACTGTTCAATGTCTTACAACAGGATAGAAGCTGTAAACACAAGAGATTCTGCAGATGCTGGGAACCTTGAGCAAAGCACACAAAGTGCTGGTGGAACTCAGCAAGTCAGGCCGCATCTACGTACAGGAAGCAACGGTCAATGTTTTGGGCTGAGACCCTTCACCAGGAAAGGAAAAGGGAAGAAGCCAGAATACGAAGATGGGGACGGGGGTCGAGTAAAAGTCAGCAGGTGATAGGTAAGACCAGTTGAGGAGGAAGGTAGGTGGGTGGGGGAGGGGAGATGAAGTAGGAAGCTGGGAGGTAATGGGTGGGGCAGGTAAAGGTGTTGGAGAAAAAGGAATCTGATAGAGGAGAGTGGATCATAGGAGATAGGGAAGGAGGAGAGGAACCAGAGGGAGGTGATGAGCAGGTGAGAAAAGGGGTGAGAGGGCAGCCAGAATGGGGAACTGAAAAACAGAGAAGGGTGAGGAGGTAAAATTTTACCAGAAATTAGAGAAATCGATGTTCCTCAGGTTGGAGGCTACCCAGATGGAATACAAGGTGTTGCTCCTCCAACTTGAGAGTGACGTCATCGTGGCTGTAGGGAAGACCATGGGGCAATATGTCAGAATAGGAATGGGAAGTAGAATTAAAATGCGTGGCCACCGAGAAATCCCATCTGGCGTGATAGACAGGTGCTTGACAAAGCTGTCCCACTGACAGAGAGGAGGCCACATCGGGAATACCGGTTACAGTAATTGACACTGACAGACCTGCAGGTGAAGTGTCGGCTCATCCTGGAAGGGCCGCTTGGGACAACGTTCACTCTAATTTTTTTAAACAGCTGCGCAGACCAACCGTTGCTCTGAGGGGGAGATTTTTCAACGGCCTGAAAAATGCGCAGCAGCTTTAAATGTTAAGGAAATTTGAGGTGCGCGGCAACAAAGGCTATGTGCGTGGGGGCATTTCAGTTACTGTGTGGCCACGCAGCTTAGAGGGAACAGTGATTTAGGGCCCTGAGTGGTGGTGAGGGAAGAGGTGTGGGGGGCAGGTGCAGCACTTGTCCCGCTTGTAGGGGCAAATGTAAGGAGAGAAACATTTCCCACTTTCAAATCTCTTACTAGCTCTTACTTCAGTTAGTCCTGACGAAGGGTCTCGGCCCGAAATGTTGACTGTACCTCTTCCTAGAGATGCTGCCTGGCCTGCTGCATTCACCAGCAACTTTGATGTGTGTTGCTTGAATTTCCAGCATCTGCAGAATTCCTCGTGTAAGGAGAGAAGACAGTTTTTAGATTAGGTTATGAGGACACGCAGTCCTCTTTTATTGTCATTTAGTAATGCATGCATTAAGAAATGATACAATGTTTTTCCAGAATGATATCACAGAAACACATGACAAACCAAGACTGAAGAACTGACAAAAACAACATAATTATAACATATAGTTACAACAGTGCAAAGCAATACAGTAATTTGATAAGAACAGACCATGGGCACAGTAAAAGTCTCAAAGTCTCTCGAAAGTCCCATCATCTCACGTAGACTGTGAACCTCCAGTGCTGCAAACTTGCCGATGCAGCATCCCGGAAGCATCCGACCACAATCCGACTCCAAGTCTGTCTGAAAAACTCCGAGCCTCCGACCAGCTCTCCGACACCGAGCACCGAGCACCATCTCTGGCCGAGAATTTGGGGCCTTCCCCTCCAGAGATTCTCGATCGCGCAGTAGCATCGGAACGGCCGTGTGCGCTGCGTCGCACCGCCAGCTTCTCCTCCCTCCCTGGGGGGGGGGGGGATGAGTGAACAAGGGAGACCACACCCTTCATTATGGGATCTATCTTTAACTCAGTTTACCAGATCACCCAAAAGACAACATTATGTTCACCTGAATTGACGTATTGGTTGCAGCAGGACTTGAAGCCACCTAGGTTCAGGGTGAAATCACCAAACCCAACTGGTACCTATCCCCCATCTGGGACCTTCCTGTAGTAGCCTCCACCACTGCCCAGACTCACTTCCCACAAGCTGGTTTTCCAAACCTCTCAGGAGACAGAGAACTGGATCAGTCTCTATACTACACTAAGTTAGTGAAGTTCAGACCATGGAAACAAGAGAAGGCCATTCAGCCCCATAGGCCCGTTCTACCAAGGAATTACAATCAGTGCTCACCTTTTTAGGCATCTCCTGTACCTAATAAAGTGACAGCAGAGTGTAAATTTGTGGTCTTCTGCTGCTGTAGTCCATCCACTTCAAGTTTCAACGTATTGCACATTCGGAACTGATCTGTTGTAATGTGTGGTTATTTGAGTTACTGTCGTCTTCCTGTCATCTTGAACCAGTCTGGGCATTCTGCTCCGACCTCTCTCATTAACGAGGCACTCTCAATCACAGAACTGCCACTCACTGGATGTTTTTTTTTGTACCATTCTCCGCAAAATCTAGAGACTTGTGCATGAAAATCACTGTAGACCAGTGGTTTCTGAGATACTCAAATCACCCCATCTGGCACCAACAATCAAAGTCACTTAGATCACATTTCTTCCCCATTATGATGTTTGGTCTGAACAACAACTGAACCTCTTGACCCTGTCTGCATGCTTTTATGGAACGAGTAGCTGCCACATGATTGGCTAATTAGGTATTTGGATTAACGAACAGGTGTACAGATGTACCTAATAGAGTGGCCACCGGGTGAAGATCATGGTTGGGTGACCCATTGCCCAATTAAAACACACTCATCTCTGGCTTCTTTTAACTCACGGCCTCAAGCATTTGACTTTCAGAAGAAAGCTAATCAGTCCTAAATTAAAAATCTGTCCAGTAACAGAGCTGATGACCTGCCTTACTCTCAGTTGGATTGTCCCACAGTGTATCTATTCGCTCAAGCAACATTTTCCAGCACTTCAATTTAAGCAAGGTTTTGTGTTATTTCACACACAGATGTACTGACAGTTCCACTGCCTAGTCGATGCTCAGAACACTCCATAACCTTTTACATTAGAACCAAGATCTTGTCTCATCTTTGCCTCAGTGGTAGTTCTCTGTGAATCAGAAGGTCATACACACAAGCTTCCCTCCAGGGATCTGAATGTATAATATAGGCTGTCATTTCTCAACAGTACTGAAGGACCATTGCACAGTCAGAGGCACGGCCTTAGAAGGTATGAAACTGAAGCTCCATCTGCCTTCCATGGTAGATGTTAAAGATCCCATGACACTACTTGAAAGGAGAGCGAAATGATTATTTCTCTGGATCCGATGCAGCTTAAAAAAACACAATAAACATAAAGAACACAATACGTATAAATATAAAGGCAATATAAATATATAAACATAATGTACTTGTAACTGTTTGAAAGTGGCTGTACACACTCAGTTGTTGGTTATGCGCCGTGTTGTACGATGTAGATGATCGTGGTCTCACGACTATGATTGTTCTTGGTAAGTTCTCCTACGGGTCTAGTTTGCCATTGCCCTCTTCTGGGCAGTGTCTTTACAAGAAGGATGACTCCAGCCATTATCAATACTCTTCAGGGATTGTCTGCCTGGTGTCAGTGGTTTTATAACCAGGACTTGTGATGTGCACCGGCTGCTCATACGACCATCCACCATCTGCATGTGACCCTGATCAGGGGGCTAAGCAGGTGTCACACCTTGCCCGAAGGTGACCTGCAGGCTGGCGGAGGGAAGGAGCACCTTACACCTCCTTTGGTAGGGACGTATCTCCACCCCACCACCCCAAAGTAACTGCCAATGCTGGAAATCTAAAATTAAAAAATAACAGAAAATGGTGGAAACACTCAGCCGATCAGGCAGCCTCTGCGGGAAGAGAAACAGAGTTAGCGCTTTGTGTTGAATAGCCTTCGTCAGAACGGGGAAGGAGGTGAAGGAAGTTTGTTAAGTGGTCCTTTCGAAGGACATCGGTGAGGCCACAGCTGGAGTGTTGTGGGCCGTTCACGTTGTCATGGCATTGAAAGGACGTGGTCAAGCTGGAGAGGGGGCAGAAAAGTTTCACAGGTGTTTTGCCGAGACTGGAGGGCTTGAGTTGCAAATAGAAACGGGCTAGGCTGGGACTTTTCCCCAGAGCGAAGGGGGCCAAGGGGTGACTTTCTACAACAGGGGTTCCTAACCCTTTTTAAGCCATGGACCAATACCATTAAGCAAGGGGACTGTGGAGCCCAGGTTGAGAACCCCTGTTCTAGAGGTTTATAAAATTATGAGGGGCATAGATTGGTGGATAGTCATGGTCTTTTTCCCGGGGGAGGGGGACCTAACAGGAGGGCATGGGTCTAAGGAGAGCCAGGGAGAGCTGAAAGTGCTCTGAGGGAGCAGGTTTTCTCACACAGAGGTTGGTGGGTATACGGAACAAGCTGTCAGAGAGCATAAGGCACAGGTTCAATAAGAACATTTAAAATACTTGTGTACGTGTTCACGGAGAGGAAAGAATGAGAGACCTCCGGGCCAAAACGGAGCAGCTCGGTCAGCACGGACGGATTGGGTCAAAGGGCCTGTGACTCTGAGGGTGGGAGGGAAGAGCTTCTCTGACAGGGAAAACCTGGGGTGATCATGACTGCAAAGAAGGTTATCTGGTGAATGAGGGAACAGGAGCAGTTAGAAAGGGAGAACGGAGGTAAAAGAACAAAGTAATGTAAAGACTGCAAAATACGGAGCTGGAAGAAATGCCCGGCAGGTCAAGTGGAGCATGTCCTGAAGCCCCTGACGTTCTACTGCTCACCTGGGTACGAGATGGAAAAAGCAAACTAAAAACGGAAAATGCTGGAAAAATCGCAGCTCGTCAGGCGGCGCCTGTAGAAGGAAAAAGCAGACATAGTGTTGGGTCACAGACCCTTCGTCAGGAATGAGAAAGAGAATGAAGCACGAGTTAGTTTTCAGTAGGAGAGAAAGCGGAGGAGTGATGTGCAGAACACAGGGAACGTCTCTGATGGAGGTGAGATGGGGTGGGAACTGATGTTGCGTTTAAGACGAGTCTGCTGATGTTTGCAAGGGAAAACTCTGTCAGTCCAAAGAGATCCTTTGTCGGAAAGAAATTATAAATTGAGGTCAAAGGGCTTACAGTAATGCAGGTTAGCTCAAATCACATACAATATCCAAAATATCAGTTAGAAAAATTGAAAAGCCATACCTATCACGGCACGAGGAATGATCAAGGCTTCAAGGGACGGGTGCACTGATGACAGCTCTCTAAAGATCTTAAGCTTTCCTTCACAGTTCAGTGAGAGAGGTGAGAACAAAGAATCCACCATGGTTACATCTGTACCCAGAGTTATATTGTTTTCCTTTCTGTAGAACGGTTGCTAAGACAGTGAACACGCCACATTTTAGTCAAACAATAAAGATTATTTGCAAATGCAGGAACTAATCTCAGCAAAGAATATTACACCAGGTAATTGTCCTGATAATCCAGGAAGTATTTACTTCTTAACATTATTAAAACTGATTGTCCTGCCATTACATTGATGTTGTCTCTGGGATCTTGCTGGCCTCTAGTTGGCTTGCCACTTCTGGTTAAAGGAGTAGAAATATTGGGAATTATGTGGGCATTATCATGGAATTAGAGATTCTGTCCTGGGACCACTGTTTTAAAGGAACCATAGGAGTGCCTCTACTTTCTTGAGCCCAACACGAAACGCTAGAAGAACGCAGCAGGTCAGGCAGCATCCACGGAAATGAGTAACAGTCAAAGTTTCGAGCCAAGAGCCTTCATCAGGACTGGAGAGGAAGCGGGCCGCTGCTTTCTTAGAGGTTTGTGCAGATTTGACACATCACCTAAAACTTTGACAGACTTCTATCGATATCCATGGCCTGGTATGGAAACAGTAATTCCCAAGAACGTAACAGCCTACATAAAGTAGTGGATTCAGCCCAGTCCATCGCAGGAAAAGCATTGAGAACATTTGTAAGGAGTGCTGCCGCAAGAAAGCACCACCCTCTAGGCGTGCCCTCTTCTCGCCGCTGCCATCATGAAGCAGGTACGGGGGCCTGGTCCCACACCACCTGGTTCAGGAACGGTTATTCCCCTTCCTGAACCAGAGTGAATATTTTATTTTGTTTGGTGATGCAGCACAGAATAAGGCCCCTCTGGCCCTTTGAGCTGCACCACCAGCAGACCGTCAATTT
Source organism: Mobula hypostoma (assembly GCF_963921235.1). NCBI lineage: Eukaryota > Metazoa > Chordata > Chondrichthyes > Myliobatiformes > Myliobatidae > Mobula > Mobula hypostoma. Next base: position 9,816,221 of record NC_086119.1, read on the forward strand.
AACCCTGGCTAAGTTCTGAGACAATCTATAATGATTAGTTAACCGACTGTGGAAGGACTCGGGAGCAGCTGAAGGAACCCCACACGGTCATGGGAAGAATGTACGAGCTCCTTCGAGATGATGCAGGAACTGAACTCCTAAGTCCGACACACCCAGCTGTAACAGCGTCGTGCTAGCCGCCACATTACTGTGGAGGCTCTAAGAGCAATGTCTCTGCCTCTTTCTTTTTTAGTAACTGGAAGTTTGACATGAGTTATGTGGACTGGTTTGATGCTGAACTTCGATGTTCAGTTAAGGCCGATTTATACTTCTGCGTCAACTTGATGCCGTAACCCACGCAAGTGGCCTACGTGCGTTGTGAGCACTTATACTTGTGCGTTGGCGCATCTGCATCGCTCTGCAACTCGGGCATGTCACGCACGCGCACACACCTGCCCACACAAGGCTTCATGGTCATGATAGTCTTTCTCGGGGTAAACAAGTTTAAAGCGAGCGTCTATTTTCGTAAAAGCGAAATGTGTCCTCGATAATTTCGGAGGTCTGTAAAGCTTTATGGAAAGCATTGCAGCCAGAGTTCCTTCCCTGCCCTTCAGTCGCCCAATGGGAAGCTATTGCAGCGTAGGAGGAATTGCGATGCTACCGGGCGGACCAATCACAGTTGTTTGGTCTGCATTGCCGTGATGCGTAGTTACATTTTGGGAGAGGTGCGCGTCAGGCTACGGCGTAGGGATCCGCGTAGGCTCTGCGTAGGGTTCGCGGTGGCGCCGTACTTACGGCGTCGAGTTGACGCAGAGGTGTAAATCAGCCTTTAATTTTCATCTTTGTTGTTCTGCATTCTCTGAATTTGTTTACCAAATCCACAAATACTCCAAGAGTTAGATTTAGCTTACCATGCAGCACATGTAATGCTTTCTCATCCCATTATTAATAACTAAAGCCAACTATTTGGAGTAATTTTCCAAAAGTTGAAAGTCAAATGGCGCCTTGATATACCGCAGTAAATCAACATTCAACTTCACTCACCTCAACTCTGAACTGATTCCAGGGCCTATGCATTTACTTTCAAGAATCTACAACTTGTGTTCTCAGTTTTATTTATTTGTTTCACTCACAACACGCTGGAGGAACTCAGCAGGTCGGGCAGCATCCGTGGAAACGATTAGTCAACGTTTCAGGCTGGAACCCTTCGTCAGGACTGAAGAGGGAAGGGGCAGAGGCCCTATAAAGAAGGTGCGGGGAGGGTGGGAAGGAGAAAGCTGGTAGGTTCCAGGTGAAAAACCAGTAAGGGGAAAGATAAAGGGGTGGGGGGGGTGGGAAGCAGGGAGGGGATAGGCAGGAAAGGTGAAGAAGGAATAGGGGAAAGCACAATGGGTAGTAGAAGGAGGCGGAACCATGAGGGAGGTGATAGGCAGCTGGGGGAGTGGGCAGAGTGAAATAGGGATGGAGGAAGGGAGGGGGAGGGAATTACCGGAAGTTGGAGAATTCAATGTTCATACCAAGGGGCTGGAGATTACCTAGATGGTATATGAGGTGTTGCTCCTCCAACCTGAGTTTAGCCTCATCATGGCAGTAGAGGAGGCCATGTATGGACATATCTGAATGGGAATGGGAAGCAGAGTTGAAGTGGGTGGCAACTGGGAGATCCTGTCTGTTGTGGCGGACGGAGCGGAGGTGCTCGATGAAGCGGTCCCCCAATCTGCGTCGGGTTTCACCGATGTAGAGGAGGCCGCACCGGGAGCACCGGATGCAATAGATGACCCCAACAGACTCACAAGTGAAGTGTTGCCTCACTTGGAAGGACTGTTTGGGGCCTTGAATGGTGGCAAGAGAGGAGGTGTAGGGACAGGTGTAACATTTGCGCTTACAGGGATAAGTACCGGGTGGGAGATCCGTGGGGACCAGGGGGTCGCGGAGGGACAGATCCCTGCGGAAAGTGGAGAGGGGTAGAGAGGTTCCGCCAACCGGTGGAGGGTAGTGGTGGTGGGGAACTGGTGAGGTCTATTGTCCAGAAAGTAGCGGAGGGCTTTGAGGCCTTCTTCATTGGGAATGGAGGTGTATAAGGATTGGACATCCATAGTGAAAATGAAGCGGTTGGGACCGGGGAACTGGAAGTTATTGAAGAGGTGGAGGGCATGGGATGTATCCCGGATGTAGGTGGGATTTATTTGTTTGTTTGTTTGTTTATTTATTTATTATTACCGTATTAATATTTATTTTTTTAATTTGCACAGATTGCCTTCTTTTGCATAATGGTTGTCAGTCTTTGTCTATAGATTTTCATTGATCCTGTTGTATTAGTTCTACTGTGAACACCCATAAGAAAATTAATCTCAGGGTAGTGTGACATTGATAATAAGTTTACTTTGACCTTTGATGTACTTTGTGCCAACTCTCCCAGTTCCTCCCAACGTCCGCTCCGATCCCAGCAATCATTCCAATTCTGGACTGAACTCAACTCTGTTAGCTCCAGTCACATCCCGTTAGGAGGAGGGCACTCGTTCCCTCCTCGCTGCCCCCGTCTGCCTTATCTCCACCCTCACATCACTACTTAGAACTGAGAAGGGATTAAATTTACAAATAAAAACTCCATGTGGAGTTAATAGGCTTCCGGGTTTCCGAAAGGCTTACGGGTCACACTCTGTGTCACATTCGAAATCTGAATCCTTGCAGCCAAGAAACCAATTTAAATATTTTGATCTCTAGCCAGCATCACTGAAATATGAAACCAAGAAACAGCGTTTCCACAGAGGCTACGCAAGTTGCAGCTTTAATAGTTTAGGAAACAGCATTAATGTAAGGAACTTTTACAGAAGCTTTCAAGATTTCGGATAGAATTGACAAAATTGTGTCACACTAATTACTCACCCTGGATAAGGCATCAAACTAGCTGGAGATCTTTTTTACCCAAAGTGCGAACCATATATAGAGGGATGGGCACTGAATATCACAAACTTTGGCGACACGAGAGACAGCAGATGCTGAAATCTGGAACAAGTAACAAACTGTTGGTCAAACAGCACTGGTGGGTGGGAAGGAGTTAGGATGAGAGGCAAATTCTGGGAAATGGAGGACTTGAAAGAGAAAGAGAATTGGGTCAGTAGGACCTGTTGCCAATGTTCCCTCTAATACGCACGCACATATTTTGCAACAGCGCACACAGGAATTTAAATTGCACACAAAAGGTTGTCACCCTCTACTTCGATGGCTTCTTAAATATACTTCGCAATCGTATACAATCACATTTCCTTTCCAGTTTCTGATGCAGATGGTGTTGACAATGTGGAGTTTGCAATGACTTGTCTGCCGATTTTAGAATGGACTTGTTTATATTGTTTTTTATTGAAGAAATTATTCAGTGCACACATGCTGTTGTCACTGGGCAAAAAAAAATTGCACAGCAGAAGATTTTTACGCACACTGGTCATTACAAATTAGAGGGAACATGCCTGCTACCGAGGTGGGGGCAGGGGGAGAAACAGGGCCAGTGGAGAGAGAGAAAGAGGGAGGGAGAGAGAGAGAGAGGAAGGGAGAGAGAGAAAGAGACAGGGAGAGAGAGGTAGCTTGGGAAAGAGAGGGAGGTAGGGAGAGAGGGAGAGGGTGGTTGGGGGAGAGAGGGAGGTGGGGGAGAGAGGGAGGTAGGGAGAGAGAGATGTAGGGGAGAGAGAGGGAGAGAGAGGGGAGAGAGATTTAGGTGGAGGGAGAGAGAGGGAGGTAGGGAGAGAGAGGAGTAGAGGAGAGAGAAGGAGAGGAAAATAGGGAGAGAGAGGGAGAGGGAGGTAGGGAGAGAGAGATGTAGGGGAGAGAGAGGGAGAGAGAGTTGGGGGGAGGGAGAGAGAGGGAGGGAGGTAGGTAGGGAGAGAGAGAGGGAGGTAGGGAGAGAGAGGGATGTAGGGAGAGAGGGAGGGAGGTAGGGAGAGAGAGGGAGGTAGGGAGAGAGGGAGGGAGGGAAGGAGAGAGGGAGGTAGGTAGAGAGAGAGAGTTAGGGGAGACAGAGTGAAGTTGGGAGAGAGAGAGTTAGGGGGAGGGAGAGAGGGTGGTAGGGAGAGAGAGAGTTGGGGGAGAGAGGGAGAGGGAGGTAGGGGAGAGAGAGGGGAGAGAGAGAGGGTGGTAGGGAGAGAGGGAGGGAGGGAGGGAAAGAGAGGGAGGTAGGGAGAGAGAGAGAGTTGGGGAGAGAGAGAGAGAAGGGAAGGTTTGGAGAGAGAGAAAGGGAAGTAGGAGAGAGAGAGTTAGGGGAGAGAGAGAATGAGGTAGGGAGAGAGGGAGAGAGTGAGGTAGGGAGAGGGGAGGTAGGTAAGAAGGGAGGGAGGGAGAGAGAAAGAGAGGAAGAAGAAGAAGGAAATTAATCTGAATCTGAAATGGTACAAATGAGAGAGGTGTAATTTGGAAGTGAAGCAGAAAATGTAGATGTGTTCTGCATTGGTTGCAGGAATGCCAGGAAGTTTGGAATGGATAGAAGACGTTCTGAAGGCCTCGGGCAATGTTGCTGCAAGAAGCCAGGTATGCTTCTCCCACAAATGAATTCATAAACAGATGTTGAATCTTGCTCTAAGTGCCATGTCTCTTCACTGCAGTGGCTTCATGTAATAGCAAGCCGGTTTTGCTGTTGTACAGGTTCCTCTTTAATTTGTTTCCTCGGGAAAAAATAAATAAATGCTATTTTTACTTTGATAATCCTTAATTAGTTTATAATGGTGATAATTAAGATTCCTTCTCAAGTCAACACTCACAACAAGCTGGCCCTACATTCCTCCTTAGAACACCTGGAAAATAAAGACGCATACGTAAGGCTCCTTTTCATTGACTACAGCTCTGCCTTTAATACCATCATTCCAAATAAACTGATTCCTAAGCTCCGGAACCTGGGCCTTAGCACTCAGATCTGCAGCTGGATCTTCAACTTCCTCACAGACAGGACCCAGGCTGTAAAAATAGGGGACAAGCTCTCCTCTACAATCACTCTGAGCACCGGTGCCCCACAAGGCTGTGTACTCAGCCCCCTGCTGTACTCACTGTACACCCATGATTGTGTAGCCAAGTTTCCATCGAACTCAATATATAAGTTTGCTGATGACACCACAATTGTAGGCCGTATCTCAGGTAATGATGAGTTTGAGTACAGAGTGGAAATTAAGAACCTGGTGGCATGGTGCGAAGACAATAACCTGTCCCTCAACGTCAGCAAGACGAAGGAATTGGTTGTTGACTTCAGAAAGAGTAGCGGGTCGCACGACCCAATTTACATCAGTGGTGCGCAAGTGGAACAGGTCGAAAGCTTTAAGTTCCTCGGGGTCAATATCACAAATGACCTGACTTGGTCCAACCAAGCAGAGTCCACTGCCAAGAAGGCCCACTAGCGCCTTTACATCCTGAGAAAACTAAAGAAATTTGGCCTGTCCCCTAAAACCCTCACTAATTTTTATAGATGCACCGTAGAAAGCATTCTTCTAGGGTGCATCACAACCTGGTATGGAAGTTGTCCTGTCCAAGACCGGAAGAAGCTGCAGAAGATCGTGAACACGGCGCAGCACATCACACAAACCAATCTTCTGTCCTTGGACTCACTTTACACAGCACACTGTCGGAGCAGTGCTGCCAGGATAATCAAGGACATGACCCACCCAGCCAACACACTTTTTCTCCCTCTTCCCTCCGGGAGAAGGCTCAGGAGCTTGAAGACTCGTACGGCCAGATTTGGGAACAGCTTCTTTCCAACTGTGATAAGACTGCTGAACAGATCCTGACCCGGATCTGGGCCATACCCTCCAAATAACCAGACCTGCCTCTCGGTTTTTTTGCACTACCTTACTTTCCCTTTTCTATTTTCTATTTATGATCTATAATTTAAATTTTTAATATTTACTATCGATTTGTACTCCAGGGAGTGGGAAGCGCAGAATCAAATATCACTGTGATGATTGTACTTTCTAGTATCAATTGCTTGGCGACAATGAAGTATAAAGTATAAAGCTGGAGGAACCCTCCGGAAGGTTCTGGCCCAAAACGTTGACTGATCGTTTCCACGGATGCTGCCCGACCTGCTGAGTTCCTCCAGCTTGTTGTAAGTGTTGCTGCAGAATATTTTGTGCTTACCTTCTGAAGCCATCTATCTGTTCTGGGAATCTGTCTAACAACAGAAGACTGCAAGCCTGTTGTCTATACGAGATGAGGGGAGAGAGTACCAGAGTCAGACCTGAGCAGGGTGAAGGAAGGCATGAGAGATTGTAGACGCTGGAATCCACAGCAAAGAAGAACAAACTGCTGGAGGGTCCTAGTGGGTCGGATGGCATTTGATACAGGTTCTTGACCATCCTCTACCTCCACAGATGCTGCCTGACCCACTGAGTTCCTCCAGTAATTTGTTTTCACTTTGTTCCATTGTTATGGAAAGCAGAATGACCAAAAAAAAGAAGAGCAGAATTAGGCCATTCAGCCCATTGAGTCTGCTCTGCCATTCCATCATGATCGATTTATTATCCCCAACAGCCCCATTTTCCCCGTAACCCTCAATGCCTTTATTAATCAAGAACCTATCAACCCCTGCTTTAAGTATACCAAATGACTTGGCTTCCACAACCTTCTGTTCCAACGGAATCCACAGATTCACCATCCTCTGGCTAAAGAAATTCCTCCTCATCTCTGTTCTAAAGGGTTGTCCTTGTATTCTGAGGCTGTGCCCTCTGGTCCTAGACTCACCCACTAATGGAAATATTGTCTCAGTATCCACTCTATCTAGCGTTCGTTATTCGGTAGGTTTCAATGAGATCCCAACCAAAAATGTTTCTAAATTCCGGTGAGTACAGGCCAAGTTCTCAAAAGCTCCACATATGTTAACCCTTTCATCCTGAGATCATTCTCCTTTGGACCCTCTCCAATGCCAGTACATCTTTTCTTTGAAAAGGAGCCCAAAGCTGCTGAATGCTCCAAATATGGCCTAACCAATAGTTCCAGTAAGATGGCGGATGGCGGCATGCATAGTCGTAGTGGCCTCTCCAGGTCCAAGCAAAGTTGTAATTGTCCGTTCTTTATATCTATTTTACAATTACAAGATACAGCTGGATATTAAGTACATTAAGTCCTGCAGGTCTACCCCATCAGTGGGTTGCCTGACAGCAGTGGAGCTGGACTTATTGCGTACCCTTGTTGTGCGAAGGCGATGCGCGGTCCAACAGACAGTGCCTTATAGTCTTGGACGTTTTTATTGTGGTCACAAGACCCTGCTGGGTACTGGTAATGTGGGGCTCTGCCAGTCTGGTTCACTGGTTCGTTGGTGAGACCTGACGGTGCGGGAGCTATGCCACCTCTGGCACTGCGCGGAGTCAGCCTCGTGCCGCAGTGTTGCCTGTTGTAGCTGCCCAACAGAGGAGATGCCAAGGTGTTGTGGGAGAGAGCAAAGGCCTCTGTGGGCGTGCTGGAATCCTTACTGGGTTGGGGGCTTTCCCTTCCCATCAGTCCTGCCCTCTAGTGTTCACTTGGAAGATAAGCTGAACCAACAAATCCCAAGCACCATCACTCTACAGGCCATGCCATTCAGGGATTGGACTATTTTTATTTTGTGACAGCATGTATACGTACTATATGGACTGTGTGTTATGTGCTGTGTGCTGTTGGTCCTGCGTTTTACACCTTGGCCCAAGAGGAATGTTGTTTTGTTCGGCTTGAACTTGACAAAGACTAGGTATGACATCCTTGCTTTTATATTCTACTCAGTGGTGATGACGCCACTGTTGTAGGACAAGTCAAAGGTGGTGACGAATCAGCGAGGTTGGAAATCTGGCTGAGTAGTGTCATAACAACAACCTCTCACTCAAGGTCAGCAAGACCGAGGAGCTGATTTACTGACTTCAGGAGAAGGAACTTGGAGGTCCATGAGCCAGTCCTCACTGGAGGATGTGGGGTGGAGAGGGTCAGCTACTTTAATTTCCTAGGTGTGGTCATTTCAGAGGACCTGTCCTGGCTCAGCATGTAAGTGGAATTATGAAGAAAGCACGGCAGTGCCTCTGCTTCCTCAAGAGTTTGCAGAGATTTGTCATGACATCTAAAACACTGACAATCTTCAGAGAGTATACTGACTGGCTGCATCACAGCCTGGTATGGAAACACCAATGCCCTTGAAAGGAAAATCCTACAAAAAGTAGTGGATATGGCCCAGTCCATTAAAAGTAAAACCCTCCCCACCATTGAGCACATTTACACAGAGTATTGTGGCAGGAAAGCAGCATCCATCATCAGGGACCCCCACCACCAGGACATGCTCTCCTCTCACTGCTACCATCAGGAAGGTGGTACAGGAGCCTCAGGACTCACACCAACAGGTGTAGGGACAGTTACTACCCCTCAACCAAAGGGGTTAACTCAACTTCACTTGCCCCTCATGGGAATGTTCCCACAACCTAAGGACTCTTCACCTCATGTTCTCAATATTTATTGTTTATTTATTTATTACTATTGCTTCATCTTTTTGCATTTGCACAGTTTGTTGTCTTCTGCATCTGGTTGAGCGGTCTTTCATTAATTCTGTTATAGTTATTATTTTATAGATTAGTTGAGTATGCCCACAACACTCAGGGTTGTATATAGTGACATATATGTACTTAGCTAATAAAATTTACTTTGAACTTTGAACTCTTAAATCAACAGTAGTGACTAGTTGGCTGAAGATTGGGACATTGGAATTTCCTAAAGGATTTCTCCTGATTTCTGCCTGGAGCTTTGTTGGAAGTTAGGGAGGATTCCCAGAGAGATGCAGGAAACGATTGAAAATGTCTGCTTATCGTTTGTCCATTTCTTCTTCCTTCAACACTTCTGCTATATTATGTCAACATGGATCTGGGATTGGGTTATCCCTGACAGTATCTTAATACACTTTCTACTGCCTCTCAAGCAAAAGTATCACCTGTTGAGATGACACAGGCCAGACTGCCCTCTCAAGTAGATATGAAAAGTACGTGATGCCGTTTTGAAATAGATGGAGTCGTTCATGCTGCCTCAGGCAAGAGTTTTAGAATCACACACAATGGATTTAAAAGTTCAAAGTAAATTTATTATCTAACAAAGTATATGTCACCATATACTACCCTGAGGTTCATTTTCCATGTGCAAAAGACAAGCTGTGAAAATACAAAACAAAAATGCAAGGCAGGTGACCCCAGCCATTATCAACACTCTTCAGAGATTGTCTGCCTGGTGTCAGTGGTCACATAACCAGGACTTGTGATATGTACCGGCTGCTCATACGACCATCCACCACCTGCTCCCGTGGCTTCATGTGACCCTGATCGGGGGGAGCTAAGCAGGTGCTACAGCTTGCCCAAGGGTGACCTGCAGGCTAGCAGAGGGAAGGAGTGTCTTACACCTCCTTTGGTAGAGATGTACCTCCACCCAGCCACCTAAAGTTCAATAACATCCTTCCTTTTTGTTTTACAAAACTACACAAGTTTATTTACAACACCTATACACAAGGAACCGACAGTCAATATTTACAAGACAGTAAGTATACTCAAATTAAAATATCCCAGGGGGGCCCAGTGCTCACGGAAGTCCCCCACCATGCCCATCGTGACCACATGCTCCCTCTCTGATGACAGCTGGGCACAAACGTATCCTTGGAACAGGGGCAGGCAGTCGGGCCGGGTATCCTTCCTATAACAGAGTGACCAAAACTGTAGTCAATACTTCAAGTGCAGCCTCACCAATTTATTCTTATTCTTCAGCCAACATTATGATAGCTTTTCATTATCTTACTTCTATTGTGAGCCGTGTACTTTGTGTCTCCAATGACTATTACACTTTGGTAAAAAGTAATTTGTTGTCTGTAATGAACCTGAGGACATGACAAGGTTATGGAAAGCGTTATAAACAAGTGTGTTAATTCTAACTCACTCTGTCGCATTCTCTTTTTCTTTCTTAAATAGGACAGCTCCCCTGGAAATTCAGTGATCCTACTTCAGTTAACAATGTTCTTTATTAACTGGCAGTGTACAGTGTAGTTCACAAGGACAGCAATTATTAGCTAGCTTGATGCTCGTGAACTGCCTTCAAGAACTGTTGAAATCCCTCTGCCGAAGGAGTTCTCACAGAGCCATTTTGCAGGAAAGTCTGAGGATTGGAAATGCTAACAAGGAAAGAACGGTGAAATATATCCAAGTCAGGATGTTGCGTCCTCTCTCAAAATTCCAGGGACAGACCATTCCAAAAATTAGGCTCTCTCTGGGCATTCGTTTTCAGCTTGGATTTGAACCTCTCAAATTCTGATCTCCAATGGTCTCGCTGTGGAATTTCAAGAAAAGTCACACCATCTTGACTTGGAGGCAGATCCCAGGCTTGAGGTCCGCCTGAGTCACTATGAGGGCCGGTGGCACCCTAGGTGTGCAAGTCGGCGAGTCTGGAGCTCAGGATCCTGCCTTTGGGTAATCCTCGCTTCGATACTGAAGACTGAAGCCCAGGGCCAATTGGAAATCCGGAAGTCGAAACGGATGGAAGAATCCATGGATCTATGAGCCTGAGAGTCTACTGGGGAAGTTGGGGGCGTGCTGTCCGCGAGTCCGTGAGTCCACTGGAGGCATGTCCTTGGATGGCGGTCTGTGTGGGAGGGAGGAAAGGGGCTTGCTTTGCTGTTCACGAGGAAATCTGCGCGAGGAGTCCTGACGAAGGGTCTCGGCCAGAAGCATTGACTGTACCTCTTCCTAGAGATGCTGCCTGGCCTGCTATGTTCACCAGCAACTTTTATACTTTTATGTGTGTTGCTTGCTTTGCTGTTGTTGTTTTGCTGCTTGTTGTGTTCTGTGTGGTTTTAATGACCATTGTGGGCATGTTATGTTGGAGCCAGAATGTGTGGCAACACCTGTGGGCTGCCCCCAGCACATCCTTGGGTGTTGACGCAAACAGCACATTTCACTGTATGTTTTGACGTACAACACTGTGCTAGTCTTAGGCACACATATACAGCTAGGGTGCCTAAGACTTTTGCAGAGAACTGTAGTAAGTTTATGTATTTCATTGATCTGTCATAAAGACAAAATTTTCACTGTACCTTGATACTTGTAACAATAATAAACAAAATTACCAATTTATCAATGCCTGTGAATAGTTTAGAGGGTTCTTGTAGGTTACACCGGGACATTGACAGGATGCAGATCTGGGCAGACTAGCGGCAGATGGAGTTCAACCCGGAAAAATGTGAAATGATTCCTTCTGGAAGATCAAATTTGAAGCCAGAGTTCAGGTTTAACAAGCCGGCTGGTGGTGTAGTGGCATCCGCACCGGACTCTGAGTTGAGTGGACCCAGGTTCGAATCCCGCTGGCTCCTTGCATGCTTTCCATCCATGCTGGGTCGAGCGTCGTGCTAGCAACTGGGCTTCATATAAAAGACGGACAAGTGCTAAAGAAACAGCAACGCTGTCGCCTGATTCACCACAAGGTGCGGAGAGGAACAACGCACTGGATTAATGGCAAGGTTCTTTGCAGTCAGGAGGACCTTGGGGTCCCTGTTCATAGATCTCTCAAAGTAGCCACACAAGTTGATAGGATTGTTAAGAAGATGTATGGTTCCATGTAGGAAGGATGTGGAAGCTTTAGAGAGGGTGCAGAGGAATTTTAACAGGATGCTGCCTGGATTACAGAGCATGTTTCCTGGGGAAAGGTTGTGCGAGCTCGAGCTTTTTTCTTTGGAGCGAAGGAGGATGAGAGGTGACTTGATAAAGTGGTACAAGATGATAAAAGGCATAGATTAAGTGGATAGCTGGAAACTGTTACCCAGGACAGAGATGGACAATATGAGGGTGCATAATTCTAAAGTGACTGGTGGAAAGTATAGTGGAGATGTCACCAACGTTCCCTCTAATTTGTAATGACTGCTGTGTGCAAAAATCTTGTGAGGTGCAACTTTTTTGCCCAGCAATAACAACATGTGCGCACTAGATAATTTCTTCAATAAAAACAGTATAAATAAGCCAGTTCTAAAATCAGCAGACAACTCATCGCAAACTCAACGTTGTCAATATCACGTTGCCACGTTGTCACAAACCGGAGAAGGAAATGTGATTGTGCACGATCGTGAGATATACTTAACGTGCCAACAAGGTAGAGGGTGACAACCTTTTGGGGCGTAGTTTAAATTCCTTTGTGCGCCAGTAGCAAATGGCGTGTGCGCGCGCAGACGCACATGTCTTAGAGGAAACACTGGACGTCAGAGCTAAGTTTTTTTTAAACACAAAGTTAGCGGGTGCGTGGAAGACCCGTGCCAGGGGTAGTGGTGGAGGCAGATACATTAGGGGTAATTTAGAAACTCTTAGACATGCCCTCTTCTCATTGTTACCTTCAGGAAGCAGGTACAGAAGCCTGAAGGCACACACTCAGCGATTCAGGAACAGCTTCTTCCCCTCTGCCATCCGATTCCTAAATGGACATTGAACTCATGAACTGCTACTTGTTTATTTCTGTGGGTTTTTTTTGTACTACTTATTTTAACTGAACTCTTTAATAAACATATATACTTACTGTAATACAGTTTTTTTCCTCTATATTTATTTATCATGTATTTCATTGTATTGCTATCAAAAAGTTAACAAATTCCACGACATATGTTGGTGATATTAAACCTGAATCTGATTCTGAAAGGCACATGGATGATAGGAAAATGGAGGGCTATATATGGGGGATGGTTTAGATTGACCTGAGAGCAGGTCAAAGGTTTGCAACAAGCCTGCACTGCCCTGTCATGTTTTATGCCCTATGTTCTGTCTGTTTCTCTTTGGGCTACGTGAATGAGATCAGAGATTATCTCCAGCCACACCATAGCACAGCTTGTGAGAATGATTACTCAAAGCTTTGAGGGTTTAGTCCAGGACAGATATGTGGAATTAAGATACAGATAATACTTAATCAAATTGAACCATAGGACAGTCGTGAGAAACTCGTCATGGGCGGTCCTAAGCCCAGCTACGAAAGAAGGAGGGTTGGGCATGGGCCCAGCAAACCAATCCCGTGCAAACCCAGAGCTACAGGAACACCAACAGACGCTCCAACGTCCTCACCCCTGGGAGAGGAAGGATCTTCACCCAGAAGACGTATGAAGTTGTGCAGTGAAAGTGGAAGCCACAGGGACGATCAACCTCTGGCCCAGGACAGAGGACTTTGGTGAGCTGCTGTCAGCGACCTCTGCCCCAGTCAGGGTGATGGGCTTAAGAAGAAGGCAATGAAGAAGACAGGCTTGAAAGGTGAATGGCCTTTGCTCTCCCCAACTTCAACAACCAGCAGATCTCGCCTCCTGCATACTGATTTGCAACTTTATCTTTGAATTGATGTCCTTTGAAAATGTTATTCAACAGGATGGCTGAAAACAAGACTCAGATTTGTCTCAGTTAATAGATTGTCATCCAGTCTCGCAGTCCACGTCAAATGCTCAGAAACATTTGTTTCAAACTACGGAGACAAACAGACTGGAGATGCCAGCGTCTAGCACAAAAACCAGACCACAGATGACTGAATTCAACAGATCAGGCACCACCCATGGGGGCAAAGGGGCCGTCGGTGTTTTGGGGCGAGACCCTTCATATTGTGCTGTGGATCGGAGTCTTCAATTGAAGTGGGAAGAATGGGAAAGGTGCTTTCAGCCGCTAAGCCTGGAACAGAATTATGAGTGGATTAGGTGTGTTGTTATACATTCCTGTCTTCGAACAGCTGTTACAGCTGTGTGTAATTCTGTGGAAACACGGCATCGCATCAGGCAAACGGGAACACTAATCCGCGTCCGTAATCATCGGTGTTGGTGGATGTCACTTGGTGGATTAATTAAATTGGTGGATTGTATTTTTAAAGAGTACGAACTGATCTTTACTGCTTTTTTATTATAGCTTTCTCGCTTGAAGTATGAATAATTAATCACAGTCAAAAACCTATGTGTTTGTACATATATATTTTTTAATTGATATACAGTGCGGGATGGGCCCTCTTGGCCTTTCAAGCTGCACCGCCCGGAAAATCCCAATTTAGTTTTAGCCTCATCACAGGACAATTTGCAATGACCAATTAACCTACCGACCGGTGCGTCTTTGAGGGAGGAAACCAGAGCACTCGGAGGATGCCGACAGTGATGGGGGGATTTCCTTACTGGCAGCGGCAGGAATTGAACCCAGGTAGCCTGCAGTGCAAAGTGTTGTGCTAACCACTACGCTACCGAGCCTCCCCCTGCAGGTATATACTTACTAACTGCCGGTTACACCTCTGGTACTTAGGGCAGCAATGAAGGACCTCCATCTTCATTGCTGTTTTGTAACAATCCTTTAACTCATCCAAGCTGACCAGGGTGCTAACCTCTTTGCATGTGATTGGCAGAAACCTGCTAAATGTCTAAACCTTTCCTATCCATATATCCGGTCAACTGCCTTTTAAATGTTGTAATTATACCCAGCTCTACCACCTCCTAAAGATTAACTTCATTTGTCACACGTTCATCGAAACATGCAGTGAAATGCATGACTGTTTGTGATGTGCTGGGGGCAGCCCGTAAGCGTTGCCAGGCACCCGACGCTAACAGAGCACGCCCACAACTCACTGACCCTGACTGTACGGTTTGGACTGTGGGAGGCAACCAGAGCACCTGGAGGAAACCCACATGGTCACAGGGAGAATGTATAAACCCCCTTACAGACAGTGACGGGAATTGAACCCCAATCGGTGATCACTGGTACTGTAAAGCAACCACTCGAACCGTACACTACCATATCACCCACATATAACGTACCATTCCTTTAGCAGCTTGCTCCAAATGCCTACCACTCTTCACACGGAAAAGTAACCCCCCCCCACCCACACCTCCATTAAATCTGAACCTCTTGACCATGTCTGCATGCTTTTATGCAGAGTTGCTGCCACATGATACTTGCATTAATGAGCAGGAGATGGGTGCAGCTAATAAAGTGGACTCTCAGTATAAACACCATTGACCCACTGTGATTTTTGTTTGGAAAATTTAATCAGTTTTTACTAGGGAAAGCTACTGCCGTTTATTTTCATCTTTATTTAATTCTACATCAGAACAGGGTCAAATCGTAAATTTAAACCTGTTACGTACTGAAAGAGTGGACGTGGAGAGGATGTTTCCTATAGTGGGGGAGTCTAGGACCAGAGGGCACAGCATCAGAATACCAGTATGTCCTTTAAGAATATAGATGAGAAGGATTTTCTTTAGCCAGAGGGTGGTGAATCTGTGGAATTCATTACCACAGGCAGCTGTGGAAGCCAAGTCATTGGGGATATTTAAAGCAGAGAATAAATTCTTGATTAGTCAGGGCATCAAAGGTTACGGGGAGAAGGCAGGAGAAAACAAATCAGCTGTAATGGAATGGCAGGGAAGACTCAATAGGCCGAATGGCTTAAATCTGCTCCTAGGCCTTGTGGGCCTCAGCCCAAAACATCGACCGTTTATTCCTCTCCACCGATGCTGCCTGACTTGCAGAGTTCCTCCAGTATATTGTGTGTGTGTGTGTGTGTGTGTGTGTGTGTGTGTGTGTGTGTGTATGTGTGTGTATGTGTGTGTGTGTGTGTGTGTGTATGTGTGTGTATGTGTGTGTGTGTGTATGTGTGTGTGTGTGTGTGTGTGGTGTGTGTCTGTGTCTGTGTGTGTGTGTGTGTGTGTGTAGCATCCGCAGAACCTCTTCTGTGTTCCGGTACATTCTCGAGGGTTTGTTAACGTGAGATTACACAATGATTCCCATTCTATTTGGGAATAGTGGTGTCATTTATACGTAAACATTTTGGGCAGGAGACAGTGTTGAGCAAGCAGTTCACACTTACTTAAGTAGCGATTACCCATTAAACTTAATCACTTCTAAGTGATGGCAGCTAATAGTGAAGGTGTTTGACAAATGCGTGAACAGGGGCAGTTTACATCCCTTCGTCTGTTTAATTAGTGGATAGGAGGGGATTTCACATGCTGGGGTGTTAGTTAAAGCTGTATTTTGCTTCCCAACTCAAATAGTTCCGCACCAAAGGTTTACTGGTGGTAATTAAAGCTGCTATTTTGGTTCTCCTCGTTTACCTGAACAGAAAACAACATGTCACATTTCACATGCAGTAAGTAATTGCTGTGTCGAGCGTTTTTAGCTTAATGTTGAAATATATTAGCCGTCATGCGAAGCGGACGTGAAGGAATGATTTGATCTGTAGTAAAGCATTGTACAAAGCTACAAAGAGCACAGATTATTTATTTGTGTATATATCCCCAGCTGTAATAGCGTCATGCTGACCGCTACACTATTGTGGCGCCCTCTTATTATACACTGCCCTCACTACACATACTGTACACAGTGTCAATAACATTAGGGCCCATCGTCCAATGACCACGTCAAATATGCGTAGGACATGCACATTAAAGCCTGCTTGCATTTACCCTATCTGTACCCCTCATAGAGATATACTAAATTATAGGTAGGGTAATTACAGGCAGGCTGCTCCCGAGGACGCACACGGAGACCAACATCCGGTGCTGCTGGCAGATCATCAACTCGGTGAAAGACGCTCTTTGGTCGGCCCGAAACTTGATGATCTTCCAGCACGTGGAGATGTCCGTGGCAGAACACTGCCAGCTGGCACATTCTCGGCTGCAGGAGTACGTGCTGGGGGACGCACTGAAACCTGGTGCAGCCACCGCAAGGGCCCGGTGGGGAAGGACCACGGTTTAGGGTTCTTCTCCAACGGGAGTGGGAGGGGTTGGGTGGCGGGGAGTATACCCCTCAACAATGGTGTGGTAAGGTGAACCAACGGATTGCCACGTGGGTGGCCAAAAGTATGGATGGGTAGAGACCATAATCGAAACGTATGTAAAGGATGGAGAGTCGTTGAATGGTTTATTGTATATAATTTGATTTTTGAATAAAGTATATTTTGAAATAAAAAAAATTACAGGCAGGCTGCTCCCACTGAGGTTGAGTGGGACTATAATGAGGGGTCGTGGGTTAAGGGTGAAAGTTGAGAAGTTTAAGGGGAACATGAGGGGAAAACTTCTTCACTCAGAGGGTGGTGAGCGTGTGGAACGAGCTGCCAGCGCAAGTGGTGGATGTGAGCCCAATTTCAACGTTTAAAAGTACATGGATGGTAGGGGCACAGAGGGCTAAGGTCCCAGTACAAGTCAATGGGAGTAGACACCTTAAATGATTTGGCATGGACTAGATGGGCCGAAGGGTCTATTTCTGTGCTGTATTTCTCTGTGACTCTACTAACTGACTGGATTTAACATTTTACAATTTGAACATCTATTTTTCCAAATTCCAGTAATTTCAACCCCTTCCCTGCTGTCTTTTTTCATTCCCCATTCTGGCCCCCCTCTCACCCCTTCCCTTCTCCACACCTGCCCATCACCTCCCACTGGTGCCCACCCCTCCTTCCTTTTCTTCCATAGTCCACTGAACCTTCTTCTTCAGCCCTCTACCTCTTCCACCTGTCACCTCCCAGCTCCTTATTTCACCCCCCCCCCACTGTTCCCTGTCCCCCGGCCACCCACCCACCTTCCCCCTCATTTGATCTCGTCTATCACCTGCCAGCTTGAATTCCTCCCCCCCACCCCCAGCTTCTTATTCAGGCTTCTTCCCCCTTCTTTCTATTCCTGGTGGAGGCTCTCGGCTCGAAACTTTGACTGTTTATTCCTCTCCATAGGTGGCGCCTGATTTAATGAGTTCCTCCAACATTCGCATCCCTATCTAGTCAGTCAGTTAGAGATACATTGTGGAACAGCCCCGTGAGCCGCACTGTTCAGTAGCCTCACTTAACCCCAGCTAATTCACGAGACGATTCACAATGACCAATTAACTACCAGCCAGAACATCTTTGGGCTGTGGGAGGAAACTGGAGCATCATCGGGAAACCCACTCCTCTACGAGGAGGAAGGTAGAAACTTCTTCGGAATTGAAATTCAATGCCCCGAGCTGCGACAGCACAGCGCTAACTGCTCTGCTATTTTGTGTCTGTTGCTTAAGATTTCCAGCATCCGGAGAATCCGAATCTCTTGTGGATTACACTTTATCAGCTGTTAAAGTGATACCGTACGCACATGTTAAACATGGCTCAACTTACTCCTCTCTTTCTGCTGGGTCAGGCTGTTGTAGGCACAAAAGACTTCAGCACCAAGATATAGCCTGACAATCCAACACAGTACTGAGGGACTGATTTACTGTGATGTAAACCGCTTGGAATCGGAGTTGGTTGATTATTGTCACAGTGAAAAGCTTGTCTTGCACACTGTTCATACAGATGCGATCATTACGCAGTGATAGATGATAAAACCACAATACAGAATAAAGTGTAACATCCACAGAGAAAGTGCACTACAGGACGCAGGTATACGATAAGATGCAAAATCATAACATCTCATTTTTTGAATGAGGTCATAAACCGAAGCCCCATCTGCTCTTCTAAAAATTATACTTTATACTTTATTATCACCAAAGCAATTGATACTAGAACGTACAATCATCACAGCAATATTTGATTCTGCGCTTCCCACCCCCTGGATTACAACTATTAAATATTAAAAATAGTAAAAATTAGTAAATATTAAAAATTTTAATTATAAATCATAAATAGAAAACAGAAAAATGGGAAGTAAGGTAGTGCAAAAAAAACGAGAGGCAGGTCCGGATATTTGGAGGGTACGGCCCAGATCCGGGTCAGGATCCGTTCAGCGGTCTTATCACAATTGGAAAGAAGCTGTTCCCAAATCTGGCCTTCAAGCTCCTGAGCCTTCTCCCGGAGGGAAGAGGGACAAAAAGTGTGTTGGCTGGGTGGGTCGTGTCCTTGATTATCCTGGCAGCACTGCTCCGACAGCGTGCGGTGTAAAGTGAGTCCAAGGATGGAAGATTGGTTTGTGTGATGTGCTGCGCCGTGTTCACGATCTTCTGCAGCTTCTTTCGGTCTTGGACAGGACAACTTCCATACCAGGTTGTGATGCACCCTAGAAGAATGCTTTCTACGGTGCATCTATAAAAATTAGTGAGGGTTTTAGGGGACAGGCCAAATTTCTTTAGTTTTCTCAGGAAGTAAAGGCGCTGGTGGGCCTTCTTGGCAGTGAACTCTGCTTGGTTGGACCAAGTCAGGTCATTTGTGATATTGACCCCGAGGAACTTAAAGCTTTTGACCTGTTCCACTTGCGCACCACCGATGTAAATTGGGTCGTGTGGTCCGCTACTCCTTCTGAAGTCAACAACCAATTCCTTCGTCTTGCTAACGTTGAGGGACAGGTTATTGTCTTCGCACCATGCCACCAGGTTCTTAGATTAATAAATTAGATTAGATTAGGTTCAACTTTATTGTCATTGTGCCGAGTACAGATACAAAGCCAATGAAATGCAGTTAGCATCTTACCAGAAATGCAAAGAATATTGTTATTTACAGAATAACTGCAAATAAAAAGTAAGGGCTACAGCACACAAACATAAAAGTACTGAGACAGTACAATATGGATGCAATACTGCTTAGCGCTGTGATGTGAGGTTCAGCAGGGTCACAGCCTCAGGGAAGAAGCTCTTCCTGTGCCTGCTGGTGCGGAAGTGGAGGATCCTGTAGCGCCTACCGGATGGGAGAAGAGTAAAAAGTCCATGGTTAGGGTGAGATGCATCCTTGATAATGCTTTTTGCCCTGGCCAGGCAGCATTTATGGTAGATGTTCTCAATGATGGGCAATTGGGTGCCGATAATCCGCTGGGCAGTTTTCACCACACGCTGGAGTGCTTTCCGGTCTGATACGGGACAATTGCTATACCACACTGATATGCAGTTGGTGAGATTGCTCTCAATGGTACTGCGGTAAAAGTCTGTCAGTATCCTGGGACAGAGGTGAGCTTTCTTGATGCTCCGCAGGAAGTAAAGGTGCTGTTGTGCCTTTTTGATCAGGATGGAGTTCAGAGACCAGGTGAGATCCTCAGAAATGTGGACACCAATGAATTTGAAGATTGATACACGCTCCACTGCAGCTCCGTTGATGTAGATGGGGACGTGAGTGTGGCTCCTGACATGCCTGAAGTCCACAATGATTTCCTTGGTCTTCTGGGTGTTAATGGCCAGGTTGTTGTCGGCACACCACGTGGCCAGGTGCTGGACCTCATCCCCGTAGGCCGTCTTGTCATCCCCTCCGATCAGGCCAACCACTGTGGTGTCGTCTGCGAACTTGATTATGGAGTTAGAACTATGTATAGGAATGCAGTCATAGGTGAAAAGGGAGTACAGAAGAGGGCTCAGCACACAGCCTTGAGGCACGCTGGTGTTCATGGTGAGAGTGGAGGAGGAGAGGTTGCCTAACTTAACTGATTGGGGTCTGTTAGTCAGAAAGTCTAAGATCCAATTGCAGAGGGATGAGCTGATACCAAGATGGCGAAGTTTGGCGATCAGCTAGGAGAGGACTGCAGTATTGAATGCCGAACTAAAGTCAATGAACAGCATTCTGACGTAAGAGTTCAGGCTGTCCAGGTGGGTCAGGGCAGAGTGAAGTGCTGTGGAGATGGCGTCCTCTGTTGACCTGTTGGTGTGATAGGCAAATTGATGGGGGTCCAGGGTAGTGGGCAGACAGGGTTTCAGATGTGATAGAACCAGTCTCGCAAAGCACTTTGCAATGATGGGGGTGAGTGCAACTGGGCGGAAGTCATTCAGGCCCGTGGCAGTGGAATGCTTCAGCACTGGCAATGATGGTGGCAATCCTGAAGCTTGTGGGGACAACTGCCTGGGCCAGAGACAAATCAAAAATTAAAAAATTATTTTTATTTACCACATATACAAGAAGCCCCTTTTTACTGGGCATCTCTGGAGGTGCAGCTTGTTAGCCCCTCGCCAACAGCCACTGAACTCAGCGGTGAGAAAACCACCTTTCTCAGACTCCATACGTCTAGGGTAGACCTGACTTTGATCCTGCCAAACTTCTGAAGTTGGGATGTCTCATCCACCCAAACCCTGGTTTGTGTGAATGCTGTGTGGTTTACTGCCCTGTGCAATTGCCCATCGGCAAGAAATAACAGATCGTACACGGTATACAATTATAAAAAAAGCATATTTATGAACGTTAACCAAAGAGTTATTAAAACAAAAATGGCTCATTATTATTAATCATTCAAATGTGCACAGGTGGAGCTCAAATCATCCAAAAGCTGATGTGTCCAATATACACTTGGCACCAACTCATATTCACCAATCCCCAGTAGAATTTCCCCTCTTGTGCTCCACTGGGTAGTGCGTTCCCATCAGGTTGAATCTTATGGCCATTTCTCTCAAGCTCCTTCTCTCTCCATCTCCCGCCGAGAAAGCCCTCGACTTACCTCAGTGGCCGTCACAAAAGCCTCTCCCCCTGCATTCTCTAGAACCTTCTCCCAGTTCCGCCCTCCTGATTGGATGACACAACATTCCTAAGCATCCTTATCTTTAACGGTAATCGAGACACTGCCAGCAGAACACAGTACTTCTACAGAAGAAACATTACATGAAGTACCATACAACATTAGCAATAAAATCTTTACCAGGGTGTTACCTACATCAACACATAAAACATATAGTGAAATGCGTTATTTGTGTCATGCCAAATCAGTGAGGATTGTGCTTTGCAGCCTACAAGTGTCACCAAGCTACCAGAGCCAAACTAGCACCCCCACAACCCACTAACCCTAACCTGTATGTGTGTGGGATGTGAGAGGAAACCCACACACGGTCGTGGGAAGAACATATTAACTCTTCACAGACAGCTGCAGGAATTTTACCCTGATCTAACAGTCGGTGCTTTAAAGCATTGCACTTAACACTATGTTACCATGTTGCCCCATTCAGGAGATGTAGAAGTTCTCATGACCATAATTTGAAGTGGGGCAGAGTATTTTAACCTGGCTAATACTCGACCCTCCATGAATGTATCTAAAAGAGATCTGAATGACACTGCCCAGAAGAAAGACACTGCTCAGAAGAAGGCAATGGCAAACCACTTCTGCAGAAAAATTTGCCAAGAACAATTATGGTCATGAGACCGTGAAGACCTACATCATACGACACGGCAGATAATGCTGATGATGATAATGAATACTTGTCCCCCCCTGAAGTAGCTAAAAGAGATCTGACCAATCAAAGTAGAGTCAATTGTCACTTGCACAAGTACATGAGTGAACATATGAAAAAGTTACTTGCAACTGAATCACAGGCACATCACATCATTTGTAATTAAAAGGAGTGTTTGATGACTCTGGGCCTGCACTCGCTGAAGTTTAGAAGAATGAGGGAGGATCGCATTGAAACCTATTGAATATTGAAAGGCCCAGAGAGAATGGACTTGGAGAGAATGTTTCCAATAGTGGGAGAACCTATGATCAGAGGGCACAGCTTCAGAACTAAAGGCCATTGTTTGCTATTTAATATTTCATAATATTTGAGTAATCAATGCTTTAAAGCACTGGCTGTTAAATTCCTGCAGCTGTCTGTGAAGAGTTAATATGTTCTTCCCACAACCGTGTGTGGGTTTCCTCTCACATCCCACACACGTACAGGTTAGGGTTAGTGGGTTGTGGGGATGCTAGTTTGGTTCTGGTAGCTTGGTGACACTTGTAGGCTGCAAAGCACAATCCTCGCTGATTTGGCATCCCTCAGCCTACAGGGACGAGTTCCAGCATCTGGCCGCATGGTGTGCCGACAACAATCTGGCCCTTAACACCCAGAAGACTAAAGACATCATTGTGGACTTCAGGCATGCCAGGAGTCACACTCACGTCCCCATCTACAGCAACAGAACTGTAGTGGAGCATGTATCAAGTGTCAAATTCCTTGGTGTCCACATTTCCGAGGATCTCACCTGGTCCCTGAACTCCTCCATCCTGATCAAAAAGGCCCAACAGCGCCTTTATTTCCTGCGGAGCATGAAGAAAGCTCACCTCTGTCCCAGGATACTGACGGACTTTTACCGCTGCACCATTGAGAGCAAACTCACTGCATCTCAGTGTGGTATGGCAATTGTCCCTTATCGGACCGCAAAGCACTCCAGCGTGTGGTGAAAACTATCCAACGGATTATCGGCACCCAATTGCCCACCATTGAGAACATCTACCATAAACGCTGCCTGGGCAGAGCGAAAAGCATTATCACAGATGCATCTCACTCGAACCATGGACTTTTTACTCTCCTCCCATCCGGTAGGCGCTACAGGAGCCTCAGCTCCCGCACCAGCAGGCACAGGAAGAGCTTCTTCCCTGAGGCTGTGAGCCTGCTGAACCTCACATCACAGCGTTAAGCAGTATTGCACCCATATTGTACTGTCTCACTACTTTAATATTTGTGTTGTGAGGGGATCCAGGAGTGCCCCTATTAACTGTTTGAAGAGAGACAGAGATAGAGTTATTTACTACCGATATGTTGCTTTTGAAAAGAGAGAGAGAGAGAGAGAGAGAGAGACAAAGATTAACGGTTGGACTTTCACTTTAAGGCATTGGAAGTAACTTTGGATTTTTACTGAGTTTGGAGTTGGAGACAGCACCGAGCAGCTCGAAAATTGCTATGGTGACCGACAGGACATTATTGATGTTACTTTCAAGGACTTGTTGCTTGCTTGTGCATTTCTTCACAGACAAAGGAAGGAGGGACTCTTTGAAAGACAGGTGATGCTCAGCCTGGTGAGACAAATAGGAGGTCAGATGATACAGACCTCAGACACATGATCTGGACACTGAATGAGCAATGTTGTGTCCGCGGAGAAAGTGGGTTTTGGAGGATCGATCAGACGGATCAATCCAAATTGCTATTCCACCGCTGAAGAAGGGGTTGACTGGTGGGGAGTTGTCTATGTGTCCACCCTCACCTGGGTGATAGCTCCACCATAGAAAACCGGTCCCCCTGGTTCCAGTCACAGTCGGTGACTTGTAAAGGATTTCGGAGGACGACGAGAAGATCGACGGCATCAGCTCACCTGAAGACTCAACTCACTCTCTCTCTCTCCCCATCACTACTCAACTACATACCACGAACTGAACTGAACTGAACTTTACTCAACATCGTAAGACTTTATCTTTTTACCCCTAGACTTAAAGAAGCCTGGTTTTTCATACATATATATTCCACACTTACTTTTATATATAATCATTGCTAACCTGTGTGATTTATTTACTCTGGTATTACTGTATTTGCGTAGTTACTAATAAATATTAGTAGTTTATAGCAATACGAGACTCCAAAGTGGTTTCTATTTCTGCTGGTTTCTTAATCCCCGTCACGGGGTACGTGACAGTGTGCTGTAGCACTTCTTCTTATTTGCAGTTATTTTGTAAATAACACTATTCTTTGCATTTCTGGTCAGATGCTAACTGCATTTCATTGGCTTTGTATCTGTACTCGGCACAATGACAATAAAGTTGAATCTAATCTAATGTAATCTAATCTTGATTAAGCATTCTTCTTCATTTAAATAATTCATTATGAGTTATATGTATAAATACGTGGATTTCATACATCATCGTGCTCCACCCTATATGTACACACTTCACTTTGAAGTAAAGACAAAGTTACACCTGTATTTCTGGACTGCTGTGTATTCCTTGAATTGATTTAATGTCTTGAAGTTACAAAGCATTATAGCCGTCCCTTTAGAACAGAGATGAGGAAGAATTATTGTGGAAATCATTTCCAAAGATGGCTGTGGAGGCTAAATCATTGAGTATCTTTAAACTGAAGATTGACAGGTTCTTGACTAGTCAGGGCCTCAAAGGTTATGGGGAGAAGGCAGGAGAGTGAAGCTGAGAGGAATAATAAATCAGCCATGATGGAATGGGGGAGCAGGTTTGATGGGCTGAAAGGCCTAATTCTGCTCCTGTGTCTTATTGTCCTAAGGTTTTATGGAATCTGTATTGGAATTGGTTTATTATTGTTAGATGTATTGAGAAAGAGTGTAAAGGAATTTTTATGTGTCATCCAAATAGATCAATCCACACAGAATTACATTGAGACAGGAAAAAGAAAGGAGAATGTAGAAAACAGAACTGCGGTTGGAGATGAAGAGTAATGCTGGAAAACAAATAAAGTGCCTGAGCCTTGATGCGATGGACTGGGACATGAAGAATTAATCTTTAACCTTCAGAGGTCTGCTCAAGAATCTGATAGGAAAATAGAAAGACAAGCAAGCAAATTTCATATTTTTTTATATTTAATTTTGCATTAAAATCATCTAGATTTATTGTACAATGAAAACTTTGCCAAAATATATCAACCAGAACCCTGTCCAACTGAGCCTGGATGAGAGTGATTTATAACTGTTTCCCTCTTTGCTCAGTCTTCTCCCATGTGGAGTAAATCCTCTCTGGGACGTCTTTCTTCAGGGACAGACCAAGGCTTTTCAAAGCTTTTGCAGCAGAGGATGGCACTACCTCAGAACATGTGGCAGTTGGTAAAATAACCCTCAGGACGTGCAGCAGTCGGTAAAATCACCCTCAGAACGTGTGGCACTCAGTAAAATCACCCTCAGAACGTGTGGCACTCGGTAAAACCACCCTCAGAACGTGCGGCAGTTGGTAAAATTCCACCTTCCCTAGAACATACTGATGGAACTCTACCCTGCCATCATGGAGAGCATCCTCACCTCTGCCATTACTGTCTGGTCTGCTGCAGCATCTCCTCACAATATACAAAAACTACAACAAGCTATCAGGTCAGCTGAAAATACCGCTGGCTACAGTTTACCGACACTGCTGGACCTGTATGTGTCCAGGACGAAGAAATGGGCAGGAAAAATCATTGTGGACACTACCAACCTGCAAATCCCTTCTGGAAAGCACAATAGGGCTACTTAAACAAAAACTTTACACCATCATAAAAGTTTCTTCCGCCAGGCAATTAATCTGATCAACATTCTAGTTAGTCCATCTCATCCCCCTCTATCTAGTCCCTCAGTCACTGCACTGTAAACACTTTAACACTGTTATTAATGCTGTTTACATTGTAAATACATGCTGGGATTTATGTATTGATGCACATTTTATTCCAGATCCATAGTTTAACCTCTAACTTTATTTTTATGCTATATAATTCTTTATTCTGTATAATTGTTGAACGTTATTTTTTGTTGCATGCTCCACCATCACACCATAGCAAATTCCAAATACATGTGAATGTACCTGGTGAATAAAGTTGATCCTCGATTGCTAACCTTGTCCTCATCCTGTCTGTTAGCATCTGCACCTCACCGGATGACCAGGGAGGTATTTCCCCTTAATCCGCGTTCGATATTGTCATAGAACAGGGATTGCAAATAAGCCTTTTTCCACAGGACACCTCCCAGTGAGTTCCCAGCAATAACAAGCATTTGGGTAGTTTAAACTCCTAAAATTTCACGGAGTCTTTTGTTACTTTTAGTTTAGATTTGAATGGGTGTTTCTCACTAAAATAACCTACTGTTTCAGAAACTCTTTTTATCTATGCAGAAAAATAACTCGCCTTTCATCTCGAGCTGGCTCGCTGTGCTGTAACATATTCCTGCTGTTAACTTTGCCCTTTTCACATCTTCTGAAGCAGAATGTTTCATTGCATGATTTTATAATCTCCCGTACAGCCGCAATATATAGGTTCCACCAGCTATTTACCACTCCATCTTCCCTGAGCATTGTATCCCTTGGCGATACCTTCAACAGATCATCAAAGAGAACTCGAGATTTGAACTACACAGGCAAACATTACAACAGATGTTCGAATACTGGGTCAGGGAGATGAATCCTAAGGAGGAAAATTAACATTTCTTCTTAAGAAAGCAGGAAGGCAATTTTAAAGTTCGGGCAAGACCTTTAGTGATAGAACATAGAACACAGACACAAAGTAGTACATCACAGGAACCAATCCTTCAGCCCAGAATGTTGTGCCAAACCAGTTAAATTAGGAATCAAATGGCCAACCAAACTAATCCCTTCTGCCTACACCATGTCTATATCCCTCCATTTCCTTCACATTCCTGTGCCTATCTAGTGAGGACTCCTTCTAGTGAAGGTTGTAAATCTAGTCAGCTCCATCTTGGCCACTAGCCTACAAAGTACCCAGTGCATCTTTAGGGAGCGGTGTCTCAGAAAGGCAGCGTCCATTATTAAGGACCTTCAGCACCCAGGGCATGCCCTTTTCTCACTGTTACCATCAGGTAGGAGGTACAGAAGCCTGAAGGCACACACTCAGCGATTCAGGAACAGCTTCTTCCCCTCTGCCACCCGATTCCTGAATGGACTTTGAAGCTTTGGACACTACCTCACTTTTTTTAATATACAGTTTTTCTGTTTTTGCACATTTTTTAATAATCTATTCAATATACGTAATTGATTTACCTGTTTATACATGATAATGTTTTATTTTTTTCTCTCTCTCTGCTAGATTATGTATTGCATTGAACTGCTGCTGCTAAGTTAACAAACTTCACGTCACATGCCAGTGATAATAAACCTGATTCTGATTCTGATCTGGGTGAACTATGGATGTTGCATCCCAGCTGTGTAGATACGCAAGCCTGGGCAGTACGATATGGAGAACAAGCTGTTGCCCGTGCAGCAAGCTCCCCTCACCATGTGTCTGATGAACCTAAAGGAACGGCAGAGACTGATACAGTTTGACACCAGCAGTGTCGCAGGAGTTGCCAGTCAGCATTGAACTCAATGTAGGGCTGCCTTAGGGACTCCAGCTCTGGATTTTTCCCTCAGGGTTTACTCCTGAAGCCTTCCTCATGAGTGGGTATATCCGCAAGGCAGCGGAGGTTTGAGTTCAGAGCTTTCCTGCAAGATGAACTGCCAACCATGACTGACGAGCCCAACCCGTCCAAAGCAACTACTTTAAAGGCGCCAGTAACCCGCCTTTGCCTTTCCTCCTGTCAGTCAAAACTGTTCCACTGAGCTTAGTAGCTAAGCCACGCGTGAAGGCCAGGAGCTGGACTTGGTTGTCAGGGGCTATTTGAGGAATACACCATTGGGAACATTTAATAGGTAGTGGGAGCTTGTCCCCATTACCACCCTGACTATAACATCCTTAAAGAACTGTGTCTATCTACACATCTCTGCTGTATCCACCTCAACCACCAGCCCGGACCGTGCATTCCAGGAGCCCCCTACTCTCTGCGTAAAATAAAGTTGCCCCTCACATCACCTTTGAACTTAACCCCTCTTGCAAGCCATCTGGTACCAGACATTTCGACCCTGAGAAAAAGTACCGTCTTTCTACTCAATCTGTGCCTCTCATGATTTTATGAACCTCTATCGAATCTCCCCTCAGCCTCCGCTGCTCCAGAGAAAACAACCCCAAGTTCGTCTGACTTCCTGTCATAGCACGTGCCCTCGAATCCAGACTGCATCCTGACAAACCTCTTCTGCGCCCTCTCCAAAGCTACCACAGCCTTCCTATAATGGGGTGCCCAGAACTGCACGCAATACTTCGAATGCAGCCTAACTAGAGTTTTATAAGCAGCAACACAACTTCCTGAGGTTTTGAACTCAGTATTCTGACTGATAAAGGCAAGCAATGCCATATGCCTTCTTAACCACGCTGGGGTCAACCTGTGTAGCCACTTTCAGATACATAGATTAATTAATCCTCGAGAAGCCGGAATTGGGGGATGCTTTGTAATCGTGGGTCAGAGACTATGGAGTGGTGTGATTAAAGGATTTTACTGAGTCATGTTAGTGATGGTACACACTGGGAAACTTAGTGTGGGAGCTACAAACTGCATCTGCCAAAAGGGAAACTATACGCACTCGAAAGCCTGCGCCCAAAAGAGGAAGAGAAAGCCTCCCGCGCAGAGTCGATTCATTGCAGGATTGATTGGTCACACGCGCACTCGCCACGTTCCCACACCCGTTCTGATACGGTACAGATGGTGATGAGATCGTACGGGATGTTGAAGGTTATAAAGATTAGGAAGGGCAAGGCCAGAGATGGAATGGTTACATTATGAGGCTAGTAATCGGTAACCGGGTTCGTATTGGGCAGCACAGTAGTGTAGCGGCGTGTGCCACACTTTACAGTGATCAGGGTTCAATTCCCGCTGCTGTCTGTAAGGAGTTTGCACGTTCTCCCCGTGACCAAGTGGATTTCTTCTGGGTGCTCTGGTTTCCTCCCACATTCCAAATACAGACAGGTTAGGGTTAGTAAGTTGTGGGCATGCTACAGCATGTGGGCACCAGAAGCATTTGACCTCGCTGGCTTCCCCAGCGTATCTCACCCCCACTGTATTGGTTGTTTATGCAAACAATACATTTCAACACGTTTCAATGCTCCACACAGCCACAGGGAGAAGACTCAGAGTCCTTACAGACAGTGGCGGAAATTGAATCCTAATCTTACAGCTGGCGCTGTGAAACCATACACTAACCGTTACACTACTGCATCACCCCTACATGCTGGGTATTTAATATTTCAGTAATATTTGAGCGTCAGAGGGCTGGTTGGAAGCTCGAAGTTTTCAGACGGATTCAGAGTCTGCTGTGGTCGGGTGCTTCCAATGGTGCTGCATCGGCAAGTTTGCGGTGCTGGAGGTTCATGGCAGGGAGAGTTTCTCCCTTCTACCGCCTGCATGAGATGATGTGGTTATCGGGACTTTGAGACTTTTTTTTACCGTGCCCATCTTTATCAAATTAGGGTATTGCTTTGCACTGTTGTAACTACATGTTATAATTATGTGGTTTTGTCAGTTTTAGTCTTGGTTTGTCCTGTGCTTCTTGTGATATCATTCTGGAGGAACATTGTATCATTTTTTAATGCATGCATTTCTAAATGACAATAAACGAGGACTGAGTGTCCTCATAATCTAATCTAAATCTAATATTGTAAATATATTGTTTGATTAAGCATTCTTTGTTGCTTACATGATGCATTGTTGGTATTATGTAAAAGTACATAAATGGCATACATTATTACGCCACCACATCATACATATGTGCCTTGCTTCAAATAAAAATGAAGTTAGACTCACATACCTGGCTCCCTTGCTTTCTTTTCAATTAGTTTTTAATGTTTTGGAGTTACAAAACACTTTGGCTTGCAAAACACTTAACAAGCAGGCCTGCTGAGGAACCCTAAGAATGTAGCAGGCAGCTGTCATAAGTAGACAGGAGGGCAGGTGATATCACAGCGTTTCTTGTGAAGGGGGCTGGAGTTCAGCATGCTTACAGAGGGTAGTGAATCTCCTTTCTGGCAAACCTCTGGAATTCTTTGCCCCATAGCTGTGGGGGGGGGGGTCATTTGTATTTGAAATGGGGGCAGATACATTTTTTGAAAGATTGCATGATTGAAAGCGATGGGGCGGTGGCACAGTGGGGGGGGGATAGGGTAGACCAGGTGTAATCACATTGAATGACGGGGCGGGTTTGAGAGGCTGTGTGTGTGGGTGCAGACACACCCAGCCCTGAGACACCAGGCAAATCACTTGTTTCCAAACAATTGGTTTATTGATCATTACAGAATGTCTCTCTGGTGCTTCCCTCTCCCTTCCCCTTTTCCCCAACCATTATTCCCCTCTCCCCGTCCCCTTCCCACCCTCAGTCGACAGTAGAGACCCAGATCAGAATCAGGTTTATCATCACTCACAAATGTCACGGAATTAGTTTTTTTTAGCGGCAGGAGTACAGGGCAACACATAAAATTACCTCCCGTACCTGATAAAGAGACCACTGAGTGTATGTTCATGGTCTTTTGCTGCTATAACCCATCCACTTCAAGGTTCGCTGTGTTGTGCATTCAGAGATGCTCTTTAAACAGTCTTTAAACTCCCGCTGTTTATTACAGGCCATCTCTAGCTTAAGAACATCTTATTTATATGTGAACAAGCTCCCATAATATTATTAAATTCTAAAGTCCAATGAAGATGCATACATTTGTTTCCTATGAAGGAAACTAATTTCCTCTCTCCACTTTAAGTACTTTTTTTCCCAGTCTTATGTGCATTTGATGCCATTCATTATATTAGTGTGGAGATAGAATTACCATATCGACTCATTTTTATGCATTTCCCAACTTAACGAAGAAAATCAACTGATGGATGTCTGTAAAACAGGAATTCGTTCACCATACAGACAGCATTCAATGCCATGGCTTGGTGGTGCATCCAATCGATGTACCTGAGGGGTCAGGTAGAAGCCAAAGTCTGTCAGAGAGGGTGGTGCAGCCTGCAGAGACACTGTCTCACAGTTCCAGAGACCTGGGTTCAATCCTGGCATCAGCACTGCCTGTGTGGAGTTTTCAATTAATTTGATCCCTTCATCTTCACTTGTATAATTAAATAACTTATTATTACTTTATATAACTTAGCTATCTTTTGCATCTGACCGACAATTTAATTTCCAAACCTTTCCCATCGTTGGTTTGTTTTCCTCTATCTAATTTTTCTGTATGTCTAAATAAGTAAAATAAAATTATCTCAAAAACCTATGCAGATATTCCTTTGCTGACTTCCTGAATCCTCACAGTGCCTGGCTTGCTCCTCCCCTGGGATGTGTCATCTTAGTAAGGTAAAATAAAGTTAAGTTTTCTCATTAGACCGTGAAACAATGGCATTGAAGTAGGTGGAACCACTGTTCCCTCTAAGTTGAGTGGGTGCACATCCGCGCAGTAACTGAAATGCTCCCACACACATAGCCTTTGTTGCCACGCAGCTGGCATAAGGGCAGATAAGAAAAACTTTATGAAACATGGAAGAATTTCTTTGTTATAATATATTTTGTTATATCCTTCAATTAATAAATTAAGTATTTGATTTTTAAATTTTCATTCTAAATATTCTTAATATGCAAATTATGACAAAAACATTTAAAGTGCCGTGTAGCTTTCAGGCCGTGTACAAATTTCCTGTTCAGAGCAATAACTGGTCCATGCAGCTGTAAAAAAAAAGGGGAATATTTGAAATGACTGTGGGAACCTTGCAGAGCAACAGAAAGTGGGAGAAAGTTTTTGGAGTGTGGGAGGAAATCGGAGCACTGGAAGAAATCCATGCAGTCGTTGGGAGAACTTACAAATACCTTACAGACAGCGGTGGGAATTGAAACTCCAACTGGTAACCACCGCTGCTGTAATAGCATTACGCTAGCAGCTACACTAAGGTGCTCCCTTGTGATCTAACAGCAACAAACAATCAGCTGGAAGAGCTCAGGGGGGTTGAGCAGCATCTGTGGGTGGGAGAGGAACTGTCACATCATATCTGAGAGTGGAGAGGGGAGATGGCCTGCAGAAGAATGCGAAGGGGAATGGTCAAGGATAATTGCACTGCTGTCCGTAAGGAGCTTGTACTTTCTCCCTGTGACCATGTGGATTTCTTCCGGAGTCGAGAGGGAAGGGGAATGGGAAAAACACAATTACTGCCATTGTCTGTAAGGAGTTTGTATGCCCTCCCCACGACTATGTGGGTTTCTTCTGGAAGCTCCAGTTTCCTCCCACATTCCAAAGATGTACTGGTTAGTTAGGTTAATTGATCACATGGGTGTAAATGGGCGTCCCAGACTCATTGGGCCAGAAGTGCCTGTAACTGTGCTGTACATCTAAATAAATTAATTAAACAAAGTACCTCATTGCTTAGGTAGGCAAGGGGTGCATCCTGGCCAGTTCTGATGAAGGATCTCTAAACTCAAACCTGTTTCTCTTCCAACAGATGTAGGCTGGCCTGCTGAGTGTTTCCAGCATTTCCTGGTCTCACGGTGGCGTAGCGTTTAACATAAAGCTTTTCGACGTCAGCGATCCCAGTTTAATTCTCACTGCTATCTATAAAGAATTTGTACGTTCTTCCCGTGACCATGTGGGTTTCCTCCAGGTGCCCCAGCTTCCTCGCAAATACCAAAGTCGTACGAGTGAGGGTCAGTAAGTTGTGGGCACGCTATGTTGGTGCCAGAAACTTGTGGGCTGCCCCAGCACGTCCTCGAACCTTGTGGTCATTGATGCAAATGTCTGCATGTTTCAATGTATCTGTGACAAATAAAGCTAATTTTAAGTTTTATTTTTATCCGGGGTAGGTAATGTTAGGAACGAGATGTGGGGATGAAATTTAAAAGTAAACATGAGTAAAGATGTGGGAGTGAAATTTAAAAGTGGATGTGAACAAGACGTTTCTTTTGGTGGGGGAGTCTAGGACCAGAGGGCACAGCCTCAGAATAGAGGGATGTTCATTTAGAATGGAGTCTAGGAGGAATTTCTTTAGCCAGAAGGTGATGAATCTGTGGAATTCACTGCCACAGGTGGCTGTGGAGGCCAGGTCACTGGGTATGTTTAAGGCAGAGGTTGAAAAGTTCTTGATTAGTCAGGGCGTGAAAGGTTATAAGGAGAAGAGAAGAGAGTGGGGTTGAGAGGGAACTGGAACAGCCATGATGAAATGGCGGAGCAGACTTGATGGGTGAAATGGCCTAATTATGCTCCTGTGGTCTTATTTGTAAAAAAAAATGAGTCCAGGAGGCTAACTTTAAAGAGATAGGCAAGTAGTCTCAAAAGATTGGTAGTCATTTTAATGTCTGGCCATGGTGAAAATGCGCAATATTGAATTGGTTGCTCAGGACACATGGCACAATTTCACAATTTCCTTTGACATTGGTCAAGGAAAAATTTCTGATCTTTAAACGTTATCCTTCAAATATCAGTTCACAGCAGTCAGAGCTTCGACAGTAATAGATTTCCAACAAATCTGAAGGATGATAAAGGGATTAAACCTATACGCACAGCACTGGGTGCCGCGTCTGAGAACAATATAAAAACAAATCTGATATTGAAGAGTAACTAAAGTAAATTTGTTTCCAACATAGGCGAGATTCACCAGGTCACATCTCATCCTGTCTCACACACTTCTGTCTGGGTACTGAAAACAGGACACCGGAGGAACTCAGCGGGTCAGGCAGCATCTGAAGAGGGAAGCGGACAGTCGATGCTTCAGCTCAGAATTGCTCAAGGATACAGGGGAGTGAGCCAGTATAAAAAGGCGAGGGGAAGGGCTGGAGCAGGAGCTGGCAGGTGATGGGTGGATCCAGGTGAGGAGGTGGGAGAGGGGAGAGTGGGTAACTGTGATGGAGGCTGGGAGGTGGAGGTACAAAGGGATGAAGGTGATGGGAATCTGACAGGAGAGGAAGGAACAGCATGTGAGTGAGGGAGGCGGACAGATCAAATCAAGTTTAATCATCAGTCAACCACACCTTGATACAGCTGAATGAAACAGTGTTCCTCTGGGGCCAAGGTGCAAAACATATACTGCGCATTCAAAATAACAAGCCAAAAAAAAAAACACATACATATTCCAAGACCCTGAGCAACATGTCTCACAAATTGACAGGATGGTACAGTTCCTGGCAGTCCAGCATGTCATTCCACCGATTGAACACTGGAGGGCAGCACTGACAGGAGAGGCCAGCACCCCCCCCCCCCCCACCCCCCAACCAAACATGGACACCACACTTCACCGCGTGGCAAATGGGAAGAGTGAGGCGGGGAACCAGAGGGAGAAGTATGAGGGTGATGGACAGATGGGCTGGGTGGAGGGGCAAGGGGTGATGGTGGCTGGTTGAGTGTAGGAAGAGAAAAGGGAAATAGTTTACCTGGAGAACTGTGTGCTTATACCATCAGGTTGTGGACTAACCAGGTGGAATATGAGGTGCTGACAACATGCTAATGTCTCAATCCTGAAACTTGACTATCATTGCTAACCTCCAGCTCATTGTGAGGGAGAATTTCACTATCTTTTGAAAGAATATTAATCATAAGGTACCATCTGCTCCTTTAAGGTGGGAGAGTAAGATCCCACCACAGCAGTTCACAGGGAAGTTCACCTATAATTCATTCTGGTTTCCTGACCAACAACATAAATAACACAGCACAGAAACAGGCTTTTCGGCCCGCTATGTCCATGCTCACCATCAAGTATCCACATACATTTTGAGAGGACAAGAATATAAAAGCAAGGATGTAATGCTGAGGCTTTATAAGGTATTTATCACACCGCACTTGGAGTATTGTGAGTAGTTTCAAATGTTCAAAGGTTTAGGCCACTTATCTAAGAAAGAATGTGCTGACGTTGGAGACAGTTCAGAGGAGATTCATGAGAGTGATCCCAGGAATGAAAGGGTTAACATATGAGGAGCGTTTGATGTACTCACTAGAGTTTAGAAAAATCAGGGGGATCTCAATGAAACTTATGGAATGTTGAAAGTCCCAGATAGAGTGGATGTGGAGAGGATGTTTTCTATAGTGGGAAAGTCTTGGACCAGAGGGCACAGCCTCAGAATTGAGAGATGGCCATTTAGAAGAGAGATGAGGAGGTACTTCTTTAGCCAGAGGTGGTGAATCTGTGGAATTCATTGCCACAGACAGCTGCGGAGGCTAAATCTTTGGATATACTTAAGGCAGAGGTCGACAGGTTCTCAATTAATCAGGGTGTCGAAGGTTACAGGGAAAAGGCAGGAGAATGGGGTTGAGATAGATAATAAATCAGCCACGAGCAGTCTCGATGGGCCAAATGGCCTAATTCTGCTCCTAGGTCTTATGGTCTACATTAATCCTTAGCGCATGCCATTCTATTCTTCCCACATTCCCATCACCTTGTGTGGGGCAGCCCAGTAGCGTGGCAGTTTGTGTGATCACAATCACAGACTGGGCTTCAATTCCCGCCGCTGCCTGTAAGGAGTTTGTACGTCCTCCCTGTGACAGTGGGGCTTTCCGCCAGGTGCTCTGGTTTCCTCCCACATTCTAAAGACGTACAGGTTGGGGCTAGTAAGTTGTGGGCATGCTATGTTGGCGCTGGAAGTATGACAACACTCGTGGGCAACCCAGCACAATTCACGCTGACTTGATTTGACACTCATGATGCATTCTAATGCATGTTTCAAAGTACGGGTGGTAAATAAATGAATTTCAATCACAACCAACACAATCTACAGATGTACTTGGGGCAGCCCACAAGTGCGTGACAAATAAAGCCAATCCTTTCATCTTTAACTCCTCCCCTCCCCAGATTCAGCCACCCATTTTTACACTGGCCAATTAACGCAACAACTAAATTAAATGCATGGGTCACAGGAGGAACTCACAAACTCGACACAGGCAGCACCCAAGGTCAGAATTGCAAATTGCGCAGACGATACGGAGAGTCTGCAGAGAGATACAGATAGGTTAACTGAGTGGGCAAGAGTCTGGCAGTTGGAGTACAATGTTGGTGAATGCGAGGTTATCCACGTTTGGAAGGAAAAATGGAAGATCAGATTATTGTCTAAATGATGAGAGATTGCAGCAGGCTGCTGTGCAGAGGGACTTGGGAATGCTTGTGCATGAATCACTGGTTTGGTGTGCAGGTGCAGGTGCAGCAGGCTATCAAGAAGGCGAAAGGAATGTTGGCCTTCATTGCTAGAGGGATTGAACTTAAGAGCAGGAAGGTTATGCTGCAACTGTACAGGGCAATGGTGAGGCCGCACCTGGAGTACTGCGTCCTATTTCTTATGTTCTGTGTCACCAGAGACGCAAGGCAGCAGCTGCACTGTGTCACTCCACCGCGAGCTTGTGACTCTTAGCAGAACGTAATAGAACAGCGCTTGTAGCGTAACTCTTGGGAGCATCTTGATGATGTGGACAGTTTCTCAAAGCACAACTCTTTTAAGTGTTTCTCATACACCGACTTGTCAGCTATCAGGAAATATTACTTTTTTAAAACATTTTATTGAGATACAGTGTGGAATAAGCTCCTTGGGCCTTGCTGCCCAGCAATCCCCCAATTTAATCCTAGCCTAATCATGAAACCATTTAGGATGACCAATTAACTATGGGAGGAAACCCACCCGGACACGGGGAGAATATAAAAACCCCTTGCAGGCGGTGGCAGGGATTGAACCTGTGTTGCCTGAACTATAAACTTCTCCGTGGATCGTCACCTTGTCGCGGTGGAGAAGCTTGTGTGGTCCTGTGATCCCGAGAGCAATGCCGTCTGGAGCTATGCTCCTGGTAGGGTCACCCATGGCGGTAAGGTCGAGGGTGAGGTCCCTGACAAAGAACAATCCAACCAAGACCTCAACGGTGGAACAGGCAGACGAAGTTACTTCGAACTCAACGGCTGTGAAGGCGGATGAAGGCTGCAACAAATCCATCAGGTTCAATCGTCGTGGTTTCTATGCCATTGGAATCAGTTGGTTGATTTGTGAAGTATCGTGTGCTTCTTGGAGTGCAACATCAAGTACATGCTAAACAAATACATGCACAGGCATCTTTGCTCTGTGGGCCACTTCTTCAGAATGAAGACCATTATCCTCGACCTCGAGGGATAGCCACGATGACTATAAAGCATTGTGCTAACCACTACACTACCTCTCTATGCACTTGGGAAGTATACTGCCCAGAAATGAACCAACTTGGAAGATACATGCAAGACTGTACAATCTTACCCCAGATTAATACAACTTCCCTAGTATTCCTTAACTAGGGGATGAAGAATATAAAAAAGCACCAGGTGCAGAGGAAAAACTTTATCTGTATGAACAGGATATAAGGTATTTCATTACAATCATCTATTGAGGTACAGTACTGTGTAAAAGTCTTGGGCACAGTACTGTATTTGTCAACGTGGAGCGGAAAGCGACTTTGTAAGTCTGGCAGGAGCAAGGGATGTTGGGAATGGTAAGGGTGGAGCACCATGAGGTGAGTGTGTGACAGGTGGCTGAAAAGGAGTGGGGGGGGGTACAATTAGATTAGATTGTGAGGACACTCAGTCCTCGTTTATTGTTATTTAGAAATGCACACATTAAGAAATGGTACAATGTTCCTCCAGAATGATATCACAAGAAACACAGGACAAACCAAGACTAAAACTGACAAAGCCACATAATTATAACATATAGTTACAACGGTGCAAAGCAATACTGTAATTTGATAAAGAGCAGACCATGGGCACGGTAAAAAAAAAGTCTCAAGTCCCGATAGCCTCATCATCTCACGCGGACGGTAGAAGGGAGAAACTCTCCCTGCCATGAACATCCAATCGCCGCAAACTTGCCGATGCAGTACCTTTGGAAGCACCCAACCACGGCCGACTCTGAGTCTGTACGAAAACTTCAAGCCTCCGACCAGCCCTTCGACACCGAGCACCATCTCTGCCAAGCGCTTCGACCCCACCCCGACCGCTGAGCAAAAAGCAAAGTCGAGGACTTGGGGCCTTCCCTCCAGAGACTCTGGATCACACAGCAACAGTGGCAGCGAAGCAGGCATTTCAGAAGTTTCACCAGATGTTCCCCAGTGCTCTCACATCTGTCTCCATTGAATCAGGATTGTGCATGGCACCCTACTTGACAAATAACAGATATCTCCTCTGGAGCAGCCATTGCGAGCTGCATCGCGCCACCATCTTCTCCTCCCGCCAAGGGAAAACAATAACTGAATGCAGAATAAAGTTTTAGTTACCAGAGAAAAGTGTAGTGCAGGCAGACAGAAAGGCGTGAAGGCTTGATGAGGCAGATTTCGAGTCAAGAGTCCATCTTATTGTAGAGCGGACCTAAAAAAAGTATTATAGCAGTGTCCTTGAGATTGGTGTTACGTGTTTTCAAGCTTTTATGTGATCTGATTACCTTTAGGAGTGCTGTTAAACAGAATTCTTGTTTTTTTCTCGGCAGCTCAAATAACACCTACGGAGGCAAAAGGTGCAAGTCAAAATTTCAGACCTTCAGGTCCTGGTTCAGGGTCTTGTCTCAGAGTGTTGACTTTACACCCTTTGCCTCCACTGATGCCCATTGACCTGCATTCTTCTGACATTCTGTTCTTAGTGCCAGTTCACGGAAGAAAATGACATTTTCCAAATCAGTAGCAATGCCAGTTACATACAGCTTATCGTACAATGCCAACAACCATGCTGGGTACATCCAGCTTCCATCTTATCCTACAATGTCACCATCCAGGCCATGCTCTCTTCTTGCTACTGCCATTGGAAAGGCAGTACAGGGGCCTCAGGTCCCACACCACCAGGTTCAGGAACAGTTATTACCCGTCAACCATCAGGCTCCTGAACATAGAGGATAATTTCACTCACCTCAACACAACTGATTTCACAACCTACAGACACATTTTCAAGGACTTTACAACTCCTGTTCCCAGTATTATTTACTTATTTTTTAAAAATTACTTACACAATGTCTCCTTTTGCACATTGTTTTCTTTTGTCAGTCCTTGTTTGTGTATAGTTTTTCATAAACTCTATTGCATTTCTTTATTTTCCCATGAATGCCCACAAAAAATGAATCTCAGGGCTGTATATGGTAACATATACATACTTTGATAATAAATTTACTTCGAGGTCTGTTCACTAGACTTCTAACAGCAGGATAAAGGCTATGCTTGAGCCTGGTGCTACATGCTTTCGGGCATCTGTGTCTTCTGCCAAATTTTGGGGAGGGAATGGGGTGGCGGTGTCTTTGATGATGCTGGCTGCTTTACTGAGGCAGTGAGAAGTGCAGACAGAGTCCACGGTGGGGAGGGTTGTTTTTTTGTGATGCGCTGAGCTGCGTCTGTATCACTCTGCACTTCCTCGTGGTCTCAGGCCGAGCAGTGGCCATACCGAGCCGTGTTGCATCCGGATAGGAGGCAAACATTCACTCCTTCTACTGCTGTGGTTTCAGGACGCGCCCTTTGCGAGATGCTCTGCAGCACCATGTCTCAGGTTGAGGTAGGAGCCGTCGGCTTGCAGCTCAAGAGTAGTGGCAACGTAGTAAAGGCATTAGCTGCATGATCCTCTCACCTCATTCTGACTTGTGAAAATGCTGCCATTTCCTCCATGCCTCCAGCCGGGAGTACCACAGTTAACAAAAGTAATTTACCAGTAACTTTTCAAAAATTAAAGGGCAGGAGACAGATGGAGCCCAGTGACAAAGTAACAGATTTCAACACACACACACAAAAACAAAGCATTGTCAGGCCCATTTGATAAAATGGTTGCCAGCATAGTATCCTGTTATATCACATATCCGTCTTCGTGACAGTCACAGGATATTGCCCTGAGACCCTCTAGCAAATGGGAACTCACTTGGCGGTTTTAGAAGTTTATTTTATTTATCAAAAAAAAGTTCATTGTCACCGCTTTCAATCCAGTATTTTACAGACCTAATCCCTTTATCGACTCTTGGCTTTCATGGAAATCTTTTACCTCGACACCAGTCTCTAGCTAGTGTGAATTTATAGCTAATGCTCACTGTTGTATGGCCCATGATTGATCTTCCTTTTCAATTATTTCTTTGTGTCTTTGTTGAGCTGCACCTGCCTGGGTGCTATCCAAATAATATCGCAGATAGAGCGACGCATTAAATGCTCATGA
This sequence comes from Mobula hypostoma, assembly GCF_963921235.1. NCBI lineage: Eukaryota > Metazoa > Chordata > Chondrichthyes > Myliobatiformes > Myliobatidae > Mobula > Mobula hypostoma. The sequence goes on from NC_086119.1 coordinate 9,856,475, forward strand.
ATATAGTTAATGCTAACCTGAACAGCGTATTTATTGATGTACATGTGATAAATAAAGCTAATCAAACAGATTAGAATCTAAGCACAGGAGATTCTGCACGTGCTGGAAATCCAGAGCAACACACGCAAAATGCTGGAGGAACTCAATGGGTCAGGCAGCATCTATGGAGGGGAACGAACAGTCGACACTTCGGCCCGAGACCCTTCATCGGGACTGGAAAGGAAGGGGGAAGAAGCCAGAACAAGGTGGTGGAAGGGGGAGGTGACAGGTGAAACCCGGTGAAGGGGAAGGTGGGGGGTGGGGGGAATGAAGCGAGAAGCTCAGAGGTGATAGGTGGAAAAGTTAAAGTGCTGAAGAAGAAAGGAATCTGATAGGAGAGGGGAGTGAACTGTTATGTTTTTGTAACTCCAAAAACTAATCGAAAGAATAACATGGGAGTCTGGGGAATAACTTGTCTACCTCGTGTTACTTTGAGTGAGGCATGCACGCATGATACGGTGGCATAATACCGTATTCCCTTCATGTCCTTCTTACAAAATTATGTAAAAAATAAATGATTAATCAAATATATTTACAATATTATTCAAATATTACTGAAATATCAAATACACTACACCCTTTCTTGCTTAGCTATAAATCCAACTCAATATATAATGCATCTCAAATCAAATATGGAACATATTGCTTATATATTTTACATATATGTATTATACATACACACTCAGTATACTGTATAATACAACTACCATATAGACATCCACAGCAAAGTTTTAAATTGTTGTAGGCCTAAAGATTTAATCGCTGTAGAGAATTTCCTACTCTTGTGGGATAATATCTTTCCTGACTCGGGGGTGGGGGTATGTGAGGGGTGGGGTGTTTCTAAGAATTCACACTTGTTGCATTATGCTCTGAGCCCAAGATCTTCACTTATTTAGCACTGTGTTGAGATTTTGGAGATGTTTCTTGTCATCCTCACTAGTAAGGGTGATGTTATCCAGGTAATACTGAGTACCTGGGCAGCTTTGCAGCACTTTGTCCACAGCTTTCTGCCAGATTGCAGGTGTTCCTCCCGAAAGAAACCTATAGCAATAAAGCCGTGTGTGTGTGTGTGTGTGTGTGTGTGTGTGTGTGCGTGGTGAGAAACACTTTGGACTCTTCTTCTTTCTCCATCTGTAGGTAAGTGTCAGCTAAGTCTATGTTGCTGAAGTGTAAACTCAGTCCTAGCCAGCCTTGCATCACTCTCATTATTATCTGATTTTTCATCAACAGCATGCAGTTTAGTGCTCTTTTAGAACCTGCAACTTGACTTATTATCTTTTTCTCTTCCCTGTGCAGTCCATTTATTTTTGTCGGCCCAACAGGCTCTTTGGATGTGTCCTATTTCGTTGCATTTTCTGCAAGTTTCAACTTTAAAACTGCATTGGTCTGATGCATGTGAACCCTTGCCATAATGGTAACACAGTTTGTTTGGCCAGACAGGTTTCTATTTACATGTTACAATTTTGTTCATTCTCACTTTCATTCCTGACTGCAAACTCAATTGCATCTCTGGCTACTGTTTCCATTGATACAGCATTTCAATAGCTCTTTTAAATGTGAGTTGTGCTGCAATTAGCAGCCATTTTTGAATGTTTTCTTGTACGATTCCACAAACTAAACAGTCAGTGCATTGTTAAGCCCATCACTGAACTGACAATGTTTTTCAATGCTTGACAATGAATTTCTTCATTTCAGCCATATAAGCTGAAATGAACTCCCCTTCCTTTTAATTCTACTGATGAAACCTAAAGTGTTCTGCAATCAACAACAAATTTGGTTCCAAATATTCCTGCATTCACAAGATCCGCAAAGTTCATTTCAGCTGGTTTGGCTGCAGCAGTTAAACTTCTAGCAAGCTTCACTTTTCCATGTATTGCACTCAGTAACACTGGCTTTTCATTGGCTTCAAAATACTGCTCCATTTGCTCAGTTGGTATTATCCAGTTATCTTTTGTGCAATCAAACATGTCTGTCTTTCTGATGTAGCCAGCCGTTTCTGCTCATTTTACTATCACCCGGTACTTACTGTATATGAACCTGTGAATTTCACCTGTTTTCTGCCTTTTTTAAACTCGACCATCTGTTCCTTTCCGAAGAAACAGGTGTTGCGTTTTTTTTTAATGCTTATCTCTCTCTCTCCTCTTTTGAAGACAAGACAAGCTGTGCTTCAACAGGTTTGTAGTCATCTTGATAGCATTTTAAAACCACCTCATTGCCACTGTTACGGTTTGTAACTCTTAAAAACTAATCAAAAGAAAAACACAGGTGCCCGGGGATAAATGTGTCTACTTAGTGTTAGTTTAGTAAGGTGGCATATATGACATGGTGGCTTAATCAAGTATGGCATTCATGTACTTCTTACATATAACCTGTAATGAATTATGCAAACATATAAAGAATGCTTAGTTAAACCATCTATTTACAATGTTACTCAAATATTATGAAATATTAAATATGACATGGACTATGTTTTTTTGTACCTTTTCACGCCTTGTGGTGCATCAGGCAGTATTTTTTTGCCGTTTGTTTAGCATTTGTCTGTATTTTTTAACGAGGCTGAGTTGTTAGCTTGATGCTCAACTCAGCATAGATTGAAAGCGTGCAAGGGACCAGCCAGATTCGAACCTGGAACCATTTGCCTCGAAGGCCGGTGCTGATGCCTCTACACCACCAGCTGGCAATATGGACTATGGCAAAAAAGGGAAAGAGGAGGGGAAGCAGAGTACGGTGATGGGAAGGGGCGAGAGGGGAGAAGGGAAGGGGTAAGAGGTGAGCCAGAATGGGAAATTGAGAAAAAGATGGGGTGGGGGAGGGGAAGAAACCTTAAACTATTTAATGTGAGACAAATGCAGAATCTGCAATAAGTGTGAGAGTTTTTGAAGATTTCTTACTGCTTTTCTTTAAAGTCAGGAAACTTGGCTTTTCTTTTAAGAAAAAACAGCAAGATTTTGTCAGGGTTATAGATTGGGTTCAATTTAAGCACATATATTACACATGTTCCACTTATCTTTTTAAAAAATATCTCCACAGAGACAGTGTTAGAGGACATTGCTGATGGGAGATAAAACTGACCATTGCATAAACACAATCCTCTTGATAGTTCTAAAGTCTTCACATAACCTTACTCTGTTCTACAAGATATAGCTACTGGCAGTGAAATCAACAATCGTAGATTATCACCAGTAGTGTAATAACTCCAGAAGATTTCTGCTTCTTATTAAATAACTGAACCCATTGTAAATATGGTTTGATGCAGCATTGATGTGAAACTTAGTAACTCACTCTTTGGGTGGAACTTCACCCTAACCTGGTCATCGTTTCATTAGAACTTCCACACACACACAACGTGCAGAATGGTCCTCATCCAACAAGTGAGACTAATTTATATCTTTTCTCAACATTTCACATGGAAACGTCCCAACAGGATTCATTACACAGGAGTGGATACTGCTTCCAATGCAGGGCATTCAACAATTAGACTGATGCTTTAGAAAACCAGCCTCCACTCCACAGACTTCTAGACTTTTCACTGCACCAGTAAAGCAGCCAGTATAATCAAAAGATCCCACCTACCTGACATTTAAAGTTCAAAATACATATATGTCACCATATACAACCCTGAGATTCATTTTCCTGTGGGCATGCTCAATAAATCCATAATAGAATAATATTCATGAATGAATCAATGCAAGACTGCACCAACTTGGACATTCAACCAATGTACAAAAGACACAACTTGTACAGAGAGAAAGAAATCTATCTGAAGTGACAAGTTCACAATTGCACATGAAGGTATAGAGCCCAAAGTCTTGAAGCATACTGATCAGTTCTGAGGGGATGATGGGTATTGAATGCTGAGCTGTAGTTGATAGAGAGCATCCCGACGTATTCTCTCATCTCCCCACTCCCGTCGGGCAGAAGATACAAAACCCTGAAAGCACATACCACCAAGCTCAAGCACAGATTCTACCCCGCTGTTATAGGACTACTGAATGGTTCCCTACTGTGATAAGATGGACTCTTGACCTCACAATCTACCTCGTTTATGATCTTGCACCCTAATGTTTACCTGCACTAAACATTCTCTATTGCTGTTACACTTCATTCTGCATTTTGATATCGGCTGTGAGAATGTGCAAGAGTGTTCATAAAGGACATTAAATCATTGGAATCATTTTTTAAAATTTTTATTAAGTTTCTAAAAACATTACTTCAAGGTAAAGGCCCTTCGGTCCCAATGAACCTCCGCTGCCCAATTACACCCTTGTGACTAATTAACCTACTAGGTCTTTGCAATGTGGGAGAAAACAGGAGAAACCCATATAGTCACAAGGAGAACATAGAAACTCCTTATAGACAGCAGTGGAATTGAATCTGGATTTTTGGCGCTGTAATAGTGTTATACCAACCATGTCATCCCAAACTGTTGAGGCCTTGTTTGTGATAGTCTACTGAATGTAGCTTGGCAACTTGAGGATAACCCATATAATCACAGGTTTTCTGTATAAAGTAATACTCAATACTTCAAGGATACATTTATTATCAAAGAATATATGCAGGATACAACCCTGAGACCCGTCTTACCACAGACAGCCACAAGCCAAAGAAACACCATAGAACCCGTTCAACGAAAACATCATACACCCAATAAGCAAAAAAAAATAAATTGTGCAAATGGCAAAATATGAGTGAAAAACACCAAATAGAACACATCAAACCACAGAGTCATCGAAACAATCTAGACATGTTTGATTCAGTGCAGTTCAGTTCAATTAAACACTGTGTTATTTAACTGCAAGCACAGACAGCGCCAGTCCGCCCCGATCAAAATCACACAAAATAAAGAGTAACCAGAGACACACCCAGTCAAGATGGCACCAGTGTACAGTGCTCCCTCGGTCGACGTCTTCCAGACAGCTCACAAAAATGTTTTTTTTTCCCACTTCTTTTACTTCTGTTTTTCATCTTACATGTCTTTCTGGGACGGTAAGAGCCTGCGATTTAGTTTGGAGACTGTTTGAGTGTTCCAGCACTTTGCTGTCTCCAAGAAGATTCCAGGAAGCGAGTGTGTTCCAAGACGGCCTTGATGTGAAGGAGCTTCCAGATGGGGTGCATGCCGATGTTTGACTCCATTTTGCTGATTAAAGCGTTGGGGCACATTGAGACATTGAGGTGAATGCGGAAGGCGAACATGAGGTCAGCAGCGATTGCCTCCCTTTTGGTCGCTGCTGGAGAAGGAATCTGTAAGCGGTCTGTTGCTGTGTGGCTCGCTGTGGCAGGCAGGCCGGCCCCTGCCTCATTCAGTGTCCCTTCCTTCTGATGCATCTCAGTGATATCATAGGATGGTATCATGGTTCTGAGTTTATGGATTGGACTATTTTGCTTATGGACTGTGGACTCTTTCAGACTTATGGTTTTTATCACCTGTTCCTTTTCCGTTTTATTGTGCAAGGAGACGGTGTTTGGGGTTGAGGTTCTGTTAGTCTATTGTGTGGGGAGGGATTGTTTTTTGGGGATTAATGTTCCTGTTTCATTTTGTGTGTGGCAAAAGGGGGGGGGTTTAGGGGTGGACAATTGGGATGCTGTTCTCTGTTGTATGGGGGGAGAGGTTTGACGTTTCTCCCTGACTGACTTTCATGTTCTATTTTTGTTTCGTGGCTATCTGGAGAAGACAAATTTCAGAGTTGTATATGGATACATGCTTCCATAATAAATGAACTGTTGAACATCATAACATGAACCATGTTGATTAAATTTTGCCCAAGACTCAAGATACTGGCACCCTCCTCCGACAGCATGGGGGCAAGAGATCAAACACAAGCACCTCCCTTTGGGAACAGTGAGCAAGAGTGAGATAGAGACTGGTCAAACGCAGGCAGCCAGCACTGAATGCCCATTTGCCTTCCACTCGTCCTCATTGATTTCAATCTTGCTTGACACTTCAATCTGTGAGATCGGTGAGAAATGGTGAGAAATGAGAAATCAGCACCCCATCTCCAGGCCACACACTACTCAAAGCCTCACCGAAGTCCCTTGGAAACAGCAAAATACCTGATTGGTCAATCAGCCCGAAAACATACTATAAATCTCAGGTTCCAAAGATAGCAGAATCATATTTGAAAGAAGTAGTTTTGTGAACTGTATGAAGGATGTCGCCTTTGGTTGCGTTGTTTGCAGGTGCCATCTTCTTTAAACCTCGTGTTACCCCTGACACCACGAGCTCAGAGAGCCACAGAATAGAAACAGGCCCTTTAGACAACGGTTTCTGTATCAGGCTCAGGTTAACACTGACATACATCAGGAAATGTTATAGGGCACCACAGTGGCATAGTGGTTAGTATGACGCTATTACAGCTCGGTGTAGAAACATAGAAAACCTACAGCACAATACAGGCCCTTCGGCCCACAAAGCTGTGCGGAACATGTCCTTACCTTAGAAATTACATAGGGTTACCCATAGCCCTCTATTTTTCTAAGCTCCATGTACCAATCCAGGAGTCTTTTAAAAGACCCTATCGTGTGTCAGAGGTCAGAGTTCAATTCCGGCATCCTCTGTAAGGAGTTTGTACATACTCTCCATGAGCGCATGGGTTTCCTCCCACAGACGTACCGGTTAGTAAGCTCATTGGTATATTGTCCTGTGATTAGGTGGGTTGCTGGGTGGTGTGGATTGTTGGCCAGAAGGGCCTGCTCTCCACTGTATCTCTAAATGAATAAATGTGTTGTTTTGTTGCAACAGTACAATGGGAGACAACAAATAACTATGTTATGAGCTTGACCCGCCACACTTATCCTATTGTCATCAGTACTCCCAGATGCAATCATTCACTATTACACAGACTGCATTTTAGTGGCCAATTAGGTTCCCAAGCCTTGGAGAAAACCTACACGATCACAGGGAAATCGTGCAAACTCCACTCAGACAACTGAGCTCAGGATTGAACCTGGTCTGCGCACTGTTACGTAACTGGCAACAATGAATATCAATCGAGGTAGGTTATATAAAAACAACCAAACATTTATTAAACACGGATAAACAATAAGGTAAAAAAAAAACAAATGAAAACTTTAACCAGAAGTTAACCGATATGCAGCCGTTCAACACCCCGTCACTCGGCACTGGTTTTTAAAGCGTTAAATGCGAAAACAGTTCTTAAAGCGATAAAGTCAAATATAGTTCTTAAAACGATAACTTCGAAAGTCCAACAGATTTACATGTTCAATTGGGAGAGACTTGCCTGGAGAAGTATTTCTTCACAGATGCAACTTTCGTGCTGGTTCTGTCCACAGGATTCACGATGCCAAAAAATAAACAGTTTAAAACAACTGACCTTAACTTCTTTTACAGAGAGAGCAAACCGTTGCATGAACTCCTTGCTCTTTTTGGCAAGAGTGATCTCTGATGCAGGTAGTTACTCCTCCAATGAAGCCTCAATAAGGTCGATCCTTTATTAAACTGTCAAACGATGCCGACTCCTCTCGATCCTTCGGTCCTGTACTTCAATAAGTTCTTCACTCTCCCTTCTACTGTTGGAATTGGGTAAATCAACACATCTAGCCAAAAACTTCCAGTCCAATAATATGGTATCTTGCAATAGAATGCAAAACAGTTAAATGAAACTGCGTCACAAAAAGAAACACGCAACAGAAATGGAGATACAGCATGTTCTACCTGGAAATCTACAAACTAAAAAACCTACTGCGTCATCTGGGTCGACCCTTATATAGTGATGGTGCATGTCATCACATGACCTCACATCGGCAGGAAAATCACATCAGGTGACCTCCAAGAGACCATTACATCATTCTCGAAAAAAAACCAGATCTCCTTGAGCATGTAACAGCACTATACTACCTCGAGTCTTATATGGTACTGATCTAGTGATACAAGAAAATAAGGCCATTTGGCCCATTGACTCTGCTCTGCCATTTCCCCATATCCTTTCATGCCCTGACCAACCAAAAATCTATCAACCTCCACCTTAAATATACAAACGTTTGTACATAAAGACTTGGCCTGCACAGTGACCCGTGGCAACGAATTCCACAGGTTCACCTCCCTCTGGCGAAAGAAATTCCTCCTCATCTCCGATCTGAATGGACGTCCCTCTGTTCTGAGGCTGTGTCCCTCTGGTCTTAGACTCCCCCACTATAGGAAACAATCTCTGCATCGCGGCATTTCAACATTCGATAGGCTTCTTAATGAATGCCTCAAGATCCAAACATGCATCACGTGTAGCAGCTCTCCTTTATCCACCCTGCTGGTTATAAAAATTAATAAATTTTTCAAGTTTATTTCCTTTCCATAAATCCTTCTGGCTCTGCTCAGTTGTAAATGCCACGCTGCTGCCTCCTTAATAATAGATGCCAGCACCAATAGGCAATTAGTTGAAAGCAAAAGCTGTATTACTTTTCTCTGAAGTCACTTTCACTCCTTGAGGTTTCACACAGTATTTATTATGGCAAATGACAGGCTTCTGACATTGCTTTCTTGAACAAACTGCAAGAGACAAGAGGCTGTTTGTCCTTTCCAATTACTGGAAGCACCAGTTCCACCCACTGCAAAAGATTAGGAATTTTCAAGCAGTCGATTTACACTTGGTGTTATATTTTTAAAAAACATTTTCTTGAGCTATAGTGTGGAGTAGGCCCTTCAATCATGTTGCCCCAGCACTCCACCACAAACCCCATTAACCCCAATCTAATCGTTGTCCAATTTTTACAACCACCTACCCAGTACGTCTTTGGACTATGGGGGTGGGGTGCGGGGGGGGGGAGAGACTGGAATTTCCGGGGAAAACCCACACATTCCATGAGGAGGACGTACAGAGGCTCTCTACAGGATGGCGCCGGAATTGAATCCCAAACTCCGAAATACCCTGAGCTTTAGGAGCATCTCGCTAACCACAGCGCTGTCTGGGCTCCAACGACCATGCATTTGTGGACACTTAAACAACATGTATAGCCTCTGGACATGCAATGTACAATAACAAGACTAAAATCAAAAATAAAATTCATGTACAGCAAATTTTGCTTTAGAGCATTATTGATCCACAACCTAGGCAGGTTAATTCCCATTTATATATCACAGATCTTTTCACTTCTGAAATTTAGATTCGAACTCTGCGGGGTTGGGTCTAAGCTCAGAGAGCTCAACAATAGCTTTTAACCTCGGCCTGGAAAGAGAGAACAGTACCACACCGGAACAGGTCTCTCAACCCATAATGTTGTGCCAAACCAATTAGCAATCAAACTGCTAACTAAATTAATCCCTTCTACCTACACAATTAACATATCCTTCCATTTTCCCCACAGTCATGTGCCTATATAAATGTCTCTTAAAAGTCCCCACTGTATCTGCATCTATCACTCCAGGCATCCACCACTCTTCGCGTAAAAAACTTGCCCCTCACCTCTCTAAAATGAACCCCTTTCATCTTAGATGTGTGCATCAAAAAAAAGATGTTGCCTGTCTACTCTGTCTATGCCTCTCATAATCTTATAAATCTCTATCAGATCGCCCCTCAGCTTCCATCGCTCCAGAGAAAACAACCTAAGTTTGTCCAGCCTTTTGTTTTTGTACATGTTGTCGAATCCAGGCAACATCAAGGTAGACCTCTTGGAAACATTACACAAGATATCTATTGCTATGCTGTAGGCATTTCATTTTAGCAGTTTTCTGCATGAGCAATATTGTCTGCTGGTAGAATGTTTCGGTTTCAGCTAAAGATAAGAAGCCCTGCTGTTCAACTTAGGAAGGTTGTGTCAGCCGATCAGGATGTTGGGATCTGGAGAAAGTTCTAGACAGAGCAGGGCAGAGAGAGATTAATGAGGGATAGTAGTCTGGTTTGGGTTTTTTTTTTGGCGGGAGCTACAGAGCCGAACAGGAGGGAAGATGGCTGAGAACGCTGTGGGACGGAGAGACTGTGGCAAGAAGTGCTTTGTGCAGATGAATGGCTGCAAGGAGGAAGGGCCAGTACTCCTGAGAGAGCCAGTTTGTTTGAGATGGACCTCGAGGGACGTTCGGGCTGTGGAGGGTGCTTTCACGCAGATTGTGGGTTCGGCGTCGAGAGTAACAGCTATACCCAACTTTGGAAGAGATGAGCTCCCATAGTCATGTGCACATTTAGACAGGTTTAACTGTAATGGGCCCTTTACTTCTTTTGATAACTGTTTGACAAAGCTGAAACTAGTAAATATACTTCCTTTATAATTTAGCGGTGTACAATGTTTTTTCTTGCTGACCAATAACTGTGTATGGGCAGTATTTACACAGCATTCGCTCAAATCGAGGCTCCTTTAATCGGAACATCACAATGTTCCCGTTTGGTTGAACCCCAAATCATACCGACCCTCGCCGTAAAATTGTTCATGAAAGGTGGCCTTCTCCCTGCTGAGTTACGTGGCTGTTAGCGGAGTTAGCTAACAAGCCAGTTCTGTATACACGCCTGCTGAGAGGGTCACACATAATAGGGAGGTATTCCATTGTTCAGACACGACTTTCTCATCATACCAAAAATAATTTCAGTCGAAAGCCTTAGCACTAAAAACACCTAACAGCTCTGTGGGTGCACCTACACCTCAGGGACAGCAGTGGTTCAAGAAGGCAGCTCATCACCACCTTCTCAAGGACAACTAGGGATGGGCAATAAATGCTTGCTTAGCTGGTGACGCCCACATCTCCTAAATTAATAAATAATAAAAAAAAATTCAAGAGTTGGTAGTAACACACACACAAATGCTGGTAGAACTCAGCAGCTCAGGCAGCACCTATGGAAATAAAATGAGTCAACGTTTTGGACCGAGACTCTTCATCAGGAAGGGGGAAGAAAGCAGAATAAGAAGGTGGGGTGAAGTGAAAGAGTACGAGCTGGAAGGTATTAGATGAGGCCAGGTGAGGGGAAAGGTAAGTGGATGGGAGGATGAAGTGAGAATCTGGGAGGTGATAGATGGAAGAGGTGAAGGGCTGAAGGAGGAATCTTCTTCAATTCATTTCACATTTCACAATACAGAGACAGAAGAAATGTGATACATGCATTTAAAAAAAGTAGATTAAATGTACTCGCATAGACTCACAGTCACAGCAGTGATAATATACTGATGATCTCCTAGGGAAGCAGTGCTACAATAGATAGGGCATTGATACTGTATTATGATGGACTGCAGCCATTATCTTACAGTAAGGCAGAAAATTCCATCCAAAAATCAGTTACCTATTCAATTACTTATTGGCAGTGTTGTAACTTTGCAAGTAGTGAAAACAACAGAATGCTACAGGGAATATGTACTATTTACACAGCTCCACACCATCAACTCTGGCTGATCACTGACAGTGCGTAAAACTATCCGGTAACTATGCTTACATACATTATGATCAGTTCAAAGCAACGCTGGCATTTTGCAAGAACCAGTGATACTGTAGTGTAGTGTAGAGATTAGCACAATGCTATTACAGTGTCAGTGACCTGGGTTCAATCCTTGCCACTGTCTTTACTAAAGAGTTTGTACGTTCTCCCGGTGACTGTGTGGGTTTCCTCTTGGTGCTCTGGTTTTCTCCCACAGTCCAAAGGCGTACAGGTTAGTAGGTTAACTAGTCACATCGGCGCAATTGGGCGGTACAGGCTTGTTGGGCTGGAAGGGCCTGTTACCCTGTTGTATCTCTAAATAAAACAAACTTTAAAAGTTACGATAACACTAAGATAACCCTCTATAGATTGTAGATTAAAACTTCTGGGTTCTTCTGTATAGACTAACACAAATGAAATGTTCAAAAGCGACAACCCCTGCAGATTCTTGAACACAGCTTTGACAGGAAACTAACGGGCATATTTCAATTGAATGACCTTCCACCCGAAATGTTAACTACTACTTTTTCCGTTAGAAAACAGAACAGTATAGCATGGTACAGGCCCTTTCACCCACCATGTTGCTTCATAAGATCTAGGAAGCCAGATGGCCTATTGAGTCTGCTCTGCTATTCCATCATTGTACAACCCATTACACTGCTGGCATTCAGGGCAGCAAGGAAGATCCTCCATCCCCATTGGCCATCATCTCTAATGTGTCCAGGGTCCTCATTTCTGCTCTTAAGGTATGGCACCAAGTTCCTCCGCATTTCATGGGTCCAGTGAAGTGCTATCTTGATGGAGTTGGCCTCTCTACTCTTCACGTGTCCAATCCATCTTCAACACTTCCTCATGAAGATCGTGGCCATGTCATTCCTTCATGGCTGATTTATCATCCCTCTCAACCCCATTCTACTGCCTTCTCCTCATAACCTTTGTCATCCTAATAAAGAACCTACAAACTTCCGCTTTAATAGAAGACCACAAGACATAGGTGCAGAATTAGGCTGTTCAGCCCAGAGTGTGTCTCTGCCATTTGTTATCCCTCTCAATGGCTGATTTGTTATCCCTCTCAACCCAGTTTTCCTGCCAACACAGCTGTGGAAGCCAAGTCATAGACCTAATGACTTGGCTTCCACAGCCATCTATGACAATGAATTTCACAGATTCATCCTCATCTCTGTTGCAGTTGACAGGGAGAAGATGAAGTCAGATGTATCAGTATTACAAAGGGAACTACAGACATGAGAGAGGAGCCGGCCAAAGTCAATTGGAAGGGGACACTAGCAGGGATGACAGCAAAACAGCATTGGGTGGAGTTTCTCAGGACAACTCAGAAGGCACAGCAGACATATATTGCAAAGATGAAGAAATATTCTGAAGGGAGAATGAGGCAACCATGGCTGACAAGGGAAGTCAAAGGTTGCATAAAGAGAAAAGAGAGGGCATATAATATAGCAAAAATTAATGGGAAGTATGAGGACTGGGAAGCTTTTAAAAACCAACAGAAGGCAACTAAAAAGCCATGAGGAGAGAAAAGATGAAATATGAAGGAAAGCTAGCTAACAAAATAAAAGACACCAACATTTTTTTTCCAGATACAAAAGGAGCAAAAGAAGACGCAAGAGTGGATATCAGACTGTTGGAAAACGACACTGGTGAGGTAGTAATCGGGGGACAAAGAAATGTCAAACAAACAAGTATTTTGCATCAGTCTTCACTAGCAGTGTGTCAGACATCCCAGAGTGTCAGGTGTCAGTGGGTGTAGTTGCTATTACCAAGGAGAAGGTGCTTAGGAAGCTGAAATGTCTGAAGGTAGATAAGTCACCTAGACCAGATGGACTACACCCGAGTTCTGAAGGAGGGGGCTGAAGATATTGCGGAGGCATCAGTGATGATCATTCAAGAATCACTAGATTCTGGAATGCTTCCAGAGGACTGGAAAATTGAAAATGTCACTCTACTCCTTAAGGAAGAGGGGCAGAAGAAAGGAAAAGAAGAAAGAAAGGAAAAGAAGAAAGAAAAGGAGGCCAGTTAGCCTGACTTCAGTGGTTGGGAAGATGTTGAGAGTCCATTATTAAGGATGTGGTTTCGGGATATTTGGAGACACATGATAAAATAGGCCAAAGTCAGCATGGTTTCCTTAAGTGTAATTCTTTGAGAAAATAACAGGCAGGATAGACAAAGGAGAGTCAGTGGATGTGATAACTTGGATTTTCAGAAGTTCTTTGACAAGGTGCCACACGAGGCTGTTTAACAAGAGCTCATGGTATTACAGGAAAAATACTAGAATGGATAGAAGATTGGCTGCCTGGTAGGACGCAGAGAGCGGGAATAAAGGAGGCCTTTTCTGATTAGCTGCTGGTTACTAGTGGTGTTCCACAGGGGTCAGCATTGGGACCACTTCTTTTTATGTTATATGCCGATGATTTGTATGATAGAATTGATGGCTTTGTGGCCAAGTTTGCAGACAACACGAAGATAGGTGGAGGGGCAGGTAGTGTTGAAGAAGCAGGACGTCTGCTGTATGACTTAAACAGATTGGGAGAATGGGCAAATAATTGGTAGTTGGTGGCAAGGAAGGTAAATACAATGTTATCATTCATTTTAACAGGGTGAGAGTACATAAGCAAGAATGTCATACTGAGACTTTAAGACATTGGTTAGACTGCATAGTCAGACTGTACGTGGAGTACTATCAGCAGCTTTGGGCCCCTTATCCAAGAAAATGTGTGCTGGTATTGGAGAAAGTTCAGAGCTGGTTCATGAGAATGATTCCAGGAATGAAAGGGTTCACATATGAGGAGTGTTTGATGATTCTGGTCTTGAAGTTGCTGGAGTTTAGAAGAATTTGGTGGGGGGAGGGGGTTTGATCATACTGAAACCCATCGATGGAGAGGACGTTTCCTATAGTGGGTGAGTCTAGGGCCACAGGGCACAGCCTCAGAACAGAGGAACATCCATTTATAACAGATACAAGGAGCAAACTCTATAGCCAACAGGTACTGAATTTGTGGAATTTATTGCCACAGAAGGCTGTGGAAGCCAAATCATTGACAGGTTTCTGATTAGTCAGGGTGTCAAACATTATAAGCAGAATGATATTAAGAGAGATAATAGATCTGCCATGATAGAATGGCCTATGTCTTATGGTCTACTCTAAGTTGACATCCTTCTATTCCGAGCTGTGCCCTCTGGTCCTAGACTCCCCCGCTATAGGAAACATCGTTTCCACTTCCACCCAAGCCTTTCAATATTCGATAAGTTTCAGTGAGATCCTCCACTTTCCGGCAAGTAGACTGAGACTGAAGTGCCAATCCTTTAACCTCCTTCAAGATGAGTCTAACCCTTCCTTCCCACAGAGCCTTCCATTTTTCTCTCATTCACATTGCCACAGCTTAATCCAGTTCCAACATTTTCTGTTTATATACGTTATAGGAGCCTGTACACATTAAATCATTTTCCTAGTGGGAAAACTTTTTGCATGCATCCATTAATATCAGTTTATTGTAAGGGATGTAATACAAGAGAAAACATCAACAGAATACAGGACAAAGTGCATGTACAACTGCAGATGCTGGAAATCTGGAGTCACAGAACACTGTTGGTACTCAGCAGGTCAGGCAGCATCTATGGAGGGAAATGAACAGCCAGTCTTCCAGGCTGAGGCCCGTCATCAGGATTGTTGAAAGATCCTATTGAAGGCTTTCAACCCAAAACGTTGACTGTTCATTTCCCTTCATAGATGCTGCTTAACCTGCAGTATAGCGTTGGTTAGAGACAGTGCAGTGCAGGTAGATAATAAATTGCAAGGCAATAATGAGGAAGATTGTGAGGGCAAGAGCCCATTGTATTGCACGGGAAACATTCAATAGTCTTATTGTCAGCAAGAAGTGTAGACAAGTCCATGAAAGGGAGGCTTGTTTCCATGAATATGTTGAGCTGTGTCCACAACTCTGCAGTTTCTGGCATTCAAGGGCAGAGCCGTTGCCGTATCAAAGCTGTGATGCATGCAGATCGGATGCCTTCTGTGGGACATGGATAAAATTGGTGAAGGTCAAAGGGGACATGTCAAATTCCTTTGTCCTCCCCAGGAAACGGCACCGACCAACTTTCTTGGCCATGGCATCTCTGTGACTGGACCAGGAGGTGACGTCCATTCTTAGGAACCTGATGCTTTCAACCCTTCCAACCTCAGCACCACTGATTGATTGGGACATCAGTGTGCAGACCAGTTGGGCTGACTGGCCTGTTCTGTACTATAAAGTCTGTGTAATTCTGCACTGGATATTGATACACCAACTCAATGAAAACATACTTCATATGCCAATCTAAAGCTGTATGGAGTCCTAACCAAGTCATGCAGACTGGGGCAACGCTTGTTTGTCATACTTAAGTTTATTTTACTATTTGTCACAGCACTTTTCGCCACTCCAGAGACCTGCACATTTCATTGCCATGCTGGATCACAATACTGCATACATGTTACCTAAAAAAAAAGGGTGGGGGCAGCACAGTAAAATAGCGGTTAGTACAACACTACTACTGCACCAGCGAGCTGGGTTCGATTCTTGCCGCTATCTGTAAATTTATATGTCCCCCCCCCCTCCATGGGTTTCTTCCAAGTGCTCCGGTTTCCTCCCACATTTCATACAAGTTAGTACAGCAACTGGTCACATGGATGTAACTGGGCACCGTGGGCTTGTTGGACCAGAAGGGCCTGTCACTGTGCTGTATCTCTAAATGGAAAACAGCCATTTAAATGAAAATAACTCTCCTCACAATAAGTCTTCACTATCACCTTAATAATGAATGCAAAGCTCTTTAAATGGAGATGTCCAAATGTGCCACTGGCCAACTCTCTAAACAAAAACACAACAGATAAATCCTGCGCATTAAAAATGCAACACAGAACAACTTCTTTTGAAGGACAAAGAACTACCTACGCCAGAAAACCTAGAGGGCAGGACAACTGAAAAATACAGCTTGTACAGCACGTTCAACCACAAGACATAGGAGCAAAATTAGGCCATTCAGCCCATCAAGTCTGTTCCATTATTCCATCACGGCTGTTTTATTATCCCTCAAAACCCCATTCTCCTGCCTACTTCCTGTAACATTTGACACTCTTGCTAATCAAGAACCCATCAACCTCCGCTTTAAATATACACAATGACTTTGCCTCCACAGTAGACTGCAGCAATGAATTCCACAGATTCACCACCCTCTGGCTAAAGAAATTCCTCCTCATCTACAACCAATCCGTCTCAATAAAATGAATTTTAGAACAGTCATATGTTTAATTATGTACATCTATTCAATCAGACAAAATAGTTGTTTCAGTTCCCTGCAAACCGACAGGATTATGTGACAACCAAGGTACTGGATGAACTCCGCAGGTCAGACGGGATCTGTTGAGGGAAATAGACGGTCAACAGTTTGGGGTGATTGTTTTCATCTGCCCAGCTGAGCTCCTTCAGCATCTTGTTTATAGCTCCAGATTCCAGCATCTGCAGTCTCTTGTTAAGATTATGCTATACATCAAGGGCAGGACTGATATACTGAGGCCCCAGGGCAAGGTATCAAGCTGGTATTAACTAGCTGTCTTGGCCATTTTGCTTCATTAGAAGTCCTTGACAACTAGCAGAACACAAGCAGGTACTTAGCATCTCAAGCTTTCACCCATTCAAGTAGAGCGTGACTTGTTCTCTAAAACTTTACCAGCCTTGGTCTTGAATACTCTTGCCTGTCATTTTTACATTATAACTGCTTCCTAAATATTAAAACAAATAATGTACCCTACACCACTACATTAATAAATACACCAAGCAGTTGTTTTGGCCTTCAAAAGTGCCAAACTCAACACTTAAGCTTTAAAAAGTAAACTGCTTTATATATTGCTGGTATTTTCATTCCTGACCAGCATCTTAATATCTTACACACAAAATGCTGGAGAAACTCAGCAAGTCAGGCAGCATCTCTGGAGAGGAATAAACAGTTGACGTTTTGGGCTGAGACAATCATGGCCTGAAATGTCTACTCTTTACTCCCCTCAATTCTAAGTGCATGACCTGCTGAGTTCCTTCAGCACTGTGTTTTGCTCTGGATTTCCAGCATCTGCAGAATCCCTTGTGATCTTAATATTTGCTATGCACCAAATTTGACACATTGAAAGTACTTGGACATCTTTACTAGCAGATTATCCAGGAAGCAGAAATATCTATAAACAATGCAACTGAGGCCAAATTCTGGCAGACTCGCTTAGATACAAGGGTAGTAACATCAAATCTATAAGGTGAACCCCAGGGTTCAATTCAAGTGTCGAATGGCTTCAAGCTTTAAACTTCTCTTTGTATTTGGCAAAAGGATACAAGCTACCTAATTATGACATAGAATAAAGTTTACATGAAGCCTTCCTTGATTGCAATCATGAAGAAGCCACACCAGTGGCTCTACTTCATGAGGAGTTGGAGAGATTTGACGTGTCAATAAAGACCAACAAATTTTTACAGATATTCTGACCTGTTGCATCAAAACCTGGCATGGAGGCTCCAAAGTATAGGATCCCAAGCGGCTGTACACTCAGCCATCATGGGTTCAACCCTTCCCACCACTGAGGACATCTTTAAGAGGCAGCATTTCGAGGTGGCAGCTTCCATCATTAAAGGCCTTCACCATCTGGGACATGCCCTCCGTGTTACTACCTTCAGGGAGGAAGTACAGGTGCCTGAAGACCCATTCAATGGTCTTTAAGAACCGCTTCCTCCCCTCTGCCATCAGATTTCTGAATAGCTCTTGAACACTACCTCGTTGTTCTAGTACACAAACTATTTATTTTACAATAGAGTAATTTTATGTCTTTTTCATTTTTGCATTATCTTGTAACTTGCTAATTTTCTTTAAAGTTTGTTTTGTTTCCTACAGTCACAAAACAACAAATTTCATGACATATGTCAGTGATAATAACACACAAAATGCTGGAGGAACCCAGCAGATCAAGCAGCAACTATGGAGAGAGGAACAATAGTCGTCATTTTGGGCAGAGACCCCTCATTAGGTTTCAGCTTGAAATGTTGATTTCAAATGTTGATAACCATCAATTAACATTGATGCTGCCCAACCTGCTGAGTTCCTCCAGCATTTTGTGTGTGTTGCTCTGATTTTCAGCACTTGCAGAATCTCTGGTGTTTATGTCAGTGATAACAAACGTGATTCTGACTTTATGAACAGATCTGCTGTGTTAATTCCTCACCCGGATCCAAGGCAAAGCTATTGGCTTTTTGGATGAGGGTGAGGTGAGCAAACAAATCCTTTGCATTCTAGACCACGCTTGAAGGATCTAGCTTGTACAAGGTCAAAGCAGATAAACCCCTCACCGTGTTCCCACTTTCAAGTGGGAATAATTAGTCTGCAACTAACTGGAACACTCTCCCAGTGTGGCACTGGACCGGAAATTCGATTATTTGCTCAGGTTTCTAGAGCGGCCCTGAAAACACAACTTTCTGATTCACTGAGCTACTGATAACACCAGAGAAAATAAAGCTGAATACAAACAGGAGAGCAGTGGGAAGATTGAGCACGAAAGAACAAATCAAACAGAAAACACATTTTTGATGCCACAGAAAACCTGCAGTGAGCATTATCAAATAGACGGCTGGACATCATTTTCATCACCGATTTCCATTCTGAAATAGTACTAAAGCAGTCAAATTTATGTTCTTTGTCAATGTTTATTAGAATGTAGAACTAGAATAATTTGTGCAAAAGTGGAAGGGGGACATTGGTGTGCGGTGGGGGGAGATAAATGGCTTTACTGTCCATCCTGTGATTAACTATACTAAGGTAAGAAGGCCTACTTACATAGACACATATTCAGTCTCGTCATCTAGCACAAGTTGACCAGAATTCAACAAGCTCTAGTTCTATAATCCACACAGCCAGCATTTCTACAGCAGTTCTAGAAATGCAGAATTCTGTAAGTGATCCCAAATTAAAATTGTCTTCCATTTTCGCAGGCCAAAAGAAAGTGTATTTAATTGATTATTTGAAGCACCCGGTTTCCACTGGCGCTCATTCTTCACGTCTATTCAGCATTCAGAAAGCTTGTGTAGCTGCATGTTTCCTAATATTCATTATCAGCCTCTTGCTGTACTCCTTATGGTCCACTGGCTTCACATCCATCATTGTCGCTTTGATGCGAGATTCATCCTGCAAATATGAACCAGAAACAATTAAAATCTATATCACAGACTTGCTCTCATTGCCTTATTATCATAGATCACTCCAGTTGTTCAACTTGCATTAAAATCTTCTTAACGCACATAAAAGATAACAAGTGGTGTTTTCTCTCACTCAATCTACTTCTAAATAATGGCTGCTGGTATGAAATGTTCCAGCAAGCTGCTACACTTTAATGAGGTGAACTAAATCACTGCTTACCTTAAAGTGTTATAATTTCAGCATTCTGACTTATTCCATTAAGGCTCTGTTGAATCCAGAAGATACTCACCCGTTAAAAAAAAACACTTGGATCCTTCAAACATTTCTTCCTTTAAGATCAAGTGCCATTAATGTCTTCTGGACAGAGTCTCCAGTGGGCATGGGGACCAAGTCCATCCCTTTACCAGCATTTGCTGTGTCGGCACTTTAACAATACTGTACATATATAATCGCTAAAAACGACATATGATAGGGATTGCGGAAAAAAGCCTAGAACTGAAAGACTATCAAATACCCTCTCTGCTTGACCGTCAACAGCCAATCCTAGTACTCGGCCAGGTGAAACACTTATCAGAAACTGATTCTGATGAAAGTGCTTCAAGTTGATAAACTTTTCTCTCCACATACACTGAGTATTTCAAACAACATTTATTTAGTTACAGTATTTAGTAACAAATTCTAAACCTTCCATAACATTAACAGCAGTTTCTCACTAAACATCAAGGATATTCTTGTCATTGTTTGGCCTGAAAGGCTGGTAAAACCTTGCACAGAGCTGTCCTATAGCCTGTATATGTCTATATAAACTTCCAGGGTACTTATGAATCAGCATACAAAACAAAAAATCAACTCATAACTATTATTGGACATAATGGCATGGGCGACCAGGAAGGGATTTTAAGGTCCGGCTTGAGGACTTTTGGCTCATAGCAATGATTTATTCAGTGGGACCCATCACAGTTAGAAGAGAAAAGGCCAGTCTGACAAGGTTTACCCTAATAATGATACCCTGGAGAAATATTTTAAAAATGTTTTTATTAGTCAAATCCCTAGAAATAACTATACAGCCTGCACTTGTCACTAAGTTCCTCTAAGCACACAAACTATGCAAAGAAATGCATATACAACAGGATAGAAGAGCAGTAATCTGATTTTCTGCAATCTAAATTTTTAGAACTTCTGATTGTTCACCAGGTGATCGTTTCCTGATCCACTCTCCTATCAGATTCTTTCTTCAACCTATTACCTTTTCCACCTATCACCTATCCCCACACACCTGGTCTCACCCATCATCTGCCAGATTGTACGTCTTATTCTCCCATCTTATTCTGGCATCATCCCCCTTCCTTTCCAGTCTTGATGAAGGATCTTGGCCCAAAACGTTGGCTCTTCATTCCTCTTCACCGATGCTGCCTGACCTGCTGACTTCCTAGAGCATTTTTGTGTATTACTCTGGATTTCCAGCATCTGCAGGATCTGTGTTTGCTTTCAATTCAGAGGCCTGCTTCTCAAGCTACCTTTCAACTGACCGGGGGCAGGCCGGGGGGGGGGGGGGAAAGCAGCACAGGTTTCAGTGCTCATTTCAACTTTGTTTTCATTGGAAAATATATGATATTGCATAACATTTAAAAATTTGGAATATTAATAACAGCCAGTGGTCTGGAAAATCTGCCAGACCAGTGGAGATTTCTAGAGCAGGAGTTCCTAACCATCTTGGCCATGAGCCTTACCATTATCTGAGGGGTCCGTGGAGCCCAGGTTGAGAACCTCTGTTCTATATCGATATATAGAATAGTACAGTACAGGCCCTTCGGCCCACAATGTTGTGCCAACCCTCAAACCCTGCCTCCCATATAACCCCCCCACCTTAAATTCCTCCATATACCTGTCTAGTAGTCTCTTAAACTTCGCAAGTGTATCTGCCTCCGCCACTGACTCAGGCAGTTCATTCCACGCACCAACCACTCTCTGAGTAAAAAACCTTCCTCTAATATCCCCCTTGAACTTCCCACCCCTTACCTTAAAGCCATGTCCTCTTGTATTGAGCAGTGGTGCCCTGGGGAAGAGGCGCTGCCTATCCACTCTATCTATTCCTCTTAATATCTTGTACACCTCTATCATGTCTCCTCTCATTCTCCTTCTCTCCAAAGAGTAAAGCCCAAGATCCCTTAATCTCTGATTATAATGCATACTCTCTAAACCAGGCAGCATCCTGGTAAATCTCCTCTGTACCCTTTCCAATCCACATCCTTCCCATAGTGAGGTGACCAGAACTGGACACATTACTCCAAGTGTGACCTAACCAGAGTTTTATAGAGCTGCATCATTACATCGCAACTCTTAAACTCTATCCCTTGACTTATGAAAGCTAACACCCCACAAGCTTTCTTAACTACCCTATCTACCTGTGAGGCAACTTCCAGGGATCTGTGGACATGTACCCCCAGATCCCTCTGCTCCTCCACACTACCAAGTATCCTGCCATTTACTTTGTACTCTGCCTTGGAGTTTGTCCTTCCAAAGTGTACCACCTCACACTTCTCCGGATTGAACTCCATCTGCCACTTCTCAGCCCACTTCTGCAACCTAACAATGTCTCTCTGCAATCTTTGACAATCCTCTACACTATTTACAACACCACCAACCTTTGTGTCATCTGCAAACTTGCCCACCCACCCTTCTACCCGACATCCAGGTCGTTAATAAAAATCACAAAATGTAGAGGTCCCAGAACCGATCCTTGTGGGACACCGCTAGTCACAATCCTCCAATCCGAATGTACTCCCTCCACCATGACCCTCTTGCCTTCTGCAGGCGAGCCAATTCTGAATCCATCTGGCCAAACTGCCTGGATCCCATGCCTTCTGACTTTCTGAATAAGCCTACCGTGTGGAACCTTGTCAAATGCCTTACTAAAATCTATATAGATCACATCCACTGCACTACCCTCATCTATATGTCTGGTCACTTCCTCAATGAACTCTATCAGGCTTGTTAGACACGATCTGCCCTTCACAAAGCCATGCTGACTGTCCCTGATCAGACCATGATTCTCTAAATGCCCATAGATCCTATCTCGAAGAATCTTTTCCAACAGCTTCCCCACCAGACACAAGGCTCACTGGTCTATAATTACCCAGACTAGCCCTACTACCTTTTTTGAACAAGGGGACAACATTCGCCTCCCTCCAATACTCCGGTACCATTCCCGTAGACAACGAGGACTAAAAGATCCTAGCCAGAGAATATTCCGTCAGTCCCCGGGGACTTATCCGTCCTAAAGTATTTTAACAACTCCAACACCTCCTCTCCCTTAATATCAACATGCCCCAGAACATCAACCTCACTCATATTGTCCTCACCATCATCAAGTTCCCTCTCATTGGTGAATACCGAAGAGAAGTATTCATCGAGGACCTTGCTCACTTCCACAGCCTCCAGGCACATCTTCCCACCTTTATCTCTAATTGGTCCTACCTTCACTCCTGTCATCCTTTTTTTTCTTCACATAATTGAAGAATGCCTTGGGGTTTTCCTTTATCCTACTCGCCAAGGCCTTCTCGTGCCCCCTTCTTGCTCTTCTCAAGCTCCTTTCTTGCTACCCTATATTCCTCAATAGACCCATTTGATCCTTGTTTCCTAAACCTCGTGTATGCTGCCTTCTTCCACCTGACTAGATTTTCCACCTCACTTGTCACCCATGGTTTCTTCACTCTACCATTCTTTATCTTCCTCACCAGGACAAATTTATCCCTAACATCCTGCAAGAGATCCCTAAACATCGACCACATGTCCATAGTACATTTCCCTGCAAAAACATCATCCCAATTCACACCTGCAAGTTCTAGCCTTATAGCCTCATAATTTGCCCTTCCCAAATTAAAAATTTTCCTGTCCTCTCTGATTGTATCCTTTTCAATGATAATGCTAAAGGCCAGGGAGCGGTGGTCACTGTCCCTCAGATGCTCACCCACTGAGAGATCTGTGACCTGACCCGGTTCGTTACCTAATACTAGATCTAGTATGGCATTCCCCCTAGTTAGCCTGTCAGCATACTGTGACAGGAATCCGTCCTGGACACACTTAACAAACTCTGCCCCGTCCAAACCCTTGGAACTAATCAGGTGCCAATCAATATTCGGGAAGTTAAAGTCACCCATGTTAACAACCCTGTTAGTTTTGCACCTTTCCAAAACCTGCCTCCCAGTCTGCTCCTTGGTATCTCTGCTGCTACCAGGGGGCCTATAGAGGGTAAACACACACCCAGTGGCCACCTTTAGGTACAGGAGTACAATTCAGTGTGGTTTCTGCTGCTGTAGCCCATCTACTTCAAGGTTGAGCACTGGTGCTTTTCTGCACACAACTGTCATAAAGTGTGGTTAGTTGAGTTACTGTCACCTTCCTGTCAGCTTGAACCAATTTGGCCATTCTCCTCTGCCCTCTCTCATTAACAAGGCACTTTCACTCAGCGAACTGCCACTCACTGTTTTTTGTTTAACGCGCCATTCTCTGTAAACTCTAGGAGACAGCTGTGTGAGAAAATCCCAGGTCAGCAATTTCTGAGATACTCAAACCACCCCGCCTGGCACCAACAATCATTGCACAAAGTCACTTAGATCACATTTCCTCCCCATTCTGATGTTTGGTCTGAACAACAACTGAACCCTTGACCAATGCATGCTTTTATGCATCGAGTTACTGCCACGCGAATGGCTGATTAGATATATGCACCAACAATGATATGCTTAGGTGTACCTAGTAAAGTGACCGCTGGGTATATGTTGATCAATGAAGCATACAGGGAATAAAAACAAATGATCAGAAAAGCTAGCAGAGGCAAAGAACTGGGTAAAAACAGAGTTGAGTTACATTGAGACCCCAGAAGGATTTGCAAGTAAAATAAAAGGATTCTGAAACTGATACATAAATGAATGAGTTGAAATGCAGGACTGCAAGTGAGTAAAGATGTGGACAACATTAGTATTCAGAATGAGTTGTGTTGTATGAAAGGGGAAACAGAGGGACTAGTTAGAATGGCATTACAGAAACAATCTTGGTTTTAAAGCATGGATTACAGTCAAGACTGCAGTGAGGCAAGTAGGGGAAAAGGAGCAAAGGAAAGGAAGAGGGATAGAGGCACAACAGGAAACTTTTTAAAGGATGTAAAAGGACATTGATTAAGCAGACCCAGATAGATAGCCAAACTCCGAATTAAACAACAAAGTCCCAAATTAACGGGCTTAGCCCAAGAGAGGCTTTTGGGATATGGGTGCACTTTAATTGGCACGTGTAGGAAGTGACAGAATAGTGAAAGGAAGGTTTTGATTTACCGACTGCATTTTGACAGCTGAGGGTCAGCCTTTGAATTAAAAGGTCGAAATTAAAGTGGACATCAAGATAAACATGGAGCCCATTTCATGCTAATTGGGCATTATGAACAGTGCATCCTGAAGCTGACAGCCTATGTTTGAAGAGAAGACACAGAATGGAAACTATTTCCTTCATCTATATCTATTGCATTAACACCATTCTAGATGGGATTAAGAAGTGCATAGCATATTGCAAGTTAACTTGATAGATTACCACTAATTTTCAAAATTTGCTTCAATTAGCTGTCTAAAGGAGGGGTTACAGGTTTTAATTTACTCAAGGGGGTGTTTTATAGTTAGCTCCCTGGAAACTTATTCTTACTTTGGCTGATTTAGTGTTAAGTGGAACGATGGGGTAGATTCGATGAGCTGAATGGCTTAAATTTGCCCCTTGTCTTACAGTCAAGTTGGTCAGATAGCATTCATGGATGTATTAAAACTGAAATGAATTGCCACTTTTTCCACAGTTAAGTTGGAGGAAGTTAGATTTTTAATTAGTTATTTAAAATTTTTTACTTATTTGCTTTTTTTGCAATAGTTTAATAAATATATGATAGTTAAAGCTGAAATTATAGTCTACTGTGGTGGTGGTGTCGTCTTTTAGATCACTTGGGGGCATCAAAACAGTAAGGCAAAATTACAGTGGAGGATTCTTTCCTTGACTGCTCACTGTACTATACGCAATCTGGGTATGCATTAATTTAAGAGGAGGAAAAAAAAACTGAATTCTACAACAGAATAAATCAAGAATAGAAGCCTGAATTTGATACAGAGACCAGTGATGGAAACCTGGAGGTGACAGACATATGGTGACAATGCAGGCAGGGGTGCAGAAAGCAGAGGAAGATAAAACAGGTCATTATCAGTACAAGCAAAAACAGAGGCTGGGAAAGGCAGGAGCACCCAGATGCACTGCAGAGAAGAGACACTGTATGAAAACTGAAAGATCAATGCAATTAACTGCACTTGGGGGGGGGGATAAAAGATGTGGAGCATCAGCCATAAACAAGTTTGAGGGTAGAGTGGAAAACAAATTGCAGAATCTCAACTTTTAAATAGGTTACTTTCTCCGAATGGTTCAATATTTGAGGATATATGTGAGAAGTCGATTTCCCACCTTTCTTTTTGACCAAGAAGCTGGCTGCTTTGAGTCTTGTGTACCATTCAATGAGATCAATGCTAATCTTATAAGCTTCTTGCTCTCTTTCCAAATTATTCTGTTCCCCTGCTATCAAAAACTCTTGATACAGTAGCTAGATGAGGCAACACGCTAGTGCAGCAGTCAGTGCAATGCAATTGTAGTTCAGAGTTCAATTTCAACATCGCCTATAAGGAATTTATACAACCTCCCTATGAGCTCGTGGGTTTCCTCCGGTGCTCCAGTTTCCTCCCACGCTCCAAAGATGTACTGGTTAGTAGGTTAAATGGTCACTGTAAATTGTCCTGTGACTCAGTTAAGTGGGCTGGAAAGGCCTGATGCATCTCTAATTAATATATTCATATCTCCTGTCCTGAAGCAGAGAATGCTAAAGAGGGACTACATTTCCCAGTTATGAACAGTTAACCTCTATTTCAAGTCTCCACTAGTACTAGGCTCATATACCTATCCTTTATGTTTCACTGAGATCACTTTGTCCTTTGGCTACCTTCTGTTGAACAATTTCAAGGACAGCTGCTGGAACAAAATATTCAGCAGGATTCTCCAGCAAAACTAATGCAATCCAGCAGAACAGATAGATTTCCAAGCAGGCGGTGGAAACTGCAGTTT
The DNA here is from genome assembly GCF_963921235.1 of Mobula hypostoma. Lineage (NCBI taxonomy): Eukaryota > Metazoa > Chordata > Chondrichthyes > Myliobatiformes > Myliobatidae > Mobula > Mobula hypostoma. The sequence continues at coordinate 9,883,216 of NC_086119.1, forward strand.
AATTAAATACTTGAATGATAATGCAGTTTAATTTTTTAAAGTACCTTCACATTTAATACTTTGCACTAAAAATGGCCTTTTCAAATCACATCATATCAGAGCTCCTTCGTGAACAGGGTGGGGGGGGGGAGATAGTAATTTGTTTAGAAGAATGGAATGCTCACGATTCCTAGGGCTGGACAGAGAAGGTGCTGGGATTCGATTTCTTCTAGCTGGAGAACAAGGGCCACATTGAGGGTAAAATACCATCCATTTAGGACTAGGTGAGTTTTTCATTTTCAGATTTATTCACATGGCAATAGTGCAATGCATCATTTGTTTTAAGAACCGACACACCCAAGGATGTGTTGGGGACCACAAATTCAATGCATGCCCACAATATGTGGCAGAACAACAGAACACAACAAGCAAGAAAACAATAGCAAATCAAGCCCCTTTCCTTCCTCGCAATCTCCCCCACTATCCACAGAGACTTGTGAGCTCTAGGAATTCTCAACCCCACAGATCCATGGATGTCATTTAGAGCATGTTCACACTAAGAGAATTAGGCAAAAGAGGCTGAGAGCCAATCAACTCTCACTTGAACACAGGAACAAACTAGAGCAGTAATGCAGTCTCCATTTGCTTCGAATGCTTTTGTTAAAAGGCGACAAGGTTTTTTCAGGTATGAATAATGATACAACTGCTCAGAGTAACCCTCAATTATTAGGATTGGCAGTGAGGACATTTGATAACCTTTCACTTCTAGGCTTCTTCCCCTATAGCAGCACAGAATATCATTTTTGGAAATAATCCTCATAGGAACAATAGGAAGGCATTAAATCAGAAAAAAACAAGTTGGAATTAATGCAATTAGAATCCTGGATATACTTCTAGCTTGGTTCAGGAGCTACAAAGAAGATCTCAGCAACAGAAATACTGAAGGAATTTGGGAAGTTGATGTATGTCAGACTTTAAAAGGAACTAGCAAAGGAGCTGAGTCTTTACCCTCTATAATTGTAGCACCAGGTGTTGAACAGAAATACAATCTGGATCTGATTCCATTCACAGTCACTCCTTGTAACTTCAAGTGGGAAGTTAAAGCATCACGCTTAAGCATCACAGGGCTCCTTTTGCACTACTTCTTCTAAAAATTACTAACTGTGCTAACCAGTGAAGCAGAATCTTGTCAATATTATTCCAGATTAAGTCACTTACATTGTATGTTTCAAGTTTGACACGGATTCTGCAGGTGAAGGACCGAAAGTTTGCATTCTGGAAAACTTCTTCAAAGGCTTGTTCATTCTATAATGAAAACAAAAATAAAGTACAATGAAAGTAAATCCCATCACCATGAGCTTTAATTTTAGTAACATTCTAAGACTCCATAGCACTGGAAAGAGGGGCGAGGGAAGGGAGAACAGAAAATAGATGGGAACCCAAAAAAATTAAATCATACATCTTGAAAATCCTCTTGATAGAAAAATGAATAGCTAGTTTGGGTGGCCGGGTGAGGATATGACTCTACTAAATGAAATGCAAGGCACTCCTTCACTCTGCCAGCCAGCTGGTCACCCTTGGAAAAGGTGTATCAACTGCTTAGTCCACCCATCCCCCCCCCCAACCAAACATGGTCATGTGAAGCCATGAGGTGGTGGACGGTCATATGAGCAGCTGGTGCAGATCATAAGTGCTGATTCTGTGATCAGTGACACCAGGCAGTCTCTGAAGAATATTGATGACGACTGGGGTCACCCATTTTGTAAAGACACTGCCCAGAAGGCAATGTCAAACCAATTCTGTAGAATAATTTGCCAAAGCTAATCATGGTTACGTAGATCACGATCACCCATGTCATACGACATGACACATAATGATGATGACGATGATGTAAGAGGGAAGGATTAGATCGATCTTAGAGTAGGTTAAAAGGTCGACACAACGTATGGGCTGAAGGACTTGTATAATCTATCAAACATGTGCCTATCTAAGAGTTACAGAAATGCCCCTAATGTACCTGCCTCTAACTGGCTGGGCAGTCCACACACTTACCACTCCGTATTTTTAAGAAATCTTACCGCTGATATCCCCCATATACTTTTCTTGAAACACCTTAAAATTATGCACCCTCTTGTTAGCCATTTCTGCCCTGGGAAAAAGATCTATGCCTCTTACCTTGTACACCTCTATCAGCAGCAGAAGGCTACAAAGGCCAGCTTCCGCTCCTCACAAGACAAGCTGTTTTTATGCACAGTCAGAAAGACTCCAACTGCAGCCCCAAACTAGAGCACTATCACCAAGCAGCTGGATGTGCTTCTCCAGCACCCACTACAATACAATCATATTTCACTCTAATTGTGTTTTATTTATTACCTTGTCATTTCTGCCTCGTTGGTTTTGTATTTATATGAGCATGAGTGCTGAATGCAGAAACTATTATTCAAGATCACACTGACACCCGTTATTCCACACAGTAATGCCACTGAGCTAAAAATAAAATCTAACTATTTTCCTGGACGCCAGAAAACATTACTGAATATTTCTTCCTGATTGTTCAAATAAATGAAGGAAATGCATTATCTAAGTAGAAAACTTTAGCCACATAAATTTCTTTCCTGTTTCTCTCAGCCATAAAAGTAACTCACTAGTTAAACAGGCAATGTGAATTCCTGTCAATGTTCTATCAATAGCCGTTTTCTTATCTGGAATCTTTTCCAACCCATCACATCTTTCTATTCTGGCATTGTTCAAATGCAAAGGCATAGCTGAAAAGACAAGCCCAAGACTTATAATGGGAAAATGTAAAATAGGAAGTTGCCTTAAAAATAACAAGTTGATATTATTGTGGGAGAAAATCACACGAGTCTGAAACTGTTCAAATAATATTCACTCTACAAGATGATCTAAAACAAGAATCTAGTATTGAAAACTTTAAACACTGGCTGGACATCATACAATAACCATAAGACACAAGAGCAGAATTGGGCCTTCTCCCCATTACCTTTGACACCCCCCATGGTAATGTAGTAGTTAGCACAACACTATTATGGCTCGGAGCATCCTGACGTTCAGAATTCAGTTCCAGTGTCATCTGCAAGGTGTTTGTACATTTTCATGAACCACGCGTAGTTTCTTCCCACAGCCCAAAGACACACTGGTAAGTAGGTTAACTGGTCATTATAGATTGTCCCGTGACTAAGCTAATGTTAACCAGGTGGTTTGCTGGACAGTGCAGCTTGTTTGGGTGGAAGAACCTGCTCCACGCAGGTTCTAAACAAATAAACGAATAATAAAGAACTTATCAATCTCTACTTTAAATACATCCAATGACTTGGCCTTCACAGCCATCTGTGGCCAATTAAATCCAGCCCCCCACCCCCCGCCATTCTTCTAAACTCTAGTGAGTATAGGCAGCAAACACTCCTCATTTTAACCCTTTCATTCCTGGAACCATCTCCAATGTCAGCACATCCTTTCTTAGATAAGGGGCCCAAGTGTAGTCTGACCAATGCCTTACAAATCCTCAGCATTGTATCCTTGCTTGTATATCGTAGTCTCGAAATGAACACTAACATTGTATTTGTGAAAGGGAGGGAGAAGTTGACAAAGAACTACATTGAATATGCTCATTCTACAAGTTGTTCATTCATTAGTGCTTCTATTTTCATTTACTATTACAGTTTTTAAGAATTCAGTAGAAGAAATGTTCTCAGAAAGAATTAGGCTAGAGACCTGATAGAATTAGTCCAGGAAAAACTAAGTACCTAGGAAGAATACTATTTCACTGGAGGCATAGCATCTTATACGCATTGCAAGCTTGGCATCAGTTCCTCACTTGTATACCCTGAGCCGTAAAAGGGCTAATTGTAAGGACCAAGCAATATTATTTTATTTGCACTGATTTACAATGTTTGAATTTTGTGGGTTTAGAAGATTAGAGATGGCTGCTCCCAGGAGGTGAAAAGCCTGAAAGAAAGTGGCTAACAGTGTCAGCAATCCAGCTGTTCCAAAAGATATTCACTTTTGCCCATGGCTATTCTTCACTGATAAAGTCTCAATTAGGATGCAAATACCCTTTAACATTAGCACCTTGAAAGTTAATGATAAGTGTAAAAACAATGCCACTGACTTGAAACATTAACTTGTTTCTCTTTGTAGATGCTGAATGCTCTGTTGAGTAACCTCAGTACATATATGGCACCTGATGCTTCATGGAATTCAAGCAATAATCCACAATGACAAAAGTTCAGATGAAAGCAATGAAAAGGTAATAGATTTGTGTTGAGAGATAGCAATATTGTCTTGAGGTTCAGTAATTTAGTGAAGTTCAACTATGATTGGTGCTCAAGAATTAACCTGAAGTCCCAGGTTAATTCTGCTCCCATCTCTTATGGTTAAATTACTGTCTTAAGTAGATGACATATATGGCTCTTAAAGTACAAAAACACAGGTGAATTGCCACATTGCTATAGAATGTTGAGCAACTGTTATTCACTTATTTACAAAATTTTCATGTGCGCTACCTGGACTTCAATAAATTGCAACTTTTGAAACATTTTAAAATGGCAGGGGCAAATCTGGACTAAAATTTGAGATGCTAAAAACAAACTTCTCTAGAGGAATACAAGAAAATGCTGGAGGAACTCAACAGGCCAAGCAGCATCTATGAAATGAATAAACAGATGACGTTTAAGTCAGTTTTATCAAGACTGGAAAGGAATGGGGAAGATGCCAGCAGAAAAAGGTTGGGGGCGGGGATGGAGGTGGGCAAGAGAAGGAGGACAAATGAGGAGATAGGTGAAGCCATGTGTGTGGGAAAGGTAAAGATACACATCTCTAGTTCAATGAAAGTAGGATTTAAAAAGCAAATATTTTAATCCAAGAATCCCAACTTTCCACCATGGACAGTCTCAAACCTGGCTATGAGAGGTGGTGGTTTGGGCATGGGGTTAGCAACCCCATCCTGTAAAAACCCAGTGCTGCAGAAACTCCAAAGACATCATCCCTGGGAGAGGAAGGATCTCTGAAAATGGGCTGCACCTGGCAACGATTTGAAAGACTGGCCCAGGTGGGAGGACAGTGACGAGCTGCTGTCGACAGCCTTTACCCCAGTAAGGGTGATGAATGAAAAACAATGCCAACTTTATTTTCATCACTGGAATTCACTGCCTTGGAGATAGGCAGCTGGTAAAAAACCACAAGCCATCAGTTTCTTCAGAGAGGAATAAAAGATATTGAAAAAGGAAAAATTGATATTCAGCTGATCGAGTCCAGATATTAAAACTGAAATATATTTAAAGAAACGAATAAACACTCACCGAGTCCTTCAGCTCTCCAAGATAATTGGCATTCTGCCCAAGGATTGCCTCACCTGTCTCTTGGAAACACGTTACCCACTGATTTTCTCCAAAGTCTGCCAGATTTACCTGAGAATATAATTGAAGACTGATTTGCACGCAAAAAGTTACCTGATATTTTAAAATCCTTCCAGAGAACAATAGTTTAAATTATTAATAACATTTATCACAAATTCTAAATGACTTAACATTAAGAAAAATAGCCAAAGACGACCTCAGTGACTGTAAAGGTATGAGACGTGAATTAGCTAAGATCGACTGGCAAATGATACTTAATGGGTTGACGGTGGATATGCAATGGCAAGCATTTAAAGATCGCATGGATGAACTACAACAATTGTTCATCCCAGTTTGGCAAAAGAATAAATCAGGGAAGGTAGTGCACCCGTGGGTGACAAGGGAAATTAGGGATAGTATCAATTCCAAAGAAGAGGCATACAAATTAGCCAGAAAAAGCAGCTCACCTGAGGACTGGGAGAAATTCAGAGGCCAGCAGAGGAGGACAAAGGGCTTAATTACGAAAGGGAAAAAAGATTATGAGAGAAAACTGGCAGGGAACATAAAAACTAACTGTAAAAGCTTTTATAGATATGTGAAAAGAAAAAGATTGGTTAAGACAAATGTAGGTCCCCTACAGACAGAAACAGGTGAATTGATTATGGGGAACAAGGACATGGCAGACCAACTGAGTAACTACTTTGGTTCTGTCTTTACTAAGGAGGACATAAATAACCTTCCAGAAATAGTAGGGGACAGAGGGTCTAGTGAGATGGAGGAACTGAGGGAAATACATGTTAGTAGGGAAGTGGTGTTAGGTAAATTGAAGGGATTAAAGGCAGGTAAGTCCCCAGGGCCAGATGGTCTGCATCCCAGAGTGCTTAAGGAAGTAGCCCAAGAAATAGTGGATGCATTAGTGATAATTTTTCAAAACTCTTTAGGTTCTGGACTAGTTCCTGAGGATTGGAGGGTGGCTAACGTAACCCCACTTTTTAAAAAAGGAGGGAGAGAGAAACCGGGGAATTATAGACCGGTTAGCCTAACGTCGGTGGTGGGGAAAATGTTAGAGTCAGTTATCAAAGATGTGATAACAGCACAATTGGAAAGCAGTGAAATCATCGGACAAAGTCAGCATGGATTTGTGAAAGGAAAATCATGCCTGACGAATCTCAGAATTTTTTGAGGATGTAACTAGTAGAGTGGATAGGGGAGAACCAGTGGATGTGGTATATTTGGATTTTCAAGAGGCTTTGACAAGGTCCCACACAGGAGATTAGTGTGCAAACTTAAAGCACACGGTATTGGGGGTAGGGTATTAATGTGGATAGAGAATTGGTTGGCAGACAGGAAGCAAAGAGTGGGAATAAAGGGGACCTTTTCAGAATGGCAGGCAGTGACTAGCAGGGTACCGCAAGGCTCAGTGCTGGGACCCCAGTTGTTTACAAAATATATTAATGACTTAGATGAGGGAATTAAATGCAGCATCTCCAAGTTTGCGGATGACACGAAGCTGGGCGGCAGTGTTAGCTGTGAGGAGGATGCTAAGAGGATGCAGGGTGACTTGGATAGGTTAGGTGAGTGGGCAAATTCATGACAGATGCAATTTAATGTGGATAAATGTGAGGTTATCCACTTTAGTGGCAAAAACAGGAAAACAGATTATTATCTGAATGGTGGCCGATTAGGAAAAGGGGAGGTGCAACGAGACCTGGGTGTCATCATACACCAGTCATTGAAAGTGGGCATGCAGGTACAGCAGGCGGTGAAAAAGGCGAATGGTATGCTAGCATTCATAGCAAGAGGATTCGAGTACAGGAGCAGGGAGGTACTACTGCAGTTGTACAAGGCCTTGGTGGGACCACATCTGGAGTATTGTGTGCACTTTTGGTCCCCTAATCTGAGGAAAGACTAGGCTTATACTCGCTGGAATTTAGAAGATTGAGGGGGGATCTTATTGAAACATATAAAATCCTAAAGGGATTGGACAGGCTAGATGCAGGAAGATTGTTCCCGATGTTGGGGAAGTCCAGAATGAGGGGTCACAGTTTGAGGATAAAGGGGAAGCCTTTTAGGACCGAGATTAGGAAAAACGCCTTCACACAGAGAGTGGTGAATCTGTGGAATTCTCTGCCACAGGAAACAGTTGAGGCCAGTTCATTGGCTATATTTAAGAGGGAGTGAGATATGGCCCTTGTGGCTAAAGGGATCAGGGGGTATGGAGGGAAGGCTGGTACAGGGTTCTGAGTTGGATGATCAGCCATGATCATACTGAATGGTGGTGCAGGCTCGAAGGGCCGAATAGCCTACTCCTGCACCTATTTTCTATGTTTCTAAACACTTACAACTTCCAGTACTGGTTCTATCAAGTCAACAAATTACATGGCAAGTGTTAGTGTGCGCAACAGTCATCTGCAGAGAACACTTCCACCCTGCAGGTCTCAGGTGACAGCACAGTGACAAGAGATTCTACAGACGCTAGAAATCCAGAATAATGCAGACAAAATACTGGAGGAATTCAGCAGGTCAGGTAGTATCCATGGAATCAATATTTGGCTCATGCTATACACCTAGAAAGCAGAAAACTATATTTGTACACGAGTCCTCCTCTTCTCCTCACCCGGCCATCACCTTCCTCTAGTGCCCCTCCTCCTCCCCTTTCTCTCGTGGGCTACTCTCCTCTCCCATCAGATTCCTTCTTCAATTCTTTACCTTTCACCTGTCACTTGCCAGTTTTTCACTTCATCCCTCCTCCTCCACCCACCTCCCCCCCTCACCTGGTCTCACCTATCACCTGTCAGCTTGTATCACCCCACCTTCTTGTTTTGGCATCTTCCCCCTTCCTTTCCAGTCCAAATGAAGGGTCTCAGCCCGAAACATTGACTGTTTATCCCTCTCCAGAGATGCTGCCTGACCTGCTGAGTAAAATCAGTGAGCTTCTTGAACTCTGCTTGATAAAGTTATTCTTTCGGTTCTGTGTACTCATCACCACGGAACATTCTGAAACATAAAATTTGAGTGTTGTGCAAGAAATTATTATTTGTGAAAGAACAGAAACAAAATTTTCAATCGTGCTCTCAGAGCTTACTTACTGACAAGATCATTCGATATTTGAAGTTGGGGAACTCGCGATCACATTTCTCACATCTATAAAGGCCATTCTGTTGATCCACAACCTTCTTATTGCAGTCTGCTGTGGGACACGCCTGGTACATGCAGTTTTCCTTCCTTAGGTACACAATGGTACCTACAGTCGTGTAATAATCAGGCTAAAGAAAAGATTACTTATTTAGAGATACAGTGTGGAACAAACTCCACCAGCCCAAACCACATCACCCAGTAACCCACTGATTTAACACTAGCCTAAATCACAGGACAATATACAATGACCACTTAATCTACCAACCAGTACATCCGTGGACTGCGCAGGAAACTGGCGCACCCGGAGGAAATTCACGTGGTTAAGGGGAGAAGGAACAAACCCCTTACAAATGGTGCCGGAATTAAACTCCAAACACCCCGATATCTAATGGTGCCGTGCTAACCGCTACGCTACTGTGGCACCCTAAATGATTATTAGAGCAGAAATGGTCCACTGGAGATGTTTACCACACTAGAAAATACTTCTGACCGTCAATTTTGGTATCATCAGCATGGACCAATAGGATATACACCCTTTCTAAGGACTATCAAGAAGCAAAGGTTTGAAATAGCAGACAATAGAAATTGTGCACAACAAGACAAACTTGCTCAACAGCACTGGGTCCTAATTCAAGCAGTACTGTATATACTCAGGGGCCTTACTCTTGCAGAGTCTTTTCTTCCACTTCATTACTTTCAAAAAAAAAACCTCATTTCCACTTTCTCCAGGGCAGCTGAGATGAATAAATGCAATTGCCTCATGCAGTTATCATCCATAACTGTGTTGTAAGGTGTGCAGCACGGTTTGGAAAAATTTCCGATTTATCCTTTCCGCAAAGTGCGAGTACAATTAATATCTTCCATGAAATAAACCAACCCAAGTGAAAAAGTTCAATCAGAGTTAGGGGTGCACAGCATTAAAAAAGCAATAACATTACACCTACATGGATTTTCTATCTATAAAACTACTTCCCGCAGCCCCATCACTTAGCCTGCACTTGTATCGACTTCATCCATTATTAATACCAATGTCTACAATTATAGCAGAGAAACAAATAAAGTTGTCTGTCTGCAATTTAACAGACTTCAATAAATCACACTGGGCCAACTCTTTAAGGTTAACATACGAGGAACGTTTGATGGCTCAGGACTGAACTTGCTGGAGCTTAGAAGCATGAAGAAAGATCTCATTGAAACCTACCAAATATTGGAAGGCCTGGAGTGGATGTTTCCTATGGTGGGAGACACAACCTCTGAATAGAAGGACATACCCTTTGAATTTCTTTAGCCAGAGGGTGGTGAATCGGTGGAATCTGCTTTGGAGGTCAGGTTATTTAAAGCAGAGGTCTCTGATTAGTAAGGGTGTCAAAGGTTACAGGGAGAAGGCAGGAGAATGGGGTTAAGAAGGATAATAAATCAGCTATGATTGAATGGCGGAGCTGATGCGATGGGACGAATGGTATGTTTCTGCTCCTGTGTCTTGTGGCCTACTAACATACGCTTAGTTATTTTACAAAGTTAAATACAAGAATATACAGCTGCTGGAATTCTTCAGCAACACGCACTAACTGCTAGAGGAACTCAGTGAGTCACGCAGCATCTACGGAGGGAAATAAACAGTTGAAATTTCAGTCCATGACCCTTGACCAGGACACATTTTTACCAAGTTATCTGGAGGAAAGTTGGATAACAAATTTTAAGCAGCTTATTTGGAGAAGCTTTTCAAAAAAATATTTAAACTTTAATGGAATTAGAGGAGTAGACATCTGTAAAAACTACCAAATATACTTCAGAATGTGCATTAGCCAAGGAAGCACCGATGAGAGCCAGAGGCAAAGTATAACATGCTGCAGTAACAAACAATGGCCCTCCAATTTATTATAAATTAGTTGAATTTTGAAGCAACTGTTAAATCACTTTGGTTTTATGTTGAGAATATGTAAATATCTACTTATCAAAAGCAGACTTATATAACAACTTGCATCATCATGAGCTCATTCTCCCTAAAATAAAAGCTAAACCTTGCATACTAAAAATCTCATCTTGAGTTGATAAATTTACATAGACTAGATTTTCACACAGCTGCCAGATATCAGATTGACAGGAACCAATTATGGCGAACAAAACTCCCTCAGAATATGTGCTGAGAGATGTAGGAACCCTGCATCAGGTGCCGTCGTACAGATAATGTGCCTTAAGTGATTTATCGGGCGACAAGAAATCATGAATCAAATGCCACATTCAATACCAGTTACACAAAATTTCAGGTTCGCTTCCCCACGTCAATAATCTGCTCCATGATACCAATGCTGAAAAACTTGACTATGAACCCTCAAGAGAGTTTACAATTCCACATGCTCCTCTTCTCCTTGACATTGGGTAAGAGGTACAGGACCCTTGGGTCCTGTATCAGCAGGTTCTGGAACAGTCAGTACCCTTCAACCATCAGGCTCCTGAATGAGCATGGATAACTTCCTCATGTTCTCAGTATTATTTACTAATCATTACTTTCATTTGAACTTGCAGTTTTCTTTGCACATTGATTGCTTGCCCTTGTTTGTGTGTAGTTTTTAAAGAGCATAAGATATTGCAGCCAAGTTAGGCCATTTGGTCCATTAAGTCTGCTTTGCCATCATGGCTGATCTATTTTTCCTCAGCCCCAATCTCCAGTCTTCTCTCTGTATCACTTCATGCCCTGACCAATCAACCTCTGCCTTAAACATACATAAAGACTCGGCCTCCACATCTCTGTGGCAACAAATTCCACAGATTCACCACCCTCTGGCTAAAGAAATTCCTCATCTCGGTTCTCCCTCTACTCTGAGGCTGTGCCCTCTGGTCTTGGTGGATGTGGAGAGGATGTTTTCTATGGTGGGAGAGTCTATGAAGGCCTTTCACCATTTGATAGAAGAATGAGGGGTGACCTCATTGAAACCTGAACTCCAGAGAATGCAGGCACAGAACCATCAAACGCTCTTCGTGTGACAAGCTGTTCAATACTGGAATCATTTCTGTGAACTCCTTTGAACCCTTTAATTGATTCTATTGATTTCAGTTGATTCTATAGTGGATATTTGCATCTGCTGTGAATGTCCGTAAGAAAACGAATCTCAGGACAGAATACGGTCTGCTCTCCAGTGCAGTCTAATCACATCATCAATTTAACCAAATACCAACACACCACCTGTCAGTTGGATTAGATTACTTGATATTATGTATCCCAAGTTCTTAAACAAAAAGGGGGAAGAATAATCAAATGGAATGAGATTAAGCATAACAATCCATGTCGCACTTCCCTACAGGATATCCCAATCAATTTATTAGTTGAAAACTAATCTGGAAAAACTTAATTTTGATGCCAGACTGCACAGATATCAGCACCAGGTATTTTTAAAGATGGGTGGATTAAAAAAAAAGCAGATGAAATAAAAGATGATTCAGTAGGACTATAAGGTTCTTCAGAAAAAACATGCAAGACTCCAAACTGCCACCGTCAAGAAAATAATGTACAAGGACATACATAAAAAATGCAGATAAAAAAAAAACACAAGTCTAACATTCAGGAGGGAAGGGCACAAGAAAAGTTGAAGGGAGAGAAAGAAAAAAGAGAGCTGGATGATAGCAGTCTGGCAAAGCAGAAGCCTTGAATATATCACACAACTTACTAGAAGCATTCAACAGAAATGCTAGACAAAATAACATCTGACAATGGAATATTTGGAATACCATTTTGCCAAGTTGGGGCTCATGTCAACCCACGTCTGAACTCACCTTATCTCCATGACCCAAATTTTCATTTTTAACTTCAAGTAGAACTTTCCAGTTCGTGCTCCCCCCCATGGAACCACCCTTCACATCAGAAATAGATGTTCCTTCCATCACCTGGCCTTCAGTATCAAACCTGCATGGCAAACATAACACATGTGAACAGTCACATCTAATACAACGAGTGCCAAATGTAGACATTAACCTTTTAAAGAAAAAACTTGGTGAGAGGGCAGAAAAACAAATTTATGACAATACTTCAAACTAATGGTATTTTAAGTGGAGATGTGCATTACAACAATAGGGTAAGATTTGACTCAACAAGCAATCAGCAGGAAGAATTCAGCAGGCGGAGCAGCTTCTGTTGGGAGGAAATGAATCAATGTTTTGGGTTGAAACCCTACATTAGAGTTGAAAGTGGAGAGGTGATAAAGAGAAGTAGCCAGAAAGGATGAGCAAGTCCTGGCTGTTAACTGCTTCTACAGTCCAAAAGATTTTTCAGAAACTGGTGGACACAAGTATAGCTGCATGTCTTGGACATTTCAAACAGTTGACCATCAGAAACCTCCTAAGCAATAACTGTAGCATTCCATACACCCCGTGGGTTTGACTCACCATTCAGTAAGATTGTGGTATAACCACAAGCTCACATCCTCTTTTGGTGTCAAAGAATCCATCATCTATCTCAGCCCTGCATATGCTAAGCATTCAAACATTCTGAAGGCTTCAGAACTTTAAAATTTTATAACTTTAACACATCACCTACAGTTTTTCAAGTTCCAGCATGTAAAGTAAAAAAACTCTTAATCCAGGAATCAATCTTGAAAGCCCATGCTGGACTGATTACATGGCAAATTTAATCTACACGAGCAATTGACATGAGCAGATGATGTAGAACAACGTGGGGGAAAATAACGCGACTTTGTTAACAATTTGCTTCATTCCCTATGATATCGAGTCTTTAATGCAACACGTTTCCACAGGCACTAGCATCCTACAGCACCTTGCCCAACCAGCATTCATGAGCAAGCCGAGTTATTGAAGATCTACATACTGTCTTCACAATCATGCAATAAATAGGAAAACCTGACCCAGTCGTGCCCAGGGAAATTCTTCAGGGGATAGTGCGAGAGAGAAAGGAAGAAAAGGAATTCAGTGAAACTTAAATATGAAATTTCATGAAAGAACTCCTTTTGCAGATTCAAATACATTCCTCAGCACACACATCCTCAAAAGACTGGTTGTTTTTATTCAATATACTAGACAATGGTAGATAAAAGGCAGCCTTTTATCACTGGGTACCAGCGCATGAAGCCAGCCAAGGTGGCACAATGCTAGTCTCATGGATCATCACCCAAATCCCTGAAATTCACAACATAAAACTGCCCACAAGTCAGCAGGAATCTCTACCTGGTTTGTTGGGTTTCACTGCTGTGGAAAACAAAAGAATAGCTGGCAATGCTCCCTACAAACAGTCAGTCATACTTTTATGGAGTCGAGTCCTCAGCTTAGACTGTGTAACACCAGATCTAGGAGTACATCAAGCAGCAAGTCAGCATGTCAAATATGAAAATCTACCACCACTAACTTGGAAAATGTTCAGTATAAAACTTAAGATAATATAGTTTTAATTCACTTGAATCAATTTAGCTAACATTTGATCTACACATATAATCTGTGCTTCTTTTGAAAACAGATCTTAAAAAAGCCATTCGGAATGGACACAGCTCGATGCCAACAGCATTAATAAAACCACTAGAACCTTTCATAATCACACTCATGTTCAGTAAAGCTGGGTTCACATTAGGGTCATCCAAATTTTGAAACGTCTGGCTCCAAAATATTAATGTACCCTATAAGTGCATTTTCCCAAATAAGACATCATTTGCAGATAGTTGCACATTTGATTTCCACGTTTACATCAATATAATGCATTATACAAATTGAAAACAATTTTCCTACCCCCACTGTTGCATGCAAGCAAGAGGATGAAAAACAGCCAATGTTGTGTGCCTGTAAGATGAATTATTGATAGGAAACTACAGTAAAGACTTTCACTATTGACACCGACTGTTAGTTGGAGGCATTTTTCATAGACCTACTGGCCAAACAAATGGGCCAACTGTAGATCTAATCCAAAAATGTGATTCAGATTATTAAATCAATTCCCTTTACTCATTGTTTAAAGTTGTAAAATTTGATGCAAAATTCAATAACTTGGCCTGTTACTCTGAAATAAGGGAGGCAAATTTCTGTTCTTGGCTTTGTGTTATTCATAAAATTAGCTCCTGTGGGCAACGATAAAAAGCCAGCAAGGCAAGTGCAGGTTCTTGGAATTAAAAGCAGAGTTTTTGAATATTGTTAAGGTAGAGATAGATAGGTTCTTGATAAGGAATTTGGTGAACGTTTAGGTGAGAAAGAACAGGAGGTTACAATTAGATCAGATAACTGACTTACTGAATGGCAAGCAGGCCTGGAGGGCAGAGTGGCCTATACATGCCCCTTTCTCACGAGCACACAGCTTGAAAACTGAATTCCATGTAAACAATTCAGCAAAAGCTGCTTTAGCATCAAATGTACAAGACAATGTGATGGCTGTGGTGTGCCCTGATGAAGGATCTCAGCCCAAAATGTCAGCCATATATTCCCCTCCATAGTTGCTGCCCGACCTGTTGACCTGCTCCAGCATTTTGCATGTGTAACTCTGGATGACTGCGGTACTGCACAGCTACTTCTATAAACTGTTTTCAACAGATGTACAGTATCAAAAGGTTCTACTTTATCTACCAGGCACAACATCTGATTACATTTTCTATTTCACAGTTCCAACAAGTTCTGGACATGTAGCTTATTTTTCTTTCTTCTTTCACTTAGGCAAACATACTTACGTGAAGTAGCTTCAACAGGGCACCTGTACAAGTTAGGTACCATAACCAAAACTATTGAATATTAACTTCTGGCTCCCCTCTTACCCCTTTCTCTTCACCTCACCCGCCTATCACCACCCTCTGGTGGCCCTCCTCCTTTCCTATCTCCTGTGGTCTACTCTCCTCTCCTATTAGATTCCTTCTTCATCTCTTTATCTTTTTCCACTTATTACCGCCAAGCTTCTCGCTTCATTCCCCCCACCACCCTCCTACCTTCCACCTCACCTGGATTCACCCAACAACTGCCAGTGTCTACTCCTTCTTCTCCACCTCCCCATCCCACATCAACTTCTTATTCTGGCTTCTTCACCCCTTCTTTTCCAGTCCTGATGAAGGGTCTCAGCCTAAAACATCAACCGTTCATTCCTCCCCACAGATGTTGCCTGACCTGCTGAGTTCCTCCAGCATTGTGTATGCATCACCAGCGTCTTTACTTCCTGAGAGAACTAAAGAAATTTGGCCTGTCCCCTAAAACCCTCACTAATTTTTATAGATGCACCGTAGAAAGCATTCATCTAGGGTGCATCACAACCTAGTATGGAAGTTGTCCTGTCCAAGACCGAAAGAAGCTGCAGAAGATCGTGAACACGGCGCAGCACATCACATCACACAAACCAACCTTCAGTCCTTGGACTCACTTTACACCGCACGCTGTCGGAGCAGTGCTGCCAGGATAATCAAGGACACGACCCACCCAGCCAACACACTTTTCATCCCTCTTCCCTCCGGGAGAAGGCTCAGGAGCTTGAAGGCTCGTACAGCCAGATTTGGGAACAGCTTCTTTCCAACTGTGATAAGACTGCTGAACGGAGCCTGACCCGGATCTGGGCCGTACCCTCCAAATATCCGGGCCTGCCTCTCAGTTTTTTTGCACTACCTTACTTTCTATTTTTCTATTTTCTATTTATGATTTATAATTTAAATTTTTAATATTTACTAATTTTTACTATTTTTAATATTTAATATTTGTAATCCAGGGAGCAGGAAGTGCAGAATCAAATATCGCTGTGATGATTGTACATTCTAGTATCAATTGTTTGGCGACAATAAAGCATAAAGTATAAAGCATTACTAAACATGAAAAGCAAATCACTCCAGTATCAGGTAGACTTATACTGAGATTCAGTACAAGTTCAAAGAAAATAAATACATTGCAAAGACGTTGTTGATTCATGTAATATAAACATAGAACATTGTAAATATTAACAATACTCAAGGAGAGGGAACAAAATACACACCATGCTCTTAGTTTGAAAGCCTCTGGAATGTCAGGGTTAATTAAGACAGTGCTGGACGACAAAACAGATAGAGATCTGCCACCAAAATCTGAAAGTCTGGCTCCTTTAATGGCCACCACCGGCTGTCCTGATCCATCAAACTTTTCAGCCTAGGGGGAAAAAAAATATAAATTTTTAATTTTCTTTGAAAACTGGAGGCTGTGGAACCAGGCATTTCAATGGAACCATACTCAGAGTAATACAGCACAGAAACAGACCCTTCAGTCAAACTGCTCCAGGTCACCGCAGCATTCTCCCTACTAGACCCAGTTGCCAACATTCAGTCCATCTGAGATGCAGGATAAAATTCCTCCTCACACAATGTAAAAAGAAATAAACATTTTGCTATAAAACATCTGTTTCTCAATGGACACGCAGATGATATGTCTTTAAGTACAGAAAATAGCAATGGAGCCCATCTCCTAGGACTGCAGCCCTCTCCCAGAAAGTAGGGGTTGCTTGTAATCTTAAATCAGGAGCTCACTAATCAGTGGAGATAATACATCAGTATACACTCAGATGCCATTCTATGAAGCACACCTATACGTTAATGCAATCTCATCATGTTGATCACGTGGCAGCAATTCAGTGCACAAAAGCATGCAGACACGGCCAAAAGGTTCAGTTGTTGTTCGGACCAGATATCAGGAGGGGGAAGAAATGTGATCCAAGCGATTTTGACTGTGCAATGATTCTTGGTGCCAGATGGGTGGTTTGAATAGCTCAAACTGCGGATCTCCTGGGATTTTCATGTACAATAGTAGAAAACAATAACAACAAAACAAAACACATCCAGTGAGCAGCAGTTCTGTGGGCACAATGCCTTGTTACTGAGAAGTCAGGGGCGATTGGCCAGATTGGTTCAACCTGACAGGATTGCAACAACAATTCAAATAACTACATGTTACAACAGTGGTGTGCAGAAGAGTACTTCTGAATGCACAACACAAATCTTGAAGACCATAAACATACTCTCAGTGGCCACTTTAATAGGTACAGGATGTACCTCATAAACTGGCCAATGAGTGAATACTGCTTTATAGGCACTCCACAGTACGCTCTATTCCACATCACAAAAGCCTCACCTTCAAATTCTTTCTTTAAACTACAATGTCTCTTCTTGCTGACAAAGGTGAACCCACAGCTGCTTTAAACCCTTTCTTTAATGGAACGTCAAATTCTGCATATAACTATGTTAACGGTTCAATATGATGTTCCTTACATAATTTTCAATCTTTGTGTTGCAGCAAACACACATTCTGTTTTCCAAATTGCTCACTGAGCCAACACCATTGTTCTACAATGCATGTACAATAACATCCACGCTCCCGTGGATACGAACGATTCCTCAACTACTAACATTTTATCTCTCTATTTTTTCCTGCCAGAAAATTAAATCCCATTGGAATTACAATCCATTGGCCATCTTTTTACCCACACAGTCTACTTGAGTCTGTTAGCTCAATCTCACTTTATCCCCCAGATGAAATCTGCTCTATTTGAAAATTAACGTGTTACCCATTGGTATTTCCAAATAAAAATCAGTCCGAATGAAAGGTCTCAGCCTTAAACATCAGCTGTTAATTTCTCTCCAAAGATACCACCTGACTTGCTGAATTACTCAAGCATTGTGTGTGTTTATTTTCAAAGCTTTTTCTCCTATTAATTCTCCCTTTGCCCCCTATCTGTTTATCTCATTTCTGCATCCATTATGCTCCTGTATTGCTTGTCAGAACACACTTGGAACTGTACTATCAATTCTGCTACATATAATCCACAAATGTCCTGATGTTGATATTCTTGCAAGCTAGAATATCAGCATTGATTACAAAAAGGACATGTTACAAATCTGAAATTTTATTCAACAGAACCCACAATAGCATATAAACACGTGGTAATATTAAAGCAATGATTTAGAAAAATCACCAAGTTGCTTCAAGTACCCGGTGTCAATATTTTTGAAGATCTAGCCTCAGCCCAACAGCTATTACCCTTCAACCATCAGGATCTTGAACCAGCATGATTAACTTCACTCACCCCAACACTGAACTGATTCCACAACCTACAGGCCATCATGGGTCCTGCAATTCATGCTCTCAGTATAATTTTTTAAAATATATATTCGCAGTTTGTCTTCTTTGCACACAGGTTGTTTGTCAGCTTTTGTGTAGCTTTTCCATTGATTTTATTGTATTTCTCTGTCCTACCATGAATGCCTGCAAGAAATGAACTCCAGGGTAGTGTATGGTGGCATATACAGTGCCATAAAAAGAACTCACCTCCCCTTGAAGTTTTCATGCTTCATTATTTTACAACATTCAATCAGTGAATTTAATTTGGCATTTTTGACACTAATCAACAAAAGACTTTTGTATCAACGTGAAAACAAATTTCTTCAAATTGGTCTAAATTTATTACAATTATTAAACAAAATAATTGATTGCATACTTACTCACCCCTTCAAGTACTCAGTAGATGCACCTTTGGGAGCAATTACAGCCTTGAGTTTGTGTGGATAGGTCTCTATCATCTTTGCATACCCGGACACTGCAATTTTTCCTCATTCTTTACAAAACTGCTCAAGCTCTGTCAGATTGCATGGGGATCATGAGAGAACAACCCTTTTCAAGTCCTGCCACAAATTCTCAATTGGAATGTAGTCTGGACTCTGACCTGGCCACTCCAGGACATTAACTTTGTGTTTTTAAGCAGGTTTGGCTTCATGCTGGGGGTCACTGTCTTGCTGGAAAAGAAATCTCTCCTCCCAAGTTGCAGTTCTCTTGCAGACTGCATCAGGTTTTCCTCCAGGATTTTCCTGTATTTTGCTACATTCATTTTACCCTCTACCTTCACAAGCCTTCCAGGGCCTGCTGCAGTGAAGCATCCCCACAGCATGATGCAACCATCACAATGCTTCATGATAGGGATGATGTGTGGTGTTTGCCTCACCCAAACATAGCATTTAGTCTGATGGCCAAAAAGCTCAATTTTAGTTTCATCAGACCCTAGAATCTTCTTCCAGCTGACTTCAGAATCTCTTGTATGCCTTCTGGCAAATTCTAGCTGAGATTTCATGAGAGGTTTTTTCAACAGTGGCTTTCTCTTTGCTACTCTCCCATCTCAGCCACTGAAGCTTAGAACTCCTCCTCCAGTTATCGCAGGTCTCTTGGTGGCCTCCCTCATGACATGATGATGGCATCTACCTGTCTCGAAGGACCATAAGACATAGGAGCAGAATTAGGCCATCTGGCCTATCTAGTCTGCTCTGACATTCAATCATGGCTGATCCTCTTCTATCTCCTATCTTTCTACCTCCCCAACCCCAGTTCCTGGCCTTCTGCCTGTTATCTTTGATGCCATGTCCAATCAAGAACCTATCAATCTCTGCCTTAAATACACCCAAAGACCTGGCCTCCAAAGCTGCACGTGGCAACAGTTTCCACAAATTCACCACCCTCTGGCTAAAGAAATTTTTCTACATCTGTTTTGAAAGGGCGCCCTTCTATCCTGAGGCCCTCTTGTCCTAGACTCTCCCACCATGGGAAACATCCTTTCCACATCTACTCTGTCTCGGCCTTTCAACATTCGAAAGCTTTCAATGAGATCACCCCCCCCCCAATCTTTCTGAATTCCAGTGAGTACAGACACAGAGCCATCAAACGTTCCTCGTATGATAACCCTTTCATTCCTGGAATCATCCTTGTAAGCCTCCTCTGGACCCTCTCCAATGCCAGCACATCTTTGCTAGGATGAGGGGCCTAAAACTGTACACAATACTCAAGGTGAGGCCTCACCAGTGCCTTATAAAGCCTCAGCATCACATCCCTGCTCTTGTATTCTAAACCTCTTGAAATGAATGCTAACATTGCATTTGCCTTCCTCACCACCGACTCAACCTGCAAGCCAACCTTTACAGTGTTCTGCACAAGGACTCCCAAGTCCCTCTGCATCTCAGATTCCTGGATTTTCTCCCCGTTTAGAAAATAGTCCGCACATTTATATCTACGACCAAACTGCTGACCACGCATCTTTGGACTGTGGGAGGAAACCAGAGCACCTGGAGGAAACCCACAAGTTCATGGGGTGGGACGTACAAGCATCTTACAGACGGTGCTGGAACTGAGCTCTGCAAGCTCTGAGCTAACCGCTATGCTACACCGGTATCCTTCCTTTTTTACCACCGAAGTGCATGATCATGCATTTTTCAACAATGGAGCACTGGAGTGACCTCTTCAGGGCACAAGCCTGAGTGGAAAGTATGGAGATCCTGGGACCCCCAGTCATCAACATCCACCTCTTGGCCTCACCGGTGTAGTCCAAAGGAAAGTGACGCAATAGGTCTGGTACCAGCTTGGCTGCAAGGGCTGCTGGAAGGATATTCAGTGACACCCAGCCACCTTAGGGGCGCCATTCCAGATCTTTTGTCTGGGTTTACTCCCCCTGCCTGCGTCTCTCCTGAGGCAGCCTTCAAGGCAGTGGGGCAATTTCACAACATATGTCAGTGATAAACTGTATTCTGATCGGTGATTAGTTAACTGACTGTAAAAGCTTTTATAGATATGTAAAAAGGAAAAGACTGGTAAAGACAAATGTAGGTCCCCTACAGACAGAAACAGGTGAATTGATTATGGGGAGCAAGGACATGGCAGACCAATTGAATAATTACTTTGGTTCTGTCTTCACTAAGGAGGACATAAATAATCTTCCAGAAATAGTAGGGGACAGAGGATCCAGTGAGATGGAGGAACTGAGCGAAATACATGTTAGTAGGGAAGTGGTGTTAGGTAAATTCAAGGGATTAAAGGCAGATAAAGCCCCAGGGCCAGATGGTCTGCATCCCAGAGTGCTTAAGGAAGTAGCCCAAGAAATAGTGGATGCATTAGTGATAATTTTTCAAAACTCGTTAGATTCTGGACTAGTTCCTGAGGATTGGAGGGTGGCTAATGTAACTCCACTTTTTAAAAAAGGAGGGAGAGAGAAACCGGGGAATTATAGACCGGTTAGACTAACGTCGGTGGTGGGGAAACTGCTGGAGTTAGTTATCAAAGATGTGATAACAGCACATTTGGAAAGCGGTGAAATCATCGGACAAAGTCAGCACGGATTTCTGAAAGGAAAATCATGTCTGACGAATCTCATAGAATTTTTTGAGGATGTAACTAGTAGAGTGGATAGGGGAGAACCAGTGGATGTGGTATATTTGGATTTTCAAAAGGCTTTTGACAAGGTCCCACACAGGAGATTAGTGTGCAAACTTAAAGCACACGGTATTGGGGGTAAGGTATTGATGTGGATAGAGAATTAGTTAGCAGACAGGAAGCAAAGAGTGGGAATAAACGGGACCTTTTCAGAATGGCAGGCAGTGACTAGTGGGGTGCCGCAAGGCTCAGTGCTGGGACCCCAGTTGTTTACAATATATATTAATGACTTGGATGAGGGAATTAAATGCAGCATCTCCAAGTTTGCGGATGACACGAAGCTGGGCGGCAGTGTTAGCTGTGAGGAGGAAGCTAAGAGGATGCAGGGTGACTTGGATAGGTTGGGTGAGTGGGCAAATTCATGGCAGATGCAATTTAATGTGGATAAATGTGAAGTTATCCACTTTGGTGGCAAAAATAGGAAAACAGATTATTATCTGAATGGTGGCCGATTAGGAAAAGGGGAGGTGCAATGAGACCTGGGTGTCATTATACACCAGTCATTGAAAGTGGGCATGCAGGTACAGCAGGCGGTGAAAAAGGCAAATGGTATGCTGGCATTTATAGCGAGAGGATTCGAGTACAGGAGCAGGGAGGTACTACTGCAGTTGTACAAGGCCTTGGTGAGACCACACCTGGAGTATTGTGTGCAGTTTTGGTCCCCTAATCTGAGGAAAGACATCCTTGCCAAAGAGGGAGTACAAAGAAGGTTTACCAGATTGATTCCTGGGATGGCAGGACTTTCATATGAAGAAAGACTGGATGAACTAGGCTTGTACTGGTTGGAATTTAGAAGATTGAGGGGGGATCTAATTGAAACATATAAAATCCTAAAGGGATTGGACAGGCTAGATGCAGGAAGATTGTTCCCGATGTTGGGGAAGTCCAGAACGAGGGGTCACAGTTTGAGGATAAAGGAGAAGCCTTTTAGGACTGAGATTAGGAAAAACTTCTTCACACAGAGAGTGGTGAATCTGTGGAATTCTCTGCCACAGGAAACAGTTGAGTCCAGTTCATTGGCTATATTTAAGAGGGAGTTAGATATGGCCCTTGTGGCTACAGGGATCAGGGGGTATGGAGGGAAGGCTGGTGCAGGGTTCTGAGTTGGATGATCAGCCATGATCATAATAAATGGCGGTGCAGGCTCAAAGGGCCGAATGGCCTACTCCTGCACCTATTTTCTATGTTTCTATATGCTCTCTTGTATTGTAGAGCAAGACCATCTCCGGTTGAGATTGCTTGAAGTTAACTTCCAATGACTTAATTCTGCTGGAAGACAGAGGCATCAGTGAGAGATGCAAAGGCAAGAAATTCCTTGTTATGCCAACATTGTCCCAACTCTGCCTTGGAAAATTAGTTTAAGGTATAATCAGAAGACTGTTGTCCTCAAAGGCTGTAGCACAAAGAACACACAGAGTTTAGTGAATATAGCTGATTATCATAAATTCAGCTGCAAAAATATTCATATCACAAGTTCTACAGAACTGACGTTCAATTCTGGAAAATAAGGATGCTTACATCTTCACCCCACAGTGTAGTACTGACAACTTTCCCAGACGCGTCCATCAGATAAATATTTCTCTTGGATACCTCACGATTACTTGACCTAACTGTTATCTTAGTGACATCTTCAAACGACTTGCAGATTCCAATTATATCTGAAATGAGATTTTTTTTGGAGAAAAAGGTAAAAATTTTAAATTATATTAAGTACAGCATGCAAATAAAAATTCTAAAAAGACAATGGAAGTTGTCTAAGGAATTAATACTTCACAACATGTATTGAAAACTGTTGATTCAAGTCACAATGGTACTTTTGGTTCTCTGTTTTACCAGATCAAGCTACCAAATTATTTCCCATCAATTTAATCCATATCCTAACTTGCAGATAAAATTGTTTTAACAGAGACTACTGAGCTGGAACGTACAAAGAATTTTTTTTTGTCAACTTGTTTCCAGACAGCACCATCCAGTGACCAGACGCAGAACTTTAGTGATTCATTACAGATTACTGCCCTGCACCAAATATCCCCCAACAGAAAACCCTCACCGAGCATAGTATCCTTGTTCTTGCTTTCAAGCTGATTAATCGGTACAAACTCAAACTGTACTGTAGGCAAGTCATCTCCATCACCACAAGGGATCACAGAGGTTTCATTGTTAAATGTCATCTCATAATCATTCTTCACAGATGTGTACTGCTTGTTGGCAGTCTTCAGAGTTGCTTTTGACACAAAATATACCTGGAATGACAAAATGAGTTCACATTTAAACACAACTGTTTTTGCACTGCTAATAAAGTAGAATCTTACACCTCCAATTCTCATATTTTGAAAGAATAGAAACCTGCACGCAGGTTATAAATAAAGTCTACCTACACTGCACTTTCTCTGTACTGTAACACATTATATTCTGCCCTGTTATTTTACTTCCTACTACTTCAATGCACCATTGTAACCAATTGATTTGTATGGATAGAATCCAAGTTTTTTCCCCCACTGTACTGCTGTATGTGTGACAACAACACGCCAACTTAATAATTTACCAAGTATCTCCACAGCATGAGGTGAAAGTTTGTTCAAGTGAGCATAATTGCTCACATCACCTTATCTCTTGCAATTTTCTTTCCATGGGAAAGCAGGTGGAATGGAAGAGAAAAAAAATGGTCAAGCAGCAAGCCCACAACATAACATCCTCATTATCACTGTAGTGTATTTAAACTTCCTCCATTAGCTCACACAAGCAGAAATTAGTGAACACTGGATAATGATTTCAAGGCCAGATAATTGTATCTGAACATGAAAATATTTTAAAATAAACCCAGACGCCCACAAGAAAACTTTTGGGAAATAATTAAAGAAGCTCCTTTGACAAAACTCATCTTGCACTTGGTATTAAAAACCATTTCTGGGTTTGATAAAGTGAATTTTTATTCAGATGGAAAACTTTCATCTTTGCTTTTTGATTTACAATAGGAAAGGCAAATTAAAGATTAATGACAAATCATTAAAGTAGCATTTGGTCTATTCCATCCATTGCCACACTAGTTTTCTCTAGAAATATACATCCTTTCAGCCTTTTATTTTTCCTTTTCACATATTTAATGAAATTCCTTTAAAGTGATGCATACATAGTCAGTACCCAAATAGTAACTGCTGCTTTAGTAATGGTAGTGATAGATCCAATCCATCTCTGTTTTGACTGCTTCAAACCTTCCGCAATACTAAAAATCTTAGACCTCCTTTACCTTCACTCTGTGAAAAAATACCTCACTATCCTCAAGTCTCTTTTCACATTGTAGCTCATTATTCCAGGAGTTAAACACCCAAAAGGAATCATTTTTCTATTAAATACACAAGATATATATTACAACTCAACTTGGTTGGATGAGCCAAGAACAGAGGATAACTAAACTGAGATGTGTGATTCATTTAAGATTCTGAAGTCACACTGTCTCATTATTGAGCTTCCATTATAAATTCTATGTTTCTAAGTAAAGTCAAATGAAAAACTCTTTAAAACACATTGATTATATTCCAATCTGAATAGTAGCTCCACTGCAGTCAACTGGAGCAAGGCTTCAGAATTCAACTCTCAATTTCAGCTTCAATTCTGTTGCCCAATCATTAAACCCTCCCCCACAACCATTTGTTTTTATGATGAGGCACCGGGGTACAAGACAAAAGTATCCGAAGTCTCCAGCCGCCCCCTTAGACATTTAGCTGTGTACTCCTGACTTTCCAAGGAAGTCCAACAACACAAATGTGATGTGGATAGAGCCAGACCACCCACCCTCCCCCCCCCAGAAATGTCATTTATAAAATTTGAAATAATATTGAAGTTTCCAGTTGCTGACATTTCATTTTGTCAGAAGATTCACACTACTATAGCTTAGAATTTAAGACCATCATTCCTGCAGTCCTGATCGAAAAGCCACGGAACCTAGGACTCCCCTCTGCAAAAAGAAATTCCTACATACCTCAGCTTTAATGAGCAGTCCTTTGCTTGGTTGCTATACCCCTTTTGTTCCAGATTCTCCCACTAGTGAAAACATCCCAACATCTACCATGTTAGGATCTTTCATGTACAAGGTAAGCACCCATTCCTCTAAATTCTAAGGAGCACAGGCCTAAATCTTTGGTAGGATAAGACTCTCCTCTCAGGAATTAATCTGGTTAAACTCCTTCATACTGCTTCCAATGTAACTGTATCTTTCTTCTCCACCCCACGCCCCCTTCCAAAGTTAATTTTATATATGTAGCCCCCCGGCCAACCTCAGGGTCGCTCAGCTCGCTGTCATTTAGGGAAACAGCCCTCAGCTCGCTGTCATTTAGGGAAACAGCCCTTGACCCGGGCAAACTGGGTAATTAGTTTGTGTGGATGCTGTGTGATGTACCCCACCCCGCCCAAATAACAGACAATACACCAGATACGATAAAATGATTTACAGTTTATAGATATTACTGGAACTATATAATTAATAGAGAATAAAATATAAAAGGAAAATAAAAGGCGCCACACTTATCAAAGTTCAGTCTCTTCATGCACAAACAGTTGGAGCTCTGGACCCTTCTTCTTCATCCTACGACCCCTCGGACCGCCTCGACCGGCCACCTGGGATCAACAACGGTGGTCGACCAGACGCTCCACACGAGTCCGTCTCCGTCTTCTCTCCTCGCCGAACGCCCCACTCGGGGTCTGACCCCGTTAATGTACTCACAGCACCTGGTCCATTCTTCTACCTCAAAACCCTGCACATACAAACCTTCCAGATACACCAAAGTCATAACAACTATCCCAATTGGTTCGTAACATCCTCTTATCACCCCCTAACCCACAACAAGCTGCTAGCACAAAACTGTCTCAGCGTTTAACATAACAAAGAAGCATTCCCAAGTATAACATAACAAAGAAGCCATTTTAATTAGCCTACACAGTAACATAAAAGACGAAACCCCCTGACATATATATTTTTAAAAAATATCTTTACCTTATTCACTTCAATGAGCGGGAAAAACTTATCCACCTGGTCAGTGAAAACTGTGGCTCTAATTTCACCCTGCAAAATAAAGTAATTCAAATCAATAGGGACTCTGCATCCACTTAACAAAAACTTCTGGTTTCAATTAATTGCAAAATTAATTAAATTTTATCGTAGCCATTAATAACCACCAGCCGACTCAACGGCATTTCATCTCATTCCTCACCACAGTGCTCCAACTGTGTGTAAAACATAATTCCTCCATCAGGAACTGTCTCAGTTTTAGCCAAGACAAAGAAATCACAGTGCTGAAGTTGTGAGTGTCATCAGCACAGTGAAAATACATTCCATTTGTGCAATAATATACAAACCCAACGTTATTTTTAATACTGTCCACTGAAATCAAAATCAACATTACCAAAGCATAGTAAAATTCCAATATTGTGATTATCTGATTGTTTGGAATGCTGGTCTGGCATCTGGCTTGTTTGATCACCAGTTCACATCTGGGCAACGAGTAGTTCCAGCGTGTGCAGCCAGTTCTGTGGATTCAAAGTGGCTGGTGCTAGGATTCTGAACTGTTGGTTGGGTGAGGGCCAGAGAGCTTTTGTATTTCCTGCTACCGTTAAACTTACCAAGTTTACTGGAAAAGATATTTTTGCCATTGTAAAACATGTTTAAAAAAAAGTGAATAGAAGTGTGCCATTCAATAATGTGAATCAATGGTTGTGAAACTTTCCTAGACCAGCACCAGAGTCCCAAGGGTGCCAGATTATCAGTTTTACTCTAATTAAACAGTGAAGTTTGAAAGAACAGCAATAACCAAAATGACATTGCTGTATTGAGTGTTTAAAAAAAAAACACATAAAATATTCAAAATAAATGCAAGTTTGTTCCCACCTCAAGTTCACTAATACCAGAGGGCATGAATTGAAGGTGAGAAGGGGTAGATTCACAGGGATGTGGGGAGCAAATTTCGTTAATCAGAGAGCCGTGGATACCTGGAATACGCTGCCTGGTATGGTGGTTGAGGCTACATTAAAGGCTTTTAAGAGACATTTGGATAGACACATGGATGCAAGGAAGATGGAGGGATATAGACATTGTGTCCATAAGACTATAAGATATAGGAGCAGAAGTAGGCCATTTGGACCATCGAGTCTGCTCCGCCATTCAATCATGGGCTGATCCAATTCTTCCAGTCATCCCCACTCCCCTGCTTTCACCCCATACCCTTTGATGCCCTGGCTAATCAAGAACCTACCTATCACTGCCTTAAATACACTCAATGACTTGGCCTCCATAGCTGCTTGTGGCAACAAATTCCACAGATTTACCAATGACTGAAGTAATTTCTCTGGATCTCTGTTCTAAATGGATGCCCTTCAATCCTGAAGTCGTGCCCTCTTATTCTAGACTCCCCTACCATGGAAAATAACTTTGCCATATCTAATCTGTTCAGGCCTTTTAACATTCAGAATGTTTCTATGAGATCCCCCCCTCATTCTCCTGAACTCCAGGGAATACAGCCCAAGAGCTGTCAGACATTCCTCATATGGTAACCCTTTCATTCCTGGAATCATTCTCATGAATCTTCTTGGAACCCTCTCCAATGTCAGCATATCCTTTCTAAAATAAGGAGCCCAAAACTGCACACAATACTCCAAGTGTGGTCTCACGAGTGCCTTATAGAGCCTCAAACATCACATCCCTGTTCTTATATTCTATACCTCTAGAAATGAATGCCAACATTGCATCGGCCTTCTTCACAACCAACTCAACCTGAAGGTTAACCTTTAGGGTATCTTGCACAAGGACTCCCAAGTACCTTTGCATCTCGGCATTTTGAATTTTCTCCCCATCCAAATAATAGTTTACCTGTTTATTTCTTCCAAAGTGCATGACCATACACTTTCTAACATCGTATTTCATTTGCCACTTCTTTGCCCATTCCCCTAAACTATCTAAGTCTCTCTGTTTCCTCAACACTACCCGCTCCTCCACCTATCTTTGTATCATCGGCAAATTTAGCCACAAATCCATTAATACCGTAGTCTAAATCATTGACAAACATCGCAAAAAGCAGTGGAACTCCACTGGTAACCGGCAGCCAGCCAGAATAGGATCACTTTATTCCCACTCTGTTTTCTGCCGACCAGCCAATGCTCCACCCACGCTAGTAACTTCCCTGTAATTCTATGGGATTATTCCGTGTGCCGGTAGGAGGGATGAGTATTGGTTGCTTGATTTGCTTGTTTTTTTAGCTGGTTCAGCACAACAGTGTGGGCCAAGTATCCTGTTCTTGTGCTGTACTCTTATGTTCCAATGGATAACATACTTCTCTAGCAAATAATGGAAGAAATTGGGGGAAAAAGAAATAGTTCAAAAGAGCACAAATAACAACCAGAGTTTCCAAAAGCTAAAGTACTGATCCTTGCCATCACCAGTACATAGAAGGACAGTATCCAGACCTGATCACTAAATCTTCCTGTAGGAAACTTCTAACTAAGATGGAGCATGTTCCTAGTAGCAATGGAATATCTCTGGATTATTCAAAGTAACATTTTCCTCTCCCTCACACAGCAGTACCAAAGTGGTTTACAAAAATTAAAAGCAGCATTTGTGAAAAGCAAGAACATTTTAAGAGAAAAAATGAAGTATTGTAACACTGCTAATGTTGCAATCTGCCAGATCCATTATATGAATGAAGCTATATAGATATTAGAGTAGCAGTTATACACCATATTAAAAAGCAACAAATGAAAAACCATTTAAAGCAAATTCTAAAAATAATTAGTGAAAACAGAATGCCAGAAACATTCACCATTCAGCAACATCTGTGCAGAGAAAGAACAGTTCAGGTTGATAGAAGCTAACAATTTTTGGAAGGTTTATGAAGGGCATAGAATCTACTTCTAAAAATTATAATTCAGTTGATAACCGTGTCAAAATGCTTAAATGCCGAACTCAAAACAGCAAGAATAAGTAATACATCAAGGTTCGTCACAGGGAGAGGTGTTAAACTGACTGTGAACACATTTAGAACATTAACATTAAGAATACTTCAAGCCTACTTAAATTTCAGAGGAGTGCACTATAAATGCACTGGATTATTTAGTTTCTCTATTGACTTGTAACTTGCATTATATCAGCTGTCATAGATAAAAGCAAAAAAGAAACCTGTACAAAAGCATCAGAGCAAGTTAGCCACTTAAAGATCAAATTAAAGGATTTAAGAGGAATTCATCAGCAATGATAAGAATTTAGGGAGTTCGGTTAGGAAGATGCTGTTTAAAAACAAGTGTCTTGGCATGGTTTTTTAGTGGAGTGACAGGAACATCTATATGCCAATAGAACTTTCCTTCAGCAGGTAAAACTAAAACATGAACCACTTATTTTATAACATTTGCATTCAACTGCAGGTTGTTCTTGCATAATAGACAGGGTCGGTCTTATAGACGTCCATGAGCTCATTATGTTGACAACTCAGTAAATACACAAAGGTCACTTGACATGGTAACATACTTCCACACTACTGTAATGAATGGCATCAAAAGCACACAAGATTGACAAAAACAATTACTAAAAGCGGAATAACACACACAAAATGCTGGTGGAACGCAGCAGGCCAGGCCGCATCTATAGGAAGAAGTACAGTCGACATTTCGGGCCAAGACCCTTCGTCAGGACCAACTGAAAGAAGAGATAGTAAGAGATTTGAAAGTGGGAGGGGGATGGGGAGATCCGAAATGATAGGAGAAGACAGGAGGGGGAGGGAAAGAGCTGAGAGCTGGAAAGTTGATTGGCAAAAGGGATACGAGGCTGGAGAAGGGAAGAGGATCATGGGACAGGAGGCCTAGGGAGAAAAAAAGGGGGAGGGGAGCACCAGAGGAAGATGGAGAGCAGGCAAGGAGTTATTGTGAGAGGGACAGAGAGAGAAAAGAGGGAAAAATAATAAATAAGGGATGGGGTAAGAAGGGGAGGTGGGGCATTAACGGAAGTTAGAGAAGTCAGTGTTTATGCCATCAGGTTGGAGGCTACCCAGACGGAATATAAGGTGTTGTTCCTCCAACCTAAGTGTGGCTTGATCTTGACAGTACAGGAGGCCATAGATTGACATGTCAGAATGGGAATGGGATGTGGAATTAAAATGTGTGGCCACTGGGAGATCTTGCTTTCTCTGGCGGACAGAGCGTAGGTGTTCAGTGAAATGGTCTCCCAGTCTGCGTCGGGTCTCACCAATATATAGAAGGCCGCACTGGGAGCACCGGACACAGTATATCACGCCAGCCGACTCACAGGTGAAGTGTCGCCTTACCTGGAAGAACTGTCTGGGGCCCTGAATGGTGGTGAGGAAGGAAGTGTAAGGGCATGTGTTGCACTTGTTCCGTTTACAAGGATAAGTGCCAGGAGGAGATCGGTGGGAAGGGATTGGGGGGGGGGGAACAAATGGACAAGGGAGTCGCGTAGGGTGCGATCCCTGCAGAAACCGGGGGTGGGGGAAGAGATGTGCTTGGTGATGGGATCCTGTTGGGGATGGCGGAAATTACACAGATAGCTAGATAGATAGATAGACATACTTTATTGATCCCGAGGGAAATTGGGTTTCGTTACAGCTGCACCAACCAAGAATAGAGCATAAATATAGCAATACAAAACCACAAACAATCAAACAACAATATGCAGACTATGCCAGATGGAAATAAGTCCAGGACCAGCCTATTAGCTCAGGGTGTCTGACCCTCCACGGGAGGAGCTGCAAAGTTCAATGGCCACAGGCAGGAACAACTTCCCGTGACTCCCAGTGTATCTCGGTGGAATATGGCCGGAGTCCAACACCAAAAAGTCCAATATCCAATTACGGAGAATTATATGTTGGACCCGGAGGCTGGTGGGGTGGGAGGCGAGGACAAGAGGAACTAAAAGCAGAGAGAAGGAGCAAACTGCTTGTTATTCACAGAAACAAATTAATAATCAGGAGCTTACTCCTATGTATGGATGCCAATAAATTGGGCATTCTTAACTCAGGGATAGCTTGCACTGACACCTAGTGTCCACCACACCCAAAATGGCACCCTCAGCCTGGACTCAAAAGAACTCAAAACAATCAAGTAGTGTCTACACAAGACACCCTACCGAATCATACAGTGAAATTCCAGTGGTCAGCTGGCCCATCTGTTTCTATGGGGAATGGGTGAAACATTTCAGATATGCGAGAGGTGGCTTGATTTATACACAAGACTAGAAGAGTGCAGCTGGAATTAATAATTACAGTAAGTGGAGTCTTCTGCTGAAGATAAACACCTGCACAGACCAGTTCTGGGATATAAATTCTATGTATGTAACTTTACTTCCAAGCTCTTACCTTGTTGGATTAATCAAAACCCTGCTAATACATTCAGAATCTCATATTGTAGTAAGGATTACCAGACTCAGGTGCTTCCCCAACATGACATTTTCATTCCTCTATCTTGATTGTATTAACATTCAAATTGCTCCAGGAAATACTAACCTCATCTGTAATTTATTAGTTTGTTAAATATGCAATTGGAAGAACCAAAATTAAGACAAATTATTTGTACTTCCTATAGCAACAAAAAAATAGATAACAGGATTCTCATCTAACTATTCAGATTTAAGTTTTCAATCACCATTTGACTAGAAATAGCACAAGAAATCACTGTAAAATTGCAGTTAATGGGAATGGAAATGGTTTGAGCCTTGGACCAAATATGGTGAAGAGGAAGATGACAACAAAGTTTGGAGGTTAATCATCTCAGTATTGGATACTGGAGATATTCAGGTTTGTGTTCTCTCCCTGATCACCTTCAACTGCTTTATCAGTAATGTTCACTTCATCACAGCATTAAACATGAGAATGTTCATTGATGAATAGTATTTGATTAAAACTACAATGTGTATGGGGACAAAATTATAAGGCTGTTGATTGCACTGGGCATGTGTCACATTTATGGCCATCCTAACCCAAAGGGGTTCAAATGACATCTCCCTGATATTCAATGGCTTTATTACACCCAAATTGCACACTCTGGGGCCCTCACCACAGACTAGAAATTTAAATGAGCCAGCCAGGCTGCACATCCACAGATAACGTTTTGCCTTCTGCCTCTCCAAAGCTTTTTCACAAGGCAGATCAGAAGAGGAGTGTTCTTCCACTTGCCTGGCTGTGTAGAGAACTATCAGCACTCAACAAGCTTGACATTCTTTTGAGGAAAAGCTATTCAACCTGATGGCACACCATTCTCCACCCTAAACATGCCTTTTACTGTAGGTTTTTGCAAATAAAACAATGCAAGGAGTTTTATGTTTATGAAAAACCATAATAACTCATTAATTGAACTCCGAGAACTGAACATGAAGAGCAGTTACAGAATACATCACCGTGTCAGATCAGTCTCTTAAAGTAAAACCCCAACTTAATGTCGGTGGTTGTGAAGCGTGTACGCTTCCAGCAGTTACATTTGCAGTTCTAAAGCTTGCCAAGTCTCCTTTAGCAACATCTTCCTGACCGATTCCCACCACCTCCAGAGGACTAGGTCAGCAGGCACATGAGAAAGCAGTTACTTCACCAATCCCCTCCAAATTGCACAATGCCCCGAGGTGGGACAAAGTGCTGCTGGTGCCAACCCAACTTGGGCAGCATCAATTTAAGACACTTCACCACAAAGCAAAGCAATCAGGAACAGGCAATAAATGTTGGCCTCACTAATGATCACAATCTGAATAATTAATGAAAATTACTGGAAGGATCAAGAACAAAATTCATCTCACTAGTTCTTTCAGGGTCTAAGGTCAACTGTTTAGCGGAGACTATGTTCTTTTAACTAAGCACTTCTGCAGTGTATATTGCCTTTAAAAATAATTTAAAATTT
This sequence comes from Mobula hypostoma, assembly GCF_963921235.1. Classification (NCBI taxonomy): domain Eukaryota; kingdom Metazoa; phylum Chordata; class Chondrichthyes; order Myliobatiformes; family Myliobatidae; genus Mobula; species Mobula hypostoma. Next base: position 9,916,728 of record NC_086119.1, read on the forward strand.
CAGAAATTATAACAGATAAAACTTTAATGTCACCGCACCAGGATTCAAGACACAAAAGGAACAGACTTTAGATTAAATTAGAAGACTGGATGAACAAATCCTTAGAGCATCTCATCTAGAGAAACAGGCTGCTCATTCCAAGAAACACACACAAAATGCTGAAAGAACTCAGCAAATCAGGCAGCTTAGATGGAAATGAATAAACAGTAGACGTTCCAGCCTGAGACCCTCCTTCAGGACTGGAAAGGAAGGAGGCAGGCACCAGAATAAAAAGTTGGGAGGAGGGGAAAGAAGGATAGTTAGAAGGTGATAGGTGAAGCCAGGTGGGTGGAAAAGGTGAAGAGCTGGAGATAAAGGACTCTGATTGGAGAGTGGACTAGGAGAAAGGAAAGGAGGGAACAGGCAGGTGAAAAGAGGTATGAGGCCAGAGTGGGGAATAGAAGGGGAAGCTCATTCCAAGTACCACTGTTCCACACAAGCCTCCTCCCATTTTTCCCATTAGCCCCAACAGCCTGCACTCTGTTGTTTTGTCCCTTGTGTATATTTAAGATCCCCAAATTTGTGCTTATGCCACTAGACAGTCAGCTTCTTAATGTTTGCCCTATTAATTAAATCATAAAATTAGCCTTCTCACTTCTTGATAAAAGGATCCCAGCCCCTTTGTAGCAGTTATAACCTCTCGTTGCACAGTTGAACAAGTTATAGGTTACATTTAAGCAGAGTTTGAAAGGTTGTTGATTAATCAGGGTGTCAAAGGTTAGTGGGAGAAGGCAGGAGAATGGTGTTGAGAGGGGTAATAAATCAGCCATGATGTAATGGCAGAGCAGACTTGAAGGGCCGAATGGCCTAATTCTGCTCCTACGTCTTGTGGAATTGGGACTATTGGGAAAGGCATAGATTGTGGTCAGATAATCTGGAATTAGAAAATTTAGCTTGAGTGTGGACAGGATAGGGGTTTGATTCTAGTTCGATCATTTCATACCTTGAGCACCAACTGCACTGGATGGTGAGGATGAAGTTGGAAGAGAAGGAAAAACATCAAACAGGTTGTGCCTCAGAAACAGCTTGAGTAGTGCTTCCTGCCAAGGAAGCAATGTGGAGGCAGATGGCTGTGTTGTTCAAATTGTGGTTTCTCCAGCCAGAAATCCCAATCCAGGACTGGAACAGCAGCAGCACTTTCTGGTCTTCGGGAAGAGCCAGGCATGGCTACATGTCTAGCCATGCCAGCCCATTACCATGGCAATGAGTACAACCATGCAGTCTCATCACCAGCCTTACAAGATGCACATTTTAATTGCAACAGTCATTTTCTTTTTAATCTTTCACTCTCAGGAAAGACTTATTTCAAAAGAAAAATTTCATTCAAGATAAATAATAAATGGGGTATTACGAGTTACTTCCATATTATGATTTCAGGTGAGATAAGCAGAGTTTACTAAGATTTACATTACTGCTCTGCCATGCGTTCTGAACAGATGCCACTTGTCAGTTAAAACACTTTCACTCAATCCACAAGCTGCCTGCAGCTGAAATCAATTTACAAAATCTTCCCCCCCTCCCCAAAAATGGTGTGACAGGCCATTAAAATTACATTACTCAAAACCATTCTGGTATTAGCAGAAGGGTTAAAAGCTCCTCTTGAAAAAAATAGTTGCAGTTAACAACCGATGATTTTTATAGCCGTTAAAATTTTATTCTAAATCATCAGGGATACATTAATGCAGTATGTGTACTAGCATTCAGAAACTGAGCAGGCAGGCAAAGACACTGGATCAGCTAACAAGTATTCGATTTTTTTTTGGTGTTATTTTTAGCATGGCAGTATGAAAATGATATTTGAAAGGCGGTTTGTCAAATCAATTGGAGAGTAGCTCCAAACCCCTCTGTTAACTGCTATAACCAAGATGGCCTGAAACTTAATGTAGGATCAGTGCAGGTTGCGCCAACTACAGAAAAATCAGATCATGGCAAGTATTCATAAAGCCTGGGACAGTCTGGTGCCAGGCTGTGAAATTTCTGGCCTGTGCAGCCCGTGAACATATAAACAAATATTTGAAAATCTATTACAAACAATAATTTTAAACAGAACTTAATTCCACCCCTTCTGAAAAGCTTTAATGATGAATCTAACGTGGCTAATAAAAAATTTTTTAAACAAATCAATATACAATTTTAAAAGTTTAATAACACACAAGTCCATCAACTCAATCAATAGGTTGACTTAGAATGATAAGTACAAACAGACCAAACAAAGATGGATTGGTTTGGTTACCACTTGAGAAAGACCTCCCTCAAGCACCAACTGAAGATCGCCCCCTGCTGCCCATTGCAAGGTTGGCCGGCGCAGATGAAGCTGTTTGGCACAAACACCCCCTATTGGTGAGTGAACAAAGCAGAAAACCAATTGAACAGAAATATTCATGCTGGGAAGGATTCTTACACTCTCATCCAGTAACTCCATAGAAAATAGCTTTCCTTCTCCACGGGAGTTGCTCCACGTTCTAATCTGACTTTTATTGGTAACGCGAGCCCGGATTGTCCATCTGGGGGAAAAAAATTTAATACAGATTTGTTATTTTGCAACTTAAGCCAATTCAACAGAATAGACTCTGCAGATTATACACAACAATCTTGTTAATACGTTGGCACGGCAAATGAAAATCAATTTGTAAACCATTCTAGACTGTTTAGCTACTTGTGAAACATTGGAAGGAATTGATGCAACAAACTCAAAGGCAGCATCACTTTTCCTCCAAGGAACACACTCAACATTTTAGGAATAGCTTCATGCTTTTTGCCATCAGATTTCCGAGTGGACTATGGGCCCAACCCCATTTTTGTTCTCTTTTTGCCCAGTCCATCACAGGTAAAGCCCCCAACCATTGAGCACAGGTACATGAAACACTGTGGTAAGAAAGCAGCGTCCATCATCAGGAATCCACACCACCCAGGATATGGCCCTCTTCTTGCTGCTGCCATCAAGATGAAAGTACAGGAACTTCAGGAATCACACCACCAGGTTCAGGAATAGTTATTAGCCCTCAAACATCAGCTTCTTGAACCAGAAGGGATAACTTCATCTGCCCTATCATTGAAATGTGCCCATAACATTTCATTTTCTGAATTTTATTTTTACTACTTTCTTTTTACATTTGCAGTTTATTGTCTTCTGCACTTTGGCTGAACGCCCAAGTTGGATGGTTTCATTGATTGTTATGGTTATTATCCTAGAGCTTTGAGTATGCCCTCAAGAAAATGAATCTCAGGGTTGTATATAGTGAAATATACATAGTTAATAAATTTACTTTGAACTTCGTACATTTTTATACATTTCTTATTGTAATTTGAGTATTTCTTTATGTATCACACTGTATTGCTGCTGCAAAACAACAGATTTTACAACATATGTCAGTGATATTAAAGCTGACTGATTCTTTTGTGCATTGCACACTGAAAACATTAAGAGCTCCCAATAACAAAAACTCAACTTGCATTTTAAAATGCCTGAGCTGGTTGTATTACAATTACAATCAATCCATCTGGTTAGCCAATGCTTATACTTCTACTATTTTTACCTACTTCAGGAAGAATTTCAATAGACAGATATTGTTCTCCCTGAGTATGCAACACATTTGAAAGACATTTGTTCGTCTCAATGTTACCAAGGCCAGGTCAAATTTGAATTATAGGACTCAGTAAAACTGCACTGAAACGAGAAAAATAGACATTTTGCATAGTATCTTAGTGCATATTGGTAGCCTGCAATCGTTTCATTCTCTTCTCAGGCTTCCAGCTGGGTACAAGTATTGATTATAACTGACGTTTCAATGACAAATTCTGGCATCTTCTTCCCTTAAGGGAAGGATTTTTAATTTTTCTTCATAAAGTCAGTCCAGTCTTTGGCTCCAGACTGGTCCCATGGCAGCCAAGTTTAAACTGCCTTTGAAATGGCCTACAAAACCAAGGCAATTAGCTCCGAGCAGTCAGAGACTGGTCTGCAAAGAATGCCCTTCGGATTCCGAGGAGGCAACAATGGAAGCTTTTGGCAAAAAGTCTCATCATCAGATCTCTCAAACAAGCTAGCGGGAAGAAGTTTCCTCCATGACAAGTCCAGGATCTCAATCCGAGTAAAGGCTGTTTGAAATGACTGCAGTAGGGTTCCATTTTCACCATGGATGTCCACTTCTATCCTCCAACAGGAAGGCCTTAAAGCTCTCCACTTCTTTCTTGACAAAAGACCCAACCAGTTCCCCTCTCCACCATGCCCTCCTGTCCGGTGGAACTGATCTCTGCACTCAATTTCTCTTTCAGCTCTTCCCACTTTCCTCCAAGCCCAAAGTGTAGCCACGGACACCTACATGGGCCCCAACTATGCCTGCCTTTTCACTGTCCATATCCAAGCCTTTTCTACAATGCTCCCCAATTGCCTCGTGCACCAATGAAGAACGTAGTAATTCCCACACTGTTCTTAAATTCACTTGGTTCATTTTTGACACCACTCTCCCGTTCTCAATTTCTGTCTCCATCTTTTGGAGAGAAACTGTCTTACTGACATTTTATAAACCTACTTGCCCTCACAGCCATCCTAACCATACTTCTTCCCATGTTGTCACCTGTAAAAATGCCATTCACCTTTTTTTCAGTTCCTTCAGCTGTTGCATCTGTTCCCAGAATGAGGCTTTCCTTTCCTGGACATCATCGGCTCTTCTTCTTCAAAGAATAAAGATTCCCTTCAACAACTGTTGATGCTGCCCTCACTCACATCTCCACTTCCTGGACATCAGCCCTCATCTCATCTTCCCGCTGCCCTAACAGAGATAGTTGGTCTTGTCTTTATCCACCATCCCATGAGCCTCAGCACCCAGCACATCATTACATTGTCTGCAACTTACACCACAGCAATGGGATTCTACCACCAAACACACCTTTAACGACCATCTCCACCCCACCCCCCCCACCAGCCTCTCTGCTTTCAGCATGGATCACTCTCTCTGCAATTCCCTTGTCTGTTCATCCCTCCCCTGCCACTTATCCCTGCAAGCAGTTGGATTCCCAACTCCAATTCTGACATGTCCGTTCTTGGCCTTTACTACCATGATGAGACTGTAGGTTTTAGCAAATAAAAATGCTGGAGGAGTTTATGTTTAAGAAAAATGTAACAACTTACTTATTGAATTCCAAACACTGAACACAAAGTGCGGTAAAAGTACTTTACATAAATACATCAGATCAGCCTCTTAAAGCAGACTCCAATTCAACGTCAGTGGTTGTGAATTATTTATGTTTCGACCAATTACATTACCTTACAAGGCCACTTAAGTTGGAGGAGCAACCTGATGGCATGAACATCAATTTTTCTAACGGTAATCTTTCTCATTCCCCTATGGCTCCATTTTACCTCTACTCACCTTTCCCGGTACCTTTCCTCCTTCCCCTTCTCCCGTGGCCCACTCTTCTCTCCCAACAGATTCCTTCTTCAGCCCTTCAACCTTTTTCACCAATCACCTCCCAGCTGCTCTCTTCAAACCCCTCCCTCACCCACTTGATTTCACCCATCTTCTAGCTTGTACTCCTACCTGCCCCCATAATCTTATTTGAGCTTCTTCAATCTTCCTTTCCAGTGTTGAAAAGTCTCAATCTAAAGTCAATTGCTTTAATAATCATGCTTTACAACAGTGCTATTCAGAAAATAATCTCTGAATGCACAATGTGCCAAACTTTGAAGTGGATAGGCTACAGCAGACCACTCTGGGTTCCACTCCTGTACCTAATAAAGCTGCCACAGAGTCTGTGGCCAAAAGAAAAAGACTGACACATTTTCCCTTTGGTGTGTGGTTCATCAATATTTTAATCTCTTCCTATATAATTTTTTTCCATGTTTCTTTGCATCATTATGCACCACTCCAGGAAGAGCTGCAATGAAATATATACAGTACCATGCAAAAGACAGATCTAGGGTGCCCAAGACTTTTGCACAATACTGTAGCAATTTTATGAATTGTATTCTACTGCTGCCGTTAAAAAAAATTAATTACATGACATGCAAGTTGACCAGCCTGATTCTGATATGAGTCTTTTTTGTGGACTGAAGAGTGGGAAGGGGGCAGGAAGAGCAAAATTATGGTTGGGAGAGGGAAGCACCAGAGTGACATTCTGTAATGATCAGAATCAGGTTTATTATCACCAGCAGGTGTCCTTAAATTTGTTGACTTAGTAGCAGCAGTTCAATGCAATACATAATAAAGAAAATAAATAAATTACAGTAAATGTATATTGGAGATTAAAAATCAAGCAGAAACTATATATATTGAAAAAGTGAGGTAGTGTTCATGGATTTAGTGAACATTTAGGAATCGGATGGCAGAGGGGAAGAAGCTGTTCCTCAACAAATCAAATGACCTTGCCTGGTGTTTCAAGGCTGGGTATGTCTGCAACTACGCCACCCACCCATGACACTCCCTCGCTGCCATCTGTCCCACACCCATACTGCAGCACTCCCCCCTCACCATCCCCAAAATCCTTTGTTCCTGTTAGATTTACAAAAGCGCCCCCCACTCCACTTTGACAAATACAGTACTATACAAAAGTCCCTAGCTATATACATGTGCCAAAGTACTGTATATGGCAAAGTAACCAATGTAACATTTTCAGTAGCTTTGAAAAAGTGGTCTTTAGAATTGCAAAGGCACAAGGATGTATAACAGAGAGGTTACAGGTTTAAGGGAGGGGGAAAGATTTTCCACACAGAGATGCTGATATACAGAACATGCTGCCAGAAGTGAAGACAGATACAATCTTGACACTTGAAAAGGCAAGGTATAGAATGATATAGAATTAATAGGGAGAAAATGCAATTAGAAAAGAGGCACAAGGGTTAGTATGGGTGTAGCCCATTCTGTGGTGTATAAATGGTAATTGATGCTGAGGAGACAAAGTATAACAGTCCTAGCTTTCTTAGTAATCTTCAATGTTCACTAACATTGTGCCAACGTTTCTAGCCCATTACGCTTACCTGCCACTTCCAACAGAACCGTCAAGTGACCTATAACACCCCACTTCTCCAATCCTTTATACTTTATTGTCACCAAACAATTGCTACTAGAACGTACAATCATCATAGCGATATTTGATTCTGCACTTTCCGCTCCCTGGATTACAAATCGATAGTAAATATTAAACATTTAAATTATAAATCATAAATAGAAAATAGAAAAATGGAAAGTAAGGTAGTGCAAACAAAAACCGAGAGGCAGGTCCAGATATTTGGAGGGTACGGCCCAGATCCGGGTCAGGATCCGTTCAGCAGTCTTATCACAGTTGGAAAGAAGCTGTTCCCAAATCTGGTTGTACAAAAATCATGTATTTTCCTCCAAGTTCTCTACCTTTGACTCTCATTGCCTTTGCTCCTCCATTGATGTCAACTCTTTAGCTGCTTAGACACCATACATGCTCCCGCTCCCCCGCCACCTCAGGTGGTTTTTAAAATTTGCCTCCTCAACCATTTTGGTCACCTGTATTAATAACTCCTTCTGTTGTTTTATCATTTTTTTAAATCTGGTCATGCATTTGTGAAGTACCTATTTTTTCTTTAGGAGCTACATAAATAAAGTTAATGTCACAAATGGATAAATAAGAATTTAATATGGTGAGCTCAGCAAAAGGAAAAACTCAAAACCATGAATCAGCATTACTTAAAATTGAGACCCAGCTAAGAAGCAGGTCATTATTTGATGAAGTCTCTTGGCTCAGTAGCAGCACTTCTGCATCAGAGTCTGAGAGCTCTGAGCCCAAGTCCCTTTGCAGAATAAGCATAATAACCTGCGTTGTACCAATATGCTTAATTGGAGATGGGAGTCTTTTGGATGACCCACTTATTTACATCTTTGTGAAACTATTCCCAGAATAACAGCTTTGAATGGATTCTCCCTGGTGCTCTGGCCAATATTTATTATATTTCTGTTAAGCAATATGTTATTATCTCATTAGTGTTTTTAACTGCAAATTAATTCTTAATTTGCTCACGTTATTACTGTACTTGGCCTGAATTTCAAAAAGTACACAATGAAGTGTTAAACAGTTATTCATGGATAAAGATAAAACAAAAGAGAAACATTAGCTTCATCATGTTGAAAGATACAGTGAAATGCATCGTTTTGGATCCAGTCAGATCAGCCAAGATTGTGCTGGACCGCCCACAAGTATGGCCAACCTTCCATGGCAACACAGCATGCTCACAGCACACTAACACCTAACCTTTACCTCTTTGGAATGTGGGAGGAAATCAGAGCTCCCGGAAGAAACCCAGGTTGTCACGGTGAGAACGTACAAACTGTTTACAGACAGCAGCAGGTATCAAACTTGCAGCTGTTTTACTGTAAAGCATTGTGCTAACCAATTGCAAATGCTATTCTTTTTTAAAAATTACTACTACTTCTACTACTAAACTGCATGTGATTGGAGTCTGTAATTTATATTTTGATAATGTATTTTGGGCCATCTGAGCGATCTGGTACTTTAGCTGTCTCCAGGGAAATCTGGCAAGGTTTGAGAGCGGAGTTTGCAGCCTAAAGGTGGCGTGCAAACCCATGATCAGCTCCATTACTCCTCCCTGATTAAAGCGTCGAGCAAGATTGAAATTGATGAGGGCAAAAGGCGGCAAGCAGATATTCAGCGCCATCTGCGTTTGACTAGTCTCCCTCTCCCTTTCTGCTGCTGGAAGGCGCAGGAATCTTCCTCACACTGTAAGGCTTGATTGGCATGGCTTGTGGCTCTGGACTTATTGTTGGATGACTCTGCAGTTTGAGTTTCTGGTTACCCCTTCTTTTTTGCCATTTTGTGCAATTCGATCAGAGTGCTTTGGGTCTGTGGCCTGCAGTCCATGAATGAGAATGCTAAACTGAACTGAACTAAATTGAACTCTTCTAAACCATTTCAAGGATTTTGTGATTTGCTGTTTAATATTCCGCATGTTATTCTCTCATTTTGGCCGCCTGCAAGATTTTTTTTATTATTTGCAGAGTGGGTGTTTGATTTTTTTCTTTGAACAGTACCATGGTGCTTCTTTATTTCATGGCTGCCTGCAGGAAGACAAAGCTCAGTGTTGTACACTGTGTATGTACCTTGATAACAAATGTACTTTGAATCTTTGATATGTAAAGAATTTTTTTTTTGAAAAACAAGTTTGAAAAGATTTTTTAAAAAATACCAATGGAAAAGTTTCAGGCAGAAGTGAGGAAAGGGCAGATTTAAATAATGAGGAATAAACTTCTGGAGAATACTGTTACATTAAAACAGCAGCGATATTAATGAACCACAAACATGACTATGAAACAATAGAGTCATCCACAGAATGAGTAAAAGCAGCTGCGTGGTCACCTTTTTAAGTATTAATAGGTAACCACACATCTTTCCAAAAGGACACATTCTCAGAGAAATGTGGGCATCTTAAACAATTAAAACAAAATAACCATGCTTTCAGTGCAGTGCTGCTGTAATTTACCTATTAGGATTAGGTACAAAATCTTTAAATCAGAGCTTAAAATTACTGAAACTTTTTCCTCGCAACTAAATTGCCAGATAACCATAGAAACAGAATTGCAAAGGGTATTGGATAATCTCTACAAGACTCAGATTTACCTTGGAATCAGCTAGATGAATTGCAAACTAGCTTAATTATACAATTCAGAAGGCAACAAATCTTTATTTGCATTTTAAAAAAAAAATATCAATATATTAAATAGGAGGACCAATTAATTTGGTGTTTTCCTTTAGCTTCAACGATGTTTATTTGGGGTCTTTGAAATAATTTGATGATGAGCAAAGGAACCACTATCTCTACTAAGAGTGGAGAACAAAAAGTGGAGTAGTGTCAACAGTAGAAAGGTTGGTGTAATGTGGTTGGCTAACATGCTTGTTTTTGTGCCGTACAACTCCACAGCTCCAAAGGAACCCAAGCCCAAAAGTAGAGTTCAGGTATTTTGCAAAGTTCAAATTTATTATCAGAGTACACATATGTCACTATAGACAACCCTGAGATTCATTTTCTTGACGTCATACTCAATCAATCCCAGAACCATTATAGAATCAATGAAAGACCACACCCACAGTGCAATCAACTGGTGTGCAAAAGACAGACTGTGCAAATATAATACTGAGAATAATGAATTGTACTGTCCTTGAAAATGAGTCCATGGATTGTGCAAACAGTTCAGTGTTCTGAAGAATGAAGTTATCCACACCGGTTCAGGAACCTGATGAAAGGTAATAACTGTCCCTGAATATGGTGGTGTGGGACCTAAGGATCCTGTACCTCCTTCCTGATGGCAGAAGCGAGAAGAGGACATGACCTGGATGCTGGGGGCGGGGTCCAGGACGATGGATGCTGCTTTCTTAATGCTTCCATTCCAGGCTAAACCAGTCAGTATACCCTCCACTGTGCATCTATTAAAGTTTGTTAAAAGTTTAAGATGATGTGCCGATTCTGCGTAATCTAAGTGGAGGCACTGCTGTGCCTTCTTTGTAATAGCACTTATGTGCTATTCCCAGAACAGATCCTTTGAAATGATAATGCCAAGGAACTTAACAGTCACTGACCCTCTCCAAACTCAGGTATTTAGCAGTAGGCAGGAAGCACTTTTGCACAGATAAAGTGCTGTGGAAATTTGGAATTCTCATACTTAAAAGCCACAGATAGAAGTTCAATATAGGAGACTATCAAAATATAATTACTGATACTACATGAATGGTTCAATTGTAAGCCACATTCTCTCCAAAAATTACACCAATGTATGAGAGGTGGCTCAGGAAAGTAACAAGAATTTATGAATCAAGAAACAGAGAATGACAAATACATTCCATCATAGGGGAAATGCTGAGTACTGTCGGTGGGGAGGTTTGAAAAAGGCCTTCAGATTGACGGCAAAGATGATGTAGCTGCAATTACATTTATTTGGTGATATAGATGTTAAATTTAAATTAGCAGTTTTCCCTTGGTGCTGTCTACACCACTTTATAAATGACAGTTGCACTGTGTCATGTTCCACATTATATAACAAAGGATATGTATGTCTTGATCACCTTTTCCCCAGCAGCATTAAAAGGCCTGCCTTGAGCAAAGCTGCATCTGCTGCTAAGATGTTTAACTCCATTCCAACCCTTTAGGGTCCATGAATTACCTCACTAATTTTGCATTACTTGTTTTGTTTAATATTTTATTTATTTTTTTAAAAAGATAGTGCATTCTATTGCTGCCACAAAACAAAAGGATTTTATGACTTATGTCAGCGATGATGAACCTGATGTTGAAATTTTCTTTGCTCTTTGGGGTAAAGTCTGCCTATTCAGGTCAACAGAAACCAGCATAACTTATCTGCATAATTCAGGTGTGGCCAAATATCAAGAGCAGCACTCCAGTGCTAGAAAACATAGAAATGAAAATAACTTAATTAGAGGGCACTAGAAGATAAATTACACAAAAATTACCTTCTAGCGAAAACCAAATGCCAAATTTGATTAAGTGGATAAGTATTTGCTAACGACAGTTAAGGTTACAGGGCCAAGTACAGACAAAGGTGATCAAATATGCCATATTGCTGTACTGCTGCAATCATGAAAATGTCATCTGCAAATGATACAATGCCATATTTATTTCCGACAGTTCTGTAAGAATACGCTTGGGGAGTTGGTCATTAGCCAGGCACATTGATTTTTCTAATTTTTTTAACCTGTTCTTTATATCCCTTGTGAGAATAAGCTTCATACAATCCATGAAAGAGCAAATGATATCTGGTTCTGTGAAAGATGAAGCTGATGAGGCCAATAGTCTCTTTTTGCCTCTTACATTTTTCACTTATGATATAGATTTTGCAACTATTACAATACATGTTTCAAAGTAAATTGTTATTTATTACATACACAGCCATATACATCCCTGAGATTCATTTTCCTGTGGGCAAACTCAGCAAATCTATAGAATAGTAACTATAACAGGATCAATGAAAGATCAACCAGAGTGCAGAAGACAAACTGTGCAAATGCAAATATAAATAAATAGCAATAAATAATGAGAACATGAAACAACAAGATGGAGTCCTTGAAGTGTGATCATTGGTTGTGGGAACATCTCAATGGATAAGCAAGTGTAGTTATCTCCTTTTGTTCAAGAGCCTGATTGCTGAGGGGTAATAACTGTTCTTGAACTTGGTGGTGTGAGCCCTGAGGCACTTGTCATAGTCATACTTTATTGATCCTGGGGTAAATTGGTTTTTGTTACAGATGCACCATAAATAATTAACTAGTAATAAAACCATAAATAGTTAAATAGTAATATGTAAATTATGCCAGGAAATAAGTCCAGAACCAGCCTATTGCCTCAGGGTGTCTGACCCTCCAAGGGAGGAGTTGTAAAGTTTGATGGCCATAGGCAGGAATGACTTCCTATGACGCTCTGTGTTGCATCTCGGTGGAATGAGCCTCTGGCTGAATGTACTCCTGTGCCCAACCAGTACATTATGTAGTGGATGGGAGACATTGTCCAAGATGGCATGCAACTTGGACAGCATCCTCTTTTCAGACACCACCATCAGAGAGTCCAGTTCCATCCCCACTTTCTACCAGTGCTTTCTACCTGATGGCAGCAGCAAGAAAAAGGCATGGCCTGGGTGGGAAAGATCTCTGATGATGGATGCCATTTTCCTATGACGGCGTTTCACATTTGAGAATATAGCATTCATTACAAATTACACTAAAAACTTAAATATTTCAAAGTAGAACAATGTGGACAATTAGATAAATAGATTAGAAGTTTAATGTAGGGAAACACAAAGGTGGATTTAATTGTGCATCTGCATTAATTTATTTATTTGCATTTAAGACAGGGCAGACATCAACAATCATTGGATAGCTTAGAGACATGCTTATACAATAAAGCATCAAAATGAAGATCAAACCAAATGGTTTACCAAATATACCTATAAGCAGAAACATGGTACAAACTCAATCATTCAACTAACAAAGCACTTGAACAAGCTGAATTTACTCACTTAGACTGGTAGGGATTCAGGCAGGCGATGGGCACTACTTTTGTCTGTGATGTTCCAATGCTGTTTGGTGGTCCCCTCATGCCACCAGATTTACTTGGCAGTTTGCTCTCAAATTTTGCTGGAAAACTGTGAACTACAAACGTTTTGTGTGTTAACTTTTTCTTATTACAGGAACTATTACATTCCACTACACTGAAGGGGGCAGCTGTGAATCTAATCAGATTAGCTTTATTTGTCACGTACATTGAAATATAGTGAAATGCATCTTTTGCATCAAATCAAATCAGCAAGAATTGTGCTGGACAGCGCACAAGTATCACCATGTTTCCGGCACCAACACGGCATGCCAACACTCTCTCTCCAAGAGTTGTTCACTTGCTTTTATTCCTTCATCTTTCAATTTTTTTTTTAGAAAACATGGAATTCATGTTAGTTAGGGTAAAGATGCAAAATCTTCACTAGCATGGTTTTTAAAAGAAGCTCCAGCATTTGCATCATTAAAATCAAAGGAGAAGAGCACATTTTAAAGTTGTACTGCACCCAAGAGGCATTTGCAAAGAACAAGACATAACAGCCTCTTACCTGAAGCAGCATCGGATGGAGTGTCATTTTGCGCAGGTTGTTTGATTGTTGTTGAGTTGGCAACAGCAGCTGACTGCTGTGTCTGACCTGTGCAAACCAAACAGTGAATGTTTTGGATCAAAATCAATCAGGAATCAAAAGCACACAACATTTTTCCACAGGCTTAGATTACAATTAGATCATATAACAATAATTCTGAAATTGTGGATACAGCACATAAAAACAGAATGTGCCACGGATGCGTAACAGTTAGTGTGATGCTACTACAGCTTGGGGCGGTGTTCAGAGTTCTATTCCAGCATCCTCTATTAGAAAGTTTGTACGTTCTTCCCGTGTGCACTTGGGTTTCCTCCCATGGTCCAAAGACGTACCAATTGGCAGGTTATTTGGTCATTGTAAATTGTCCTGTGATTAGGCTAGGGTTAAATTGATACTTTGCTTGTGGCACAGCTCTGTGGGCTTGTTGGGCCTGCTTAGCACTGTATCTCTAAAAACGACACCAATAGCTTGTTTTCAAGTGTTCACACCCAAAATACAAACTGTACCATAAAGAAAAATGTGATTAGGCATCACTTGCCTTCACTGATTGGCACTGGATTACCAATCTTTCCATTCACTTGATCGGCCGTTCTAACAACTTTCAACTCAACAATCACCACTGCACGTCTGGAAAGTAAACAAATAGAGCACATTAAAAGCCTCTCGTTAACCTGTTACATTTCTAATGTATTAATTATATGAATAGTCACACTTCATCTAATTTTGTCAAATCCAAGCAAGTAGAGAGTCTCATCAAAAGATCAAAATCCTTTGATAAGACGAGCCTACTTACAAATTGTAACTACTTGAGCAGAACATGAATTTTTAAAATTAGGCTTGACACCAAGGGAGTAAATTTCTTACAGAAAATTATGACAGCAAAGTAATGGAATAGGATCAACATACTGGAGAAAGGCCATTTCAGAAAATCAAATGTGCGCGATATTAGCAGCAACATTATGTTCAAGTTGAATTTCCTGTGGCACTGTCCAGAGAAAATGATAATACTCTTTGATAAGTGCTTCCTCCTACTTTCACACTGTTGTGCCAATTCACACAAGCTTTTTGACTTTTGTGCAGAGGAATTCTACTTTACAACTGCAGTATTTAGTTTCATATGTTATTAATATTTAAAATCCTGGACCCTTGCACTTAAACTTAGAGGGCAAAGGAGTGTGAGAGCAAAAGAAAGGGGGCAAGTGAAAGAAAATGTGAGAAAAATGACAGAAATAAAGGAAAATTAATATTGTCTTGTTATACATTACCCTATGACATTTGAGAACCTCTCTTGGGAGATCAATACAAAGCAAAGACCCACAATTTGATCACCAGCAAAAACAGAAATATAAAAAATGACAACACATTACAAGCCCTTTGGCCCACAATGTTATGCTAACCCTTTAACCCTCTAAGATCAATCTAACACTTTCCTCCTTTTCTATCATCCATGTACCTATGGGCTGTATCTGCATCAGTTAACATCAACTAAGATCAGATAAGTTTGTCACACAAGCCAGGGCATGGCTGCTCATCCAGACCACTGCTACTTGAAGAGAAAGCAGCTCATCCAATCTCTTATTGGAATTGATTTATTGTTGGCGGCACTTCGTTCTGTGATTCAAACCGAGTGCAAAAAGACATTCATGAACACAAGAAATTCTGCAGGTGCTAGAAATCCAAAGCAGCACACACAAAATACTGGAGGAACTCAGCAGCTCAGGGAGCATCTACAGATGGGAATAAACCATCAATGTTTCAGGCCAAGACCCTTCATCAGGACTGGATAGGGGAAGAAGCCAGAAATATAAGGGTGGGGAGGAGGGGATAGGTAAAGGACTGGAGAAGAAGGGATCCGATAGGAGAGTGGACCATGGATGAAAGGGAAGGAGGAGGGCCACTGGGGGAAGTGATAGGCAGCTGAGAGGAGGTAACAAGCCACAGTAGGGAATAAAAGAGGGAAGGGCGAGGGCAAATTTTTTTTAGATTAGATTATGAGGACACTCAGTCCTCGTTTATTGTCATTTAGAAATGGCATGCATGAATTAAGAAATGATACAATGTTCCTCCAGAGTGATATCACAAAAAAAACAAGACAAACCAAAGACTAACATTGACAAGACCACATAATTATAACATATAGTTACAGCAGTGCAAAGCAATACCATAATTTGATAAAGAGCAGACCACGGAAATGGTAAAAAAAAAGTTTCAAAGTTCCGATCGACTCCCGATAGTCCCCGATAGCAGGCGGCAGAAGGGAGAAACTCCTTCCGCCATAAACCTCCAGGCACCAACAACTGTCGATGCATTGGAAGCACCCGACCACAGCTGACTCTCAGTCCATCCGAAAACTTCGATCCTTCGAAACCGAGCACCATCTCTGCCGAGCGCTTCGACCCCATCCCAGCCACCAAGCAACAAGCAAAGCCGAGGATTCGGGGCCTTCCCCTCCGGAGATTCTGGACCACACAGTAACAGCAGCAGCGAAAAAGGCATTTCAGAAGTTTCTCCAGATGTTCCTCCGTTCTCTCACATCTGTCTCCATCAAACCAGGATTGTGCACGGCACCCTACTTGACAGATTACAGATATCATTCACCGGAGTGGCCGCACAAGCTGTGTCAAGCTACCATCTTCTCCTCCTCCCAATGAGATCATATTTCTTCTCCTCCACCCAGACGAAATAGGTGGTGATGCTCCTCCATCCTGAAGGTAGCCTCATCATTACAAGAGAGGATGACATGGATTGACATGTCAGAACAGGAATGGGAATAGGAATTAAAATGGTTGGCCAGCAGGAAGTTCTGCTTTCGGTGGATGAAGCGGAGGTGCCTGACAAAGTTGCCCCACAATTTACGATGGGACAGATGGCAAACGGACAGCTGTAGAACTTTGGCCACTTACAGGTGTGACAGGTGTTATCAGAAGATTGATACCGATAAGAGAGATAAGAGAGACAAATGGGGGAAACATTCAAAATGCTAATAAGAGAGAGACGAGAGAGATTAACGAAAAGAGACAGTTTCGAGTATTGTCAGACCGGTTGCTTTGAACCTGAACTGTTTGAAGTTTGATGGACAGGCGATACCCCAGCAGGGGGAAAAAAGAAACAGGTTCGCTAAGGCAAGCAACACACCACGAGATAACGAGACCCTGGAAGTGCGGTGCACCCCCCACAAGTTGGTGGGAGTTTTGGAGGTCTGGTCGCGGGACCGACCATAGACGCACAGGGTGGAAAGGTATGATCGGCAGGAACCTGGTGTGTGTGTCCGCCCTTGCCTGGGTGCCGGGTTCACCGCAGAAGAACGATCGTATCCGGAACGGAGGGGTCACAGTCGGTGACCTCAGAAGACATTACAAAGGGCTCGCCTGAAAGCTAACTGCGAGGAATATCAAAGGTCTGTTTGAATCCAATTTGAATATCATCATTGGCTCTCTCTCTCTCTCTCCCAACGGCACAACAGCAATTACTGCGAACTATACTAAACTGAACTGAACTCTGCGTCACTTGAGACTGAACAATTTACCCCTAGACTGCAATAGAGCTTGATTGATTCCTATTATCCTAGTTCTGTGTACATGTGTGTTTTACCATTGCTAACCTGTTGCATTTATATCCTTACTATTAGAGTACTGTGTTACTTACTTCTTTAATAAAACTTTCTTAGTTCCAGTAATCCAGACTCCAACTAAGTGGTCCATTTCTGCTGGTTTGGCAACCCAGTTACGGGGTACATAACACAGGCATAGTGCTAGAAGGGAGATTAATGGAGAGCAATGAATGGACAAGGGAATCATGGTGGGAGCAATACCTGCAGAAAGCAGAGAGTGGGAGGGGAGGAAGGTAAAGATGTGTTTGGTGGTAGAATCCCTTTGGAATTGGCAGAAGTTGCAGAGAACGTGTTGGCTGCAGAGGGTCATGTGGCGATTGGTGAGGACAAGAGGAACTCTATCCTGCAAGGACGGTGGGAAGGTAGCTTGAGGACCGCATCAGTGGTGGAGGAAACCTCATTCTCTGAAGGAGAACATGTAATGTCAGGGAAAAGTAAGCCTCATCCTGGGAACGGATACAGCATAGATGAAGAAACTGGAAAAAAAACAACTGGCATTTTTACAGGACATGGTTAGAAGGTGGGGTGGGTGGGGGGGGGGGAGGAGAGAGAGAGAAGATAGACGTGAGAATCAATAGGTTTATAAAAGATGTTGGTTAACAGTTTGTCTCAAGCAACGATAAAGGGGTGGAATCCTGGAGCCATGTTTCTGTTAGAACGACTACACAGCTGTTTTCACCTCAAGTCGATTCAGACACAGACACAGGTAATTTAGTTTATTTTCTAGCAATCAAGTGTTTGAAAGCAGAATTGCCAGGAGAACCGGCCTGAAGGGTGTCACCTTAAGTATTGCATGACTACCAGCATGATTTTGTTTCCTTGTGCTTGCGCTTCCAACGGCATCGCCCCTGGGTGGCTGTAGCAGATAACAACACAGAATGCCACAAGCCCCATGCTGCAGAGTTCACCTGCTATCTAACAACTTGCTAGTGAGGTAGACTTGCAATACTTCTTGTTCTTAATACCCAGCAGTGTCTTGTGATCATAAGAAAGGTGTAAAGGACGAGCAATTGCAACATTAGTTGAAACTGAAGTGGCTGCCGCAACTGGACGTGCCACTATCTTCAACAATTCAAATGAAGTGAAATTTGACGTCTTTGCAGTGTGTTGCTGCTGCAAGCAAAACTTCACTGTAAATTACAAAAATGAATAAATAGTGCACAAAGTGTGCATGGATCATTCAGAAATCTTACAGAGGGGAAGAAGCTGTTTCTGAATCATTGAGTGTGGGTCTTCAGGCTTCTGTACCTCCTCTCCGATGGAGTAAATAAGAATAATCAATAGTAAATATATGAACAGGGATCGAACAGCAAGAACCAAGGCAACAGCTCACTCTCGAGCATGGCATGTTGTGGGGCAGTCTTACAATTAACATTTGGCATGTCATTCACCTGTGGAGTGCTCTTCCTTACAAAATCTTAGAACAAATCTAAATAAAGATTTCTGAATTAAAAAGGCAATATGCAGCAAATTAAAACTCAACCAAGCCAAAAAAAAGTCTTGTCTGGTGTATTTACCCATATTCAGTGGTACTCAACAAGTGCTGTGTTGATTGTCTGCTGCAATCTGCCTCACCTTTCATTGAACTGGCATCAAACAAATCCAAACTCCACTCTAGCAACACAAGAGAATTTCAAATTCATGTGCTCAACTATCTCTCTGCCTTTGCTACACAGCTCATCTCAGAAAATATTCACAAAATACATGAAGCTGATGATTGCAGGTGGTTGCCCATATTTAAAGACCATATAACCCAAGCCATTAGAACACAGGAGATTTAGCATAGAAAACCATTTCCTTAATACAGTTGAAGTCAGAAGTTTACATACAACTTAGCCAAATACATTTAAACTCAGTTTTTTAATAATTCCTGACATTTAATCCTAGAAAACATTCCCTGTCTTAGGTCAGTTAGGATCACTACTTTATTTTAAGAATGTGAAATGTCAGAATAATAGTAGAGAGAATGATTTATTTCAGTTTTTATTTCTTTCATCACTTTCCCAGTGGGTCAGAAGTTTACATACACTTTGTTAGTATTTGGTAGCATTGCCTTTAAATTGTTTAACTTGGGTCAAGTGTTTTGAGTAGCTTTCCACAAGCTTTTCACAGTAAGTTGCTGGAATTTTGTTCCAGACAGAACTGGTGTAACTGAGTCAGGTTTGTAGGTCTCCTTGTTCGCACACGCTTTTTCAGTTCTGCCCACAAATTTTCTATTGGATTAAGGTCAGAAAATGATGTCAAATCTGGTTCATCCTGGGGAGCAATTTTCAAACACCTGAAGGTACCACATTCATCTGTACAAACAGTACACAAGTATAAACACCATGGGACCACACAGCCGTCATACCCCTCAGGAAGGAGATGCATTCTGTCTCCTAGGGATGAACGTACTTTGGCGCGAAAAGTGCAGATCAATCCCAGAACAACAGCAAAGGACCTTGTGAAGAAGCTGGAGGAAACAGGTAGGCAAGTATCTATATCTACAGTAAAACAAAGTCCTATATTGACATAACCTGAAAGGTTGCTCAGCAAGGAAGAAGCCACTGCTCCAAAACCGCCATAAAAAAGCCAGGCTACGGTTTGCAAGTGCACATGGGGACAAAGATCTTACTTTCTGGAGAAATATCCTCTGGCCTGATGAAACAAAAATTGAACTGTTTGGCCATAATGACCATCCTTATGTTTGGAGGAAAAAGGGTGAGGCTTGCAAGTCGAAGAATACCATCCCAACCGTGAAGCATGGGGGTGGCAGCATCATGTTGTGGGGGTGCTTTGCTGCAGGAGGGACTGGTGCATTTCACAAAATAGATGGCATCATGAGAAAGGAAAATTATGTGGATATATTGAAGCAACATCTCAAGACATCAGCCAGGAAGTTAAAGCTCAGTCGCAAATGGGTCTTCCAAATGGACTTTGTTCCCAAGCATACCTCCAAAGTTGTGGCAAAATTGCTTAAGGACAACAAAGTCAAGGTATTGGAGTGGCCATCACAAAGCCCTGACCTCAATTCGATAGAAAATTTGTGGGCAGAACTGAAAAAGCGTGTGCGAGCAAGGAGACCTATAAACCTGATTCAGTTACACCAGTTCTGTCTGGAGGAGTGGAACAAAATTCCAGCAACTTACTGTGAGAAGCTTGTGGAAGGCTATCCAAAATGTTTTGGCCCAAGTTAAACAATTTAAAGGCAATGCTAACAAATACTAACAAAGTGTACGTAAACTTTTGACCCACTGAGAAAGTGATGAAAGAAATAAAAGCTGAAATAAATTACTCTCTCTACTATTATTCTGACATTTCACATTCTTAAAATAAAATAGTGATCTTAACTGACCTAAGACAGGGAATGTTTTCTAGGATTAAATGTCAGCAATTGTGAAAAACTGAGTTAAGTGTATTTGGCTACAGTGTATGTAAACTTCTGACTTCAACTGTATGATCAAACTGATAAAGCAATTTGCAGAGAGGACACCATTGACATTTTGGTTTCCAGATTTAAAATAAATTATCCAGTTTATTCAATGACTTGAATAACTATAATTGATCTACTTTTCTTTAAATACTTATTTATTAGACAAGAATATCCTAGGCAAAGCTACTATTTAAAATCATCCTTCAGAAAACAGTGGTGATGCAAGCTCTTGTGCTAACTGTTGAAACTGGGGGATACTCAGCATTTGAAACCACTTTTTTCATTAAATATTATTAATCCACTTAATCAGTCGGTCGACAATAACTTTCATTACCCTCGGATGTTAATGATTGGGTACTTAGTGATAAGAGTACAATTACCTCCACTTCATTTAACAATATCTCCACACAGAGCGCAATTCCCTGACACTTCAGCAGCAAGTAAAGTCTGCACCACACATCAGCTTTTGGCTCAGTGCTTCCCAACCACAATATGATATGAATAGAATTTGAATACAGGCTTAATGAGAGGCAAATTATGTTTGTGCATACAAATGCACTTCTATCTCGCCATAAAACATTATTCCACTACATAATTTTTGACAACAAACAAACTAACCTTTGAAGTTACACTTGGGAAGTTCTTCCAAGGCTGAGCAGTGGAAGTAACAGTGACATGATGCGTTTCCATTACCCAGAATTTGAACAATTGTGTTATTTTATAGATCAGGTCAAGAGCCTCAATTAAATTTGGCTAACTGTATTAGTACAAAGCTTTTTGAAGTAATTTGGACAAGTGCCCACCGAACAGTGTTAACATGGTAGACCAAATGGCCCATTTCAATGCTACATGACTCTTCTAGAACTTAATACATAATACAGGCCGACGTTTCAATGCAATATTGAAACATCAGTGCTCAGTGACAAAGTACCAGTTAGAAGATATTAAACCAAATTGTTTACTAGTGCAATAATATCATAAAACCAGAGTTCTTGTATTTACTAACAAAGGCTGCCAGAGTGACCTTTTCTTTGTGGAATTTAAGCAGGTACAAATCACCTACCTTCCTTATTTGCTTTGTAATTTATGCTACTTTCCTCAGTAAAGTAGCCAAAACAAGTTTGCACAAATACAAAGACCCCACGAACACCAGCCATTCTTTCTCCCCTCTCTCATTAGGAAGATGCAATAGCCCGACAGCATGCGTCACCAGGCTCAAGGACAGCTTTTATATCACTGTTGTAATTATTGAAAAGCCTTTTACATGGTAAAATGGACTCGACCCCACAATCTATCGTGTCACAGCCCTGCAATGCCGACGTTGTATTTTCAGTTGTTAACACCACATTCTGTCTTCTGTTATTGTTTTCCCTCAGTGCACTATTATTGATGAACTGATTGGTATGAATGACATGCAAAAGTTTTCCACTGTACCTCAGTACATGTGACAATAATAAATCAATTTACAAGTGCCTTTCATAATCTTAAAGCCTTCCAGCTTACATTATCGATAATTAAGTACTTGAAGTGATGTGGGGAAATGCAACCACTTTGGACACAGCTAGTTCTCAGCCAGAAATGAGAATTACATGACGAATTGTTTTACTGAAAGGGTTCAAGGACAAATTTCATGCCATGATATAATGGAGAATGTGTTTTTTTTTAAAACTAGTGTTAATTTGATCTCTTAAATCCACTCAAAGCAGCTGGCATGACTTTTGCCTAATGCCTCCAACAAAACTTCCCACGTAGACCATTCCCTCAGTACCGCATTGAGCCTAGATTATGCACTTGTTCCAGGTACTGAATTTAGAACCACAACACCTGATTAAGATGCGAAACTGCTACCATAAAGCTTTGAGACCGAGAACTTGAAAGAGGCTGCAAGTGGGCAAAATTATGCTCCACTTGTCCATGCTAGATTTTCTTTGAAGTTTTTGAATCAGGCATTGGGAAGTACATTAACTTTATTGTTATTCAACTGAATACAAGTATACTGCCAAACGAAACAATGTTCCTCTGGAGCAAGGTGTACAACTCAGTATATATAACTCACACAGCACAAAGTAAAATCACAACAAAATATACTGTAAATTCCGGTATATAAGCCGAGAATTTGGCCCTAAATTTTGGTCCTAAAATTAGGGGGTCGGCTTATACAGAGGGTGCCAACTTTGGAAAAATGAATATATGGAAGACAGGTCGTATTTATTGGCTGTTTTTGAGTCAAATACAAAAAATACAAACGCTTATGAAATCTACACAAAACACATTCTGTTTCTCAATTTACTTGTACACACTATTGCTGTTACATCTAGCTGCTGGAGCATGGACGTCAAACCACTGGGGACGACTGCAATGTCCGTATTTTCAGCTTTCAGTGCTGCTTTTGTCTCAGCTGACAAGTGTGCTTTGAACATGTCTGAGACAAGTAGCGACTTTTCCTTCCTGAAACCTTCGGGACGTCGACGCCACACCTCTTTAACCCACTTCAAGCAACCCACTTCGTCCATCCAGCCGTGTCATGGAACATAAACAACACCCCGTGGGAATATTTCTTTCTTTGGGAATGTTTTCCTCTTAAAAATCACCATCGGTGATAGTTTGGTCCCATCAGCCATACACATTAACACGACAGTAAAATTTTGCTTCTCATGTCCAGTTGTTTTGACAAGGACCGTTTTCTCCCCCTTCTGATTGACAGTGTGTTGCCAGCAAAATCAAAGAGCATTGGTGTCTCTCCCATGTTACCAATCAGTGAGAGCGGGTAGGAATATGCCTTTCGATTCTTGATTACAAACAATTGGAAGGCCATAATCTTATTCTCAAGGTCGCTCGGCATCTTCTGAGCAACCTTTGTTTTTTGTCTCAACACAAGATCACGTCTATTTATAAATCGGGTCCACGAACTTCGCGTAGCTTTGAAATTTTCGCTGACCTCACGGTGTTTTTTGGCCCATTTCAACGCTTGAACTCAAATAATTTCTCTGGTAACAATGTATTCAGACGATCGCTGCTGATTCACCCACTAAAACTTTTTCTTCCAGTTCTGGCCACTGGCATGTTTTCCTGCGGTTTGCACATTTCGTCTTTGGCATTTCCCTCAGCATGTCCTCTGCCTTTCTCCACTCTCTCACTTGTTTCTCGTTTACACTAAACTTCTGAGCAGCTGCAGAATTACTTGTTCCTTTAGCAAAATCAACAACCTTCAGCTTGAAGCCAGCATCATATCGCATTCATTTTAATCTTTTGCACATGGTGATCGCAAACTCAATACTGAGTACATGTACTGATCCCGCCACCCCGTGTTATGTTTTTACGAAATTACGATGGGTGCTAAATGGTTTCACGTGGGTTAAATTTCAGAGGATCCTTTACCATTGGGAACCTAATCCAAAACTTCCCTCCCTGATATATTTATTTATTAGGAATTCGCTTATAACATTCTATAATGTATAGGCCTATTTTCTTAGCAGGTACTGGTTCACAAAATTTCCAGGTTCCAGATCCAGCAAAGCTGAGCACCGGCATGTTAGATCTTGTGATCTTTTCGGGTTAAATCAAAAACCTCTACAAAAGGGGTCAGCTTATACAAAGGTAACATGAAAAAGCCATTTTTTTAACACTGAAAACAAGGGGTCGGCTTATACTCTGGGTCAGCTTATACACTGGAATTTACGCTATTCCAGAAGATTGACATTTACCCTAAGGTACATTAATGACAGAAGTCAAAAAGTAAACACTATAATGAAATTCGTACTTCATAAGTGAAGAGACCTGGGTGGTGACAGGCCTGGGGGAAGAAGTTACCATCTCCCCATACTATTCAGCATCAATTTATCACCTCTCCGCTTAGTTTGAGAAAAGGAAAAGTCTTTATCATTTTAGTATTTCTGAAGTTTTTCATTGCTTACAAACACTAGAAAATCTAAGCTTTGTACCTTCCATCCTTCATTGTGTTACAGATGAACCTGTTGATTTGGCAGACGCAGTTTACTGCAATAAGGCCCTCATCTCCCATGTAGTTCAGCTGAGTTGCAAGGAGGAAAGCTGAAAGAAAATAGTTTTAAATTTACACTAATATTTCAAAATGTAATGTTATCTTATCCTGCAAATCTATCACCTCACTTTTAGGATACTATAGACAACTCAATTCCTCTAATGTTGATTAACTTTTCAAAAATGCTCAGCAAATATGTTAGCAAATGTGTTTTCTATGGTAGTTACAAAACTGAATTTTGTTTAGAATTGTTAAAAATCTAAATTGCACACTGGCAGACAAACACACGTGCAACTAATTAAAACGCAAACAACAGGAATTCTGCAGATGCTGGAAATTTGATGTGTGGTGCAACTAATTAGTTAGTTTTCAAGCAATGCACATAAATGTCTACGGCGATTCCAACAAAACATTTTAATGATCACCCCATCTTTCTTCAGGATTTTATGAAACATCAACTCTTTAAATTTTGCTCACCTTCATAAGCACTTACTCAGATACTTCATAATCACACAAAGTCAAACCCTTGATTAAAGAATTGGATTTTAAACCAAGAATTTAAATTTCAATTTAGAGGCATGGTGTATTTAAAACAGAAAGCAACAAATTTTGGACTGAAACTTGTTATATTTGCATGCACAAATGTGTTATATTTGAATGCACGTAGCATAAGAAATAAAATGGACGATCTTGAACTTCAGCTACAGATTAGCAAGTATGATGTTGTGGCCATCTCTGAAACTTGGCTAAAGGATGGCTGCCATTGGGAGCTGAACATCCAAGGATATATGGTGTATCGGAAAGATAGGTTAGTAGGCAGAGGGGGTGGTGTGGCCCTGCGTATAAGAAATATTAAATCATTAGAAAGGGATGACATAGGATTGGAAGGTGCAGAGTCTATGGGTTGAGTTAAGAAATAGCAAGGGTAAAAAAGACCCTAATGGCATTTGTACACAGGCCTCCGAACAGCAGCTGGGATGTTGATTACAAATTACAGCAGGAGATAGAAAAGGCGTGTCAGAAGGGCAATGTCTTGATAATCATTGGGGGATTTTAACATGAAAGTGGATTGGGAAAACCAGGCCAATACTTGACCTCAAGAGAGAATTTGTAGAACACCTAAGGGATGGCTTTTTAGAACAGCTTGTTGTTGAGCCCTTGAGGGTATTGGCTGTGCTGGATTGGGTGTTGTGCAATGAACCAGGGATGATAAGAGAGCTTAAGGTTAAGGAACCCCTAGGAAACAGTGATCACAATATGATCAAGTTCACTTTGAAATTTGAGGAGAAACTAAATTCCAATGTGTTGGTATTTCAGTGGAATAAAGGAAATTACAATGGCATGAGAGGGGAATTGGTCAAGGTTGACTGGAAAGGGACACTAGCAGGAAGGACAGCAGAGCAGCAATGGCTGGAGTTCCTGCCAAAAAATGAGGGAAGTGCAAAGATATATTCTAAATAAGAAGAAATCTTTGAATGGAAGAAGGGCACTACAGTGGTTGACAAGTGAAGTCAGAGCCAAAGTAAAAGAAAACAGAGGGCATACAAGGAAGCCAAAGCTAGCGGGAAGATAGAGGATTGGGAACCTTTTAAAAACTTGCAGAAGGAAACTAAGAAGGTCAATAGGAAGGAAAAGATGAATTATGAAAGGAAGCTGGTGACCAATATCAAAGAAGATACTAAATGCTTTTTTTTTTAAAAAGTATATAAAAGGGTAAAAGAGAGTTGAGGGTAGATGTAGAACCAATAGAAAATGACGCTGGAGATATTATAATGAGGGACGCAGAGATGGCAGAGGAACTGAATGCGTATTTTGCATCAGTCTTCACAGTGGAAGACATCTGCAGTATACCGTACATTCAGGAGTGTTAGGGAAGTGAAGTATGTGCAGTGAAAATTACGACTAAGGTGGTGCTCAGGAAGCTTAATGGTCTGAGGGTGTACAAATCTCCTGAACCTGATGGAATGCACCTTCTGGTTCGAAGGAAGTAGCTGGAGAGATTGTGGAGGCATTAACAATTATCTTTCAAGAATCGATAAATTCTGGCATTGTACCAAATGACCGGAAAATTGCAAATGTTACTCCGCTATTTAAGAAGGGTGGGAAGCAGCAGAAAGGAAACTATAGACCTGTTAGCCTGTCATCAGTGGTTGGGAAGTTGTTGGAATCAATTGTTAGGGATGAGATTACGGAGTACCTGGAGGCACATGACAAAATAAACCAAAGTCCTAGTTTCCTGAAAGGAAAATCCTGCCTGACTAACCTACTGTAATTTTTTAAGGAGATTACAACAAAAGTGGACAAAGGAGATGCAGTAGACGTGGTGTACTTGGATTTTCAGGAGGCCTTTGACAAGTGCCACACGAGGCTGCTTAGCAAGATAAGAGCCCATGGAATTACAGGGAAGTTACTACCCAGGGTGGAGCATTGGCTGATCAGCAGGAAACAGAGTGGGAATAAAGGGATCCTATTCTGGCTGGCTGCCAGTTACCAGCGGCGTTCCACAGGGGCCAGTGTTGGGACCACTGCTTTTTACGATGTATGTCAATGATTTGGACTATAGGATTAATGGATTTATGGCTAAATTTGCCAATGATACAAAGATAGGTGGAGGAATGGGTAGTGTTGAGGAAACAGAGAGACTTAAGATAGTTTAGGGGAATGGGCAAAGTGGCAAATGAAATACAATGTTGGAAAGTGTATGGTCATGCACTTTGGTGGAAGAAATACACGGGCAGACTATTATTTAGATGGGGAGAGAATTCAAAATGCAGAGATGCAAAGGGACTTGGGAGTCCTTGTCCAGGATACCCTAAAAGTTAACCTCCAGGTTAAGTCTGTGAAGCAAGTGAATGCAATGTTGGCATTCATTTCTAGAGATACAGAATATAAGAGCAGGGATGTGATGTTGAGGCTCTGTAAGGCACTCGTAAGACCACACTTGGAATATTATGTGCAGCTTTGGGCTCCTTATTTTAGAAAGGATATATTGACATTGGAGAGGGTTTAGAGAAGATTCACGAGAATGAATCCAGGAATGAAAGGGTTACTGTATGAGGAACATCTGGCAGCTCTTGGGCTGTATTCCCTGGAGTTCAGGAGAATGGGGGGTGGAAGGTCTCATAGAAACATTCCAAATGTTAAAAGGCCTGAACAGATTAGATATGGCAAAGTTATTTCCTATGGTAGGGGAGTCTAGGACAAGAGGGCACGACTTCAGGATTGAAGGACGTCCACTTAGAACAGATGTGGAGAAATTACTTGTCAGAGAGTGGTAAATCTGTGGAAATTGTTGTCACAAGTGGCTGTGGAGGCCAAGTCATTGGGTGCATTTAAGGCAGAGATAGACAGGTTCTTGATTAGTCAGGGCAGCAAAGGGTATGGGGAGAAAGCAGAGGAGTGGGGGTGACTGGAAGAATTGGATCAGCCCATGATTGAATGGTGAAGCAGACTCTATGGGCCGAATGGCCTACTTCTGCTCCTGTATCTTATGGTCTAATTCAGAGAGAAGGTAAAATAATAATTAGAGTGCAAGACTGGGAACAGGCGTTCAGCACACATTAGGAAGAGTGGCAGAATAGAAAGCGCTTTAAGCACAAGGATGATACTTTGCAATTTGAGCTACATGTAAAATTAATGACCAACACAAACAGGAAAAACTAACAATAGTGAATTGGACTGTTCAGGAAAAAACATTAATGTGGACAACGTTAAAGAGATAGAAGTAAATGTTTTTGCGACAATACACTGTGACAGAAATTCAATTCTCAGTCAAGTAGAACAAGCAGCAAATTATCTTATTGAGTCTCAGACAGCGAGGAAAGGGATAGATTCCACTGTGAGCACAGAGGCTGCAAGCAGGAAGGAAAATAAAGCATTCAGCCTTCAAGGTGTGAGTTGTCAATATGGACAACAATCACTGCTGGATATCATTTACTATACCAACAGATGGGATGCAGATTGATCCCATCAGTACTGTGAATGTGATGTTCCTTTCCATGTCTACAGACTCAGTTTACAGTACAAAAGGCCTCCATTCTAGGGCAAGCTACCTAGTCCCGATGAAGGGCTACTCAACCTAACTAGTCATATTTTTCCCCATGCACTCCCCCTAGAGAATTACCTCTTCAATCACAGAAAGATGTCTCACCTGCCTCCCAGTATAATTGAGCCAGTCAAACTATTCTGAACTGGCTCTAGTTGCCATATGCTTTGCAGATCTAACAACCATCAATAATCAGAAATGAATAATAGTGAGAGACCAAGATAACCCCAGGAGCCTCTCATGCTACCCACATGCTCCATCTCATGGCCACCATTTATTCTTGCTCTACTTACACCCCAGAGCAGTGCAGTGACCATCTCCCGAAAGATGTTATCTACTAACGAGGCAGTTAGTGTGACACTATTACAGTGGCAGTGGCCCAGGTGCATTTCCTCCACTCTCTATAAGGAGTTAACATGTTCTCTCCACGACCACGTAGATTTCCTCCTGTTTTCTCCCACATTCCAAAGACACAATATCCTTGCAGGCAAGTTTGCTAGAGCTGCTGGGAGTGGTTTAAGCTAATATGGCAGGGGAAGACAACCAGTACAATAGAGCTGAGTTTGAGCCAGCAGGTTTACAAATAGTGATGTAATATGAATGTAAGGAAGGACAAGCCAATGATTGGGTACAACTGAAGACAGAGCAGAGTAAAGTTGTACCACAGGGGCAAAAGTCATAAGGGCAAAGAATGCAGGACCGAAGGTGCTGTATTTAAATGCATGTGGTGCAATAAGAGATTGGTCGGTACGACGGTGTAGGCATCACTGAGTCATGGCTGAAAGGCGGCCAGAGTTGGGAGCTTAACATCAAAGCATATACTTTGTATCAAAAGGACAGGCAGAAAGGCATAGACAGTGGTGTGGTACTATTGGCAAGAGATGGAATTACATCTTTAGAAAGAGGTGTCACTGGGTCAGAGAATGTTGATTTTTTTTTGTGGGTGCAATTAACAAGCTGCAAGGGTTAACAAAACCATTATGGGAATCATATATAGGCCTCCAAATAGTAGTCAAGATCTGGGGTTGAGATTGCAAAAGGAGCTGGAAAGAGCATGTAATAAGAGTAATGCCACAATTGTAATGGGGGACTTCAATATGCAAGAGGATTGGGAAAATCAGTTTAATGTCAGATCACAAGAGAGAATTTGTAGAATGCCTCCAAGATGGCTTTTTAGAGCAGCTTGTGCTCGAGCCCACTAGGAAAAGGCCATCTTAGATTGGGTGTTGCGAAATAACCACGATTTTATTAGTCAGCTGAACTTAATAAGTAAAGGAACCCTTGAGGTGGCAGTGATTATAATATGATGGAATTCATAATACAATTTGAGAGGGAAAAGCACAAATCACATGCATCAGTATTGCAATGGAATCAAGGGAATTACAGAGGCACTTGCCTAAGTGGATTGGAGGGGTATACTGGCGGGGATGACGGCAGAACAGACTGGCTGAAGTTTCTGGGAATCGTTCACAAGGCAGATAGATAGACATGTCCCACAGAAGTTGTTCTCAAATGGCAGCATGGTTGACAAGGGAAGTTACTGACCGCATAAAAGCCAAGGAAAGGGCATACAAGGTAGCAAAGGTAAGTTGGATGATTAGGAAGCTTTTAAAAATCCAACTAAAGGTAAAGGGAAAAGATTAACTACAAGGCAAACTAGCCAATATAAAGCAGGACACTAAAAGTTTTTTTCCAGTTATACAAAGAATAAAAGGGAGGTGAGATTTGATATTGGACCACTGGAAATAGACACTGTTGAGGTAGGAATGGGGACAAAGAAATGGCAGATGAACTTAATAAGTACTCTTCACTATGAAAGACACTAGCTATATGCCAGAGGTCTGTGAGCAGGAGTGAGTGCCATTGCTATAACAAAGGAAAAAGTGCTAGGCGCACTCAAAAGGTGAGGTTGATAAGTCACCTGGACCAGATGGACTACATCCCAGAATCCTGAGAGAGATTACTGAAGAGATTATGGATCTTTCAAGAATCATCTGATTCTGGCATGCTACCAGAAGACTGCAAAACTGCAAATATCACCCCACTCGTTAAAGAAGGGAGGATGACAAAAGAGGAAATTATAGGTTAGTTAGCCTAACGTCAGTAGTTGGGAAAGTGTTGGAGTCTATTATTAAGGAAGAGGTTTCAAGGTACTTGGAGACTAATGATAAAATAAATCACAGTCAGCATGGTTTCTGTAAAAGGAAACAATGCCTGACATCTGTTAGAATTCTTCAAGGAAGTAACAACAGGCAGTGGATGTCATTTAGATAATTTTCAGAAGGCATTTGATAAGGTGCCTCACATGAGGCTGCTTAACAAGATAAAATACTATGGTGTTCCAAGAAATATACTGGCATGGAATGGCTGACAGGCAGGAGGCAGCGAGTAGGAATAAAGGGGGCCTTTTCTGGTTGGCTGCCAGTAATTGGTGGTGTTCCTCAGGGGTCAGTATTGGGACTGCTACTTTTCACACTGTTTGTCAATGATTTAGATAGTCGAATTGATGGCTTTGGGGCAACGCTTGCGAATGTTACAAAGATAGGTGGAGGGGCAGGTGGTGCTGAGGAAGCAATGTGATTGCAATAGGACTGAGACAAATTGGAAGAATGGTCAAAAAAGTGGCAGATGGAATACAGTGTTGGGAAATGTATGATAATGCATTTTGGTAAAAGAACAATGGTGCAAACTATCTAAATGAGGAGAAAATTCAAATCAGAGGTGCAAAGGGACTTAAGAATCCTCATGCAAGACTCACAGAAGGTTAATTCACAGGTTGAGTCTATGGTAAAGAAGGAAAATGCAATGTTGGCATTTATTTCAAGGGGAATAGAATATAAAAACAAGGGGATAGTGCTGAAACTTTATAAGACACTAATCAGGCCGCACTTGGGAGTACTGTCAACAGTTTTGGATCCTTTATCTCAGAAAGGATGTGTCGTCATTGGAGAGAGTCCAGAGGTTCACAAGGATAATTCCAGGAGTGAAGTGGTTAACACACAAGGAGCGTTTGGCACCTTTGGGCCTGTACTCACCGGAATTTAGAAGAATGCTTGGGGAATCTCATTAAAACCTACCAAATGCTGAAAGGACTAGATAAGGTGGATGTGGAGAAGATGTTTCCTCTGGTGGGGGCATCCAGAACTAGAATTAAGGGATGACCTTTTAGAACAGAAGGAGAATTTTTTTTAGCCAGGGTACTGAATCCCTGGAATGCTATGCCACAGTCTGCAGTGGAGGTCAAGTCCATCATCATATTCAAAGCTGAAGTTGACAAGATTCCTAATTGGATGGGGCATCAAGGGATACAGTGAGAGGGTAGGTGTGTGGGGTTGAATGGGATCCGAGATCAGCCATGATGAAATGGCAGAGCAGACTCAATGAGCCGAATGGCCTACATCTCCTCCTGTGTTAGCAGGCTAATTGGTCACATGGGTATAATCGGGTGGCATGGGATTGTCGGGTTAGGCGGCCTGTTACCAGGCCTCATCTCTAAATAAAATGCCAACATCACAAAGGTACCTTAGCAACATCAGTTACTGCACATTCCACAGGACCAAGAGCCTAAGCTGATGCCACTTCCTGCACCAGGAAGAGGTATTCAATAGTTCTGAAAAACTCTGCTGTTCCTCCATTTTTACATAGACTTGCTTAAGCATAGGAAGGAAATAATATTCTAATTGACCGAAAACATTTAATTTTCACAAATGATCAGACCAACCTCTGGGAAAGTGTGATTACCCAAAACCAATGCTACAGTTTCAAAACTTCTGTTTAAAAACAAAACAAACCCTTCTATATTTTCAAGCAACACACACAAAATACTGGAGGAACTCAGCAGGCCAGGCAGCATCTATGGAAGAGTACAGTTGACATTTCGGGCTGAGACCCTATATTTTCCCCATTCCATCCAAAATCTTTCTATCCTTTAGGTTTAGGCATCTGTACATCTCTTCTCCCATTTCCAATGTAAACCTGCCGATCACTGTTCTGAACTCATGCTTTGTAGAAGGGGAAAAGAAATTCCACATAGCCCTCCATTTAAAAGGCCTCTCAATACCCATATCTTTCACTTATCCTTAATCCCTGTGCAACTGTGAAATAACTTCTCATTACATTAAGAGCATCATACAAGTGGCTGTAGTTCCAGTTTAAAATTGGAATATATCCATAATCCATAATTAGTATGCTAATACCTTGCATAAAATTCCATAAATTGGTTGAACAATTAAATCTTTTTTTTTATTTAGCTAATGCAAGCAACTAAATTCTTTCTTCAATACTTACATGACAGTGTATGGATTCCATCACTCATTAGTACGCGATACCTTGGAGGCCCATTTGTAATTTTTCGAATACTCTATGAACAAAATGAATTGCTTACAGTGGAGAGGCAGTATTGTCCATTAATAACTATTACAATAAATGCAACGGCACACAAAAGGGACCCTTTCCAGTGTAGTCACCCAAATGGACTGTGATCATTAAAACTTAAGCAATTCATTGTTGCAGTCACAACAGGTATGTTGCACCTCCATATAGTGCTTACAGTGAAATATAACAGGACAGATTACATATTAATTCTGTCACAATTCACCTTGATTTACCATAACGACACCGTAGATTCTTAAGTGCAAATTGAATTTCTACAATCTTATGTGCTAGTTTATAATGCGTTTGGCTCAAAGGCCGCACCACCCACAAATGTGGCACACTCTTGAGAGGAATTAATCACCATAGCGAATTCCTGCTAATTGTGTTTGCTGTTTGTTTGTGGGTCTTTGAAGCAGCTTTAAAAAAAATTAAGCTGCCTCTTTTTGGCACAAAGACATGGGCATGGGAAGATAGGTTTTAAAAACAATCTAATTTGAAAAGAAAATGACAACTGGACTCCAATCGAACTGGCAAATGAATGTACATTTTAAAAAGTACTATTTTCAACAATACAAAATTAAGTTTCATACAGTCTATTTTCAGTTGTATTAATCAAAGCGCAATTAACCACAAAAAGTATCAAGGACATTTAAAAAAATATTTTACTGCATTGGATCATAAGTTTTGCATGTATCAACCTGCAAGTAGGTCTGAATGGAAAGTGAGATTTTAAAAAAAGTACTTTAAGACTAGTGTAAATTTCTGTGAAATTTGCAACTTGATTCCGTTGAGATGCTCATGAAGGAATGCTGCCAACTGGCACATTCATTCCAGGCTGCAAGAGTACGTGTTGAGGGACAAACTGAGGCTTGTTGCAGCCATGGCAATGGCTTGGTGGGGAAGGACCAGTATGGTGGTGTTCTACTGGAAATGTTGGGCCCAGGTTAAGCAGCCTCATGTGAGGCCCCTCAAGCATTGTAAAGTTCAAACTTCAAAGTAAAACTATCAAAGAACATGTTATTCACCATATACAACCCCGAGATTCATTTTCTTGCGGGCATACTCAAAAATCCAAGAATCATAATGGAATAAATGAAAGACTGCACCCAACAGGGTGGACAAACAATGTGCAAAAGACAAAAGAAAAAAAATAATAAATAAGCAATATCTAGAACATGAGATGAAGAGTCTTTGAAAGCGAGTCCATAGGTTGTGGAAATAGCTCAGTGACGGGGCAAGTGATGTTGAGTGAAGTTATCACCACTGGTTCAATAGCCCATAGGTTGAGGAACAATAGCCGTTCCTGAACCTGGTGGTGTGAGCCCTGAGGCTCCTGTACCTTCATCCTGTGGCAGCAATGGGACGAGAGTGTGAGCTGGGTGGTGGGGGAAAATCACTGATGATAGATGTTGTTTTCCTGAAACAGTGCTCCACATAGATGTATCAATGAAGGACTGGGCTGTATCCACTACTTTTCGTAGAATATTCTGTTCAAATGCATTGGTGTTTGTATACCAGGCTGTGATGTAGTCAGTCAATATAATATCCAGTACACAAACACAGAAGTTTGTTGAGGATGATGGTATTGAATGCCAAGCTATAGTCAATAAAGAACATCCTTAAGTCTACACCTTTGCTGTTCAGATGTTCCAGGGCTCAGTGAGAAACCAATGAAATGACATCTGCTGATCTGTGGTGCTAGTAGGCAAATTGAAGCAGATCCAAGTCACTTCTTAGACAAGAGCTGATGTGTTTCATCAGAGGTAGGAAGATTTGGATAGGGAATTTTATCCAAGTTTTGGCAGGAGAGTGCACAACTGTAATGTGGACTGAAGTGAGTAATAGGTTGTAAGTACAAGAAACCACCCAGATGTCCAAAACTCCCACTACCACTCGCTCCAAGAGTAGGGCTCTTCCACCACTGGAGAGGGAGGGGCCTGGCCAGATGAGGAAGCCCCTCAAATACTGTAGTAGTACACCACCCCAGAGGGCCACATGAGCAGCAGTGCTATTGATGTGTTTGAAGGTAACAAAACAGTACTGAAAGCCTTAACTATGAATGTAAAGGATTAAAAGGCATTGCACTGTTGATTCTTACAAATACTTTAAAGATCTTGAATAAAGTTTATTTTGATTTAAAAAAACTTGATTGTGGAAAGAAACCCGCACCCCACTGACTGGATACATTTAGTGCCCCTCCAAACCACCAATGCTACTAATAGCACAAAATATCAATGCTTAAAAAAAAAACTAAGGCAAGTGCAAGAATGCACCAACCGTGAACTTCTGATTGAGCCTATTAAATCCATTATGTCTACTGTACTCCCTTGCAGGGTCCCCAGTAGTACTGCTGAGAAATCTGGCTGCTGAGCCCATGCCATTTTGTCATGGTGTAGGTTTCACACCACCATTTATTTCAATGGAGAGGAATGGGTGCAAAAGATGTAGCTTTAAGGCAATTTATGTTGTTTTCTGAACTGAATAAATTAATTTCTTTCCAAATAGCTTGATTTTCAAAATTCTTTGAATTTTAAAAATTTCATTAGTTTAATTTTATATTCAAATGCAGCTGAAAAATTATTCTTTCAGCTTCTTTAATGTAACACGGCTCCACCAGCTGTCATGACAAAATGTTTTTTTTAAAAAAATCAAAAGGTTATCAAAAGGTCAGAGAGCCTTACAAAACAAGTCGCTGATCCCAACTCAAGAGGTTATTTTGTGTAATTATGGAAGAAAGTTTCCCCACAGGAAAGACAAAGGCAACTTTCACACTCCACTTCAGTGACTTGTAAGGTACATAAAAACAGATTTGTGTTCGTATGCTGCAGAAATATGTTCCTATATTACTGACATTCTACAAATATGCAAAACAAGATTTGTGAAAACAAACAACAGGAATTCTGCAGATGCTGGAAATTCAAGCAACATACATCAAAGTTGCTGGTGAACGCAGCAGGCCAGGCAGCATCTCTAGGAAGAGGTGCAGTCGACGTTTCAGGCCGAGACCCTTCGTCAGGACTAACTGAAGGAAGAGTGAGTAAGGGATTTGAAAGCTGGAGGGGGAGGGGGAGATGCAAAATGATAGAAGACAGGAGGGGGAGGGATGGAGCCAAGAGCTGGACAGGTGATAGGCAAAAGGGGATACGAGAGGATCATGGGACAGGAGGTCTGGGAAGAAAGACAAGGGGGGGGGGGTGACCCAGAGGATGGGCA
Source organism: Mobula hypostoma (assembly GCF_963921235.1). NCBI lineage: Eukaryota > Metazoa > Chordata > Chondrichthyes > Myliobatiformes > Myliobatidae > Mobula > Mobula hypostoma. The sequence continues at coordinate 9,953,043 of NC_086119.1, forward strand.
AGAGGTATATTCAGAGGGACAGAGGGAGAAAAAGGAGAGTGAGAGAAAGAATGTGTGCATAAAAATGAGTAACAGATGGGGTACGAGGGGGAGGTGGGGCCTTAGCGGAAGTTATATATTGGTGAGACCCGACGCAGACTGGGAGACCGCTTTGCTGAACATCTATGCTCTGTCCGCCAGAGAAAGCAGGATCTCCCAGTGGCCACACATTTTAATTCCACATCCCATTCCCATTCTGACATGTCTATCCATGGCCTCCTCTACTGGAAAGATGAAGCCACACTCAGGTTGGAGGAACAACACCTTATATTCCGTCTGGGTAGCCTCCAACCTGATGGCATGAACATCGACTTCTCTAACTTCCGCTAAGGCCCCACCTCCCCCTCGTACCCCATCTGTTACTCATTTTTATGCACACATTCTTTCTCTCACTCTCCTTTTTCTCCCTCTGTCCCTCTGAATATACCTCTTGCCCATCCTCTGGGTCACCCTCCCCCTTGTCTTTCTCCCCGGACCTCCTGTCCCAGGATCCTCTCGTATCCCCTTTTGCCTATCACCTGTCCAGCTCTCGGCTCTATCCCTCCCCCTCCTGTCTTCTCCTATCATTTTGCATCTCCCCCTCCCCCTCCAGCTTTCAAATCCCTTACTCACTCTTCCTTCAGTTAGTCCTGACGAAGGGTCTCGGCCTGAAACGTCGACTGCACCTCTTCCTACAGATGCTGCCTGGCCTGCTGCGTTCACCAGCAACTTTGATGGATGTTGTTTGTGAAAACAAATATAGTTCCCTTCTAATCTAAAACTGGAGAATTTATAATGGAGAACAAAGTAGTAGAGTAATTACACCAAAAGGGCAGAAGTTCTGGGAAATTTATGGAATGAAGGTTCTAAGGCAAAGAAATTTTTTTTAAAACTTAGAATCAATTAATAAGTAACACTAGAAAAATGAATGGCATGGAAAGCTAATGCATCTTCAGGGTCTGATGATCTACAGCCAAGTACTAAAAAAAAGCCATAGAAATAATGGATGCATTGGGGTCATCTTCTAAAGTCCTATTGATAATGAAAGTATTCCCACAGAATGGAGGACAGAAAAATGTAAACATACTTTAAAAAAATAAGAAAAGAGGGAATTAACAGACGTTAGCTTAACATCAATAGCAAGGAAAATGCTACATTCTATTATAAAGGGTGTAATATCAGAACACTTGGAAAACATCAACAGGATGAGATAAAACCCAAATAGATTTAAGAAGGATATGGTGTTGACTGTAACTGGTACAGAGACTAGGGATGAACCAGTGGATTTGGTCTATTTGGATCTTCAGGATGCCTTTGTTGAACGTTAGAGGAAAGGGCACAAAATTAACATATAGAATTACGGGTATATACTGGTATGCAATGAAAATAGCTTGACAGACAAAATAGAGTAGGAAGATTTTTTTTGTAGCGGCAGATGGTGACTAGCAGGGTACGGTAAAAATCTCTGCTTGGGCTCCAGCTATGCAGACATACATACATCTGCAATTTGACAAAGTCACTGAATGCAACATTCAAGTTTGCCAACGACACAAAGCTGGGTGGTTTGGAGATGTGAGATTGACACAAACAGACCAAGGCGATTAGGTGGCAAAAGTAGACTAAAGCATGGCAGATGCAGTATAACATGGATAAACATGAAATCACCCATCAAGTTTAAAAAGAGATCTAAGTAGCGATAGATTGGGAAATATTGGTGTACAAATGGATCACAACATCCTTGTGCATTAGTCAGTGAAAACAAACAGGTTCAATAAATAGTTACAGTAGCAAAAAGTATGTTGATCATTGCTCAAGAGTAAATACAGGAAAAATGATGTCCTGCTAAAATTGCACAAGATCTTGACAAGACCACAGAGAAATAGAGAGCAGTTTTGCTTTCCATGCTGAAGGATATACTTGGTCTAGAAAGAATACAATGCAGGCTCACCAGATTCCTGGGATGCAAAGACTTGAATGAAAAGAAATATAATTGAAATTTCAAAAAACTGACAGATGTTTGGAGATGTTTTCTGGCTGAGGCTCTAGATTCAATGAAATATCCTACAAAAGGTCGTGGATTCTGTCTAGTACATCACGAGTAAAGTCCTCCCAACCATTGAGCACATCCACATGAAATGCTGTTGCAGGAAAGCAGCATCCATCAGGGATTTCCACCACCCAGGACATGCTCCCTTCTCGCTGCTGCAATCAGGTAGAAGGTACAAGAGCTTCAGGACTCGAACCACCAGCTTCAAGAATAGTTATTACCCTACACCCATCAGGCTTTGGAATAGAAGGAGATAACAATGCTCACTTGCCCCATCATTGAAATATTCCAACGACCAATGATCTTACTTTAAGTTCTCTTTATCTCATCTTGTGTTCTTGTTATTTATTGCTATTTATTTATATTTGCACTTGCAGTTTGTCTTCAGCACTGTAGTTGATCTTGTTCTAGTTAATATTCTAAAGATTTACCGAGTATGCCTATAGGAAAACTAATCTCAGGGTTGTATATGGTGACATATGTATTTTGATAATTAAAATTTACATTTTGAATTCAAGGAATCCCTACTGTCACTCAAGGAATAGTTAAACTGAAATTCTCTAGCACAAAAAGGCACTTAGGGGGCATGAACAGACAGCAAGAATATGACATTTGAGAGAGTAGCCAACTCATTTTTCCACATTTCTATCACTGCAAAACATTCAAAGTGTCAAAATCAAAGTAGTATCACACTTTATTAAAACATACAGTATTGAATGTTTTATTATTAAATCCGTCATGTTCACTTTACATTGACTTTAAGGGGATTGCATATCATTATTAACATAGCACATTTCAAAGATATCAAAGGTTTATTTTTAAAAAAGGACATCTCATAAGTATACCAAGCTCCTCAAAATGCTCAGTAAATGTATTAAGAGCAATATTTTCTTCCCTCTTCCCTCCCTTCAAAATAAATCATATAATAAAATTATTACAGTAAAACTCCAATACTCTAGCACACTTGTGGTGCTATAGTGGCAGATTTCACTATCAGATGTTACTGATATATATGCAATAAAGCACTTACTTTCAATAGAGGATGCAATAGCTGTCATTCTATGGAATTCTATTATTTGAAGACTATATTTGCTTTCATTAAAATATACTATTGTGGCAACCAACACCACCGCAAAAGGAAAACAAATACAGTCCTGTCATCCTGATGTAGTTAACAAAATTGCCAGATCTATTAAGTGCTCAGAGGGCATCATAACTAAATAATACAACAGAGGAGAGTCATGTGGATTTATCAAAGGGAAATTAAGTTTGACAAATCTATGCACTTTCAATAAGGCTGGGAATTTGATGCATTGGAAGTCCAAAAAGCCTATACAAGAGATTATTAGTGAAATGAGAGCACACAGGTTTGGAGGTAACAAGCAACAAATAGAGTATGAATAAGTAGTCACTTTTCAAGTCAGAAAACTATAACTGCTAGTGTTTCATGGGGATCTGTACTAAAGGCCAATATTTGGTGAGCAAGTTCATGTGTAAAAGATTAATGTTCTGATATACAAAAGTTCAGTAGGTTTCTGAAAAGTCAGAGGTTTCAAGAGAACAGGCCAAATGAAAAATATTAAGTCATTCAGTAGTAGTTTAAGAAAAAAAAAAGTACTTTTTAACATGATTTGGAAACATTCTCCTGCAGATCTCACATGGTTAGTGACAGAAAAATGTTAACCATCAGAGGGACGCAGGCCCCTTTGTGCATGATTTACTGGCAGATTACTTGTTGTCATGGCATGTAATGAGGAAATCAAACCGTTACTGATGCAGTTAATGTGGAAACTCCACTCTGAAAGAGGCAGAACAAGGGCAAATGTGGTCACTGGGATAGGTAGAAATGCAAAGTAATGCATTATTGTGGGGCTCCTAAAGAGACTCAGTGGCTCTCGATTCCTTCACAAATGCTCCTTCTCCATTCTATGCAGTACAGGGCAAAGATCCCCATGAGTCAGTGGGTATGTCAATGCTTCCTTTAGGCAGCTTTCAGAATTTCATTGATTTAATTTCTTTGCCCTCCCTCTGGCAATACCTTGCCAAGACAGACCATGGAATGCCTGCTTCAGCAGTCTGGTGTCTGGCATGCACAAAATATGTATGTGCTGCCCATTGGACTGGACCAAATACACTAAGCCTGATCCACCAGGCAGAGAACTTTGATATTGCGTCTCATATCCCGACACTGGGTTGACCAATGCATTCGGCGTTTGAAGCGCCTGGTAGTTTTCCTTATTTCAGAAGGCAAGAGATCACTGCTACCAGAGGAAAAGTAAATTCAGCCATGTTCAAGTGGCAGAGCATACACCTGTGTTGGGTTTGATATCTTGATCTTCTAATATCTTCCTTTGTTGAGGGGTAGTTCCAAAGATATGAATAGCCCACAATTTTCAGGATTTCATTGTGCAGTGGGAAAGAGCAATACAGACTCTTTTGGACTTGCTATAAACATCCACATTCTTGAATATCCTTCACTAAAAAAGTCAATGACCAAATAGCAGCATGCACACACATTATCTGCATACCAATTTGATGACGATATTTGCACTGGAAATATCACAGGTTGAATAGTTCCCCATACACCCTGTAGTTTAGCTCCATTGTATTGGCAAGCTTGTTGGAGGTGAGCTACAATGTTATGGAAAGACTGAGAAAATATTGGGACGATGAGCAGCCTTATTTGACACCACTCTGTGAAGCTACATTCTATTGCAATCTCTTTGGGTAAAATCAGCTTGTAGGTGTAGAGGTAAGGGCAGCAAATTCAAATGGAATAAAAAAAACTTGGTCAAAAACAACTACATACAGTGGCTAACGTCACAGTCTGCATTTCTTGTGGAATTGTTACATAGAGAAAGTAACATGCTTTGTGTCTCCAGAATCCATAATGAGTTAGGGAGCAACTGTTCAGTCACTGAAAAGAAGCATTCCCAGAAGATACTAAGTCGCCACAAGCCCTGGTCTTTTACACCACAAGATATAGGAGCAGAATCAGGACATTTGGCCTATTGAGTCTGCTCCACCATTTGATCTTCACTGATTTATTGTCACTCTTCATTGTAAAATCCCTTCACTGGTAAAACAGCGAAGAGTCTCTTCACAAGTACTAAACCATGGTGGACATTAGGGTAGATTAAGCAATGGAGACAATCCACCAAAGAGGCTTAGATAAATTTTACAGGACCATATCCAGAATAGCTTTCTGGTCTTTCTGCATATGCAATAGGGTTAGTGTTATTAAGACTCGCCAGATAATGGAATGCTGAGTATTCATCTTTATCCTACAAAAGATTAAACATATTGGACCCATGTCTGGTTGATTCTGGCATGGTCCTAGAGGACTGGAAAACTGCAAATGTCACCCTACTCTTAAAGAAGGGAGGAAGACAAAACAGGAGATTTTTCGGCCAATTAGCCTAACTTCAGCGGTTGGGAAAGTGTTGGAGTCCATTAAGGACGAGGCTTTGGGGTACTCAAGAGACCAATCATAAAATAAGTGAAAGTCAGCATGGTTTCTGTAAAGGGAATTCTTCAAGGAAGTAACAAGCAGGGTAGACAAAGGAGGGGCAGTGGATGTCATCTACTTGGATTTTCAGAAGGCATTTGATAAGATGCCTCACATGAGGCTGCTTAACAAGGCAAAATCCAATGGTGTTACAGGAAGTATCCTGATATGGATAGAAGTACGGCTGACAGGCAGGAGGAAGCGAGTGACAATAATGGGGGCCTTTTCTGGTTGGCTGCCAGTGACTAGTGGTGTTCCTCAGGGGTCAGTATTGGGACCGCTACTTTTCACACTGTTTGGCAATGATTTAGATAGTGAAATTGATGGCTTTGTGCCAAAGTTTGCAGATGATACAAAGATAGGTGGATGGGTAGGTCTTGCTGAGGAAGCAACTCGATTGCAGTAGGACTGAGACAAATTGGAAGAATGGTCAAAAAAGTGGCAGATGGAATACAGTGTTGGGAAATGTATGATAATGCATTTTGGTAAAAGGAACAATAATAGACTATTATCTAAATAGGGAGAAAATTCAAACATCAAAGGTGAAAAGGGACTTAGGAATCCTCGTGCAAGACTCCCAGAAGGTTAATTCACAGGCTGAGTCTGTGGTAAAGGCAGCAAATGCAATGTTGGCATTTGTTTCAAGGGGAATAGAATATAAAAACAAGGAGATAATGCTGAAACTTTATAAGCCACTAGTCAGGCCGCACTTGGGAGTATTGTCAACAGTTTTGGGCCCCTCATCTCAGAAAGCATATACTGTCATTGGAGAGAGTCCAGATGAGTTTCACGAGGGTAATTCCAGGAGTGAAGGGATTAACACACGGGGAGTGTTTGGCAGCTTTGGGCCTGCACTCACTGGAATTTAGTAGAATGCTTGGGGATCTCATTGACACCTACCGAATGCTGAAAGGACTAGATAACGTGGATGTGGGGATGTGGAGAGGATGCTTTCTCTGGTGGAGGCGACCTTTTAGAACATAAGGAAGGTGGAATTTTTTTTAACCAAAGAGCAATGAATCTGTGGAATTCTCTGCCATGGACTGTGGTGGAAGCCTAGTCTGTGGTTATATTCAAAGCAGAAGTTGACAGATTCCTGTTTGGCCAGCGGCATTGAGGAATATGGTAAGAGGGCAGGTGTATGGGGTTGAATGGGATCTGGGATCAGCCATGATGAAATGGCAGAATGGATTTGATGGGCTAAGTAGCCTAATTCTGCTCCTATACCTTATGGTCTAATACGAGAATGGGAAGGTGATCTCATTGAAACATGCAAAATTTTTATAGCACTTTTTAGCTTAGTTGCAGGCGTGATGTTTATCCTAGTTGAGGTCAGAGATAGACAATTCAGGACAGAAATGAGAAGAAACTTTCACCATTTAAGAACAGTGAATCACAAGAATTCTCCAGCCAAGAGCAGTGGAGGATCAGTTGTGAATACATATTAACTATTAAAGATTAAAGTCTGTCATGAGCCTTGTGGCCCATCAGGCCGGCGCTTACACCGGTTTCCGTGGTGTGAAGTGACTGAGAGTATGAGACTCCCCCCTCCAGATGGGACGCCAGTCTATCGGGAGGTTAATCCCAGCATTTTTGCCAGTACCCATTCTCAGCTGGGTAGGCTGGAGGATTGTGTGGTTAAGTGCTTTGCTCAGCCACATATATTGCCCTGGCCGAGGCTCGAACCCATGACCTTCAGATCGCTAGTCCAACGCTCTAACCACTTGGCCACACGCCACACGTTAACTATAGATTTTGGATATTAAAGGAATTAATGGATATGCAATCTATACAGGAAAGTGGTACTGATGTCATAGATCAGCCTATTATCTTACCTATTGCAGAAAGGTTCCAAGGAGCCAAAAAGTATTTTCATATTATTTCTTAAATAAAAATTTTACTGTAAAAAAAAATTAAGAACAAAAGTCCCTTGCAACAAAGGTGGATCAAGTTAACAAAGGAAGGATTGGGCAATAGATTTGCTGTGACAGTTACTGCTATGGGAATTATTTTTATGGAAAAATACATAGTGTGGAAATCATATTGTACAAGATATTTAACTTCTGTAAAGGCTAATCAGTGGACCCAACTACCAGTCATGAACTGTAAAAAAAGTTACTTACAATTACTTGTAAAAGTGGCTGTGAAGGAGTTCCCCCTTGAACTATTGACTGCAAAATACAAGTGAAAGAGTTATTATTAAAGAGAAATGCATTAGGAACACTTGTGGAAAAACCAATCCAAGACCTTCGATATGCTACAAAGATGAACATTTGGATACCCAAGTATTGTTGTTGTTCCTTCTCACACCTTGCGGCGCACTGGCAGAGGGCGGGGCAACTTTGCTGCTGCTTTAGCATCTGTTTTTTTGAGGCCAAGTTGTTAGCTCAACATTCAACCCAGCACAGATGGAAAGCTTGCAAGAAGCCAGCTGGATTCAAAACTGGGTCCACTCACCTTACAGAATGGTGCGGATGCCACTACACCATCAGCCAGCTTCAAGTACTCTGTACTTAAATTCAAAGAGATTGTGCAAGAGAAGATCATCCACAACATTACACTTCACTGCTAGAGCTGTTGCAGCATTTCTTTATACTGATAGAAGATTGTTCTATTTAGCAGCTCCCCAACAAACATTTTGAATTCAGATTGCAGATAAAAAACAAAGTCAATGTGACTGTACCCTTTCCATTTAAAGATAGTCATATTGTGATTACGTTACTGGATTGGATTAATATCCAAAAGCCTGGACAATTGATCCACAGACACGTTCAAATCATGATACAAATTGAAATTCAAGGAAATAAATTGATCTAGAATTGAAATAATGGAAGTACTGGACTGTTATTGAAAACCAATCCAGCTCATCAACTTCCTTCAAGGAAATTGACAGCAAGGGTGCAGAAATGTGCCTTTTTCAACCACTAATTCTGCCAAGCTCAATCTTGGTTTCACTTTTGGATAACCTATCCCTGAATTTTCCTCAGTTTACTTCATTAATGTCTCTACCACCATCTCAGAGGATAGTTCTGCATCCAATACCCATTACTACCTCAGTCTCTCACAGTTATATTTAACCACATGCTTCCTCTAATGATCCGTTCATTCTCATTCTTCTGGCTATCTATTCTAATGATTGCAGTTTCCACAGTCTGAGAAACCAGTCTTTTTTTAAAAAAAAATACATAAACTAAATACCTTTCCAAGTTGATTGAAATATTACCCACGCCTGGTCCAATGGCTAGGCTTTCTCATCCACTTTCCTCTCTCCGTTATCAAAGACACAATATTATAATCTTTACTTTCCACTAATCCGGCCTCATTAACCATCACCATAATGTACTCAAAGACATTTTCAATCTCTCATCGCTACAGTCAGAAGTTCCCACCTGCTTCAAAAGGCAACAATTATACCAGTGTCCAAAAAGAGCAGTGAACTGCCTGAACAACTATTGCCCAGTAGCACTCACATCTACAGTGATGAAATGCTTTGAAAGATTGGTTATGGCTAGAGTCAGTTCCTGCCTCAGCAAGGACCTGGAGCCACTGCAATTTACCTATCGCCACAATAGGTCTACGGCGGACATCACAGCCTTGGGTCACCTGGACAATACAAATACCTATGCCAGGGTGCCGTTTATTGACTACAGCTCAGCGTTTAACACCATCATTCCTACAGATCTGATTGAAAAGCTACAGAACCTGGGCCTCTATACCTCCCTCTGTAACTGGATCCTTCACTTCTTAACCCGAAGTCTACAATCTGCGTGGATTGGAAATAACATCTCCACCACGTTGACAATCAACGCTGGCGTACCACAGGGATGTATGCTTAGCCCACTACTCTACACCAATGACTGTGAGACTAGGCATAGTTCAAATGCCATGTATAGATTTGCTGATGATATAACCATTGTTGACAGAATCTCAGATGGTGACGAGATGGCATATAGGAGAAAGACCAGCTAGCTGAATGGCATTATAGCAACAACCTTGCACTCAGCATTAGCGAGACCAACAAGCTGATTGTGGAGTTCAGAAAGGGAACACAAACCAATCCTCAGGAGGGATCAGAAGTGAAGTGAGCAATTTCAAGTTCCTGGGTGTCAATATCTGAGGACCTAACCTGGTTGCAACATATCGATGCAGCCATGAAGGCGGTAAGATTGCAGCTATATTTCATTAGAAGTTTGGGGAAATTTGGTTTGTCACCTAAAACACTCAAATTTCTACAGGTGTACCATGGAGAGCATTTTGAGTGGCTGCATCACCATCTGGTATGGGGCAGGGGTAGTAGAAGGGGCTACCTCACAAGATCAAAATAAGTTGCAGAAACTTGCAAAATTAGTCAGCTCTATCATGGGTCTAGCTTCCGTAGTATCAAAGACATCTTCAAGGAGGGTCTCAGGAAGGTGGCGTCCATTATTAAGGATCCCCACAACCCAAGACATGCCCTCTTCTCAATGCTACCATGAAGCAAGCCTGAATGCACACTCAGCGATTCAGGAACAGCTTCTTTCCCTCTGCCATCCAATTTCTAAATGGACACTCAATCTGCGAAAACTACCTCAATCTTTTTATTTGTTTTTGCACTACTTAATTTAATATACATATCTTACCGTAATTCAGATTTTAAAAATACATTTATCATGTATTGCATTGTACCTATTGAAACCTATACCGCTGCTGCAAAGTTAACAAATTTCACAACATATGCTGGTGATATCAAACCCAATTCTGATTCTGCTACCTTGAGACATTTTCTCCTGGTGTTTCAGTAGCCTAAGATCATTTTCTCCACAACTCTCTGGTTCACATTTCTGTTCCCATGAACCTCCAACTCCTTTCTCTCAGCACATTTTCATACAACCAGATGTGGTGCAAAAAGAGCAGAGAGAGCCAAAAAAGTAGTGAGATCGTGTGCATGGATTCATTGCCCATTTAGAAATCTGATGGAGGGGAAGAAGCTGTTCCTGAAATGTTGAGTGTGTCTTCTGTGCCAATGAGAAGAGAGCATGTCCTGGTGATGGGGGTCCTTAAAAATGGATGCCACGTTTTTGAGGCATCACCTTTTGAAAGTGCCCTTGATGTTGTGGAGGCTAGTGCCCACGTTGGAGTGGGTCAAGACCACACTTTCTCCAGCTTTTTCCTCAATCCTGTGCAGTGGCCATTCCATATCGGATGGTAATGCTACGGTGTACCTCTAGAAATTTGAGTCTTTGGTGACATACCAAGTTGCCTCACACACAAAATGAAATATAGCTGCTGCCCTGCGTTTTCTGTAGTTTCATCAATATGTTGGGTCCAGGATCGATCTTGAGAAGTTGACACCCAGTAACTTGAAACTGCTCACTGTTCCCACTTCTGATCCCTTGATGAGGCCTGGTGTGGGTTCTCTCAACTTCCCCTTCCTGAAGTAAACAATCAATTCCATGGTCTCACTGACTCTGAGTGCAAGGTTATTGGTGCAACACTCAACCAGCTGATCTATCTTGCTTCTGTATGCCTCCTCATCATCATCTGAAACAGAATAGTTGTGTCATTAGCAAATCTACATATGCCATTTGAGTTGTGCCTAGCCATACAGTCATGGGTGTAGCAGTCATGAGTATAGTGGGCCAAGCATGCATCCTTCAGGTACGCCAATGATGATTGTCAGCATGGAGAGGTTATTTCTAATCTGCACAGATTGTGGTCTCTCAGTGAGGAATTCAAGGATCCAGTTGCAGAGAGAAGCACAGAGCCAAAGTTTTGGAGCTTGTTGATTAGAAGTGAGGGGATGCTTGTGGCCAACATGAAAACTGCGTACTCCTTTGCAGATGGGGGGAGTGAGTGGGTAATTATGATGTGGTCTATCTCTTTATGCAGAGACTCTATGCTACTGATACATTGCCTCCATATCATTAGAAATACTCCCTCTCTACTTTGAGCAGTTAAGAACCAGAAATGCCCAGGAGTTAATGGGAACATTGCAATTCCAAAGGGCTTTGTGAACAGTTTCCTTCATTTGCCTGGAATCTCTAGTCATGAACAGGCTTGTAATAGAGAGGGCCAGCTACAACATACGTCTCAAGGTAATGTAAAAATTGCATCAATACCAATTCTGCAAAAGTTTGCCAAATTCCATAAGATGTCCTACATCAACACCCAACTTGACAACCCCAGTACTGAGACACTCAGTTGGTGATATTGAGTGACATGCCCAACAACAGACTCCCAGAACAGACTGAAAGTCTCACAATTATGTCTCCTCTACACCAGAAGCCAAATGTAGATTTGGTGATCATTCTGCAGATCACCATCTAGACCACAAAAGGAGATCCTGGGCTTGCATTTTAATTCTCTTCTCCATCACATTCCCACTCTTGACTTCGGTCTTCTATGCTATGTGAATAAAGCTCAACTCTGTTTCAGAGAACAGCACCTTAGATATTGACATAGTACTTAAACGTTATAACCAGCTTTACTAATTCTGATGAAGGGTGCCATTGTAACATTAACTGTGTTTCTCCACATAGGCCTCTTGATCTGCAATGTATTTCCAACATTTTTATTTGTTTCCATTAAGGAAATTTTCCAACCTTTCCTGGTCTGCTGTTTATAGCACTAGACCCACCAATGCTTTGTCAATTTAGGAGCAATTACGGATGAAGAATAAATGCCAGCCTTCCCAGAGACGAGGGACAACCACATCCAATGTGAATCTTCCCCATTAATAGGTAGCAAGAAATGCGGTAAAAACATTTTCCCCGCAGTAGAATGTGTCAGAATATTTGAATTAAAATTCAAAATTACATGTATAGTTTTCTTTACAGTTGTATTCCCTATTGCATTATTGTTATTTTTCTACTGAAATGTCAGGCATGTACATATTTTTTTTTACAACTGACGTACTACAGAGCAAATAACTGCTCCCTAGGCATACATCAAATGTTTCATAAATCAGTGTACTTCTATCTACAATGTCTAAACAAAAGTAACAAGACATTTTGATCAGAGAATTCTTTTTATTGCATAGCATCTCACTTAAATATTGAATATTCCACTGAGCATCTTCAAAAGACAAATTTGTTTTTTCAAATCAAGTGTTGGCACCATAAGCATAATGCCCATTTAATAAAAACACAGAACTATGTCCCTTTAGTTGCCTAGTTATAGAGTATTATAGATCAGAAACAGGCCTTTCAGCCCATTTAGCTTGAGCCAAACTCTAGTCCCACTGACCCAAACCCAGACCATAGCCTTCCATATCCCTCCCATGTACAATGGAGCTAGAAAGTTTGTGAACCCTTTAGAATTTTCTCTATTTCTGCAATAAATATGACCTAAAATGCGATCAGATCTTTACACAAGTCCTAAAACTAGATAGAGAACCCAATTAAATAACACAGAAAACATTACACGTTCGCTTATCTGTTGAAAAAAATAATCCAATATTACATGTATTTGTTGGAAAAAGTATGTGAACCTCTAGGAATGTCAGTTCATTTAAAGAGGAAATTAGAGTCAGGTGTTTCAATCAATGGAATGACAATCAGGTGTGAGTATAGGATCTCTGCCCTACTTAAAGAACATAAATCTGGGTCTTCACTATCAAAGTCTGATCATCACCACACAGATTTTTGGAAGTGTGCCATGCCTCGATCAAAGAAAATTGTTGATGCTTGCCGTGATGGAAAAGGATACATAACTAATCCTAAAGAGATTGGGCTCCACCAATCCACAGATGGTGTACAAATGGAGGAAATTCAACACCATTGTTACTCTCCCCAGGAGCGGTCAACTGACAAAAATCACTACATGAGCAAGGCGGGTAATATTCCAGAAAGTCACAAAGAACCCCAGGGTAACATCTAAGGAGCTACAGGCCTCTCTTGCATTGGCTAATGTCAGTGTTCATGAGTCTACCATCAGGCAAACCTTGAACAACAATGGTGTGCGTGGCAGGATTGCAAGGAGAAAGCCACTACTCTCCAAGAAGAGCATTGCTGCCTGTCTAAACTTTGTTAAAGAACACACGGATAAACGGAAGGCCATTGGAAGAATGTTCTGTGGACGGATGAGTCCAAAATAGAACTTTTTGACTTAAAGGAGAAGTGTTATGTTTTTCGAAAGCAACCAATGCATTCCAGCACAAGAACCTCAAGCCATCTGTGAAATATGGCAGTGGCAGTGGCACGGTTAGAGCCTGCTTTGCTGCCTCAGGACCAGGACAACTTGCCATCATTGATGGAGCTATGAATTCTAAACTGTACCAGCAAATTCTACAGGAAAATCAGGGTATCCATCCAGGACATGAAGTTCAAGAGAAAGTGGGTCATACAGCAAGACAATGACCATAAACACACAAGCAGGTCTATCAAGAATGATAGAAGCAGAAAAAAAAAATCACATTTTGGAATGGTTATGTCAAAGTCCTGACCTTAATCCTACAGAAATGTTGTGGAAGGACCTGAAGCAAGCAGACATGCAAGGAAGCCCACCAACATCCCAGAGTTGAAGCAGTTTTGTTACAGAGGAATGGCCTAAATTCCTCCAAGCCGATGTGCAGGATTGATCAATTAACTGAAAACATCTGGTTGAAGTTATTGCTGTACAAGGTGGTCACATCAGTTACTGAAAGCAAAGGTTCACATACTTACCGCAACAAATACATGTTATCATTTTTCTCAATAAATAAAGGGTATAATGTTTCTGTTTTATTTATTTAATTTGGTTCTCTACCTAGTTTTAGAACTTGCGTGGAGATCTGATCACATTTTTGGTCATATTTATGCAGAAATAGAGAAAATTCTAAAGGGTTCACAAACTTTCCAGCTCCACTATACTTACCCAAATGTTGCAATCAAACCTGCATCCACCACTTGCACCAACAGTTTGTTCCACTCTCGCGTCACTGAGTGAAGTAGTTTCCCCATATTCCCTTTACACATTTCATCTTTCACCCTTAATCTATGACCTTTAGTTTTCATCTAATCCAACCTCATGGGAAAAGCCTGCTTGCATCTACCTTATCTCTACCTCTCATAATTTTGACCCTTCTAGCAAATCACCCCTTCTCCTCTTATGCTAGAGGGAAAAAAGTACTGATCTATTCAACCTTCCAGTGTACAAGGGGTGATTGATAAGTTTGTGGCCTAAGGTAGAAGAGTCAATTTTAGAAAATCTAGCACATTTATTTTTCAATATAGTCCCCTCCTACATTTCCACACTTAGTCCAACTGTCGTGGAGCATACAGATCTTGGACCTCCAGAAAGTGTCCACAGACGGGTGATTGATAAGTTCGTGGCCTAGGTAGGAGGAGATGTGTTCTACAGCTCTCATTACATGCACATGCAGTTCAACTCTGAGCGATTATGCAGAAAGTTTGAAGTTAATAACTCATCTCCTTCTACCTTAGGCCACGAACTTATCGAATCACCCCACATAATTCAGTTCTTCAAGTCCTAGCAACATCTTTGTAAATTTTCCCTGCACTCTTTCAATCTTATCAATAGCTTACCTGTATGTAGGTAGATGACTAGTATCTAGACCGGGGTAGGCAACCTTAAGCACAAATGATTTTCTAGCATGTGTTATTCATTAATTTGAGGCAAAACATAACAAGATGGATTTAAATGGATAATTCCCATATTTCAAGTTTTTTTTATGGCATTTATCTGGCCCACCGTCCGCTCATTAATACGCGATCTGGCCCACAGAGGCAAAAAGGTTGCCAACCCCTGATCTAGACTTTGGAATTTACTCCCAAGTTTACCCTTCTTGCTCCCTTAGACCACTCAAATCTTCCTCTGAGGAATTTTCTGGTCAACTACTCAATATCAAATTTAGCTCGATCATAGGAGGGATCCAGTGTTCAGCGAAAATTAAGGAAACAAGGTCCTATAAGTTCAGTACATCCAGGAAATTTTAGATCCAAGAATATCATCCCACACACCTTCAATTATGAATAGGTATGAAGGGGAAACCTTTAGTTAAAACTTTGCAAAATTTCACAGGTTCTGAAAAAGTCCCAGGGGTTTGGAAAATCACAAGCTAGGAGACATAACGCAAGAAAACTATAGACCAGGCTGAATGAGGACCTGAATTATAGTGAAAGGTTCAATATGAGGAGCAACACCTTACATTCCATCTGGGTAGCCTCCAACCTGATGGCATGAATATCAATTCCTCCTTCCGCTAAAATCAAAATTTTCTCCCCCCCCTTCTTCTATTCCCCACTCTAGCCTTTTACCTTTCTAACCTGTCTATCACTTCTCCTAGCTCTACTACTCCTTCCCTTTCTCCTATTATCCACTCTCATCTTTCCCCGATGTTGGGGAAGTCCAGAACGAGGGGTCACAGTTTGAGGATACAGAGGAAGCCTTTTAGGACCGAGATGAGGAAAAACTTCTTCACACAGAGAGTGGTGAATCTGTGGAATTCTCTGCCACAGGAAACAGTTGAGGCCAGTTCATTGGCTATATTTAAGAGGGAGTTAGATATGGCCCTTGTGGCCAAAGGGATCAGGAGGTATGGAGAGAAGGCAGGTTCAGGGTTCTGAGTTGGATGATCAGCCATGATCATACTGAATGGCGGTGCAGGTTCGAGGGGCCAAATGGGCTACTCCTGCACCTATTTTCTATGTTTCTATCTCCTATCAGATTCCTTCCTGTCCAGGCTTTACCTTTTCTACTGACTTGGCTTCTATCACCTTCTAGCTATCCTGCTCCCCACCCCCTCCCACCTTTTTATTCTGGTGTCTTCCCCCTTCGTTTCCAGTCCTGAAGGAGGGTCTCAGCCTGAAACATAGGTACTACCTGAACTGCTGAGTTCCTCCAGCATTCTGGATTTGCAGCACCTGCTTTCGCCTGTCTCATGTGTGTTATTGAGGATATGCTGGAATCATAAAAGATATAATAGGACATCTAGAAAATTAGAAATGACAGTAATCCTGCATTCACTGTCACACCATTTGAGATATTGTATGAACCTTCAGCAACCAACCAGTCCAGTCAAGAAGCTGCAGAGAAGCAGCTGTAGCTCAGGGAAACTGCAAGTTGCACAGAAAACATTGCACACCAGGTTTTGGAGCACAAAGTTTTGTAATCAAAGATCAAGACAATTCAAATGATCTTGGATTTTCCCCCAAAAAGACCCCTGCTCCTTCACAGCGGAAATCTGCCACTAGAGTAGATCAAGCCTTGTACCACAGTCAATGGCAAGTATGGTCTCATGTATGTTTGGGCAAGCTGAAACAAAGATACTAACCGTGATGCAGTTTTATACTGCATACTTCAATCACTAAACATGGCTTTGAAGATTGCAGCCATCAGTTAGTGCAGTGCCAAAAGCATTCTGCAATGTGTTGCAACTTCAGGTAATGTCACCAAGATGCAGTGCGTGTGAATCGTTTTTGCTGGTGTGGCTTACCCCACTTCAGTATCTGTTGACAGTAGTCATACATCATTCTGGTCGGGGGCAACAAAGGTTGCTTCGACCTGGGTGCTCTACTGAGCGGAAAGATCTTTATCACTGAAGACAGTCGACTATCATCTCTACTGTCCAGCAGCTCCCATTGGTCCCAACACCACCAGGCCAGTTGTCTGGGCAGTGATTTAACTGCAGAGACATCAGAAAACTCCAAATCAGGTCCAAACCGCTGCAGATAGAAAGGTCTCAAAAGTCCTGGTTTACCTCCAGGGGAAAGAAAAACTTTCTTTATATTGCAAGCTGGCATCAGCTTGCTCAGCCTAGAATGAATTCTCTGTGATACAAAGTTTTCATTAGTCCTATACTATTTCCTACTCACTCTTTCCCTCCCCCCCCCCACCCAACTATCTCTAAACTATATGCATTGTGTATACTTTCAGGTAAGCCTTCTGCAGTGTCAAGCTTCAGCACCTATGTGCTACGTGAGCTGTGTGCAATTCTGCCCTTACCTTATACATAGAAATGGCAAGGGCTCTTCTGGAGTTTCATAACACTATTGATAGGTGAGTAGTCACACACAAGTTCCATTGTTCACTTTACCCTACAGCCCCACAATCAAAAAGCCAGGCAGAAAAGCATTGCATAACCTCTTGTACTTTGGAGGTTTTAAATGGAGAATCTGCTAATACTATTAACCCTGGATGAACTGACAATGTCAGTGCATTCCAACAAGGCATGCAAGGCCCTTAACATTTCAGTGATCCCTCCCATCAGTTCAACAGTCACTTTGACACCTCCACCCCGCCCCCCCCCCAAGTGAACACTGGGAGCATGCCACAGACCACCTCCGGCACTCCAGTGGAGTACCCAACTACAACACCAACACTCCCCCCTCAGCGGCGGCTGCAAACAGGCTACTTAATGCTTAATCCTTGCTAAGACTGGAGCCATTGAGCTCCCCTGTCATTCTCCAATAAACCAATGAATTAGACTTGCAGCATCCCACACCAAAGTCCAACAGGGCTTTGCAATCACAAGAAAAGCAACTAGGACGATCATTCGTTGTCAAGACTGCACACCTCCTTTACATAATCATGCCTCTCTGTCGCAGTGCACAAAGTCCAGCTCCTTCAGTTTCTCCACCAATGAACAATTTCGCTGATGGGGTAGATCTGCAGTGCTTCAAGTTCTTAATGTCCAGCAGAATCTTGTGATTGTAAAAAAATAAGTTTAAAAAATAGACACCACCACCTTTGGTTGACCCTACTGCATCTGAGCACACCGCACACCTTACCAGGCAAATATACTGTGTTGTGCACCTTGTACAGAGGAAAATTGTTTCATTTGGTAGTATACATGTGTATGGCTGAATGGCAATAAACTTGAACTTGAAAATTACAGCTTGCCAGTTGGGATGTATTTGGCTGCAAGAAATGGAAACATAGAACTATGCTCTAACTGGTGGCACTTCAGAAACTTTAGAAGGGAATTATCATTCTCTGCTGCTAGTACAAGGGTCAAGAGGAAGATGTTTTGCCGTCTTCTGATCAAAGCAGATCACTAATTCTATCCAAGATCTTGCCAATCAAATCAAATCTAGTCTGGGTCCATTAATTAACCCAGCTTAGCCAAACCATACTTATCAGGAAGAGCTCCAATAACCTTTCACTACAGAAGGACACAATTACCTGCACACAGGACAAAGGAGGTAGACTTGCCTCATATTCTCCTCTTTATTCGCATTAACAAGTGCTACCAGAGCTCTACAGGTCAAAATCTACTCACGCAATAGAGACCAAATCACAAACAAGAGATAATCTGCAGATGCTGTAAATCCAAGCAACACACACAAAATGCTGGAGGAACTCAGTAAGTCAGGCATCTATGGAAAAGAGTAAACAGTCAACCATTCTTCAGGACCTGTACAGATCAACCTTGCAGGTTGTTAATGTTCTCACTGCAGTTTATGGGATCTTGCCATGCAAACAGGTCGCCAACTGGTTTCCCACAGCGCAGAAGTTAATATACTTCAGGAGTGGAATCTTTACCACAAAGCACTCCCAATTAGATAAAAGACACTACAGAAATAAACATTTTCTGGGGGGGGAGGAGTAGGCGTTATGCAAATTCTCCTTTCTAAACAGAACATTAACCTGAAAAGTTTCTCTCTTAACAGAAACTGTTGTTCATGTTCTATTTATTCTGTGTGAAGAAGCACGGCAACTCCAGGCTTCCATTGCGTTTTATTTCCGTGAGTTGAGTCTGGGGCCCAGTGTGCGTAGGTGTGATACCTTTCCATTCCTTACAACAACATGCAGGGAATATCACTCCAATGTCCATTCTAAAGGCTGCTTTACATTTCACTTCTCTCTTTTTACCCCCACACTACCCTTAAAGAACGGCAGTAAAACACGAACTACTGAAAAAGCAACTACGCACGCTGATGCTGACAGGTTATACAAGAGGCAACGGAGGCACGCTTCCGTGAGGTTAGTTTAGGAAGGTGCATACGTACCGCAATGGCCCCCTCGGACAATCTGATCGCCATTCCCCCGACTTTGAAGCAGATTTAATATTCCAGCAGCCGCTAGCACTTTACAGCGTGGCGCCAAAAGTACCTCCGCAATTCGCGCGCTCTCGCTCTCCGGCCCCACGACGTCAACGACGCCGGTACCGCTTAAAGCGCAAGCGCACTGCCATTACTACCAAAGCGGCGTGGCTTCATTCTCTTCCCTGCGCATGTGCGCCGCCCTCGCCCGTGGGCTGCGTGATGACGTTCGGGTCTCGGGCGACGGCGCTCCGGGAGAGCGGTCATGACGCCGGCCGGTGAACGCTCCGTGCTATCCGACTAACAGCAAGCTGGCACCTCTCCCGTTGGTTTCCTGCTGATTACACTATGATAAATAAGAAACAATGAACTACGATAAACGCTCTCGCTCCTTTAAATAACCCGTTCGGATGTTGTACTTGCCACCTGAAGGAGCCTGGTTTGATCAATCCCAATGGAAAGAAGCACCTGCGGCAGTGCGGCACGCTCGCTGTACTGGACATGGAACTGGGTACTTAGTGTTATGCATTTTGGAAGCTCACAAGTAGACTGAATTCGGGGCATAAACAGGTTGACATCAATTTAGGGCTCATAGTTCCAACTGCTTTGTATGGACTTTTGCTGTATAGTCCTCAAAAGTATCCTCTCACTTGGAGTCGGTCCGTTATGGTCACAAGTACCAAGAGGCAGTGAAAAGCTCATCTTGTATACTGTTAGTACCGATCAAATCATTGCACAGTGCACTGAGATCGAGCAAAGCCAAACAAGAACAGCGGTTTGGGGTGCCAGGCTAGTGTAATGCAATGCCACTACACAGGAGTTCAATTCTGGAGCCATCTGTAAAGAGTTTGTATGTCTTCCCCGTGACTGCATGGGTTTTCTCTGGTTTCCTCCACAGTCCAGAGACATACTGGTTAGTAGGTTAATCGTAAATGGTCCTGTGATTAGGCTCGGGTTAAATTCAACGTTCCCAACTTTTATTATGCCATGGACCAACACCATTAAGCAAGGGGTCTATGGACCCCAGGTTGGGTACTCCTGGTTAAATAGGTGAGTTGCCAGGTGTTGTTGCTCATTGGGCCAGTTCTGCGCTGTTTCTCTAAATCAGTAAATAAATAATGCAGATTAAAGTGTAACAGCTACAGAGACAGTGCAGTGCAGGTAGGCAGTGAGGTGCATATTCGTAACAAGCTAGATTGTGAGGTCAAGAGTCTAACTTTCATACTAACAAACCACTTAATAGTCTGTAACAGCAGGGTAGAAGCTGTCCGTGAGTTCAGTAATATGTGCTTTTGTACCTTTAGCTCAATGGAAGAGAAAATATCTGGAGTGGGTGGGGTCTTTGTGCTGGCTGCTTTATTGGCTCCTTTCCTGTTTACCCTGTATATCTCGGACTTCAGATTGTACGCTGAGTCACGTCATCTGCAGAAATTCTCTGATGACTCAGCAATAGTCGGGTGTATAAAAGGAGGATGGGAGATGAGTACAGGACACTGGTGGAGGATTTTGTCAAATGGTGCAAGTTGAGTCATCTGCAGCTTAACATCAGTAAGACAAAGGAGATAATGATGGAATTTAGGAAGACTAGGCCTGTATTGCTCCCTGTTACTATTGATGATGAGGATGTGAATGTGGTGAGGACCTACATGTACCTGGAGACGCACCTGGATGACAGACTGAGTGGGGCACCAACACAGAGGCTGTGTACTAATAGGGCCAGCGTCGCCTCTGCTTATTGAGGAGACTGAGGTTCTTTGGAGTACACAGGCCTCTCCTTCACATTTTCTACCTGTTTGTTGTTGCCAGTACAATCTTCTATGCGGTGGTGTGCTGGGGCAATGGCATCAACACGGGTGATGTCAACAGGCTCAATAAACTGATTAGAAAGTCTGGCACTGTTATAGGAGTCAAACTGGACACACTGAAGCCTGTGGTAGAAGAAAGGACCCTCTGGAAAATCCTGGCAATTCTGGACAATGCTTCTCACCCACTTCATTTCACCTTGGCTGAACAGAGGAGCACCTTTAGTAATAGACTAAGACAACTGCGCTGCTCCAAAGAGCGCTATGTGAAGTCATTCTTACCGTCGGCCATTAAGCTCTATAATGAGTCAACCTATAGCCAGGGAAGTGACCCCATCCTGTTAGACTGTTTGTGGTAACTTATTTTTTATTTTTATTTTTTTTATTCCTTCCACTTCTAATATTTGTATAGAAAAAAAAAGGATCGAAAAGTAATCCGGGAAATTATAGGCCGGTGAGTTTAACGTCAGTAGTAGATAAGTTATTGGAGGGAGTACTAAGAGACAGAATCTACAAGCATTTGGATAGACAGGGGCTTATTAGGGAGAGTCAACATGGCTTTGTGCGTGGTAGGTCATGTTTGACCAATCTGTTGGAGTTTTTCGAGGAGGTTACCAGGAAAGTGGATGAAGGGAAGGTAGTGGATATTGTCTACATGGACTTCAGTAAGGCCTTTGACAAGGTCCCGCATGGGAGGTTAGTTAGGAAAATTCAGTCGCTAGGTATACACGGAGAGGTGGTAAATTGGAGTAGACATTAGCTCGATGGAAGAAGCCAGAGAGTGGTGGTAGAGAATTGCTTCTCTGTGTGGGGGCCTGTGACTAGTGGTGTGCCATAGGGATCAGTGCTGGGTCCATTGTTATTTGTCATCTATATCAATGATCTGGATGATAATGTGGTAAATTGGATCAGCAAGTTTGCTGATGATACAAAGATTGGAGGTGTAGTAGACAGTGAGGAAGGTTTTCAGAGCCTGCAGAGGGACTTGGATCAGCTGGAAAAATGGGCTGAAAAATGGCAGATGGAGTTTAATACTGACAAGTGTGAAGTATTGCACGTTGGAAGGACAAACCAACGTAGAACATACAGGGTTAATGGTAAGGCACTGAGGAGTGCAGTGGAACAGAGGGATCTGGGAATACAGATACAAAATTCCCTAAAAGTGTTGTCACAGGTAGATAGGGTCGTAAAGAGAGCTTTTGGTACATTGGCCTTTATTAATCGAAGTATTGAGTATAAGAGCTGGAATGTTATGATGAGGTTGTATAAGGCATTGGTGAGGCCGAATCTGGAGTATTGTGTTCAGTTTTGGTCACCAAATTACAGGAAGGATATAAATAAGGTTGAAAGAGTGCAGAGAAGGTTTACAAGGATGTTGCCGGGACTTGAGAAACTCAGTTACAGAGAAAAGTTGAATAGGTTAGGACTTTATTCCCTGGAGCGTAGAAGAATGAGGGGAGATTTGATAGAGGTATATAAAATTATGATGGGTATAGATAGGGTGAATGCAAGAAGGCTTTTTCCACTGAGGCAAGGGGAGAAAAAAACCAGAGGACATGGGTTTTAGGGTGAGGGGGGAAAAGTTTAAAGGGAACATTGGGGGGGCTTCTTCACACAGAGAGTGGTGGGAGTATGGAATGAGCTGCCAGACGAGGTGGTAAATGCGGGTTCTTTTTTAACATTTAAGAATAAATTGGACAGATACATGGATGGGAGGTGTATGGAGGGATATGGTCCGTGTGCAGGTCAGTGGGACTAGGCAGAAAATGGTTCGGCACAGCCAAGAAGGACCAAAGGGCCTGTTTCTGTGCTGTAGTTTCTATGGTATGGTTCTGTGCACTTGTAATGCCACTGTGACACTGTAATTTCCTTTGGGATCAATAAAGTGTCTGTCTATCTATGTATCTATCTTTACCAAGGCAGTGAGAAATATAAACAAGATTCCGTGGAGGGGAAGCTAGTTCCTGTGATGTGGTCAGTTGTGTCTACAACTTTTTGTAGATTCTTGCAGACACATGAGGAGCAATTAGGCATCCAGATAGGAAGCTTTCTATGATACGTCATTAAAAATTGGTAAGGGTCAATCGTACATGACAAATTTCTTTAACCTTGTGAGGAAATAAAGGCGTTGGTGAGCTTTCTTTGCCATGGCATCTACATGGTTGGAACAAGACCTGATATACTTTCATAAGCCTTTTCAACATATCTTTATTTACCGATTTTGTGGAGTTGTATCAGGATTCTAGCAGAAAATGCTTCAAATTTCCGGATAATTTACAGTTACTGTTCCCTAGATTTGCTAGCTATGCCTACAGAAGAGGAATCTCAGGGTTATATGTAGTGACATGTATGTACTCTGATAAATTTTACTTAAACTTTTGAACTTTGAAGTCCTGATCCCATCATTGTAAATCTGTGATCGCCAGAATCAGAATTAGGTTTAATTTAATTGGCATATGTCATGAAATTTGATAACATACGTGCACCAGTAACAATACAATACATGATAATAGAAAAAAATGGAATTTTATATATATATATCAGTTGAATTAAATAAGTAGTGCAAATTAAAAAAGTAGTGAAGTTGTGTTCATGGGTTCAATGTCCATTCAAAAATCAGATAGCAGAGGGAAAGAAGCTATTCCTGATTGTTGAGTGCCTTCAGGCATGTCCTAGGTGATGGTGATCCTTAATGATGGATACCACCTTTTTGAGGCATCACTCCTTGGAGGTGTCCTGTATACTGTGGGGGCTAGTGCCCACAATGGAGCTAATTAGTTTACAACTCTCTGCAGCTTACTTCGATCCTGTGCAGTAGCACCCACAGTCCCCCCCCCCCAACCGCCATACCAGACAGCTTGATCAAAACAGAGCAAAATACTCTGAATGTGGTATATTCAGATACCAGGCTTAGTATCACCTACACATGAGGTGACATTTGCTGTTTTATGCCAGCAGTAAGTAAAAGTCGCTCTAAGTTGCACAGTAAATAGTACAACAGACTCCTCCTCCTGCATTCTCAATTCCAGAGTAGATTCTATTTTTTTTTGTATAATGTTAGAACACTTGATTTTCTGCTACCTTTGTCTTGCATGATGCATTGCTCAATCAAAAACCTGCCCAACCTGTTCTACATTCCTTCAATGATCTGATTTGCAAATATCATTGGGTCTTTTTAGAGATTTCAACAGCTAACTTTCTGCCTCGAGTCATTCTCACCTGTCAAGCAAATTGCTTACCCAAATCTAATTATTTCTGCAAGTAAAGTGTAAACATAACGAAAGAAAAAAAATCACAGCACTGTGATTTTATTTTCTCACAATCAAACAATATACATGAAATTAGTATTGAACACCTGAAGAGGGCAAGACTTAATTTTCAATGTTACCTTTAAGTCTTCCATGTCCATCATCTGTCCAACTGGGATATATTTTTGTCTTAGGTATGATTCCAGCCAGTGAAGATATTTTCCTTGATTCTTACCGACTTGAGTTTTGGTTACGCTCACTGATGCCACATATTGAGCAGCATAGGAGCCCAATGCACCCTCCTCTACAATGGTGAGACCCACCACAAATTGATGGACCACTTCTTCACGCATCTCTACATCATCCAGCACAAGCCGGACTGACTGGTGACCACACATTTTAATTCTGATTTGTATTCCCGTTCCTATGTGTCAGTCCATGGCCTTCCCTTGTGCCAAGATGAGGCCACCCTCAGGGTGGAGGAGCAACACCTTATATTCTATCTGGGTAGCCTCCAACCTGATGGCATGAATATCGATTTCTCCTTCTAGTAAACAAATTCCCTACTCTGACCTTTTACTTCTTCTTACCCGCTGATTACTTCCCCCTGGGTCCCCTCCTCCTCCCCTTTCTCCTATGGTTCACTCTCCTCTCCTAACAGATTCCTTCTTCACCAGCTCTTGACCTTTCTCACCTATTTGGCTTTAGCTATCACCTTCCAGCTATCCTCCTTCCCCTCCCTCCACTTTTTTATTCTGGCACCTTCCCCCTTCCTTCTCAGTCCTGAAGAAGAGTCTCAGCCTGAAATGTTGACCATCTATTCATTTCCATGGATGCTGCCTGACCTGCTGAGTTACTCTAGCATCTTGTGTGTGTTGCTTTGAAGCAGCATATGGTCAAATACTGCTGAATTTGGTCACTTCTATGGGATGATTTCACAGAGGGCTGGTGGCGTAGTGGCATCAGTGCCAGACTTCAGGATGAAAGGTCCCAAGTTCAAATCCAGCCAGCTCCCCTGCATGCTTTCCATCCATGTTGGGTTATGAACTGGTGATCTCTTTGGCAGAAGGCAATGGCAAACCACTGCTGTAACTTGCCTCGTATGCGGTTCCCCAGTCCGTCAGAGAGGGAAATCATCCGTTAACCGGAGAAACTCCAGATGCAATGTACCTTTCCTTTCCTTTACTGACAATGAAGATCAGGAGTGCAGTTAACAGAAACAGACAACATACAAACAGGCTCTTCCACCCATGATGTCTGTGCTGACCAAGATGCCAAATTAATCTCAACCTGTCTTGGTTGAACATGATCTATATCCCTCCCTAGAAACTAAATTGTAAACAAAAAGAGTCTGCAGAAGCTAAAAATCCAGAATAACACATGCAAAATGCTAGGGGAACTCAGCAGGCTCAGCATCATCTATGAAAAGGAACAAACAGTTGACAATTCAAACTGAGACCCTTCATCAGGTTGTGAAGGATCTCAGCCTGATATGTCAAATCTTTATTCCTTTCCCTGACTTGCTGAGTTCCTCCAGCATTTTGTGTAGAATCTAAGTTGTTTGAATTTTTTTTTGCCTGACACTTCTATCTCACAACCATTACTTTGCAAAGTAGTCTCAGTCTTGCTGCATACAGGCATGAAATACTTCATTTTCCACAAAGTTATGAATACTTTTGGGCTGGCTTTGCAACGTCAGCAAGGTCTGGAGCCAAATAATCTTAGTAAAACCCGAAATGAACACCAATTTTTAAAGAGCAAAAAGGCTGCTGGTGAAATAAAAATGGGAAATACTGGAATTACTTAACAGGTCAGGTGGTATCTGTGGAGAAAGAAAAAGAATGAACATTTCATCAATAAGATCAATAATTTAAGGTGATTGATCTGAACAGGTGACTTTTGTTCTCCAGTGATGTTGCCCAACCTGCTGAGTATTTCTAGCATATTTTATTTTTATTTCTCATTGTCAGTAAGTAGATGTTAATGAGTAGGAGCCACTGCAAGCATTGCCAATGACACCTTCTGTCACTTTGCTGATGATTTGTGAGAAGATGGATTGGCCGTACAAATATTTTTAAAATGCTGATATAATACTAAAGATCTGAAATAAAAACAGAAAATGCAGGAAAACTCAGCAGCTCAGGCAATATCTGAGGAAAGACCGGCAGTTAACTTTTCAAGACCCCACATGAGAATTGTGAGGATGGTGAAACGGTGCAGATTGAAATGTCCTGCTTTCTCATGAACAACAGAAACTAGGACAAATTTGTACATTGCAGACATAGTGTTGGTGTTATAGCTGTACCAAAATATGCATGTCTAGAGATCCAGTTGGTGCTGGAATACATCTTCATTATTGCAGCCAGAATGTTGTCAAAACTATATCCATCGTTACATGCAGCACATACAGCTGTTTTGATATAATAATTTAGTGAAAGAAATTACCTCTAACACTGGCTTCTGAACCTATGGGGCCTGAGAAGGAAGGGGATAATTTTTTTATTCAGTACTTTTGAATTGACAATAGTTGCAAGCACTGTTTTATTGGAACAAAGGTGAGGGGCACTCTATATGTTCGAATTCTTGACGTGAAATTGATCATTAGTTTCCTTATCTAGTTGGTCTTTGGATTTCTGTAAATTCCCTAGACCCATAATTTAAGATAATTTAAAGATGATCTGTCAAGTTGTGCTATTTGTTCAATGTAAGACACAAAATAAGAAAACCCCAATGGTTCTACACAGATTGCTCTTTCTCTATTATTACCCATACCCTATCTAATTAGAGGGGAACCTTCTGCTAAATTCAATTACTGTGACCACAACGTCCGTCCTGCATTATCTGTTCTCAGTTGATTGTCTTTTATGAGATGACATTTACATAGAACACTTAGCAAACTCAGAATACTGGGCTTCTTATAGTTCTTTAAAGCCTTCCTTAACCTTTTTCAAATTAAGTGGCACAACATTAGCTGGGATTTCCAATTCACTGTATTTGCCAATTAGCTAGAGAGGACATGCTCTCCTCTCATTATTACCATCTGGGAGGAAGTACGGGAGCCCGAGGATGCACACACAACGTTTGAGGAACAGCGTCTTTCCCTCCACCATTAGATTCTTGAATACTACCTCACTATTTTGCTTTCGTTTGCACTATTAATTTATTTTTTATATATTTCTTATTGGTACAGAGTAATCTGATGTATTGGATTGTACTGTTGCCGCAAAACAACAAATTTCACAACGTGTTAGTGATAATAAACCTACTTCTTTCTGATTCTGCACCGTCCTACTTTCTCATCAGCACATCTTCTGGCATCTATTAATGTTCATGTTCATTGTTTCCCCTTTAGATTTTCTCACATCTCTTGCTCTGTGTCATAATGACTGGGTTTGGCTATGCTCTCTTCTCGCTGCTGCCATGGGGAAGGAGGTACAGGAGCCTTAGGTCCCACGCCACCAATTTCAAGGTACAAAGTATTCAAAGTACATTTATTATTATCAAAGAGTGTATAAATTATACAACCTTGAGATTTATTTGCTTACAGGCGGCCACAAAGCAAGAAACCTGAAAGAACCCAATTAAAGAAAAAAGAACAAAAGACTAACACCCGATGCGCAAGAAGAAGGGAAAAAAAATACAAGTCATGCAAACAATTGAAGTGAACAACATTCCAAACCAAAACTGAGTCCTCAGATCCCAACCCTGGAGCAGCCTGGATTAGGCCCAAAACCTCTCTTATAGAACATAGAATAGTACAGCACATTACAGGCCCTTCGGCCCACAATGTTGTGCCGACCCTCCAACCCTGCCTCCCATATAACCCCCCACCTTAAATTCCTCCATATACCTGTCTAGTAGTCTCTTAAACTTCACTAGTGTATCTGCCTCCACCACTGACTCAGGCAGTGCATTCCACGCACCAACCACTCTCTGAGTATAAAACCTTCCTCTAATATCCCCCTTGAACTTCCCATCTCTTACCTTAAAGCCATGTCCTCTTGTATTGAGCAGTGGTGCCCTGGGGAAGAGGCGCTGGCTATCCACTCTATCTATTCCTCTTATTATCTTATACACTTCTATCATGTCTCTTCTCATCCTCCTTCCCTCCAAAGAGTAAAGCCCTAGCTCCCTTAATTTTTGATCATAATGCATACTCTCTAAACCAGGCAGCATCCTGGTAAATCTCCTCTGTACCCTTTCCAATGCTTCCACATCCTTCCTATAGTGAGGCGACCAGAACTGGACACAGTACTCCAAGTGTGGCCTAACCAGAGTTTTATAGAGCTGCATCATTACCTCGCGACTCTTACACTCTATCCCTCAATTTATGAAAGCTAACACCCCATAAGCTTTCTTATTCATTATATTAGCAACACGGAGCACTGCAGCTGGGACAGTTTTCTTAGCCTCAGCGCCATGGAGAGAGGAGTGCAGACATCCCACCTCTCCCGGAAGTTCCGGGAGTCTCCCGCATATCGATAGTGGCTCCCTGAAGCCCGGAAATTATATACAATATCCCGGAAATAGATTTTTTTGAGAGGGAGAGTGAGCATCCTGATTGGTCTCTCTTCGTGCTAAGAGTGGTCCCCAACCACCAGGCCGTGAGGAAACAATATGATTTGGTGATTTAGTTAGTTAGTTAGTTAGTTAGTTAGTATTTGCACAGTTGGCCTTCTTCTTCTCATTGGTTATTTACCAGTCTTTGTTGGTGTATAGTTTTTCATTGATTATGTTGTATTTCTTTGTTCTACTGTGATTGTCTGCAAGAAAATGAATCTCAGGATAGAATATATGTTTTTTGCTAATAAGTTTACTTTGAACTTCAAAATCTGTCCATTGTTGTGAAGTAGCGAATGTCATGGGTGGGGCAACAGAGGCAGTTCCTTTGGTTTAGCAATGAATTTGCTACTGCTTGGTCATTTGATCGCTGGTCGGATCGCACTGCTACTGGACAGGGGAGACTGCCTTTTGATCGCTGGTGGGATCGCTCTGCTACCGGAGATGGGAGACTGCGTTTTGATCACTGGTGGGATCGCTCTGCTACCAGAGAGGGGAGAGGTCACCCCTGTGCCTGGAGAATGTTACCCAGGTTTTCTGCGTTTTGGATATGAATATTTGAATATGGACCTGGACTTGGACAATGGATATGGACTTTTTTCAGTCTTATAGTTTTTTTTTTGTTTTTTTGTGTGCAGAGGAGAGGGATTTGGGGGGGGGGGCGTGATGTGCTTGTTCATTTTTTTGCGTGGGGAGAGGGGATTTGGGGGTTCATGATCGTGCTACCTTTCTCTTCTTTCTTGGTTTTGTGGCTATCTGGAGAAGAAGAATTTCAGAATTGTATGCTTTGATAACAAATGAACCTTTGATGGTATAAAGAGGCTTTCAGAAATGTGAAAATATCCAACTTTCTGAATGCCAATGAAGAATGTTCTACCTTTTTTAAGTATTGTTGAGTTACATGAACTGAGCACTTCTGAAATAAACAAAAACACACCTGAAGTTGTCCAGTAGTACCATACAACAAACCATCCCACCTATCATACCTATGTCAGTTCCTTGAGCAGGCTACTCCTGATTAAAATGCTTAAATCTGCAACTTCCGTTATCAAATGCAAGGGAACACCACCAGCTGCAGACACACCATCCAGCTGGGTGGGGGAAGTTGGCTTTTCTTCATTATTGCATGGTCTAAATCCTGGAACTCACTGATCAAAAAAGACTTGCTGGTTTACCTCACCAGAAGGTCTGCACACCAGTGAGTTGATCATAAGACCATAAGACACAGAAGTAGAGTTAGGCCATCCAATTCATCGAGTCTGCTCACGGCTGATCCCGGATCCCACTCAACCCCATACACCTACCTTCTCACCATATCCTTTGACCAATCAGGAAACGATCAACTTCCGCCTTAAATATACACACGGCTTGGCCTCCACCACAATCGGTAGCAGAGCATCCCACAGATTCCCTACTCTCTGGCTAAACAAATCATTGCGATCCCAATTCCTCCACTGCTCCAAACCTCTCTTTTCCACAAGTTTCCCATTAGCAGTTTATCTGTTTCCCTTTGTATGTTTTGCAGTGCCTTTAAGCATACAAAGAGAATGATTCACTTATGGGCTATTCAGAGGTGGTAAATCTATGCCACATGCCAAAAAATTTGTCGGCACACAGCTTGCAGTGCCTCCCTGAGGTTATTTAAACCCCACCCAGAATAAGAAGTTATTATCTTTACTGCCAAGTGAAGCAGCGAATGATCTTTTTTTTACAACCCAAGAGCAGTGACATGTTTTCACAAGCAACGTCTCAGGCCAGCTAGGTGGTTGCAAGAATGTGTGACGTGGGATGATACAGTCAGAAATCCTCTCAGTTCTGGAGTATGGATCAGTATTTGGATAGCGGGAGTAGCTTTACTGATGGAACTAGAGTTACGTGCATAACTCTCAAAACAATCAGCTCCCCAAATTTAAAAGTTTCTGGTGAGCGCAGCAGACCAGGCAGCATCTCTAGGAAGAGGTACAGTTGACATCTCGGCCCGAAACATCGACTGTACCTCTTCCTGCTGCGTTCACCAGAAACTTTTATGTGTGTTGCTTGAAATTCCAGCATCTGCAGATTTCCTTGTGTTTAAGCTCCCCAAATTACTGTGCTGTATCTCTAAATAAAAATTTTAGAAAATACAAGCCAGATTTAAATTATTTGTCATTGTTAGTGCAACAACAGAAGTCTCAATGAGAGTAAAGTATATTTATTTTACTTTCCTTGACCTTTTATGAATGTGCACCAAAGCTTATAATTTCACATTCAAATTTCTTAGGTTATGTATGAGGTATAATAATGATACTATTTAGAAGTGATGTTATTTTCAACTCTTTTTAAAAGATTAATACTAATAATTTTGAACAGGTTTTCTAAAATGCTTCTTTATTTCAATTTATCTCCATTATAGACAATCTGTTATATTTTTATTAATAGCAAAACAACGAATACACATAAATAAGAAACAAAGGACTCATCTTTTGCAGGACATAGAGCATTACAGCACAGTACAGGCCCTTGGCCCACAGTGTTATGCTGACCTTTAACCAACTTTAACATAGGTCTAACCCTTCCTTCCCACAGAACCCTTCATTTTTCTTCATTCCATGTACCTGTCTAAGAATCCCTTAAATGTCACCAACGTGTCTTCCTCTGCCACCAAAGCAGTGAGTTCCATGCACCCACCATTCTCTACGCAAAAATTTATTAGATTATGAGGACACGCAGTCCTCTTTTATTGTCATTTAGTAATGCATGCATTAAGAAATGATACAATGTTCCTCCGGTGTGATATCGCAAAACACAGGACAGACCAAGACTGAAAAACTAACAAAAACCACATAATTATAACATATAGTTACAACGGTGCAACAATGCCGTAACTTGTTGAAGAACAGACCATCAGCACGGTAAAAAGTTCAAAGTCTCTCAAAAGTCCCAAGTCTCACGCAGACGGGAGAAGGAAGAAAACTCTCCCTGCCATGCCCGACCACAGTCCGACTCTGAGTCATCCGAAAACTTCGAGCTCCGATCAACCCTCCGACACTGAGTACCGAGCACCATCTCTGCTGAATGCTTCGACCTCAGCCTCAGTCGCCAGCAGCAGGCAAAGCCGGGTATTTTGGGGTCTTCCCTCAGGAGATTCTCGATCGCACATGAGCAGCAGCAGCGAACCGGGCATTTCAGAAGTTTTCTCCAGATGTTCCTCTGTGCTTCGCACGTCTGTCTCCATCAAATCAGAATTGTCTACGGCATCCTACTTACAAATACGATACCATTTCACCGGAGAGCTGCGCGCACTGCGTCGTGCTGCCATCTTCTCTGTCATCTTCCTTATATATTCCTCCAATCATCTTAAAATTATGTCTGTTTGTGTTAGCCATTTCTGCCCTGGGAAGAAGTGTTTGGCTGTCCATTCTACTTACGCATTTTATCATCTTGGACACCTATATCAAGCCAACTTTCATCCTCCCTCACTCGAAAAATAAAGGCCCCAGCTCATTCAACCTATCTTCATAAGGTACGCTCTCTAATCCAGGCAGCATTCTGGTAAGTCTCCTCTGCACCCTCACTCGTTTCTTAAGAAGTCCATAATTATTGTTACTAATTCATTAATCAATAATAATCTCTGCTCAAAATTACCATGCACACAAGAAATTTTTTCTTCAGAAGATTGCCATCAATTTGGGCACACGGTCTCAAAAAAAAGTTCATCTCACCTGGGTTTTGTCACAGCCTCACCTCTCCCTAGGTGGAAATCAAATCAAGTTGTGGACAGGAATATAGGCCCTGGAAGTGACCTGGTATGTGGCTTTGCACCCAAAGAGGAATATGGAATAGTAGGGTCACATATTTTCATATGCGTGTGTATTTGGTATCTAGCATATGTTTTTCGCATGATAGATTTAAAAGTCTAGATTGTGTCTAATCAGTCTGGTGCAGTATGCAAATTAGAAAATATTGTACATTTTTTTCATTTGTCAAATGATTATAATATTTCACCAACCTGGAAGTGTGTCCCGGGAGAAGACCACAACTAAAAAGCACAGCATTGTGCGATTTGAAAAGGAGGAAATAAATGCAAGATAATTAAACCATCTGCTCCACAATTTGGGACTATTGGATAGTAGACTTTTAATTTGCAAAATAGCAATTTCTACTGTATCATTTTTACAAATTAAAAAAAAATGAAAATGGCAAAAATCTAAAAAAAATAACAACCAGGTCTTCCTCTGTGTTGAATTTCACTGAATTATTCTTAACGATAGTATGAAGTTTGATTTGGAAGTTGACCAATGATGCGTTAAATATTTGTAAGTGTAGCATAGCGGTTAGCTTAGGGCTTGCGGAGTTCAGTTCCAGCACCGTCTGTAAGATGCTTGTACTGTACGTCCCACCCCCATGAACTTGTGGGTCTCCTCCAGGTGCTCCGGTTTCCTCCCATAGTCCAAAGATGTCCAAAGATGCGTGGTCATGCACTTTGGTAGTAGAAATAGATGTGCGGACTGTTTTCTAAATGGGGAGAAAATGCAGGAATCTGGGATGCAGAGAGACTTGGGAGTCCTTGTGCAGGACACCCTAAAGTTTAGCTTGCAGGTTGAGTCAGTGGTGGGGAAGGCAAATGTGATGTTAGCATTCATTTCAAGAGTTCTAGAATACAAGAGCAAGGATGTGATGCTGAGGCTTTATAAGGCACTGGTGAGGCCTCACCCTGAGTATTGTGACCAGTTTTGGACCCCTCATCTTAGAAAAGATGTGCTGGCATTGGAGAGGGTCTAGAGGGGGTTCACAAGGATGATTCCAGGAATGAAAGGGTTATCATTCGAGGAACATTCAATGGCTCTGTGTCTGTACTCGCTGGAATTCAGAAAGATGAGGGGGGGACTTCATTGAAATTTTTCAAATGTTGAAAGGCCTAGGCGGAGTAGATGTGGTAAGGATGTTTCCCATGATGGGAGAGTCTAGGTCAAGAGGGCACAGCCTCAGGATAGCAGGGCGTCCTTTCAAAACAGAGATGTGGAGAAATTTCTTTAGCCAGAGGGTGGTGAATTTGTGGAATTTCTTGCCTCATGGAGCTGTGGAGGCCAGGTCGTTGGGTGTATTTAAGGCAGAGATTGATAGGTTCTTGATTGGACATAGCAGCAAAGGTTATGGGGAGAAGGCCAGGAACTGGAGTTGAGGAGGAGATTTTAAAAAAAGGATCGGCCATGATTGAATGGTGGAGCAGACTCAATGGGCCAGATGGCCTAATTCTGCTCCTATGTCTTATGGTCTTATGTACCGGTTAGTACAGGGGTTCCAAACCTTTTTTATTCCATGGACCCCTCCCATTAACCAAGGGTTCCATAGATCCCTGGTTGGCTTCCCCTGGGTTAGTAGATTAATTGGTCATTGTAAATTGTCCTGTGATTAGGCTAGTACTATATTAAATAGGTGGGTTGCTGAACAATGAGGTCCATTGGGCCAGAAGGGCCTGTATGCCTAAATAAATAAAAGAAAAAGTGAAGTCATTAGTGCTTTTGAAACTTGTCAGTGGTTTCCCCCAGGATCAATAAAGTATGACTATGATGACTATGAGTGAGCACATTCAGTCGATGTGACTAAATGCTAAAGTAGCTGATTATGCTTTAACCACTAGGTGGCATTTTCATTTGCATCATCAGGAATTAGGAAAGTGAATGAAATGTTGCTCTTTATTGCAAGGGTATCTGAATATAAGTGGGTAGGTGCCTTTCTCCAATTACAAGGACCATAGTAGAAAATTGTGTAAAGGTCTGGCTCCCTCTGAGGAAGCATATTATAGTAGAGGAAATCCAGTAAAGGTTCACCGGATTGATCCCTGCAATAGAGACATAAGAAACTGCAGATGCTGGAATCCAGAATAAAACAAGAACAGTATTCTTCCTATCCTCAGCCTTCACCCCATAATCTCCACTTTCAATAAACTATACTCTACATTTTCCACCAATTTCAATGAAATTCCACCACCAAACACAATTTCACTTCTTATCCCTTTCAGCATTTCAAATCAAAACAAGTTTAACTATCATTCAAAGCATACATGGCACAGTCGAACGAGACAGTGTTCCTCTGCGGCCAAGGTGCATAACATACATTCAAAGTAATGAGAGGGAAACAAAAAAACACACACGGTTGTGCAAGAAAACACATGTACAGACCAAGACCCTGAGCAACCTGCCAATTGATGGTACTACTTCCAGCAATCCAGCCTGTCATCCCAGTGGTGGAACACTGGAGGGCAGCACCAAGGGGAGACGCCAGCTCCCAACCAAGCACAGATGCCACGCTACAAGGATGAAATTCTTGTGCTTTTATTCTTGATGTGTAATTCAACCTTGCTTTGTAGGTTTCATCCAGTTGCTATCCTTGTCTCAGATTCAAAGTTTAAGAATGTCAATACTTTCTACTCTATATCTGTGAAAACTATAACAGTGTCAGGCTTCTAATCTTCTAATTGATGCGGGTTGTCCAGAATGTGTCTACCGTTCACAGATACCTGGAAAGAGATGTTCCGCACCATAAACACCAGCTTAAATAGTGAACCTCTGGAAGCAATCTTTTCATACTTCTCACCCTGAAATCCCCAGCCATCAGGTCTGCGAGAATTAAAGATAATTTTTTCAAGTT
Organism: Mobula hypostoma; assembly: GCF_963921235.1. Lineage (NCBI taxonomy): Eukaryota > Metazoa > Chordata > Chondrichthyes > Myliobatiformes > Myliobatidae > Mobula > Mobula hypostoma. Next base: position 9,988,817 of record NC_086119.1, read on the forward strand.
CCTCTTTAAAACGGGGATTGAAATGGAATAAAATGACAGCACCAGGATGCTCGCCCCTCTGAAAATTAACATCGAATCTCAGAGGGTCATCAGTCAACTTTCCTTCAATAGCAACTATTGATTCTTCACTTAATTCTTCATCAAATGTTGCAGTACAAGGAACAATCGGGCGGTAGAGCTTGAGGATGTTCATTGTGCGGGAGGTCGAGGTGGCTCCAGACGCGACGGGAATGGACAGACGGACGGACACGACTGGTTAACGGACATTGCCCACACAACTGTTTGCCCTGGATGCAAGCGGACCTGGACTGTGCTGGTTGTTGATGCAAACAACACACTTCACTGTATGTTGCAATGTACATGTGACAAATTAAGACAATCTTTAAAAAATCTAGTGTACTACACTCAGGCACACAACAGTAGTGAGGGAAAACTTAGATCGGTGACCATTTTTCGAACACCTCTGTTCAGTCGATAAAGTGCTCCCAATTTCCTATAACTTTAATTCACTCCCTATACCAAACACCCCCCCCAGCTATCCTTTCTGTCTTTGACCTTGTAATGGTCCAATGAAACCTTGAGGAAGAGCACCCATCCTCTTTCTGAATACAGAATTGACTAACGTATGTAGTTAACTGCCAATTTCTTTTTCATAACTCTCCTGCACGTTTTACCTATTTTGTATCACAATTAAAGCAAGCTGTTGTTAGATAATATGCGTCTATGCGGATACTAAAACAAAATAATGTGCATTTTCTAAAATAAGGAAGACAGGTAGAAATTGCTAAAATAATCTGACCAGGCGGCACCTGCGAGAAAGAAACAATGATAATGTTTTATGACTTTTTAATCAGACATGGGGAAAAAAAACTCAGTTTCAAACATGTACTATTTTGGCATGGCCAAAATAGTAAGAGAAAAGAATATGTTCAAGTTCTGTTCTGATGAAGGGGCTTGGCCTGAAATATTGGCTCTTTATTCCTCTCCATAGATGCTGCCTAACCTGCTGAGCTCTTCCAGCATTTTGTATGTGTTACTCCAACATCTGCAGAATCTCTTGAGTTTAAGTTCAAGTTTATTTTTCCATCGGCATACTTACCCAGGATATAAATGACACAAAAATTAGATGTTTGCAGCAGCAAAATTACATTAAATTACATTACAATGCGAGGATAAACAGAAGTTAACGTAAACTTATCTAAATTATATGTAACTTACACGTGTGCAAAATAAGCATCAAAACACTAGTGCAACACAAGCAAAATGTTGGAGGAACTGAGCAGGTCAGGCAGCACCTATGGAGGGGTATAAACAGTTGAAGTTTCAGGACAAGACCCTTCATCAGGACTTCTGGACTAATGCGGTTAGTAATAACGTCTTCACCTCGCTGACGTTCAACACTGGTGCACCTCAGGGGTGTGAGCTTAGCCTGCTGTTTTACTCTCTCTTTACGCATGACTGTGCGGCTAGGCACAGCTCAAATGCCTTCTCTAAATTTGCTGATGATACAACCATTGTTGGAGGAATCTCAGATGGAGACAAGAGAGCATACAGGAGCAGGATATACCAGCTAGTTGAGTGGTGTCGCAGCAACAACCTCGCACTAAATGTCAGCAAGACCAAAGAGTTGATTGTGGACTTCAGAAAGAGTAAAACAAGTGAACACAAACCAATCCTCAGAGAGGGCTCAAAAGTGGAGAGAGTGAGCAATTTCAACTTCCTGGTGTCAATACCTGGTCCCAGCCTATCGATACAGCTATAAAGAAGCCATTTTACAGTGGCTATATTTCATTAGGAATTTGAGGAGGTTTGGTTTATCAGCTGAAGCACTTGAAATCTTCTACAGATGTACTGCGGAGAGCATTCTGACTGGCTGCATCACCTTCTGGTATGGGGATGGGGTTGACTGCACACAATTGAAGTAAGCTGCAGAGAGTGGTAAAATTAGTCTGCTCCATCATGGATGCTAACCTGCTCAGTATCCAAGACATCTTCAAGGAGCAGTATCTCTAAAATCCATCATCAAGGACCGCCACTATCCAGTACGTGCCCTCTTCTCATTGTAACCATCAGGAAGGAGGTACAGAAGGCGGAAGGCACGTTCAGTGATTCAGGCACAGCTTCTTCCCCTCTGACATCCAATTCCTGAATGGACACTGAATCCATGAACACTACCTCACTACATTTTATTAGCTCTGTTTTTGCACTACTTATTTTAACTATTTAATATACATATATATACTGTAATTCAGTTTTTTTCTATATTTATCATGTATTGCACTGCACTGCTGTGCAGAGTTAACAAATTTCATGCTTTATGCCAGTGATATTAAACCAGATTCTGATTCTGAAAGCAAGGAGTAGAAGCCAGGTTAAGAAGGTAGGGGGAGAGGTAAGGAGCACAAGCAGTCAGGTGAGGGGGGAAGATGGGTGGGTAGGGGAAGGGGGATGAAGTGGAAAGCTGGGAGGTGATAGATGGAAAACGTAAAGGGCTGAAGAAGAGGAATCTGATAGGAGAGGAGAGTGGACCATGGTTGAAAGTGAAGGAGGATGGGGCACCAGAGGAAGATGATGGGCAGGTGAGAAGGTGGTAACGCAGCAGTTCAGGCGGCATCTATGAAAAGGAATAAACAGTTGAAGTGTTGGGCCGAGACTCTTCATGATCTGATGAAGGGGCTCCTCTCGAAACATCAACTGTTTGTTCCCCTCCATAGATGCTGCCTAACACGCTGTTCCTCCAGCATGTTGTGTGTGTTGCATAATTATTTTAGATCTAACAAAGTATTGCAGAGGTGTCAAGTTTTTTTCTTAAATTATGCAAAGTCACAAGTCACATTTGGCCTCCAGATGTCAAAGGTGAAAGTAAATTTACTATCGAAGTGCGTTTATGCCACGATATACTACCCTGAGATTCATTTGCTTGCAGGCATTCACTGTAGAACAAAGAAATACAATAGAAGCAATCAGAAATTACGCAGAAACAAAGACTGATGAACAACCAATGTGCGAAAATAGAAAATCTGTGCAAATACAAAAAACAGAAATGATGTTAATAATAAATAATAAATAATACTGAGAACATGATGGTAAAGTCCTTGAAAGTGAGCCCATGGGTTGTGGAATCAGTTCAGTGGTGAGTGAAGTTATCCACACTGGTTCAGGAGCCTGATGGCTGTAGGGTAATAACAGTTCCTCAGCCTGGAGTCTGTTTCTAAACATTTGGATTACCATTTTCCTAGTTGTGAATTCATCCTGTTTACCTCACAGATAGTTTCACACAGGAAAGGTGAAGGAGGAGGGAGTGGGAGTGGTGTGCATTTTTGGGTGTTAATATGATTGTACAGAAAAAAGGAAATGGTTATAGCCGTGGCTGTCATGGAACCAGAAATATTTCAGCTGTCCTGTCAGTGTCTGACCCAAAGTGGAACGTTTTAAAAAATCATGACTCTTTTTCCTGTAGTTCAAGTTCAAAGTAAATACATTATCAAAGTCACCAATTACTACCTTAAGATTCATGTTCCTGCAGCTATTTCCGGGAAAATAAAGAGATACAATAGAATTTATGGAAAACTATGCAGAAAACAAAACCTGACAGGCAACCAATGTCCAAGGGAAGACAATTTGTGCAAAAAAAGTAAATAAACAAACAAATAAATAATACTGAATAAACAAATCACTTTCCAGATTCCCTCCTTAACATTGTGATTAAGAGAACTTCTGTAGCATTAAAATTATGACAGAGGGTTATGTTTCAACTGACTCTGAAGTTGTGTCCCATCAGCATCCACAGTGATGGGAATCTCTTAGCTCAGCTCATGAGTGATGATTGAAGGATGAAGGACACTCATTAAAGCTGCAGATTCCAACACTGATAGAATCGATGAATTTTTATTTTGTTGACTCGGTTCCCATTCCTCCTTTAAACGGGGTGCAGTCAAAGTACTGTTGGCAACGTTGCAGTTTACCAGCTTCCTCGTTCGTCATGTTCCCATTTTCTATCTCTGGAAGCTCAATGTCATTTTAAGTAAAGTTGTCAGTTCATCGTTGAGTTATTGCCGGCTTTGTACTCTGACCCATATCCTTTGGGAAATGAACGGAGACTGGCCCAAACTAATTTCACAAGCCAAAGCCTCTTGGAGCCACCAAGGAGAGACACTTGTTGAACTTTGATCACACAGCTGAAAAGCCACATTATACCAACTAGCTCCACTTCTTAATATAAAGTAAAGAACTATGTGGGACTTGTGTAGGGTAATGCTCAGTATTGATAAAGAGTGAAAATTTCTAACATGTGAATCTAGAATAAAAAATAAATACTAAACATGTCAGTTATATGACACACATCAGTTCTCTGATTGCATTAACGTGCAGACATGGTTTATTCTGTTAATTAAGCATATATTATTACTAATTTTTCATAACCTCATACATAAATACATTTTCATGTTTTATTACTGATCTGTAAAATGAAGATTGCATTTTGTTAGAAAAACATTTCTGCAGAAATTATGTATAAATGTTAATTTATTTTTTTTCTTGTGGTTAACCAATGTACTGTATCAGTAACAGCTCTTTGCAATTAGAATACTTTATGAATTTTAACGTGAATGCAGTTGTTTAATTATGGCTGAGGGTTTAATTGATCTCATCAGTATCAGCATTGATTTCATGCAGAGTTGCTAAAGAGTTGTCTCGATCAGCACTCATCTCCAACTTATAAATTCTGTTTCCTATTTTCAACCGATTTATCTTTATCCTTCTCTCCACCCACCTTCCTTTTACTATCTTTAGGTACATGAGCTAACTTAATTTCATCATATCTGCACACTGTTGTCTGCTCATCTAAGATTTATGCAACGATTCCAGCATGAAATTATTTTCTAAGCATTTCTTATGCTACCAAATCTATTTTGTAAGCATCTTTATGATACCAATCATTCTTTGCAGTTATTTACTCCTTTCATTTAAAATAGAACCTTGATATATTACTAATTGAAAAAACTGTTTTAGGTATCATTATATTTTCAGGGAAATTCAAGCCCTTAAATTGAAAATACTAATATTATTGGGATATCATATGGTATAACGTAAAGCAAAGATAGCTATTACAGCTAAATTGGTTCAACTTGATTTTGTCAAATGGTTCAACTGGTTCCATTTATTGTCAGAGAACGTATACAGTATACAACCTGAAATTCTTGCTTTTCACAGACATCCATGAAAAACAGAACACCAAAAGAATGAATAACAGAAAAACGTTCGAACCCCAAAGTCCCCACCCACCAACAAGTAGAAGCAAAGTATCAAACTCCCTCCGCCCACCCATTTCAGCAGAAAGTGTCAGCTCTCACCACCCAACAAGTAACAGCAAAGCCCCCAAAGAGAGACCATGTTCTGCAGTCAATAAAACTATTGTTTACCTAACAGGTCAACATCCCACAGGCTCTCCCTCATTCATAAAAGCTTCACATCAGCACCTTTCAGCAGAACCAGGCTGGCTTATGACTAGTTTTTTGACCTATTTTTGTCCCAACTTCTTTTTCTTTCATGGTTATTCTATTATAAGGTTTATTTTAAATAAATTATCAGTTCCATGGTGGTTGCATGCTATCAAATTATAGTGCACAGTATTTGACCAGTCTATTTTGTGATGAAAGGACTCAGTAATAATAGTTCTAAGACCTGTCGGTTCCTGGTTTCTGGAAAGAAAAGTTCCTAATTGGCTCACGCCTCAGGCTAATTGCTACTGAAATACTCAAATAGATTCTTATTACTCCAAATGCAAACTTTTCAAACCTGCCTGTCCAACCTCTCAGCTTACAGCCTGCATAAGTTCTAGCTCAATCCAACACACCGCTGAACATTCTCGAACTTATCTTCAATCTTGCTTAATTTTCCAAAGCTTGGGAAAATATTTCATGCATCAATATGTCACTTAACACCACAATAATCCAAGTCATAATCACTCACCCATTGCTTTGGTACAACAGTTGTTAGTAGTATTATAGCCTTGATATTCTCATAGTCATAGTCATAGTCATATTTTATTAATCCCGGGGGAAATTGGTTTTCGTTACAGTTGCTCCATAAATAATAAATAGTAATAAAACCATAAATAGTTAAACAGTAATATGTAAATTATACCAGTAAATTATGAAATAAGTCCAGGACCAGCCTATTGGCTCAGGGTGTCTGACCCTCCAAGGGAGGAGTTGTAAAGTTTGATGGCCACAGGCAGGAATGACTTCCTACGACGCTCAGTGCTGCATCTCGGTGGAATGAGTCTCTGGCTGAATGTACTCCTGTGCCCACCCAGTACATTATGTAGTGGATGAGAGACATTGACCAAGATGGCATGAAACTTAGACAGCATCCTCTTTTCAGACACCACCGTGAGAGAGTCCAGTTCCATCCCCACAACATCACTGGCCTTACGAATGAGTTTGTTGATTCTGTTGGTGTCTGCCACCCTCAGCCTGCTTCCCCAGCACACAACAGCAAACATGATAGCACTGGCCACCACAGACTCGTAGAACATCCTCAGGATCGTCCGGCAGATGTTAAAGGACCTCAGTCTCCTCAGGAAATAGGGACGGCTCTGATCCTTCTTGTAGACAGCCTCAGTGTTCTTTAACCAGTCCAGTTTATTGTCAACTCGTATCCCTAGGTATTTGTAATCCTCCACCATGTCCACACTGACCCCCTGGGTGGAAACAAGGGTCGCTGGTACCTTAGCTCTCCTCAGGTCTACCACCAGCTCCTTAGCCTTTTTCACATTAAGCTGCAGATAATTCTGCTCACACCATGTGACAAAGTTTCCTACCGTAGCCCTGTACTCAACCTCATCTCCCTTGCTGATGCATCCAACTATGGCAGAGTCTCTCCAGAGCAACTCTCCAGAGCTATTATATCTTATCACTCACTGACACTTTTGTTATGTTCTGTCAGTTCTTCTGTCACTTAGTCTTTCCTGCCTAAGTGAGTAACTAGTGTTTGTGGAAGATTTTGGTGGCTGGTGGAGCAACGCCTCATACTGTGTCTGGGTGGCCTCCAGCCTGGCATGACTATAGATTTCTCTAACTTCTGGTAATATCTCCCTCCTTCCACAATAATGAGAGGCATTGGTCAAGTGGAGAGTCAGAGGCTTTTTCCCAGGGCTGAAATGGCTAGCACGAGGGGGCATAGTTTTAAGATGCTTGGAAGTAGGTACAGAGGAGATGTCAGGGGTAAGTTTTTTACGCAGAGAGTGGTGAGTGCATAGCATGGGCTGGAGTGCGTGGTGGAGGTGGATACGATAGGGTCTCTTAAGAGACTTTTGGATAGATATATGGAGCTTCGAAAAATAGAGGGCTCTGGGTAACCCTAGTAGTTTCTAAGGTAGGGACATGTTCGGCACAGCTTTGTGGGCCAAAGGGCCTGTATTGTGCTGTATGTTTTCTATGTTTCTATGTTTCTTCCCCTTCTCTCTTTGTTTTCCATTCCCCATTCTGGCTCCCCTCTTACCCCTTCTCTTCTCCATGGCAATGCGGTGTCTCAGAATGGCAGCGTCCATTATTAAGGACCCCCGGCACCCAGGACAAGCTCTTTTCTCATTGTTACCATCAGGTAGGAGGTACAGAAGCCTGATCAACTTCTTCTCATCTGCCATCTGATTCATAAATGGACATTGAACCCTTAAAATTTTGGAAATCAATGTTCAAAGTAAATGTATTATCAAAGTACATATATGTCACCAGATACAATCCTGGGATTCATTTTCTTGTGGGCATTCACAGTACATACAAGAAATGTGATAGAATCAATCAAAGACTGCACCCCCTCCCCATCCAGCAGGACGGGCAAACAATCAAAATGCAAAAGACAACAAGCTGTGCAAATACAAAAAGAAAGAAAAATGTGAATAATAGTACTTATATAAGCAAAAAATATCGAGAACATGAGATGAGGAGTCCTTAAAAGTGAGTCCATAGGTTGTGGGTACCTTTCAATGATAGGGTGAGTGAAGCTGAGTGAAGTTATCCCCTTTTGTTCAAGAGCTCGATGGCTGAGGGTTAATAACTGTTCCTGAACCTGGTGGTGTGAGTCCTGAGGCTCCTGAGGCAAGAAGAGAGCATGACCTGGCTGGTACTGAGCAATACCCTGCACAAATCCCACATAGTTTTGATTTTAATATTCTTTATTTTATATCAAGAAGTGGAGCTAGTTGGTATAATGTGACTTTTCAGCTGTGTGATCAAAGTTCAACAAGTGTCTCTCCTTGGTGGCTCCAAGAGGCCTTGGCTTGTGAAATTAGTTTGGGCCAGTCTCCGTTCATTTCCCAAAGGATATGGGTCAGAGTACAAAGCCAGCAATAACTCAACGATGAACTGACAACTTTACTTAAAATGACATTGAGCTTCCAGAGATAGAAAATGGGAACATGACGAACGAGGAAGCTGGTAAACTGCAACGTTGCCAACAGTACTTTGATTGCACCCCGTTTAAAGGAGGAATAGGAACCGAGTCAACAAAATAAAAATTCATCGATTCCATCAGCGTTGGAATCTGCAGCTTTAATGAGCGTCCTTCATCCTTCAATCATCACTCATGAGCTGAGCTAAGAGATTCCCATCACTGTGGATGCTGATGGGACACAACTTCAGAGTCAGTTGAAACATAACCCTCTGTCATAATTTTAACACTACAGAAGTTTTCTTAATCACAACATTAAGGAGAGAATCTGGAAAGTGATTTATTTATTCAGTATTATTTATCTGTTTATTTGTTTACTATTTGCACAAATTATCTTCCCTTGCACATTGGTTGCTTGTCAGTGTTTGTTTATGCATAGTTTTTCATAATTTAGTTATTTATAGTTAATTAAATGTTGAAAGGTTGCAGCATGCTGCTGTGCAGAGGAAATTGGGAGGGCTTGTGCGTGAATCACAAAAGGTTGGTTTGCAGGTGCAGCAGGCTATCAGGAAGGCAAATGGAATGTTGGCTTTCCTTGCTAGAGGGTTGAATTTAAGAGCAGGGAGGTTATGCTGCAACTGTACAGGGTACTGGTGAGGCCGCACCTAGATTATTGCATGCAGTTCTGCTCTCCTTACTTGAGGAAGGGTATACTGGCTTTGAAGTTGGTGCAGAGGAGGTTCATCAGGTTGATTCCAGAGATGAAGGGGTTAGACTATGAGGAGAGATTGAGTTGCCTGGGACTGTACTCACTGGAATTCAGAAGAATGAGAGGAGATCTAATAGAAACATATAAAATTTTGAAAGGGATAGATAAGATAGAAGTAGGAAAGTTGTTTCCATTGGTAGGTGAGACTATATCTAGGGAACATTGCCTCAAGATTCAGGGGAGTAAATTTAGGTTGGAGATGATGCGAAACTGCTTTTCCCAGAGAGTGGTGAATCTGTAGAATTCTCTGCCCAATGAAGCAATGGAGGCTACCTCAGCAAATATATTTAAGACAAGGTCGGATAGATTTTTGCATAGTAGGGGAATTAAGGGTTATGGGGAAAGGGCAGGTCGGTGGAGATGAGTCCATGGCCAGATCAGCCATGATCTTATTGAATGGTGGAGCAGGCTCGATGGGCCAGATGGCCAACTCCTGCTCCTATTCTTTATGTTCTTATATTCTTATAAATTCTATTGTATCTCTTTACTTTCCTGGAAATAGCTGCAGGAAGATGAATCTTAAGGTAGTAATGGTGACTTTGATAATGTATTTACTTTGAACTTGACTTTGAAATTCTGCAGGAAAAAGAGTCACGATTTTTTAAAATGTTCCACTTTGGGTCAGACACTGGGACAGGACAGCGGAAATATTTCTGATTCTATGACAGTCACGGCTATAACCATTTCCTTTTTTCTGTACAATCATATTAACACCCAAAAATGCACACCACTCCCACTCCCTCCTCCTTCACCTTTCCTGTGTGAAGCTATCTGTGAGGTAAACAGGTTGGATCCACAACTAGGAAATGGTAATCCAAATGTTTAGAAACAGACTCCAGGCTGAGGAACTGTTATTACCCTACAGCCATCAGGCTCCCGAACCAGTGTGGATAACTTCACTCACCTCAACACTGAACTGATTCCACAACTTTTCAAGGACTCTACAACGCATGTTCTCAGTATTATTTATTATTTATCTATTATTATTATTATTACCATTTGAGGTTCTTTTTGTATTTGCACAGATTGTCTACTTTTGCACATTGGTTGTTTGTCAGTCTTTGTTCTGTGCAAGTTTTCATTGATTCTGTTGACCTAGGAGCTGATTGTAGACCTCAGGAGAGGGAAACCGGAGGTCCATGAGCCAGTAATCATCGGAGGAACAGAGGTGGAAAGGGTCAGTAACTTTCAATTACTGGGTGTCACTACCTCAGAGGACCTGTTCTATACCCATCTTAGAAACATAATTGTAAAGAAAGCATGACAACACCTCTACTTCCTCAGGAGTCTGCAGAAGTTCGGCATTTGATTGGAAACCTTGGCAAACTTCTATGTATGTGTGGTGGAAAGTGTGCTGACTAAACGTAACTGATAGCACAATCCAGAAAAATGAAGGAATTATCACTACAGAAGACAAAGTTAACCTATGGAAGAGCATGACACTCCATGGAAGACATCCCCATGATCTGAGCAGACTAGATTCTGGCAAGGAAGTGTCAAACAGCTGGCTCAGAGTTGCAGACCCTTCCCCAGAAGCAGGAGGGTTTCTTGTGGCAATACAAGACCAGTGCAGCCTGGTGTGGGAACACTAATGCCTTTGAGCAGAAAATCCTACAAAAGGTAGTGGATTCAGCCCAGTACATCACAGGTAAAAACCTCCCAACCATTGAGCACATCTACATGAAATGTTGCCGTAGAAAAGCAGCATCCATCATCAGAGATCCCCACCTCCCAGGCCATGCTCTTTTCTCATTGCTACCATCAAGCAGAAGGTACAAGAGCTTTTGGATTCACACCAGGTTCACGAACAGTTACTACCCCTCAACCATCAGGCTCTTGCACAAAAGGGGATAACTACAGTCATTTAAGGACTCTATTATATTGTTATTTCATGCTTGTTATTTTTTGCTATTTATTTATATTGGCATTCACACCACCTGTTTACAGTTTACAGTTACTGTTCTATAGATTGGCTAAGAATGCCCACAAGAAAAAAGAATCTCAGGGGTGTATGTGGTGACATGTATATACTCTGATAATAAATTTCACTTTGAACTTTGAACTTTTTTGTTCTACTGTAAATACGTACAAAAGTACGTAGGAGACAGTGATCATAACATGATTGAGTTCACTGTGAAATTAGGAAAAGAGAAGCCGAAATCTGATGTGTCAGTATTTCAGTGGAGTAAAGGAAATTACAGTGGCATGAGAGAGGAACTGGCCAAAGTTGACTGGAAAGAGACACTGGCGGGAAAGACAGCAGAGCAGCAGTGGCTGGAGTTTATGCGAGAAATGAGGAATGTGCAAGACAGGTATATTCCAAAAAAGAAGAAATTTTCGAGTGGAAAAAGGATGCAACCGTGGTTGACAAGAGAAGTCAAAGCCAAAGTTAAAGCAAAAGAGAGGGCATACAAGGAAGCAAAAATTAGTGGGAAGAGAGAGGATTGGGAAGTTTTTAAAACCTTACAAAAGGAAACCAAGAAGGTCATTAAGAGAGAAAAGATTAACTATGAAAGGAAGCTAGCAAATAATATCGAAGAGGATACTAAAAGCTTTTTCAAGTATATAGAGAGTAAAAGACAGGTGAGAGTAGATATAGGACCAATAGAAAATGATGCTGGAGAAATTGTAATAGGAGATGAGAAGATGGCAGAGGAACTGAACAAGTATTTTGCATCAGTCTTCACTGAGGAAGACAGCAGTATACCGGACACTCAAGAGTGGCAGGGAAGAGAAGTATGCGCAGTCACAATTACGACAGAGAAAGTACTCAGGAAGCTGAATAGGCTAAAGGTAGATAAATCTCCTGGACCAGATGGAATGCACCCTCGTGTTCTGAAGGAAGTAGCTGTGGAGATTGCGGAGGCATTAGCGATGATCTTTCAAAAGTCGATAGATTCTGGCATGGTTCAGGAGGACTGGAAGATTGCAAATGTCACTCCGCTATTTAAGAAGGGGGCAAGCAAGCAAAAAGGAAATTATAGACCTGTTAGCTTGACATCCGTGGTTGGGAAGTTGTTGGAGTCGATTGTCAAGGATGAGGTTACAGAGTACCTGGAGGCATATGACAAGATAGGCAGAACTCAGCATGGATTCCTTAAAGGAAAATCCTGCCTGACAAACCTATTACAATTTTTTGAGGAAATTACCAGTAGGCTAGACAAGGGAGATGCAGTGGATGTTGTATATTTGGATTTTCAGAAGGCCTTTGACAAGGTGCCACACATGAGGCTACTTAACAAGATAGGAGCCCATGGAATTACGGGAAAGTTACATATGTGGATAGAGCGTTGGCTGATTGGCAGGAAACAGAGAGTGGGAATAAAGGGATCCTATTCTGGTTGGCTGCCGGTTACCAGTGGTGTTCCGCAGGGATCAGTGTTGGGGCCGCTTCTTTTTACATTGTACATCAACGATTTAGGTTATGGAATAGATGGCTTTGTGGCTAAGTTTGCTGACGATACGAAGATAGGTGGAGGGGCCGGTAGTGCTGAGGAAACGGAGAGTCTGCAGAGAGACTTGGATAGATTGGAAGAATGGGCAGAGAAGTGGCAAATGAAGTAAAATGTTGGAAAGTGTATGGTTATGCACTTTGGCAGAAAAAATAAACGGGCAGACTATTATTTAAATGGGGAAAGAATTCAAAGTTCTGAGATGCAACAGGACTTGGGAGTCCTCGTACAGGATACCCTTAAAGTTAACCTCCAGGTTGAGTCAGTAGTGAAGAAGGCGAATGCAATGTTGGCATTCATTTCTAGAGGAATAGAGTATAGGAGCAGGGATGTGATGTTGAGGCTCTATAAGGCGCTGGTGAGACCTCAGTTGGAGTACTGTGGGCAGTTTTGGTCTCCTTATTTAAGAAAGGATGTGCTGACATTGGAGAGGGTACAGGGAAGATTCACTAGAATGATTCTGGAAATGAGAGGGTTAACATATGAGGAACGTTTGTCCACTCTTGGACTGTATTCCTTGGAGTTTAGAAGAATGAGGGGAGACCTCATAGAAACATTTCGAATGTTAAAAGGCATGGACAGAGTGGATGTGGCAAAGTTGTTTCCCATGATGGGGGGAGTATAGTACGAGAGGGCATGACTTAAGGATTGAAGGGCGCCCTTTCAGAACAGAAATGCGAAGAAATTTTTTTAGTCAGAGGGTGGTGAATCTATGGAATTTGTTGCCACGGGCAGCAGTGGAGGCCAAGTCATTGGGTGTATTTAAGGCAGCGATTGATAGGTATCTGAGTAGCCAGGGCATCAAAGGTTATGGTGAGAAGGCAGGGGAGTGGGACTAAATGGGAGAAAATGGATCAGCTCATGATAAAATGGCGAAGCAGACTCGATGGGCCGAATGGCCTACTTCTGCTCCTTTGTCTTATGGTAGTATATGGTGACATAGAAGTACCTCGATAATAAATTTACTTTGAACTTTGATGTCTGAAAGCTGAACGCGACTTGTAACTTTGGATAGTTTAAGAAAGAAAGACATCTCTGCTGTACTTCGGAAAATCTAAAAAAGTTATACAACACATGCACAACGCTGGAGGAACTCAGCAGGTCAGGCAACACCTATGGAGGGGAATAAACAATCGCTGTTTCAAGCTGAGACCCTTCTTCAGAAAAAATACGCTCCTCTTTGTCAGAGTCCATTTGTAGTCATTCCTGAGAGTTGTAAGCTTCCATAAAACACCATTGACCAAGTTTTCAGGCAGGAAGAAATTTTATGTAAAGACTTACTTTATTGTCAGTTTCAAATCTTAAAAACTGCTTTGCATATTTACAAAGAGACTGTAATATTTAGTCGCAAGTCTATGTGGAGGCAACAAATTATCCATATTTTCTCCCTGATTCCTCATTTTTGTGGATTCAGTTTCAGATTTGTTTATCACATGTACCTTGAAATGCATTCCTTTTTCCCAGTTTCTTCGCCTCCGCCACATCTGTTCCCAGAACGCATCTCCCCAATCCAGGACATCAGGGAGCTGGGTTTCCGTCCCTCCACCATTGATGCTGCCCTCACCCTCATTTCCACCATTTCCCATACATCCACACTCACCCCACCTTCCTGCTGCCATAACAGCGATAGAGTTATAGGAGCAATACCTTATAATCCATTTGTTCAGCCTCCAACCTGATGGCATGAAAACGTTCTGGTAAAAAAAATCCCCCTCCCTTCCCCTCATTCTCTATTTCCCACTCTGAAATTTTACCTCTTCTAACCTGCTAATTACTTACCCTCGGGTCCCCTCCTCCTTCCCTTTCTCCTATGACCCACCCTCCTATCAGATTCCTTCTTCTTTAGCTGTCGTGTCCCGTGTTCTGCTGAGCATAATGAGCATACTACGTTAGACCGCAATGTGTCACCACTCTTGCGGGCTGCCTCGGCACATCCCCGGGTGTGTTGGTCGTTAATGCAGATGATGCATTTCACAGCAACAGGCACAGAATTCTGGAGGAGCTCAGCAGGTCAGCCAGCATCTATAGAAATAAATAACCAGTTGATGTTTCAGGCCGAGCCTCTTCTGCAGGACTGAGAAGGAAGGGGGTAGATACCAGAATAAAAAAGAAAGGGGAGGGAAAGGTGATAGGTGAAGCCAGATGGGTAGGAAAGCAGAAGTGAGAGAGTGAGGACCCCATCGGATATTGTGTCCTACCTGTCTAGGTACGCAAGCCCGGGCGGTACGATGTGGAGAGCAAGCTGTTGTCCATGTAACAAGCTCCCCCTCTCTACGCATCTGATAAACCCAAAGGAACGGCAGAGACCAATACAGTTTGGCACCAGCACTGTCACAGAAGTTGCCAGTCAGCGTTAAACTCAACATAGGACTACCTTAGGGATTCCTGCACCAGATTTTTCCCTTGGGGTTTACTCCTGAAGCCTTCCCCATGTATGGGTATAGCTTCAAGGCAGCAGAGATTTGAAGTCAGAGTTTTCCTTCGCCTAGATGAACTGCCAACCACGACTGATGAGCCCCAGTTGCCCAAAGCGACTGCTTTTAAGGCGCCAGTAACCCGTCCTTACCTCTTCTCCTGTCAGTAGAAACGATGCCGCCGGGCTTGGTAGCTAAGCCACACGTGTAGACCAAGAACTGGACTTGGTTGTCAGAGGCTATTTGAGGTGCACGCCATTGGGAACATTTAATAGGTAGTGGGAGCTTGTCCCCATAATCACCCTGACTGTAACAGCCTTAAGACTGAGTGCTACAGTGAAATGTGTCGTTTGTGGTAACAACCAACACAGCCAGGGATGTGCGGAGGCCACACACTTCGGTCTAACATAGCACGCTCACTATTCTCAGCAGAACAACACGGGACACAACAAAACAGAAGCGACATAGCAACAAAGGTAAATGTAAGCCCTGCTCCTCCCTCCTACCCCTGTGTCCTTCAGGAGGGTGAACGCACGGAAAGCATCCCTCTCTGATGGGGTACGTGGCCAAGGGCTAAAGACTTGCGCTGATCACTGTGCTGGAGAATCCACTGAGATCTTTAACCTCTCACCTTAGCAGTCTAGGGTACCCACCTGCTTCAGGCAGACTTCAGCTACACCGGAGCCTAAGAAGAACAAGGTAACCTGGCACGATGACTATTGTCCAGTACTACTTACATCCACAGTTATGAAGTGTTTTCAGAGGTTGGTGATGAAAATTATCAAGTCCTGCCTGAGAAGCGACTTGGATGCAGTCCAATTTGCCTTCCAGCAAAACAGGTCCACAGCAAATGCCATCTCCATGGCTCTTCATTCAACCCTGGAACATCTGCACAGCAACGACACGTACATCAGGATCCTCGTCATCGACTGCAGCTCAGCATCCGATACTATCATCCCCTCAAAACTGATCAATAAGCTTCAAGACCTTGGCTTCAGTACCTGATCGAGCCTCTATACCTGAGCTTCTGGTCAAACTTCAGGCTCGATATGGTCTTTCAATTAACCTCTGATTTTTGATGTTTCCATTCCAACAAAAGCGTAAAATGGGAGAATACTTAATTTCCTGAAAAAGATAAACAAGCAATGTTTCCAAAGAGCAGCAGAAAGCTAAAAATCACGTTTTTATTAATTCACTGCTTCTTTATTTTTCCACGTCTCCTTAGTATGTTAATTTGTACACTGGGGCCCATTAGCGGAGGAGAGAATATCGGACTGTACTTTGCCTCAGCGGTCAGCCTTAATATTCAAGCCTATGCCTCTGAGCCAGAAGATTGCAGGCTGGCGTCCCACTTCAGAAACCTGGAGGTACGATTGATCCTGGCAGACGCTCCCAATACAATACAAGCATGTGAAAATCCATCGGAAGTAGTAAATTAAACTCAGCCCTTGTCTGCCCTCTCGGCTGGATTGGAAGGTCCCAAAGCTCAGCTTTGAAGAAGAGCTAATGACCTTTTCCTCTATGTCTTTATTCTTTAATGATGTTGTTGATGTGTATGAAGCAGCTGCTAATTTTCCTCCATTACACAACGACAATAGTTGAAAGGTATTTACGGTAGTGTAACGCTTTACAGCGCCTGAGGTCGCAGTTCAATCCCTGCTGCTGTCTGTAAGGAGTTCGTACTTTCTCCACGTGTGTTTCCTCCAGACACTCCCGTTTCCTCCCACATTCAGGTTAGGGTTTGTACACCGTGGACATGATGTGTCGATATGGCACTCAGCAACACTCCAGCAGAATCCTTGGACTGTGTTCATCGTCAACGCAAAGTATTTCACTGTATGTTTTGATGTTCCTGTGGAAAATAAAGCTAATCTTTATGACAATTTTCATGACATATTCCGGTGATGTTAAAACCTGATTCTGTTAATTGCTTTCTGACTTCCTGAAATTGTGGATGGTCCTATATTAATACGGTTAATTTGAGTCACGCAGCATCAACAACTCAAACAGTAATAATTAAGCAAATAAGGTTAGCCCTGTTATTTAGGGGCCAACAGTCAGGAAGGCATCCAGCAAGACTCATTTTGTGAGAAGCAGATTATTCACCGAGTATGGCGTTAGGAGGTGATTACAAGCAGCAAGCAGATTAATTTACCGTTACTAAATCTCACTCACATCTCCAACATTTTCCAGTTCTCTAACCTAAAACATTAACTGTCACTTTTCTTCTAAGAGCAGTCATCTTAAAGGCTCCTTTCTCTGTCCCGCTTTATATTTCAATTTATTATCCTCACTTTAGTACTTCCTCTATACCTTATTTTCATGAGGTAGCAACTAAAATTCACCCACATAAGAAATAGGGACAGCAGTAGGAATCTGGCCCATCGAGCCTGTTCCACCATTCAATAAGATCATGGCTGATCTGACCATGGACTCGTCTCCACCTACCTGCCTTTTTTTTCCCCGTAACCCTTAATTCCCCTACTATGCGAAAATCCATCCAACCTTATCTTAAATATCAGGCCAGGCAGCATCTATAGGAAGAAGCACAGTTGACATTTTGTGCTGAGACCCTTCGTCAGGACTAACTGAAAGAAGAGTTAGTAAGAGATTTGAAAGTGGGAGGGGGAAGGGGAGATCTGAAATGATAGGAGAAGACAGGAGGGGGAGGGATGGATCTAAGAGCTAGAAAGTTGATTGGCAAAAGGGATACAAGGCTGGAGAAGGGAGAGGATCATGGGACGGGAGGCCTAGGGAGAAAGAAAGGAGGAGGGGAGCCCAGAGGAAGATGCAGAGCTGACAAGGAGTTACTGTGAGAGGGACAGAGAGAGAAAAAAGAGAGTGAGAAAAAGGGGGAAATTAATTAATTAATAGATAGATCGATAAATAAATAAATAAATAAATAAATAAATAAGGAATGGGGTAAGAAGGGGAGGAGGGGCATTAACGGAAATTAGAGAAATCAATGTGCCTCCAACCTGAACCCTTATTGTCCTTATCGAATGCCTTCTGGAAATCCAAGTAAATAACGTTCATCTATTCCCCTCTATATACTGCACTCGTTATATCCTCAAAGAACTCCAGTAAGTTTGTCACACAGGACCTGCCTTTGCTGAATCCATGCTGTGTCTGCCTGATGGATCAATTTCTTTCCAGATGCCTTGCTATTTCTTCTTTAATGACAACTTCAAGCATTTTCCCAACTACAGATGTTAAACTAACTGGCCTATAGCTAGCTGTCTTTTGCCCACGTCCTTTTTTGAACAGTGGCATGACACTTGCTGTCTTCCAATCTGCCAGGACCTGCCCAGAGTCCAGAGAATTTTCACAAGTTATCATCAAAGCCTCTACTATAACTTCTGAAATTTCTATCAGTACCCTGGGATGCATTCCATCATGACCAGGGGACTTGTTTGTCTTCAGGCCAACAAGTTTGCTCAGCATTACCTCTTTAGTGATAGCTATTCTATTGGGGTCCTCACCTCCCATTGCATCCAGTTTACCTCTGTAGTATTTCTTGTTCTGACATGAAGGGATAACAATGAAACATTAATTCCATTTCAACGCACACAGAATGTTGGAGGAACTCAGCAAGTCTGGTTGCATATATGGAAATGAATAAGCAGTCGGTGCTTCGGGCTAAGACCCGTCTTTAGGACTGGGAGGGAAGTTTGGGGGGGGGGGGAGATGCCAGAATAAAAAGGTGGGAGAAAGGGAAGAAAGATAGCGAGAAGGTGAGAGGTGAGGCCAAGTGGGTGAGAAAGGTCAAGGGTTGAAGAAGAAGGAATCTGAGAGGAGAGGAGAGTGTTCCCTAGGAGGAAGGGAAGGAAGAGGGGACCCAGGAGGAAGTGATAGGCTTCACCCTATTTCCCCTCCCTCCACCTTTTTACTCTGCCATCTTCCACCTTCCTTCTCAGTCCTAAAGAAAGGTCTCGGCTGAAAATGTCAACAATGTACTCTTTTCCATAGATGCTGCCTGACCTGCTGAGTTCCTCCAGCATTTTGTGTGTGCAAATACAACCTGGGACATGTTCTTTTGACCCAACAAGCCATGCCACCCAGTAACCCACCTAGTCTAATCACAGGATGTTTTACAATGACCAATTAACCTACCAACTGGTATGTCTTTGGACAGTGGGAGGAAACCAGAGCACCCGGAGGAAACCTACATGGTCACAGAGAGAATGTACAAACTCCTTACAGACGCTACTGGAATTGAACTCTGAACTCCAATGCACTGAGACGTAATAGCATCACTCTAAATGGAGACAATAAAGTTTTTATTAACTTTTTTTTCATTTTAGTTTTCAACCTTATATTTTGTTCACTCATTGTGATAAGGGCTTTAAAACATCTTATCCCTTTTGAAATTTGTCATTAAGGGACATCAGTGCCATTTTATCTTATGAAGATTGATTTTTGTTGTCTTTGTGCTTTATCTCTGCTCCATTTCAAATTATTCGAAATGGACCTTGTGTGTGGGGCAGACTTAAATGAATTGCTTTCTGATTAAAGTAATCCAGGGAGGGAAAGCAGATGGATTTTTTATCCGAACCAGCTGTTTCACAAATTCCATAAATTCCTACATGTGTTTGACTTCCATAGCCATCAAATCTCCCATGTATAAAAATCAACAGAGCAGCCATTTTACGTGCTTTTAGCACAAGCTGTCTAATGTCTGATCCATAAACCATGTCCACTCTCGTTGCAGAGAGGAGCTGCTCCAAACCAGTGTGCCGCATATTCACTGAGTTATTTTTTTAATCTGACAAATAGAATTCAAGTTCCAAACACAAAGGTGAAATTACCTCATGTTTTAATTTATTTTATTAGCCCGCTCCCTCTAATTTCTTATTTCATTTCAAGCTCCTATCACTGTTCCTGAACATGCAGTATTATGCAGATTAATAAAACTGTGCATCATTAAGATGTTATTTTTTCCTGTACAATTTTGCAAATTATCTCTGCTCATTGGCATCACTGTGAATTTATTTCAAAACATAGGGAAAAAAAGATGATTCAATACATTAGATTCAGATTTATTTACTAGATGGACAGTGAAATGCATTGTTTGTTTTAACGACGAGCACACACAAGGCTGTGCGTTGAGGCTGCCCGCAAATGTCACCACACGTTCCTCTGCCAATGTAGCCTGCCCACAATGTTCACAGAACACAAAAAAACAGAACATCTCCCAAGCAACAAAGCAAAGCAGCAAGACAAGCCGGGTTGCTCCCTCCCTAGGCATAGAGACAATTCTCCAATCACAGGACAGCCCGTGTCTGGCTTCCAGCCTCCAGCAGGCTCGTGGATTCAGAGACTCTGGGCCCCAACTTCTAATCTAAGAACTTTCATCCTGGTAGTGTAGGGGCCAGCATAATACTTTGTGGGTCCAGCAATCAGTATTGAATTACTCCCGAAGTCTGAAAGGAAGTGTAGCCCCCTGGTAGGCCTCAGGCTCGCTCAGCTCGCTTTCGTCTAGGAGGAACAGCCTTCGGCCCCGCCAAACTGGGTAATCAAGTTTGTGTGGACGCTATGTGATGTACCCCACCCTGCCAAATAACAGACAATACACCATATGCGCTTAAATGATTACATTTTATAGATCTTACTAGAACTATATAATTAATAGAGATAAAATATATAAGGAAAGTAAAAGGCGCCAAACTTATCAAAGTTCACTTCGTGCACAACAGTTGGAGCTCAAATAACAGAGTCTTCTTCCCACCATTCGATCCCCTCTGACCCCCTCGACCCGCCGCCTGGGACCAATCACGGTGGTCAACCAGACGCTCCACACAAGTCTGTCTTCATCTCTTCTCCTCGCCGAAGACCCTGGGCCTGGGGCTTCCGCTCGGGGTCCGTCCCACCGCCCAGCTTACAGCATCGCGTCTCCTCTCTCTGTCCCCATCGCACCTTCTCCCCCAAAGCCCACGAGAAACAATAGCTTACAGACACACAAGAAAGGATAACATCTATCCCAATTGGTTAGCAAATGAATACAATCCTCATTATCAGTAATATAACCCAAACAAGCTGCTAGAGAGAGAACTTTCTCAGCAGTTAACATAACAAAGAAGCCATTTTATTCGCCTTAGCAGTAACATAAAAGAAGAAACCTCTTACAGGAGTTTGTACATTCTCCCTGTGATCATGTGGGTTTCCTCTGGGTGCTCTGGTTTCCTGCCACATTCCAAAGACATATTGTGGTTTAGTAAATTGTGGGCATGCTATGTTGGTGTCAGAATTATGTCGACATTTGTGGGCTGCCCCAGCACATCCTCAGACCGTGTTGGTCATTGAAGCAAAAAACAATGGATTTCACTGTATGTTTCAATGTACATGAGACAGATTAAAATAATCTCTAAAAATAAAACTAATCCCATTGAAAGTTGAATAAATTCTGTATTTAGATTTTTTTTTAAACAACCTACTTTGGATTGTAATTTTCCAGAAAGTAAAACTTTTTGCAAAATGCAATGTTGAGGCTCGTTAACAAAGGATTACATCATTCCCAGTTTTATTAATCAGATGAATCACTATCTAAAAGCTTTTTCTTTGGATAATCTGAAAAGTTAACCAGTTTTTTTTTAGATTCTGATCAATCTTTGGTGGATGGTTTGCACATTTTCAGAGTATTCCAAATGAAATAAAGGTAGATGAATGTGCTTCATTACAGAAAGGATGTGGAGGCTTGGGAGAGGGTACAGGAGAGGTTTTCCAAGATCATCAATGTCAATAGACAATAGACAGTAGGTGCAGGAGTAGGCCATTTGGCCCTTCGAGCCAGCACCACCATTCACTGTGATCATGGCTGATCATCCACAATCAGTATCCAGTTCCTGCCTTATCCCCATAACCTTTGATTCTGCTATCTTTAAGAGCTCTATCCATCTCTTTCTTGTAAACATCCAGAGAGTTGGCCTCCACTGCCTTCTGGGGCAGAGCATGCCACATATCCACCACTCTCTGGGTGAAAAAGTTTTTCCTCATTATGTCGTCATTATGTGCCATGTTGTATGATGCAGGCAATCATGGTCTTTTCTCTATCCATGACCAGGATTGTCTTTGGTAGTTGCCTTCGGCTTGCCATTGCCTTCTTCTGGGCAGTGTCTTTACAAGATGGGTGACTTCAGCCATTATCAATACTCTTCAGAGATTGACTGCCTGACGTCAGTGATCGCATAGCCAGGACTTGTGATATGCACCAGCTGCTCATACAACCATCCACCACCTGCTCCCGTGGCTTCAGATGATCCTGATTTTGGGGGGGGGGGGGCGGTTCTAAGCAGGTCAAACAGCTTGCCCAAGGGTGGCCTGCATACTAGCGGAGAGAAGGAGCATCTTACACCTCCTTCGGTAGAGACATCTCCACCTCAGCAACCATCTTAAGGATGCCACCTGGATTAGAGGGCATGAACTATAAGAAGAAATTGCACAAATTTAGGTTATTTTCTCTGGAGCTGTGGAGGCTGACGGGAGTTTTGATCAAACTTTATAACATTTTAAGAGGCATTTATAGAGTAGTAAGGAGGGAGGAGAAGATGGCGGTGCGATGCAGCGCGCACAGCTGTTCCGAATGATATTGTATTTGTGAAGTAGGATGCCGTGCACAATCCTGATTTGATGGAGACAGACATGAAGAAGCACAGAGGAACACCTGGAGAAACTTCTGAAATGCTCGCTTCGCTGCCGCTGCTACTGTGCGATCAAGAATCTCCGGAGAGGAAGGCGCCAAATCCTCGGCTTTGCCTATTGCCTGTTGCTGGGGCCGGGGTCAAAGCGCTTGGCAGAGATGGTGCTCGGTGCTCGGTGTCGGAGAGCTGGTCGGAGGCTCGGGGTTTTTGGATGGACTCGGAGTTGGACTGTGGTCGGATGCTTCCAGGATGCTGCATCGGCAAGTTTGTGGCGCTGGTGGTTCACCGTCTGCATGAGATGATGGGACTTTCGAGAGACTTTGAGACTCTTACCGTGCCCATGGTCTGTTCTTATCAAATTACGGTATTGCTTTGCACTGTTGTAAATATATGTTATAATTACGTGGTTTTTGTCAGTTTTTACGTCGGTTTGTCATGTGTTTCTGTGATATCATTCTGGAAAAACATTGTATCATTTCTTAATGCATGCATTACTAAATGACAATAGAAGAGGACTGCGTGTCCTCATAATCTAATCTAGACAACAGGTATCTTCTTCTTTTGGTCTGAATGACTAATAATAGAGTGCATGCATTTAAGATGTTCAAAGGTGACAGAAAACATGGTAAGTTTTTTACACAGAGGATGGTGCCTGCCTGAAATGTTATGTCAAGGTGGGGGTAGTGGAGTCAAATACGGTAGAGGGGTTTTAAGAGGCATTGTGTGGTGGGTAGTTGCTTCCTGGGCCAGTGGCCTCATGTGTGTGACTTTCTATACCTAGCAGCTGCTACTTGTAAGACCAGAGAGCATAAGTTAAGCTGCCAACTGTGGTTGTTCAGCTTCTGATCGTAAATGGGAGCAAGTCTTCAGTTCCTAAAATGTAAATGGCAAGCAGTAATCAGTTTGAAATTTGAAAACACAGCTTTACAGACAAGCATTGCATATAGCTGACACGTTGTCTGTAGGAAGCGGGATGTTGGGGCTCTGCACCTGGTATATTGCTGCTCAAGAGGTGCGGGTTAAGACAGTGGGTTATTTAATTTGGCTTGTTTCCACACGGACAATCTGGCTAAATTGTTTAATTCAAGGAAGCTTGCAGACCTGATGGATAATATCACTTAGCATAACTGATTTATTCATAACCTGGGAGTTTTATGTACTCAGAGAAGTTAGCTTTACAGCATTAATTGTAGGTAGTTGGGAACAGTGTCTCCAAAAAGCTTTTAGGCCCCTTGTGTAGAAAGAGTATCTGAGGAAATATCATATAGGTACACGTGAAGTCACCCAAGTGGCAAAGAAACTGTATAAATGTAAATAGCAGTTCAGAATTTTTAGGAATGGGGTCAGGAAGATCAAGAAATGTGGAAGAAATATGAGGTGAAGTAGAGTCCATTCCTCTGACTTCAATTTCTGTGACGATAATTTGTTCATCTGTTGTTCATCTGCATCATTGGTATGTCTTTTTAGCTTATAGGAATTGTACCTACATTTTGTAAATCCTTTGAGTTTCAGAAATAGTCTGTAGTTTGGAAATGTTTAAGATAGAGATCCTCCGTGGGTTTTGAATGTATTTTAAGAATGTTGTTTGGATTTAACATGTATCACAAAAATAAATGAACTGTGTTTTAAACTATGTTATTAGCTGGAAGTATCTTCTCCTTGGTAGGGAGGGGTGACCCACCACTCAGATAGTGGGTATAGGCCAGTAAACTCACCATGGAGAATAATCAGGGAAGGAAACTAGTTTTGGAAGATTAGGTAGCTACAGTATAATCTCCCTTAGTGAGAATACTTGTTGCTATTTATATCCAACAAGGTCTTAGTTTGAGTTTAGAATTTCATGGTCAGCGAACCCAGTACCATCACAGTTGAATATGCAGAGAATGGATAGTCAGAAGAGGTTGGTAGAGTGGTGGATATGGACTTAGTGTAGTCAGAAAGGATTGGTTTAGTTAGATACTTACTTACTAGTTTAATTAGTTTGGCACAACATTGTGACCTATTCCTGAGCTTTACTGTTCTGTTTGCCAGCTGTATTTTTGTGATGTATGGAAGATAATAATCCTTTTGGATTTTCTACCCAACAGAGTTCCAGATGATCATTTATTGAACACATTTAGCTCTGGTTAATTGATTTTTGGATGCTATTAGATACATATTTAACCAGGAGAGTGAACTTAATATGAAACATTTGGAGTCAGCAAAGGGAAGATTTTGATCCCATTGTTCTGAAAAAACAGTGTCCTGATTCAATTTTAGAACATAGAACATAGAATAGTACTTCACAATACAGGTCCTTTGGCCCACGATGTTGTGCCGACCCTTAAACCTTGCCTCCCATATAACCCCTCACCTTAAATTCCTCCATATACCTGTCTAGTAGTCTCTTAAACTTCACTAGTGTATCTGCCTCCACCACTGACTCAGGCAGTGCATTCCACATACCAACCACTCTCTGAGTAAAAAACCTTCCTCTAATATCCCCCTTGAACTTCCCACCCCCTACCTTAAAGCCATGCCCCCTTGTATTGAGCAGTGGTGCCCTGGGGAAGAGGCGCTGGCTATCCACTCTATCTATTCATCTTATTATCTTGTATACCTCTATCATGTCTCCTCTCATCCTCCTTCTCTCCAAAGAGTAAAGCCCAAGCTCCCTTAATCTCTGATCATAATGCATACTCTCTAAACCAGGCAGCATCCTGGTAAATCTCCTCTGTACCCTTTCCAATGCTTCCACATCCTTCCCATAGTGAGGAGACCAGAATTGGACACAGTACTCCAAGTGTGGCCTAACCAGAGTTTCATAGAGCTGCATTATTACCTCGCGACTCTTAAGCTCTATCCCTCGACTTATGAAAGCTAACACCCCATAAGCTTTCTTAACTACCCTATCTACCTGTGAGGCAACTTTCAGGGATCTGTGGACATGTACCCTGAGATCCCTCTGCTCCTCCACACTACCAAGGATCCTGCCATTTACTTTGTACTCTGCCTTGGAGTTTGTCCTTCCAAAGTGTACCACCTCACACTTCTCCGGGTTGAACTCCATCTGCCACTTCTCAGCCCACTTCTGCAACCTATCAATGTCTCTCTGCAATCTTCGACAATCCTCTACACTATTTACAACACCACCAACCTTTGTGACGTCTGCAAACTTGCCAACCCACCCTTCTACCCCCACATCCAGGTCGTTAATAAAAATCACGAAAAGTAGAGGTCCCAGGACCGATCCTTGTGGGACACCACTAGTCACAATCCTCCATTCTGAATGTACTCCCTTCACCACGGCCCTGTGCCTTCTGCAGGCAAGCCAATTCTGAATCCACCTGGCCAAACTTCCCTGGATCCCATGCCTTCTGACTTTCTGAATAAGCCTACCATGTGGGACCTTGTCAAATGCCTTACTAAAATCCATATAGATCACATCCACTGCACTACCCTCATCTATATGCCTGATCACCTCCTCAAAGAACTCTATCAGGCTTGTTAGACACGACCTGCCCTTCACAAAGCCATGCTAACTGTCCCTGATCAGACCATGATTCTCTAAATGCCCATAGATCCTATCTCTAAGAATCTTTTCCAACAGCTTTCCCACCACAGACGTAAGGCTCACTGGTCTATAATTACCCAGACTATCCCGACTACCTTTTTTGAACAAGGGGACAACATTCGCCTCCCTCCAATTCTCCAGTACCATTCCCGTAGACAACAAGAACATAAAGATTCTAGCCAGAGGCTCAGCAGTCTCTTCCCTCGCCTCGTCGAGCAGCCTGGGGAATATTCCGTCAGGCCCCGGGGACTTATCCATCCTAATGTGTTTTAATAACTCCAACACCTCCACTCACTTAATATCAACATACTCCAGAACATCAACCTCACTCATATTGTCCTCACTGTCAGCAAGTTCCCTCTCATTGGTGAATACCAAAGAGAAGTATTCCTTGAGGACCTCGCTCACTTCCACAGTCTCCAGGCACATCTTCCCACCTTTATCTCTAATTGGTCCAGCCTTCACTCCTGTCATCCTTTTGTTCTTCACATAATTGAAGAATGCCTTGGGGTTTTCCTTTACCCTACTCGCCAAGGCCTTCTCATGCCCACTTCTTGCTCTTCTCAGCCCCTTCTTAAGCTCCTTTCTTGCTACCCTATATTCCTCAATAGACCCATTTGATCCTTGCTTCCTAAACCTCATGTATGCGGCCTTCTTCCACCTGACAAGATTTTCCACCTCACTTGTCACCCATGGTTCCTTCACCTACCATTCTTTATCTTCCTCACCGGGATAAATTTATCCCTAACATCCTGCAAGAGATCTCTGAACATGGACAACATGTCCATAGTACATTTCCTTGCAAAAACATCATCCCAATTCACACCCGCAAGTACTGGTCTTACAGCCTCATAATTTGCCCTTCTCCAATTAAAAATTTTCCTGTCCTTTCTAATTCTATCCTTTTCCATGATAATGCTGAAGGCCAGGGAGCGGTGGTCACTGTCCCCCAGATGCTCACCCACTGAGAGATCTGTGACCTGACCTGGTTCATTACCTAATACTAGATCTAGTATGGCATTCCCCCTAGTCGGCCTGTTAACATACTGTGACAGGAATCCATCCTGGACACACTTAACAAACTCTGCCCCATCCCTTGGAACTACTCAGGTGCCAATCAATATTAGGGAAGTTAAAGTCACCCATGATAACAACCCTGTTATTTTTGCACCTTTCCAAAATCTGCCTCCCAATCTGATCCTCGGTATATCTGCCGCTACCGGGGGCCTAGAAAATACTCCTAATAGAGTAACTGCTCCCTTCCTGTTTCTGAGTTCCACCCATATTGACTCAAAAGAGGATCCTGCTACATTAGCCACCCTTTCTGTAGCTGTAATAATATCCCTGACCAGTAATGCTACCCCTTCTCCCCGCCCCTCCCATCCCTTTTAAAGCACTGAAATCCAGGCATATTGAGAATCCATTCCTGCCCTGGTGCCAGCCAGGTCTCTGTAATGGCCACTACATCATAATTCCATGTATGTATCCAAGCTCTCAGTTCATCACCTTTGCTCCTGATGCTTCTTGCATTGAAGTACACACATTTCAGCCCTTCTACCTTCCTACCTTTACACCCTTTATTCTGCTTCTCTTTCTCAAAGCCTCTCTGTATGTTAGATCTGGCTTTACTCCATGCACTTCTTTCACTGGTCTATCACTCTGGGTCCCATCCCCCTCGCAAATTAGTTTAAACCCTCCCGAACCATGCTAGCAAACCTACCTGCAAGGATATTGCTCCCCCTCGAGTTCAGGTGCAACCCATCCAATCTGTACAGGTCCCACCCTCCCCAGAAGAGATCCCAATGATCCAAAAATCTAAAAGTCCGTGACTGGAAATGAAAGCGAAGCGTGAAAGGATTAAGAACTTAAGATCAAGCAACTTTCACTGTGACAACCTGGTGACTCTTCCCACCTTGCTTCCAATAACAATCACTTACCCAAGCACCATTCAGCTCTCTACTCCATCTATTAGTGTCATAGAACCGCACAGCATGTAAACAGACGACACACACACAAAATGCTGGTAGACGCAGCAGGCCAGGCAGCATCTATAGGAAGAGGTACAGTCGACGTTTCGGGCTGAGACTCTCTGTCAGGACTAACTGAAGGAAGAGCTAGTAAGAGATTTGAAAGTGGGAGGGCGAGGGGGAGATCCGAAATGATAGGAGAGGACAGGAGGGGGAGGGATGGAGCTAAGAGCTGGAAAGTTGATTGGCAAAAGGGATACAAGGCTGGAGAAGGGAGAGGATCATGGGATGGGAGGCCTAGGGAGAAAGAAAGAGGGAGGGGAGCCCCAGAAAATGGAGAGCAGGCAAGGAGTTATAATGAGAGAGACAGAGAGAAAAAGGATGGGATATGAAGGGGAGGTGAGGCATTAACAGAAGTTAGAGAAGTCAATGTTCATGCCATCGGGTTGGAGGCTACCCAGACGGAATATAAGGTGTTGTTCCTCCAACCTGAGTGTGGCTTCATCTTTCCAGTAGAGGAGGCCGTGGATTGACATATCAGAATGGGAATGGGACGTGGAATTAAAATATGTGGCCACTGGGAGATCCTGCTTTCTCTGGCGGACAGAGCGTAGGCGTTCAGCGAAACGGTCTCCCCCATTCGGCCCACCACATCCATGCTGACCCTTTTTAACCATCTAGGCAAATCCCATTTCCTTGCATTAGGACCATAACCTTCTATGCCTAGCCAATTTAAAGTGCATTCTAAATGTTTCTTAAACATAGTAATTACATTCAATTCCAGCATCTGCTCAGGTAGTGTGTTCCAGATATCAACTGTTACTGTGTGTAAAAAAAAACTTAAAACCTAAAATCTCCTTTAAATCTCCCACCTTTCAACTAAAACTGTTCCCTCTTGTATTTGATACCCCTACTAAGGGAAAAAAATTCTTGCCTGTTTATATTCCTCATAATTGCACATATTTCTACCAGGTGTCCCAGCCTTCCTCGCTCCAGGGAAAGCACGCCCAGCCTATCCAATCTCTTCCCTTAGCTAAAGACCTCCAATCCGGGCAACGTCCTAGTGAATCTCCTCTGCACTCTGTCCAGTGAATTCACACTACGACATGGTGTGGTGACCAGAATTGCCCATAAAACTCCAAGTGCAGTTAAACCAGTGTGTTGTAAGGTTACAACAAAATGTCCCAATGTTTACATGCTGTGCTGCAACCCACGAAGGTGAGAATGCCATATGCCTTCTCTGTCTGTCTAAGTTGTTATGTTCAGCAACCTGCAGGCTTTCTCTGAAAGATTCCCACACACACATACACATGCACACAAACACACACACTGACACACTTACAACACACACAAACACATAGATGCACACAAACACACACACTGACACACTCACAACACACAATCACACACACACAAATACACTGACACACTCACAACACACACATGCAAATATACACACTGACACACTCACAACACACAATCACACACACACAAATACACTGACACACTCACAACACACACATGCAAATATACACACTGACATACTCACAACACACAACACACACACACAAATACACTGACACACTCACAACACACACATGCAAATATACACACTGACATACTCACAACACACAACACACACACACAAATACACACACTGACACACTCACAACACAGACAAACACACATATTCACATACAAACATACACACAAAAACACACAGACACACACACACATACAAACACACACACACATACACAACACATACACACATACCACACACACACACACTCACACACACACACTGACATACACACATCCACAAACACACACTACACACATACAAACACACACACACTGACATACAAACACATTCACACACACACACTCACGTACCAACACGCTCACTCACTCTCACACACTTGAACGTTTGTGTCTTCTCTTTTATTTCCACCTCAGCATGATCTCTGACCTTGTTATTCATCCATCTTACTAAGCCCTTGTTTAGAAAGGTTCATATATTTTTAATTTGTTCTTTTCCCAACAGAGGCATCTTTTTGTATTGCCTTCCTGCCAATATTATCCTGATTAAAACTCACTGGCTCTGGTTTTGCTTAACTGTGAATATGTGTTGGATTTAACCACGAATGGGTGGAGTCTCTATTACATTCCCGTTATCACAAGGGGTTCTTAGCTCAATGGAGATGTTCTAAATAGCATTTTGCAGGAGGTTGTTTCTGTGCTAGAATCTCAAGATCAACCCATGATTCATTAATTTTGTATCCCTATTATGTCTTCACTCATCCCCTGCCTATAACAGATATTTACTGCTTGGCTAATAATGTTTCTTTTTCACGTAAGCTGTTTCTGACTTGTTATGTACACACTTAATGTCCATTAGCACTTTGTTCTGCTTAGTAAGCCCTATGGAAAGTATACTTTATTCATATTTTATGGATTAGATAGACTCAGCTACATTATCAGGTACAGTATCTCCTGTACATAATAGAGAGAATACAGAGTGTATGATCATGGTCTTTTGCTACTGTAGTCCATCCATTTGGTGTGATGAACATTCTGAAATATTCTTCTGCACACTGGTGTTGTAACACGTGGTTATCTGAGTTACTGTCGCGCTCCTGTCAGCTTGAACCAGTCCGGCCATTCTCCTCTGACTGCTGTCATTAACAAGGCATTTTTGCCCACATTTTGCCTGCTGGATACTTTTTGATTTGCACACCATCCTCTGTAAACTCTGGAAACTTGTGTGTGAAAACCCCAGGAGATCAGCAGCTTCTGAGATACTCAAACCATGCCATCTGGCACCGACAGACATTCCACGGTCAAAGTCACTTAGATCACATTTCTTCCCCATTCTGATGTTTGGTCTGAACAACAACTGAACCTCTTGACCATGTCTGCATGCTTTTTTGCATTGAGTTGCTGCTACATGATTGGATGATTAGATATTTGCATCAACGAGCAGGTGTACAGGTGTTCCTAATAAAGTGGCCACTGTGTGTATATCGCCAATATTTTTATATAAAACTACATCCAGACTATTTTGTTACAATGGATGTATTAGTTGCATAACATCAGTGCAAAACAAACAAAATGATTTGCCTGTTAATAAATATTTCAGATTTTAAAATATAGCTTCTCTGTGCAGGCATGTAATCAAACACATTCATTTTTTGTTGTTTCATTCCCGTGTTGCTGAAATACAAAGTCATTTGGAATGTCAAAATTACTAAAGGCTGGAGAATCAATGCCGATGACGGAGCGAAGTTCTTTTATAATCTGGTCTCAACAGAATTGATATTTGTTTTAGCAACAGGACCAATGAATTCAGCTTTATTGTTCGTTCAGCTAACAGGTCACGAAAAATGATGATCAGAGATATTCTCCCCACTATATTTCCTGTGGTTATTTTAGAACGTGAAATTGTGGGGCATAGCAACAGCTTATTCAGCCCGTTGTGCAGGTACCAATTGATCCTACATCCATGCACCCTGGTGCCAGATAAATAACCTCTTCCTCAATGTCAAAAAGGTAAAGGAGGTAGTTATCGGCTTCAGGAGAACTTGCACCACTCACACTCCTCTCTACATCAGCAGCACAGCAGTTTCAAACTCCTGGGAGTGAGCATCACACACACACCCTACACGGTCAGGAATGCTCACCAACGCCTCTACTCTCTGAAGAGAGCTGGACTGTGCACATCCATACTCAAGTCATTCTACAGATGCACGATAGAGAGCATCCTAACGTGCTTGGTACGGAAACTGCACTGTGGCGGGCAGGAAGGCTGTGCACTAGGCTGTCAAAATTGCCTAACGCATCATTGGCACCAGCCTGCCTGCCATCAGTGACATACACACTGAAAGGTGTCGGTAAAGGGCCAGTAATGTCATGGAGGATCACATCCACCCTGCACATGGACTGTTTGTCCCACTCCCATCAGGGAGGAGGCTACGTAGCACCCATGCTAGGACCACCAGAGTGAGAAAACAGTTACTTTCCCCAAGCAGTAAGGCTGATCAACACCTCACCCACTAACCCACCACTCCACCACGACTTTATCATTTCCTGTCAGAGTCACCTTACGTACAGACACTCCAGTGCCTATCGATGCTTTACAGACATACAATCTATGTATGTTAGAGACATACAGTCAATCTATGTATGTAATCTGTGTATATTACAGACATACAGTCCATCTATGTATCTTATGTATTTATTATTGTTTTCTTATATCTTATTGTGTATTTTGTCCTGCATTGGGCCCTGAGTAACAATTTTTTTGTTCTCCATTACACTCCTGTACTGAAAATGACCTTAAACAATCTTGAATCTTGCATTTTCCCCAGACTTTGCAGTATATTTTTTAGCCTTTCTAAGCAGTGATCCAATTCCCCTTTGATTGTTGTTATTGCTACCACCCTTTTGGCAGTCCAGATCGTAAACTTTGCTGAGTAAATATTTTTGCATCTCCAAGTTACTTTTGCCAATTATTTTAAATCAGTGTCTTGTTGCCAGGCCACTACTGAATGTAAATCGTTTCTCCATTTGTACTCCAGGTTAAACCTTTACTGATTTTGATCACCTCTATTAAATCTCCCTCTTAACCTCTGTTCTAAAGAGAGGGAGCGGAACCTCTAATTCTTGCCTGAAAACTGTTGAAACCCCTCCTACCTGGGACTACGGCAGTCAATTGCCTCTGTGAACTGTTCAAGACATAACTGTCCTTTTGAAAGTGTGGTGCCTACGTACTGGGTGCAATTTTCTAGCTGAATCAATGATTTAGAAAATCTTCTTAATTCCTTACTTTTGAACTCCGTGCATTTATTTATAATACCAACAAACCCAAATGCTTTATTAACAATCTTTATCAAGTTATCCTGACAGGTCAAAGGATCATCTACAGATGAATAGGATGAAATCTCTTCATATTTATTGATCAGATTATATGTGAGTTGACAAAGGAAATGACTGGATTGATTTTGAACCATTCATCTTTATCAGAGTCCTCTGAACTAGGGAGCAAAGCTTACAGCAACGCTCTGAGAAAGCAAATATTTTACAATATCTTTGTCAGTTGCAACATTTAACAACAAATTTAAACTTCTACAATGTATTAAAAAGTGCAGCAAGTTCAGGGTAGGCATTTAAAGATCTTCATTCATGATAGGCTATAGAAAACAAGGAACTAGATAATAACATTGAGGGTCTTGTCTATAACAGAACAAGATGAAGATACAGCCAAAGGCATCAACTAATATCATTATAATGGCCAATCAACCTGAAATTTATTCTGCTGTGGTGTTGTGCTTTTCTTTCAGCCTAAGACTTCGGACACTTTGGAGAGACCTTTTATTTCTCAAGCCACAGTTCACTGAAAAGTCTTTAGAATCACAGCACAAAGTCTAAAACTATTGAGGATGACATAAAGGTCATGCATCTAAGCAAGAAGTTTAGATGGTGCTTGGGAATTGGGTGCTACCAACAGGGTCACCTCGTGGAGATGCCCAATCGGCTGAACCACCGAAGGGCTTGGGTGTCATTTTAAAGGACCTTGGGAATCAATCACATAGTGTGAGACTGGAGTGCTAAAGTATTTCTCTGCAGGACGTTAGTGCAGTAGTTGGGCTTTTACTCTTAGAAAGTCTTTGTGTTTATTATGGTGCCACCCACAATACAATACGTTTATTGAATTTCATCGCTCCCACTGCAAGTGGGTGGGAGGGATGGGAATGTCTTGTTTCGTTTTGTTGCTGCTGGTATTGCTCTGTGGAACGTTGTGGGCATGCTGTGTTGGGACCAGAATGTGTGGTGACCCTTGCAGGCTGTCCCAAGCACAGCCTTGCTTGGTGTTAATTCAAATGATGCATTTCACCACCTGCTATGATGTAGATGTGATAAATAAATCTGAAGCTGAAATCTGAACAAGCCTCCTTAAGGTCTGTGGTTTCTGAAGAACATTTGAAATTATTACATACTATTAATAAGGCAAAACAAAGGAACTGGTTAATGACACTGACTTATTGTGAATTCTTGGTCCTTGACAATTCAAATCCAAGGCGGAGCATTTTGAAATCTACTGCTACTTTGGTCCTCATGAAAATATCTGCTGCGAACTAACATAATTTATCTTTACTATGCTCTCAGTCATTCATCCTAAACAATTATCACTTGTTGGATATTTTAAAAAAAAGTTTTTCTTAGCAACTTGCATTATTTGAAGAAGCATTTCACACCCAATAAAGGAATTTTATAGTGTGGACAGTGATATGCTTCTTGTTCATTAGTCCCTTGGGGTCGTTCCACTCTGCTTCAGGGGTTCGGAGAGGAGGCCAATATGAGAACCACAAAATCTTCCCTATATGGGGCTCAAAGTGTCTGGCACTGGGTAATTGGTGAAGTGATGCACTCTCGCTGCCACTTAGCCAGGACTCAAGGTTCTTAATGCCAGCCTGCATGCTCCATCTCCACTGGTCATAGGACTGAGATTCCCAGGATTCAGGACTCTGATAGGAATGTTGTATTTCCACAAGGAGCCATTGAGCTGTTTAAGTTCTTTCATCTGCCAGCCTGGTAATCCCAATGATAGAATACAGTATAGAGGTCTCTTTTGGGTGTCTGACTGGTACAACATGAAGAAATACCCGCAGCTAAGTTTTCAGAGTACATGGAGAAGTGCCCTAACTGACTTTCAAAAATGCAGTGGAATGACTTGCATCCACCTGAGAAGGTTTGGTTTGACATTTTATCCGTAAGACCATACATTGCTCACACAGGACTCTGATAGACCAATTGTGAGACAGGAATCGCGACTGGACTCACGGCCTTTTTGCCTCAGAAAGAAGATGCTATCAGTCAGGCACAGCTGACATAAAAATAAAGAACTTCTCTCTAATATCTTTTATAGTTACATTCCCTTCATGTCTCGTTCCCGGTCCACTCTCCTTGCTTACTTTGAAGTGGTAGTCTGTTTTTACTTTGTGCATACCGTTTTAGATTTTATATGCTTAAGTGAAATCACTTTTTAACCAACTACTTTCCAGACTTTCAAATTAAGCTTCTCTACTCCTGTCTCGCAGTCCATCTCCCCTCTGGGAAACATTTCACTGTTCCATAGCTGCATAAAGTATCTCACTTGACTGCAGCACTAAATTGAAGGGGCGGTGCAGTTGCGTAGCGGTTAATGTTAATGCCAGCAAGCCTGGTTCAATTCTTGTCACTGTCTGTAAGGCATGTGTACGTTCTCCTGGTTTCCTCCCTGCGGGTGAGTAGGTTAATTAGTCACAAGGGTGTAATTCGGGAGGGAGCTGTGTGCCTATTCAGCCAGAAGAGCCCAGGACCGTGCTGTATCTCGAAACAAATAAAATCCGTAATCTCGAGTCAGCATCATTTTGCCTGAGGTGAACACAAACTCCTGCAGGGAGACAGATTAGACTCCGGGTTGATATGACAGATGCTTCTTGTCGGCCAAAACCAGAAACCATTTTACAATTAATGGGCCAGTGCATCCTTTCCCTTTTTTTTTAAGCGTCATTTTTAATCAGCCATTCTCGTCTGGCGCATGGTGTCAGGCTTGGTCTCCTTTCGGATTAACCGGCTCACAATATGAACGTTCCTGACTCAACCCTTTTTTTAAAATGATGCTGAGTGGCTAGCTCGATGCTCAACCTGGCACGGATGGAAAGCGTGCTTGGGGGGGGGGGTGGCCCGACTTGTATTCGAACTTGGAAACCGTCGCTCCGGAGTCCGGTGCTGATGCCACTCCGCCACCAGCCGCAAAAAAAAAATCCTTTCCCTGGAGCTGGATTTGTTGGTCTTCTGCTCATCCTTTCCTGTATGTGTTTCGTTATCTAGGACTTAACAATCAACTGAAAACAAGATCATAGGGAGAGGAAAACACCCATGCTGTCTGCCCTAACCATGATGTCATTGTAAACTAATTCCATCTGTCTGCACACAGCCTTTGTCCCTCCATTCCCTGCCCATTCAAGTGTCTGTCTGAATGATTATCATAGCAGCTTCCCCCAGCACACTCCAAGCACCAACCACTCTTAGTAAAAAGGATTTGCCTTGAAAATCGCCTTTAACTTTTCTCTCTCTATGTCCTCTGGTATTTGATATTTCCATCTGGGGAAATAGATTATCTACACTATCTATCCGGGTGGCGGGGTGGAGATACATCTCTACCACAGGAGGTGTAAGGTGCTCCTTCCCTCCGCCAGCCTGGGCAAGGCGCAGCATCGACCTAGTCCCCCAGTCAGGGTCTTGTGAAGCCACAGGAGCAGCTGGTGGATGGTCGTCTAAGCAGCTGGAGCATATCGCAAATCCTGGCTATGCGACCACTGACGCCAGACAGACAATCTCTGAAGAGTATTGATAATGGCTGGGGTCACCTGTCTTGTAAAGGCACTGCCCAGAAGAAGGCAATGGCAAACCACTTCTGTCGAAAAATTTGCCAAGAACAATCATGGTCATGGAAAGTCACAATTGCCCACATCGTGCGACACAACACATAATGATGTTGATGACCCTATCTATGCCTCTCATAATTGTATAAACCTCCGCTAGATATCCCCAGAGACAACAAACTAAGTTTGTCCAACTTCTTCTTCTAGTTATCAGTGTTTGAAACACTCTTCCTCTTTAGATTGAGGATGACTTGCTGCTTCTCCCATTTTGTGGCTGATGAAGCTGAGACAGGAATTGCAGGTGCTTCCACAGACTGGTGGTTGAGCGAGTGGTGGTGAATAGTTTGTGAGATAGTACGTTTCTGCCATTTACGCAGTGCTCCTGAAGCAAGTCCTCGAGATTCACAATGCCATCCCATGTCCTCTGTCCCCACTATGATCATCGTCAGAGCATCACACACAGGAGTGTGTGGAGAGTTGACTTCTCAAGGGGGTATCGGAAGTTTTATGGCTGTGTGCCCAGAGACCTGAGATCTTCGGGCACAGAGCTTGAAAAAAGCGATGCAGCGGACTTTTAACATTGTAAACCAACTAGTTGTTTGTTATCTCTCCCCTCTCGCTGTGAAGCGGAGGCACCTCTTCCTCCCTCGTTAGGGAGAGAGAGAGCCTGTGGTATGTCGAATACCGGGTGAACAAATAGTCTTTGGGGTACTGCAAGTCCGTATCTTTGCTCACGCTTGAGCGCTCGGTGGCGAGTGCTGATGCTTTTTTGGCCAGTGGGGGGAGGGGGGATTGTTGCTTTGCTGCTGCTTACGCGCGGGAGGGAGGGGAACTGGGGGGGATTTGGGGGTTCTAACATTTAACTGTCTTTCATTCTTTGGGGGGCACTCCTCTGTTTTTGTGGATGGTTGTGAAGAAAAAGCATCTCAGGATGTATTTTGTATACATTTCTCTAACATTAAATGTACCTTTGAAAACCTTGAAACAAAATGATGGAGGAACTCAGCAGGTCAGGCAGCATCTGTGGAGTGGAACAAAAAGTCAATGTTTCGGACCGAGCCCCTTCATCAGGACTGGAGAGGAAGGGGGAAGAAGCCAGAGTAAGAAGGTGGGGGGAGAGGAAGGAGCACAGGCTGAGAGGTGATAGGTGAGACCAGGTGAGGGGGATGGTAGGTGGATGGGGGAAGGGGGGATGAGGTGAGGAGCTGGAAGGTGATCAGTGGAAAAGGTAAAGAACTGCAGCCATTTAAGAAGGAAGTTCATCACCAACTTCTCGAGGGAAACCGGAGAGAGTCCCAATTGAGAGTCATCCCACTGCTCTGACAATCTCTTTGTATGAGCCATGTAATACAATTTAAAATTGATATGTTATTACCTGGACAGAAACATTCCAATTACCTCCTTTTGAAAGCCTCCTGGTACAAAGTTACTTGTACTTTGTGTGCTTATTCAATCCATAACCTTTGCTGATCTTTACCTGTACCCTTCATCTCCACTGCTGTCTCTATTCAGTATCAAATTTCTAATTTCGCAGGCTAACTTTTCCACTCTGCCAAGTCCCCATTCAAACTACACACAAAACGCTTTTTGACTTCAGTACACTGAAGTTAGAACTTGCATGCCATTAAACTCACAGTTAATTAAGCATTTCTTCCACTTGGGAGGCTTACACCGTTTTGGCGTTATTTTTTCTCTCTGTAAAGTTGTCCCGTTGTGACCTGAGATGTAAAACTGTATGAGGGTAAAGAATTTGCAGTGAAGTATGGGTGACTGTAACTTCGCCAGGGACAGACCAAAGCTGGGCCGTGAGAGGAAGGGGGTTAGACATGGGGTTAGGAACTCCATCCCGTAAAATCCTACAGCTACAAGTGCTCATTCCTGGTCGAGAAAAGGTCTTCGCCTTGAAGATGTATGAAACCATATGGTGAAAGCAGAAACCACCTTTGGTCCAGGACTCTGTCGAGCAGCTGTCAGCAGTCTATGCCCGAGTGGGGGTGATGGGCTTAAGAAGAAGAAGATGAGTAACTTAATATCTTTTCAGAATGATGCAGAAGGTAAATTAACATTGATTACACAACAACAGGAGGAAGGCTCTGCATATTTGTTGTTGTTTGATTGTTGTTCTGTCATCACAAAACAAAAAATTTCATTGAAGTATATTAATGATAATAAATCTGATTCCGATCATAGACGTTTACACCCAGTGAAGTAAACCATTGCTGCACGTTGACCAAAAACTATAATCTCCCTTCTCAGCTGCTGATTCGTGAATTTGTAGATTAAGGTATATTTAGAGCTTTTAAATTAAATGAAAATTCCTGCTTCCACATTTACTCTGACCATGAGATCTGAGAAGCATACACGAGGAAATTTGCAGACGCTGGAATTTCAAGCAACACACACAAAATGCTGGTGGAACGCAGCAGGACAGGCAGCATCTCTAGGAAGAGGTACAGTCGATGTTTCGGGCCGAGACCCTTTGTCAGGACTAACTGAAAGAAGAGATAGAAAGGGGCCGGCTGGTGGCGCAACGACATTGGCGCCGGACCCGGGAGCGGAGGTTCCCGGGTTCGAAACTAGTCGGGTCCGCCCCCCAATAGGCTTTCCATCCGTGCCGGGTTGAGTGTCGAGATCGCAAAATGTCTGCGTGAGGAGTGGCACGCCACACAGTCTCTCTCTCTCGCTCCGCGCCTTGTAAAAGCCATGAAAAAGACATCATCGCGGATGCACGCACGGACACGCAGACGCACATGCACAGACTTGCATGCACGCAGACACACACAAAAAAAAAGAAGAGATACTGAGAAGCATAGTCTGGTTAGGGATAGCCAGCATGGTTTTGTGAGGGCTAGGTCCTGCTTCATGAGTATTGGACCCACAAACACTAACTCATTGCTTTCTTTTCTCTCCTTTTGCACTACTTATTTAATCTTACTTTTTTAATATATGTACTGTAATATACAGTTTTTATTATTATGTATTGAAATGAACTTTTGCAGCATAACAATAAATTTCACGACATATACCAGTGATATTAAACCTGATTCTGGTTCCGACTGAATTCTTTGAGGATGCGACAAAGCAGATTGATGAAGGTAGAGCAGTGGATGTGGTGTCTATGGATTACAGTAAGGTGTTTGATAAAGTTCCCCATCGTAGGGTCATTCCGAAAGTCAGGAGGCATGGGATCCATGGAAACTTGATCGTATGGTTTCAGAATTACCTTGCCACACTTGGAATATTGTGTTCAGTTCTGGTCGACTTATTATACGAAGGATGTGGAAGCTTTAGGGAGGGTGCAGAGGAGATTTATCAAGATGGTGCCTAGATTAGAGAGTGATGCTGAGGATGGTCTACGAGTCTGTGGTGGCCTGTGCGATCATGTTTGCTGTTGTGTGTTGGGGCAGCAGGCTGGGGGTAGCAGACACCAACAGAATCAACAAACTCATTCGTAAGTCCAGTGATGTTGTGGGGATGGAACTGGACTCTCTGACGGTGGTGTCTGGAAACAGGATGCTGTCCAAGTTGCATGCCATCTTGGACAATGTCTCCTATCCACTACATAATGTACTGGGCGGGCACAGGAGTACATTCAGCCAGAGATTCATTCCACCGAGATGCAACACAGAGCGTCATAGGAAGTCATTCCTGCCTGTGGCCATCAAACTTTACAACTCCTCCCTTGGAGGGTCAGACACCCTGAGGCAATAGGCTGGTCCTGGACTTATTTCCTGGCATAATTTACATATTACTATTTAACTATTTATGGTTTTATTACTATTTAATTATTTATGGTGCAACCGTAATGAAAACCAATTTCCCCCGGGATCAATAAAGTATGACTATGACTATGCCTATGTCTTATGAGGAAAGTTTGAGTGAGCTAGGGCTTTTCTATGTGGAGAGAAAGGAATGTGGTGTGACTTGAAGTGTACAAGATGATAAGAGACATAGGTTGAGTGGGCAGTCAGAATCTTCTTCCCAGGGCAGAAATGGCTAACATGAAGGGTCGTTATTTTAAAATGAATGGAGAAAAGTATAGGTGGGGTGTCAGAGGTAGGGCTTTCACACAGAGAGTGACAGGGGTGGTGTTAGAGGCAAATACATCAGGGACATTTAAGAAACTTTTAGATAGGCAAATGGATGATAGAAAATTGGAGGACTATGCAGGAAGGAATCATTAGATTGATCTTAAAGCAGGTTAAAAGGTTGGCAAGGGGCCTGTACTGTTCTGTAATGTTCTATGTTCTATGAGTTTCAGATTCCTCCTCGCTGAGTAGGATAACAAAATTTATCCTCATTTCTCCTCGCATGCTTCTATGAATTCCCTTTCTATTTCTGCTGATATTGCTGTCCCGGTTATAGCAATGGGAATTAGGGCCATGCTATCTAGTGCTTACG
The DNA here is from genome assembly GCF_963921235.1 of Mobula hypostoma. NCBI lineage: Eukaryota > Metazoa > Chordata > Chondrichthyes > Myliobatiformes > Myliobatidae > Mobula > Mobula hypostoma. Next base: position 10,029,830 of record NC_086119.1, read on the forward strand.
GTTTATACATCTTTCTGCCATATGCCTTCTCACAATGACCCTTGTCCCTACAAAATCAAGCAGTCATAAACAAACTTCCCCAGCCATCCCCAAATTCAGCAAACTAAGATCAACCCACGGGTAAGTTTTTCCAAAGGAAGGACTCAGCTTTCACTTCTCTGCGAATCTCATCTAATTTGGAATGTATTGAAGCATGCTGTATTCAGCAGGTTCTGTTAAATTGATGTTTGGGGATTTAAAATAATGAAAAGTTAAACAGACTGAATGTTAAAACTTGAGTTTGCTTTTTGATTCTAAAATAGAGTCTCACACACACACACACACACACACACACACACGTGTGCGCGCGCACCATAATACAGCTCAGGTACAGGCCCTTCGGCCCAACAAGTCAATGCTGACCATGGTGCCCACCCAGCCAACCCCAGTTTCCTGCATTTTGCCTTGCCCCTGCAAGTACCTGTCCATGTGCTTCTTAAGTAATGCTATTATACCTGCCTCAACCACTTCCTCTGGCAGCTCACTCCACATAACACTCCACCCTCTGCTCCAAGAAGTTGCCCCTCGGCCCCTTTTAAAAAATAAAGGAAAACAATTGTAAGTTGTGCAAATTGTCAAGTACTGGCAGGAGCTTTGGAAAAACAAGAGTACTGTTTTGCAACACACATCAAAGTTGCTGGTGAACGCAGCAGGCCAGGCAGCATCTCTAGGAAGAGGTACAGTCGACGTTTCGGGCGGAGACCCTTCGTCAGGACTAACTGAAGGAAGAGCTAGTAAGAGATTTGAAAGTGGGAGGGGGAGGGGGAGATCCAAAATGATAGGAGAAGACAGGAGAGGAAGGGATGGAGCAAAGAGCTAGAAGTGGTTGGCAAAGGGGATATGAGAGGATCATGGGACAGGAGGCCCAGAGAGAAGAAAAAGGGGGGGGGGGAAGTACTGTTTCGCACATCAGTTTCTATGCCCCTGTAATCTCCTATAGCCCACTGAGTTCTCTGCACTCATCCATTCCATCTCCAAGTTTGAACTCTCCACCATTGTCACAGCACCAACAGTTCTTAATTTAGAAATTCTTTCCCCGAACACCAGCACCTTCTTGCCTGCTCTCAGATGCCACCTTGTTAGGTGCTGGAGTGTACCTAATGAAATGGCCATAGGAGTGGAACCCAGTGTGGTCTTCTGCTGCTGTAGCCCTTCCACTCCAAGTTTCGAGTGTAACTAACAAAGTGGCCACTGATTGTGTTACTCTCTGAAGTTGTCCAGTGATCCATTTAGTATTTCCTTTCGTGGGTTAGGATTATTATTTACTCCGTGGCACTTCCGAGAAGCACCTGGGAATGTTCTGCTAAAGTAAGAATGCAAGTGGTTCTGCAACAATCCACTGATGATACCATCTCTTCTTTCTTGGTCCACTGTTGTTGGTTGCTGTTTGTGGAAGAAAAAGGGATTACCCAGTAGTTTTAATTAGGCAGCTTTAATAAAAACAGCATATGAGAAGTTTTTACAAGGATTTCAGTTTGTGTTACCAGATAATTTGACAAGCATCTTTGAATTATAAGAAATAGACTCTCATTTCCATTCCTCCTGCTTTAATTATTCATTTTCCTCCACTGGGAAGATTAGTCGGAAAATTCTTACCCATCACTTTTTGAACTACCACATAAAATGGCTGTTCATTGGGAATTCTGCAGGCTCGTGGACCAGTGCCACTGGGACACAAGCCCCGGCCTGGGTCGCCTGGGCGGGAGTGTCTGATGTTGAAAGATCCGAAACGCCCGATGACCCCAGGTTACATCACTGGTGATGTGTCCAGCGCATCCGAGGATGTACCTCAGCATCATACTCTTAAAGGTATCACGCAGATGCAGGCTTTTGCCCAGTTATAAAACCATTATATTTGGTGTCCTTTTTAAGATACTGAACAAAAACATGAACATACAGGCAATCAGTGACTCCTATTCAGTTGTGATACAATATATACTGTATATACTAATACTCAAACACAATAAGGTTGCAGATCTGTACAACCCTGGTTAGACCATGTTTGGAATATTGCGTTCAGTTGTAGTCACCTCATTACAGGAAGGATGTGGAAGCTTTACAGAGGGTGCAGAGGAGATCCGCCAGGATGCTGTCTGGATTAGAGAGCAAGTCCTATTAAGATAGGTTGAGCAAGCTAGGACTTTTCTCTTTGGAGCGACAGAGGATGAGAGACAATTTGATAGATGGAGTACAAGATGATAAGAGGCATCGTTCAAGTGGATAGTGGAAAGAGCAAATACAAGAGGGCATAATTTGAAGGTGATTGCAGAATGCATGGGGGATGTCAGAGGTAGTTTCTTACACAGAGAATGGTGGGTGCGGAGTGGTGGTGAAGGCAGATACAGCAGGGATATTTAAGGAACTCTCAGATAGGTACATGGACGATAGGAAAATGGAGGTCAATGTAGGAGGGAAGGGTCAGATTGATCTTGGAGTAAGTTAAGTGGCCAGCACAACATCGTGGGTCGAAAGAGCCTGTACTGTTCTATGCTCTGATACAAAAGCAGAATATTGGATATTTAGATTAGATTAGATTATGAGGACACTCAGTCCTCGTTTATTGTCATTTAGAAATGCATGCATTAAAAATGATACAATGTTCCTCCAGAATGATATCACAGAAACACAGGACAAACCAAGACTAAAACTGACAAAACCACATAATTATAACATATAGTTGCAACGGTGCAAAGCAATACCATAATTTGATAAAGAGCAGACCATGGGCACGGTAAAAAGAAGTCTCAAAGTCCCGATAGCCCCATCATCTCACGCAGACGGTAGAAGGGAGAAACTTTCCCTGCCATGAACCTCCAAGCGCCGCAAACTTGCCGATGCAGCACCATTGGAAGCACCCAAATGCAGAGGACTCTGAGTCCATCAGAAAACTTTGAGCCTCCGATACCGAGCACCACCCTCTGCCGAGCGCTTCGACCCGGCCCCGGCTGCCGATCAACAAGCAAAGCCGAGGACTCGGGGCCCTCCCCTCCGGAGATTCTGGATCACACAGTAGCAGCGGCAGCAAAGCAGGCATTTCAGAAGTTTCACCAGATGTTCCTCTGTGCTCTCATGTCTGTCTCCATCAAATCAGGATTGTGCACGGCACCCTACTTGACAGATAACAGATATCAGCACCGGAGTGGCCGCCATCTTCTCCTCCCGCCTGATGTTTGGAATAAAACCCCAAAATGCTGGAAACTCTGAATAGATCAGGTAAGGGAAGTAGTCAGCTTCAACTGATGAACTCCAGTGGAAGGTTGGAGGTCACTGAACTGAAGCCTTGCTACTACAGTTGGCATTTAGTGATGATAAAGCAGTGCCTCCCACTGCCTGCAAGAAAGGGTCTCAAAAGATCACATGATCTCTAGTGAGAATGTCCTCTTTCAGGCATCAGTAGAGTCCCTGGTGCTCACCAGCATTTGCATGATCAGGGTTTCTAAGTATTCGATCACATTAAATACACCCCACGGGGGGGGGGGGATGCAGAAAGCACTGCTTTATTATATTTTTAAACATGGCAGAGACTATTATGAAGAGAAATAAACAGTCGTCATATCAGCCCGAAATGTTGACTGTTTATTCCTCTCTATAGGTGCTGCCTGACCTGCTGAGTTCCCCCAGCATTTGCTGTTTGTTACTCTGGATTTCCAGCATTTGCAGAATCTCTTGCGTTTGTGAGTGAGGAATTGGGAGAGGGAGTGACAGGTTCTTCCAGCCTTCAATGTACTTTGTGCCTGTTTCCATAAAGAAATGAAAGGGATTCTGCAACTTTGATTGTTTTTCAGCGATCTTTACAACAGGCAATGACCACGTACAACAAGAAGCCTCCAAAGCGAGCTGCCTGGGGGAGTCTATTCATTCCCCTCTATAGATGCTGCCCGGTCTGCAGAGTTCCTCCAGCATTTTGTGTGCATGTGGTGCTCTGGATTTCCAGCATCTTCAGAATTTCTAACGTTACAGAGAGTGCTATTTAAAGATTAGAATACATGAGGCATATCATAGAGGCTGAAATGTCATGAATGCATTCATAATGTTTTAAAATATTTCCAAATCCCATTAATTTTAAAATATTCATGTAATGAATTCACCATTCAGATAGGTAAATTTAATATTTTAGGAGTAGGTAGTTTACCAAGGAGTAAATATAGTTTAGTATGCCATTAAAATCCCACATGGATCTTGTGTAACTAAGCATCAGATTTTCAGGGGAATTGGTGGTAGGAGTAAATTTGTAAAAAGCTAACTTTATGTCAGTTCAAGTGATTTCAGCTTGATTGCACGGAGTAGGGCTTTCATGCCACTTTTGGGCATACAAGTCACTGATGGTAACATCTGGATTTCTGGGGTTGTTATGTATGCATGGCAATCCCCCAGTTGCTGACAGTTGCACAGAACAATGTCAGCAAACACTAGTGACTAGTGCCACTGCCTGAGCTCAGCTATTAACCCTTCTGCATTTTAACCCGCTGATACAGAACTGCACTGCCAAACACCCGAGTAATTACGTTGTCAAGTTCTCCAACGACACGACACTGGTGGGGATCATCACCGGCAACGACGAGACGGCAGACACAGTAGGGATGGAAGACCTCGAGGCCTGGTGCATGTCAACAAGACAAAGGAGATAGTTATCGACTTCAGGAGAACTCACACCACTCATACCCCTCTTTAGCTCACCTACACAGCAGTGGAAGCTATGAGGAGTTGCAGACTCCTGGTAGTGTGCATCTCGCACAATCTCTCATGGTCCCAGGACACACCCTGCACAATCAGGAAAGCTCACCAACGCCTCTGCTTTCTGGGGAAGCTGAAGAGAGCTGGACTGTGCACATTGATGCCCATGTCCTCCTGCCGATGCACAGCAGAGACCATCCTGACATGCTACGTCACTGCGGCGGACAGGTAAACTCTACAATGGGTAGTCAAAACCGCCCATTACGTCACTGGCAGCAGCCTACCACCAAGGACAGACTGTACATACAGAAAGGTGACAGGAAAAGCCCAGAACATCATGAAGGATCCCATCCACCCTTCTCATGCACGGTTAGTCCCTCTCCCATCAGGAAGGTAGCATCTACACCAGGACCACCAGACTGAAAACAGTTACTTTCCCCAAGCAGTAAGGCTGATCAACACCTCCACCCACTAACCCACCCCTCAAACACCCCCTCCCCACCACTACTTTATTATTCCCTGTCAGAGTCACCCTATGTACAGACACTCCTGTGCCCATCGTCATTTTATGGACATAGAAATAATCTATGTATATAAGCTATTTTATGTGTTTATATTTATTGTTTTTTTATTATTATTGTGGCTTTTTTTGTGCTGCATCAGATCCAGAATTACAATTATTTCATTCTCCTTTACACTTGTGTACTGGAAATGACATTAAATAAGCTTGAATCTTGGATTTTGAATATTTTAGCATTTTATGTACTTATTTACGATATACTGTGCACTCGGTGGCCACTTTATTAGGTACAGGAGTGGAATCTGGTGTGATCTTCTGCTGCTGTAGCCCATCCACTTCAAGGGTTGACATGTTGTGTGTTCAGAGATGCTGTTCTGCACGCCACTGATGTGATGTGTGTTTATTTGAGTTACTGTCACCTTCCTCTCAGCTTGAACCAGTCTGGCCATTCTCCTCTGACCTCCCTGTTTTCACCCACAGAACTGCCACTCATTGGACATTCTTTTGTTTTTTGCACCATTTTCTGAGAACTCCAGAGACTGCTGTGTGTGAAAATCCCAGGAGATCAGCAGTTTCTGAGATACTTCAACCAACAATCATTCCACGGTCAAGGTCACTTTGATGATTTCTTTCCCATTCTGATCTTCAGTCTGAAGAACAACTGAACCTCTCAACAATGTCTGCATGATTTTACGCATTGAGTTGGTGCCAGATGATTGGCTGATTAGATGTTTGTGTTAACAAGCAGGTGGAGAGGTGTACCTCATAAAATGGCCACCTTGTGTGTGTGTATGTATAATCATATATACTCTATAACACACCTTAAACCATATGACAAAACTCTGCAAAATTTTAAAAAAAAGATTAATATTTGAAGGCAATCAAACAGAGAGCTTAGACTCACTCGACAGCATAAGTAAACATCTGCATTGTCCTGCTAGCAGTGCCCAGATACTGGTTTAATTCCCATTCACAACTACTCTATGTAAAAGCAACACATATTAAATGCTGGAGGAACTCAGCAGGTCAGGCAGTATCTATGGAGATGAATAAACAGCATTTCAGGCCGAGACCCTTCGTCAGGATTTGAAAGAAAGGGGGAAGATGCCGGATTAAGAAAGTAGGGGGAGGGAAAGGAGGACGAGACAGAAGATGATAGAGGATCCAGATCGGTGGGTGAAGTGCGAATCCGGGAGGTAATAGGTGGAAGAGGACTGGAAAAAAAAACCATGGGAGAAAGGGAAAGAGGAGGAGCACCAGGGAGAGGTGATAGGTAGGTGGGGAGAAGAGGTAAAGGGTCAGAGTGGGGAATAGAAGAAGAGGGAAGAGAGAGGGGAAAAATTACCGGAAGTTGAAGAAATCAATGCTCTCACCATTAGGTTGGAGGCTTCCTGGATGGACATGAGGCATTTCTCCTCCACCCTGAGGGTGTCCTCATCATGGCAGAAGAGGAGGCCATGGACCGACATGTCGGAACAGGAATGGGGATAGGAACTTAAATGGTTGCCCATTGGGAAATTCCTCTTTTTGCAGATGGAGCGGAGGTGCTCACCTGGCAGGGTACTTAATTAAAGGTTTGGAAAGTAATAGGTAACATCTGAACATTAAACCAAACACAGGCATTAAGAATGAATAACAGACTGTGAACAATTAGGTTTAATTTGGCAATCTCTTAGGGCTTTCTGTTTGACATCATAGTGTGCTGTCACTCCTGCTGGAACTCGGGCTGCCTCCACTTATTGGTTCAAAGGGTTCACCACTCTCCCCATGAAAAGCAGCGATCTGGTGTGATGCTCCAGGATGAGAAACAGGAAGGGGCGGTCAGCCATGAACTTGGCCTGTGCGGAAAGGGGCATGAACCCAGACAGGGAGGCGGCGGCTGCTTCACTTCCATCTTCGTCCACGTTCAGTGCCACGCGTTGCTTCATCTGGAGGACAGAAAGGAAGAAAACAGATTTGAGGCGGCTGAAGGTAAAGTCTGCAAGTACTAGACTGCAGCCTCAGCTCTCTGCATTCACCGACTGATGCACACCACTGACCAGAGGGTACTGCATCAGAGAAGTCACAGCTTTCTGAGTCAGCTTCACTGAGTTAATTAATTTCATTTGGGAGAACACCTGGATTGAGGAAAATAATGTTAATTTATTTGTAGTAATATTACTTCATGTGCTGTTCATGTGGGTTATTTGTACAGTGGGTTCCACTTAATTGGGCTGTTGATTTATAAGCAGCTGCTAATTTGGCACACCTCTTAAAGAACAAAAACAAATTGAGAAAATAGCCAGGATTCTGTTTACGGGGGCAGCAGACTGTTGCCAAACAGTTTCTAACTAGCATCACTCGTGAGCACGCTGGGTGACCTTAAATACCTCACTGTGCTTGGAGTGAATGGATTTTAAATAGTGTCACTTGTGTGTTGGTGTTCAAAAAGCTGTGATTTTTGGCACTGATGGTCGGCAAGCTATAAACAGTAAGGCAATTCAGAACTGTTTTGCTCACTATGGTGTCAGGCATTCAGGCTTGGAGGATGCCAGAAACGGCCGGGAGTGAAACAGAAATGATTTCACTACTCAACAAGTTAGGCACTACGAAGACACGAGGAAATCCGCAGATGCTGGAATTTCAAGCAACACACATAAAAATTGCTGGTGAATGCAGTAGGCCATCTCCCCCTCTCCCTCCCACTTTCAAATATCTTACTATCTCGTCTTTCAGTTAGTCCTGACAAAGGGTCTCAGCCCGACACGTCGACTGTACCTCTTCCTATAGATGCTGCCTGGCCTGCTGCGTTCACCAGCAATTTTTATGTGTGTAGCTAGGAACTACGAAGAATTTGAAGGTATCAACAATTATCTAGAATGTTACAGTAAGGATGAAGATTTGGAGGATGCAATCGTTGATAACACTGTTTGAAGGCAGTCCACTATCTTCACTGGATGTTTGCGCTGATTTTGTTCATTTACAGTCTATCAAAAGAACACGTCAGCATACACCAAATGAATTCCTCCATCAATAACTACAGGTTGAACACCCCTTTTCTGAAATGCTTGGGGCCAGAAGTGCTTTGGATCTCAGATTTTTTTTGGATTTTGGAATACTTGCATCTATATAACAAGATACCTTGGGATGGAAACCAAGTCTAAACACAAAATCCATTTACATTACACATAATGTACAGCTTGTACATATATACCCTGAAGGTAGTTTAAAATCATATTTTTAATCGTTGTCACTACCTTGGCCACGCAGGTGGACAGTCAGTGACTGTTTGACATTGCTATCAGTCCCGACTCTGAATTTACGTGCAACCGGTAAGCAGTTTTAGTCTTATACTTGTTCATCAGACACATGCACCAATGCTGCTGTTCAGTATGGTAGATTTGCATCATTAACAGTCTTGGCAAACACATAAATGAATTTCCCTGCTGCTTCGTGATAAGCAGACTCTTTATCGCCACAAATCTTAAAAATTTTAGTGCTGTGCCTTTTCTTAAATTCTTGCAACCAGCCTGCTGAATATTCACAATTACCTTCAATTTTCAGTCTGTCGTGATAGATCTTTGCTTGTTTCATGATCAGCACATTGTTAAGCGGCATATTTTCACTCCAGCGCTGAACGAATTTATTATTTCAATACACGATTGAAATCTTCGTTTCTCACTCGATGCAGTGGTTTTCTATTTTTTATTAACTTCATATGTGGGGTCACTTCTCAGAAATGTCTATGGTGTGCAGGGATTTGCGCATCACCGGGAACCTTCCCAGCGCCTTGTGGAATCTTCCGTTTGTGATGTCATGTCAGCGGTCAAAAAATAGTCAGATTTCAGAGGTTTTCAGATTTTGGAGCTTTAATAAGGGGTGCTCAGCCTGTATTAGGAACTAAGACACAGTTTTATAATACTGCAGTAATTTTGGTAGCATTCTAATTTATTCTGTATTTCATTTTAAAACATAACTTGTTACTCAGTTAAATAGTAGTTTGTCCTGTTCTATAGCTTTTTAGCAATTTCCATGAAACCGGCTAATTGTGGCAACTGCTTTATTGGGCCAAAATGCACTGGTCCAGGTGTGTCCCAATTAACCAGAAGTCACTGCACTGTGTTGTGCACCTTGGTCTGGAGGAATGTTGTTTCGTTTGGCGGTATACAGGTGTACGGTTGAATGATAATAAACTGAAATTGATAAATATTAACAAAGGTTCATTATTGGATAGATTGGATTATGAGGATACACAGTCCTCTTTTATTGTCATTTAGAAATGCAAGCATTAAGAAATGATACAATGTTCCTCCAGAATGATATCACAGAAACACATGACAAACCAAGACTGAAAAACTGACAAAAACCACATAATTATAACATATAGTTACAACAGTGCAAAGCAATACCGTAATTTGATAAAGAACAGACCATGGGCACGGTAAAAAAAAGTCTCAAAGTCTCTCGAAAGTCCCATCATCTCACGCAGACGTTAGAAGGAAGAAAAACTCTCCCTGCCATGAGCTTCCAGTGCCGCAAACTTGCCGATGCAGCACCTGACCACAGCCGACTCTTGAGTCCTCTGAAAAATTCAAGCCTCCGACCAGACCTCCGACAACGAGCACCGAGCACCATCTCTGCCGAGTGCTTCGACCCCGGCCCCGGCAACAGGCAATAGGCAAAGCCGAGGATTTGGGGCCTTCCCCTCCGGAGATTCTCGATCGCACAGTAGCAGTGGCAGCGAAGCAGGCATTTCAGAAGTTCCTCCAGATGTTCCTCCGTGCTTCTTCACATCTGTCTCCATTATGGACTCTTGCCAGTAGCGCCCATTGCAGGGCAGAACCTTGCAAATACCAGGTGCTAACTGGGTCAAGCTCGGTCCTCTCTCCGTCTTCTCAGATAGTCACCCCTCAGCATTTGTTTGCCTAAAAGTTCAAGTATCAGCAAATCCATCAAGTATCAGTCATTGACTGGAGGAAGGGTGCTCGTGCTCCTGGTGATATCAAAGGTGCTGATGATGGGAGGGGTGCTTTGTTGTTGCTGCTTCTGCTAAACGTTCTGGACATGCTATGCTGGCACAGGAATGTTTGGTGACCCTTGCAGCAGCCTTTTGGTTGTGTTGGTTGTCGACCCAAGCAGCACATTTCGCTGTATGTTTCAATGTGCACGTGATCAACAGACCTGAATCTGAATCTGACCAGTGAACGGGGTCAGTTTCTGAGCGCTGAACATCACTAATAACTTGCCCTGGTCCAACTACGTTGATGCCAAGTCCAAGGAAACTCATCTGTGCCTCTTCTTCCACAGGAGGTTGAAGAGATCAGATGTTCCCCCTCTGACCCTCACCACTTTCTATCAGTGGGCCATAGGAAGCATCTGATCTGGATGCATCACAGCCTGGTGTGGCAACTGTCCTACTCGTGACCACAAGAAGCTGCAGTGAGTTGTGGATGCAGCTCAGACATCACAGAAACCAGCATCCCCTCCCGGGACTCTCTCCACACTTCTTGCTGCCTTGGTAAAGCACCCAGTGTAATCAAAGACCCCACCCATTCCAGATATTCTCTCTTCTCCACCCCCCCCCCCACGAAGGAAGGGCCCCACCATCAAACAGAAGGTGCAAATGCCTCAGTGTGTACCGCCAGGCTCAAGAACAGCTCCTTGCTATACGATTATTGATTCATTGTAAAGCTAATCTTTATAAGGCCATACCCACTCATGAGGAAGACTTCGGGAGTAAACCCTGAGGGAAAAATCCGGAGCTGGAGTCCCTAAGGCAGTCCTACGTTGAGTTCAACGCTGACTGGCAACTCCTGTGATGCCGCTGGTGCCAAACGGTATCGGTCTATGCCGTTCCTTTAGGTGCATTAGATGCGTGGAGATGCTTGCCCTCCATATCGTACTGCCCAGGCTTGCTAGGACACAATGTCCATGGTCGGCCCTGACTGAGGCCTCACTCACTCACTCACCTGAGACTATTGAACAGTTCCCTAGCATGATAAGAATGGACACTTGACATCGCAATCCACCTCGTTGTAACCTTGCATTTATTGTCTACAAACACTTTCTCTGTAACTGTATATTGTATTGTTTTACCTTGTACAACCTGAATGCCCGGTGGTAATGAAATGATCTGTATGAACAGTATGCAAGACAAGTTATTCACTCTGCCTCAGTAATGCAGCAAACTTTAACCAATTTACCATGAGGTGTTTGGGTGACACTCTGCCCTGGCTTCAGCTGTCACCGAGCAGGGTGACTGGCACATACTGTACCTTGTTCCTCACCTGAGGCTGAGCCAGGACTTTAACTGCAGGTTTGACGAGCTTTGTGTGGGGGGGGTGAGGGGGATCTGAGGAGGATGTCACTGGAAACAGCACCTGTGTGATGGGAGTGGGGTGGTCTTCCAAATTGCCTGGGGTTTGGATCAGAGGTCAGGATGTTAATGAGGTCGGCATGTCCGAGCGTCGAAGTCCCTTGGTCGGCATGAACGGAGCTTGGAGATCCGTGAGTCTGGGCCAGGGATGAAAGGATGGAGGGCTGACTCCTGGGAGTCTGGGAGTCTGAGAGGCTGGGGCCAAGCTATGGTGCTCAGAGGCGGCTTGTTGGCCTGTCCTGGGGGTTGGAGATCTGTGTGTGTGTGTGTGTGTGTGTGTGTGTGTGTGAGTGTATGTGTGTGTGTGTCTGTGTGTGTGTGAGCGTGTGTGTGTGTCTGTGTGTGTGTGAGTGTATGTGTGTGTGTGTCTGTGTGTGTGTGTGAGCGTGCGTGTGTGTCTGTGTGTGTGTGTGAGTGTATGTGTGTGTCTCTGTGTGTGAGTGTATGTGTGTGAGTGTGTGTGGGTGCATGTATATGTGTGTGTATGTGTGTGTGTGTGTGTCTCTGTGTGTGAGTGTATGTATGTGTGTGTGAGTGTGTGTGTGTGAGTATGTGTGTGACTGTGTGTATGTGTGTGTGTGAGCGTGTGTGTGTGTGTCTATGCGTGTGAGTCTGTGTGTGTGTGAGTGTATGTGTGAGTGTGTCTGTGTGAGTGTATGTATGTGTATGTGTGAGCGTGTGTGTGTGTGTCTATGTGTGAGTCTGTGTGTGTGAGTGTGTTTGTGAGTCTGTGTGTGTGTGAGTGTGTCTGTGTGAGTGTATGTATGTGTGTGTGTGAGTATGTGTGTGTGAGTGTGTGTGTGGGTGTGAGTGCGTGTGTGTGTGTATGTGTGTGTGTGACTGTGTGTGTGTGTGTGTGTGTGTGTGTGTGTGTGTGTAAAGATCTTGTTTTGCTGTTGTTGTGCTGTTGTTTGTGTTGCTCTGATGAACATTGTGATATGCAGTGTTGGTGCCAGACTGTGTGGCGATACTTGTGGGCTGCCCCCAGCACATGCTTAGGCTGTGTTGGTTGTTACTGCAAACAACACATGTCACTGTATGTTCTGATGTATACGTGATAAATAAATGAATCTAAATCCGAATCTCAATTGGTGGTGAAGTGAGTGGGTGGGGATGTTTGGAAGCTACATACAGGTGTCCCCCGCTTTTCGAACGTTCACTTTACGAAACCTCGCTGTTGTGAAAGACCTTCATTAGTTACCTTTTTCGCTAACAGAAGGTGTTTTCACTGTTATGAAGAAAGGCAGCGCGTGCCCCGAACAGCCAAGCTCCTCCCCCGGAACTGCATTCTAGCCGGCATTGCTTAAACACGTGTATGTGAGCGTTTGTGCTTTATGTCGATTTAGTTTGAGCATCTGTTAGCAAGATGAGTTCTAAGGTATCAGAAAAGCATAAAAGAGCTCGTAAGGGTGTTACACTTGGCGTAAAGCTAGACATAATTAAGCGTTTCGATCATGGTGAACGAAGTAAGGACAAAGTGAGTTTGGCTTGTGGAAGTTGATGAAGATGATGTTGAAGAGGTTTTGGCATCTCATGACCAAGAACTGATAGATGAAGAGCTGATGCAATTGGAAGAGGAAAAGATAACAATCAAAACTGAATGCAGTAGCGAACGGACTGAAAGGGAAGTCGTCCAGGAACTGAACGTGAAGCAACTGCGTGAGATTTTCACTGCAATGATTGCAGAAAAGTACGACTTTAATTTTGAAAGGGTACGTAGGTTTAGGGCATATTTGCAGAATGGTTTAAGTGCTTACAAAGAACTGTATGATAGAAAAATGCGCGAGGCTAAGCAGTCAGGCATACTGTCGTTTTTCAAGCCTTCCACATCAGCCACAGCAGACAACGAACCTCGACCTTCGACATCGAGGCAGGCAGACATAGAAGAAGATGACCTGCCTGCCCTGATGGAAACAGACGACGATGAGATGACACCCCGGTGTCCCACCACCCCAGTGGTCCCAACCGCGGACTGATACATTGCCGCGAAGCATGCAAAGGTGCAGCGGTAGCCAGGATTGCATCGCCTCTGATCTGGGCCGACATTTACGTGCCGGGCAGCACCTAATTAATTAGCTTGTTTATTTCGGCTTTTTTCTTAAAGATGTGCTGGGTGCGTCCCGGCAACCGCTGCACCGCTGCCTGCTTCACGGATCGGTATCGGTCCGCGGCCTGGAGGTTGGGAACCACTGCGCCCCAACCTCTGACGACTCAGCCTAACACACCATCATCAGTGTGCTCGGCGCTGTCTTCCTGATTCCATTAAGTGATACTACACCGTACATACATTATTTCTACTTTATATAGGCTGAGTATTTTTACGTGTAATTTGGTATGATTTGGCAGCTTCATAGCTTAAAGGTTACTGGAGAGAGTGTTTCTGCCGAGAGTGCTTATGTGAGATTTTCGCTACAGTGGACAGTTCGGCAATGATTGTAGAAAAGTATTTCTACTTTATATAGGCTGTGTATTTATCATATCATTCCTGCTTTTACTATATGTTACTGTTATTTTAGGTTTTATGTGTTATTTGGCATGATTTGGTAGGTTATTTTTTGGGTCTGCGAACACTCACAAATTTTTCCCATATAAATAAATGGTAATTGCTTCTTCACTTTGCGACATTCCAGCTTACGAACCATTTCATAGGAACGCTCTACCTTTGGATAGCGGGGGAAACCAGTAGTTACCAGGGCAGGGGCAGGTACAGGGAGGGGTGAAATAAGCAAATAACTGCAGATGCTTAAATTCCGAAATAAAAACAGAAAATGCTGACAACACTCAGCAGGTCAGGCAGCATCTGTGGAGAGAGAAACCGTTGATATAACAGTTCAATGGCCTTTTATTGGGTTCTGGACTTGAAACATTAAACCTTCCTCTTTCCACAAATGCTTCCTGATTTTATTCAGCAGTCAGGGAGATCTGATTGGAGGAGAGCGGTGGTTGTCGGATTGTTGATGTGGATACAACTTATGGCAAAAGGATGGGGAAATTATAAGATGAGCAAGGTGCCCAACTGGAGACGGATGGTTGTGTTAGTATTGGGGGGGGGGTGCTTCCAGCAGAATAGGGACCTTGCAGATCCCCCACAACATTGCTGTGACTTTGTGAAAATGTCTCCTTTGGAATGCCTAGTAAGGGGCGTCCCTGGGATGATGTGCGCCAAGATCCCCCGGAAGGTTCCAGAACAAGCGTTAAAGAGGAGCGCTGTCATCCCATGTGGTCCGATATGGAAGTCACACAGGATGACAAAGGGGATTCATGACAGGAAGTTCATGCCACTCCTCTCGGTGTGAGTTAATTGCTGAGGACAGACACCATCTGTGTAATTAGTCTTCAACCTAAACTTTTTTTTAATCAATAAATTTTTATTGCAACACCAACAAATTACATTCAATACAACCAGTTGCCGATTACATTTTGACTGTTTAACCCAGCCACTCCCAACCCTCATCGTCTTCCCCCTCCCCCATCCTCTTTCTCATCCCCACCCCCTCTCCACCCCTCTCTCCCCCCATCCCTCTCCCCATCACCAACCAACTGAATAGTAGTGCATACACAGACAGAGCATTCCTATCTTAACAGTAGATCTTTTAAGTTAGATATCAAATTTCTCCACATTAGGATTGTGTTTGGTCCTGCATCATTTACTTCAACCTAAGCTTTGAATATAGTATTGGACATACACCCATCCTATGGCATTTTCCATCATCCCTTACAATTCTCTGAAACCTTATCAGTACAAGCTTCTTACATGGATAAACCTTCAGTTGGAAGTAGAAACTTGCCACTTAATGAAATTACCACCGTCACTAAAAAAAACATGCTAGCACTTGGGAGGCTTAAAATTACAATGCATTCGATCCCTGAAGTGATAACTCACAGACTCTTCAACAGAATATCCAAATCATTTTTCAAACTCCCAAACAAATGGTAAAACATGACTAAACGACTTACCGTGCTAATGTGGAGGTTTCCCTCTTCACATACGCCAGTCAAATCAGCTTGATTCTGGAAGAGATCTATCACACCCAGGTCTTGAAAGACTTCAATTAAATCATAGTCGCCTTGGAGAGTGAACTTTGGAATATAGACCTCTCTTGTCCTGTTATACAGTAAATGCGAATCATTCAGATTGCAAACTCATTAAGAGTATAAGCATTTTATAAAATACTTTACTCGAAGAAAATGATACACTTTGAAGTTTTAATTTGTTCTTGGACCCTCTGTTTTTAAACCTTTATTTCCAGTTCTTCCACAGGTCTCTAACCATTACTGGGTGTTCACTCTTACATCCCCCATTCCAAAGGCTCAAGGTGAACCTCCAAAGTGCTGGGTGCTCCAAACATTACAGAAGGTGTATATGTCTTGACAATAATTGGGTGATCTGCATTTCAACAAAACCTAATACGGCCCCAGCAGACATTGCTCGATAAACCAGAGCAATAAGACTTAGAAGCAGAAATTAGGCTGTTGAGCCTATCAAGTCTACTCCGCCATTCAATCGTGTCTGATTTATTTTCCATCTCAGCCCTAGTCTCCTCCCTCTAAACTTTGATGTCCTTACTAATCAAGAAGCTGTCACTTTCTGCTTTAAATATACCCAATTACTTGGCCTCTACAGCAGTCTGTGGTAACGAATTCCACAGATTCACCACCCTCTGGCTAAAGGAATTTGTCTTATCCCTGTTCTAAAGGGATGATCTTGTATTTTATGGCTGTGCCCTCTGGTCTTAGGTACCCCTTTATAGGAAACATCCACTTCACGTGCATGCTACCTAGACCTTTCGATATTCGGTAGGCCCCCCACTTCATTCTTCTAATCTTCAGTGAGCACAGGCCCAGAGCCATCAAACGCTCCTTGTACCTTAACCATTTAAATCCCAAGATCATTCTGATTCACATAGCCTCCTCTCACTGTACTCACTGGAATTTAGAAGCATGTGGGGGGGATCTCATTGAAACCCACCGCATATTCAAACAACTAGATAGGGTGGATATGGAGAGGATGTTTTCTATGGTGGGGATATCCAGAACTAGAGGGCACAGCCTCAGGATTGAGGGGCGACCCTTTAGAAAAGAGGTAAGGAGGGATTTTTTTAGTCAGAGAGTAGTGAATCGGTGGGATGCTCTGCCACAGACAGCTGTCGACACCAAGACCGTGGGTATATTTAAGGTGGAATTTGATCATTTCCTGATTGGTCAGGATATCAAAGGATCTGGTGAGAAGGCAGGTGCATGGGTCTGAGTGGGATCCGGGATCAGCCATAATGGAATGGTGCAGCAGACTCGATGGGCTGAATGGCCTAATTTTGCTCCTGTGTCTCATGGTATTATGCTAGACCCTCTCCAATGTCAGCACATCCTTTCTTATATATGGGGCCAAAAAGTGCTTACTTATTCCAAATGTGGTTTGACCAATGTCTTAAAAAGCCTCATCATCATACCCTTACTTTTCTATTCTAGTGCTCTAGAAATGTATGTTAACATTGCACTTGCCTTCCTTACTACCGACTCAACCTGCAAGTTTTAGAGAATCCTGCACTAGGACTCCCAAGTCCCTGTGCTCTTCTGATTTCTGAATCTGGTCCCCAGCTATTTTTGTTTTGTTGCCCTTTGCTCACCCAGTGAGACTGATTGGACAGAGGGAAGGCGGTGTAGCGTTACTACTCACAGAAAATATTTAACTCCGCTGAAATCGTAACTGGCAGCAAAGGCTTTCCCAGGATGCCAAATCTGTGCATCTCCATCCAGGAATTTACCCCCAAGATGGAAACACAAGAGATTCTGCAGGTCATGAATGCGAGAAATTCTGCAGAAGCTGGAAATCCAGAGCAACACATACAAAATGCTGGAGGAACTCAGCAGGTCAGGCAGCATCTATGGAAAGGAACAAAGAATAGGTCCTGATAGAGTGTCTTGTCCTGAAACATTGACTCTTTATTCCTCTCCAAAGACACTGCCTGACCTGCTGAGTTCTTCCACCATTTTGTGCGTTATCTCCAAGTTGGTATCACTTCCTGATTTACGTCATCTTTTTATCCTTCTTTGTGTCTTCCATTCTGCAGCCTGAGTCATTACTTTAGGCCTCCCTTCTCAACTAAACATGTTTTGTGTTCATTGCCCTACCTAATTACCTGTCACAAAGACACTGGGAGAGATTTGAGAGAAGGACAGTCAGCTAATTTCTCAACCAGCAATGTACAAATTACAAAGGAACATCTTGTAATTGAAGTTGGTAGAAAGCCGTGGGTCTGTAATGTAATGTTTATACTGTTACATTTCCATACATTGGAAGCTGAGATGCAAGAAGTCTAAAACATGAACATTCAAAGTTAACTATCTCCATAAATACTGATTGCAGTTCCAGAAGTTACAATTTTTATTGCAATTTTGTATTCTAGGACTCTAGATAGAAACTTTACGATTTGTTCTGCTGTCACTTGTTTAAATTAGGTAAAATGTAGTATGGGTTCACATACGCACATCCTGTGGATTGTATGTGTTTGGGCCACAGTGGACCAGTGCTTCAGGTGAAGTGCACTGATTAAGTGAACTGCTTCATAACTTTGCAAAGTTTCCAAAAAGAAAAAAATCAGTACATCTTCTGCAGATGTTCGAAGCCCGAGCAACACACTGGAGGAAATCAGCAGGTCAGACAGTATCTACGGACGGGGAATAAACAATCGAGATTTTGGGCCAAGATCCTTCATCAGGACTGCAAAGGAAGGGGGAAGAGGCCAGAATAATAAGGTGGAGTGAGCCAAGCTGGCCGATGAGAGGTGAAACCCAGTAAGGGGGAAGGTGGGTGGGCGGGAGGGGATGAAGTACAAAGCATGGAGGTGATAGGTGGAAAAGGTAAAGGGCTGAAGAGGATAGAATCTGATAGGAGGGGAGAGGAGACCATGGGAGAAAGGGAAGGAGGAGGGGCACCAAGACGGAGTTGATGGGCAGGTGAGGAGAAATGAAAGGGGAAGGGGGGGGGAACCATAATGGGGAATGACAAAAAAGCGAACGGGGAAGACGGAGAAATTACCGGAAGTTAGAGAAATTGACATTCATACTGACAGGTTGGAGACAGAATATGAGGTGTTGCTCCTCCAACATGAGCATTACCTCAGGACTCAACTGACACACCAGCAATCCAGAACCATTGCCGAATGTTTGATGTGAGAATTTTATTTCCCAATTTGGATTGAAAGTTAGTTCTAGAAGTCTGTGAATTATTGTTCAGATAGCAAATAAAAAATACATACTTCAGAAATCCTATTTTCAGACATAATATTCCCTTGTTTCTGTTCTCCTTTTCAGAATGGCAATGAGGTGGTGCCTACGTTTAAGATTCTGAACAGCCTACTTGGTGAGTAATCCTATCTTTGATGTTGCATGAGTAGATTTCAGGAGCCAGGCAGCGGAGTTAAACTATAAATAAATTGAAAGACTTTCGTACCTAATCATGTCTCTCAGGAATATCTGCATGCCCTGCGTCATGAGTTATTTGTTTGTATCGAGGGCAAATTCATTACTGGACAAAAGAGCCAGACTTTGCTACCTCCTTATTAGGAAGCAATCGTGGCATGTTTAACCGTTCTTAGAGGTTGTACAAAGAACTCCGCTCTGAAGGTTTGCTGCCTCAGTGGTTTGTTATGAAAATCAGCATGTTATCATGACTTGCAACCCGCGTTCCCTGAGGAAATTCCGAGCACAGTCAGCAAAATGCCACCAGAAATCAAGTGAGAAACGAGTGGCCAACACAGGTTAAAAACTGTGGAGCACTCCAGGGATAAAGTCCATTTAGACAATAACATCATAAGATATGGGAGCAGAATTAGGCTATCTAGCCCATTGAGTAGGCTCCACTATTTCATCATGTCTGATTCATTTTCCCTCTCAGCCTCAATCTCCTGCCTTCTCCCTGTATCCCTTCATGCCCTGACCAATTAAAATCTATCAAACTCTGCCTTAAATATACGTAAGGACTTGGCCTCCACTGCTGCCTGTGGCAAAAAATTCCACAGATTCCCCACTCTCTGGCTAAAGAAATTCCTCCTCATCTCCTTTCTAAAAGGACGCACCTCTATTCTGAGGCTGTGTCCTCTGGTCCTAAACTCTCTCCACTTTATTGAGACCTTTTAACATTCAATAGGTTTCAATGAAGTCACCCCTCATTCTTCTGAATTCCAGTGAATACAGGCCCAGGGCCAATCAAACGCTCTTGATACGACAAGCCAATCAATCATGAAATCATTTTCATGAGCGTCCTTTGAACCCACTCCAGTGTCAGCACATCCTCTCTAAGAAAAGGGACCCAAAACTGCTCACAATGCTCCAAGTGAGGCCTCACCGGTGCTTTATGAAGTCTCAACATTACATCCTTGCTTTTATACTCTAGTCCTCTTGAAATGAATGCCAACATTGCATTTGCCTTCCTCACCACGGTCTCAACCTCTGAATTAACATTTAGGAATCCCGCACAAGGACTCCCAAGTCCCAAGTTTCTGCAACTTTGGAAAGTCATGATGTCATAGAGCATGACAGCACAGAAACAGGCCCTTTGGCCCATCTAGTCATTGCTAAATTGTTATTCTGCCTAGAGCCATCAACCCACATCTGAACCATAATTTTCCACACCCCTCCCATCCATGTACCTATCCAAACTTCTCTTAAATGTTGTGATCGAAGCCACATTCATCACTTAAGCTGGCAACTCGATCTGCACTCACACCGCCCTCTGAAGGTTGAAGAACGGTGCCAGAATAAAGGATTTTGGTGAAGCGGAGAAAATGGAATAGATGGAGTTGTACATCTTAGAACAGGCAAGATAAAGGGGTTCGATTTCACGTAGGGTTTTGATAGTTGAAGAGGTGAGTTATTTCCTGTGACAGGAGGGCTGCGAGCGAGAGGCCACATTGTTCTTCCAACCTAGCGGGTCGATAAACAGCCCACGGTTCGTGCCAGCTCTCTGTTCTTTAGGGTTAGTGAGTTGCAGGTGTGCTATGTTGGTGCCAGAAGCATGTTGGCACTCAGAGGCTGCCCCCAGCACAAACCTCAGACTGTTCTGGTCAGTGAAGCAAAATGGCACATTTCACTGTTATGTGCACAGAATGCTGGTGGAACTCAGCAGGTCAGGCAGCATCAATGGATATGGATAAGTAGTCACTGTTTCAGGATGAGACCCTTCGTCAGGACTGGAAAGGAACGGGGAAAATCCAGAATAAAAAGTTAAGGGGAGGGAAAGAAGGTGAAGGTGATAGGTGAAGCCAGGTGGATGGGGGAGGGGAATAATAAGATGCTGGGAGGTGAGAGGTGGAAAAGGTAAAGACCTGGTGAAGATGCAGTCTGAGAGGAGGGTAGAGGAGACAATGGGAGAAAGGGAAAGGGGAGGAGGGGCACCAGAGGGAGGTGATAGGCAGGTGAGGAGAAAAGAAGAGGCAAGAGGTAGGCCAGAGCGTGGGGAACTGAAGAAGAGGGAAGGAGACAAAATTTACTGGAAGTTAGAGAAGCTGATGTGCATGCCATCAGGTTGGAGGCTACCTCAACGTATTATGATGTGTTACTCTTCCAACCGGAGAGTAGCCTCAGCAAGGCAGAAGCAGAGGCCGCGGACCAACATGTTGGGATGGGACTAGGGATTGAAATTAAAATGCACTTCATGTGGAAGGAGCGGAGGTGCATGGCAAAGCGCTCCCCTAATCGACGTTAGGTCTCGCCAGTGTAGAGTAGACTGCGTTGGGAGCTCTGGGTACAACAGGCAACCCCTGCAGGTTTGCAGGTGAAGTGTTGCCTCACCCTGAACGGAAGTGAGGGAGGAGGCGAATGGGCGGGTGCGTCACTTCTGCCCTTTGCAGGGATGAGTACAAGGAGGAAGATTAGTGGGGAGGGACGAATGGACTGGGGAATTACGGAGGGAATGATCCCTGTGGAAAGCAGAGAGTGGTGGGGGAGGTAAAGCTGTATTTGGTGGTAGAATCTCATTGAAGATGGCAGAAATTGCGGAGGATGATGTACTGGATGTGGAGGCTCATGGGGTGGTAGGTGAGGACAAGAGGAACTCTATCATTGTTAAGGTGGCAGGAAGATGGGGTGAGCACGGATGATTGGGAAATGGAGTAGATGTGGGTGAGGGTAGTATCAACGGTGGAGGAAGGAAAACCCTGTTCTTTGAAGAAGGAGGACATTTCTGATTTGTCTCAATGTATATAGTCATAGTATAGTCATAGTCATACTTTATTGATCCCGGGGGAAATTGGTTTTCGTTACAGTTGCATCATAAATAATAAATAGTAATAAAACCATGAATAGTTAAATAGTGATATGTAAATTATGCCAGGAGATAAGTCCAGGACCAGCCTATTGCCTCAGGGTGTCTGACCCTCCAAGGGAGGAGTTGTAAAGTTTGATGGCCACAGGCAGGAATGACTTCCTATGACGCTCTGTGCTGCATCTCGGTGGAATGAATCTCTGGCTGAATGTACTCCTGTGCCCACCCAGTACATTATGTAGTGGATGGGGGACATTGTCCAAGATGGCATGCAACTTGGACAGCATCCTCTTTTCAGACAGCACCGTCAGAGAGTCCAGTTCCATCCCCACAACATCACTGGCCTTACGAATGAGTTTGTTGATTCTGTTGGTGTCTGCTATCCTCAGCCTGCTGCCCCAGCACACAACAGCAAACATGATCGCACTGGCCACCACAGACTCGTAGAACATCCTCAGCATCGTCCGGCAGATGTTAAAGGACCTCAGTCTCCTCAGGAAATAGAGATGGCTCTGACCCTTCTTGTATCCCCAGCTATTTGTAATCCTCCACCATGTCCACACTGACCCCCTGGATGGAAACAGGGGTCACCGGTACCTTAGCTCTCCTCAGGTCTACCACCAGCTCCTTAGTCTTTTTCACATTAAGCTGCTGCTCACACCTTGTGACAAAGTTTCCTACCATAGCCCTGTACTCAGCCTCATCTCCCTTACTGATGCATCCAACTATTGCAGAGTCATCAGAAGACTTCTGAAGATGACAAGACTCTGTGCAGTAGTTGAAGTCCGAGGTGTAAATGGTGAAGAGAAAGGGAGACAAGACAGTCCCCTGTGGAGCTTCAGTGCTGCTGATCACTCTGCTGGACACACAGTGTTGCAAGCACACGTACTGTG
The DNA here is from genome assembly GCF_963921235.1 of Mobula hypostoma. Taxonomy (NCBI): domain Eukaryota; kingdom Metazoa; phylum Chordata; class Chondrichthyes; order Myliobatiformes; family Myliobatidae; genus Mobula; species Mobula hypostoma. The sequence continues at coordinate 10,052,572 of NC_086119.1, forward strand.
GTCTGCCAGTCAGGTAATCAAGAATCCATGATACCAGGGAAGCATCCACCAGCATCGCTGTCAGCTTCTCCCCCAGCAGAGCAGGGCGGATGGTGTTGAACGCACTGGAGAAGTCAAAACACATGACCCTCACAGTGCTCGCTGGCTTGTCCAGGTGGGCGTAGACACAGTTCAACAGGTAGACGATGGCATCCTCAACTCCTAGTCGGGGCTGGTAGGCGAACTGGAGGGGATCTATGTGTGACCTGACCATAGGCCGAAGCAGCTCCAGAACAAGTCTCTCCAGGGTCTTCATGATGTGGGAGGTCAATGCCACCGGTCTGTAGTCATTGAGGCCGCTGGGGCGCGGTGTCTTCGGCACAGGGACGAGGCAGGACGTTTTCCACAGTACAGGAACCCTCCGGAGCCTCAGGTTCAGGTTGAATACATGGCGAAGTACTCCACATAGCTGAGGGGTACAGGCTTTGAGCACCCTGGTACTGACACCATCCAGTCCTGCAGCCTTGCTTGGGTTGAGACGTTTCAGCTGTCTTCTCACCTGTTCAGCTGTGAAGCCCACCGTGGTGGTTTTGTGTGGGGAAGGGGTATAGTCATGAGAGCAGGATAGGGGACTGTGAGGAGGGGTAGGAGGGGAGAGTGGAATATGTGTTGGTTGGGAGCCGACAACAAATGGCTCGTGGGGGATGCGTAGGGGCCACAATGTCAAATCTGTTAAAGAACAGGTTAAGTTCGTCGGCCCTGTCAAAACTGCCTTCAGCTCCTCTGTTGCTAGGTTGCCGGAACCCAGTGATGGTCCTCATCCCCCTCCAGACCTCTCTCATGTTGTTCTGCTGGAGTTTCCACTCAAGCTTCCTCCTGTACCTGTCTTTAGCCTCCCTGATCCTGGCTTTCAGGTCCCTCTGTATTGCCCTCAGCTCCTCCCTATTTCCATCTCTAAACGCCCTCTTTTTAGCGTTCAGGATGTCCTTAATGTCCTTTGTTACCCATGGCTTGTTATTTGAATAACAAAGGACAGTTCTTGTCGGAACATTGCAGTCCACACAGAAGTCGATGTAATCAGTGATGCACTCTGTGAAAAATTAAGCTAATTGAAACAGTTTCCACACACCAATGTGAAGAAGCTCCAAAATGTAGTGCAATTATTTACCTAAGCAACTCTGAAGAACCATCACAACCTACAAACCTTACCATCAAGAACAGCAAGGGCAAAGACATAGACAGAGGGGATGTAGAGAGGATGTTTCCTATAGTGGAGTCTACGACCAAGAGGGCACAGCTTCAGAATAGAATGCAAGGATGTACCTTTAGGACAATGATAAGGAGGAACTTCTTTGGCCAGAGGGTGGTGAATCTGTGGAATTCATTGCAACAGACAGCTAAGTAATTGGGTATATTGAAAGCAGAGGTTAATAGGTTCTTGATTAGTCAGGGCATCAAAGGTTACAGCGAGAAGGCAGGAGAATGGGGTTGAGAAGGATAATGAATCGGACATGATTCTACGCCAGAACAGACTTGATGGGCTGAATGGCCTAATTCTGCTCCTTTGTCTTATGGTCTTCTATATTAACAGTCCCAGCAGACTCCCTCATGTTTTTGGTACGATAATGTATGCAAGCATTCATATTTTTGATTCATCTTTCCCTAGATGATCAATTGAGGACAAAGAAAACTTGATGTTACAGTGTCAGAAGGAATACTCTGTTGGAGATTTGAGAATCGTGTAACAGATTGGCAGGTAAGTTTGGTTAATAATATATTTACATGCCTGTTGTGAAAGGACTAGTTTGATCTTTGCATGATTTTCAGGTAAAGAAATTGAATTGTTGTACATTTTGCCAGACCTGTGATCATTCTAAAGAATGCTCAGAAAAAGCTTGTCCTTTGATATTTTATTTCTTTCAGAAAGTATATTGTTCTCAGTTTGATTGGTTCATGTTCTGTGGTGTTCTAACCATTTTAATGATAGAAGGGATTTGAAAATACAGTCATATTTGAAATAATCTTCAATCTAAGGCATATGCTCTCATTTGGAAAGAAGGACTCGGGACAAAATATAATTAAGACTGCTAATCAGTAACAGATTTGTTTTTGGAGGGTAGAGCAACAAGAGATTTTTTTAGCTTGTCCAGTATATTATAAAAACAGTCAGCACATGCTCCTACCAGTGTCTGTGTGAAAAACCTACCTTTGACATCACCACTATACTTGTCTCCAAATATAGTAAAGTTATACCATCTCGTATTAACCATTTCCACTCCGGGAAAAATTCTCCACCTCTCCATTCTATCTCTGCCTCTTATCATCTTGTACACCTCTGTCAAGTCACCTTTCATCCTCCTTTGCTCCAGAGAGAAAATCCTTAGCTTGCTCAGCCTCATAAGACATGCTCTCTAGGCATAAAGGCATCCGTTAGTCTTGCGAGACCATGGATCTGTGCCTGGAAAGTCTTCACTCTCCAGGGCGCAGGCCTGGGCAAGTTTGTATGGAAGACCAGCAGTTGCCCATGCTGCAAGTCTCCCCTCTCCACGACACCAATGTTGTCCAAGGGAAGAGCATTAGGACCCATACAGCTTGGCACCAGTGTCGTCGCAGAGCACTGTGTGATTAAGTGCCTTGCTCAAGGACACCACACGTTCCCTGGGCTGGGGCTGGAACTCACGACCTTCAGGTAGCTAGTCCAATGCCTTAACCACTTAGCCACGTGCCCACTTATCTAGGCAGCATCCTGGTAAATCTCCTCTGCACCCTCTTTTCACATCCTTCCTATAATGAGAGTTTTAGAGTTGTAACGTTATCTTGTGGCTCTTGAACTCAACTTACCCCAAATAATGAAGGCCAACACACCATACACCTTCTTAACCATCCTATCAACTTGCACGGGAACTTTGAGGAATCTATGGACGTGGTGCCAAGATCTCCCTGTCCCTCCACGCTGCTAAGAATCCTGCCATTAATCCTGTACTCTACCTTCAAGTTCAACCTTGCACAATGAATCACTTCACACCTTCCCAGATTGAAGTCCATATTGTATTCACTGTACTTCGTGGAGAAAGATCTAAGTGGATTTAGAGAGGTTTATATAAGGAGGTACAGGAGCCTCAGGTCCTACACCACCAAGGTCAGGAACAGATATTATCCTTCAACAGCTTGAATAACTTCACTCTCCTCAACAATGAACTAATTCCACAACTTGTGGATGCACTTTCAAGGACTCTACAACTCATGTTCTCAGTATTACTTACGAGAAGGAGCAACACCTTATATTCTGTCTGGGTAGCCTTCAACCTGATGGCATGAATATCGATTTCTCCGTTCCGTGACAGCGACTTTTCCTTCCCCTTCCCCTCTTCTTCTATTTCACACCCTGGCCCCTTACTACTTCTCACCTACCTATCTTCTCCCCCTGGGTCCCCTTCTACTTCCCTTCCTCCTATGGTCTCCTCTCCTATCAGATTCCTTCCTCTCCAGCCCTTTACATTTCCTACCCACCTGATTTCACCTATCACCTTCCAGCTATTCTCTTCCCCTCCCCCCCCGGCATCTTCCCCCTTCCTTTCCAGTCCTGAAGAAGAGTCTCGGCCCGAAATATTGACTGTTTGTTCATTTCCATAGATGCTGCCTGACCTGCTGAGTTCCTCCAGCATTTGTGTGTGTGTCGCTTTGGATTTCTGGCATCTGCGGAATTTCTTGTGTTTATTTATTTATTTATTTATTTATTTGCTTGTTTGTTTATTTCTTGTCGATATATTAACTTTTTGTATTTGGACAATTTGTCTTTTGCACATTGGTTGTTTGTCAGTCTTTGTGTGCAGTTTTTCATTGATTCTTTTGTATTTCTTTGTCCTACTGTGAATGACTGCAAGAAAATGAATCTCAGAACAGTGTTCGGTGACGTGTGTGTACTTTGACAATAAATTGACTTTGAACTTTGAATGTAGGAGGATGTTACACAACCAGGCAGGTGTGAAACAACAGCAAAGTGTACAGAGGCAATGCCAAGTCCGAGGATTCAGTGCTGTGGAGAAAGATACAGGTATTGATTGAAATAAATGTAAGTGACTGTAAGAATGCATTCAGGCAAAGTAGAATGAAGCAGCTTAACGATTCATACCAAACCATGCCTCACCAAGTGTTAACTTGGTCCATCTTGAAAGAAAACAAATATTGACACACATCTAGTCCCAGCTCACAAGGGGATGCTAATGTTACATCCCTGGCACTGATTGTTGTGGTTGTGACAAAGGGTGAGTGAAATCCAATAGTAAATCATTTGGGCCAGTCATGGGAATGAGTGCTGAGTTTGAGAAAGTTTCTATATCTCTGCACATTCTGCAGGTTATTAAGTGAATTACAGGCACTGAATTGTTTTGCCAGAATGAAAAAAAATTGATATTACAGAAGTTTAGAATATTGATTCATATCAGTGATTCTGTGAATATTGAATCTCCAATTCCAGCTCCCTGCTCTTAGGGAAACAAAACACTCTCACAGTGAGAAAAAAAGAAAAATCTCAGGTTCTATCATGCCCACTACATCTATTACATTTGACACAAGACTCAAAAAACTTGGAAACTGACCTCCCTTTCTCTTGGTTGAGCAGTTCAGTGTTGTGGGGAGTTTATACTTTGGTTTGTGAACCATACTTTAGCACAGAGTACTTCCATACATACAAAGACATGGAGCCCCTGATCCCGCTCTGCCATTCAGTACAATCGTAAGTAACCTAATTTCCACCTTTTCTGTCTCTATTACAGATTGGGTGTACAGTATTTAAAGTGGAGGTTGATAGGATCTTGATTAGGAATAGCATCAGTGGTTAGAAGGAAAAGGCGGGAGAATGGGGTTGAGAGGGATAATAAATCAGCCATGATGGAATAGCAGAGCAGACTCGATGGGCTGAATGGCCTAATTCTGCTTCTAGGTCTTACGGTCTTATCTGTAACGGTCTTACATGATAGTCAACATGGCGCCAGCATACAATGCTCCCTCGGTTGACAGCTTCCAAACAGCTCTTAAAAATCTTTTTTACTTCCTCTATGTTCGTTTTTCCCCTTAAAGAGTGCTTGTGGGACTGTTCGAGCCTGTGATTTGCAGTTTGGAGATCGAATGACGGATCCAGTGATTCTGGGAAGAAAGCGCCTCAACTTTGAGATGGTGTGCGAGCTGACATTCGACTCTATTTTGCCAGTCAAAGTGTCCATTAATCGCCGAGTAAAGCGCTGAGGAAGATTGAGACATTGAGGCGAATGCAGATGGTGCTGACTACCTTCCTTTCGATCACTGCCGGAGCGTCTGTGAGCAGCCTATCACTGCGTGGCTCGGTGAGGCAGGCGGGTAGGCCTCTCTGCCTCGCGTGGTGTCCCTCCCTTCTGATGCATGTTGTAGGATGGTATCGTGGTTCTGAGTTTATGGATTGGGCTATTGCGTTTATGGACTGTGGACTCTTTCAGACTTATGGTTTTTATATTCTGTGTTTTTATCACCTGTTTCTTTTCCATTTTTTTGTGCGAGGGTAGAGTGTTTGTGGTATTCTTTTTGTCCAGGGAGGGGTTGTTGCTTTGGGGGTTAATATTCCTGTTCCATTTTGTGTGGGAGGGTTGGGGGGTTCTGGGAGTTGGTGATTGGGATGCTATTCTTTTTTGCGTGGGGGGTGGGTTTGATGTTCCTCTCTGAACGACTTCCATGTTCTTTTTTTTTGTTTAATGGCTATCTGGAGAAGACAATTTCAGAGTTGTGTATGGATACATGCTTTGATGATAAACAAACCTCTGAGTACCTTTCTTTTCAACCTGTAACTACACTGTTTGATAAGGCATTGTGGAAGCCTTCAAAGGAAAACAGCAGTTTTAATGATATTACATTCATTCATTATCTTGTCACTTCAGGAAAAATTTGAGTGAGTTAACAGAGACCTGCCAGTTCCTGTGGCAAGCTGGCTCGCTAATTGTACTTAGATAGTCAAGTCCCACTCTGGGACTGGGCTGTATAATCCAAGCTGGTCCTTTAGTGCAGTTGTTGTAGAAATGTGTTGGCACGTGGCCAAGTGGTTAAGGCGTCGGTCTAGTGAGCTGAAGGTCGCTGGTTCGAGCCTCAGCTGAGGCAGCGTGTTGTGTCCTTGAGCAAGGCACTTAACCTCACATTGCTCTGCGACGACACCAGTGCCAAGCTGTATCGGCCCTAGTGCCCTTCCCTTAGACAACATCGGTGGCGTGGAGAGGGGAGACTCACAGCATGGGCAATTGCCGGTCTTCCATACAACCTTGCCCGGGCCTGCGCCCTGGAAACCTTCCAAGGCGCAAATCCATGGTCTCACGAGACTAACGGATGCCTATTTTTTTTATTTGTAGAAATGCAATCACTCGAGTCGAATATGATGTTCTTCTAAGAAGCCATCTTCAGGATGGATTCCATTGATGAAGAACACTTGTGTGTCACTTTGTTTAAGGTGCGGAGGCTGATGCACAGGTAGCCGCCATGCTGTCCTTGGCAGATCAGGTCTGGGTCCAGTGGCGTGGAATGGAAGCCAGCTAGGGACCCTTCACTGCTGTGACCTTCCTCCATGGAGTTGAGAGAAGATAACATGATACAGCCATTGTGATGTGTCATCGTCTTCTGCCATCTCCACCGTTGAGGTCTTGGTTGGATCGCTCTTTGCCTGGAACCTTCCCCTTGACCTTACCACCATGGGTGACCCACTCAGGGGCTAAACTCCAGGCCACATCGCTCCCAGGACCTCACAAGCCTCTCTACCGTGACAAGGCGAAATACCGCAGGTTAGAATGAAATCTTCCAAATTATCCAGTAAATCAAGATCCGATCAGGAGATGTCCCAGTGTGACTGCAAGCATTCTTGCATTAAAAGATTAAGATTAGTCTTATTTGTCGCGCGAATATCGTAATATACGGTGGAATGCATCATTTGCGCCAGATCAAATCAGTGAGTGTTGTGTTGGGTACTCGCAAGTGTTGCCGTGCTTTCAGCGCCAGTATAGCTTGCCCAAACCTCGCTCCATTTCCGGAACGAAGGAGGAAAGCAGAGTACCTGGAGAATGTACAATCTCATTACAGGAAATGGCAGGAATTGAACCTGGTTTTGTGAAAGCAGCACACATAAAAGTTGCTGGTGAACGCAGCAGGCCAGACAGCATCTATAAGAAGAGGTACAGTCGACGTTTCAGGCCGAGACCCTTTGTCAGGACTAACTGAAAGAAGAGACAGTAAGAGATTTACTATCAATGGCAGGGACCGCGATCCGAAGTTCATGCCTGCCTGTGCCGGGGCCAGCAGGCTCTGGGGTTTAGTGATCACTGGTTCTGTAAAGCAATGTGCTAACCTTTGTGCAACAGTCCTGCCCCATTAATCAATCCACCTACGTTAATTGTCTAAATAGACAATTAAATATTCAACTTGCTGATGATCATACCATTCCTTTTTAATCTATGCATCAGCAGTAATTATATTTTAAATATAAATTGCCAGTTCTGAAGCACATTCGAGCTTTCCAAAATGAACCAACATAACTATATATGTGCATCTTCATCTTTTGTTAAAGGGGTTTCTATCCTTTTTTTATGCCATTGACCCCAGGTTTGGGACCCCTGCTTCAGAACATCAGGGCACCATAGTGGAGTCGCGGACAGCTCAGGGCCTGGGAGTTTGGAGTTCAATTCCGGTATCCTCTGTAAGAAAGTTTGTGCGTTCTTCCCGTGAGCACCTGGTGCTTCCGTTTTCTCCAACAAAGATGTACGGGTCGATAGGTTCACTGGTCATTGTAAATTGACCTGTGATTAGGCCAGGGTTAAATAGATGGGTTGCTGGGTGGCGCGACTCCTTCTGCTCTGTATCTCAAAAGAAATAAACACCCAAGAATTGCTGCTGTGAAGGAGCGGAGATCATACAAGGAAACACTGGAAGACGTATTGAGCCAATCACAAACTGATTCTAATAGCATATGTATTTTTTTAAATAGTTCAGGGAACTGTAGAAAAGAATAAAATTGCCTGTAACCGTTAGATGAATTATCTCTTTCCATTGCTCATCTTTTAAAAAAATGTTTAATAAAATACCTGCTCCAAGCAGCTTGATGTTGGCCTATTAGATTTAGTCCCACATTATTATCTGTACTATTTTAAAGTAGATTGTAAATGTTAATTGGGTTTTAAATTTCAATTGACTACTCTAAATTTTAAATGTTAAAATTATAAATTTTTTATTTATCCCCCTACAGGGACCCGCTGCAAATTAGTCAGGTTATATGAAATTCTAGTGCTCTTGATCTCTTTATTTCCTTCACCTCTTCTGATCAGTAAGGCAGCAGAGGAAATAGCCATTCAGCCCATCTAGTTATCTTTACTGTTTTCAATCCAATGGAACAAAGAGTTTGAATCACATTTGTCCCACCCCATTCCCCTGTTGTTGTAGTGGGGCAGGGAGAGGTAGTGGGTATGAGCTCCCAATGGTGTGCTCTCAGATAGTCTCTGACAACCAAGTCCAGCTCCTGGCCTTCACATGTGGCTTGGTTACTAAGCCCGGTGGAGCCATTTCTCCTGACAGGAGAAGGGGCAAAGGCGGGTTACTGCTGTCTTTAAACCTGTCGCTTCAGGCAACTGGGGCTTGTCAGCTATGGTTTGCATTCACTTAGGAGAAGGAAAACTCTGGTCTCAAACTTCTGCTGCCTTGCAGCTATACCTATTCATGGGGAAGGCTTCAGGAGTAAACCCCGAGGAAAAACCCGGAGCTGGAGTCCCTCAGGCAGTCCTACATTGAATTCAACGCTGACTGGCACCTCCTGTGAAGTCCCTGGTGCCAAACTGTATCTGTCTCCGCCTTTCGTTTGGATTTAATAGCTGCATGGAGAGGGGGAGCCTGCCGCACGGGCAACAGCTTGTTCTCCATATCGTACTGCCTGGCTTGTTCTCCATATCGTACTGCCTGGCTTGTTCTCCATATCGTACTGCCTGGCTTGCGTATAGACCTACACAACATCCATGGCCAACCCCGAATAACAGAAGGCCTCTCTCGTTCCCATGTTCTTCAACTCTTTCTCCTTCCTTCCATCCACCAGATTCAGCATAAAACAATTTCTGCATTTAACTATGGAATTGTATGCCATCCGTCATAACTCTTTTGCCAGAGGGTGGTGAATCTGTGGAACTTGTAGCCACAGGTGACTGTGGAGGCCAAGTCATTGGGTATCTTTATAGTGGAGGTTGATAGATTCTTGGTTAATAAGGGCATCAAAGGTGCTGGGGGAAAAGGCAGGAGAATGGGTTGAGAGGGATAGTAAATCAAGCATGATAGAATGGTGCAACACACATTAAAGTTGCTGGTGAACGCAGCAGGCCAGGCAGCATCTCTAGGAAGAGGTACAGTTGATGTTTCGGGCTGAGACCCTTCATCAGGACTAACTGAAGGAAGAGCTAGTAAGAAATTTGAAAGTGGGAGGGCGAGGGGGAGATCCAAAATGATAGGAGAAGACAGGAGGGGGAGGGATGGAGCCAAGAGCTGGACAGGTGATTGGCAAAAGGGATATGAGAGGATCATGGGACAGGAGGCCCAGGGAGAAGGAAAAGGGGGAGGGGGGGAAACCCAGAGGATTGGCAAGGGGTATAGTCAGAGTGACAGAGGGAGAAAAAGGAGAGAGAGAAAAAGAATGTGTGTATATAAATAAATAACGGATGGGGTATGAGGGGGAGGTGGGGATTTAGCGGAAGTTTGAGAAGTCAATGTTCATGCCATCAGGTTGGAGGCTACCCAGACGGAATATAGGGTGTTGTTCCTCCAACCTGAGTGTGGCTTCATCTTTACAGTAGAGGAGGCCGTGGATAGACATGTCAGAATGGGAATGGGATATGGAATTAAAATGTGTGGCCACTGGGAGATCCTGCTTTCTCTGATGGACAGAGCGTAGGTGTTCAGCGAAACGATCTCCCAGTCTGCGATGATAGAATGGTGGCACAGATTTGATGGCCTGAATGGCCTGTTTCTTCATCTGTGTCTTATGTTCTAACTCTCGGTAGATTCAGATTTGTTTATTTATCATCGTACATCAAAATGTACAGTGAAATGTGTCATTTGTGCTCACACCAACACACCTGAGGATAGCCTGAGGCCAGCCTGCAATTGTCGCCACACATTCCAGTGCCAACATAGCCTGCCCACCATGCTTGGCAGACCAGCATGAAACCCCAACAAAATGGAAGACAAAGAACTAGAAAACCATAACAATCAAGCCCCTTTCCTCTCTCCCAACACACATGGGCAGTCCTCCATATACACACGGATGGTCCCGCACACGCGCACGGACAGTCCCGTACACGCGCACGGATGGTCCCGCGCATGCACGCACACAGACAGTCCCCCACACACACATAGGTAGTCCTACAACTCCAGGACAGGCCACTGGGTCTCCAGGCCTCGGCCTTTGAGCCATGACTTCCATTCAACTTTTGGACTTTGATCTCCTGTGTGGCCAGCCGGATTCTCCAGTAAAGAATACTGTTCAGTTTTCCGCAGACTTGGCCGTGCGGCAACGGGAGCTGTCAGACATACAGATAATTGAAGTAGAAGCCATTCCTCTGCTTGACCCACATCCACGTGTCATCAGGCCTAAAGACTTCAAAGCCAAAGGAGGCCATTTGGCCCCCTGTGTCTGCTTCGTCATTCAATAAGACAGTATAGAACATAGAACATTACAGCACAGGACAGGCCATTTGGCCCACAATGTTTTGCCAACATTCTAGCCTACTCTAACATTAATCTAACCCTTCCCATTACATAATCTTCCATTTATCTTTCACCTATGTGTCTAACTAGGAGCATCTTAAATGCCCCAATTGCAGCTGCCTCTATCACCACCTCTGGCAGTGTGTTCCATGCACCCACCACTCTCTGTGTAAAGAACTTACCTCTGTCATCCCCCCATACCTTCCTCCAATTGCCTTAAAATTATGGCCCCTCATATTAACCATTTCTGCCCTCAGAGAAAGTCTCTGGCTATCCACTCTATCTAAGCCTCATCATCTTGTACACCTCTACCAAGTCACCTCTCATCCTCGTTCACTCCAAAAGAAAAGCCCTACCTTGCCAAGTTTATCCTCAAAAGACACGCTGTCTAATCCAGTGTCCTGCTAAGTGGGGGTTTAATAACGATGCTGAAAGGTGAGGAGGAATTTCTTCAGACAGAGGGTGGTGGATCTGTGGAATTCATTCCCACAATGGTTGTGGAGGCCACGTTGTTGGGTATAATTAAAGTGGAGGTTGATAGGTTCTCTATCAGGAAGGGCATCACAGGTTACAGGGAGAAGGCAGGAGAATGGGGTTGAGAGGGGTAATAAATTCCCCACCTAGACAAATAAGGTCTGGCCATTGTTTTTGCGGTCAAACGCTTTCATCAGTACCTTTATGGGCGCGTATTTACAATTTATACGGACCATAAACCACTGAGCCTGTTCAGTGAGACTAGATGCATCCCACCGCTAGCCTCAGCCAGGATACAGCATTGGACTCTGACATTGTCAGCCTACCAGTACACTATAGTGTACAGAGCGGGTGGGAATAATGCAAATGCTGATGCACTGAGTCGACTACCTTTACCTGAGACACCTGTTACTACATATGTGCCTCCAGAGACTGTGTTTTCACTGGAGAGGCTGTCAGAGACACCTGTAGAGGCGACCCAGATCAGGCAGTGGACAGAGAGGGAGCCAGTCCTGTCCCAAGTCAAGACTTTTCTTTTACAAGGCTGGCCCAGAGTCATGGAAGGAGAGGAGCTGAGGCCTTATGCCAAACGCAAGACAGAACTCAGTCTGCAGGATGGCTGCAATTTCTGGGGGGCAAGGGTCATCGTGCCTCCCCCTGGCCGTTTACAGATTGTGGAGGAAATTCGTGAGACTCACCTAGGGGTCTCTCGAATGAAAAGCCTTGCAAGATCCTGCGTCTGGTGGCCAAGAATGGATCAGGATCTGGAGAACAAGGTAAAATCATGCACGCAATGTCAGACTTATTAGAATATATCACCACCAGCTCCTTTGCACTCATGGGAGTGGCCAGACAACCCCTGGTCTAGGCTACATTTGGACTTTGCTGGCCCTTTTATGGGGCAGATGTTTCTTGTAATGGTAGATGCGCATTCTAAATGGATCGAAGCTCACATCATGAGCAACATCACAGCCCCCTCAGCCATAGACAAACTCAGGCAAGTATTTGCAGTCCACGAGTTGCCTGACACTCTGGTCACTGATAATGACCCGACGTTCACCAGTGAGCTGTTCAGTGAGTTCATGCAGCAGAATGGCATTCATCACATTCGGACGGCCCCTTTCCACCCAGCCTCCAATGGTTTGGCTGAGCGGGCTGTTCAGACAGTGGAGGAAGGCCTGAAGCGGGTGACAGAGGACTCCCTCAGCATTCGGCTTTCACGTTTCCTGTTTAAATACCGCCTCACGCCACAGACTACGACTGCCCGCACGCCAGCAGAGATGCTGATGGGGCATAGGCCCAAGTCAAGATTGGACCTGCTGCGTCCGGACATGAAGGCAAAAGTGAGGCAGACTACTGCGGAAGCATGTCCACCAGTGACTTTGCCAGTGGGCGAGATGCTGGCAGAGGGGTCAGGGTCCCCTGAAGAGGATGAACATTCTCATGCAGACACACAGACCCCTCTCATGCCCCCAACACCAGACCCACCCAAAACACCCTCACCAGTGGTGCCTGCTGGGTCACCAGGGGTAGTGCGCAGATCACAGCGCACTCGTAAACCTCCTGACAGACTGAATCTTTAACGGGACAGTTCTTTTTTTGTTGTTGTTAGATTGAATGTTGAATCTGTCACATTTTCCAGATGTTTTGTATTGATAAACTGTTGCTGAGATACTAGTATAAGTTTTCAGGGGTACGCAAGTTAACAACACCACTGTTTCTATTTCCTAGTTTTTACATTTGGGAGATGTTGGATTTTAAAGGGGGAGAAGTGTTGTAATGTGAGCATTATTAAAAGTAAGTTAATACTAATTAGGATAAGGGGGGGTTCTACTTCCAGTGGGCTTTGTATATAGTGTGCCTGCCATGCCGTACGGGTTGTGAAAGCCTCTGTATATACATAACGGTTTGGAAGTTCGAGATAAAGTTGTTTCTTGGGCATGAAGTTGTCGAGTGTGCCTTTTTCAAAGTAGAAGTTACTACACAAGAGATTCTGCAGATGCTGGGAAAACCAGAGTAAAGCGCACACAAGATGTCAGGGGAGCTTAGCAGGTCAGGGAGCATCGATGGAGAGGAATTAGCAGCCAATGTTTCTCGCTGAGACCTTCCATTTGGATTGCTTTCACTCTTTGACTGCAGTTTGCTTTGATGTCGCACCCATAAGACAGCACCTCGCTAGTGGCCAGAGAAAGCTAATACCTATTGCTGAAGATAAATATTTACACAAGTGACCAAGGCTGGCTGCAAAATTTAATCTAGATATTTCCTGTCCCGATTATGATCATTGTGCTCAAGTTCTACTGTTAGGTTGTGAGAAATTTAACAAACTTTAACTTGATTACTGAAATGACTTCAGAGTTCAGTTTGCTCTCCCCTTTATCACCTTTGTCCTTTTGTCCCTGAAGAAGGTAGGTAATTATAGGTGATAAGTGGAGAGCCCCAGACTTCCAGTATCATTGAGAGCTTGTGGTGAGAATGAAGGCGACACACAGAAGCCTGACATGCCTGACATTGTCACAGTTCGAACTGCCCTTTAAAGGTTAGTGGTGAAGTGTAATGGATGTGTTTTACTGCTGGTGATAACTAGGAAGCGTGTTGGCAGCATCAGATTTTGGGTTTTCAATCTTAGAACAGGTCCAGCCGTAAATCCTTTCATTACTGGAAACTGAGTTCAAATCCAGCTCGGCCCGATGAAATTCAGTCATTCACTGAAGGCTGTAAGATGATTTAATGCCTGTGCACGCCCGGTTTCCAGGGGCTGTGATTTGGAATAAATCACGGCGGGCAATTTTGCTCATGAGGGTTACAAGTGAGAGGAAATAGAAATGGGGGAAGAGGAAACAAGAGAAAATCTGCAGATACTGGAAATCCAAGAACACACACAAAATACTGGAGGAACTCAGCAGGCTAGGGAGCATCTATGGGAAAGAGTACAGTTGACCTTTTGGGCCGAGACTCTTTTCCATAGATGCTGCCTGGCCTGCTGAGTTCCACCAGCATTTTGTGTGTGTTCCTTGAGGGAAGAGGAAGATGATGAGGTTTGACTCAAAGTACATCAATGGTTTGCAGTAACGATAGTTTCAACCCACATCCAACCTATTCAAAAATACTTTGTACTGGTTAGCATCTTGTTATCTCATTGAAACTAACCAAACATTGAAAGGCCAAGATAGAGTGGATGTAGAAAGGATGTTTCCTATAGTGGGGTAGTCTAGGACCAGAGGGCACAGCACCAGAATACAGAGATGTATCTTTAGAACAGAGATGAGAAGGAATTTCTTTAGCCAGAGGGCAGTGAATCAGTAGAATTCTTTCCCACAGACAGTCGGGAAACCAAGTCATCGAGTATATTAAAAGCAGAGGTAAATGGGTTCTTGATTAGTAAAGGCATCAAAGGTTACAGAAAGAAGGCAGGAAAATGGGGTTATTGTCTATAGGTGCAGGAGTAGGCCATTCGGCCCTTCGAGCCAGCACCACCATTCACTGTCATCATGGCTGATCATCCACAATCAGTATCCAGTTCCTGCCTTATCCCCATAACCTTTGATTCCACTATCTTTAAGAGCTCTATCCATCTCTTTCTTGAAAGCATCCAGAGACTTGGCCTCCACTGCCTTCTGGGGCAGAACATTCCATATATCCACCACTCTCTGGGTGAAAAAGTTTTTCCGAAGGTTGAGCCCTGATGGAATGACAGAGCAGACTGGATGGGCTGAATGGTGTAATAAAGCTCCTACATCTTTTGGTCTTGTACAGGACCATTGACCAGGGGTTCAATTCCTGACGCAGTCTGTAAAGAGTTTGTGCTGTCTCCCCGTGACACCATGGGTTTGGTCCAGGTGCGCTGGTTCCTGCCCACACTCCAAAGACCTGCGGGTCAGAAGGTTATTTGGTCACATGGGTGTATGAGCAGCAGAGGCTCATTTGTCTGGAAGGGCCTGTTACCATAGAAAAAGTAAAATTATTAAAATACTTTTGGGATGCTCCAAAGCAAGTTGCATCAATGATGTACATTGGAACATTATCATTGTTGTATCATCAGATCGTTACAACAATGAATATTATTTATTTAGAGATACAGCACAGTAACAGGTTCTTCCACCCAATTATAATGCTGAGCCTTTATAAGGCACTAGTCAGGCTGCACTTGGAGTATTGTCAACACTTTTGGGCACCATATGTCAGAAAGAATGTGTTGTCATTGGAGACAGTCCGGAGAAGGTTCACAATTCCAGGACTGAAGGGGTTAACATATGAGGAGTGTTTGGCATAATTTGGGCCTGTACTCACTGGAAATTAAAAGAATGCAGGGGAATTTCATTGAAACCTACCGAATATTGAAAGGACTAGATAAGGTGGATGCGGAGAGGATGTTTCCTATGGTGGAGGTATCCAGAACTAGAGGGCAGAGCTTCAAAATTGAGGGGCGACCCTTTAGAACAGAGGTAAGGAGGAATTTTTATTAGCCAGAGAGTAGTAAATCTGTGGAATGCTGTGAAGTCCAAGTACGTGTGTATATTTAAGGTGGAAGTCGATCATTTTCTGATTGGTCACGGCATCAAAGGATATGGTGAGAAGGCAGGTGTATGGGGTTGAATGGAATCCGGGATCAGCCATGATGGAATGGCGGAGCAGACTCAATGGGCTGAATGGCCTAATTCTGCTCCCACGTCTTATGGTCTTGTACAGCCAGGGCAATAAATATACACAAATTGAATATACAACTCAATCAGCTCACCACAGGCTCCTACGGGGAACATTGTGCTCTTAGCCCAGGTAAGGCATTTGCTTCCACAAATTCAATTGCCAGGATGCCAACAACAGCTCTCTACTGCTGTTTATGACATTATCATGGCTCCTTTATCATTCATCTGAGAGGGTGGAAAATGGATGAAAAATATTGAAATATGTTCCATTCTTCAGCAGATGAAGTCAATGCCCTCCCGCTGGGTCCCCTGCACTTGTTCTTTCTGCTTGCCCACCACACCGGCCTCCTCTGGCTCCACGCTCCACCTTGCTCCACCTATCAGATTCTATCATCTCTGTTGCCTCTGTCTAAATCCTCCCAGCCTCCGTTGCCATTTCCACCCTTCCTTTGCCCTTCTGACCCTATCTTCCAATCACCCTTCCTCACCCGGATCCACCTGTCACCCGCCAGCTCTTGTTTCGGTCCTCTTCAGTCCAGTTATCCCCCCTCTGCTCATCCAGTCCTGGCGAAGGGTCTCAACAAGAGACATTGACTGTCCATTTTCCACCACAGCTTCCCCCAGCCACCTTGAATTTCTTTTCCAAACACTACACGGAGCTGATTTGGAGATCTATGGCCAATCCTACACAATCACTGATTGTAAATGTTGGACCTCAATGGGAGCACCTTCCGCTGAAGGTTTCTATGGTCCAAGGAGGTGGCTGACCACCATCTCCTTAGCAGCAACTAGGGATGGGCAGTAAACACCGGCCAGGCCGTCACATCCAGATCCTGAAAACTGAATATAGAAAAATACTGATATTGCATATGACAAGCACAAAATACTGGAGGAAATCGGCAGGTCAGGCAGCTTCTATGGAGAGGAATAAACAGTCGATGCTTTGGGCAGAGACCCTTTGCCAGGATTGAAAAGGAAGGGGAAAGAAGCCAGGATATAGCAGCTACTCTACCAAGGATCTAGAATCAGAAATCAAATGGGAAACAAAATCCTGCAGATGAGCAAACACGCACAATTGCCCCGCCTTCCAACCAATCAAGATCATTTAATGAGTGGGTGCACTTTCAGCACAATGGTCACTCTACCTGTTTGTCATGTCTCTGAGCCAGTCGTCGACCATTTCCCAGCTGAGGGCTCTCTCAATGTGCCTCAGGCCGGAGGTTCTGTGGGGAACCACAACCAGCATGCTGGCATTGGTGCTGTACGGCAGACTGATGACATCGCACGCGTAGACGTGATCTGTGGCAGCCATCACAGTGGCCCTGACGTACATCATCGGCACCTTCACCGCCGCTGTCCTGCTGGTGTGGAACTGGAGCATGGCGGTCTTCCGTTTGATAAACTTGTGCTCCCACAGGCCTGTAAGCAGAAGGTACTGGCAGAGTAATAACAGCCTTGTAGCACCAGACTGCGAGTTAAGATTGATGGCACTAGCAAGGTTGATAACAGAGTGGAAAATGATCACATTAGTTACTGCGCTGATCCAAATGATAGCAGAGACATCTCCCTCTACACGTATTGTTCAAAAGATATGTCTAGGGTTGATCACAGTTGGAGAATCCCTCAAGCATTTTTGAATTGTTTTGTGATACAGAAGAATCCCCAGGGTAGTTGGATCCTTGAATTCATCGTTCTTGGTTGTATGAAGGTATTTGACTGCTGCTTCCTTACAATAAAAAATAAGGTCTATTGGGAAAGAACAGGTAAGTGATACTAATTAAGTAGCTCTTTCATGCACATGAGGACTGAATAGAGTAACAGATATAAACTGCTGGAGGAACTCAGCAGGTCAGGCAGCATCTATGGAGGGAAATAAACAGTCAATGTTTCGGGCCAAGACCCTTCATCAGAACT
This sequence comes from Mobula hypostoma, assembly GCF_963921235.1. Lineage (NCBI taxonomy): Eukaryota > Metazoa > Chordata > Chondrichthyes > Myliobatiformes > Myliobatidae > Mobula > Mobula hypostoma. Next base: position 10,070,331 of record NC_086119.1, read on the forward strand.
GAATAGGAAGGGGGGAGAAGCCAGAATAAGAAGGTGGGGTGAGGGAGAGTTGGCAGGTGATAAGCGAAGTCAGATGAAGGGGAAGGTGGGTGGGGGAGGGAGGGGAGGAATGCATTGAGAAGCTGGGAGGTGATAGGTCGAAAAGGTAAAGGGCTGAAGAAGAATGAATCTGATAGGAGAGGAGAATGAACCGTGGGAGAAAGGGAAGGAAGAGGGGCACCAGAGGGAGGTGCTGGGCAGATGAAGAGAAGAAAAGAGGTAAGAGAGAGATAGATAGATAGATACTTTATTGATCCCAAAGGAAATCACTGTGTCAGTAGCTTACAAGTGCACAGATATACAAATTTACAAATATTAGAAGAGAAGTAAAAAAGAATAAAAAATAAGTTACCTCAAACAGTCTAACAGGAGGGGGTCATCACGTCCCCAGCTATAGGATGACTCGTTATAGAGCCTAATGGCCGAGGGTAAGAATGACCTCATATAGAACTCTTTGGAGCAGCACAGTTGTCTTCGTCTATTATTAAATGTGTTCCACTGTTCAGCCAAGTTGGCATGCAGAGGGTGAGAAACATTGTCCAAAACTGCCAGGATTTTCCGTGGGATCCCTTGTTCTACCACAGCCTCCAGCGTGTCCAGTTGGACTCCTATAACAGAGCCAGCCTTTCTAATAAGAGAGGAGCCAGAGAGGGGAATTGAAGAAGAGGGAAGGGAGAGGGGGAAAACTTACTGGAAGTTCGAGAAATCAATGTTCATGCCATCAGGTTGGAGGCTACCCAGATGGAATATGAGGTGTTGCTCCTCCACCCTGCGAGTGGCCTCATCATGACAGTAGAGGAGGCCGTGGACCGACATCTCTGAATAGAATGGGGATCGGACTTTAAATGGCTGGCCACCAGGAAATCCTGCTTGTTACAGATAGTGCGAAGGTGCTCGACAAAGCGGTCCCCGAATC